>NC_055992.1:127705206-132505206 GCF_018446385.1 Zingiber officinale
AAAAAATCATTGCAGGGTTCCAGGAAACCCGGCAACTAAATGAAAATTAAAACACTGTCTACATGGGCACTACTGTAAAAATGGTAGCTGTTGCAGTGAGAGATGTTTATCTTTTGATAAGAATAAAACATGGATTTTTGAGTAATTGTCTTTACGTACCAAGTTTAGAAAGAACTAGTTTTCAGTTTCTAAGCTATTCAAAGAACTTGATATTCTGCCTCTTTTAATAACAAAGTTGTTATTAAGAAAAAGAGGGAAGTTATCTGTTCTGGTACGTTGGTTGGCAATTTATAAATCCAATAACTCTCACGATGCAACAAATGGAAATTAGTAACACATCTTCTAACTTTAAGAGAAAGTAACCTTCGAAAATGAACCAATTATATCTTTGACTTCTAAGGCTAGGTTATATTAACTTGAGTAGGATTCATTGGTAGCTGATGAACTTTTGGGTTCATTAGTAGTGGAAATCTTTCCAACCTACGAGTCTTACTTGGAAGGAAAAATAACCAAGAAGCTTTTAAGTCTAAGGGGTATGGAGTCAAAGATATATTGGAATTGGTTCATTCTGATTTGTGTGATCCTATGAGCATCCAGGCAAGAGGTTGTTTCAAATATTTCATCTATTTTATAGACAACTATTTGAGATACGGATATATTTACTTGATGTGCCACAAGTCTAAGTGCTTTGATTAGTTCAAAGAGTACGAGGCTGATGTGGAGAAACGACAAAGTAAAAGTATCAAGACACTACGGTAAGATCGTAGTGGCAAGTACCTCTTGGGAGAATTTAGGAGTCATTTATCAGAAGTAGGGATTCAATCCCAACTAACTGCACCTGGTACACCCCAACAGAATAGTGTAGAAAAGGAAGGTATAGGACTCTTATGGAAATAAGTAGATTGATGAGTTATTAAGAATATTATCAAAATCATTTTAAGGATATACTCTGGAAACGGGAGTGAATATAGTACCTTCTAAAGTCAGAACTCTCTACTCATATAGAATTGCTGAATAGGCGTAAGCCTATTTCGAAGCATATTCGGATTCGGGTAGTCCAGAACATATGCAGAAGAGAGATAATGATAAGTTGGACAGGAATTCACTTGTTTGTGGGTTATCCTAGTAAAATGAAAGTAGATTTATAGTCTTAAAAATCAGAAGGTCATTGTTAGCATCAATGACCGATTTTTAGAAAAAGACTGTAATAAACCATGTGCCCATAAGAAAATTTGTTCTTAAGGAAATAATAAAAGGCATGTCTAATCTAGTACCAACTGTATAAGATGAGATACCACAAGGAAACTGCAACACGTATCACAAATGATACACAATTGCAGAAAGTGCCTTGTCGTAGTGGGAGGGTTGTTAGGCAACCTAAAAAGATTCAAGTTTTGGGAGAGTTTTTTGGACTCGATCCCTGGAGGACATGAACCTGATCTCCGGACATATGACGAAACACTCCAAGATAAAGATGCAACATCTTGGCAAAGAGTAATGAATAACAGAATTAGAATATATGTATTCTAATAAAATCTGGAAGCTTGTAGAACCACCAAATGGTGTAAAAGCCTTTGGGTGTAAAAAGGTCTATAATAGGAAAAAAGGGATAGAAAGGAAGGTAGTAACTTTCAAAGCAAGGCTTGATGAAAAAGGAAACTTTTTCACTGGTAGCCATGCTTAAGTCTATCCGGATTCTTTTATCTATTTGGCAAGTGGATGTCAAGACAGCATTCCTTAATGGAAGTCTTGATGAAAGCATCCATATAAAGCAACCAGAAGGGTTCATTGCAAAGGGCTAAGAGCATCTTGTGTGCAAGCTCAATCAGTCTATGGACTGAGGTAAAGCTTCAAGGTCTTGGAACATCCGGTTTATCAAAGTAATCCAGACCTATGGATTCATTGTGTAAACGGATAAGTCTTGTGTATACAAAAGGTGTGATGGAAACGTGGTGGTATTTCTTGTACTATACGTAGATAACATTTTTGGTAGTTGGAAACAATATCAAAATATTGTCAGAAGTAAGGGTATGGTTGTCCAAATAATTCGATATAAAGGACTTGGGAGAATGTATATATTTTTGAGATCAAAGTGATAAGGGATCGAAAGAAAAAAATATATTTTACTTATCCCAAGCTTGATACATCAGAAAATCCTTGCTCGTTTTAAGCATGCAAAACTCCTCGAAAGGTTTCTTACCTTTTAAGCATGGAGTGTCTTTATCTAAAGAGATGTCTCCGATGACATCAAAGGAGATTGAGGACATGTAGGCAGTTCTTTATGCTTCGGCAGTTAGACAACCTAATGAATGCTATGCACGAGATCAGAAATCTGTTTTGCCAAGGGCATAGTTAGCAAATATCAAAGTAACCCTAGACAAGGACATTGGACTGCAGTAAAGCATATATTAAAGTACCTTAGAGGCGCTAGAGATTATATGCTAGCTTACAAGGCAGTTAATTTAGTCCCTGTGGGTTACACGGATTTTGACTTCCAATCGGATAGGGACAATAATAAGTCGACCTCGGGGTTTTGTGTTTACTTTAGGAGGAAAAGTCATAACTATGGAAGGTGTTTTTCTGGACTCTACCATAGAAGCTGAGTATATGGCAAGCCTCTGAGGTAGCCATAAAAGCTGAATGACTTAATTACCTCAAGATAGACTTAGATATGATTTCTAGTTTGTCCAAAGATTATTACAATTTATTGTAATAATAATGGTGCAGTAACAAACTCGAAGAAACCATGAGTCTATAAGGCAAGTAAACACAATAGAGCGCAAGTACTACCCAATACGAGAAATTGTATAACGAGGAGAAGTTGTTGCCGCCTAGATTGCATCAGATGATAACCTAAGGTCCTTAAGGCAAGAGCTTTTTGAAAGGCATGGGAATCAGATGTATGGCAGCAGATATGGCAGCTTAGTCTTTTAGTATAAGTGGGAGATTGTTAGAGTGTATACTAAAAGCCTAGCTTTTGGTATAAATATTTATCTAGAAATAAGAATCACATTGGTCAAATGTCTACATTTATGATAAATGTAGTTGCTCAATTAATTTATATTGTAGATAGCATGGTGTGTGGTGTCACACACAGAAGATCATGTTATTGGTTCCTTATAAATTATAAACAGTAGCTCACAACCAAGATGGAAAGGAGCAAACCATTGGAAGGCATAGTGTAATTAGATATTAGTTTATCTTAACTATATAATTACACTAGTACACTTAGAGTGTATTGAGTAGGACCATTTGAGGTCGTTCCTTTTATACTGACTTTATGAAGGAACAAAGACCTCAGTTGTTATGGAAGTGTGTGCTCTTAATCCTAATATAATAACAAGCACATATATTTGATATTTATTTCTTTAATTTATCAATGGGTGAGATTTAGTTCGATGAATCAATAAGCCCGATAAGTTGGGAAGTGATATCACTTATAGTGTGTGTTGTTGATTATAGAAGGAAACTGTGTCCTAGTAATCTAGGTTGAGAATGTCCCCAAGAGGAGCTCATAAGGATTGTCATGTTAAACCCTGCAGGTGGACTTAGTCCGACATGATGATGAAGTTGAGTGGTACTACTCTTGGAGCTAGATATTAATTAAGTGAGTTGTCAGTAACTTACTTAATTAGTGGACATTTGTTATCTTAAACACAGGGAGACTAACACACTCATAATAAGAAGGAGCCCAAAATGTAATTTGGGATTGGTGCGGTAGTTCAATAATAATTCTCTAGTGGAATGAATTATTATTAATAAAATTAAGTTGTGTATTCGGGGCGAACACAGGATGCTTAATTTTATGGGGAGACCAAAACCAATTCCTCCTCTCGGTCCCTATCGTAGCCTCTTAATTATAGAGTACTATACCCACCTATACCCACCTTCTTACCCATCCTATAGGGGGCCGGCCAAGCTACCTTGGAGACCAAGCTAGGGTCGGCCATGTTTTGGTTCATGGGTGAATTCATGTGGCCGGCCCTAGCTTGAACTCAAGCTTAGGTGGCCGGCCCTATTAAAATAAAAAGGAATTTTATTTTTTTAAAATTTTCTTATATGGATAACATGATTTAAAAGAGAGTTTAAAAATTTAAATCTTTCCTTTTATAAGATTCTACAAAAGATTAAGAGAAGAGTTAAATCTCTTTCCTTATTTGTAGATTAAAAGGTTGATTTTAATTTTGGTAAAAACTTTCCTTTTAATCATGTTCATGATTTAAAAGAGAGTTTAAAAATTAAATCTCTTTTATAAAGCTTCTACAAAGATTAAGAAAAGATTAGATATCTTTCCTTATTTGTAGATTGGAAGAGATTTTAATTTTTAAAGATAACTTTCTTTTTAATCCACATGTTTAAAAGAAATATTTTAATTTATAAAATTTCCTTTTTATTGACCATCATGAAGGGAAAAAATTTTAGAGAAATTTTTTATAAAATTTCCGGAAACAAATTAGGAAAGTTTTAATTCTTGATTGAATTAAATTTCCTTTGCTTGGTTTAAAGTGGCCGGTCACATTGTTGATGAGAAAAAAATTATTTTTAATTAAATAAATTTTCCTTATCAATGGAAAAAGAATTAAGAAAATTTTTATTTAAATTTTCTTATTTGCCAAGGCCAAGGATTATAAAAGAGATGGTAGAGGTGCCTTCATTGTGAACAACTCTATTATTTTTCCTCTCTCTTTTTCTTCCTTGGTGTGGCCGGACATCTTCTCCTCTTTTCTTCTCTTTGATGGCCGAACCTCATCCTTCTTGTGGAGACTCATATGGTGGCCAGATCAAGTTTAGAGAAGAAGAAGAAGAATGAGAGAAAGAAAGCTTTGTTTCTAGCATCCCTTGGAGCATGGTGGTGGTGGCCGAACCTCTTCATCCTAGAAGAAGTTTTGATGGCCGAAACTTGCAAGGAAGAAGAAGGTGCTTGGTGGTTCTCATCTCGGAAGATCGTTGTCCACACAACGTTCGAGGTTAGAAGAGGAATACGATAGAAGATCAAGAGGTCTTTCTAAAAGGTATAACTAATATTTTTCCTTTCCGCATCATACTAGTTATTTTTGGAAATAATACCAAATACAAGAGGCATACGATTTTAGTGTTTCGAATTTGTTTTCGATATAGTGTTCTTTTGTTTTTCTTTTCCTTGTGATTTAATTGTTCTTTTCGATTAACCTAAAGTTATTTTAGGAAATTAAATATTAGCTTTCTATAAAAGGTTTTGTCTAGTCGGTGGTGGTTGCTCCCATATCCAAGAAGGCCATGTGCCTCGCCACGTCAGTACTGGGAACCAATTATGGAAATTAATATTTAATGGAATTAATAACTTAAGGTGACTTGGGTCGAACGTGTTAAGTTCCGCAGGAGATCCAAGTCAAAACCTAAAAGAACAAATAGATTAAGTTTTGGATCAAACGTGTTAAGTTCCGCAGGCGATCCAAAATTTAATTTAAAAGAACACATGGTAGTTAGGAAAAGGTTCAGACCTTTGTACAAAATTTTTGTACAGTGGAACCTCTAGGTTTTCCGTGTAGCAACCAACATTAATCGATTAATTAAAATGCTAAATAAGTAGGTTAGGTTAATTTTTTTAATTAATGTTAAGAGTTAAGTGGATTTAGATTAAATAAGTTGTTAATTTCAAGTTCTTAAATTAAGTTAAAATTTAAGTTTAGTAACGTAGAATAGAATTAATTTTAATTTTAAGTTTTCAGGTTTAACTTAATTTAATTTAAAATTTAAATTTAAGTTTTATTTTAAGTTTAATTTTTAATTAGATTTTTAGCTTTAATTTTTAAAGTTAAATTTTAAATTTAAGTTTTTAAATTTAAAATAATTTTAAAAATAAATTTTAATTTAAAATAATTTTTAAAATAGTTTTTATTAGTTAAAATAATTTCTAAAATAATTTTTAAGTTAAAATAACTTTTAAGTTAAAAAAATTAAAATAATTTTTTAGTTAAATTAAATTTTAAGTTAAAATAATTCTTAAAATAATTTTAACATAAAATATTTTTATAAAAAAAAAATTAGGTTAAAATAATTTCTAAAATAATTTTTAAGTTAAAATAATTTTAACATAATTTGAAATTGAATTTTGAATAAAATATAATTTAATTTAATTTTAATTAAAATTAATTTTAATTTAATTTAGTATAGTTTAATTTAATTTAATTTAGTTTAGTTTAATTTAGTTTAATTTAATTTAATTTAATTAAGTTTATTTAATTTGATTTAATTTAATTTAATTTAATTAAGTTTAATTTATTTTTAATTTCATTGTAATTTCACTTTAATTTAATTTTTAATTTAATTTTAATTTAATTTATTTTATTTTAATCTAATTTATTTTAATTTTTATTTAATTTAACTTAATTATAATTCAATACTAATTTAATTTTATTTAATTTTAATTTAATTTTAGTTTAATTTTAATTTAATTTAATGTCAATTTAAATTTAATTTAATTAATTCAATTATAATTTAATTTATTTTAATTTAATTTAATTTAATTTTTGATTTAATTCAATTAAATTTTAATTTAATTCAATTAAATTTTAGTTTTATTTTAATTTTATTTTATTTTAATTTAATTTTAGTTTAATTTAATTTAATTCATTTTTATTTTAATATAATTTATTTAATTATAATTTAATTTATTTTAATTTTAATTCAATTTAATTTATTTTAATTTAATTTTTAATTTAATTTAATTTTTAATTTACTTTAATTTAATTTTCATTTAATTCAATTCAATTTTAATTTAATTCATTTTGATTTTAATTTTATTTTAATTTAATTTAAATTTAATTCAATTTAAATTTATATTAATCTAATTATAATTTAATTTAAATTTAATTTAAATGTAATTATATTTTAATTTATTTTAAATTTAATTTAATTTATTTAATTTAATTTAATTTTAATTTACTTCAAGTTAATTCAATTTTAATTTAATCTAATTTTAATTTAATTTAATTTAATTTAATTTGATTTAATTCAATTTTAATTTAATTTAATTTAATTCTATTTTAATTTAATTTAATTCTATTTTAATTTAAATAAATTTTATTTTAATTTTATTTTAATTTAATTTAATTTTAATTTAATTTAATATTAATATTAATTAATTTTAATTTAATTTTCAAATATTTAATCATCTCACCCGATATATGTTTTCAATCAGAGAATCCTATAATTTTTGTGAGATGAGTTAAGTTAAATTTCAGGATTTTGTTTAACTTTGTGTTAGATTCAGGTTTAGCTTTGGGCTCAACAAATAGACATTATTTGGATAAACTTCTGGCTATGGTGAATTACCTGGATATCATTAGAGTAATCATGCCTTTGAGGTTTTTCAAATAGTCTTATCCACTGAACTTAGTACAAAACCTTAGTCTAATTAGTTAGGATCCGTAAGGGGTAGCTTCAGTTAGTTCCACTCAGCCAAATGCACCAGGTCGAAGTCATATCTTCCTAGACATACATAGATAGGGCTTCTCTAACCTACTATCATCCAAAACTTCACCAGTACCATAGGTCAAGTTAAACTTTGTCCCCTTTTAGGCTAATCCTAATTACCCTGTCCGGTAGGTTATTTTTAGAGGTGCTAGCTATTCTGGAACCTCTCCTAAATTATTGATTTTCCTTTTAAGATTTTTAATTTAAATTTAAGTTTTTAATTTTGAATTAATTAAATTAGTCAAATTGTCCTTCTTTAAAAAGATGGTATTTAATATTTAAATTTTCAATTTTAATTTTATTAAGCTAATTAAATTTTCTTTCGATTATTGTTAATGTTTAAACTTTTATTAGTTTTTAAATTCGAATTGATTAAATTGTTTGAATTATATTCCTTTAAAGGTTTATCTTTTAACTTGTTATTAATTGTTAATTTTGAATTTTCTTTAATATTTAATTTTGAATTTGTTAAATTTGGTTTTGATTTTAACAGAGTGTTTGAATTTATCCTTATATTTTCTTTGTCTTTTAAGTGATATTATTAATTAAATTTATTAGATTAGTCTTATCTTTAAAGTTTTCTTGGCTTTGGATAGAATTTTCTAGATTGATATTGTCAAGATTATTAAATAATTTATTCAAGTATTTATTGATTTCATCTAAATTTATTTCATTATCTTTTGAATTTTTAGGGTTATTAATTATTTTCAAATTTTCTAAATTTTCTAAATTAATTAGATTTGTTTTATCAGATAATATCCTAGGGGTATTCAAATACATTATTTTCACGTATATTTTCAAAAATATCCAAATTAACATGCATATTTTTTAAACTACTACTAGAAGGGGTATTTTCGTAAATATTACTAATCTTGAGCGCAACCTCTAATTCAGTAGGTTTCTCCGTTGGATCTGACTTGAGTCCGGATTCGATTTTGACTTGATCGTCTAACTCCAACGGCTTCTCGTGAAGCTTGGTCAGGCAGGTCCAAAGCTCGTGGGCATCCTTGACCTTTCCTATCCTACAAGTAATTTTGTTAGGTAATAAATCTGAAACTAACTTTATTACCTTTTGGTTTGCTTCCGAGTTTTGTGTTGATCTTCTTAGTGTCATGCCACCATCGAAGTCGTTCATGAAGATAAAAGTTTCTATCTGTATCCTCCACAAATTGAATTTATGTCTCTTGTACATCTCATATGGAGGTGGTTCGTGAATGCTTCGTCGTTCAACTTGAGCCATTAAGCACTAAAGATAGAAAACTAAAAAGAGGTGCCAAGACTTGTCTTGGATTAGCAGTGCTAGAGAAAAAATATAGTATTTCACTAATTTTGAAAAAAATAAAATAAAATATAATAAAAAATATTATTTCAAATTTTGGTAAATACGATATTTTGCTAACACTAACCAACGGTGAAAAGATGACAATGAATTTTTGAAAAATAATTTTGGAGGGAAAAAATGAAAGACGTAGATACTCCCCTTGCTTGATTGGTGGTTGCACCAATTCAGAGTGGTACCTGTTGGATCCCCAAGGTTATTTTTGGTGTGATCAATTAAGTTAGGTTAAGTCCTGTTTTGGTTTAATCCCTGTGTCTAAGTGTGCATGAGCTTAGGAGCATAGGAAGTTGAGCAGAAGACGCGACTAGCGAGAAGGACGGCATGAGAGAGAGCCGACAGGCTCGGTGCGTCTAAGGGACGGGGTGCCACCGAAGAGTACACCGGTGGATAAGAAGAACATACACGATGTTCGAGGGATGAGAAGCCAGAGCAGAAGCCTGCTCGAGGAGAAGACCGAAAATTAGGTTCGGGCAAGCCCTATTTCGGTTGGCCGCAATCACCCAAGCGAACGGAGCAACGGAAGATCCAAAGGAAAGCTGGAGCTATTTATACGCTACAGGTAGAGGGCGCCCTCCATGATATAGAGGGTTCCCTCCATGATGTAGAGGATGCCCTCCATAGAGGGCACCCTATGATATAGAGGGCGCCCTCCATAGCCTTGAGGGTGCCCTCGACCTGGCCAAAGTGGTCGTTCGCAGCAGATAAAATTTTATTCGTGCCGTCTCGCTGGAGGCGCCCTCCATACCCTTGGGAGGCGCCCTCAAGCTGTAGATAGAATTTCCATACACGAAGCAAGCTCATCCGAAATGACCATCGAGAGCATCGATGAAGGGGGAGCATCAACAAAAGAAAGCAGCAGTTCAGGGGGAGCAACAGACAACGAGATCGACAAGGTAAGTAAGGTACGATCTCTCCCACTTGACAAATTATTTAAATTTGTGAAGTTATTAACTAAAGAATGTTACAAGTTAGAAAAAGAAAACATAGATCTGAAAATATAATTGTCCAAAGCATGTCCACTAGATTTATATGATAATCTGCAAATAGAAAATGATAAATTAAAAACAGAGATAGAAAATCTGAAAAATCATGCATGTTCATACACTGAAAATATTTGGAAATATAGAAATCTGAACTAGTATCTTAGATATCATAAAGGCCAAATTAGGAAAATTCCTAAAAGTTATATACCCTGCAAATTTCTAATTAACCCAGTAGGAAGGAACCTATATTGGGTTCCTAAAGAATATTTGAATTAAAATTTTCGTTAGGCTTTCAGATAGTAGATTAAATGTTTAAATTCATTAAGCGGCTTTGTCTAGAAGTGGTCAATGATCCAATAACCAAGAAGGCCTAGTGCCTCGCCATAACCTGGAAGCCAATTTTTAAATTGAATATTTAATTGACAAACTGATAAGCATAAAATTGTTAATTAAATTCTTTCAATTTTTATCAATGGTTTAATATTTAAAATATTTTTCACTTAACTTGCAAACTTCACTTAGAAATTTTTTCAAAATTTCACTTAGATTTTTTTTATTGCAAATTTTTTTTTCTGTTAAAACTTTTTTACCCTTAGATTTTTATTTAGTACCCCAATTTTTTGTGTGATCAAAGGGGGAGAAGGGAAGATTAAGTCTAGGGGGGTAGTTCAAAATTTAAATTTTGAAAACCTTATTGCATAATTGCAACTTTATTTATTTTTGCAATTTTATCTTTACCTTATGATTGTTTTACCCTAACTTAACTTGGATTGCTCACATCAAAAAAGGGGGAGATTGTTGGATCCCCAAGGTTATTTTTGATGTGATCAACTAAGTTATGTTAGGTCCTGTTTTGATTTAATTTCTGTGTCTAAGTGTGCAGGAGCTTAGGAGCACAGGAAGTCGAGCAGAAGATGCGGCTAGCGAGAAGGACGGCACGAGAGAGAGCCGACGAGCTCGGTGCGTCTGAGGGACGGAGTGCCGCGGAAGAGTACACCGGTGGATGAGAAGAACATACGCGACATTCAAGGGACGAGAAGCCGGAGCGGAAGCCTGCTCGAGGAGAATACCGAAAATTGGGTTCGGGTGAACCCTATTTCAGTTGGCCGCAATCACCCAGCGAACTGAGTTTTATCCGTGCTGCCTCACTAGAGGCGCCCTCAAGCTGTAGATAGAATTTCTAGGAGCTAGGAAATAATCAATCAACTCTTGTATTCAACTTCCTAGCAATAGTCTGAGCGTTCAAAGATTGTAAGAGATTTCTCCGCCTATATGAAGGAGTTTTTCTAGTGCTGTCATTGTCTTGGATTAACAACCACCATGGTTGTAACCAATTAAAATTCTCAGTCTCTTCTTTCAGTTTTTGTATTGTTTATTTTTATTATACTATTGCTGCTAACCCAAGTCCAAAGTTCAAGAAAAGTCTTGATTTATTTTTTTAGGCTATTCAACCCCCCTTCTAGCCGACCTACCCGGACCTACAATACCTGCTCTGATATCACTTGTTGGATCATAGAAGTCGTTAGAGGGGGGTGAATAGCGATCGAAAATTCATTATCGAATTAGAGTAAGCAATGGAAAGGAAAGACAAAACACAACGTTAACACGAACCAGTTTTACTTGGTTCAGAGCCTTCGTTGACTCCTACTCCAAGGCCCGCACTGGTCGAGTACTTTTGTTGGGCAATTTACTAGCAGTTAAAAAATTGATTACAAAGTTAAGTACAGGAATAAAAATGAAATACCGACAATAGAAAAATAATAAACTCGAATCGTGGGTTGTCGGATCAGCGTCACAGGAGCAATGCGCAATGGAGCAGTCGTAGGAAGAAGTTATATACTCAGCTCTGGAGGTAGGCTCCTTTTATAGGAGTGCTCCGGGCGCCCGGATCGTGACGTTGACTCGGCCAATCAGCGCGCTCCACGTTGTGACGAGATAAGTTTTTTTTGCCTTCCGGGCCCTCGGACCACCATTTTCCTGCAAGAAAATGTTAGTCCAAGGAAAAAATACAATTTATACTACCCTACAAAATAAAGTGTTAGCACAATTATATTCAAACAGAGTAGTAATTAGAGTCTGTCTCCCCGAGACTAGAATATAGTCAAGATCTCAACTTAGACTTCTGAAATAGATTTAAGTTGGATCGACGCCTACTGTTCCCTCGAACGGGGAATGCGTCCTCACCAAATCACTCTCCTCCAGTGACTTGCTTTAACTAACCTGCCAGACATCCGATCAGTCCATCGACCTATCTGGTCTTCGTGCCAGCTGCTTGGTCAGCCCGTCGACCTAACTGAACTCCTCTACTGTTGGTTAGTCCTAGGAAAATCGTACCGGTTCCACTGTACAAAATTTTTTTGTACAAGTGTCGAACCTTTCCTTAAATAACCTATTGTATTCTTTAGAAGTTAAATTAGGAATCGCAAACAGAACTTAACATTATTGATTCCAAATTTAACTTATCTGTTCTTAATGGTTTAGATTTGAATCGCAAGCGAACTTAACACTATTGATTTAAATACACCTATGTTATTAATTCCATTAAATATTAATTTCCAAAATTAGCTTCCAGGACTGCATGGCGAGGCACATGACCTTCTTGGATATGGGAGCAACCACCACCGCCTAGACAAAACCTTTTAAGGAAAGCTAATATTTAATTTCCTTAAATAACTCTAGGTTAACCAAAAAGAACAATCGAATCACAAATTTGAAAAAATAAAAGAAACACAACTTCGAAACAAATCCGAAAACTCTAGAATCATATGCCTCTTGTGTTTGATATTTCCAAAAATAACTATACAAAGAAAACTAGTATGATGCGGAAAACAATTACTAGTTATATCTTTCTTTGTAAGCAAATAACCTCTTGATCTTCTACCGTATTCCTCTTCTAACCTCGGACGTTGTGTGGGCAACGATCTTCCGAGATGAGAACAACCAAGCACCTTCTTCTTCCTTCAAGGTTTCGGCCACCAAAAACTCCTCCAAAGATGAAGAGGTTCGGCCACCACCAAACTCCAAGGGATGCTAGAAATATCACCTCCTTTTCTCTCCTTCTCCAAGCAAGATCCGGCCACCACAAGGACTCCAAGGATGAGATGAGGTTCGGCCACAAGATGGAGAAGAGAGAAAGAGGAGGGGCCAACCACACCCAAGGAGAAAAAGAGAGGAGAAAAATAATAGAGTCGTTAGCCATGAAGGCACCTCTACCCCTTCTTTTATAATCCTTGGTCTTGGCAAATAAGGAAATTTAAATAAAAAACTTCCTTAATTCTTTTTCCATGAAAAGGAAAATTTATTTAATTAAAAATAATTTTCTTATCATTAAACATTATGGCCGGCCACATTAATCTCCAAAACAAGGAGAGTTTTAATTAACACAAGAATTAAAACTTCCTAATTTGTCTCCGGAAATTTATAAAAATTTCTCCAATAATTTTTCCCTTCATGGTGGATTATAAAAATGAAATTTTATAAATTAAAATCTTTCTTTTAAACATGTGGATGATTTCCAAAAAGGAAAGTTATCTCTAAAAATTAAAATCTCCTTTCAATCTACAAATAAAGAAAGATATCAAATCTTTTCTTAATCTTTTGTAGAAACTTATAAAAGAGAATATTTAATTCTTAAACTCTCTTTTAAATCATGAACATGGGTAAAAAAGGAAAGTTTTCTCAAAATTAAAATCTACCTTTCAATCTACAAATAAGGAAAGATTTCAAATCTTTTCTTAATCTTTTGTAGAAAGTTATAAAAGGAAAGATTTAAATTTTAAACTCTCTTTTAAAACCATGGAATCCACATAAGAAAAATTTATAAATAAAATCTTTTTTAATATGATGTGGCCGGTCACATCATGCTTGGACTCCAAGCATTGGCCGGCCACCAACTTGGCTCAACCTTTGGGTCTTGGCCGGCCCTAGCTTGGGTTCCAAGCTAGCTTGGCCGGCCACCAAAGAGTGGGTAAGAAGGTGGGTATGTAGTGGGTATAAATCTCTATATACAAGAGGTTACGATATGGACCGAGAGGAGGAATTGGTTATGGTCTCCTGATGAAATTAAGCTTCTCGTGTTCGCCCCGAACACACAACTTAATTTCATCAATAATAATTCAGTCCACTAAAGAATTATTATTGAACTACCGCACCAATCCCAAATTACATTTTGGGCTCCTTCTTATTATGAGTGTGTTAGTTTCCCTGTGTTTAAGATATCAAATATCTACTAATTAAATGAGTTACTGACAACTCACTTAATTAATATCTTAGTCCAAGAGTAGTACCACTCAACCTTATCGTCATGTCGGACTAAGTCCACCTGCAGGGTTTAACATGACAATCCTTATGAACTCCTCTTGGGGGCATTATCAACCTAGATCACTAGGACACAGTTTCCTTCTATAATCAACAACACACACTATAAGTGATATCATTTCCCAACTTATCGGGCTTATTGATTTATCGAACTAAATCTCACCCATTGATAAATTAAAGAAATAAATATCAAATATATGTGCTTGTTATTATATTAGGATTAAGAACGCACACTTGCATAATAACTAAGGTCTAGTTCTTTTATCAAGTCAGTATAAAAAGAACTTACCTAAAATAGTCATACTCAATACACTTAGAGTGTACTAGTGTAATTTATTAGTCAAGATAAACTAATACTTAATTACACTACGACTATTCCAATGGTTTATTCCTTTCCATCTTAGTCGTGAGCAACTGTTTATAATTTATAAAGAACTGATAACATGATCTTCTGTGTGTGACACCACACACCATGTTATCTACAATATAAATTAATTGAACAACTACATTTATCATAAAAGTAGACATTTGACCAATGTGATTCTTTTATTTCTAAATAATTGTTTATACAAAAGTTAGGCTTTTAGTATACACTCTAACATCTACAACACTGAGTTAGCACAATAGATAAGGCAAAATAGTGTTAACAGAATTCAAGTATAACCTAGGGTTATCTCCCCCTAGGGTTGCCTAGCTTCACTCACTATGACTTCCATTGGCTGGCTTCACTCACCAGGACTTCCTCCACCTAGCTTCACTCACTAGGATCCGACTTCACTCACCAGGACTTCCTCCACCTAGCTTCACTCGCTAGGTCCTGGCTTCACTCACCAGGACTTCCACCATCTAACTTCACTTACTAGGGCCCGGTTTCACTCACCAGGACTTCCACCACCTAGCTTCACTCACTAGGGCCCGACTTCACTCACTAGGACTTCCACTACGTAGCTTCACTCACTAAAGTCTGGCTTCACTCACCAGGACTTCTCACCTGCCTATCCTTTGGATAGAACTTACCTTTGCTAGTCATCTAGTCCTGACTAGACTTCTCTCTTCCAAACACCAAGTCTTATTTGAATTAACCCTTGGTCAAATTGATCAGACTTAGGTATATTGTCAAACATCGAACCCCTAGAGGTCGACTGCACCAACAGATACGTCTACGATCTTACTAGTGGATCATCCTCTAAAATTCTTGGCGCAAAATCAAATTGGTGTCATCTTTGGGAATATGCATACCTGAACTAAGATACCCAAATGGATGACACTGGGAAGGTCGCCGCCATTACCTTAACACAAGACAATTTAGATCGAATCATTGTTGCCACCATAAAAGGAGTATTAGAGCAACAAGTACAACAATTAATTGCCAAAAGACCCTCTACCTCAAGCGAAATTCCACCAACTCCTCAATCTACGATGGCACGACCAACGGGCATACCTCAAAACCCTGTCTATGAGCCCATAGGGATTTTTATCTGAGACACGTGCTTTGAGGCTTCAGTTGAACATACACCGCGTCAAGTCCCCGCTCGGGGCAAAGCACTGTCTACCAGTCAACTTGAGATCATTAATAATTCTCCTTTTTGTCAAAGCATTCTGGAAAATTCGTTGCCTCAGCATGACAATCAGAGGGTATAGTGGTACTTCCAATCCGGAATACCACATGGAAGTTTGAAAATGCCGCCTTATTATATCAATATTCGGATTGTATGAAGTGCCGAGTATTTCTGACCACACTCTCAGGCGACTACGCTCGCCCCTAGTGCCCCCGTCAATCCATCACAGGGTCAACACACAAATTATCTGGGTAAACTTTTTATAGTGACCGACCCCACTGCCAAAATGACCCCATATCAAAAAACCCCCTAAGGAATTTTTTAGAGGCACGGTACCACTATGTTGATAAGAGTCTACTGTCGAGATAGCACCTCAGTCAACATACCTCTCAAAGAAGGATTTATTTGTTGCTAAGGGAACTCGAACCTAGAACCCAAGCAACACATGTCAATCAACAGACCCCTTTAAAGGTGGTTCATTTGACTCCCTACAACTTTTATTTGCTCATTCAATGATTTTAGAACTGTCTTCTTATATCATTTTGCTAGTAGTCAGAGGTATCATAAGATATCGCTGAATTTATTCGCCCTCAGGCAGAAGCCTAAAGAAACTTTGAAAGATTATATACAACACTTTAATCAGATGGCTCAAGATGTTCCTTCAGTGACTCTGATATACTGATAAGTGTTTTTTCACAAGGTTTATCAAAGGGAGACTTCTTCCGGTCCCTGGTAAGAAAACCCCCAACTAGTTTTGATGATCTACTGGGTCGGTCGGTCAAGCATATGAATGTGGAGGAAGTCCAATTAGCTAGGAGAAAAGATCTTGGAGTTTTGGGTGCTCCCATGTCTTTCTCAGAGTGGAAGGCGCCTCCTCTTCCCTTGTGAGCCAAAGAATCTCATCTAAATTATTACCTGCCAAGGAATCACTGAGGGGAAAAGGTGATTCAGATTGTAGAAGTGGATGCCCAGCCAAACCATAGCTCTAGCCAATGACTCCCCAAGACGAGAGAACATTTTTTTTGTATTTATCACCAATCATGGGGTCATTCAACAGAGAAATGTTATGGTTATGTTAACTATCTTCGGAGGACTGCTGATTGGCACGCGCTTAAGGGGAGGCACCATTCTCCCAAACCTTATCATCCTTCTACTTCCTGACCGAACCATGGTAATGATGAAGCTCACCAATTAGATTGGCATGCTCAGGCATCTCCCAAGTGACAACGAGAAGCATCAACACCTCCTAGAGGAACAAGAAAAAGATAAGAACAAAGCCAGGGGTGTAGGACCGTTGGGACGGCTAGAAGGGGGGGTTGAATAGCCCTGAAAAAATAAAAACAACCCTTCTCGACTTTTCAAACCACCACTTGAAGAATAATAAAATAAACAGATAAACCAGAAAAGAAAGAGGCACAATGTATTTTTAATTGGTTACAACCAAGGAGGTTATTAATCCAAGAAATGTTGCACTAGTATCTCCTTCAGATGGAGAAGCCTCTTATAGCAGTGAAAGCGCAAAACAAAGAAGCTAATGTAAAACTGAAGCGTACAAGCGTTGGAAATGAATTGCTCTTAGTTGTTGAAAGCTTCTGAACCAAGGCTATATTTATAGCCTTGGTCGGGGCGTCTGGAAGGGTTCCGGGCGCCCTGGGGGGATAAATTTTATCCCCCAACGTTTAGATCGAGTCAAAGCTCGATCTTGGAAAAAAGTCAACTCCGGGTGCCCCGGTACGTTCCCGGCGGCCCGGAGGGGTCCGAGCGCCCCGGTACATTCCGAGCGCCCCAGAGGGGTCCGGGCGCCCCGATCAGCTCCGAGCACCCCAACCCCCAAAAGTCAACTCTGGTTGACTTTTTCGGTCCGGGTCCTCTGCTCCGGCTCTGGCCGCCTTGGTACAAATCTTCAACTCCAGATCCGCTCGCTTGGGTGGTCTCGGCCATCCTGAAAAGGGCTCACCCGAACCTAACTTCCGGTCTTCTCGAGTGGGCTTCCACTCCGGCTTCTCGTCCCTCGGAATCGCCGCGTGTTTCCTTCTCGTCCGCCGGCGTACTCATCCGCAGTCTTCGTCCCTCGGACGCACCGCGTGCCGTCCTTCTCGCTAGCTGCGTCTCTTGCTCCTCGAGCAGTCTTCCGCTCCGGCTTTCGTCCCTCGAAAGCACCACACGCTTCCTTCTCGTCCGTCGGTGTACTCTTCCGCAGCGCCTCGTCCCTCAGACACACCGCGTGTCGTCCTTCTCTCTAGCTGCGTCTTCCACTCGTCTACCTGTGCTCCTAAGCTCCTGCACACTTAGACACAAGGTTAAAAACACACAAGACCTAACTTAACTTATTGATCACACCAGAACAACCTTGGGGTTCCAACAATCTCCCCTTTTTTGGTGTGAGCAACCCAAGTTAAGTTAGGGTAAACATAGACATAAAATAAACTTAACTAAAAATGCAATTAAGTGCAAAAATAATACAAGTTAAAATAATTAAGTGTAAAAATAAAATAAGTTAAAATTTTGGTCTACCTCCCCCTAGACTTATACTTTTCCTTCTCCCCCTTTAATCACATAAAAAATGGGGTTGTAAAAAAAATCTAAGAGTAAAAACTTAGAAAATTTTGAGATCTTTAAAAATTTTGCAATACTTTTCACATAGATAGTCTCTGAAAAGAAATTTTAAGAAAATTTTTTTTAAAAAAATTCTAAGTGAAATTATAAGTAAAAAAAATTCTAATTTAGACAGCTTTGTAAAAATATTTTTTGAAAATTTTTCAAAAAAAACTTTAAGCAAAAATTTTCAACTTTTAACTTAGGCAAAAAAAAATATCTTCTGAAAATTTTTCTAAGTATAAAAGAGAATTTTTCTAAAAATGAAAAACAATACTCAAAATTTTGTTTTTTTTTAAAAAAAATTTAAACAAAATAATTTTTTAAGTCTTTGCAAAAATTATTTTTGAAAAAAATCCAAACTTAAGATTTTTCTAAATAAAATTTTTTAAAAATTTCACGTAAAAGTATTTTTCTAAGTATAAAACTATTTTGAAAAAAATGTTTGAAAAACTTTAAAAGTATTAATTAATTCTAATTTTAATGCTTTGACAGAAAGTTAATTAAACATTTATTTCAATATGTTGGCTTCCAGGTCGTGGCGAGGCACTAGACCTTCTTGGTTATTGGAGCAACAACCACTTCCTTAGACAAAGCCTCATAAAGAATTTCAATGTTTAATTTTCTCGCTGAAAAGCTCTAAGTCTAATCAATAGTTTAATTTAAACATGACTTAGGAACCCAATATAGGTTTCAACTTACTGGATTGATTAAAAATTTCTTAGGGACATATTTTCTAGAGATATTCCTAATTTGTCCCTGGCGATATCTATAATACCAATTCAAATTTATAAATTTTCTAAAATTAGATGAGCATGCATGGTTTTTCAAATTATCTATTTGAATTTTCAAATCTTTATTTTCTGATTTCAATTTCTCATTTTCTAATTTTGATTTGTCTAATTCTTCTAAGGGACAAGACTTAGCTAGAATTACTTTTAAATTTTTATTTTTATTTTCATTTTCTAATTTGCAATAATCTTTTGTTAAAAGTTTAACAAACTTAAACATTTTGTCGGGAGGAAGAGATCGTACATGACTTACCTTGTCGATCTCGTTGTCCGTTTCTCCCCCTGAACTGCTGCTTTCTTCCGACGTGGCTCCCCCTTCATCGATGCTCTCTATGCTCATTTCGGAAGAGCTTGACTTGCAATCGTCGTCTTGATGACTTGCCATTAGCGCAAGTTCAGAGAATGCATCGACTTCTGACTCCGATGATGTATCGTCCCACGTCACCTTTAGGGCATTTCACTTTTGGATTGACTTCTTACCCTTCTCCTTGTCCTTGTTCTTCAGCTTGGGGCAGTTGTCCTTGACGTGCCCTTCTTCGTCGCAGTGGTAGCAGCGGATCGTCCTTTTCTTTTTCCCTTGCGGATGGTTAGTAGATCTAGATTTACAAAGTTTCTTGAATCTTCTTACCATCATTACCATTTGCTCGTCGTCGAGAGAAGATTCCGACTCAGGTTCATCTCTCGATGCTTTGAGGGTGACGTTGTTATTGTTGGTGCGGGTAGCACTAACGGTCTAACCCAGGTTTTGATGAATGACAAATAGGTTAAGTTAGTTGTGTTGTTGTCTGACACTTTGATCAAGTGTGCAGGAAAAGTCCAGCTAGGTCGACGGGCTGACCGAATAGCTGGCGAGAAGTCCAATCGGGTCGACGGGCTGACCGGACGCTTGGCGAGAAGTCCAGCTAGGTCGACGGGCTGACCGGATAGCTGGCGAGAAGTCCAAGCGGGTCGACGGGCTGACCGGACGCTAGGCGAGAAGTCCAGACGGGTCGACGGGCTGACCGAACGTCTGGCAGGTAAGTGAGGTAAGTCACTGGAGGGGAGTGACTGTGAGGACGCGTTCCCGGGAAGGGGACATTAGGCGTCGATCCGGCTTAGATCCATTTCGGATGTCTAAGTCGAGATCGTGACTAGATTCCGGTCTCGGAAAGACGGAATCTAAGTCATACTCTCTTTATCTATCTGTTGAACTTTAACTGTGCTAACCATTTGTTTTACAGGATATATATTTGCCTCGGACTAACCTTGTTTTGCAGGAAAAAGGAGTCTTTCTGGAACAAGGTGGTCCGGGCGCCCGGAGGGGATCCGGGCGCCCGGAGGTCCGGGCGCCCGGAAGGCGAATTTTATCCAGACACCTCGTCGCTACGTGGAGCATCTTGATTTGAGCAGTTACGTCACACTCCAGGCGCCCGGAAGGGATCCAGGCGCCCGGAACAGCATATAAAAGAAGCCCCAGACAGGAGCTTCAGAATCAACTTTGACTGAGAACTCTTCTGCTGATCTTGCTGCTCGACGTTCAAGTGCGACGCCAACAACGCTCCGACAAAAGTGCTCTTCCGGTTTTTGCTTAATTTTCTTTTTGTCGGTATTGCTTTATTATTACTAGCATCTCCTGTACTTTTTCTGTAATCATATTTCGACTTGCTAGTGATTGCCCAACGAAAGTGGTCAAGGACCACGGGCCTTCGAGTAGGAGTCGTCACAGGCTCCGAACGAAGTAAAAATATTTGTGTCTACTTTATCTTTTTCCGCTGCGCTTAAACTCTTGTTTTTTCGAATCGATATTCACCCCCCCTCTATCGAATCTAACGGTCCTACAGTTATTGGGCTCCTTCATACCTATATATCTTGATTCGTGCATTTCAAAAGTTGATAATAATTCTTCTAACAAAATCTTTTCTAAGTCTTTAGAAATGTAAAAGGTATCTACTAATGATGCCCGTTTGGTATTTCTAAGAAAGGAATTTAAAGTGTATCTTAGTGAATCTTGGTTACTTACCTTTTCTCCGAGATTCGAGAGTCTGGTGATGATCTCCTTGATTCTCGAGTGCAGGAGTGCAACTGTCTCGTCTTCCCCAAGTCGTAGGCTGGTGAGCTGATTGCGAAGTAGATCTCTTCTGGCGAGCTTGGCTTCGGACGTCCCTTCGTGCAGCTCGAGGAACTTCTCCCAAAGTTCCTTTGTCGAGTCGTAGTTCCCGATCCTGTTGACTTCCTGAGGCGGAAGAACACTTAGCAGATGGTATTCTGCTTTGTCGTTCGCCACGAAGTCGGCCTGCTCCTTTTTCATCCATTGATGTTTCTCTTTACCTTCTGGTGCTGTAAAACCAAGTTCCATTGTTAGAATTAATTCAAAATCTGTGGTAAAGAATACCTGCATCAGCTTTTTCCAGGTTGCGAAATCCCCTTCGTATTTCGGCGGGTGAATGCTTGGTTCGACCATCTCGTTGCTTCGTTCGGCGATTAGTCCTCCTGAAGCGCCTCGGCTCTGATACCACTTGTAGGACCATTGGGTCGGCTCGAAGGGGGGGGGTTGAATAGCCCTGAAAAATAAAAACAACCCTTCTCGACTTTTCAAACCACCACTTGAAGAATAATAAAATAAACAGATAAACCAAAAAAGAAAGAGGCACAAGGTATTTTTACTTGGTTACAACCAAGGAGGTTGTTAATCCAAGGAATGTCGCACTAGTATCTTCTTCAGGCGAAGAAGCCTCTTACAGCAGTGAAAGCGCAAAACAAAGAAGCCAATGTAAAACTGAAGCGTACAAGCGTTGGAAATGAATTGCTCTGCGTTGTTGAAAGCTTCTGGACCAATGCTATATTTATAACCTTTGTCGGGGCACTTGGAATGGTTCCAGGCGCCCTGGGGGGATAAATTTTATCCCCCAACGTTCAGATCGAGTCAAAGCTCGATCCTAGGAAAAAGTCAACTCCAGGCGCCCCGGTACGTTCCGGGCGCCTCGGTCAGCTCCGGGCGCCCGGACCCCAAAAGTCAACTTTGGTTGACTTTTTCGGTCCGGGTCCTCTGCTCCGGCTCTGGTCGCCTCGATCCGGATCTTTAACTCCGGATCTGCTCGCTTGGGTGATCTCGGTCATCCGAAAAAGGGCTCACCCGAACCCAACTTCCGTCTTCTCGAGTGGGCTTCCGCTCCGGCTTCTCGTCCCTCGGAATCGCCGCGTGCTTCCTTCTCATCCGCCGGCGTACTCATCCGCAGTCTTCGTCCCTCGCACGCACCGCGTGTCGTCCTTCTCGCTAGCTGCGTCTCTTGCTCCTCGAATAGCCTTTCGCTTCGACTTTCGTCCCTCGGAAGCACCGCACGCTTCCTTCTCATCTTCCGGTGTACTCTTCCGCAGCGCCTCGTCCCTCGGACGCACCGCGTGCCGTCCTTCTCGCTAGCTGCATATTCCACTCGTCTACCTGTGCTCCTAAGCTCCTGCACACTCAGACACAAGGTTAAAAACACACAGGACCTAACTTAACTTATTGATCACACCAGAACAACCTTGGGATTCCAACAAGGGGCCCACCTAAGGAGACAATTGGTATGATCTCTGGAGGATCTACCGAGATTCAAACCAGGCTCGAAAAACCCACACTCACCGATTGGAAAATAATTCAGTGGGGACCAGTCGGGAGTGGAAAGTTGGTCCTTCTATAGGCATCAGCCCGGAAGACACCATAATAATTCAAGTTGCCTTGGAGGCTCCCATCTCCTAAGTGGAAGAACATGAGAAATCATATCGACAAGAAGATCCAACCCAAGTAGGAAAATGGGATAACTTGGATAGCTACAAAACTTCATCCAAACTTAAAACAAAGATTGATGGCTTGTCTTTCTGTAAATCATGGCGTCTTCGCTTGGTCGACCAAAGAGATCAACGATGTTTATCGAGCCTTGATGATGCATCAACTCAATGTATATCCTAATTCCCGACCAATCAAACTAAGGAGGAGACATTTTGGGATAAAGTAAAATCAAATAATTCGAGACAAAGTCACTAAACTCTTAGAGACTGGCCACATTCAGGAGGTGCAATTCCCAACATGGCTAGCTAACTTTGTTTAGCTATTTTAGGGATCTCAATAGGCCTTGCCCAAAATATTGTTATCTCCTCCCTCGGATTGACTAGATGGTGGATTCTACCTATGAGTGTAAATTCATTTATACGTTGGATGTTTATCAAGACCACCACCAAGTCCGTTTGGTTTCATATAATCAAGAAAAGGTTAGTTTTGTCACCTTATACACGACTTTTTGTTATAACGTTATATCGTTCAGCCTAAAAAATACAGGAGTTACTTATCAACGGATGATAGATCGGGTATTTTGGCATCAGATCAGGAGGAATATTGAAATATACATTGATGACATTCTCATCAAGGCTAAACGAGCAAGAGATTTAATAATCGATATAGAAGAAACCTTTAAAATCCTGAGAAAGCACGGGCTCAAACTGAACCCAAGTAAATGTCTCTTCGGCATAAAAAGTGGATGTTTTCTCAGGTATATGGTGATTGAGTGAGGAATTGAAGCCAACTCAGAGAAGGTTTAAGCAATTCAAAATATGTCTCCTTCTCGCAATCTCCAAGAAGTACATAGATTGGGAGGTTGTATCACCACACTTTCTAAGTTCATCTCCAAGTCAATTGATCAGAATCTCCCATTTTTTAAAATTCTCCATAAAACCTCTAAATTCGAGTGCGACGAAAAGAGCGATCAAGCCTTTCTCGAGCTTAAGGAGTATCTATTTGGTCTGCCTATCCTCTCCAAGTCGGTGATGAGAGAAAATTATTGTTATAATTAATAGCAACAGAGCAGGTGGTTGGCTCGACCTTATTGAGGGAAGAAGGTAACACCCAATACTTTATCTATTTCTTTAGTCATTTATTAAAAGATTCAGAGAGTCGGTATTCTACTTTGGAGAAACTGGCCTTCAAATTTGTCTTAACCCCTCGACAGTTAAGGTCCTATTGTCTGTCTCATTCGATTATAGTCCTCACCAACATTTTTTTGTGTGTGTCTTAACAAACCTAGAGGCTTCTGGCCGGCTAGTTAAGTGAACCACATAATTCAGTGAGTATAACATTCAATATAAGCCCCGAACGACTTTCAAATCCCAAACCCTATCAGATTTCATAGGCACAGTCAACCTTTCAGACACATCACACCGACAGATCTATCTTCTCAGCTTCCCGACAGGATCATAAAGAAACCCTAGTGATCTAATGCTCTATTAGATAGGCCCTCCCCCATTTATATTTCATAATTAATATACTTTTAACATTAGCCATCAGTATGTTGAAGATGAAGAGTTAATGGTGTTAATGATAATTATTAATGCACCAAGAAGAGATGTAAAGCCAATAAAAGTGATAAACGATCATTAAGACATACGAGGTAAAAGGTCATTCAAGGTAGCATAAAAGGAAGGAAGAAGCATGAGGTGAGGCAGGTTTTTTCCATCTTCCCATGAGTTCTTACTTGAGCATCGTAGTGGCAACGTTGGGACATCCAAGCACCATTTTAGCTCTCATCTTTAATCTTTGTTATTCTCTGAGCTCTCAGACGACAATGATTTCACCTCTAGGACTCCTGTATGTGGTTCCAACAGTAGCAATTGATATATCTACGACTTTACTGGTGGATCATCGTCAAAGTCTTGGCACAGGATCATCTCGCATTGTGGACAGAAGCAAAAAGGCAATCAATGTAAACACATGAACATGAAGACACAGTGGAGTCGAGTGGAGGTCCTCCCCCTCTTTTAATTCTTCTTAACTTGTCTAGTCTTAATTAAAGTTATGAGTCTTGGCACAGGATCATCTTGCATTGTGGACAGAAGCAAAAAAAGCAATCAATGTAAACACATGAACATGAAGACACAGTGGAGTGGAGTGGAGTGGAGGTCCTCCCCCTCTTTTAATTCTTCTTAACTTGTCTAGTCTTATTAAAGTTATGTGGTCCTCCAATTGCCCATTAAGCAGTTGATGGAGAAAATGACAAAACAGAGGCATTGATTGAAATCCACACAGTGTCCTGTTTAAGGATGTCAACTAGCTTAGTTAGTAGATTGTGTAGAAAATCGACATTAACTAACCTTCTTTTTCCTATAATTCCCTTGAAATCCAGTTCTTCACTGAAACTGAAAACTTGGTCTGGGGAAAAACAAGGAATACTTATGACAACGCGTATTGTACATAAAAAGAAAATTTTCTCAAGAAATATACCAGGAAGTGATTGTGCTGTCAACAGCAATCCAACTGTTAGCCGACGACGGAAACAACAGTTACTTGGACCACAGACTGTAAGCTGTTCAGCACTCCCTTCTTACCTGGGGCCAAATTAGAACCTTGAAGGCTCTGGAACACCATGAACTAAACAGCAAAATATGAGATGACAGCAAGACAATGATAAGGCCAATTCAATCCATGTTGTATTTCATGTCAGCAATCTTGATACTGTGCCTTACAAAACAAGGAAGAATGAAGAACAAGAAGAATAATGTGGAACAGATTACAATTACTCTTATCGTAATGAATCATATTGGTGTTGGTGTTGAACTTCTCCAGCCTATACCTATGAGTTCCTCTTTGCATATAACCATTATTAACTTGAGAAGGAAATTTTAAGAGGAAACTGTTTTTTTCTTACTAGTATATACATACTGGCCTAAAACGAGTTTACCCGTCGGTGCTTCGTTTGGCCACAATTGTCGGTAACCAATCACTGCTTCTACTTCTAGGCACTTGGTCCCCTTTTATTGTTGATAGCCTGATTACTACAAGCCCATCACGATCGGCCTTCAAGTTGTCTCTTAGTTGCCTCAAGCTAGGAACCAACGTCCTCTCGGCCCAGTCATCAAGAGTTGTGCCACTGAGCCACAGACCGCCTACTATTCTATTGAGAGAATCATCGTCGATCCTTATTGCTCTTCCCTTGCCCATAATAGCTCTAAATTTGACCGGCAATGACTCAAGGATGCTCTTACGGAGTTGAGCAAAGTCAACCGGCTTGAATGTTACAGCTTTGTCAACTAGCTCAATGAGTTCTGGTGCCAATGAAGATGTTGAACCATTAATAGCAAGCCTGCCCTTGTCATACTCATGCTCAGTGGTGATGTCACTTGAGTTCCGTGATCCTTCCCCGGCATCAGCATCCACCCCAACAGATAAGTTCAGATCAAGTGAAAGGTTAGCACTAACAGCAGACTCCTTTCGTATCTTGATTGGTTGATCAGTATCACAAACCCAGTTTGGATACCGTTTTCCAGGCCGATCCCCAGTTGTAAGCTCCAGTTGCATTCCCCCATAAGCAGAATCTAGGATGGTCTGCTCGTACTGCATGAAGGAATGATACGAGCATCTGAGCTCTTCTGGCAGGCAATCTGCGATAAGAACAAAGATGATACTCCCTAAACTGACCTCCCGGCCATACGAATCAAGTAGACGACCCCCCTCTATTGCTTGTTTAATTCTACCTTGTATCAGCATGTCTGCTTGATCTATGTTCTCAAGTACAATCATTGAGAAAGGGTTCTTCCGCACTGCTTCAACTATTTGGTCCATCAATGTCCTTCCACGGTAACTTAAATTCGACTCTTCGTCATTGTCAATGGCACTTGAAGCACGACCAAAGTCAATAACCGTAGGACCAGTGCTGAAAACTAACTCAGCTAGAGTGTTAGCCATCTTCTTCTTGCCGACCTTGTCAGGCCCGATGAGAAGAAGCCAAGTATCTCGTTTCATAGCACCTCCCCTCCTCTTTCCATTTCCAGATTTGCATCGCATGACAACATCAACAACAGCTGAAGCAGCTTCCTGTTGCCAATTGACACTCTCTGTGAGCTCTTTGAGTAGCCTCTTAAACATGTCAATGTTAAAACCTCCAGCAATTTCAGCTCTCTGCTGACCAGCCAACATGTTCCGAGTGCACCCATTGAGATCACTGAGGCGCTCCTTCTGTGTTTTCTCCAGCGAACAATTGGAAACATTTGAGCTCCCAAGGACTAGATCGGTCTTTACTGGACTTCCAGGATGGCTGGTTGGCAGTTTTGCTGCACCAGCGTCCTGACTAATTTCTAGTATCTGGGATAAGTGGCTTCGCGATGACGTTAACTTGAGCTCAGACGGTGGATGTGGTCTCCGAACACTCAAATTCTTGGACATTGCTGAAGAAAATGGTATCCTAGAGTTGATTGGCATCTGACTATAATTCAGATGAAGTTGGGAACAAGTATCACTCCATCTCTGCAGCAGTTCTTCAGTGTTCTGCTTCCAATCCTCCTCGCACTACATAAGAACATGGTTCTCATTGTTAATATGTCACACACACTACAAAAGCCATATCATTAACATTACGTAGCAAGCGACACTTGATTCAGACCTGAAGAGGAGCAGAGACCTTGGTGCTGCCAACACTACTAAGCTTGGCAACTTGTAACCACTGCGGCAACCCCTCACTCTCATTCGATTTCCCAGAGCATTTCTTGCATTCATCGGCGACATGTTTGGCTAATTCACACTCATAACCCTCCGTGCACACAGGGCATAGGGTTGTTCTTCGAGAAGAGGGATCGAAACTTCCAGGTGGACGTTTCAGGGGAACTGCAGCAGCACTTGCTCCTGTTATACCTTCAGATGCTGTTAGACCCTCTACAGAGTTGCCACTTATGCTACTTGCCCCGAGCCTGTAATTTGAGCCAAATTAGGCAATCCAACTATTGATTCTAAAAAGGCAAAGAAGAATAGAAGATCTACAAGAATACTATTTTTGAGGTTCTTAATTCATTCAGAAGGATCCAAAACAGAAAGGAATCCATAATAGTGAAGAACACAATAAGTTCTGGTAATCAAAAGTGTTGAAATAGGGACGTACTGCTCATCCATGGATTTCCACATATA
Source organism: Zingiber officinale (assembly GCF_018446385.1). Taxonomy (NCBI): domain Eukaryota; kingdom Viridiplantae; phylum Streptophyta; class Magnoliopsida; order Zingiberales; family Zingiberaceae; genus Zingiber; species Zingiber officinale. The sequence goes on from NC_055992.1 coordinate 127,733,148, forward strand.
GAAACTATGAAACTTAATGCAATCCAAATGTTTCAACTAGTTGATCAGGACGAGGAGAATAAAAATTCAACCTTGGAAACATGTTGTGGAAGGATGATCTCGATGTGATTGGCATGGCTTGAAGATCCCAGTCCATCTCCATTGTTGGGTGGTACACCTGGCACCGGAGGTACGTCGCTGAAGTAGCCACCGCAATTAACCAGAGTCTGCGACTTTCTTCGAACCGCTTCCAAAGCCTGCCCATCTCCGCCACTGCCGCCCTGCCGGCTTCAGGGATGGCTGGCTTTGGTGGCTGGATTGAGCCAGCACTGCTGGGGGTCTCGATGAGCCATTTGAGGTCTCCTAGATCAACAATCACGCCTCGGCCACCACTGCTGATCATGCACTCGATCGAACTGCCAAGCTCCCTGATCTTGCTGGTGATCTGAGAATGGTCGAGGGCGGGGACGGCAGCGGTGATATTCTTGGCGAAGGGGAGAACTTGGGCGTTCCGCAGCGGCGACGAAGCGTCGATTGATGGAATCATCCTGTGGAGCACTTCTCGCAAGACAGCGTCGAGATTGCAGTCTCCGACAAGGACGGGGTTTCTCTTTCTGGATCTGGAGAGGATGTCTAAAACACGCTTCACTTCCTCGCCCCTCGGATGGTCGGTGGCACCTCCGGCAGAAATCAGGGCAGTATTGACGTTGCTGCTCTGGTGCTGGTGGAGGCGGGGATTCAGGTAGGAATTGCGGGAGACGGCGGCGCGGTTGGTGAGAATGTGAAGGGGGGAAGCGGAGGGAATGGGAGAGGCAGTGGCGAGGGAAATAACTGATGCCGCGGGTGCAGCGGTGGCGGTGGAGAAAGAAGGGGATGAGAGGGATTGCTCGACGGCGGCCTTGACAGCGATGGAAGAGAAGCTGGCCTCGCGCATCACGCGGCTGACGGCGGGGTCGTCGAGGATGGACATAAGGAGCTGCTCTAGCTCGACCTTAACGGCGAGGAGCGGCTGTTGCTGCTGCTCGGGGCACCCGCGGCGCTGGTTGGCCTGTGCGCGCTTGAGGGCCGCCATGAGCGCGTTCGAGATTGGAGGCTCGGCGGTCGCGGCGAGACCGGGATTGGCGGCGGAGAGGCGGTCTAGGGCAACGGAGAAACAGAGCTCGAGCGCGCGGCACTGCAGGGGATGGGACGACTGCGGATGCGAGCGGACGCATGCCTGGCGCAGAATCCCGCCGGAGGCGGCCAGGAGGGTCGCCGCGACGTGGAGCGGCGTCGTCTGCCCGTGGCACCGCCGCGCCGCCTCGGCGATGGATTGCGTCAGAACGCCCGATGCCTCCGGTGTCAGCGTCTGCAGGATCGTGCTCAGCCCCGCCCTCATCTCTCCTCTCGCTCTCTATCTCACCCGCTCCACTCGATCTAACTCATCGGAAAGCCTCTTCCGGCCACCAAAATCCCATCTTTCCTAATCCAAAACCACCAAAATTCCCCCCAAAAAGGCAATCTTTTCTTCTTCAAAACTTCACTCAGCGAGATAATCAATCGATCTCTCCTCCAGATTCAAAAAAAAAAAAAAAAGACGGTGAATTATAATCAGAAGCCAAATAAATCACAGAGAGAGAAGAGAAAAGATCCAATTTTTCTCCTTTTTTTTTCGGCAGCAAGAGGAAATCGGACTGAGATAAGGAGGAAGAAAAGAGGGGGAATAGAATCTTCTCATCTGCTGCACATTTTTATTCCTCCTTTTTTATTATTCTCTGGAAATGAGATTTGGGTTGTGAGAAACAAAAGCCGTCCTTCACTCCCACACACACAACACACTTCCTCAACTCATCAAAAGTAAAGCGCCCTCTGTCTCTTTTCCACACTTCTGTTTTTTATCTTTTCCCCTCGTTATTTATTTTTTTTTTGGGTAAAATCAAAAGCGAAAAGAATACCCTTTTAAAAATAAAAATAAGTATAAGTTAATCGGATCAGTTATAGTCGACTCGTGTTCATGTGCATTGACCCCTGGCTTATTACAATAACTCTTAACATTAGAATTTAGAATCTAACCATTAGAAACTCATTGATAACTACTACTAAGTAGTAATTACAATTTAAAAAAAAATAACTATTCTATAATTTAAGATTTATGATTGATTTTAATATTTAGAATTTAAACGGTCAGGTGACTTCTCTCTCGATTTAGTATTTGACAATCTAGTCGGTAATCAAGCGACGTCTCTCCTAACTCAGCACTCGAAATACTCAATGACTCGACGCTCAGGGCTACTTAATGAGTCTATACTTAAAGAACTCGGCACTCAAAATAGTCGGTTAAAGTAAGACTCGGGAGAAGATTACAACTAGAGAAAATCTTCTCATGATAAGATAATCTAGTAGTTCGACTTAATCCGACAGTGTAAGATTATCAATTCAAATCAATCAATAAATAAATAAATTGAACTGGAATTTATAATTTCAATTTAACAAATTTGCTTCCTATCTCTGTCACAACATTGTCCAACGGTTAATTCGTCCAACAAATATGACGATTCGTACCGATTGTTAATTTTTTTTTTCTTTATTCCCATTCAACATGTTTTTTAAAATTTTTCAATATTCCAGATGTGTTCCTTCTTTTCAGGGCGATTCGTTCCCCGAACTCATAATTCCACGTGCCGGCCTAACTCTTCACTTCCGGTCTGATTCTGCGGCCGCCCGCCACTCAAATTTTTTTTATTTATTTAATTAATAATTATTTTTCATTATCGGGTGTTTTTTTATAAAAAAAGTCCCCTAGTGTTTAGAAGTTAATCATCTGTTAATCGATCAATAGATTAAGATTAGCCATTTAAGTAATACTCTCGCCGACGTGTCGCGCTCTCTTTCTCTCGCCATGAAATTATTTAATACTGAACTCCTTATAATTTTATATAATTAACACTTGGCCTTGAAACTCGTACAATATATAAACATGTATCAACTTTTCAGTCTTCAGTCTATAAAATAATACATGTAAACCTTCTGTATATATATATTAAGTGATCCATCATCTGTGACATAAAGGGAAGCGTGGGGTTTCTCGGATCACATCTCCTCTAACTACTTAAATTACTTGAGAAAATGTAGATTAGGTTTAAGGTGGATTTTGAAGATTGGTCGGTCGAGCATTTGGTTCGAGCACACTTGTGTTGGTCGAGCCACCGAAGGCATTGTTAACTCACAATCGAAAGATATACTTCACAATTTGTTAGAATATCAATAGGTTATTTTAAATGAAGAACTTCTATATAGGAAAGTAAACTAGAGTAGGAACAAAGGAAGTCTAATATCTCGCAGGACAATGCTTAAATTTAGGCTTTGGGGAGTTGAAAATGAGCATAATGCTTGTTTTTTTTAATCCACATGATGTGGTGGAGACGACAAAGGCTACGTGGTGGATCCAGGCTAGATCAACGCAAAGTTAATTGTTAGAAATTATAAATGAAAAATTAAAAGATTTAAGTATTTTTTAGATAGTTAAAGAGTGACATCTTATAAAGAGGTAGTGTGCCTCTTCTCTCACATCCTCATTTCACTCACTGAATTCCTTCCAAGCAAAGCAAGGATTATATTTCATACTTGTATTGGAGAGCTTGAAAAGTCTTCTCCGATTCGGAGGACTTGTGATTTGCAGGACTGCTATCGCAAGATAAAGTCATTATTGTTAGAATGTATACTAAAATCCTAACTTTTTGTATAAATATTTATTTTGAAATAAGAATCACATTGGTCAAATGTCTGCATTTAGTTAAATGCAGTTGTTCATTTAATTTATATTGTAAATAACATAGTGTGTGGTGTCACACAGAAGATCATGTTATCAGTTCCTTATAAATTATAAATAGAAGCTCACAACCAAGATGGATTGTGGCAAACCATTGGAATGGTTGTAGTGCAATTTAGTACTAATTTATCTTGACTATAAAATTATACTAGTACACTATGTGTGTATAGAGCAGGATCATTTGAGGTTGTTCCTTTTATACTGACTGCATAAAAGAATAGAACCTCTGTTATTATGGATGTACGTACTCTTAATCCTGATATAATAACAAGCACATGTACTTAGTATTTATTTCTTTAATTTATCAAAGGGTGAGATTTATTTGTTAAATCAATAGGCTCGATAAGTTAGGAAATAATATTATTTATATGGTGTGTTGTTGATTATAGAAGGAAATTGTATCCTATTTATTAGGATGATGATGTCCTCTTGAGAAGCTCATAAGGATTTGTTGGTTAGTCCTAGGAAAACGTACCGGTTCCACTGTATAAAATTTTTTTATACAAGTGTCGAATCTTTCCTTAAATAACCTATTGTGTTCTTTAGAAGTTAAATTAGGAATCGCAGACGGAACTTAACATCATTGATTCCAAATTTAACTTATCTGTTCTTAATGGTTTAGATTTGAATCGCAAGCAAAACTTAACACTATTGATTCAAATCTACCTAAGTTATTAATTCCATAAATATTAATTTCCAAAATCGGCTTCCAGGACTGGATGGCGAGGCACATGACCTTCTTGGATATGGGAGCAACCACCACCGCCTAGGCAAAGCCTTTTAAGGAAAGCTAATATTTATTTCCTTAAATAACTCTAGGTTAACCAAAAAGAACAATCGAATCACAAATTCGAAAAAGAAGAAAACACAAACTCGAAAAAAAAATTTGAAAAACTAGATCTAATTGTCTCTTGTATTTAGAATTCTTACAAAGAAAATAACTAGTATGATGCGGAAGAAAATTACTAGTTATACCTTCTCTTTGTAAGCTAATGACCTCGAGATCTTCTGTCGTATTCCTCGCCTCGCCTTAGACGTCATGTGGGCGACGATCCTCCAAGATGAACACCATCCAAAAGAGCTTCTCCTCCTTGTAATATTCAACCACCACCACCACAATAGACAAGAGAGCAAAGGGAGAAGAGAGGGAGAGAGGGGCCGACCACCAAGAGATCACCAAGCAAAAGAATAAGAGTTGTATCTCATGAAGCCCCTCACTCCTTTTATATTACTTGCCAAAGGCAAATAAGGAAAAACTTTTACAATTTTCCTTTTCCCTTTTTATTTTCCTTTTCTTTCCTCTTGATTGAATCAATCATCAAATCAATGGTTGTGATCAATCCTATTTGGTTTAGGATTAGGTTTGGCCGGCCCCTTGCTTGGGCACCAAGCAAGGTGGCCGGCCACCATATTTAGGAAAGAAAAAATAATTTTTTTATAAAATTTAACAAGAAGAAAAATCTCTTATAAAATTTTACAAGCTCTCTTTCCTAGAGTTAAAAAAGGAAAGTTTTAAAAAATTAAAACCATGTTTTAAAATTTAAAACTTCTCTTATAAAATTTCCTTTTTTAACATGATGATAGAAAATTTTAATTTTAAAACTTATCTTCCTCCTTTTTTCTTAAACCATGAGGATGGTTAAAAAAGGAAAGTTTTAAAACTCTCTATTAAAACATGTGGCCAAATTCAAATAAGGAAAGTTTTTAAAATTAAAAACTCTCTTTTAAAACTTATAGTTTTCTACAAAGAGAAGATTTTAAAAATTCAAAAACAGCCCTCCTTGTTTGAATATTGTGGTCGGCCCCTTCATGCTTGGTCACCAAGCAAAGGGTCGACCCCTATAAAGAGGATGTGGCCGGCCCTTGCTTGGTCACCAAGCATTGGACCGGCCCACTTCTTGGACACCAAGAAGAGCCTTATATTTGGATGGACTTGAGGCTATAGTGAGGCTATGACAGGGACCTAGAGGAGAAATTGGTTTTGACCTTCCGATGAGCTTGAGTATCTCGTGCTCGCCCCGAACACACAACTTGTAACACCCCACCCTCCTCACTACTAGTCTATGGGGGTGGAGCGCTACTGGACTACTAACTTATCTCAACTAATGTTGCTCACATGTAAACATCAATAAATAAAACTCTCTAATCATGCATTTAATGGCAGCGGAAAACATAAATAACTCATCCTATCATACTACTCAAGCATAAGTTCACAACTAAAACTATACATCAATCTGAACATGCTAGAAACTATATATATAAATCTACATAAGCATGCAACAATGATACAACTCAGATAATAAACCCATGTGCATAGCAATTAAAAGAAAGAGTTCTAAACATAAAATATCCAATGCAAATCTAACAACATGAAAGAATGGTTCCAATATTCTAAATACAAAGTCTTAATGAATTATTAAACTAAATCCCAAGGCTTCCATAGTCCAAACATCACACATCCATCCACACCTCCTTGTCGCCTTCCTTTGCTATAACTTTTCCTTTCCTTTATCTGCAGTAAGAGGAAAATGCAACTATAAGCAAAATTACTTAGTAAGCGCTATCTAACTCACAAAACTCGAATATGCATGTGAATAAGAATAAATCTAAAACTGAATGCTTTAAAGGAAATACTACACATGCTCATCTAATAGCAAAAGAATCAAACATACTGAAATGTTAAACATGTAAAGCTACTCATGCTCATTTAACAACAGTATGAAATTCTAAATAACATGCTAGCATAAAAGAAACTAAACTTGCTAAATTTTAAACTTCTGTGAAGCTTATTTCACTTGTTTAAAATTTATACTTTTATACTTCAAAATAATAATCTTTTCTTTCTTGGGCCCAGGCTTAGTACCAAATGCGCGCTCCCTAATAGAAACTGGGGTAGTGAGCCACCAGTCCTATGAGGGTAAAGACCTCGGTCTTACCAGGGCCGAGACCTCGGAAACGGTCACCTGGATTTGTTTAACGACAACCTCGAAAGTCGGGTACTAGCCTTCTCAAGTAAAATACTTATACTTTTTAATACTTCTAATAAAAGAATGCTTCTTTAAAAACTGAAATGTTTAAACAAATTCTAATATTGAAATGCTTAAACAAAAAAATCTGCATACAAAGCTTAAACAAAAATCTGCATACTATGCTAATCAAAATTCTACATACTATGCTACAAAAATTCTGCATACTATGTTAATCAACATTCTGCATACTATGTTACAAAATTCTGCATAAAATTCTGCATACTATACTACAAAATTCTACATACTACTAATAAAGCCCTTCACACTCAAACAGAAAACCAACCAACAGAATAATCTTAGTAAATCAGCAAAAAGTCTCAAGCTGGTATACAATTATGGGCTATTCTTGTTCGGATTTAACAGAAAAATCTGCAACTGAAGACACTGGATCCGAAACTTCATGTATAAAGTTTTACTACACAACTGAACTATAAGCTTACAAAATCTGCACTATGTTAAATTGCATGCTTTAAGAACTAAAACTAAAACTATTTGTTCATATTCAAATTTAATAAATTCTGAATTAAGCTTCATGGCAGCAACTTCAAACAAACCGAAACCACAACATTTTCCCCTATTCAGTGCCACGGCAAAGGAAAACAAAAGTAACCAGATTGCTACACTTAAGCCTCCAACAACCCAATTCTGCATAGCATAATCCGAGAGCCCAAAATAAAACCATATCCCAAGCAAACCTCAATTCTTAACAACATGTTTCGAAACTAAGGATACCACAAATCTAAAACCGAAAGGCCAAATATAAACCAATCTAAAGCATGTCTAAATCTGATGTACTAATTATAAAGGTGGAATGATTTAAATTACATGCCCAAACTATACGAATCATCCTCTTTCTTTCTTGAGATCCACGGCAGAAACTTAAAAATCTACAATATTTACAACATCCTTTGAATTCAAGAAGAACAAAGGTTCGAAACTACTCCTACTGCAGGTGAGAAGCACTTACATCGTTCTTGGACTTACAACCGAAGAAGAAGGACTTCTAGGGTTTCGGAAGGCTTGAGATCTTGGCCTCTTCTTCGTGCTCACGGGTCCTCCTCGACGAGAGGATCATGATGGCGTGGAAGACTCTCGAATTTGGGTCCTTGGCCGGCCGCCGGAGACAAGACTCTAACCTCGGCTTCGTTTCCGCCCGAGAGGAGCCGCCGCGTGCATGAGAGGAAGAAGAGAAAAGAATTTAGGTCACGGGCAAATAATCTCCTTCTCCTCTTAACTTATCCCTTTTTAATACCTAGGGTTTTCCGTTACGTACCACTGCTTAAATTAATTTCACCCGATATTTGCTCAGCACGACCCACTTGGGCACTTGGCCATCGCGCTTCGCTTAAGTCTTGGACCGGGTCGAAGGTCGCGGGTTCGAATCTCGGCTGAAACTCTTTTATACTTAATATTTTCAGTTTTCTATTACTGCTTAAGTTTATTTCGCTATATATTTAATCAACACGACCCTACTGGGTTCTTGGTCATCCGAGATAACTTAAGGCTTTGCTTAACCGGAGGTCTCCGGTTCGAACCTCGGCTCAACCTCTTTATTTTTGCAACTTGTTTCTTTTGGTAAAAATACCAAACGGACTCCAAAAATTACATAAAATACTCTAAAAATCTCTAGAATATTTCTAAAATATCTCTAAATATTTTAATTACTATTAGGACTCGGAATGAGGAAATTTGGGTTGTTACACAACTCAAGTTCATCGATAATAACTCATTCCACTAGAGAGTTATTACCGTACTACCGCACCAATCCCAAATTATATTATGGGCTCCTTCTTATCATGAGTGTGTTAGTCTCCCTGTGTTTAAGATTACTAATGTCCACTAATTAAGTAAGTTACTGACAACTCATTTAATTAATATCTAGCTCCAAGAGTAGTACCACTCAACTTCATTGTCATGTCGGACTAAGTCCACCTACAGGGTTTAACATGGCAGTCCTTATGAGCTCCTCTTGGGGACATTCTCAACCTAGATAACTAGGGCACAGATTCCTTCTATAATCAACAACACACACTATAAGTAATATCATTTCCCAACTTATCGGGCATATTGATTTATCGAGCTAAACCTCACCCTTTGATAAGTTAAAGAAATAAATATTAAATATATGTGTTTGTTATTATATTAGGATTAAGAGTACACACTTCCATAATAACTAAGGTCTAGTTCTTTTACTAAGCCAGTACAAAAAGAACTTACCTAAATGATCCTACTCAATACACTTAAAGTGTATCAGTGTAATTTATTAGTCAAGATAAACTAATACTTAATTACACTACGATTATTCTGATGGTTTGTTCCTTTCCATCTTAGTCGTGAGCAACTGTTTATAATTTATAGAGAACCGACAACATGATCTTCTGAGTGTGACACCACACTCCATGTTATCTACTATATAAATTAATTGAACAATAACATTTAACAAATAAATACAGATATTGACCAATGTGATTCTTTTATTTCAAAAATAAATATTTACAAAAGCTAGGCTTTTAGTATACACTCCAACAGGATTGTCATGTAAACCCTACAGGTGGACTTAGTTCTGACATGACAATGAAGTTGAGTGGTACTACTCTTGGAGCTAGAAGTTAATTAAATGAGTTGTCAGTAACTCATTTAATTAATGAACATTCGATATCTTAAACACAGAGAGATTAATGCACTCATGATAAGAAGAAGCTCATAATGTAATATTGGATTAGTGCGGTAGTTCAATAATAACTCTTTAGTAGTATGAGTTATTATTGATGAACTTGAGTTGGGTGTTCGGATCGAACACAGGAAGCTCAAGCTCATCAGGAGGCCAAAACTAATTGCTCCTCTAGGTCCTTGTTGTAGCCTCTATGTATAAAGTCTCGCATCCACCCAAGTCATCCTTATGGCTGGCCACATCCTTGCTTGGTGCCCAAGCAAGTGGCCAACCACCCTTGCTAGGTGCCCAAGCAAGGGACCGGCTAAGATGGGTTTAAAAGTACATTTTTAATTTTTTAAATCTTTCTTTTTGTAGTCATCTACAATGTTTTAAAAGAGAGATTTTAAATTTTAAAAATTTTCCTTTTTTGAAGCCATCCACATGGTTTTAAAAGAGAGTTTTAAATTTAAAAAACTTTCTTTTTTGTAGCCATCTATAATGTTTAAAAGGGGGATTTTTAATTTTAAAACTTTCCTTTTGTAGTCATCCACAATAGGAAATTTAAAAGAGAGATTTTAATTGTTGTTAAAATCTTTCATTTTTAGCCATTACCAAGGATTATAAAAGAGGATAGATGGTGTCTTAGAGGTGTTAGAGTGTATACTAAAAGTCTAGCTTTTTATATAAACATTTAAGAATCACATTGGTCAAATTGTCTACATTTACTGCTAAGTGTAGTTGTTTAATTAATTTATATTGTAGACAACATGGTGTGTGGTGTCACACACAGAAGATCATATTATCGGTTCTTTGTAAATTATAAACAGTAGCTCACGACTAAGATGGAAAGGAACAAACCATTGGAATAGTCGTAGTGTAATTAGGTATTAGTTTATCTTGACAAATAAATTACACTAAGTACACTCCAAGTGTATTGAGTAAGACCATTTAAGGTAAGTTCTTTTTATACTAATTTAATAAAAGAACAAGATCTTAGTTATTATGGAAGTGTGTGCTCTTAATCCTAATATAATAACAAGCACATATATTTAGTATTTATTTCTTTGACTTATCAATGGGTGAGATTTAGTTCGATAAATCAATAAGCCCGATAAGTTGGGAAATGATATTACTTATAGTGTGTGTTGTTGATTATAGAAGAAAACTGTGTCCTAGTAATCTAGGTTGAGAATGTCCCCAAGAGGAGCTCATAAGGATTGTCATGTTAAACCCTGCAGGTGGACTTAGTCTGACATGACGATGAGGTTGAGTGGTACTACTCTTGGACTAAGATATTAATTAAGTGAGTTGTGTTGGACCCCGTGGTAGTTTTGATGTGATCAACCAAGTTGGTTAGGTCCTGCGTTGTATTTGAACCCTGTGTCTGAGTGTGCAGGAGCTTAGGAGCACAGGAAGTTGAGCGGAAGACGCAGCTAGCGAGAAGGACGACATGGGAAGGGAGCCGACGGGCTTGGTGCGTCCGAAGGACGAGAGAGCTGCGGAAGAGTACTCCGGTGGGCGTGAAGAGCGTGTGCGGCGTTCGAGGGACGTTAAGCCAGGACGGAAGGCTGCTCGAGGAGAAGGTCGGGAATTGGGTTGGGGTGAGCCCTATTCCGGTTGGCCGCAATCACCCAAAAGAACGGAGCTTCGGAAGCCAAAGCGAAGAAGAAAAGGAGTCAAAAGAGACTGGAAAATACTGTAGCAGGAAGTTACTGTAGCAGAAATTACTGTAGCAGGAACCTTGAAGGCGCCTTAAACACATTGAAGGCGCCTTGAATGGATTGTTTAAGGCACCTTGAGCAGGCCACTTTGACCGTTTGCGCTGCGGATAAAGTTTTATCCGTAGATCGAGTTGGAGGCGCCTTGAACCCTGTTGGAGGCACCTTGGACTCTCGGGATAAGATTTTCAGGGCCTATATAAAGGCCCCTGGAGCTAGGAATTCAATAACAACTCAAGCAATCAACTGTGTAGTGTTTCCTATCAATAGTTCTGAGCTTCCAAAGTGTAAAAGGCTTCTCCGCCTTCAGAGAAGGAGAATTTTTCTACTACGCTTTTTCTACTGCCCTGGATTAACAACCTTCTTAGTTGTAACCAGGTTAAAATCATGATCTTCTCTATATTTCTTTATTTAGTTTTTATTGCTTTATTAATTTATCACTATTGCACTAATTGAGTTGAAAGTACGAGGAGAGTATAGTTTGTTTTTGTTTACAGCAATTCACCCCCCTCTTGCCGGTCTCCGCTGCTCCAACAAGTGGTATCAGAGCCTGATCGCCTCAGAAGGACTAACCGCCAACTGAAGCACTACGATCAAGACGATGGTCGGAGCGAACATCCATCCCCCGAAGTTCGACGGAGACTTCGCCACATGGAAGCGCAAAATGGAGGTATTTTTTAAAACGGATTTTGATATTCTTATTACAATGAAATATGGTTTTGCAGCGCCGAAAGACAAAGAATAAAACACATGTAGCAAGAAGGAGCAAGCCGATTTCGTCGCCAACGGAAAGGCAGAGTTCCACCTGCTCAGTGTGCTGCCACCACAAGAAGTAAATCGGATCGGAAGCTACGACTCCGCGAAAGATCTCTGGGAAAAATTCCTGGAGCTACACGAAGGTACTTCCGAAGCGAAGCTAGCGAAGCGTGACATCCTCCGGAACCAGTTAACGAACCTCCGGATGAACCAAGGCGAGAAGGTAGCGCAACTCCAAGCGAGAATCAAGGAGCTGATAACGCAACTAACGAACCTTGGAGAAGAGGTAACCAACCGGGATTCCATCCGATACGCGCTCAATGCCTTCCCGAGAACTCCAGAGTGGGCCTCCTTAGTAGATGCATACTACATCTTTAAGGACCTCGAGGTAAGTATGTTAGAACAGTTATTTTCGACTTTTAAACTTCACGAATCTCGAGTTTCAGAGCCAAATGGAGTAGAGAAGACCGGTCAGAACATAGCTCTAAAGGCAAAAGTAAACGGTTCTGACTCCGAAGCCTCAGTCGACGAATCCGAAGCGGCACTACTGGTAAGACGCTTCAATAAGTTTTTCAGTACTAATAAATTTAAATCGCAGAGGCATCATCGAAAGAAAAGGACGGTTCGTTGCTACAACTGCAATGAAGAAGGGCACATCAAGGAGGACTGCCCAAAATTGAAAAGAAAGGAGAAAGAAAAGGAAAAGCCAAAGTACAAGAAACCAAAACCCTCCAAGCACAAGAATCTGAAGGCTACTTGGTCAGATTCGTCAACCTCTGAGTCGGACATCGAAGAATTCTCGGGGTTAGCGCTATTGGCGAACCATCAATCGGAAGAAGACTCAAGCTCAGAGATGAGCATCGATGAAGGGGGAGGAACATCAGAAGAAAAAAGCAGCAGTGAAGGGGGAGCGTCACCAGATCAGGTAAGTAAGGTACACAATCTAACCCCTTCTCAGTCTTTTCGATTTATTAAATCGCTTTCTAAAGACTTATTCGAAGTAGAAAAAGAAAATAAAGAATTAAAAATGAAATTAGCAAAAGCATGTCCACTTGAAATGTATGATAGTGTAAAATCAGAAAATGATAAATTAAAATTAGAAATTGAAAAATTGAAATCTGCTGCATGCTTAAATCAATTTCCAAATTCAAAATTAAGAATTTATGGTAAATTAAATTGGTATATAAGGAAGCATCAAGGTCAACTTAGGAAAATACCAAGAACTATGTACCCCCTAGATTTTTGAATAATCCTGTAGGAAGGAACCTCTATTGGGTTCCAAAATCTGTACTTAATTAATCTTTCAAAAATTAAAAGCTTACAGTGAGAAAATTAAACATTGAAATTCTTTATGGAAGCTTTGTCTAAGGAAGTGGTTGTTACTCCAATAACCAAGAAGGCCTAGTGCCTCGCCACGACCTGGAAGCTAAAATATTGAAAGAAAATGTTTAATTAACTTTCTGAAAAAGCATTAAACTAGAATTAAATAATGCTTTAAAAGTTTTTAAATCTTTTTAAAATTCTAAAAAGTCAGATTGTGAAAATTCAAAATTTTTAAAAAAAATTTTATTGACGTAGAAAATTTTTTTCTAAAAATTCAAAAATTTGACTTAGAAATTTTTTTTAGGAAAAATTCATTTTGACTTAGAAATTTTTTTTTAAAAATTCATATTGACTTAGAAAATTTTTTCTAAAAATTCAAAAATTTGACTTAGAATTTTTCTTTGTTTGGAAAAATTCGTTTTGACTTAGAATTTTTTTTTTAAAAAAAAATTCATATTGACTTAGAAAATTCTATACATTTCACTTAATTTAAGTTTTTTTTTTAAACCCCATTTTTGCTGTGATCAAAGGGGGAGAGAAAGGTACAAGTTCAAGGGGAAGTTAAACAAGGAGGAGATAAAATTTTAAATGATTACTTATTGCAAATTTTTTTTAAAAAAAGGTGTTGCAATTTTATTTATTACAAAATTGTACTTAACCTGTTAGTCTAGTAATTTACCTTTAAAATTACTATTTATGTCTATATTGTCCCTAACTTGAACTTGGGTTGATGCACATCAAAAAGGGGGAGATTGTTGGACCCCGTGGGAGTTTTGATGTGATCAACCAAGTTGGTTAGGTCCTGCGTTGTATTTGAACTCTGTGTCTGAGTGTGCAGGAGCTTAGGAGCACAGGAAGTCGAGCGGAAGACGCAGCTAGTGAGAAGGACGGCACGGGAAGGGAGTCGACGGGCTCGGTGCGTCCGAAAGATGAGAGAGCTGCGGAAGAGTACTCCGGTGGGCGTGAAGAGCGTGCGCGGCGTTCGAGGGATGTTAAGCTAGGATGGAAGGCTGCTCGAGGAGAAGGCCGGGAATTGGGTTCGGGTGAGCCCTATTCCGGTTGGCTGCAATCACCCAAAAGAACGGAGCTTCGGAAGCCAAAGCGAAGAAGAAAAGGAGTCAAAAGAGGCTAGAAAATACTGTAGCAGGAAGTTACTGTAGCAAAAATTACTGTAGCAGAAATTACTATAGCAGGAACCTTGAAGGCGCCTTAAACACATTGAAGGCGCCTTGAATGGATTGTTTAAGGCGCCTTGAGCAGGCCACTTTGGCCGTTTGCGCTGCGGATAATGTTTTATCCGCAGATCGAGTTGGAGGCGCCTTGAACCCTGTTGGAGGCGCCTTGGACTCTCGGGATAAGATTTCCAGGGCCTATATAAAGGCCCCTGGAGTTAGAAATTCAATAACAACTCAAGCAATCAACTGTGTAGTGTTTCCTAGCAATAGTTCTGAGCTTCCAAAGTGTAAAAGGCTTCTCCGCCTTCAGAGAAGGAGAATTTTTCTACTGCGCTTTTTCTACTACCCTGGATTAACAACCTTCTTGGTTGTAACCAGGTTAAAATCCTGATCTTCTCTATATTTCTTTATTTAGTTTTTATTGCTTTATTAATTTATCACTATTGCACTAATTGAGTTGAAAGTACGAGGAGGGTATAGTTTGTTTTTGTTTACAGCAATTCACCCCCCTCTTGCCGGTCTCCGCTGCTCCAACAAGTTGTCAGTAACTCATTTAATTAGTGGATATTCGACATCTTAAACACTGGAAGACTAACACACTCATAATAAGAAGGAGCCCAAAACGTAATTTGGGATTGGTGAGGTAGTTCAATAATAATTCTTTAGTGGTATGAATTATTATTGATGAAATTAAGTTGAGTGTTCGGGGCGATCACGGGAAGCTTAATTTCATCGGGAGACCAAAACCAATTCCTCCTCTCAGTCCCTATCGTAGCCTCTTGTATATAGAGATTTATACCCACTCATACCCACATTCTTAACCACCTTAAGGTGGTCAGCCAAGCCTAGCTTGGAGCCCAAGCTAGGGTCGGCCAAACTAAGGTGTGAGGTGGCCGGCCCTAGCTTGAGTCCAAGCTTGGTGTGGCCGGCCATAATTAATTAAAAGGATTTTATTTTTTTAAAAAAAAATTTATGTGGATTTCATGATTTTAAAGAGAGTTTAAAATTTAAATCTTTCCTTTTATAGCTTTCTACAAAAGATTAAGAAAAGATTTGATATCTTTCCTTATTTGTAGATTGATAGGAAGATTTTAATTTTAATAAAACTTTCTTTTTTTGTAACCATGTTCATGTTTTAAAAATAGAGTTTAAAATTTAAATCTTTCCTTTTATAGCTTTCTACAAAGGATTAATAAAAGATTTGATATCTTTCTTTATTTGTAGATTGATAGGAAGATTTTAATTTTGATAAAACTTTCCTTTTTTGTAACCATGTTCATGATTTTAAAAGAGAATTTTAAAATTAAATATTTCCTTTTATAAGTTTCTACAAAAGATTAAGAAAAGATTTGATATCTTTCCTTATTTGTAGATTGAAAGGAGATTTTAATTTTAAAGAAAACTTTCCTTTTTGGAAATCATCCACATGTTTAAAAGAAAGATTTTAATTTATAAAATTTCCTTTTATGACCCACCATGAAGGGAAAAATTATTAGAGAAATTTTTTATAAATTTCTAGAAATAAATTAGGAAGTTTTAATTCTTGTGTGAATTAAACTTTCCTTCTTTGGAGCTTATAGGTGGTCGGCCATGTTAATAATGAAAAGGAAATTGTTTTTTAATTAAATAAATTTTATTTTCATGGCAAAGGAATTAAGGAAGCTTTTTATTTAAATTTCCTTATTTACCAAGACCAAGGATTATAAAAGAGGAGGTAGAGGTGGCTTCAAAAAATAGATGACTCTATTCTATTTCTTCCTCTCTTTTCCTCCTTGGTGGTGGTCGGCCCTATTGCTTTTCCCTCTTCTTTTTCTTTCTTCTTCATTGGCCGAACCTCATCATCTCTTGGAGCTTGAAGGTGGTCGGGTTTTAGCT
This sequence comes from Zingiber officinale, assembly GCF_018446385.1. Taxonomy (NCBI): domain Eukaryota; kingdom Viridiplantae; phylum Streptophyta; class Magnoliopsida; order Zingiberales; family Zingiberaceae; genus Zingiber; species Zingiber officinale. The sequence continues at coordinate 127,749,464 of NC_055992.1, forward strand.
TGGAGAAGAAGGAGAGAAAGGAAGCATCCCTTTGGAGCTTGGTGGTGGTGGTCGAACCTCATCTATTCTTGGAGTACTTGTGGTGGCCGAACCTTGCAAGGAGAAGAAGGCTTTGGGTGGTTCTCATCTCGGTAGATCGTTGCCCGCACAACATCTGAGATAAGAAGAGGAATACGGTAGAAGATCAAGAGGTCGTTGCATACAAAGGAAAGTATAACTAGTAATTATTTTCCACATCATACTAATTTTTCTTTTGTATGAATTCCAAACACAAGAGGCATCAGATTCTAGTTTTTCGAATTGTAATTCGAGTTTGTGTTTTTCTTTATTTTTCGAATTTGTGATTCGATTGTTCTTTTTGATTAAACCTATAGTTATATAAGGAAATTAAATATTAGCTTTCCTTAAAAGGCTTTGTCTAGGCGGTGGTGGATGCTCCCATACCCAAGAAAGCCATGTGCCTCACCATGCAGTCCTGGAAGCTAATTTTGGAAATTAATATTTAATTGAATTTATAACATAGGTTGATTTGGATCAATAGTGTTAAGTTCCGCTTGCGATCTAAGTCTAAACCATTAAGAATAGATAAGTTAAATTTGGAATCAATAATGTTAAGTTCCGTTTGTGATTCCTAATTTAACTTCTAAAGAACACAATTGGTTGTTTAGGAAAAGGTTCGACATTTGTACAAAATTTTTATACAGTGGAACCGATACGATCCTCCTAGGACCGACCAACAATCAGTATCAGAGCTAGGGTTTGCCTCTGTGTGTTTGGTTTTCAATTTAATTATGCATATGTCATACATAATTTAGGCAGGATAATAGTAGGATATGCTAACTCTTTGGTTGCAGGATCCAACTATTATGGCTTATAGTTGTTGTGTGTGATTGGACCCTTGGACATGTCAAGGGCATTATTTTTGTGTGTGCATGATTGTATGTAACTAATACAACAAGAGTTGTATTAGCCCTAGGATTTTAGAATTTTATTTTTGATCTAGAATACATGTACATTCCTTCGTGGAATATAGGATCGATATATGTAAAATTTTATTTTATTTTTGTCGTGGATTGAATCCTTGCGAGGTGTGGTGTTAGTGGAGGACCAGAGGCGCAGCAGAAAAGGAAGCTCGATGGACCCAACGGCATGATCCCTATGGTTGGCAGCACGCGAAGGACAGTGATGGAAGAAGTCATAATAGTTGGAAAATTAATTTCCATATTTATTGTTTTTATTTACTGTGATGTGTGTGTGTGTGCATGTGATGTATGCTAGCGTAGTCAAAAATCCTCACCTTAAATAACTAAGTGGGAGAGGGATTTTTAACAAATTCCACGGTCTCCATTACTGGTTTGTAAGTGATGCAACAAGCTTGTGTGTTGGCTCTGAGTGCCTCCCTCCACAACGGATGGATTTGTTGTGGATCACTAGATCAAACATCCTTTATAGATGGTTATAGGAAATTATTTAGGAGTGTGTGATCTTCTCCAACTGAAGGAGCATAATCCTATTTATGGACTTAGTATCAAGTAATGGTATACACTTAGACGCATTCAAAAGTATCCTCCCCAACGGAGTCACTGCTATTGTTTTGCGTGACCAAAGGAAAACCAACTATTAATTTTTTTTATCATAAAGTTAGGATGACATGATAATAAAATTAATGGGTAAGACCCTCCTCTTACAAATGTTGAATTTGTATACGTCCACACTAACGTGCCATGCATAATTCCCGGAGTTTGAGGTGTTGGTGAATTTAAATAATATTGTTTGAGGAATCAATGTTATTTTAAATTCAAAGTTTTGACCAAATATTTGACCAAAGACATGACCAACTATTAATTTTATTCGTCATAAAGTAAGGTTGATGAGATAATAAAATTAATGGATAAAATCTCCTCTTTGAATTTGTATACATCCACAATAACGTGGCATCAAAATTTATGGGGATTTTTAAGGAGTTGGTCTTGACCAAATATTTTTGTGATTCTCAGGATTTAAAATGTTGGTCAATCCCCTAGCTGTTATACTATAGGATAGACTTAGTGGTCCTAATTATAATGATTGGAAATAAGACTTGGACATTAAGGTGGACTGTCTTCTTAGAACTAAGAACAATAAAGGTGTATTTTATTCATTAGTTGTTATATGTTTAGTGGAGTTATCCACTGGTACCTGGTGTGTAGATACGGGAACCACTAATCATGTCTGCAATTTATTGCAGGGGTTCCAGGAAACCCGACAACTATATGAAAGGAAAATCATCGTCTACATGGGCACTGCTGCAAAAGTAGTAGCTGTTGCAGTGGGAGGTGTTTATCCTCCGAGAGGAATAAAACTTGGATTTTGAGAAATTATCTTTACGTACCAAGTTTAGAAAGAACTAGATTTCAGTTTCTAAACTTGATATTCTGTCTCTTTTGATAACAAAGTTGTTATCAAGGAAAAGAGAAAAAATATCTGTTCTGGTACGTTGGTTGGCAATTTATAAATCCAACAAATTCCACGATGCAGCAAATGGAAATTAATAACACATCTTCTAACTTTTAAAAGAGAAAGTAACCTTCGGAGATGAACCAATCTTATCTTTGGCATCTAAAGCTAGGTTATATTAACTTGAGTAGGATTCAAAGGATAATAACCAATGAACTCTTGGGTTCATTGGTAGTGGAAATCTTTCCAACCTGCGAGTCTTACTTGGAAGGAAAAATAACCAAGAAGTTTTTAAGTCTAAGGGGTATGGAGCCAAAGATATGTTGGAATTGGTTCGTTCTGATTTGTGTGGACCTTTGACTATCCAGGCAAGAGGTTGTCTTGAATATTTCGTCTCTTTTATAGATGATTATTCGAGACACGGGTACATTTACTTGATGCACCACAAGTCTAAGTGTTTTGATAAGTTCAAAGAGTACAAGGCTGATGTGGAGAAACGTCAATGTAAAAGTATCAAGACACTACGGTGAGATCGTAGTGACAAGTACCTCTTAGGATAGTTTAGGAATCACTTATCAAAAGTCGGGATTCAATCTCAACTGACTGCACCTGGTATACCCCAACAGAATGATGTAGTAGAATGAAACAATATATCTCTTATGGAAATAGTTAGATTAATGATGAGTTATTCAAAATTACCAAATTCGTTTTAAGGGTATACACTGAAAACAGAAGTGAACATAGTACCTTCTAAGTCAGAACTCTCTACTCCCATAGAATTGTAGAATGGGCATAAGCATAGTCTAAAGCATATTCAGATTTGGGGTAGTTCAGCACATATGCTAAAGGGAGACACTGATAAGTTGGAATTAGGGGTGAGCATTCGGTTAATTCGGTTAATTCGGTTAATTTGATATTAATTTTGTATAAATTTTGTTTATTATTATTTTAAACAAATTTAATTAATTCGGTGTTAACTGAAATAAGTAATTCAGTTAATTCAATTTTAGTAAAACTTTGATTTGATTCGGTTAGCCAAAACTAAATCGGTTTTCGGTTAATTCGGTTAATTTATGGACCGAATTAACCGAATGCTCACCCCTAGTTGGAATAGGAGTTCACTTATTTGTGCGTTATTCTAGAGAAACAAAAGGAGGCTTATAGTCCTTAAAATCAGAGGGTCATTATTAGCACCAATGATCGATTTTAGAAGAGGACTAGGTAATGAACCACAAACTCATAAGTAAATTTGTTCTTAAGAAAATAAAGGACACGTCTAATCTAGTACCAACTGTACAAGATGAAATATCACAAGAAACTGCAACACGTATCACAAATGATACACAACCACAGACAGTGTCTCATCGTAGTGAGAGGGTTGGAAGGCAACATGAGAGATTCATGTTTTGGGAGAGTCTTCGGACTTGAACCCTGGTGAACATGAACCTAATTCTCGAACATATGACGAAGTACTCCAAGATAAAGATGCAAAATCTTGGCAAATAGCAATGAATACATAATTAGAATATATGTATTCTAATAAATTCTGGGAGCTTGTAGAACCACCAAATAGTGTAAAAGTCATTGGGTGTAATTAGGTCTACAATAGAAAAGGAAGGACAAACGGGAAGGTGTAAACTTTCAAAGCAAGGCTTGTTGAAAAAGGGAAACCTTTTACCGGTAGCCATGCTTAAAGTCTATCCGGATTCTTTTATCTATTGTTGCTCATATGGATTATGAGATTTGGCAAGTGGATGTCAAGAAAGTTTTCCTTAATAGAAGTCTTGAAGAAAACATCCATATGAAGCTACTAGAGGGGTTCATTACAAAGGGCAAAGAGCATCTAGCATGTAAGCTCAATCGGTCTATTTATGGACTGAAGCAAAGCTTCAAGGTCTTGGAACATCCGGTTTAATGAAGTAATCGAGAACTATGGATTTATTTAGTGTCCGGATAAATCTTGTGTACAAGAAGTGTGATAGGAAACGTGGTGGTATTTCTTGTACTATACGTAGATGACATTTTTGGTAGTTGGAAATAATATCAAAGTGTTGTCGAAAGTAAGGGTATGGTTATCCAAGCAATTCGATATAAAGGACTTGGGAGAATGTGCACATATTCTTGGGATCATGAGATCACAAGAAAAGAATGTTGTGTTTATCCCAAGCTTCATATATCGATACAATCCTTGCTCGTTTAAGTATGCAAAACTCCAAGAATGGTTCCTTACCTTTTCGGCATGGAGTAGCTATATCTAAAAAGATATCTCCGAAGACATCAAAGGAGATAGAGGACATGAAGGCAGTTCCTTACGCTTCGGCTGTAGGAAGCCTAATGTATGCAATGCTATGTACGAGACCGGATATATGTTTTGTCGTGGGCATGGTTAGCAGATAGCAAAGTAACCATGGACAAGGACATTGGACTGCCGTAAAGCATATATTAAAGTACCTTAGAGGGACTAGAAATTATATGCTGGTTTACCAAGTAAATGATTTGCTCCCTGTGGGTTACACGGATTCTGGCTTCCAATCAGATAGGGACAATAGTAAATCGACCTCGGGGTTTTGTGTTTACTTTAGGAGGTGAAGTCATAAGTATGGAGGAGTGTTAAGCATAGGTGTTTTTCGGACTCAACCATACAAGCTGAGTATGAGATAGCCATAGAAGTTATATGGCTCAGAAACTTCATGATGGACTTAGACATGATTTCTGGTTTGCCCAAAAATTATTACAATTTATTGTAATAATAGTGGTGCAGTAGCAAACTCGAAGAAACCATAAGTCCATAAGACAAGTAAACACAATAGAGCGTAAGTACCACCCAATATGAGACATCGTATAACGAGGAGAAGTTGTTGCCGCCTAGATTGCATCAGGTGATAACCTGAGAGATCCTTTCACTAAGGCCCTCAAGGAAAGAGCTTTTGATGGGCATGATGAAGGGTTAAGAATCAGATGTATGGCAGGGTATATGGCAACATAGTCTTTTAGTATAAGTGGGAGATTGTTAGAGTGTATACTAAAAGCCTAGCTTTTTGTATAAACATTTAAGAATCAAATTGGTCAAATTATCTACATTTACTGCTAAGTATAACTGTTCAATTAATTTATATTGTAGAGAACATGGTGTGTGGTGTCACACACAGAAGATCGTGTTATCGGTTCTTTGTAAATTATAAACAGTAACTCACGACTAAGATGGAAAAGAACAAACCATTGAAATAGTTGTAGTGTAATTAAGTATTAGTTTATCTTGACTAATAAATTACACTAAGTACACTCCAAGTGTATTGAGTAGGACCATTTAAGGTAAGTTCTTTTTATACTAATTTAATAAAAGAACAAGACCTTAGTTATTATGGAAGTGTGTGCTCTTAATCCTAATATAATAACAAACACATATATTTAGTATTTATTTCTTTGACTTATCAATGGGTGAGATTTAGCTCGATAAATCAATAAGCCTAATAAGTTGGGAAATGATATTACTTATAGTGTGTGTTGTTGATTATAGAAGGAAACTGTGTCCTAGTAATTTAGGTTGAGAATGTCCCCAAGAGGAGCTCATAAGGATTGCCATGTTAAACCCTGCAGGTGGACTTAGTCTGACATGACAATGAGGTTGAGTGGTACTACTCTTGAACTAAGATATTAATTAAGTGAGTTGTCAGTAACTCATTTAATTAGTGGGCATTCGACATCTTAAACACAAGGAGACTAACACACTCATAATAAAAAGGAGCCCAAAACGTAATTTGGGATTGGTGCGGTAGTTCAATAATAATTCTTTAGTGGTATGAATTATTATTGATGAAATTAAGTTGAGTATTCGGGGTGAACACGGGAAGCTTAATTTCATCGGAAGATCAAAATCAATTCCTCCTCTCGGTCCCTATCGTAGCCTCTTGTATATAGAGATTTATACCCACCCATACCCACCTTCTTACCCACCTTAAAGTGGCCGGCCAAGCCTAGCTTGGAGCCCAAGCTAGGGCCGGCCAAACCAAGGTGTGAGGTGGTCGGCCCTAGCTTGAGTCCAAGCTTGGTGTGGTCGACCATAATTAATTAAAAGGATTTTATTTTTTAAAAATTTTTCTTATGTGGATTCCATGGTTTTAAAGAGAGTTTAAAATTTAAATCTTTCCTTTTATAGCTTTCTACAAAGGATTAAGAAAAGATTTGATATCTTTCCTTATTTGTAGATTGATAGGAAGATTTTAATTTTGATAAAACTTTCTTTTTTTGTAACCATATTCATATTTTTAAAAGAGAGTTTAAAATTTAAATCTTTCCTTTTATAGCTTTCTACAAAGGATTAAGAAAAGATTTGATATCTTTCCTTATTTGTAAATTGATAGGAAGATTTTAATTTTGATAAAACTTTCCTTTTTTGTAACCATGTTCATGATTTTAAAAGAGAGTTTTAAAATTAAATATTTCCTTTTATAAGTTTCTACAAAAGATTAAGAAAAGATTTGATATCTTTCCTTATTTGTAGATTGAAAGGAGATTTTAATTTTAGAGAAAACTTTCCTTTTTGGAAATCATCCACATGTTTAAAAGAAAGATTTTAATTTATAAAATTTCCTTTTATAACCCACCATGAAGGGGAAAATTATTAGAGAAATTTTTTATAAATTTTCGGAAATAAATTAGGAAATTTTAATTCTTGTGTGAATTAAACTTTCCTTGTTTGGAGCTTATAGGTGGTCGGCCATGTTAATAATGAAAAGGAAATTGTTTTTTAATTAAATAAATTTTATTTTTCATGGAAAAGGAATTAAGGAAGTTTTTTATTTAAATTTCCTTATTTACCAAGACCAAGGATTATAAAAGAGGAGGTAGAGGTTGCTTCAAAAAATAGATGACTCTATTCTATTTCTTCCTCTCTTTTCCTCCTTGGTGGTGGTCGGCCCTATTGCTTTTTCCTCTTCTTTTTCTTTCTTCTTCATTGGCCAAACCTCATCATCTCTTGGAGCTTGAAGGTGGTCGGGTTTTAGCTTGGAGAAGAAGGAGAGAAAGGAAGCATCCCTTTGGAGCTTGGTGGTGATGGCCGAACCTCATCTATTCTTGGAGTACTTGTGGTGGTCGAACCTTGCAAGGAGAAGAAGGCTTTGGGTGGTTCTCATCTCAGTAGATCGTTGCCCACACAACGTCCGGGATAAGAAGAGGAATACGGTAGAAGATCAAGAGGTCGTTGCATACAAAGGAAGGTATAACTAGTAATTATTTTTCGCATCATACTAATTTTTCTTTTGTATGAATTCCAAACACAAGAGGCATCAGATTCTAGTTTTTCGAATTGTAATTCAAGTTTGTGTTTTTCTTTATTTTTCGAATTTGTGATTCGATTGTTCTTTTTGATTAAACCTAGAGTTATATAAGGAAATTAAATATTAGCTTTCCTTAAAAGACTTTGTCTAGGCGGTGGTGGATGCTCCCATACCTAAGAAAGCCATGTGCCTCGCCATGCAGTCCTGGAAGCCAATTTTGGAAATTAATATTTAATTGAATTTATAACATAGGTTGATTTGGATCAATAGTGTTAAGTTCCGCTTGAGATCCAAGTCTAAACCATTAAGAACAGATAAGTTAAATTTGGAATCAATAATGTTAAGTTTCGTTTGCAATTCTTAATTAAAATTCTAAAGAATACAATAGGTTGTTTAGGAAAAGGTTCGACACTTGTATAAAATTTTTGTACAGTGGAACCGGTACAATCTGTTGGTGCGGGAAGCATCCGACGATCGAACTCGTATTTTGATAATGGCAAAGGATTCAAAGTTAAAAAGTTTAGTGATCTAACAAATCTGTTAAGCGTTTCAGGAAAAGACCTAACTATGGTTAGGCAAGGTAAAAACCCTAGGAGGTGGTAACCCTAGGTCATAGGGGGCGGTAACCCTATGCGGAAAGTCTTGGCAGGTCGAAGGCTTCAGGCAAAAGTCCTAGGGGGTGGTAACCCTAGGTGGAAAGTCCTGGTGTCGCGAACCAAGTGAAAGACTGGACTAGCCGGGAAGCGGATGTCCAATAGAAAGTCCGGAAGCTTCGAGTGCTGAGCAAAAGTCTAGTCGATCTGGAGGATCGCACTGGCAGCAGGTAAATCTCCTGAGTGGAGTAGGTGAGGACGCGTTCCCCGTAGAGGGAACAGTAGGCGTCGGGTCGACCTAGGGTTTCCGGTTGGAAACCGGAAGTCAGACTCGGACAGTCCGGAGACTGTCAAACTTTCACTTTTATATTATCACTTATGTGTTATGGGCTAACTTTGTGCTGCAGGATATTTTTGTGTTTAACATATCTTGCAGGGACCAAAGTGTAAAATTGGCCTCGGATGAACAATATCGAGGCGCCTCCATGGAGCTTGGAGGCGCCTCGGGTGCAAAACCTGAACTGGCTGCGAAGCAAGCTTGGAGGCGCCTTGGACAGCTTGATGAAGGTGCCTTGGAGAGGCTGAAAGCGCCTTGAACCTGATAAGGTTCGACCAGTTCAGCCCTTATCTCCGCGGTTGACTCGGCTCATTCAAGGCGCCTTGGTGAACAATAGAAGGCGCCTTGAACACCCTTTATAAGGGATCTCAACCAGAAGCTCATTCCAACAATTCCAAGCGATCCCCATACGCGATTAGCTGCTAACGAAAGGTTCCCGAAGTGCTGCGACTACCTTCCGACGACCCTGAGCTCCAGAATTCATATTCTCTAAGTGTTGTCGGTATTTTTAATTACTGTTTTAACTTGTATGTAGATTATAATAATTCTCGTGCTTATAGTTGTTGCCCACGGAAAGTGATCAAGGATCGTGGGCCTTCGAGTAGGAGTCGTCACAGGCTCCGAACGAAGTAAATCCACTGTGTTCATCTGCTTGTTCTTTAATTCCGCTGCATTTGTTTTTTACTCGTACGAATTCGAAAATTGTGAAAGCCGCGAGCACTATTCACCCCCCCCCTCTAGCGCTTCTCGATCCAACAATTGGTAACAGAGCGGGGTCGCATTGATCTGGTGCAACCACCAATCACGTAATTTTTTTCGCTGTGTTTTAAATTTTTCAGAGTCAACTGAAATTAGTATTATTACTATATTCCAGTTTTTTTTTTGTTCGTATCGATTTCGCTTGAGGTTGGTGCAACACCACTCGAGTTAGTTCTCTTTTTCAATTCTTTACTCCCGCACTACTAATCCAAGACTTAGTCTTGGGGCATATTTGTTTTCTATTCCTTTTTGCATATTCTCTCAATGGCCCAACAAGAGGGTTTCAGCACCGTCCGTCCCCCGCTCTTCTCCGGAGAAGATTTCAGGTACTGGAAGGGACGGATGGAGACGTTTCTAAAGATCCAGTTCGAGATGTGGATGATCATCCGAACTGGATTTCAACTACCGACTGGCACTGATGGCAAACCTACTCCCTGCGAAGACTGGGAACCCCTCCTCATCAAGAAAGTGGAAGCCAACGCCAGAGCTACCTGCACCCTCGAGTGTGAACTGACCAAAGAGGAGCTCAACAGAGTTGGTCCATTCTCATCAGCAAAGAAGCTTTGGGAAAAGCTTATTGAACTTCACGAGGGAACCTCCGACACAAAGGTGAGTAAACGTGATTTACTACTTAATAAATTATATAATCTGAAAATGCAGGAAGGCGAGACGGCAAGTTCACTACACGCAAGAATTCAAGATATCCTCAACTCTCTCCACGGCATCGGGCAAAAGATAGAGAATCGAGACGTCATAAGGTACGCACTAAACTCATTTCCGAGGAGTACATTGTGGGCATCAATGGTAGATGCTTACAAAGTCTCCAAGGATTTATCTTCAATAAAGTTAGATGAATTATTCTGTGAGTTTGAATTACATGAGCAGACTAATGCACAGCCAACCGAGAAGGGGGTTGCTTTGGTTGTAGGTACCAGTCGAACGCACGAACCAAGATCACGACGAAGAACTGAACCTGAATCGGAAGAAGATCCCGACTCAAACGATGAAGACGACGAACTAACAACCGAGCTCGTGAACCTCGTAAAGAAGCTCTACAAGAAGAAGAAGGGCTTCAACAAGAAAGATCTAAAGAAAGTGGTACAAACCAAGGAGGTTCAACCAAGTTCGAAAGGTAAGTTCGAAGTTATCTGCTACGGGTGCAACCAGAAGGGGCACATCAAGGTCAACTGCCCAAATCAAAAGGAAGCTAAGAAGCAGAGAAGGAAGAAGGCCCTGAAGGCGACGTGGGACGAATCTTCTTCGAAAGACGACGACGACGAACTTGATCAGATAAGTCTACTTGCTCTGATGGCCAGGGACCAGATTGATGAATTCGAGAGCGAGAGTGAGTCGGAGGCCGAGTCCGAGCGAAGCCACGGATCTGTATCCGATTTCGAAGGGCCAGATCCCGCTGTAAGTATCCCTCGTCTAAATAATCTAGTCAATTATTTGTTACGCAAACTAGCTAAGTCGAACCTTAAGGTCAAGTCACTTCTAAAGGAAATAGTAGTCCTTAAAGAAGTGACTAACTCTAAATCATTACCTGACCAAGTTCAGACTAGAAATTCAACTCAAGTTCAAAAACTTGAGGAAGAAAACTCTGGTCTGAAAAATCAGGTCAAGAATTTAAAAAATACTTTAGAACGGTTTTCTTTAGATTCCAAGAATCTTGACTTAATTCTTGGGACACAAAGAGCCGTTTATAATAGAACTGGGCTAGGATACAAAACCAAAAAGAAATATAAATCTTATTTATCCTTAATAAACAAATCAAATAGTAAGGTAATCCAAGCATGGGTTCCCAAGTCCAAATTGGTCAATCAAGTTGGACTTGGTCAATACTGGGTCTCGAAGGATCAAATACACTACCTCGATAGGTCATATCGAGGCTATGATCCAGGGGAGCAAAAAGAAAAACGATATTAATTAAACAAACTTAAAATTCAAAATTAAATTAAAAAAATTGAAATTAAATTAAATTCAAAATTCAAAATTAAATTAAAAATTTTGAAATTAAATTAAATTCAAAATTCAAAATTAAATTAAAAATTTTGAAATTAAATTAAATTAAATTCAAAATTCAAAGTTAAATTAAAAAATTATGAAATTAAATTAAATTAAAATTTTGAAATTAAATCAAAATTCAAAAACTTAATCAAATAAAAATTTAGAAGGAGGATCCAGAATAGCTGGCACCCCTAACTAAACTACCCAATTGGGTAACCGAACTTAATCTACCCGAAATGAGTAAATAAGAGTAGACTACCCGATAGGGTAATTAAGGTTAGAAAAAATGGGCTAGGTTTAACTTGACCAACGGTACTGGTGAAGTTTTTGGATGATAGTACGTTAGGAAGTTTAGGCATCGCATGTCTAGGAAGATATGGATTCGACCTGGTGCATTTGGCCAAGTGGAACTGACCGAAGCTACCCTTAAATGGATCCTAACCAGTTAGACCAAGGTTTAGTATTAAGTTCAATGAGTAGAACTATTTGGAAAACCTCGAAGGCATGGTTACTTTAATGAGTTCCTTGTGACTCACCATAGCCCAGAAGTTTATCCAAAGAATACCTACTTGTTGAACTCAAAACTAAACCTGAATCTAACACAAAGTTAAACCAGACTCTAAAACTTAACCTCAATTCATCTCACGAAAATTATAGGATTCCCTGATTGAAAAATTAGATCGGGTGAGATGACTAAAGAATTTAAAATTCAAATTCAAAATTAAACTCACAACTATAATTAATTCATATTCTATAACAGAAATTAAAATTATTTTTCAAAATTAATTAACATAAAATTATTTTTCGAAATTAATTAACATAAAATTATTTTTCAAAATTAATTAACTTAAAATTATTTTCAAAATTAATTAACTTAAAATTATTTTCAAAATTAATTAACTTAAAATTATTTTTCAAAATTAATTAACTTAAAATTATTTTTCAAAATTAATTAACTTAAAATTATTTTCAAAATTAATTAACTTAAAATTATTTTCCAAAATTAATTAACTTAAAATTATTTTTCAAAATTAATCAACTTAAAATTATTTTCAAAATTAATCAACTTAAAATTATTTTCAAAATTAATTAACTTAAAATTATTTTTCAAAATTAATCAACTTAAAATTATTCTCAAAATTAATTAACTTAAAATTATTCTCAAAATTAATTAACTTAAATTATTCTCAAAATTAATTAACTTAAAATTATTTTTCAAAATTAATTAACTTAAAATTATTTTCAAAATTAATCAACTTAAAATTATTTTCAAAATTAATTAACTTAAAATTATTTTTCAAAATTAATCAACTTAAAATTATTCTCAAAATTAATTAACTTAAAATTATTCTCAAAATTAATTAACATAAATTATTCTCAAAATTAATTAACTTAAAATTATTTTTCAAAATTAATTAACTTAAAATTATTTTTCAAAATTAATTAACTTAAAATTATTTTTCAAAATTAATTAAATTAAAATCATTTTCAAAATAAATTAAATTAAAATTATTTTCAAAATTAATTAATTAATAAACTTAAAACTATTTTTTTCAAAACCTAATTAGGTCAAAATTATTTGTTAGAAATCATTAACTTAAAACCTTTTCCAAAACTTCTCAAAACGTTAATTTAATCAAACATCTCACAAACACCCATAGGATTAATTGATTGCTAACTTAGATTGGGTGAGATAGAAAAACTAAGCAGTCTACTTCAATTAAGCTATCTTTGAATCCATTAAAAGGAAACCAATTCAACTACTTCATGTGTAGGAATTGGATCAATGGATGTTGGATAGTGGATGCTCCAGACACATGACTGGAGATAAGTTGAAGTTTACTAAACTCAAATACAATAATTTAGGATCGGTTGCATTTGGCAATGACGGTAAACTAAAAGTAATCGGAAAAGGTAATACTGAACTTAGTTCTGACTTCATTATTCGAAATGTCTTATTGGTTGAAAATTTTAACTTTAATTTACTAGGTATAAGTCAATTGTGTGATAATGGATACTTAGTCAATTTTGACAAATCTAGGTGTTTAGTTAAAAACATCGAAAATCCTGAAATCAGACTTAAGGGACAAAGAAAAAATAACATCTACACAATTGACCTATCGATATCCTCAATAAAGTGTCTCATGACACAACAAGAGGAAACACAACTATGGCACAGAAGAATGGGTCACACTCACATTAGACTCATTTCTAAAATGAGTCAAAATGATCTAGTTAGAGGTTTGCCAAAATTAAAATTTATTGAAAACTCAATCTGTAATGCTTGTCAGCAAGAAAAACAAACCAAATCAACACACAAGTCAACGAATCTAGAAAGAACTAACTCTGTGCTTGAGCTCCTTCATCTTGACCTATTTGATTCACATGGAGCCAAGTCACTAAGCAAGAACCAGTATTGCTTAGTTATAATTGATGACTACTCTATATTCACATGGGTAAAATTTCTAAAAACAAAAGATGAAACCTTTGAAATATTTAGTAATTTCTGCAAATTAACAGAAAATGAAAAAGATACTAAAATTAAACGTATCAGAAGTGATCACGGAGGGAAATTTGAAAATCATAGGTTTACCCAATTTTGTAAAATAAATGGATATCAACATGAATTTTCATGTCCTAGAACCCCCCAACAAAATGGTCTAGTGGAACGTAAAAATAGAACCCTACTAGAAACAGCTAGAACCATGCTAAATGAGTATAATTTAAATCATCAATTTTGGGTCAAGGCCATAAATATAGCAAATTATATTCAAAACAGAATTCTAATTAACAAACCTCACAATAAAACACCTTATGAACTATATTACCATAAAAGTCCCAACCTAAACTATTTAAAAGTATTTGGTTGTAAAGTTCACATTTTAAATACTAAAGATTACTTAGGAAAATTTACATCCAAATCTAACCAAGGAATATTTTTAGGATACTCCTCAACCAGTAGGGCCTTTAGAGTATATAATCAAAATACCTTAAAAGTTAAAGAAACAACTAATGTAATCTTTGATGAAGAAAACAACCTACCTAATATAAATGAAAATATTGACATCAATCCAAGAACTATAGAAGATGATGAAATCCAACCTAACCTTAATAAACCAGAAGAACCAGTTTCTGATCCACACATAAGACCAACTAGAGTAAGTACCTCTCACCCACCTGACCAAATTTTGGGTGACCCAAACCTAGGAGCCAGAACTAGATCCTCCTATAGAAACCTGAGTCAGATTGCCCTTATTTCTAAAATTGAACCTAAGACTATAGAACAAGCCCTACCTGATCCAGATTGGGTTATTGCTATGCAAGAAGAATTAGCCCAATTTGATAGAAACCAAGTCTGGGAACTTGTACCTAAACCAGTAGATAAGTCCATAATTGACACCAAATGGGTATTTAGGAACAAATTGGATGATCAGGGTGATATAGTACGAAATAAGGCAAGACTAGTGGCCAAAGGGTTCAGTCAGGTTGAGGGTTTGGACTATGATGAAACCTATGCACCAGTAGCTAGACTTGAATCCATTAGGATGCTACTGGCTTATGCAGCACATAAAGGATTTAGACTATACCAAATGGATGTCAAGTCAGCCTTTTTAAATGGGTTTATTAAAGAAGAGGTCTATGTAAGCCAACCCCCAGGATTTGAGGACTTAGACTATCCTAGTCATGTATTTAAATTGAAAAAGGTTTTATATGGACTTAAACAAGCCCCTAGAGCATGGTATGAACGGTTATCCAATTATTTAATATCCAAAGGCTTTAAACAAGGTAGCATCGATCCAACCCTATTTGTAAAAACCATAGAAAAAGTCATCTTCATAGCCCAAATCTATGTTGATGATATAATCTTTAGCTCAACTAACTCTAAATTTCTAAAAGAATTCGTTAAATTAATGGAAAATGAATTCGAAATGAGTATGGTTGGAGAACTAAATTTTTTCTTGGGCTTACAAATTAAGCAAACTAAAGATGGTATTTATATTTATCAAACTAAATATGCTAAAGAATTAATTAAAAAATTTGGCATGGATAATTCAAAGATAATTAATACACCAATGGCTACTAATGCTAAAATTGACTCAAACTTAGAAGGTAAACCAGTAGATTTGAAATACTATCGAAGTGCGATAGGAAGTCTACTGTATCTTACTGCGAGTCGACCAGACATAATTTTTGCAGTAGGTATGTGTGCACGATATCAATCTTGTGCAAAAGAGTCTCACTTAACCCTTGTCAAAAGAATCCTTAGGTATGTTAAAGGAACTCTAAATGTAGGACTATGGTACCCTAGATCTGGCACTCTTGACCTAACCGGCTATTCTGACTCAGACTATGCTGGATGCAAGCTAGATAGAAAAAGCACAAGTGGTAGTTGTCAATTTCTAGGACAATGCCTAGTAAGTTGGTCAAGTAGAAAGCAACACTGTGTTGCTTTATCTACCACTGAAGCTGAATATATAGCCTTAGGTGAATGCGCATCTCAATTGCTATGGATGATGCATACTCTTAAAGACTATCAACTGGAATATCATAAAACAAAAATCTCAATTGATAATATAAGTTCAATAAATCTAACGAAAAACCCAATTCATCACTCAAGAACTAAACATATAGAAGTGAAGCACCATTTTGTAAGGGATCATGTAGCTAAGGGTGATATTGCACTCAACTATGTTGAGTCAAAATCAAACCTAGATGACATCTTCACAAAGCCCTTACCTAAACTTGAGTTCAGCTCACTTAGAAGACAAATAGGAATGTGTTGGGTAGAATAAGAATTACCTTTCAAACTCATTAACCTATTTCAAAACGGTTATCATTTTAAAAAAAATTAGGAAAATATTTATTTCAAAATCCCAATTTATTAGATTTTTCAAAAGTTGGACCTAGCCTAGGCTTTCCCCCTAGATATCATGTTCCCCTAGACTTAAGCCAGAGCATCTCACAAAAACCTAGGCATACCTTGCTTGTGTTTGTAAAACATAGAACGGCGTGAGATGCATAGGGTACAGCCTGGACTCAAGAATGCTTATTTCTGTGCATCAATATGAGTCTGGGCGTTAAATACTTTATTAACAGTAACCCAGTAAAGTCTTCCAGTCTTAGTTAAATCTAACTGGACTAAATGACTTAACTCGACTAACCAAGTGAAAGTTGCTGTCCTCTAGGCAATCAGCAAGTAGCTACAGGTTAGACAGTTGGTGAAGGAAATGGATCTATTAAGATTAAACATGCTTGTACTTTAGGGCTCTGATACCTGACCATATCATATTCGATAATTTCTTTAATTTGACTCATGCTTGGACTTAAGGACCAACTGATTAATTAACCTCAATTTTTAGCTACTCCCTTCTTTATTCTAAATATTCACAATTTCTTAGTTTTACCCCTATTTTCAAAATTAAGTTATTCAAGTTAAGCTAAGTTTTTACTTAAGCTATATTTTCGAAATTCAATATTTGCAAAAGACCTAGCAACTTTCATTTTTTTTTTAAAACTTTTTAAGCTAAGGCTTCTCACAGAATCATTCGTATTAAAAAAAAAAGACATATTTTTGCAAACTTTAAAAATTTCTGCTAAGCAAAAGTAGCTTTCAAAATTTTCTTTCAAAAATTATTTAGTTCCAAAACTCCTCTCTTACTTAAGCTAAGTCAATCTCCCTTACTTATTGCGTTTCACTTAGCTAAATGATGAAATCACTTATAAAATGCTAAGTGTTTTTGAAATTCTCTTTCTCTCTTTAGAAATCTATTGGCTATTTAATTCTTTATCTTTCTAACAAACAATTATTGTTTGGAAAATCATTGTCTATTCTACCAAAACTACGTATTCCATTACTTATTTTTGATATATGGCAAAGGGGGAGAGTAGCCAATTCAAAAGTAGCCAATTCAAAATTAATCGCAAAATATTATTTAACGGGGGAGTAATACTTAAGGGGGAGCTTTACAAGATCATTTTTGCTCGCCTTAAAATTTTTTTTTTACTTACATATCTGTTTACTTAACTTTGAATTTGAGTTGTCATAATCAAAAAGGGGGAGATTGTTGGTGCGGGAAGCATCCGACGATCGAACTCGTATTTTGATAATGGCAAAGGATTCAAAGTTAAGATGTTTAGTGATCTAACAAATCTGTTAAGCGTTTCAGGAAAAGACCTAACTGTGGTTAGACAAGGTAAAAACCCTAGGGGGTGGTAACCCTAGGTCATAGGGGGTGGTAACCCTATGCGGAAAGTCTTGGCAGGTTGAAGGCTCCAGGCAAAAGTCGTAGGGGGTGGAAACCCTAGGTGGAAAGTCCTGATGTCACGAACCAGATGAAAGACTGGACTAGCCGGGAAGCGGATGTCCAGCAGAAAGTCCGGAAGCTTCGAGTGCTGAGCAAAAGTCCAGTCGATCTGGAGGATCGCACTGGTAGCAGGTAAATCTCCTGCCCGTAGAGGAAACAGTAGGCGTCGGGTCGACCTAAGGTTTCCGGTTGGAAACCCGAAGTCAGACTCGGACAGTCCGGAGACTGTCAAACTTTCACTTTTATATTATCACTTATGTGTTATGAGCTAACTTTGTGTTGCAGGATATTTTATGTTTAACATATCTTGCAGGGACCAAAGTGCAAAATTGGCCTCGGATGAACAGTACCGAGACACCTCCATGGAGCTTGGAGGCGCCTCAGGTGCAAAACCTGAACGGGTTGCGAAGCAAGCTTGGAGGCGCCTTGAAGGAAGCCAAGGCGCCTTAGACAGCTTGATGAAGGCGCCTTGGAGAGGCTGAAGGCGCCTTGAACCTGATAAGGTTCGACCAGTTCAGCCCTTATCTCCGCGGCTGACTCGGCTCATTCAAGGCGCCTTGGTGAACAGTAGAAGGCGCCTTAAACACCCTTTATAAGGGATCTCGACCAGCAGCTCATTCCAACAATTCCAAGCAATCCCCATACGCGATTAGCTGCTAACGAAAGGTTCCCGAAGTGTTGCGACTACCTTTCAATGACCCTGAGCTCCAGAATTCATATTCTCTAAGTGTTGTCGGTATTTTTAATTACTGTTTTAACTTGTACGTAGATTGTAATAATTCTCGTGCTTATAGTTGTTGCCCACGGAAAGCGATCAAGGATCACGGGCCTTTGAGTAGGAGTCATCACAGGCTCCGAACAAAATAAATTCACTGTGTTCATCTGCTTGTTCTTTAATTCCGCTGCATTTGTTTTTTACTCGTACGAATTCGAAAATTGTGAAAGCCGCGAGCGCTATTCACCCCCCTGTCACGCCCCAGAGGAGTCCCTATCCGAAGAAATTTCGACAGCATCTCCCTTATACGGGTGACAATCTGAAGCATTACTACATACAAAATATGCCTCAGCCACACTCGGCTGGAATATATATATACAAAATAGAAATAAGATAACCACACAGTTAATATACACAGCCTACCCAGCTGGACATAAATGAATAAAACATATAACATAATACAACAGCCTACTCAGCTGGAACAAAATAAACACACAACAGCGTAAGACATAAAGCGATACGAACGTAAAACTAACAACGACACTAACAAAAATACTTGTCATCACAAACTTGACCCAAAATTCACATCGACGTATTAAAAACAAAATACACAAAATCAATATACCATCCCAAACGATAACAAAACCAAAACGAAAACTATCCTCGAGTGTGACGTAGGACCCAGGACTGGCAGTCGGCATCCCTCCAAGCATCCATGACTCATCTATCTGTTACCTAACGAAAGAAAATCATTTTGTGGGGTGGTGAGTATTGGAACTCAGCGGGTAAGGAAAGAGATAGTGCATGAACGTAAAATAAAACAAATAGAGAATGCAAAGCGGTATACAGTCTCATATGGGAAGTAGCAGATACAAAAATAAAACCATAATAAATACTCATACCTGAAATCATATCCTAGGCTAGGTATAGTAGATCAGAACTGGTACTAATCTGCTACAGTACTGCTCATAACTACAGAGGTAACAAGCAAGGTATATACAATTTCCAATGACTAAACATTTACAATGAGAATATATCTCAACACAGGTAAACATATCAACATATGTGAACAACAGCAGTAAGTAAGCAATAACAGCATATATAGACAGCAGCAGCCTAAGCAAATATAATAACAACAGCGTATGCACGGATGGTCATCCCGCCCACCTCTCTGCACCACGACCCCTGTATGGTCGAGAGGCCGGATTGATGACAACTGTACCACCCAAAGGCCGCCACTCTCTCAAGTGACCGAATGGACAGGTGCTGAGCAGCTAACTAGCTACACAGCGAAGGGGGGTCCCTGCTGCTCGCAACTCCAACTACCACCAACTGCAAGTGGCCGAGTGCGGCACGACAGGACAAGCGGCATCAACTCCAGCTACCACTCTGTCGAGTGGGCGAGGATGCGGCCTTGGTCAACGACTCTCTCGACCCCAAGGGAGAATTGGTCGTTGACATGTCTGTCATGATATGATGCACCAAATGCAACAGACATCATATATATATCTATATAAACAAGAATCAGGTATGCTACAGGAAGTCAGCATGCTCAATACAAAACATAACTACACAACAATCAAAATATGCAAACATGGTACCTAGTACCTGCTACTTATCATGGACAACAACAAGAGACTGTATAGATATAAAAACGAATATCTCGAAGGTTTTGAGTGGAAGTATCAAGCGCAAGAAAATAAGAGTAGAGTCAAGGCAAAAACAGATTCTTATCCACAATAATTCATGCACTAAGTTCAAAGAACTAAAGAATCAAAGTAAGAAATACCCGTCTTTACTAGGTAGTCTGAAACAAATCACGCTCTGTCACGTCAAAGTGCTCGTTTCGAAACAACATCTTGCAATCATGTACTATACAATTAAGCTAATCTCACAAGAACAACAAACTAAACTCAAACCCAACTTAGGTTTCTTAAGAAAACATTGTAGACACATCCACCTAACCACACTAAATCCTATCCCTTCGAAAATCAAAAAAAAAACATGACATGAAGAATTAAAACTTCAGATCCATCCCAAGATCAGGAATACCCATGACCAAAACCACCTTCCAACTATGTGCCTCCATTCCAGATCATTAAAATAAAATAACTCAAGTAACCAAAACCTTACCAAGTTCCACAGCTCCAAAGCAATAGATCTTCAAGAAGACTCACCTCTATAACCTCTCGAGGAACAACATAAGATATCCAATATCCGAACCCCCAATAACATAAAACCATCATGAAGGAAAACAATCAAGGCCAACTCAACCGTAGGAGTAAACTTACAAAATGAAGTAGCTCAAGAACTGCACAAAGTGACACTAAGACATCACGGAAAGCTCAAATCACAACCACTCCAACAATAGGCTTCACCGATAAGCGTATAAACAAGCAAGAATCACACGGAAAACCCAAATTACAGTTCCAAACACCAATCAGCGTACCAGTCCAGCATTTAAACAAACAAAATCTGCACAGAAACCTCGAAGCATCAACATCGCATACTAGTCCAGCATTTAAACAAACAAGATCCGCACAAACACCTCAAAATCACAGAAAAATCGCAAACCACTCTTATTCAATCAATCGAACTTCACCGGCAAGCCCGTTTTCCCCTCTTGGACACAACCTACCTTGTACCCCAAGGACCTCATACCCACATAATGAAGAGTACTTGCCGGATCAATTAGGGCACAGCGTGAAGAGAGGAGGCCGGTGGCTACCGTGGTGGTGCTCGCGCGCGAGGAAGGGGGGTCGCCGGTTGCTGTGATCACTGGCTGTCTGGCTCGCGTGAGGGAGAAGAAATCGCCGGTTGTGTGGTGCTCGTGCGAGGAGGGAAGAAGGCTCGGTTGTGGCTCCGAGAGAGAAGAGAGACCGACGGGGGAGGTTGTTGTTGGCCGACGAGGAGGCGACGATGTCACGACGCACAACGCCGCCTGCGCGTGCGAGTGCGAGAGGGAGGGAGGAGGATCGGCGGCGTCGCGATGAAGAAGACGAAGGATTTCGCCAATTAAGGTTAGGGCACGGGCGGGTTTTTAAAGAAAAGGAAAAAAACATTTAAGGAAATTAAACATTTCCTCGTTTAAATCAGGTAACTTAAACAGGTTTTATCCTGACCCAATAATTTATCTCCTTAACCTACGTCATACAAGCTCCGAAAAATTCCCAGAAAATTTCTAAAAACTCCAAAATAATCCAATAAGATTATTTGTTAAATAACTTTATTATTTAATTATTATCTGGGCACCATATTTTACATTCTCCCCCACTAATAAAAATTTGGTCCCCAAATTTACTACTCAACTTAGGGATCCTCATCCAAGGATAACAACCAAATAACACATCCATATACTAGTCCATCATAGTGTCATGATCAAATCCTTAACCGAAAATGATTCTTCTGTGGGTTATGGACTCATCTTGCTTCCACTGTGCCACTCCGATATTTTGACTTCACTTGTTGACACACATAGAATCAGACTTCAAAGTTCACAATATCATCCTCTGCATTTTCCCTTTCCATAATTGCTATATATACAGGGAGCCTTAGGCGTATGAAAGAGTAAGTCGGTCTCCTACTGATCAAGCTAATAAGAGTAAATCAGTCCTCTACTAACCAAACCAACGTGAATAAATCGATACTCTATACATCGGGTCCATAAAAAATATCTAGGGCACTATAAACCTAAATAACAATATCAAGGACTCCTCATGTCCGTGCAACAAACATACCCAAAAATAAGATCACTGGTACAAAGTCTGTAATCTAACCTTCAACTAAAATCACCAACTCCATAAATATCAAGGCATTATACTCTTTAAGTTACTATCAACATCAAAGGCTAAATAATAGACCATCAAGTCTAATATCCACTAATAGATCATCAAAAGATAACATATCACCATATCTGATCTAACCAATGACTGACACCACAATCATACATGGTATAAACACATGATGCAAACAACTAAACAAGTACACATGGTATAAACAACTAACCAAGTATTAACAAAAGTGTATGTTAACAATATACCACATACCTCCTATAGCTTGGAGATTCCTGCCGCTGCCTGGTCCCACAACTCGAGAGTCACATCGAGGGATCAACTTACAAAGGGAAAACAAAATAATCGGAACACCGAAAATCATAAATCGAAACAAGATCGAAATTTCAAAACACCAAAACACAGCATTTGACTCAAACCAGGCTCTTATACCATAAAAATTGGTATCATATTAACTCGAAACTCCAAAACAACAGGCATCGTAAACTTGCTCTGATACCACTAAATTGGTATCAAATTAACTCAAATATCATAAACCAAAACAAGATCGAAATCCCAAAACACAAAAATAGGCTTCACAAAACCTGAGCTCTGATACCACTAAATTGTCACGCCCCAGAGGAGTCCCTGTCCGAAGAAATTTCGACAGCATCTCCCCTGTACGGGTGATAATCTGAAGCATTACTACATACAAAATATACCTCAGCCACACTCGGCTAGAATATATATATACAAAATAGAAATAAGATAACCACGCAGTTAATATACACAGCCTACCCGGCTGGACATAAATGAATAAAACATATAACATAATACAACAGCCCACTCAACTGGAACAAAATAAACACACAGCAACGGAAGACATAAAGCAATATAAACGTAAAACTAACAACGACACTAACAAAAATACCTATCATCACAGACTTGACTCAAAATTCACATCGACTTATTGAAAAACAAAATACGCAAAATCAATATACCACCCTAAACGATAACAAAACCAAAACGAAAACTATCCTCGAGTGTGACGTAGGACCCAGGACTGGCAGTCGGCATCTCTCCAAGCATCCATGACTCATCTATCTGTTACCTGGTGAAAGAAAATCATTTTGTGGGGTGGTGAGTATTGGAACTCAGCGGGTAAGGAAAGAGATAGTGCATGAACGTAAAATAAAACAAATAGAGAATGCAAAACAGTATACAGTCTCGTAAGGAAAGTAGCAGATACAAAAATAGACTTTAAGGAAATTAAACAGACTTTATCCTGACCCAATAATTTATCTCCTTAACCTACGTCATACAAGCTCCGAAAAATTCCCAGAAAATTTCTAAAAACTCCAAATAATCTAATAAGATTATTTGTCAAATAACTTTATTATTTAATTATTATCTGGGCACCGTATTTTACACCCCCCTCTAGCGCTTCTCGATCCAACACGATCCTCGTAGGACCAACCAACAAGAGGTAACAATCATCTACACAATTTCTATTCCTCTTCTATTCTCCTTGTGGTCGGCCCCCTCATATTCTTATTCTCTCCTTGTTTTCTCACCTAAGGTCGGCGGCATCAAGAGGCTTTAACCATCTTGTGGTCTGCGGGTTGTAAGGAAAAAAAGAAGAACAAGAGGTGGTGTTCCTAGTTTTGATCCCTTGGTGCCCGAAAGTCTTGGAAGAAAGAAGGACTTGGGTGGTTTTTTGCGTCTTGGTAGATCATCGCCCACACGACGTCCAAGAGGAGGAGAGGAATACAGCAGAAAATCAAGAGGTCTTTAAGCTACAAAGAAAGGTATAACTAGTTAATTATTTCCGCTGTGTACTAGTTTATTTTTCCTTTGTATGGATCCTGAAGTACCAACACAAGAGGCTAGCGATCTTGTGCTTTGATTGAGGTCTCTGTAGTTTAACCTAGGGTTTACTGTAAGGAGTTTAAATATTTAATTTCTTTGAAAGACTTTGACTAGGAAGTGGTGGATGATCTCATACCCAAGAAGGTCGAGTGCCTCGCCAACGACCTGGAAGCCAATCCTTGAAATAGATATTTAATCAACTTTCTGTAATATAGTTTAACTTCTGATGAACACATAGGTTGAACTTGGATTAATAATGTTAAGTTTCATTTGCAATCCAAGTTTAACTTCTGAAAAGCACATGGGTTGCTAGGAAAAATTCTGTACTTGTACAAATTTTTGTACAAGGGAAATAGAACGGAATTCCCAGTAGCGCCAACAATTGGTATCAGAGCTAGTTTTCTACCTCTGTGTGTTTGGTTTTCAGTTAAATTATGCACTTTTCATACATAAATTTAAGCAGGATAATAGTAAGATGTGCAAATAGATTAACTCTGTGGTTGCAGGCATCCTAGTTCTAACTATTATGACCTTATTGTGTTTGTGTGTGATTTGGGCCTACGGACATGTCGAGGGCATTTAATGTGTGTGCATGATTGTAATTATTAAATACAGCAGGAGCTGTATTAGTTTTAGGATTTCACATTCTGTTTGATCTAGATTACATGTACATTCCCTTGTGGAATATAGGATCGATAAATGTAAAATTTTATTTTTGTCACGGATCGTATCCTTGCGAGACGTGGTGCTATTTGAGGACCAAAGGCGCAGCGGAAAGGAAGCAAGATAGACGCGACGACATGACCCGTTAGCGGTGGCTAAGGTTGGTGGCACATGGAGGACAGCTATGGATGAGGCCATAATAGTTGGAAAATTATTTATTGCCTTTTATGCTGTTTATATGTGTTGTGTGTGTGCATGTTAAAATTCCTCATTTTAAATAACTAAGTGGGAGAGGAATTATTTAAATTCCACGATCTCCATTACTGGTTTGTAAGTGATGCATTCAAATGTGCGCGTTGGCTTTGAGTGTCTTCCTCCACATCGGATGAGTTTGTTTGTGGATCTCTAGATCAAACTCCCTTTATAGATGATTATAGAAAATTATTTAGGTTTGTGTGATCTTCTCCATCTAAAGGGGCACAATCCTATTTAATGGACTAAGTATCAAGTAATGGTATACACTTAGGTGCATTTAATAGAATCCTCTCCATCAGAGTCACAACTATTATTTGTGTGACCGAAGAAAGACCAACTATTAATTTTATTTATCATAAAGTTAGGTTGACAAGATAATAAAATTAATGGGTAAAACCCCCTCTTACAAATGTTTGAATTTGTATACATCCACACTATCATGGCATATAAAATTTATGGTGTTTTGAAGTATTGGTGACTTTAAATGATATTGTTTGAGGAATCAATATTATTTTAAATTCTAAAGTTTTGACCAAATATTTTGTGATTCTTAGGATTTCAAATGACTTTCAATTCTCTTGCTGTTATATTGAAAGAAAACAAACTTACTGGTCCCAATTACATTGATTGGAAATGAAATTGGAGATTGTCTTAATAACTGAAGGTTACAAGTTCGTACTTTTTGAGATCTGTCCAAGCCTGCCTAATAGCGATTCTAGTGAAGAGGAAATTGAGTATCATAAGAAATGGATCAGGGCAGATAAGATGGCGCGGTGTTACATTTTGGCTTCTATGTTAAATGTGCTGCAACATCAACATCAGGCCATGCCTATGGCTTATGACATGATGAGCAATCTCAAGGAACTCTTCAGACACCAGAATCGGGTTGCTAGGCAAGAGGCTATGAGAAACTTGATGATGACCACCATGACTGAGGGGACACACGTAAGAGATCATATCTTCAAAATGATGGCTCTTTTGAATGAGATGGAAGTCCTTAAAGCAGAAATCGATGAGGAAACTCAGGTCGATATCATTCTCCAAATGTTGTCTAAAAGTTTTGAGCAGTTCCGCCTGAACTACAACATGAACAAAAGGGTTTATTTGTTGGCAGGACTTCTGACAGAACTTCAAGCAGAAGAAGGGTTATTTTGTCAAAGTTCTCAAATTAACATTGCTGAAAATGTTTCTGCTTCTAAGCCGAAAGACAGAAAGAAGAAAAAGAAACAAGTTGGTTCAGCAAAAAAAGTGAATCGATCTCTAGGGACTGGGTCACATGCAGGTGTGAAGAAATCGAAGGGCAAGCGCTTCACATGCAAGCAATCTGGACATTAGAAAGTGGACTGTCCTCGCAGAAAGGAGAACAATAAAGGTATGTCTTATTCTCTAGTGGTTGAAACGTGTTTAGTGGTGTTATCTACTAGTACCTGGTGTGTAGATACAGGGGTCACTGATCATGTCTGCAATTCATTGCAGGAGTTCCAAGAAACTCGACGACTACATGAAGGGGAGATTACCGTCTACATGGGCAATGCTACAAAAGTAACGGTTGTTGTAGTGGGAGATGTTTATTTATCTTTTGATAGAAATAAAACATTGATTTTGAGAAATTGTTTTTACGTACCATGTTTAAGAAAGAACTTGATTTCAGTTTCTAAACTATTTATGGATGGATATTCTGTTTCTTTTGATGACAAAGTAGTTGTCAAGAAAAATAGGGTAGTTATCTATTCTGGTACGTTGGTTGGCAATTTATATACTCTAAATCCAACAACTCCCATGATACAACAAATGGAAATTAATAACACATCTTCTAATTCTAATAAGAGAAAGCAACCTTCGGAAATAAACCAAACATATCTTTGGCATCTAAGGCTTGGTCATATTAACTTGAGTAGGATTTAAAGGCTAATAGATGATGGACCTTTGGGTTCATTGGTGGTGGAAAATTTTTCAACCTGCGAATCTTGCTTAGAAGGAAAAATGACCAAGAGACCTTTTAAGGCCAAGGGGTATAGAGCCAAAGAAGTGTTGGAATTGGTTCATTCTGATTTTTGTGGACCTATGACTATCCAGGCAAGAGGTGGTTTCGAATATTTTGTCTCTTTTATAGACGACTATTCTGTTGGTTGGTCCTAGGAAGATCGTATCAGTTCCACTATACAAAAATTTTGTACAAGTGTCGAACCTTTCCTAAACAACCTATTGTGTTCTTTAGAAATTAAATTAGGAATCGCAAACGGAACTTAACATTATTGATTCCAAATTTAACTTATATGTTCTTAATGGTTTAGATTTGGATCACAAGCGGAACTTAACACTATTAATCCAAATTCACCTATGTTATAAAGTTGATTAAATATTTATTTCTAAAATCGGCTCTTAGGTCAAACATGGCGAGGCACTAGGCCTTCTTAGGTATGGGATCATCCACCACTGCCTCGACAAAGCCTTTAATAGAAATTCAATATTTAATTTCCTAAAATAACATTAGGTTTAACCAAAAATAACAATCGAATCACAAATCCGAAAAATAAAATAAAAGAAACACAACTTCGAAATAAATCTGAAACTCTAGAATCATATGCCTCTTGTGTTTAGAATTCATACAAAGAAGAACTAGCATGATGCGGAAAATAATTACTAGTTATACATCTTCTTTGTGTGCTAATAACCTCGAGATCTTCTGCCGTATTTCTCGCCTCCTCTTGGACGTCGTGTGGGCGACGATCCTCCAAGAAGAACACCACGCAAAACTCCTCCTCCTTCTCTAATATTCGGCCACCACCGCCACTAAGGAACAAAAGAGAGCAAGGGGAAAGGGAAGGGAGAGAGGGTCGGCCACAAGAGAGAGCACCAACAAGAGAATAAGAATTGATATCCCATGAGGTATCTCCTCCCCTTCTTTTATAATACTTGTCCAAGGCAAATAAGGAATGATTTTTACAAAAATTAAAATCTTCCTCTTATTTTTCCTTTTCTCCTTTTAATTTTCCTTTTCTCCTTTTAATTGATAGTATGGCCGGCCCCCTTGCTTGGGCACCAAGCAAGGGTGGTCGGCCCTTAAAAGAAAAAGGAAATATTTTGTAAAAATTTTATAAGCAAAGAAAGAAAGTTTTTATAAAATTTTACAAGCTCTCTTTTAATTTCCTAATGTGGATGTTAAAAAAGGAAAGTTTTAAAAAATTAAAACCAAGTTTTAAAATTTAAAACTTCTCATTTAAAATTTCCTTTTTTAACACAGTGACAAAAAAGGAAAGTTTCAAATTTAAAACTCCCTTTATAAAAACCATGAGGATGGTTAAAAAAAAAAGCTTTAAAACTTTTAAACTTTCTTTTAAACCATGTGGCCTAATTCAAATAAGGAAAGTTTTATAGTTTAAAATATCTCTTTTAAAACTTGTAGATATCTATAAAGAGAAGATTTTAAAAATTCAAAACACCCCTCTTAATTTGAATTATGGTGGTCGGCTCCTACTTGCTTGGGCGCCAAGCATAGGGGCGTCCCCTTTGAGAAGGAAGTGGCCGGCCCCTATGGCTTGGTCACCAAGCCATGGGTCGGCCTCCTCTTGAACACCAAGATGGAATTTTCATGAGTGGATTTGAGGCATTAATGAGGCTACGACAGGGACCTAGAGGAGAAATTGATTTTGGCCTTCCGATGAACTCGAGTATCCCGTGTTCGCCCCGAACACACAACTCAAGTTTATCAATAATAACTCATTCCACTAGAGAGTTATTATTGCACTACCTATAAAGCCCGGGAAAAATTCCCGAATTTATTTTAGAATTTTCTATGATTTTTGTGGAATTTTTTTAGATATTTTTCCGGAATTTTCCGAGTAGCGGAAGTGGCAAAAATAATTGGAACCGTAAAATAGCTTAGGCGGGAATCGAACCCGAGACCTATGGTTTACGGATAAGTTTAGTAACCGGTGAACCCAGCAGGGCCGTGCTGAAAGAAAGGAGAACCAAATATATTTATATTAGAGTTGGGTTCATTAAACCACTTAATATAAATAATAAACTTAAGATGGAGTTGGGTTATTTTATTTTGATTCGGAAAATCCCTCTTCACCGAGACCATTCACGCCGCCCCCTCCTTTTCTTCCTCCTTCTCTCGGCGCCACATCAAGGAAAGGCTAGGGCTTTCTTCCTAGGGTCCCAAGGTTACCATCCGGCAACGATTTCAACACAAGGAAGTTCCCTCCGCAAGTAGAGCACGTGGACGCGAGCGAATCGTCGAGAAATTTCTCTTCACCGGAATTTCTAGTGAAAGGAATTGTAAGAAAACCTTGCGATTGAGGTAAGAAACCCCTCACCTGCAGTATAATTGCTCTCGCTTGTTAGTTTTGGCGTTAGTTCAGTAGGTCTACAGTTTTCAATTTTAGGGTATGCTTTTAGTGCACACCAAGCATTCGGTAGAATGCCCAGTTCAAAAGGATGCACCAGTAGGCATCCTAACAGCATGTAAAATGTATTAGAAACATTTTATTCAGCTTATTACCAGTTATTACAGCTATATGGATCAGATATCCATTGGGTGGGCTCCCACAGTAGCCTCTAGGTTCAGATAACCTAGCTCTAGGTTCAGATAACCTAGCTCTAGGTTCAGATAACCTAGAACATCAAAGAAAAATGAAACAGTATTCAGCATTTTACTTTTATTCAGTTGGCACTGTACTTGGATCAGATATCCATGGGCTGGACTCCCACAGTCGTCCCTAGGTTCAGATAACCTAGTAACCCTGCTGGATTCGGAACTTGCAATCCCGGGTCTCGTAGGGATGCGCGCACAGTAAGTACAGTTGCCAGGGCCCAACAGCATGTTTAGTATTTTCATCTATTATATGTATAGTTTTCAAATTTGAAACTAGTGATGAGAACACTAATTTATCTTTCAGTTCAGTTCAGGTTCAGTTTACATGATTTGAGTTCATGTACAGATTTAGATATATGCATGACTAGTTCAGTTTCATACTCAGTTTATAAGTGTGTCATGTTCAGTTTAAAGCATGTTCAATTTATATGCTATACATGTTTCAGTTCCAGTTTATGCTTTTATATGCCATGCCATGTTGCCATGCTCAGTTCAGTTTTCAAACAGCATGTTTTAAAAACATAATCGCATCGTTGCATGTTTTTGTGAGGTAGATGGTTTCTTACTAAGCTTAAAGCTTACAGATACTATTTTCCTTATACTGCAGATACAGGAAAAAGGAAAATGGATTAGCAGTGGAGGCTGGAGGTCAATGCAGATGAGGATGTGTGTGGAAGGAACTGGAATAAAAGACCCTTTGGGGATTTAGCATTTACCTTAGCACTTTTCAGTTATTTGGTTTAGTTTCATGTTTTAAGCAATTAGAACTTTTAGAAATTCATACCTTCATGCACTTTAAGTTGTTAAAATGTCGTGAACCAGTAAACCTTGCTTTAGCTTAAGTTTAGAATTGTTACTACATGTTGCTAGAATGTTTATTATGCATTAGATAGTAGTAGTGTGAGGTTTTGGCACGAATCAGTGCTGAAAATCAGGGATTCTGATTTCGTTTCAGATTATCAGAACCTGGATCGGTCAGCAGACCGATCCAGTGCCATTCCTTCTCCTGGATCGGTCAGCCGACCGATCCAGATGGATACAGTAGCCTACTGTATCTCCCTGGATCGGTCAGCCGACCGACCCAGCATCGAACAGAAGGCAACCCAGCGTTTCTAGGTGCCTGGGTCGGTCTGCAGACCGATCCAGACACACCTGCCGACCGATCCAGCCTCTGCTGGATCGATCCGCAGACCGATCCAGCGGGGTATAGAATCGCGGTAAGTTTGATCGATCCGTGGATCGAACAACAGCTAGTTGGGAAGTTAGATTCGAGTTCTAGCTCAGATGGGAGGTCAAGCATCCTCCTTAGCACATATACCCCAACCGGAAAGGTCTTGAACCCTTCCTTATAACAGCATGGGTGTACCAGTTGTCAGTTTAATAGGGTCAACTAGTGAAACTTTATTTTTCCCAGTTTTCGCACAGTAGCATCAGTAGTTAATGTAGCGATCCGGCTCACAGATTAGTACCCAGGAGTCGGGTCGTTACAGAGTGGTATCAGAGCAAGTTCCTCACTTCCTACACACACATTAGCATTGTGCCTACAGCTTCCAAGTAAGAACATCTCTCACTCAGTTTTGTTTTCATCTTTCATATCAGTTATATGTGCTTTCATATTTGCTCTCATGTTGGTAGTTAATTAATTCATGTTTACAGTGATAGTATATAACATGTTACCAATAGTTAACTATAACATGATAGCCCAGTTATATATATATGTGTTCTCTGCTATTTAGAAAATGGTACGAGGACGTCCAGCTAAGAAAGCAGCAGCGGCTGAGCCCCAGCACGAGGCAGGCAGTTCAGTGCCTCCCCCAGACCTTACAGCACTAGTGGCTCAGCTACAGCAGCAGTTAGCTGAACAGCAGCAGGAGATAGCCTCCTTAAAGGCTAACCAGCAGACTACTCCCCCAGTCACTCCAGTACCGAACCTCACGACTCCAGTAATCACAGAGGTTGTACCAGCTCAGCCTGCAGTACCAGTCCTAGTAGCAGGGGCTAAGAGAGAAGCTTACCTTATCCAGTGGCAGAGAATTAAGCCCGAGAATTTCTCAGGCACCAGCGAACCATGGAATGCTCAGGCATGGTTTAAAACACTGGAAAGCACGATAGAGCTTCTAGACTGGCCAGAGCACGAAAAGGTGAAGTGTGCCTCCTTCTGTTTAACAGGAGACGCACGCATGTGGTGGGAGCGGATTAAATCGAAGTGGCCAGTAAATCAGATGACATGGGCCAACTTCGAGAAAGAATTCTTCGAGGAATTCTTTCACATGCAAGTCACGAACCGACACTATGACGAGTTTACAGAATTTCGTCAGGGCAACCTATCAGTTCAGGATACCGTGAAGAAATTCAACAGGTTGGCCCGTCTGTGTCCAGAACTAGTCAGCACAGAGAAGGAATGAGTACGGTTGATGCTGAAGATGCTCAGACCAGAGATCGCAATGAATGTGGCTGGTGGCGTTCATAGGCCACAAACCACAGAGGAGCTAGTGAGTAGTGCTCTGATCACCGAGCACTATCAAGAAGCAATGAATAAGGGCAAGATCCAAGGGACAAGCGGGCTCGGTACTCAGCAGAAACAACAGGACATAGCTCCAACCTGGAAGGGAAAGCGTAAAGGCAAGCAAGTGACCCAAAGGAGGACCACGGAAAACATTCGACATCCCAAGTGTGCTATTTGTGGGAAACATCATCCGAGTTTGCCGCAAGGGTACGCGAGGTTGTTTTGAATGTGGACGGGAAGGGCACATGCCCGAACAAGAATAGTCTTCCTCAACCTCACCGATACAAGATGGAGCTCAGCCTACACCGATGTATCTTGCCTTAGATGGTCCATGATCGAGGCATTAGAAGCCCCCAGCTAACACGAATGCAGGATTTTCTCAGCGACGAGAGGACATAGCAAATGCCTCGACGGTTGTCACAGGTCGGATTTTACAGCATAATGCAACTGTCTTATTCGATACTGGGGCAACCCACTCTTATGTATCCAGGGCGTTTGCCGAGAAATTAGCAACACCTCCAGAGGTACTCAATAGTCAGTTTCTGACAACACTACCCTCAGGAGACATTATGGCATCTACACACTGGCTCAGAGCAGTGCCAGTCATTATAGCAGACAGAGAACTTTTTGGTGATCTGATAGTGCTAGAAATGACTGACTACGATGTCATCTTTGGAATGGATTTTCTGATCAGATACGGCGCTTCTATAGAGTGCCGTAAACAAAAGGTCATATTCCAACCTGAAGAAGGAGTACAGTTTGAGTACATGGGAAAACCAAAGAGAAAAGCCAGGAAGTTTCTCTCAGCACTGAAAGCACAGCAGCTAATGGATTCAGGATGCATGGGATTTTTAGCAAATGTAGTCAACACCAGCCAGGACAAGAACCAACAGCTATCAGAGGTTCGAGTCGTTTGTGACTACCCAGCAGTCTTCCCTGAAGAGTTACCAGGCTTAGCACCAGACAGGGAGATTGAATTTGAGATAGAGCTCATTCCCGGCACAAATCCAATTTCCAAGGCACCGTACCGCATGGCTCCAGCAGAACTGAAGGAACTTCAGGAGCAATTACAGGAGCTTCTTGACAAGGGTTTCATACGCCCTAGTCACTCACCATGGGGAGCACCTGTGTTGTTCGTGAAGAAGAAGGATGGAAGCATGCGCCTATGCATAGACTACCGTGCCTTGAACTAGGTCACAATTAAAAACAGGTACCCTCTCTCCAGGATAGATGACCTGTTTGACCAGCTAAAGGGAGCCACAGTGTTCTCTAAAATTGACCTCAGATCAGGATATCACCAGATTAGAGTCAAGAAAGGTGATATACCTAAAACAGCCTTCAGGACACGGACATTATGAGTTCGTAGTCATGCCTTTCGGCGTGACAAATGCTCCACTACTTTCATGGACCTCATGAGCAGAGTATTCAGAGAATACTTAGACAAGTTTGTCATCGTGTTCATCGATGACATTCTTATCTATTCAGCACTCAGGAGGACCATGCAGAGCACCAGATCCTTCAGCAGAACCACTGGACGCCAAATTCACGAAATGTGAATTTTGGCTGGACTAGCCTGGCTCACATCATCTCCAAGGATGGTGTTATGGTAGATCCAGCAAGATAGAAGCGGTAAGTAGGAAGAGACCCAGAACGCCGGTGAAATCGAAGCTTTCGGGATTAGCAGCTACTACAGAAATCGTGAGAGGACTTCTCCGGATAGCCTCCCCACAGCTCTCACCGGGAAGAACAAGAAATTTCGGTGGACAGAGGACTGTGCAGCGAACTAAAACGGAGATTGACCAGTGCTCCTATTTTAGCTATACCCGAAAACACAGACAGCTTCGACATCTACAGTGACGCCTCTAAATTGGGATTAGGAGCAGTACTGATGCAGCAGGGCAAGGTGATCGCCTATGCCTCCAGACAACTCAAGGATTATGAGAGGAACTATCCTACTCACGACCGTGAGCTTGCAGAAGAGGTGTTCGGTCTCAAGATTTGGAGACATTATTTGTACGGAGCTCAGTGCAGAGTGTATACAGATCATCAAAGTCTGAAGTATTTCTTTACTCAGAAGGATCTGAATATGCGGCAGCGCAGATGGTTAGAGATGGTCAAGGATTATGACATAGATATCCTCTACCATCCAGGGAAAGCTAATAAGGTAGCAGACGCACTCAGCAGGAAGTCCAGTGCTACCTTATTATCTTTAGCAGCTATGTCACCACCCCTAAGGAAGGAGATTACAGCTTTTAGTCTCGAGCTTATAGTCGAGCAGCTTTCCACTATGTCCTTAGCATCTACCTTGCTTGATGATATCCAGACAGCTCAGGAGCAGGATCCTGAAATCCAGAAAATCAAGCAAGGGTTAGCAGAATCAGAAAGTGGAGAGTTCAGAGTGTCTGCCAGTGGGGTAGTGTACTGTGGTGACAGACTTTATGTTCCAGATCAGGAGGAACTACGGAAACATATTCTAGACGAGGCCCACAGGACTCCCTATGCGATGCATCCTGGTTCCACCAAAATGTATCAGGATCTAAAGAAACGATTTTGGTGGCCTGGGATGAAGCGAGATATCGCCAGATACGTCAGCATCTGTCTAACCTGTCAAAGGGTTAAGGCAGAACATCAGCGACTAGGAGGAGTTCTGCAGCCGATCCAGATTCCAGAATGGAAGTGGGAGGATATCTCTATGGACTTCATAGTGGGATTACCCAGAACCACGAATGGTTTTGATGCCATCTGGGTAATAGTCGACAGGTTGACTAAATCAGCCCACTTCTTAGCTATCAGAATATCCTATTCCATGGAGCAGCTAGCTCAGTTGTATCTCAAAGAGATTATCAGGCTGCATGGAGTCCCATGAACCATTATATCAGACAGAGACAGCAGATTTACATCACACTTCTAGAAGTGTGTACAGTCAGCTATGGGCACCCAGTTAAAATTCAGCACAGCCTTCCATCCTCAGACAGATGGTCAGACGGAGCGAGTAAATCAGGTACTCGAGGATATGCTCCGGGCTTGTGCCCTAGATTTCAAGGAAGTTGGTGCAAATATCCGAGTCTAGCGGAATTTGCATACAACAACAGTTATCGTGCCACCATCGGCATGGCACCTTATGAGGCACTCTATGGGCAGAGTGCGGATCACCAATCTGCTGGTATGAGAGTGGTGAAGAAGGAACTAGAGCTTGCATGATCTAGTAGCGAGATACCATGACCATCAGATTCGCTAAAGGATAGAGACAAGCACAGAGCCGTCGGAAGAGCTATGCCGATACAGACCCCTAGAGTTTTCGATTGGGGATACAGTTTTCCTCATAGTAGCTCCCATGAAGGAGTCATGCGTTTTGGGAAGAAGGGCAAGCTAGCTCCCGGATCGTGGGACCATACTTTATCACGAAGAGTGGGCAAGGTAGCATATGAGCTAGAGCTACCTCGGAGATGTCACTGTCCACAACGTATTTCATGTCTCCATGTCGAAGAAATGTCTGCCACCCCGGTGATTGAGCCCCAGTTGGTACAGGTCCGTGATGATCTCAGCTATGATCGGCCTATTCGGATAATAGACCGAGCAAGAAAGAAATTACGGAACAAGGAAGTACCATTAGTCAAAGTCACCGGCAAAATCCGCAGCAGAGGCGACTTGGGAGACAGAGGCCGGCATGAGACAGAAGTATCCTGAATTAGGGACGAACTTTTTATAAGGTATGGGGATTGTAAGCCCGAAAAATTCAATTTATTTTAGAATTTTCTATGATTTTGTGGAATTTTTTAGATATTTTTGGAATTTTCCGAGTAGCGGAAGTGGCAAAATAATTGGAACCGTAAAATAACTTAAGCGTGAATCGAACCCGAGACCTATGGTTTACTGATAAGTTTAGTAACCGGTGAACCCGGCCGTGCTGAAAGAAAGGAGAACCAAATATATTTATATTAGAGTTGGGTTCATTAAACCACTTAATATAAATAATAAACTTAAGATGGAGTAGGGTTATTTTATTTTGGTTCGGCAAATCCCTCTTCACCGAGACCATTCACGCCGCCCCCTCCTTTTCTTCCTCCTTCTCTCGGCGCCACATCAAGGAAAGGCTAGGGCTTTCTTCCTAGGGTCCCAAGGTTACCATCCGGCAACGATTTCAACACAAGGAAGTTCCCTCCGCGAGTAGAGCACGTGGACGCGAGCGAATCGTCGAGAAATTTCTCTTCACCGGAATTTCTAGTGAAAGGAATTGTAAGAAAACCTTGCGATTGAGGTAAGAAACCCCTCACCTGCAGTATAATTGCTCTTGCTTGTTAGTTTTGGCGTTAGTTCAGTAGGTCTACAGTTTTCAGTTTTAGGGTATGCTTTTAGTGCACACCAAGCATTCGGTAGAATGCCCAGTTCAGAAGGATGCACCAGTAGGCGTCCTAACTGTAGGACCATTAGATTCGATAGAGGGGGGGTGAATATCGGTTCGAAAAAGACGAGTATAAACGCAGCGGAAAAATAAAATAGACACAGATGTTTTTTACTTCGTTCGGAGCCTGTGACGACCCCTACTCGAAGGCCCGTGGTCCTTGACCACTTTCGTTGGGCAATCACTAACAAGTCGAAATATGATTACAGAATGAGTACAGGAAATGCAAGTGAAAATAAAGCAATACCGACAAGGAAATTAAATAAAAACCGAAGTAGCACTTTGTCGGAACTTTGTTGGCGTCGCACTGAACGTCGAGCAGCAAGACCAGCAGTACCAGAGTTCTCAGCTTAAATTCAATTCTCCTGAAGCTCCTGTCTGGGGCTTCTTTTATATGCTGTTCCAGGCGCCTGGATCCCTTCCGGGCGCCTGGAATGTGACGTAGGTGCACAAACCATGATGCTCCACGTGGCGACGACTCGGCTGGAGAGAATTCGCCTTCCGGGCGCCTTCCGGGCGCCCGGACCTCCGGGCGCTCCGGGCGCCCGGACCACCTTGTTTCAGAAAACTCCCTTTTCCTGCAAAACAAAGTTAGTCCGAGGCAAATATGTATCCTGTAAAACAGATTGTTAGCACAGTTAAAGTTCAACAGATGGATAAAAAAGAGTATGACTTAGATTCCGTCTTTCCGAGACCGGAATCTAGTCACGATCTCGACTTAGACATCCGAAATGGATCTAAGCCGGATCGACGCCTAATGTCCCCTTTCCGGGAACGCGTCCTCACAGTCACTCCCCTCCAGTGACTTACCTCACTTACCTGCCAGACGTCCGGTCAGCCCGTCGACCCGTCTGGACTTCTCGCCAAGCGTCCGGTCAGCCCGTCGACCCGCTTGGACTTCTTGCCAACTATCCGGTCAGCCCGTCGACCTAGCTGGACTTCTCGCCAAGCGTCCGGTCAGCCCGTCGACCCTGCTTGGACTTCGTGCCAGACATCCGGTCAGCCCGTCGACCTGTCTGGACTTCTCCTGCACACTCGATCAAAGTGTCAGACAACAACAAAACTAACTTAACCTATTTGTCATTCATCAAAACCTGGGTTAAATCGTTAGTGCTAACTGCACCAACAATCTCCCCCTTTTTGATGGAATGACAACCTGGTTAAGTTAGTGTTAACATATGCAAGAAACAACATGCATTTATGTGGTTTTTAAAGTTAGTTTGTATTTTCAAATTGGTTTAGCTAACTTAACCACCTAACCCTCCCCCTTTGGCATTCATCAAAAAAAATAAGCAAGGGTAAATAATCAAAGTGTTGAGTTTCTACAAAAAGTAACTAGATTTTGCAATATATTTAAGTTTGGTTTAATTTTTTAACACCAAAAAAATAGTCAAAATAAAGTTAATAAAGTTAATCAAGTTGTGGGAGACAAGTTGAATTTTTGAAAAATATAAAGTTAATCAAGTTTCACTTTTCAAGTGTGTAAAGATTTCCAGGCATATTTTGCAAGAACTGAATAAGTTTAAATATGCTATATTCAACTTTTAAACTTAGGTTTAAAAAAAAAAAAATTGGATGGGATTTAAACTTTCAAGTTTTGCTATTAATTTCTCCCCCTGAACTTGATATCTTAAAATTAAACAGCTGTCTAACCAATTAGGTACTAACTGATTATCAGAAGATAGTAGCTTTCACTTGGTTAGTCAGATTAAGGTCAGTGTATGACTTGACTGATTATCTTTAATCTGATTACTGTCTGATTTGTATTTAACGTCAAGACTTATGCTGATGCACTGAAATAAGCATCTTAAGTCCAAACAGTTGGCCTATGCATCTCACCCCTTTCTATGTTTGTCAAACACAAGCAAGGTAAGCCTAAGGTGTTGGTGAGATGCTCAAAAACTAGTCCTATGGGTACATGCTTTCTAAGGATTCAAAACTAGTCTAAGGCCAAAACTATTTTTGAAAATCTAAAAATGGCAAGTTTTGAAAACAAATAAATTTGACTTATACTTTGATAAAACCATTTTTGAAAGTATTTTTTTTTTTGAAAGAACCTAGTCTATTGAGCACATCCCTAATTTTTGTCGTAAGTTGCTAAATTCACTTTCAGGGAGTGGTTTTGTAAAAATGTCAGCTAAATTTGATTTGGACTCAATGTACTTGAGTTCAATATCACCTTTAGTAACATGATCCCTGATGAAGTGGTGCCTAATTTCAATATGTTTGGTTCTTGAATGATGCACAGGATTCTTGGTTAAGCTAATTGAACTTATATTGTCAATTAATACTTTTACATTTGTGATATTTAAGTTGAAATCTTTTAGTGTATGCATCATCCATAATAATTGTGCAACACATTCGCCTATAGCTATGTATTCTGACTCAGTTGTAGACAGAGCAACACAATGTTGCTTTCTACTAAACCAGCTAACAAGTGATGAACATAATAATTGGCATCCACCACTTGTGCTTTTTCGGTCTAATTTGCATCCAGCATAATCTGAGTCAGAATACCCTATTAGTTCAAAATTATTTGTCCTAGGATACCAGATTCCTACATTTGTTGTTCCTTTAAGATATCTAAAAATTCTTTTAACTTGTGTCAAATGGGATTCCTTAGCACAAGTTTGGTATCTAGCACACATACTAACTGCAAATACAGTTAAGTTCAGTAGGCTACCTATTGCACTTCTATAATGTTTTAAATCAATTGGTTTTCCATTTGGGTCACTATCTAAGATTGTGTTTACTGCCATCGGTGTTTTTATTTCTTTTGTATTTTCCATTCCGAATTTTTTAAGTAATTCCGTGGTGTATTTATGTTGAGAAATATAGTTTCCTTCATTTGTCTGTTTGATTTGTAATCCTAAGAAATAGGTTAGTTTTCCCACTAAGCTCATTTCAAATTCTTTTTCCATTAAATTAATAAATTCTTCTAACAATTCTGAATTTGTTGAGCCAAATATTATGCCATCTACATATATTTGTGCAATAAAAATGTTTGTATTTAATGATTTAACAAACAAGGTTGGGTCAATTTGACCTTGTTTGAATCCTTTAGATGTTAGGTAAGATGTTAGCCTCTCATACCACGCCCTGGGTGCTTGTTTAAGTCCATATAGGGCTTTCTTTAATTTAAAAACATAATCAGGGCGTTCTAGACTTTCAAAACCAGGAGGCTGACCTACATACACTTCTTCTTTGATTAGTCCATTAAGAAAGGCAGACTTAACATCCATTTGGTATAGTTTGAATCCCTTATGGGCTGCATAACTTAGTAGCATTCTAATGGATTCTAATCTGGCTACTGGGGCATATGTTTCATCATAGTCAAGTCCTTCAACTTGACTAAATCCTTTGGCAACCAGCCTAGCCTTATTTCTAGTAATTTCCCCAGTTTCACTTAGTTTGTTTCTGAATACCCATTTTATTTCTATTATTTTCTTATTCTTGGGTGGTGGGACTAGGTCCCAGACCTCATTACGCTCAAATTGGGCTAGTTCTTCTTGCATAGCTATAATCCAATCTGGGTCTAGTAGGGATTCTTCCACAGTTTTGGGTTCAATTTTTGAAATTAATGAAATTTGACTTAGGTTTCTAAAAGATGATCTGGTTTGAACTCTTAAGTCTGGGTCACCAATTATTTGATCAGTTGGATGATTTGGGTTTACCCTTATTGTTCTAGGAGGTTGATGCTCTTGATGGTGTTCCTCTTCTTCATGACTTAGAGTTTGGTTGGTTTCTGGAACAAACTCAGGTGGTTGTGTAGGTTTTATGTCTGGTTTAGTTTCTTTAAATTTTACATTAGTAGTTTCTTCAATTTTTAGTGTAACCTTATTATAAATTTTGTAGCCTCTACTGTTTAGGGAATATCCCACAAAAATTCCATTTTCAATTTTAGAGGTGAATTTTCCTAAGTGTTCTCTTGTATTTAAGATAAAAATTGGGCACCCAAATACCTTAAAATATTTTATGTTTGGTTGTTTATTATAAAATATTTCGAAAAGCATTTTGTTATGATTTTTATTTATTGTTGTTCTGTTCTGTACATAGCAGGCTGTATTAACAGCTTCTGCCCAAAAGTATTTAGGTAGGTTGTACTCATTTAACATTGTTCTAGAAGCTTCAAGTAACGTTCTATTTTTTTCTTTCTACAATTCCATTTTGTTGGGGGGTTTTAGGGCATGAGAACTCATGATGGTAACCGTTTTCTAGACAAAAACTGTTAAAGTTGTGATTTTTAAATTCTCCCCCATTGTCACTCCTAATTCTTTTAATTTTAATATCTTTTTCGTTTTCAATCTGTTTGCAAAAATTTGTAAAAATTTCAAAAGTTTCATCTTTATGTTTTAAGAATTTTACCCAAGTAAACCTAGAATAATCGTCTATAATTACTAAACAATATAAGTTTCCATTTATGGATTTGACTCCATGGGAGTCAAAAAGGTCTAAATGTAGAAGTTCTAAGATTGAGTTAGTTTGTGGTTGATTTGTTTGTTTGTGGGTTGATTTAGTTTGTTTGCCTTGTTGACAAGCATTACATATGGTTGAATCTAAGTTAGGTAACTTTGGTAAGCCTTTTACAAGTCCATTTAGTTTACTTATATTTCTAAAGTTGGTGTGAGACATCCTCCTATGCCATAGCCAAGTTTCTTCTTTTTGTGTTAAATAACACTTAATGGAAGAAATGGTTAAGTTGATGACATAGATGTTGTCTTTTCTAAAACCTTTTAGGCTTATGGTAGGATTATCTAGATGTTTGATTGAACATTCTGTAGATAGAAATTTGACCTTATACCTAGTATCACACAATTGACTTATACTTAGAAGATTATATTTAAAGTTTTCAACAAGTAAGACATTTGTAATTATAAAGTCTAATTTTAACTCAATATTACCTATACCAATTACCTTGAGTTTTTCGTTGTTTCCGAAGGCAACTGTTCCTAAGCTTTTGTAAGTGAGTTGAGTGAACTTGGTGTGATCTCCAATCATATGTTTGGAGCAACCACTGTCCAAAATCCACTTAGTTTCCTACAGTAAGTAGGTTTAAAGTTAGTCTTTTGAGCATGCATTGTTTAAGTTTAAAATTGGTTTAAGTTTAAGTTAAAATTAAAATTTTGAAATTAATTTTTAAGTTTAAAAAATTTGAAATTAATTTTTTGAGTTAAAATTAAAATTTTGAAATTAATTTTTAAGTTAAAATTTTGAAATTAATTTTTAAGTTTGAAATTAAAATTTTGAAATTTTTTTTTTTAAGTTAAAATTTTGAAATTAATTTTTAAGTTTAAAATTAAAATTTTGAAATTAATTTTTAAGTTAAAATTAAACTTTTTAAGATTAATTTTTAAGTTTGAAGTTAAAATTTTGAAATTAATTTTTAAGTTTAAAATTAAAATTTTGAAATTAATTTTTAAGTTAAAATTAAAATTTTAAAATTAATTTTTAAGTTAAAATTAAAATTTTAAAATTAATTTTTTGAGTTAAAATTTTGAAATTAATTTTTAAGTTAAAATTAAAAATTTTAACTTTAAAATTTAAGCCTTATTCATCTCACTCGATCTATATTATCAATCAGAGAATCCTATGATTTTGTGAGATGAAATTGGCTTGATTACCGAGTTTTGGTTTAACTTGTGTTAGATTCAGACTTAGCTTTGGTTTCCACAAATAGGCAT
Organism: Zingiber officinale; assembly: GCF_018446385.1. NCBI lineage: Eukaryota > Viridiplantae > Streptophyta > Magnoliopsida > Zingiberales > Zingiberaceae > Zingiber > Zingiber officinale. Next base: position 127,791,638 of record NC_055992.1, read on the forward strand.
TCTTCGGATAAACTTCTAAGCTTGGTGAGTCACATGGACATCATTAGAAGTAACCAACCTTTCGAGGTTTTTCGAATAGTTCTATCCACGGAACTTAGTACTAAATCTTGGTCTAACTGGTTAGGATTCGTTTAAGGGTAGCTTCGGTCAGTTCCACTTGGCCAAATGCACCAGATCGAAGCCATATCTTTCTAGACATGCGATGCCCAAGCTTCCCTAACGTACTATCATCCAAAACTTCACGGTACCATGAGTCAAGTTAAACTTGGTCTCTTTTAACTAATCCTAATTACCTAGGGATAGTTTGTTTTGGGTTACCCTATCGGGTAGGTTAGTTTTGGAGGTGCCTACTATTCGGAACCCCAATTATTGGCCATTAATTTAGATTTTGGTTTTAGGTTTGTGTCGATTCTTTTTATAGTTATGGTTAACTTGGTGATAATTTTGTTGATTTTTAAAATGTTTAGATTTTGAATTTGATTTAGGTTTGTATTTTAGATTTTGGTTTGGTTTATTCGATTTTATATAATGTATTTTTTTCTTTAGGTATATAATATTGATTAAGTCCTACTTGCGTGGTCAGACACGCTTTCGGAACCCAAGCTAGATTGGTTGATTTATATTGGGTTATTAATGATTTGAAGGTTTTATTTGAATTCGACTTATATCCTAGTCCGGTTTTATTATAACATGCTTTTTGATTATTTAGGATTAAGTCTAGATTTTTTGATCTTGTTGTGAATTTTTCTAACATTTCTTTTAAATTGTTAATCTCATTTTTTAGTAATAAATTTTCTTCCTCAAGTGTTAGATCTTGAGTTGGATTTGAATTTATGATTTGTTCCTTGAGGTTTTGATTTTCCTCAAGAAGTGATTTGTTTTCATTTTCTAATTTAGTTAATTTACTATTTAAGCAGGAAATGATTCTAAAAAATTTTTTGTTTAAATTAAAGTATACCTCATTCGGGCCTTCGGAAACGAGTACGGACTCGTGGCTTGTTTCGGGTTCAGACCCGTCTTCATCTTCCGATTCGTTTTCTGTTTGGGCCATCAGTGCGAGGTGGCTCTGATGTTTCTGCTCTTCTTCCTCCGATTCGTCCGAGGAATCGTCCCACGTTGCTTTGAGTGCCTTCTTTTTGGTTGGCTTTGATTTGTCGAACTTCAGTTTTGGGCATTCGTTCTTGTAGTGTCCCTTTTTATTGCAGCCGTAGCAAGTGACGTTCTTTTGTTCTGAGGGAGAGCTGATCTTTTGAAGGTCCTTTTTGCTGAAGCTCCTATTTTTCCTGGTGAACATTTTTCTTACCAAGTTCACCAGGTGTTCTTCATCTTCGGAGTCTTGGTCGGCGTCTTCTTCAAATTCAGGCTTGCTTTTCTTGGAGGAACCTGTAAATAAAGTTACACCTTTCTCGGCTCCAGCATTAGTTTGTTCGTGTAATTCTAATTCACAGAAAAGCTCATCCAATTTTAATTCAGAAAGATTCTTAGAAATTTTGTAGGCATCCACTATTGATGCCCACAAACTATTACGTGGAAAGGCGTTTAATGCGTACCTTATCAAGTCTCTGTTCTCCATCTGGTGGCCTATCGCATGGAGCCCGTTGAGGATGTCCTTGATCCTCGCGTGGAGTTGATTCGCTGTTTCTCCTTCCTGCATTTTTATATTAAAAATTTTATTTAAAAGCAGGTCTCGTTTTGTTACCTTAGCGTCGCTTGTTCCTTCGTGTAGCTCGATCAGTTTGTCCCACAGTTCTTTAGCGTTTTTGTGTGGACCGACTCTGTTTAGCTCTTCTCTTGTTAGTCCGCACTGTAGAGTGTTGATCGCTTTGTTTTCTGTTGACGCCTTCTTCTTCAAGTCAGCTGTCCATTCTTCAGGATCCAGTATATTCCCAGAGGTGTCTGCCGGAATTTTGTAAGGTCTCGTAATGCTCATCCACTGGTCAAAGTCAGTTTTGAGGTAGACCTCCATGCGCTTCTTCCAGTAAGAGAAGTCGTCCCCGTTGAAGAGTGGAGGTCGCACTGTGCTGAATCCTTCTTGTTGGGACATTCTGTGCACAGGTAAATAACCAAAAAATATCCCAAGACTTGGTCTTGGATTAGTAGTGCGGGAAGAGAGAGAAAAAAAACTAGATTCGTGTTGCACTAATTTAAATTGATTAGAGAGATATTAAGTTAACGAAACACCAGTTTTAAAATTAATTAAGAAAAACAAAGGAAAATTCACCCCCTGTCTGATTGGTGGTTGCACCAAATCAGAGCGGTACCCGCTCTGATACCACTTGTAGGACCGTTAGATTCGATAGAGGGGGGGTGAATATCGATTCGAAAAAGACGAGTATAAACGCAGCGGAAAAATAAAATAGACACAGATGTTTTTACTTCATTTGGAGCCTGTGACGACTCCTACTCGAAGGCCCGTGGTCCTTGACCACTTTCGTTGGGCAATCACTAACAAGTCGAAATATGATTACAGAATGAGTACAGGAAATGCAAGTGAAAATAAAGCAATACCGACAAGGAAATTAAATAAAAACCGAAGTAGCACTTTGTCGGAACTTTGTTGGCGTCGCCGAGCGTCGGCGAAAGCAAGACCAAATGCCGAGTTCTCGGCAAATTCAATTCTCCAAGCTCACTGCGGGCTTCTTTTATATCTTGTTCAGCGCTGGATCCTTCCGGCGCCGGAATGTGACGAGGTGCACAAACCATGATGCTCCACGTGGCGGCGACTCGGCTGGATAGAATTCGCCTTCCGGATCCTCGGCGCCCGGACCACCTTGTTTCAAAACCTTTTCCGCAAAACAAAGTTATCCGAGGCAAATATGTATCTCAGTAAAGCATTGTTACGATTAAAGTTCAACAGATGGATAAAAGTATGACTTAGATTCCGTCTTTCGGAATCTAGTCACGATCTCGACTTAGACATCCGAAATGGATCTAAGCCGGATCGACGCCTAATGTCCCTTTCCGGAACGCGTCCTCACAGTCACTCCCTCCGGTGACTTACCTCACTTACCGCCAGACGTCCGGTCAGCCGTCGACCCGTCTGGACTTCTCGCCAAGCGTCCGGTCGGCCCGTCGACCGCTTGGACTTCGTCCCAGGTCAGCCCGTCGACCTAGCCGGACTTCTCGCCAAGCGTCCGGTCAGCCGTCGACCGCTTGGACTTCGTGCCGGACATCCGGTCAGCCCGCCTGTCTGGACTTCTCTGCACACTCGATCAAAGTGTCGACAACAACAAAACTAACTTAACCTATTTGTCATTCATCAAACACAGGTTAAATCGTTAGTGCTAATCGCACTAACAACACAGGATGTAAAATGTATTAGAAACATTTTATTCAGCTTATTACCGATTATTACAACTATATGGATCAGATATCCATTGGGTGGGCTCCACAGTAGCCTCTAGGTTGAGATAACCTAGCTCTAGGTTCAGATAACCTAGAAAAAGTAAAATAAAGTATAACATGATTCAGTATTTTACTTTGATTAGGGGCACTGTACTGGATCAGATATCCATTGGATTCGGAACTTGCAATCCCGGGTCTCGTAGGGATACGCGCACAGTAAGTATAGTTGCCAGGGCCCAACAGCATGTTTAGTATTTTCATCTATTATATGTATAGTTTTCAAATTTGAAACTAGTGATGAGAACACTAATTTATCTTTCAGTTCAGTTCAGGTTCAGTTTACATGATTTGAGTTCATGTACAGATTTAGATATATGCATGACTAGTTCAGTTTCATACTCAGTTTATAAGTGTGCCATGTTCAGTTTAAAGCATGTTCAATTTATATGCTATACATGTTTCAGTTCCAGTTTATGCTTTTATATGCCATGTCATGTTGCCATGCTCAGTTCAGTTTTCAAACAGCATGTTTTAAAAACATAATCGCATCGTTGCATGTTTTTGTGAGGTAGATGGTTTCTTACTAAGCTTAAAGCTTATAGATACTATTTTTCTTATACTGCAGATACAGGAAAAAGGAAAATGGATTAGCAGTGGAGGCTGGAGGTCAATGCAGATGAGGATGTGTGTGGAAGGAACTGGAATAAAAGACCCTTTGGGGATTTAGCATTTACCTTAGCACTTTTCAGTTATTTGGTTTAGTTTCATGTTTTAAGCAATTAGAACTTTTAGAAATTCATACCTTCATGCACTTTAAGTTGTTAAAATGTCGTGAACCAGTAAACCTTGCTTTAGCTTAAGTTTAGAATTGTTACTACATGTTGCTAGAATGTTTATTATGCATTAGATAGTAGTAGTGTGAGGTTTTGGCACGAATCAGTGCTGGAAATCAGGGATTCTGATTTCGTTTCAGATTATCAGAACCTGGATCGGTCAGCAGACCGATCCAGTGCCATTCCTTCTCCTGGATCGGTCAGCCGACCGATCCAGATGGATACAGTAGCCTACTGTATCTCCCTGGATCGGTCATCCGACCGACCCAGCATCGAACAGAAGGCAACCCAGCGTTTCCAGGTGCCCGGGTCGGTCTGCCGACCGATCCAGCCTCTGCTGGATCGATCCGCAGACCGATCCAGCGGGGTACAGAATCGCGGTAAGTTTGATCGATCCGTGGATCGAACAACAGCTAGTTGGGAAGTTAGATTCGAGTTCTAGCTCAGATGGGAGGTCAAGTATCCTCCTTAGCACATATACCTCAACCGGAAAGGTCTTGAACCCTTCCTTATAACAGCATGGGTGTACCAGTTGTCAGTTTAATAGGGTCAACTAGTGAAACTTTATTTTTCCCAGTTTCCGCACAGTAGCATCAGTAGTTAATGTAGCGATCCGGCTCACAGATTAGTACCCAGGAGTCGGGTCGTTACACTACCGCATCAATCCCAAATTACATTATGGGCTCCTTCTTATCATGAGTGTGTTAGTCTCCCTGTGTTTAAGATATCGAATGTCCATTAATTTAATCGAGTTACTGACAACTCACTTTAATTAATATCTTAGTCCAAGAGTAGTACCACTCAACTTCATCGTCATGTCGGACTAAGTCCACCTGCAGGGTTTAACATGACAATCCTTATGAGCTCCTCTTGGGGACATTCTCAACCTATATTACTAGGACACAGTTTCCTTCTATATTCAACAATACACACTATAAGTAATATCATTTCCCAACTTATCGGGCCTATTGATTTATCGAGCTAAATCTCACCTTTTGATAAGTTAAAGAAATAAATACTAAATATATGTGTTTGTTATTATATTAGGATTAAGAGCACACACTTCCATAATAACTAAGGTCTTGTTCTTTTATTAAGTCAGTATAAAAAACTTACCTTTAATGGTCCTACTCAATACACTCAGAGTGTAGTAGTGTAATTTATTAGTCAAGATAAACTAATACTTAATTACACTACGACTATTCCAACGGTTTGTTCCTTTCCATCTTAGTCGTGAGTGACTGTTTATAATTTATAAAGAACTGATAACATGATCTTCTGTGTGTGACATCACACACTATGTTATCTACAATATAAATTAATTGAACAACTACATTTAGCAAATAAATGTAGACATTTGACCAATGTGATTCTTTTATTTCAAAAATAAATGTTTACAAAAGCTAGGCTTTTAGTATACACTCTAACATATTCGAGATACAGGTATATTTACTTGATGCGCCACAAGTCTAAGTGCTTTGATAAGTTCGAAGAATACAAGGCTGATGTGGAGAAACGTCATGGTAAAGGTATCAAGACACTACGGTCTGATCGTGGTGGTGAGTACCTCTTAGGATAATTTAGGAGTTACTTATCAGAGGCCGGGATTCAATCCCAACTTTCTGCACCTGGTACACCCCAATAGAATGGTGTGGCAAAATGAAGGAATAGGACTCTTATGGAAATGGTTAGATCAATGATGAGTTATTCAGAATTACCAAATTTGTTTTGGGGATATGCTCTGGAAACGGTAGTGTACATTCTAAACTTGGTACCTTCTAAGTCAGTAACCTCTACTCCCACAAAATTGTGGAATGGGTGTAAACCTAATCTGAAACATATTCGGATTTAGGGTAGTCCAGCACATGTGCTGAAGGGAGATGATGATAAGTTGGAATCACGTACAGAAGTTCACTTATTTGTGGGTTATCCTAAAGGAACGAAGGGTGGTTTATTTTATAGTCCTAAAGATCAGAAGGTCATTTTTAGCACCAATGCCCGATTTTTAGAAGAGGACTATGTAATGAACCACAAGCCCATGAGTAAAATTATTCTTGAGGAAATAAGAGAAGAAATGTCTACTTTAATACCAACGGTACAAGATGAGATACCACAAAAAACTGCAACACGTGTCACAAATGATTACAAGTAGTGTCTCGTTATAGTGGGAGGGTTGTTAGGCAAGTTGATAGATACATGTTTTTGGGAGAATCTTCGGACTTGATCCCTGGTGAATATGAACCTGATCCCTGGACATATGATGAAGCACTCCAACCTTATTGACTGGAGATCCTAAGATCTGGATTCAATGAGACAACAAAGTTACAGAAGTTGTGCTATAGCACACAAGATATATTATCTCTATCCCGATCCTAGGATGAACTTGTGTTATTCTACCACAAGTAATGAGGTTAAACGTATCCTTTTAATGGCTTATATACCTTTATAAGGTGGAGTATGGTAGGAAACTCTTGATAGAAGTGTCACCTATGTGAGTGTGAAGACTGGCTACTTCAATGAAACACTCATGAATCCAAGATGGTGTCCATCGCCAAAACGGAATCAACCATGAGAATCATAAGTAAGTGAGATAAGTCTCTGTGTGGATGTTATTGTCTTAGTATACACAAACAGCTGAGCAGTTCAAGACATCACGTTCACTACGCAACCTAATATGCTCGATAGCATTCCACTACAGAAGGTTCAAAGCCACAAACTACCTCTGCTGATGCATTAACTTATCGATTGAACTCTCCTTAGATGATAACATGCATGCATTAATTTTCATTTATGTGGAGGATTGTTAGAAATTATAAATGAGAAATTAAAAAGTTTAAGTGCCTTTTGGATAGTTAAAGGGTGGCATCTTATGAAGAGGTAGTGTATCTCTTAGGAAAGGATACGATCTACATCATCTAATTCGAAATGGATGCATGAAATCTAATTGAACCAAGAGGTTCTTATACCCCTTTATTTAGTATAAATAAAGTCCCTCACATCCTCATTTCACTCACTCAATTCCTTCCAAGCAAAGCAAGCATTGCATTCCATACTTGCATTGGAGAGATCGAGAATCCTTCTTCAATTCGGAGGTCTTGCGATTTGCAGTACTACTATCGCAAGATAAAGTTGTTGTATCTTGGGAGACGATTGTCATGTTCTGTAAGCACCATGTGTGGGGTAAATTTGTCTTAAAGAGATAGAGTCTAACTCTAGCCTTGACTCAACCAAAACAGTGGCATACTGTCATTCTGCCCACGCTCAGATTGCACCAATACAAAGATCCCAACACAAGTTAGCCTGACTTATGATCGAGCTAAGGTAAAACCTGACCGACTCATTATTGAGCTTGACTTGTGTTAATCTGACTCACGTTCGAGCTCAAACCAAATTGACAAACCGAAAGGAGGGGCCATGTGATCATAGTCTGACCTGAGTTAAGTTCGACCGAGGACTCAATTTGTCAGATAGGCTAGAGACATGGCGTATGCATGATCTTAGTACGTGGACAAATGTGCAAAATATGGTGGAGACACGATTTGAAAAAGCGGACGGACAAGTAGGAAGTGTGCAAAGTGTCCAATGAGGGATATCCCCTCTCTCCTAAGATAGTAGAGCTATCAATTTAGATTGGGCATGTCGGAAATGTCTATCCTGTCAAATAATTTAAGCATACTATGTTGGAATTTTATCAACCCAAGTACGCCATGGGCCGACCCTCTTAGATCTGTGATCCATAACCCGCATGAATCGGCCCGCGACGGCTCGAATTGGCCCGCAGGTTGAGTTAGAAGTAAACAGATTGGCCACAACATCAGAAGTAGGCATGGCACTTCAAACAATCAAAGACAAGATGGCCACTTACCTCTGTTAGGAACTATAGCGCTAGACACGCCGAAAAAGTATAGCAAAAAAATAAGTTTCTATCCAGAAGATCCATGCAAAGGAAACCATATACTAAATTTTGTTAAAAGATATATACCTTTGTTGTGTGCCCTTCGAAATCCCGAAAGCAACGTTTCTTTAGGATATAGGTCTCAGCGCAATGATCGTCGGCTCTACGGTATCCACACGAACACGTTCTCCGTCCGTCTCACGAACTCACGAAATGGAGAAAGAAACAACCAAAGGTTGTGCTAGCAACCTCTTGTGGAAGTTTAGGCCAAGAGTAAAAGAAGGAAGAAGAGTAAAAACCAAGAAGATCACAATCACCTAAAAGGTCACTTCATCTATATAAGGTGACTTCACAAAAGGGTTAATTTACCAAATAGGCTACTTCACCTAAAGGTTACTTTACCAAAAAGGTTACTTCACCTAGAGGTTACTTTTACAAAATAACTTTTTGTACTCGTCCAATGAATACAAAAACGTATTTGTCTCTTAATCTTCCTTTTTGATTAATGATGTATTAATATTTATTAATATTCATTAATCTTAATGGGTTGGATTTAGTATATTGGATTAACCATTAAACCAATAAACCAATGAGTCTAACTCATTACTCAATGAGTCTAATCCGAATTCATTCGATTCTAACTCAATGTGTATAATTCGGATTAGACTTAACTCTATAATTCATCTCCAAATCAACGTGTTCTTTGTGTGTGACCTAATAGGCTCTCGTAACGTTGGTAATACATCTAAAATCATTTTAGATACATAAGCAATGAGTGACATCTAGCAATGCATCATTGTTACCCAAGTGACGAGAATGTCGAGATCCGACTTAACATTTCCGTGTCTATTATCTTGTATGGCTCAATCCTTCTATCCTTGATATCTAGATTGATTAATGAGGCATATAATGTGTCATCCTCTTATCAATCTTTGTGTTTCTCAATCTCTAAGTAGACACACTCAATCAAATAAGCTCAATATCGCATATTGACTCATTTGAGTATGACCATGCATTCTTGTGTCCTACTAATCAAAGGGCCCACAGATATCACTTTCGTTATATGGAAGGGATAGATAACATCTACATCACTCGCATCCCTCCACATAACTTATTGCATACCAATGATCAACTTTATAGTCCACCTTGTTACAGGTAACGTTTGCCGATACCAAAGTATACAACTCCTTATGTAAGGAACCGTAGTGACTTCAGTTCTAAGGACTATTTATACTAATAGTCACATGAGAATGTTTATGACACTTATATAACAATCTATGAAACATTCTCATTGCAGGTCATTCAGTATATATTCTCTAATATATACTCATGTGTCAACTTGATATCTCATATCCATGACTTGTGAGATTAAGTCATCCGTTGACCTGCATTCTAGTCACAATGCATTAATATTGTCTTTGTATATTAATAGTTGACTAAAAATAGTTAATAGTAGTGTTCTATGTATATCTACAATATCTCACTATCAATTCAACCAATTGATATGCTGTAGATTAGAACATATTATCCAAGGACATTATTATACTTATTCATTAGGCACTGAACTGAAATAAATATAATAACCAACTTTGTATTTTATTAATAATGAAATATGATACAAAATGAGTCCTTTACAATCATCTCATAATTGGTACTAGGGTTAATATTAACAATCTCCTACTAGCACTAGTGTCAATCACTGAGATATCGAATATCCATTGAACTAGTGTGACCATCATGCTTTCTTTGTGTCAAAGCCTTGGTCAAAGGATTCCCAATGTTAGCATCGGTCGGTACTCTACATATCCTCACATCTCCTCTATCGATAATCTCTCGAATGAGATGAAATCGTTATAGTATCCAATACTCAAGACCATTATTTAAGTAAAATACATAGCCTAACTGCAATCTGTAATCATCCTTATCTGTTTGGAAGCTAACATCGGTGTAACCCTTTACAGCAAGCTCTTCATCGCCTCCAAAGATCAAGAAATAATCTTGAGTTCTTCTTAAGTACTTAAAATATTCTTGACTGTTGTCTAGTGACCTTTACCTAGATCTGACTGGTATGCTCGTCATGCTTAATGTATATGAGACATCTGGGCGAGTACAAAACATGGCGTACATGATAGACCCTATAGTAGATATATAAAAAATCTGATCCATGCGGTCCCTTTCTTCCTTAGAAGAATGGCATTGAGTTTTCGAAAGACTCACACCATGTGATATCGGCAGAAATCTCTTTTTGGGATTTTGCATGGAAAAACGTTTAAGCACTTTGTCAATATATGTACTCTGACTTAGACCAAGTAATTTCTTAGATCTATCTCTATAGATCTTGATGCCTAAAATGTAGGCTACTTCACCTAAGTCCTTCATTGAACAATAATTCCAAGCCAAGTTTTCACTGATTGAAGAGTAGGAATATCATCTACATACAATATGAGAAAGATGACTATGCTCCCACTAATCCTCTTGTAGACACAAGGTTCATCTTCATTCTTAATGAAACCAAACGCTTTGATTGCATCATCGAATCGAAGATTCCAACTTCTAGAAGCTTGCTTCAATCCATAAATTGATCGTTGCAACTTACACACCTTTCCAGCATGCTTAGGATCTACAAAACCCTCAGGTTGTGTCATGTACATATCATCGAGTAGATTTTGGTTAAGAAATATAGTTTTGACATCCATCTGTTAGATCTCGTAATCATAGTAAGCTGCAATAGCAAGCATGATCTGAATAGACTTGAGCATTGCAACTGGTGAAAAGGTTTCATCATAGTCTATACCATGAATTTGCTTGAATCCTTTAGCTACTAATCGCCCTTTATAGGTATGCAAATGACCATCCATGTTAGTCTTCCTTTTAAAGATCCACTTACACCCAATGGGTTTGATCCCTTAAGATGGATCAACCAAAGTCCATACTTGGTTAGTGTACATGGATTCTATTTCAGATCTCATGGTTTCTAGTCATTTCTCAAAATCTAGGCCCTGTACAGCTTCTTGATAAGATGTAGGCTCATTGAGACCAACAAACACTACATCACGGTGGTCAGATAAGAGAAAAGAATATCTCTCAGGTTGACGATAGGTCTTATCAGATCTGCGTAGAGCTTGTGCTACTTGAACAGGTTGTTGCTCCATAATTTCTTGTGGTGTAACAAAATCATGATCCACAATATCTTGTGATACCTGTTCAGTTTCCATTAAGGTTTCGGTGCTAGTTTGTGTATCTTGAATTTTTTTCAAGATCAACTTGACTCCCACTAGTTTTTCTAGAAATAAATTCCTTTTCTAGAAAGACACCAGTTCTAGCAATAAACACTTTACCTTGTGTGGGATTATAGAAGTAATATCCCTTTGTTTCCTTGGGATATCCTGTAAGATCAAAAACGCTAAGGAGGAGGAGGGGGTGAATAGCGCTCGTGGCTTTCATGTTCGTTTTAAAACTATCGAGTAAATACGCAGTAAAAATAAAAGAAACAATACAAACACCAAGATTTACTTGGTTCGGAGCCTGTGTCGACTCCTACTCCAAGGTCCGCAATCGTTGATCGCTTTCGGTAGGCAATCACTATAAATTCGAAAATTCTTTACAATTTGAAGTACAATACTTAAAGCAATAATAAAAATTATACCGATAATGGAAAACAGTAAACTTGAAGCTTCTGGTCTTCGAAGTCTTGTTACAGCTTTGTCGGATCGTTCTTTGAGCAGAGCACGGAAGGAAGATTGAAATTTCGAGTTATGTAGAAGTTCACTACAACAAAAACATTAAAAGACAACGGTTAAAAATCGTTGTCGTAGGCCCTTCAAAACTGTTGTAATTGGCAGTGTTGTTAAAAGTGGGGGCTACGACAACGGTTTTAAACCGTTGTCTTTGAATGAAAAGACAACAGTTTTACAACGGTTTTAAACCGCTGTCTTTGAATGAAAAGACAACGGTTTAAAACCGTTGTTGTTTAGAGTATTTTTATTAACATTATCAGTTTACAACCGTTTTTGGGGCTACGACAACGGTTTTTAGCCATTGTCTTTGAAGGTGATAGACAACAACAATGGTTTTAAATCGTTGTCTTTTAAATTATTATCTTTTAATACCAATATATCATATTTCAATATAAATATATAATAAAGAATCATAATCACAAAAGAAAGAATATTTCCCATATCAATGTCATTCAAAATGTTACTTATACAAGAATTACAATCACAAAAAAAGAAACATGTCTAATATTCAAATAAAATTTATCCCAATACAAATAAACTTCATTTACAACTAATGAACAATAGTCAAAAGACTAGAAACTTGTGATGGTGGTTCATGCCATGTAGGATTGCAAGTAATTATTGTCAACCCAAGCTCCATCACAATCTTCAACTTGTAGAATTTCATTGGACTCCTCTTTCTCACTTGCTAATTCTTCCATGTCAACCTTTTCCAACATTCTGGATTTTTGTGAAGCAAAGTATGTGAGCAAAGCACCAAAAATAAAAGGGAAGAATAGAATACCTGTAGAAGACGTAAAACAAGGTTGATAGCTGAAATTTGGAGAAATGTAGTTGCTACAACCACAATAACAGATTTGATAAATCATATACTCTTCAAGTACCCCATTCATATCGGCAAATAAAACCACAACATAAAAGCTTACATGTAGAGGTGGTGGTGTTTTGGCATAATAACATGTTGGACTGCAGTACTCAAGCTCCCCCTTGGTAGGCTCATCAGACCATGTTTACATCAACAGAGAAAAATAAATAAATTAACCTCACATGAACTACTAAGAAATAATACAAACTAAATGGAAATAGAACTCATGTTTAGGGATAAAAAGAAAATAAAATGGCATACAAATACTTTTGACACACACCTCTTCAAAGGGATGACACCCTGGTTTAGTTTGAAGCTCCAGCTGTAACCGCTGTAATTGGGCAGAAATGTTATGCAATTATTTCTTTTATACAAATTCTAAGATAGGAAAAGAATGTGCCTAATCTCCATTCAGCTATTGGATCCTTGGAATGACTGATAAAACAATATCTTTTAAGTTGTCAATTTAGGTATGCCAATCATTTAGTAAAAGAGAAAGAAGCACCTGGGCATGACTAACAATCTCACCATGAACAACATACTCACATTTTAGAACCTGAAGAAAAAGATAACAAAGTATTAATGTATGCTATAGATTCTCACACTGCCCTGTTGATTTTCTGCAAAATAAAATCATCTAGAAGGCAAAAGGTACAAGATAATTTCTAGACTATTGGAATATATAGAAGACATGGCATGCATAATTTCATAGCAACTTACATTTATCTAGTACAATTAGAAAGACAACAATTTGTTAGCCTGGTTCATTTTTTTTTATAAAATTCAGGGTATGGAGATCTTTGTTTCATAATTATCGATCAAAACATAAACAAATTTTCACACTGTTGAATAAAATAGTATAGAACATTCCGAACATACTTAAGAACAACTCACCAAACGGAATACTACAAACGAGACAAGAATCAAAGTAGGTCGCCTTGCAAATAAAACCCAAAACAAAGGAGAAAAAATAAAATATGTGACGAGGAACAAAAAGTACAAAACTTTAACTGCAACATAACGAAAATTGATTCAAAAAGACGTCTTTATGTTTTCCGGATCCAGTCAACTGCAACAAGTCATTTCATGCCAGAGTTTCTTCAACATTATTATTTTGCTCGAACTTGCCTGTCTGTTCAAGCCTTCATAACCAAGAGGTTCAATATATTTAAAAATGAAATACTAAAATTTTGAAGTGTAACTAAGTGACCACTGGTTAAGATTAGAGAGTGACAAATTACTTTAAAAACAACAATTAAGCTAAGTAGATATTCTTTTAGGGCTCGCCAAATCGAGAGCCTGACATCAAGATTTGCAAATGCTTTCTCAATTGCTTCTCTTACAACACCAAAGTTATTCCTGGTCAGTAGCAACCCACCTTGCATTGTTGTGACACATTCTTTATATAATTCCTCCCTGTATTCGTTAAGGATTAACTGCCAATGCTTTCCGATTTAAATCTACTGAGGAGTAGTTCAATATATATATATATATGTAATACCAAATCTCTAATGCTCTGTTGAAGGAGTAACATAAAATGGATCAGTTTATTACTTGAAATGAAATAATTCTATACTAAAATTCTTGAAATAAAATTCTTGGATGCCGGAGATGTCCGCCACTGGTGCCTCCATTTATATAAAAGCAGCTTCTCCTAGTTCTTAAAACAATGCTTCATTACATACGGTTCAAAAATTCAAAGATTCTTATAAACCAATTGATTGCAAAATATTGACAAATAATAAAACAATACAACTCAGAAAGTGGGCGCCCAGCTCGCAAAGGTACAGTATAGTGGTTACCTTATGTAGATAAAACTTCACATCTGCTACCCATATGGCAATGTCAGCTGATGGATCGAAAGCGCTAGAGGGGGGGTGAATAGCGCTCGTGGTTATTTCGATTTTCGAAATCGTAAAAGCTTGTTCAGAAATAACGCAGCGGAAAAGTAAATGAAATGGACACGAAGGATTTACTTCGTTCGGAGCCTGTGACGACTCCTACTCGAAGGCCCGCGATCCTTGATCGCTTCCGGTGGGCAACAACTATAATTCGTAAAAGCTATTACACACTAAGTACAATTTAAGCAGAAAAGAATATTGTACCAACAATAAAAATAATAAAGCTGAAGCTCCAAATTGTCGTTGCAGCACTTCTGAGTCGAGACATTAGCAGCTTGTCGCACGGAGAATGCTTAGAAGATTGTTGTACTTAAAGCTGCACCTCAACCCTCCTTTTATATGAGGTTCCGGGCGCCTGGGACCTTTCCGGGCGCCTGGAGTGTGACGTGGCCAGCCAACCAAGTTGCTCCACGTCGCGAAGTCGCGCAGGGGATAAAAGTTGGTCCCGGGCGCCCGGACCTCCTTTTTCCAGGAGCCGCTTCTCCTGCAAAACAAGGTTAGTCCGAGCAATTGCATACCCTGCAAGACAATGTTAGAATCTGATAATTCATAAGTGAAAAAGAGCTGACAGTCTTCGGACTGTCCGAGTCTGACTTCGAATTTCCAACCGGAAACCCTAGGTCGACCCGACGCCTACTATTCCCTCTATGGGGAACGCGTCCTCACCTACTCCACTCAGGAGATTTACCTGATGCCAGTCCGGTCCTCCAGACCGACTGGACTTTCCGCCTAGGGTTACCACCCCCTAGGACCTAGGGTTACCGCCCCCTAGGGTTTTTCTCCACCTAGGGTTACCCCCCCTAGGATTTTTCACCTGCCTAACCGCAGCTAGGACTTTCCTGAAACACTCATTCAAACATGTTAGTGTTGGTGCGGTTAGCACTAACGGTCTAACTCAGGTTTTGATGAATGACAAATCAGGTTAAGTTAGGTTCGTCGTTATCTAACACTCTGATCGAGTCTGCAGGATAAGTCCAGCTAGGTCGACGGGCTGACCGGATAGCTGGCGAGAAGTCCAAGCGGGTCGACGGGCTGACCGGACGCTTGGCGAGAAGTCTAGCTAGGTCGACGGGCTGACCGGATAGCTAGCAAGAAGTCTAGCTAGGTCGATGGGCTGACCGGATAGCTAGCAAGAAGTCCAGCTAGGTCGACAGGCTGACCGGATAGCTGGCAAGAAGTCCAGACGGGTTGAAGGGTTGACCGGACGTTTGGCAGGTAAGTGAGGTAAGTCACTGGAGGGGAGTGACTGCGAGGACGCGTTCCCGGGAAGGGAACATTAGGCGTCGATCCGGCTTAGATCCATTTCGGATGTCTAAGTCGAGATCGTGACTAGATTCTAGTCTCAGAAAGACGGAATCTAAGTCATACTAACTTATGCTAATTCATACTATTATAAATGTGCTAATAATCTGTTTTGCAGGATATATATTGCCTCGGACTAACTTTTTTTTGCAGGAAAAAGGAGATTTCTGGAACAAGGTGGTCCGGGCGCCCGGAGGTCCGGGCGCCCGGAAGGCAAATTATATCCAGCCGAGTCGTCGCCACGTGGAGCATCACGGTTTGTGCAGCTACGTCGCATTCCAGGCGCCCGGAAGGGATCCAGGCGCCCGGAACAGTATATAAAAGAAGCCCCAGGCAGGAGCTTCATCAACAATTCATCTGAGAACTCTTCTACTGCTGGTCTTGCTGCTCGACGTTCAGTGCGATGCCAACAACGCTCCGACAAAGTGCTCCTTCAGTTTTTATTTAATTTCCTTGTCGGTATTGCTTTATTTTCACTAGCATTTCCTGTATTCATTCTGTAATCATATTTCGATTTGTTAGTGATTGCCCAACGAAAGTGGTCAAGGACCACGGGCCTTCGAGTAGGAGTCGTCACAGGCTCCGAACGAAGTAAAAAACATTTGTGTCTATTTTACTTTTCCGCTGCGTTTATACTCTATGTTTTTGAATCGATATTCACCCCCCCCCCTCTATCGAATCTAACGGTCCTACAGTTAGATCACACACTAACTTAACTTTGAATCCTTTGTCATTATCAAAACTAAGGTTCGATCGTCGGATGCTTCCCGCACCAACAATCTCCCCCTTTTTGATAATGGCAACCGAAATTCAATGTTAAGTAAAAAATATGCAGTTATGTATAAGCACAAGAAACAAGATAAGCGTGATTGCAAGATAAGCATAACCATAGCTCCCCCTTAATATAAATTATTCTCTTTGAATTTTTTACTAATAGTCATAGCTCTCCCTTAATACAAGCTCCCTTTAAAATATTTTCTTTGAATTTCTCTACTCTCCCCCTTTGCCATATATCAAAAATGAGCTAGTTTTGAAAAACTTAACTTTTCAAGACAAAATTTAGCAGAAAACATTTTAACTTAGGCAAGGAGCAAGTGAAAGGCAACACCTTAGAATTGATTTTGCTTGAAGAGATATAGCAAAAAGGAGCTCTTTTTAACTTAGTGTATTTTGAGGAGTTTCCAAAAATTTTCACAGAAAAATTTTGAAAACAAAATTTTCAACTTCAGAAATTTTCCGGAAAAAAATATTCAGGTTTTTTAAAGAAAATTTCCAAGGAAAATTTTCAACCTAAAGAAGTTAATTGCAGCTTAACAAAATTTTTCAAACTTTAAAGAATTTTCTAACTTAAGAAAAAAAATTTAACTTAACGAATTTTCGAAAAAGTTTCAGCTTAAATAATTTTCTAACAAAATTCTAAAAAAAAATTTCAAAATAGAGGACACTTGGAAGTTGGAGAAGTTTTTGAAAAGTTGTTTAAGGCATGTTTTTGAAATGAATTTCAAGAATACTTAAGGCAAAGGAGAAACGATAACCTTAATGTTTAATAGCTTGCCATTTTGTTTTAGTAAGGTATCAGAGCCCTAAAGACCAAGCATGAGTCAAGATTTGTTTTGATCAGGTATCAGATCCCTTAAGTTCAAGCAACAATTAAATTATCTAATTGGTGTTGATCATGTATCAGAGCCCTAAAGTACAAGTATGCTTAATTTCCATTTCCTTTAGTTTGAGAGATACTTTTAGCTAACATAAGGTTATTTTTGACTCTTTTTTTTTAACTTTTAAAAAATACTTAGCTAAATTTGAAAATACTTAGCTATATATTCAGCTTAAAACTGATTGCCTTGAGAAAACTTCTTGCCAAATAGCTAAGTTTAGAGTATATTCTAACTAAGCTTAGTTAAAGAAGACTTGATTAAGTACTTAGCTTAAAGAGGTTTTACATAAAGGCTTAGCTTTGAAAACATTCTAGAAGAGTTATAATTTAAGAGCTAGGTCATAAATAATTTCAATTTTAAAGTTAAGTTAAGAATAACCTGAATTTTTGAAGATAAGTAAAAAATAGTTTTTAATTTTGAGGTCAAGTTAAAATTTTATTTTAACGAAAAACTAATTTTAAAACCAATTTAAAATCACTTCTCCTTAATAAATGCCTTAATAAATTTTTTGAGTTCAGGAGTCCAAGGATGAGGGGTTAAAAAATAATTTTCCTATCTTTCCATCTCACTCATTCTAGATAAACAAGCATGTTTAGCATATGAGTGAACGTGAGATGGAGTTAACATTTACAATCATAATTTTATAATATGATTTGAGAATTAAAGATTTTTAAACCCTTTTAAATTAATTGAATAACATTTTGAAATGATTTTCAAAAAAAAATTTAATGATTTTGAAATGCATTTTCAAAAGATTTTTGAAATGAATTTTCAAAAGATTTTTTAAATGATTTTTAAAAGAGTTTTTTTTCAAATAATTTTTAAAGGATTTAAAATTCGGTTTTAAAAGATTTTTAAATAATTTTGAAAAGATTTTGAAAAGAATGTTAAAATGATTTTCAAAATAATTTTTAAAAGATTTTCAAAATAATTTTTAAAGGACTTTTAAAGGAATTTTAAAATGATTTTCAAAATAATTTTTAAGGACTGTTAAAATAATTTTTAAAGGACTTTTAAAGGAATTTTAAAATGATTTTCAAAATAATTTTTAAAGGACTTTTTAAAAGAATTTTTAAAAGACTTTTAAAAGAATTTTAAAATTAAGTTTTGAAGTAATTTTGAAATTAATTTGAATTTGAATTAATTATCAGTTTGTTTTTAATTACTTAGTCATCTCACCCAATCTGAATTTTCAATCAAGAAATCCTATAATTTTTGTGAGATGAATTGAGGTTCAATTTAAGGGTCTGATTTAACTTTGTGTTAGATTCAGGTTTAGCTTTGGGTTCAACAAGTAAGCATTCTTTGGATAAACTTCTAGGCTATGGTGAGTCACAAGGAACTCATTAAAGTAACCATGCCTTCGAGGTTTTCCAAATAGTCCTACCCATTGAACTTAATACTAAACCTTGGTCTAACTAGTTAGGATCCATTTAAGGGTAGCTTCGGTCAGTTCCACTTGGCCAAATGCACCAGGTCGAAGCCATATCTTCCTAGACATGCGATGCCCAAGCTTCCCTAACTTACTATCATCCAAAAACTTCATCAGTACTGTGTTTCGAGTTAAATCTAACCCTTTTAATCTATCCTTACTTACCCTGTCGGGTAATCTACTCTTGTTTACCCATTTCGGGTAGATTAAATTCAGTTACCCGGTCGGGTAAATAGATTTCGGAGTTGCCAGCTATTCTGGACCCTCCTTGAATTTTTAAATTAATTTCGAATTTCGAATTTTGAATTTTGAATAATAATTGATTTCGGATTTGAATTTTGATAATTAATTTCGAATTTTGAATTTTGAATTTTAAATTCGAGTTTGAATTTGAATAATTAATTTTGAATTTTGAATTTTGAATTTTAATAATTAATTTTGAATTTTAAATTTTAATAATTAATTTTGAATTTAGAGTTTAATAATTAATTTCGAATTTTGAATTTTAATTTCGAATTTTGAATTTTGAATTTTAAATTTTAATTTCGAATTTAGAGTTTTGAATTTTAATAATTAATTTTGAATTTAGAGTTTTGAATTTTAATAATTAATTTCAATTTTGAATTTTGAATTTTAATAATTAATTTCAAATTTAGAATTTTGAATTTTAAATTAATTTCGAATTTTAAATTTTGAGTTTTAGTAATTAATTTCAAATTTTGAATTTTGAGTTTTAGTAATAATTTCGAATTTTTATTGTTTTAGCTCCCCCTGGATCATAGCCTCGATAAGGTCTATTGAGGTAATGTATTTGATCCTTAGGGACCCAATACTGTCCAAGTCCAACTTGATTGATCAGGTTGGACTTGGCAACCCATGCTTGGACCATTTTTCTATTTGTTCTTTGTATGAGAGATAGGTATGACCTATATTTGGTTTTTGTTTTGTATCCTAGTGCAGTTCGATTGTAGATTGCCCTTTGTGTTCCAAGAATCATGTCAAGATTCTTGGATCCCAAGGAAAATCGTTCTAAGGTTGTCTTCAAATCCTTGACTTGACTTTTCAGGTTGGAATTCTCTTCTTCGATTTTTTTGAACTTGAGTTGAGGTTTCAGTCTGAACTGGATCAGTCAAGGATTCGTTATTAGTCGTCTCTTTAAGGAGTGTTACCTCCTTTAGAAGCGACTTGATTCGAATTTTGGACTTAGCTACTTTATGCATTAAATAATTAATTATGCAATATAATCTATTTTGACTTACAGAGGGGTTTGGCCCTTCGGAAACGGATGCGGATCCGTGGCTTCTCTCGGACTCGGCTTCCAATTCATCCTCGCTTCCGGATTCGTTGGTGTAGTCCCGGGCTGTCAATGCGAGAAAATTAGTCTGCTCTAGTTCTTCGTCGTCGGATTCCTCGGAGGAAGACTCGTCAAAAATAAGAAAAGAATATACAAAACCAAAAACAAGCACGATCTTCGGATGTGACGTAGGACCCGGCAGACAGGATACTTCGAGCGACACCAACCATCTACAGGCTACCTGAAAACATAAATGTATACATGCGGTGGTGAGTATAGGTAACTCAGCAGGTAATAGAAAAGACAGTGCACGGTCTACAAATAAGACATGGAGATCAAAAGTATACAGTCTCAGTAGGGAATAAAGAACATAATCATACTATCATAATCAATGCACCTAAACATATCTGACATAATAACCTGACATATAAACTGTACAAACTACAACTAACATAATGACAGATACATACCCAATCTGGAATCGACACATGGTACAATGATCAGTAAACTCACCGGATCTGCAACAGATATACCCGTGACACCTGTGCAATATAAATACGACTGCATATACATGTAAAATAAATGACATGTATGCAGCATGGCAACCAAATGCAACAATCATATCTCAAACAAGTGCAACAACGACAATCACATGCAACTAGTATCTACTAGGCATGTATGCAGATATAACCCCCAGATGCACCGCACATCATATGCAAAAGTGCATGCATGCTCCATGGTCACCCCCGCCACCTCTCCGAACACCACGACCCCTGTATGGCTGAGAGGCTTGGGTCTGTGACGACTGTACTACCCTCCAGCCCACTATATAGTGGTCGAGGCGGACAGTCCGCTAGTAGCTATCTAACTACATAGCATCAGGGTCCCTGACTGCTCACAACGCCGGATCTCACTAAACCTCGTGACCGGGTGGCACGACAGGACTAGCAGCAACTGCTCCAACTACCACTACCCATGAGTGGCCGAGTGTGCGGCGCTAAACCAAACCAACTGATGACTCTCTCAACCATAAGGGAGACAATGGTCATCAGATGCAATGAATGATGAACATGATATATATATATATATATATAATCATCATCCATGCAACAACCCCAAACCTCAAAAAATACCTCCAACAAGAGTATAATCGTCATGATACCTCCACGTATCCCACCAAACATATGTACACACTATATATGTATAATCAACCATAAATCTCCAATAATCCCACCACACATATACACAAAAGATAAGTACAATCAACATGTATCCTCCAATAAAAACACAACGGACATGTGTATATACTCCGAACATACAATCAACACAACTCCTCCAAAAGTACATGACAAATACGTATGTACACACCACATGTAAATGCACGGTCAACTAGATGACTCCTATAACACATACCCATCTATGTACAGTCCACATCATATACCCAATCAGCATGGGAATACCAAAAACCCGACAATCCCTACAAGCCATACTCTACACGTGTAATCACAACAGAGTAGATATCAAGAGTGGAGACTGTATATGAATTAAAATAGATCATCACAAGGGTCAAGTATAAGTATCATGCAGGAAAAACAGCAACCGATCATGATATAAGATAAAGCAGCCTAATTCATCCAATAATATCCATGCACTAAGTACAAGAAAATCTATATAGAGGCCAAGGAAGAAATACCCGCCTTTATCTGTCGACCGCGTCAAACAATCCAATCCCACGTCGAGACGCTCACCTCGAAATAAAATCCTGTGATCACATAATATATTTAGCTAATTACATAGGTAGCAAATAGCTAAATAAACTCCCCAATCTAATTAGAAAAACCCCAATCGAAATAATCAACCTAATCCCTTAATCCAATTAGGTTCACTCCAACCAGATCTAATATCTGATTAATCTTCCAATTAATCCTCAATCCAACTTCTCCTAAATCTAAACATAATCCAAACTCATCATAAATCCTTCTAAATCCCCCAATCAATCCAAGATTCAACCAAATCAATATATCACATAAATGCAACCAAAACTCCATAGTTACCTCGCCTTGATCCAAAACAAAATCCACACCCTTTGATGAAGAAATCCAAAGTTTGCTGTGGAGAAAAAATGGATCTTCTCCACCCATTTACAGCTGGTCCAACACAAATAGGTGCCCAAAATCAACACCTAGCATAAATCCAATACACAATCCTCAATTAATACATTCTCAATTAAGATTAAACTCAATAATTCATCCATTCTCTTAATTACCAATCCACTATATAGACACTGCCATCCAAACAAAACAATCTAAATCAGCAGAAACCTAATCTAGCAATAAACCAATGAAACCAATAGAATTACCCTACTGGACATTACTTACCTTAAGGTTTGGTAGTAAAATCCAAATCTCACAGCCCAACAAGACCTCTGCCGGCAGCTACCAAGAAGCCCTACACTAATTCCTTCCAAAATCAAATCCAACACTTAGCTGTAGAGCCATTACTTACTAAAACCTTAACATAAAAATACAACACTCACCTCAATCAATCTCAAATTCCCCAGCCGAGACTCCCACAGCTTCCAGCATTGGAAACAAGACAGTGATCGGCACAAGCACTGTACCAACTAACACCTCCTCTGATCCAGAATAAGAAGCTTATCAAGATCGAAGTTAACTAAACAAGATCTTTGAAGCTTTACGATTTGAATAAAGCCTACCTTGATCGACTACCTCCGGATGGTGTTGTCCCAATCTGATCCAGCAAGTGTGGAGCTGCAGATCAAATTCCAATGAACAAATCACAGGGAAGAACAAGGAGAATAACCGGCTGGGAGCGATGAGATTCAAACCTCGCTGTGCCCTAGATCGGATCCCCCCGATCGCTGTCGACCGCGCATAAGGAATGGTCGAGAGGCCGAGAAGGTGGTCGCTCCTCCAGAGATGGTTGATATCGTCGAGATCCGATGCTCTCCCTCAGGCGACTCGGCGAGAATAGGATCGTCAGGGAAGAATCTCTCCGTCGGTGTCGGGTTCATCCGCGTGAGAGAGGAAGGGAGAAGCGTCGGGGAGAAGCGGATCACAGCGACACGAGAGAGAGAGGGAGAGTTCAACCGAGGCACGTTGGAGGAGGGGATCGTTTGCCGGCGGTGAGTCCATGGCGACCGGCGATCGTGCGAGAAGAAATCGCAAGAGAGGGCTCGGGAGAAAGGGAAACTCGCGTGAGGGAAAAGAAATCGGAGAATGAAGGAAAGAATAAGGAATTAGGGCTTAATTAAATACTTAGGTTTAATTTAATTAAACGCAAAGTTTTCTCCTTAACCAACTCCCACTTAAATGGTGTTCTAAACAGACCTCCTCTGTACTCGGAATCCATTCTCTCAAAACGGATCATACGGAGCCCGTTTAAATCCCGAAAAATTTCTAAAAATTCCAGAAAAATCCAATACGATTTTTCGTCCAATAACATTTATTATTTAATTTTACGATATCTTACACGTCCCATGTTGCCTTCAGTGCCTTCTTCATCTTGCTTGTTCCTGCAAATAACGCAACACCTTCCTCGGCCGGACTAGTATTAGTCTGCTCAAATAATTTATTTATTAAAACATGGTTACCTGTTTTTGTATCAGGAATACCTTCGTGGAACTCAATCAGATTCTCCCACAGCTCCTTGGCACTTGACAATGGGCCGGCGCGATTCAGCTCCTTATTCGTTAAGCCACACTGAAGTGTATACGTTGCTTTTGCGTTTGCTTCTACCTTTTTGATAAGGTTCGCGTCCCAGTTCTCGTACGGTAGTGGCTTGCCAGCGCCGTTAGTTGGCAGTTGAAGCCCGATTTTGACGATCATCCAGACTTCAAAGTGAGTCTGGAGATACGCCTCCATCCGACCCTTCCAATCTCCAAAATCATCTCCGGAGAAAAGCGGTGGGCGAGCAGTGTTGTAGCCTTCTTGATAGGTCATCTTAGAAAGACAATCTCGCAAAATAAACACAATAAAACTTGTTCCAAGACTTAGTCTTGGATTAGTAGTGTGGGAGAGAAATAAAAATAGTAATTCAGGAATTTTGAGAAAAAATAATAAAATATTATTAAAATATTATTAAAAAAATATTACTACAAATTTTTGAAAATGTAATATTTCGCTAATTCCAACCAATGGTGAAAAGATGAAAATTAATTTTTCAAAAACAGTTTTGGAGGGAAAAAACGAAAGGCGTAAGGTTATATTTTTAATCTATATAAACGACAAAGCCACTAAAAATGCTTGAATGGTAGTTGCACCAATTCAAAGCGACCCCACTCTGATACCAATTGATGGATCGAAAGCGCTAGAGGGGGGGTGAATAGCGCTCGTGGTTATTTCGTTTTTCGAAATCGTAAAAGCTTGTTCAGAAATAACGCAGCGGAAAAGTAAATGAAATGGACACGAAGGATTTACTTCGTTCGGAGCCTGTGACGACTCCTACTCGAAGGCCCGCGATCCTTGATCGCTTCCGGTGGGCAACAACTATAATTCATAAAAGCTATTACACACTAAGTACAATTTAAGCAGAAAAGAATATTGTACCGACAATAAAAAGAATAAAGCTGAAGCTCCGAATTGTCGTTGCAGCACTTCTTAGTCGAGACGTTAACAGCTTGTCGCACGGAGAATGCTTAGAAGATTGTTGTACTTAAAGCTGCACCTCAACCCTCCTTTTATATGAGGTTCCGGGCGCCTGGGACCTTTCCGGGCGCCTGGAGTGTGACGTGGCCAGCCAACCAGGTTGCTCCACGTCGCGAAGTCGCGCAGGGGATAAAAGTTGGTCCCGGGCGCCCGGACCTCCTTTTTCCAGGAGCCGCTTCTCCTGTAAAACAAGGTTAGTCCGAGAAATTGCATACCCTGCAAGACAATGTTAGAATCTGATAATTCATAAGTGAAAAAGAGCTGACAGTCTTCGTCTGACTTCGGATTTCCAACCGGAAACCCTAGGTCGACCCGACGCCTACTGTTCCCTCTACGGGGAACGCGTCCTCACCTACTCCACTCAGGAGATTTACCTGATGTCAGTCCGGTCCTCCAGACCGACTGGACTTTCCGCCTAGGGTTACCACCCCCTAGGACCTAGGGTTACCGCCCCCTAGGGTTTTTCTCCACCTAGGGTTACCACCCCCTAGGATTTTTCACTTGCCTAACCGCAGCTAGGACTTTCCTGAAACACTCATTCAAACATGTTAGATCACACACTAACTTAACTTTGAATCCTTTGCCATTATCAAAACTAAGGTTCGATCGTCGGATGCTTCCCGCACCAACATCAGCTTCCAGTTCAGCTGTAACAAACCTGGATAATTCTCAAATCTCAGTATTCAGATGAATGAACTGACGTCTTTTAATATGTATGAAAAGAAAAAAACACAATGGATATGTAAAATCATTTAAAAAGGTAAAATAGCAATAAACTCAATTTCTGAACATATAATCATGAATAAAGAGGAAACTGGAGAAGCTGACAGCGAACTATGTAATGATAGCAACTGTGTTAAAATGAAATGTCTCCTTATCCTATTCATTAAAGCACTGTACATTTCTTAATACTTTTTATGATAAAATATACTTCTAAAACCATCACTCTTTGAATAAAAAACTTCTAGATAGACTACTTTCAGTCCAAGAGAAAATGTATCCACATGTTGTAAAAAAATTCAGACTTTCCATATAAAGTCTTCATGTTAAGAGGAGCCTAACACCCTTCTCTGAAACTCAAGTTAACTGATAGGGACAATCAATAAGTAGAAAAAAGCTTCTTCTTTTTTTTAAAAAAAAATGAAACTTATGTCTTCACAAGTCTTTGGTTACCAACAATAATACTGTTGGCATGGGTGAATGATATTATGTCACCCATGTTGACATGATTTCACTCACAGAAATTATATGGTTTGAGATATCGCTGTCAGTTGGCACAAGTTAAACATCTTGTTCTATCTGCCCACCAATGCACAGAATGGCCATGATAGGCAAATCAAGGGGGAAGGTTGTCTACCTCCGGGATTAGTCGGGAGAAGCCTAAACACTTGGATTATTAAAAAAAAAAAATGCAAGCATTCTCTGAGTGAGAAGATTTGGAACAACTTCTCTTTATTAACTCATAGTATCTCTACACAACCCACCCACAAACACCTTTTGTATGCAAAGGGGCTTGCTCAAGCTCTACGACAACTCAGTGAGCTCGAGACAACTTTGTGAAATTTTCTTCAACTCATGAATAGCTTTCCCTGAGGACCGCACTCAAGCTCTACACTGCTGAGTGTTTTCTTTGACTCATGAATAGCTCCAAAATGGTTGAGGCTCAAATAACTTTCGTTGATTTTGGAAGCAGTAGAATAGCTCCTCTAGGTACATTCTTCTTTTTTCAGCTCCATCCTCAACACCAATTCACCACTAGTAGGATATGTTGACACTTTGTATGACACCAAAAGTGTTTCATTCTGGCATAGGCACACTGAAAACTCTAGATCGGAAAGAGATTTTAAACCTTGAATTTAACCTCTAAGACCTCTAACTGGTGTAGAATCTGTACTCTAGTGCAATAAAAAGCTTCAAAAGAAGCAATTTTTTTTATCACATAGTTGTCTATTTGGTGGAGCACTCTCTACATAAAGAACAAAGAGAAAGGCAATTTGCTTCATAAAATGAGCTGCCTTCAGAAGATATACACACTAAATAAAGAAAATGCTAACAGGTAATTTTAACTTCCATTTTCTCGACAATAAAAGATCAATTTTCACAAGAGCTTCACCTGATATTGTTCCCATCAGAATGAAAGTCATCTGGCCTCGATCCAAGCTTCATATACTTCATCTTTCCAAAAGTTGCAAGAGGCTGAGAACCCTAATTATCCCTTCCCCCTTCAAACCCTTGGGTACATGGGAAAGGTCTGTTCTAGGGGTTGGTGAATAGTGAATTTCCTCATCAAGGAGAAGACCAAATCTCAAACCTTCTTCCAACAGATGCCTTCCATAGTTGCCTGCAAGACTTCATCCTAAAGCATTAAATTGCTGCAGGAAAGAGAAGGAAAAACAAGGGGCTAGAGAACTTTACACAGAGTCAAAGCTTTTAGACATTGTAACCTTGAAGGAAACTAATCAGCTCCAATCCTTCTTCGTTGACAGAGTAAAAGGAAAATAAAAGCAAAAAAAATGATGAGTGCCAAGCTGAACAGGGTGACCTCTATATAACCATGGGCAGTGGAAATGAAAGAAAAGAAAGAAAGAAAGAAAAGAGAAGTAGGAGCAGGGGGACAAATAATTATCGAATTTTTGTACAACCCTCTCTTGTACCTTTGCGAGTTGGGCGCCGGGATGGCTGAGGATGGAGTAGTAGATGAGGCTGACGGAGGTAACGAGGGAGAGGCAAGCGAGGCAGGTGCCGGCGGCTTAGAGGAAGACTCGTTCGGTGTGGTCGAGCGCTTGGGGGGTGGTCAGCAGAAGCGCGACGGAGATGGTGAGGAGGGCGATCGCCCAGTTGTAGGCCATCTTTCCCACACGTTTGAAGTCCCTCTCGTCGTCTGGGGCAGAGCGAGGTGGAGGCTCGGGGGTGGACGGGGGCAGGAGCGGAGGCGGAGGCGGAGGCGGTGGAGTTTGGGGATTATTCTTCTCCTTCTCCTTGGGTAAGGGTTCACTGGTGACTCCTTCACCAGAGACATTTTTCTCGGTAGGAAGGCTAAGGGAGGAAAAGATCGTATGAGGGGTTTAGGGTTCGGGAAGGCTAAGGGGGGAAAACAGGGCACCAAAAAATTTTGAGGGAAGCAAAACATTGCTATAACGAAAATGACAACGGTTTATTAAAACTATTGTCTTTGACCCCTAAAAAAGCGCTTAAAGACAACAGTTTCAGAAAACCGTTATAAAAGGTGTTGTTGATTTTACAAAAAGTCACTCAATGACAACAGTTTTTGCAAAACCGTTGTCTTTTATTTTTTGGAGGAGCTCAAAGACAACGGTTTTGTCAAAAACCGTTGTCTTTTACCAAATTAACAACAGTTCCTTCTAAAACCGTTGTCTTTATGGTGTTGTCTTTTAACATTTTTGTTGTAGTGGTTGTTGCTCGAATCTACCTTAAGTTGGTTGTTGAGGGCGCCTCTAACCGTATGGAGGGCGCCCTCAAGCCCTGAGTCAACCGCGCGTGGCTAAGCTCCACACTGCCCGTTGCTTATCCGCCCAAGGGCGCCTCCAAACACCATGGAGGGCACCCTCCACCTAGCGTCGAGGGTGCCTCCAGCACCCCTGGAGGGTGCCTCCAGCACCCCTGGAGGGTGCCTCCTGCTCTACTATGCGGACTCTTCAAGCACTGCACCCGAGGCGCCTCCAAGCTCCATGGAGGGCGCCTCGGGTACTGTTCATCAGAGGCTTCAAGGTTTTTTCACTCCCTGCAAGATGTGTTAGTCCAAAATATAAAACATATCCTGCAAAATAGAGTTTAGCACAATAATATAAGAAATAATAAGTCATTTTGATAGTCTCTGGACTGTCTGATTCTGACTTCGAATTTTCATCCGGAAACCCTAGGTTGAACTGATGCCTACTGTTCTCTCACCGGGGAACGCGTCCTCACCTACTACACTCAAGAGAGTTTACCTATTGCCAGTTCAGTCCTCCAGACCGACTGGACTTTTGCTCAACACCTGAGGCTTCCGGTCTTCATGTTGGACGTCCACTCCATGACCCGCCCAGACTTCCACCGGGTTCGCAACACCAGAATTTCAACCTCTAGTCCCCGACTCTTGGATTTTTGCCTGAAGCACTCGACCTGTTAGAGTGTATACTAAAAGTCTAGCTTTTGTAAATATGTATTTTTGAAATAAAAGAATCACATTGGTCAAATGTCTACATTTTATTTGTTAAGTGTACTTGTTCAATTAATTTATATTTAGATAACATGGTGTGTGGTGTCACTCACAGAAGATCATGTTATCAGTTCTTTATAAATTATAAAAAGTTGCTCATGACTAAGATGGAAAGGAATAAACCATTGGAATAGTCGTAGTGTAATTAGGTATTAGTTTATCTTGACTAATAAATTACACTAGTACACTCTAAGTGTATTGAGTAAGACCATTTTAGGTAAGTTCTTTTTATACAGACTTAATAAAAGAACTATACCTTAGTTATTATGGAAGTGTGTGCTCTTAATCCTAATATAATAGCAAGCACATATATTTAGTATTTATTTCTTTAACTTATCAAAGGTGATATTTAACTCGATAAATCAATAGGTCTGATAAGTTGGGAAATGATATTACTTATAGTGTGTGTTGTTGATTATAGAAGGAAACTGTGTCCTAGTTATCTAGGTTGAGAATGCCCCCAAGAGGAGCTCATAAGGATTGTCATGTTAAACCCTGTAGGTGGACTTAGTCCAACATGACAATGAAGTTGAGTGGTACTACTCTTGGAGCTAGATATTAATTAAGTGAAGTTGTCAGTGACTTACTTAATTAGTGGACATTCGTAATCTTAAACACAGGGAGACTAACACACTCATATATGAAGGAGCCCATAATGTAATTTGGGATTGGTGCGGTAGTGCAATAATAACTCTCTAGTGAAATGAGTTATTATTGATGAACTTGAGTTGTGTGTTCGGGGCGAACACGGGATACTCAAGCTCATCGGAAGGTCAAAATCAATTTCTCCTCTAGGTCCCTGTCGTAGTCTCATTAAAGCCTCAAGTCCACCCATATAAAGCCCTTCTTGGTGTCCAAGAAGAGGTCGGCCCATGGCTTGGTGACCAAGCCAAAGGGGCCAGCCAATCTCCTTCACAAAGGGGTCGGCCCTTTGCTTAGTGTCCAAGCAAAGAGGGGTCGACCATAATATGTTAAATAAGGAGGGTGTTTTGAATTTTTAAAATCTTCTCTTTGTAGAAAACTACAAGTTTTAAAAGAGAGTTTTTTAAAATATAAAACTTTCCTTATTTGAATTAGGCCACATGGTTTAACAGAAAGTTTAAAAGTTTTAAAACTTTTCTTTTTTAACCATCCTCATGGTTTTTAGAAAAAAGGAAGAGAAGTTTTAAAATTAAATTTTTCTATTTTTGTAACCATGTTAAAAAAGAAATTTTTAGAAGAGAAGTTTTAAATTTTAAAACTTGATTTTAATTTTTAAAATTTTCCTTTTTTAACATCCACATTGGGAAATTAAAAAGAGAGCTTGTACAATTTTATAAGAGATTTTCTTCTTTGCTTATAAAATTTTTACAAAAGTATTTCATTCCTTTTTAAGTGGTCGGCCACCCTTGCTTGGTGCCCAAGCATGGGGCCGGCCAATCAAAGATCATCCAATCATTGATTTGGTGATTGATTCAATCAAGAGGAAAGAAAAGGAAAAATAAAAAGGAAAAAGGAAAAATAAGAGGAAGATTTTAATTTTTGTAAAATGTCTTTCCTTATTTGCCTTGGGAAAGTAATATAAAAGAAGGAAAGGAGAGGCCTCATGAGATAATAATTCTTATTCTCTTGTTGGTGCTCCTCTTGTGGCCGGGCCTCTCCCCTCTTCCTTTCCCTTTGCTCTCTTGTTCCCTTAAGGTGGTGGTGGCCAAAACATAGATAAGGAGAAGAAAGCTTTTGGGTGGTGTTCATCTTGGAGGATCGTCGCCCACACGACGTCCAAGGTGAGGCGAGGAATACGATAGAAGATCTCGAGGTCATTAGCATACAAAGAGAAGGTATAACTAGTAATTTTCTTCCGCATCATGCTAGTTATTTTTCTTTGTATGAATTCCAAACACAAGAGGCATTAGATTCTAGTTTTTCGGATTTGTTTCGAAGTTGTGTTTTTTTTGTTTTTCGAATTTGTGATTCGATTGTTCTTTTTGATTAAACCTAGAGTTATATAAGGAAATTAAATATTAGCTTTTCTTAAAAGGCTTTATCTAAGAAGTGGTGGTTGCTCCCATATCCAAGAAGGCCTAGTGCCTCGCCATGTTTAACCTGGAAGCCAATTTTGGAAATTAATATTTAATTGAATTTATAGCATAGGTGGATTTGGATCAATAGTGTTAAGTTCCGCTTGCGATCCAAGTCTAAATCATTAAGAACAGATAAGTTAAATTTGGAATCAATAATGTTAAGTTCCGTTTGTGATTCCTAATTTAACTTCTAAAGAACACAATAGATTATTTAGGAAAGGTTCGACACTTGTATAAAATTTTTGTACAGTGGAACCGGTACGATCTTCCTAGGACTAACCAACAATTAGTATCAGAGCTAGGGTTCGCCTCTGTGTGTTTTGGTTTTCAAATTAATTATGCACATGTCATACATAATTTAGGCAGGATAATAGTAGGATGTGCTAACTTTGTGGTTGCAGGCTCCAACTATTATGGCATATAGATATTGTGTGTGATTGGACCCTTAGACATGTCAAGGGCATTATTTTGTGTGTGCATGATTGTATGTATTAAATACAGCAGGAGCTGTATTAGTTTTAGAATTTTACTTCTTTGTTCGATCTAGAATATATGTACATTCCTTTATAGAATATAGGATCGATATATGTAAAATTCTATTTTTATCGCGGATCGTATCTTTGCGAAGCGTGGTGCTATTGGAGGACCAGAAGCGCAGCGGAATAAGAAGCAAGATAGATGCGACAACTTGACCCGATGGCGATGGCTAAAGATGGCAGCAGTTAGGGTTGGAGCATACTGAAGACGGTGATGGAAAAGGCTATAATAGTTGGAAAATTAATTTTCAAATTTATTGCTTTTATTTACTGTGATGTATATGTGCATGTGATGTATGCTAGCATACGTTAAAATTCCTCACCTTAAATAATTAAGTGGGAGAGGGATTTTAAAATAAATTCCACGGTCTTCATTACTGGTTTGTAAGTGATGCAACAAGCTTGCGTGTTGGCTCTGAGTGCCTCCCTCCACAACGGATGGATTTGTTGCGGAACACTAGATCAAACTTCCTTTATGGATGGTTATAGAAAATTATTTAGGAGCGTGTGATCTTCTCCAACTGAAGGGGCACAAATCCTATTTAATGGACTAAGTATCAAGTAATGGTATACACTTAGATGCATTCAATAGTATCCTCCCCAACGGAGTCACTGCTATTGTTTTGCGTGACCAAAGTAAAACCAACTATTAATTTTATTTATCATAAAGTTAGGATGGCAAGATAATAAAATTAATGGGTTACACCCTCCTCTTACAAATGTTGAATTTGTATACGTCCACACTAACGTGGCATGCAATATTCACGGTGTTTTGAGGTGTTGATAAATTTAAATAGTATTGTTTGAGGAATCAATATTATTTTAAATTTAGAGTCCTGCCCAAAGCTTATTTTGTGATTCTTAGGATGTCTTTCAACCCATTGTCTATTATACTGAAAGAAAATAAACTTACTGGTCCCAACTATATAGATTGGAAAAGAAACCTGGATATTGTCTTAACTGCTGAAAGTTATAAGTTTGTACTATCAGAAGTATGCCCAGATACACCTAATGGTGATTCTACCCCAGAGGAGATTGAGTAGTATAAGAAATGGGTAAAAACAGATGATATGGCGTGGTGTTACATTTTGGCTTCAATGTCAAATATATTACAACATCAGCATCAAGATTTACCAACTGCTTATGATATAATGAACAATCTAAAAGAACTCTTTGGGCACCAGAGTCGGATTGCTAGGCAAAAGGCGATGAGAAAGTTAATGACAGCCACCATGTCGGAGGGAACACCCGTAAGGGATCATATCCTCAAAATGATGGCTTATCTGAACGAAATACAAGTCCTTGGAGGAGAAATCGATGGGGAAACCCAGGTTGATATAATTTTCCAAACGCTACCCAGAAGTTTTGAGCAGTTCCTCCTGAACTATAACATGAATAAAAGGGAGTATACGTTGGTGGAACTTTGACAGAACTACAGGCAGTAGAAGGAATATTTCGTCACAGTTCTCAGATTCACTATGCTGAAAATGGTTCTACTTCTAAGTTGAAAGGCAAGAAGAAGAAGAAACATGTCTTTTCAGCAAAGAAGGAGAATAAACCTCAGGGTACAAGACAAAAAGCTGGAATGAAGAAGCCGAAGGGCAAGTGCTTCATCTGCAAGCAGTCAGGACATTGGAAGGCGGACTATCCTCGTAGGAATCAGAAGAATAAAGGTATATCTCATACTCTAGTAGTTGAAACATGTTTAGCGGTGTTATCTACCAGTACCTGGTGTGTAGATACAGGAGCCACTGATCATGTCTGCAACTCTTTGCAGGGGTTCCAGGAAACCCGACGACTATTTGAAGGAGAAGAAAGCTTTTGGCCCTCTTATGGCCGGCCCTCTCCCCTCTTCCTTTCCCTTTACTCTCTTGTTCCCTTAAGGTGGTGGTGGCCGAAACATAGAGAAGGAGAAGAAAGCTTTTGGGTGGTGTTCATCTTGGAGGATCGTCGCCCACACGACGTCCAAGGCAAGGCGAGGAATACGACAGAAGATCTCGAGGTCATTAGCATACAAAGAGAAGGTATAACTAGTAATTTTTTTCCGCATCATGCTAGTTATTTTTCTTTGTATGAATTCCAAACACAAGAGACATTAGATTCTAGTTTTTCGGATTTGTTTTGAAGTTGTGTTTTTTTTATTTTTCGAATTTGTGATTCGATTGTTCTTTTTGATTAAACCTAGAGTTATATAAGAAAATTAAATATTAGCTTTCCTTAAAAGGCTTTGTCTAGGAAGTGGTGGTTGCTCCCATATCCAAGAAGGCCCAGTGTCTCGCCATGTTTAACCTGGAAGCTAATTTTAGAAATTAATATTTAATTAAATTTATAACATAGGTAGATTTGGATCAATAGTGTTAAGTTCCGCTTGCGATCCAAATCTAAACCATTAAGAATAGATAAGTTAAATTTGGAATCAATAATGTTAAGTTCCGTTTGCGATTCCTAATTTAACTTCTAAAGAACACAATAGGTTATTTAGGAAAGGTTCGACACTTGTACAAAATTTTTGTACAGTGGGACCGGTACGATCTTCCTAGGACTAACCAACATGACCTGCCAAGACTTTCCGCCTAGGATTACCACACCTAAGACCTAGGGTTACCACCCCCTAGGGTTTTCCCTTTACCTAACCGCAGCTAGGACTTTTCCTCACCTAGAGTTACCACCCCCTATAACTTAGGGTTACCGCCCCTAGGATTTTCCACCTGCCTAACTGCAGCTAGGGCTTTTACCTAAGTACACTTAAGACTTTCTTGGAAACTCATTCAAACATGTTAGATTATAAGACAAATTAACTTTGAACCCTTTGAAATAATCAAAACTCACGTTCGATTGTCTGGTGCTCCATGCACCAACATATCCTACATAGTATCACTTGTCTGATTTGGGTCCTAGTTTATCTAAGACTTGTCGTCGAACATAAGCCTCACATCCCCAAATCTTTATGAAAGATATCTTGGGACTCTTCCCAGTCCATATTGTATATGGTGTCTTTATGACAGCCTTAGATGGAATGCAGTTAAGTGTGAAAGTGACCGTCTCTAGAGCATGTCCCCAGAAGGAAGTAGGAAGTTCTGTTTAACTCATCATCGATTGTACCATATCCAATAAAGTATGATTTCTCCTTTCTGATACATCATTCCATTGTGGTTTCCTAGGTGGAGTAAGTTGAGATATGATCTCACACTCAATGAGATGGTCATAAAATTCTTGGCTAAGGTATTCCCCGCCTCGATCTGATCGAAGCATCTTAATACGCTTACCAAGTTGGTTTTATACTTCATTCTTGAATTCTTTAAACTTTTTAAAAGATTATGACTTATGTCTCATCATATACACGTAGTCATATCTACTAATATCATCAGTGAAAGTAATGAAGTAATGATAGTCTCTTCTAGCTGTTATTCTGAAACGGTCGCATACATCAGTATGTATGAGTCCTAACAAGTCATTAGCTCTTTCGCTATGTCCACTAAATGATGTTTTTGTCATCTTGCCTTGAATACAAGATTCGCATACCTTATATGATTCAAAATCAAATGAGTTCAAAAGTCCATCATTATAGAGTTGATATATGTGACTCTCATTTATGTGACCTAAGCGACAATACCATAGATATATTTGGTTCAAATAATTAGACTTGAACCGTTTGGTATTTATGTTATGGATTGGGTTGTCAAAGTTTAGAACATAGAGTTTGATCCTGTCCGAACCAGGGGTCAACGAACGCTGGGGATGTGGCGCTCCCTGCTGGATCCTCGAGTCCTCCGGCGAACCTGCAACAAAATCGAGCCGGGAGGGGTGTCCCGGCGACGGCCCTCCGACGCTCAAATCAGGCGAGGAAATAGATGAAGAGGTGTCTCAGAAACAGAAGACCTGTGTCCCTCCGGTGAAGAAACGGAGACCTTATATAGACCTCTCCAAGGAGCCTGGGCGCGCCAATCGAAGCAATCTACTGTTTTCTACCATGCCCAGGTATGGGTCTGTCAGAAGGACTATGCCCAGATATGGGTCTGTCAGAAAGACGTCCATAAGGCCATACCGCTACTGTATCAACCTCTCCATGATGTGACGGCGAGATCCTCCATCGTGCACTCTTGTGTACGGCATAATCATCAGACATGCCTTTGCTGACATCCCATATTCTGAGCCGAACGGATAGGCCGCTCGGCTAACCTTCGTACCCTCGCCCTTGTCCTGGCCGAACGGACCACCCGCTCAGCCCTTCGGTCCCAGCCGGACAGACGCCTCGCTCGGCCATTCGGTTCTCCTGCCTTGGCGTCGGAAACCCCAGCCCATGACTGGGTTATCTTTGGTTCCGCTCGGACCTACTCAGCTGCTCGGCGCGGCCATTAACCGCTTAGCCCTCCATCTGTCCTCAAGCTGAGACCCTTCAGGAAGTGGATCCCCCATTCTTACCGCCGGATCAGAGTTCATTCACAAGATATGCACTACAATAGAACACTTCATTGAAATAAATGGAACAACATTTATCCTTTAATACAAATGAAAATTCTTTCTTGTCCAAATAAGAAACAGAGATGATGTTCTTAGTTAAGGCAGGCACAAAACAGCACTCTTGAAGTTCTAAAACAAGGCCAGTGGACAAATATAAGGAATATATTTCTATAACTATAGCAGCAACTCTTGCACCATTGTCTACTCATAGGTCTACTTCGCCCTTTGTCAAAGATCTACTATTTCTCAGCCCCTGCATATTAGTATAAATGTGAGATGCACACCTGGTATCTAATACTCATGAAGAAGAAATAGATAGATTGGCTTCTATAACATTTATACTTGAGGTAGAAGTCTCACTTCTCTTCTGTTTCACTTCCTCTAGGTACAACTTGCAGTTCCGCTTCTAGTGTCTATTTTCACCACAGTGGAAGCAGGTTCCTTCCTTAGCAACCCCACCTTTAGGTTTCAATGCATGAGTCTTACCCTTGCCTTTGTCTTGGGTCTTACCCTAACCTTTAGGCTTCCACTTGCCTTTGCTCTTTGGCACCATTAAAATGGTACTAGGTTTTGCCTTCTTAAGGTTGAGTTTAGCAGTTCTCAACATGCTTAATATCTCAAGCAATGGCTTGTCAATTTGATTCATGTTATAATTCATGACAAATTGACTGTATCTTTCAGGCAATGATTGTAAAATAAAGTCAGTGGCCAATTCTTGGCCTAATGAAAATTTCAATCGTTGTAGATTCTCCACATACCCGATCATTTTGAGCACATTCTGCATTGAAATAGAGCCTTGGAGATCTCAAATCTCTCATGTCTTGCTTGCCCTTGATATAGTTATCAAAGATGTTCAACCATATCATAAGCATTCATGTTCTCATGTTACTTCTAAAGCTCAGAGTTCATGGTGGCGAGCATAAGGCATGATACATCTAATGCATCATCTTGATGCTTCTTATAAGCATCCTTATCAGCTCTAGTGGCAGTCGTAGGGGGTGTTTCAGGAATGGGTAGCTCTAGGACGTACAGTTTTCTTTCTTGCTTGAGAATTATTCTCAGATTTCTGTACCAGTCTAGGAAGTTAGTTCCATTGAGTTTGTCCTTATCAAAGGCAGATTGTAGAGAGAGAGAGAGAGTATTCGATGTATTTGACGACATGATGATCTACAACAATAAAATGCAGAAATAAGTATCATATTTAGGTCATTTAATTAGGTCTTTAATTAAATGATTCTCCCATTGAATTGTAAAGCTTTGGTAGGAGCAAGTCATGGATGTGGTGTTACCCACAGTACTAGCTCCAAGTCTAATCGCGTTGGTATTTATGTGGGACAAAATCCATATTATACCTCATCTTGAGTTAGCTTTGGCTAATCGCCCAAGACTTAATATAACATAGGTAGGTAACGTTTACCAATTACATCATATGTAACTCTTATATCATTGGGTGAATAAGACTATTTGTTCATTTGCCCATCTTATGAAATCCACTAACTCATCTTGAGTTAGCTTTGGCTAATCGCCCAAGACTAGTATAATTTAAATTTCATCATATGGGATATATCTCTAAGTTCCCAACTTAGTTAAGTCACATCCAAAGCTTAGTAGTCGGACATCACAATTGTCCTGTCGCACTCTAGCAAGATAAATCGAGTCACTTTGCTTTGACAAAACTTGATTACAATTGATCGAGCTAGAAGTAAGTACCAAACTTTGGTAGACATATATAAAAGAGATCTAATCATGATTAAACTACGCATGCATCGCATGGCATATCATGGCATACATCACATATATGCATAAAATAAATGTGACATGGCTATGTCTCCATTTTCTATGATCCTCTCAAGCCAATGAGAAGATCGTAATGTCAACCTAGGTCAAAACATCTTCTCTAAGTGCTTCCTCGGTCGTCATGTGTTGTTGTCCTCCTCCCTTTTTCACCGTCATCCAGTAGTTTCGTTCTTCTCTAATTTGTACATTACAAAACCTAAAGAAAGCTCGAGTTACATTCGAGGGTAGTCTAAATTTACAACAAGAAAGAAAAGGGAGAGGTACAACACGCAAGTCGTATTATGAATTACAACACACATCCAATCACATCGAGGTTAAGGGTCATACCATGTACCATGTCACATAACATTCACAATATTTTATGACATAAAATCTACTTGATTTAAACAAAGACTTATGAGTCGCAATGCCACAGTGCTCCCGCTAGTCGGTTAGCGGGCGGGCATCAAGGAGGCATCACCCTTTGTGGGGTGAGAGGGCAACGCCCCAGAAGTTGCATACTCATTGTATGAGTTGTTGTCATGTCCGAGACCCCGCTACCCACAAAACTTTATCCGAGACTGTTGACCTAAATCTTACTCATAATCACGTAAATCATAGTAAAATCTCATGCATTTCTATATCACATATCAAAATTTACTACAACTTAGTATATGCCTTTGCAAGTGGCTCTGATACCACTGTTAGGAAGTATAGTGCTAAATATGCTGAAAAAGCGCAGCGGAAAAATAAGTTCCTATCCAGAAGATCCATGCAAAGGAAACCATATACTAAGTTTTGTTTAAAGATATATGTCTTTGCTACGTGCCCTTCACAAATTACCCTTTGAACCATATGCCTGGCACCGGGGGCTGCCCCCGTGCCGCTCTATAGATATGCGGGTTCCGTCGCCTCGTCCCTTCGCAAGGTTGGTCGTTGACAAAAATTGTCAACCTGAATGGCCCCTTTGAGCCATATGCCTGGCACCGGGGGTTGCCCCCGTGCCACTCTTTAGATATGCGGGTTCCGTCGGCTTCGTCCCTTCGCAAGGTTGGTCGATGACCAAAAATGTCCCGACATCTTGGGTTGCCCTCGTGTCGGTCGGTCTATGGTTGTGTGTGCATTCGGCTTGTCCCTCCGTAAGGTTGGTCGATCTCGAGTGGCCCCTTCGAACCAACCATACGTTCGGCACCGGGGGTTGCCCCCGTGCCGCGCCATGGCTGCGTGTGCCGTCGGCTTGTCCCTCCGTTTGGTTGGTGCCCCTCCCGATTTGCTTTTCGTTTCGTGCTCGGCGGTGCTTTAGCTTGGATTGCTCTTGACCCCTTTTGCACTCGTATTTGTCGAGTGTGTCTGGGCGATGCGCATCAGGCTGAATGTTCGCGACGGCACGTGAGTTGTTGTGTACTCCGATGCTTTGATGGGCACCTTGCCATCACGCGGCCAATTGTATCGCCTCTGAGTCCTTTCATCTTTGGCTTGCTCACGCTAATTTTTCGTGGGCTGCGGGTGTTGCTTGTGCTACGTGCTGGCTTCCAAAGGAAAATGAGCACTTTCAGACATAACTTTCCCTTCGATCGCCTTACGGAGTTCGGAGTGAAAATGCGTTTGATCCGTGTTCTCTCAGCGGATGTTGTCCTTGACTCATCCCGTCGGGGTCTTCTGACCACGTGATCTCTCGAACGCTCTCGGGTGCCGTCTATGCGATTCTCGTTTTGCCCTCGGGCTCGGGCGCTGAAATCGGTTGGTCCCTTCGGTAAAAGTTAAGCCCCCTCGCACTTTGGCTCGCCTCATGGCCGGCCATCGTCGTGATGGGCTGTGAGATCTCGGAAAAATTTAAATAAATAAGGTTATTTGGGAAATAGCCTTATAGAATTTTTCCGGAATTTTTAGAAATTTTCTGGGAATTTTTCGGAGCTCGTACGGAGGGTTTTGAGGGGATCAACTTTGGGTTCGGATAAAGCCTGTTTAGGATACCCGTTTAAGTGAGGAAATGTGTTAATATATAAATTCATTTCCTTTATTTCTTTTCTCCCCCAAACCCCATCGCCGATCCTTCTCTTTCCCCGATCTCCTCCCCTCTCTGCCCCGACGCGAGCCGACCTCCCCTCTTCTTCTCTGTTCCCTCTCTCGCGGATCACTCGACGCCAAGGCCGAAGGAGACTCATCACCGGAGCTCGACGGTGCCGAGGAGCTGGATCTGATCGGGAGGTTCTATCCGGCGGATTTGGAGGACGATCGTCGAAGGCGCTGTGGCTAGGGCACGGTGAGGGACAGATCATGCATCGTCTCCCATCGGTAGACCATTCCTCTTCTCTCCTCACGCTGGACACAGTGTGATTACCCTTTTTGCTGGCCGGATTGGACCGAGCGGCATCACCTAGTAGTGATCTTGGAGGAAGGGCATCGCCGAATTGCGTCTCCTTCCACCATCGGCCACCGAAGCTTAGAGAGGTGCCCTAGTCCGGAATTGTGCCACTCGATCGTCTGCGAGGGTAAGCTAGACTCAACCGAAACCCATCTTGTCAATTTCCCTCTTGATTCATCATCGGATTCTTGTTGATTCACGGATCAATGCTCTGTTCTGGTTTAGGAAAGGAATTGGATCACGTTCTTGCTGTTCCCTTGATCAAATCTGATCCTCTTCTCTTTGTGGCTGATTTAGGTCACGGATTGGGTGACACCTCCTGGAGACAATCGGTTGAGGTAAGATTAGGGTGTTGTTTGATCTATGATTTCCATGGTGTAATCTACTATGTGCTATGTGATCTTCAATCTTAATCTGATCAATGAATTCTAGCTTAATTCATTGCTTCATCCGGTTTATTCCAGTGAGGACCTGTTCTGTGGATTGCTCTATGATCCAACAATATATTGTTTCAACAGCAACTCGATTAGAGCAGTGAGGTCCTGTTGTTGTGGTGTTGGGAAGGTGATCGTGAAGTGATTTTAGCAGCAACCTTGATCCAGCAAGCAATAGGGGCTGTGAATCAAGGTATGTGTAGAGATTTTTATACATGTTAATTGTAGATTTTGTGTTGGTTGGAATATTGTGATTAGATTTAATTGCTTAGAGTTAATCTAATGGAAGGAATAGGGTTAAGATAGTTAACCCTAGTCAACCGTTGGATTCCTAATCTAATAGGTGATTAAGGATTAGGTAACTAATCCTAATTAACCATTAGATTAATTAGGTAGATTGAGGTTGTGTTGTTTAGGATTTTACCCTAATTTAGTATTAGGGATTTTATTTAGCTATTCATTTGGATTTAGCTAAATAAAATATTTATATGTGTTTGACGCAGGACGCTGATTCGAGACGGGCGTCTCGACTTCAGATTTGGATTGTACCTTCTATTTGAGGCGGGTACCCTTTGACTCATCTCTTGATAGTGTCTTATGATATGTGCAGTTTATATATAGTTACTAGTGATAGATGGCAGATTTATTTCTTCCCTGGTCTTAGCTTAGTCGATACCTATCACATGCTTCTACTGTTAGATGCTTTACATTAGTCTGGTTTACTTTTATCTCTTGCCATGTGTATATGTGTTCGTGGTTATGGTTACTTATAGTGCTTATCTACCCATGATTAGATGCTGGAGATACTTGTTATATATTGTTGGATTCATGTTGTTTATATCTCTGTTATATATCTGCGTTTACCTTTTTGGCACCTACGCATATGGAGGAGGATACGTTCAGGTATGACATTCTATAGCCGCATGCACCATACCGCATGATTGCATGCTGGGCGATGGACGACTCCATTATTGTTGAGCTCGTCGGCAGGCTACATGAGGGCCTGCACACAACGTGTCTACTGCATGGGTAGTGGCACAGCACTCAGGGTGTGTATGGCAAGTTGCTCGGTGGTGCACCGCCGGGGTGCTCATGGGTAGCAGCGTGGTTGCAGGTAGGGATCCCTCCCCGTCATCGCGTACCGGGAGTTGAGAGCATTGCGCTCCCTCACTATGTTTGAGGTAGGAGGATAGGTGTACTCCGACAGCATCCCGTCCACTCGGTCACTCTTCAGGGGTAGTGACGGCAGAGTGCATGGTGTCACAGCCCTACCCACGCGGTCTCACCATTGTGTGTGAGATACTGACTGGCGTCAGGGGTGATCATGCCATATTGCATCATATGCACAGATTGCATTTATTGTGATTGTTGCATATTAGATGATGCACTTGGGTGACTACATATGATTGACATGCATACAGGATACATGCGTATTTGTTCTGACTATCTTTATCTGTGTATGTCCACAGTCATTCGCCCAAGCCTCGCAGGTGAGTACAGTTTATTTCAGTTATGCATTTCTTATTATTCTTGCTGTAAACTGTATTACATGCTTCTGGTTACTCATTACAGTTTATTCAGCTATGCATACCTGTTATATTGTTAGGAGACTGTACTGTAGGTCCTATGGTTTAGGAGACTGTACCTTAGGATATTACTGGTAGTTATATGTTGCTGTACATATCTATTGGATTACCTGCTGAGTTCTTTGAACTCACCCCGTTGTTACTATTTTTCAGGTTGAGGCCGTCAGGAGAGATTCCAGTCGCTAGCCCCTTTGTCGCGAGGATTTCTAGATATCATTTTCTGTATTCGCTGTTATACGTATACTTGTGATGTGGGTTTGCATTGTGGACTTTATATCGACCACTTGGGTTTACTACTTTTGGTTTTTCCGCTGCGGATATATTTTCATTACTTCGTGGATTTTGTTTTTCTTCGTTGTAGTGGAGTAGGATGTGTACGTATATCTTCGTTGGTTTCTATATCATCTTTTCTTTATATAACTGCATGGATTGTTCATATTATA
The DNA here is from genome assembly GCF_018446385.1 of Zingiber officinale. Taxonomy (NCBI): domain Eukaryota; kingdom Viridiplantae; phylum Streptophyta; class Magnoliopsida; order Zingiberales; family Zingiberaceae; genus Zingiber; species Zingiber officinale. The sequence continues at coordinate 127,834,447 of NC_055992.1, forward strand.
TCTGTGTAGAAATGTTGAATATAACTGCGTGAATTGTTTACTATTTGTGTGTATTGTTCCGGCTGAGTGTGGCCGAGGTATAGATATATGTATACTGAGATTCATATTGTCCGCCGTACAGGGGAGATGCTGTCGAAATTTCTTCGGACAGGGACTACCTGGGGCGTGACAATTTATTTGGTATCAGAGCAAGGTACACGATACTTGCTCTTCGTTTTGGATTTTTGAGGTTTATCTGATACCAATTTATTTGGTATCAGAGCAAAGTTTTGCGATACCTACTTGTCGGGTTTCGGATTTACGAGGCTTACTTTCGTGAGCATTTCTCGGTATTTTCGGATTTGTCCGGATTTTCGTCGATTTTCTCGTTTCAGAATTCCGAGGTATTTTGACGAGGTTCTATTTGGGGCTAAGCAGCGACAGGATATCTCCAGACGGCAAATAGGTAATTTAGGTAATTTTTCAGTTCTTATACCTGTAGTGATATCTGGGTAACATTTTCTTTACAGATATGCCACCTACACGTGTACCGGCACCGGGACGTGGGCGGCCACGTAAGAGGCCGTTAGATTCTCCTGAGACAGAGTCTTCAGAGAGGTCTGTTAAGGTTGAGTCTGTCCGTCAGGGGTAGACTCCTCAGGTCATTGTGGGTACGGGTGCTTATCAGACCCCGATAGCACCGACTTCCGAGGTACCTACCTCGACTGTACCACCAGTGGTACCACCGTCGACATATTCAGCACCTCCCCCAGCAGTAGTACCCGCAGTATACTCGGCAGCCCCTCTAGCCGCGCCTGCTACTACGTACTTGGCACCCCAGATACCTGCGCCGGTTACTACATACTCGGTACCTACACCAGCAGTACCGGTTACATCTTACCAGGTACCGCCCATCGTACCTCCAGTCGCCCCTACTTATGCCTACTCAGCATTTCCACCAGCAGTACCCACCCCAGTTTATACGGCGGCACCAGTGGTACCTCTTCCGGCCTATCCCTCAGTACCACCCATAGGATCAGCTCCAGTGGCTCTACTTAGTTCCGCAGCGATCCCTACTGGTATAGTTTCGGCACGAGCACGGATCTCAGCCTTAGCCGAGTCGATGAAGAGTCGATTCACATTATTCCGCGAGGAGACTGATCCGAGCATAGCTCAGTCCTAGATTGAGACTATGGAGCGGACATTCTTTTACATGACCTGCTCCGAGTGGGAGAAGGCCGAGCTAGCTGCTTACCACCTGCGAGATGGGGCAAAGATTTGGTAGGACACACAGCGCTCCATCATAGGCGATCAGCATATTACCTGGACGAGATTTAGGGAGGCATTCGAGAGTCAGTATTTTCCCCGAGCATATCAGATGACTCTTCGACAGGATTTTCTTAGTCTGCGGCAGAATAACCGCTCAGTGATGGGGTATAATGCTGAATTTAATCGGTTGGCCAGATTCTGTCCTGAGTTAGTTGCCGATGACAGATCTCGTATGCTTCAGTTTGTCCAGGGACTGGACGGGCATCTTCAGCTGAAGATTTCTGGCTTTAGTACTTCATCATACACCGAGACACTGGATAGAGCTCTCATGATTGAGTCTACTCATCGGAGAGTGAACACAGACAGGAAGAGGAAGCAGACTAATTGGACTTCCGGACAGAGCCAGCAGCCACAGACTACTGGACAGCAGCAGAGCAGTCGCACTCAGATGGGTCAGAGTACTTCTGGGTCATCTGGTCGACCCCGGAAGTCAGGACGATCTTCATCTGGGCGTTCCCGGTCTTCTAAGCAGAATCGGAAACAGTCCACCGGTGACACTACACCCGATGTGGATTCCGAGATCACATCACCTCTGCATGCACCCTGGGACAGTTAGTTTGCTATTATTGCAAACTGTCTGGGCACTTGAGCCAAGACTGTTCGCTGAAGGCTCAGCATGTAGCTTCCGGGATTTCTATTCCGGGAGGACAGTTGGGTCAGTCCGGGACTCAGCGAGGCGGGTCGAAAGCCCAATCTTCGCATCGTCAACAAAGGACAACCCCTCCTGCAGCAGCTGCATATGGCATGCACGGGCAGGAGCATTTCGATCTCCTTATGGAGAACCCCACGGTATTCCGCCTTAGTTTTCTCCTGTACTATTCGTCAAGAAGAAGGATGGTACTCTGAGGTTGTGCATCGATTATAGGCAACTGAATGCAGTGACTATCAGAAATAAGTACCCCTTGCCACGGATTGAGGATTTATTTGATCAGCTTAGAGATACATCAGTGTATTCTAAGATTGATCTGCGGTCTGGATATCATCAGCTGAGAGTTAGAGATTCTGATATTCAGAAGACAGCATTTCGCACCAGATACGGACATTACTAGTTTTTGGTAATGCCATTTGGGCTTACCAATGCTCCTGCAGTATTTATGGATCTGATGAACCGTATCTTTCTGGAGTACCTAGATCAGTTTGTTATTGTGTTTATCGATGACATATTGATATATTCACGTTCCGAGGAGGAACATGCGCAGCACCTTCGCATAGTCTTGGAGACTCTTCGACGACATCATCTGTATGCGAAGTTCAGCAAGTGTGCATTTTGGCTTCCCTCAGTTGGTTTTCTAGGACATGTGATTTCTAGCCGAGGTATTTCAGTAGATCCTCAGAAGATCGAGGCTATCACCAGTTGGGAGCAGCCGAAGTCAGTCCAGGAGATTCGTAGTTTCTTGGACTTGGCTGGATATTACCGACGATTCGTTGAGGGTTTCTCTAGCATTGCTATGCCTTTGACACGTCTGACCTGGAAAGGCGTGAAGTTCACGTGGTCAGAGGCTTGCGAGACCAGCTTCCAGGAGCTGAAGCGGAGATTAGTATCAGCACCAGTCTTGGTTTTACCTTCTGGTGATGACGGATTCGTACTTTATACAGACGCATCTCTTCAGGGCTTGGGCGCTGTATTGATGCAGCACGGTAGGGTAGTCTCTTATGCTTCTCGTCAGTTGAAGGAGCATGAGAAGAACTACCCAGTACATGATTTAGAGCTAGCCGCTATTGTCTTTGCTTTGAAGATTTGGCGACATCATCTTTATGGTATTACTTTTGAGATTCTTACTGATCATAAGAGTCTCAAATATATTTTCACACAGAAGGAACTCAATCTCCGACAGAGGAGATGGATGGAGTTCTTGAAGGATTATGATTGTACTATTAGCTACCATCCGGGTAAAGCTAATGTGGTTGCTGATGCACTTAGCAGGAAGTCCAGAGGGACTTTACCTTGTCACCGAGTTTTAGTCACGGACTTGATTCAGGGATTCTCTGAGTTAGGCCTTGAGGAGCAGGGACGGACAGAGCAGGGTATTCTGGTTACCATGGTTGCTCAGTCGTCGATCAGGATGAGGATTCGAGAGGCCCAGGCCGGAGATCAGCATTTACAGTTCATTAGCAGCCAGATAGCTTCCGGACAGCAGACCGAGTTTACACGAGATGACGAGAGTATTGTTTATTTCCGAGGCAGATTGTGTGTGCCTCAGTCTCACCCGGTCATAGAGGAGTTACTTCAGGAGGCTCATCGTTCTAGATTTGCTATCCACCCAGGTGGGACCCGTATGTATCGTGATTTGAGACGTTCCTATTGGTGGAACGGCATGAAGAAAGACATCGCAGATTTTGTAGCTAGATGTCTTGTCTGTCAGCAGGTGAAGGCTGAGCACCAGAGACCTGCTGGTTTACTTCAGAGGATCTCTATTCCAGAGTGGAAGTGAGAGCATATTACTATGGATTTTGTGGTAGGGCTGCCTAGGACTCGACGAGGCCATGATGCGATTTGGGTAATCGTTGACCGATTAACCAAATCCGCACATTTTATAGCGATCCGGAAGACTGATTCTCTGGATCGATTAGCCGAGTTATACTGTCGAGAGATTATCAGATTGCACGGAGTTCCGTTGAGTATTATATCATATAGAGACCCACGATTCACGTCCCGATTCTGGCAGAGTCTGCAGCAGGCCTTGGGCACACAGCTCCGTTTCAGTACGGCATTCCATCCGCAGACAGATGGACAGTCAGAGCGGACCATTCAGACTTTGGAGGACTTGCTGAGGTCTTGCGTTATGGATTTCGGAGGCAGTTGGGAGGACCACCTGCCATTAGTAGAGTTCGCCTACAACAACAGCTATCATTCGGCTATCCAGATGGCACCGTTTGAGGCGTTGTATGGTAGGCCTTATCGGACACCCACCCTCTGGGAAGAGGTTGGGGAGGCCCAGTTGATAGGACCTCAGAGAGCTCAGCAGGATGCAGAGTTAGTTCGTACTATCAGACGGAGGATGTCAAAGGCTCAGGACCGTCAGAAGAGTTATGCTGATCAGAGACGGAGACCCCTGGAGTTCTCCATTGGTGATCATGTATTTCTTAGAGTTTCACCCACGAAAGGGGTGAAGAGATTTGGTCTCCGAGGTAAGCTAGCTCCCCGATATATTGGGTCATTCCAGATCTTGGAGAGGATTGGAGCAGTAGCTTATCGTTTGGCGCTACCACCATCTCTAGCTGGCATTCACGATGTATTCCACGTATCTATGCTGAGGAGATACGTATCTGATCCGGCACATGTTCTGTCAGATGTATCTGTTCCTATTCAGCCTGATGTTACTTACGAGGAGGTTCCGGTGCGGATTCTGGACCATAGAGAGCGTCAGCTGCGGAATAAGACCGTCCGACTGGTTAAAGTCGGATGGCAGCATCATTCTGACGAGGAGGCTACATGGGAGCTCGAGGATACGATCCGAGCTCGATACCCTCATCTTTTTGCTTGAGGTATGTGGGTTAGAGTTCCTTTCAGCATTAATATTGCATGGTTATATTTCAGTGTTTGCTATTGGTTATAGCGAAATTTGGGGACCAAATTTTTATTAGTAGGGGAGGATGTGAGATCTCGGAAAATTTTAAATAAATAAGGTTATTTGGGAAATAGCCTTATAGAATTTTTTCGAGATTTTTAGAAATTTTCTGGAAATTTTTCGGAGCTCGTGCGGAGGGTTTTGAGGGGATCAACTTTGGGTTCGGATAAAACCTGTTTAGGATACCCGTTTAAGTGAGGAAATGTGTTAATATATAAATTCATTTCCTTTATTTCTTTTCTCCCCCAAACCCCATCGCCGATCCTTCTCTTTCCCCGATCTCCTCCCCTCTCTGCCCCGACGCGAGCCGACCTCCCCTCTTCTTCTCTGTTCCCTCTCTCGCGGATCACTCGACGCCAAGGCCGAAGGAGACTCATCACCGGAGCTCGACGGTGCCGAGGAGCTGGATCTGATCGGGGGGTTCTGTCCGGCGGATTTGGAGGCCGATCGTCGAAGGCGCTGTGGCTAGGGCACGGTGAGGGACAGATCATGCATCGTCTCCCATCGGTAGACCATTCCTCTTCTCTCCTCACGCTGGACACAGTGTGATTACCCTTTTTGCTGGCCGGATTGGACCGAGCGGCATCACCTAGTAGTGATCTTGGAGGCAGGGCATCGCCGGATTGCGTCTCCTTCCACCATCGGCCACCGAAGCTTAGAGAGGTGCCTTAGTCCGGAATTGTGCCACTCGATCGTCTGCGAGGGTAAGCTAGACTCAACCGAAACCCATCTTGTCAATTTCCCTCTTGATTCATCATCGGATTCTTGTTGATTCACGGATCAATGCTCTGTTCTGGTTTGGGAAAGGAATTGGATCACGTTCTTGCTGTTCCCTTGATCAAATCTGATCCTCTTCTCTTTGTGGCTGATTTAGGTCACGGATTGGGTGACACCTCCTGGAGACAATCGGTTGAGGTAAGATTAGGGTGTTGTTTGATCTATGATTTCCATGGTGTAATCTACTATGTGCTATGTGATCTTCAATCTTAATCTGATCAATGAATTCTAGCTTAATTCATTGCTTCATCCGGTTTATTCCAGTGAGGACCTGTTCTGTGGATTGCTCTATGATCCAACAATATATTGTTTCAACAGCAACTCGATTAGAGCAGTGAGGTCCTGTTGTTGTGGTGTTGGGAAGGTGATCGTGAAGTGATTTTAGCAGCAACCTTGATCCAGCAAGCAATAGGGGCTGTGAATTGAGGTATGTGTAGAGATTTGTATACATGTTAATTGTAGATTTTGTGTTGGTTGGAATATTGTGATTAGATTTAATTGCTTAGAGTTAATCTAATGGAAGGAATAGGGTTAAGATAGTTAACCCTAGTCAACCGTTGGATTCCTAATCTAATAGGTGATTAAGGATTAGGTAACTAATCCTAATTAACCATTAGATTAATTAGGTAGATTGAGGTTGTGTTGTTTAGGATTTTACCCTAATTTAGTATTAGGGATTTTATTTAGCTATTCATTTGGATTTAGCTAAATAAAATATTTATATGTGTTTGACGCAGGACGCTGATTCGAGACGGGCATCTCGACTTCAGATTTGGATTGTACCTTCTATTTGAGGCGGGTACCCTTTGACTCATCTCTTGATAGTGTCTTATGATATGTGCAGTTTATATATAGTTACTAGTGATAGATGGTAGATTTATTTCTTCCCTGGTCTTAGCTTAGTCGATACCTATCACATGCTTCTACTGTTAGATGCTTTACATTAGTCTGGTTTACTTTTATCTCTTGCCATGTGTATATGTGTTCGTGGTTATGGTTACTTATAGTGCTTATCTACCCATGATTAGATGCTGGAGATACTTGTTATATATTGTTGGATTCATGTTGTTTATATCTCTGTTATATATCTGCGTTTACCTTTTTGGCACCTACGCATATGGAGGAGGATACGTTCAGGTATGACATTCTATAGCCGCATGCACCATACCGCATGATTGCATGCTGGGCGATGGACGACTCCATTATTGTTGAGCTCGTCGGCAGGCTACATGAGGGCCTGCACACAACGTGTCTACTGCATGGGTAGTGGCACAGCACTCAGGGTGTGTATGGCTGGTTGCTCGGTGGTGCACCGCCGGGGTGCTCATGGGTAGCACGATACAGCGGGGTTGCAGCCAGGATCCCTCCCCATCATCGCGTACCGGGAGTTGAGAGCATTGCGCTCCCTCACTATGTTTGAGGTAGGAGGATAGGTGTACTCCGACAGCATTCCGTCCACTCGGTCACTCTTCAGGGGTAGTGACGGCAGAGTGCATGGTGTCACAGCCCTACCCACGCGGTCTCACAATTGTGTGTGAGATACTGATTGGCGTCAGGGGTGACCATGTCATATTGCATCATATGCACAGATTGCATTTATTATGATTGTTGCATATTAGATGATGCACTTGGGTGACTACATATGATTGACATGCATACAGGATACATGCGTATTTGTTCTGACTATCTTTATCTGTGTATGTCCACAATCATTCGCCCAAGCCTCGCAGGTGAGTACAGTTTATTTCAGTTATGCATTTCTTATTATTCTTGCTGTAAACTGTATTACATGCTTCTGGTTACTCATTACAGTTTATTCAGCTATGCATACCTGTTATATTGTTAGGAGACTGTATTGTAGGTCCTATGGTTTAGGAGACTGTACCTTAGGATATTACTGGTAGTTATATGTTGCTGTACATATCTATTGGATTACCTGCTGAGTTCTTTGAACTCACCCCGTTGTTACTATTTTTCAGGTTGAGGCCGTCAGGAGAGATTCCAATCGCTAGCCCCTTTGTCACGAGGATTTCTAGATATCGTTTTCTGTATTCGCTGTTATACGTATACTTGTGATGTGGGTTTGCATTGTGGACTTTATATCGACCACTTGGGTTTACTACTTTTGGTTTTTCCGCTGCGGATATATTTTCATTACTTCGTGGATTTTGTTTTTCTTCATTGTAGTGGAGTAGGATGTGTACGTATATCTTCGTTGGTTTCTATATCATCTTTTCTTTATATAACTGCGTGGATTGTTCATATTATATCTGTGTAGAAATGTTGAATATAACTGTGTGGATTGTTTACTATTTGTGTGTATTGTTCCGGCCGAGTGTGGCCGAGGTATAGATATATGTATACTGAGATTCATATTGTCCACTGTACAGGGGAGATGCTGCCGAAATTTCTTCGGACAGGGACTACCTGGGGCGTGACATGGGCTCTATTTTCGGAAGATATGTTGCCTGGTTGATCCTGCCAGTAGTCATATGCTTGTCTCAAAGATTAAGTCATGCATGTGTAAGTATGAATTGATTCAAATTGTGAAACTGTGAATGGCTCATTAAATCAGTTATAGTTTGTTTGATGGTATGCCCCTACTCGGATAACCGTAGTAATTCTAGAGCTAATACGTGCAACAAACCCCGACCTTTAGGAGGGATGCATTTATTAGATAAAAGGTTGATGCGGGCTTTGCCCGTTGTTCCGATGATTCATGGTAACTCAACGGATCGCACCGGCCCTCGTGCTGGCGATGCATCATTCAAATTTCTGCCCTATCAACTTTCGATGGTAGGATAGTTGCCTACCATGGTGGTGACGGGTAACGGAGAATTAGGATGTAGATCTCAGCGCGATCAACACATCCGCGCCTCTACCGTATCCACACGAACACGTTCTCCGTTCATCTCATGAACTCACGAAATGGAGAAAGAAACAACCAAAGATTGTGCTAGCAACCTCTTGTGGAAGTTTCGGCCAAGAGTGGAAGAAGGAAGAAGAGCAAAAACTAAGAAGATCACAATCACTCAAAAGGTCACTTCATCTATATAAGGTGACTTCACAAAAGGGTTACTTTACCAAATAGGTTGCTTTACCAAAAAGGTTACTTCACCTAAAGGTTACTTTTACAAAATGACATTTTGTACTCATCCAATGAATACAAAAACGTATTTGTCTCTTGATCTTCCTTTTTTATTAATGATGTATTAATCTCTATTAATATTTATTAATCTTAATGGGTTAGATTTAGTATATTGGATTAACCATTAAACCAATAAACCAATAAATCATTAACCCAATAAACCAATGAGTCTAACTCAATACTCAATGAGTCTAATCCGAATTCATTCGATTCTAACTCAATGTGTATATTCGGATTAAACTTAACTCTATAATTCATCTCTAAATCAACGTGTTCTTTGTGTGTGACCTAATAGGCTCTCGCAACGTTGGCAATACATCTAAAATCATTTTAGATACATAAGCAATGAGTGACATCTAGCAATGCATCATTGCTACCCAAGTGATGAGAATGTCGAGATCCGATCTAACCTTTCCGTGTCTATTATCTTGTATGGCTCAATCCTTCTTTCCTTAATATCTAGATTGATTAATGAAGCATATAACGTGTCATTCTCTTATCAATCTTTGTGTTTCTTGATCTCTAAGTAGACACACTCAATCAAATAAGCTCAATATCCCATATTGACTCATTTGAGCATGACCATGCATTCTTGTGTCCTACTAATCAAGGAGCCCACAAATATCACTTCCGTTATATAGAAGGGATAGATCTCATCTACATCACTCACATTCCTCCGCATAACTTATTATATACCAAGTGATCGACTTTATATTCTACCTTGTTACAAGTGACGTTTGCCGATACCAAAGTATACAACTCCTTATGTAAGAAACCGTAGTGAATTCAGTTCTAAGGACTATTTATACTAATAGTCACATGAGAATGTTTATAACACTCATATAACGATCCATGAAATATTCTCATGGTGGGTCATTTAGTATATATTCTCTAATATATACACATGTGTCAACCTGATATCTCATATCCATGACTTGTGAGATTAAGTCATCCATTGACCTACATATTATTCTCAACGCATTAATATTGTCCTTGCATATTAATGTTTGACTAGGAATAGTTAAAAGTAATGTTCTATGTATATGTATAATATCTCGCTATCAATTCAACCAATTGATATATATTGTAGAATATAATCTACTATCTAAAGATATTATTATATTTATTCATTCGACACTAAACTAAAATAAATATAATAACTAATTTTATTTTTTATTAATAATAAAATATAATACAAAATAAAGTTTTACAATCATCTTATAATTAATAAGAAGGTTAATATTAACAACCTCAACCTGTCATCTGATAGGTCACAAGGAGGCAACTTCGCTGGGAACGAAACATGTCTCACTGTTATCCAGAATCTGCATTTCAGAAGACCTGCTAGGCTGGTCAACTTATTTTAGAAATAACGATAAAGATGGATATACTGAAAAACATTAAACTATAACAAAAATCTTTCTGAACTAATTTTGTGTGAGAAGAAAACTAGGAGTTTCAAACTAGGTAGAAACAAGCGTCAATTTAGATGTGCCGATAATAAAATAAACCTGAGCTTGACAAGCATCATTGAATTGTCTAACGTATCTAAAATCTATAAAAAAATGTTAAATAAATAGCATGCAATTGTGATTTGGTGAATACTGGTTTGTCAATAATTACAAGTTAAAATGTTAGAGATGATCAGATGAACACGGACTATATTGTTGGAGTAAGTTATTTGCTTTATTTTTCTAAAAAAGAAATTTAATGGCTCATGTTAGTCTATTCTAATTCACAATCTACCTTAGATTAAATTAGATTAGAAATTTCCTAATCCGTCCCGCTCCGCCACATGGTAGTTCGTCACAAGTCAACCCATCTTCTCACGTTATAGATTGATCCGTCTGACAATTCTATAAAATAATATTAAAAAGGAGGTTACTCATGCTAGGCACAGATTTGCACACAATGCATTTCTTTTCCATGCATTTTTTTCTTCATATATTATTTTTCTTTTCCTTTTTTTTTTCGTCAGGACCTGACTTGAACAGCAAATGAATTTTGTCAAGATTCATCTAAGCCTCCATTTTAACTCTTTTCGATGTTCTCAATTTTCTTCAAGTTTTTGTGGTCGTCGAAGGCTTTTACCATGGCTTTTACCAGAGCACAGAGTTTTTACCATAGTTGACTTAAGGCATAAAGCTTATGCCTATGTCTAGAGTCCCTATTTTATTAGAGCTCCCAAAACACTAATATTTTTTACTAATTGTATATTAAAATTTTTCTTAATTATTTTTTAATTACATATTTTATTTTTTAAAAAAAATTAATAAACACTTCCTCATTCACACGGTTATTTTATTTTTTAAAAACCCAACCAACTATTACTTTTTTCATAGATTTCTAAAAAAAAAAAAAAATACATCTATCACCTCTCTTACAATCATCACTATAATCCTACTCTTTTTCTCTTTTGTCAGTGATCTACTCTTTTTCTCTTTTGTCAGTGATCTCCCTCTCTTCCTCTCCATTGCCAGTGATTTAATCTCTCCAAGGACGTCTTGCTTCTCCCTTGCATTTTCCTTCCACACTTTTTCTTTCTCTTCCTTTATAGAAATAGAAAGTAAGAATTACTCATCTATTACACAAAATAACACTCCTCTTCCTTGGTAACAATAGAAAGCAAGGGTCCCTCATCTATCGAACGCAAAATATCAATCATTCATTTTCTTTCTCGTTAAGGAAAATAAAAATCAAAACTAAATCAATTCTCATATTTCTCAAGATCACCTTCTCGATAATAAATTATAAGCTATTTGACTTATATTATTGTTTAATATTTGAGAATAATTTTTTTTTATTCGGATTATTTTTTTCTTTATTTTTATTGATGCTCATTTTAATTAGTTTAAATAAAAGTTAATATTTATTTATTATGTTATTATATTTATACAAACAATAATGTTAAATTTTAAAGGATGATCAAATTGAAATAAAATAATAAAATCTTATTTACATTTTTAAAAAATTAATAATTTTATTAATTAAAAAAAATATTATCAAAACTTGAATATAAAATTTTAATTAATATTTTGCATTTCAAAAGTTAGAAAATGTCAAAGTAAAAAATATATGCGGTAGACGATTCCAACTCACATTTCACATACCAAGTAAAAATTGAACCCACACTATTTGAGAGAAATGTGGAACTTCTTAGCACCACACCATGCCTGTGGATTGTCGGTGACTAATGGCACTGATAAATTCGTGTGGTTCTTGCCATCTGCAATGGCCACACAGAAGGTCGTCTCGATCTTCTCCTAAAGCATTTATTAATGGCGTATCTCAATTATGGAGATATCAAAGGTCAACTGGACTCTCTTGATCATGTTGCTATACTCTTTGCCTTCTTCTTCAGTCTCCTCTTAAACCTGCAAAGATCGCAATGAACGAACATCAGCATCAATTCCTCGAAACAAAAACAGAGACAGAGAGAACCACTCGACAGGAGAAAGCTTCGCAGGTGAGGAATCCATGTTGGGGAAGAGGATCACGTGCAGGAACACCGTCGAGACAGGCATTGCACACGTGACCTGCTTCTCCAACAAGGCTCTCCTCGCCTAATTATAACTTCTCAACCAGTTCCAGCTCCATCGCTGTGTGTTTGTGTATATATATACACACAGCCATAGCAGAAGTCGACAAGGGGAGAAGTAGAGTCTTGGAGAGGGTTTGGCCATTGGCATGCAACAAGTGCTGATGCGTAAGGAAGTGGGAGAATTGAATGAGGAGGGCCCTGAAATAATATGAAGACAGAACAGAGCAGAGCAGAGAATATAATTTAATTCTTCTCTTACATACCAATCTCGTTTGTCTTTCTTGCTGCACAAAAATACCTCTGAGACCATTGCGTCTGAACCAGCATCAATAATGATGCGTGAATTGAATGCAGGAGTTAACCACACACCAGTTACTTGTATACAAACAATTAGACTGGGATCGAGTTGAAGCTTCACAAGAAAGAAAGCATTAGACTTCAATTATGGGGTTTATGCGACAGGATGGCTACTTTAAATTTTCAGTGTTGGGGTTTTGAAGCCAACGCACGCAAGATGGTAGCTTCCAAGCTGCAAAGAGCAGAGGGTGGGGCATGAATGAAGACAAGGAAAAGTTGACAGAAATATTCCGTGTGGATTGTTCAAACCTAAAATGCATGGTCTAACAAATATGAAGTATGAGCTATCAAAAGTCTTTAACAATTGTACCAAGAAATTAATGTCTGATCGAGTTTTGCATCCACATCTAACTGTGCGTGGTTTGCTCACTGTTAAGAAATCAATGTAACAAGTCACTCATTGGGTTACTCAAGATGCTAGTCCCTTTGGTCAAGCTTGACCTTGGGCTAAAGTATGTCTGATATCAAGACGATTAATTTGTGTCAAAAAAGAAGTTGGATATGTCACATGAAAGGTGATATATATCTTGCAAGCTGAGGACCCAAACAGAAAAGAAACATCACATGAACAACAGAGTATACCATAGTTAATAGGGTTTTAACATTCATCCATAGAGCTAAGCATTCGAGATGCTGAAAACCCTGATATAAAGTGAAGGATGCAATCGACATTCCTGAAACCATATATTCATACAACCTCCAGAAGTGTTACACCAAAAATATCAAATATGCTTCATGTCGTGAGAGCTGAGGCCCCAAATAGCAAAGAAACATCCCCTGACTGAATCGAAATAGGGTTTTTATCATTCACCGATACACCCAAAGATGCTGAAGGCAAAGTGTATATATATATATAACTAGGATATATAAGGAAAGAATCAGAAGGTAGAGCAACAAAAGCTAGGGATGGCTGCTAAGTACCAGATTCTTCAAGGGTATGCTTTGTTGTATCCTGTGTAAGAATTGTCCTTCCTGTTGTTCCTGAAGGCACAGCATCCAATCGAGTACACGATGATGAGAAAGATCAGGAAAATGATATTAACTATAGCAACCTTCTTCCAATCATTCTTGATGTTTGCAAGGACTCCGGCTCTGCAAGATTGGCAGTCATAGCACAGGGCAGACTGGTCGTTACTCCACGTATTGCAGTCTTGAATATCACTTGAAGTGAAGCCGGCAGGTTTATTCCAGTATGTCTCATTCACGTATGTGAAGTTGCAATCTGTAGGAGGCTTGCAGCATCCAGACTGATGTAGGAGCGAAAACACAAGTAAATATGAATACAAGAATGAGACGGTGAAAGATTGGATAAAATGCAAGAACAAAAATGAATGGAACAAACCAGATACTAAGATATACACAAGCTTACTAAGTATCTATCAGCACGAGGAGTCACATTTCTGAAACAACCTTTCAAAAACATGCCAACAAACATTAGGAATCCTATTGGATGATAATCTAGTGGCTTTAGTCAACAATCAGGATTCTTATCAATGCTTTGATGACAAACAACGAGTACTACTATTTCAAGAAAAGCTGCTTATAGCAACTTTTAGTGGGAGGAAAACTAGCAAGTATCCTGGTATAATGTTGAAATTTACAGGATGGAAATGACAATCGACTACGAGAATGATCAAATGAAACATGTAAACTTTAAAGATCTGACACATGCAAGGAATGTTCAAAGGCAGATATAGAGGAGGGCAAGATTCTAAACATGGAAATGCTAATGAAGCATACATATCCAGGAATTATCGATAGCTGGATAATAGACTTGGTGCATTTGTTAGGTTACTTGGGAATCAAACACTGATTGTGAACTAGTTGAATTTTAAAATGACATGAATAAGTTTGATAAATAGAGGAATCAGTATACTTGAAATAATAAGACTACTGCATGAAGAGAACAATCGAAGCGAACTAATAACCACCTAGCAGCTAAACAAATTGAAATTCAGTTAGACAATGAATATATATGATAGTGTCTACATTCATCACAAAAAATAAAATAAAAAACTTCCAAATTTCTTTGAAGTTCAGACCATTTTGGAAAGAGGCAACAGTGAAGTCTGATTCCAAGCTACAATCTAAAAAAATCTCCATAGCTATGATTTTGATACTTTGCAATTTCAAGCGTAACAATATATTATGTTAGAATTTTTTGGGAAGTTTTCTAATAAAAATTTGATTAAAAACCAGACGACATTTAATAAAAAGAGGCAGCTACTCTCCAATGAACTGACAAAGCATATAAGAACACTAATTTCAATGAATAAGAAAACACGTCATATGACATAATATATAAGCTAGTTGCTGGTTCAAAAAATAAAAAAAAATCATGTTGCAGGTTCAAAAGATTTGTGTGCGTTGACCTAAATAATTTTCTAATAGGTGATACAAAGTAAAAGATGTAGCAAGGAAAATCATCAAAAAAGAAAAGGAGTTCAACCTTTACAAGAAAGAAGACTGAGTCTATTAAATTTAGTATTCGACTAATAAAATAAAGCGCCTGGTATTCAATATCAAACTTTCACACAACTACCGAAATTAAATAATCAGAGGACAATAAACAAGGCGTCCTGGAGATAAGAAAAAAGAGAATCCCGTAGAGTAAAGAAGGATCGCACAAATTGAGAAATACCATCCAATACAAAAGTAAAACAGAGAAAGGAAGATTCAACTTAATGTTCAGAAAATGATACACTGAAGATATAGCCTAACCAAATCCTGCAAGAATCCGTCTTTTCTATGATTGTTCGACTGCGGAGTGTGTTCCAGACCTCGATCATCATCAAATTCAAATATTTGTTTCCAAAGACAACAGAGAGACGTTATCTAGACAGCTAACGTAGAGGAACATTTCTATCCAGTCTGCTGAGATCAAACTTAATGTTCAGTAAAATTAAATCATTTGCTCAAATGGAACCTACAAAACCCATTATCCTTGAGATTTGAACCTAACCACGGGAATCAAGATTACTTTTTCGAAAAAAAACATAGCTTGCACTGAAACAAACAAGTAAAGATAAAAATATAAAGTAACGGACAAGCCTCAAAGAGGTTCATAGTAAAGGGACGACCAATGGAACCCTAGATCCAAAATAACTCGTTTTTCAAAGTCCATAGCAATCGGCTTCAAATAGGTATTTGAAACCCAACATTTCCGCATATAAGAAACAAAGAATCCCATGGCTAATCGAGGACTCGGTCGATGATAAAAAGAAGTCAATTTTCAGATTCAAGAGTATAGCAACATGAGAGCACCAACCTGGATAGGAGAGAGGTTATTATTCACGAACTGGTTGAACGACTCGTTCTTTTGAAGGCTTTGGCAGACATCACTATCCTGGATGCAACTCCTAATCCGCCGCCAGTTCTTGGAGTTCTCCATCCTCTTCTGCAGCCAGTTGGAGTAGTCACCAAGGCGGTACTCCTTGAACCCGCGTCCAGATACCGCATCCCCGGCGCCCTTATTGGTGACGACAAAGGCGAAGATGGTGAAGCAAAAAAGGAGGATGATGAGGATGAACATTACGAGGAGGTAGATCCAAAGGAGGCAGGAGTTGCGGCAGCAAGCGCCGACGATTCCTACGATGGACACGAGGAGTAGGAAGACGCCGATGGCGATGATGGGGCCCTGCAGGAACTTCTCGCAATCGGTGGAGGCGCGCCGCCCCAGCCAGATCCCTCCACTCAGGATGGGGATCGACAGCAACAAGGTGATGATGTTCAGGAACCCGATAAGGTTATTGCTGAAGCGAACCATCGTTCCCCTCTCTCAGTCTCTATCTACGGAAGCGAAGAAGGAAGAAGCAGAGGGGTTCTCTTGCCTCTTTGGCTATTGGCGGAGCGGTGAAGAGAGAGAGAGAGTATATATATAGAAAAAGTGCGGGCAGAAAGGTCTCTTTTTTACCCGTCATAAGGAGGGTTTTCCATTGGTTGTCGAGCGTGGGCCCCATAAGAGACCCATGCGGAGGGCTCTCTTTTCTTTGGTTATTGGCTGCGGGTCTCATAGAGAGCTTGGGGGGTTTGACTTGGCATTTGGACTCGTGCGTTTGATAATTTTGTAACTTACGGAGTGTTTGGGAGGAGGTGAGGTATGGAGAGGGTAATTTCGTTTGACAAAGAGTGAGTTAAACAGGTGGAGGATAGAAAGGGGTAAGCGTTAATTTCAGTGAGGGAAAAAGATAATTATCGAATTCCTTGTATCAAAGGGTAAATAAATAATAAAAATTATTTAAATTTCATCCCTATTTCGACGGGGTTGACGGTGGCCTTGGCCCTTGTCTTAAGTGGATGAAGGCACACAAGATGGTGCCGATGTAGACGGCGAGGACGGTGGAGCGAGGGAGACGATGCCGACTACAGTGGAGCAGGCAACACCGACAACTTGTGGAGAGGATGCACGAACCAACAGAGGTAGAGCAACGGCGGCGTTGAGTGTGCTAGTGAGGAAGAGAAGCTTTGTCGAAATGGATAGCACAGTAAATTTAAATTTTTAATAATTAAAGTCATTAAAACTATTCCTAATTTAAACAGATTTTTTAAAATCCCAATCAATTATCTTATTGAGAATAATTTTATAATTTTATATATTTACCTTGTTCCTTCCTTTCCTTTTCTCTCAAATAAGGTAGCATATATTACCTTAATAAATCTTTTTTCATTCTCAAACAAAATGAACCTAAATCCTTTACTTCCTCTCCTTCCTTTTCTATTAATGAACATTTTCTCATCCCACCTCAACAGAGATTAAGGGAGAGGGAGTGTTGATTACTTAATTACGAGTAAACATGATCCATCTTTAAACTATTTATTTTTATTGAAATTCAAACTCTAATTCTTTATCGCTATATTATATTTAATAAGACGTAGAGTGAAGAAAGAAGGAAAGAAATAATAATAATAATTAAATTTCTTTATCAATCACCGTCCCAAAGACAGCGATGCAAATGCAAATGCTGGTTAATTTAGAAAAAATCATTGGTTGAGTAAGCATAGCTTCAAGTGGAAATAACCCGAATCATAAGGAGATAGGGTAAGCGTTGACAATTTATGCATTGTCCGCATGTGATAATGATACGACCAAATCTAAGGCCCTCCGCTCTCTTAATTCAATTCGGGTGGCCTCCTGTAATATGAATGCTATCTTACGTAACCTAACACAATTAGGCATGAAACAAACTTTACAACGTCATACGGCAACCTGAATAATTTTTTTTTATTGTTTTGTGCTTTTTGCTTTATCATCTCTGAATGTAAAAGTCAAATGCCATGAGACAGTGACTTTGATCCATTCAAACACACATGATAGGAAGTCTTAGACAAAGGAGATAATAACTTGTTATTCTCCTGAGTGTCCTTTTCAGCTATAGGCTAATAATTAGGAGATTATGAAATTTCAAAAATTGCATCAGGAATTTAAAAGAATCCAAAGTTGTGTACAATTTTCTTTCTAAAGAATCTACCTTGCGTAATAGCAGCATCAAAAACAAATTCTAAGACATTATTACAACTTACAGGAGTGATTTCAGGTTTTGCAACAGAGAATTCATAGTTGTCCAGAAATACATAACCTTAATTTCAGGGATGAAGAAGTTCATCCAGTTGTAATGGATCAGTGATGCTGATACAAGATAAGGTCAAAAATAATTAAGATTTAGCAAAAAGGATAATGAAATTTTTCTAAATACAGAATAAAGAGCACAAAATTTTCAATGAGCTTTTGGAAGCCTTCTACCATGAGGGAGAATGAGAAGATCAAACCATGACAAGCTGGTGTTTCATTAGCTGAATTTTGTTCTCAACTAGAAATAGAAATGGAAATGGTTGAGTTCTAGCAAAGATAGTGGAAGCTAAAATAATGTATTGTCAATTGGCATCAAAATGAAAACTGATTTCACTTTTATTCCTAGCTTAGTAGCAGCTTTTCGAGCATTAATTGCTTAGAGAAAGATTAGCGGCTTGAGAGTTGATTGCCAATTTGTAAACAAGAGGCAGCAGAACCAAGTCGCTCACACACGAGATCCTGGCTTACTTTCCTCGTTTCCTTCTTGACACAATTTCTGATGCCCATGCTTTGCCTACATCGGTCTTGAATTTTCCTGCAAAGCTAATGGCATGTCGGCAATAAAGAAAAGCCACCAATAGTTAATGCTACGGGCGTCTCATTTTTGTAAAGTCATCTCAAGACTGTTTTTCTTCATACGTTTTAATTTATTTTCTGAAATTCATCAAAGCTTTTCTTCCATAAGCCAACATGCAATGAAGTAGGTCATAATCATAATCAAAGACTGTTATTTATGATAAGATTGAGGAATATCTACATGAGTGTCTTTTTTTTCTTTTACAAAACATGTATAGCTCGTACCTGCAGTAGACTCAAAAAATTCTTCCAGATCAATTCCTTGCTCTGTGAGAATTAATATCCAAGTATCAAGAAACTTAAATAGCAAAGTTTAAGGGACGTATTCATGTGATACAAAAGTATACTTCAATAAGCTATGTCACTAGAAGGAAAACATAACTTGCGGTATAAGCAAAACCTGAAGCAAGGGTAGCATAAGGTCCATGATACCAGTAAGCAAGCTATGTCCTTAAACAGTTAATGAATCATAAAAACTTATGCATACCTAAGGTTTGAAAGGAAATGGAAGATAACATACTATCCTGCGAACTCCAATAGATTTGAGAACCAACAATTCAAAATTTGTACTGCAAGAATATGTTGCCTGGTACAGTTAGCATCAATACTTTTTATATTTTTGTTTATCAAAGTCAGCCCATGCCAACAAAAGTGTAACTCTTCGTGTTCATAGATAAAACCAAAACCCGGAACCACTACCACCATGCTTTTATGATAGCAAAGTCCATTCTAAAATGATGATGCATAGAAAAATCTTACCATCTTCATACTCTAGAGCTTGGAGGATCATCTCGACCTGTAAAACAGTAAAAGTATCATCAAGTTCAAAAGCAGCTAACTGATAAACAACATATAATAAACTCATAACAAATTGGACCTAGGAAAAGGTTTTCAAAACTATTGTTGGTACAGTTAGCATCAATAGTCAAACTCAGGTTTTGATGTTCACCCCCCCCCCCCTTTTTCTCACGTGCCTATGATCCTACGCTATTGTTTTCACTATTTTCTCAGATAGGACCTCTCTCTCTCTCTCTCTCTCCCGCCATATATAACACAAGAACTAGAAAACTGAAAAAGGACAGTAACTTAAAATCTATAGATATTCCAGTCAAGGGAGGTGAATAAAAAATATCAAATAATAAATCTTTTTCCAAGACTCAACATCTAACTAAAATAATCTACCCAGAAGTTGTTATAATAGGATGCAAGAACATGTGATAATTGATCATCGAAGCACAAAAATTTCTTTTCCATCTAATTTGATTGTTCCTTCCCTTGTCATTTTCTAATTGTAGAAACTAGCAAATCACATTTTATCGATTAAATCTTAATTGTGTTTAACTCAAAACCTTTAGTTTTTGTCTCCTGGTACAGATTTCAAGAATCTAACTATATTTTCTTCAATTAGTATCATCTAAGGATACTTATCTAAAATATGACTAATAAATTCATTCAAGTTGTTTCACTGCTTGAAATAGGAGGCTATGAACATCAATCGGCTGCCTGCAAAGCCTGTGAAATGCAAATCCTCTATAAAATTACAAATAAAAAAGAACTAGATGATAATCTGGCAAGACTGCGTGCCAAAATATGTAACTTCAAAAAATACCAGAAAAGAAGGTAATCTGCATTATTATCCCTTCAAATGTAATCCAAATTAAAGTATAAAAACATGGGAATCAAGATTCTCACTTGCAAGTTACGAGGAATCCATTAGGAACATCTCATAATTAACACTTCATATTGGGCCAAAGTAATGTTGACACCAAAGTTGCATTGCCAAACTGATTTATTAGACAATTAATTTCTAGTTCAATTGTAAATCAGAAAAAGTAAAGCCCTTCAATGCCAATATTTAAAAGTAAAAGATAGATCTGGAGTTTGATATGGTTGATGTCATATTTGACCAAAAAAAGATAGATCTAGCCAGAATAATGAAAAATGCACAAGATGGGTATAACAGATTGAATATATGATATGCTTATCAGCATGATAACAGTCACCTGAAGATCATGTGATGCAAAAGTATCAAATATGATAAAAAAAAACAAGCAGCGTTGCTAGAAGCCTGGGCATAATGAATGTCAATATATGCTTAGCAAAAGATAGGAGGCGAACCAATAGTCGAGAAATGTCTACGGTCTCCAAATTAGAGTATAAGAGTTTACCTTGTCAAAGTCCTTGACTAACTTTGCTTCAGGTGAAGAGTTATCTTCATATTCCATCCACAATTCACCTATCTCTTTAGCTGCCAAAGTATCCATAGGAATGGAAAAACATAAGTACCCACACCAATCTTAGTGTTATACATGAGATTATTGCCCAATGAAAAATTCTTAGTAAGCTCAGAAAGGTCTCAGCTTCAACCAGCAATCTAGGAAATGGAAAGTTTGTGAAAGCTAACTTCACCTATTTTTTTACTGATGATAATTGGTGCAAAACTAGAACAGTGACTAGAAAGAACTCGCTAGAGTTTATGTTAAGCATCTGCCGGATAAAAAGGCATACCTCTAGACCCCCCACCAAGTACCTTGCACATATAGTCCAAGGCTTCACGTTCCCTTCGACTCTTTTCCAACTTTGGGACACCATCAGATGGAGTTATGTCACCAACAATGGCTAATGGAACAATTAATAAACACAAAACTTAAATAAGTAAAAAAAAAAATGGATATCAATATAGACTTATTTTAGGTCAAAAACAAAATATGGCAGATAAATAGTTATAATATCAAATTAAATTTGTTACTTTTTCCACTAAAAGTTAGTGAGGACAGAAGACAATATTATGTTCCTTTAATGCTTGATTATGTATCTCAGCTGTCAGAATCATGGAATAGAAGAGAAGAGTCTTTGTGATGAGGTTATCTGAACATATTTTCATTAAACAATAAGATAGTGGTGATGTAAAAAAAAGATACATGCAAACTGCCAGAGCTAAGAAAAAAAAAGTGACGATGAATCCATCACGTCAATCAAATCTGAACGAACTGGTGAAATGATGGGAAATGGGGGCCATGTCTGTCAAATTTTATCAGTCACATTGGCATAATGGTTGAAAGGACCAACATAAAAAGGACGGATTTTCCTTATGATCAAGATCAATCACCAACATACACAGCACTGATAGGTCTTCCTTTCCTCAGTCATACGTATAACTCACAGTGTAAGGATGAACATTGCTACCCTACTGAGTTACCAAGTAAGCAACTCGAAGCTGGATGGGTATTGCTCCACTATAGGTAAAGCTTTCAGTCATTTAATGGATGTCCTATTGGATTGCTACTCTATAGGTAGTCACTGGAGTCTTGAGCACAAGAGAAAGCTTTATGAAACTGATCCTATCAAGTTTTCTCAATAAAGAAAGAAGTCGTTAAAAATTACCACCTACACTGGCTTAGCCTGACATAAGAAGCATGATTCCTTAGTTACGTGTAGCAAAAAGGAATCCATAAGAAGAATGATTCCTTAGAGCATCTCCAACGGCAGCTTTTTACATGCTTCTTATTTTCTCTCGGCTGATGTGGCAAGAAAAAAATTAAGAGCTGGGTTCGACTCTAATCTCTTTCTTTCTTTTTTGAGGGGGCCACAAAATACCTTCCTTTACCATAAAACCGTTGGAGATGCCCTTAGTTATGTGTAGCCAAAAGAATCCATAAGATAGCAATTAGAAATAGCTTTAGCTTCCCATCGGTTCCTTTTGCGTGTCACATCAACTATAAAGAAGATACAGGACCCACAAACTACTTTTTACCAGCCCAACAATCTTTGTTTAGGATTTAATCTACTTATTCTTACATCAACTGCTTCAAGTGGCAAAATTGATTCGCTTGCTACAGCAACTGCTTCAAGTGGCAAAAGCCAACACTAGTGGCTGCTAGCCATTAATGCAGGTGGCCAAGACATGGGGGAAGGCATGTTCGGACGCGCCGAGTTTTGACCCCAATACCTCATGTGGCAACACCCCATGCCTCAACCGCTACACCGCCACGAGGGGGACTACATCAACTGCTTCAATGTGGCAAAAGGCGATTCACTTGCCCCCAACACCCCTATCAACCCATCCCTAGACCAACACGGAGGAGGTAAATCACGGGTGACTACTAGTCATTAGTACAATGGCGAAGGCATAGGGGAAAGCATGCACAGACAGGCCTAGTTCCAACCCATTGACTTAATATGGCAACACCCCATGTCTTAACCACTGCACTGCCCCACCCCAAGGGACTACATCTACCTATGTACATATCCATCTAATATAATTGGGACAAGTCTCATCAACTTAGAAAAAGAAGCTTCCCTGCAGGTTTCAACTGTGTTCTTGAACTTAACCCCCCATCCCAATCAACTCCACATTTTGGTCCGTTGGTCAAACCAGAAGTTTCTCAAGGAAGTTTTAGACCATGACATGAACTAAGTGAAGTTCACATAGATAACTGATTTTGAGCATGCATCCATGAAAATAAGATTTTGGAAAATATACAGTACTATTAAGTCGTCAAATTCCCAAAATCCATGAGAAATATGTAACCTTGTAGACACTGAACACATTATATCCTGGAATACAATGGTGTGCTGATCGTTGTCAATGTCAAATTGGGTTAAGAAAGATTGTGTTTGTTCTACTCTACACTTTCACTGTGAACTAAAAAGTTTGTATTTTTTTGGGTTTGTTTGAAAGTTGAAACTGAAAAAGTTTATGATCATGTTCTCAATACTAATATCCGTGGTAAATATGCAGAGTTTTTAAGTCTTTGGTGATAAATTTAACTATTAATCCATCAAAAAAAGGAACTAAAAAACAAATTAAATGAACACAAACTAAGTAATTAAGCAAACCAAAGGTGCCCATTCCCACCTTCAGCAATATCGTGCACAAGCGCCATTTTTACACACCTACCCAACACCAAGAACCAAGGAACTCTGTCAGAGAACCCAACACAAGGGCATTCCCCTAAGGCACGAGGATGAGAGAAACCCCAACCTGTCTCGATTGATTCCGGGAATATCCTCGAAAACGAGGGACATGATGCCCATCCTGTACATGTGGTCTGCCACAGACTCCGGCTTTCGGACACCACGCTGCACCCACCCAGTCCTCTCCGTTGTCTAAGGAGAACCAGAAAACCAAGAACCCGTAGCATTAGGCGGCGGATCCGCGCCGTGCTAGAGAAACCAAAAGAACCAAGAGAGAGAAATAACCTTGAGGCGGTGGCATAGGGAGAGGAAATCGATGGCGGAGGAAGCGGAGGAGGAGGGGGCGGAGGAGGGAGGGGGAGGGGCGGAGGGATCTGGCGGCGAGGCCATGCGGACCGTAAGATGGGAAATCCGACGGATGGGCGCGAGACGAGGTGAGAAAAGAAGCGGGAGGAGGGATTTGGGGTTGCAGATTGCGCCTCCTCGCCCACCCATGACTTTGAGCCGCTGCTTCTACTAGATAACGGCGCTAGCAAGGTGGAGAGTGGAGACGAGATGACTAAGTCAAATTGTAATATCGAAGCAGAAGTGTGGCCCGGACCTGGACCAAGCTAACTAGATGATATGGCTGGGCATAAAGATTGACTCATTGTTTCTTGGATCTAATATATTGGGTATGTGCGTAAGGTATGTTAAGTAGCAGGTAGATTTGTGATAGCACACGGGGGTTGTCCAAGCATGAGTTGAACGGGAGGTTTACTTGACAGTGATGATCATATGCGAAGGTTGAACGTGCGAAATCTGAGCATTTGGCCAAGCATGACTTGCAGAAAACGTGAGTCATGGCATACAGCAGGTGCATGTAATGCAGCATGAAGGATGATGCAACAAAGTGCTATTCAGCTCAAGCCCATGAAGCAAAACTATGGGTCAAGCACAAGGGTGCATGCTGGCCTTTGACATGGTGTCAAGGCAGCAAATGATATGGATGACAGTTTATGACATGTGGCATAATAGTTGAGGAAACTACCATGTAACTGCTTGTAACCGTCATACCAACTTCTGCCTATGAATTATTAATAGACATGGTTGGCAATGGCAAAGGAACATGAGGGAATGTATGAATAATCTGTCAAGATAATCCACTTGTAATCCTTTAGTATTAATACAAAAGGTTGGGAGTTTTTTCCTGTACATTGGCTTCTTCTTGCTGGTGCTTGTCTAGTGTCTTATCTTGTGCATTCTATAGCACTTCGATGGTGCAATTGTAGGTTGAATCAAGTGTGGTGTTTGGTCACTGCGCAAGAAATTTCTAAGGTAAAAATTACCCTATGACAACTGGTATCAGAGCGCAGAAACATGGTTGATGGCAATCACGAAATTAGAGAAACACTTTCTTCTCTGGAAGTCTTGCTTGGTGCGGTACCGGAATGAGAGGATGTTTATAATCTAATTGTAAAGATTCTCGACTTGGAGGTTAATCTGGAGCAGATCGAAGAATCTTTACTGGAGGAGATGGCACAATTACGGAAGAATAATGAGGATCTACGCTTTGAAGTTATTGTTCTGCGAAGAACAATGACTTCTAGTGTAGAAATAGGGCCTCATCGTCCGTTGGTAAGAGTTCCTGAACCAAAATCCTTTGGAGGTACACAGAGTGCCAAGGAACTAGAGAATTCCCTATGGGATATGGAGCAGTACTTTGTGGCTGTAAAAGTACTTGAAACCGAGAAAGTAACAATTGCAAGCACATACCTTGTTGGTGATGCAAAGCTCTGGTGACGAACCCGCATGGTGGATGATACAAATGCGGATCAACATAAAATTGATACGTGGGATTGGTTGAAGAAGGAGATGAAGGATCAATTCCTTCTAGGCAACACCTCATGGATTGCATGAGATGGCTTGAAACGTCTCAAACAGAGTGGTTCTGTGCGAGACTATGTCAAAGAATTTAGTTCTTTGATGCTAGATATTCAAAATATGTTCGAGGAGGATAACTTGTATAACTTCTTGTATGGTTTGCAGTCCTGGACATAGGTTGAACTTCGAAAGCAAAATGTGAAGGATTTGCCTAGTGCAATTGTTGTTGTCGATGCCTTGGTGGACCTTCGCATGAGTAAAGATAATTTGAACACTTCTTCATCTTCCAAGTCTAATTTTATCCACAAGGATAAGAAATGAGAATGGAAGAAAGACGACAAGAAGGACAAAAAGAAGGATCTGGGAAACAACCAAGGCAAAGAAAAGACAGAGCATTCGGCTACCCGAGGAAAGGATAATTTGGAGAATCAGGGTTGTTTCTTGTGAAACAACCCTCATTTTGCTAAAGATTGTCCAAAATGCGAGAAGTTAAATGTCCTCTTGGTGGGGGATAAAGGAGAAGATTATGAACAGAAAATTGTTACGCTTGTTAACCTTTTACAATTGCTTGACCTAATTATTGATTATGAGTTTATTGAATTACTAACCAATATGTCAGAAGACATGGTGCGAGTTCACTCTCAATTGTTATACATTTTTGTTGAAATGAATGGGACAAGTGTGAATGCTATGGTGGATACGGGGGCTACTCATACCTTTGTATCTGCCAAGATGGTGGAAGATTATGGGCTGTCAATAAGCAAATATCTAAGCTACATCAATGGGTGAATGTCAAGGGTCAAGGCGCAGTCAGTTGTAGGTATGACTACAATGCACCTTTAATTGTTGGATCTTGGGTTGGAAAGGCAAATATGATGGTGATTCCACTTGAGGATTTCCAAATAATCGTGGGTATTGATTTCTTGTGGAAGACAAAGACGGTGGTCATGCCTCATTTGGATGGAGTAATGGTAATGCAAGAGTCAAATTCGTGTTATGTTCCTACTGTGTATCCTTATGGTAAGGGCTAGAAAAAGGGGAAGACAAACATTATATCTGTAATGTCACTGAAGAAAGGCTTAAAGCGCGCGAGGCGAAACAACTTATTTGATTGTCTTAATCGACATCAAATCGAACAAGAATATTGAGTTGTCAGTTGGTGTCAAAGACATTCTGTCCAAATTTGAAGATGTGATACCCTTGGAGTTACCGAAACACTTGCCACTAAGGGTGTGTTTGGTTCAAGTTATCATATATAACCTTGGTTATGTGATTATCAAGTAATCACATAACCAAGGTTATATGGGGAATAAAATATAACCAAATATTATTTGGTTCAACCTAGTTAATGAACAAAAAAAATTATTTATTTGAAGGTTTTAATAAATAACCTAGTTTAATATTTTACTATATTACCCTTAGTTACAAAACTAACCATATATTATTATTATTATTATTTAAACTCTACGTTTTATTTATTTTTCACATTTTTCTTTATTTCATGTGTTTTTTTTTATTTCTTTCTATTTTTTTTATTTTTCCCATTTTTAATTTAAAATAAATATTTTTTTTTTTATTTTTTATGTTTTTTTTATTTTTTAAAATTTTTATGTTTTTTCTGTTTTATATTTTTTCCTATTTTTATATATATTTTTTTAATTTCTTATGTTTTTTAATTATTTTTTACGTTTTTTATTTTTTTAAGTTTTTCCTATTTTTATGTTCTTTTCCCAATTTTTTTATTATTTTTATGTTTTTTCTATTTTAAATTTTTTTAAATGTTTTTTTAAGTTTTTTATTTTTTATTTTTTATTTTTTAAATTTGTTTAATTTTTTTCTTTACATTTTTCTTTTTATCACATTTTTATCTTTTTTGAGAGTATTTTGGGTAAAAAAAATTGTGTTAACCCCAGAATCAAGAAAAACCTCAGTTTTCTGAGATTTTCCGATTCCAGGTTGCATGCCCCTTTTGCTGACGTGTCGAGCATGGAACATACTCGGAAATTATCGATTACATAAACCAAACAAGGTTTTTGTTGATAACCTTGGATGAATAACCAAGGTTATCAAGGATAACCCCGAACCAAACGCACACTAAGGAGAAATGTCGACCATAAAATCGAATTGATCTCTAGTGTTGTCCTTCCTGCAAGTTTGTCGTACCATATGTCTCATTTAGAACTTGTTGAATTGCGTAAACAATTGAATAAACTGTTGAAGGTAAGGTATATTCGACCATCTAAGCCTCCTTTTGGTGCACCAGTGCTGCTCCAAAAGAAAAAAAAATGATGGCTTGAGGATGTGCGTGGATTATAGGGCCTTGAACAAAGTAACGGTGAAGAACAAGTATCATGTTCTGTTGGTGTAAGATTTGCTGGATAGATTGAGTAAGACGTCATGGTTTTCAAAACTTGACTTACGATCAAGTTATTAGCAAATTTAGAATTGTAGAAGAAGATGAGGCCAAAACAACATGCATGACTCGTTATGACTCTTACGAGTTTTTGATCGCGCCCTTTGCCTTGACAAATGCCCCTGCTACCTTTTGCAACTTGATGAACAAGGTGTTGTATGACTCCCTTGACAACTTTATTGTAGTTTATTTGAATGATATTGTAATCTACAGCAAGTCATTGGAAGAGTACTTGGAGCACTTAAGGGATGATATTTGATCAGCTAAAGAAGCATTAACTCTTTGTAAAGAAAGAGAAGTGCGAGTTTGTTAACCAAGAAGTAATGTTCTTGGGACACATGGTCAGCAAGTGCCATGTTCAGATGGATTCAAAGAAGGTGCTCGCCATTGTTGAGTGGCAACTGATAGGACCTTTGCATACGGATAGAGGGGGGTGAATAGTCTTTCTTCAATTCGTTACCTACAATTTGTTAACGGAAGCACAAAAAGGAATGAAATTGAAAAACAATAAGAAAGTAAGGTTAACTCCTTAATTTACTTGGTCTCCACCTCCTTGAGGTGACTAATCCAAGGCACACACACTCAATAAAACTTCATTATGATATTCCCCTTTTCGATTCAAGAATAAAGGTGGAGAAATCTTTAACAAGATTATCTTTTCCACTCACAAGATTAAAGATGAGCTTAGGAGGAAGAGAATGAGAGTGTGAAGGCTTGGAGATCACTTGGAGAGCTTAACAGTATTTTGCATCAGTTGCATTTGTCTCTCCAAGCTTCTAACCTTATATACAGGTTGTTGAAAATCCCGATACCAGTCGACTGCTAAAACATGTAGTCGACTGGTAGCACGCATCGACTACTATTCCCGTTCAAATCTGCGGGGATTCTATACGTCATCATCCTAACAACATTATATCAATCAACTGCATGTTTTAGCAGTCGACTGATATCTACGAGCTAAGCGAAAAGAAACATTCTGTTCACTCCTAGTCGACTAGAGCAGTTGACTGTACCAATTGGCTGTCATAACTAGCAGTCGACTGGTGTCAATTTACGCATTCCCACTTATCCTCTCTGGAGTTGCCCTTGAAGTCATCCTCCTCAGCCTTGTCCCTCGGATGCACTCAAGCCTGCAGCTCTTCTTCGTGCGATCCTTCACTTTGTCTTGAGGTTCACTTCTCTTCACTCCGTTGCTCCTTGTCCGTGGTTCCTTGGATGCATCATCCTTCATCAATCTTCAAGGACCTGAGCCATAATATGAGACTTTCCAAGCTTGTGTAATTTATCAAGTCCTGCACAACTTAAGTACATATTAGAACCTATATAAAACCTAACTTAAACTCTTTGACACACACATCAAAAATAGTGATCGTTCAATTAATCATAGGTCGATTGTATCAACAATTTTCCCTTTTTTTATGTGTGACAATATGTTTAAGTTAGACATAAGAATAACTTTGAAAATTATAAACATGAAGCATAAATCATGAAGTATAAATCATGAAATCCAAACTCCCCCTTAACATATGCTCTATCACATAATTTTCAAAAACAACTTTCTAACTTAAACTTGTCTCATCCTCCCCCTTTGACAAACATCAAAAAGGATAGAGAAAGCAACAATCCCATCGTGCTCATTAATCCAAAAATACCAGCAAAGTGAAATCAGGCCCTAAAGACACAGGATACTCCCCAAATAATTAATCAGACAAACCTCGAACAGAATAGACATAAAACTAGGGAAACACATGCGCACATGAATATATACTAATAGTGAAACAGAAGCATATAAGAAATAGTACTAAAAGGCTTATAAATAAACATAACAGTCATGCATAGATAGATATGCAAAGTCCTCAAGAGACATAGTTAGAAGAAACAACAACATCAAAGGTGTTCGAGGTGATAGATAATAAACAAGTCAAAGCCAAAGATGCACCGGACACCAAGTAACAGAACATAGATATTACGCCGAAGCATCATCATGGGAAGGAGGAGAAGGAGGGCCCTGGTAGGCAAGATCCCAACGTCGCATCATGTCAAACATCTCTGTCTACTGCTAGCGGGAACTCCGAAACTCCTCACGAACAAACTCCTCCAAGTGAAAGACTCGCTCCCATAGGGACGTACGCTCCGCTCCTGAAACAGGGGCAGGGACCTCCTCTGCATTATCCTCTAAGTCGGAATCATCCTGGCCAGGTCAGCGGCGCCAAACCATAACACCCTCACGCTACTCAATCTGTGCTAATGAGATCTGTTGAGGCCCTAACTGATCAAAGTCCTTGGACAACTGATGCAATGACCCCCTAGTGACATCTATCCCTTTAGTGATGAAAAACGATGTCAAGACGTGACAGAATGACATGTATAACTTTTCTTGAACTGGTCTAGAAAAGTGAATGATGGACTCATAGACCTGAAGGGCGACATCAATATCAAGACACTGCTCCAAGCATACATCATGACTAAATGAGGAAGTCTAATCTTGGCTTGCCCTTTAGTTAATATGCGCAGGAGACAAGCAATGACAACCTTATAGAAAATGTAACTAGGGACTGACATACGTGTGACATCAAAAATGCATTTTAGGGAGCCCTGGGAGCATGAAAGTAATGCTGATGAATCATATCTATGGAGACATGGGAAAGTGACTCAGTGAGGGGATCATTAACCTGGGGAAAACACATGAATGTGCTAGCAGATCACCTACATCCTAAGAATGACCTCAATACATCAGGTGTGAACTCAATGGATATCCCGTCGACCGTAGTGATATATGCTTGACCACCGGTATGAGGCGGACTCAGATTATTATAGAATTCCTTACATAGATATAAATTAATCGTGGTCATACAATGGAATAACTAATCCAAACCATAATGCACACCTATCTCTACGATGTCAAGGGCAATTCTGGTAAAATATGAGCGATTGAGATACCGACAACTCATCATCTGAAAGATAGTATTCTCAAAACGGAGTCAGCTGGCCTCGGAGGGAAACCGATTTCCTGAAGGCGTGGGAGGGGACTGCTGAGAGATACCCTCATCAACTTGACGTTTTTGCCTAACTTTAAACCATGTAAGTGCAATACACAGTGGCCATTTTGAACCAAATAGGAAGGGAAACGAAACATAGACAATTTTAGACATGAATCAAACTAAAATTTGAAGAGTCAAGTTGAAAGAAAGCATTACCGACACTCCATGTGCCTCTGATTGATCGGTTGAAGATGGAACGACAGAATCCTCAACCCTAGACTCAGATTGGCCGCTTGACCTTGTTTCAAAGAGAAGATGTGGTTGCTAGAGAAGAGGAAATGTAGATCCAAGGGTTTATAAAGGTTTGGAGGGCAAGGAAGAGTCGGAGGAGGCAGGCGCGAGGAGTGACAGACGAAAAACTAGCGAACGACGGTGGAACCTAGGGTTTCTACCGCCGCCCGATCGGGCGCGCGTATATATAAAACCAAGGGTACCAGTCGACTAAACCCCCCAAAAAAAACATACAAAACCATTTTGTGTTGTGGGACAGTATTATCAGTCGACTGAGTAGTCGACTGTGCCAGTCGACTGCTGTCTGTATCAGTTGACTGGCACGCAGTGTACTAGAATTATTCCGGATCCAAGTTTCAGAAATGCGCCAATTAATCTCTAGACCTTCAAAAATATTGAATGTTTATGGAGAGGTTTGTTATGTCGATATCTGTTTGGGAAAATAAGTATAAAATTGAATTCAACTCAAATTTCAAGATAGATACCAACCTCATAACCATCAAGATTACAAAGATGCAACCTTGATCTAAAACACTAGTTTGGGTTTCTCCTTAATATATTTGACCTAGCCAAACCTGAATGTATTCCTAGTATTCATTTATATGATAATTTTGCATCTAGTTCATAGTTAGATACCTTTAGACCCATAATGCAAAATGCATGCAAGATTATATTATTTGAAATTTCCAATCATATTCTTGGAGCAATGAGCACATTGATTGTGCACAAGCTTTCCCAATGATTGGTCCAATGAAGGATTAATATCTATAGATGTCATTTTGGTTCGAAGTAATGCATCATAACTAATATGATGAACCAAATGCATCTTTCTAATATCTCACATGATGTCTAAGTATAAGCAAAGTATCCTAGATCCTTTGTGAGATACATTCAAATGTTAACTTATGGGATCATGAAAAGCTAAATCCACTATTCTACGAGGCACATACCGAGTTCTCTCCTAATGGAGGTAAACTCCGCTTCGGGTAAAGACTTGGTAAAAATATCGGCAAGATTAAATTTAGATTTAACGTAAATTAGTTCAATGTCTCCTCTTGCCACATGATCTCTAATGAAGTGATTTTTTACCTCAATGTGCTTTGTCCTAGAGTGATGCACCGAATTTTTGGTCAAATTGATGGTGTTCACATTATCACACAATACCTTGACCTTGGAACAGTGTAGCTCATAATCCTCTAAGATATGCATTATCCAAAGCAATTGAGTTACACAATCACCCATGGCCACGTACTCGGCTTCGGTAGTGGACAAGGCCACACAAGGTTATTTTTTACTACTCCAATTTACAAGAGAAGGTCCAAGAAATTTACATCCACCGCTAGTACTCTTTCTATCTAATTTGCAACCTGCATAATCGAAATCGATATATCCAATTAAGTCAAAATTTCGAGTCCTAGGATACCAAAGACCCGCATTAAGAGTGCTCTTGATGTATCTCAAGATTCTCTTTACCGCTATTAAGTGCGACTCTTTGACATATGATTGGTATCTTGCATACATTCCTACCGCAAATAATATGTCCGGTCTACTAACGGATAGGTATAGCAAACTGTCAATCATGCTCCTATATTGCTTTGGGTCTACTATGTTTTCTTCTTGATCACTATCTATCTTGGTATTAGTCCCCATAGGAGTAGATACTCCTTTAGTATTTTCCAACCCAAATTTTTTGATAAGTTCTTTAGCAAATTTTGTTTGGCAGACATGAGTTCCTCCACTAGTTTGTTTAACTTGTAATCTCAAAAAGAAACTCAATTCTCCAACTAGATTTATTTCAAAGTCACTTTCCATGTGTTTGATAAAGTCATGAAGAAGTTCATTATTTGTTGAGCCAAAAATGATATCATTAACATAGACTTGAGCAATAAAAATGTCTTCATCCTTAGACTTTAGAAATAATGTTGGGTCAATTGTTCCTCTTCTAAAACCCTTAGAGATTAAAAAAAATGAAAGTCTCTCATACCAAGTCGAGGGAGCTTGTTTTAACCCATATAATATTTTCTTAAGTTTATAAAAATGGTTCGGATAATCCATATTTTCAAATTCGAGTGGTTGTTCTACATAAACTTCTTCCTTAATAAACCCATTTAGGAAAGCCGATTTTACATCCATTTGATGAAGTTTAAAACTCATGTAAACGACATATCCTATTAAGATTCGGATGGACTCTAACCGAGCTACCGGAGCATAAGTTTCATCATAATCAAGTCCCTCTACTTGATTGAACCCCCTAACTACCAACCTAGCCTTATTTCTAGTGACTCTCCCTTGATCATCCAATTTGTTTCTAAAAATCTATTTTGTTGTAACAATTGTGTTGGATCATAGATTCGATAGAGGGGGGGGGGGGAATATCGATTAAAAAAATTCTCGAGTAAGCAGTGGAATAATAAATGCGAAAAAATGACACAAGTAGTTTTACTTGGTTCGGAGCCTGTGTCGACTCCTACTCCAAGGCCCGCATGTAAGGGTACTTTCGATGGATAATTCACTAACAATTCGAAATAATTGTTTACAACTTAAAGTACACGAAAGCTAATGAAAAAATAATACTGACAAGAAAAAGAAGAATGAAATGAGCAGAGCGTTGTCAGGCTGTCTTCGCAGCGTCGTAGGAGCACCAGAGAGCGAATCGTGAGTTGTTATTGGAGCTTCAGCCTTTACCCTCCTTATATAGGAGGTTCGGGGCGCCTGGAACCTCCAGAGTGCCCTGAATATGATGTAGCGGAGCCAACCAGGGCGCTCCACGTGACGAGATGACGTTGCGGATAAAAGTTCACCTCCGGGTGCCCGGATCCCTCCCGGGCGCCTGGACTCTGGTTTTCCAACAACTTCCTTCTTGCAAGAAAACGTTGGTTCGGAGGCAAACATATGATATATATATCTTGCAAAACAAGGTGTTAGTACAGTTTAAAGTTAATAATTAGAGTATTAGCTAGATTCCGTCTCCTCAAGACCGGAATCTAGTCACGATCTCGACTTAGAGATCCGAAATGGGTCTAAGTCGGATCAGCGCCTAATGTTCCCTTCTAGGGAACGCGTCCTCACAGTCACTCTCCTCCAGTGACTTACCTTCACTTACCTGCCAAATGTCCGGTCAGCCCTTCGACCCATCCGGGCTTCGTGCCAGCTATCCGGTCAATCCGTCGACCTAGCTGGACTTCGTGCCAAACGTCCGGTCAGCCCGTCGACCCGTTTGGACTTCATGTCAGACATCAGGTCAACCCGTCGACCCGTCTGCGTTTCTCCTGCACACTCGGTTAGAGTGTTAGATAACAACAAAACTAACTTAACCTATTTTGTCATTCATCAAAATTTGAGTTAGACCGTTAGTGCTAACCGCACCAATAAATTGTACTATCCTTAGGTCTTGAAACTAACTCTCATACGTCACTTCTTTCAAATTGGTTCAACTCTTCTTGCATTACTAGAATCCAATCCGTATCAAATAAGGCTTCATCAATTGTTTTTTGTTCAAGTTGCGATATTAGAGCAATGTGACTAGTATGATCTCTAAAGTAGGATCTAGTTCTTACCCCTTGTACAACATCTCCAACTACTTGATCAATAGGATGATCTTGATGATGCCTTAAGGTCCTAGGAATTATGGGATTATCACCTTCATGATATTCATTTGTGTCATTGCTTCTTTCATCATCCGAACTCCTTTTTCCTCCCCCTTGATCAATGCCTCCTAAATGTAAATCTTGTATTTCTTGAGTAATATTTTGATTTTGTTCAATTATATCCTTATCAATGGATGATTTCTTAGGATAAGTGTTAGTAGACTCATCAAATTTAACATTGGATGATTCCTCAATCGTTTGAGTTTTTTTGTTATAAACTCTATATCCTCTACTAGTAGATGAGTATCCAACTAGGATTCCCTCATCTGACTTGACCTCAAACTTTCCTAAGTCATTTTTTGTATTAAGAATATAGACCTTACACCCAAATACTTTGAAATAGTGAATTGATGGAATTGTTCCATTCCATAGTTCAAAGGGTATTTTTCCTAGAAAATTGTGAATCAAGACACAATTTTGGATATAACATGCGGTATTAACCGCTTCGGCCCACAAGTAGCTAGGTAAGGAATATGCATTGAGCATGGTCCTAGTCGCCACTTGTAAGGCCCTATTTTTCCTCTCCACTACACCATTTTGTTGAGGTGTTCTTGGACAAGAAAATTCATGCGTATAGCCATTTTCTAAACAAAACTTAAAAAAGTTCAAATTTTCAAACTCTCCACCATGATCACTTCGAATTCTATCAAATTTTAGGTTTTTTTTTTCATTTTCTACCCTTTTGGTAAATCCTATGATTATTTCTAAAGTTCTTCCCTTATGTTTCAAGAAATAAACCCAAGTATATCTAGAGTAATCATCAATTATTACCAAACAATATTTGTTATTTATCAAGGAAGGTGTTCTATGACAATCAAAAAGATCCAAGTGTAATAGTTCTAATGGTAATGACGTACTAGTTAAAGTTTTACCTTTATGTGATGGTCTTGATTGCTTACCCTCTTGGCATGCATCACACAATTTGTTCTAGATGTACTTGATTTTTGGTAGTCCCTTCACTAGCTCCATCTTGACTACTTTGGTTATGTTCCTCATATTGATATGTCCAAGTCTTCTATGTCATAGTCATCCTTCCTCTTCTTTTGATATCAAACACTTAATAGAGGGATTAGAACATATGAAAGATCAACATAATATAGATTTGTTTTTCTATATCCTCTTAACACAACATTTTCAAGACTCTTGTGCTTGACTAAGCATTTTTCGGGATGAAACTCTACATTGTATCCGACATCATATAATTGACTAACACTAAACAAATTAAATTTCATATTTTTAACCAATAGGATTTTATGAATGGTAATTGTAGATGATACCTCAATTGTACCTTTGCCTATAATCTTGAGCTTTCCACTATTCCCAAATGATACCGTTCCCTTCTTTATATAATTTATTGTGGAGAACTTGCTCACATCACCGGTTATATGCCTTGAGCAACCGCTATCCACAATCCACATACTTGCATCCTTCTTCTCTTCTACCTAAGCAACATAAAACACACAACTCTTTGATACCCATGCACTTGATTCGGAAATGTCATTCAAATATTTCTTAGGCACCCAAGCTTGTTTTACCTTTCCTTTAGAGTTTTTCTTAATTTTGTTTCTAAGTGCATCATTTCTAGTACCATTGATTAGAGACATGTATGCAACTTTCTTTTCTTTAGATCTATATCATATTCCGATTTTGTTGTAAACGGCTCTTTGGTCTCTAATGATCATATCTAAATATTTGGATCCATTTGTGAACTTCTCTAGACATGTTCTTAGCTCAATCACACCATTCTTCAATTTTTCATTTTCTTCCTTGAGCATACTTGACTCGCTAAATGAACATGCATCATTTCTAATAGACTTAAACTTTCCCTTCAAGGTCTTCACCTTAGATTGTGATTTAACAAATACATTTTTGAGATGAGCAATAGTTTTATAAAGAAAGTCTACTTTGGAAAATTCTTTTTCCTCATCATCACTTGATTCTTCTTCATTTGATGAATCCTCCTCACTTGACACTTCCTCTTGACTTGATTCTTCTTTGTCATCTTCAAATGTCATAAATGTCATATGTCGAGTAACATGGCATAACTCATCTTTATCCGATGAGTCAATGTTTGGTGTATCCCATGTAGCTTGGGCCACCATGACTTCCTTCTTCTTTTTCTCCTTCTTCTTCTCCTTTTCTTCTTTCTTCTTTAATTCTAGGCAATTTAGCTTGATGTATCCTTTCTTGTTACATCCATAATAAGTGACATTAGTGTTAAAACTTTGACTACTTTTACCTTTAGAGGGTTGAAACATTTTCTTCACATCATTTCTTGTGAATTTCCTTGATCTTCCCATCATCTTCTTGACATAATGAGTCACTTCACTTGCCGACATTTCATCATCACTATACGATGATTCTTGCTCGGATTCGGATGATGAGGATTCCACCTTTCTCTTGTGAAACCACATTAGCTTGTTCATGAAGTTCAAATTCGTAAAATAATTCATCAAGCTTGACTAAAGAAAGATCTCTAGAAACCTTATACGTATCAACCATTGATGCCCATAAGGTGGTTCTAGGAAAAGATTGAAGAACATACCTTACTAGGTCCCGATTGTCAATTTTCTCACCTATTACATGAAGCTCATTTACTATCTCTTTGAATCTACCATGCATTTGACTCACGGTCTCATTGGTCTTCATAGTGAAAGTTTGAAGTTGCCCTAACAAGAGATCTCTCTTGGCCTTCCTTGATCCGCTTGATCCTTCATTTAACTCAATGAGTTTTTCCCAAAGCTCTTTGGCGGAATTTAATGGTCCTACTTTGCTTAGTTGCTCCTTTGAGAGTCCACATTGTAGGATTGTTATGGCCTTTGCATTTACTTGAGCCTTCTTTGTCATCTCTTTTGTCCAATCCTTGGTTGGAAGAGGTGCTCCTGATCCATCTTTTGACTTCTCAAATCTATCTACAACACTAAACTAATTTTCAATATCAATTATTAAATAACACTTCATCCTACCTTTCCAATATGTGAAGTCGTTGCCATCAAAGAAGGGTGATCTAGCGGTGCTATATCCCTCTTGAAAAGCCATCTTGATGCTTCGATTGACGGTGAGTTCTTCCGATGTAAACCTGACTCTGATACTAATTGATAGAACCTTTGCGTGCGGCTAGAGGGGGGGTGAATAGGCTTTCTTCAATTTGTTACCTACAATTTGTTAGCGGAAGTACAAAAAGGAATGAAATTGAAAAATAATAAGAAAGTAAGGCTAACTCCTTCATTTACTTGGTCTCCACCTCCTTGAGGTGACTAATCCAAGGCATACACACACCCAATCAAACTTCACTATGATCTTCTCCTTTTCGATTCAAGAATGAAGGTGGAGAAATCTTTAACAAGATTATCTCTTCCACTCACAAGATTAAAGATGAGCTTAGGAGGAAGAGAATGAGAGTGTGAAGGCTTGGAGATCACTTGGAGAGCTTAACAGTATTTTGCATCAGTTGCATTTGTCTCTCTAAGCTTCTAACCTTATATATAGGTTGCTGAAAATCCCGATACCAGTCGACTGGTAGCACGCAACGACTACTATTCCCATTCAAATCTGTGGGGATTCTGTGCATCATCATCCTAACGGCATTATATCAGTCAACTGCATGTTTCAGCAGTTGACTGGTATCTATGAGCTAAGCGAAAAGAAACATTCTGTTCACTCCTAGTCGACTAGAGCAGTCGACTGTACCAGTTGACTGTCATAACAGCAGTCGATTGGTGTCAATTTACACATTCCCACTCATCCTCTCCGGAGTTGCCCTTGAAGCCATCCTCCTCAGCCTTTGTCCCTCAGATGCACTCGAGTCTGCAACTCTTCTTCATGCCATCCTTCACGTTGCCTTGAGGTTCACTTCTCTTCACTCCGTTGCTCCTTGTCCATGGTTCCTTGGATGCATAATCCTTCACCAATCTTCAAGGACCTGAGTCATATGATGAGACTTTCCAAGCTTATGTAATTTACCAAGTCCTGCACAACTTAGGTACATATTAGAACCAATATAAAACCCAACTTAAACTATTTGACACGCACATCAAAAATAGTGATCGCCCAATTAATCCTAAGCCGATTGTATCAACAACAACCTCCTTCAATCGTTCCGGAACTACGATTATTTTTGGGCGTGGCAAACTACTATTATAAATTCATTGTTAGATATTCAAAAAAGGCTATCCCATTGACAAACGTATTGAAGTATAATATGTGGTGGGAATAGTCAG
The DNA here is from genome assembly GCF_018446385.1 of Zingiber officinale. Taxonomy (NCBI): domain Eukaryota; kingdom Viridiplantae; phylum Streptophyta; class Magnoliopsida; order Zingiberales; family Zingiberaceae; genus Zingiber; species Zingiber officinale. The sequence continues at coordinate 127,873,624 of NC_055992.1, forward strand.
ATGCATGTAAGAAAGCATTCGAAAAATTGAAGATGACAATAGCATTCGAAAAATTGATGATGACAATGGCATCTGAACCAGTGTTACGCTTACCGGACTTCGAGTTGCCTTTTGAAGTACATACTGATGCTTCTGATAAATCTATTAGCGGCGTGTTGGTACAAGAAGGTCATCCCGTTGCCTTTGAAAGTGGAAAACTCAATGTGGTTGGATAAAAATACTATACTTATGAGAAGGAAATGGTTACAGTTGTTCATTGCCTACAGGTTTGGCAGGTATACTTGTTGGGAACAAGATTTCTTGTGAGAACTGATAATGTTGCTAACACTTTCTTTGCAACTTAAAAGAAATTGTCCCCTAGCAGGTTCGTTGGCAAGAATTTTTGACTAAGTATGATTTTTCTTGGGAGCATAACTTGGAAGACATAATTAAGTAGTAGATGCATTGAATCAGAAGGAAATTTTTGCCAAAATTTTTCCACTTTCTATTCTATCTCAAGAGTAGAATCAGATATGTTAGACAGAATCAAGGTTGTTGCTACAAGTGACACAACTTATGGAAAATTGGTGCAACAAGTAAGAGATGGGGGCATATAGTGGTACTGGATTGAGGACGATCTCCTAATTTACAAGGGAGAGAGAATCTTCATACTTGCAGTGGGTGGTTTGCGGAGAGAGGTGTTGAAGGAAACTCATGACCCACAATGGGCTGGACATCCGGGTGTTGAGCGGATGCTTGCTCTTTTAGCCTATTTTTACATTTGGTCGAAGATGAAAAACGATGTGGAAGCTTACGTCAAAACTTGTCTTGTGTGCCAACAAGACAAGGCAGAGAGAAAGAAGGAAGCGGGACTACTTCAACCGTTGCCTATTCCAGAGAAACCTTGGGTTTTAGTTTCTATAGACTTCATAAATGGCTTCCTAGAGGTATGACAAGTCTTTCATCATGGTGGTGGTAGACATATTTTTAAAATATGTAGTATTGATTGCGGCATCTTCGGCTTGCCCCTCGGATGTTGCTGTGGAGTTATTCTATCATCATGTGGTAAAATTCTTCGGTTTGCCTAATGACATTTTGAGTACAAGGACACTCAGTTACGAGGAGATTCTGGACATCCTTGTTCAACATGATGGGGACTGATCTTAAATTCTCTACTGCAAATCATCCGTAAATCGATAGACAGACCGAAAGGATCTACCATATACTCAAAGAAAACTTGCAGCATTATGTTACAACAAGTCAAAAGAATTGGTTGGGGTTTGCACAATTCTGCTACAATTTGGATAAGACCTCAGCCACAGAAAGGAGTCCTTTGAAATAGTGTTGGGTGAGCAGCCAACAACTCCTGCGGAGATAACCAAGCAAAAGTCTGTAGGAAAATGCCCTGCAGCCTATAGATATACAAGGGAAAAGCAGGAATTGCTCAAGGAAGTCCAAAATAGCCTAAGGAAAGTTGATAGAAGAATAAAAAAGTATGTCGATAAGAAGTGAAGACCTTTAGAATTCTCTATTAGGAATGAAGTATTATTGAAACTCACCCCTCAAATCTGGAAGAGAATTAGCAGCAAGAATGCTCATCGAGGGCTAATTGTCAAGTATGATGGATCTTTTGAAATTGTAAAGAAAGTTGGGAATGTGGCTTACAGGTTAAACTTACATAAAAGGCTAAAAGTACATTTTACATTTCATGTAAATTGTTTGAAGAAGTTTCGTACAGATGAAATGAATCCATCAAGAAGCAATGCCAAGAGAGCTGCATCGGTTGTAAGGAAGCAATTTAGTGATGATGTTGAGGAAATCTTGAACCATAAAACATTCGGAATGAGCAAGAAGAATAGAAGGATAGAATTCTTAGTTCTTTGGGAAGAAAGACCCAAATCAGAGACTAGATGGGAAAGCGATGTTACCTTTTGGCAATTCAAGAAGCAAATTCAGGCATACTTATAGAAGCATTCAACGAGGGTGTCGAGTTTTTCTGGTGGGGGTGGTTTGTTAGCCCTTAACTCGATGGCATGGCTGGGCGCAAGGATTGACTCATTGCTCCTTGGATCCAGCATATTGGGCATGTGCGCAAGGCATGCCAAGCAGTGAGTGGATTTGTGGCAGCGCGCGGGGGCTGTCCAAACACAAGTTGAACGGGAGGTTGACTTGATAGTGGCGATCAGATGCAAAGGTTGGACGCGCGGAATCTGAGCATTTGGCCAATTATGGCTTGCAAAAAACGTGAGCCATGACATGCAGCGGGTGCATGCAATGCAACATGAAGGATGATGCAACAAAGTGGCTATTCGACTCAAGTCCATGAAACAGAACCATGTGCCAAGAACAAGGGTGCATGCTGGCCTTTGACATGGGGCTAAGGCAGCAAATGGTGTGGATGATAGTTTGGGACATGTGACATGATATTTGAGGAAACTATCATGCAACCGTTTGTAACCGTCATGCCAACTTCTGCCTATGAATTATAAATAGGCATGGTTGGGCAATGACAAAGAAACATGAGGGAATGTATGAACAATCTGTCAAGAGAGTCCACTTGTAATCCTTCAGTGGTGACAAAAGGCGAATGCACTCGCCTCCAATGCCCCCCCAACTCGTCCCAGGGCTAACACGGAGGAGGTAAATCACGGGTGACTACTAGCCTTTGGAATATAAACTAGCACATAAGGGAGACATTTACCTCGGCTTTGTCGAGATTCGAACCTAAGATCTCATGGTGACAATACCTCATGCGCTAGCCACTAAACCCATCTAATGAGACATTGTAATTCTTTAGTATTAATACAAAAGGTGGAGAGGTTTTTCCTGTACGTTGACTTATTTATGCTGATGCTTATCTAGTGTCTTGTCTTGTGCATTCTAGAGCACTTCGGTGGTGCAATTGTGGACTAAATCAAGTGTAGTGTTTGGTCACCGCGTAGAAAATTTATAAGATAAAAATTACCCTTATCACATTAAGTGCCAAACTGATCTATCTACTACTGAGAAGAAAAAAATTGACATGACACTTATTGGATCAGTGTATAAATTTGTCCTTATATATATATATATATATATATATATATATATATATATTAGTAAGTTTGTTATTATTAATTTATTTATTTAAATGCTGTTTTCTTTATTATAAGTGTTTTTATAAATTGATAAAATATTTATTGATACACCTAGTTTGTAAATGTTATTTATGAACATTATTAATAAATAATTTTAAATTTTTATATAAATATTAACAAACTATATATATATATCTAATTTATATTTAATCTAATGAATTATTATAATTTATTATTTGATTGAAATTATCTTCCTTGAATGGACATAAATAAATTCTTGATAACTTGAAACATCAAAATTGCTTATGATTGTTTCATTCGTTTAGCTTAAGATTTTGTGAAATATCGGGAGTGCCTATTTTATTGGAGGAGAAGACCATGCAAATAATCGATTAAACTGATATCTTAAATTTAAAATTTAAAATCAAATATCGATATGTTTTTTTAATTTTCGAATTAACCATCTAACCGAATTTTTTATTTTAATTGGTTTAATCAATTAATTCGTGTAATCAAATCTTTTGTTCAACCTATCCAAAAACTCTTCCGGTTCGACCATACCAATCGTGTGAATTACGCCGTCACGTCTCGCGACGTTACAGCTTACAGCACAAAGTAACGGGAACCGACATGAATTTATACCCGATTCCTTACCCGCGCATTACGCGATCCTCGGAAACGTTACCCTCCTCTGATTGTCCGATGCAGTGGGCCAATGAAACAACGACCCTTTGTTCCGTCATGCATATTACCTTAAAGCAATATAAAAAGGGGTTAAAAGGCCTGCGCGTTCTGTACCTTTCTCGATCTCAATTTGTTTCCAGTTAGGGTTCCCTCTCTTTCTCTCGTCTGCTCGCGGCGAGGAAGCGATATGGTCGCTATGAAGCTGACGGTGAAGACGCTCAAGGGCACCCACTTCGAAATCCGGGTCCAGCCCAGTGATTCGGTAGAATCTCTTTTATGTCTTGTTGGCTCCTCGGGCATTGCCCAGTCCCTGATCCTTTCCTTCGAACCGGTCTAGGTTTTGATCCTCTTTTGTTCTGTCGAATACCTGATGTATTTCCTCTTTTTTTTTTTTCCCGAGGGTTTACTCTCCCGGTGGTTTTTGCTGAGATTTACTTTCCACAAACTACGAATTCATTGTTTTGCTGAGTTTGTACTGTGAATGGATTTACCTATCTAGTAATCCAGTTAAAAAAATCTGACCGTGTTCTGTAATTTCCCCTTTTTGTTGATCTTTGTAATCTGATGTTTTGGGGGGGAATAGCACGCTTGCATCGAGTGTTAGACAGAACTAGTTTTTTACTCCATAATTGCACCTGTTTCACAAATTGCATTTTTTTTTACCTCAAATAGAAGCAATGGACAAATTAAATCTCAGTTAAAACAAATATAAAGAATTGTTATTATGTCTTCGTGCTCCATTTTTATACGTGTAGGAGCTGATAATTATCAGAAGCTTCCATAAGTACGTCTGTAAAAAAAGTTATTGGCTGCTCACTTCTTACTAGAGGAAACATGTGCAATTTTTTTCTTTGAGTGTTGTATCAAAACTGGAATCTTGGTTAATTTTGGTTAATGTTCTATTACTTTAGACTTTATTGACTTATCATTTGGGCATTTTGTTGGCTGTAGATTGGGCGATTTGTTTTTCAGCAGTGTTTGTTATATAGTTGTAACTAGATAGTACATCTTCTTTCAATCCCACAGATTATGGCTGTGAAGAAAAACATTGAGCAAGTACAAGGGAAAGACAATTATCCATGGGGGCAGCAGTTACTGATTCACAATGGAAAAGTATTGAAAGATGAAACCACACTGGAAGAGAACAAAGTTAGCGAAAATGGTTTTCTCGTTGTCATGCTTAGTAAGGTACTTTTCAGCATAAATTTTGAATCTACTGTTTTACAAATGAAATGCTTGCATATTTATATTAGTATTATAACTATATGTCGAATTTAGATTATCATCATCAAATTGTGCAAGTCCCAATTACTTGGGATTGAGTAAAATGAATGTTATCCCTCCATCAAATCCATGCAAGACTATGTCACTAATGATACAAGAATGATCCAACTTTGTCCAACATCTCAAGTATGAGTTGTTGGTTGGCAGAAAACTGAAAATAAGGTTGACAATTACAAAGGTCTTGCTGAAAAGTCAATCAAGTGAGATTATGAAGAAAATTGGTGATTTTTTTTTTCAAGATTGGAAAGCTGATGCTGTTTTAGATCAACAAGGAGGAAAAGAACCTTTGTCAGAGATGACATGAGACTCCACTTGTAGTTTGTTACTGTGCTGGAGCTACTGAACTATTTTCTGGTGCTGCTGGAGTGCTTGAGATGGAGGGAACAAAGAGACAGGAGATCTGGCTGGGGGAGGAGTGACGTGGAGGAAGAAGTTTCAGTTTTTGGAGAAGACAGTGTGTCTTTGGGAGAAGATGGAGGCAACTAAGAAGGTTCCTTCGTGTCTCATGAGGAGTATATTAATAACCAATATACTGCAACTGCACTTTATTTAGTTTAATGTAATAAGTTATTTAATGGGGAACTTTGATTCTGTTACAAATTCAATAATCAATAGCAAGAATAATTTAGTATTTAGTAGTACTAATAACTGATAAGGTGAGAGAGCAGGCCCAATAAAATTTTACTGGTGTAATTCATTATTGTTATCAGCTATAAAAGGTGATTACACATATTTCCTGTTAACTGAAAAAAAAGGGCAGCCTGGTGCACGAAGTTCCCGTTATGCGGGGTCCTGGGGAAGAATCCATCGTGCGCAACCTTACTCTACTTTTTGCAAGAGGTTGTTTCCAGGATTCGAACCCGTGACCTTTTGGTCACAAAGCAACAACTTTACCGTCGCGCCAAGGCTCCCTTTCATATTTCCTGTTAACTAACAAGTAATAATTGTTACTATTGACCAATACTATTATAAATACAAATTGTGCATAATAAGGCTCGTGGTTGCTCGCATTAATAATGCTTCATCACTTAGAAAATGCAATAATCTTAGTCTACAGTTTTACATCTTACATGTTCTTTCACTTTTCTGCTTATTACATACCACTTTCAAATTAGCTGCTGACAGCTTTTTTGCAGTTTGTGAGCATTGCACATCTTGTGGGGAACAAACACCCACAAGTGCTGTTCTTGCTGAGAATGCACTTGCTGCAAGTCCATTTTGAGTTTTTGAAGATTGAGACTTGTTTGGATAGGTGTACCAGTGTGTTGATGTATCTAATTGGAAAAAAGTGAACATGGATGTCTTCTTATCACTTTATAATTTGATACTTTTGAGGGATATTCTCTCTACCTTTACAGTCTGCAGTTTTTTTCCCCTTTTTTTGAACATCTGGTCTTATGGTTAACTAAACATAATCTTTCATCGTCACTGAATGACCCAGATTTAGTATTGCCTTATTTTCCTTTATTTGTGATTGTCTTTTTATTTCAACCCCTACAATTGTCATAACTTTATTTCGTATCACTGTAAATAATGCAATCGTTACTTCAAACATTTCAGAGTAAAGCTGCAGGCACAAGTGGAGCTTCATCTGGTCAGGTACTTGTTACATTACCTGTCTTTGTCAAAAGAGTTTGCAAATCACCGTTGTTAAACCTAATGCCTGTGTCCATAGCCTTCAGCTACTTCTGTAGTTCAGCCTTCTCCTAAGGAGGCTCAACCACAAATTTCATCACAAATTCCACCACAAGCTCCCCAGCAAACACCGCAACAAGCTCTGTGAGTGTTTATGTAATTCTTTTCTTCCTCCATGCAATGCATATGATAACTGCCACATTTTTTTCATTATACTTGATCCACACTTTTCTGACCTTTTTACATTTTTTATTCAGTGTCTCAGAGAATTCATCAACTGGATCTGCTCAATCTCAACGACCTAATGCAGAGTAAGCCCTTTTTTTTTTAATTATTTCTTCTTTATTCTATGAGTGTTGGTAGCTTATGTCCATTATAATGATTATGTGTTCAGTAATCGTATAAGTTAATTGCCAATTGGCAACAATTGCCAACAAAACATGTATATGCTATACCGCCAACCTATTAGTTAATCAAAATGATTCTGTGTATAGTAATCCTATCACTTAATCAAAATAGAAACACAGGCATAATTGGAAACGATACACACATGTGAATCTATATGATAAATATATCAAGATAACAAGCATTTAATGCCTCATTACTATATATGCTGTGCCTCCAACCTTACAAAAAGGTGAATGCCTTAGCACTTGTAATTTCACTCAGTTTAGGCTATTGAAAGCGTTTAACACACCTCTTAATCACATTGCCCTTCATTAAAATTAGATTATTGTCATTTGGGCAATTCTCACCTTTCAATTTAAAATAGCAACTGAAATATGACATGTAATATTTTTAAGACAAGGTTTTGTCAGCTCGAATGCCATTATTTTATGTGTAAATATCATCATAACTTCTCGCAATTGAAAACTTTCGTGAGAGATTTTGGGTGTGTCTATCAAGTTGATAGCCACTTTCAAAATGAATTTTCAAATTCAGATTGGAATCAATTAGCTGACCCCACCTAGTGGGATAAGGCTTGATTGTTATTGTAGATTGGAATCAATTGATATTTATTTATTTATTTTTCTTTGTGAATTCGTTGTTGAGCCAATGATGTTATTTCCAGCTTAATAACTAATGCTTGAGAAGGATGCTTCCTTTCTGGTATATTTTCATATTAGAAACTGGATGTGGATGTTGCTTATATGCAGATTTTGGACTGTCCTAGTTACCTAATTGTGATAATATTTTATTTGACATTTCCAGTATATTTATCTTTTGTCTGTTCAGGTGGAACTTTGTGTACTTCTAGATTATATGCCATGTTTGAGTGCATTATGCTTCATCTGAACTTGTGCCCTATGCCCCCATGACATTCTAGGATGCCTCCTTTTGCAGAATTGCTAGTGGAAGTATCCTATGTGAAAAACAAGGCAGTCTTAACAATTTATTTGCAGGTTATCTGATGCCTATGGTCAAGCTGCATCAAATTTAGTTGAAGGGAGCAATAATGAGCAGTTGATTAGTCAATTGATGGAAATGGGTGGTGGCAACTGGGACAGGGAGACAATTCTGCGTGCACTTCGTGCTGCATACAATAATCCTGAACGCGCCGTGGAATACCTATATTCTGTATGTAATATTCTGAGAGTAAAATTGACAATACCGATTAAAACACTTGCGGTTCACAGTTTTCCATTTCACAATAGGGCATTCCATCAACAGCAGAAATTGCAATTTCTGGTGATTCTTTCCCTTCATCTGAGGTATCGGCTCAAGGGGTCAACGCAACCAATTTAGCTGCTATAGGGCCTTTATTTGGAGTAACAAATTCTGCTCCAAATTCGTCTCCTTTGAACATGTTCCCACAGGTTCAATGCTCTGCCTCTTTACTTCTGTACTATATTTACTTTAGCAGACATGATAAATAAATCATGATCCAATTATGTCCACCAGGCAAATGCGAATTCTGGAGGGGGTACTGCAGGTGGATCTCTCGACTTCCTCAGAAATAACCAACAAGTATGTTTACTTCACTTGCACACTAACTCTTGTTTATGTGACTAAGCCTTCTTGACAGATGGACATGATTGACTAACTTTTATGTCTGGAGAGACTTCTAATTGATTGTTTGAGAAGAATACAAATTTGGGTGGAAGATAATGCTAATTTATTGAACATGTTTGAATACACTCGGTTGCTAGGTGATGTTTGGTAATTTGGTTTACAACCTCAGGATAGGGATTTATCTGCATGATCAATTTTGTTGGCAAGCCCTCTTATCGGAACTGTCAGCATTATTAATGATTTACTTGTTATTGTTTCATCTTGGACATGGAGAATACAATCATTTTGTTTTAAGATTACTGCTTTGCAGAATGAGAGAAGACTTATCTGTCACACAGTTTGACTTAATACCTTTTTTAGGTACTGAGGCTATATCCAGAGCTTATCTTAAACAGATAGTAGACACTATTAATTGACTGGAGGCTCTTTGCCACTATTATTTTTGTCACTGTTATTTGAATTTGGTGTGTATTTATATTCGTGAGAATTACAATACTATTTATCTCAGAAATTTGTACTATTATTTTTGTAGTTTTTAGCTTTGCGAGCAATGGTTCAAGCGAATCCACAAATATTGCAGGTTAGTACTTCCATTTGAGTTGTATATTTTTGCACATATAAATTTGTTTATAAGTACCTCTCTGTTTGCAGCCAATGCTCCAGGAATTAAGCAAACAAAACCCCCAATTGTTGCGATTAATACAGGATCATCACGCAGAGTTTCTTCACTTAATAAATGAACCTATTGAAGATCTTGAAGAGTTAGTCACACTTGTTACTCAATGTAGTCTACTTGCTGTTGATTTTCTAGCTAAAGTTTGATTTCTAACTCTTGAATATCCTACTAAGATGGCATGTATGATGCTTTTGAAGTATCTAGTGCGGTTTGGAATGCAGCTAAATTATAGGTTCTTGGAAAAGAAATATGAACCATTATTTATCTAATTTGCTATTGTCCTTTGTTCTGTGTTTGACTTATCATAGGAGAATAACTTTGTCCATGCACCTCAAGTTTCGATAGTGATGGTTCTAGTTTTCTTTCCTGTTGCTTGAAACTTCAAAATAAGTTGCTAGCTATCTCCTTTCCTTTGTTTCATGTAATCCTTCCTCTCATCCTTGTTTCATGGATACTTCTTGAAGAAGCATCTCCTGTTTTTCATTTTCATGCCATCAATAAGAATATCATTTCATATTTCAATCAAGCACAAGATAAATTGAATTGAGTTTAGATCACCAACACCAATAAACTCAAATGAATGAGGTTTTAAAAAAGAGTGAATTTAGAGATTTATCTTCCAGAAGAGATTATTGCAAACTTTAAACAGAATATATCATCTATATCATTGGTTTCTAAATCTTTCCATTGACTATAATTTTTTTTTCTGGAATAGTTTGTATAACAAAGAAGTCAGGCAAATAGTTTGGAAACTACTACTGATAGAAAAGACAAAATTTTCTTTGTTAGATAAATTTTTTATATATGATCTGAAATCTTGCCCAAAGCGCGTAATCTTTTGCTTAAATTTTACATAGGATTTGTTATGTCTACAGGCAATAAATATACAAGTTGTCATATATTTACTACAATAATCAAATATAAGTTTTAACTTTCTCATTGTGTTTCTGACTTTCTGCATTTGTAAAATTTGTGTGTCCATAGCTAAAATAATAACTATTCTACTTGTAAATATTTTTCTTTTTTAAGGTTTGCAAGTGTCTGCTAAAATGGTAATTATTCTACTTAATATACATAAGTATAATTTGTCTTTTCAGCTTCTTGGGAGGTATGGATTGCTTTGATAAGGATTGCCTCTAGGAACTAGGTTACTAATCTTGCTTGCAAATGCATTTGTAGCATTGTTAATATCACGTTACTCAAAGTGCATAATGACATTTACGAATTGTTTTTTTTTGCCCCCGGGGTAAGGTTGAGTTGGCTAGTGCGGAACAGAGTTGCTACCATAAGGCAAAGGTTCGAATCTCTGCAAAGTCGAGGAAAAAAACCCTCCTTCTCATTGGCCAACTATAGCTTCCTTATTTATCTCACAGATGGTCGTGGGGCCGATCTTGTGGGGCCGCTGGGGTAGCGGATTCCACCTTTTGCTACCATAATGACATTTACGAACTCAATTTCTAGTCTCGCATGCATATGCACAATATGTATCTTTATTGAGATCATCTTATACTTGGAAATGCATAATTGAACTCATATTCGTTCATTTTAATTCTCAAATTAATCCTACTATATCAACGCTTTGAAGTTTTTTCATATAAACTATTTTCAGGGATCTGTTTGATCAACCTGATCAAGATGAGATGCCACATACGATTAGTGTAACACCTGAAGAGCAGGAAGCAATTGGACGGGTATGTTTTTTTTTTTCCCTTTTGCAATTTGATCTGAATGCCATCTCATTCTTTTGTGCATACAAAAGCTATGATTCCAAACTCGTTGGGTTTCCGATGCATTCATTCTTTTGTACATAGAATGACTCGTTTCAAATACAATAACTATACTAAGTCTGTTGTCTGATGCACTTCACATCATTCAGCTTGAAGCATTGGGTTTTGACCGGGCACGAGTAATTGAAGCATACCTAGCCTGTGACAGGAACGAGCAACTGGCAGCAAACTATTTACTGGAACATGCTGGAGATGAAGATTGAAGGTAACAATTACGAGAGCTCATCAACTGGGAAGATTGAAACACTTTCTTCAGTTTCTATTGGCACCTTTTGTTTGCACACTAAGCTCAGTTACTTGGAATTTTAACATGATCTATAAATTATGAGGCTAGTATCTTCGACTACGTCATGTCCAAGCCATGTCTCCTTCATTATCATTGTTTCTCCAAGCGATTTTGGAATGATGTCGTCTTTTTTACCAGGTAACCATTATATGTGAATGCCATTAAGATGGGTTGGATATTTTTTTCTGCCAGAAGACTCTTGGCAACTTGGAAAGACCTTCATGTATATTGCAATGAGTTTGTCAAGCTAAATACTGCGAGGCTCAGTGACTAGATTACTTGTTGGTGAAAACATTGTAGTTTGAACGGTGAGAGAAAATTGTATTAAGTAGGTAACTTATTCATAATATTCTTTCTAAATTTAATCACTAGTGATAAAATATACTCTCATGGGAGCTCAACTTTTCCTTAGTTATAAGCTTATTTATCATGATATTTTTGGCTGGACTTGTAGTTTCTACGTGGAATGGTTATTACAAATTGTGATTTTGGTTAATCGGCATACTTTATATTTGATTTAAGCACTTAGCAAGTGCTAACCGAAACTGAAATGGATGTTCAACTCGAAGTTAATCTTAATTTTTCAAAAACAAATTGCATTTGCTGTTGTAGTATGATGTTGGCATTGATAGATAGCATGGTAGCTGAGGATTAGGGTTTGAATATAGATAAGATGAATATTTCACAACTTTTAATTTGTCATTTTTTTAATAAAATATAATAAGGATAACAATATCGTCCACAAGCTCCGGCTTCGTCTCTTTCCACTTCCCTCTAGGGTTGGAAAAATTCCCGAAAATTCTGACCCTTCCCGAATCCCATCCCATTTTCGACCTGAAAATATCCCGACCCGACATTTTCCCGACCCGAAGGTTCAAGATTTTTTCCGTCCCGATCACTATCGGGAAAGGGATCGGGAATTATTTTTCTCCCGACGGAAATCCCGTCCCGACCCGATTATATTATAATATTATTTTTTATATTAAAAATATTATTTTTTTATATTATAAGCATCTAACTATTATGTTTATTTTTTTTCTCTTCATTTTTCTCATATTTCATCATAATTTTATTTCTAAATAATTTATTGACAATATGTGAAGAAGATACTCAATTAGTTTATTTTAGCATATAAAAACTGATAAAATGATATAAAGAATAATTTTTATGATTTTTTTTCTGTAAGTTGAATCCAAGCATTTCTAAGACTAAGATCATCATATCATCAATTCATTATTGATACAATGGTTGACATAACAATTTTTATTTTTGGATTTTCTTGTATTAGGTATAAAGTATAAACTAAATAGTAGTTTTAGTTTTTTTTTATTAGTTTTAATATATTTATGATGTCCTAGGAAGATATTTTAGCTTTTAATGGTTAAGTACCACGAAATCGTTTTAATTTATTTGTATTGTAATAAAAAATTGTTTGAGTCTCTATAGATTTTTTTTTTAAAAAATATTTTTCGGTATATTCTTACGGGTCCCTACCCGATCCCGAATATTCGGGATCCCGAACATTCAGGTCCCGACACTTTTTGGGTACGAGATCGGGAGAAAAAAAAAATTCCCAATTCTTATCGGGACGGGTATTGGGTAAGGGAGTTACGGGACGGGTTCCGACCCTATCCCACCCCTACTTCCCTCAATCCTGGAACCCTTTCACCGTTGAGAAAGGGCGAAAGTCACAGATAACCACAATCCATGGCCGCATCATCTTCCTTCTGCTTCCTGAGGCTGTCTCCTTTCTCTCCGCTTCCATTCCGCTTCGCCAATGGCTTCCGCCTCTCACAGTCTACTCCCGCCATCTCCCTTCAGCGCAGGCTCAGCTCCTTCGCCGCCGTTTCCGGTTCCCCTCTTCTACTCCAAGCAGGGCCCTTTCCGGCGACTTACGCTTCCTCATCCGGTAGGCCTGAAGCCTTCGCCGTCTTCGCCGCCAAGGGCTATAAGATGAAGACCCACAAGGTATCGCCCTTTCTGTATATTCTCGCCCTCTTTCGTCAATTCTGACGCGGAAAGTTTGCTCCTTTGTGGATTCGAAGGCTTCGGCGAAGAGATTTCGGGTGACTGGAAGAGGGAAGATTGTGAGGAGAGGGGCCGGGAAGCAGCACTTGCTGCGGAAGAAGAACACCAAGAGGAAGCTTCGACTTTCCAAAATGGTAAATTGATTTCTCGAATAACTCATCTGCATTTGCTTCTCGTATCCATGATTTCTAGTTGTATTTCGTTGAGGCTTCAGGAATCGTGCTATTGCCAACTTGTTGCCATCTATCATTGAAGATAACATCACCTATCACAGTTTATGAACAGTCGATATATTACATGCGGATAAAAAACATATTGTAGAGATTATGTTTTGCTGTGCGTTTGTGGAGGTTGATGAATTTGATTTTATGTCAAAGCAGCAAATTTTCAATAAAGTCGCATTCACTCTTCCTATTTTGTTAGTGAATAGGAATTTAGGAAGTTTTATGTCAGTACTAAGAACCAATAAAGTCGCATTCACTCTTCCTAGTTTGTTAGTGAATAGGAATTTAGGAAGTTTTATGTCAGTACTAAGAACCTCTAGCTCCAAGATTTATAAATACATAGTTTCAGATTTTGGACATTGGTTAGATGAAAAGGTTGTGATTTTGTGATATTAACCATCGAAAAAATTCTGAATTTGGGACATGGGACTGGCTTCTGGCACCACCTATAAGCAGGTCTAAGATGTTGAAACAATGAAGTGATGAGTCAAAACAACGAAAAAGAAAAACTGTGTATTCGAGAATTTTGTAATGTTATAGAATAAAAAGTGGTCCTTTTTGTTCTTAAAAAAAAAAGAGTGTTGATATCTTCTACTCAAGTTAAACTAATCAATTACACCAAGTACCTAGTGATCAATATAATCTTAAGTAAGCCAATCATTTGCATTTATTTACACTTTATTTGGCTTCAAAATATTGACATTCGGTATTGTCAACTCACTCAAGGTCTTATCCTAAGTGTTCTTTATCAAAGTAAACCACCCCGGCAGTAACCTTGAAATATAGGAACAGCCTTAAGCTAAATTTTGAAAGTTGTTTTATGTAAATTAACTTAATTTTCTTGTGTACTCAGGGTTATTCTCATTCTGTCAATTTCATTTCTCCCTAAATCTCTCTGAGACTGTAAATTGCTTTCTTTTCCATAAGTGCATTGCAGTGCCACTCCATGTCAGTTTTCCATGTTTGATGGGCTTAGTTGCAAGTCGTAGGCATCTGCACCTTGTAGTTTGGTTGTTTTGCCTCATATGTGTGCTCCCAATTGTCGATCTCTTTTCCATCCTCAAATGCTTAACCACCGATATTCCCTTTGTTACTTCAATCTGTTTCTGAAACATGTCCAATCGCAGCATCCAGTTAACAGAAGCGACTACGACAATGTGATCGGTGCGCTGCCATACCTCAAAGTGAACCGAAAGGCAACTTGAGTTTGTTCCTTTCCTGTACCTTTTGCTCTATTTTGTCGATCATCCATGCTTTATGCTCATGCACAATTGAACTTGAGCTGCTCATTGATCATTTCAAAAGTTTAATCATGTTAAAACTGTATTGTAGAGTAATTTATAATCAATCTCATGCAATTTCTCATGTTATCAAATGAATGGTGTTTAGACTGAAACATCTAATACAATTAACTAAGAGATCATGATCAGAATGATCAAATAATGCGAGATCTGTTATATCATTTTTGTTCAAATATATCAATTAAAATATGATGCGAGAGGTGCTCTAGAATACTTCCACATGCTTCTCCCAATAAATGGCCACAAAATTCTATTTGTTTATTAGAATATCCATTAGTCGAAATTATTAATTGTGGACATAGCTACAAAATAAAGTTAAAATATGACTCATTAGTCATTATTAATTACTGATTGTTTTTAGTCAATGACCATAATACGTAGGCTTAAGGTAGAACATTCAATGTCCACCAATAGTCAAAGATGGATAAGCATATACATTTAGTTGGTATTAGAGTGGAGAACTCATAAAGATTACCTCTTTGATTACATTACAAATATTTTATATACATATAAAAATGTATTGATGTCATTTTCAGTGATTTTATAAGTTCAAAAATCTCTTTTAATAAAGTGAGAGTTGCGTGTGGAAGAACAAGTTTCGTCCAACTCTATAAACATATAATTAAACATTAACAGCGTTCGTGGAAACATGTGATATTTGTGCTGTCCATGAAGTGGTTAGAACACCAATTCAATTTGTTCACATTGATGTCTTCCAAAGATTGTGGCAAATTAATTATTGTAGTTGTTCGAAGTTTGAAATGTTCTATCTCGATTTTAATAAAATCATTTTTATGTGAATTAATTGCTATAAATAATGAAACATGTTTTCGAAGGGCAAATTTGTATAATATGAACGAGTTTGGCTGGACAAATTTTCACATTGTCATTAAAAATATATAAAAAATTTACTTTTAACTGACATCTCAGCTTTTTTATTTCAAAAAAAAGTTAATTTTTTTAAGAGACATATTTGTTTTTATTTTAATTGTGTTTAATTCAAAATCACTACTGGGGCCCAACGCCCTCCCAGTCCCTGGCGCGGTATGCGGGCTCCACTTGGCTTTTTTTTGGTTTAGGCCTTTTTTTTTGGTTTTTTCTTATTATTGAGGAATAATTAGCTATCTCTAACGGAGGCCGATTCTGATTTGCCCCATATCTCTAACCAACCAGTCGGGGGTGATAAGGCGCGCGCCTCACTATTTAGCCTGCGTGTTGTCAGGTAATTTATTCGGGTGTGAGTGTGAATGGTAGAAAATTAATATGCGTTTCGTATGTCCCGCGAGATTGCTTAGATTAACGTGATCCGAAAATGGTAGCGTCTGTGTCCCCACACTTGCTTCAACGAAAGCCTTCTGTCTCTCCTTGGGTTCGTATATAAATAAGGCAAACCCCGGTATTCTTGGAGTCGTCCGGGAAGTGGGAACTCCGAATCCCTCGAAGCCATTGCCTTCGCCAGCATATTGCGTTGACGACGGATCCGGGGATGGGGGCGGCGATTCTTTCCGATCTCACCACCGAGGCTCTGATCCCGGCGACCGCCGTCGTCGGGATCGCTTTCGCACTGGTCCAGTGGGTCCTTGTGTCGAGGGTGAGCCTCTCTCCGGAGAAGGAGGCCAACGGGGCGGGAAACGATAAGAACGGCGACTCCGGCTACTTGATCGACGAGGAGGAAGGGCTTAACGATCACAATGTCGTCGTCAAGTGCGCTGAGATCCAGCGCGCCATTTCAGAAGGTAAGTGACGTGATTAGATCTGGTTATTTTGTTTTTTTTTTTCAGTCAGATCTGCGGTGTTCAGTGTTTGAAATTTGAATTCGCTGAGTTTGCGTGTAGCTTGTTCTGCAGAAGAAACTTCGTTTCAGATCAGTGGATCCGCCTTTTACTCTCTAGATTTTCTGTTATTTTGAAGCTAATAATTCTATGCGCAGGAGGTCCTTTCAGCTTTCTTTGTCAATCTATTTCAAATTTGTCTTGGTATACTTCTTCATATGCTGGTTCTTGTGGATTTTGCCTTTGTATCCTCGATTAAAATTGATGGCTTTGTTTTAGAACTGCGCTATCTTTTTTTCTCGTTAGTTTTTTTTCGAATTTGCGCTGGCACTTTTTTTTATTGCAGCAAAGGTTTTAACCTCGTAGTATCATTTTATTCAGAAATTATGGATTTTTTCCCTTTCGAATTTTCTTATTATTTTTATTATATACGTCGCTCTTGTGTCCTATTATCCTCTCAGATCAAGCCTGATTTACAGTGATCAGTAGCATGGCTAACTACCGGTGTAAATTAGAGGGATAACCCAGGTCTCCAGTTCAATTAGAGGATCTTCCTTGTCCTGTGAGCAAGTGGATGGAATAGTGCACCATCATCATCTTCCAGTACTGCTTGTTCTAATTATTTGAGATCGGCTATGTGAAAACCGTCAACAACAACGACAGTCCTGGTCTGGAGGGAAAATAAATATTGGTGGTTGCATTTTGCGTAGGGTGACGGCATTAAAGTTGTCTAGACCTGCAAATGTGAATTAATTTCTACTTTTCAAAAGTAGTATATATGGTTTAGAATTTTGTATTCTAGTTGCCTCAGATCTATCTTGCTTGACATAGGCCAAGAACCTCAGCATTAATTGACTTAAAGCCAACTATTTTGCCCCGGTTTTAGTTGTGTGTTTAAATTCCACCAAATTGCTAGCGTTTTATTTATTTTGACAGTAAAAATATCAGATTTGATGTTCCAGCCAAATCAATCTATAACTTAAGTTTTAGACTTGCAGTGTAGTTTGACCAATTAAAATTTTATGAGTGGGAATTCCTTATGTCCTAACCGAGTATTTAGCATTCACTAGAGAGCTGCTTTTTGCTTTCCATCTAGTCTGAAGTATCTTTTAGCACATGATCCATTTCCTTTGTTTTTTTCCTTTCATGGATTGATGAGCCTTTTATATCTCTCATTTTTAGTACTATTCAAACTTTATATGGCATAATATTAAATTTAACGACTTCATTGCTAAATTTATAATTTTTGGACAATCAATTTGTGAATAAGGAGACAGGAGCTCATGTAAATTAGGTGCCAAAGATTCTGGATCCAGTACTTATTTAACTTTGATCCTATACACATTTCTAAACAAGACTATTACTAAACTTTAAGTTTTTTATTCTGGCAATCTTATTGGCATAAATAAGTTTATGACATCTGACAATGAACTTTCTTCCTTTTAACAGGAGCTACTTCTTTCCTTTTTACTGAATATCAGTATGTTGGAATCTTCATGGCTATTTTTGCAATACTAATCTTCCTCTTCCTTGGCTCTGTTGAGGGCTTTAGCACAAAGAGCCAACCGTGCACTTACAGCAAGGACAAGACTTGCAAGCCTGCCCTTGCCAATGCCATCTTTAGCACCTTGGCTTTCTTGCTTGGAGGTATCACCTCTGTGGTATCTGGATTCCTTGGTATGAAAATTGCTACGTATGCCAATGCC
The DNA here is from genome assembly GCF_018446385.1 of Zingiber officinale. NCBI lineage: Eukaryota > Viridiplantae > Streptophyta > Magnoliopsida > Zingiberales > Zingiberaceae > Zingiber > Zingiber officinale. The sequence continues at coordinate 127,892,076 of NC_055992.1, forward strand.
AGGACAACTCTAGAAGCTAGAAAGGGTGTAGGAAAGGCTTTCATCACTGCATTCCGGTCAGGCGCTGTGATGGGCTTTTTGCTCGCAGCTAATGGGCTTCTGGTGCTCTTTATTTCCATCAACTTATTCAAATTGTATTATGGTGATGACTGGGAAGGACTTTTTGAAGCTATTACTGGTTATGGCCTTGGTGGGTCTTCCATGGCTCTCTTTGGCAGGGTTGGTGGTGGTATCTATACCAAGGCTGCTGATGTTGGGGCTGATCTGGTTGGAAAGGTTGAAAGGAACATTCCTGAGGATGACCCAAGGAACCCTGCTGTAAGAATCTCTCATTCAACATGTATCTTCCTTTTTGACCTTAGATATCTTGATGTTTCTTTTAAAATAATCAAGAGTTCACTCATGTCCTTATTCAGGCAAGTATCAGATTTAGTTCTCGTCAGAACGACCAAACTTATTTGAATTTTTATAATGTTCTAGCAAATGCTTCATTCTTGTTTGCAGGTTATTGCTGACAATGTTGGTGATAATGTCGGGGATATTGCTGGAATGGGATCAGATCTCTTTGGCTCTTATGCCGAGTCCTCATGTGCTGCTCTTGTTGTTGCTTCAATATCTTCCTTTGGAATTAATCATGATTTGACAGCAATGTTATACCCCTTACTGATTAGTTCCATGGGCATCATTGTTTGTCTGATTACCACACTCTTTGCTACTGACTTCTTCGAGATTAAAGCAGTGAATGAGATTGAACCTTCATTAAAGAGACAGCTTATCATCTCCACTATTCTCATGACTGGAGGAATTGCAATTGTCACTTGGGTAGCACTCCCATCTACTTTTACAATCTTCAATTTTGGTGTCCAGAAGACTGTCAAAAACTGGTAACTTATTCCACTTTACCTTTGCTCTTTTCGATAAAATTGTGAAGTTAGCTTATTGTCTGAGATGCACTGGTAGGGAGCTCTTCTTCTGCGTAGCAATTGGCTTATGGGCTGGTCTCGTGATAGGGTTTGTCACCGAGTACTACACAAGCAATGCTTACAGGTATCGATTGAATCAAGCTTTAATTTGTCACCTGCTCTCAGTTGGTTGGCTTTCAGCATCTCTCTACTTCATTTTCATTGACCCCTTCTTTCAGCCCTGTGCAAGATGTTGCCGATTCCTGTAGAACTGGAGCTGCTACAAATGTTATCTTCGGTCTTGCTTTGGGATACAAATCCGTCATCATTCCAATATTTGCTATAGCTGCCAGCATTTTTGTTAGTTTCAGTTTTGCTGCAATGTATGGTATTGCAGTCGCTGCTCTTGGAATGCTTAGCACCATTGCAACTGGTCTTGCCATTGATGCCTATGGGCCTATCAGTGACAATGCTGGAGGAATTGCAGAGATGGCAGGGATGAGCCACAGGATCCGCGAGAGAACAGATGCTCTTGATGCTGCAGGCAACACAACTGCTGCTATCGGAAAGGTAACACAACAATGCTCTTGATGCTCTTTATTGAAAGTTGTGCATTCATTCTCTTCCTAATCCTTTTATTTTTTTTGTTGTAGTATGTTTGATTCACGTTTAGAGCTATACTGTCTCAACTTTATCAATCTATTTGTTGTGTGCTTTCTTCTAGGGTTTTGCCATAGGTTCAGCTGCCTTGGTGTCCCTTGCACTTTTTGGAGCCTTCGTGAGCCGTGCAGCAATCTCGACTGTGGATGTCCTGACACCCAAAGTTTTCATTGGGCTTCTTGTTGGCGCTATGCTCCCCTACTGGTTCTCAGCCATGACCATGAAGAGTGTTGGCAGTGCAGCTCTCAAAATGGTCGAAGAAGTTCGACGTCAGTTCAACACCATCCCTGGACTCATGGAGGGAACTGCTAAACCAGACTATACAAACTGTGTCAAGATATCAACAGACGCCTCCATCAAGGAAATGATCCCTCCTGGTGCTCTGGTCATGCTGACTCCTCTAGTCGTCGGGACTCTTTTCGGAGTCGAAACACTTTCTGGAGTTCTTGCAGGCTCACTTGTTTCCGGTGTCCAGGTTCATAGATCTCTCTCCGTCTCAGACACATCATTTCCATCCAATTTGATCGTTGCATTGAATCTGAATTCATAACAAACCTTGCACAGATTGCTATCTCAGCATCAAACACTGGCGGTGCATGGGACAATGCAAAGAAGTACATTGAGGTAAAAAACACTCCCTCATGCTTATCATTGCTTGAAAACTATTCAACCGGTAATTCTTGCTTCATGAACTGATCAGGCCGGAACTTCAGCGCATGCCCGGTCCCTCGGCCCAAAGGGATCCGACCCCCACAAGGCGGCAGTGATCGGCGACACCATCGGTGATCCGCTCAAGGACACATCTGGTCCTTCCCTCAACATCCTCATCAAACTCATGGCAGTGGAATCACTCGTGTTTGCTCCATTCTTTGCCACCCATGGTGGCATCCTCTTCAAGTTGTTTTAGGATGTTTTTTTTTCCCTTAGCAATGTTGTACGGTACCAATCTTCTATTCTTTACTACCCATTCTCACTACTTTACTACTTTATTTGTATCAGAGCCATCAGATTTTTACTTAGCTAAAGTTATGTTAAGATAATTGAATATTTTTCATTGTTCAGATATGTGAGATTGACATAAAATTCATGGATTATTTCTCATAATCGTACGAATTGCAACGCAATTAGTGCTTTATAAAAACTATTTTCAAGTCTAAAACTCCGAGATAAATTTCAATGTCATGCTGATGTGGACTGTGCAAAACTTCGCTTGTTCATCAACTATCTTTTAATTATCGTTAAATATATTATTTATGTTATTTTCCGTCAATTTTATTATTTTTTCCCAAATACGTATCAATATATATATATATATATATATATATATATATATCCCTACTTTCGGCTTCGTCCACTTCCTTGATCTCGTCGGCTTTCTCCTCGATCCCTCCTCAAAACCCTAGCTTTGGATTATCCGTTGTATGGCTTGCGATCGGAGGGATCCCTACCCTTCGGGCCCCTCTGACGCCGACCACCCCTCCACCTCCGGCGATCGCAGGGTCAAGCTCCGCTATAGCTATGGCGGCACGATTCTGCCTCGCCTCAGCGACGGCGCCCTCCGCTACGTCGGCGGGGAGACCCGCATCCTAACCGTCAACCGCGAAGCTTCGCTGCCAGAGATCCTACGCAAGATGACCGAGGCCTACGGAGGGCCGGTCGTGCTCCGGTACCAGCTCCCCGACGAGGATCTTGACGCTCTCATCTCCGTGTCCACCTCGGAGGACCTGGAGAACATGATGGAGGAGTACGATAAGCTCGCAGCGGAGAATCCCAACGCCAAGCTACGAGTCTTCCTCTTCTCGCCATCTGATGTGTCCGGCAGTGGTTCCGATCCACTTGCCCCGTATCATGATTTGCAGGACACTGGCGCGAGGTATCTCGAAGCTGTCAATGGATTGGATTTGAGCATCAGGAGAAGGGATAGCGTGGCAAGTTTCCCGTCCACCCAGAATTCCGATGTATTGACGGCCGTCGAGGCACTTGTCAATGAAGGTATATCGCCTGTTCATTCTCCTACAGGTACATCTGCTCGATATGCATCAAAACCAAATTTTGCAGGGCAAGACGTTCCAGATCTGATACTGACTACAAATTACAATGATCAAATCCAAATTTTGAGTTCAACTCAGTCTGAATTGCCTCCTTCAGTGCCAAATCAACACAAATTCTTGAATCCAGTACAGGTTGAATTTCCTTCAGCCACACCAATTGTTCCCCAGCCCTACATAGATCAACAACATGATCACCTCCAACCTTTTGTAGGAGTGGAATCTCCTTCTCAAATCAATGTTGCGGTGGCTCCAAATGCTTATATCCTACCTAATAGCACAACTGCTCAGGTTGGCAATGGGATGACAAGAGTGGATTTCCAGACAGACCTTAATGCTGGAAAGATTATGAGGATTCCTGGTGATGCAAAGCTGCAGCCTTTATCAAAGCTACCTCCACTGCCTCCTCCTCACTTTTTCGCACCAAATGTGGAACGGCGCCCAGTGCCAGCATTATCTCCTGTGCTGACTGCTAAATTTGAGGACTGCAGTTTATGTCAGAAGGCCTTGCCCCATGCCCATTCAGATACCCTGATAAATGATCAAGGTAACAGCCACAAACATGCCATTTCTGAAGCAAATACGTTATTACAGAGTCTCAGCGCTGAAGATTTAACCAAACGAGTACCACTTCAAACAGCAGACAGTGGTGTGGATATCCAAGCTAAGAATTTGTCGAATTTGTCTACTGCAGCTCCTTGGAACCGTGAGTTGTCTGAGACAGCTCCTGCTACTTCCCAAATTATTGTGAAGTCACCTGTAAATTCAACCTATCTGGACCATGCTAAGACTCCTCTACCACCCGTTTTTGTGGGGCTACCTGATGCTTCACAACTATCATCCGGGACTGAAAGCAATCCTGAAAAATCCCACAAAGAAGACTTGGTGCAAAAGCAGCAACAATTGCCTGTAAATTGTGACCATTCTAATATTGTACCAATAACAGCTTCATTAGCCACACCACACAACCCTCTTGGAGCATTCCTCATTCCTCAATCTCATGAAGAAGATTCCTCACAACAACAGATGCCATTGTTACAAAATATTGGATTCCATAATTATCCGTTTAATCAAGGTTTTATCCATAAATCTTTTGTTGCGAATGCTAATTTACCCAGACATCTGGATGTCCGGGCATTGTATAGCCATGGTTGGCCTATGGATGGAATGATGCAACCTCTTAGCATGAATCCTCCTGGGGCTCCAGGCTTCAGTGGTTACCCAAGGCCAGCAGCTGTCTTGTCTGATGTTGGCATCTCCAAGGATTTAAACTCTGGACAGACACCATTGTTTATGATGAATAGTCATAATGCCGGGCTTCTGGATATAGGGAGTGAATTATCTATTAGTAATCCCCTAATTGCATCTGGAATTGTTCCAGAAGGAAATTCTAGTTTGCTATCTAGTCAGTTGCCAGCTATGTCGAGGGATGTTTCTTATCGTCAGAGTGTTCAGCTTTCCGACAGCATTCAGACTCCACACATCATAGGGAACCATGAGCTATACTCATATCATCATGAAACAGGAGCCGGACCTAGAGGGATGTTCAATTATGCAGATCCTGTCCATGACAATGATACGAGCAATAAAAATCTTAATGACAAAAAAGATGATATTCCCAGTGTCAGTCCAGCAGAAGTATTAACAAATAGCAATGGGTCTATTCCTCAAAATGGCAATGCTTTGCTTCACCACAATACAGACCAAATACAGCAAGTTGTTTCCCCAGACCAACTTGTGAGCGACATGGATCCTCAGAAACTATTGGAGAGTAAAATCCTCCCTTCAAGACCAAGCAATGCTTCTACAGCCACACAAGAGTTGTCCAACAGGAATTATCCTGTAAATAGCATAAGGTCTGAGCTAAGTACTCCTGTAGCTGTTTCTGTTCAGATGCCAAGTTCTTTAAATATGGATGCATCTACAGAGCCACATCCATTAAAAGGTTTTGTGCCTTCTGCTTTATGAATATTTATTGGTGCTTTAAGTTAACTACATCCATAATCTGTTTTGTTAAATATTTAGGAGATGCCCATAGTAAAGAAGATATCCCGAATACTGAAGGGAGAACATCAGCGTCAGCACTTACACTACAATCATCTGAACTTCCAGTTCCAATTTTTGATTCTCATGAAACAAAAGATACAACTCATAGTTCTTTCAGAGAAAGTGCAATTATCGAGGACAAAATAGCAACAGATGAAAAGAAAGAGGTGATAACCATATCCTTTTTCATTTTTTTATGTGTGTATTTGTGCTGTTACCATGTGCTTAAAATCATTGTGATGCAGACTAAGACAAAACAATTAGAGAAAGCGAAGAATGTTTTTCCTAATATAGATGAGATTGGAAACCTCCAGGTTAGAAGATAGAGTTAGATATTATTCACTACTTAATCTTATGTTCATTGTACAATATGGAAATAACAGACTGACATCTGCTGTCACTCAAAGGTAATAAAAAATAGTGATTTGGAGGAGTTGCAAGAACTTGGGTCTGGGTCTTTTGGGACTGTATATCATGGCAAGTGGAGAGGCACAGATGTGGCAATCAAGAGAATCAATGACAGGGTTTTTTCTGGGAATTCATCAGAGCAGGATCGTGCAGTATGTTTCCAATTAGTAAATTGCTTCATATGCTTCTTTTCATGTAGAATTCGTGCTTACATGCGTTTATGAATAAACTCAGAGGGCTGATTTTTTAAATGAGGCCTGTAAGCTTGGCAGCTTGCACCATCCGAATGTTGTGGCATTTTATGGCATTGTTCTTGATGGCCCAGGGGGATCTATTGCAACAGTAACAGAGTTTATGGTTAATGGTTCACTTCGGCGTGCTTTGCAGAAGAATGAGAAGTAATCTCCTATCTTTTTATTCTATTATGTTACGCATCAATAAATTTATGTATGGTTCACAATCTGATCTTGTCAGCTGGTTGAATCTAGAATTCCTAGTTGAAACATCAGTCGACCCATTTTAAATTAAGCTGCATCTTTTCATTTACTGCATCAAAGGAACTCAAACCAGCTAATTTTCTGTGAATTGGAAGATCCAACTGGTTCAAACTAGAGCAGATTGGTTCAAAATGCACAAGCATCTAGGGGCTCCTATTCATCTCTATTTCTGTTAGTTATACTAACTGTTCTATTTTCTTTAGTATTTTAAAGACCATGGGAAATAAAGTAAACCTAAGAGAAGCCAGGATTAAGGATCTTTTACTCCATCAAAGACACAAATCTTGCATATTTCTATTTCCTTTATTTGGTACCAGTGATTTTAGTTTCTGTTGTTGTTTTCTATAGATGAAGTATAGTTTGTTGACCCTACCAGTCTTGTAAGTGCTATAACATAACTTATATTGGTGACGGTATTTGGCTGGTTGTTTTATCTTTGATCTTATTCATGTTAATCATTGCCTTTGAACAGGATGCTTGATAGGCGTCGACGACTTCTTATCGCAATGGATGTGGCATTTGGCATGGAATACTTGCATAGTAAAAATATTATACACTTTGATTTGAAAAGTGATAACTTGCTTGTCAACTTGAGGGATCCTCAGCGTCCAATATGCAAGGTAAAAGTTGTATTTAGTTTTCAAAATATTATTTGAGACTATTTTGAAATGCTAAAGTGGAACTTCAAGTTTTCTGAGTAATCTCGTTTGACTGAACTAAATTTGCATCTTAAAAATTATCAACTTGGGAAATCATATAGTTCCTCAAATGTGAACTGATTGTAAGTTTGTAACAGAGTATGGTTGTGGATTTAGTTTGTGGCCTTTGGTTTATCTTTTGACCAAGGATTTAAAATTTGAATTGTTAAGCTCATTGGCCATATGCAATATCTTCTCTCCAGAACAAAAAAAGAAAAATCCCAAGTGAAAAAAAAGAGGCAGCCCGGTGCATGGAGCTCTCTCCATGCGGGGTCCCGGAGAAGGATTCATTGTACGCAGCTTTATCTTGCTTTTTGTAAGAAATTGTTTTTAGGATTCGAACCCATGACCTTTTGGTCATAAAGTAACAACTTTACCTTTGGCCCCCTATGGGCCAAGGCTCCCCTTTCCAAAAAAAATCCCAAGAGAAGTATTAGGAAATAGGAAAAGGCAAGAAAAGAAAAATACAAATTCACCCTCTACTCTTCTCTTATGGTTGTTTGGTGATGCACTATACAGTTTGATGTCTTGATGTGATACACCATGCTTATCTTTGATAAAGGGAACCAAAACTCAGGTTAAAGTGAACTATTTGTTGAGGCAGCTTAAATTAGAAGTCTTTCCTGCAACTATTGTTTGACTTAAACTGCTTTTGAGGCGTATAGAAGGTCTCTTGAGGAGTTTTTACAATCTGTCCTCATTATTCTATATTCTTTTTTCTTGTACTTGTTGGGTATTAGTAAGTTTTGTTTCTTTAGTGAAAGAACCAACAGTAACTTTATTTAATGTGTTAAGGTTTGCTTATAAAAATTGACTGGAAAATGTACTTTGGTGTTTGGTGCTACACTACACGGACAAAGCATGGCCCAACAAGTGAATGTGTGCTAACGTTGTGTCCATTCAGTTTCTAAATTTTTTAATAACATCGTGCCCAACATATGAAGTGAACTTATAGATGATATTGGCAAAGATAAATAAAGGAAACATGTTTCATTAAAACAATAAAAAATGGCCTGTGATTTTACATGGTTGATCTTGTGAAATTTTTTTGGAATATATATATTTCTGTTACATAGTAATTGGGTTAGCTCGAAGAATCAATAGTGGATAAAGCTTTAACCACTGTACAAATTATATTGTGATATGTGGGGCAAAGAACAAGAAAAGTAAAGGAAAAAAATATCACAAAGTGTTTTTTCGGAACTTTGTGCTAGAGCATTGCCTTAACTGCTTGTGTCGTACTGTTTATTGTTTCCTTTTTTAGCATGGCAGCATGTTACTGAAACACACTGTGCAGGTGGCTGATCTTGGTCTTTCAAAATTGAAATACGAGACACTGATGTCTGGTGGCATGCGAGGCACTCTACCTTGGATGGCACCTGAACTTCTTGGCGGCAAAGATATCAAGTATAGTGAAAAGGTGATGATGAGTTGTATCATTCATAATGTCAAAGCCAATCCATTTCAATTTTCTATCCATATTATCTTTAACTGTGCAAGTCTATCATCCATCAAATTCAATCGTTGTGCCATAGGTTGATGTATTCTCCTTTGGCATAGTGATGTGGGAGCTCATCACTGGAGATGAACCATATCGGGATATGCATTATGGACTTATTATAGGTGATTTTTGCATACTGTCAAATTTCTCTTGGATGCTGGCTTACACGTCTGTGTTAGTGGAGCCAAAGTTGTATGGCCTTTTTATTCATATTTTGTATTATTTTTCTATTATTGACACTGTCATGACAACTGCATCACTAGAATATTCATATCTTGGTGTATATCTCCTCTCAGTTCTTTGCTCTCAACAGGAGGGATTCTGAACGATACACTACGACCTCCCGTGCCTGAATCTTGTGATCCCGAATGGAAATCTCTAATGGAGCAATGCTGGGGCACGGAACCTTCACAGCGCCCCAGCTTCACCGACATCGCAAACAGGTTGAGGGCGTTGGCAGCTTCTCTTCCTCAAAAAGGATAGGTCATGGGAAGCTATCCTAACACACTATCAAACTCTCGCCGGCCAGTACCATTACCTGACGTATTTATCATCTTCATGAGTGTGCCGAGCTCAGTTTGAGATTTTTTTTTTTCTTTGTAATGAAGAGGTTCGTGTTCGTCACGGGTGTGTGCAGCTCCGCTTAAGATTTTTTGTTTGTAATGAAGAGATTGGTGTCCATAAAATTCCTGTATAGAGTTTTGCATGTTATTGCACTACCGCCTGTCCAGTTTGTTAATTCTTTGAATTAGCCAAGTAGTAAAGGGCCAAACAGCTATACGCTGCCATATTAAAGAAAAGAACATGCAGCTGTGGATTCATTCGTTCTTGAACTCTTAATGGAATGCTATTTTGTCAATTTTCATACATTGTCTAGTTTGAGATGTTGCTGATTGTTTCGTTCTGGCTATCTTGCATTATCTATATTGTCATTAAATCCAAACTACGTGATGCCTATGTGGATAGTGAATAAGTATTTTTTTTTATATATATCTCAGGTATTTAAATTTTACGACTCAAATAATAGATGGTGTGTCTTATGGAAATTGAATTGCTTGATAAATGCATTTTATTTTTTACCACCCCATCAAGTGGCAGAAAGGTGAATACGTTTGTCCTCAGCGTTCTTGTCAATCCATCTTAGGATTAATACAGAGGAGGTAAATCATGGACGGCTACTAATTTTTATAATAGTGATTAGCACATAAGGGAAGTATTTACCTCGGTTTTATCGAGATTCGAACCTCAGATTTCATGATGACAACATCTCATACGCTAGTCACTAGACCCATCCGAGGATATTTTTTTCACCCCATCAAGCCATGCGGTCAGATAAATACGTTTTTTTTAATAAAAAAATAATTAACCAGATGAAATAATATTGAACCTGGGAGTTAATAATACGGTGGCATCCAAATAAATAATATATATATATATATATAATTTTTTTTATTTATTTTCCCTTCCAAAATCTACTATATACGTTTCATTTTTCTTAGATACGTTCATGCATAACAATAATAATAATAATAATATTATTATTATTAAACCATTCAAGCTAAGCAATTTCCTATAGTAATAGTAATATAAATTATGAATGCATATATGTTGATAGTTTCTTATTTATATTCCTTTCCAAATTCTACAACATATGCTTGATTTTATTTGATAATCTGTTTACAAAATTAATAAAAATAAATAAATAATAAATTATAGAAATAGCTATTGGTTATGAATATATGTCGGTAATTTCTTGTTTATTTTTCTTCCCAAAACATTCTTTCTGATTATTAATTTTTGATATAGTGATAATTTCTTGCCTCTTCTAAATGTTCAAAGCACCAACCAAACTGTTTATTCCAGAAAAAAAAAATCTTAAGATTGATTGCTTTGGCCTATGTTAAAACTAATCAATTTTATAATTGCGAAAGATTTTTAAAAAGAATTTACAAAATCAAATGTACATCCCCTTTCATATATATTTCTTTATCCTCTGCGAGCACTTCGTTCATTCTGTTCCTTCAGAGATTTCTTGTATGTTTCCATGGCGACCGCCAATGAGTTCCCCATAAGCATTCGAGTTCTCGCCATCGACAACGATCCCATCTGCCTCAAGTTGCTAGAAAACCTCCTAATCCGATGCCAATACCAAGTCGTGGCGACTACTCAGGCGAGCAGCGGCCTGAGGATGTTGAGGGAGAACACGCACGAGTTTGATCTGGACATCACCGACATCCACATGGCGGACATGGACGGTTTCATGCTCCTCCAGATCATAACTCGAGAATTTGGCATTCCAGTCATCAGTAATTAAAAATTTTTGTTTTATCCTGATCTTTCTGATCTTCCAGTTTACATTCCTTGGCCGGCGATTGCAGTATCGTCGGTAGATGGAGCGAGGCAGACGGTGGCGAAGGCGGTGGTTCACGGAGCTTGCCAGTACTTGCTGAAGCCTGTGCGGATGCAAGAACTGAGGAACGTATGGCAACACGTGCTCAGGAAGAAGCTCGTCGGCGGGAAACCGAACGCGCTTGCGGATTCTGAAGGCAGCTACTCGAGCGATTTCAACGCGAGCGACGACGAAAACGCCGTCGGAGGAAATTTTCCTCCGGAATCCGGCGATTCGCGCGGCGGCAAGAGGCCCAGAATCAGTTGGACTCTGGAACTTCACCAGAAATTTCTCGCCGCCATCAACGAACTCGGCATCGACAGTAGGTTCACTCCCTCCCCTGTTTCATTTCTTTCCTCGGACGAAATTCACGATTTCTTGCGGGCGGTTTGCAGAGGCTGTGCCGAAGAAGATACTCGATCTTATGAACGTCGAGAACCTGACGAGGGAGAAAGTCGCCAGCCATTTACAGGCACGCTAGCTAGCTCTCGATCGATCTTTGCACTTTTCTTTTCGCAGCGTGTTATGATCTTCGATCTTTGCTTGCAGAAGTACCGGCAGTACGTGAGGAGACTCAAGGAGCTGACGGACCGTAATTCTAGCGCGAATCCCGGCGGCTTGTCGTTCAGGAATCTATCGCGGATGAAGAGCGACTCGCTGGATGTTTTCAGGCGCTACCATGCAGTGGGGCGGATGCGGATACTCCCGCCGCTCGCTTCTTTCCCGACCTATCCGGTCGCCGGAGTTGATATGCTTTCCGGTGCAGCCGCGCTCGGCCACAGCCCGGGCCATTTGGGGAGCTACCAGAGCTTCGGATTCGCAGGGAATAATTGCTTCCGGCCAAATTCGCTCGGCGGATCAGCGCCGACGCCTCTCGATCAGCTGGGGGAGATACAGCAGCAAGCGAGCGGGTTGCTCGGTGGCAGCGGCTCTGTTCCTGACGGCCTCGGTTGGCTGCTGCAGGGGAATAAGCCACAAATGGCGGACGGAGAAGAAGACTCGTTCGACTTTGAAATCGATTTCCCTGAGCTCGATCGTTGCTTGCCTGAGCAAGCGTGGAGAAATATTAATGGCGACCCAGCGAGCGAGCGTCTGGCCGGCGCGCTGCCTGGATGCCAATCGGCTGTGAACATGGATGAAACCGCTCAGAGTTGTGAAATTAATGGAGACGGTGAGGAGGGTTCTTCCACCAAAGGTCTTGTGTGATCCCTTGGATTGGATGGTTCTTTTCTTTTGCTGATTTGTTTTGGGCATGAACTGTACTGGATTCCTTCAATTTCTCATGAGAATTGACATGGATAGTCTTGTTCTGGCAAAAATACCATGGATGTTATTCTTCGGAGATTGTGGGAAAAGATGAAGAAAGAACCTCTATCGGCGGAGCCATCAGTGAAGTGTTATTGATGTTGATAAAATCGCCATGACCGAGATGGGGCCAAACTGTGTTCGGTGTTAGATGGAATCATTATGAGCTAGAGGGAGGTGGGGCCATCAGAGCTACTTATTGTGGTAAAAAAAGTGAAACGTTCGCCCCTAACAATTCCGTCGTACCCGACCCAAGACCATCACAAGAGAAGTAAATCACAGCATCCGAGCGAGCATGTGGCGGACAGGGTGTAATACGGGAATAGAGAATTTATTCTCCAGCTGCCCCGAGGATCGACCCTGCGACCTCATTGTGGCAACACCCGCTATATACCAACTCGGATGACCCGCGGGATCCCATCAGAGCTACTTGTGAATATGTAGAAGAGCGTCACTGTATATTGTAGGAAGAATTGAATCGTCTCGAGAACCTATGGGGAGAGAAGATCAGAAGAGAGGAGGGTTAGAATAGAGTTTGGGGTGTCCTGACTTGTCAATTTCAGCGCTCAAATTAGTCTTCGATAGGGGAGATGAAGAATATGAATAGTAATAAATGTGTGTGTAGAGTCATACGTAAAAATATACATATACCTTGGTCTGCATGAGCGAGACTTTTTATAGTACTGATCCTGCTCCAAGATCCTTGAGATTGACTCGTTGGTGTGTTAGTCCAACAAACAAAAAAAAAAAAAAAAAATTTACCACTGTTGAAAAGATGACGGCATGAGATAAGTGGAATGCTAAATGTTGATTTAGAAAAGAGTAAGTCCCCCCCTATTTTCATCCGGCACTATCCTTTTATACTTCCCCTCCGGACTTTCTCCTTCCTCTATTTAATGGCATTGCATTAATTAGAGAAGATCTTTATTTTTCCTTCTTCCATGTATTCAATGAAGTTATAATATCAACATAATTAATGAAACCGCATCAAATGAAAGAAACTATGGTTTTAGTCCTTTCTGTTCCTATTTTTCATGCACTAGGAGACTAATAATAGACATTTAATGGAGGCGACATTAATTCACTGAAACATAAATAGTGTCAGAACAATATTTTTCCAAGTCAAAAGAGGGTATAGGTTTTCCGATTGGTGACTCTACTATAAGAGATGTTGAAACAGGATAGTAGATTGATCATACCAACAACCCAAGGACGTAGAAAACTAGATTTTTGAGACACAATAAAATATGTCTTAAATTATAAATTTAATGTCTCAAAATGTTTTTGAGACGGTGATGAGACGGTAATGTAGTAGTCCCTAATACAGGCGTCTCAAAAAAATATTGAGACAATTGTACTGTCTCAAATGCTATTTAAGACGGTGATGAGACAGTTGTTCAATTGTCTCAAAAGCATTTAAGACAATTATTATTTTGTCTCAAATGTTATGTCTTATCCTGTGAAAAAACTAAAGATACTAAATTGAGATGGTAATGTGTTGTCTCAAATAAAAGTGAAAACAGTAAATTACTATCGCTAATGTTTTAACTTGTTAGATGCAACAATTATGACAAAAATTAATAATCTTAAAAGAACATTTATTATACAAATTAATCTAGATCAAATTTATTGAATTGTCATTTCAAAATAAAAGGAAAAACTCTCTTTTTATAAATTAAAAATGATATACACAATATAAAATTCTACAATCATTAATTGAAGTGCATCCAACATTCATCCAACATTCATCCAATAACAGAAATATCTACATATCTATCATTAATTTGATAATAAAAAAATAACTATTCCCATGAAAGTTACACATAAGAAAGTCTAAAGAATAACTCCTCATGATCTAGAGATAACTTTTATAATCCTTCTTCATCAGGATCCTGAACATAAAAAAAAACTCTTATTAGAGGTAAAGATGATTATAATATATATTGTTAAAAAAAATCAATAAATAGAACTTTTCAATAAGAAATCTCATCATCTAACACATAATCCTCTTTCTTGCAACTATATATATACAACATAAACAACCCCAAGTTAAACATACCTCTTCATCTCATAATAAGAAATGATTGTTTATGTATGTCAATATCTTTGTGCCTTTCAAGTTGTTACACCGGTAAAATAAATTTATCTACAGTTTAAAAATATGTACACTACTACATCACTAAAATTGTTAATAAAACTAAAAAAAAATCTTATGAAAATAACTACCAATGTACATGTTGGTTATCCAATCCTTGTTCATATGAAATAATATTATCTGTAACCTAAATAAAAAATAATGTACGTATCACAAAACTATTAAAATTCATTATAAAAGTCAGTTATCTAAATAAAGTAAAGGTACCTTTTGATTACTAAATTCACTGGATTCCATACTAAGATGAGTCAATGGGGATTTATGATTCTCTAACTTTGATTGAAGTGCATCTATTTGAGATTTCATTTGATTTAGAATAGGAGTGACCACTTTCATACACTATGCTACAACTTTCTCCGTAGCCATTTTTATTAACTCATTTGAATGTTCATTGGATAACAAGGGGTAATAAAGCTCTAACATAATATGACCTTTTGCTACAGCTTTATGAAGTTTGTCAGATTTATACATTTATGCCAATTGAATCATTATATGACCAAATAAAAGTTACTTCGTAGATCACAACTAAATATTTACTACACAAATAACACTTACAAGTACAATTAAATTTTAACTAATGAAAAAATAGTACCTTTTCTAGAAG
Source organism: Zingiber officinale (assembly GCF_018446385.1). Lineage (NCBI taxonomy): Eukaryota > Viridiplantae > Streptophyta > Magnoliopsida > Zingiberales > Zingiberaceae > Zingiber > Zingiber officinale. The sequence continues at coordinate 127,907,289 of NC_055992.1, forward strand.
TTCTCTCCAATGTGATAAAGCTCTAACTTCAGAACTGTCAGTATTCGATGCCTACAAATGAAATTGTAAAAAATTAAAAGTGCATCATGACTGTTGGGAGATTGTTGGTGCAATATTCTCCAGGTCAAGTTTGACCTAGTTTGACTGAGCTTGAATTGGGTCAAGCTCAAGTCTTAATGTTTATGTTTTGATGGTTTGACAATACATGTAGACAACACATGAAGATTGCAGGTACAATTGCTCATGTGTGGAGATTGTGATGGAGAGTCAAGTAGGTCAAGATTGACCGAATACTTGACTGGAAAGTCCTAGTGAGTGAAGCTAGGAAGAAGGAAAGTCTTAGTGAGTGAAGCTAGGCAGAAGGAAAATCCTGGTGAGTGAAGCTAAGTGAAAGTCCTAGTGAGTGAAGCTAGGTAGAAAAAAAATCCTGGTGAGTGAAGCCAGGTGAAAGTCCTAGTGAGTGAAGCTAGGCAGAAGGAAAATCCTGGTGAGTGAAGCCAGGTGAAAGTCCTAGTGAGTGAAGCTAGGCAGAAGAGAAATCCTAGTGAGTGAAGCTAGGTGAAAGACCTGGTGAGTGAAGCCAGGCAGAAGAGAAGTCCTAGTGAGTGAAGCTAGGAAGAAGGGAAGTCCTGGTGAGTGAAGCCAGGCACAGGGAAATCCAGATGGGTCAAGGTTGACCAGACATCTGGTGAAAGTCCAAGTAGGTTAAAGGAATTGACCGGATACTTAGCAAGAGGAGAAAAGTCCAAGTGGGTCAAAGGGATTGACCAGACACTTGGTGAGAGAGTCCTAGCTGGTCAAGGGTGACCGGATGCTAGGTTTTATGTACCAACAGGTCATGGATTGACCGGATGTTGGTTTGGGGGCTTGGGACTTGGTTTTGGGCAAAAACCAATGTCTGGATCGATCAACCGATCGATTAGCTGATGCCCAATCGATCGGCCGATCGATTGGGAAGGTGCCCGCGACAAGCCTCGAGTGGGCAAGTCGCAGAGCACACAGAACGTCTCTGGATCGATCGGTCGATCGATCCAGAGACCTCAATCAATCAGTGGATCGATTGGGGTGGTGCGTTCTTACGCGATAAAGGCTGGATCGATCAGCCGATCGATCCAGGCATTTCTCGCAGAGCACAGAGGCGCTCTGGATTGATCAGCCGATCGATCCAAAGCCTCCCCGATCGATTGGGAGCAATCCAATCGATCGGGATCCAACCGTTGGCGTCGATAAAAGTCACAGGCGTTCAATTCCTTCGGTAGTGCTTCACCGATTTATCTCAGATCCTCGACAGCAACTCCACATCTCTCTCTAAGCTCTAGATCGCCAATTCTTGAAGGTTCTTGGAGGTTTTTCCAAGTCAAGAGGTGGATCAAAAGCAAGAAGAAGAAAACTAGGGTTAGGGTTTCTTGTATTCATTATAAGCTTTGCTTATACTTTTGTTCCCTTTCCTTTCTTTCTGTATTGAGAGTCTTGTAGGGCTTCTCCGCATTTGGTAGTTACCGAAAGGAGTGTTTATTAGTGGAGGTGTGTGTGTGTGCATGGATCCTTGGACTAGTCACCTTTTGTGAGGTGGATACCAAGTAAAATCCATTTGTTAGCGTTGTATGCATTTGTTTCTTGTATTTCTGCTGCACATCTTCGAAGAAACAAACAACGAAGCACACGAGGAACGCGCCAAGCTATTCACCCCCCCTCTAGCTACATTTCGGTCCCAACAAGTGGTATCAGAGCGAGGTCGCTCTTCACCGGAATCATCACCGGAAGGGGCAAACATAACAAGAAGAGCTAGAGGGTGAAGAAGTTGGAGCAAATTTATCAAAGTCAAAGAATTCACGAAGCTCAACTTCAAAATGTAATTCCAAGATGGACTTGGATTTGACACGAGGGTAGCTCCACCATATGCTTCAACAAGCTTCGATCTTTGGAAATCAAGGATCGAGAATTTCTTGATGGTGGAGATAGAGCAATGGTTTGCTCTCATGGAAGGTTTCGAGGCTCCAACAAATTCCAAAGGCAAAGTCCTCAAGAAAAGCAAATGGAGCCAAGAACAAATCCAAAGATGTGAGGTCAATGATAAAGTGACCAAGCTTTTGGTCAATCTATTGCCTAGCCACATTCTTGGAAAAATTGGAGAGTTCAAGGATGCCAAGGAGCTTTGGAGCAAATTGGTATCAATTCATGAGATCCCCTCCACTGCACCAATCCAAGAAGAATCCAAAGAGGGTGACTCATTGGAGCAAAATCAAAAGGAAGAGGAAGAGGACTCCAAAGTTGAGAGATGCTCAACTTCCGAAGAAGAAGTCCAAGAAGAAGCTTCATCTTTGAGGGAATACAATGAAGGGAGCAAGGAGGGAGCATACTCCTTGTTCCATGTACAAGATGATGAAGTCTCCACCTCTAGGATTGAGGGGGAGCAATTTTTGGTGACACCAAATCAAGAAGAAGGAGAAGTCTCCACATCCGGATCAAGAAGAGAAGAGGATGAAGAAGCTTCCATATCCACAAGTCAAGACAAATCTATTGGAGGAGTATCAAGTTCGGATCAAGATGAAGCTTCTACCTCCGGATCAAAAGGAGAAGATGTCATCCCTACACATGAAGGTATAAACATTTCAATTAAAAATAAAAATCACATTATATGTTTTGAGTGTAGGGAGAATGGGCACTACAAGAGCAAGTGCCCCAACTTAGCCAAGAAGAAGGGCCAAGTGGCACCCAAGGGCAAGGAGAAGCCCAAGGGGACCATCCCCACAACGAAGAAGAGTAAGGGGCACATTGTGTGCTTCTTGTGCCAACATAGAGGGCATTATCGAAGTTAATGCCCTAAGGGGAAGAAGGTGGTCAAGGCTCAAGGAGGAAGCTCAATTCAAGGGGGAGCCTCCAAGGTAAAAAGAAAGGTAACTTTTATTGAGCCTACCCCTTTAAATTATGGTAAAAAGCATGATAGTTCTAATTTATCACTTCAATGCTATTTACCATGAAAATATGAGGCATGATAAAGTTAAGGAAAATCATGTAGCTTTTCATGCTAAATCCTCTCAACCTAGGTTTAGAAAGGTAGATAGGAATTTAGGCAAGAACCCTAAGGATTCTAGGTGTTTGCCTACGAAAAAGAAAAATCATGATTTTAGTGAAAAATCTATGGTTGAGGGATTATGGAAGGAAAATCAAGTCTTGAGGTCAAGACTTGATAAATTAGAAAAGACCCTTAGAAAAATTAAAAATGAAACACAAGGGTCTAAGGGTAAAAATCTAGGTCTAGGAGTATCAAAGCCATCCAATGGCCATAGAGGTTTGGGATACAAATCAAAGGCCAAGAAGGATGCAGTTTCTTACCATAGGGTTCCATATAGCTATGGAACCAAGTCTAGGTCTAACGGTCGAGTCGAGGATACAAGGGAAGTTATCCCTAGGAGTATCTTTGCAATAACAAATGTGACTAAGACTTCCAAGAAATCAAAGAAAGTCACAAACAAGGACACAAGGGAAGTAATCGCTAGAGTTGACCTAGAAAATGTGACCAAGGCTTCTAAGAAGCCAAACAAGGTCACTAGGAAGGTATCTAGGGAAGTTATCCCTAGTGAATACCTAGAGCATCCAAGGAGCACCAATAGGTTTTGGGTTCCTAGGAGCATTTCTCTACCCCATAGATGGGTTAGAGAGTGTCAAATCTAAGAAGAAGGGTAGTTAACCCAACTTTGAAGAAATTGACACTCAAGGAGCATTTTCAAGATTATTATTAACATTTGAAAATGAAATAGATTTATGATTTACTCTTTGAAAGAGTAAAATGTGCCAAATTTGAGAAGTATTGATTTTATTTTAAAATGACACATATTGGGAAAACATAAGGAAATACCAAGTTGAGATTTTGATATTTTCTTAGTGCTAATCTTGATGGAAGAACGAAATATGCCAACATTTGAGGAATAAATTTAATTGTAATTGGCATAAGTTAATCAAGAGAACTAGAAATGCAAATTTAGGTTTTGACATTTTCTTGGAGTGTTTAGAGGGCAATGTAGGTTTAATTTTTAACTTAGCTAAGGTTTAAGGATACTTAGATAGGTAATCTAGGTATTTTATTTATGCTAAACCTTGACATGATTGTTTGCCCATTATATGCCATGACATCATGATTATTCTTGCATTCATACCTTATGATGAAAAATACAAAAATACTATGTCATGACATACATACATCATGTAGTTATAGGAAATTTTCTTTTGAAAATGATTTCTTTTTGATGTATGCCATAACATTATCATGCATTATGTTTATTTTCTTAAAATTAAGGACAAATGACATTTATCAACAAGCATTAACAAGAGACATCCTAGGTGGATGTTCAATATCCACAAAATGCCTAGATAGATATGCATGATCCCTAGACTAGGGAAAAACCAAAATTTTACATCTCACAAAAACCTATAAGATGACTTGTATGTGTTTTGTGCACAATAGATACAAGTGAGATGTTAGGATGATGAACAAAACTCAAGATGTTGATTTAGTGCATTCTTTTGAGTTTTAAGTTCATCAAAACACATAGTTATGTATTTTCCCATCATTGGGAAAGCTAATGTACAAGTCATGTGCATTAAGCCCAAGGAACATGGTGGGAGATTGGTTTTGAAAATCATTTTAAAATACTTTTGGAAAACCTTGGTGAAGGCTATCTTTTGATAGTAATTACCATTGAATAGTTAGACACAAACTTGAAGAAAACACTAAAGTTTTTACAAGTTTTCAAGTTTATGTCAATCTTTGAAAATATGATGTATTTTCATAGGAAACTATTTTTCAATGATAAAGTATACCCTAAATAATGTCTACACAAATTTTCATGATTTTTGAAATTTTGTAGAATTTTCTAGGGGTTTCTGAAATTGGCTGAAATTGAATTTCAGCAATTTCAGATCTCCAATCGATCAACCAATCGATTGAAGTGCCTCAATCGATCAGCCGATCGATTGAGAAGGCAATTCTCGCGAGCAGAAGCTCGCTGGATCGATCGGTCGATCGATCCAGACTGACTGAATCGATTAGTGGATCGATTCAAGCAGGTTCAATCGATTGGAACCCAACTCCAATTGATCGAAGATGCTGATTTTGGCTTGGAAAATTTATTTTCAGCATTTTGAACCTATTTTAGTCTAGGTAACCATTCCTAACCCCTCAAAATATATTTATATATATAAAAAAGGTGTTTTCATGTTGAAAACAAGGATGGATTGGTTGAAGAAGACTAAATTGAAGTTTAGGTTGAGGTTTGGTTTCATTATTGAATTTATGGACCTCAAACTTTTAAATTTGGGTTTCCTAAAGGTTTAGAGATTCCAAGTCATTGTTGGTGCAATGATAGAAGTTCACGACCATGTCTTTAGGGGGAGTTACTCTTTAAGGACATGAAAACTATTTTTCATGAACCTTGGAAGGTGGTTAACCTTCTTTTAAGAACATGCTCAAGGTTGAGCGTTTGAACTTTAATGAGGAGTGGATATCCTCATTGTTCAAGTGGTTCAAGTTGGTATATGCTCATGGATGAGCATTCGATACAAATGAAGGGTATGAGACATTCATTTGGGTTATTGGACCTTGTTAATGCTCAAGGACGAGCATTATTGATAATGAAGGGTATGAGACCTTCATTATTGTGTTGTGAACAACGAGTGAAGTTGTGAACAACGTAGGGTAACTCTCAGGGAGAGAGTTTGTTTTGTTACATGCCCAAAGATGAGGCATGTAGGGATTTGATGTGTGCCAATAGGGGGAGAATGAAAGGGTTTAAGTTAGGCCTTCATTATCTAAGAGGGAGCTTGCCCTCTTAGGGGGAGAATGTAGAGTTTAACTTACGTCTTCATTACCTAGTGGCATGAAGGGAGTTGAGGGTATGAGATTAGCCTAACTTAAATGTGGTATTGTCAAACATCAAAAAGGGGGAGATTGTTGGGAGATTGTTGGTGCAATATTCCCCAGGTCAAGTTTGACCTAGTTTGACTGAGCTTGAATTGGGTCAAGCTCGAGTCTTAATGTTTATGTTTTGATGGTTTGACAATACATGTTGACAATACATGTTTGACAATACATGTAGACAACACATGAAGATTGCAGATGCAATTGTTCATGTGTGGAGATTGTGATGGAGAGTCAAGTAGGTCAAGGTTGACCGGATACTTGACTGGAAAGTCCTAGTGAGTGAAGCTAGGCAAAAGGAAAGTCCTAGTGAGTGAAGCTAGGCAGAAGGAAAATCCTGGTGAGTGAAGACAGGTGAAAGTCCTAGTGAGTGAAGCTAGGCAGAAGGAAAATCCTGGTGAGTGAAGCTAGGTGAAAGTCCTAGTGAGTGAAGCTAGGCAGAAGAGAAATCCTAGTGAGTGAAGCTAGGTGAAAGACCTGGTGAGTGAAGCCAGGCAGAAGAAAAGTCCTAGTGAATGAAGCTAGGCAGAAGGAAAGTCCTGGTGAGTGAAGCCAGGCACAGGAAAATCCAGATGGGTCAAGGTTGACCAGACATCTGGTGAAAGTCCAAGTAGGTCAAAGGGATTGACCGGATACTTGGCAAGAGGAGAAAATTCTAAGTGGATCAAAGGGATTGACCAGACACTTGGTGAGAGAGTCCTAGCTGGTCAAGAGTGACCGGATGCTAGGTTTTATGTACCAACAGGTCATGGATTGATCGGATGTTGGTTTGGGGGCTTGAGACTTGGTTTTGGGCAAAAACCAATGTTTGGATCGATCAGCCGATCGATTGGCTCTCGAGTGGGCAAGTCGCAGAGCGCACAGAACGTCTCTAGATCGATTGGTCGATCGATCCAGAGACCTCAATCGATCAGTGGATCGATTGGGGTGGCGCGTTCTTACGCGATAAAGGCTGGATCAATCAGCCGATCGATCCAGGCATTTCCCGCAGAGCACAGAGGTGCTCTGGATTGATCAGCCGATCGATCCAAAGCCTCCCCGATCGATTGGGAGCAATCCAATCGATCGGGATCCGACCGTTGGCGTCGATAAAAGCCATAGGCGTTCGATTCCTTCGGTAGTGCTTCACCGATTCATCTCAGATCCTCGATAGCAACTCCACAGCTCTCTCTAAGCTCCAGATCGCCAGTTCTTGAAGGTTCTTTGAGGTTCTTACAAGTCAAGAGGCGGATCAAAAGCAAGAAGAAGAAAACTAGGGTTAGGGTTTCTTGTATTCATTGTAAGCTTTGCTTATACTTTTGTTCCCTTTCCTTTCTTTCTGTATTGAGAGTCTTGTATGGCTTATCCGCCTTTGGTAGTTACCGAAAAGGAGTGTTTATTAGTGGAGGTGTGTGGATCCTTGGACTAGTCACCTCTTGTGAGGTGGATACCAAGTAAAATTCATTTGTTAGCGTTGTATGCATTTGTTTCTTGTATTTCCGCTGCACATCTTCGAAGAAACAAACAATGAAGCACACGAGGAACGCACCGAGTTATTCACCCCCCTCCCCCTCTAGCTACATTTCGGTCCCAACAATGGCATCAAAGGATTAACCATCCATCTTTAATTGCAATGCAAAAATCATCACTAGATCTATTCCTTTTCCAACTTCTTGTGTCTGTGAAGTTTTTCCTATAATAAAACAACACAAGCTTTCCATTCCTAAGAGAAATACTAAAACTACTATTTACTTTCAACCATTGCATGCTAACATTTGGGGGTCGTATAAGGTAGATTCACTTAATGGTTCTTATTATCTCTTAAAAGTATGCTTGCTTTGTTTGGTATATAGTTAGTAGTAATCTTAAAATTATTGAGTTCTCAAAATTAATCATATTGACCTTTTATCGAATATCTTAATTGTAATAGGATGGGCAACTAAATTTTTTATCTCTCCCTCACATCCAGTTAAACTACTAAAATCAAATCAAAAGCAATAAGAGATATACCATGTAAATTGATTTACTCAGGGACATATCCAGGAATCAGAGTTAGGAGAGACTTGACATGTGTTCACAATTTTAACTCTAGAGCGCAAGAGACAAAAATGAGTGCAACAAACAAAAATTCAAGTGAATAATAAGACATAATAATAATTTCAATTTAACTTTTATTTTTCTTTCAGTGGCATGTCCATTTTTCGTCGAGTACAATTAAAAAATTGATAGCATCTGCTATTTGTTTGATAGATTACCAAACAAACCACTCTATTTCACATATTGATAAATGGGAAAAAAATAAAGAAATACTTTTAAGCTAGCTATAAATTATCCACACAGACGCTAAGATCTGACTGTGGCAGTTCTACCACTTTGGTGAGATGAAATGCACATCCAATTGAAGTCATATCTTGATATTCCTAACCCATCTAATTGAAGCCTTATCTATATATTCCTAAGTTAAATTAGATTTAGGGTATTTTTTCTGTGGTTACCAAAATTAAATCAAAAAGATTAATGAAATCAAAATTTGAGAACAACAAAATATGAAGAAAATGAAAATGCAAATTTTGAGAACAGAAAAATCAAAGGAAATTGATAGAAATGACATCAATGTGTTTTAAAAATCAAACATAAGAAAATTATTCAAGCTACTAGAAGCAGAAGTAGAATATGAGTCACTACCGCCAAATCCTGTCGTGCGATGCTTTGGTCGCGATAGTGATTGCGTTGTGATCTTAGAAAAGCAGGAGTCTCCCATGGCCATGTGAGCAGCAGGAGCCGCGACCAAAGCATCGCGCAACACAGTGGCAGGGCAGGAGCAGACAGCAGGAGCAGGGAGTATGAGTTGGTCGCGCGAGCGGCAGCAACCGAGCGACGCCGGCGGATGCGGTAATAGAGGCAATCTCAATAGGTTGGACGGAGAGAAGAGAAGAACTAATGAAGTACCTGAGATTCACCATGGAGATCATCATTGCCTCAGTCGGCCCTGTTGGGGTTGCAAGGTTACAAACATAATCCCATATTGAAAACATATGTGAAAGATCATGGGTTTATAAGAGAAAAGATATCTCCATTGGCATGAGGCCTTTTGGGGAGAGCCCAAGAGCAAAGCCATAAAGGTCTAGGCCCAAAGTGGACAATATCATGCTATTGTGGAGATATCTAAATTCTTTTCGATCCTACAATTGGTATCAGAGACCGGACTGCCAGAAGGTTTAACCACCGACTGTGCACAAGAGCTATGGTCTGATTGAGTCATGTGGGTACAATATTGACCTCGAACAAAGAAAGTGAGGGCTCCTATGTTCGGATCAAGAGGACCAGACACCAGGCAGGAAGTCCTAGCTGCGACTAGGCAATGAAGTCCTAGTAGGTCGGGTGGACCGAGGGGCAGGAAGACCTGGTGGGTTGAGGATCGGACGTGGGAGGCCTATGGTCCTTTGTTTGAGGGGGATTGTTGGGGTTGCAAGGTTGCAAACATAGTCCCATATTGAAAACACATAAGAAAGATATCTCCAATTGGCATGAGGCCTTTTAGGGAGAGCCCAAGAGCAAAGCCATAAGGGTCTAGGTCCAAAGTGGACAATATCATGCTATTGTGGAGATATCTAAATTCTTTTCGATCCTACAATCGGTATCAGAGCCCCCCAATTGATATCTAAATTCTCGGAATGCCCTCCAATTGTTGGTGCAATATTCCCTAGGTCAAGGTTGACCTATTTGACTGGGATTGAAGTGAGTCAAGCTCGAGTCTTGGTGATTTGGTTTCGATGTTTGACAATACTTGTAGACAAGACATGAACATTGCAGGTGCAATTGTTTATGTGGGGAGATTGTGAAGGAGAGTCAAGTAGGTTAAGGTTGACTGGATACTTGACTGAAAATCCTAGTGAGTGAAGCTAGGTAAAAGTCCTGGTGAGTGAAGCCAGGCAGAATGAAATCCTAGTGAGTGAAGCTAGGTGAAAGTCCTGGTGAGTGAAGCCAGGTAGAAGAGAAATCCTAGTGAGTGAAGCTAGGTAGAAGGGAAGTCCTGGTGAGTGAAGCCAGGCACGGGGAAATCCAGATGGGTCAAGGTTGACCAGACATCTGGTGAAAGTCCAAGTAGGTCAAAGGGATTGACCGGATACTTGGCAAAAGGAGAAAAGTCCAAGTGGGTCAAAGGGATTGACCAGACACTTGGTGAGAGAGTCCTAGCTGGTCAAGGGTGATCAGATGCTAGGTTTTATGTACCAACAAGTCATGGTTGACTGGATGTTGGTTTAGGGGGGTTTGGACTTGCTTTTGGACAAAAACCAAGATCTGGATTGATCAGCCGATTGATCCAGCAGATCTGGATCGATCAGCCGATCGATCCAGCAGATCTGGATCGATCAGCTGATCGATCGGGTGAGTCCCCACGAACAGAACCCCTTTGGATCGATCCAGAGGTCCCAATCGATCAGTGGATCAATTGGGAGCTGCTGCTCATGCGCGATAAGCCCTGGATCGATCAGCCGATCGACCCAGGATATTCCAGAGAGCACAGAGGCATTCTGGATCGATCAGTTGATCGATCCAAAGCTTCCCCGATCGATTGGGAGCAATCCAATCGATCGGGATCCGACCGTTGGCGTCGTATTTAGCTGCGGGCGAGCGTTTCCTTCAGCAGAGCTTACACGATTCATCTCCGATCTTCACCAGCGACTCCATAGCTCTCTCTCAAGTTCAAATCGCCAGTTCTTGAAGATTCTTGGAGGCTCCTCCAAGTCAAGAGGCGGATCAAAAGCAAGAAGAGAAGTTAGGGTTAGGGTTTATTGTAAGCTTTTGCTTGTATTTCATATCCTTTCCTTTCTTCTTGTATTGAGAGTTTGTAAAGGCTTCTCCGCCTTCGGTAGTTACCGTAGAGTGTGTTTCATAGTGGAGGGTGCGTGAGTGTGTGGATCCTTGGATTAGTCACCTCTTGTGAGGTGGATACCAAGTAAAATCTATTTGTTAGCGTTGTATTTTGTTTCTTGTACATTTCCGCTGCACATCTTTGAAGAAACAAGCAACGCCAACCACAAAGCACGCGACGAGCTATTCATCCCCCCTCTAGCTACTTTTCGGTCCCAACAGGCCCATCACCCTCTTCGCTGTGTTCTCTTTTGTTGCACAAAAGAAACAAATAGAAACCTAACCCCTTTAAAAATAATAACAAATGTAAATAATTTAATGTTAAAATAAAAAACGTAAAACCTTTAAATATACTAATATCATCCATGTATGTAGATATATAATAAACTTATTATTTATTTCAGTATCCTAGGCCTTTCAAAAGATTAGTATATCATTAAATATTTAATATATTTTTTTCATAATTTTTAAATTATAAATTTAAAAAATTTATTAAGTTAAATTTGTAGATGTATTTTTCCATGTTATTATATATATATATATATTCGATTCATGTCGTAATCGTTCCCTGAAAAGATATTGGAACTGGAACGGCAGAGTCCGTAACGATTACGGTGACCATTCCGATGAACCATATTCAAGATAATTTGAGAGAAATATTTTTGTTTATTGTCTTATTTAAATGTCTTATATAATTATATTTTTAATCGTCTTTATTAAGTGTCTTATTTAGTTGAATTTCAGATAAAATCTTAAATACTGTCTTAAATTTAATGTCTCCATATAAAATTTTGAGACATCTATTATTACTGTCTTAATTACTTAGTATTTGAGACAAATTTTATCATTGCCTTAAAATTTTTGTCTCAAAAGCCTAGTTTTCTAGTAGTGGACACATGTAAGCGTCATGTATATGCCCGATCGGGGAGGGCCTATAGTTGAGCGGTTAGAGATGGGTTATTTCTACTATGCACTCGATTGAGAGTCACTATATATAGTCGCTCAGCTAGAACATGGTTATATTGATCGTGACTCTGACTGTCACATCATCCCTTATATTTGTAGGTCCTATGCGATAGGCAAGAGGGGGTGAATTGTCCTGTAAAAAAAAAGTCACACCTTTATCAAACTATTGGGCTTAAACAATTACACACTTAACAAAATGATAATAGAAATAATAGAGTACGAGACAAATAAATTTACTTAGTTAGCAATCACAAGATTGCTACTCCAAGGAAAGTAGACTCATTATGAAGATCTCTTTCTCGAATAAAACATTAGAGGTGGAGAAGCCTCATACATGAAAATAAAGCTCGAAAATGAAAAGCAAAATGAAAATCGTAGCACAGAAGTGTGTTGTTTCAAACTACTGAGACCAGGATTCTATTTATAGCTTTTTGGTCGAATTTGATCGTTTACTGACATGACACGATCCAGGCGATCGAATCCTATCCAGGCACCCCCAGCATGGCAAAGTCTATCTTCACGAAACGACTTTGCAATGGTGCGAAGATAACTTTTTATCCACTCTCGGACACCCGAACCCGCTCTAGGTGCTCGGGCAGTTGTTGACGTGGACCCAATGATGATCCACTCGACGAGGCTCCTTGGTCGACACCAAAGTGGTCCGAGCATCCAGACCATCTTGGTCGGGCACCCGGATTGGTCAGCCATGTGCTGACCATCTGGTGCCTTCTCCGGTCGCTTGGCTGATCCTCCAACCTTCCAAAATTGAGCTCACCCGAATTCAACTCCGACCTTTTCTCCTCAAGCAGTCTTCCGTTCTAGCTTCTCATCCTTCAGAAACGTAGCACGCTTCCTTCTTGTCCGCCAACATACTCTTCCGTAGCACCTCGTTTCTCAGACGCACCGAGCACATCAACTCTCTCTTGTGTTATCCTTCTCACTAGCTGTATCTTTGCTCGACTTTTTGTGCTCCTAAGTTCCTACACACTTAGACACAAGGATTAAATACACATGACCTTATTAGTGCAGGGAGCACTAGACGATCGAACCTGAATTTTGATAATGACAAAGGGGTTCAAAGTTAAGCTGTCTCGTTGTCTAACAAGTTGAACTAAGTGTGCAGGAAAGTCCTAAGTGATCTTAGGCAAAGGAAAGTTCTAGCTATGGTTAGGCAACGAAGTCCTGGTCCAAGGGACTAGCCGAAGTCATGGAGGGTCGAGAACTTTAAGCAAAATTCTAGAGTCGAGGACTCTAGGTGAAAATCCTAGGGGTCACGAACACCAGGTGAAAGACTAGACGAGTCGTGGATCGAACGTTCAGCATAAAAATATAAAGTCTTGGACGCTGAGCAAAAGTCCAGACGGTTTGGAGAACCAGTCTAGTAAAAGGTAAATTCTCCTGAGAGTAGTAAGTGAGGACGCGTTTCCCGCAGAGGGAATAGTAGGCGTCAATCCAACCTAGAGTTTCAACAAAACTCAAAGTTAGAACCGGACAGTCCGAAAGCTGTCAAATCTTATCATTTGTTACATATTATTTATCTGGACTAATCTTGTTTTGCAAGAAAAGAAGTTAGCAAAAAAAGATGATCCAGGAGCCCAGAGCTGCTCTGAGCGCTCAAGAAGCCTTCCCCCGAGTGAGGCGCCTGAGTTGTCCGGGCGCCTGGAGTTGCTCCAGGCATCCGGACGGCCGATAGTCTATCTTCACATCGAGCTGAAACAAGATGATTGGCATACCTACATCACGGTCGGGGTGTGCGGGGGTGGTTGGGGTGCCCGGGGGTGGTGCGGACGCCCAGAATGGGTTATAAAAGGAGACTTCAACCAATGGCTGAAAAACATCATTCCAAACAACTTTCACTTCTTTGTGCTGCTGTGAAAATGCCTCCTCAATGCTCAAAAGATGCCCTAACGACAACTGCGCCAAAGATTTAATTCTCCGAGTTATTGGTATTGTTTACTTTTCATATTGCATGTACATAAGTTAAAATTGTACTTGTAATCTTCTGTTTGATTAATGATTGCCCATCGAAAGCACTCTCACATGCAGGCCTTGGAGTAGGAGTCGTCACATACTCCGAACTAAGTAAATCTTGGCATTTTTTGGTTACTTGTGTTTTTACCTTTCGTTTATCTTTATTTCTGCTGTGTTTTACTCTGATTGTTTTTAAACGAACGTGAAAGCCACGAGCACTATTCAACCTCCTCTAGCGCGCATTGATTCTATAATTGGTGTAATTATAGCCCTGATCGGGGCACCTGAAAGGGTTCAAGACCCCTGAACTTTGATAAAATTTTATCCACGTAGCAATGGATCGTGTCGTAACAGATTTAGATAAAATCTTTGGTTTGGGCGCTTGGAAGGTTTTCGAGCGCCCAGACCGCTTTCGCATAGGGGCGCGCCGCCAAGGTGCCCCGGCTGGACCAAGCTGTTCTGGGCACTTGGCCTGGAGTAGCTTCGGGGCTCGACCCGGAGTAGCTCCAGGAGCCTGGACTCCAGTCAACTTGAAGTTGACTTTTTGTCCAGGATCTTTCGCTTCGGCTCTTCTCGTTTGGGTGATTTCGGCTATCTGGAATAGGGCTCACCCAAACCCATTTTCCGATCTTCTCGAGCAACCTTCTGCTCCTGCTTCTCGTCCCTCAGAAACGTTGCACGCCTCCTTCTTGTCTGTCAGAGTAATCTTCCGTAGTGCCTCGTCCCTCGAATGCACCGAGCCCGTCGACTCTCTCTCTTGTCATTCTTCTTACTAGCTGCGTCTTTCGCTCGACCTCCTGTGCTCCTAAGTTCCTGCACACTCAGACACAAGGCATCAAAACATAACAAGACCTAACTTGACTTGGTTGATCACATCAAAACTACCACGGGGTACAGACAAATCTAGCAATGTCGTTCTGAATTGGTGAAACCACCAATCGAGCAGGGGGTTTATTTTTTAAAAAGAAAATTGTATATTATTTTTGTTTAAAAAATGCCTTTCATATTTTTTCCTCTAATTTTTTTGAAAAAAATCACTTTCATTCACCAGTAGTCAGAGTTGGTGAAATATCACATTTGTCAAAATTTATCATAATATTTTTTATTATTTTTTAATTATTTTATTACTTTTTCTCGAAATTGATGTAAACACCACTTGAGCCAATTTTTCGCCTTATTCTCCTACCACACTATTAATCCAAGACTAAGTCTTGGAACAATTGTTTCATTTTTCGTTGTGCGAGATTCTTTATCAATAGTCCACCAAGAAGGCTACAACACTGCTCGCCCACCTCTTTTCTCCGGTGAAGACTTTGGGTACTGGAAAAGCCGGATGGAGTATCATCTCAAGACGCAAGTGGAAATATGGATCATAATCCAAATCAGATTCATATTTCCCACCGAAGATGGAGTACTCCTCCCCTACGACAAATGGGGCATACAAATAAAGAGGAAGATCGAGGTGGATGCAAAAGCGACATGTACCCTCCAATGCGGCCTAACTAAAGAAGAGTTGAATCGGGCCGACCTCTTCAACAGTGCCAAGGAGTTATGGGAGAAATTAATCGAGCTACACGAGGGCACCTCTGACACTAAGGTAAGCAAACATGATTTAATTCTTAATAAATTGTATAACATTAAAATACAAGAAGGTGAGATGGCGAGACAGTTACATGCTCGCATCCAAGATCTTCTGAATGACCTCCACGTGATTGGATAAAAGTAGAGAATTACGACATCATCATGTACGCGCTAAATGCTTTTCCAATGAATACATTGTGAGCATCAATGGTAGATGACTACAAGGTATCTAAGGATCTTTCTTTAATTAGACTAGATGAGTTATTTTTTGAATTCAAACTTCATGAACAAACTGTTGGATCAAGACGCACGTGAGGGGGGGGGGGGAGGTGAATCACATGGTTTTTGAAAACTTGTTTTTACTTTTTAAAACTAAAGGTGAAGTACGCAGCGGAAAAAGAATTTAAAAAGTGAAGGAGAAAAGTAGGCAAGAAAGTACACGTTCGATTTTACTTGGTTCAGAGTCTTTGGTGACCCCTACTCCAAGACCCAGGAGTACGTAGAATGATTGTCGGACACAGCAGCTTCGTAGCATAGCAGGAGGACATAGTAGCAGCACTTGGAAGCCCAAATGATTGCGTGGAAGCTTGTATATCAGTTTTGTTGAAAGCTTTGGGCAGGTACTTCTTTTATAAGCTGTGGAAGACGCCTTCTATAGGGCTGAAGGTGCCTCCAACATGTAAAATTTGATCCCGAGAATTGCTGGCACTTATCACCGAAGAGGTCAACTTTTATCTCGTTGAACAATGTCAATGCGCCTTCAGTGCTTGAAGGCACCTCATGTACTATTCACCCGAGGCATTTTGTACTCTTCTTGCCCTGCAAAGTGTGTTAGCTCAATAAACCAAACAATAACTTGCAAGACAAGTGTTAGCACAATAATATGAGTAGTAATTAGACCTTGTCTCCCCTGAGACCAAGATCTAGTCTAGGCCCTAGTTTAAGGATTCGAAATGAACTTAAATTGGATCGACACCTACTGTCCCTCAACTGGGGCGCGTTCTCACCGAGTCACTCTCCTACAGTGATTTACCTTACCAACTTGTAGTCAGTTGACTAGCCTCTTGACCCACCAGGTCTTCATGCCAACTGTCCGGTCCGCAGACCTAACTAGACTTCTGCCAGCTGTCAGGTCCTTTAGACCATCCATTCCTGCACACTTGGTAAAGTAATCAAATCACAAACATACCTAACTTAACTCACTTGTCATTCATCAAAACCTGAGTTAGACCATTAGTATAAACTGCACCAACATAAACTAATACTACTCGGGTCGAAAAAGGTATTGCGCTGCTTACAAGGAAACTCGTAAACAAGAAATCAAAGCTTAAGTACCCAATCGAACCCAAATCCGAAAATGAATTAGATTATGAAGACGAAGACAAAATCACCAATGAACTAGTCAAATTAGCTCGGAAAGTACTTAAGAAGAAGAAGGCGGCTCAATCAAACATGAAGGTCAAGTCTGAAGTTAACTGCTATGGTTGGAACCAGAAGGGACACTACAAGCCAGAATGTCTAAACCAAAAGCGAGGAAGAAGGAAGGTGTTGAAGGCAATGTGGTCCGAGTCATCAGAAGAATCGGACAAAGAAGAATAAACTCAAGCAAACTTCCTTGCTCTACCTATATAAGTCCATGTTGCCAAGACTGAATCCGAGTCCGAGACAAAATCAGAAATTGAGTCTGAGCGAAGCCACGGATCTGTGTCCGGTTCAGAACGTTCTAAATCCACTGTAAGTATTTCCTTAATTGGATCTCATAATTTAATTTCTTACTTTATCAAGAAAAATTAGCTAAGTCCAATATCCAGGTCAAGACGACTTCCTAAAGGAGATTGAATCCCTTAAGAGGGAGACTAACCCAAGTCCCTTGACTGAGCCAATTCAAAGTGAAAATTCAACCCAAGTTCAACAACTTGAGGAAGAAAATTTCAATCTGAAAACTCAAGCCAAGGACTTAAGGACATGTTGGAACGGTTCACCTTGGGTTTCAATAACCTTGATCTGATTCTTGAAAAATAAAGGGTTGTATACAACTGAACCGGACTTGGGTACAAGGCTAGAAATTGATTCAAATCTTACTTGTCTTTAGTGAATTGATCAACTAAGATCCTATTCCAAGCATGGGTCCCTAAGTCTAACCTGACTAATCAAGTTTGACTTGATCAATATTGGATCCCCAAAGATAAAATCTATTACCTTGATAGACCTTATCAAGGATATGATCCAGAAGGAGTTAATAGAAAAATCATCTTTATAAATAAACCTGATTGATATTTGATTTACTGCTTTTTCCTTATACATGCTTAGATTAGAATAGATAGGGACTTATGCTTGATCGACACTTGTTTAATTAGACCAAGGATTTTTAGAAAGAAAAATAAACATTTAATTTCTTTAAAACGCTTTACCTAGAAGTGGTTGTTGTTCCAATATTCAAGAAGACTTAGTACCTCGCCACAGTGTGGAAGTCAATTATTAAAATGAATGTTTAATTGACTAACTGCTAAACCTTAGTCTAACTCATTTGTAAATCAATCATTAAATTTGAATTTAAAATGAAGATAAAATTAACCATCTCACAAACCAGATAAGATTCCCTTATTGACAATCTAGAAGAGGTGTGAGATAGATTCAAGTTTAAAATTAGTTAATTAAAACTTTAACCTCACCTAATCAACGAAAATATAATTCAAATTAAACTAAACTTAATAAAACTTAACCAAACATAAATCGAATCTTAATCAATTTTAAAATTTTAATTTTAAAATCTTAAATATTTTAGAAAGTTAAATAATTTTCAAATCATAATTAATTTTTAAATTTTAATATAAATATTTTTAAATATTAATTTCAAAATCTTAAATATTTTCAAAAGTTAATTAATTTTCAAATTTTAATCTTAAATATTTTCATATGATAATTTTGAAATTATAATTAATTTTAAAATTTTAATCTTAAATATTTTCAAATGTTAATTTTTAAATCATAATTATTTTTAAAATTTTAATTTCAAAATCTTAAATATTTTCAAAAGTTAATTAATTTTCAAGTCATAATTAATTTTTAAATTTAATCTTAAGTATTTTAAAATGTTAATTTTTAAATCATAATTAATTTTTAATTTTTTAATTTTAATATTAAATGTTTTAAAATTCAAACTTAAATATTTTTGAAATTCAAATATAATTGTTTTTAAAATTCAAACTTAAATATTTTATTCAAACTTAAATATTTTTAAAATTCAAACTTAAATATTTTATTCAAATTAAAATATTTTTGAAATTTAAATATAAATATTTTAAAATACAAACTTATATATTTTTGAAACTCAAACTTATATATTTTTGAAATTCAAACTTAAACATTTTTGAGATTCAAACTTAATTATTTTTGGAATTCAAACTTAAATATTTTAAAATTCAAACTTAAATATTTTATTCCAATTTAAATATTTTTAAATTTAAATTTAAATATTTTATTCAAATTTAAATATTTTTGGAATGCAAACTTAAATATTTTAAAATTTAAACTTCTATATTTTTGAAATTAAAGCTTAGATATTTTAAAATTCAAATTTAAATATTTTTAAAATTTTAAACCTAAATATTTTTAAAATTCAAACTTAAATATTTTAAAATTCAAACTTATATATTTTAAAATTCAAATTTATATATTTTTGAAATTTAAATTTAGATATTTTAAAATCGAACTTAAATATTTTTAAAATTCAAACTTAAATATTTTTCAAATTTCAAACTTTTTAAAATATAATTCGTACTAGGGCGAGAGTCTGGGACGACCGACCTGGAAAGGTCGTTGGGCGGTAGAGCCTTGCTCACTTATAACTCGCACTGGGGCGAGAGTCTGGGACCCGACCTAGAAAGGTTGTTGGGCGTGAGAGCCTTGCTCACTTATAACTTGCACTGGGCGAGAGTATGGGACGACCGACCTGGAAAGGTCGTTGGGCGTGAGAGCCTTGCTCACTTATAACTCGCACTGGGGCGAGAGTCTGGGACAACCGACTGGGAAGGTCGTTGGGCGTGAGAGTCTTGCTCACTTATAACTCGCACTGGGGCGAGAGTCTGGGACCCGACCTGGAAGGTCGTTGGGCGTGAGAGTCGTGCTCACTTATAACTCGCACTGGGACGAGAGTCTGGAGACGTGAGAGCAGAGCTCACTTATAACTCGCACTAAGGTGAAAGTCTGGGATAGCCGACCGGGAAGGTCGTTGGGGGGTTGAGAGTGAGAGCAGTGCTCACTTATAACTTGTATTGAGGCGAGAGTCTGGAACAGCCGACCTGGAAGGTCATTGGGTGTGAGAGTCATGCTCACTTATAACTCGCACTGAGGTGAGAGTATGGAATCCCGACCGAGAGGTGATCTGGAGGCCTGACCAGTACTTGATCTGGAGACCTGGCCAAGAATTGATCTGAAGGTCTGACCAGGACCTGACCTAGAGACTTGACCGGGAAACATTCTGAATGCCTGACAAAGAAGCAATCTGGAGGCCTGACCCGGAATTGATCTAGAGATCTGATCAGGACTTGATCTAGAGACCTGATCAGGAAACAGTCTTAAGGCCTGACAAAAAAGCAATCTGAAGGCTTGACTCGGAATTGATCTGGAGACCTGATTGGGACTTGATATGGAGACCTGATCGGGAAACAGTCTTAAGGCCTGACAAAAAAGCAATCTGAAGGCCCAACCCGAAATTGATCTAGAGATCTGACCGAGAATTGGTCTGGAAGCCCGACTGGGAATTGGTCTGAAAGACCGACCGGGAATTGGTCTAGAAGACCGACTGGGAATTGGTCTGGAAGACCGACTGAGAATTGGTCTGGAGGACCGACCGGGAATTGGTCTGAAAGACCGACCGGGAATTGGTCTGGAGGACCGACCGGGAATTGGTCTGGAGGACCGACCGGGAATTGGTTTGGAGGCCTGACCGAGAGATCGTTAGCGATACTCCGATCCGAGACCGGTGGTGATACTATGGTCCGAGACCAATGGTGATATCTCGACCCCGAATGGGGGAGGATAAGCCTTGAAGCCCCTAGAAGCGAAGCCTGTAGCAACATGAGGGAATAAAGCCTTTGTCATACCTGATCGCGTATCATACCTGATCGCGGAGTGGTGTCAGCTGACTGAGGATCTATCTTGATCCCTCAACTCCCGAATACCCGTGAAGAGAGGGGGGAGGATAAAAAGCATGAAGCTGATATAAGGGAACAGAGTCCATAACCATAGAAGGAAGCAGAGCACTGTGGATGTAGGTAGCAGCACCTGTAGATGTAAGAGATTACAAAACAGGTGAAGGATGCAGAGCATATAATAATAATAGAGTGAAGCGCCTATAGTAGTAAGAGGATGCAGAGCCTCCTGGCGAAGGGTGCAGAGCTTGTAGCAGTAAGAGGATGCAGAGCCTCATGGTAAAGGGTGCAGAGCCTGTAGCAGTAAGAGGATGCAAAGCCTCATGGCGAAGGGTGCAGAGCCTATAGTGCAGAGCCGGTAGTAGTAAGAGAATGCAGAGTCTCATGGCCAAGGGTGCAGAGCCTATAATACACCTGATCGGGGAGCTGGACCCCTGGTCCTTGATTAGAGAGTAAGGCCTCTAGCCTGTAATTAAAGAGCGAGGCCCTTAGATCCTGATCGGAAAGTCGTACTGCGAGTCAATGATTAGGGAGCTGTGTCCCTAGTGCGGGAGTGGGGAGCTGTGTCCCAAGTGTATGAGCGGGGAGTTGTGTCCCAAGTGTATGTGCGGGGAGCTGGGCCCCTAGTGTCTGATCAAAAATCGAAGGACCTAGTCTTTGACCAAGGAACTAGGATTTTACTCTCTTATCAGGGAGCTATATCAGTTCCTATAATCGTAAAAAGGGAGCAGAGCTTGTAGTGTACCTGATCGAGAAGCCGTGTCAACCGGCTAAGGGTTTGTCTCGGTCCCTTAACTCCCGAATACCCGTGGAGTCAGGGGAAAAACATAATGGAAAAAACTAACCTGTCAGTCAGCTGAAGCTCCACTCGATCCCTCAACTCCTGAATACCGGTAGAGTGAGGATAGAAAATAATATGTGCATCGAGATCCTCCAAGATTGTGATAATAGCAGAGAACCTCCCGACGTCGTCCATCTTCACGTTCCAGAACAGGTGAAGGATGTTCCCACAGATGGCGCCAAATTTGATCACGTCCAGAAGCTGAGTCGGACGGACCGTCGGGTGAGGTGGATGAGATGTTGACTGAGTCACTACATCCCGGAGGGGGGTGTGCTGAGATGGCTTATGTGTTGACCAAGTCTTCAGAAGTCCTCTGGTCAACGCTACCTGTAACCAGCGACCGGGTTGACCCGGCCCCCGGTACCCCGATACTCGAGGTAGATCCAACGAATATATGAGTACAAGACTAAGCCATAAAATAATAAAATATACATAGAATATGAATGGAGAACGTACCCTAGCCCAGGGGGCGCCCTTGGATGGGACGCTGTTCGAGTTGTCGCGACCCAGAAGAATAGATGACTCTGATCAGGCTGGATCTGACGGTGAGGAGTCGAACGCAGCATGACATTGGAAGATGAGTTGTAGGTCGGGATATAATACTGGCATGCAGACCGGGATAAAGCACCGGCACGCAGACCAGGATACGATACTGGCACGCAGGCCGGGCCCCGAGATTGACATACAGGCCGGGAAACGAGATCGGCACGCAGGCCGGGCAATAAGATCGACACGCAGGCCGGGAAATAATGTCGGCACGCAGACCGGGACATGAAATTAACATACAGATCGAGATACGAAATTAGCACAAGGCAAGATATGACACACAACCAGACCGAAATTTAGCAAAACACACGAATTGGGGTAGAATAACTACGTGAAGGCCGAAACACACTAAACCACCGGGAGACGAACAAAGTAGGCTCCACTAGCTCGTGGAGTTAGCCGGTATATGGCTGCGACAGATGGTGGAACTGATCCTGTAAGGTGCAGGGGCAGCTCGGTAGGTTGTGGCCCAAGGACAGCGGTGGAGAGGAAGGAGCTTGCAAGGGCATCACGCGAAGGGGGTTGTGCGTGTTGCGTGGGTGGTCCGACGAGCGACAAAGGCGGTTTGATGAGCGGCGAGGGCGGCGGATCAAAGAGGAGGAGAGGTGGCGGCCGGAGGCAGCTCTGGCGAGCAAAGAGGATCGATGGCTGGTATGTCCGCCGAGCCGGCGGCAGCGTCGCAGAGAGGGCAGAGGACCGGCAGAGGTGATGGCCGTGGGAAGAGAGGAGGAGGAGGAGGGGAGAGGCGGTCGTCGCCGGTATCGCGATGAGGAGAGGGAGAGTGCGGTGCTGTGGCCGGCGTCGCGAGGAAGAAGAAGGAGAGTGTGGTGTTGTGGCCGGTGTCGCGAGGAGGAAGAAGGAGAGAGCGACGACGAATCTGTCCGGTGGCGGCGTCGCGCAAAGGAGAGGGAGAAGTGATGACCGAAGGCGAAGGAGAGTAGAGGAGAAGAAGAGGGGAATGGCCAGCAACTGTCGTCGGGGGGCGTGAGAGGAAGAAGATGGTCCTGTTGGGGGCGGCGAAGCAAAGCCACGAAGAGGGAATGGAACGCTCCCTGCTACAATGCCTCATTTCTCCCCTTAAAGCCCTAACCCACCAAAGGACCAAAATGCCCTTTTTTCTTCACTTAATCACACCTCTGCTCTATATCCATATCAGGAGGCTTTGTTTCTTAGCATCCCTTGGAGCTTGGTTGATGACCGAAAGTTCTTCATCTCTTGAAGATTGTTGGTGGGTGAAACTTGCTTGGAGAAGAAGGAAGCTTGAGTGGATTCTCGTCTCGGTAGATCGTCGCCCACATAATGTCCGAGATAAGAAGAGGAATACGACAGAAGATCGTGAGGTTTATTAGCTACAAAGAAAGGTATAATTAGTTGTCTTGTTTCGCGTCATACTAGTTTTCTTTGTACGGATTTTAAAATACTAAACACAAGAGGCTAACGATTCTAGGTTTCGAATTTATGATTCGAGTTTGTGTTTCTTTTATTTTTTCGATCTTGTGATTCAATCGTTTTAATGGTTAAACCTAGGGTTACTATAAGGAGATTAAATATTGAATTTCATTGAAAGACTTTGTCTAGGAAGTGGTAGATGATCTCATACCCAAGAAGGCCTAGTGCCTCGCCATGTTTAACCCGGAAGCCGATCTCTGAAATAAATATTTAATCGAATTTGTAATATAGGTGGATTTGGATCAATAATGTTAAGTATCGTTTGCGATCCAAGTCTAAACCTCTAAGAACAGATAAGTTGAATTTGGAATCAATAATGTTAAGTTCTGTTTACGATTCCAAATTTAATTTCTAAAGAACATAATAGGTTGTTAGAAAATGTTCAGGACTTGTATAAAATTTTTGTACAGGGGAACCAGTATGATATTCCGAGTAGCAACCAACAAGAAATATATTAAAAAGTAAGTAATAAAGCTTTCTTTTGAGAAACATATCTTTATGAGTAGAAAAAGTATTGGGGGAGTGAGTAATATTTTATTTTTGCCTTGAAAAATGCTCCTTGAAAAATGTTACTTTAAAATTTTACTTGTTCTTCATGCCTTACTTTTTCAATGTGGGACTTTGTTTAGAACTTTGCAACCCAACAATCCCCCTTAAATGAAGGACCACAAGCTTCCCACATCTAATCATCGACCCACCAGGTCTTCTTGCCCCTCGGTCCACCAGACCTACTAGGACTTCCTTGCCTAGTCATAGTTAGGACTTCTTATCTAGTATCTAACCCTCTTGATTCAGACATAAGAGCCCCCACCTCCTTTATTCAAGGTCAATATTTTACTTACATGACTTAATTAGACCATAACTCTTGTGCACAGTCAGTGGTTAGACCTTCTGGTAATCTGGACTCTGATACCAATTGTTAGGACCAAAAGGGATTTAGATATCTCTATAATGGCATGATATTATCGACTTTAGGTCTAAGCCTTTATGGTTTACTGTTGGGCTCTACCCAAAAGGTCTTATACCAATGAAGATATATTTCCCTTATAAATATATGATCTTTCCCATGTATTTTTTAATGTGGGACTTTGTTTGTAACTTTGCAACCCAACAGACCTAACTTAACTTTGTTGATCACACCAAAACTACCATAGGATACTTACAATATTAACTTTTGGATGCCACATGGCACCCTCTTTGAACCGCCACATCAAGCACGAAGGAGCCGGCAAAGGGATGCGCAGTGGCATGCGTTCATCCAGTAGATTGTGTGAAAAGGGCTATCCCATCAAGAGGCTTCTTGCGGTGCATGAGAGATCCTCCCTCTCTTTTCCCTATCGTTCAAAGGAACCATACGGGGGGATTCCCCCTTTTTCACGTGACTTCATCTATTCTCATATCACAAGCCTCACCCTTAAGTATAATCGAAAGAAGTATGAGTCTGACTGATTGAATTGTTATGTTGTAGTGGGATGGATGAAAAATTTACCGAGCATATCATAAGACAAATCACTAGCGCAAGTTTGACCGATTGGATTGTTCATCCCCTTTTCCTTGCCTGAAGCTTCTCTCCTTTATGTGATTTATCTTGGGATCCTCGTCTTTCTCATAATCGGTTAGGTTTCTTTGTTACTTCATTGATTTGATTGCTAGAATTTGTGTTTCACTCATTTATACTTGAAAAAAAACATGTTACTTTTTGAAGTTTAAGATTGCCCTAATGCTAGATCTGTCTTTTTTTTTTAACTGTGTATACAATGTACATCTTCCTGATACCTAACGTACTAAATTGCTCAAATGCTTAACACTTACTGGTGCAGTGAAATCTAAGAAACAAAAAAGGAGAAAAGTTTATGTTTCTTGAGGGCAGAATATCTACATTATAATTTCATAACATGTTATTTGCTAAATCCTAAGAAATTTGGTTAACTTTTTTGCAAAAATGTTTCTTGATATCCCTATCATATTAATCCGTACAATTTCCCAAAATTTAGCAATTGAACAGTAGCTACAATTACGATATAATTGTAAGCATTGGCAATTCACCTCTTTGAATTGTTGAAAATAAGGAATAATATGATGACGTTCATTTTTATTTTTCACTCTCTATGTTTAACAACTTTTTTCTTGTAAATTTATCAAATGAATTTACTATGAAATCATTCTCACGGTAACCCAAATTCGAATGCATTTATTTTGCAAATGTTGCTTACAGTACTTATATTGTCTAGAAGCTACAGGGGAGGTGAAGTGGACCAATCCGACAAAACCGAGGACACATAGTTCTTCCCAAATTGCACATGACGACGAAAGCCCTCAAATAAAATTCCTTCATTTTCTATCTTGAATGTGTTTTTTTCTTTCTTGTCTTTCTTTAGCTCTCTTTTCTTTTACTTTTTATCCTTTAGACTTTTTCTCTTTTCCATTATTTATTAATTTCTTAGTTCTTACACATTATTTTTTAAATATTTTTTAGGTGTAATATATAATCATGTCTCTAAAATATTTATCTGGATCTCAAAAAAGAAAAAAGAAACAAAGAGAAAAGATACTTATTTGGAGATATCTCAAGGAAATACTCAAGGATAGACACATAAATTCATACCCCACCATTTCACTTTTTGTAGGTCTCATCATTTTATTTGTCTATCTTTACAGTTTGGATCCTCTGTCCCGAAGGTGCCTCTGTCCCGATCTCCCATTCAGAAAACGACAAAAAAACGTGTCAAACACGTGCTGCGCTCCTTCTCTCTCTGTCCCGTGTAAACACTCGCCGAAGCTCTCAGAAACGAACGCAACTCCAAAGTTGTGCCCTAACCCAAACTCCAGCCAACCCCGCTACTTCCGCCGGCGCCGTCAGACTCGACGACAACCATCTCCGTCCCCTCTCCAACTCCGACAGCCCGCGAGCCCTAAAACCTTTCCTCCCCAGCAACTCCAACCCCTTTCTTTTACTGTGCTTTGCCCTAAAACCTTTCCTCCCCAAATCTTCGGCGACTCCAGCAGCCCGCGACGCCCCTTACATCTCCGCCATCTCGGCGACTCCAACAGCCATCTCGGCGACTCCAGCAGCCCCCGACGCCCCTTACATCTGCGCCATCTCGGCGACTCCAGCAGCCATCTCGGCGACTCCAGTAGCTCCGGCTTCCCCTCCATTCATCGACTCCAGCAGGTTTGTATCTCCCTTCGTTGACAATTTTTAACTTTTTACAACCTTTTATTAGCTATCTCTACCTCTTCACAGAGCATAATTCTACATGATTCAAATCCAATAATAGTTAGTCTAATCAAATCCTTGCCTTTTGTTAATTTCTTTAGCATCAAAATGATCATGGCTCTTGCACGAGTTAATCCGAGCAAAACATTTTCTTATGCTTCTGCAACAATATTAATCTAGTAGAAGATACCGCCTAAAAGACTTAATGGAAATCCATGGAAATCCCTGGTGGCACTTAATGGTGATTATATTTATACATTATGACAACCAATTTTCTACCTACATTATCCACAATCCTACTTTACATAAGCAGCATAATATAGAAGTTGATTGTCATTCCATTTCAGATGCTAACACATCCTACAAGATCAGCACCTAGCAAATCTCCAAGGTGTTGATTGACACATTCATAGGTGAATCGCAATAAGGACTAAAATCACATAGGCTACCTTGACAAAATTCTCTATATACTCTTGTAATGTATGGTTGGTATAAATAGATCTTATTGTAATCACAAGAAATCTTGCAGTAACATGTTTGATAACGAAACATTAAAAAAAAATTACCATAATAGTTTTTCCCTCTTTACCAAAAATTTACCTTGACAAAATCACATGTTGGGAGACAGTTTGGTGTCAATTATCATTCTGTTCGCTTTACTAAAAATGTATGATTGTTGCTACTTTCAGTGAAGTTTATCAAATTTTTCATAAAAATATGTGTGATTTTTTATTACTTATCTAAATTGTTATTGTTTAATTTAATTTTATCGAATCTAACTTTTTTGAGTATTAGGTTGCTATTGAATGACATCATCAAGTAACAGCAGCATCAACCATACCAAATTTGAAAATGTACGATGCAGGGACTGTGGACTAAATGCATTAGTGCTAGTCTCTAGATCAATCAAGAACCCAGGAAGATTATATTATGAATGTAAGCAACATGGATGGTTAAAGTGGATGAGATCTGATACTGGACTAAATGAAGACATCAGTGATATACATTTTAGGATGTTGTCAAGAGTGGAGTCAAGGATAGGAAGGGAACACAATACTTATCTTGGACATAATATGGGAATTGGAATGTACCGCATATGGTCTGGATATCAGTAATAGTAAACTTAATTCTTTTGGCTGTATACTTGTTTTGTTTATTAGTTGGTCTTATTAAGTAGTGCTAGTGATGTAATGTATAATTATGAATGATGTTGACATTTTGATTTTTTTTGTTTATGAATGGATATTAATTATGTATCATTACTTCAGTTAGTTTTGTATATCAGCAAATGATGTCAACATTTGTAAGTGATTAGATTTGTTTCGTATATGCATTTGTAACAATCTTGAGATTTGTTTCTTTAATATTCAAGAATGAACTGAAAATATTGTTGTTTTTTTTGCCCATCTACTTTTCTGCGTTGTTACAATTAAATCTCTCATCTCTGCTGAGATGATGTAAGTGCCAATATTTATATGCAACAATTGTGTGTTGTTACAAATTTCTTCTCATTTAATTTCTACCTAAATTTCTTCATGTCCTTATTTACTTAAAATACTTGCCATGGAGATTGTACTCATGATAGGAAAACAACTTGCAACTCTGTAGTCCTTCCATTTGATGTTATATTTTGTGCAATTCTCAGTTTGTCTACATTTTGTTTGCTCGCTTTCCTCTTTGGAAGTTGTATTTATCTCTTCAACTTTAAACCATGAAATTTGCAGGTTTAAAATTTATGTCTTCATATGAGTAAAATTTGCAGGCTTTATCATATTGAAATCAACTTCACCGATTTAAGCCATTGATTTATCGATAAACTAGCCCGCAACATCCGGATCTCATTAATTGAGAAATTTTCCAACAATATTATTCATGAAAAAATGATTGAGTTTATGAAATTCTAGTACAAGTATGATAAAAGGCATTAATGTTTTAGTATTGCATGGAGAGCCTCTACTCTTTTAGCTCAGGGTGATACAAGTATGATACAGGTATTGCATGAAATTCTAGTACAAGTATGATACTTTGTTCTTTGAGATGCACTAGTTTAACACCTTAGTTCACAACAATAGAGAGCCTCTACTCTTTTAGCTCAGGGTCAAAATTTCCGAGATCCATAAAAACAAAGCAATATATCACATGCCCAATCTTGTATAGCAACACAACTATATATATCACCACAAACCATAACAATGCAAATTGGGTTCATAACATTTCCAAGCTCTAACGAAGCATAATGGCGTCGCAAGCAAAGTTGTTAAAAGTATAAACCAAGTACTACCATGGGGACACAAGATAATCAAGAGAGGACCATTCTGGATTACACCAGTCTACTTATTGTCACACAATATGTTTACTATAGTTACAAAAATTGACAGAGAAAGATGTCATTAAAATATACATGATAATCAAGTAATATCAGTGAGAGATCAAAATTACATGATCAAAATATACATGACCACATAAGCTATTTGTTCACAATTCGATTGATTACCATTACATGATCAGAATACAACACAGAAGCTATTTGTTCACAAAAATATGGTAACCACAAAAGTTCCACAAAATATGCAGCACAAAATATTTATTTGCATTCCATTGTAACTTGATGCCGACGATGCTTATATTGACATCAATCACTCTTTGTGGTGTTCTTTAGTTGATGTGCATTCCATTGTAGCAACGTTCACACCATTGAAGCACCTGGAGAGAAAAAAAAACAAGGAAAGCCATGTAAGTCTACTAAAAATGGCAGATGCTACTAAAAATCTTATCAAATAACATATATATAATAAGAAAATATCAAATATCAAATATCATATATCAAATTTGGTATGGTCTCTTATAACTGTAACATTTCTTGAGTAATTTTGGTGATGTTTAACTGGATGGATTGTCATAAATTGGTTCCCACATACTGGTCACTAAGGATCAAATTGTGCAATGTTCTTGACTATTCAAGACCAATATTCCAAGGTTCGGGGCAGAGAATTTCGAAAAGAACAGAACTTTGTATGATCGAGTAGAGAATCTAACCAAAAGACATCAATGTTCCACTGCTCAACTAGCTCTAGCTTGGGTTCTGCATCAAGGAGATGATGTGGTTCCTATCCCAGGTACACAATTGTTCGGAAAATCATGATACATTCATATTATTATCAGTACAATGAAAACAAAAGTTATCTGAAGTTTATATCATATAATGAGATGAAGATCAATTATTAGTAAAACACAAGCTTAATAAAACCAAGTGTCACGGTTAATTCATGTTGATCCACATTAGTAGATCATAAGTTCCTGGACAGTTTCTGAAGTTTATATTCACGGAATAAGATGTAGATCGATTGTTAGTAAACACGTTTAGTAATCAAATATCACTGTTAATTCATGTCAAGACACATTATGTTACACACAATCATTATGCTTTCCTACTTATTCACCTCCATGCTTGTATCAACCTTGAAAGCCTTGGTGACTGTACAGAATCTCAGTTTGAACATACATTTAGCATACTGATACAACAAATTTAATGTTATGAAAAATGGTTAAAAAAAAACAACAAAGGTGTAAACATGGTTAATTTCTTACCATCCTTCCCGATTACTTGTCTGAAAATAATCATTATCAGAGTGAACCTGAGACAGTTGTGTTGACAAAAGTGGTGGAAATTGAGTTTCGGTCATACTCAAACCTTCAACACAGCTATAATTTGTAGGCTAAAACAATAAAATATAGTTTTAGAAAGTGATAACATAATTATTTTAGTTAACATACTAAAGTAATCCTTAACTTGATTGATCATCCGTTGACATTCTACACTTGGCATGCTCGATATACTTTCATAATGCTCTTCTACATCCTGTTATACAAAAAAAAAAAAAGAATGATTTCATTCTATATACTTTCTCAAATGTAACGACAAAAAATAAACAACACTTTAGTAAGAATGAGGATGAAACCTTAACAACTGTTGAAGTTTGGTTCGTTCTTCTTGCTGCTTTCCTTTTCTTTGAAATCTTATCTAAGCCACCTTTCAACCTCTTACCTGAAACTGTTTTCTTCTTTGTTTTAATTCCTTTGACTCCAAGAGCATTTCCTTCACCAATTTCGATCTCTTTTTCAATTGAGTCTTGGGTAGTTGGTTTATTAACTTGTAACCTCTCATCCACCATCTTAAACATACTCAACAAACCATCTTTAACAACCTTGTAAGTGTCTTCCCTCTCCGCTGCCTTGGTTACCAATTGAACATACAACCCACTTAATTCTTTATATCGCAAATTGGTGCAAGCTTTTGGATCCAAACTACTTTTGTTTGCAATTAAATCAATAACTCCAATGTATCCATCTTTTGCTTTTCTGTCCACCTTTTCAATATATACTCACTTGGGATCTTCATAATATTTTTCATTATAAATATTTTCAAAATATGAGAACAAAAAATTCCAGCAAAATCATATTTTCTACAGCTACACTCAATTTTTTGACCCGATGAGTCAAGTGTAACTATATGATGGTAACTCTTTT
Organism: Zingiber officinale; assembly: GCF_018446385.1. Taxonomy (NCBI): domain Eukaryota; kingdom Viridiplantae; phylum Streptophyta; class Magnoliopsida; order Zingiberales; family Zingiberaceae; genus Zingiber; species Zingiber officinale. Next base: position 127,938,311 of record NC_055992.1, read on the forward strand.
TGTAAGAAGTAACTTTATATTTTGTATGTGATCCAACATCTTTACAAATTTTCACACTAGAATCATGAGATTTGTACCACTCTTGTTCAAAAAACTTGTATACCTCAGGAGTATAAATACAACTTGCATGCTTTAAAATTTGAATTGGAAACAATAAACATGGAACACTTGTATTTGATTTAAAATCAACTTTTAACTCCTCATATCGATGATCATCAAGCAGTCTTTGGAAGTGATTGAAAAAGTCTAAAAACTTGTGTTGATAAGTGACATATCTTTTCACAATACTATTCATGCTCTCACTTCTTTGGGTTGTAGTCATATCCGCACAAAACATTTGTCGCCCATAAACTAAAGCCCATTTTTCCTTTATGCGAAATAGACATCTCAACCAATCATTGTCTTCAAGTGCATACTTGGTCAACATTATGTTCCAAGCTGTAATAAAATCTTCCTCTTCATCAAAATCATAAATACATGAGGCAAAATCTTTAGTAAACTCTTTGAACTGAGAAAAAACTCTACTCAAATGTATTGCGACATTTTGATAAATGTGCCAAATACACAAACGATGATGTGTTTTAGGCCATCTGGAAGCTAAAGCCTTTGCCATTGCTGCATCTTGATCTGTAAGAATAGTTATTGGTTTTTTCTCATACATAGCCTTGGTAAATGTATCAAACAACCATTCAAATATCAAAGATGTTTCATCATATAATAAAGCTGCACCAAAAATTATGGATTGCTTATGATGATTAACACCTACGAACAATGCAATTGGGCGACCTTCATTATTCTTCCTGTAGGTTGTGTCAAAGCAAACAACATCTCCAAAATTTCCATAATCAGCTCTCATCTTAGCATCACACCAAAAAATGTTAGTTATCAAATCATCTTCATCAACTTGAATAGCATAAAAAAAATTGGGATCATCGAACTGCATTTTCTGCAAAAACTCCAATACACCTCCTGTATCACCAACTCTCATATTTCTTGTTCTTTTGGATCGCAAGTAGTTTTTGTAATCTTCAGGAATAAAACCTAAATTCTCTCTCCCACCTACTTGTTTCACCATAAGATCATGAGATGCTTTTGGGGGGATTCCCACATCACTTGTCATCTCAATCTGTATCGCCACAGAAGAAGATATATTCCTATGACATTTGTAGAGATGAGTTTTGTTTGGACTTGAAAGATAATGATTATGCTCTTTAATAAATTGCTCCACAGTCAAGTTGCCATTATTTCGACAACTAATCTTCATTTTAGCCTCACAACCAAATCTTATTTCAGGACGACTTGATTTCACATAAACATCTTGTTTGTCTTTTCCCCTTTTACCTTGTACACTACAACAAAAAATTCTGTCAACTAATTTACCCGATTTATCATTGTGGCTTTTGCTCCTTCTTACGCCAAATCCAACTTGTTTAGCATATTTCAAATAAAATTCATAAGCTTCCTCTTCTGTCTTAAATTCCATACCTATTTTTGGTATCAATTCTTCTGTGATAGATTGGTCAGAACTCATCAATAACATGGTAGAGTCCATATCCTCATTAATAACATCAAACTCATCATCCTTACAGTCTTTGTTTACATCAAAACTCAACCTACGATAACTTGTAGATTCAACCAATGACAAGTCCATGATAATTACAAATAGGTCTGAAAAAAACAACCAAGAAATGTATATTCATAATATTAGGTACAAAAAGAACTAATATAGTACCATATTTAATCAATTTAACGATCTCTAAACCTCTAAAGCGCTTAGGTAGCATTTAAAGATAAAGGAATACAGTAGCAACACAAGAGCAGCATATTAAAATTTCCCACAAATATATAGATCAAAATGGAATGCACAAGTATGATAAACCATACCACAAATATATAGATCAAAATTTGACTGCAGGTTCCAATTTCTTATGTTTTATTTTCACCCAAATCAAACTACAGAAACATAGATATTTGCTAGAGAAGGGGAGGAAGAATGGTAAAGGGGAGGAAGAAAAGTATACCAAGCTGGATGAAGATGAAGCTGCCGGCGACCGTCAAGTTCAGGAGGAGAAGCTGGATGAAGCTGTCGGCGACCGTCAAGTATACCAAGGTGGATGAAGATGAAGCTGTTGGCGACCGTCAAGTATACCAAGCTGGATGAAGATGAAGCTGCCGTCGAGGTCGAGAGATCAAGCTGGAGTTGCTGGACCCTCAAAGGGAGGGGAAGCCGGAGCTGCTGGAGTGGCCGAGATGGCTGCTGGAGTCGACAACATCACTGCTGGAGTCGACGGCGCAAAAGGTTTGGGGAGGAAATATTTTAGGGCAAAGCACAGTAATCTTATGGGGCGTCGCGGGTTTTGGGAGAGCAAAGCACAGAGAAGGTGTCAATGGCGCCGGCGGAAGCAGCGGGGTTAGCTGGAGTTTGGGTTAGGGCACAACTTTGGAGTTGCGTTCGTTTCTGAGAGCTTCGGCGAGTGTTTACACGGGACAGAGAGAGAAGGAGCGCAGCACGTGTTTGGCACGTTTTTTTGTCGTTTTCTGAATGGGACACCGGGACAGAGGCACCTTCGGGACAGAGGATCCGAACTCCTATCTTTGAGTATTTCCTTAAGATTCTTTCCTTGAGCATATCATTTTTCTTAATAAATACTTTAATATCAATAACAAAATGGTTATGGAAAAGAAGATTAAAAATATGATGGAAGTTGAACCAGAAACTGTTAATGACTTGGATGAAGAAGATAATGATAATATTTTTGATGTTCAGCCTGAAACTAGGTGTAATATATAATCATGTCTCTAAAATATTTATCTGGATCTCAAAAAAGAAAAAGGAAACAAAGAGAAGAGCCACTTATTTGGAGATATTAATAAATGAGAACTAATATGCACAAGGAAAAATTTTCAAGGAAATGCTCAAGGATAGACACATAAATTCATACTCCACCATTTCACTTTTTGTGGGTCCCATCATTTTATGTGTCTATCATTGAGTATTTTCTTGAGATTTTTTCCTTGAACATATCATTTTTCTTAATAAAGACATTAATATCAATAACAAAATGGTTATGGAAAAGAAGATTAAAAATACGATGGAAGTTGAACAAGAAATTGTGAATGACTTGGATGAAGAAGATAATGATAATATTTTTGATGTTTAGCCCGAAACTACATACCAAGAGATTCCTTCACATTTGAATATTGATGATTCTGGAAAATGGAAAAAAAATGAACAAAATTTAAGAGATTTTTTTAGTAGAAAAGGGTCCAACTAAAATTGATGGCATCTTGTTTCCTAAAGATAAAGTTGGTAGACATTTTGATATATTGCATTATGAACGGATACTGCAAAATGGAGAGAAAACTACAATGTTTAGGCATATACAATGTTTAGTTGGACCAATAATGCAAGTGCACATACAATGTTTTTAAGCACATGAGACACATTATACATATCTTGATCCAAAAATTCAAAATAAATTGATTCAGATATTGGAAAATGAAATAAAAACTACAATTCTTAGAAAAAAAACAAAGAAGCAAAATATTATTCAGTTATACTAGATTACACTCTAAACATAAGGCATGAGGAACAAATGTTTCTTATACTACGTTCTGTGGATAATTCAACAAACTTTGTTATAGTTAAAGAATACCGGGTAGTTTTTTTAAAAGTGGATGCCACTTTTAGATTTGGACTGCTTACTGAACTAAAAAATGTGTTGAATGGTCTCGAGCTAAATATTGATGATATAAGAGGACAGGGGTATTAGAATGGATCCAATATGAAGGAAAGTATAATGGGGTGCAAAAAAATTACTTGAAATAAATCATAGAGCCTTTTATGCACCTTGTGAGTGTCATAGTCTGAATTTGGCATTATATGATATGGCTAATTGTTGTTCTAAAGTTATGTCTACGTTTGGAGTGATACAACGTATTTATACATTGTTTTTCTCTGCTACCAAGCATTGGAAAGTTTTTAAAGATCATGTAGAAGGCCTGACAGTTAACCCATTATCACAAACTCATTGGGAAATTCATGTTGAAAGCGCGAGAGTTATAAAAGAACAAACATCAAAACTTAGAGATGCTTTATTTGATTTAGTACAAACGAGTAAAGATCCAAAATAAAAAATGAAGATGAATCATTGACAACATATGAACTTGAAAATTTTGAATTCTTGCTTGACATGGTAATTTGGCACAAGTTGTTAGTTTAGATTTGATAAGGTCATGCTAGAAGCAAAGCAAATGGAAGAAGAAATGGAGATTAAAGCTACGTTTAAAGAAAAATACATTAACCGAAAAAAGAAATAATTTGATTAAAGCAATAGTGAAGATGTGATGCAATAGTTGAATTATCTTTTAGACTTAATTATTTAATCTTCTTAATGGATCAAGCTATTTTTCACTTAAAAATTCGATTTGAACAATTTCATAAGCATGAAGAAATATTTAGATTTTTGTTCAATCTAGACAGAGAAAAGTTTGCTAATGATGATAGCCTAATGAAATCTTGTAAAAATCTTGAAGAAATATTGAGATATAATGGCAAGTCAGATGTTGATGGAGATGATCTATATATGGAGTTATCAATCTTGAAACAGTCTTTACCGGTGTGGAAATAAAAATAGCAATAGATGTTTTGAATTATTTGAAAAATATGGATGATTGTTATCCAAAATACTCATGTTGCATATAGAATTTTATTGACCATACCAGTTACAGTGACATTTGTAGAAAGAAGTTTTTCCAAGTTGAAGTTGATTAAAACATATCTTCAATCAACCAGATTAAATGGATTAGTGATGTTGTCTATTGAAAAGAAAATAGTTGAACATCTTGGTTGTACAAACTTAATTGATATTTTTTGCAGTTAAAACAACAAAACGTGTTGTATTTAAAATGATTATTGGTAATATTTATCTTTTTATTTAATTATATTTTGCAATATTAAGTATTATTTAACTTCATATTTAACTTTACATGTTGTAGCCTTACTAAAACATGACAGCAATATATATATTGTACTTTTATAGCTAAAACAGGAGCAAGACATATATATATTGTACTTTTATAGCTAAAACAGAAGCCAGACATATTGTATTAAATGATTATCAATAATATTTATTTTTTATTATTATTTCAAATATTCATGCTATTCAACTCTTTATTTTATTGTACATCTTATAGTCTCATTAAAAAATTTTGATCGGGAGGATCATATTTTGAAGTGTAAATGATTTTTTAAGTTAATATAGTAGTAAGACGATGTAAGAGGACCCTTTTTATTGAAGTTCAACTCAGACCATCAAAATCTCAGGTATGGCACTACTGATCATCGTCAGTTGCCAATCACCAATGGCGACGAAGCATTGGCTCTTGTCACAGGAGGCGGAGGGATCGCCTTGACGACATTGCGAGGTGAGAGAGCACATGCAACGACGATCAACCCCCGGGTGGTGATCGGCTGGAAGAGGAGCGAAGTTGCAAGAAAAAGATGATCGATGAAATTAGAGCGACGAGGAACTCACGATGAAATTAGGAGACGATCACTTTTCGTTCAAATTTAAATTTTAATAATAAATGGCTTAATAAATTTTAAATTTTTGGGGCCCTTGAAGAAATGTGCATAAGGCGCTCACCTCCTCGGCCTCACCTCATATTCATGCTTGTCCCAGATATGATAAATTTATAGAAATTTTTCCTTCAAATGGAGCGCGTAATCAAATGATGTTGGACTTTTGGGTCGTCCGTCACGAATGATTTCCAATTTACTCCGATGACCAATAGAAAAATTCTATGAGACCGAACCGATCACTCCAAACTAACTGTTTTTTTTATTAATTTTTTTTTTTTGTTACTGATAATCCACTAATCATGCTCTGATGATATTTAGATAATAAATTATTACGTAAAAGTGTGAACTGAATCTCCGGAGAAATACTTTTTTAGAAAATAAAGAGGCTATTTGATCATCGTATTTACTTTTTTTCATCTCGACGTGTAACCGATCGATAGTAAAGAACGTGTCATCCTTGCCACGATAATCCACTAATCATACTTCCTATTTCTTCTTGCAAATTATTTAATAAAATATTATCTACTTTTACGTGCAGAATCTTTTTTCTCACGAATTGAACATTTTAATGTTAAATTTGATTAACATTAAGTGAATTTAGTCACATTGTTTTTAAAATAAATATTTAGTTAATATTTTAGACGACTAATATGTGAAATATTAAAATTTATAGTGATTTCAAAGAGTATAAGGAGGAATATTGCACATTCTGTTAAACATAACGTTCATTAAACGGGTGGACTCGTCAAATTAGGGCGTGTAAGTATCAATAGCATGGCGAGGTAGCACAACGACGTACCACGTCACCCTCGAGGCAACGCAGAAGAGCATTGCGGTCGGTTCCTCGAATCTCAGATCTTCCACTCGCCTCTGTCATTTTCAATCGAGGAAAGCATATTTTTTGTCTTCAAAATGTCGTTTTGGGATGCTGATTGCTTGCAAAAGTTCGCCTTCCTTCGGTTTTCGCCCATTCCCAGTGCGAGGAGCTATTAAAGTAATCGGGCTGGTGAAAAAGCGCATGCGATTTCTTGAAGTTGCAGCAAATCCATGTTTTGTTCCAGAATCCACACTCGGTCTGCCGCAAAAACAAGTTTTGCAAGGTCGTTCGTTTTCCTCTTCTGCCAAGAAATCTGACCTGGGCACGACCCTTTTACCTAGGGTTGTTGATATTGATCGCTTGGGTGGCGGCATTGTGGTGTTCGTTTGAATCGGCTGGATCTTTACGATGGCGCTGTTTAGGAAGTTCTTTTACCGCAAGCCACCAGATGGACTGCTGGAGATATCTGAGAGAGTCTATGGTATGATTACGCTTCGTTGAAACTTTCTTTCTTTTTATATTGAAAAAGGGAATAAATCTATCTTCTGATATCAATTTGTATGATTTATCAGTGATTTTGTTTTCGTTTCTAGATATTGGATCTCTTTCCAACCTGTAATTGGTCATTTCTTGTTTGATCTTCTGGTGTTGTATTGGAGCACTCTTTTGCTAACTTGATAATAGTACAAGCTCATTTGAAATTTTCTTATTGATAAATGCATCTGTTGGCTCTAAAAATCTAAATGCCTACCCATCATCATCATCAATATCAAGTTTATTATTATTATTATTATTATGCACATGAATCTTATCCTCTACTAGTAGAGACAATACCATGATGCATTGAATCACACCTCAAAATGGACTAGCTGTTTTTGTTAATTTTTATTTGGAAGAAATTAGTTATGTTTAATGTTTGCAGTGTTTGATTGTTGCTTCACAACTGATGTATCGGAGGAAGATGAATATAAGGTCTACGTTGGAAGCATTGTGGCACAGCTACGGGAACATTTCCCTGATGCCTCTGTCATGGTATTTAACTTCCGGGAGGGAGTGAGTCAAAGTCAGATTTCTAGTATTTTGTCAGAATATGACATGACTGTGATGGATTATCCACGACAGTATGAAGGATGCCCACTGCTCACAATGGAAATGATTCACCATTTCTTAAGGTCAAGTGAAAGTTGGCTCTCATTGGGTCAACAAAATATCTTATTGATGCACTGTGAGCGAGGTGGTTGGCCAGTTCTAGCTTTTATGTTAGCAGCTCTTCTAGTTTATCACAAACAATATGCAGGAGAACAGAGGACATTAGATATGATTTATAAGCAAGCCCCTCGCGAGCTTTTGCAGTTACTATCACCGCTAAATCCACTGCCTTCTCAACTTAGATACTTGCATTATGTCTCAAGAAGAAATGTTGGCTCAGAATGGCCTCCTCTTGATAGAGCCCTTACTTTGGACTGTGTAATTCTCCGGTTTATACCTGACTTTGATGGAACTGGCGGATGCAGACCATTGTTTCGAATTTATGGGCAGGATCCCTTTCTTGCAGTTGATAGAACTCCCAAAGTTCTATTCTCAATGCCTAAGAAGAGCAAGTTAGTTCGTTTCTACAAACAGGTAATTTCAGTTTACTTTAATGAGTTCATATTTTTTTTAAAGTTGAAGTGGATATTATTAAGGCCTTAGAACCTTTTTATTTCATACTTTTTTTTCTTTTCAAATATCAGCAACTGTCTGTGGAATTTCATGAGCTGTAGTAGTTAATTAAATACCAATTGAAATAATGTGCATGATGTTCTCTAGCTCACTTTGCTTTCCGTAAAAGAAGCTGATGTTCTCAGATGGGACCTTTTATAATCTGAAGATTTAGTTGAAAAGAGTATCATGCACGTGCATTAATGCATTTGAATACTTTTTACCGCTAGCTGGAATATTATTTTTCAACATTCTACTTATTTCTGCTTACACAGGAAGATTGTGAACTTGTTAAAATTGATATCCATTGCCATATTCAAGGGGACGTTGTGCTTGAGTGCATCAGTTTGGAGGAGGACCTACAACGTGAGGAGATGATGTTCAGAGTGATGTTCAATACAGCTTTTATCAGGTCTAACATTTTGATGCTAGATCGCGATGCAATAGATATCTTATGGGATGCTAAAGATCGATTTCCAAAGAATTTCAGAGTTGAGGTCTGTTTCCCATCCTATCATTTTCTGAGTTTGTATAAATTTATACTTCCAATGATCTCTTTTTTTGTCCTTTTTCTTTGTGAGAAGATTCTTCTTTCAGAGATGGATTCACCTAATTCAATGGCATCGTTGGAATTGATAAATGTTGATGAAAAGGAGGGCCTTCCAATTGAAGCATTCGATAAAGTGAAAGAAATGTTCAACAATTTAGATTGGCTAGAAACAAAACCAGATACTGCCATGAAAGTCCTTCAGCAGGTTGCTTCTTCTAAGTATTTGCAAGAGAAGTTGGATTCAGTTTCTCCAGTGAAATCTAAAGCTGATGCTTTTCTAGCAGAATTAAGTTCAGATATACTGTTTGAGGAAGTCGTATCTAATGAAAATAGTGACAGAAAAAAGAAAGAATTTCTCCCTCCCTCTACAATGCATTCTGTTCCATTCCACAAAATTTCTGATTCAAATTCAGAGAACAATGCTGAATTGCATGGTCTACAGGCTCTAGCAAAACTTCCATCTTTAATATCACAAAGAATTCCTGTACCTCAATCAACTGCTGCCTTTTCTTCTAATTCTAGTCCCAGCTGTCATCCAACTGTTTCAAGGTATCACAGTGCTCTTTCACCTCTTGGAATTATGACTCTGCTGGATGACCATGCTGCATCTAATACCTCTGAAGCTAACACAAAGAAGATTGCCTCAACGAGTTCAGCTTCTGGATCCACTATTCCCTCTGAGTCACCACAGCAACTATCACCAGCACAACTATTAACAACTTCAGTGAGCTATACAAAAGAAGCTTCAACATCACCACAATGCTTATCATCGGCACCAGTACTACCAACTTCAGCAAAAGAGGCTTCAGTAGAACCTGCCCATATCACTCCTCCCCCACCCCCACCACCAACACAGCCCTTGTTGTCGCCGCCAGCTCAACCAACATCACCACCAATTAGAGTATTTTCACTTACCCCTCCACCATGTTCATTAGCCCGTTTACCGCCGCCGCCACCGCCACCACCACCAAAAGTAACTATGTGTGCTCCTACTTCTGTTTCTCCTCCTCCTCCTCAACCACCACCAAGAGTAAGTTCATCTACGATTGCTCCTCCTCTTCCACTACCACTTCCTCATACTTGTGCTACCAAAACAGAAGCTCCAACAGTTCGCAAACAACTGGCTCCAGTGGATATCCTATCTATGTGTGTTAAAGGCTCTAGCCCAGAAGTGCCCCCATCACCAGACATACCTTCTCATCTTAGAAATTCTATTCAATCAACTTCAAATCCTCCTCCACCTCCACGTCCACCTTCCTTAAAAGTCACTTCATCGCCCCTTCCCTCTGCTGGCTTAGAAAAGTCTACTGCTTCATCAGTTACACAGCAGGTAGGCATCAAGGCAAGTAAGTCAATACCTAGTCCCCCTCCACCACCCTTGGTTACCTTGCCAATTCCCAAAGCTAACATTTCTCCATTAGGAAAAGGAGTTAATACAACTGATGTTCCTTTCCCTCCAACTCCTCCACAATCTGTCTCAGAGCATGCATTATCACCTCGACCTCCACCTCCACCTCCACCACCTCATATTTCATCAAACAATTCAGGTGGTTCTTCTTCTGAAACATTACCTTCTCCACTTGTCCCATCTCTTGTTCCTCCAAGTTCCCGGAAGAGCCTTTCCGTTCCTTACTCTTCTGGAGCTAAGGGAACTATCTCTGAGGCAATACTTCCACCACCCCTTAGTGGTATGAATGTTCCTCCACCACCACCCCCGACTTGTGGCATGAATGCACTGCCACCTCCACCACCACCAAGTACCATGAATGCTCCTCCACCACCTCCTAGCAGCATGAATGCCCCTCCACCACCACCACCCTTCAGGGGCATGAATGCTCCTCCACCACCTCCTAGTGGCATGAATGCTCCTCCACCACCTCCCAGTGGCATGAATGGTTCTTTGTTAGGAGGGAAGGGACAGCTCCCAAGTCGAACTCCAACTTCCAGAAACTTTCAGTTTAACCAGTCCACATCAAAAAAGTCTAACTTGAAGCCATTGCATTGGGTTAAAGTAACAAGAGCAGTGCAAGGAAGCCTATGGGCTGAGTCACAAAATACAGATGAATTTTCAAAGTATTTGGTGTTCCTTTGTTATTGTGTTAAGATTTCACTTTTTAGAATTTATCTCATACTGCCTATTTTATTGTGTCAGGGCACCTGAATTTGATATGTCTGAATTAGAGAGTCTTTTTTCTACAGCAGTGCCAAGTCCTAATATTCAGGGTGCAGGTTCCAAGAGTGGGCGTTCAACTGCCCCAAAGTTTGACAAAGTTCATCTGGTAAGCCCTTGCTTCCTAAATTCAGAATGATAATGTGTATCAGTTAAGCCTACATTTCAATCAATGGAGAAGATAATAACTTATTTGTATGTTACCTGCCATTTTCTTAGTGTTTCAATTACAATTTATTCAGACTGATACTTTTGTGTATAAGCTACATAGTTCTGATGATAGGAAAATTGAATTGTTTTTGTGATCATATCATAAGAGCCAAGGTTGAAAGGTGTACATGCCAATAGCATGGCAGTTTATTGCCATTTGAGATGGCTATCTACACGGAAGCTACGAAAATACGAAAGGTCCATAGACCTTTGAACTGGTGTCTCTCTAAGTTTAACTTACTGCACTTCTTCCTTTTTGCCCCTTTTTTCCTGCAATCTCCACTCACATTTGGGCGAGTTCATTTAGTTTATTTCCCCATTTTGTAGTATTGTTACTCTATAGGTTGACATCGAGGATCCTCTGCCTCAGTCCATGAATGATCCTGGATCTGCTGTAGAGGGAATGGGGGATGTTGAAGTTCTTAAGTGCAGTAGGAGCAAGATTGGACACTGGAGGATGTAGGGAACATGTTGGATGATCATAGGGGCAAGAAGGTTTGTTGTGGATGGGCCACATCTAGATTAGGGCCTAAAGTTTAAATAAAATTTATATTGATGGATTGGTTTGTTTCTAGAAGTAATATTTTAATGTGTGAGAATGACAAGGAAAAAAATTAGTATCCTAAAGCAATTAGCCAATTAGGTGTTGATTAGGTGTACCTCCAATTGACAATAAAATTGGAGAAAATAAATTAAAGATGATATGTGAAATTCTTTAATTAGATAAGTAGAATAAGTTATGGTTATAGGTGCAAGGGGTGTGAGAGACACTGAAAAAAGGATTTGCGAGTAACACTTGACAACCTATCTTTGAGGCACAATTCTGATTTTTTTTAACTTGATTATTGTTATGACTTACTTTCATAGATACAGAGACTTCAGTTCTTTAGTAGTGTAATGCTTACTTTACCATCTTTTGATATATCCAAATCTCTTGTTCTTGCAGATTGATCTTAGACGGGCTAACAATTGTGAAATCATGCTTACTAAGGTTAAGATGCCATTGAATGATTTAATGGTAAGTAATTGATGGATGGTTTATTTCTACATTGATGGTTATTAGAGACATGAAGCTTACCTTTTACAACATTTCTTATGTTGAGTTATGATTCTTGTATAATGGTGTGGGTTTGTATATTGTTTTTTCTTTTCTTTTCATAAATCACCTACTAATTGTTTATATAAGATAAATTAATTCTTTTAAATGTGCTTCTGATCATCTGATGATTTAGTTTAGACTTTAGAATCATTTTGAGGCATGAAGTTGGCTTTGAATTTTTCCTTATTTTTTGTACTGTTTATTTAAGTCCTAAGGGCTGTTTTGTGACTTTTTTACAGAGTTCAGTACTTGCCCTTGATGATTCAATCTTAGATATTGATCAGATTGAGAACCTTATAAAGTTTTGTCCTACAAAGGAGGAAATGGAACTACTGAAGGTGGTTTTTTTCCCTCTCTCCCTTTGATGGTTTTGTTTTTTGGTCTTTCTTATTATTCTTCAATCCTATTTTTGATGTCTTATTCTCTTATGTTGCAAGTTCTCCTAATTAGTTTTCATCCTATAATCTTCAGGCATACAACGGAGACATAGAAAATTTAGGGAAATGTGAGCAGGTAAATGTGCTCATTTGTTGCTTTATGGCTGTCTAATTTATTGTGGAATTTGGAATATAGATTTTCATCAAAGTAGTAGTTTTATTTAACATTTGTAATCTTGATTCTCTGTTGATACTCTGTTGGACCTGTACAAGCGAGTATGTCACACAACATTTGGTGTTTAAATGAGACAGAGACCCCATTGTCACTGCCTTGTTCACTTGGGTCCCTTCTCAAAATTGTTAAACACTTGAAAATCATCTAATCTAAAAATTGTCTCAACAGTTTGGGAGGAGGGGCTTAACGGTGCTATTTGACTACAAAAATGTCCTATCCTAGTTTCACATGGTCTATTGAATAATTAGGTAACAATCACTTCAATACAAAATAAATTTCGTACATAGATGACTTGAATCAATCAGATTGGAATGCGTGCGGGGTTGAGGAAGATCAGTAATACAATATAATTCCATCCCGATAAATGGATTTGAACATTACTATCAATATAACCTAGCATAGAAGTTGTTAGCGGGATAAGGTACATGTATTTGACCTCCAAAATAGTTGGGACTAACTGCCATGACTTGGCGATGATGATAATCTAAAAATATTAGGCTTAGTTTCTCATTCTCAGTAAGTCACCTATTGAACTCCTACAACTGCTTCGTTTCTTGTTGTGTGGTATCCCATTAGAGTTCCCAAAGGGCACACCAAAATTTTCAGTTTCTTAGAGGTGCATCCTACTTTGTTTTTGCCCAAATCATGCACCTCTTTTAACTTATCCCAAATACCTCTTGTCTTAAGAAATTAAATTTTTTGTTTTTCTATTTTTTTTTTATGGTTGTAACTTAATCATTTTGAAAGTACAACAGGTTGAGATGATTTGTGATCATAAGAGTTAAACGAAAAAAAAAAAAAAAAATCTTGGGTTGCAACAGGTTGAGAGCACCAAGGATACTACCTAACATACCTTTTTTGGCCAAATGATTTATTTTGGTAAAAATAACTTTTTTATGTCAATATGGGTCTTTTCAACTCGAAAACACTAGAACACACTACTTGAGACTCACAGGAAACTATGAATTTTTTTGCCACAATGACTTGTCTCATGTTATTTCAAAAATACTTTGATTGTTACTCTGAGATCTAAATTGTTCTTTTTTTCAAAAAAGAACAGTGGAACACTCTAGTTGTGACTCCTAGGAAGCCTCTAGTATGTCTTGTTTTTTGTTAACATGACTTGTTTTAAGCCATGAAATGCTTTTTGCAACATTTTTATGGTTATTTTCAACTCAAATGTCAAAAAATTGTCTTGAGACTCTAATAAAGTGTTTCTTAATGAATTTTTATTCAAAATTATATATTTTGGCTAGAGGTGTAAACAGGTCATTGCTTGGGCGGAGGGCCTGCACTTGGGTGAAGTGCCCATTGGGCTATTTTTCTATCTGTGTCGGACTGGGCCTAGCACAACCTGACATGGGAAAATAGCTCGTGCTTGGCACAACCCATTATCCAATCTTCTCATCTAGTTTAATCCTATGCCTGTGCGCCTCGAGCCTCCTTTTATTTTGATCTATGCCTAGATTGCAGGGCTAAGTCTGAGGGTCCAATTAAATTAAAAATAAATAAAAATCCTAAATAAATAAATACATTTCATTAAAAGTTATACTTTTATTATTTTTTTATTAATTTGTTTATTCGAATAATTAATATTAATTTATTATTATTGTTGTTGTTGAAATGAAATTTTGTTGACATTTTTAACTCAAAAGTGGCTATTTATAACTAAAAAACAATGGAATATTCGAGACTCCTAGGAAGCTTTGTTATAATTTTGATTTTGGCAACAAAAAATTTACTTAGATGCTTCCTTGTGATGTAGCAGTGTTTTTGAGTTGAAAAGCACCATTGTTGAGTTACAAATCCCCATTCAAGTGTTTTGGTTTTTAATAACCAAAAAAGAGGAACAATTGATAAAAGTCAATTTCTTGCATAGACTCAAGGTAATGCATTTAGTCGACCCTAAATTGTAAGGACTAATGTAGTCCTTTGTTGCTGACTAGTATAGAATGCGCAATATTAGCTGTCACCTAATAGCTATATACACTTGATTTAGAGTAGTACACAATTTCTTGCAGACCATTTCAATTGGGTGTTGTCACAATTTGATCTAGAGTAATGTTCCTATTCATTAGATTAATAAAACAACTATTGAGAACAAACTAATCCTTTATTTATTTATTCAAAGTACCCTCTTCTCTTATAGAAGAACAAGGATAAATGCTATATACAATATTCAAATGAATCAAAAAGTCTATATGTATATTATTGAAGTGAGAAAAGAATTAGAAGATTTGTTCGTTGTTGGAATTCTCTTAAAAGATTAGTTTTATATTGCTTTGTTCCTTATCTCTGACGCCAAATTGAAGCCCTGTTCATTAACTCAAACAAACTAGTTATAGTCAGTTTATTTTCAACTTGCATCTAAAATGGTTTTCTATATGTATTATTTTCACGCTTTCCTTCTTGACTTTAAGCAGTATTTTTTGGAGCTCATGAAAGTCCCTCGGGTGGAATCCAAGTTAAGAGTCTTCTCATTCAAACTCCAGTTTCGCTCCCAGGTTGGCAGTCTCCTGCTTTCTTTTCATTTAACCTGAGAAGATTGGAATTACTATTTTCATATTTCTTCTAGGTTGCTGACCTCAAAGGTAACCTGAACATTGTTAAGACTGCTTCAGAAGAGGTAAGTGCCCTTTCACTTCTATTAGTTTTCAGTTTGCCTATCCAGGGAGGTTAACCTTGTTGTCTATAATAGTCCTATTGCTTACCATTGGTTACTTTCATTCTCAGATCAGAAGTTCAGTTAAATTGAAAAGAATCATGCAGACAATTCTTTCCTTGGGAAATGCATTAAACCAGGGAACTGCCAGGGGTGAGTCAAAATTACACAAGCGTGGCCCTTCCTAAATTTCTGTAATCTTATTACACTAGTAACAATCAGAATATGTTGGGCCACTGTCTAAATAAATATTTAGAGGGATATGCTGTTTTAATTTATAAGTTGACCTCCAATTTATCTAAGTCCAAGATTATCACCGTGCAACCTTGACCTTGCATGGTGATATTCTGTCTTCCTTACCTTGCAAGATAATGACGAGCTAAATTACAATTTATGTTAATATATGGTATTTATTTCTCTTTGGTTCGGTCAGAGCAGTTTCTTGCTTCTATTCTGAGTAGAGTCTAAGTAAAAGATGAAGAAGGATGTGCATGCATCCTTGGCTGTAGCCAATCACCCAATTACATCTTTCACTCCTTCCCCCATCTCAGTTGACCTGTATTTCTTTGCCTGAGATCCCCCCCCCCCCCAATCTAATTTCCTCTTATATTCTAAGAATACAAAAGTTGAAAAGTTGATCTTCATAAGGAATGAATTGATAAATTTTCTGCTAGACAAAATGAAAGGCCACAATCTAATTTTAGGAGCATGAACTAAAAAACCATTCCATATTGCCCATGACTATTCTGACAGAAAATTGGCACTAAGATGATTTTGAAACAGAGGAATCACCAGGGAATAATCAGTTCAGGCTGCAGCGAGAAGTTGTACAAATCTCCCTCTTATTTGGTTCTTCTCCTTATTCTTAGGTGTTTGGTTACACAAAACACCTAATCATTCCTGATCTTCCCCTTCTTGGAATGTCACTATTCTGTTGGTTGTGCTGACAAGCAACACCTTATACCCTCTGCAATACTGGAGCCATCTTGTTCTGGCAAGGCACTGAGACGCTGACAAATAAGCGACTTGAAACTTGCCTTGGTGTTCTCTAACTATCCAGAATAAAAATCTCAAGGTTAAAAAATGTGGCAACGTAGTATAAATTTAGCTTGATCTTTGTGGAACCTATGTATGCACATAAGAGTTCTGTTTCAAATTTCATTAATCTGTCAATAATTAGGTACAAAGCGGGGACAGCTTGCTTGGGCTTTTATCATCTACTATTAGCATAAACAGGGTCTAATCTGCAACGAAGCAAAGCTAAATTAGTTGTAGTTATTGTATAGATAAAGTGAAGTTTCTGCAGCATGGAGAAGTAATTTACCTTTGCGTAAATGAAATTGAAGTTTGCAGCCATATATTACATTGTTTCATGCTTTCAGTTTATCTAGATTAATAGATAGTTCACCATTTATTTACTGAATATGTTTATTTACTTTTGTAGGTTCTGCTGTTGGATTCAGGTTGGATAGCCTTCTTAAACTCTCCGATACACGTGCACGTAACAATAAGATGACCCTCATGCATTATCTGTGCAAGGTACTGTGTAGTTGGATTCAAGTATTGTTTCTCATTTACTAGAGAAAACAAAATGGTTAAATGGCTGATAGTTTCAGACTGTTGGAAAAAGGTGTTCGATTAGTCATCAAGAAATTACAGTTATAAAGTTCAAGTTACCAATACGAATCAGATGAACTTTAGTTTGGTCCTTGAATGTTGCAGTAAATATACATTTTTTACCTATGTAAGCTACTTCTAGCTTGAACTTTCATTGGCAACTCAGTTTTGCCCAATCCTCACAACATGATCAACTTTGTGTGGAAAATCTAACTTAAATATCTGTAGCTTGATGTCATAACAAAAAATGATATGGTAATTCATTTGCATATAATTATTTTCCAATTTACTTCTGTCTGGTCCTTTTTCTCTGATAAAATTGAATATGCATCTGCTTTTTGTGATTTTGTTATGGAAGTGAGCAAATGGTTGGAACATACACCAATTAGTTCCTACTTGTTTCTTTGTTAGGTTTCTCTTTCTGGAATTGCAGAATGTAGAAAACTAAATTGTTCAGAATACATTTTCAGTTATTCGGAGTATTTTTTTCTATGTTGTTTATCTTAAAAACATAACCCATTCTTTCCTTGTGCCACTGCAGGTTCTTGCAGAGAAGCTACCTGAACTTCTTGATTTTCCTAAAAGTCTTGTTAGCTTGGAAGCTGCCTCAAAGGTACATAAGAATATTTGACTCTGACGTTGTTTTGATGCATAAAAATCAACTCAATTCCACAACTACTCATTTACAGATGCAGTTGAAAATTTTGGCAGAGGAAATGCAAGCAATCAACAAAGGCCTTGAGAAGGTTGAACACGAATTAACAGCATCTGAAAATGATGGTCTTGTTTCACAAGTTTTCTGTCAGGTAATATTACGATCTTGTATAACTTCTATGCATCTGTGATATTCTCTGGCAGCTCCAATTACCCATTTGGGTCCTGAGTTTCAGTTTCTTGTAGAAAATAATGCACACTTTTGTTCACCAGCTAAAGATGAAAGGGATGGGTTTTATTTCACAACTAAATCAAACAAATTCACGATGAATTACTTAGCAACCATAAAACCATATTCCAAAACCAACTAAGCCATGCAAGTTTAGACATGCAATTTGTTGGAAAAATTAGAATTTTGTCTTACCATAATGCTGGAAATATTTCCTGCTATATTGTTGGAATTTTTTTCCTGCTATTTCTCTTAGAATATTCTTTGGAATATCTCTGTTGAATCTCTCTTATTTCTCTCTCTTTATTGCTCTTTTTTAATATCATTTCCTTGTCTATTTATTCCTTTTGTAGGTACATGACCATATAATATGGATCAACCCCCATAAGTTGTACATAAATTAAGTGAATATTTTCCTACAATTTTATCATTACCTGCAGTTACCAATTACCATATTTAACCAGCTACAGAAGCACCCTCGTAAACTGTACATGAATTAAGTGAATAAAATAGCAAGCTTTTTCCTAGAATTTTATAATTACCTGCAATTATCAATTACCATACTTAACCAGCTATC
Source organism: Zingiber officinale (assembly GCF_018446385.1). Classification (NCBI taxonomy): domain Eukaryota; kingdom Viridiplantae; phylum Streptophyta; class Magnoliopsida; order Zingiberales; family Zingiberaceae; genus Zingiber; species Zingiber officinale. Next base: position 127,956,793 of record NC_055992.1, read on the forward strand.
AGAAGCACCAGCAAGGGAAAAATACTGAGAGGACCTGATTAAATACCTTAAGAAAAAGAAGTTTCATCAAACTCATAATTGTTTTTCAGTGTAATCACTTTTGCCATCAATATGGAACTCTGGAGAATATTTTATCTTCTATTCTTTTGAATTTTTCAACCTTGCTTACCCAACATGTTTATCAGACACTGAAGGGGTTTCTGGTTGGTGCTGAAGCAGAAGTTAGATCCCTAACTTCTCTATATTCCAGTGTGGTATGCTTGTCGACGCCGCTTTTGATGCTTTTACAATCTGTGAAGATTCATGTTTTTTGAACTTTTACAGGGCAGGAATGCGGATGCAGTAGCTCTTTACTTTGGAGAAGATCCTGCCCGGTGTCCATTCGAGCAAGGTAAAGACGGCCCTAGCTAAGCAATCACTGGTTGGGTAACTGAAGTTTGAATTTTTATTTTTTATTTTTTATTTTCTAGGCGCACAATGACGTTTCAATTATGATTTAGTTTTCCATGTGGTGTTTCTATTATAGATGATTCTTTTACTTTGTTAACATTATTTAGTCTCCATGCGGTGTTTCTATCAGGAATGTGATGCTTGTTTGTCTGCAATATATCATTTTACCATACTGAGATTGGATGAGTACTTATCGATTTATGTTCATCATGACTACCTTACCTCGTGCGCGAATTCTCATAATAACCTATTGGTTTTAATGCAGCTGTTTCAACACTTTTCAATTTTGTTAAATTGTTCTCGCATGCCCATGAAGATAACAGCAAACAACTAGAGTTGGAGAAGAAAAAGGCACAGAAAGAGGCTGAAGTTGAAAAGGCGAAGGTCACCAACTCAAAGAAAGAGCCACAGAATACACAATCACCGGCTGATGGAGCTTGGAGGAAATAGATGATGATTTCGCCATTAGATTACCTAAAGTTACTCTTTTTCAAACCCAAGGAACAAAGTATTGTCTAACGGCAAGATTCCGACGAGGTCTTAGTATGGAACACACCAGAGGAAATTATGTCGCTTCTCATCAATAAAACCCAGAGAGCTTGAGCCGGTCCATGCAACCTAGGGAAGCAATCCTTGTTAGTGAAATTGTAAGCAATGATGTTCCATTTTCAGCCTACTTTATGTTAAATTGCAGCGTGTTCAGCTTTGTTATTTGTTTTCGTGTGCAGCTTTGCTTCGCGAAGAATGAGCTAGCGACTAGGAAATGCTTCGCCAAGCGCTTTGTACAGATCACTAACCCAAATCTATTGCTTCCTAGAGTTTTTTCTTTGTCAAATATGATTCGAGAATTGTACATTGCTCCTTATCAGGGTATCGATGTAAAACAAAATTTTTTATTGATATATTCGCCTTGAGGTCAGTATCACAAATGCAATGTATTGATATACCAATTCAAACTAGACTACAGAATTAGTTACAGATACAAAAAAGCAAAAAACATCGGCAAACTCCCAGCAGACAACTAATCTGATCATAAAGGAATGAGTCTTCTATCGTCTGTATGAGTATTGTTTGAAATTGAAATATAGTTGTAAAGTCTCGTTCTCGAAGGTAGTTAGGTAGATATACACTTTCTTATCTTTATTTAACTTAAAAATATAAAAATGTAATTTAAAATGACACGATTTATCATTTAAAAAAAAAACAGATAACGCTGGCTAACGGATTTCTCTTTTATCTTTCCCGGTTGAATTTGATCAAAATCATTTCATTCTTTCTTTCTTTTGTTTTTTTGGGTCCGACTATCGCTCGCTGAACATGTAGGTTCAGTCGAATTGACATTTGCTAAGATTTTTTTACTGACCAAAATAAATTTGTACAAGAATGTCCCACCGATTTTCAAATGTGTTTATTTTATAATGGTTCTAAATAATAAATGAACACGAGTAAATTGGAGTAGAATATCAAACTTGTTCAATGACATTCTGCCCATTCCTTCAAAGCTCAATGTATATTTCTTTGATAATTGGGTAGGCATTCATATCTCAGGAGCAAATTTACGATGATGTTGTAATATCAACACTCAGCATTTATTTAGGCCACGACAATTGGAAGACAGGTTTAAAAGGAAAGCCATTGTACTAAAATTACCAAATCAGATGAGTAACCAGACTAATTCTCTTCTAATCTAACACTGTTTTGGGTGCATTAAGTTTAGTCTATGGATGAGGCTGTCAGATGCAAGACACAATCAAAATAAAGAGCATAGAAAATCCACAGTTCATATCTCAGCCAGGTTTCTGGAAATAACCTTGTCCGTAGGTCTTACGGTGCAGGAGTAGTAAAGGATTCAAAGTTTGTCGATGCGCTTGATGACGGATTGCCCTGGTAGAAAGCTGGTGCAGAAGTACTGGTGGTTGGCATTGTCACGGCCCCTGAAATGGGCGGTGCTAATGTGGGTGGCCTTGGTAGACTACTCTGAGTTGGTGTCGATGTTGGTGCACCTGGCGGTACGACTGTAGGTGGGGGCGCAGCAACTGTAGGAACAGCTCCATAACCTGCCAATTACGGGAATTACGACTATAAATTGATTTGTCAACGTTTAGAAGCTGCTATAAGATAATGTAAATCCTTCTGCAACTGCTACGTTTTTGTACCGGTAGCTATTTACTAAAGAATAAAAACTAAAATCATGCGACTTTACTAGGGTGTAAACATGCCAAACTGTTTGCGAACTATTCAAGTCTCGGTTAAAAAAAAAATTCATTCAAGTTCATTTGATTAAGTTAACAAGCCGAGTTCGAGCCTAATTTCCAGCTCAAATATATTATCAAGCCGAACTCGAGCTTAATAGTATTTAGTTGGTTGGAAAATTAGGAGATCTTGATTGCATAAAATCAGGAAATAATCTTTGAAATAATGATCGCATAAAATCAAGAAAGAATGTTGGGAAATTAGGAAATAATTGATTTTAGTCATTTCCATTTCTTATATTTTCTTTCTTTTATTTGTTCATATTTCAGCAATTTGCATCTTCGATTTATTGATATAATGTCTAATTGAAAATGAATAATAAAAAATTCCTCTTCTTCTAGTTTTTTTTCTTCAATCTTCCCAATTTTCTTCATGGTATCAGAGCCTTAGGTTCGATCTAGGGTTTATTTTTTTTCCCCATGGCAAATTAACATCCATGGAAGACTCCCTTAATCGGCACGAGTAGAGACTCAATGGTGTCTAGAGAAGAAATGACTGTCAACTCAAATTTAAACTCACCGATATCTTTAGATGGTTCGATAAATGTATTCTCTAATTCACTCCAAGTTAATATTCAGCGTCCTAACGGGAAGAACTACATAGAATGGTCACAGACTGTGCACCTGGTTTTAGAAGGGAAAGGTAAACTTGGATATGTTACAAGTGATAAAACCAACTGATGGAGACCCCAAATTTAAAGGCTGGAAATCTAAAAATTCGCTCCTTATCGCATGGTTAGTTAATTCCATGGAGCCCCCTATCAGAAAGTCATTTATGTTCCTACCTACAGCCAAAGAGGTGTGGGAGGCAGTTAGAGACACTTATTCAGATTTGGAGAACTCTTTGCAAATTTTTAGCCTAAAATCAAGGCTATGGCAAGCGAAGCAAGGGAAACGTGATGTGACTTCCTACTACAATGAATTGATGACATTGTTGCAAGAACTTGATCTATGTTACGATAATATTTGGAATTGTGTTGATGATAGTGTTCGCAAGAGAATAATCGGGTGCCTAAATATTGGAAGAAAAGAACTGATGGTGAAGGTCGTGCACTTTAAACTATTATCTCAAATCAAGAGGGGCTATCTATTCCTAACATACTTCCTTTCACCAAGGAACAAATAGACGAACTGTACAAACTCCTTGAGTCTCAGAAAAATCATTCATGTTCAATAGCTCAAAAAGGTAATTGCATGACAACAACCTTCCTTAGTGTCAATTCTAATTGCGCCTGGATCATTGACTCAGGTGCAACTGATCATATAACAGGAATGTCAAACTTTTTCTCTTCTTATAGACCTTGTGCAGATAACCAAAAAATTAAGATTGCAGATGGCTCTCTTTTAGCTATTGCAGGAAAAGGTTCTGTAGTAGTATCACCTATGCTCACTCTAAATGATATCCTTCATGTTCCAAAGTTATCTTGTAACCTTTTATCTATCAGTAAATTGGTTCATGATCAAAATTGTCAAACTAATTTCTTTTCGTCTCACTGTGTATTCCAAGATTTGACCTCGGGTAGGATGATTGGCAGTGCTAAACAGAATGGAGGACTCTACTTCCTTGATAATGGATCTGAAACAAGAAAACAATCTCAACCAAGAGGTTCTTGCTTTGAATCTATTTTTATTTCGAACCATAATATTATGTTGTGGCATTTTAGATTAGGGCATCCTAGTTTTCGATATTTAAAGCATTTGTTTCCTAAATTGTTTCATAATAAAGATCCATCATTGTTTCATTGTGAAGTATGTGAGATTGCAAAACATCACCGCACATTCTTCCCTTCACGGCCATACAAGTCATCAAAACCATTTACCATAATTCACAGTGATGTTTGGAGTCCTAGTAAGATAAACACTCCCTCTAATAAGAAATAGTTTATCACATTTACTGATGATCATACTTGACTTTGCTGGGTGTATTTATTAAAGGAAAAATCAGAAGTTGAACAAGTCTTTAAAATTTTTTTCAATATGTTGCAGGCTCAATTTCAAACTAACATATAGTTTTTTAGAAGTGACAATGGGAAGAAATATTTTAACACAATCTTAGGAAAATTTTTCCTTGAAAAGGGAATAGTGCATCACAATTCGTGTATAGATAAACCTCAACAAAATGGTATTGCTGAAAGAAAAAATAAACACCTTCTGGAGGTAGCCCGGGCATTACTTTTTTCCACCAAAGTACCAAAATATTTGTTGGGTGAAGCTATTTTAACTGCTGCACATTTAATTAATAGAATGTCATCTAAAATTCTACAATTTAAGACTTCATTCAATACATTTACAACATGTTTTCCTACTGTTGGTCTTTCTGCTAATTTACCATTAAAAATATTTGGATGCACAACTTTTATTCACGAACATAGGATAACTGGAAAACTTGAGCCAAGGGCAAGAAAATGTGTCTTCGTGGGTTACTCCCCTACGCAAAAAGGTTATAAGTGTTATGATCCGATATCAAAAAAAAAAAATTTGTGACAATGGATATCACATTTTTTGAATCACAACCTTCTTTTTAAGGACATTCATCTTCAAGGAGGAGAGTTCAAGGGAAGATTCATTTACTAGCTTTAATGATATGTTTGAATTTGAGCCTACTACCTCTACACACAAAAAACAAATGGACAAGGATCGTTCTTGAAACTTCTCTCATAATAAGTGATGTTTCTACTAAATCCAAGCCTACATTTGAAAATCAAAAGTCTGAAAAAAAAAACTTGTGAAAAACCTAGTACAATACTACAACATGATGAGACATGTAATAGATTAAGGAAGGGAAACAAACTTTGAAGGGAATCGTCTACTATAAAAAGAATTATTAGAAAGGGAAAAATAAATCATCTCTATAGCATAGTCGTGATTTCGAGCCAAGAGAGAATCTTCATTCCAAAATTAGTATAGATAATTTTCTTCTAAGGTTTGATAGTCAATCTAAGTCTGATATGCCAATAGCTCTTTGAAAAGGTGACACATCTTGTACCAAACACCCTATATCAAATTGTGTCGTATTCAAATTTATCTTCATCCCTTGTCACTTTTTGTTCTCAATTATCCTACGTAGACATTCCTAAAAATGTACAAGAAGTCCTACAAGTTCCGAAGTAGAAGGAAGTTGTGCTTTGAGGAGATAAGAGCTCTTGAAAGGAATAATACTTGGAAGATTGTTCCCAACAGGGAAAAGAATTGTAGGATGTAAGTAGGTTTTCACTGTGAAGTATAACTCAGATAGTTCAGTGAAGCGATATAAGGCTAGATTGGCAAACCTATGGTGTTGATTACTCTGAGACATTTGCTTCCGTTACAAAACTAATACGATGAGAGTACTTTTATTTATTGTTGTTAATCTAGACGGGCCTTTGATGCAATTAGACGTAAAAAAATGTCTTCCTCAATGGTGATTTAGAAGAGGTGTACATGGATAGTCCACCGGGCTTTGAGGAGAAATTCGGCTCAAAGGTGTGTAAATTAAGAAAGTCTTTGTATGGTCTCAAGCAATCTCCGAGAGCTTAGTTTGAGAAATTTACTCAATCGGTCAAGAAACAAAGATACACTCAAGGACAAACAGATCATACATTAGTTTAATATTATTGTCCTGATAGTGTATGTGGATGATATTATTCTCACGAGTAATGATATGATTGAAGTAGAAAGACTGAAGAAAAGCTTAGCAGTTGAATTTGTGATCAAGGATTTGGGAACATTAAGGTATTTCCTTGGTATGGAAGTCACTCGCTCTAGAGAAGGTTTGTTGTCTCTCAACGGAAGTATATCCTTGATCTCTTGGAGAAAACAGGAATGAGTGGTTGTAGATCCACAGAGACTCTCATGGATCCTAATATAAAACTCTGGGGAAAAGGAAGTGTTCCTGTAGTTGGGAAACTAATTTACCTATCTCATACTTGGCAGACATTGCTTTTCAGAGTGTTGTGAGTCAGTTCATGCATGCACCATTTGAAGAACACCTTGAGGCTGTTTATAAAATTCTAAGATATTTGAAGACTATTCCCGGAAAAGGTCTAATTTTTAGAAAGACTAATCAAAGGAGTGCTGATATGATTACCGATGTAGATTGGGCAGGATCGATTAATGATAGAAGATCCACTTCAGGATATTGCACCTTTGTATGGGGAAACCTAGTAATATGGAGGAGTAAGAAACAAAGTGTTGTAGCCAGAAGTAGTGCAGAAATTGAGTTTCAAGCAATAGCTCAGGGAGTCTGTGAGGTGTTGTGACGGCAATTTACCAAAAGATGTATTTAGATTTCGAATTTACCAAAGGGCACATGCTACTTTGTTATTTACCAAAGGGTGCATCTTTTTATAGTGTTTTTTCTATTCTACCCTCCTGACAAATTTGACTGATTTTCTTTTTATTTTCTCTGTCATTTCTCTACGTCTTCTCTTTTCTCCTATGCATGCAACATCTCTTTTCTTTCCTCTCCGTTTGTTTCTTTCCTCTCTTTACAGTGCTCTTTCTATGCATGCATGCATGATAACGTGAACTTAAAAAGCCTTCTGAGAAGTCGATTCTTCTAAAAACATTTTAACACCCTTAAGAAACCAAAATAAACAATGGATAATACCGTTTAACTCCTTACAACCCCAGAAATTCACAGAAACTTAAATGGGTGTAATCGGAGCTTTCTAGGTCCATAAGTGGATTTCGACCAAAACTCACTGATGGACTTAGAGAGCTCCGATTGTATCTATTTCGGTTCCTATGGATTTTTGAGATTGCAAGAAGTTCAAATACGTTTGGCCTGATATGATTCCATATCAGGCCCAACGTGGAAAATTTTGACGATTCTTTCTTATTACATTTTAACACTTCTGAGAAGCCGAAATAAACAATGAATAGCATATTTGAACTCCTTGCAACCTCAAAAATCTACAGGAACCGAAATGGATCGAAACTCACTGATGGACCTAGAGAACTTCGATTGCACTCATTTCAATTCATGTGAATTTTTGGGGTTGCAAGGAGCTAAATGGTGTTATCCATTGCTTATTTTGGCTTCTCAGGAGTGCTAAAATGTTTTTAGAAAAATCGGCGTGCAAAAGAGAAAAAATAAAAAAAAGAGGAGAGGAAAGAGAAGATATGTTGCATGCATAGGAGGAAAGAGAAGAGAGAGAAATGGCAGAGAAAATAAAAAAAAAGTCAAATTTATCAGGAGGATAGAATGAGAAGAGCACGGTAAAAAGGTACGTCCTTTGGTAAATAACAAATTAGCATGCACCTTTTGCTAAACTCAAAAACCTAAATACGCTTTTTGGTAAATTGCAGGTGTTGTGGATATACAGACTTAAAGAGCTCAAGAAACTCAGAACTACCATTGAAGTTATATTGTGATAATAAGACCGCAATAAGCATTGCTAATAATCCAGTCCAACATAATAGAACGAAACACATTAAAATTGATCACATTTTATAAAGGATAAAATTGAAGTTAGAACCATTTGCTTACTATTTGTACCACCTAATCAACAAATAGCTGACATCTTGACGAAGGAACTTGCAAGAGTCAACTTTGAATAGTTAACAAGCAAGTTGTGCATGATTGATATTTATGCACCAACATAAAATCAGGAAATAATCTTTGAGATAATGATAGCATAAAATCAGGAAATAATTGATTTTAGTAATTTCCATTTCTCATGTTTCCTTTCTTTTATTTGTTCCTATTTCAGCACTTTGTATCTTCTATTTATCGATGTAATGTCTAGTTAAAAATGAATAATAAAAAATTCCTCTTCTTCTAGTTTTTTTTTCTTCAATCTTTTCGATTTTCTTCAGGTTCGTGAACTCGCGAGCGTGTTCGTTTAGCGGCTCGTGAATGTGTTCGTAAGAAGCTCACGACCATATTCGTTAAGAGGCTCATTTAAATATCACCTTCCAAACTCCAAAAGAGAAGTTATATAGACAAAATTAAATCAATGGCTGAGACCGGTCTCCTACTTTCTCAATCCGCTGAGATTGTTTCAAATCTAACCAATTCAATATGGGAAATAAAATTCGTTCTCTCTTTTATGGACAGTTTGCAATCATCAAACCCTAGCCTACCCCATCCGTTACCTCGCCGACTGTTAGAGTGTATACTAAAAGCCTAGCTTTTTGTAAATATTTATTTTGAAATAAAGAATCACATTGGTCAAATGTCTACATTTATATGCTAAGTGTAGTTGTTCAATTAATTTATATTGTAGATAACATGGTGTGTGGTGTCACACAGAAAATCATGTTATCAGTTCCTTATAAGTTATAAATAGTAGCTCACGACTAAGATGGATAGGAACAAACCATTGGAATAGTCGTAGTGTAATTTGGTATTAGTTTATCTTGACTATAAAATTACACTAGTACACTGTGAGTGTATTGAGCAGGATCATTTGAGGAAGTTTCTTTTTATACTGACTATATAAAAAAATAATACCTCTGTTATTATGGAAATGTGTACTCTTAATCATGATATAATAATAAGCACATATACTTAATACTTATTTCTTTAATTTATCAATGGGTGTGATTTAGCTCGTTAAATCAATAGGCCCGATAAGTTGGGAAATGATATTATTTATATGGTGTTGTTGATTATAGAATGAAACTGTGTCCTAGTAATCTAGGTTGATGATGTCCCCTTGAGGAGCTCATAAAGATTGTCATGTAAACCCTGCAGGTGGACTTAGTCCGACATGACGATAAGGTTGAGTGGTACTACTTTTGAAGCTAGATATTAATTAAAGTGAGTTGTCAGTAACTCATTTAATTAGTGGACATTCAATATCTTAAACACAGGGAGACTAACACACTCATGATAAAAAGGAACTCATATAGTAATATGGGATTGGTGCGGTAGAGCAATAATAACTCTTTAATGGAATGAGATATTATTGATGAACTCGAGTTGGGTGTTCGGGGTGAACATGAGAAGCTCAAGTTCATCGGAAGACCAAAACCAATTCCTCCTCTCGGTCCCTGTCGTAGCCTCTTATTTATAAAGTCTTATACCCACCTAAACCCAACTTCTTACCCACCTTGAGGTGGTCGGCCAAGCCTAGCTTGGAGCCCAAGCTAAGGCCGGCCAAACCAAGGCTAGATGGGTTCAAGTGGTGGTCGGCCCTAGCTTGGAGCCCAAGCTTAGGTGGCCCGCCACAATAAATTAAAAGGGGATTTTAATTTTTTAAAAAATCTTTCCTTATGTGAAAGCCATGGTTTTAAAAGAGAGTTTAAAATTTAAATCTTTCCTTTTATAGCTTTCTACAAAAGATTAAAAGAAATATTTGATTTCTTTCCTTATTTGTAGTTGAAAAGGAAGATTTTAATTTTGGAGAAAACTTTCATTTTTTGTAACCATCCACATGTTTTAAAAGAGAGATTTTTATTTATAAAAGTTTCCTTTTATAACCAACCATGAAGGGATTTAAAGGAAGAAATTTTTTAATTAAAATTTCTTACCGGAAATAAATAAGGAAATTTTATTTTCATGCTTAAAACTTTCCTTGTTTGGAATTAAAGGGGTGGTCGGCCATTGAAAGATTAAAAGGAAATTTTAATTAAATTTTCCTTTTTAGACATTGGCAAGGAAAATAAGGAAGTTTTAATTATATTTAAAATTTTCCTTATTTGCCAAGACCAAGGAATATAAAAGAGAGGGTAGAGGTGTCTCACTTTACAACACACATCTATTATTCCTCTCTTCTCTTTTCCTTGGTGGTGGCCAACCCTCTTCAATTGCTCATCCTCTTCTCTTCTTCCTTGGAGGTCGGCGGCATCACATCTCTTAGAGCTTTTGGTGGTCGGATCTTGTTTGAGGAAGGAGATAAAGGAGGCTTTGTTTCCTAGCATCCCTTGGAGCTTGGTGGTGGTGGCCGAAACTTGGAAGGAAGAAGAAAGGCTTGGGTGGATTCTCATCTCGGTAGATCATCGCCCACACGACGTCCGAGATAAGAAGAGGAATACGACATAAGATCGTGAGGTCTATAAGCTACAAAAGGTATAACTAGTTTTGTTTCCGCATCATAACTAGTTCATCTTTTGTATGGATTTTGAAATACCAAACACAAGAGGCTAACGATTCTAGGTTTCGGATTTATGATTCGATTTTGTGTTTCTTTTGTTTATCGATCTTGTGATTCGATTGTTCTTAATGGTTAAACCTAGGGTTACTGTAAGGAGATTAAATATTGAATTTCGTTGAAAAGCTTTGTCTAGGAAGTGGTGGATGATCTCATACCCAAGAAGGCCTAGTGTCTCGCCATGTTTAACCTGGAAGCCGATCTCTGAAGTTAATATTTAATCAAATTTGTAACATGGGTGGATTTGGATTAATAATGTTAAGCATCGTTTGCAATCCAAATCTAAACCTCTAAGAACAGATAAGTTGAATTTGGAATCAATAATGTTAAGTTCTGTTTGCGATTCCAAATTTAATTTCTAAATAACACAATAGGTTGTTAGGAATGGTTCGGGACTTGTACAAAATTTTTGTACAGGGAACCAGTACGATATTCCGAGTAGCAACCAACAACCGACATCGTTGCTGCCGACCCTCAGAAGATCGACAGCCTCCCGAGAAACTCTCGTCACCTTGTTGTCACCTCGTCATCTAGGGGTGGTTCGGTATGGTATACCGAACCACCGACTCATATACCGTTATCATACCGAAAAATTTAGTATAAAAAAATTTCATATTGATATTATATAGGAATTTTGGTGTACCGAAAATTCGGTATTTTCAGTACACCGAAATTCTAGTATGGTATTAATTCCATATCGTTTATAGTAAAATTTCAGAAATGCTAAGGTATACCGAAAATTTTAATACAAATCTTATACCGATAGTAATACCGAAAAATTCAATATGATATAATACCGTACCGAAATTTTCAGTATACCATAAAATATGTATATGTCGATACAGTAAGTACGGTATACTAAATTTTCAATATTTTCCCTCACCCCTATTGTCATCTCATCGACTCTGTTGTCTTGTCACCTTCTTAAACCCTCATCACCTAGTCGTCACTGTCGCTTGCAAAGAAACTCTCAAGGACAATCAAATCTTTGATCTCCAAATCAAATCCCCACTAGTCCGGCACTGACAATCTCTTCTCTGCATTCTCCAAGCTAGATTTTTTGCTTTACTCATATTTCCCTTCCTTTTTCTACTTTTGTGTTTGCACCACTTTTTTTGCATTGTTTGCTTGTAGAGTTTGAGTGTTTGACCAATTGACATTTTTTTGTTCAGATCCATGTTTTTTGTTGGCATTTTTGTATTTGATTCTTAACTGAAAGAGTTCTATTGTAATGTCATTGGCATGGATAACAATTTTAAAGTAGTCTTGCTTGTGGGCAGTTTATTGTAATCTCGACTACGAGTCGTGGCTTTCATTTGCATGTTATGTATTCATTTTTATAGGTAATTTTCATGATATGCACTTGATTTTCACTGTAGGTGATTTTCACGAGCTCGAGCTCAATTATGTGCCTAATGAGCTCGAACTCAAGCTTGTTTAACAAGCCGAACTCGAACTAAGCTCATTTAATTTTCAAACTAGTTATTTTCGAGCCGAGCTTAAGTCATTCACGAACTCTTTAATTTCATTACGAACCGAACTCGAGTTTAAGAATTAAAGCTCGGATTGAACTCGAGCCAAGCTCAAGCTTAGGAAAAAGCTAATTGAGCCGAGCTCGAGCCTCATACTCTTCGGCTCAGTTCGGCTTGATTACACACCTAATTGAAAACTTACTGGAAATTCCTCCTTCCTAGTTTGACTGAGAAAACATCTAACCATTAGGGCTTCAGTTTTATCATGTTGTCTATCTTTGCAGTAATATTATCTGAATGCATTATGGTTAAGCCATCAACCATAACTATGCAATAATTGGGGGGAAATATATGCATTTGTAACATGTCAAACCAAGAAATCCATGACATCCATGTTCTATTTAGAGAAGTCCGATAAACTTGTCTATATAAAATTAAAAACGATTGGCTAGAATGACCTAATAATACAGTCAAATAACAAAATTGGCTTGGCTTGCTGTGTGATGATGAGAAGTTCATGTAATTAATTACCTGAACTATAAACATTAGCTTGGAAGGACTTTAACATAATAGCCTACTAACAGAACAAAGAATACAAGTAAAAGAGATTGTTAAGTAACTAAAATTTAAGAGCAACCAAAACCTTTTTTAATATACCTGGTGCACCAACTGGAAGCGGCAAAACTGGGGGTCTGACCCCTGGTAGAAGTGGTGCTGTCATAGGAACCTGAGGCGATGCTCCAACAGGTAAAATAGGAGGCATTAAAAATGGAAGAGGGGGTCGGGCCCCTGGCATGGTCATGAGATGTTGGTTAAAGGTGGCGCCAACTTGGAACGCTGCAGCCTGGCCTAGATGCTCCTTGATTCTCTGATCAATTAAACTTTGAGTTTGCTGCTCCTCAAATTGCTGATAGTAAGAGCGGACATTTGCCTGTTGTTGAAGGACTAATAAGTAAAAGATACAAAGTAGGAAAAGAATATAGTATATGAGGTCAGAAAGTATTGAAACCTTGTGCTTATAGCCAGCATTGTGTTGCTTTCTGACAGATGGCTGCAACGGAAAGAGATTGAAATAAGTTCATTCCCTCTCCAAAATACAAAAACACCATTTGCAAAACTCTACAAATATAGAGCCTAAAAAATTTGTGAAAAGCATGGTAGTTATGGCACATTAAAGAAATATGTGAAAGTACCTCCAAGTAACAGAAAAGGTTATGGTTAAAATATGCATAATAGTTAATGATCTAAGGAAGAAAAGGCAGAAAATTTAAATAGCATGTGACAATGAAACTCTATTTATATGGTTAAAATTTTGTATATTGAAATGAGTTATTTTGCTTGTTAGATGATAAAGTTGCCCCTTTTAGTAAAATAGGCTGTAACTAATAACAGAGAACATGTAATGAAGAAATTATATGTAGAAGATGTGGACCTAGTCTCTGAGCCTAGTCAAATGAGTAGTTTGGATCAGTATACAACTTTAAACCTGCTATCAGAATGTAAGCTCCTCCCTAAACACTCATTCAATAAGGTCGGAAAGAAACTGAGGGACAAGTAATAATGTAGAATTTCTACAATACCCAAGAATAATGCAAGATCATGTATCTTATTAGAATAACTATAAATTTGAGCTTCATAAAATCTGACCATTTAGTTAACAAAAGCTAATGAAGATTTATTTCAGTTTAATGAAAATCTATTTCAGTTTAATGAAAATCAAACCCACATGTTACAACGTGTGTGAGTTAAGCAAAATAGGTGATGCAAAATAAAGGAAATAGCAAGGTACAGGACAGGACTGGTTCTCGGGATGGAAGCCTAAGTATCATATGATGCAAGTTATAGCATTCCACACATAGAACGTCAATACATCTTCAATGAAGTTTATAAAGTACTCATAAAATGTGTAACAATATTCTATACTAAAGCTAATTAGGAGAACCCCGTCAGAGTCCCAAATTAGATAATAGTGTTTGGAGTGAGATCATAAAATTAATCCAATTTGCAAGAAATCTCAGTAATATATAACACAATGGTTTAGTGTATTTTATCAATTTAATCTGAAACACTACAAATTTCAGACTAACAAAGGAACACTTATATATGAAGAAAAATGAATTTAACCAGTAGGACTCAGAAAAAAATTTCAAGATCATATAGAAGACTATAGTATCTTTTATTAAAGAAATATCAGTGATGCCAATAGCTATTTCCTTTATAATTTCACAATCGAATAAGGGAACAATGATAATGGCAAATAGAAAGATCTAATATTAATTAAAGCTTTAATTTGTTGCTAATTATAAATAATCCTAATGCTATATTCGCACAGCCACAGCCGAGACCAAGCTGAAACCAAAATATCCAACTTGATCTAATGATTGGAATCCAAGTACAAGCATCAAGCCAAGATACACTAAAGAAATGGGGAAACTTACAGAATCATGAGTCAAGTAAGTATCGCAATAATCGCAATAGTACCTGAGACCAAAAGATTAGGATTTGTAAAATTGCACGGCAACACAAAAAGAAGGAAAGAAGAAAACGTCATTACTACCGAGGCATCTCGCCGGCGGAGAAACAAGAGGATTTCGATCGGACACGGAACCACGTCGATGGAGCAGAAGGCGGAGGCGAAATCGAAGAACCGAGAAGGGTGGAGACTGCCTACAGCAGCGGACGCCGGAAGAAGATGCCTTCGATTTCAACCTAACAAATCCTCTCCTACTTTTCGGGTTTCGGATCGTAGTCTATCGGGTCTATAAGAGTCCAATGCCAACAAAAATAAACACAAATTGTATCCGGAATTTCCGTGAATTAATAATTACTGTTTTTAATGAATAGTGATTAAATACGTGTAATATAATACATAAATATATATAAATTAATAAATATTTATTATTAGATAATTAAATAATATTATCCCACACTAATATAATTTATTTTATAAAAATATTAAAAATAAAATAGAAATTAAATTATTAATTATATATTAAAAATGTCTTATATCATATGAAGAACTAATGAGATAATTAATGAGATATATAGATGGATAAATGTGATTGTAATTTTTTTAAAATAATTAATGAGATATAGATGGATTGATGTGGTTGTATCGAAATGTAGAAGAATTGAAATATATGGATTGATATGTCAAAAATGATAAGAAGAAAAAATTTATCGTAAAAATTAAAAAGTGAGAAAGGGGGAGCTCTCTAGCGCTTAATATAATTCAATGTTCTGCTCCGGATAGGGTCTATAAGATGGGGAAGGGAAGATAAGCAATGCAATTGTTGCAAACCTTTTAGAAGAGTTGTCAAACAGAATTGACTTAACTCTTTCCATCTATTCTTTGAAGAGTTTCTCTTTTTCTCCCTTAGAAAACATAGGCCCTTAATTTAGCGGTTCAATTTGCTTCAATCGAAGTGATCGCTCTATTCCAGCAGCAAAAATGCCTTCTTTTACTTTTGTTTTGTTTCCTGATTTCACTTTCTTAGTGGAAGGCGTTAAGCGCCCCATTGGTCAATTAGGATTTGAAATCAAGTTCAAAGTGTGATGAAGAATTGATACGGATTGAGACAGTAATAGACAGTAATAAGAAACAATGCAGATAGTAAAAATTAAATTATGTCTAAGAATAAAAAATTAAAATTACTAGTAATCCTTGAATTTTTTTTCCATGTGAAAAAAATATTAATCTAACTTAATTTTAAATTTTATCAAAATTATTAAAGGTTTATGTTCTTAATTAAATAGTAAAATTTTAGAGTCCCGGTAAAAGGATAACTTTTTGAAGAAAAAAAGTGTTAATTTATTGTACTCTTAACTTTAAGTTTTAAACTATATTAAGGACACTCAAAGGCAATAGAAAAAGAAAAGTATAGTAATCATCTTGTTTAATAATTTAAGGAAAAAACTTTGAAGGTTCAAATTGTGAAATTGATAGAATTCCAATATTCCACCTTATTAATGGCTCCCAACCAAATCAGGCAGGGCATTAAACAACAGCAGTCGATCTCAAAACGAAAAAAAACAATCCAAAAAAGAAATTATTATTATTTTTGTCAGATACGTCATTAAATTTCAGGAAGAAACTGATAAACACTGCATGTGATGTGAGCATCCTCCCTGAGTGAGTGCCTGCCCTGATGGCTCAAGTCTCGACTCTCGAGAGAGAAGAAGTAGCAGCAGGCAGGTGGGAAGTGGGTGGCTGAGGCAGGGGAAATGAGATCGGATCTTCTGTCTCACAAAATCCTCTTCCTATGTCCCATTCAATTTTTTAAAATCTCATTAACACAATTAGAAATTTAAAAAATAAAACAAAAAAAGTGAATGGGACACAGGACAGGAGGTTCTTGGGGACAGAAATCCGATCTCGAAATCTAAAAGTGTAGATCATGCTTAAACAGATCTAGATTTGAAAAATGAGTTCAATTAGAAATTTAAAAAAAAAATCATATGATGAGAAGGTTTCGGTGCTCCACTTGCTGCTGTCATTTGATGGTGGAGCTGAATGTATGTTTCTATTCAACTACGAGATAAGAAGAAGAGAACAAGCCCCAATCTTTTACTTTAACTTTTTTTTGTTTTAACTTTTTCTTTTCCTATTCTCTTCTCTTTATTCCAGAATAATATGCTCTCTCTTGAAATTCTGGATACTGAATATTGTATTGACTTTCTTCCGATCATCTTCTTTCTTGATTCTATATGAAAATCTCAGCTTTGATTCGCATGGGTGATTGTGCTGATTAATTGTTTTTTTTTCAAAAAAAATAATTAAAGAGCGCCACTGTGGTTTGCGGATGATGATGAAGGACGGGCAAAGGGAGCTGCTGGAATTGATTCTTCTGGTGGGAAATGGAGTCCGGCGAGAAGAACAGCGAAGTGAAGAAAAGTTTAATGATTAGAAAGGGCCAAAACAACTCCAGTTACAAAAAAAAAAAAATCAGAGAGTTGTGGAATCTTGCATCAGTAATGCGGTGAGATGGTTGTCGTCATTCTTCTTTTCTCAGTCGGTGGCGGCGGCGCCGGCTGCGGCGACGTCGTAGATGGCCGGCGGTACGCACTCGGCCTTGTGCGATAGTCTCCAGTCCAGAGCCTGGCACGCCCTGGAGCAGTAGCTGACGACGCCGCAGACCGAGCACCGCCGGAACTCGTGCCGCCGGATCTCCGGGCGGCCGCAGTTGCGCTGCGAGCAGAGGCGCAGGTCCTCCGGCAGCGACGTGGCTGCGGATTCGAACCAGTCGACGAGGAACCGGTTGGCTGGGTGCGGCTCCGGCGGCGGCAGGTTCCAGCCGAAGTCGCTGAGGAGGGCGCTGCCGCCGCCGGAGGCGACCGCGGCAGCTTCCGCGATTCCTTCCGCGGTCATCCGTCGGCGTTGCCCATTCTTCCACGACGGCAACGACGCGATGGCGGACACGAGCTCCCGGGTGTTGGCTTGGAGCAAGAAACGGCGTCCCTCGTTGACATTCCGGCGGACGCCGTAGCCGTCTTGAAGGCAGTGACCGAGCTCGCGCAAGGCATCGACGTGGCCGCAGAAGGCCGCGCGGGCGCTCAGCGCGACGCCGGCGCGGAGGTCCTTGGCGTTCTTGGAGCCGCCGCTGCCGTTAAACTGGATGATCGCCAAAGAGTACAACGCCCATGGATGCGATCGGATCGCCGCCTTCGCCATCAACGACGCGCCGGATCCTCTGTTTCCGAGCGCATAGAACCGTATCTGAAACAATTTGCAGCAATTAAAATCCAATTTTGATGAATCGATCGACGCCCAAAGACGCATATACCATGCCCAAAATAAAGCAAGCTTCCAGATTGCCACAATCGACGCATCGACTGAGGAAACCATGAGCCGCCTCCGACCAAGCTTTCGCTCTGACGGCGAGGCATCTCCTGCTGGCCTTCGCCAACACCGACGGTTGATTTTCCAGAGCCCAAAATCTCTTGCACCTGCAAAATTCCATCCCAAGAAATCAAATCTTAGCCCGATTTCGAGCTTTTAAAATCAATGCCAGGAACAGGAACCGCACGTCAAAAAAGCGTTGAAGAGATCTTGAGGGCGGTCGGCGGAGGAGCTGAGCTTGGAAAGCACGAACACGAGAATATCATCTGGAAGCGCGTCGAAGCAATCGACCCCCGCCGAAGGGGCCACGAGCATCGGCCGTTTCCGGCCGCGGGGTTCGTCGATGCCCTGCCTCCGCCGCCGGTTCCCCCCTGCGCAACCGATCTGAGGCTCGTTCAATTAACTCCTTGGAAGTTAAAGATTAAGAATGAGTACTTCTCGTGCGCATGATAATTAGTTAACTTAAACAAGTTTAATCGTGTGATTGAAAGTTAAAACTAAATTTAGATGCATTCGTTTTTTTTTATGATTTATTTAGTTGGCATCGAGCATCGTACTTATGAACTAATTCTAAGGTAGTGCTAACAGTCAGATATATTATTATTTTTTTATTTATTTATTATTATTATTTTTTAACCTCAAGTATCTATTTTATACTGACTAATTATGGGATAGCTGATCCAATCCTATAAAAGAAAAAATTATTTTATTTTAATATTATACTTATTTTAGTAAAAAAACTAAAAAATATATATTTTTTAACATCGTCGGCCTAAAATATATATAGAAGCTTCTTTGATCATAGTATTGTCAATTCTAAGATATGGGACTAAAGAGAATTATATTTTTTTTATATAAAGCAACCAGAGAAAATTAATAAAGAGAAAAATTTATAATAATATGTCGCAGCCGAGTTTCGAACTCTAAATCACTGATTGTTTCGCTTGTGGAATTACTAATAAACCTTAGAATTATTTTTAGTTTAAATAGAAAAAATGACATTAACGTAAATGCATTTTAGGCTTCACCAAAGTTAGTTAGTAAAGGGGAGAGATTTTTAATAAAGTAGTAAGATTATTATTATTTTTTAACCTCAAGTATCTATTTTATACTGACTAATTATGGGATAGCTGATCCAATCCTATAAAAGTTTTTTATCGATCATAGAGTAAATTATGAAGTATTATACCCCGTGGTCCATCAACCTAGTATTTTTAGATCAACTGCTTATTAAGAAAAATTCATCTATTAATTTGTCAAAGTTGAAACTCAATCATTACATAGCTGAAAAAATTAAGGTGTCCTGCCGCCTCACAATTATTGGGACAAATTTATATGTATTTTTTTTCTTTTTTAATTGATATCATATATTTAATTTACAGAGATTAATCCTCGAATAATCAATCCTATAAAAATTTTGCATGATCATCAAAATAAATTAAAAAATATTTACAATAAATGTCCATCACTCTAATATTCTTAAATCAATCATTTACAAAGAAAAAATTATTTATTAATTTATTAGAATTGACCATTATTTCAAGGCAAGGCAAAGACTTAGATGCATTCGCACCTATTAACAAGGCAAAGGTGGCAATTTTTTCTCACGCGGGAAGGTTATTGCCAAAAGATATTTTATTTTAGATTTTTTTTTCTTTTTTAAGAAATACAAATAAATGATTAACTTACACATTTTACATATATTTAAAAAATGCCCTCCGACTATGATGCATTAAGTAGGATATCTAAGTTTTCATTTATGTATGATGATGAATTTATAGAATTTTTTTTTTTAAATTGGGTATGTAATCAAAGGATGTTGAATTTCTTGGCCACCGGCCACGAATGTTTTCCGATTTACTTAAAATTTCGTGAGACCGGATCGATCACCCAACACTGAGCAATAACGCTAATTGGATTTATTTGACTAGACTATTAATTCTATTTTAACTGAAAAATACTCTTATTTTGATAGTATTTTAATTAAAATTGCTATAATATAAAATAAATTTTATCAATACTACTCAAAATAATTTTGATTAAAATTATTTCAATATTAATCATAAAATACTTTAATATTAATTAAAATTATTCAAACTATATTAATTAGCTAAATAATTTGTAGTCAAATAATGAAACTACGCACATCTACCTATTTCCCTTTCATCAATTGACATTTAATTGAAGTCCTTATCTATTACTAATTTCGTCTACTTGAACGACCTAATTATGGGATTCCGCCAACTTCTATAATTTAATTTTAAAATAAATAAGTTGATCGTAATTGTACTTTTTTAATACGATATGGATACCTCCAAGGGAATAAATACTCGACTAGCTACGCTATATACGTATAAACAATAATGTTGCTTTCATCAATCTCGGTCCAATGGCATACCTAAAATAGTTGAGGAGTCATGGAAGATGAGGAATGACACTGAGGGTTATAGTTTAGGGTTTTCCTCAACCAAACCTCATCAATGATAAACCTACCTCAAATTTTTCGTATAAACTATTTTTCCCCCTATCTCGATCGTTGGGTGTTAATTGAATTGGTAGATGTTCTCAAGTTAAGGTTAAGCGGTGACTCAAGTCGAGTAAAGCCCACCTAATTAGCATGCTCAAAGAAGAGCAACCGCAAGTTCTCAGCTAACAAGGAATCGATTCAATGGATGGTCATGTAGATGGAAAATCTATTAAACAAGTAATTAGCAAAGTCCAATGGTGATTAAGGAGGCACGCGAGAGGGATTCTCTTAATCCATCCATTAATTAAATAAAAAGAATTGCAAAAGAGGTTAGAAAGTACTTACCTCAGCTAATCGAGCTTTTAATTTATATTAGTGTGTTTTTGTCTTAAGTTGACCTATCTCCCTAAAAAACATATTCTATGATCTAAGTTCATGCACCTAAAATAATGAACAATATAAAATAATAAAATAAAAAATAATTTCTATTTTGCTACAAAGTCATTAGTTTTCTATTTAAAGATTTATATTCTCAGAATAGTAACCCTTAAATCTTTGTTTAAATTCTATTATCTCAACATAACTATTTTGAAATTTTTATTACTTGACTATCTAGTTAACATGTTTGTCAGTTCTATTTTTTTTCTTCCCTAGCTATCTTGCTATAGGCTTGACTAAATATTGAATTAATTAGCTTCCCAACGAAGGGAATAGAATCGTAAACTACTAGAAAAATAATGATTAACGATTGAAATTTCAGTAAGTAAATATAAATTTAGTTGCTATATTTAGCGATGAAAATTTAATTTCGTAGTTAATTTTATTATAAATTTGATTAAATATATATTTTAATATTTAAAATCCCATATATAATTATAATATAATATGATCCTATCCGAAATCGGAGAAGATGTCGAGCTAGACAGGTGGCGATGCTATTAGCTGGGAGAAGACTTTGCTAGGAAAAGATGACGACACTTGGTGCTCCTTTCGACTCCCTTTTGAGACACTCAAAAAAAGCCCATAGAACGTTAGGGCAAAAATCAAAAAAAGGGTCCCTAGTGTAGGTCCTTTGATACTCAAGTTAGTATATACCTGAGCAAAATGTACATGTAGATCAGCTCACTCATAATAAGAATGAGAGTGTGTATTCTAGAGTTGGCTTAGTGTGTATCTTGCCAGTGGAGAGAACCTCCTTTTATATCACCCTCTGATAAGCTCTATAGTAATGAGACAACAAGGAATATTCGGTGTTAGAAGTTGTGGAAGGTGTACAATCTAGAATTTGTACAGCTATCCTTTGAGGAATTTTTTTGCTATATGTATATAAATAGTCTCGTGTAACCTCTGCAATAATGGTAGAAGTTGTATAGTTATCTTCGCAAGAATGTTCCATTGAATGTATATATTGTAACCGAAAAATATTCTCTGACAAATAGTTATTACCCCTAATAAGTTGTTGTGATTCTCTGACAATGTTATTTTCTGAAATTATCTCGGCATGATTTTTGGTCGATAGGATGTATTTTATACTGGTAGATCGATATATGAGTAGCCGGATACCAAGTCTTGTAAGGCCATTCGGGCCCCCAGGGCGTAGCGCAGATGGTGAACGCATGAAATTTCTAGCGTAATGATCAAAGGTCGATTTTTAGAAACTGATGACCTGAGGTTTACCCCCACTATGCGCTTAACGCCTGTGTACCTGCATTTACCTCCCTACATATATGTGGGATCAGCACTAGGGGGTTGTTAATGTAATGGATCTATATATTTTTTTCTATAAGGTCATTCAACTATATTAAGACATTCAGCTATATATTATGTGGTGCTAGGGATTTGACATTGAAGTAATAAGGGACCAAGTCCCCTAGGCTCGACCGTCTCTATAATCGATCAGACATATATTGGGATACTTACCTCTGAAAAAGGGGGACAAGTCCCGAGAGATCCGATCGGTACTATTATCCGATCGGATCTGTAATGAGAATTGTCTGGCTTTTGTTCTTATTTTCATACAAGAAATAAGAATACTGAGCTGTCTAAATTTGACCGACATTATAACCAGTTAGATATAAGGAGCATAAGTATATGAAAAGACTAGCAGATTTGGCCAACTGTTGGATTGACCAACCATATACTAAGAGCCATAGCATATGTGGGGAGTTGTTTTGTATGCTCGATCGGATATATGTTTGACCGGTGTAATAATTCGATCATCCCTTAAACCTAACCAGCTTACGCTTGATAGAATATATAATAGACATCAGTATAGAAGTGAACCACTAGGTCTCTCAAGTCCGACCGACTTTTATTTATTAATTCTCTTATTAATGAAGGTCTTAGTGTTGAATGAGGAGTACAGCACTATTGAGAGTGATATATTGATTGCCACCTTATTTTGATTTTGACCGTCACATCATGTCTAGGCCTACTAATAACATCTGTATCATAATACAATTAATATTAATATTAATATTAATCAAAATAATCTTATTAACGATATACAAATATACACAAGCAAATTGGTATTTCACTTTGTTGTTTTCATTAATACCAATTTGCTTTATATTGAAATGAGATTTTGTTCTGACACTGAATATTTATTAATCTTCGGTTGCGTCAACTCAATTTTCAATTCTGGCAAATTTTATATTTAACTGGTTGTCCTTCCTGATTACCTTATATGCTTAGCAAGTGTTTGAGCTGATGAGATTGAAGTTGCCAGTGGAGATCGTGAAAGCTAACAATTTGAAGACCAAAACACTCTATTATCCGAAGGCAACACATGTGTCGAAAGCAACGCAAATAATTAAGCATTTTGAGAATGAAGTTCCATAGGAACCTGCCACATATGGTTAAAGTAATATTTTTTTTTTTAAAAAATTATTTGTTGATTATAAGTTTTTTTTGACGTAAATTTTCTTTTAATTATTGTTATTTAACTTTTTAATTGCTTGAAATTTATGTTAACTTTATTAAAAAAATCGATGTTTAACATATGTTTAATTTAAGTTATTCTTTCATAACTTTATTGCATGCAATAATTAAAATGGATGTATGCTCCTTTTGGTAATTTTGTTAATAAAAAGATCTTATAATACCAAACACATCAATATCTTTAAGTTGATTATAAGAAGCTATCTCAGTACATCCTCTTTCGAAATACCACAATTCAATTAACATTTTATCCATTTCACCTGATAATTCGCCTGATTCAGACTTCGAGCAAGATGAATGATATTATCGAAGTTATGAAATTCAACAATATATTCATACTAATTGTATAGAGAATCTTTTATTTCTTAAGTTCCCGATGTTGTTAGTGATTGGTACTCTTTGCTTCTCTCTTTTTGTTTTTTTTTTTTCCATGAAGGATCCAAAAGGCTTTTTCCTAATTTTTTTTGGCATAAGATAAATGAGGTTATAAGAGAAACCACAAAATTAGGGGAATAATTAGAACAAAACTAGCGACCTGAATAATTTTTCACTTCTCTTCTCCTATATCTTGTTGATGCAAAATATTGTATTTCACATGCTTAATAATTTATCAAAAAGTTAAGCCTTCAAAGTCCACCTTGCATTATTTACTTAGCACATGCTAAATAATCTATTAGAAGGTGACAAGGTTCCATGTGTTCTTAACAATTACACCTCAACAAACACCATGGAAATTTATTGAAATGTTTGAAATCCTTTTCCATTTATTTCAAAATGTGATTAATATACACAATTTTATGTGTAAATAAACTTTTGAAATTATTCTGTTTATTTGATAAATGTATGTCTCAAAATTAAAACCATTATAGAAAATAGTAGAGGAGATGGATGGGCATTGATTGAAGAAATGTATGTTTGAACAAACATCTACGATGACATATGATTGTCCATTTGAATTTTTTCTTTCTAGTTTTTTTCTTCATAGGAATTCTTTCGAGAATAAATAATTTATTCATATACCGAACAAAAATAATTTGGTGGAAGTTTGCATTTTCATACGAGGTCATTTCAATTATTGGAACAATTCAATATTTCATCTTGCCACCTATATTTTGATGCGAACTCCCTTGATTATTTCTTGCTTAAATCCAAAGTTTATTTCTAAACACCTTTAAAGTTGATTATTGTAATTTGGTTGTTATAACTGCATATTAACGACTCATTTAAACTTATAAATTACTACCTTCACCTATCTTTCTCATTTTTGGTCATCTTCGAGCCTCGCAAAGAACACACACCCACCTTGCCTAGCTTGGTTGTCCCTTTAATTTGGTAAAGTCGAGGTAAATACTTTCCTTATGTGCTAGTCACTATTTCAAAGGCTAGTAGTCGCCCGTGATTTATCTCCTCCGTGTTGGCCCTGGGATGGGCTGGCGGGGGCGAGCGTATTCACCTTTTTTGCCACAATTGGTTGTCCCCTTAGAGTCCCCTCAGGACAATCTAGTGGTTAGCGCAGGAGGTATTGTCATCATGAGGTTTGAGATTTGAATCTCGACATAGCCGAGGTAAATGCCCTCTTCATGCATCAGTCATTATTCCAAAGGCTAGCTAGTAGTCATTTGTGATTTACCTCCTCCGTGTTGACCCTGGGACGGATTGGCGGAGGCACGGGGGCGCGCGTAGTCACCTTTTGCCACCTTGGTTGTCTCCTTGGGACGGTCTAGTGGCTAGCACATGAAGTACTGTTAACTTGAGGTTTGAGATTCGAATTTCAGCATAGTCAAGGTAAATGTGGTAGACTTACTACAATGGGGAAGGGATCAATTCTCAGCGGGCACATACCCTTGTAAAAAAAAATCCCTCTTACCCTGTAGCCAACTTGGCGGTCGGCTATAAGCTGACCTCGTAATTTACCTCCCTTCATATAACATGAGAACAAACTGTGAAAGACGCCTAGGGTGAACGTAATCATCTTTTGCTACAATTAAGTTAGTTTAGTTCACATAACCCAGGGACGGACTATGAGGGGTGTATCAGGTGAGCGTAATCACGTTTACTATAATTGAGTTAGCCATGTTGATATTCGGGTGACAGAATTACTTCATTGGTAAGGGTCAATTCTCGCGGGGTTTATTCCCTTGAGAATTAAATGTTCTCCCACCTAGGAGGATACTCAGTACGTAATTTATCACCTTTCATCTTGCTATAAAATCGATAATGAGGGGAGTTCGGAGTAAGCGAAATCATATTTTTTACTTCATTGAGTTATCACCCAGAAGTCCCCATGGTGTATAACCTAGTTGGTATTAAGGTGATAGAGTTACTTCATTGGGTAAAAGTTGATTCTTGTGGGGTTCATTTCCCCGAGGATTAAATACCCTCCCACCTAAAAGGCCGTTTGATAGGTGATTTATATACCTTCATCTTGTTGTGAGATTGTCGATGAAGAGCGCTCGAGGTGAGCGAAATCACCATTTACTTCATTGAGTTATCACCTAAAGTCCTCATGATGTAACTGAGTTAGTATTCGAGTGACAGAGTTGTTTCATTGGATAAGGAGCGATTCTTGCAGGGGGTTCATTCCCCTGAGGATTAAATATCCTCTCACCTAAAAGGCCGTTCGGTACATGATTTACCTTCCTTTATTTTACTATGAGATTGACGAGGAATGTTTTAGGTGAGTGAAATTATCTTTTGCTTTATTGAGTCATCGTTTGATTTTTTATTTTTATTTTTTTTTTTTGTAATTTTGAAGTTGACAGATTCAACTCCATAGAAATTTTTAATTGAACATCAAAATAAAAGGGAAGTGTTTGTGGAGGCCATCCAAGCTGCCAATATTTGTAGAGTTATGAAAAATTTTATAGTATACCATAGCTAAGATTGAATTCTAGACGGCTGATTAATAATCCGAAAAGTTTAACCACTGCACTATTGCCTGAGCTAAAAAACAGAAGATTTGGTTCGTTGAGTCATCGCCTAGAATCTGAGTTGTTTGGATGGTGGAGCCGTGGAGGCTTGCAATCATGAGTCCCTTCTTTCTATAAACCAAGCTCTTTATTGGGCCGGGCCGTGCCCAAATAGGCACACTAAGTTGTTTGAACCGTGTGTTTTGTACACGAGTTATTTCTGTACACCGGCCTCTCTTAATGGGCCGTGACGATAACGGAAAGTCCAAACAAAATCCTATAAATAGGCCGCACGGCGACTCAATCTCTTCTCGTACTAGTTCGTCCAGTTAGTCGGCATATCTTTCTCACTCATGGACGAAGCCCCCGCCGAAATCCGATCCTTCCAAACCCTAATTCCGCCGCCCCCCTCTACGCCTCCTTCCCCTCCTTTGACGGTGCATGAACCCCTAGATCAGGGCTTCCCCCCGCCTCCCCCTGCCGAAGCCCCATTCGATCCCTACCAGGACCACGCGCCCCCTTTCATCACCCCAGCCAAGCAGGATGCCCTCCCAGCGAAGCTCGATGACCGGCAGGTGATATCCGGAAACGCGGTCACTCACAGCGGCACTGACAAGGACGCCTCAGGCGGCGAGGAGGAAGCTAGCAGTCGCCGCCGTCGCCGGCGTAGCCGGTGGGAGCCCACTCCGTCCGAGGCCGATCAGAACGGTGGCGATGCGGCTGGCGATGGTAGTGGTAGGAAGAGGAAGTCCCGATGGGCGGAGGAAGAGCCGAAGCCCGTCGTTCAGCTCCCAGACTTCATGAAGGAGTTCACTGCAGATCTTGATCCTGAGGTACAGGCCCTCAATTTCAGGCTTCTTGAGATCAGCCGTCGCTTGCAGTCCACCTTGCCTCTAGATGATCGTCCTGAGGGTGCCCGGTCGCCGTCCCCTGAGCCGATCTACGATAACATGGGCATCCGAATCAATACTCGTGAGTATAGGGCGCGGGAGAGGCTGAATAAGGAACGGCAGGAGATTATTTCCCAACTGATTCAGCGGAACCCAGCGTTCCGTCCTCCTGCTGATTATCGTCCACCAAAGCTCCAAAAGAAGCTCTATATTCCTATGAAGGAGTATCCAGGCTATAACTTCATTGGTCTTATCATTGGTCCGCGAGGAAATACACAAAAAAGGATGGAGAAGGAGACAGGGGCAAAGATCGTCATCAGGGGAAAAGGGTCTATCAAAGAAGGTAAATTGCTTCAGAAGAGGGACTACAAGCCAGATCCAGCTGAGAATGAAGATTTACATGTCCTGGTGGAAGCGGAGACACAGGACTCACTAGAAGCTGCTGCTTCCATGATTGAGAAACTTCTGCATCCGGTTGACGAGGTGCTGAACGAACACAAAAGACAGCAGCTGAGAGAACTTGCAGCCTTGAATGGAACTATCAGGGATGAGGAATTCTGTAGGTTGTGTGGTGAGCCAGGACACAGGCAGTATGCTTGTCCTGCGCGCACTTCAACATTTAAGAGCGATGTTCTTTGTAAAATTTGTGGTGATGGTGGGCATCCCACGATTGACTGCCCCATGAAAGGAACAGTTAAGAAGATGGACGATGAGTACCAAAACTTTTTAGCTGAGCTTGGTGGTGCTGGTCCAGAGTCTTCCACGAAGCAGAGTTCTACATTGCCACTTCTTGGTTCAAGTGCTCCAGGAACTAATCTTGGTGGTGTACAAAGTCTGATTAAGAAAGACTATGATGAAACAAATCTTTATATTGGATATTTGCCTCCTGCTTTTGACGATGATAGCTTGATTAGGTTGTTCTCCCCCTTTGGTGATATTGTAATGGCAAAGGTTATCAAGGATCGAATCACTGGACTTAGTAAAGGTTATGGTTTCGTGAAGTACTCTGATGTATCCATGGCTAATCAGGCAATATCTAGTATGAATGGTTATCATCTGGAAGGAAGAACTATAGCTGTTCGTGTGGCTGGCAAGCCACCACAGCCTACAGCACCGCCGGTGTCGGTGCCTCCAGCTCCTCCAGCATCAGTTGGTGCATACCCTTCTCAGCAGTACATGCCTGGCGCACCTCTTACAAACCCACCACCTCCGCCTGGTAGTTATGCTCCAGTTCCCTGGGGACCACCTGTTCCTCCTCCTTATGCACCCTATGTTCCACCTCCCCCTGGTTCTAGCATGTACACCCCTGTTCAAGGTCAGTCAGTGCCTCCCTATACCATGCAGTATCCCCTTCAGCAACAAACAGCCCCTCCTGGTGTCCCAGGTCAAAATATGCCTTCTAGTGAAGCAATGCAGAACCTTCCTCCTGGAGTTCAACCTCAGAGTTCTACTACTACTGTTGCCCTCCCTGTACCAACTGATATGTATGGTAGTGGTTCTGTACCGGGAGTTAGCCCACCTGTTCCTCCACCTTCATTTGCTCCAGCAACTTATGGCTATGCACCTTATTATGTTCCTGTTCCACCACCTCATAGTTTTGATCCCACGCAGAGCATTGGGAATGTACCATGGGCCCATAGTGCAATGCCACCTCAGCCTGCATCCTCTGCTGAACAATCAACTACTCATGCTTCAGATGCAGAATATGAGAAATTAATGTCAGAGTTGAAATGATGCTGCTGTTTATCAAGGTACTTTCACTGGCCTATCTGATTTTGTTTATGAAGTGCAGGTAGCCGCTCTCTCACACCATGATCTGCACTATATAACATACATCGATGAAATTAGATTAGATTTTGGATACTAGTACATGATTTGAGCATTCTTAATAAATTGGAAAACCGTTATTTCTCAAATCTTCAACTAGATTGGTATTTATTATTTACATGTTGAATCCTTGAGACATCATAGCTTTTACATGGTATAACTTGATGCAGATTAGTATTGTAATGTGTTTATGTGTTATGATTTCAGATTAACTAGTGACCACGTGATTGGGAATCATAGTATAAGCAAATCTAAGTATGCCGGTAATGCAAATGACAAAAAAAGTTATTCAAAATGTGCAGATCTAGAAAGTTGACTATTGGAAATGTTTCTTTTTAGAAAATGATCTATGAAGATATAATATTAAATTGAAGTAATCAAAATGCCATATAAAGAAAAAATTTGTACTTTTTATCTTGTGTTTTTTCACATTCTTGTTGCCTGACTCCATATTTGCTTGTGGGCATCATATTTCCAATATGTCCAACCAATAGATTGGATCAGTTTAATATCTAAATTAATTTTACTGGTCAGCTGATTATATATATTTCAGTTACTGAGATTAGCAGGAGTTGGACCCAGTCCTCCTATCTTGACTTAATGTTCAGATTGGAAGCTACATATTGCTTTAATACTTAAGGCGATATGTGGTTCTAAAATAGTTGATGTTGCTTAAATAAATCTTTTTTTTTTTTTTCAATTCAGGAACTTATGCATTCTAGACTAGTCCAAATGTGTTATTACTTGATATGAAGCCTGCCTTCTATGAAAACTTAGCCTCTTGCGGTGAATTTGGTCCATTCATCCATGCTGTCATTTGAATAATCTTTGGCAATTTAAATCTCTTTTACTTTCTTCAATGTTCATTTATTGAAACAAAGAAGAAATTAGTTATTCATATTACACACTTGTTAATCAAATTTATCACGTGTATAACCAACCACATGAAGCAGCTAAGAAGCAATTTAAGATGGTTTGTAAATTGAAACTGTTTGATCCCTTAGATTGGAAATTATTTGACACAAACCTTATTATGTATTGTAAATCAAAATTTTAACTTGGCTTGGGGCTTCAAGCTTTCAAAAAGTTTATACATTATGTAGTCGGTATACCGGCAACCTATTGCATAATGCACATGTGGGATGTGGGGCATATGCAGGTGATATCAAACAATATTTTTAAAAATTATAATGATAAAGAAGAATATAATGTATGCAATAAACTGCTCAATTTTAAGGATACACTCAGCGATCATTTACATACATGTTTATGAATGCAGATTTTTTTCGTATGGTTGATATTGATATCTTCTACACATCACATGTCTATGAATACAGATTGTTCTTAAGTTTCATATTGATTCGTTTCTATATACATAGCATCTGCTTAATGTGCCATATTTAGGGCTGAGCAGTCAACCCGCCAAACCGACCAACCCGCTTATACCGACCCGAACCGAACCGAAAAAAAATAATCCGCCGGATATATGGCCGGATATAGAGTCCTAATATTGTTGATAAGCTGCTATACGTTGTAGCAGCTACTACCGATAAGCTGCTACATGTTATAGTAGATATTTTCGATTAGCTGCTACAACGTATAATGAGTAATGTCTATTATCATTTTAAAATATTTTATTTTTTTGTTGTACTTATATTTCATTGGATATAGGGTCGGATATCCAAATAATTGACAACCCGTCGGATATCTGATACATAAGAATCGCCGGATATAGAGTCGGATGTAGGTCCTGATATTGCATTATCTGATCTAGTAGGATCGGATAGTTTTTTATCTCAATAACCGAACCAACCCAATCCGTAATCACCCCTAGCCATATTCTTACATGCTCAATGCACACATAAGTCTGTCTGTTCCACTCAATGCCATTATTTAAATGATCTGAATTTCTCATGCATCTGTAGGATTCATTTTACGCATGTCTTATTTTATTAGATTCATTTACAAATTTTAGCTATGCTCGTTTTGATAATTCAAGAAAAAATGTTTGTTGATTTTGTGTTTACCTCTAATGCCTTTGTTATTCCCATTACTCATTTGTCTCATTAAGGCAGTTGAGGCATGGATTATCCTGGCTACGTTCTCGGTCGGAATGAGACAACAGCTTCATATTTTCCAATTTAGTAGCAACTTATGAGCAGTGATTTAAACAGTTATCTTTTCTTCTATATTACTGCTTTAATTTAACATTTTCGAATTGACATTTAATGTGGTTTTTGTCAGGCATGTGGTATCTTGGAGCTAAATTCTCAATTTCTTTCCTATTGCTATAACTACAACTAGTGGAAGTTTGGAACTCACATCTTATCTTGCTGTATATTCTGATTATTGCAGAGACTGCTGGGGCTAGAAGTGGTCACTAAGTTTGGATTTATCGTCAATTTGTAACTGGTTTCTTTTATGCCTAACAGTGCTATTATCCAGCAGGAAAATTGGCTCTCTACTCTTAGACGGCAGGCGGCCATAAACTTTTTCTAGTTCATCTGCATTTGTTCTTATATTATTGCCTCAAGGATCTCTTTCTAAATACTCTTGTGATGTTTAAATTTGCAATTGGGACTAATCCTTTGGCTTGTCTTCAGTATTTGATAGTTTCCCTTATGAAGCTAATTACATTTATTAATGTGAGATTTTTCTT
The DNA here is from genome assembly GCF_018446385.1 of Zingiber officinale. NCBI lineage: Eukaryota > Viridiplantae > Streptophyta > Magnoliopsida > Zingiberales > Zingiberaceae > Zingiber > Zingiber officinale. The sequence continues at coordinate 127,988,576 of NC_055992.1, forward strand.
ATACTTTGAACAAAAAAAATTACTACTTTTTAGCTGCTTCTGTTATGCAGAGTTGACATGCATTCTTAGCATCCTCCTGTGAGGCTGAGCTGTTTGCCATACCACTTCATGGGTATTGGTTAACTTACCTCTAGTTGTCTTATCTGTTTATTTTCTATGGTGTCTAATATGGTTTAAAGTTTCTTTGCCACAGCAGAAGATCTGTTATTTGAGTTATTTTTAAGTGGTGCATCAGGTAAATTGTCTGGCGAACATTGATAGAATTCGTTAAATGGTAATAATCATATGACGACAGTTTTTACTGGTCCAGCCTCTTAAATTCATCTGAATGGAGTCTCCAAATATAAACTTCATAGCTTTACTTTTTCTTTTTCATTTTTTATATTATATAGAGTTTGCTAACACTTGCTATCCTGCGTAACTTGTGCACGTGCAGAGGTCAGGCTAAAGGTGGTAAATCAGATTATAGTTTGTTTAAGAATAATTTTTTGCTTGCATGGTTCTTTTATTCCATTCTCTTGATATTTTAATTTCAAACTAAAATCAGTGGCTTCTAAGTGAACGTATGCTTTATCAAATTGTTTTGCATCTATTCAATTTCTTTCTCCAATTTTCTTTATTTGTTTATCAAGTTGCACATTCCCTTGTTTGATTGGTATCTAGCCTTAATGTGCTCAATGAATTTGCTTACATCCTTCACTTTTGAGCCTCTAACATGTTGATTGCAGAAATTAGTCGGTGATGGTTCTGGGATTTCTGTGCTTAGATTGATTGGAATACTAGGGCCAAAGGTACTAGCGTTCTGCTAATATGCTTATACTAATCCACTTATTTTCTACTTCTAACCTGTCAGTTGCAGTAAGTTAAGAGGTGGTGTGAGCTTTTTCTTTCGTATTTATTGAGGGGTGCTAAAACAGCAAGAATTTGGTGAATGAGAGGTCATTTTTGTTTTGTTTTGTTTTTTTTTTTTTGTTTTCTCTTTTGGGGTGAACTTTGCTGGCTCACCTTGGGAATTCTAGTTGTAGTCATTTATTTTTTTGGCTCACATTCATTGCCCTGTTTGTCATTGGGATTCTTCACCGAGGTTATTGTATTAGCTAATATGGGTCATTTTTATTTAGAAAGAGCTTTTAAGGTTGTTAGATTAATCTCGTTCCTGATTCATTGCCATCCTATTGTCATTTCTCTGTGTCATTTCAGATAATATTCCCTAATACATTTTTTTGTTCTCCTTGTTGAAACTCAAACCAATTTCTTCTTGGCTTCTCATCCTCTTCTCTTCTTAAAAATACAAGACTTCAAAAGCTTGTTGAGATGTGAAATTTCGAGTGCTCATATTTTCAAGTTGAAAGTTCGAAGATTGCGTCGATGCAGATAATTTATAGTAGCTGACGTTCTTGGGAGAGAAAACATAGCTGGTAACTTGAAGAAGACGGCATATCTGGGGCCACCGGTTTGTGAGAGATTTATTATTCTGCTATCCCATGCGCTTGTTCACCTGAAAATTGGGCGCCCTAACTACGCTGCCGTCTTTCTTAGCTTTGCCACTCAACGGGAGTTGTTGCTTGATGTAGCTGTTGGGTACTTTCTTTTGTATCTTTCACTCTGGGTTTGTCTGCCCGAGGAGGATGCCGCCGGCGAACGAACACGGCTGCTCCCTGGTTGCTGTTGCTGTTGGGTTCTTTCATTTGTACCTTCCACACTGGGTTTGTCCGCCCAAGGCGGATGCCGCTGCTGTCGCCACCACTTGACCAGCGGTGGGTGCCCACTTCAAGCTGGTGGTGCCTGCCGTCTGGTGGACTCACCTTGGGAGTTGCTCGTCGAGCAAGGCATGCTTCTGGCCTTGTGGGGATGCGGCGGTGGCCATGGAGGAAGATGAGTGGACAGTGCTGGCGGAGTGGCTGCAGGGGAAGGGCCAGATGTTGATGTTGAGCTCTGCAAGGCTCCCAGCGCTGCCAACTCACCGGTTCTTCTTGAGGATCAGGTGGCCGTCACTGGTGTGAGGTGAGGGTGAAGATTTTCTTGGGACGGAGATGGGTGGTGGTAGCGGGAGGTGAGGGTGAACAGGTAGGAGGTGGGGTAGAAGCCGCCTGTGTGGCAGAACTGGAACTGATCAATGGGAGTTGCTCCAACTTTCAAACATCAAAATATGTTTAAGATGTGGATGATTATAATAAAGGATTCCCAATATATCGTGAATCTATAATAAAGGATTCTCAATATATCTTAAATGTGGATGATTATAATAAAGGATTCCTAATATATCATAAGATTCATGTTCTTGAAAATCAACACTTCTTCAAATTAAGAAAACGGTTAGGAAGGGAGAAGATATGGATGAGTATTTGGTTAAAATCGAATTGAATTTATTTATTTTATCAAAATTTTAAAATAAATTAAATAAATATAATATTAGTTAATTTATCGAAAATTGAATTAATTGTTATTGTTTTTTAAATTTTTAAATTTTTTTTAAAAATAAAATTTAGTTTTGGTTTTAAAAAACTTAGGATCTAAAAATTTAGTTTGGTTCAAAAATTTAGTTAATCAAATCGATTAATTGAAATAATTAATTTTTTATAAAGAATTTTAAAATTTGACAGATTTATGGATAATGTGATAATAGGAAGGTTACTTCCACTTCCTGTCATCCAGAATCCATAACGGAAATTCTGAATGGAAAGAATTGCAATGGAAAGATTCGATCTTGCCGGTACCGATAATGTTCTAACATGACTTAAGGGGGGTCAATAGGGTCCGCCGGGGGTGGAGTCAAGTTGGGCACCACCTTCATAGGCAGCGCCCAATTTTTCTTTGCCACGCCTTTAGAGCAGAGTAAGGGAAACCGAATGAATTTAATTTATCATTCGCAGAATATACAATTTTATTATTATTATTATTTTATTTTTCAATCCACGGGGGTGATATTCCAATCCGATCCAATTTGCAAGAGGCCGAGTGATATTCCACCATGGCGCCGTCTTCCTCCGTCGGAAACGCAACCCGCCGCGCAGCCCTCCACCGCTCCTCCTCCGCCATCCACACTCCTCCTCCTCCTCCTCCTCCTCCTGCCCCTTTCCAATTCAATCCTCAAAACTCTCTTTTTCGTAGTCCGCTCAAGCCTCCCCTCCCGCTCGACGCCCTAGATCGATCCTTCGAAAAGAACCTTCCTTTGCCCCAGACTCCGCTCCATGGCGGCAAGCTACCCTCCAAGACCCTCTGCACCATGATTCACATCTGCGTTCGCAGCCGTCGCTTCTCCGACGCCCAGTCCCTTCTCCTCCGGCTTGTCCGCCGCAAGGGGGCATCCCGGGCAGAGGTCGTCGACGCACTAGTTTCCACCGCCAACGACTCCGCTCGCCCCCGATCCCCCGTCTTCGATCTATTGATCCGCACCTACGTCCAGGCGAGGAAGCCGAGGGAAGCTGCGGAGGCGTTCCAGGAGCTAAAGGCTAGAGGTCTCGCCGTTTCGATCGACGCCTGCAATAGCCTGCTTTCCGGATCGGTCCGGATGGATTGGATCGACCGAGCAAGGGAAATATACAGCGACATGGTCGACATGGGGGTGAGTCCCAACATCTATACCTTAAACATCATGGTGAACGTCTTCTGCAAGGATCGTAGGTTCGACGGGGCGGAATCTTTCATCTCCGAAATGTCAAAAAGAGGAATTTTTCCCGATCTTGTGACGTATAATACTCTGATTGATGCCCACAGCCGCGCGGGGCATCTGAAAGAGGCGCTGCAGTTGCTGAGTTCCATGGCCTATAAGGGATTGAAGCCAGATGTTTCAACTTACAATGCTTTGATGAATGGTTTCTGCAAAAACATGCAGCACGAGAAAACCAAAGAATTGCTGGATGAAATGCTGGGCCGTGGCTTGGTGCCCAACGTTTCTACTTTCAACATTTTGCTCGGCGGGTTCTGTAAGCTCGGCGACGCCGGCGAGGCCTTGAGGATTTTTAACAGGATGACCAGCAGCGGCCTTGTTCCTGATATAGTCAGCTTTAGCTCTATGATAAATTTGTTTGCAAAGAAAGGCGATATGAATCGAGCATTAGCATATCTCCGAGAAATGAAGGCCATCGGTTTAGTTCCTGATAATGTGATCTACACCATGGTCATCCGTGGATTTTGCCGACTTGGATCGACCTCTGAAGCTCTTAAGATTCGTGATGAGATGGTAGAGAATGGTTGTCTGCCGGACGTCGTCACCTATAACACAATCTTGAATGGGATGTGCAAGGAACGGCGGCTGCTAGATGCATATCAGCTTTTTCTTGAGATGGTAGAACGAGGAACAGCCCCTGACTTCTGCACATTTACGACTCTCATCGATGGATATTGCAAGGATGGCGAGGTCGAGAAAGCTTTGAGGTTGTTCGACAGAATGCTCGACAACAATTTGAAGCCTGACATTGTCACCTATAATAGTTTGATTGCCGGTTGCTGCAAAGAAGGAAACATGGATAAGGTAACCGAGTTGTGGGCTGACATGCTCGCCGGAGAAATTCTGCCCAACTGCTTTACCTACGGCATTTTGATAGACTACTACTGCAGTTTCGGTCAAATGGAAGAAGCCTTCAAGTTTTGGGATGAAATGGTGGAACATGGAATCGCGCCTAATCTTGTGACATACAATTCAATTGTTAAAGGGCACTGTCGAGCTGGTGATACTCCAAAAGCTGAAAAAGTGATGAAGAAGATGATTAGAAATGGCGTCTTCCCCGATCGAATAACTTACAATACACTGATTTGTCAGTTTGTTAAGGAAGAGAAGATGCTTGAAGCTTTTGAATTGATCAATAAGATGGAAAACAAAGGGGTAATGCCAGATGTTATCACATACAATATGGTGATTTTAGGGTTTTGTCAGCTAGGGAAGACGCGAGAGGCTAATTCCATGTTCAAGAGAATGATTAAGAAAGGAGTCCAACCTGATAAATCCACCTATACAACCTTGATGAATGGTCATGTTTCCGTTGACAATGTGAAAGAGGCATTTTGCCTTCATGATGAAATGATACAGAGAGGTTTAGTGCCGGATGATAAATTTTAGCTCATAGTTTGGTGCCATTGCTTCAAACTGCTGGTGTTTGTGGAGAGCTTAAGGGACCTATGGGAAATCGAACTTCCTGACTTAAAAAGTTTGATCACTCAAAGGATAAGGCAAGTTCTCCAACTTCTACTTTGCAGGCCTAGTTCCCAATTTTTTTTTCTCAGAGATGCCATATTCCACCTGTCTATTCTTTTGAGAAAGAGACTGGGAAAAGGGATAGAGATAACGAATCTGTCTCATTAATTTGGATGCCTTCAAGATGAGGATGGTTTTTTTTTTCTTTTCTAGATAAATAAATTCTTTATGAAAGATTCTGATTGAAAGAGGAGAGGAGCATATGATCGTCAATTACAGACAATTCAACCAAGGCAGAAAAATCTTTGAATAAATCCATGGAAATAAATATTCGATTGTTACTGCTAATAAAAAAAAAATCGATTTTTTGAGCCGAGTAAGACAATTGAATAAGGCACGTTGAGTAGAAAGTCGTTTACAACGCATTCGAATGTCTTCTTCTAGGGTTTCCAGAAACTACAAGCAATTGAAACAAAGCTCGCAAATCTCATCGTCTGATCTATGGCAATAAACATTCGATTACTGCTGATGAAAATTAGAAATCGGTTGTCGGAGCAGAGTTAAGAACACGGAATGGGGTACATGTGAGTTGCGAGATGATCAGCAAACCCTACAGGAAGAAGGATGGATCGGATCGGATCAGCTGGTGTAGATGTGGGGGTGGAGGGCGACGATGATGATGGAGTAGATGCCGAAGAAGATGAGGGTGTGGAGGGCGACGGCCTTGCCGTTGGTCCGCATGCTTCCGAACTCCACCGGACGGTAGGTGCCGGGGGCCTCGAGGATGAGTCCTGGCGAGAGAAGCACGAAGAGCACCACGCCGACGACCACCGGAGCCCAGTCTGCCATGGATCCCTCTCCCCTCTACTGCGACGCGATCGCCGGCACGAACACAAACGAGCGAAGGTGTGAAGGGAGAGAGAGTGACGAGACTCGAGAGAAAAGAGGAAGAGGACAAAAGACTGGCAAATTGAATATAAAAAAATATAAGAAAAAAATAAAAGGAAATTCGCCGGATCGTTCTGCGTCACGATCTCACCACGTCAGACGGTCAGAGTTCGTGGGCCCATTTAGTTTCTCACGTGGGCAGAAGGGGAGACGTAGGTACCACCCGTGGTTTTGTCCGCAGGAAGTGTGCCTAGATTTTTTAATTTATTTATTTAGCATTATAAAAATTTAGAAACGATCATATGAAAAAAAAATCCTTACTCTAAGTCTAAATTTTACTGGCTTTATTATCATTGGACTAGTTTTAATAAAAAAATATATTTAAAGTAATTCCGGCTAAAATTATAATGAAAGTATGAAATAGCTTTAAGTTATGTTAGAGCAGTTTTAATCAAGTTAAATAATTTTGATTAAATAGCAAGATAGTTTGAACCAATGTAGAAAAAATAATATTAGTAGAGTTGTAAATAAGTTAAATTAAATCAAGTTTTGTGTTATTTAAATTTATTTGATAAAGTAATTTAGTCGATCAAACTAAATTGATACAAGATCTTTTAGAGAGTAAAATTTTTGACTCAGAACTCAAAATCAAGCTCGTACTTGTAGAATTTAAAAATCTATATTTGTTATGGAAAAACTCGTAACCGCCAAATTTTAGGTCCAAAATCAACCGTTTATGTCCTATTCGGAGTCTCTAAAGATCTTTTTATTATTTTTAGTCATTTCCATTTTTATGGTATTTAGGATATTTTTGGTATTTCTGGTATCTATGTGTTAGAGTTTGTCGAGGCCAAATCCCTTGATCCACAAAAAAGTGAATCAGAGGATGGATTGTTGAATATGTGTGAATGGAGAAGAGGTGGAAGAGGATAGAAGCTCCATTGTGAATAAGACTTTAGTCCCACATTGGGAGTTTTATGACATGTTGGTTGATTTATATTGATTCATATGCATTGAGGATGTGAACAAATACATGGGGAGAAGCTTTCTCTCACGTGACTACTAGAGCTTCACCACCAGAGCTTGGTGGGAATCATGGTGGTCCCACTCGGTGCCAAAGCCCCGCCGGCTATTTGAACAATCTCTACGCCCGACCAACCTTTTTGACAACCCGACCTGTCTGCTTTGCGTCGGCCTATCTACTTCGCTGACCCTACATCCCGGTCAACCTCTCTACCCGCCCGGCTGATCTTCCTGTACAAACTTTCTGCTTGGCCGACCTACCCACCCGATCGCTCAACCCACTTTGTCAACACTGTGCAGACTGCCTTCATCACTTGGCAGAAACTAGCCCCTATTGGCAGCTCAGGTCATCTCAACTGTAAGTTGAATTTAATTTGAGTATTTAAATTTAGCTAATACCTGTATATCTCCGGCAACATATTGTTTGTCCAACATGGACCACTTGTAATTGCGTACGGATCATGGTTGTGATCCAACCGTAATTGGTTGCGATCCCTTTCTGCGTTCACCGCCCCTCAGATTATAGTTTGACTATGGGCGGGTAGCTAGAGGTCGCTCAGAGGCCGCCCCCACTTAGCGCCCGGTAGGCATGCACTTACCCACTGCTGGTGGCCTCCAAGCGGCCTCTGGCTACCTTTCCCAACCCAAATTATAACCTGGGGGGACCGTGAAACCAGGAATGGATTGCAACTAATTGTGGCTGAATCGTGACCATGATCCGACCGCAATTGCAAGTAGTCTATCCCCTAATCTACTATTTTATGGATCAAAGAATCCGATCTCGAGTTTATCTATATCAGCATCTTATTTTATTAATTTTTTTCTATTAAGTAATTTCTTTTTCTGATAAGGTTCCTTTCGTTTCTTTACAAAATAGTAATTGAGATATGTATATTAGGAATTCTTTTCTTTTGTGAGTCTTAGGGTCTAAAGTGTATATAAATACCTATTTAGATGTTCAAGGAATCATCCCTCTATTATTAACAAAGTTTCTTTTTCAGCAGAAGACGAGATTCTTTTTGGTGTTTTTCAGGTTTTCTTTTTGTCTTCTCTTCCAATTTCCATTTTTGTTTTGTCTACATGATAATCCGACATAATAAACTGATCCTAAAATTAACTAAGTGGTTAAAATGGCTATTCAAACTTGATTTGTTTTTGGCTCGACCTTGATTTGAACTTGATTTGTTCAGATGTTAAATTGATTGAATTTTTTCTTATATTTTTAAGTGTGATTGATGGATTAGTAAGCTTGATATTATAAGTTTGTTTGTATTAAGATTATTTTTCTTTCACAAGTTTTAGTGAGAGGTTTTGTTGATGAACATGGTTCATAAATTGTTTTCTTAGATTGATTTAAACTGATTCTACATTAACTAAATTATTAAAATGATTATTTAAACTTGATTTTTTCTTAGATTGATTTGAACTTGGTTGTTTTAGATGTTTAAATTTTTAATTCAAATTTATTTGAATGGTTGAATTTTTTATATTTTTAAGTTTAGTTGATTGATTAGTAAGCTAGATATTATAAGTTTGTTTTAAAATTATTTTTTTTCACAAGTTTAGTAAGAGGTTTTATTGATGAATATGATTCATAAAATTTTTTCAAGAACATTGTGTTGATGCAATTAACACTAATGGTTAAGCTTAAGTTTTGATGAATGACAAATGGATTAAAGTTAGATATTGTATTATCTAACCTTATTACCAAATGCGCAAGAATTGATGGGTCTAGAGGACTTGACACTAGGTTGAAGTTTAGTTAAATCTGAGGACCTAATAACTGACATGAAGTCCAGATATATCAAAGAGTGACCTGATATCTGGTGGGACCTAACAACTAGCACAAGTCTAGTTGGGTCTACGGATTTGACAACTGACGGGAAGATCTTGTGGGCCAAAAGGTAAGTCAATTGATTGTAAATGGTAAGTGACGTAAGTCATTGGAGGAGAGAGATCCAGTGGGAATGAGTCCTGGTGGAACTATAGATGTGGTTTAACTTAAAACCATTTGGGAAGTCTAAGCTGAGATCATGATTAGATCCTGATTTTAGGAAGACATGATCTAATTAATAGTGCTATTTTACTATTGTGCTAACTCTGTTTTGCAGGGTATAGTTTATTATTTGGACTAATGTATTTTGCAGGGGTGAAAAACACTTTAAGCCTCAGATGAACAATGATCTGATGCACCTCCTAAGCACAGGAGGCGGCTTGGATGCCTCGGCTGAAGATTCTGTGCAAAAAGGCACGGAGGTGCCTAAAGCTTGGCACGGAGGCGCCTTAGAGCACTTAGAGGTGCCCTCAAGGAGATAAGATTAGTGGATAAGACTTCGTGGTAGGGAGGCACCCTGGAGGCGCCTCAAAGGCTTATTGGAGACGCCTCGGAGACGCATTGGAGGTACCCTTGCATGGATATTGTTGGTCCCTTGGTGGCCGGCTAGAAGGGGGGTTGAATGACCCTGCACAATCTAAAAACAAATACCCTTCTCGGACTTTTAAAAGAACACTTGCATAAATTGATATAAAGGAATAAGCTAAAAGAAGAGGCTCACAACTTTTACTTGGTTACAATATGAGAGATTGTTAATCCAAGGAAGTAAACGTACTAAGTATCTCCTTCAGGCAGAGAAGCTTCTTACAACAATAAAAGTACAAAATGAGAAGCTAAACTAACAATGAAGAGCGCACAAGTGTTGTATTACAATTGCTTGTTCATTTAATAGCTTCTGCACTAAAGCTATATTTATAGCTTTAGTCGGGGCGCCTGGAAGGGTTCCAGGCGTCTAGAGGGGGATAAAGTTTTATCCCCTTCGTAACGGATCACAGTCAAACGCGATTCGGTCAAAGTCACACTCCGGGCGCCTGGAAGGGTTCCGGGCGCTCGAACTTCCAGGCGCCCGGACTTTTGGCGCCCAGACCTCAAAGTCAACCTCATTGACCTTTTTGGTTCAAGCCTTCTACTTTGGTTCAGTTCACCTTGGTCCAGGTCTTCCGCTCCTGCTCCGCTCTCTTGGATGATTTCGGCCAACCGAAATAAGGCTCACCTGAACCCAATTTCGGCCTTCTCGAGCAACCTTCCGCTCCGGCTTCTCGTCCCTCGGAAACGCCTCGCACTTCCTTCTTGTCCGCCAACGTACTCTTCCGCAGCACCTCGTCCTTCGGACGCACCGGGCTCGTCAGCTCTCTCTCATGTCGTCCTTCTCGCTAGCTGCGTCTTTTGCTCGACTTCTTGTGTTCCTAAGCTCTTGCACACTTAAACACAAGGTTAAAACACCACAGGACCTAACCTAACTTGGTTGATCAAATCAAAATAATCTTGGGGTTCAAATAGATATAAGCCAAAGGTATAGCAAGTTATTGAGTTTGATTTCCTCGAGATCAGTTTTGAGGTTGGAGGCGCCCTCAACAACCTATAATTGTCCTATTCGACTGACATAATGGAATGAATTCATCCTCAAGCCTTAAAGATCCTTCTGCTCGACATCCGACCGTTGCAAGTAGACCAACACCAATATACAAGCTCGATCAAAGTCAATCATTCTAGTGTTGGTAACAAATTCTTGAATTGTGCATTTATTTTTATAATTGTATAAGGAAGTGTAGGTCAGCTACACTGTCCTTTTCGTTCTTATACTCAATTCCCTCTTTTGGCAGTTCTGAAAGAGGTTTTTAGTGGATTTCCCATTGATACGGTCTGAATAATTGTGAGTTTTAAAGTACAAGTTGACGAAGGCTCTGAACCAAGTAAAAAAAAATACTTATGTTCTATTTTCTCACATTCCTTTTCTTACTTATCTTGTTTTATTATGCTACACTCTGTTTCAAAAAGGAAAAGATACGTGATTTTCCCCTCCCCCTTTTCACGTGCATCGATGCTACAAGTATTTTCTTATTTTTCTCAAAATTGGTATAATACTATTTGAGTCATTCTTTACGTTTATTATCTCCCACACTACTAATCTAAGACCTAGTCTTGAGATTTTTTTTTGTAGTTTTCTTTATGTGCTAGGTTATTTTTCTCAATGACCCAAATTGAAGGATACAACACCGCTCTCCCCGACTCTTCAACTGGGACGACTTCCTGTATTAGAAGAAGTGAATGGAAGTGTACGTAAAGACCGATATTGGCCAATGATTTAGCATTCGAAGAGGATATATATGACCTCAATTGATGACAACACCAGAATTCCACTTGACCAGAAAAAGTGGAATCTAAAAATGAAGAAGAAAGCGCAAGTCGACTTGAAGGCAATGAACACAATTCAGTGCAGACTTATAAACGAAAACTGATCCGCGTTGGCCTGCACGAGAATGCAAAAGAGTTATGGGAAAAACTCGTCGAATTACACAAAGGAACAAATATCGCTAAGGTAACGAAACTTGACTTCCTCTTAAATAATTTATTTAATATTAAAATACAGGATAGAGAGACAATGAACCAGTTACATGCAAGGATCTAGGGCATTCTTAATGGACTCCACATGATCAACCACCAGATGGAGAACCGAGATATCATAAGGTACACCCTAAACTCATTTCCCCGAAACATACTGTGAGCATCGATAGTATATACCTATAAAGCTTGGAGAAATTTATCTAGGTTAAAATTAGACGAATTATTCTATGAACTAGAACTATATGAACAAACTACCTCCAAAAAGACTGAGAAAGGTATTGCCTTCTTGCAGATTTCTCAAAAGAAGTAAAGACTAGAACCCAACTTGAACTAGAGACTGAGTCTGACTCCAACCAAGAAGAACACCTAGTGAACTTGGTAAGAAAGATATTCACAAAAAAAATGGACTTCTCCAATAAGGACATGTAGAAAATGATTAAGCCTACTTCCAACAAAGCAAATGTCATATGTTATGACTGCAATAAGAAAGGAAACTACAAGCACAAGTGTCCAAATCAAGACTAGTCTAAGAAACCAAATAATAAGAAGGCACTACAAGCCACTTAGGATGAGTCGTCCTCTGAATCAGACAATGATGAATCGAAGCAGAACTACCTCACACTGATGGCTATCGAAACCAAATTAGAATGCGAACTAGACAAAGAAGGTGAGTCTGAAAGAGAATCAAGCCACAGATCCATATCCATTTCCGAAGATTCCGATGAGGTCGAATCTCACTTACCTCTAAAATTTTTAAAATTATTTCTTTTTTAAATAGAAAACTAACAAAAACTAAAAATCAATTAAATGTGATCCTTAAGGAAAACCAATACCTTAAGGAATAACTAAACTTAAATCAAACAACCGAACTAGTTCACTTTAAAAATTTAACTCAAGTTACAAAACTTGAGGAATAAAATTTCAACTTGAAGGGTGAAGGAAGTTGAAAATTTAAAATAATTATTAGAAAAATTCATAACTAAATCTAAATACATGGATATGATACTTGGATCACAAAGGGTCATTTACAATAGATCTGGAGTTGGATACAAATCCAAATCAATAAATAAAACCTTTATTTCATTAATAACTCAAAATAAGAAACTAACTAAAGCTTGGATTCTGAAAACTTATTTGACAACTGACACCACAATGAGGCATCTCTTAACAAGGTAATGAATCTTATGACCGCAGAGTTGGAAGTGCACTGTGTTAAAATCGTAGATCTTACTAAGGCGACTCCCAAGGAGGGAGCATTACCAACTTCGACTCCATCCCCAACAAAAGAGGGCTTCTCGACTGGTAGCAAGGGCGCCCAACCCAATTACGGAGTCATGATTTACTATTGGTCCACCAAATGTTCCCATACAGATATTGTCCATGGAATCAAAGGCTCCCCTCTGAGTTTCAAGGAAAAGGCACTGCTTGTCTAGTTTCTCAACTGAACAAGCAGGCCCCTCCTCCCCCTGTACAAATTCTCACCGGATCACGAACACACATAGGATCAAGAGGCTACCTTACTACGACTGACCTTCCTTTGGTGCACCTCTTCCCTATCCCCCAAACTTTAGCTCCCATCCTCTCGTTAAAGCAAAAACTCCTCTCATGGGAGCTAGCTCTTCTCGTGTTCCCGAGGACTTGCTAGATGAAGACATTCCTCTGGTGGAGCTTGTCCATGACCTAGTCCAGGCTGAGCATTGGATAGATCTTTCTATCTATCGTCTAGCAACCCTTGCTTAGAAGGGCAAGGAAACAACGATCCAAACCATGCCCTTTTGAGATTTAGCAAAACAACTTTTGTGAAATTATGCCAAGCACATGTCCCAGTTGATGATTTTCGAATGACGATATCCCAAACTCCGTTAGAGCTGTCAGGATTTGAAGGCCCACATAGCTGAACTAGAGGACCTGCTAGCTGGCGTGAGCCTTTTTCATGTCACAAGGCGCTCCAAATTAATTAAAATTGAAACTCATTAAATTTAAGACAAGTGTTGTAGCAACGAGTCCCAAGTCATATTTTTCCAAGGATAACTAGTAAGTGTGTGTAAATTCTATATTTGATTCAAATTGAATTCTCTGGTAAACAGGATCAATTAAGCTTCTCCATTTGATTCACATTGCAAATTGAATTCTTCTACCATCAAAAATAAAATCAAAGAAGGTTCATTCTCATCTAAACATGATTAAACTCCACCTCATCAAGTTATTAACAATTAAATTCAGATTTTTAAGTATCATCTCATCAATGAGTTAATTAATATACATTCCATTCAAATTCACAGAAATAAAGCATTCAATATTCACATTAGCCATTAAACTCAAGAACTAAATACAATTGCAAAATCGAAAGCAACATCGCATTCACCATCACAATCAAATTCGATACTCATCTTAATCACCAAGTCTTCAATCCTCAATCACATTCAACAATGTCTGATAGAGGTTAATAATGAAAATCTCAAGTGATTCATTCAACATTCAAGCATGAGCACTGTCACACAAATCTAAAGAATCGAACAAGGGGGTTTTCTAAATCTATAAATTGAAATTAAGCACCAACTTGTAAAGAACGGGTAAGGTAATTCAAACTAGAAATTAAAATGCAATCTATACTATCAGATCTTCAGATTTGAGCAAATGATATGAGAAATGAAAAGAAATCAAAATCTAAAAACATTCCACACCCAAAACTAAACTCAAACTCCTTCCTCTCTGCCATGAACAGAGAATCATCTCTGGGAACGCCCTTCGGGCAATCACTGACAAAAAACTATACTCACAACATCATTCAGGAGAAATCCAAAGCTACTGGGAACACCCTAACTAGCTTAGGATCACCTGAACTCACCAGCCGCTAAAGAACAGTGGATGTCTTGGAATTACGAGGTGAAATCGAGGATGGATTGAACTATGAAGAACGGGAAACACCCTTAATCTTTTTAGTTGGATGATGGTAGCATTAGATCGGGGAATGCCCTCAAAACTGTGCTTGGTTGATGCTCGCGGAAAGCAAGATCATGAATGGGGAACACCCTCAAAACGCGCTCTGACCCATGATTTCTGGTCGTCGGATCATTGCAAGCTTGTCGGAGATGAAGAGGTTTGATTTTCAGATCTGGAAGAGGAATGGGAGGCTTCGACGTCATGAAGAAGATGATGGTGAACAGTGTAGAAATCGTGAGGAACGACCAGCTCAAAGAGTATTGTAGCTTCTTGCGGCATATAAACCCTTCTCAAATATGGTCAGACAGTCCAGATCACTCCGAGTCTTGATCAACGGTGAGAACTTTTCAGATCTGGATCAAAAGCTTCTGGGTCTTCATCAATGGCTGTGATGTGTTTCCTCTTGGCTTGGATGGGCCGGATCTTCAACAGTTGGCTCAGATCTCTCCGATTTTCAATGGATGGTCCAAATCGCTCCAAGACTTGATCGACTTGATTAGTCCTATATTTGAGCCCAAATGCGGTCTGATCTGATCGGGTCCATGACTCTTTTGATGTCTACAAAATAATAATCAAAATATTAGCATCAAATACCATGAAAATAAATTAATTTGCAATTAAGTCTAAGATAAAAAATGTGATGTAGATATGAGTTCAATCTATGAGAAAATCATTAAAAACTTGCATTATGAATCAAGATAACATAGTCAAAATCATGGTTATCACTAGCCGCATCTCCCTCCCCAGAAGTTTTATAAGCTATAGCTCAACAAGAAATAATTGCTTCACAATCAGAGATTGATCACTTTAAGCAACTACAAGCAGATCTTGCTTCTGATCAAGCGACAATTACCCGACTATGAAGGGGGATTGCGGATGTAACAACCCAAAGAATCAGTCTAGCGCACTTCCTGAGTCAACTGCAGGTAGAGATAGCATACTGACCACCATCGCAACTGACAATCAAGAGAAATTAGAAGCAGCCGTAGCTAAGGAGGTGACCACTTGAGCTGATTTAGAGTCTAGTTAGTAGGAGTTGAGGATTCTAAAGGTGGAGGTGGGAGTCACTTGGGAGTGGCTGAATCAACTAAATCTTTGGTGGAAACCCGTCACTATGACATGGAGGCTACCCTTGAAGCAATTGAAAATGCTCGTGTTGAGGTGAGCGACCAAGAGGTTTCCCTGAAGGTATTGCAAGCTTCTACGGAGGAGATAGAGACCGAGAAGAACCAACTGGAGGGCAAAATATCTGAGTTTAAAGAGTATCAAGGGCAGAAGACGAGCGATGAGCCATCAAGAAAAAGGAATTCTTTTAATTGATGGAAGTTTATGATAGAGTCAACACCCACTTCATTTGCATTGTGCAACATGGCATTGATAGCACCTTGAAGCAGTTGGTAGAATACGGGAAGCTCCTTGCTGACTCCCCTCTTCCAATCATCGATGGCATCATATGCACATGGTTTCTGGTCTAGCATTATCAGACCATTCATAAAGGCCAATAATTTTGAGATTAAACATGTTGTAATTACCATGGTACAACAACATCAATTTGGAGGACTACATGAGGACCTAAACCAACATTTAGAGGTTTTCTATGAGATTTGTGGAAAGATGAAAATGAACGAAGTTCCGGCTAAAGTAATAAGACTTCTCCTTTTTGGATTCTCATTGAGGGATTGAGCAAAATTGTGGCTCACTTCATTACTAGCCAACATCATTACATCCTGTTAGCA
Organism: Zingiber officinale; assembly: GCF_018446385.1. Classification (NCBI taxonomy): domain Eukaryota; kingdom Viridiplantae; phylum Streptophyta; class Magnoliopsida; order Zingiberales; family Zingiberaceae; genus Zingiber; species Zingiber officinale. Next base: position 128,004,699 of record NC_055992.1, read on the forward strand.
ATGCAAGCAATTATTCATTGACAAATTCTACCCACCTTACAAGATAACATACATGTGAAATCAGATTGCTAACTTCAAGCGGAATGACAGTGAATCTCTTTATGAAGCATGGGATAGATTCAAAAATATGCTTAGATTATGTCCACATTATGGATTAGAGAAATAGTTCATGATCCACACCTTTTATAATGAAATCAATTATCAGACCAAGGTATCTCTTGACTTCGCAGTTGGTGGAGCTTTGATGAATAAAGGTCTTGACGAAGCAGAGGAAATAATTAAGAGTGTGACTATCAATCACCATCAATAGGCATTTGAAAGAAATGGAAGTTCCTTTCCTTACAATTCTATCAAGTTACCCAGTAAATACGATGTTGACGTTTTAAGTTTAATTTCTACAAAAATGGATGTCTTGACAAAGAAGTTCAACTCTATTGGAACTAATCCGATAAATGCAATTGTAAGAGTTTATGAATCTTGTGGAGGTATAGAACATATACAAGAAGCTTGCCCTCCTTGGAGATATCTTAGCATAGTTAGCTTAGATTGAACAATGCGATGCAATTGGCAACTTCAACATGAGGTAAAACAATCCATATTCCAACACATATAATCCAGGTTGAAAAAAAAATCTGAACTTCTCCTACAAGAACAATCAAGATCAAGGACAACTAATAGGCCAATGACAAAGCTATCAATCAGGACAACAATAAAATTATCAACCACAGCAATAACAAAGCTATCAATCATCTCGGCCAGAAAAGATGCTTGAGGAGATTCCAGTTACTCAGTTAGAAATGAAGAATGACCTTCAGTAACTCAATCAAAGGATGGAGAACTCTGAAAAATGCATGAAAATATTTGACAGTCAAATGGTTCAGATATCTTCATCTTCTTCAAGAGCACTAGGAGTATTTCTCGGAAAGTCGGATGTAAACCCAATGGAACATTGTAATAGAGTTGAGCTACAAAGAGGATATACCTCGGGAGAATCTCAAGTGGCTGCTTTCAACAAGGGAAAGGATATTCATGGAGAGCCTTCTCCGTCCTCTCACCATGGTGACATGTAAGAGGAGGAGGAGAATACTGTTGAGGTTGAAGAGCTTCCTCCCATTTCACGAACAATGCAACCGATTCTCTTCCCTCAAAGACTAGCTAATGCTAATAAAGATAAAGAGTTTGATAAATTTCTAGAAAAGATCAAAGCACTTTACATCGATATCCCTTTAATGGATGCGTTGCAATAAATGCCAAAGTTTGCTAAATTCATGACGGAGAGTATGTCCAACAAATGCAAGAAGGATGGATATGAGACCGTCACTTTGATTGAGGAGTACAATGCTCTACTGCTAAAGACTTTGTCTCTAAAGCTCCAAGACCTAGGATTTTTTTTTATTCCTTGCAAGATAGAAACTACAATTATTGGAAAGACTTTCTATGACTTAGGTGCTAGCATAAGTCTCATTCCTTTCTCAATTTGCAATAAACTTGGACTTAATGGTTTAAAGTTGATCACCATGACACTATAACTTATTGACCACTCATGCAGATACCCAATGAGTATCATTGAGAATGTGTTGGTGGAAGTAGGGGGTTGCACTATCCCTACTGATTGTGTTGTCATAGACATGGAAGAAGATCCAAAGATTCTCATAATTCTTAGAAGGTCTTTCCTCGCTACTGCGGGAGCTTTGATAGATATTAAAAATTATAAACTGTCATTGGAAATGGGCATGGGAAAATTAGAATTTGATTTATCTAAGTCTTTTAACCATGTCTCTTCTCTCGAAAGTTTTTGCAACAGGATGGACAAGTTCCAACAAAAAGGAATCATGTTTTACCCTCATGGAAGGCCACCAGATGTTGTACCTAGTCTGACAAGTAACAAGAGGAGGCCTCCCATTCCAAATGGAAAATACATTTGTCCAGTGAGAGCCTGGATCAAAGAGAGTCAAGAAAAGATCCATCCTCAGAGGGGAAAGCCAATCCTCCAAGGCCACAACTCTTAGTTGAGCTGAGTTGAGGTTGAGCTCATGACCTTAAATGAGAACTTCTAGGGAGGCAATCCAAGAATTTATTTATTTTCTTTTTGCTTTAGTTTTTCTTTGTCTTCTCTGGTGACACAATCTCTAATAATATGATGTTTGATTTCAATATGTTTGGTTCTTGAATGATACATTGGATTTTTAGTTAAGTTGATTGAGCTGATGTTATCTATATGTATTTTTACATTTTTATATTCTAACTTAAAATATTTTAATGTGTGCATCATCCATAATAGTTGTTCTAAACACTCATCCATTGTTATATACTCGGCTTTTAGTAGATAAATCAACATAGTATTGTTTTCTACTAAACCAGCTGACAAGTGATGGTCCAAGTAATTGTTATCCACCACTTATATTTTTATGATCTAGTTTACAGCTGGCATAATCTAAGTCAGAGTAACCTATTAGTTTAAAATTAGATGTTCTGGGGTACTAAATTTCTACATTGGTTGTGCCTTTCAAATATCTTAAAATTCTTTTTACATTTATTAGGTGAGATTTTTTTGCACAGATTTGGTATCTAGCACAAATACTAAGTATAAATAAAATATCAAGTCGACTTGTAGTTAAGTATAAAAGACTGCCTTTGACACTCCTATAATACTTTAGATTTATGGGTTTTCCGTTTGGATCACTATCTAGGAGTGTATTAGTTATCATTGGTGTTTTTATTTCTTTGGTATTTTCCATTCCAATTTTTTTTAAGTATTTCCTTTATGTATTTTTGTTGGTAAACATAATTTTCTTCATTAGTTTATTTAATTTGTAATCTTAAAAAGTAAGTTAGTTTTTCTACTAGTCTCATTTCAAATTCCTTGTTCCATTAAGGTTATAAATTCTTATAAAAGTTCTGAGTTGGTTGAACTAAAAATTATGTCATCTACATATACTTGTGCTATAAAGATTTCTTGTTTGAGTGATTTTACAAATACGATTGAGTCAATTTGACCTTGGTTAAATCCTTTGGAAATTGGATAGGAAGTTAACCTTTCATGTCAAGTTCTAGGTGCTTGTTTAAGACCACATAAGACTTTCTTTAGTTTGAACACATGGTCAGGATGTTCTAAGCTCTCAAACCTAGGTGGTTAACCTACATACACTTCTTCTTTAATCATTCCATTTAAGAAGGCTGATTTAATATTCATTTGATAAAGCTTAAATCCTTTATGGGCTATATAGCTTAGTAACATTCTAATGGACTTAAGCCTTGCTACTGGAGCATATGTTTTATTATAGTTAAGTCCCTCTACTTAACTAAACCCTTTAGCTACTAGTCTGACTTTATTTCTAATAATTTCTCCATTTTCACTTAATTTGTTTCTAAATACCCATTTTGTTTCTATTACCTTTTTATTTTTAGGTAACGATACTAATTCCCAAACTTCATTTCTTTAAAATTGGGCTAGTTCTTCTTGCATGGCTATGATCTAATCTGGGTCAAGTAAGGATTCTTCTACTGTTTTGGGTTCGATTTTAGAAATTAGAGATACTTAACTTAGGTTTCTGACGGATGATTTGGTCTGAACTTTTAGGTCTGGATCACCTATAATTTGTTCAATTGGATGATCTGAGCTGACTCTTATTGTTCTAGGTTCTGTTGGTGCAATATTCCCTAGGTCAAGGTTGACCTGTTTGACTGGGCTTGAAGTGAGTCAAGCTCAAGTCTTGATGATTTGGTTTCGATGTTTGACAATACTTGCAGACAACACATGAACATTACAGGTGCAATTGTTTATGTGGGGAGATTGTGAAGGAGAGTCAAGTAGGTCAAGGTTGACTGGATACTTGACTGAAAATCCTAGTGAGTGAAGCTAGGTGAAAGTCCTAGTGAGTGAAGCCAGGCAGAAGAAAATCCTAGTGAGTGAAGCTAGGTGAAAGTCCTGGTGAGTGAAGCCAGGCAGAGGAGAAATCCTAGTGAGTGAAGCTAGGTAAAAGTCCTGGTGAGTGAAGCCAGACAGAAGAGAAATCCTAGTGAGTGAAGCTAGGTAGAAGGGAAGTCCTGGTGAGCGAAGCCAAGCACGGGGAAATCCAGATGGGTCAAGGTTGACCAGACATCTGGTGAAAGTCCAAGTAGGTCAAAGGGATTGACCGGATACTTGGCAAGAGGAGAAAAGTCCAAGTGGGTCAAAAAGATTGACCAGACACTTGGTGAGAGAGTCCTAGCTGGTCAAGGGTGATCGGATGCTAGGTTTTATGTACCAACAAATTATGGTTGACTGGATGTTGGTTTAGGTGGTTTTGGACTTACTTTTGGGCAAAAACCAAGATCTGGATTGATCAGCCGATTGATCCAGCAGATCTGGATCGATCAGCCGATCGATTGGATCATGCCCAATCGATTAGCTGATCGATCGGGTGAGTCCCCACAAACAGAACCCCTTTGGATCAATCCGTGGATCGATCCAGAGGTCCCAATCGATCAGTGGATCGATTGGGAGCTGCTGTTTGTGCGCGATAAGCCCTGGATCGATCAGCCGATTGATCCAGGCTATTCCAGAGAGCACAGAGGCACTCTGGATCGATCGGTTGATCGATCCAAAGCCTCCCCGATCGATTGGGAGCAATCCAATCGATCGGGATCCGACCGTTGGTGTCGTATTTAGCTGCAGGCGAGCGTTTCCTTCAGTAGTGCTCACACGATTCATCTCCGATCTTCACCAGCGACTCCACAGCTCTCTCTCAAGTTCAGATCGCCAGTTCTTGAAGATTCTTGGAGGTTCTTCCAAGTCAAGAGGCGGATCAAAAGTAAGAAGAGAAGTTAGGGTTAGGGTTTATTGTAAGCTTTTGCTTATATTTCATATCCTTTCCTTTCTTCTTGTATTGAGAGTTTGTAAAGGCTTCTCCGCCTTCGGTAGTTACCGTAGAGGAGTGTGTTTCATAGTGGAGGGTGCATGAGTGTGTGGATCCTTGGATTAGTCACCTCTTGTGAGGTGGATACCAAGTAAAATCCATTTGTTAGCGTTGTATTTTGTTTCTTGTACATTTTCGCTGCACATCTTTGAAGAAACAAGCAACGCCAACCACGAAGCACGTGACCAGCTATTCACCCCTCCTCTAGCTACTTTTCGGTCCCAACAAGTGGTATCAGAGCGAGGTCACTCTTCATCGGAATCATCGCCGGAAGAGGCAAACATAACAAGCAAAGCTAGAGGGTGAAGAAGTTGGAGCAAATTCATCAAGTCAAAGAATTCAAGAAGCTCAACTTCAAGATGCAATTCCAAGATGGACTTAGATTTGACACAACGGTGACTCCACCGTACACATCTACGAGCTTCGATCTTTGGAAATCAAGGATCGAAAACTTCTTAATGGTGGAAATAGAGCAATGGTTTGCTCTTATGGAAAGCTTTGAATCTCCAACGAATTCAAAGTGCAAAGTTCTCAAGAGGAGCAAATGGAGCCCGGAGCAAGTCCAAAGGTGCGAAGCAAATGACAAGATAACCAAATTATTGGTTAATTTATTGCCTAGCACAATTCTATGCAAAATTGGAGAGTTCAAGGATGCCAAGGAGCTATGGAGCAAGTTGGCATCAATTCATGAGATCCCCTCCACTGCACCAATCCAAGAAGAATCCAAAGAGGGTGACTCATTGGAGCAAAATCAAGAGGAAGAGGACTCCGAAGTTGAGAGATGCTCAACTTCCGAAAAAGAAGAAGTCCAAGAAGCATCATCCTCAAAGGAGTACTGTTGGTTGCTACTCGGAAAACCTAGAGGTTCCACTGTACAAAAATTTTGTACAAAGGTCTGAACCTTTTCCTAGCTACCATGTGTTCTTTTAAATTAAATTTTGGATTGCCTGCGGAACTTAACACGTTTGATCCAAAACTTAATCTATTCGTTCTTTTAGGTTTTGACTTGGGTCTCCTGCGGAACTTAACACGTTCGACCCAAATCACCTTAAGTTATTAATTCCATTAAATATTAATTTCCATAATCGGTTCCCAGTACTGACGTGGCGAGGCACATGACCTTCTTGGATATGGGAGCAACCACCACCGACTAGACAAAACCTTTTATAGAAAGCTAATATTTAATTTCCTAAAATAATTTTAGGTTAACCGAAAAGAACAATCAAATCACAAGGAAAAGAAAAAACAAAAGAACACAGCATCGAAAAACATATTCGAAATTCTAGAATCATAAGCCTCTTGTATTTGGTATTTTTCCAAAAATAACTAGTATGATGCGGAAAGAAAAATTACTAGTTATACCTTTTAGAAAGACCTCTTGATCTTCTACCGTATTCCTCTTCTAACCTCGGACGTTGTGTGGGCAACGATCTTCCGAGATGAGAAACCACCAACCACCTTCTTCTCCTCCTAGCTAGGTTCGGCCACAAAGAAGCTTTACCAAGGATGAAGAACAAAACACCAACCAAGCTCCAAGAGATGCAAGCTTTCTCTCCTTCTTCTTCTTCTTCTCCAAGTAGTATCCGGCCTCCACAAGAGCTCCAAGCAATAGAGAGTTTCGGCCACCACAAAGAGGAAGAGGAGAAGAGATGATGGCTGGCCACAACACCAAGGAAAAGAGAGAGAGAAAATAATAGAGGTTGTGTTTCATGAAGGCACCCTCACCCCTTCTTTTATATTCCTTGGCCTAGGCAAATTAGGAAATTTAATTACAATAAAATTTCCTTAATTTCCTTGACATGATTTAATTGAGAAAAATAAAATAAAATTTCCCAAATCAAACTCTAATGGCCGGCTACATCAATGAAGGAAAAAATTAGACAAGTTTTAATCAACAATTAAAACTTCCTAATTTGTTTCCGAAAATTTTAAAAATAAAATTTCTCTTTAAAAATCTCTTCATGGTTGATAAAAGGAAATTTCTATAATTTTAATTTTATCAACATGTGGATAATTTTAAAGAAAAAATAAAATATCTCACCAATTTACAAATAAGGAAAGAGATCTAATCTCTTTCTTTAATCTTTTGTAGATCTTTTACAAGAGAGATATTTTAATTTTAATTATTTTTAATAAATTATTTCTTCCACATAATAAAAATTAAAATTAAAATCCCTTTTTTAATTTAATTTGGCCGGCCCCCACTAGCTTGGGTTCAAGCTAGGGCCGGCCACCCAATTTTATACCTAGGCCGGTCCTAGCTTGGTTCCCAAGCTAGCTTGGCCGACCCCCTATTGGTGGGTATAGAAGGTGGGTATAGGTGGGTATAGAACTCTATAAATAAGAGGCTACGATAGGGACCGAGAGGAGGAATTGGTTTTGGTCTCCCGATAAAATTAAGCATCCCGTGTTCGCCCCAAACACACAACTTAATTTTATCAATAATAATTCATTCCACTAGAGAACTATTATTGAACTACCGCACCAATCCCAAATTACATTTTTGGGCTCCTTCTTATTATGAGTGTGTTAGTCCCCCCGTGTTTAAGATATCGAATGTCCACTAATTAAGTGAGTTACTGACAACTCATTTAATTAATATCTTAGTCCAAGAGTAGTACCACTCAACCTTATCATCATGTCGGACTAAGTCCACCTGCAGGGTTTAACATGACAATCCTTATGAGCTCCTCTTGAGGACATTATCAACCTAGTATCTCTAGGACACAGTTTCCTTCTATAATCAACAACACACACTATAAATGATACCATTTCCCAACTTATCGGGTTTATTGATTCAACGAACTAAATCTCACCCATTGATAAATTAAAGAAATAAATATCAAATATATGTGCTTGTTATTATATTAGGATTAAGAGCACACACTTCCATAATAACTGAGGTCTTTGTTCCTTTATAAAGTCAGTATAAAAGAAACGACCTCAAATGGTCCTACTCAATACACTCTGAGTGTACTAGTGTAATTATATAGTCAAGATAAACTACTACCTAATTACACTACGACCTTCTAATGGTTTGTTCCTTTCCATTTTGGTCGTGAGCTTCTGTTTATAATTTATAAGGTACTGATAACATTATCTTCTGCATATGATACCACATACTATGTTATCTACAATATAAATTAATTGAACAACTACAACTAAATGTAGACAATTTAACCAAATGTGATTCTTTATTCATAATGAATGTTTACAAAGCTTAGGCTTTCAGTATACACTCCAACAAGTACAACCAAAAGAACAAGCAAGGATCATATTCCTTGTTTAATGTGCAAAAGGATGAAGAAGAAGAAGAAGCCTCCACCTCTAGGATTAAGGGGGAGCAACTTTCGATGACACTGGATCAAGGAGAAGAAGAAGCCTCCACATCCGGGTCAAAAGAAGAAGAGGATGAAGAAGCTTCCACCTCCACAAGTCAAGCAAAATCAAATGGAGGAGCATCACTATCGGATCAAGAGGAAGCCTCTACATTCATATCACATAGAGGACCAAGTGTCATCCCTACATGTGAAGGTATAAACATCTCAATTAAAAATAAAAATCATATTATATGTTTTGAGTGTAGGGAGAATGGGCACTACAAGAGCAAGTGTCCAAAATTGGCCAAGAAGAAGGGCCAAGTGGCACAAAAGAGCAAGGAGAAGCCCAAGGAGACCATTCCCGGAACAAAGAAGAGCAAGGAGCACATTGTGTGCTTCTTGTGCAACCAAAAGGGGCATTACCGAAGTCAATGCCCTAAGGGGAAGAAGGTGGTCAAGGCTCAAGGAGGAAGCTCAATTCAAGGGGGAGCCTCCAAGGTAGAAAAGAAGGTAACCTTTATTGAGCCTACTCCCTTGAAAAATGGTAAAAAGCATGCTACCTCTAATTTATATCATTTTAATGCTATTTACTATGAAAATAGGAGGCATGATAAAATTAGAGAAAATCATGTAGCTTATCATGCTAAGACCTCTCAACCTAGGTTCAGAAAGGTAGATAGAAACTTAGGCAAAAATCCTAAGGATTCTAGGTATGTGCCTAAGACGAAGAAAAAATAAGGTTTTAGTGAAAAACCTAAGGTTGAGGAATTATGGAAGGAAAATCAAGTCTTGAGGTCAAGACTTGATAAATTAGAGAAGACCCTTAGAAAAATCACAAATGGAACACAAGGGTCTAAGGGTAAAAACCTAGGTTTAGAACAACAAAAGTCATCCAAGGGCCATAGAGGTTTGGGATACAAACTTAAAACCAAAAAGGATGTACCTACCTATTATAGGGTTCTATATAGTTATGGAACTAACTCTAAGTCTAAGGGTCAAGTCAAGGATACAAGGGAAGTTATCCCTAGAAGTATCTTTGCAACAACAAATGTGACTAAGACTTCTAAGAAGTCAAAGAAGGTCACAAAGAAGGTCACAAGGGAAGAAATCCCTAGGGTTGACCTAGAAAAGTTGACCAAGGCCTCTAAGAAGTCAAACAAGGTCACTAGGAAGGTATCTAGGGAAGTTATCCCTAGTGAATACCTAGAGCATCCAAGGAGCACCAATAGGTTTTGAGTTCCTAGGAGCATCTTCTCTACCCCATAGATGGGTTAGAGAGTGTCAACTCTAAGTGAAAGGGTAGTTAACCTAATCATGTTGAAGTTGACACTCAAGGAGCATTTTCAAGGTTATTATTAACCTTTGAAAATGAAATAGATATATCATTTACTTCTTCGAAGAGTAAAATGTGTCAAATTTTGGAAATAGTGATTTTAATCTTAATTGACACAATTTAGGAAAATCATAAGAACTACCAAGTTGGAAGTTTGGTATATTCTTAAGAGATTAAAGGCAATCCGAGCCTTAATTTAAAGTGCTACTCTTGTGGGAAAATGAAATATGCCGACACTTGAGGAATATGATTAATTTCAATTGGCATAAATTAATCAAGAGAATTAGAAATGCCAATTTAGACTTTGACATTGTCTTGAAGCACTTTGGACAATCTAGGTTAGATTTAAAATTAGCTATGGGGTTAAGAATACTTAGGTAGGTAATCTAGGTATTTTATCTATGCTAACTTGTCATGCTTTGTTTGCCCATCAAATTTCATGACATCATATTTATTTATTTGTGTTTGCACTCATGACTTATTATGAAAAACACAAAAATACCATGTCATGTCATCCATTATTCATATAGTTATATGAAATTTTCTTTTGAAAATTATTTCTTTTTGATGTATGTCATAACATCATCATGCATCATTTGAATTCCTTGTTTATTAAGGACTAATGGTATTAATTAACAAGTAACATCCTTGATGGATGTTTAGTATTCAAAAATGCCTAGATAGATATGCATGATCCCTAGATTAGGGTAAAACCAAATTTTACATCTCACAAAGACCCATAAGGTGACTTATATGTGGTTTAGTGCACATTAGATACAAGTGAGATGTTAGGATGATGAACAAAACTCAAGATGTTGATTTAGTGCATTCTTTTGAGTTCTAAATTCATCAAAACACATAGGTATGTGTTTTCCCATCATTGGAAAAGCTAATGTACAAGTCATGTGCATTAAGCCCAAGGAACATGGTGGGATATTGGTTTTGAAAATCATTTTAAAATGCTTTTGGCAAACCTTGATGAAGATTATCTTTTGATAGTAATCATCATTGAATAGTTAAGCACAAACTAGAAGAAAACACTAAAGTTTTTGCAAGTTCTCTAGTTTGTGTCAATCTTAGAAAATATGAAGTATTTTCTTATAAAATTATTTTTCCATGATAATATATGCCATAAATAATGTCTACACAAATTTTCACAATTTTTGGATTTTTGTAGATTTTTCTAGGGGTTTCTGAAGTTGACTGAAATGGAATTTCAGCAACTATCAGAACTCCAATCGATCACCCGATCGATTGGAGTGTCTCAATCGATCGACCGATCAATTGAGAAGGCTATTCTCGCGAGCAGAAGCTCACTGGATCGATCAGTCGATCGATCCAGACTGGCTGAATCGATTAGTGGATCGATTCAAAGCAGTTCAATCGATTGGGACCCAACTCCAATTGATTGAGGAAGCTGATTTTGGCTGGGAAAGCCTGATTTCAGCATTCCAAACCAGGTTTAGTCGAGGTAACCATTTCAAACCCATCAAAATACATTTGTACACATAAAAAGGGTATTTTCATGTTGAAAACAAAGATGGATTGGTTGGGGAAGACTAAATTGAAGTTTAGGTTGAGGTTTGGTTACAATATTGAATGTTTGAACCTCAAACTTCTAAATTTGGGTTTCCTAAAGGTTTAGGGATTCCAAGTCATTGTTGGTGCAATGACAGAAGGTACGACCATGTCTTTAGAGGGAGTTACTCTTTAAGGACATGATAATTATTTTTTTTATACACCTTAGGAGGTGGTTAACCTTCTTTTAGCGAAAATGCTCAAGGTTGGACATTGAAATTAATGGGGAGTGGATATCCTCATTGTTTAAGTGGAGTTTGCTCATGGATGAGCATTTGATAAAAATGAAGGGTATGGGACCTTCATTAGGGTTGTTCAAGTGGTTATGCTCAAGGGTGAGCATTGATGATAATGAAGGGTATGAGATTTTTATTATCGTGTTGATCACAACGAGTGAAGTTGTGAACAACGATAAGCAACTCTTCAGGGGGAGAGGTTGTGGTTGATGTGTGCCCAAAGATGGGGGCATGTTTATGATGTGTGTCAATAGGGGGAGAATGCATGGTTAAGTTAGACCTTCAGTACCTAAAGGGGGAGTTTGCCCTCTAGAAAAGGAGAAGAATGGAGGGAACCATCATTCAGATATTGGCATGAAGGGAGTTGAGGCTATGAGATTAACCTAATTTCCTAACTTAACATGTGGTATTGTCAAACATCAAAAAGGGGGAGATTGTTGGTGCAATATTCCCTAGGTCAAGGTTGACCTGTTTGACTGGGCTTGGAGTGAGTCAAGCTCGAGTCTTGATGATTTGGTTTCGATGTTTGATAATACTTGTAGACAACACATGAACATTGCAGGTGCAATTGTTTATGTGGGGAGATTGTGAAGGAGAGTCAAGTAGGTCAAGGTTGACTGGATACTTGACTGAAAATCCTAGTGAGTGAAGCTAGGTGAAAGTCCTGGTGAGTGAAGCCAGACAGAAGAAAATCCTAGTGAGTGAAGCTAGGTGAAAGTCCTGGTGAGTGAAGCCAGGCAGAAAGAAATCCTAGTGAGTGAAGCTAGGTGAAAGTCCTGGTGAGTGAAGCCAGGCAGAGGAGAAATCCTAGTGAGTGAAGCTAGGTAAAAGTCCTGGTGAGTGAAGCCAGACAGAAGAGAAATCCTAGTGAGTGAAGCTAGGTAGAAGGGAAGTCCTGGTGAGTGAAGCCAAGCACGGGGAAATCCAGATGGGTCAAGGTTGACCAGACATCTGGTGAAAGTCCAAGTAGGTCAAAGGGATTGACCGGATACTTGGCAAGAGGAGAAAAGTCCAAGTGGGTCAAAGAGATTGATCCAAAACTTAATCTATTTGTTCTTTAAGGTTTAGACTTGGATCTCCTGCGGAACTTAACACGTTTGATCCAAATCACCTAAGTTATTAATTCTATTAAATATTAATTTCCATAATTGGTTCCCAGTACTGACGTGGCGAGGCACATGGTCTTCTTGGATATGGGAACAACCACCACCGACTAGACAAAACCTTTTATGGAAAGCTAATATTTAATTTCCTAAAATAACTTTAGGTCAACCAAAAAGAACAATCAAATCACAAGTAAAAGAAAAATAAAAGAACACAACTTCGAAAAATATATTCGAAATACTAGAATCGTAAGCCTCTTGTATTTGGTATTATTTCCATAAATAACTAGCATGATGCGGAAAGGAAAAATTACTAGTTATACCTTCTAAAAAGACCTCTTGATCTTCTACCGTATTCCTCTTCTAACCTCGGACGTTGTGTGGGCAACGATCTTCCGAGATGAGAACCACCAAGCACCTTCTTCTTCCTTGCAAGTTTCGGCCACCATAATTCTCCAAGAGAAGTAGAGGTTCGGCCACCACCACCAAGCTCCAAGGGATGCAAGAAACAAAACCACCTTTCTCTCCTTCTTCTCCTAGCTAGAACCGGCCACCATCAAGAGCTCCAAGAGAGGTTGCCGCCGGCCATAAGAAGAAGAGAAGAGGAAGAAGCTAGGGCCGACCACCAAGGAGGAAAAGAGAGGAGAAGAATAATAGAGTTGATCACCCGTGAAGGCACCTCTACCCCCTCTTTTATAATCCTTGGTCTTGACAAATAAGGAAATTTTAATAAAAACTTCCTTAATTCTTTTGCCATTAAAAAGGAAAATTTATTTAATTAAAAATAATTTTTCTTTTCTATTTGTAATGGCCGGCCACCTTAATCCCTTTAATCAAGGAAATTTTAATTCACACAAGAATTAAAACTTCCTAATTTGCTTTCGGAAATTTATAAAAATTTCTCAAATAATTTTTTCCCTTCATGGTGGTTAATAAAAAGGAAATTTAATAAATTAAAATCTTTCTTTTAAACATGTGGATAAAAAGAAAGTTATCTCTAAAAAATTAAAATCTCTCTTAATCTACAAATAAGGAAAGATATCAAATCTTTTCTTAATCTTTGTAGAAACTAATAAAAGAGAATTATTAATTTTTAAACTTTCTTTTAAATCATGAACATGGTTAAAAAGGAAAGTTTTCTTAGAATTTAAAATCCTCCTTTAATCAACAAATAAGGAAAGATTTCAAATTTTAAACTCTCTTTAAACATGTAGATGATTTACAAATAAGGAAAGTTTTACAAAAATTAAAACCATCCTTTTAAACTACAAATAAGGAAGAGATTAATCTCTTCTCTTAATCTTTGTAGAAAGCTATAAAAGGAAATTTTAATTTTAAACTCTCTTTAAAACCATGATATCCACATAAGAAATAATTTTAATAAAATCCTTTTAATATTCTAGTGGTCGGCCACCCAAGCTTGGGACCCAAGCTTTGGCCACCCTACATGGCTCATCCACTTGGTCTTGGCGGCCCTAGCTTGGGTTCCAAGCTAGCTTGGCCGCCCCATTGATGGGTAAGAAGGTGGATATCGGTGGGTATAAATCTCTATATACTAGAGGCTACGATAGGGACCGAGAGGAGGAATTGGTTTTGGTCTCCGATGAAATTAAGCATCCCGTGTTCGCCCCGAACACAATTTCATCAATAATAATTCATTCCACTAAAGAACTATTATTGAACTACCGCACCAATCCCAAATTACATTTTGAGCTCCTTCTTATTATGAGTGTGTTAGTCTCCCTGTGTTTAAGATAACAAATGTCCACTAATTAAGTAAATTACTGACAACTCACTTAATTAATATCTAGCTCCAAGAGTAGTACCACTCAACTTCATTGTCATGTTGGACTAAGTCCACCTGCAGGGTTTAACATGACAATCCTTATAAGCTCCTCTTGGGGACATTCTCAACCTAGATCACTAGGACACAGTTTCCTTCTATAATCAATAACACACACTATAAGTGATATCATTTCCCAACTTATCGGGCTTATTGATTCATCGAACTAAATCTCACCTATTGATAAATTAAAGAAATAAATATCAAATATATGTGCTTGTTATTATATTAGGATTAAGAGCACACACTTCCATAATAACTGAGGTCTTTGTTTCTTTATAAAGTCAGTATAAAAGAAACGACCTCTAATGGTCCTACTCAATACACTCTAAGTGTACTAGTGTAATTATATAGTTAAGATAAACTAATACCTAATTACACTACGACCTTCCAATGGTTTGTTCCTTTCCATTATGGTCGTGAGCTACTGTTTATAATTTATAAGGTACTGATAACATGATCCTCTGTGTGTGACACCACACACCATGTTATCTACAATATAAATTAACTGAACAACTACATTTATCATAAATGTAGACATTTTACCAATGTGATTCTTATTTCTAGATAAATGTTTATACCAAAAGCTAGGCTTTTAGTATACACTCTAACAGGGAAGTCCTGGTGAGTGAAGCCAAGCATGGGGAAATCCAGATGGGTCAAGGTTGACCAGACATCTGGTGAAAGTCCAAGTAGGTCAAAGGGATTGACCGGATACTTGGCAAGAGGAGAAAAGTCCAAGTGGGTCAAAGAGATTGACCAGACACTTGGTGAGAGAGTCCTAGCTGGTCAAGGGTGATCGGATGCTAGGTTTTATGTACCAACAAATCATGGTTGACTGGATGTTGGTTTAGGTGGTTTTGGACTTACTTTTGGGCAAAAACCAAGATCTGGATTGATCAGCCGATTGATCCAGCAGATCTGGATCGATCAACCGATCAATCCAGCAGATCTGGATCGATCAGCGGATCGATTGGACCATGCCCAATCGATTAGCTGATCGATCGGGTGAGTCCCCATGAACAGAACCCCTTTGGATCGATCCGTGGATCGATCCAGAGGTCCCAATCGATCAGTGGATCGATTGGGAGCTGCCGTTTGTGCGCGATAAGCCCTGAATCGATCAGCCGATTGATCCAGGCTATTCCAGAGAGCACAGAGGCACTCTGGATCGATCGGTTGATCGATCCAAAGCCTCCCCGATCGATTGGGAGCAATCCAATCGATTGGCGTCGTATTTAGCTGCAGGCGAGCGTTTCCTTCAGCAGTGCTCACACGATTCATCTCCGATCTTCACCAGCGACTCCACAGCTCTCTCTCAAGTTCAGATCGTCAGTTCTTGAAGATTCTTGGAGGTTCTTCCAAGTCAAGAGGCGGATCAAAAGCAAGAAGAGAAGTTAGGGTTAGGGTTTATTGTAAGCTTTTGCTTGTATTTCATATCCTTTCCTTTCTTCTTGTATTGAGAGTTTGTAAAGGCTTCTCCACCTTCGGTAGTTACCGTAGAGGAGTGTGTTTCATAGTGGAGGGTGCGTGAGTGTGTGGATCCTTGGATTAGTCACCTCTTGTGAGGTGGATACCAAGTAAAATCCATTTGTTAGCGTTATATTTTGTTTCTTGTACATTTCCGCTGCACATCTTTGAAGAAACAAGCAACGCCAACCACGAAGCACGCGACGAGCTATTCATCCCCCCTCTAGCTACTTTTTGGTCCCAACAGGTTCAACTTGTGTTTATTTATTTTCATGTGATTGATTTTGTTCATCTTCGTACTCATTTGTAGGATTTTCCCTTACTCCACCTAGATCTGTACTTGTCCTTGTTGGTTAATCCTAAGAAAACGTACCGGTTTCACTGTACAAAATTTTTTTGTACAAGTGTCGAACCTTTCCTTAAATAACCTATTGTGTTCTTTAGAAGTTAAATTAGGAATCGCAGATGGAACTTAACATCATTGATTCCAAATTTAACTTATCTGTTCTTAATGGTTTAGATTTGAATCGCAAGCGGAACTTAACACTATTGATTCAAATCCACCTATGTTATTAATTCCATTAAATATTAATTTCCAAAATTGGCTTCCAGGACTGCATGACGAGGCACATGGTTTTCTTGGATATGGGAGCAACCACCACCGCCTAGTCAAATCCTTTTAAGGAAAGCTAATATTTAATTTCCTTAAATAACTCTAGGTTAACCAAAAACAGCAATCGAATCACAAATTCGAAAAAAAAGAAAACACAAACTCGAAAAATAAATTCGATAAACTAGATTTAATTGCCTCTTGTATTTAGAATTCTTACAAAGAAAATAACTAGTATGATGCGGAAGAAAACTACTAGTTATACCTTCTCTTTGTAAGCTAATGACCTCAAGATCTTCTGCCGTATTCCTCGCCTCGCCTTGGACGTCGTGTGGGCGACGATCCTCCAAGATGAACACCACCCAAAAGCTTCCTCCTCTTCTTCTAAAATCCGACCACCACCACCACCAAGGAGAAGAGAGCAAAGGGAAAGGGAGAAGGGAGAGGGCCGACCACCAAGAGATCTCCAAGTAAGAGATAAGAGTTGTGTCTCATGAAGCCCCCTCTCCCCTTCTTTTATATTACTTGCCCAAGGCAAATATGGGAAAACTTTTTACAAAAAATAAAATTATCCAAGAGTTTTTCCTTTTCCCTTTTAATTTTTCCTTTTCTTTCCTCTTGATTGAATCAATCACCAAATTTGATTTTGTGATGATTTTAATTTATTTTATTATGGCTGGCCCCTTGCTTGGACACTAAGCAAGGTGGTCAGCCACCTCATCAAGGGAATAAAGGAAATATAATTTTTAAAAATTTTACAAGAAGAAATCCTCTTATAAAATTTACAAGCTCTCTTTCCTAAAGTAGGAGTTAAAAAAGGAAAGTTTTAAAAATTAAAACCATGTTTTAAAATTTAAAACTTCTCTAACAAAATTTTCTTTTTTAACATGATGATAGAAAATTTTAATTTTAAAACTTATCTCCCTTTTTTTTCTTAAACCATGAGGATGGTTAAAAAAGGAAAGTTTTAAAACTTTTAAAACTCTCTATTAAAACATGTGACCTAATTCAAATACGGAAAGTTTTAAAAATTAAAATCTCTCTTTTAAAACTTATAGTTTTCTACAAACAGAAGATTTTAAAAATTCAAAACACCCCTCCTATTTGAAATAATTGTGGTCGACCCCTACATGCTTGGTCACCAAGCAATAGGGACGACCCTATTAAAAGGAGATGTGGCCGGCCATTGCTTGGTCACCAAGCAATGGGCCGACCCCCTTCTTGGACACCAAGACGGGTCTTTCTTTAGATGGACTTGAGGCTTTAATGAGGCTACGACAGGGATCTATAGGAGAAATTGGTTTGACCTTCCGATGAGCTTGAGTATCGCATGTTCGCCCCGAACACACAACTCAAGTTCATCGATAATAACTCATTCCACTAGAGAGTTATTACCGCACTACCGCACCAATCCCAAATTACATTATGGGCTTCTTCTTATTATGAGTGTGTTAGTCTCCCTGTGTTTAAGATTACGAGTGTCCACTAATTAAGTAAGTTACTGACAACTCACTTAATTAATATCTAGCTCCAAGAGTAGTACCACTCAACTTCATTGTCATGTCAGACTTGGTCAACCTGCAGGGTTTAACATGACAATCCTTATGAGCTCCTCTTGGGGACATTCTCAACCTAGATAACTAGGACACAGATTCCTTCTATAATCAACAACACACACTATAAGTAATATCATTTCCCAACTTATCGGGCATATTGATTTATCGAGCTAAACCTCACCCTTTGATAAGTCAAAGAAATAAATATTAAATATATGTGCTTGTTATTATATTATGATTAAGAGCACACACTTCCATAATAACTAAGGTCTAGTTCTTTTACTAAGTCAGTACAAAAAGAACTTACCTAAATGGTCCTACTCAATACACTTAAAGTGTATCAGTGTAATTTATTAGTCAAGATAAACTAATACTTAATTACACTACAACTATTCTGATGGTTTGTTCCTTTTCCATTTTAGTCGTGAGCTACTTGTTTATAATTTATAGAGAACCGACAACATAATCTTCCGAGTGTGACACCACACTCCATGTTGTCTACTATATAAATTAATTGAATAATTACATTTAACAAATAAATACAGATATTGACCAATGTGATTCTTTTATTTCAAATAAATGTTTACAAAAGCTAACCTTTTAGTATACACTCTAACAGTCCTAACAAAGTCAATTGGTATTAGGGTTGAGTTGAGTTAGATTCTTTAGAGTTTGTTATTTCATCAAATTTTACATTGGTTGTTTCTTCAATTCTTAGTATAGTTTTATTGTAAACTCTATATCTTCTACTAGTTAGGGAGTACTCTACGAAGATTCTATTTTCTACTTTTAAGATAAAATTTTCTAAATGTTCTCTTGTATTTAATATGTAAAGAGGACATACAAATACCTTAAAGTATTTAATATTTGGTATTTTATTATAGTAAATTTTAAACAAGGTCTTATTGTGCTTTTTATTTATTGTTGTTCTATTTTGTACATAGTAGGCTGTACTAACAGTTTCTGCCCAAAAATATTTAGGTAACTAGTATTTATTAAGCATTGTTCTAGTGGCTTATTGGAGAGTTCTATTTTTTATTTCTACTATCTCGTTTTGTTGAGGTGTGTTGGGGCACGAGAATTCTTAGTGGTATCCATTTTCTAGGCATAATTTGGTGAACCTATGGTTTTTAAACTTACCACCGTTATCACTTCTAATTCTCTTGATTTTTTGATCATTTTCATTTTCAATTTGTTTATAAAAGTTGCTAAATATTTCAAATGTTTCATCTTTATTTTTTTAAGAATTTTACCTAAGTGAATCTTGAGTAATCGTCAATTATTACTAGAGAATATAAATTTCCATTAATGGACTTAACCTCGTGTGAGTTAAACAAATCTAAATGTAGTATTTCAAGGATTGAATTAGTTTGAGTTTGATTGGCCGGTTTGTGGGTTGACTTAGTCTGTTTTCCCTGTTGACAAGCATTACAAATTATTGAGTTTAAGTTGAGTAGTTTTGGTAGTCTTCTAACTAACCCATTTAATTTAGTGAGGTTTCTAAAATTAGTGTAGGACAGTCTCCTATGTAATAGCAGGGTTTCCTCTTTTTGTGTCAAGTGACACTTGAGTGAGGAGCTAGCTAGGTTGATTGTATAAATGTTATTATTCCCTAGCCCTTTTAATTTTATTATAGGGTCTTTTATGTGCTTAATTATATATTAAGTGGATGTAAACCTAACCTTATATTCTAAATCACACAGTTGACTAACACTGAGTAAATTGAATTTAAAATTTTCAATAAAGAGTACCTTATGAATAATGAAGTTAGATTCTAATTCAATGTTACTTATTCTAATTACCTTAAGTTTGCCATTATTTTCAAAGGCAAAATCTTTTGAGTGTTAGGGTTGTGAACATTGCTTGATCCCCGGTCATGTGTTGAGAGCAACCACTGTCCAATATCCACTTAGTTTCCTACGAAAGGTAGAAAGAAAGATTCAGTTTAAGTGTGACCTAAGTTTGAGTTTAATTTTAATTTTAAATTTTAAATTTTAAATTTGAATTATGAAGTTTAGATTCTGGATTTTAAATTTTGAGTTAAGATCCTTAGTCATCTCACTCGATCTATATTTTCCAGTCAGGGGATCCTATAGTTTTGTGCGATGAATTATGTTCAATTTAAGAGTTTGGTTTAACTTTGTGTTAGATTCGAGTTTAGCTTTGGGTTCAACAAACATTCCCTTTTTGGATAAACTTTTAAGCTATGATGAGTCATCTGAACATCATTAGAGTAAGCACACATTCGAAAATTTTCAAATAGTCCTATCCACTAAACTTAATACAAAACTCTAGTTTAACAAGTTAGGATTCGTAAGGGGTAGCTTTAGTTAGTTCCACTAAGCTAAATGTACCAGGTCGAAGTCATATTTTCTTAGACATGTGATACGGGTTATAATAGGTCGGCCTGTCGAATGAAGAAGGAGTCATGATCGAGAGGATAGGAGAAGTATATAGCCAATGTACCTTCGCGTGCTCGGTCAGACAAAGCCCAACCGAGCATAAAAGTACTTAGCCTTATAAAAGCTCGTAGTATATTACCGGCCGAGTGAAGGTCGAGCGAGCACCAAGGTGCCTTCACACGCTTGGTCAGGCAAAGCCCAACCGAGCATAAAGGTACTTAGCCTTATATTATCGGTCGAGTGAAGGCCGAGCGAGCACCAATGTGCCTACACGTGCTCGGTCAGGCAAAGCCCGACCGAGCGTAAAAGTACTTAGCCTTATAGAAGCTCGTAGTATATTATTGACCGAGTGAAGGTCGAGCGAGCACCAAGATGTCTTCAAGCGCTCGGTCAGGCAAAGCCCAACCGAGCGTAAAGGTACTTAGCCTTATAGAAGCTCGTAGTATATTATTGGCCAAGCTAAGATCGAGCGAGTACCAAGGTGCCTTCACGCGCTTGGACAGGCAAAGCCTGACCGAGCATAAAGGTACTTAGCCTTATAGAAGCTTGTAGTATATTACCGGTCGAGTGAAAGCTGAGCGAGTACCAATGTGCCTGCACGTGCTCGGTCAGGCAAAGTCCAACCGAGCGTAAATGTACTTAGCCTTATAGAAGCTCGTAATATATTACCGATCGAGTGAGGGTCGAACGAGTGCTAGTATGTGTATATGCGCCCGGTCGAATAAAGTATGACCAAGCGTAAGGGTACTTAGCCTTATCTATAGTTTTTAGTACGATCCCGGTCGAGTGAGGGCCAAGCGAGCACCCATGTGCTTACACACACTCGGTCAATTAAAGCTCGACCGAGCGTAAAATAATTTAGCCTTATAGAAACTCTTAGTATATTATTAGTCGGTTGAAAGCTAAGCAAGAACCAGTGTGTGTATATGTGCTCGGCCGGGTAAAACTTGACCGAACGTAAGGGCATTCATCCTTATAAAGCTCATGAACATTCTTGGCCGGAACATGCTTAACAAAAGGTATTCTTAAGGTATTCTCAATGTATATACGACCGACTTGAATGATTGGTCAAGAAATGCTTGACAGAAGTATATATAAATGTGACAACCTGGTAAATTCGGCAGGAAATGTCTTCTAGAAGCTTTTTCAATTATAATGACGTGTTCATTTGCATATCTCATCATAAATATGAGTCACAAATGACAAAAGAGGTACATCTGGGGTACAAAAAAGATGCCTTAAAAAGATTATTGCACGAAGCTTAGGAGATGACTTCATCTCCTAACAAATTCTAACAAATCGGGGACCACTTCATGACTACGGAGGTTACATGAGGTAGTATAAAAAGGGGAATCCTCTCTGTTGGCAAGGTAAGTAAGTTCTAGCATCTAAACTCTGTTTCAAAGTACTTTAATTACTGTTATTTTTCTTCTTCTTCCACCCTTGAGAGAGAAACTAACTTGAGTATCAGAGGGCCTAGCCATGGATCCCCACCCCGGTCATAGGTCACTAACGTTTTGTTGGTTTGTCTCACTATGCTCAGGATCGTGGAGAGGTTCTTCTAGATCTTTAGGAGACTATCTTCATCAAAGATCGTCGTTCACCAGAGCCATCACACCACTTCACAGATTTCAGACAGGATCAACATGCATAGACAGAGTTTCCCTAATCTGCTATAATCCAAAACTTCACTAGTACCGTTTATCAAGTTAAACTTTTGTCCCTATTTATTCTAATCCTGATTACTCAGCCGGGTAAATCATTATTTTTGGAGGTACCAACTAATTTGGAGCCCCCCTGAATTATTGAACGTTTGGGTTTAAGTTTTGGGTTTTTGTTGGTTTGTTTTATAGTTGTAGTTTACTTGCTTTTAGCTTATGTTTAGATTGTATTTATTTAAGTTAGATTAATTTAATTTAATTTTTTTGATTTGTACTTATTTTTGAAGGTGTAATTTTAGAAATTAAGAGGAGTTATTTGATTTGATTTATGTAATGAATTTTATCTTTTGGTATGTAGTATTGATTGGGTCCTACTTACGTGGTTAAGCACCCTTTTGAAACCCAAGCCTTAGTTATTTTTATATTTTGAGTCAAAGTTAAGAGTGATTTATATTTTATGTTGGGTTTATATTCGAGTTCAAATTTATTGTACACCACTCTTTGGGACCCAAGCATCATGTTTAGGTACTTGGTTCCCGAGGTAAACTTTTCTAATTGCCCTTTGAGCTCGTTGACTTGACTTTTCAGGATAGAGTTTTTTTTCTCAAGTTTTGCAACTTGAGTTGAATCTTTATCTTGAACTTGACTAGTCACTGAGATCATGTTCAGTTGTTCCTTAAGAAGGTTATTTTCCTTTATGAGTTGTTTAACGTGTTCCTTAGTTTTGACTAATCTTTTAGTTAAATAGGCAATTATTTTGAATGAATTTATACTAATAAGGGAATTTACCTCGGGTCGATCTAACCTAGATGAAGATTCGTAGCTTAACTCATTTTTGGACTCGTCGTTTTGATCTGTTTCTCCTCCGATTGTAATCAGTACGAGGTAGCTTGCTTGCTTCGGTTCATCTGCTCCTGATCCGTCTGAAGAGGATTCGTCTCAAGTTGCTTTTAGTACTTTCTTCTGCTTCTTTTTGATTTGGTCTTCGTTTGGACATTCATGTTTAAAGTGCCTCTTTTGTTGCAACCATAGCACGTGATGTTTGCCTTTATGTTGTTGGATGCTAATTTGGACGTCTTATTTGTGTCCTGTTTGGTGAGGCTTTTCTTGTGTCTAGTGAGCATCTTCTTCACCAGGTTCACCAGTTGGTCTTCTTCATCTAGTTCGGATTTAGCCCCATCTTTAGGTTTAGTTCCTTTTGATGTACCTATAAGAAAAGCAATTCCTCTCTCGACCTTTGGGACATTAGTTTGTTAATAGAGCTTTAACTCACAAAATAATTTGTCTAGTTTTAATTTAGAGAGGTTCCTCGAAACCTTATAGGCATCTATGATCGATGCCCATAGTGTGTTTCAGGGGAACGAGTTAAGAGCGTACCTTATTATATCTCGATTTTCGATCTGGTGTCCGATTAGGTGAAGGCCATTGAGGTTGTCCTTGATTCTCACATATAGTTGGCTCACAGTTTCTCCATCCTGCATTTTAATATTAAATAAAGAATTTAGGAGTAGGTCGCGTTTTGTTACCTTTGAATTGGGAGTTCCTTCGTGTAGATCGACGAGCTTATCCCAAAGCTCCTTTGCGTTCTCGTGAGGGCCGACTCGATTGAGCTCTTCCTTTGTGAGTCCGCACTGGATCATGTTGAAAACTTTGGAATTGGTTTGGTTCTTCTTTTTATCTTCTGGACTCCATCTTTCAAGATCGAGTGGTACTTTTATTGCTTCGTCTACAGGTGCACGGTGCCCTCATCGGATGATAAACCATTGCTCAATGTCCTTCTTGAGATAAACCTCCACTCTTTTCTTCCAGTACGGAAAGTAATTTCCGTTGAAAAAAGGAGGGTGAGTGGTGTTGAATCCCTCCAATTGATCCATTTAATTCCTGAAAAAGAAAACTAAAGAGAGGTACCAAGACTTGTTCTTGAATTAGTAGTGTTTGAAGAAAAAAATATTAACGACTCGAGTGATATTGCACCAACTTCGAGTAATAACAAAACGAGAAAGAGTTATTTGAAGAGGTAAAAATTTACCAATTCAAATAAAGTATGAAAAATTGAAATCCGAAAAGAAAGTAAAGTAATTCCCCCTGGCTTGATTGGTGGTTGCACCAATTCAGAGCAGAATTTGCTTTGATATCACTTGTTGGATCGAATCACACGTGAAAGAGGGGGGGGTGAATCATGTGGTTTTAAAAATTCATTCTTTACGATTTTGAAAACAAAGTGCACACAACAGAAATTAAGTAAGAAAAAAACACAAGAAAACACGACCGATTTTACTTGGTTCAGAGTTTTCGGCGACTCCTACTCCAAGACCCAAGTCTTACAGACCTATCGATAGGTAATCTACTAAAATATCTCTTCCGGTATCTCCGAAAGAGGGCATTGAGTACAAGAAAAGTTAGAACAAATGCAACACCCCGCACTTGTTCTTTGGCAGTAATTAATTACAAAGAAACAACTTTGTTACCGACACGTAGGGATCCAAGTGAGAACGCTCGTGTGTTGGTATCAGCATGCCAGCCGTGATTGGAAGTCCTCGAAGCAGTAGTCGGGCACAAAAGCTTTGCAGCAAAGTCACAACAGGAAGTTGGAGTAGTAGGAACCTTAAATGGGCATGCAGTAGCTCCTATTTTAATTCTATCTTGAAGTTTGGTCGAGTCCCCCTTATAAAGGGTGTGGAAGGCGCCTCTAAAGGCCTTGAAGGTGCCTCCAACCTGACAAATTTGATCCCAAACAAGCTGTGCCTTATCTACGACGAGGTCCAAACTTTATCCCGTGGAAGGCGCCTTCTATGCATTGAAGACGCCTTCTATGCATTGAAGACGCCTTCTATTAACAGTACCAAGGCACCTTCCATGAAGGTGTTGGTGCAATATCCCTTGGGTCAAGGTTATTCAGGTTGACTAAGCTTGAATTGGTTCAAACTTGAGTTGTAATGTGTGAGTTTCGATATTTGACAATATATAAAGATCACTTTGAAAATGCATGGAGATTGTAGGAGTAATCGCCCATTTGGGATATTGGTCAAGGTTGACTAGGTTGATAAGAAGAAGAGTCAAGTAGGTCAAGGTTGACTGAATACTTGACTGAGAAAGTCCTAACTGGAGGTTAGGCAAGGATAAGTCTAACGGGAAGATTGGCAGAAGAGGAAAATCCAAGTGGGACATTGTTGACTGGACACTTTGTGTTGAAAGTCCTGGTAAGTGATGTTGGTGCAATATCCTTCAGGTCAAGGTTGACCTGGGTAACCAAGCTGAGTCTTGGTTTGGGTTTAGATGTTTGACAATAAGATATTGATTGAAGAAGAGTCAAGTAGGTCAAGGTTGACTGGATACTTGACTGGGAAGTCCTAACTGGGATGTTAGGCAAAATGAAAGTCCTGGTGAGTGAAGCCAGGCAGAAGAAAAGTCCTGGTGAGTGAAGCCAGGCAGAAGGAAGTCCTAGTGAGTGAAGCTAGGCAGATGGAAATCCTGGTGAGTGAAGCCAGGTGAAAGTCCTAGTGAGTGAAGCTAGGCAGATGGAAATCCTGGTGAGTGAAGCCAGGTGAAAGTCCTAGTGAGTGAAGCTAGGCAGGGTGAAAACCCTAGTGAGTGAAGCTAGGTGAAAGCCCTGGTGAGTGAAGCCAGGCAAGGGAAAATCCAGATGGATCAAGGATGATCGGACATCTGGTGCTGGGAAGTCCAAGTAGGTCAAAGGATTGACTGGATACTTGGCATGAAAGAAAAGTCCAAGTAGGTCAAAGGGATTGACCGGATACTTGGCACAGAGAAAAGTCCAAGTGGGTCAAAGGGATTGACCGGACACTTGGTAAGGGAGTCCTAGCAGGTCAAGGGAGTGACTAGATGCTAGGCATGACATACCAACAGGTCAAGGTTGACCGAATGTTGGTTAGGGATGTTTGGGACTTGGTTTTGGACAAAAACCAAGTGCTGGATCGATCCGTGGATCGATCCAGGCTCTGGATCGATCCAGACCTGTCCCAGCGAACAGAAAGCTTCTGGATCGATCCGTGGATCGATCCAGAGGTCCCAATCGATCAGTGGATCGATTGGGACGCGGCTGCTTCGCGGATCGATCCAGGCGCGTTTCCAGAGCACAGAGGCGCTCTGGATCGATCCGTGGATCGATCCAAAACCTCCCCGATCGATTGGGAACATTCGAATCAATCGGGATCCGACCGTTGGCGTCGTTTATAGCTGCAGGCGTTCGATGGCTGCGAGAGAACTTCACCGATTCACTCCAGAGCTCTCGCCTACTCCTCCACAGCGCTCTCAAAGATCAGGTCGCCAGTTCTTGAAGGATCTTGGAAGCTTTCCAAGTCAAGAGGCGGATCAAAGGCAAGAAGAGAAGCTAGGGTTAGGGTTTTCTGTACTCATTGTAAGCTTTGCGCTTGTATTTTGTTTCCCTTTCCTTTCTTCTTGTACTGAGAGTCTTGTAGGGCTTCTCCGCCCTCGGTAGTTACCGAAAAGGAGTGTTTTCATAGTGGAGGGTGCGTGCGTGGTGTGGATCCTTGGACTAGTCACCTCTTGTGAGGTGGATACCAAGTAAACCAACCGTGTTAGCGTTGTTGCATTTGTTTCTGTATTTTCCGCTGCATATTCTTGAAGAAACAAGCAACGCCAAGCAACGCCGAGCACCGAGAGAACGCGACGAGCTATTCACCCCCCCTCTAGCTACTTTTAGTCCTAACAAGTGGTATCAGAGCCCGGACTGCCAGAAGGTTTAACCGCCGACTGTGCACAAGAGCTATGGTCTGATTGAACCATGTGAGTACAATATTGACCTCGAACAAAGAAAGTGGGGGCTCCTATGTTCGGATCAAGAGGACCAAACACCAGGCAGGAAGTCCTAGTAGGTCAGGTGGACCGAGGGGCAGGAAGTCCTAGTTGCGGCTAGGCAAGGAAGTCCTAGTAGGTCGGGTAGACCGAGGGGCAGGAAGTCCTAGTAGGTCGAGTAGACCGAGGGGCAGGAAGACCTGGTGGGTCAAGGATCGGACGTGGGAAGCTCATGGTCCTTTGTTTGAGGGGGGATTGTTGGGGTTGCAAGGTTGCAAACATAGTCCCATATTGAAAACACATGGAAAAGATCATGGGTTTATAAGAAAAAGATATCTCTATTGGCATGAGGCCTTTTGGGTAGAGCCCAAGAGCAAAACCATGAGGGCTTAGGCCCAAAGTGGACAATATCATGTCATTGTGGAGATATCTAAATTCTTTTCGATCCTACAATTGGTATCAGAGCGAGGCCGCTCTTCACCGGAATCATCGCCGGAAGGGTCAAGCATAACAACAAAAGCTAGAGGGTGAAGAAGTTGGAGCAAATTCATCAAAGTCAAAGAATTCAAGAAGCTCAACTTCAAGATGCAATTCCAAGATGGACTTGGATTTGATACAAGGGTGGCTCCACCATACACATCGGCAAGCTTCGATTCTTGGAGATCAAGAATTGAAAATTTTCTTATGATGGAGATAGAGCAATGGTTTGCTCTCATGGAAGGTTTTGAAGCTCCCACAAATTCCAAGGGCAAAGTACTCAAAAGGAGCAAGTGGAGCAAAGACCAAATCCAAAGATGTGAGGCCAATGACAAAGTGACCAAGCTTTTGGTCAATTTATTGCCAAGCAACATCTTGGAACAAATTGGAGAGTTTGAAGATGCCAAGGAGCTTTGGAGCAAATTGGCAAGAATTCATGAGATCCCCTCCACTGTATCAAATCAAGAAGAATCCAAAGAGGGCGACTCATTGGATCAAGACCAAGAGGAGGACTCCGAGGTTGAGAGATACTCAACCTCCGAAGAAGAGGAAATCCAAGAAGCTTCATCCTCAAGGGAATGCACCGAAGGGAACAAGGAGGGAGCATACTCCTTGTTTCACATTCAAGATGATGAAGCCTCCACCTCTAGGATTGAGGGGGAGCAATCCTTGGTGACACCGGAGCAAGAAGAAGAAGAAGCTTCTACATCCGGGTCAAGAGAAGAAGAGGAGGAAGAAGCGTCTACCTCCACAAGTCAAGAAAAACCAAATGGAGGAGAATCAAGGTCCGATCAAGAGGAAGCTTCTACCTCCGGATCCAAAGAAAAAGATGCCACCCCTACAAGCAAAGGTATAAATATTTCAATTAATAATAAAAATCATATTATATGCTTTGAGTGTAGGGAACATGGGCACTACAAGAGCAAGTGCCCTAAATTGGCCAAGAAGAAGGGCCAAGTGGCACAAAAGGGCAAGGCGAAGCCCAAGGAGATCATTCCCAACACAAAGAAGAGCAAGGAGCATATTATATGCTTCTCTTGCAATCAAAAGGGGCATTACCGAAGTCAATGCCCCAAGGGGAAGAAGGTGGTCAAGGCTCAAGGAGGCACTAGGCAAGGGGGAGCCTCCAAGGTAAAGAAGAAGGTAACATTTATTGAGCCTAACCCTTTACATTATGGTAAAAAGCATGATAGTTCTAACTTTTATCATTTTAATGCGATTTACCATAAGAATAGGAAGCATGAGGGCTTTAAGGAAAAGCATGTGGCCCTACATGCCAAAACTACTATCCCTAAGGCTAGGAATGTAGGTAAAAACCTAGGCGATAACTCTAAGGATGTAAGATACAAGCCTAGAAACAAAAATGCTCATGGATCAAATGAAAAACCAAAAACTAAGGACTTAGTGATAGAAAATCAAGTCTTGAGATCAAGGCTTGATAAAATGGAAAAGACCCTAAAAAGGATGGAAAATATCCTATTAGGGCAAAATGAGCATAACCTAGGTTTAGGGGTACAAAAGCCATCCAATGGCCATAGAGGTTTGGGATACAAACCAAAGGCTAAGAAGGATGTGCCCTCTTACCATAGAGTTCCATATAGTTATGGAACAAACCCTAGGTCTAGTGGTCAAGCCAAGAATACTAGGGAAGTCATCCCTAAGAGTATTTTTGCAATAAATGTGACTAAGACTTCTAAGAAGTCTAAGAAAGTCACAAACAAGGTCACAAGGGAGGTTATCCCTAGAGTTGACCTAGAAAATGTGACCAAGGCTTCTAAGAAGCCCAACAAGGTCACTAGGAAGGTATCTAGGGAAGTTATCCCTAGTGAGTACCTAGAGCATCCAAGGAGCACCAATAGGTGTTGGGTTCCTAGGAGCATCTTCTCTACCCCATAGATGGGTTAGAGAGTGTCAACTCCGATTAGAAGGGTAGTTAACCCAACTTTGAGGAAATGGACACTCAAGGAGCATTTTCAAGGTTTTAGTTAACCTTTGAAAATGAAATGGACCTATTGATTACTCCTTGAAAGAGTAAAATGTGCCTAATGGTGGAAGAATTGATTTTAATCTTAAATGGCACATATTGGAAAATTCATAAGAACTATCAAGTTGGGTTTTTGGTATGTTCTTAGGCAATTTAAGGCAATCCGGGCCTTAAATTTAAAAGTGCTACTCTTGAGGAAAAATGGAATATGCCAACATTTGAGGACATGTTTATTTTAATTGGCATAAATTAATCAAGGGAATAAGAAATGCAAACTTAGGTTTTGGCACTCTCTTGAAGCACTTTGGGCAATCTAGGGTTTAAGTTTTAGGATTAGCTAAGATTAGTGATACTTAGATAGGTAATCTGGGTATATTTTATTTATGCTAAACCATGCCATGATTGTTTGCTCATAATATGCCATGACATCATATTTTATCTTATTTGGATTTTGCATTCATGACTTATCATGAAAAATACAAAAATACCATGTCATGCCATACATACATCATGTAGTTATAGAAATCTTTCTTTTGAAAGCTATTTTATTTTGATGTATGCCATAACATAATCATGCATTAAGTTCAATTCCTTGTAATTAAGGACGAATGGCATTTAACGACACTTATTGACAAGTGACATCCTGGGTGGATGTCTAATATCTCTAAAATGCCTAGATAGATATGCATGATCCCTAGAATAGGGCAAAACCAAATTTTACATCTCACAAAGACCTATAAGGTGACTTGTATGTGTTTTAGTGCATATTATATACAAGTGAGATGTTAGGATGATGAACAACGCTCAAGATGTTGATTTAGTTCATTCCTTTGAGTTTTAAATTCATCAAAACACATAGTTATGTGTTTTCCCATCATTGGGAAAGCTAATGTACAAGTCATGTGCATTATGCCCAAGGAACATGATGGGATATTGGTTTTGAAAATGTTTTTAAAATGTTTTTGGAAAACCTTGGTGAAGGCTATCTTTTGATAGTAATCACCATTGAATAGTTAGACACAAACTTGAAGAAAAACACTAAAGTTTTTGCAAGTTTTCAAGTTTGTGTCAATCCTTAAAAAATATGATGTATTTTCATAGAAAACTATTTTTCCATGATTAAGTATGCCCTAAATAATGTCTACACGAAATTTCATAATTTTTGGATTTTTGTAGAATTTCCTAGGGGTTTCTGAAGTTGACTGAAATGGAATTTCAGCAACTATCAGAGCTCTGATCGATCCATGGATCGATTGGAGTTCCCGAATCGATCCATGGATCGATTCAAACGGCAATTCCCGCGAGCAGGAGCTCGCTGGATCGATCAGCCGATCGATCCAGGGAGTCTGAATCGATCCGTGGATCGATTCAGAAAGGTTCAATCGATTGGAACCCAACTCCAATCGATCCAAGTTGCTGATTTTGGCTGGGAAGGCCTGATTTCAGCATCTTTGAACCTCTTTGAGTCTAGGTAACCATTCCAAACCCCTTAAATACATTTGTATACATACAAAGGGTGTTTTCATGTTGAAAACAAGGATGGATTGGTTAACGAAGACTAAGTAGAAGTTTAGGTTGAGGTTGTTTCAAATTTTGAATATTTGAACCTCAAAACTTCCAAATTTGGGTTTCCTAATGTTTTAGGGATTCCAAGTCATTGTTGGTGCAATGACAGAAGTTACCACCATGTCTTTAGGGGGAGGGACTCTTTAAAGACATGAAAATTATTTTTCATGAACCTTGGAACGTGGTTAACCTTCTGTTGTGAACTTGCTCAAGGTTGAGCATTTAAACTTGAAATGGGGAGTGGATATCCTCATTATTTCAAGTGGACACTCATGTGGTCGATAATGCTCAAGGTTGGGTAGTTGTCTACATTGAGGGAGAAGTTAAGGATAGATGAAGGGTGTGGGACCTTCATTATCGTGTTGATCACAACGAGTGATGTTGTGAACAACGATGAGCAACTCTTCAGGGGGAGAGTCTTCAACAAATGGATTTGTTGAAGTGTGCCCAGAATTGGAGCATAGGTTGATGTGTGTCCAACGATGGGTTGATGTGTGCCAATAGGGGGAGAATGTATGGTTAAGATTAGTCCTTCATTACCTATGGGAAGGTCATAGGGGGAGAATGAAAGGACTCATGAAAGGGAGTAAGTTAGGCTTTCATTACCTAGAGGGAGTTTGCCCTCTTAGGGGGAGAATGAAGAGCTTAATTTATGCTTTCATTACCTAGTGGCATGAAGAAGGAGGCTATGGGATTAGCCTAACTTACATATGGGATTGTAAGTGTTATTGTGGTATTGTCAAACATCAAAAGGGGAGATTGTTGGTGCAATATCCTTCAGTCAAGGTTGACTGGGTAACCAAGCCGAGTCTTGGTTTGAGTTTAGATGTTTGACAATAAGATATTGATTGAAGAAGAGTCAAGTAGGTCAAGGTTGTTGGATACTTGATCAAGTCCTAACTGGGATGTTAGGCAAAATGAAAGTCCCGGTGAGTGAAGCAGGCAGAAGAAAAGTCCCGTGAGTGAAGCCAGTAAGGAAGTCCTAGTGAGTGAAGCTAGGCGGATGGAAATCGTGAGTGAAGCCGGTGAAAGTCCTAGTGAGTGAAGCTAGGCGGATGGAAATCGTGAGTGAAGCCGGTGAAAGTCCTAGTGAGTGAAGCTAGGCGGGGTGAAAACCCTAGTGAGTGAAGCTAGGTGAAAGCCCCGTGAGTGAAGCCGCAAGGAAAATCCAGATGGATCAAGGATGATCGGACATCCGGTCGGGAAGTCCAAGTAGGTCAAAGGATTGTTGGATACTTGGCATGAAAGAAAGTCCAAGTAGGTCAAAGGGATTGACCGGATACTTGCAGAGAAAAGTCCAAGTGGGTCAAAGGATTGACCGGACACTTGGTAAGGGAGTCCTAGCAGTCAAGGAGTGACTAGATGCTAGGCATGACATACCAACAGTCAAGGTTGAGAATGTTGGTTAGGGATGTTTGGGACTTGGTTTTGGACAAAACCAAGTCTTGGATCGATCCGTGGATCGATCAGCTCTGATCGATCGGTGGATCGATCCGACTGTTCCAAGAACCACGGATCGATCCGTGGATCGATCAGAGGTCCCAATCGATCGGTGGATCGATTGGGACGCTGCGATGGCCGGATCGATCCGTGGATCGATCCGCCGTTCGAGAAAGGCGCCTGGATCGATCCGTGGATCGATCCAAAGCCTCCCCGATCGATTGGGAACATTCGAATCGATCGGGATCCGACCGTTGGCGTCGTTTATAGCTGCAGGCGTTCGATGGCTGCGAGAGAACTTCACCGATTCACTCCAGAGCTCTCGCCTACTCCTCCACAGCGCTCTCAAAGATCAGGTCGCCAGTTCTTGAAGGATCTTGGAAGCTTTCCAAGTCAAGAGGCGGATCAAAGGCAAGAAGAGAAGCTAGGGTTAGGGTTTTCTGTACTCATTGTAAGCTTTGCGCTTGTATTTTGTTTCCCTTTCCTTTCTTCTTGTACTGAGAGTCTTGTAGGGCTTCTCCGCCCTCGGTAGTTACCGAAAAGGAGTGTTTTCATAGTGGAGGGTGCGTGCGTGGTGTGGATCCTTGGACTAGTCACCTCTTGTGAGGTGGATACCAAGTAAACCAACCGTGTTAGCGTTGTTGCATTTGTTTCTGTATTTTCCGCTGCATATTCTTGAAGAAACAAGCAACGCCAAGCAACGCCGAGCACCGAGAGAACGCGACGAGCTATTCACCCCCCCTCTAGCTACTTTTGGTCCTAACAAGTGAAGCCAGGCAGAAGGAAAATCCTAGTGAGTGAAGCTAGTTAAAAGTCCTGGCGAGTGAAGTCAGACAGAAGGAAAGTCCTGGTGAGTGAAGTCAGACCATGAGAAAATCCTGGTGAGTGAAGCCAGGTGAAGGACCTAGTGAGTGAAATTAGGCAGATGGAAATCTTGGTGAGTGAAACTAGGTGAAAGTCTTAGTGAGTAAAGTTAAGCAGTAAGAATGTCCTGGTGAGTGAAGCCAGACAATGGAATTCTAGGTGGGTCAAGGATGACCGAACGTCTGGTGATTGGAAGTCTAAGTAGGTCAAAGGATTGACCGGATACTTGGCATAAGTTGAGAAGTCCAAGAGGGTCAAGGGATTGACCGGACACTTGGTGAAAAAGTCCGAGCAGGTCAAAGTTGGCCGGATGCTGAGCAATGAGGAGTCCCAATAGGTTAAGGTTGACTGAATATTGGGTTTAGGAACCCTAGACGTAAGTTAGGCAAGTTATGGTTGGTCAATCGATTAGGTGATTGATTGAACCAGAGCTCAATCGATTAGCCGATCTATTAGGAGTGTGCTGCGAGTGAAAGCAACCCAATCGATTGGGGAGACCTTCTCGTGAGCACAGAAAGGTTTCCAATTGATTAGTCAATCGATTGGGCCATGCCAATCAATCAGTCGATCGATTGTGGATGGATTTCTTGTAGGAATGCAAGGAAGCCTGAATCGATCGATCAATCGGTTTAGGGCTTTTTTCAGGGAGAGCACAGAGGCGCTCTGAATCTATCTGTCGATTGATCCAAGCATTCCCAATCGATTGGTTAATCGATTGAGATATGCCCATTGAGCAGGATGTAAATTTTGGACGGGTGGGATCACTGGGATCTAATATGGCAATCGATTGGGAGGAGACCCAATCGATTGAGAGCCCTAGATCGTGTAATATAAAAGCGAAAGTGAGTTCAAATGAGGTAGCGCTTACACAAAGTCTTCTTCCGGATCTTCACTCAATTTTCTTCGCCACTCTCCACTAGTTCTTGGATGTTCTTAGGGATAAGTGCTGCTGCAATTCCAAGGTTCAGATCAAGCAAGATAAGGTTTTTAGTTTATACACTTATGTATTTTCTTTTTGTTTGAGTGCATCTTGTTGTGAGGAGATTGTATGAGGTTTTTCCACCTCCGGTAGTTATCAAGGAGTTTCTTTCTTAGTGGAGAATGCTCGTGTGTGTTGATCCTTGGATTAGTCATCTCTTCTTGAGGTGGATACCAAGTAAATCTTGGTGTTAGCATTATGAGCTTACTGTGAGATTTTCCGTTGCAACATCATCATCTACAAAGTAAGCGAACAAGCATGACAACTATTTACCCCTAGCTCTCGAAGTTACCCAACAGAAGGCACCTTCCATCACTTGGAAGGTGCCTCAGGTGAACATTACCCGAGGCTTTTTGTGCTTTTTGTGTCTTGCAAAATGTGTTAGTCCAATAAATCTGCAAGACAAATATTAGCACAACAATAATAAAGAGTAGTAATTAGATCCTGTCTCCCTGAGACCAGGATCTAGTCAAGGTCTAGATTTAGGTTTCTGAAATGGGCCTAAATCGGACTGACTCCTACTGTCCTTTTGAATGGGGACACGTCCTCACTTGGTCACTCTCCTCCAGTGACTTACCTCTATTTACCAGGTGTAGAGTTGCCTATGGAATCACACATCCAGACTTCGGGAATCAAACATCCTGACCTATTGGAATTTCACATCCGGTCTCCATCCATCGAGAATTGCACATCTCGACTTACAGGAATCAAACATCCGGTCTTCACTCATCGAGAATCGCACATCCTGACTTACCGAAATCGCACATCCGGTCTTCTCCAATCGGGAATCACACATCCTGACTTGCCGGAATTGCACATCCGATCTTCTCCAACAGGAATCACACATCCCGACTTGCCAAAATCACATATCCGGACTTCACTAATCGGGAATCGAACATTTCGACTGCCAATCAGGAATCGAACATCCTGGAACCTATGCACTCGGTAAATGCATTAGATCATGATAACACCTAACTTAACTCGCTTTGTCATTCATCAAAATCTGAGTTAGACTGTTAGTGCAAATTACACCAACAGTAATAGTCTTTTGGACACGTCTTGTTGAGGTCATGAAAATCGATGCAGACTCTCCATTTACCCCCAGGTTTATATACCAACTCCATATTAGCAAGCCATTATGTTTGAATTACTTGATCCTACTCTGATGAAAAGCTACGGTTCTTCTACCAAATAAGTTTAGCTTCTGGGAGTGCGTTTAGTCGGTGAACCATTATAGTAAATGAAACTCATGTAACATCTTTAGAGGACCAGGCAAAAGCATTATAATTGCGTAAGAGGCATCCAACATGCCACTCAAGTGATCTTGTCTGGTCGGTTGGGATATATCCATACATTTTCATGATTTTCCTCTGGTAAAGATATTGGCGTCTTTTGGACGACTTGAACAACACTATCTTGAGTTTGGTGAATTTTATGCGAATTGGTTCAGATTATGTCCACGTAGCATTTTCTCGCCATCAACTGATTGCCTTTCACCTCTCCCACTTGACTCCCTATCGGAAATTTAACTTCTGGTGAAAAGTGGAGACTACTGCTTGAAAAGCATTTAATATCGACCTCACTAGTATGAAATTATAGGCCGAAACGATATTCACGATGATAAAGGATGTTTGTCGAGTTCATATTAATGATTCTTATTTTAAGGAAAGAGAGAGATTAATTTGACTTATAGGTTGTACCTCATGTATTGTGAAATCATGCATGGGAGTATGTTTGGGATGGAGTTCCTTACTGTCCAACTGCATCTCATTGAATGTTGTTTTAAAGATGATGTTGACAGAGTTATCCGTGTCAACAAATACTCTTTTTACTCGATAATTAGCGATGAAAGCCTTGATCACTAAAGCATCATCATGTGGAGCCTCAATTCCCCCAGATCCTCATGTTCAAAATTTATGGAAGGATCCTATCCTCTTCCCCAACTGGCACTAATAACATAACTTTCTAACCTTTTGCCATGAACCCTTTAAGTCCGAGTGAAGTCTCCATCTGTGGGTCTACCTAAGATTATATTTACAGTTCCTCAAGTATTAATCTTTTCCTTGCTAGTGTCTCTTTTTCAACATTCTATCGAGATCGAGAGGAGCTTCAAGGTTCTTTCAGAGAATGAGATCATCGACTTACGAATTAGTCGGTATCATGGTGGCGACGATGCTTGTAAGGTTCAGAAGATTTTCTCTTACCCAACTTGCTTTGCTTGGCACTTCGTTAGTCAGCTATTCGTTTCAATTCCCTTGCATACTACTGACAACCTAAAATGGAGTGAGCATTTGATTGATGATAAGCACAATACTGAGTCACCTCGAGGGATTGTTGGCCATATTTGAGAATAGTTGGGCTACCTCCATGACTTACATCATTTTTTCTCCTCTTCTACTGAATTCTCGAGTCGGAGTCAGGGTTGATATCTCCTTTCTTTTTGTTGACTGAGCTTACTTGACTTCTATATATTTTAGTGCTCGAACTTGTAACCCTTCAAAGTTTGTTAGAGGCTTTTTTTACCAAGGATTTGAAAAAATCTCCATCAATTAGGCATTGAGAGAAGATACTAACCTGCACTTCTGGGGTAACCGAGGGGGTATCTGTTAGGATCCTTTGTACGCGGCTAGAGAGGGGGGTGTGAATAGCCGACCCCAATTTCTCGTTTTTCTTCCTACAATTCGTTAGCGCAGCGGAAAAACAAACAAGGAAACGAAAACAAGAAGATCAAACCTCAACGCGTCGATGTAACGAGGTTCGGAGATTAGGGCTCCTACTCCTCGGCGTGTCCGTAAGGTGGACGAGTCCAGTCAATCCGTCGGTGGATGAGTCCCCGGAGAACCGGCTAATACAATATACTCCTTGTGGGTGGAGAAACCTCGCCACAATATTCTTGCAACAGCAAGAAAGGAATACAACAAGAAATACAAGAAGACAAGAACAATGAATGTAAAAACACAGGTTTTCTTGCCTCCTTGCCGACTGGATTTCGTTGAAGCAGCAGCTCCTCAGAACACCTACAACAGCAGGATATCCCAGTCGAGAAGCTCACGCGAAGCTTGCGAAGAAGAGCTCAACAAAGCTCAAGCACCAGAACAGCAGCTCTGTAGCAGAAGAGAAGAGGAAGTCCTTGCCCTGTAGAAGCCCTCAGCCCCTTTATACCTGCGAAGGAGAAACAGCGAAGAAACTAGCCGTTGCAACGCAACGGCTAGAACCCTGATCGGTCTGCGGACCGATCAGGCCCTGCGCTGATCGGTCCTCCAGACCGATCAGCCAGTGCACAGACCTTCTGTGCGTACTCTGATCGGTCTGCGGACCGATCAGGCTCTGTCCTGATCGGTCCCCAGACCGATCCCAGCTCTCTTACAGACAGAGAATCGCTCGTCTCTTGATCGGTCGTGGAGACCGATCAGGAGCTTCTTTTCTCCGCTTCTGATCGTTGCCTGATCGGTCTGTGGACCGATCAGGAACTCCACAGTATGCTACTGAGTGGAATCTGATCGGTCACCAGACCGATCAGGAAACACTGAGTATCACTGGATCGGTCTGCGGACCGATCCAACTCCTAGGTTTAGAGTGCCCCTCTAACCTAGTTCGGAGAACGAGCTACCAAGCCCTCTCCGACTCCATATGCCAAGCTTCACTCACTTGGACTTAACAACACCAGATGTCCGATCACCCTTGATCCATCTGGATTTTCCCTGCCGGCTTCACTTTCCGGGACTTTCACCTAGCTTCACTCACTAGGGTTTTCACACCGCCTAACATCCCAGTTAGGACTTTCACTGCCCGGCTTCACTCACGGGACTTTCCAACCGCCTAACATCCAGTTAGGACTTTCCCACTGCTTCACTCACCAGGACTTTCCACACCGCCTAACATCCAGTTAGGACTTTCCCACTGCCTGGCTTCACTCACCAGGACTTTCCACACTGCCTAACATCCCAGTTAGGACTTTCTCATTCACCTAGCTTCACTCACTAGGATTTTCACCTGGCTTCACTCACCAGGATTTTCCCGAATGCCTGACTTCACTCACCAGGACTTTTCCCCGTGCCAAACTCCCTGTTTGGACTTCTCCGTGCCAAGTCTCCATACTTGGACTTTTCCAGTGCCAAGTCTCCATACTTGGACTTTTCCCGTGCCAAGTCTCCATACTTGGACTTTTCGCGTGCCAAGCTCCCTGCTTGGACTTTTCCAGTGCCAAGTCTCCATACTTGGACTTTTCCAGTGCCAAGCTCCCTGCTTAGGCTTTTCCGTTGCCAAGTCTCCATACTTGGACTTTTTCCCGAATCAGATCAACCAGGTCAACCTTGACCTATGGTTACACCAATAATCTCCCAACCATCTATTCTTGTCCCATATCAAGAATAGAACTCTCTCACGAGTGTCAAACATCAACATGCAACTCAACTAGGTCAACCTTGACCTAAGGTTGCATCGACAATCTTCCCAAGTCAAACATCAAAATACAACTCGAGTCAAGTCACCTCGAGTCGGGTCAACCAGGTCAACCTTGACCTAAGGTTGCACCAACAATCTCCCCCTTTTTGATGTTTGACAAAACCATAATCAAGTTAGGTTTTCAATCATCTTCCAATGTCCAATGTTCTTTCCTTGAACATTCTCTGGACATTCTCCCCTTAGGTTAACCCGATAACCTAATTTGGGGTCTCCAATAATTCTCCCCCTTTTTGACACACATCAAAAAGAATTCCAATGTTCTTCCTTGACATTCTTTCCCTAGCTTAGGTTAAACCGATAACCTAACTTGGGTTCTCCAATAATTCTCCAATGAACACTCTCCCCTTTTTGACACACATCAAAAAGAAAAAGGAGAGTATCAAGGTCAAGAGTTTCTTCCTAATGAAAGTCCCATACCTTTCATTGAAACTCTTAATTTCCCCCTTGATACTAAACTCAACAATCAATTTAGTGATAATCCCATATCACTAATCCTCAAAAGTCTTAAGGAGTACAAACTCCCCCTAAAAGTCAACTCCTCTTGACAATTAGGTAAAACTCCCCCTAAAGGTCAACTCCCCCTTGACCATTGCACCAACAATGTCTTTGAGAGTTCCAAACCTTTAGAAATCCACAAAACCCAACTTCCAGCTGAAATTTCAGACCAACAGCTGAAATCAGAAACTGGCACGCTCTGATCGGTCCCCAGACCGATCAGAAACCCCATGGATCGGTCCCCAGACCGATCAAGCCTTCACCAAATCTCACTCGTGCTACTGGAACCTACTGGATCAGTCTGCAGACCGATCCATGCTTCACTGGATCGGTCCGCAGACCGATCAGGACTTACCTGGATCGGTCCCCAGACCGATCCAGACTCTGATAGGCAGATTTCTGAAATTTCCTTCCCGAAATTCAGAAACTCCTAGAAAATTCCAGAAAATTCGAAAAAATGTGAAATTTTGAGGATACATTCCTCATAACATACACTATCATGGAAAAATAGTTTTCTATGAGAATAACTTCCATTTTCAAATCTTGATACAAAATTCAAAAACTTTGAAATAGTTCAAAGTTAAGTCAACTTTGTATCACAATGTTCAATGATGAATGCTATCACTAGGAAAGCTTCATCAAGGTTTTTCAAAACAATTTTGAAATGATTTCAAACCCTTTAATTTGGGACCACAATCTTAGGGCTATATGCACATGACTTGTACACAAGCTTTCCCTATGATCCCAATTTTCTTGAATTAGGCTCATCTAGGTACAAAAACTATGCACCTTGATCCTAACTCATGATCCTAATATCTCACACACATCTAAAGTGTATCAAACACATCCAAGTCAATTTTGATGTGAGATATGGGTTTATGTATCTTAGACTAAGGTCTCATGCATTTTCTAAACATAAATTTGATCTCAATATCAAAGTGTGTTTTTCATCCTTAAATCAATTCAATTGATTACTAATGCAAGAGATGATGACATGGCATAAAATGGTATCATAAATGAAAACATGTGCCAATGTCATGATGTCATGGCATAAAGTTTGAAACGAAACTAACACATGACATATAGATAACCTAAGCATTATCATGACATTTCAAATGATAATAAAATAAATATGATGTCATGGCATGACATATGGCAACCAATCATGGCAAGTTAGCACAAATAACATACCTACATCCCTATCTAAGTATCCTTAGCCTTAGCTAACTTAAAATCTAACCCTAGATTGCCCATATATCCCTAAGAGAAAACTAAAATCCCAATTATAGTATTTCTCTAGGTTTTCCTCAAATTGTGCCACTTAAGATTAAAAATGATATTTCCACCATTAGGCACATTTAGCTCTTCAAAGGAGTAAATGATAATTCCATTTCATTTTCAAAAGTTCTCAAAACCTTGAAAATGCTCCTTGAGTGTCAATTTCCTCAAAGTTGGGTTAACTACCCTTCTAATTGGAGTTGACACTCTCTAACCCATTTATGGGGTAGAGAAGATGCTCCTAGGAACCCAATACCTATTAGAGCTCATTGGGTTCACTAAATATTCACTAGGGATAACTTCTCTAGCAACCCTCCTAATGACCTTCTTAGGCTTTAAAGCCTTGGTCATTTGGGACTCATCAAGATCAACTCTAGGGGTGACTCCCCTTGTGACCTTGGTGATGGTCTTCCTAGCCCTAGTTTTTGTTCCATAATCGAATGGAACATTATGGTAAGTGGGCTTGACCACTTGGGACTTAGGTTTGTGACCCAAACCTTTCTTGTCCTTGAACATTGGTTTTTGACCCTTAGAGCCTAGAGATGACTTCTCCAAATTCTTAAGAGTCTTTTCCAAAGTATCAAGTCTTGACCTCAAGACTTGATTTTCCTTCTCTAATACCTCAATTTTTGATTTATCACTCTTCCTTGAGGTATTCCTAGGCATATGTCTAGTTGATTTGGGATTCCTACCTAGGTTATCCTTAGCCTTAGATGGGTTGATCCTAGGGTTAGCCTTTCTAGAATTATCCTTATCTAGACTCACATGTTTAGCTCCTAAGCACATGTATTGATTCCTAGGGTTATCATGCTTGTAATTATCGACAAGTGCAATAAAATTCCTAGCATGCATTTTATTAGAATTGCAAAAATGAACCTTAGAGGTTACCTTAGAGTTCGCCTTAGCTCCCCCTATCGATGTGCTCGGTCTCTTGCCCTTGTGAGGTTGCCTCCCCCTCGGACAATGGCTCCTATAGTGTCCCCTTTGCTTGCATTGGAAGCACACGATGTGCTCCTTGCCCTTGCGTTTCGGGACTCCAGCTTCCTTGACCCTTGGCGCCGGTGGAGTCTTTCTTACCCTCTTTGGACACTTACTCTTGTAATGTCCATGTTCCCTACACTCAAAGCACATAATGTGTAATTTAATTGAGCTTAAATTGCTTGAGTTACCTAGGGTCGAGGGTGGATGCGAGCTCTCTTCTTCATCCCTTTCGGAGGTAGAAGCTTCTTCTTCTTGCTCCGAACTTGAAGAAGAACTCTCCTCCTCTTCGTCCTTAGATGTTGAGTAACCCTCAACTTCTAATTCCTCTCCTCCATGATGTGAGCTACTTGATGACTCACTTGTCTCCTCTTCATGGCTTGAAGTGGAGCTCTCCTCATGGTACTTGGCCAAGTTATCCCATAATTCCTTGGCATTGTTGTAACCTATCTTACACAAGATGTTAGTAGACAATGAAAATTCAATTATTCTCGTTACCTCTTCGTTGATTTCGGATTTGTGAATTTGTTCTTTCGTCCACTCCTTCTTCTCAAGAGGCTTTCCTTCCTTATCCACCGGAGGAGTAAAACCTTCTTGTACACAAAACCAATTCATTATGTTAGTCATAAGAAAGTACTTCATCCTTACCTTCCAATATGCGAAGTCGCCGCATTCGTAGAAGGGTGGAATGGTGACGTCTTCTCCATAGAGATCCATCTCTAGCCCGTGCTCCCCCGGGTGTTGATCCGATGAAGAGCGACCTCGCTCTGATACCACTTGTTAGGATCCTTTGTACGCGGCTAGAGAGGGGGGTGTGAATAGCCGACCCCAATTTCTCGTTTTTCTTCCTACAATTCGTTAGCGCAGCGGAAAAACAAACAAGGAAACGAAAACAAGAAGATCAAACCTCAACGCGTCGATGTAACGAGGTTCGGAGATTAGGGCTCCTACTCCTCGGCGTGTCCGTAAGGTGGACGAGTCTAGTCAATCCGTCGGTGGATGAGTCCCCGGAGAACCGGCTAATACAATATACTCCTTGTGGGTGGAGAAACCTCGCCACAATATTCTTGCAACAGCAAGAAAGGAATACAACAAGAAATACAAGAAGACAAGAACAATGAATGTAAAAACACAGGTTTTCTTGCCTCCTTGCCGACTGGATTTCGTTGAAGCAGCAGCTCCTCAGAACACCTACAACAGCAGGATATCCCAGTCGAGAAGCTCACGCGAAGCTTGCGACGAAGAGCTCAACAAAGCTCAAGCACCAGAACAGCAGCTCTGTAGCAGAAGAGAAGAGGAAGTCCTTGCCCTGTAGAAGCCCTCAGCCCCTTTATACCTGCGAAGGAGAAACAGCGAAGAAACTAGCCGTTGCAACGCAACGGCTAGAACCCTGATCGGTCTGCGGACCGATCAGGCCCTGTGCTGATCGGTCCTCCAGACCGATCAGCCAGTGCACAGACCTTCTGTGCGTACTCTGATCGGTCTGTGGACCGATCAGGCTCTGTCCTGATCGGTCCCCAGACCGATCCCAGCTCTCCCAGCTCTCTTACAGACAGAGAATCGCTCGTCTCTTGATCGGTCGTGGAGACCGATCAGGAGCTTCTTTTCTCCGCTTCTGATCGTTGCCTGATCGGTCTGTGGACCGATCAGGAACTCCACAGTATGCTACTGAGTGGAATCTGATCGGTCACCAGACCGATCAGGAAACACTGAGTATCACTGGATCGGTCTGCGGACCGATCCAACTCCTAGGTTTAGAGTGCCCCCTCTAACCTAGTTCGGAGAACGAGCTACCAAGCCCTCTCCGACTCCATATGCCAAGCTTCACTCACTTGGACTTAACAACACCAGATGTCCGATCACCCTTGATCCATCTGGATTTTCCCTTGCCCGGCTTCACTTTCCAGGACTTTCACCTAGCTTCACTCACTAGGGTTTTCACACTGCCTAACATCCCAGTTAGGACTTTCTCACTGCCTGGCTTCACTCACCAGGACTTTCCAACTGCCTAACATCCCAGTTAGGACTTTCCCACTGCCTGGCTTCACTCACCAGGACTTTCCACACTGCCTAACATCCCAGTTAGGACTTTCCCACTGCCTGGCTTCACTCACCAGGACTTTCCACACTGCCTAACATCCCAGTTAGGACTTTCTCATTCACCTAGCTTCACTCACTAGGATTTTCACCTGGCTTCACTCACCAGGATTTTCCCGAATGCCTGGCTTCACTCACCAGGACTTTTCCCCGTGCCAAACTCCCTGTTTGGACTTCTCCGTGCCAAGTCTCCATACTTGGACTTTTCCAGTGCCAAGTCTCCATACTTGGACTTTTCCCGTGCCAAGTCTTCATACTTGGACTTTTCGCGTGCCAAGTCTCCATACTTGGACTTTTCCAGTGCCAAGTCTCCATACTTGGACTTTTCCAGTGCCAAGCTCCCTGCTTGGGCTTTTCCGTTGCCAAGTCTCCATACTTGGACTTTTTCCCGAATCAGATCAACCAGGTCAACCTTGACCTATGGTTACACCAATAATCTCCCAACCATCTATTCTTGTCCCATATCAAGAATAGAACTCTCTCACGAGTGTCAAACATCAACATGCAACTCAACTAGGTCAACCTTGACCTAAGGTTGCACCGACAATCTTCCCAAGTCAAACATCAAAATACAACTCGAGTCAAGTCACCTCGAGTCGGGTCAACCAGGTCAACCTTGACCTAAGGTTGCACCAACAGTATCCATGACTAATCGATTAAATTGATGTAAGTATTCCTTTAAGGATTCTTTGAATTTCTATCTGAGAGCGAACAACTCATGTGGTGTTTTTTGGTATGTCCAACTTGCTGCAAAGTGCTATATGAATATGACTTTAAATTCTTCAAAGGTCTGAATTGAAGAAGCGAGGAGTCGACTAAACCACCTCTAGGTTGGACCTGAGAGTGTAGTTAAGAAAACTCGACATTTGACACCATCCATGTATTGGTGTAATAAGGAAGCGTTCTCAAACTTGCATATGTAATCTTCAAGATCTGTAATACATTTACACTCAATTTGCAATACTTGATAGTGTCTTGGTAATTTGTCCTGAAAGATGTCTTTTAAGAACGGAAGACCTTAAGAAACTTTCGAACTGCCAAACTTGAAATTGGATTTCCTTGGAAAGTCATGATGAGAGGTTTCACTAAAAGATGCTACATAGGGTTTTCTAACCACGGTCTTACCAATTGGTAGAGCAGAAGCAGTTCACGGCGTTCCTATCGGCCAAGTCACCTTTTGATGCGCTAACATCGCTTCAACCGATTAAGACGGTAGTTCGGTTGAGGGATTACCTGTTGAGGGATGCGAGAGTTTCCCCTTTAACACCGCTTGCACCATAGCGACCATCACTTTGACAAAATCCTCTATCGATATGACTATGACATTATGTCTTCCAGCATCATCTATCTTCACGCTTCGATTTGGGTTTTAACTCAGTGTTCCTATAGACAGCGCCAATTTGATCCTGCTTACGAGCGTCGAAGGATGAATCATTAATGAATTGGCTTAGTTGCCAATTTAATCGCCAATGACAATGAGGATAATGATGTGGTTGAAGGCCTAGACGAAGAGAAATAACAAGAAGAGGGTTA
This sequence comes from Zingiber officinale, assembly GCF_018446385.1. Lineage (NCBI taxonomy): Eukaryota > Viridiplantae > Streptophyta > Magnoliopsida > Zingiberales > Zingiberaceae > Zingiber > Zingiber officinale. The sequence goes on from NC_055992.1 coordinate 128,049,640, forward strand.
GAATGACAATCAAGCGTCTCCCGACATAGCCACTTTGACGCTCAAATTAGAGGATAAAGAAAATGAATATTAGAGTTTCAATATATGTAGTGATGTATATATGTATGCGCATCTTGAAGATTGAAAAGGACTATCTTTTATAGAGGGAAAACATACCTTTTTATTCCGTTCCAATCTTCATGCAGTCACAATTTAATTCCTTAAATAATATGAAATTTATTCATGTTACTGTCTTTTTCCTAAAATAATCGAGATTGATTAAATTTTTTGTTCAATTTTGATTCTCATGCTATTATTATTTAATTCTTTAAATAATATAAAATTTATTCATGCGGCTGTCTTTCTTCTAAAATAATTAAGATTTGTGAGATGGTTTCTTTTCTTGAAATGACCCCTTATCCTGCATGGCTGAGGGACCGAGAGGCTTGAATAGCTATGAAGCCGGAAGGTTCGAGTAGCTATGGAGCTAGGAGGCCTGAGTAACTATGACCCAGGTAGTTATGGAGCCAGGAGGTCGAAGAAGTTATGGAGCCAGGAGTCTTGAGTAGCTATGGAGTCGAGAGGTTCGAGTAGCCATATCCCAAGTGGCTAATAAGGCAGGAGGCTCGAGTAGCTATGCATCTAGGAGGCTCGAGTAGCTATGAAGCCGAGAGACCTGAGTAATAATCGGGTAGGAAGTGTAGGGAGATCGGTGACCGACTTGAATGAGAGTTGGATAGCTAGGTCACCCCAATCTTAGATTCTTTTCTACAAGATTAGTTTACGCAAGCGGAAATACAAAAACTAAAGCAATAAAGATAAGCAAGAATACAAACGCTAACACAATTCCTTTACGTGGTTCGGAGATTGCTTGCTCCTACTCCACGACATGTCCTTGAGATTGACGAACCCTTGATCCTTCGGTGGATCAATCTCCGGCAATCTCCGGCTAGAGCTTACTCCTTCTCGGTGGAGTACAACCTCTCACAAAGGCTCTCTTCCTCTTACAAGATGAACTTAGGTTTAGGAGGAAGAGAGTAGACTTGGAAGCTTTGGGCAAAGACTAGGAGTTATTCAATAAGCATGAGTAACCTCCTTCATGCCCAAAGCTCCTCTTTTATAAGTGGAGAGAGTTGATCAACAAATCAACTCAACTTGACATCAGTCGACTGGTCCATGCACCAGTGGACTGATGTAGTTGTTAGACACAACCAACAGCTCTCTGCAGAAGTCATCTTCTACCAACGACCATATGCCAGTCGACTGGTCCCCGTAGTCGACGAGCACAGAAGCATTTGTGCTTTTTGTGAATTTGGATCAGTCGACTGGTCTAAGTACCAGTCGACTGGTACCTTACATTCACTCCCACTCATCCTCTCTGGAGTCACCTTTAAAGCCCTCTTCCTCGGCCTTCTTCCCTCAGATGCACCCGAGCCAACGACTCCTCTCCGTGCCATCCTTCACGTTTCCTTGAAGTTCGCTGCCCTCGACTCCATTCCATTGCTCCTCGTCTGGCGGTCCCTCAGATGTCTTCCACACTATTCTTCACCGACTCAAGGATCCGAGCCCTTGGATGAGCTTCCCACACTTGGTCGCACCAAGTTCTCATGTGTTTCACAAAGTCTTGCAAGACTCAAACACATATCAAACACATATGAAAGCCTAACTTAAAGTCTTTGACACACACATCAAAACCATGATTGTACTGATCAAACTTGGGTCGATTGCACCAATAGGAAGGTATGAGTAGCTGTTAGAAATTTATGATAATAAACGAAAAATGAAGCATGAAAAGAAATAAAATTCTGAACACACACAAATTTATGTGAAAATCCCTTTGACAATGAAAAACCACATGAAGAGAGAAGAGAATATTTCACTATCAAACAATTTTGATACAACTTTCAAAGAAAAGGGAAAATAATGGCTAAAGAAGATAATGTCATTGTACCCTAAAATACACTTTATCAGTAGTATAAATATGAATTGAGAAATCAGATCGGTTTAATGAGTTGTTAATCCATAATGTCACACCATGAAGTTTTCAGGCCGATCTAAAATAGAATTCGGGTCACCAAATTCTAACAATAGCTATTTAGTCTAGAGGCCTAAGTACCCCGGTGCTAACATGACTTTAGAACCATTTCAGTAGATTCACTAATCTTTTATCCACGTGACGTCCTACTATCATTATATATATAAGAAAATTTTTAAAGTTTTTTTTTTCCAAAACCCATTCGATGATAAAAAAAAACACATCCTTTTCCATTATTCTAATGGGTGCTACCTAAATATGAAATTAACATTCATCGATTATTATCCCGATGAATTGATACAGTTGGTACCTATATAAATATTTATTTTAATAGATTTTAAGATTAATTTTTAATAGATACAAAATATTTTATTGGATGTCTGACCTCTCCTATATAAAGGACTGTTATACTAAAATGCACACTCCTATATTATCATAGAACCGATGATGCTAAACCATCTTAGAAGAACAATATCTTCAAAGTTTATTAATTATTATAATTCAATATAGACTAGTATGAAATATTAATGCACACGATATGAATTCATCATTTAGTTTTAAATTTACTATTATTAATTTTATCCTTAACTAATAATGCAAAAAAGTGCAATAATAAAATTCAATTAAAAGCCTACCTAACGGTCTTAATTTCTTTCCCAACGATAATCAAAACAAGCAACACGACTTTGATTAATAATTTACGTGGATAGAAAGAAGTAATACCTAATTAAGAATATAATTTGCCTAAAAACATAATGTATTTAGGAAGTTTACCAAAAGTAGTTTATTTAATTATTAGTTGTTTATCAAAAGACACCTTTATATTCTTTTTCGTCATAATATTTATCGGCCTTACATTTTCCTCTCCAAAACATAACTAATTGCAACTTTAGTGCCCTTTTTAATTAAAAGGAGTGTGCATTTGTTTTCAAAAAGAAAAGTTTATGTATTGTTTTATTTTCTTGAACTTTTTATAAATAAGTTTATATATCACTTTATTATTTTATTTTATTAAAGTAGTTTCATTTATTGTATTTGAAGAATAATTATTTTTTTATAAATGCTAGTTAGTAGAAATATTTGAAAGTGACTTATATGACGAGTTCAAGATCATGTGACAAAAAGTGATTCGTTCACTCCCAGTGTCCCCGTCAATCCGTCCCTAGGTCAACACGGAGGAGGTAAATCACAGGTGACTACTAGTCATTAGTATAAATGGTCAAGACATGAGGGAGATTATGCTTGGTGACGCTGAGTTTGGATCCCAAGACCTCATATGATAATATCCTATATCTTAATTATCACACCATCCCGAGGGGACGACGAGTTCAAGATCATGAAACAACAGCATGTATTTTGTTTATATTGCAAATATTTTCATTGAAAAGGTGTTATTGTTAGGGTATTCTATTGATATTTTGAAAGTAATAAAAGCCGAAATGTAAAATATTAACAATGACGGTCAAGTTACAAATTATAGAAATTATGGGAGCAAAACGAAATTTTCTCCCAATAAAAACATATTGATAGATTCTTGCAACAAGTTGCGCATGTGGAGCCGATGCACACGCCATCCCTTCCGCTTTTGCCTCGCACTGTTCTTCGCCTAATCCTCTCCCGTAATCCGGACCTGAAGATCGGTTTTTATCGATGATCGATCGCCGCCAGTCAACGAGCAGTCCACTTTGATGCACGGAATCGATTCGGCGGCGGAGGAGGTCAGGGGTAGTGTATGGGCGGCGCAACGCAAAAATCCAATCTTTAGGGGTTGTCCGCCCCTTCAGCTCGAATCTGATCTCCCGGCAGATGGGTTGCTTCCCGTGCTTCGGATCGAGGCGGCGAGAGGCGCTCAACCCGAGGAGGCAGAAGGATGATGCGCACGAGGAGCACCCCATGGTTCCTTCTCACATCGTTCGAGCGCCTCCTGGTTTGTCTCTGTGTCCTTTTTACTCTTTGTTTCCCCTTTTCACTTATTTCCCCAATGTTGGTCTTTGATGGGGAACAAATAGGCGTTTATGCGGAGAACTACTTGGCCTCCGTTGATCTTTTGATGTGTTGTTATGCTGGGTCGTTTGACGAGATTTCAACTTGATTAATGTGGTTACTCAGGGAAACAATTTATGAACTCGATTTTTGTTTTTTGTTTTTTGTTTTTGCTTTCGGATCCTATTGTTAATCTAGCGTATGCGTCTTGATGCGTTTTTTCTATTGCTATTATTTATCTTGTGATGTAATAGCTGTTTGATCCATACTGTTTCACATGGCATCAATCTTATTCTCTTATGTTTGCTCGTTCATTTATAGTAGCCGATAGTGTAAACCCTAGAAGCAAGTCAGGATCCAAGAAGGATGCGCAGTTCGAAAAGGAACTGTCTGGCGCTACCATTTCAGCACACACATTTACCTTCCGGGAACTTGCAGCAGCAACTAGAAACTTCAAAGACGAGTGCTTTCTTGGAGAAGGAGGGTTTGGCAGTGTGTACAAAGGGGAACTTGAAAGCACTGGTCAGGTCAGTTTTTCATGAGTATTTTGTGAAATTTGCAATACAATTTCTTCATTAATTTGGACAAGAAACTGATATTGTCCAAGAAAGTTGGATAAGATTATAGATCCGTCTCAGATATTTGCTTGAATGCCCACATTCTTTTTCGTGCTTATTAAGAGTTGACATTTGTTTTGGGTTTACTATATTTAAGCCTTAGGTATCTAATTCTGTTTCAGATTGTGGCTGTGAAGCAGTTAGATAGAAATGGACTTCAGGGAAATAGAGAATTTCTTGTGGAGGTGTTGATGCTCAGCCTATTGCATCACCAAAATCTTGTAAATCTTATAGGTTACTGCGCTGATGGAGATCAAAGACTTCTTGTTTATGAATTTATGCCATTAGGATCATTGGAAGATCATTTACATGGTATTATTTCTCTCTCATTTTCCAACGTTTCTGTCTTCAAAATTCTAATTTCCATTTACTGTCATTTTCTTATACTGAATTGTGCACATCGTATATAATATATTACTCACTGATCCTTGAAAGAACTTTATTGTTTCAGTCTCAATTCAAAACATTTGAGACTATGGACTTGATAGTTCGTGGAAGGTGTGGACTTAATATGTTTGTAGAGTTTTGTCATTTTACTTTTGGTGATTTGAGCAAACAAACTTTTTGCTTGTCACAGTTATGGCCAATCATTAGATTTTCCTTCTGGATTGCTTAGTTGCAATATGTGTCAGGTTGATTCTTAGTTTATAATAATTCTCACAATTTTTGCAAAAGAGTTAAGTGGGCTTTACGTATGGTTTGAATATTTTTCTTTTGAAGATTTTAGTAAACAAAGGGTTCACTTGCCATGATTACAACCAATCTTAAGATATTCCATCTGGATTACTTAGTTGCAGTATGTGTCAGGTTGATTCTCAGATAGTTGTTTATAATATTTCTCACAATCTTTTGCATAAGAGTTAGTGGGATTTACATATGTTATATTATTGCATGAGAGTTTTCCCCCCTTCTATTCTATAAAGCTCAATAACTCAAAAGTTCCATGTGGCAAGACCCAAGCGGCTGTTATCTATGGCTTGTCTAGTTGCATGCATTGACCATCCTCGTGACTCTTTGGTCTGCTCTTTTTTAAATTTTAACCTTGAGCACTCCATTCTTGATACCAAATAGATCTTATGTAGTATAACCATCATGCCAATTTCCAGCATTCCAAAAGTAATTTGGCCTACAACTTCTGGTGATTACCTCCTGGATATCAAATCAAGATGCCCGAGCTCCAATTTCATTTTAAGGAATAAACCTCAGTGACACTGCAAGACTATTTATCAGCATTGTTTCTATATGAAAATTTAAGTCGACTATAAAGTGGCGCTTTGTTTATTACTTGCTACTTGTTATTTGACCCTTTTAATGTTGGTGATGCCTTTATTCTCTTTCATTTGGAAAATGAATGCCATATAGCATTTCCGCACCCTTTTGATTGTTGTCCTTGCACAGCCAAATTGACTAACATAATATGATGCATCGATTCGAGCAAAAGGTCTTGCTTAATTAGAACGAAACTGGAAATAGTCTTTTAGTTGAGTAACTTCATTAACCTCACACTCCTTTGGATTAATTAGAGCTTGAATGATTTCAGATCTCCCACCTGACAAGGAACCACTGGAGTGGAATACAAGGATGAAAATAGCTTCAGGCGTAGCCAAAGGGTTGGAGTATCTACATGATAAAGCTAACCCGCCAGTCATTTACAGGGATTTCAAATCTTCCAATATTTTATTGGGTGAGGGCTTTCACCCAAAGCTGTCAGACTTTGGTCTTGCAAAGCTTGGTCCAACTGGCGATAAATCTCACGTGTCAACAAGAGTGATGGGCACCTATGGCTACTGTGCCCCTGAATATGCTATGACAGGGCAGCTGACAGTTAAATCTGATGTTTATAGTTTTGGAGTCGTACTTCTTGAGTTGATAACTGGGCGAAAGGCAATTGATAACACAAAATCACATGGTGAACAAAATCTTGTTGCATGGGTATGCTTCGTGATGTTTGCATAGTCATTAAGTTGAATGTTTCATGCTAGTACTTCGATTTTTGATACCATAGAGATTAGTTGCACTTACCTCGCATGTTTATCAAATCTAATTCTATGTGAGGCATGGTTATAAACCCTATTTCTGCTAGTGTTTAGGTATGCAATACTGGGGACAAAATCAGAAGGAAACACTAGTGTAGCTAATTTTCCCTTATCTTTGGACAAACATCATTTTATTCTCTACTAATTGCATTCTTCAGTTATCTGCTTTGTACCCAGTTTTGAGACTGATGCTCCAAGACCAATACTTCGATAGACACTTAATGTTTCATTGTGCATGCTTTGTACCATGTACAATGATTAGAAGCAATTATGTCGAACACTGTGATCCACGCATATGCATTTTGATATTGGATGATCTCTGTTTCAAAAGTTCATCTTTCTATTTCTTGGATCAACTCTAGTCTGATGAAATATTGATTAAACAGTGTGAATACATTCATCTTCTTTTGCCAACTGGCGGAATATTTCTTGGATTGGGGAAAAATAGTTACGAAAATGCTTAATTTGAGTGCATATCTTGATGTTCGATAGTTGTAATGCCTAAACTTACAGTTTAAATTTGCCATTGCTTAAAAAAATTCACCAGTTATCCTGTGTTCCCAGGCAAGGCCCATGTTCAATGATCGAAGAAAACTCCAGAGGCTAGCTGACCCCAAACTGCAAGGCCGGTTTCCTATGCGTGGGCTCTACCAAGCACTCGCTGTAGCCTCAATGTGCATCCAAGAACAAGCTGCCAGCCGTCCTCTTATCGCCGATGTGGTCACTGCATTGTCCTACTTGGCAAAGCAAGCTTACGATCCCAATTCTTCACCTGCCTCCAGCAATAAATCTGGAGGTGACAATGATGAAACAAAAATCCGCGTAGGTGGCACAATCTTCACAAAGAATGAGGACGGTGGAGGTTCTGGCCGAAAATGGGACACTGAAGGATCAGAGAAAGAGGACTCACCGAGAGAAATAGTTGGGCTCTTGAAGAAGGATTTCGATCGAGAACGAGCCGTGGCAGAGGCAAAAATGTGGGGAGAGAACTGGCGGGAGAAAATACGGGCAAATGCACGCAATACTACAAATACAAATAGCTGAAGAGTTAACACTTATCTTTCCCTTTTACAGGGAAATCAAAACAAAAATTGTAGTCTGTTTACGAAAATTATGGGGAGTTTTACAGCAAGTATTCATCGACAAGTTAGCATATTTTACTTCAGTCGACCAAGGATATGATGAGACTGAGGGCCACATTAGACTCCTATGCCATGAAATTTTGAATCGAAAGCATAATGTATCTGACTTTGATAATTCCTTTGAAAGCTTCTATCCATTCTGATTTCAGTAATAGACCGGTTACCTCGCAGCATGTGTTTAAGAACTTGGTGCTCGGTACAATAAAGTTTGATTAACCAACATTATGGTTTTTATAATCAAGTGTATACACTCCAAGAAGAAGAAGACCATTTTGAAAGTTCTCCATCAGAATTGAGGATTTAGAAGATCAGCTAGACCACCTCCAATCTGAGGATATGGATCTAATGTTCTCTCACTTTATCCCACAAAATGTGACAGATCTTTGATCAGAACAAAGGGATTGTCCACATGACCTTGAGGATGACACTGATAATGTTCCTGGCACACTGATGCTTTTCTTGATTGCAGAGCTACCAATTCTACTATTGATGAAGCAAAGGCATTCATTCTCTCTATTTGCAGCAAACAAGAAACCCTCCTAAACCAAATAGCTTTAAGCACTGTCTACATGCTGAAAATACTCAGTTAAACTCCATTACTGACTTATTAGTCTAGGCAGCTCTTTCGAATTTCACCAAGAGAAATTCTATAGAATACTTAACTCGATTTCGAGTAACCTGGATAAGAAAAACCTAATACTATGAGATATCAAGACTAATCTAGAATACCATGGTTATGAAGTAATTAGAAACTGCAAGCAGCTGGAAGCTTTTAAATTAAAATTCTCAACTGAAGTAACAAGAATTGCCTCCCAAGGCAATTTGACTTTAGAAGGATAGCTATAAGATATCAGACAAAAATCAACTTATCAATAGAATCCATAATTTTAAATGATATTCTAAATTTGATATGAAAATTAAGATTTGAACAGGTAAATCGAAACCAAATAAGTTCATATGTGACACCATCATGCTGCAAAGGAAAAGAAAAGTTAAAAGATAGTGTTAGATAGGTATGCTATTCATAGAGAATTATGTTCTGAAATCCTAACGGGTTATTGGATCTTGAGTTTAGATGGACCTAATTACCCGGGGTATCATATAATTTTCAAGCTTTCTTTCTTTGGTGTCTTTAGTGTGATTTATGCATAATTTGTAAAGTAATTTTATAAATAAATAAAGGCATATATTATAACTAAATAAAGATGTTTAAGTTATTTTTTTAAAATAATAGTTTCTATAATTAAATAAATACACATTCAAGTATATTATTTTGAGGTGTTATTTTCCATAATACTCGTCTAATCGAATAGGTATTATTCTTAGAACATAATACTCTTTTTAATTTGTTTTGACATGATCCACCAAAGTGCATTCTTTTAAATTTTTAACTGGAGTGAGGAGGTCATTGAAAATAGTGACAAATGAGGGGGGTTTTGTGAGTTCCTGATATTTCTCTATTGATTTTACCTTTTGCCTCCTTAGATATTCTAGTATTACTATTGTCGTCACATCATCTCGCGTTTGGTGCACAGGCAAAGGTGTCTCCTTTCTCTCCCTGCCAGGCTAACCACCGGCTTGTCGCCTTTTTTCCACATCGGCTGCGCTCCTCCCTCTCTCGTCCGATCGCTCTTGCTTCTTTCGATTCCGAGGTACTTTGCCGCTTCTCGCTTTAGCCCTTGATTCGCCGTGTTTTCGTAGCCGATTTCGTTCTCGATTGTTTGATGCCGATTTCCGACATCAAGAGTTGCGACGACCGTGGTGTTTGTCGATCCAATTCGTGACCTCTTTTATTGGTTGCTGAAGCGATTTGATATTGTGCAGATGTGTATGTCGGATCTCGTGGTCTGAAATAAGTTCCCTTTTTTTCTTTATTGATAGGAAAATGTTGGGGATCGCGAGACGGAAGGTCGGACTGGGACTGTTCCGTGCTCCTGTACGATTTCTTATATGCGCGTCAATTTTGGTTGTGATTCATCATCTGTGTTGATTGCAGATGCTAACATTCGTCACCATCTTTATTTTGTATATGTAGATTCTACAGGAGGGGTTGAATAGGGTATTGCCTGCAGGATCAGTTTTGCCCAAGAAGTACTCGACAAGTGCAAAAGAGGTGATTTTCAGTTGTTTTTCAAATTTGTGCATCAGTACGTATATCGTCAGGTGATATACTTCAGAGTTTACATGAAAGTACGGGATATGGGGTCTCTAGTCAAAACAATTACTGAATTTTGATGGGTTCATTATGATTTACGTTTGTCATGGCAGTGATATTTATTTTTCTCTGTAAGCAAAATAGGCAATTGCAGTAACTGGATGGTTAACATCCTATACACTCTCAATATTTATGTTCCTGTTAAGCTCGGTGACATATTCCTATTGTGCATCATTGCCTTTTGACTTTTTAAGCATATCCGCCATGCCTAATTTTGTGTTCATCTTCCTTGTAGATTACAGTGCGTGAAGCACTTAACTCTGCGCTTGATGAGGAGATGTCAGCAGATCCCAAAGTTTTCTTGATGGGTGAAGAGGTAAAACAGTAATTAACTTAAAAGTGACCGCTTTTAATTCTGGTCTCCATTGTTTTCTCTAATGAAACTTTTACTTCTTAGGTTGGAGAATACCAAGGTGCCTATAAGGTTAGATATGATTGCATTCAGATTATTCCCAACTTCTACATCGTTTACTCATGCAATAACTGACACATTTTTATTTGTACAGATATCAAAGGGTCTTCTAGAAAAGTATGGTCCTGAAAGAGTTCTCGATACTCCCATCACTGAGGTACACATAATAACCTTTCTTCTCCTTTATTTAATCTAGTTCCTATTCTGGACTCTACTACTCTGCAGCCAGCATTTAAGTCATTAATATGTCTACACTTGTAGGCTGGATTTGCGGGGATTGGTGTTGGTGCAGCTTATTATGGTCTCCGGCCTATTGTGGAGTTTATGACATTTAACTTCTCTATGCAGGTTAGAGTTTCTACAATGATAAACTGAAATTAGATTAATGTTCTAAAGAAAAATAATAGAGTTTTTTTTTGGACAAGAATAAGCTCAGTAGTCATAGGTGCTATGTCGCATGAGTAAATGGAAATAAACTAGTTTTTGTGGATGTCTATGATCGATGTGGGAACACAAATATTCCTGGCTGTGGCTACATCTATATAATGTATTACTATTATGAAATGAATGAGATAGAAAACAATTTGAAATTATGTTTAAGTGCCGGTTATCTTTTTAATGCGATAGGTTCAGCAGTATATCGCCACCATAGTTTATGGAGCAGTGAAATTTTTGAAATTGAATGTTTATCTGATATACCTACAACAACTATTTACCATTTGAGTGGCAAGAAATACTGATATGTTTGATCTTGCCACACACACGAAAGCTTTCTTCATCAATGTAGGTGTATCTAATGCAAGTGTTGGGTAGTTTGAGGCCTATTATGTTCAGATAGTAGAACTTACTTTGACCTGTTATACAATGACTTTGTGGACTTTGATATGCATTATAAGTTCAACTTCTGATTGTTATTATTTTAAATGTATGCCTTGTGGGGTTTTCCTACCGAACAAGTGACCTAATGAAGTTTCTTGATGCATTCTTTGTCAATCAACTCTGAACAGAATGCCACCTTTTTATATAGTACCGAACATGATACTGGTAGCAAAAACATTCTGATCGTCAACTAGTACAATGTTTTTGTTTATGGCGGACATTAAATGAAGCTTAATGGACAGAAAAAGAAAATCAAGAATAGTTTTCCCCCCATTGAGTTGTATTCTTAGAATGATTTTGTTGCTTATCTGATCACTAAAAAAGCACTTCTCTTTCTCTTGGCAGCATTTTTTGTTGTTTCCTTGTCAAGAATTATGACTATTTATTAGAGGGTATGCCAATAAGTTATAAAGGTAGTAATTATAAATTTATAGATTGATTGAGCTAACCTGCTTCACTTTAGGTTAATCAATGCCTAAAGTAGTCTCTTGGGTGTTAGTAGCATGAATGTCTTGCTCAAGGTACATAGTACCAAGGTACCACTCCACTTAAGCTATCCAATTTGACTTCTCAAATTACTTCTTTTAGTTCTTAGGCTATGGTACCATGCCTCTACACGGACGATAGGATACTAAGAATTTAATGAGTTGAGGATCCACTAAGGTTGAAGGATTCCCTCCATAATAAGTCAGGAAAAATAGAGAGAAAAAATTAGAATAGAGTTGATGAGTATTGTCTAATTCATGATAGTAGACACAGACTGATTTTTGTTCATTTTAAATTCAAAATTCAAAACCCAACAAGGAGGTTCATATCGGTTTGGTCATATTGATCATCATCATAAAAAATTTGCTGATGGTATTGCATTGTTACTCTGTGAATATGCATGAGTTGTTAACTGGATACATAGATGTTTAGTATCATGCTTTCGAGGTAGTTTTTCTGAATATTTATATTGGGTAATTTAGGATGCGTCTCATTTGCATGCCATTTCCTTGGGACTTTCTTTGGTGCTAGCAGTAGAATACTTTAGAAATTTAACATTGTAGACGGCATCCTGTGTACTTCAATTTTTTATTTTTTTGTTTTATGTTTAAGTGCTGGTGAATTTAGCAAACAAACATGCATGGAAGATAATCCAGACAGATATGGAACTTATTGTATTTTCTTACAGATATATGGAACTTATATTCTGTGCAGGCAATTGATCATATAATTAATTCTGCTGCAAAATCGAACTACATGTCAGCTGGTCAGATATCTGTCCCTATTGTATTTAGAGGACCAAATGGTGCTGCAGCTGGAGTTGGTGCACAACATTCACAGGTATTATGGAACCAGTTTTTCATATGATCTCACTTTCTTGTTTCTTTGTGTTGCACATGGACATAGATTATTAGTTTCTTGCAATTTAAATGTCTATATTCCCATATTCCACTATAATCAACATGATTGACATGCATAGGTTATATCTCGGACAATTGGACTGATGTCCATGAGGCAAGGAAAAACAAGTAGAAACCATACAATGACCTATAAAAGTGTTTGTTTTGTTTTTTTTTATCATCTAAAATTACTAATATTTGATGGATTTTCCAGCTCACAAAGCTTATTGTTATTTGTTAAGATGATAAATATTATGTTCTGAGATTTCAGTTCCTTGCTCCTTTTTATTTTATCCTTTTGCTGGTTCCATACTCTGGGAGGAAAACTTACATGAAGGTTTGGAATTAATTGTTTCCATTTTAAAAGTGTATCGAGTAATATGGTGTTTGTGTAATGCTATTTAAAGCTAGTCACAAAAAATTCTGCATTGCATTATTGTGTAATTTGCTATAAAGATTTCTTTCTTTTGCATCAAGAACCATTTCATCTCTTATTTCCATTCATTCATGTTTTTAACATATTGATTGTAAGAATTCAAGAAGATTAATTGTTTTCCTTATAGAGAAAATGTTCCAATTTTCCTAACTCCACCATTTGTTATTCCTCGCCATTAGAGTATTAGAATAGATTATCTGACATTGGTTATTAGTATAGTAGATGTCATGTTGGAGGCATGAATGTATAGATACTAGATGCAATTAAGTGCACTTTTCCTTTCAACTATTAAAAAAAACTATTTGTACAAATTTATTTGTTGCTTCATTCTTATTTTGTTGTTTGTTCCTTTCATCTTTGTCCTTCAGGTGTGTAGTACTTTTGCATGTTTTTTGCTACCATCCATTTTGTACTTCTACTAGATTTTGGTGTACCGGTGTGTTTGCACCTCTCTTACAGATTGTTAAATTAACTTGTGTGTGCTTTGTCCACTGTAAAAGTTGAGCTTCTATAAATAAAAAGATTTCCTAGTCAATCCACATTTCTTATATAATGGTGGTTATATAGGTTTATTTTTATTACGATTATTTTTTTTCACATTCTATGCATCACAATAGAGTTTATTTATGGTTTTGATTACCAACATTAGCTAACAATATAAAATGGGGGATTTCTGCGAAGATCTTATTATTGCCATTCTTACAGTGTTTTGCAGCATGGTATGCTCATGTTCCTGGCTTGAAAGTTTTAACTCCATATTCGTCTGAAGATGCTCGAGGTTTGCTAAAGGCTGCTATTAGGGATCCTGATCCAGTTGTTTTTCTGGAAAATGAACTTTTGTATGTATAAAAACCAGACATCCAAGTTCCAACCTTCTAAAGGTTTGCAATATTAATTGTAAAGACTTGGATTTTCAGATACGGAGAGTCTTTCCCTGTTTCAGCTGAAGCACTTGATTCTAGTTTCTGTCTTCCCATAGGGAAGGCTAAGGTACACATTTTATGATAAAATCAATATGCTCGTGTAAAATCCTCTCATTAATCTACCTCATCCCTTATTCTCTCTTTTTCAAATTTCTTTGTCTCCATTGACAGATTGAACGAGAAGGAAAGGATGTAACAATCACAGCATTCTCAAAGATGGTTGGATATGCTCTGCAGGTATGTAAAAATTAACTCTAATCAGTATCAATCTTGCTTCTTAATTTTACATGTTCGTAGTCTTCTGTAGATATTGGTTTTGTTGGAGTTACCAAGAGAATGTGAGAAAATTGACTTTAAATAACATTATATGTTATATATGGATTATGTTAATTGATTTTCTCATGTATCATTTAGATTGTAACAACCAAGTCTTATCCCACTAGATAGGGTCAGTTATATGGATCTTTCTACGCAATTAGACTCTATCCCCTACTCTATCATCATCTATATTTAAATAAATTTTATCATGATTTATTGTTGTTAATAGTCTTCTTTGGTTTTCTCAGCCACAATATTATATTTAGGAAAAAAAGAACACGTATCAAATTTTTTAATAGTTTTTTCTTAGAAACTATGAAATGACATGCTACAAAGAAACAAAATCTCCTAGTACAGTAATTTCTTACTGATGTACCCATGAAATGATCTGCTACCCTATCCTAGAGTTATGGAAGCGTTAATGTCCACGACAGACATAAGGGCTCGATGGTTTTATCTGTTTCAAGGGCTAATGGCTGAAAGTTGAGTAGATAGAATCTTGTTATAGGGCACAAAGTTATTTTTTTTGACATGGCCAATAGCACTAATATTTGTGTATTTTTAACTTCGATTTAGATAAGCTATTACTTCAGATATCAGCAAAGGCAACTGTACCGGCAGAAAACTGACACGAGAACTGTGTTTCATTTATTATTTTGAGTTTTTTTTTTCCATTTATAATATTGAGCTGTATTGGTTGGGACACCGGTTGTACTTGCAACTCCAAGATTAGACCAGCTTCACTATCGATACCATTCTTATTTTCCTATGTCAACAAGTACCTAATTGGTTTATTCTATTAACTCTTGTCGACCAATTTGAAGTATTTTTTATATCTAGGTTTTGATATTGGAGAATATTCCCATTGTTCATAAAAACCAACTGTTAATTTGTTTTTTTTTTTTCATATGCTACTACTATTCACAAACATGGAGGAAGCCCTTTTTTGCTAATCATATATTTATCCTTGTGGTTAATGATCAGGCTGCTGATGTACTTTCCACGGAAGGAATAAGTGCCGAGGTAAAGTTTTTGCTACCAGAGATATGTAACATAACACTATTCCTGTACCTGCTTATTTATTAGTCTAAATTGCTATTTTGCAGGTTATAAATCTGCGTTCAATTAGGCCACTAGACAGAGCCACCATCAATGCCTCTGTCAGGAAAACTAACAGACTCATTACCCTCGAAGAAGGTTTCCCTCAACATGGTGTAGGAGCTGAAATATGGTTTGCACTCTTATCTTTATCTGCTTATTCGCTGAATGCACATTGCAAGCAAACATCTAACTGCACACTTATTGAACAGCATGTCAGTGGTGGAAGAAAGCTTCGAGTATCTTGATGCACCAGTTGAAAGGATTGCTGGAGCCGATGTCCCGATGCCTTACGCTGCCAATCTTGAGAGAATGGCTGTTCCTCAGGTAATTATCCCTTTGCATCTCCTAGCAAAGAATTCAAATATGTTTGAACCAATAGCATAAGATTACAGTTTGGAACAGAGTGAACCTGTCTTGCCTGAGATGCTTATGAATTGTTTCTTGCAGGTAGATGACATTGTCCGTGCTGCGAAGCGGGCATGCTATCGAGCAGTGCCTCTAGCTGCTGCAGCTTAGTCAGACACTTCATACCAACATTGTCTTTGCGGTTATTGGAGAGATTTCCCGTGAAGACTGATCTTAGCCTGAAATTCGTGTTGCAGGCTTATTCTTTTGCATTTATCTATGTGACTGCAGATGCTGCTGGTCGTAAATCTTCGAAAACTCATCCATGTAGATTGTTGAGACTCTTCAATAATGTATAATGCCAGAATCCTCAAAAAGTGTTTATTAATCTGGCTCACAAGTTTCCTTGAGAAAGTTTTCCTTTTAGCCTGGATCTTTGTATTGACTAATGATACTGAATTAAAGAGTTTGTGTTTAGGTTTTCTTGAATGGACGACATTCAAAATTTTCCCTCGTTTTTTTTAAAAAATATTTGGAAAACATTGCAACGTTTGCCCTTTTATGCCATTTTTATTACAAAGTGATTCTCATTCTTTTGAGGATCTTTTGTCATTTTGTTTTTGATTTTGACAAGTATCTCTACCCCGTGTTTGATGAAACTATTTCACATTGGAGCATGTATACAAAGGTTAAATTACTTATAATATCGTTAATCGCATGGAATTCTGTTCGTTCTTTATCTTCTCATTTTGTCTCGATCCATTCCAGCTAACTTGCTTCGAATCTCACTTGGTCTGCTCTTTTCGATCCATTCATCGTCTGCTTTTTTGCTTTACTCACTCTTGCCAGATGATCTATTTTATCTTAATTTTGGTTTAAGAATGGCTACTAACAAACATTAAGGAGAATAATTTCATTATAAATTGTCCATCCATCCAAATATCAAAATACATTCCCAGATGGAATAAATCATATTTATATTTTATTCTATTCCACCCTGAATCAGTCCCTACAGAGAAAACTCCTCTCATCTTTTAGTCACTTGGCAGTCTTCACATAATTTAGGGATGGACTCTAAGGGATATTTAGGATGAACGTAATCACCTTGATTACAATTGATGAAATGAATCATCCTTCCATTCAATTCTATTTCACCTAAGACTGGCAAACAAATTAATAGACCAAAAATACCACAGCTGCAATATCGACTTATATACACAACCAAATTACAGCAATATAACGAACAAATAAGGTGTTTATTCAAGTTCTCTAAGAATCTCAACTTGTCCAAATTGGTAAAACATCAGCACCAGAATTTAACAAGAGCCTACAGTCCCATGTCTGGGGAGAACATGTCAATAGAATTTCATCTGAACCACAATAGAAAAGGATTTTTTTTAATGATAATTGGCATATAGTTTGGGAACTCATTCGACAACAACAAGAAACAATTTCCAGTGTGGAAATTTGATATAAAACCTTGAAGAGCCTCCATAGATTTGAAAGGATCGATGCTGAAGCCAAAAGTAAGCCTTTTCTTTCTTTTCAAATGACTGAAACAGCAAAAGGAAAAATTCTACTCAGCTACATGTTAAACACAATCTGTTTACGTCATGAAGAAAAATCTTTAGCTCCAAGGTTTCGTACACCGACCTAGATGTCATAAACACTGAATCTTGGAATATAATATCGGGCCAAATAACAGATGCACTTTATGATCTTTTTACTTTAGGAGTTGTGCACTAAAAGTAACTGAAGGCGACTAAAGTTTAGTATCCTGTAAGCAGGCTAAAGAGATTGTTCCAACATGTCAGAGGTTTCTGGTATCACTTATCAGTCAGCTCCAATATTAAAACCTTATTGGCACTAATTGAATCTGATTGCGATATGGATATTGGCTTCCAAACAGTGTGGCTACTTGAATTTGAATAATCATAGCCACACTTGATTTTTTCAATGTAGCAATAAACTAAAAGCATGCTCATTCAACTCATGTTTTTGCAAAGCACTCATTGTAGTAGGAATGCATTATAAAAGTCGAGTACGAGGAAAATTAGCAGGATATTATTATTGTTTTTGTCATCATGAACATCATCAAGTTGTGTTTGTCCCAAACGATTTAGGGTCAGCTTAGTAATCATGGACATGTTTATTAGATTTCAAACTATTTTCTCTCATTTCCATGTTCACCTAATTGGCCTTCAATATAGTATCTAAGAGATATTTATTTAGGCTAACATTATTTTAGGTGCGTTATTGAATGGAAGAATCTCCTAACATTAAGGTGCTGTTGCATGACAAATTCACTACATCATAATCTCACACGGGCATATATGCAACAAACTTAAGTTTCAATGACTATTACTTTATTGCATGATACAACAACAAACGTGCTTCAAAAAGCCTATGGTTAGCCAAGTTCAAGAAGTGGTATAGTCACTCAGGCTAAAAACTTTCAGCCACAAAGTCACACTAATGCAAAGTTGCAAACTCTGATGGGCAAAAAACCATCTCGGTGGTGTGGTCAAATGGGAATGGTTGACAACTTTATCAATAAAAGAATAATTAGATTGATCGATCAGGAAAGAATGAGAATTTTTCTTTTTGTTCTAATTGACCTGGAATCTCATATAAGGGAAGGATAGGGAAATATAGGAGCAAGAGTCCTCATGTCCTTCCATTGTGTGTATTCTTAATTTCACCTACTTGAGGGAATTGATACTGCACCTCTTTCATGTCCATCCTGATTCTTTCATGGAGTGTCAATAAAAAATACATTATGATAGAACAGATTATAAGAATACTAAACTTGTAATTCATAATAGCTGATCTCTCAGTTTAAGTTGTGACATCAAGTGTGCATACTTATGCATCTTTGATAGTTCAGAATATTTGTACTCATTTGAAATCGACAAATGAAGAAGATAGGATCATCATTCTCAAACTTACAGATTTGAGTAAAGGTCCAACTATAGAACCATCATGTTCGAACTAATAGAATTAAGTAATGATCCAACTATCAATATTTTTTCCTTGTGCAGCAAATAAAAATTTCCTGATCTAACAGATTTCATAGAACAAATTTCTACTCCAAACATAGACGAATGCTAAAATCATGATTTTGAGAAATTGACGGATGTGATTTCATGTGCATTGACAAAAAATACCAATGCATTGCAAACATATATCAAAGGTAAAGTTGTTACCAATCAAACTTTCCACCAGATGTCGATACCAAACCTAAAGCAAACAACTCATAGAAAAAGGAAACAAGAACCCACTAGAAGAGATGCAATACCCTTATCAACAACATGGAGGTAGTAATCACATGGATTGAGGTAATTGAAAAGGTGTAATGCTTGTGTTTCTCTTGGTTCAGTGACTTACTGTGTTCCATCATTAGCGCTCAACAATATTTCAAGGATGCCTTTGTGAGAACACTACATAATCAAGTGTTTCAAAGAGTCGTATTGGAAGGCATCTCTCATAGTATTTTTGAACTAAAGCAACACAAAGTATACAATAGTCCAGGACATATGGCTTACACCGAGCAAGATGATATGATTCTGAGAAACATTGTAACCAAATTGATCCAAGTTAGAGTTCACCAAAACTATTTAGACGATGCCTTGTTGCCAAGTTCAGAAAAACTTGAAATTCACTTTAGGAATCCATGTTCTTCCTTAACCTCTGGATGCTACAGAACATCTTCCTCCTAGAGCCTACAGCATTGACTCCCATGTCTTTCAGATCGTCCAGAGTGAGCAGTGGCAGCACCTCATCATCAACTTCATGTATCTCAAAAACAGGGGCATATCTGCCGAGCCCCAATCCGTCGAGCCAGGACCGTACCCCGCCGTCCTCTCCAGATCGCCAATGCCCGTCCCGCTCATACCAATCTCCACCATCCGTATCTGAGGGACCATCCCCTGCTGCATCAGGTCCGCCGTCCCTAATCTCAGAAACCCTAACCCTAAGCCCAGCCGTCCTCCTGTCTTCCCTCTCCGATGGGCTCCCAGCCCCTTCTGGTAATCCGTCATCCGCAGCATCCTCTCCGCCGCCAGCTTTGAAGTCGGCGCTTTCCAGTCCCTCCTCTTCCTTCGAGACCCAGCTGGATCGAACCCGCCTCGCGCCGCGCCACGGTTTCGGATCGCCACTGACCCTCCTCATGCCAGCACTGAGAGGATCAAGGTTCTCGTCGATAGAGAGGATGACACCATCGTCAGTAAGATTCGACGGCGGCGGAGGAGGAAGCGCGTCCGTGCCGTCTTCCTCACCCGGGGCCATGGCTGCGAGGTGGCGGGTCTTGGAAGGCTGCTTGTGGGCGGCAGGATGGTGGTAAACGCGGTGCTTGGTGTGATCTCGGTGCGCAGAGAGCTTCCAGTGCTTGGGGCGGCGGAGATGGGGGTCGGCGGGGATAGCAGCGGGCTGGTCGCCGATCTCCCCGAGGCGCACACTTGGGCGACGCTGCCGCTTGGTTCCTGGCATAGGGGCGGCCGGAGCCTCGACTGGTGGTGCGGCAGCGGCGCCGCCATTGGAAGGCGGCTCCGGCGGTGGGAGGTCATCCATCGGGCGTTAAGCGGATGATGGTCCCAAACGAGCCGAGTCCCGAGTGACTGATCAATGATAGTACTCGGTTAAGCTTTTGTGGGACGATGCCGTTCAAGACGCCTTGGAAACTTGATCGTTCAATGGGAAGAATTGGCCCTAGATCGTTACATTGAACGGTCAATTCGGTGATTGAATGCTTTGAGATTCGCGAAGGGGTAATGCGGTTTTGTACCTGACCGGCGATTTTTTTTCAAGGAATTGAATATTTTGACCTGAGCAAAGTCAAAAACCTTAATATTTGAAATTTTAATTATATTAATTCTGAATTTAATTTCAATTTTTTTTTGAATTTATCAATCAAAATACTTGATTTTAGCTTTCTTTAAACTTATATAATTATTTTTTAACAGCAATTTTTTAAAAAAACATGACATAAATTTTATTTTATTTTTCAAATTGGTGAGTTTAAAATCCACTATCATGTCGAAATTATGAAAGGTATATGTTAAGAGCGTTGTTCCTGAGGCACTTCATATCAACTTCGGCTATTTATGTTAACCTCGTCATGTTGAAGCCCTAGAGATCTCGATTGGTGGAAACGATGCTGAGGCTCGCCGGAAGAGGACTATCTGGGCTCTCATGGCGGCCGACGTCCGCCGTCTCTGCCGTCTTCTCGAGGAATCGTGCACAAGGAGTGGTGGACTCGCCCATCTCCGACGATTCCGTGTCTCGGTTCACCTTTCAATCACCTCTCGTTGGGGCTGTAAGAGGTGAGAGATTCTTTACCCTTTCGTTTTATTTATCGTTATAGAAGCCTTGTATGTTAACGATCAAAAACATATCAAACTTTGTATATTGCTAGGCTCAGGATCGGAGAAATTAGATTCCTTCGGTCTTCTGCTTGTGCTTCTATTTCTTTGTCCGTTATCTTCTTATTAGCTCGGTAGGCATGTAAATTAGTCTCGATCACGATCCTTTTTTTT
This sequence comes from Zingiber officinale, assembly GCF_018446385.1. Taxonomy (NCBI): domain Eukaryota; kingdom Viridiplantae; phylum Streptophyta; class Magnoliopsida; order Zingiberales; family Zingiberaceae; genus Zingiber; species Zingiber officinale. The sequence goes on from NC_055992.1 coordinate 128,070,980, forward strand.
TTTTTGCAGGATTTTCGATTTCGTAGCTCATGCTTACTTAACCAATTTCAGAAATTCTTAACTATCTTATCAGTAGGTAGAACTTTCAGTCTTTAAGAATTGTTGAACCCATATTATTAATCATATGGGTTTCTGTCAATAGATCACAGAAATACTATATCAAACTTGGAGATGAGTACTCTTGCACTGGGTAGTTAAAAAGATTTAGTCTGGGAAATGGAATCAACTTCGATTATTAGAAATTCATTTTTTTAAAGGATGATACTAAAGTGGAACTAAATAGTTTGGAAGGATCTTTGCTAAGAAGGGCAAGTTTCATTTGTTTTTTTTTTTGAAGTAGTTCCACTATTTTTCTCGAATATCACTAGTGAATGATACTAAACCATGTGCCTTCATCTTAGTTATCAACACATTATTTCTTATCAAAGAGGAATGTTAGATTAATATTTCGTCACATTGTGTCTTTGAGTTACATGCCAAATAATATCAGCCAATATCCTGATAACTTAGAAACCAATTACGAAATAAATTCAAAATTAGAAGCTTGGTTTTTTTTAAAAAATCTTTCTAGTGTACTTTCATCTTTGCCAATCTCTCTAGGTTTTCGTCACAACTCACAATAGTTTAATTCCATTAAGGTAGATGACATCATGTCCTTGCTTCAGTCTATCCTTTGTTTCTCTTGCTATCTTGGTGGAGAAAAATGATGGCATTGGCAAAGATATCTGCCACTGTTTAGGCATTATGACACTATGTTCTTTTAGTTGTTAAGGGACATATGTCACAATAACTTAGGAACATATTTTTAGAAAAGCCTAAAGTGCGGAAAAATCACATTTAATGATCTAGTATTGAACATATTAGTTTGCATCCTTTACTGTTATGGTCATCATCTTGTTTTTTCTTTCATTTTCCATTGCCAGACCCATAAAACAAGAAGGCAAGAGAAGTTAGTACATTGAGCGAATCTGAATTTTTGCTCGATAATGGCATCAGTTCATTGTAATATCTAGATTTGGATAACTAGATGTGGTATATTATTGTTCTTTGAGTTACAATATTACAGATTTACAGTAACATATTTGAGGACTTGGTTATTGGAAACCTTCTTAAGCTATTCTGGCTTTCCTATAGAAAGGTGTTTTCCCATCTTGTCAAAAATATAATGGTGTTTATGGCAGAGTTTGAGCAACTTTCAAGTGACCGTATAGTTCACAGAATTGGAAGCAATGATTCTCAGGTGAAACTTAAGGCCTGAGAACCAGGTGAAACTTTTGTTAACAATATTCTTTGTTAAGCTTATAAGGCTGTGAGTTGTTTAGATTGATTACTGCATATAGCATTGACTTTCCAGGTGGTTATGGAATTATTCCAAAACTATTATTCCTTTTCAACTTAAGATATTGCAATAGCATATGACCTTATATTAGCTAATACATTTTTAAAAAAAAGAGAAGAACATTTAGTCACATTCAAAAGTGAGAATAATAAATCGCAAATTGACTTTCTTATAATTAGGAAGGATAGAAATATTAGTAAAGATTGCAAGGTCATGGGATGGCAATGGGTCTGGATTGGGCGGGTTTGGCCAAACTCACCTGCCCGCCTCCCTTTGGACCCGCCCCGCCCTGCGGGTTAGACTCGCTAGACCCGTCATATTTTATTTTTTTTGAAATACAAAATAAAACTTTTTAAAAATTAATTAAACATTAAATTTATTTTCAACATTTATATTAATAATATTTTGTAATAAAAAATATTATCACAAATTAAAATCTATCAATTTTGATTCAATTAAAAATTAATTGTCAATTTTTATTCAATTAATAATTAATAAAAAATAAAAAATATTATACGGGGTGGGTCCGGTTAAACTCGTGACTCGCCCTGAATCCGCCTTGAGACCCGTTTAGGTGGGTCTAAACCCGTCTCTCTGGGCGGATTTGTTACGGAACCGGGTTTCAACTCGCCTCATTGTCATCCCTAGTCATCTCTAGAGAAAGCTTAACCACCCAACATAGGTTAGTGGCGTTGGATATACACCTCAAATATGGTATCAATAGAAAGAAAATATATACGATTCCCAAAATTAAGTGGTGAAAGTTAAAGGATGAGAAACAAAATATATTTAAGAAGGTAAGAGTACAAATATTATGTGAAATGTAAGGTGATTCTAATACGACATGGGCTAAGATGATATCAAAGTTGAAAGTAGTAGCTAGAAATGTATTCGGTGAATCAAAGAGACATACATCACTAAATAAGGAATTTTAGTGGTGGAATAAGAACGTACAAGAGAAAGTGAAAGAAAAACGAACAACTTATAAGAAATTATATATTGGTAAGAACGAGGAAACACCTTATATAAAAAAATATGCAATAGTCAAGAAAGGAACTAAGAGAGTAGTGAATGAACAAAGAATGAAACTTTTAAACGATTATATCAAAAATTGGATACAAAAGAAGGGGAACAAATATTTATAGAATATCTAAAGTGAGAGAAAGGAAGATAAAAGATCTTATCCAAATAAAATGTATTAAAGATGAATGTAATAGAGTATTAGTAAATGATAGAGAAATAAAAGAAAGGTGGAAGATGTATTTTTATCAAATTTTTAATGAAGATTTAAGTGACCAACTTAACTTAGGTAATTTAAATAGGTCGAATGAGTATAGAAATTTAAATTTTTATTGTAGAATTCAAATTTCAAAAGTAGAACAAACTTTAAATGGAATGTATAATGGAAAAGCCATTGGACCAGATGATATCCCGATAGAGATATGGAAGTATTTAGAAAAACAATGTATTGAATGACTTACAAAATTATTTAACATTATATTGAAAATAAAAAAAATGTCTGATCAATGGAGGATAAATATTCTAGTTCCCTTATATAAGAACAAGGGAAATATATAAAATTGTGCACATTATAGGGGTATTAAACTAATGAGTCATACCATAAAATTTTGGAAAAAAGTAATAGAAAAAAGATTAAGGAGATCACGGTGATTGAAAATTAATTTGGGTTTATGTCTGGAAGGTTGACAATAGAAGTTATACATCTTCTTAGATAATTAATTGAAAAATATTGGGAACAAAAATAAGATTTACACATGATATTTATTGGCTTAGAAAAAGCTTATAATATATTTCTAAGATAAATTATACGGAGAATTCTTTAAAAGAGATGTGTTAGCGTAACATATATTGAACTAATTAAGGATATGTTCGAAGATATAACAACTAGAGTAAAGACTTCAGGTAACAGAAGTATTTCCAATAAAGATAGAGTATACTAATTATGGACGAACTCACTGCACACATTCAAGACACAAATACCGTTATGCATGTTATTTGCAGATGATATTATTTTGGTAGATGAAACACGTGAATGAGTACATGCTAAACTAGAATCTTGGCTAGAAACACTAGAAGAGAAAGATTTTAAACTTAGAAGAATAAAGACAGAATATATGGAATTTAAGTTTAGTAATATTAAACGTAATAAGACAATTGTTAAGATAGGAGATGATGAATTGCCTAGAACTGAGAGTTTTAGATATTTAGGATTATTTTTTCAAAATGATAGAGGGATTGAGAGAGATCTTACCTAAAATATAAGTAAGATGGTTGAAATAGAGGAGAGCGCCTCTAAAACTTGGAAAATTCTACAAAATTATAGTTGGACCTGCTATGATATATGAAACTAAGGGTGCGTTTGGTTCAAGTCACCATGTATAACCTTGGTTATGTGATTACCAGGTAATCACATAACCAAGGTTATGGGAAATAAAACATAACCAAATGTTGTTTGGTTCAACTTAGGTAATGCAAAAAAAACTTGTTTGTTTGAAGGTTTTAATGAATACCCTAGTTTAATATTTTACCGTATTACCCTCAATTACAAAACCAACTATACATAATATTATTATTATTATTATTATTATTTATTTTTTTTTTAAATGTTTTTTAATTTTCTTTTTCCTGTATATTTTTTTTACTTTTTCATGTGTTTTTTTTATTTTTTTTAATGTTTTTATATTTTTATATTATTTATATTTATATTTTTTTACATTTTTTTAATTTTAATTTTAATTTATTTTAATTTTATTTTTAAAATTTTTTAATTTTTTAAAAAAATTTTTAAATTTTTTTAAATTTTAAAATTGTTTTTAATTTTTTAAAAAAATTTTAAAATTTTTTAACATTTTTAAAATTTTTATTTTTTGTATTTTTTAAAATTATTTATTATTATTTTTTAAATAAATTTTTAATTTTTAATTTTTTTAAAACATTTTTTTTATTTTTTAATATTTTTTTTACATTTTTTTCTCTTTTTTTCATGTTTTTTCTTATCGAAGGGTATTTTTGGTAAAAAAAATTCGTTAACTCCGGAATCAAGAAAAACCTTAGTTTTCTGAGGTTTTCCGATTCCGGGCTGCATGACCCTTTTGTTGACGTGTCGGGAATAAAACATTACTCGGGAATCATCAGATACCTAAACCAAACAAGGTTTTTGTTGATAACCTTGGATGGATAACCAAGGTTATCAAAAATAACCTTGAACCAAACGCATCCTAAATGTTAGGCTATGACTCAAGCACATGAACAAAAGATGTGAGTTGCAGAGATAAGGATATTAAGATAGATGTGTGGACATACAAGAATGTACAAAATAAGAAATGAGAGCATTAGAGGGAAAGTTGAAGTTGCATCTATTGAGAGAAAACTCTAAGAGATACGTTTAAGATGGTATGACATGTACTTAGATGACTTATAAATGCTCCAATTGACGATGTGAAACTATAACAAATATGTATATCAAACGAGGAAAAGGAAGATAAAAAAAGACTTTGTTAGTAATAATAAATTAAGATAAAATTTATTTAAGTATAAATGATAATATAAGTAGGAAATAGAACTCTATGGTATAAAAGGATCCATATAGTCAATTTTACCTAGTGGGAGAAAGTTTGGTTGTTGTTATTGTTGTTGTTATTTCCTCTTCAACTTGCCTATTTTTATGATAGCATTCCATGCTTACCCAGATGTCACAGATGGCTTACAGTTTGCCACATTATATGAAATTACAATTGTTCAAATTTAACATCTCTCAATTGTCATGTTTAGTTTGCGGATTTCAGTGTTGTTAGAATTCGAGTTAATGTGAGATTTCTAAGGCACATAAGATTGGGAAACTTGCAATTTGTATACATACTGAAACGCTTTAAAGTTTAGGCTAGATTTGAAAAGATCTTGAGAGTTGGTTCTAAACCTATTAAGGTTATACATTGTTATCTCTGAGACAAGCATCTTTGCCTGTTTTGGATTAGAATATTTCACACAAATGCAAACTTTCATTTGAGCTAACATCATCTAAAATCTAAATATCACTTTTTGTCTTGCTCTAGTTGACGAATCATAATTTGCGTCATTCAATTTTTCAGATGATCGTTGATATCTATTCCTTATTGTTGTCAATGATCTTGAATTCTTTATTATTTATTTTTTGTGATCTTCCTGAACTCACTGATGCCTATCATCTTTAGTTGATGATCTAGAATTTTTTTTTCTTGATATCATGATATGTTTACTGAAAATAAACGTGCAGGGTATGCTTCTGAGACCCTTGTGCCTAGACATCAGGATTTGGGTTTAGCTGATCTTCCTGCTACTGTAGCCGCTGTGAAGAATCCAACCTCAAAGATTACTTATGACGAACATAACCACGAGCGTTATCCCCCCGGAGATCCAAGCAAGCGGGCTTTTGCATACTTTGTTTTGACCGGCGGTAGATTTGTGTATGCATCGTTGCTTCGTCTCCTGATTCTCAAGCTTGTGTTGAGCATGTCACCTAGCAAAGATGTCCTGGCTCTAGCTTCCTTGGAAGTAGATCTCTCCAACATTGCATTAGGTTCCACAGTGACCGTGAAGTGGCGAGGAAAGCCTGTTTTCATAAGACGTCGAACAGAGCAAGATATCAAGTTGGCCAACACCGTAGATATTTCATCACTTCGTGATCCGCAGGTGGATGCGGATAGGGTGAAGAACCCTGAGTGGCTAGTTGTGGTCGGTGTCTGTACCCACTTAGGATGCATTCCATTGCCCAACGCCGGAGACTTTGGCGGGTGGTTCTGCCCTTGTCATGGTTCCCATTACGATATTTCAGGGAGGATTCGGAGGGGCCCAGCTCCATTCAACCTTGAGGTTCCCCAGTATTCCTTCTTGGATGAGAACAAGCTGCTCATCGGTTGAGTTCCACTCCGTCACATTCATATTTTTCTACGATATTTCTATAACATGAATATTCCATATTTTTCTGCCTGAATCGTTGGCAGTTGAATTTAAATAAATGTTATTTGCCTTTGATGGCATTGGCGCTTGAATTACTAGAACGATGGCGCGCAAGTCTTGTTTCAAACATTACTTCTGAACTATTTGATTCTTTGGGAAGAGAAAAGAAGTTCAATCGGAAGTTGTTATTAATTGCTATTGTGCCAACTTTTTACCCGAGACTAATTGCCTCTTGTGTAAGTAGGTTAATTTTTTTTTGTTGATATTATCCGATTTTAGCCATGAAAAATTGTTTTCACTGCATGATTTCTTCCGCCCCATTTAGGCTACGTTTGATATGGTATAATTTATCTTGTAATATAATCAAGATTATATTACAAGATTGATTATTTTGTTTGGTATAATTCTAAACTTGTAATATAATGTAATTTGGATTACAAAAGGTAATAACATTTTGTAATTCATATTACAAACCAAATAGCATGTAATCTGATTACATTATAACTCAAAATTTTTTATTACTAAATCTAACCCTAATCTCATCTCATCGAATCAATTCCTCACCAAAATCGTCGACACAACTCTCCCTCGCCTCGGCAGAACCTCTCCCTCGCCTCGCAACGGCGTCGACAGAACCTCTCCCTCGCCTCGCAACGGCGTCGACAGAACCTCTCCCTTGCCTCAGCAAAACCTCTCCCTCGCCTCGCAACGATGTCGACACAACTCTCTGTTGGATCGAAAAGAATTTAGATATCTCCACAATTATATGATATTGTCCACTTTGGGCCTGAGCCTTCATGGTTTTGCTCTTGGGCTCTACCAAAAGGTCTCATGCTAATGGAGATATCTTTCTCTTATAAACACGTAATCTTTCCTATGTGTTTTCAATGTGGGACTATGTTTGCAACCTTGCAACCCTAATAATCCCCCCTTCAATGTGGGACCAGACTTCCCACGTCCGATCATTGACCCACCAGGTCTTCCTGTCCCTCGGTCTACCCGACCTACTAGGACTTCCTTGCCTAGTCGCAACTAGAACTTCCTACCTGATGTCTGGTCCTCTTGATCCGAACATAGGAGCCCCAACTTCCTTTGTTCGAGGTCAATAGTGTACTCACATGGCTCAATTAGACCATAGCTCTTGTGCACAGTCGGCGATTAAACCTTCTGGCAGTCCGGACTCTGATACCAATTGATAGATCAATTTAAGCGATAGAGGGGGGGGGGTGAATATCGCGCGTTTAAAAACTATTCTTTTAATATTTTGAAACCAAAGTCGTGCAACGTAAATAAGAAAAGAGACAAGGTTTTTTTTACTTCGTTCGGAGTCTAGCTTGACTCCTACTCGAAGGCCCGCGATCCTTGATCGCACCGATGGGCAAATCACTATAGCTCCTCTTTCCAAGATTCTCGGAAAGAAGCAGATCGTACAAATGAGCAAGATAGTAACAACCCTACTATCTTGCTTAAGTGAATTACAATACAAGCTTATATAAAAATATACCGACAAGTAAATGCAGTTGAAGCTTTGGTCGACACTTCCGGATAGTGTGACTTGCTGAGTTGATGAAGGCTTGTAGCACGGTTTGCTTGCAGAACAGAAACTGAGTCGATCAGAGAAGAGTTGCTGAGCCTCAGACCTCGAGCTCCTTTTATAAGTGCCATTGTTGTTCGGTCGACTGATCCCTCTGTTCGGTCGACTGAACCCGCTCCCTTCCTTCCTGGCTGGAGTCTGACGTTGGCCCGATCTTTTGCATTAACTGATCTTTAATGGTTCGGTCAACCGATAACCTTGTTCGGTCGACCAAACGGTGGACTTTCCTTCACGCCAAGATTCACACTTAATGCTCCATTAATACTTTTACTGTTCGGTCGACCGAACCTCATTTTCGGTCGACCGATCATGCTGTGATGCCATATTTGCGATCCTGATTTGCTTTGCCATTTTTGCCTGTTCGGTCGACTGATAAAAAGCCTTTTTCGGTCGACTGAACCTCTTGTTCAGTTGACCGAACCCTTGGTAAAATGAAGCTTTCTGAGTGCTGGTCGCGTGGCCGCTGACAGAGCCTGATTTTGAGTTCTGAGTCAAAAGTTATGATTATTTGAAGTTCAAGGGGTCATATGATTCTGCAACACAAAGTTAGTTCGATATAACAATAATATTCCTGCAAAACAAAGTTAGCACAGTTATAATACATGAGTAGTAATATACATGAGTATAACAGTTAGGACTGTCTTGATCTCAACTTGGAAACCTTCCCGGTTTCTTCAGTTGGATCAGCGACCTTAGGTTGTTCCCTTCAGGAACCCGACCTCACTGTCGCTCCTCCAGTTATTTACCTCAACCTACCTACCAAACGTTGGGTCCTCCAGACCTGTTTGGACTTTACTGTCTGGTCGTGACTAGGACTTCCTCGATTGAGTAAATAGCCTGCACACTTAGCCAAATTATCAGATCATAACAAGACTTAACTTGAACATTTGACAACATCAAAACTCAAGTTTGATTCTGGTGCACCTTGCACTAACAATCTCCCCTTTTTGATGTTTGACAACTAAGGTTCATAGTTAAGTTTAAAATATACAGAGTTAAGTAAAAAAGATTTTAACTCTCCCCCTGAGTTCAATAACTCCCCCTAAATTTACTATCTCTCCCCCTTTGACACACATCAAAAATAGGGGCAATACAACCAACATATTTGAAGCAGTTCAAGAGAAAAATTAAGAGTTTGAGTTAGAAAAATCATTTAATTATTATTTTTTTTGAAATCAAGGTTCTCTAAGTATAAGTTAGAAGTTATGTAAAAAAAATCATAAAATATCTAAGCATTTTAATAGAATTAAGTTAAAATTTTGAAAATATATTTAGAACAAATTAAAAATTTCCATGAATAAGTGTGAGTTAAAGAAAGTATAAATTTTACGATTTGTTATAAAAATTTTCTAAGGAAAACTTTTCAAGTTAGAAAATTTTCTAAGAGAAAATAGTGAACTAAGTTTTGAAATTAGTTTTAGAGTTTTTTTTTAAAAAAAAAACCTAAGTCAAAATTTTGAAGAAGAAAGTTTGATGAAAAAGTTAAGTTTTGAAAGGTTGAAGCAAAATTTTATAATTAAGAACATTTATACTTTTAGGAAAATAAGTGTATAATTTTTAAAATATTTTGGAAAGAGAATTTTGAAATATATTTTAAAATTCATAAGTCTAAAAGAAATATTTAACAAATAAGTTTTGAAAAAATGAATTTTGAAAAATTCTAGGAAAGATTGATCTTGAAATAATGTTGACGCTTCCCTTAATTATAAAATAACCTAAGGTCCAAGTGGGATATGAAAACTATTTGTTAGACCAAAGTTTTGGAATAGTTTTTAATTAATTAATCTCGTCATTTCTAAGTTATCAAACTAAATAAATCTATAGTTGTGTGAGATGATTCAAATTCTTTTGGTAATTAGGTTAAATTAATAATTAATTAAAGTTTAATTTATGGTTTAAGTTTAAAGTTAATTTAATTAATGAGTAAGTTTTATTTAATTAATCAAATATTATTTGCTAAATTTGATTATTGAATTATTTAAGTTAAATTTAATTAAGGTTAGTATTGAATTGAATAAGATTAATTAAAGCAAGTTAATAATCAATTGATTAATTTTAATTAATTAATGTTAATTTTTAATTAAAATAGATTAAGATCATTTAAACTTGAATTAATTTACGTATTAAATAATTAATTGATTAAGTTGAGAATTCAATTTGGATTAGTTTAAATTTTGTGTTAATTAGATTTGTAAAGTTAAATAAATTAACTTCAAATTAATTAATGATTTAATTATTAAATTAAATAAATTAGGTTTCAGATTAAAACTTTATTGATTTATTTAATTTCTAATTTATTGTATAATTATTTAGAATTAATTAATTAAGGATTACTTTAAAGTTTAGTTTTAAGTTAATTATTTAAAACATAATTAATTTAGGTTTACAAATTTATTAATTAAGAATAATTGATTCATTTATTTATTAGATTAATTGATCAAGTTAGTTAACTTAATTTAACTTTAATTATTAAATAATTTGATTAATTAAGAGGTAATTAATTAAATCAGTTTTGAGTTAGATTGATTTGGTTTACATTATTATAATTTTTATATTAGTTATTACTATTTTCAAAAAATTATTATCATTTTAAGTTAGAGTTTAATTTTGAGATGATTAAGTGTTAATTTAATTTAAATTTGAATTAAATTTTAAACTTTAGTATTGAATTTAGGTCTAGATTAATTAAATTTTATGTTGGGTAAGTTTTTTTTTTTTTTTTACTTTAAGTTTAAGTTTAAGTTTATATTTTTAAGTTTTAAATTAAATTATAGTTTAAGTTTTAATGAATTAATTTATTTACCTTGAATTTAGTTAAGTTAAGTTTTAATTAATTTAAGTTTATTATTATTATTATTAATAAATTTATTTATTAATTTATGTTTTAGTTTAGAAATTTCAAGATTAATTGTTAAAGGAAATTAATTAATTAATTAGTGATTTCAAGTTTAATTAATTGATTAATCATTTAGTTATGAATTTAGAGTTATTTAGTTTTCTTTAAGTTTAAGATTTTAAGTTTTAATTATAATTTTAAAAATTAAGTTTGAGTTTAATTGAGTGTTAATTTAATTTCAGTTATAATTAGAATTAAGTTTTCACAAAGTTTTTTTTTAAAAACATTCAATTAAGTTTTAATAAAGTTTAAAAAGAAATTTAATTAAGTATTTAAGAAATTTAATTAAGTTTTTAAAAGAATTTAATTAAGTTTTAAAATAATTTTAATTATGTTTTAAAATAATTTTAATTAAGTTTTAAAAATAATTTTAATTAAGTTTAAAGATAATTAAGTTTTTTTTAAAAAAATAATTTTAATTAAGTTTAGAAATAATTTTAATTAAGTTTTAAAATAATTTTAATTAAGTTTTTTAATTAAGTTTTAATTAGGTTTTAAAAATAATTTTAATTAAGTTTAAAAATAATTTTAATTAAGTTTTAATTAGGTTTTAAAAATAATTTTAATTAAGTTTAAAAATAATTTTAATTAAGTTTTAAAATAATTTTGATTAAATTTGGATTAAGTTTTAATTACGTTTTAAAATAAGTTTTAATATTGAAAAAAGTTATTGAAACCATGTTAGATTCAAACTTATCTTTGAGTTAATCAAGCAGACGTCCTGAGGATAAGCTTTCATTTCAGCGGTGAGGCATACGGCCTACTTGGATATTATTAGATCACTTGCTGAAGGCTTTTCAAACTGTTCCCACCCAAAAAACTTAATACTAAATTTTGGTCTAACTAGCCCATGTTTGATTGGGGTAGCTTTGGTCATATCCACTAAGTCTAGTGCACCAGGTAGAATTCCATATTCAACCTAGACATGCCTTTGACAAAGCTTCCTTGACGTACTATCATCCCAATCCATTCCGATGCTATGTTATAGGGTTTGGTAAACTTTTTTCATCTAACCGTTCTAAGCAGAAATAAACCTAGTCCTAAGTATTGAGTTTGGTTAATCAAGTTGGTTGCATTATTTTTCTACTTGCTCCCCCTGAGTCATAGCTTAGATAATGTCTATCTAAGTAATGAATCTGACTCTTAGGGATTAAGTATATGTTTGGTTTAATTGGTTTGATTAAATGTTTTGTTTGGACCCATGTTTGGACTTGACTTCTAACTTTTTGACTAATTAAAGACAAATATGATTTGTTTGTTTGTTTAGGGTTGTAGCCAAGTCCAGATTTGTTGTACACGGCTCGTTGCGACCCAAGTACCATATTTAGACACTTGGATCCCAGTTCGAACTTTTCCAACATTTCCTTGAGTTGCTCGACTTGCCTTTTCAAGTTGGAATTTTCCTCCTCAAGTTTTGTAACTTGAGTCGAAGTTCCAACTTGAACTTGATTAGTCAAGTTACTCAAGTTAACTTGTTCCTTAAGATGGTCTATTTCCTTAAGTAGCAAGTTATTTTATTTTTCGGATTTTGTTAATTTTTTAAACAAGTATTTAATTACTTTCAACATTTCAGACTTCGAATTAAAAGCTACCTTATCGTGTCCTTTTGAAACTGATGTAAATCCATGGCTTATCTCAGACTCGTCGTCGGACTCTGACTCATACTCATCTTCAGACTTGAATTCGGACTCTTTAGTCTTTGCCATAAATGCTATATGACTCAAGTGCTTTGGTTCTGGTTTTGTTCGGGGCTTAGCTTCCTTGTTTGGCCCTGCATACAAAGCTAACCCTTTCTTGGCTTGACTCAAGTTAGTCTGCTCATGTAATGTTAATTCACAAAATAGTTCATCTAATTTAATAATGGAAAGATCCTTCGCAACTTTATAGGCATCTATAATAGATGCCCATAAGGAGTTTCGAGGGAATGAGTTAAGGGTATACCTGATGATATCATGATTCTCAAGTTGATGGCTGATGATATGCAGTCCATTTATGCAACGACCCGCCTTCTACTAACTAGGCTGTAAGGCCGATCGCTACAGTTATGCTGTGCTAAACTATTCCCTGACCATTACTAAAGACATATGCGGAAGCTGGACTAATTAAAATTTTACTAAACTACTGACATTTCTTGGTTCTATACATGCTAAGGGAGGTAAACTAACTACTCATAACATGTTTTACCTTCCCCATGGCCAAGGAACTGAACTTAGACACTCCCCAACTGATACCAGACCTCCCAATCGATCCACGGATCGATTGGAATAGTCGGATCGATCCAGTGATCGATCCAGCCGGCTACTGTATGCGGAACATAGGTTGGATCAATCCAGTGATCGATCCAGCACGCTACTGTGCTCGGGCAATATTCTGGATCGATCGGCTGATCGATCCAGACTAATCAATCGATCCAGTGATCGATCCCATAGCCTTCTGTTCGCGACGGAATTGGCTGGATCGATCGACCGATCGATCCAGAAGCCTACTGTTCGCGAAACCAGGTGCCCAGTCGATCCTTCGATCGATTGGAAACTCTCGAATCGATGAGCTGATCTATTCGAGTTTCTGATTCCGTGCCAAAGGTCTGATTTCAGCACTGTTTCGTGCTTCAATCACATTACAAGTACTAAAATGACTAGGAAACACTCCAACGACAACAACTAACATTCTAACAACATAAAAGAGGTGTTCTAAGCATAATAAGGTGCATAGTCAACTAATTCATAGCGATTAACATACTAAAGTGCAAGATGACAAAAACACTGAAAAGTTCTAATGTTTGAAAACAAAGCTTGCTAAGGTTCCCTAAGATCTCTACTCCAAGTTCCTGCCCACACACACCATCTCTGCATTGGCCTCTAGCTTCCTCTGCTAGTCCATTTTTCCCTTACCTTTATCTGCAATATAAGGAAAATAGAATCTGTAAGCTTAAAGCTTAGTAAGAAACCGACTACCTCACTAAAACATGCAACGATGCAAACATGTTTTTAAAGAATGCTATTTGAAAACATGTACTGGCATGACATACTATGGTTGCAAGCATAAACTGAAATAACTGAACATGCATACTGAACATGGCATGGCAACTAATCATATGAATCAATAAAGATCACTGAACTGAACATATAATAGGCTAAACTGTAGCTAAACTGATACTGAATTCCAACTCAACTAACATAACTAATTTGAGCTTTGAAAACTAATTCATAATAAGTGAAAATACATAATCATGCTGTTTGGGCCCGGCAACTATACTTGCTGTGCGCGCATCCCTAACTAGACCCGGGTTTGCAAGTCCCGAATTTAGTAAGGTTATCTAAACCTAGGGACGACTGTGGGAGTCCAACCCAATGGATATCTGATCCAGTACAGTGCCACTGAAAATAAAATACTGAATATAGCTAACTGTTTTAACTTGTTGTTTCTAGGTTATCTGAACCTAGAGATAGGTTGTCTGAACCTAGAGGCGACTGTGGGAGCCTACCCATTGGACCGTAGTCCCATATAAACTATAATAAACTGATTTACCGATTTAAATGCTTCTAATGCATTTAACTGAGCTATTAAAATGCCTAATTTGCATTTTAACTCAACTAGCTATTTTATCGAACACCTAGTGTGCCCCAACTCTCCCCTCTATTAGGGAGACCACTTCTAGGCACCCGACAACGTCTAGGAACCCCCACTGAAGAGGGAATACGTGTCCGGCCCATCTAGAAGTACTCACTAAATCCCTAAATCTGCGAGGAGGGTCAAATTCACCCTATGCGTCGATAAAAACAGCATATAGCTAAACTAGTGCGTATAAAACCAAACGGAGCTACTTATACTGCAGGTGAGGGGTTTCTTACAAATCTAATTGCTAGGAATTCCGGTGGAGACGACTTCTCGACGATTCGCTCGCGTCCACGTGCTCTACTCGCGGAGGGGAATGTCCTTGTGCTGAAATCGTCGCCGAAAAGTGACCTTGGGACCCTAGGGATGGAACCCTAGTTCTCCTTGTGGTTGGCGCCGAGAGAGGGAGAAGAGGGAGAGGTGTTCGGCGTGAGGGTTTGGAGGGGAAGAGGTTGCCGAACCAAACTCCAAAATAACCCAAACCAACTTAAGTTTTTAATTTATATTAAGTGGGTATTTTGGCCCAACTCAATTATAAATATATTTGATTCTCCTTTCTCTCAGCACGGCCCTGCTGGGTTCACCGGTTACTAAGGCTAACTAAAGGTTTAACGGACCCGAGAGGTCCCGGGTTCGATTCCCGCTAAAGCCTTTTTATTCTTCTAACTTTTTATTTTTCTAATTAGTTTTGCTACTCGGAAAATTCTGGAAAAATATCTAAAAATTCCAGAAAAATCATAGAATATTCCTAAAATAGTTTTGAGAATTTTTGGACATTACAATCCCCCATACCTTATAAAAAGTTCATCCTCGAACTTAGAATAATTCTGGGTACTTCTGTCTCATGCTGGCTTCTGTCTCCTAAGTTGTCTCTTCTGCTGTGTGACTGTGCCAAATGAATCTGCTCGGTCTATTATCTGAATAGGCCGACTATCATAGCTGAGGTCTTCGCGGATCTGTACCGACTGGGGCTCAATCACCTGGGTGGCATCTGGGGTATGCTTCTTCAGCATAGAGACATGAAATACGTTGTGGACAGCTGACATTTCCTGGGGTAGCTCTAGCTCATATGCTACCTTGCCCACTCTTCTGCTGATAAGGTATGGTCCCACATATCTGGGACTAAGCTTGCCCTTCTTCCCAAAACGCATCACTCCCTTCATGGGAGCTACTCTGAGGAACACTGTATCCCCGACTGAAAACTCTAAGGGTCTGCGCCGTGTATCAGCATAGCTTTTCTGGCGGCTCTGAGCTGTCTCTATCCTCTGGCGGATCTGCCGTATAGCTGCGGTGGTATCTGCCACTAGATCTGTCTGAAGTTCTAGCTCTTTCTGTTCACCACTCTCATACCAGCAGATTGGAGATCTACACCTCCGGCCATAGAGAGCCTTGTAAGGTGCCATGCCGATAGTGGCCTGATAGCTGTTGTTGTATGCAAATTCTGCTAAGCTCAGATATTTGTACCAACTTCCCTTGAAGTCTAGGGCACACGCTCGGAGCATATCTTCGAATACCTGGTTTACTCGCTCCGTCTGACCATCTGTCTGAGGATGGAATGCTGTGCTGAATTTTAACTTAGTGCCCAACGCTGACTGTACACACTCCCAGAAGTGTGATGTGAATCTGCTGTCTCTGTCTGAAATGATGGTTCGTGGGACTCCATGTAGTCTGACGATCTCCTGGAGATACAACTGAGGTAGCTTCTCCATGGAGTAGGATATCTTGATAGCTAAGAAGTGGGCTGATTTAGTCAACCTGTCGACTATTACCCAGATGGCGTCAAAACCATTCGTGGTTCTGGGCAGTCCCACTATAAAATCCATAGAGATATCCTCCCACTTCCATTCTGGAATCTGTATAGGCTGCAGAACTCCTCCTGGTCGCTGATGTTCTGCCTTGACCCTCTGACAGGTGAGGCAGATGCTAACATATCTGGCGATGTCTCGCTTCATCCCGGGCCACCAAAAACGGTTCTTCAGGTCTTGGTACATTTTGGTGGAACCTGGATGCATCGCATAGGGAGTCTTGTGAGCCTCATCTAAAATCTGTCTCCGTAGCTCCTCCTGATCTGGAACACAGAGTCTGTCACCAAAATACAACACCCCGCTATCGGACACTCTGAATTCTCTACTTTCTGAATCTGCTAGCCCTTGCTTGATTTTCTGAATTTCAGGGTCCTGCTCCTGAGCTGACTGAACATCACCAAGCAAGGTAGACTCTAAGGTCATAGTAGAGAGCTGTCCAACGATGAGTTCAAGACCGAAATCTACGATCTCCTTCTGTAGAGGCGGTGACATGGCTGTAAGAGATAATAAGGTAGCACTGGATTTTCTGCTAAGTGCGTCGGCTACCTTATTGGCTTTCCCTGGATGGTAGAGGATGTCTATATCGTAGTCTTTGACCAGCTCAAGCCATCTGCGCTGTCTCATGTTCAGATCCTTCTGAGTGAAGAAGTACTTCAGACTCTGATGATCTGTATACACTCTGCACTGAGCTCCATATAAGTAATGTCTCCAAATTTTGAGAGCGAACACTACTGCTGCGAGCTCAAGGTCATGAGTAGGGTAATTCTTCTCATAATCCTTGAGTTGTCTGGAGGCATAGGCGATCACCTTGCCGTTTTGCATCAGTACTGCTCCTAGTCCCAACTTAGAGGCATCACTATAGATGTCAAAGCTGCTGGTGTTGTCTGGTAGAGCCAAAATGGGAGCACTGGTCAATCTCCTTTTTAGCTCGCTCGCAGTCCTCTGTCCACTGAAATTTCCTGTTCTTTCTGGTAAGAGCTGTCAGTGGGGAGGCTATCCTGGAGAAGTCCTCTACAAACTTCCTGTAATATCCTGCTAATCCCAGAAAGCTCCTGATTTCGCTAGCGTTCTTAGGTCTCTTCCAGTTACTTACTGCTTCTATCTTGCTGGGATCTACCATAATACCATCCTTTGAGATGATGTGACCCAGGAAGGACACTTGATCTAGCCAAAATTCACATTTCGTGAACTTGGCATATAGCTGGTTCTGCTGAAGGGTCTGCAATACTAGTTTCAAGTGCTCTGAGTGTTCTTCCTGAGTTCCTGAGTAGATAAGAATGTCATCGATAAACACAATAACAAACTTATCCAAATACTCCCTGAATACTCTGTTCATGAGATCCATGAATGTAGCTGGAGCATTGGTCACGCCAAAGGGCATGACTACGAACTCGTAGTATCCGTATCTGGTTCTGAATGCTGTCTTGGGTATATCCCCTTCTTTAACCTTCACCTGATGATAACCTGATCTGAGATCTATCTTAGAGAACACTGCTGCTCCCTTCAGCTGGTCGAACAGGTCATCGATCCTGGGAAGGGGATACCTGTTCTTGATCGTGACTTGGTTCAGTGATCTGTAGTCTATGCACAGTCGCATGATTCCATCCTTCTTCTTTACGAACAATACAGGCGCTCCCCATGGCGAGTGACTCGGGCGTATGAAACCCTTGTCAAGCAGCTCCTGTAGTTGCTCCTGAAGTTCCTTTAGTTCTGCTGGAGCCATGCGATAAGGCACTTTGGAGATATGATTTGTACCGGGAATGAGCTCTATCTCAAAGTCAATCTCCCTGTCTGGTGCTAAGCCTGGTAACTCTTCAGGGAAGACTGCTGGGTAGTCACATACGACTCGAACCTCTGCTAGCTGGTGGTTCTTGTCCTGGCTGGCGTTGACTACGTGTGCTAGGAATCCTGTACATCCTGAATCCAGTAGCTTCTGTGCTTTCATAGCTGAGAGAAACTTCTTGGCCTTTCTCTTTGGTTCCTCGCTGTATTCAAATTGCACTGTCGCTTCAGGTTGGAAGATGACTTTCTGTTTACGGCACTCTATGGTAGCACCGTATCTGATCAGGAAGTCCATTCCAAAGATAACGTCATAGTCGGTCATTTCTAGCACTATCAGATCACAAAAGAGCTCTCTGTCTGCTATAATGACCGACACTGCTCTGAGCCAGTGCGTGGATGCCATGATCTCTCCTGAAGGTAGTGCCATCAAAAACTGTCCACTGAGTACCTCTGAGGGTATTTCTAATTTTTCAGAGAACATCCTGGCTATATATGAATGAGTTGCCCCAGTATCAAATAGAACAGTAGCACTATACTGAAAAATGCTAATCTGACCTGTGACAACTGTCGAGGCATTGGCTACGTCCTCTCTAGTGAGTGAGTAGATCCTCGCATTCGCCATAGCTGGAGGGGCTTCTAATCGGCCCTGGTTGATAAGTGGACCTTCTAGAGCGGCCTGCATCTGATATAACTGAGCTGGCTGGCCTGCATACTGAATCTGCTGTGGCTGAGGAAGACCGGTCTTGTTCGGGCACTGCTTGGCCATGTGCTCTTCTTGTCCACATTCAAAACATCCTCGTGTGCCATTGCGACAAACCCCTGGGTGGAATTTCCCACAAGTAGCACACTTTGGATAACTGGGGCGCTTGCTAGATGGTCCTCCTTTTGGGTCACTTCCTGATCTGCACTTGCTGTTGGAGTTCCCTTTCCAGTTAGAGCTGTGGCCTTGCTGTTTTTGAGTGTGGGAGTTTCCTTGGCCTTTGGACTCTAAGGAGACTTGCTTCTGCTGCTTTATGCTGTTCTAGTAATGCTCTGTGGTCAAGGCACTGCTCACTAACTCCTCTGTGGTTTGTGGCCTATGTATGCCACCAGCCACGTTCACTGCTATCTCTGGCCTCAGCATCTTAAGCATCAACCGGATTCGTTCCTTCTCTGTGCTGACTAGCTCTGGGCATAGACGAGCCAACCTGTTGAATTTCTTCACGGCTTCCTCAACTGAAAGGTTGCCCTGGCAAAACTCAGTGAACTCGTCGTAGTGGCGGTTTATAACCCGTACGTGAAAGAACTCCTCGAAGAACTCCTTCTCGAAGTCAGCCCATGACATCTGGTTCACTAGGTGCTTCGTTCTGATTCTTTCCCACCACATGCGTGCGTCTCCTGTCAGGCAGAAGGAGGCACACTTCACCTTCTCGTGTTCTGGCCAGTCTAGAAGCTCCATCGTGCTCTCCAGTGTTTTGAACCAGACTTGTGCATCCCATGGTTCACTAGTGCATGAGAAGTTCTCTGGCTTGACCCGCTGCCACTGGATCAGATAGGCTTCCTTTCTTGGCTCAGCTGCTGGGGCTGCTGGTGCTGCGGGCTGAGCTGGTGGAACCTCTAAGACTACTGGAGTCGTCAAATTCGGTTCCGGGGTGACTGTGAGGGTACTCTGCTGATTAGCCTTTAAGGTGGCTATTTCCTGTTGCTGTTCAGTTAGCTGCTGTTGTAACTGAGCCACTAATGCTGTAAGGTCTGGAGGAGGCACTGAACTGCCTGCCTCTTGCTGGGGCTCAGTAGCTAGTGCCCTTCTAGCTGGGCGTCCTCGTGCCATTTCTAAAGACATAGAGACCATAACATAACTAATGTAATCACAGTTATATAACTACTGATGTCATGTTTAAAAACTATCACATACTAACAAGCAGTAGGCATATAAACATGAACTGTAATAACAAAACAAGGAGCATAAATAAAGTAGAGGTATTCTTACTTGGAAGCTGCAGGTTCAATGCTGATGTGTGTGTAGGAAGTATGGAACACTGCTCTGATACCACTCCGCAACGATCCGCCTTCTACTAACTAGGCTGTAAGGCTGATCGCTACAGTTATGCTGTGCTAAACTATTTCCTGACCATTACTAAAGACATATGCGGAAGCTGGACTAATTAAAATTTTACTAAACTACTGACATTTCTTGGTTCTATACATGCTAAGGGAGGTAAACTAACTACTCATAACATGTTTTACCTTCCCCATGGCCAAGGAACTGAACTTAGACACTCCCCCACTGATACCATACCTCCCAATCGATCCACGGATCGATTGGAATAGTCGGATCGATCCAGCCGGCTACTGTATGCGGAACATAGGTTGGATCGATCCAGTGATCGATCCAGCACGCTACTGTGCTCGGGCAATATTCTGGATCGATTGGCTGATCGATCCAGACTGATCAATCGATCCAGACTGATCAATCGATCCAGTGATCGATCCCAGAGCCTTCTGTTCGCGACGGAATTGGCTGGATCGATCGACCGATCGATCCAGAAGCCTACTGTTCGCGAAACCAGGTGCCCAGTCGATCCTTCGATCGATTGGAAACTCTCGAATCGATGAGCTGATCTATTCGAGTTTCTGATTCCGTGCCAAAGGTCTGATTTCAGCACTGTTTCGTGCCTCAATCACATTACAAGTACTAAAATGACTAGGAAACACTCCAACGACAACAACTAACATTCTAACAACATAAAAGAGGTGTTCTAAGCATAATAAGGTGCATAGTCAACTAATTCATAGCGATTAACATACTAAAGTGCAAGATGACAAAAACACTGAAAAGTTCTAATGTTTGAAAACAAAGCTTGCTAAGGTTCCCTAAGATCTCTACTCCAAGTTCCTGCCCACACACACCATCTCTGCATTGGCCTCCAGCTTCCTCTGCTAGTCCATTTTTCCCTTACCTTTATCTGCAGTATAAGGAAAATAGAATCTGTAAGCTTAAAGCTTAGTAAGAAACCGACTACCTCACTAAAACATGCAACGATGCAAACATGTTTTTAAAGAATGCTATTTGAAAACATGTACTGGCATGTCATACTATGATTGCATGCATAAACTGAAATAACTGAACATGCATACTGAACATGGCATGACAACTAATCATATGAATCAATAAAGATCACTGAACTGAACATATAATAGGCTAAACTGTAGCTAAACTAATACTGAATTCCAACTCAACTAACATAACTAATTTGAGTTTTGAAAACTAATTCATAATAAGTGAAAATACATAATCATGCAGTTTGGGCCCGGCAACTATACTTGCTGTGCGCGCATCCCTAACTAGACCCGGGTTTGCAAGTCCCGAATTTAGTAAGGTTATCTAAACCTAGGGACGACTGTGGGAGTCCAACCCAATGGATATCTGATCCAGTACAGTGCCACTGAAAATAAAATACTGAATATAGCTAACTGTTTTAACTTGCTGTTTCTAGGTTATCTGAACCTAGAGCTAGGTTGTCTGAACCTAGAGGTGACTGTGGGAGCCCACCCATTGGACCGTAGTCCCATATAAACTATAATAAACTGATTTAAATACTTCTAATGCATTTAACTGAGCTATTAAAATGCCTAATTTGCATTTTAACTCAACTAGCTATTTTATCGAACACCTAGTGTGCCCCAACTCTCCCCTCTATTAGGGAGACCACTTCTAGGCACCAGATAACGTCTAGGAACCCCCACTGAAGAGGGAATACATGTCCGGCCCATCTAGAAGTACTCACTAAATCCCTAAATCTGCGAGGAGGGTCAAATTCACCCTATGCGTCGATAAAAACAGCATATAGCTAAACTAGTGCGTATAAAACCAAACGGAGCTACTTATACTGCAGGTGAGGGGTTTCTTACAAATCTAATCGCTAGGAATTCCGGTGGAGACGACTTCTCGACGATTCGCTCGCGTCCACGTGCTCTACTCGCGGAGGGGAACGTCCTTGTGCTGAAATCATCGCTGGAAAGTGACCTTGGGACCCTAGGGATGGAACCCTAGTTCTCCTTGTGGTTGGCGCCGAGAGAGGGAGAAGAGGGAGAGGTGTTCGGCGTGAGGGTTTGGAGGGGAAGAGGTTGCCGAACCAAACTCCAAAATAACCCAAACCAACTTAAGTTTTTAATTTATATTAAGTGGGTATTTTGGCCCAACTCAATTATAAATATATTTGATTCTCCTTTCTCTCAGCACGGCCCTGCTGGGTTCACCGGTTACTAAGGCTAACTAAAGGTTTAACGGACCCGAGAGGTCCCGGGTTCGATTCCCGCTAAAGCCTTTTTATTCTTCTAACTTTTTATTCTTCTAATTAGTTTTGCTACTTCCGCTACTCGGAAAATTCCGGAAAAATATCTAAAAATTCCAGAAAAATCATAGAATATTCCTAAAATAGTTTTGAGAATTTTTGGGCATTACAATTTAGGATGTCTTTAATCCTCATGTGTAGTTGGCTTGCCGACTCACCATCTAGCATTTTAATATTTAGTAATGAATTTAATAAAAGATCACGCTTTATTACCTTTGTATCATTTGTCCCTTCATGTAGTTTACTTAACTTATCCCACAAATCTTTTGCATTGTCGAAAGGGCCGACTCGTTTGAATTCTTCTTTTGATAATCCACATTGTAGAGTGTTGAGTGTCCTTGAATCAATTTGTACTTTCTTCTTTATTTCTTCTGTCCATTCCTCTGGATTGTTGACTGGTGATGTGTAGCCGCATCGGATAATAAGCCATTGACCAATGTCTGTTTTGAGAAAAACTTCCATCCTCTTTTTCCAGTATGAGAAATCGCTTCCATCGAATAGCGGAGGACGCACGGTCAAATATCCCTTGGATTGCGCCATTTGTTCTTGCATCAAAAATTGAGAAACAAAAAGAATTTCTAAGACTTTTGTCTTGGGATTAGCAGTGCGAGATAAAGAAAAAAAACTTAAGAATTAAAGAAAACACTTTTACAGCAAAAGGAAAAGTTTTAAAGTTGCTCGAAAAACGGTTAAGTAATTTCAGAGCTACCAGGCTCTGATACCAATTGATAGATCGATTTAAGCGATAGGGGGGGGGGAGGTGAATATCGCATGTTTAAAAACTATTCTTTTAATCTTTTGAAACCAAAGTCGTGCAGCGGAAATAAGAAAAGAGACAAGGTTTTTTTACTTCGTTCGGGGCCTAGCTCGACTCCTACTCGAAGGCCTGCGATCTTTGATCGCACCGATGGACAAATCACTATACCTCTTCTTTCCGAGATCCTCGAAAAGAAGCAGATCGTACAAATGAGCAAGATAGTAACATCCCTACTATCTTGCTTAAGTGAATTACAATGCAAGCTTATATAAAAATATACCGACAAGTAAATGCAGTTGAAGCTTTGGTCGGCACTTCCGGATAGTGTGGCTTGCTGAGTTGATGAAGGCTTGTAGCACGGTTTGCTTGCAGAACAGAAACTGAGCCGATCAGAGAAGGGTTGTAGAGCAGTAGCATGAACAATAGTAGCTAGCACAGAGATTGACTTTGAACCCGAACAGTGTCATACAGCCCTGGACCTCGAGCTCTCTTTTATAAGAACCGTCAACGTTCGGTCGATCGATCCCTGGGTTCGGTCGACCGAACCCGCTCCATTCCTTCTGTGCTGAGATTCGCTGAGATCTGATCTTCGAGCATTAACTGATCTTTAAAGGTTCGGTCGACCGATAACCTTATTCGATCGACCGAACGGTGAATTTCCCTTCTCACCGAGATTCGTACTTAATGCTCCATTAATGCTTTTATTGTTCGGTCGACCGAACCTCATTTTCGGTCAACCGATCATGCTGTGATGCCATATTTAAGATCCTGATCTGCTTTGCCATTTTTGCCTGTTCGGTCGACCGAACCTTTGTTCATTTGACTGATAAAAAGCCTTTTTTGGTCAACTGAACCTCCTGTTCAATCGGTCGAACCTTTGGTCAAATGAAGCTTTCTGAGTGCTAGTTGCGTGGCCGCTGACAGAGCCTGATTCTGAGTTCTGAGTCAAAAGTTATGACCATTTGAAGTTTAAGGGGTCATATGATTCTGCAACACAAAGTTAGATCGATATAACAAGTCGTGCAGCGGATCAAGTAGGATCCTACAAATTTGAAGTTCAAGGGGTCATATGATTCTGCAACACAAAGTTAATTCGATATAACAATAATATTCCTACAAAACAAAGTTAGCACAGTTATAATACATGAGTAGTAATATGCATGAGTATAATAGTTAGGACTGTCTTGATCTCAACTTGGAAACCTTCCTGGTTTCTTCAGTTGGATCAGCGACCTTAGGTTGTTCCCTTTAGGAACCCGACCTCACTGTCGCTCCTCCAGTTATTTACCTCAAACTACCTATCAAACGTTGGGCCCTCCAGACCTGTTTGGACTTTACTGTCTGGTCGTGACTAGGGCTTTCTCGATTGAGTAAATAGCCTGTACACTTAGCCAAATTATCAGATCATAACAAGACTTAACTTGAACCTTTGACAACATCAAAACTCAGGTTTGATTCTGGTGCACCTTGCACCAACAATCTCCCCCTTTTTGATGTTTGGCAACTAAGGTTCATAGTTAAGTTTAAAATATGCAGAGTTAAGTAAAAAAGATTTTAACTCTCCCCCTGAGTTCAATAACTCCCCTTAAATTTACTATCTCTTCCCCTTTGACACACATCAAAAATAGGGGTAATACAATCAACATATTTGAAGCAGTTCAAGAGAAAAATTAATAGTTTGAGTTAGAAAAATCATTTTTTTTTTTTGAAATCAAGATTCTCTAAGTATAAGTTAGAAGTTATGTAAAAAAAATCATAAACTATCTAAGCATTTTAATAGAATTAAGTTAAAATTTTGAAAATATATTTAGAACAACTTAAAAATTTCCATGAATAAGTGTGAGTTAAAGAAAGCATAAATTTTACGATTTGTTAGAAAAATTTTCTAAGGAAAACTTTTGAAGTTAGAAAATTTTCTAAGCAAAAATAGTGAACTAGGTTTTGAAATTAGTTTTAGAGTTTTTTTTAAAAAAAAAATCCTAAGGCAAAATTTTGAAAAAGAAAGTTTGATGCAAAAGTTAAGTTTTGAAAGGTTGAAGCAAAATTTTATAATTAAGAACATTTATACTTTTAGGAAAATAAGTGTATAATTTTTGAAATATTTTGGAAAGAGAATTTTGAAATATATTTTAAATTCCATAAGTCTAAAAGAAATATTCAACAAACTAGTGTGATCGTGCATACGCGTTGCATGTGTAATATAATAATATATTAGTGACGCTAAAGAATCTCAGCAACAAACTACTGTAACGGGCTTCCCTATGCAAAAAAATTATTTTAATTTAATATTATACTTGTCTTAGTAAAAAAACTAAGAAAAGTATATTTTTTAACAACGTCGGCCTAAAATATTTATAGAAGCTTCTTTGATTATAGTGTTGTCAATTCTAAGATATGAGACTAAAGAGAACTATATTTTTTTTGAGAAATGATATGCAGCTCGAAACTGCATCTCGAATTTGCGCCGCGAACGATGTGGCGTCCTGCGTGGATAGTGACGGGTCAAAGTCAACATTTGGTTTTTTTTCTCTCCCCGCTCGTTCTTTGGTTTTTTTTTCACGCCCCGCTCGTTTCTTTTCTCGCCCCGGCTCGCGCTTTCTCTCCCCTCCTGCCCTAATTGGTTTTCTCCTCTCCCCGCTCCCTGTCGTCGCTCTTTCCCTCCGCTCGCTGCTCTCGGCCCTCCTGCCCTAGCATTTTCTCTCTGCCTCCTTGCCGTCGCTCTTTCCCTCCGCTCTCTGCTCTCGGCGCTCCGCCTCTTGCCGTCGCATTTTCTCTCCGGCTCCGTGCCCTAAATCTCTCGGCGCTCGGCGGAAAACTCTCCCCTGCCCTAAATCTGCCCTGAATCAGGTATGAGGTGTTTTCCTTAGCTAATTTTTGTCCAAATCGACTCGATTTTCTGCTATTTGGACCTTAGCTGATGAAGATTCTTGCTCGGCGGTGACGACGATAGTGAATCTTGCGGAGGAGGCGAAGCTCGCGCGAGAGGGAGTCAAGGTTCCCAGTCACGCGATCCTGAGCATCTGCAAGTCCCTTGTGGCCGGTGGAGTAGCGGGAGGAGTGTGAGTTACTTTGGTCTCTTTTCACCAATATTGACTGACACTGATCTGTCCTTTTTTTTTCTTGAAATTATTGATGATTAGAGTTGCTTTCTTGTTTTTTTCTTCCAACTATTCATTGATCGTGTCTGGGTGCAAAGGTTGCTTTCTGATTTCTTATGACCTATTGACCTGTAATCTTGGTTCTCTCATTTTTTTTGTTTCTTGCAAGTCTTACCCTTCCCAAAATGTCGTTAGTCACGTCGACATTTCAGCGGAATAATTATTGCAAGTCTGATGCTCAACGATTATAACTTTTAACTCCTTATTACTTATCATATGGTATGTGTTCATACAGATTTGAATTTTATGCAGATTGGTAGTCTTTCATAAAATTCAGAATGAGTCATTATTCCAACACATGATACCAGCCTGACTAACTAACCATACGAAGCTGACACACTGCACAATTCTAGCCTGTGAATTGGCATGCCATCCAATATGTAATGCAAGAGGCTTATGCATAGACCTTGAGAGCTATAGCAAATGAGAGTTGAAATCATATGGCCCTACAACATTTAGTCAAATAAGTATTTTCCTTCATAGTTAATTCAGTCAATATTTTCGTATCTTGTAAATTAGGTTCTGAGACTGCATGCTAATGAATGTACAGAGCAAGATTCTCCATCACAAGGAAAAACTGATGGAGGCAATAAGGTTTTGTTTTACTTAGTGGTTATTATCAAAATGAGATAATTTATGTAGTACTTATTGTTGATTTATACAATAACGTAAAATAGATTATTTCCTATTTTTCCATTGATTTAGCATACAATCTATGAGCATTACAAAATAAATGAATCTAAATAATTCTTGTTTGCTTAATAGGTTGTTAAAAGATGGCATCATCAAGTTACAGCTCCATTGACGACGCAAAATTTGAACATGTACCATGTAGAGATTGCGGACGAAGAACATTGGTATGTGTTTCTAGATCGAGCAAAAATCCCGGAAGGAGGTATTATGGATGTGCGCAACATGGCTGGCAAAAGTGGGTGGTAGGCGATACTTTGTCTAATGAAGACAGAAGTGACATATGTCGTGGAAGGTTAGGAAGAATAGAGTCAAGGTTAGGAAGTGAATACATTGCTTCTCGTGGGCATAATTTAGGAAATTGGAATGTACCATCAGTGGTCTGGATATTAGTTATAATGAATTTAACTCTTTTGGCTGTATACCTTATTATTTTGTTAGTTCGGTCTTGTTAATTAGTGGAGTAATGTTGGTGATGTAATGTGATAGGATAATTTGTTTTTAGTTAAGATGGATAATACAGAACATGTGATATAATGGTTTGATAATTTGTAATGATTTATTCTGCTTTGTTCTTCTTTCCGGACTTATTTAGTTGGATATAAGATACAACAAATCAACTTGGTTGTTACTTCATGAAAGCTAAGGCACTTTTTCTTTTCACAACAAAATATGTTCAGATTTAGTCGCGTTTATGCTAACCAAAGCGATCAATCTTTTTGCTAGAGTGCTCAAACTCTGTTCTCCCAGCATTTTCCCATCATAAAACAAAGGGAAAAAAAACATCTTTAATGATCTCTATGTAGAATTCAATCTGGTATTCAAGCAAAAGTGAGACATACCACTATGCAGATTTTTGAATGGAAAGTTTAAATTGGGCTTCTTGTTTGTTGCCAAGGAAGAAAACTTACTACAGGGCCAAAAAGAGAGAATCCGTTTTAACCTTTTTAAATTAGTTGCTTTCTGATTAAATTTAAATTAACTTCAAATTCTAATTAACTTCAAAAAATTTCATGGATTAGTAGACAAGCATCCCGTATTACTGGGTTTTTGCATAATTCTATAAAGTTACTTTCCAGCGATGAACCGGAACAGCCTCTAATTTGCAATGATAAAATTTATATACGTACAATTTGGATGTAACCAAATGGGTTGGACTGACAGTTAGATACTTGCAAATGTTGTAAAGGAAACGTGATGATGGTACCAGCACCCACTTCTGTACAAGAAACATACTTGAAAGCTACACAACCACTAAATGATATATTTCGATAGTTTTCAGAATTGTCTCTAGTGATGACTGATGACATTTATTTTTGAGAAACATACGAGAAACATACTTGAAAGCTACAATACCATCAGAATTCAGAATTGATTTAATATTTCACATTGATATCGTCTTTAGTTTTATTGCGCACTGGGGAACTGTTTGCCTTTTTCAGATTCCTCTTTGCCTTTTCAGGTTCATAATTGGTATTTGTTAATTGACCAGTTGTAGTATTTGAAGCAGAATTATTTTGCACGCGCCTTGATTTTCCTGATTCAATTTCCACAGCTCGGTTGGTTTGGCCTTTCAAATTAATTCTCCGTTTCGATTTGGCTGTAGGCACTGAGAAACTGATAGTGGTCCGTCTATCTAACCAGCTGAAGACTGAATTGGGGTCTCGTTTATCATAGTTAATTTGCAGAGGTTTTGCCTGAATTGAGGGCGTAAGAAGCTGCAGAACATGAATGACTTATAAGCACAGAAATCTGTTGGTAGATCAATTCTTACGAAACCAACAAAAACATAATCAATGTTAAAGCAAAAAAAATACTAAATACAATCTAAAGGTCAACGAATAGGAGGGAGAGTGAACGTAGTAGACCCCCAACTTATTTGGAAGCAATTTCTAAGGAGAAGGAAGAATGATAAGATGAAAATAATCCTGTCCTATTTGTTTTACACCTCTCAAATTATGGCAATCTACAAAACAGGTCCAAAAGATGATAATTTTATAGAGGCTAATGTAAGATATACTATCAAGTAGCAATATAAATTGGTATAGTAAAAACACTAAAGATGCTAAGCATCAGAAGACAATAGCAGTAACTGCAGATTTTTGCAGGTACTCTACCAAATGCTGTCATATCAAACTGCTATCTTAATTTTTGCATGCTTGGAAAAGGATTCGAACATAAAATATGGGTGCGATAAAAAACTAGCTAAACTTGAGAATTCAAATCAAGCCAAACCCATGTTTGATACAAAAAATATTTAGATTAGAGAGCTAAACCAGCTAAACTTGAGAATTCGCCATAAAAAAATTAGAATATAACACACATACCTTCCATATAAATGTGTTTGATGAAAACTTCCTTTTCCAAGCATCCTGTGCTATGGGATCCTGAAAAGAAATTGAGCATATTAAATACTATGGACATGAAAACTTGACTAAGCTACCACAATTAGGCACTTAAGTATAGAATCAGTCTGGAAATATTTAGATAAGTTGATGAGATTTGCACAAGAAGTAAAAAAAAAAAAGAGAACAGATGCTTAGCTTAGTCCCCCTTGAGTAGGATGTCCCCCTCTTTGTTGAGAACAACAAAGTTTGTTTATAAGATAAATAATAGCAAAGTACATGTGAATTAGTAATTTTCCACAAGGACTAGCTTGTTCATAAGGTGCATTTCCTATACGAGTTTCATGACACTTCTTTGAAAACACAGATACAGATTTGTCATCAGTTCAACTACAAAATGGCATGCATAGCTACAATTAACCATCACACAGAATTCAACAAGCTTAGAAACACAAGAAACAAGCATCATATAAACTGCCTTCTTAACCCCTGACAAACCACGCCAAAAGCCTGAACACGCAAGAATCTTGTGATCTGTGTTGCATCACAGAATATCAATCTGCATGATGACAATTAGAATGCTGATTAGTTATTGAAACTGACATTAAATAATGTGTTTTGACACTGACGTTTGCCCAGATGTACCTCTCTGGTCACTAGCTCCTGGTTTTTGAGAACAGAAAGAATTGAATGGCTGGTTGTTGTCGTCATCATTATGTTGTTGATTGGCTGGTTGTCACAGAATGAATGACCTAACATTGTATTCAACAAAGAGCCCTATAAATAATAAATAGAGATATTTGGCTATAAATATCTATATAAAGAAAAAGTTATCTCATAGGTATCAAACAATAATCCTCTATCGCTTAAAACATAATAAATCATACCTTTCTTCTGGCCTTTGCAACTGATTTCTTCATAATTTGTTCAATCATAGATTGTTTCCTCTTTGTGGGTGGACGACCTCAAGATCTTACTTTTAATGGAGAGTGTATTGTTTTTGAACTCGATGTAGATGCTTGTTTCAAATGGTCCGCTCTTGAATGATCTATTTGAATAGCAATTAATTTTTCCTTCGCATCTTTCAAGATTTCCACCAAAACAGAACAACCGTCGTCATTATTTGCCCCAAGATGTTGAACCTCTTGTATCAATGGAGTGAGAATATTATACCGATGTCTTTCTCCATCACAAACATATTCATCATAAATGTTAGTGATACTTTGATAACCACGCTTAATATCTTTGCGCCATCGATCCATAATATAATTCATAGGAACCTCAATCACCTTCATTCGTATCAACACAGAGATCACATGCCTACATAAAATTCCCCGAAACTCAAAAAGATGGCATAGACACTTAACTTGACAATCTAACTGAGTATAATCTACCCTGAAGGAAGCATCTCTTATAGGGTCTCCATTTTTTCCCAACAATGTTTCTACCACTTCAAATATAAAAGCAACCCCTTCTTGCCTCACTAGTGAGGTATTGCAAAACATCAACCCTCTTATCTCATCTTGGAACAACTTAAATAAGTTGTTTGTGTAGAAACTTTGAAATTATCTTTCAATAGGATAACCAGAAATTACTGGTATCATAGAATTAAAAGAACCAAAATCCAAATTTTTTTCTTTTTCAATCTTCTTCTTCAGAGCATTATCAAACTGTTCAACAAATTGCTTCAAAGAAGTTTTCGAATGAACATATTCATCAAAAAAAGCATTCATACTTTCACTCCTTTGGGATGTGGACATACCTGCCCAAAACTTATCTTTGACATACACATGTATCCATCTATTCCGCTGTTCATACAAAGATTTCAACCAGTCATTGTTCTCTAAATTAAAAACCTCAATCATTTTCATCCAATTCTCATCACATTCATCAATACTAAGTGAGTTGTAAACAATATTCTTCAATTGTTTCTTTATCAGCTTATATTGAGCATGCCCACCTAATTTTGCTGGTAATTTTTTCATTATATGCCAAAGACACAAACGATGATCAGAATCCGGAAATATCTCTTCAATAGCAATTGCCATGGCACGACACTGGTCTGTGATTATGGCCTTTCGAGCACGCCCAAGCATACATGTCAGCCAAGATTTGAACAACCATATGAATGTTTCTGAATCTTCACTTGATAATAATCCACATCCAAGCAAAATGGATTGACCATGATGATTCACCCCAACAAAAGGAGCAAATGACATATCATAACTATTAGTCAAATAAGTTGTATCAAAAGTCACAACATCAGAAAAATAATGATATGTAGCCCTACATCTTGCATCTGCCCAAAAAACATTTCTTATTCGAGACTCTTCATCTAATCAAGCACATAAAAGAAGTTAGAGTTCCGACTTTGCATGCGACAAAAATAATTACTCAAGGCTTCAGCATCTCCATCCCCTAACCTCAACCTTCTAGCTTCTGAAATATAATTCCTACACTTTCTCTCATCAAATGTCAAATTCTCATAGCCTCCAGCCTCAACTACCAATGAATGAAAACTTTTACTTAAAGTAATTCCTGCTTGATCATTTAATTCAAGTTTCCTCTTTGTAGTTGAATCCAATAATTTATTACATCTAAAATGCCGTGACTTTCCCGGGCTCAAGACGTGATTATGTTCAAGAGATACACTATTTATCACAAAGTTATCATCATTCCGAATAACAACATTAATCTTAGCTTTGCAATTTGTCTTAATAGAAGGTCTAGGGTACAAAGCATTTTTGGCTTGAGATACTGTTTTACCACTTTTGGCACATCCAAAACAAAAATATTTTTGCTTTCCATCATCTCCCTTTTTACCACCTAATTTGGAAATACCAAAACCAACATTCTGAGCATATGATTTATAAAAATTACGAACTTCATCTTCAGATATAAAAGTCATGCCAATCTTAGGAATCATGACTTCATTTAAACTAGATGGAGATAGATTTGTGCTCACATGGTCGTTGTTATCGTTTACCTCATTTGAATAACTTTTTCCTTGATCCATGATTATTTTTCACCTACATTTATTCAAAAATGGAAGGCAGGTAAGTATTCAACTACATTTATTTGTTTAAAAAATAGAAAACAGATCCAAAAAGTTAAGTATACAAATGAAAAGTAAGGAATTCCATAAAAGAAAGAAGAACATACATCCAAACACAAAAGTTATAAGAGATGTTTGTCAGCACAGAGCTGTGCTGATATCATGTTTTATTTTAAAAAATTAATAAACCAAACACACAAAACTCTAAAACAAAAACCAAAATCCAAATAGCAAATATCAACCGGATCCATTGTAATAGTCATATCACGGCAGATAGCTTATGAGCTTAGGAAGCACTAATGTTATTGTCACACAAGGAAAAACTGATGGCTGGTTATCTCCATGATACATAGGCAAACAAATTAACGTACAAAGCAAGAATCTTCATCACAATGAATTTTGAATGTATAGAACAATCTCTAATGTCAGCATAGCTCTGCAATGACATACAACAACAACAAAAAAAAAACACACAGGGAGAGCTGAGCAGCTAAACAGCAGGAAGGTTCGAATAGCAGAAAATCGAGTCGATTTGGACAAAAATTAGCTAAGGAAAACACCTCATACCTGATTCAGGGCAGATTTAGGGCAGGGGAGAGTTTTCCGCCGAGCGCCGAGAGATTTAGGGCACGGAGCCGGAGAGAAAATGCGACGGCAAGAGGCAGAGCGCCGAGAGCAGAGAGCGGAGGGAAAGAGCGACGGCAAGGAGGCGGAGAGAAAATGCTAGGGCAGGAGGGCCGAGAGCAGCGAGCGGAGGGAAAGAGCGACGGCAGGGAGCAGGGAGAGGAGAAAACCAATTAGGGCAGGAGGGGAGAGAAAGCGCGAGCCGGGGCGAGAAAAGAAACGAGCTGGGCGTGAAAAAAAAAACCAAAGAACGAGCGGGGAGAGAAAAAAAAAACCAAATGTTGACTTTGACCCGTCACTGTCCACGCAGGACGCCACATCGTTCGTGGCGCAAATTCGAGATGTAGTTTCGAGCTGCATATCATTTCTCATTTTTTTTATATAAAACAACCAAAGAAAATTAATGATGAAAAAAATTCATAATAATACGCTGTAGCTGAGTCTCGAACTCTAGAACACTGATTGTTCCGCTTGTGGAATTATTAATAAATCTTGGAATTATTTTTAGTGTAAATAGAAAAAAGGACATTAACATAAATACATTTTAGGCTTCACCAAAGTTAGTTAGTAAAGGGGGGAGATTTTTAATAAAATAGTAAGATAAGTTTTGAAAAAATGAATTTTGAAAAATTCTAGGAAAGATTGATCTTGAAATGATATTGACGCTCCCCCTTAATTAAAAAATAACCTAAGGTCCAAGTAGGATATGAAAAATATTTGTTAGACCAAAGTTTTGGAATAGTTTTTAATTTAATTAATTAATCTCGCCAGTTCTAAGTTATCAAACTAAATAAACCTATAGTTGTGTGAGATGATTCAAATTATTTTGGTAATTAGGTTTAATAATTAATTAAAGTTTAATTTATGGTTAAAGTTTAAAATTAATTTAATTAATGAGTAAGTTTTATTTAATTAATCAAATATTATTTGCTAAATTTTATTATCGAATTATTTAAGTTAAATTTAATTAAGGTTAGTTTTGAATTGAATAAGATTAATTAAAGCAAGTTAATAATCAATTGATTAATTTTAATTAATTAATGTTAAGATCATTTAAACTTGAATTAATTTACGTATTAAATAATTAATTGATTAAGTTGAGAATTCAATTTGGATTATTTTGAATTTTGTGTTAATTAGATTTGTAAAGTTAAATTAATTAACTTCAAATTAATGATTTAATTATTAAATTAAATAAATTAGGTTTCAGATTAAAACTTTATTGATTTATTTAATTTCTAATTTATTGTATAATTATTTATCTTACTATCTTACTATTTTATTAAAAATCTCCCCCCTTTACTAACTAACTTTGGTGAAGCCTAAAATGAATTTACGTTACTATCCTTTTTTCTATTCATACTAAAAATAATTCCAAGGTTTATTAGTAATTCCACGAGCAAAACAATCAGTAATCTAGAGTTCGAGACTCAGCTACGACGTATTATTATAAATTTTTCTAAAAAAATAATAAAGTTCTCTTTAGTCCCACATCTTAGAATTGATAACACTGTGATCAAAGAAACTTCTATAAATATTTTAAGCCGACGATGTTAAAAAATATACTTTTCTTAGTTTCTTTTACTAAGATAAGTATAATATTAAATAAAAATAATTTTTTCCATAGGGAAGCCCATTACAGTAGTTTATTGTTGAGGCCCAAATAATTTATATATTATTATATTGACTAGACTTGAAGGGGAGGCAAGTGATCCGGTGGTGAGAACAGGGACCCCCCTTCCGTGGGAAGTCAAAGCCACGTGGAAGTCAAAGGGTCAAACGGCCGACCGGAGAAGGGGAGACCGGTCGGACGAACGGGGTCCCAGCGGAATCACAAACAACCCGACGGGGAGTCGGGTCTCCGATGCTCATGGGGAACAGGGCCGCCGGGCCGATCGGAGAGCCCACTCGGTCGAAGGCATAAAGTAGCATTACTGTGAACAGTCGGCAGGGCACACGACCAGGAATCTCCCGAGCGGACCAGCACATACGACCGGCCGGACATGAGGGGACGGCCGACCGACCGGACGTGAGGGGACGGTCGACCGGCCGGACGCTCGGCATGGGGTAAGAAGAGACAAAAGGACAAGAGAACAGCTTCTGACAGCGGATATGCTCAACGACCAAGCCATACGCAGGATCTTATGACAGAGGGTTCCGTTGTCCCATCAGAGATGTGCTCGGACTGTAGCAGTATGGTGTCAGGTGAGCTTTTCTGACAAGCACATACTGAGGTATGGGCTGAGGACACGTATTCGCCTCGATATGTGTGCGTGAGCCCCTTCACAACTCTATATAAAGGGCCTCACACTTTGCCCGAGGTACGCATTCTCTGAGATTGAGAGCCACTTCTTTGTTGTCCACTTGCCTGACTTGAGCGTCGGAGGGTCGTCGCCGGGAACCCCTTCCCGGCCCGACTTCCTTGCAGGTTCGCCGGAGGTCCGTACGACCGGTCGAAGATCTACGTCAGCAATTCAAAGAGCGCCACGTGCCCAACGTCCGTTGATTCAGCGTTCGGACAGGATCAATATTACACACGCAACGTGTGTGCACAATCACACTAGTAATTAATTAAGGATTACTTTAAAGTTTATTTTTAAGTTAATTATTTAAACATAATTAATTTAGGTTTACAAATTTATTAATTAAGAATAATTGATTCATTTATTTATTAGATTAATTGATCAAGTTAGTTAACTTAGTTTAACTTTAATTATTAAATAATTTGATTAATTAAGAGATAATTAATTAAATCAGTTTTGAGTTAGATTGATTTGGTTTACATTATTATAATTTTTATATTAGTTATTACTATTTTCAAAAAATTATTATCATTTTAAGTTAGAGTTTAATTTTGAGATGATTAAGTGTTAATTTAATTTAAATTTGAATTAAGTTTTAAACTTTAGTATTGAATTTAGGTCTAGATTAATTAAATTTTATGTTGTGTAAATTTTATGTTGTGTAATTAAATTTAGGTCTTCCGCTCGAAGGGTTTATAGTCGCCGGTTCGACTCTCGATTGATTAAGATTAATCAATTGATTAAGACTCTCGACGGTCTTCTTCCGCTCGGCCTCCAACAGATCTTGGGTCTTTTTGAGCTCCTTCTGAAGATCGGCATATGAAGGGCCTTGGGAAGGAGCGCCGCCCGAACTCCGTAGCCTTTTGAGCTCCTCATCCACCATGGCAAGCCGATTGGAGACAGCAATCTCCTCCACCCATCTCTGACAAAAAGAAAAATTGTTAGTAGCCGATCGGAAAGAATGTGTAAACGACTTCAGAAAATGCACTTACCCCGGTGGCTTGTTGCATGTGGCTATTGACCAAGTTGCTGAGTGGAATCATCGCCACCCGCGCCCGAGCGTCGGCCCACATTTCGGCTAAGGGCCCCTTCATTGTGATCATATGCTCGGGCGCGGTGGGTCGATCGGCCTCGGGCAGCAATTCTTCGGTCGGGAGGTGAAGTGAGACTCGGACGGTGCGGCGTCGACCGGGGGTAGTCTGGGCGGAAGCAGGAGAAGGAGCGGAAGCTGGCGCAGTAAACTGGGACAGAATTGTGGAACGATGGACTTGGCGGGGAGCGGGCGGAAGGACGCTGACTGGAACGGCCTCAAGAGGGTCCGCAGACGCGTCAAGTTGGGAGGGAGTCCGATCGGACGAACTCGCCTCGATCTCTGGAGCTTTGCCTCGAGAAGCGGCGGTGACCCGCTCGGATGGATGGATCGCAGAAGTAGCCGAGCGAAGTGGCGTTCCCGCCCGGTGTCTTTTTTGTCGATGGGGGTGTTCTTCCTCTTGCGTCGATCCCTCCTCCCGAGCGGAAGGCTCTCGACTAGCAGTTGCGCCAGCCGCTTGCTCTGGAAGAGAAGCCTGAGCGGCCGACTCCCCAGCATTGGTCCCGCTCTCCCCCTCATTAGAGCCGACCGGCTGGATGCCGAGCGTCTCCATTTCTTTGGCTGCCGCGGCTTCGAGCGCCGCCGCCGCCTTCCTCTTCAGAATACCAGCCATCACCGACTCCATGACAATATTCGCTGCAAAGGAAAAAGGAAAAAATCAGTTAGCAAGCAAGGCAAATGTACAAGTAAAATTCCTACCGAAGCCGCTCGGGAGGGGTGTTCTGATCGGACTCAAGCCGAATATGTACATAACCCCTTATGGAAGGAATTTGTTGATGTCAAAGCGCAGACCGGCAAGCATGTTGGCGGCGTGGAGATAATCCGGCCGGGTTTTGAACCTTTTGAGCTCTGGTGAGGATGGTGGTCCGATCTGCCACTTCGTTAGGAAGGGGGTCCGCTCGGGAAGGCGAATATAAAAGTAAAATTCTTTCCAATGCTTATTGGAAGAGGGTAGTTTGTTGAAGAAAACTAAACCGGGCTGAGCCTGGAACATGTAAGTACCCGGCTCGGACTGTTTAGGGTAATAGAAATAATAGAAGACCTCCGGTCGGAGGGAAATGTTATGGATCTTGAATAAGACGACAACGCCGCATAGGAGGCGGAAGGTATTGGGGACTAGGCTTCCGAGCGGAATGCCGAAAAAGTTGCAAACTTCTACAAAGAAGGGATGGATCGGAAATCGCAGACCGGCTGTAAACTGGTCGCGGAAAACACAAAAAGCTCCGCGCGGCGGTTTGTGTGGCCGAGCGAAATCTGTGGGTAGGATGATTTCAAGGTCGGATGGGATGTCAAAACTATCTATCAGAATGTCGGCGTCGCGCCGATCGAAGCGTGACTCCATGGTGGTATACCATGGGCCGAGGGCTTGGTCTTGTGGCTGGGAAGAGCTAGCCATTGTACGAGCGGACGAAACAAAAAAAGACGAAAGAGGATGAAAGGAAGAAGATGGCAACGAAACAGTACCCCGAGGATGAAAACTTGGGAAAGAAATGCAAAGAAAACACCAGAACCAAGGAGAGAAAATAGGAGAACCTTATAACGAAGAGGAGGATCGAAGGAAGAACACCGAAGATCGTTGGAGAGCAAAGGAGCTGGGTCGCCGGAGCACTGAGAACGAGAAGCTGTGAGGCACGCAAGAACAAGAATGCGGCAAAGGAAGAAAGCGAAGCTTTTATAGGATGGAGCCCGAGCGGCCTCCACCGTCGGATCTAGGTCGCGAGAATCGGAGCACGCATCGCGCCGTTCATTTCGAACCGCCTCGGTCTCATCACCCGCGGCGCCGCTGCCGTACGCTGACGACAGCAATGCCACGTGGCATTCCACCACGGGAGAGCATTTAATAAGCGCCTTATCGAGGCACAGAGCGCGTGCTTGGCCTTAATGACGGAGATTGGCGCGAATTCCGAGGAGATCCGAGGGATAGGGACGTTGACTGAGGTCGTACTTATCTCCACACCGGCCGAGCGGGGGTGGTTTCTTGTATGATCCACTCGGCTAAACAATCGTCTAGTCAGTCGGACTAATCGCCTCCTTCGACTAGAGTTGAAGGGGAGGCAAGTGATCCGGTGGTAAGAACAGGGACCCCCCTTCCGTGGGAAGTCAAAGCCACGTGGAAGTCAAAGCGTCAAACGACCGACCGGAGAAGGGGAGACCAGTCGGACGAACGGGGTCCCAGCGGAATCACAAACAACCCGACGGGGAGTCGGGTCTCCGATGCTCATGGGGAACAGGACCGCCGGGCCGATCGGGGAGCCCACTCGGCCGAAGGCATAAAGTAGCATTACTGTGAACAGTCGGCAGGGCACACGACCAGGAATCTCCAGAGCGGACCAGCACATACGACCGGCTGGACGTGAGGGGATGGCCGACCGGCCGGACGCTCGGCATGGGGTAAGAAGAGACAAAAGGACAAGGGAACAGCTTCTGACAGCGGATATGCTCAACGACCAGGTCATACACAGAATCTTATGACAGAGGCTTCCGTTGTCCCATCAGAGATGTGCTCGGACTGTAGCAGTATGGTGTCAGGTAAGCTTTTCTGACAAGAACATACTGAGGTATGTGCTGAGGACACGTATTCGCCTCGATATGTGTGTGTGAGCCCCTTCACAGCTCTATATAAAGGGCCTCACACTTCGCTTGAGGTACGCATTCTCTGAGATTGAGAGCCACTTCTTTGTTGTCCACTTGCCTGACTTGAGCGTCGGAGGGTCGTCGCCGGGAACCCCTTCCCGGCCCGACTTCCTTGCAGGTTCGCCGGAGGTCCGTACGACCGGTCGAAGATCTACGTCAGCAATTCGGAGAGCGCCACGTGCCCAGCGTCCGTTGATTCAACGTTCGGACAGGATCAATATTACACACGCAACGCGTGTGCACAATCACACTAGTAATTAATTAAGGATTACTTTAAAGTTTATTTTTAAGTTAATTATTTAAACATAATTAATTTAGGTTTACAAATTTATTAATTAAGAATAATTGTTTCATTTATTTATTAGATTAATTGATCAAGTTAGTTAACTTAGTTTAACTTTAATTATTAAATAATTTGATTAATTAAGAGGTAATTAATTAAATCAGTTTTGAGTTAGATTGATTTGGTTTACATTATTATAATTTTTATATTAGTTATTACTATTTTCAAAAAATTATTATCATTTTAAGTTAGAATTTAATTTTGAGATGATTAAGTGTTAATTTAATTTAAATTTGAATTAAGTTTTAAACTTTAGTATTGAATTTAGGTCTAGATTAATTAAATTTTATGTTGTGTAAGTTTTTTTTTTACTTTAAGTTTTAGTTTAAGTTTATATTTTTATGTTTTAAATTAAATTTTAGTTTAAGTTTTAATGAATTAATTTATTAACCTTGAATTTAATTAAGTTAAGTTTTAATTAATTTAAGTTTATTATTATTATTATTATTATTAAATTTATTTATT
The DNA here is from genome assembly GCF_018446385.1 of Zingiber officinale. Classification (NCBI taxonomy): domain Eukaryota; kingdom Viridiplantae; phylum Streptophyta; class Magnoliopsida; order Zingiberales; family Zingiberaceae; genus Zingiber; species Zingiber officinale. The sequence continues at coordinate 128,110,765 of NC_055992.1, forward strand.
AATTTATGTTTTAGTTTAGAAATTTCAAGATTAATTGTTAAAGAAAATTAATTAATTAATTAATGATTTCAAGTTTAATTAATTGATTAATCATTTAGTTATGAATTTAAAGTTGATTTAGTTTTCCTTAAGTTTACGATTTTAAGTTTTAATTATAATATTAAAAATTAAGTTTGAGTTTAATTGTGTGTTAATTTAATTTCAGTTATAATTAGAATTAAGTTTTCACAAAGTTTTTTTTTTAACATTCAATTAAGTTTTAATAAAGTTTAAAAAGAAATTTAATTAAGTTTTTAAGAAATTTAATTAAGTTTTTAAAATAATTTAATTAAGTTTTTAATTAAGTTTTAAATAAGTTTTAATTAATTTTTTAAAAAATAATTTTAATTAAGTTTTAAAATAATTTTAATTAAGTTTTAAAAATAATTTTAATTAAGTTTAAAGATAATTAAGTTTTTTTTAAAAAAATTAATTTTAATTAAGTTTAAAAATAATTTTAATTAAGTTTTAAAATAATTTTAATTAAGTTTTAATTAGGTTTTAAAAATAATTTTAATTAAGTTTAAATAATTTTAATCAAGTTTTAAAATAATTTTAAATAAGTTTTTTAATTAAGTTTTATTTAGGTTTTATAAATAATTTTAATTAAGTTTAATATAATTTTAATTAAGTTTTAATTAGGTTTTAAAAATAATTTTAATTAAGTTTTAAAATAATTTTAATTAAGTTTAAAATAATTTTAATTAAGTTTTAAAAAATAATTTTAATTAGGTTTTAAAATAAATTTTAATATTGAAAAAGGTTATTGAACCCATGTTAGATTCAAACTTAGCTTTAGGTTAATCAAGCAGACATCCTGAGGATAAGCTTTCAGTTCAGCGGCGAGGCATACGGCCTACTTGGATATCATTAGACCACTTGCTGAAGGCTTTCCAAACTGTTCCCGCCCAAAAAACTTAATACTAAATTTTGGTCTAACTAGCTCATGTTTGACTGGGGTAGCTTCGGTCAGATCCACTAAGTCTAGTGCACCAGGTATAATTCCATATTCAGCCTAGACATGCCTTCGACAAAGCTTCCTTGACGTACTATCATTCCAATTCATTCCGATGCTATGTTATAGGGTTTGGTAAACCTTTTTCATCAAACCGTTCTAAGCAGAAATAAACCTAGTCCTAAGTATTGAGTTTGGTTAGTCAAGTTGGTTGTATTATTTTTCTACTTGCTCCCCCTGATTCATAGCTTAGATAAGGTCTATCTAAGTAATGGATTTGACTCTTAGGGACCAAGTATAGATTTGGTTCAATTTTTTTGGTTAAAAGTTTTGTTTGAACCCATGCTTGGACTTGCCTTCTAGTATTTTGACTGATTAAGGATAAGTATGATTTGCTTGTTTGTTTGGGTTTGTAACCGAGTCCTGATTTGTTGTACACGGCTCGTTGCAATCCAAGTACCATATTTAAACACTTGGATCCCATTTCGAACCTTTCCAACGTTTTCTTGTGTCGCTCGACTTGACCTTTCAAATTGGAATTTTCTTCCTCAAGTTTTTCAACTTGAGTTGAAGTTCCAACTTGAACTTGATTAGTTGAGTTACTCAAGTTAACTTGCTCCTTAAGGTGGTCTATTTCCTTAAGTAGCAAGTTATTTTGTTTTTTAGATTTTGTTAATTTTTTAAACAAGCATTTAATTACTTTTAACATTTCAAACTTCGAATTGAAAGTTACCTTATCGGGTCCTTTTGAAACAGATGCAAATCCATGGCTTATCTCAGACTTGTCGTCGGACTCTGACTCATACTCATCTTCATACTCGGATTCAAACTCTTCAGTCTTTGCCATAAATGCTATATGGCTCAAGTGCTTTGGTTCTGGTTTTGTTCGGGGCTTAGCTTCCTTGTTTGGCCCTGCATACAAAGCGAACCCTTTCTTGGCTTGACTCAAGTTAGTCTGTTCATGTAATGTTAATTCACAAAATAGTTCGTCTAATTTAATAATGGAAAGATCCTTCGCAACTTTATAGGCATCTATAATAGATGCCCATAAGGAGTTTCGAGAGAATGAGTTAAGCGTATACCTGATGATATCACGATTCTCAAGTTGATGGCCGATGGTATGTAGTCCATTTGGGATGTCCTTAATCCTCATGTGTAGTTGGCTTGCCAACTCACCATCTAGCATTTTAATATTTAGTAATGAATTTAATAAAAGATCACGCTTTATTACCTTTGTATCATTTGTCCTTTATGTAGTTTAACTAACTTATCCCATAAATCTTTTGCATTGTCGAAGGGGCCGACTCGTTTTAATTCTTCTTTTGATAATCCACATTGTAAAGTGTTAAGTGCCTTTGAATCAATTTGTACTTTCTTCTTTATTTCTTCTGTCCATTCCTCTAGATTGTTGACTGGTGATGTGTAGCCGCATCGGATAATAAGCCATTGATCAATGTCTGTTTTGAGAAAAACTTCCATCCTCTTTTTCCAGTATGAGAAATCGCTTCCATCGAATAGCAGAGGACGCATGGTCGAATATCCCTCGGATTGCGCCATTTGTTCTTGCACCAAAAATTGAGAAACAAAAAGAATTTTCAAGACTTTTGTCTTGGGATTAGCAGTGCGAGATAAAGAAAAAAAACTTAAGAATTAAAGAAAACACTTTTAAAGCAAAAGAAAAAGTTTTTAAAGTTGCTTGAAAAATGGTTAAGTAATTTTAGAGCTACCAGGCTCTGATATCAATTGATAGATCGATTAAGTGAATATCAAGACAAAAGTTGTAATAAATCGACTTAACTTGAACCTTTGACAACATCAAAACTCAGGTTTGATTTTGGTGCACCTTGCACCAACACTCTCCCTTGCCTCAGCAGAACCTCTCCCTCTCCTCTCAACGACACCGATAGAAACTCATCCTTGCCTCGCACATAACTCGTCTTGCACACTCATCTCAGCGCCTCCATCAGCAACGACATCAACACCACCTCTCCCTCGCCTCGCACACTCATCCAGCGCCTCCATCAGAATTGGCGCTGACACCACCTCCATCCAACCCCTCTATCAGCATCGACACTAACACCAACATCGACACTGACGCCATCCTTGTCTCTGCTTCCTATTAAAGTCTTGCCAAGGCTTTGATCCACCGCTGTAAGTTCATAGATCACTATTCTGCTTAAAGACAGCATAAACCTAGTTTATTTCATATACCAGACTATGAAGAGAACATTTTCTAACATCTTCTAGAGTACTGTTTGAACTTTTATCATCGCACACCCTGCCATCTGTATATTATCTATACATAACATTGCAAGGTATAAATAGAATGTCGTATTATTTTATTATAATTTTTTGTATATACCATACTCCGAAATGGACTCTATTAGTGCAAGAGATATAATAATAGTTACAACCATTACTTCCACTGTTTTTAGGTTACTGCTTTGTATATTATCTATATCGAGTGGGTCTTTTATGCATCAGCCAGACATGCATTTTTTTCCCTCCAAAAGTAACATGCTTTTATTTTCCCTCTAAAATATCTTGTCTTTTTCGTTTGCAGCCATGACTCGTCTTAGTTTAAAGACCAGGAATATAATGAGAAAAAAGAAACTAGTTGTTGTGTTAATGCATTGGTTGGAGATCTTGAATATAGTGAATTGGTGTTTTCAAATGTGTTGTATTTTAGTGGAAAAGTGTAATAGATTGTATTGCTTGAAAAGGCGATATGTGAATGATGTTTTTGCTAGGAGAGGGATGATATATAATTTAGCATATGAAAGTGATGCTACTTACATAGCACAGCTAAGAATGAATAGGAGTAGTTTTACAAAGTTATGTTGTATGCTCGAAAGTGAAGGGGGCCTGAAAGGAACAAGATATATGGAGGTAGATGAGCAAGTAGCAATATCATTACATTTGCTAGCTCATCATGCCAAGAATAGAACTATACAATTTCGATTTGAAAGGTCTGGTGAAATAATAAGTAGACATTTTTCCCTATTTTTGAATGTTGTTATTCATCTACAAAATGTACTTTTCGAAAATCCAGAGCCAATTGCAGCAGACTCAATAGATTAGAGATGGAAATTATTTAAGGTAATTATTATATTTATTTTTAAAGTAATGATTTATGATTTTTTTTCTCATTTTCTTCTTGTTGTTCCTTTTAGAATTGTTTGGGAGCTTTAGATGGGACACATATTAAAGTTAGAGTACTAACAGAGGATAGACCTAGATATCGGACAAGAAAGGGTGAAATTGCTACTAATGTGCTTGCTGCTAGTTCCCAAGATATGCAATTTACATATGTGTTGTCTGGATGAGAAAGTTCAGCAGCAGATAGTAGAGTACTACGAGATGCAATCACAAGGAAAAATGGATTAAAAGTCCCACATGGTTTGCTAATTAATTTTTCAAAATATCCTAAATACTTTACTGTGTTTTGAGTTTGTGATATATTTTAATACATTTATTCAATTTATAGGATATTATTACCTTGTCAATGTCTGTTACACAAACTGTGAAGGCTTTTTAGCACCATATAGGGGCCAAAGATATCATTTAAATGAGTAGAAAGAAGGTCGAGTACCTAGAAGCCCGCGAGAGTTTTTCAATATGAAGCATTCGGCTGCTAGAAATGTGATAGAGAGATGCTATGGGCTACTTAAAATACGTTGGGCAATACTTAGAAGTCCAGCTTATTATCCCATCCAAACTCACAATCGAATTATTATGACATGTTACCTTCTTCACAATTTTATAAGGAGAGAAATGGTTGGGGATCTTACAGAAAGAAGGTTAGAGAGAAGGTTGGATAGTCAACCAGATGAAGTAGATGACATTTGTGAAAATATGGTGTTAACCATTGAGATTTCGAGTGAATTTAACGATTGACGAGATAATTTGACCAATGACATGCTTAATTAATGGAAAAGATCTAGATGAGATCATTTGTTTAATTCTTATGAATTATTAGATTTTTGTAAATGGACAAAGACCATAGTCCTTATTCTGTTTCTTTGTAATTTACATGTGACATGTCTTACAATTTTTAATTTTGTGTTTAGCTTATTTTGAGTATGCTGAATTAGAATGTTTCAAGCTTGTATTTTCTGACCAACCCATTAAGAAACGCAATAGGAACCAACGGTAAACTATAAAGGCAATGCCAATAATTTATGTATATAAAAAGCAGTACCAATACTATTTCTATTTTTCATTCATTAATAGAAAGCATATCATCAATCATTTCTGTAATCTTTTCTCGATAGAAGGTCGGTTGCTATTTCTCTTTATTTGAGCTATTATTTTTTTGTGCTATAGGTGAACATGGCTTCTAATCCTTTAGGAGAATCTTATAACCCAAAAAGACCAGGAAAAAACAAATATCAATGGTCTGCTATAGAAAATGTTGCACTTATTGAAGCATTGATGCAATTAAATAATGTTGGAGATCTTAGAAACAAGAATGAGGAAGGTTTTAGGCCAGGACATGGACTAAAGCTACAACAAATGCTTGAGGTTAGCTTGCCTGGACATGGAATTAAGGCAAAATCAGAAATTGAATCAAGGTTAAGAACTTTCCAGAAGCTGCACAATGTTTTGCATGACATGTTGTATGGAGTTGGTAGCAGTAGTTTTGGTTGGGACTCGGAAAAAAAACTTGTTATGGCTGAGAATTCTGTGTGGGATGAATATATTAAGGTAATTTATTTTATTATTAAAATAGTTTATTTTTATTTTACTTTGTTTAGTTAGTAATATAATTAAATTTTATTTTATAGACTTATGGAGATGCAGAACAATTTAGATACAAGTCATTGGCTTACTATGAGGAACTTTCTATCATCTTTGGTGGAGACCGTGCATCTGGGAAAGATGCTCAAGTTCGTGCTGATATTGTGGAAGAAATAGACAAAGTTGTAGTTGATAATGATGAAAGTATAGGTGTTGATGGGGATTATGCTTCATATGGCCAAGATTTCATATTTGGATAAAACGAAGATAATTCTAAGCCAAAAAGGAAAAAGACCGAGAGTACTAAAGATTTGTCTCAAGTTATTAGAGAGGCGACAACTATTCTTGGGGAAGAACTTAACAATGCAAGTAATCGATTAAGTAAAGCATTGGAATATGATGAAGGCACTGAAAAAAGAATGAAAATCAATAAGGTTTTAACAAAGTTATCTGGGCTTAGCATGTTGGAGTGACACAAAGTGACAAGAAAAATTCGTTGTGATCATGAGACTACAAATATTTTCTTCACCATACCAGATGATGAGAAAGAAGTTTTTGTGAAAGCGTTATCGAGTGGAGATATTTGAGGCATAGACCTGTATGTTTTGTTGTTATTTCTTTGGATAAGTTAAACTTGTAATTTCCTAGACCGGCTAAATTTGGTGGTTAAACTTTGATTTTTATGCAAACTTGATGGTTAATTTTGTTCGGTTTAGTAAAATTTGATTTGATTTAGTTTAGTTTGGGTTTGTTCCTGTGATTAAATTTAGTTTGTTTTAATTTGACCTTGTTTAAAAAATATATATGTGTTCATTCTTGGAATTCATTATTTGTATAGGTAGCAGATGCTGCTTTTGTTACTTCTTAGGAAGACCACTATGCTTCCTCCAAATATTCTACTAGAACATAATGTTCCTATTTATAAAGCTGTACAAAAACCTGGAGAATACATTATCACCTTTCTTAGAGCTTATCCTGCTGGATTCAGTCACGGTGAGGAGTTTGTTCCTTTTCTCCATTTTAGAGTTCTTTTAATTTTCACATTCTTCTGCACGTCATTGTCTAAGGATCATTGAAGCAGATTCATTCTCCATTTTTTCCATAGGATTCAACTGTGGTGAAGCAGTGAACTTTGCAATTGGTGATTGGTTTCCATTTGGTAATATGGCTAGCCAACGATATGCACTTCTCAATCGAATGTCATTGCTACCTCACTAGGAGCTCCTATGTAGGGAAGCACAATTTTTTTCCAACAGCCTGTCTGCTTCAGATACCAAAAGCCATGTCCCCTCAACTGAAGAATCCATATCCCAGCGGAGTGTCAAACTTTCTTTTGTGTACTTATGTGTTTCCAACACTTTGCTCGATGGACACTGATGAAGTTAGGAGCCCGTGCATGCATCAAGTCAGAGAATGTATTGTATAGCATATGCAGATGTGACTTCTATGTTTCTCATGTTAGATGTATTTGCAACAATGATCCAATTTGTTTCTACCATGGTATGATGTTGGTCTGACCTGAAAAATCTAATGTCATTTTCTCTAGTATTAATCAGTATAATTTACTTGTCTAATCATTTTTCATCAAGAGGGCGAGCTCAGAAGTTACTATTGTAAAACCAACCGTACAATATTTGTAAATAATTTTATTTAATTTCATCTTATTTAATTTAGTCAGATTAAATTTGATTTAATTGAAAGGAAGAATACAATTATTTAAATTCTGTAATAAGATTATTTTTGTCATTGATCCGGTGATGAGGAGAGGCTCGGCCAGCAGGGTGGTCAATGACATGGTGGAGGTCAAAGTTAAACTGGTCAACGCCCCAGTATTATCTCCCGATCGGGCAACCCCCCTTTCCTGACCAGGAGGGAGAATCGCCCAGCCTACATGAAGCAGATGTTAGCACATCTCGGTCATGTACAAAAATCCAAGTATCAGCGAATCCAGAGGTCAAGCAGCCAATCTGCTTGGACTTGCCTGAAGTCTCTGAAGGGTGCTGGAATTCCATTCTGTTTCAATTTTCCTGTACAAAAAAATTATACAAAAACAGAATTTTTCCTAGCAACCCGTATGTTCGATCAAACATGTGTTTGATCAATTAAGCAAGTTCTTGAATGATCAAAGAACACCTTGATCGAAGTACAAAATCGTTGGCCTCTTGTGTTGGTATTCCAAAAATGATACAAAGAAAAACTAACTAAATACGCAACGGAATTAAAGAACTAGTTGTACCTTTTCTTTGTAGCTAAAGACCTCTTGATCTTCTGTCGTATTCCTCTCCTTTTCTTGGACGTCGTGTGGGAGACGATCTACCAAGACAACACCACCCTCCTTCTCTTCTCGGTTTCCAAACCGCCGGCTACAAAAGGAGGCTCTAGGATAGGGCACCTTCTTCCTCTTCTTCCTCTTCTTCAAGCTACCGGGCACCAATGGATTTAGCAAGGAGGGGCACCAGGCCTCAAGGATGAGGGGAGGGGCGCCGACCCTAGCTTGGGAAGAATGACGCCGACCCTAGGTGGAGGTGAAGGTGGCGTTGACCACCAAGGAGAAAGAGGGGAGTTGAGGGGCACCAGCCACAAGGAGAAGGATGTGTGCCGCCAGCCCTAGGAGGAGAGAAGAGAATTGTGGAATTAGGAAAATTAGGTTTTAGGGGCCACCACCTACTCCTTTTTATAGGCTTGCCATCGGTTACAAAGAAAAAAAATAACAGAATTTTATTTAGAAAAAATCTCTCTTTCTATAATCGAATTCTGTTTAGAAAAAATCTCTCTTTCTATAATCAAGTTAAATCAAACCAAGTTAAGTTAAACCAAATCAAGTTAAGTTAAACCAAACCAAGTTAAGTTAAACTAAATCAAGTTAAACCAAACCAAGTTATGGATGGGTAGATGCGAGACTTTATATAGAGGCTATAACAGGGACCTAAAGGAGGAATTGATTTAGACCTTCTGATGGGCTTGGGCTTCCTGTGTTCGGCCCGAACACCCAACCCAAGTCCATTAATAATAACCCATATCACTAAAGAGTTATTATTGAACTACCGCACCAATCTCATATTACAATATTGGCTCATTCTTATCATGAGTGTGTTAATCTCCCCGTGTTTAAGAAATCGTATGTCCGTTAATTAAATGAGTTACTGACAACTCAATTAATTAACATTTGATTCCAAGAGTAGTACCACTCAACTTTATTATCATGCTGGATTAAGTCCACCTACAGAGTTTACATGATAATCCTTATGAGTTCCTCAAGGGGGCATCATCAACCTAAGTAATTAGGATACAGATTCCTTCTATAATCAACAACACGTTATATAAATAATACTATCTCCCAACTCATCGGGTATATTGATTTAACGAATAAATCTCAGTCATTGATAAGTTAAAGAAATAAATACTAAGTATACGTGCTTGTTATTATATAGGGATTAAGAGGATGCACATCCATAATAATAGAGGTTCTGTTCTTTTACGAAGTCAGTACAAATCGAACAACGTCAAAGGATCATGCTCAATACACATATAGTGTACTAGTGTAATTTTATAGTCAAGACAAACTAATGCCCAATTATACTACAACCGTTCTAATGGTTCATCCTTATCTATCTTGGTTGTGAGCTACTATTTATAATTTATAAGGAACCAATAACATGATTTTCTGTTTGGCACCACACACCATGTTATCTACAATACAAATTAAATGGACAACTGCATTGATATATATATATATATATATATATATATATATATATATATATATATATAATGCAGATATTTGATTAAAGTGATTCTCATTTCAAAATACTTCAAAACATATGTTCATACAAAAGCTAGGCTTATAGTATACATCCCAACAGTCTCAACCAACAGAGTGGAGTCACAAACGAGCGGACAGTGGAAGGATGGCCGAGCGGCTCTCCCATTTGGCCTCAGGAGGGGCAGCCGTCCAAATGGGAGAGGATCAGCCGAGCGGCTCTCCTGCTCGGCCCCAGGAAGGACAGTCGTCCAAATGGACGAGGATCGGCCGAGCGGCTCTTTCGCTCAGCCCGATAGCCGACAAAAGACGAATCAGTCTATATCTTTGTGGGAGCCCGTGCCACCGACAAACGGCGTGGCTAGAGGCATGGTCAGGCAGAGGATCGTACGACGGAAGCTTCCACTGTCTTGTCAGAGATTTGCTCGGGTTGTTGAGGTATGGTGTCAGGGACACTTTTCTGATATGTCTTTTTAGGATATGTTTTGAGGAGTGTGCACGCGCTTCCCCGGGGCCCTATATAAAGAGCTCCAAGCTTCGACGGAGGTATGCATAATCTCTACTATAGCTACAGTTACCCTGCCATTTTGCTTCCTCATTTCTTCATCGTCGGTGGTTGACTTAAGCATCAGAGGGATATCGCCGGGGAACCCCTCCCTGACTCGGCACTGACGTTGTTGTGGTTGTAGGTTTCACTGACGAGAAGTCCACCAACGGTCAACGAGAGCGCCACGTCCCTAGCATCCATCGTCTTGACTCTTGGACAGGATTAAATTTGGCGCCTTCTGTGGGAACGCACCTGCATCCGAGCCGAGAAAATGGAAGAAGCTGGACGACTTCACACCGTGACGCTCACTCAAGAGGAGCTCGACGCGCTAATACAAGCGCGAGCGGTAAAGATCGTCGAGCAATAGCAGCAAAAGGTATAGCCGGCCGGCTGGCACAATAAGCAACGTCGGCCTTTGGAGGCCGAGTGGCTCACAACGACCGATCGGAGCAGTATTCTATTTAGGGACAAAATAGACTGCCGACCGGCACGCATGGAGAAGCTCCACCCACGCCTATTCCATTCCATCGGACTCTGTTCCAAATGTCCTTAGAGATTGCACAAGCAAATCAAGAGAGGGGATCTTCTTCAGACGAAGCGCCTGTTCGGGACGCAAGGAAAGGCAAGGCGCCCCGGGCTGACGCGTCTCCAGAGCGGATCAACCGCCAGTTCTCTGAAGCAATACTTCAAGACCCATTGTCGAGACACTACGCTCCATTGGCAATCAGAGAATACAACGGATGAACCGATCCGGATGATCATTTGGGAAAGTTTGACAACGCTGCTACATTTCACCAATACACAGATGGGGTGAAGTGTCGAGTCTTTCTCACAACGCTGTCCGGCTCGGCCCAGCGATGGGTCAGGAGGCTGCCGGACGGATCAATACAAAGCTTCAAGGATTTTCGAACGACCTTCCTCCACCATTTTGCATGCAACAGGCGCTACCAAAAGATGAGCGTCAGTTTGTTCTCTTTGAAGCAAGGGACGAGAGAAACCCTCCGAGCATACATCCAACGGTTCAACCAGGTAGCATGGATATCCCCTCGGTCTCATCTGAGACCCTGATGAATGCCTTTACCTAGGGGCTCGTAGAGGGAGACTTCTTCCGGTCGCTCATCAGGAAGCCGCCCCGCGACTACGGCCATATGCTCAAGAAGGCTAATGAGTATATAAACGTGGAGGAGGCCCAGACAGCGAGCAACTGCCAAGGGGGGGCCGAGAGCCAAAAGTCGACCGCACCAAGAAACGAGAACACAAGTCGTGTAGCACGTGGCTTCTGATCAGCCAAAGACATTTAAGGGCAAGGTATGGACACCTATGTTTTGTTCCTTCCACCAATCGGCGTCTCACAACACCCGCGGCTGTCGTGGGTTGACGCCAGCCTCCCGACCGTCACCAAGGGGTTATCATCGTTGATCGCCGTCACCCGACCGACGACACGGGCATCAAACAACTGGGCGACGAGAGGATGTCAGGCGGTCACTCGAGCGGTAGCACCACCATCAACAGAGGAGCAATAACCATCCCCAAGCTTCACACGAGCGACATAGGACGACCGCTCGGGAGGAAGAAAACAGAAGCAATGCCGCTCGAGGAGAAATAAGCATCATCGTCGACGGACCAACTAGCGGTGACTCTAACCGAGCCCGGAAGTCATATGCTCGGCGCTTAGAAATTCACGCCGTGGGCTGTAGTCAGGAGAAGGCGAGCAGGCCCGAAATCAACTTTGGACCCCGGGACCTCGAAGGAGTGGAAGTCTCTCACGATGACACTCTCATCATCCGAGTGGTAATCGCCAACTATACAATTCACCGAATTTTTGTTGACACAGGGAGCTCGGTGAATATAATTTTCAAGAAGGCTTTCGATCATCTCCAGATCGACTGAGGCGAGCTACTACCAATGACGATCCCACTATAAGAGTTTAACGACAATGAAGTTCTGTCGATCGGCCAAGCCAAGTTGGTCATATCACTCGGAGAGGAGCCGCTCAGAAGGACCAGGACTACAAACTTCATTGTGGTGGATGCCCCCTCAGCCTACAACATCATTCTGGGCCGACCGTCCCTCAACGAATTCTAAGCAGCAGTCTCAACGTACTGCCAGAAGATCAAGTTCCCGGTAGAAGACCAGGTAGGAGAGGTCAAAGGCGACCAATTGGCCGCTCGGTGCTGTTATGTCGAGATGGTCAAAACCGAAGTCAAGTCCGCTCGGAAGATGTCCCGACTAGAGGTAAGCGTCATCACTGAAAAGCCTCCTACTCTAGTCTATGAAGAAAAGGAAGAAGTACAGATCTATCCCTGCCGAGCGGAGGCAACAACTTTCATCGCCTCTGACCTGGGAGTTGAGCAGAAGGCGGAGCTGGTCGCCTGTCTCCAACAAAACCACAATGTATTCGTGTGGTCGACGTACAAGCTCCCCGGGATCTCACTGAGCGTCGCACAGCACGAGCTTCACGTCCGACCAGGCGCTCGACCGGTGAAGCAGAGAAAGAGGGACTTCAGCGCCGAACAAAATTTGATCATCCGAGCGGAAATAGAGAAGCTCTTGGACGCTGACCACATACGCGAGGTTCAATTCCCGAGTTGGCTCGCGAATGTAGTGTTGGTCTCAAAGCCGGACAACAAGTGGTGAGTTTGCATCGACTTCCGGGACCTCAACAAGGCGTGCCCGAAGGACTTCTACCCGCTGCCTCGGATCGATTAGATGGTAGACTCCACTACCCGGTGCAAGCTAATATGCATGTTGGATGTGTATCAAGGGTACCACCAAGTGTCGCTCGCCCAAGAATATCAAGAGAAGGTCAGTTTCATCACGGCTGATGGAACCTACTGCTACAATGTCATGCCGTTCGAACTAAAGAACGCTGACGCTACCTATCAGAGGTTGATGAATAAGGTGTTCCAGCGGCAGATCGGCAGCAACATGAAGGTATATGTCAACGATATACTAATTAAATCCCTTCGAGCAGGTGACCTATGTGTAGATATCAAGGAGATCTGTCAGACACTCAGGACGTATGGAATCAAGCTAAATCCAAGCAAGTGTCTGTTCGGCGCAAAGAGCGGGTGATTCCTGGGTTACATCGTCACCGAACGGGGCATCGAGGTGAATCCCAACAAAGTGAAAGCACTACAAGATATGTCGCCGTCAAGGAAGCCCAATGTCTCACCGGTCGGATAACTGCACTATCTCAGTTCGTCTCCAAGTCAATCGGTCGGAGCTTGCCGTTCTTCAAGATATTACACCGAGCCACCAAATTTCAATGGGACGAAGAGTGCGACCGGACGTTTGAAGAATTTAAGGAGTACCTCAATTCATTGCCTGTATTGGCTAAGCCAACTGTTGGCAAGGCACTCGCAATTTATTTATTCTTGAGCGAGCATGCGGTCGGCTCGGCACTAGTTAGGTCGAACGATGAAGAACAATCGGTGTACTTCCCGAGTCATATATTGAAAGATGCTGAATCCCGCTACACCGATCTCGAGAAACTGGCTTTTGCGTTGGTGCTCATCGCTCGACGGCTTTGCCCCTACTTCCTTGCGCATTCCATCATCGTGATGCCCAATAGTCCTTTGGGGAGGGTCCTTCTCAACCCCAGAGCGTCCGGACGGCTAATCAAATGGACGACGGAGCTCAGCGAGTTTGATATCCAATACCAGCTCCGAAAGGCCATCAAAGCGCAATCCTTGGTGGATTTCGTCACTGAGTTACAGAATCCTGAACCAGAAGCCGTTTAGAGAATATATGTAGATGGTTCGACCACTCGACAAGGGAGCAAGATCGGAATATTGCTCATCTCCCCCTAAGGGGAGTTGATGCAGCTGTCCGTTCGGCTAGACTACCGGGCAACCAACAATGACGTTGAATATGAAGCACTTATAGCTGGCCTACAAGTTGCCCGGCACGTCAGAGCTGTCAAGGTCTTCATCCACTTGGACTCGCAGTTGGCCGCTCAGTAGCTGGCCGGGACATTCGAGATAAGCAACACGTGGCTCAGGCTCTACGTTGAGGCTTTCAAAAAGCTGAAGACCAACTTTCGGGAAGTTGTAATACAAAAGATCCCCCGAGCAGAGAACCAAGCTGCAAACGAATTAGCCAAATTAGGCTGCTCGTTATCGTCGATCGTCATATCACAGTCGATCGAGCAGTTGTCTTTAGTGGCCCACATTGATTGGATGGCCCACATTGTCTTTAGTGGCCCCCCATGACAGAGTTTCTGCGATCGGAAGCTACACCGTCCGATCGGGAGGAGACCCGCTTATTAAGAAAGAGGGCTAGTTGGTTCACCTTGATCGGAGATCAGCTCTACAAGAAGGGTTTCTCCGGACCCCTACTTAAATGCGTCGGGACGGAGGATGCCGACTACATACTACAGGAGATGCACCAAGGGTCCTGTGAAGGACACCCGGGCGACCGGTCATTGGCAAGGAAGATTATACTTGCCGGATACTTCTGGCCGACCCTCCAAGAGGACGCCGCTCTGACGGTTTCCACCTGCTTGTCCTGCCAGAAGTATCACAATCTCTGGCACTGGGCGACCGAGGAGATGAAAGTGTCCATAGTGACTTGCCCATTTGACTAGTGGAGCATGGACATCGTGGGGCCCTTCCCCATGGCGACATGTCAGAGGAAGTTCCTGCTCGTCACGGTTGACTATTTCTCCAAATGGGTTGAAGCTGAGCCGCTGGCAAGGATAACCGAGCAGATGGTCATGAAGTTCATTTGGCAGCACATCATTTGCCGGGTCGGGATCCCGCGCCGACTCGTCTCCAATAATGGGAGACAATTCATGGGTCAGAAGCTCAAGGAGTGGTGCGAAGGGTACGACATTCAGCAAGCTTTCACTTCGGTAGCCTACCCTCAGAGCAACGGGTAGGCGGAGGTCGCCAATCACGAAATACTTCGAATCCTGCGCGTTCGGCTCGACTACGTCAAAGGGAGCTGGGTAGATGAACTCCCCAGCGTGCTATGGGTGATCCACACGACTCCCAAGGAAGGGACCGGGGCAACACCCTTCCACCTGGTATATGGCGGCAAAGCGGTCGTCCCCATTGAAGTCGGGGTTGAATCTGACTGGATACAGCACTACAACGAAGACAACGCCGAGCGGAGGCTTCTGGAGTTAGACTTGGTGGACAAAGTGCGCGCTAAAGCGGTAGTCCGGCTGATGGCATACCGACAAAGAATGAGGCAAAGCTACAACCAAAGGGTGATCCCAAGATTGTTTCAGGTCGGCGACTTAGTGTGGAAGAAAGTAAAGTTGGTCAACGACGTCACCAAGCTAGAAGCCCCGTGGGCTAGATCCTTCAGGGTCATGGAGAAGCTCCATTCGGGCGCCTATTATTTGAAGGATGAGGATGGACGACGACTGGAGCGGCCATGGAGCGCTAACCATCTCCAGTCTTACTGAGCCGATTGAAAGGTGCGCCGATGTAATAGTCAAATGTATCTTTATATCCCTGTACTCTTGGTGTGTAGCGCAGAAATAAAAAACTTAAATTTCGAGCTCCGTGCCGAAAGACCTAACCAATCATCAAGCGATGACGTTAAACGCGAGATCATCATCAAACCATCGAGCGGCGACGTTAAACCCAAGTCTTCATTAAACCGTCGAGCGGCGACGTTAAACCCCGGTCTCCACCAACGGTCGAGCAGCGACCTTAAACCCAAGTCTTCACCAAGCCGTCGAGCGGCGACGTTAAACCCCGATCTCCACTGACAGTCAAGCGGCGACCTTAAACCCAAGTCATCATCAAACCATTGAGCGACGACGTTAAACCCCGGTCTCCACCGACAGTCGAGCGGCGACCTTAAACCCAAGTCATCATCAAACCGTCGAGTGGCGACGTTAAACCCCGGTCTCCACCGACGGTCGAGCGGCGACCTTAAACCCAAGTCATCATCAAACCGTCGAATGACGACGTTAAACCCCAGTCTTCACCAACGGTCAAGCGGCGACCTTAAACCCTAGTCTTCATCAAATCGTTGAGCGGCGACGTTAAATCCCAGTCTTCACTAATGATCGAGCGACGACCTTAAACCCTCGTCTTCATCAAATCGTCGAGTGGCGACGTTAAACTCTTGTCTCCATCAGTGGTCGAGTGGCGACCCTAAACCCACGACTTCATCAAATCATCGAATATCGACGATCAAGTGCGAGTCCTCATAAGGTCGAGCGGCGACCTTAAAACTTGAGAGGTACAACCCTACTGATTTATTTTCTTTTTTTTTCAGCCAAAATCAAGATGCGAGCGCGCGCGGCCGGCCTAACGAAGCTGAAGGATGCTGAGATCGAAGCGGCTGCTACCAAGGAAATGGCGAGCTTGGGCCTGACATCGGTCAGCTCCCACAAAGGCATGCAAGTCGAGAGCGGGGACACCCCCCGCCGCCGTTTAGACAACCAGCATCGAAAAAGTTGCTGAGCTGCTCCCAACTCTTGAAGCACAGCCCACTGCTTGGACCGAAGGTTCCGAGTCTTCAGATGATGGGTTGCCACTCGTCAGGCACAAGAGGCGCCGCACAAAAAACACCTCCCGATCCCCCACCTCGGTCGTGTGCACCGCCGAGCGGGTTGACACTTCTTCCCCTGTGGCTGTCCCAACAGTGGAAGTCACTTCGTCCGATCGGATACCATCTATAGCTGAGCCGCCGTCAGAGGCCATCGCAACTCCCCCGGTCTCATTTTTACCGCCACCCCGAACCCTACGAAGACCACTGGTGTCCGAGATCGATCCAGTGTCTGTCGACCCAATGGCAGGTTGGACTACCACCCCAGCCTGACCTGAAGAAGTACAAGAGTCGACCAGATTGCTTTCACACCGCGAACATGCTAGCCGGACAGAAATATGATATCCACAAGCTGCTGTCAGAAATCTTGTGCCTGACGAGTGGCAACCCATCATCTGAAGACCCGGAACCTTCGGTCCGAGCAGTGGGTTGTGCTTCAAGATTTGGGAGCAGCTCAGCAACTTCTTCGATGCTGGTTGTCTGAACGGCGGTGGGGGGTATCCCCGCTCTCGGCTTGCGTGCCTTCGTGGGAGCCGACCGATATCAGGCCCAGGCTCGCCATTTCCTTGGTAGCGGCCACTTCGATCTCAGCATCCTTCAGCTTCGTTAGGTCGGCCGCGTGCGCTCGCATCATGATTTTGGCTACAAAAAAAAAAGAAAATAAATCAATTACACTCAAAGGAAAGGAGCCAAGAAATTTCATACTTAAGCCGCTCGGGAGCCCCGTGCGAATCGGGCTCAGCCCGAAGATATACTTAACGCTTTCGAATAGCAGCTTGTGGATATCATATTTCTGTCTGGCCAGCATGTTCGCGGCGTGAAGGTAATCCGGTCGACTCTTGTACTTCTTCAGGTCAGGCTGAGGTGGTAGTCCAACCTGCCATTGGGTCCGAAAGCTTGGTCGTTCGGGAAGTCGCATGAAGAAGAAATATTCTTTCCAATGCTTATTGGAAGAGGACATCTTATCAAAAAATGCTAGCCCGACCCGAGACTTAAAGAGATAGGTCCCCAGCTCGGACTGCTTGGGGTAGTAGAAATAATGAAAGACTTGAGGGGGCAAAGGGATGTCGTGCAGCTGGAATAGGACAACAACGCCGCACAGTAGACGAAAGGAATTTGGTATTAGTTGGGGGAGAGGAACGCGGAAATAATTACAAACTTCGATGACAAAGGGGTGAATAGGAAATCGCAAGCCAGCCACAAACTGGTCTCAAAATAAGCAGATGGTGTCGGCCGGGGGGTAATTTGGCCGATCGGATGAAGAAGCCAAAATGACCTCATGATCATAGGGGATCCAACGTTTCTAAGACTTTCAGCGTCGCCCGCATCAAACCTGGTCTCCATGGTAGAATACCAGAGCCCATGCAAGGGGTCCAACGGCTGTGAAGAGCTGGACATTGCCAGAAAATAAGAAAATAAAGAGTTCGACGGAGAGAAATACAAACGGAAAACACCTTGAGCACGGGAGAAATACAGAAAGCCACGAAGGCCGCAACAGATCGAAAATAGGAGACAGAGAGGATTCGAAGGACCTTACAGAAGAGTAACCGATGCTGGGGAGAGAAAACGGTCACCGGAGCACTTGTCATGCAGAGGAACGACGGCAGCTATCTCGGAGGACGTAGAGTAAGAAGATGAAGCCACCATCGCAACTTTATAAAGCTTGAGCTCGGCCGACCGGGACCGCCCGATCTAGGTCATGGAAGCCAGAGCGCAGATCTAGTCATTGAATTCAAACCGCCAAATGCCACGTCAACATCTGTCGCTTCGGACGTGCGGTGATGACGATAGTGACACGTGGCACACGCCTACAGGACAACATTTAATGAACGCCATTAACAGGCGTGGGCGCGTGCTCGACTTTAATGGACACGATTTGCATGGATTCCGAAGGAATTCGGATGATGTCAGCGTTGACTGCTCTGAGCCAAGGACAGGAACTGCAAATTGCTCTAAGTGCGAGTGTGCGAAGTACTGATCGGCCTAAATGGGCAATCTCAGGGTTGTCTGACACCCTTAGGCGAACCGGTCGGGGTCCAACCAGCATCACGATCGAGCGACCAACCGATCTCCAGACTGGCTTGTCTAGTCAGTCGGACTTACAGCCTCCTTTAACTAGACTTGAGGGGGAGGCATGTGATCCGGTGAAAAGGAGAGGCTCGGTCAGCAGGGTGGTCAATGATATGGTGGAGGTCAAAGTCAATTAAGCTAGTCAACGCCCCGGTATTATCTCCCGATCAGGCAACCCCCTTTCCCGATCGAGAGGGAGAATCGCCAAGCCTACATGAAGCAGATGTTAGCATAGCTTGGTCACGTACCGAGCTTCCGATGCTCAGAAAATCCAAGTATCAGCGAATCCAGAGCCCGAGCGGCCAATTCGCTCGGACTTGCTTGAAGTCTCAACCAACAGAGTGGAGTCACAGATGAGCAAACAGTGGAAGGATGACCGAGCTCCCGTTCGGCCCCAGGAGGGACAGCCGTCCGAATGGACGAGGATCAGCCGAGCGGCTCTCCCGCTCGACCCTAGGAAGGGCAGGCGCCCGAATGGACAAGGATCGACCGAGCGGCTTTTCTGCTTGGCCAGATAGCCGACAAAAGATGAATCAGTCTATATCTTTATGGGAGCCCATGCTACCAACAGATGGTGTGAATGGCGGCATGGTCAGACAGAAAATCATACGACGGAAGCTTCCACTGTTTTGTCAGATATATGCTCGGGTTGTTGAGGTATGATGTTACAGACATTTTTCTAATACGTCTTTTCAGGGTATGCTTTGAGGAGCATGCACGCGCTTCCCCGGGGCCCTATCTAAAGGGCTCTAAGCTTCGACGGAGGTATGCATAATCTCTACTGTAGCTACAATTACCCCTACCATTTTGCTTTTTCGTTTCTTCTACATCGTCGGTGGTTGACTTGAGCGTCGGAGGACCATCGCCGGCGAACCCTTCCCTGACTCGGCACTGACGTTGCTGTGGTTGCAGGTTTCACTGACGAGAAATTCACCAATGGTCAACGGAAGCGCCACGTCCCCAGCATTCATCGCCTCGACTCTCGGACAGGATCAGTCATTTAATAATAATATGAATTATATTCCTTATAAAAAATAATATATACAAAATAAGACAATATAATTATCCTTGTAATCAAAAATTATATATACAATATATAATTACTTCATCAAATATAGTAATATAATTCTGATTATATTATATTACATTGTAAATTTAGAATTATATTACGTTCTGTAACCATATACTCATCAGGATCGGATATTTATATCTATTACCCCGACATAGGCAGAGAAGAAAACTTAAATTAATAATAATTCCATTTAATTAGGCTATACATTATAGGACGCTCATCCACGTGCTACACGTGTGCAACAATAAATAAGGGAGAGCAAGTCACAGGCCAGAGACGGATCGTGGGTGACGGGTGGCTTCCCGGTTGCTTCTGTCTATGCGGGCCGTTCAGACGTGGGTGGGGGTGGGTGGGTGGGTGGGTATCGGTGCCTTGACGCGCGAGCTGCGCTTGTGGCGTCCGCATCAGACGCCGGGGTGGAATGAGATTCTGGTGGGAATGGTTTTGGCGAGTATGCGGGTGGTTTTGCGTCACGCGGGCTGCGCGCCGACTTGGACTGACTGCGCGTTTCAAACGCATCGCTCGCCAAGATTGTGAATGAGATTTATTATTTTTTTTTGTCCATTTAATTATCCGTTAATTTATTGAATATATATATCCTTTTAGTTTTTTAAAAAATATTTTATTTTATGGAGTATTCATATTCTAAATTGTTACTGGCCATAAGAGTTGTGGCCTAGCCGAAGCCACAAGCCGTGATGCGGTGACGCCGATCACGATTCCTATTCCGATTCGCAGCTGTGTTTGGATCCGAACCGATATCGTGCTGTCTCCGCAGAGCCACATGGAACTCAACCATTACTCGTCACCTATTTTACGGTGTGTGGAATTGGGACCCACGTGAAGACGAATCAGTGGAAGGGTAGATTGGAATTCTACCGACAAAAGCGACTTTGCGTCAAAAATAAATAAATTTTGAGTTTTTTTAAAAAAAAATTGTTATGGGTATTGAAGTCATTTTACATCGCCCAAATGCTCGACGGCAGGCCATATAAGGAGGAGGCCGGCGAAGAGGGGAGGGCGAGGCGAAGCGGAACGGCCAGCAGGTCGAGATCGAGAGAGCTTGAGGCTCTAGGCGTCGGCGATTGCGGCCCGAAAAGTCTAAATATTGTGAGAAGTCCTTCCAGATTCGTCTTCTAAGTCCTTCCTCATCTGCATCTGCTTCTAGGCGGCGTTGAACTTATCTGAGCTCGTCGGATCGGAGAGAGAAGTTCAGTTTTTTTTAGACCAATCTCAATTTCGACGATCTGAACACTGCTGATGAGGAAGGGCCGCGCGCATGTGGGGCGGCCGGCGGCAGCCGCGCCGACGGCGGTGGAGATACGGTTCCGTGGCGTGAGAAAGCGGCCGTGGGGCCGGTTCGCGGCGGAGATCCGCGACCCGTTGAAGAAGACGAGGGTCTGGCTCGGCACCTTTGATTCTGCCGAGGACGCCGCCCGAGCTTACGATGCTGCGGCCCTGGCCCTACGAGGTCCCAAGGCCAGGACTAATTTCCCCTCCTCCGCGTCCACTTTCCTAATTCCGCCTCTCCTCCCCTTGACGGCTTCCGGTCATTTCCCTTATCATCACCAGCATCACCAACCTTCGCCCCCTGCTCCGCGGCCGGCCTCTAGCAGCCACAGCAGCACCGTGGAGTCCTTCAGCGGGCCGAGGCTGCCCCCCTCCGCGTTTCCCATCCGAGCGAGGCAATCAATGAGCAAGCGACAGGCCAAACCCCCTCCTCCACCGCGCGTGCTGAACGGCGACGGTGATTTCCACAGCGACTGTGGATCCTCCCCCATCGTAGATGATGACGTCGGCGACGTCGTATCATGTTGTCGGAAGGCGCTGCCCTTTGATCTCAACCTCCTTCCTGACGAAGACTTCCAGGACACAGTTCTCCACCTCTGATGTGCGTTCTGTCCGCCGAGAGAAGATACCAAATAGATTAAAAAATTGTTTTTTTTTCTTCTCTCCTTATGATTTCCCATATCTTCTTTCACAAATACATTCGACTTAGGTTTTAATACCTAGATCTAAATGTACGGGGTTGGATTTGAGGTGTGATAGCAATTATGAGGGGTAGGATTATGGATCGGGTAGTATTTTGAGACCAGATTTGAGGTTTGTCTTGGATCTGTTGCTCTTGTTTTCATTATTCAATGTACAAACAAATCTCTATTCAATTAAGAGAAAAAAAAAATTGAAGAAGAATCTAACTTTAGCTTGTTTTTCCCAATAGTTTGATGTTTTTCTCCTCAAGTTTCATGTTCTTCTTCAAGTCTATGCCTCCGTGGAACGGTTGAAGAATATTTTATTTATCTGAATCATGTCATGAGAAGCCCCATGAAAGATGCTCATGATCGGAACCCATTGATGATTATGAACTCCCAAGTCCATTGATGTTTATCTGCATTCGGTGTTGGGAGTATATAGATTTGGAATTTGCTTCATTGCTTCAAGGATAATCGACTTCATCTCCTATCACTAAATATTTACTTTCTATTGGATTGGCATAGTTTGTGAGAAAGCTTATATTTGTTTGTTTTAACTTGCGGAAGATTTTGCCATCCGTGTTTCTTGTGCTGTATTAGAGCTAATATTAATTGCTTAGCTGATCAACTGTTTGTTCAAGTATTTGGAATCTAGACACCTCTAAGACATCCTTTTCATTGTTCCTCATTTTCCTGTGTTCTTGTTCATTGTCTGCTATGATTAAGGTTAATAGCATGCTGCTCTGGTTCAATATACTCCAGGAATCACATTTTGTAGTGCTCCTTTATCGTCTCCTTTTATCACACTTCTAAAATTGCTAGTTGCTTGTTCCTCTATATGACACTTTACTTTGATCTGGTTATTTGTTGTTAAATAAAACTGCATAACTGATGTGATACTTTGGGTTATGCTCCACTGCTTTACTCATTAGAAGTTGTCTTGCTATTTTCTAAATTGGCTTTCTCCATTAACTATTTGACAAAACAACTTGAGATTAGCATCAGAGGTGACAATTTGAGAATTCACATCTCTATGTGGTGTAGATTGAGTTGCATACTTTTACAAGACAATTCAATGTACAGTGGGCACAATCTTTCTTGCTTCTAATTTTGTGTTTTTGGATCCTGACCAGTACAGTTTGTACTCTAATGATTGATAGGCTGATATCACCATGGTCAACTTTGCTTTGCTGTTGAATATGCTTTTTTTTTTCCATTTGATTATTACACATCCATTTGACTCTGGTGGTATTTTATGTTGATTGCTTATGTTTAATTGGATTTATTGTTTTTGGCATTTAATTTAGTCTTATATTGATTACAATAGGTTTCAACATTACCATTAGACCTTACAATTTGATGTGCCAAATGTCATTGTTATCAATCCATAAATCTATTACTGGATATATAATGTATCTATATCTACTTGTGAACTAAAACAAACCCCAATCAGTATTTAATTTTGATTTATTGAAATATTTACCTTGGCAATTTGCTTATTCTAGTTTTCCTTTTTTTTGGCTATTTGAAATAGAAGTTATCGCTTGCTTTTTCTTCTGTCTATTGTGTTGTGGTGTTAAGAATATGGCATAATATGATTCTACTATGAATGCTATTGCAATGCTTTTCTTTTGTAAAATTCTATCACTTACAGACTCAGATCTCTCTTTTTCGGTTCATTCAACCAAGACCCGCGTGCGATAGGCTTCAACTGAGGTATGTTAAACACCTTTCAATTTTCAGCTGCTTGCTTTATTCCCAACTCATTACCTAAATCTTTCCTAACCTTTCAGAGCTCCTGCTGACAATAGAAAATAAAACTGGTATGTGTTAGTCTCTTTAGGCATTTATGTGGTTTCGTATTCCCTGTAAGTATCGCAAGCAACCCCTAATCTGGTGATGTGCTCGTATCTCAGTATCAACTTTAGGTGGTGTGCGAGTCTTTTCCAGTTTGCGAAGCAAAGTCGATGCAGTGGTTAGACCAAACTCTTGACTGGTTTATAGCAATCGAGGTAAATTCGCTTATGGTTGGTTTAGAAAGGAAAAAAGTTGTGGTGGTTAAGAAAGTGTTAGGACCAAAAGTAGCTAGAGGGGGGGGTGAATAGCTCGTCGCGTGCTCGTTGCTCGGTGTTGCTTGTTTCTTCTTGGATGTGCAGCGGAAAATACAGAAACAAACACAAAACGCTAACACTAGGATTTTACTTGGTATCCACCTCACAAGAGGTGACTAATCCAAGGATCCACACCAACGCACACACCCTCCACTATGAATAACACTCCTTTATGGTAACTACCAAAGGCGGAGAAGCCCTACAACACTCTCAATACAAGAAGAAGAAAGGGAAATACAAGTTAAGCAAAAGCTTACAAGATGTGCAGTAAAAACCCTAACCCTAACTTCTTCCTCTTGCAATAGATCCGCCTCTTGACTTGGAAAGCCTCCAAGAACCTTCAAGAACTGGCGATCACGTGCTTGTAGAGAGCTGTGGAGGAGCCGGAATGAATCGAGAAGAGCTCGTAAAGAGATGCCGAAGACCACGCTCGCATGCGGCTTTAAACCCGACGCAACGGTCGGCGATCGATTCGAATGTTCCGAATCGATCGGAGGTTTGAATCGATCCACGGATCGATTCGGGCACTCAATCGATCGGCGGATCGATCCACGGATCGATCCGGCGCTTATCACGCCGAAGATCGCCCGATCGATCGGCCGATCGATCGGGACCTCGGATCGATCCACGGATCGATCCGGGATCGTCACTGGAAGAACTGGATCGATCCACCGATCGATCCACGATCGATCGATCCACGGATCGATCCAAAGAGGCTTTTGCCCAAAACCAAGTCCCAAACCTCCCTAACCAACATCCGGTCAACCTTGACTGTTGGTACATCATGCCTCGCATCCGGTCACCCTTGACCTGCCAGACTCCCCACCAAGTGTCCGGTCAATCCTTTGACCCACTTGACTTTTCTCGTCGTGCCAAGTATCCGGTCACTCCATTGACCTACTTGACTTCCACCAGATGTCCGTCAACCTTGACCCATCTGGACTTCCTTCCTTGCCAAGTATCCAACAATCCTTCGACCTACTTGGACTTCCCAACACCGGATGTCCGATC
The DNA here is from genome assembly GCF_018446385.1 of Zingiber officinale. Taxonomy (NCBI): domain Eukaryota; kingdom Viridiplantae; phylum Streptophyta; class Magnoliopsida; order Zingiberales; family Zingiberaceae; genus Zingiber; species Zingiber officinale. The sequence continues at coordinate 128,135,556 of NC_055992.1, forward strand.
ATCCTCGATCCATCTGGATTTCCTTCCTTGCCAAGTATCCAATCAATCCCTTTGACCTACTTGGACTTCCCAACACCGGATGTCCGATCATCCTCGATCCATCTGGATTTCCCTCTTGCCAAGTATCCAACAATCCTTTGACCTACTTGGACTTCCCAACACGGATGTCCGATCATCCTTGATCCATCTGGATTTTCCCTTGCCTGGCTTCACTCACCAGGACTTTCACCTAGCTTCACTCACTAGGGTTTTCCATCTGCCTAGCTTCACTCACTAGGACTTTCCATCTGCCTAGCTTCACTCACTAGGACTTTCACCTGGCTTCACTCACCAGGATTTCCATCTGCCTAGCTTCACTCACTAGGACTTCCTTCTCCCTGGCCTCACCCACCAGGACTCCTCTTCTGCCTTGCTTCACTCACCAGGACTTTCATACCGCCTAGCTTCACTCACTAGGACTTTCCATCTGCCTAGCTTCACTCACTAGGACTTTCACCTGGCTTCACTCACCAGGATTTTCACCTGGCTTCACTCACCAGGATTTCCTTCTGCCTAGCTTCACTCACTAGGACTTTCGCCTGGCTTCACTCACCAGGATTTCCTTCTGCCTAGCTTCACTCACTAGGACTTTCCAGTCAAGTATCCAGTCACTCCCTTGACCTACTTGACTCTTCTTCAATCAATATCTTATTGTCAAACATCTAAACCCAAACCAAGACTCAGCTTGGTTACCCAGGTCAACCTTGACCTGAGGGATATTGCACCAACAATCTCCCCCTTTTTGATGTTTGACAATACCACAATAACACTTACAATCCCATATGTAAGTTAGGCTAATCCCATAGCCTCCTTCTTCATGCCACTAGGTAATGAAAGTATAAATTAAGCTCTTCATTCTCCTCCTAAGAGGGCAAACTCCCTCTAGGTAATGAAAGCCTAACTTACTCCCTTTCATAAGTCCTTTCATTCTCCCCCTATGACCTTCCCATAGGTAATGAAGGACTAAGCTTAACCATACATTCTCCCCCTATTGGCACACATCAACCCATCGTTGGACACACATCAACCTATGCTCCAATTCTGGGCACTCTTCAACAAATCCATTTGTTGAAGACTCTCCCCCTGAAGAGTTGCTCATCGTTGTTCACAACATCACTCGTTGTGATCAACACGATAATGAAGGTCTCATACCCTTCATTTATCCTTAACTTCTCCCTCAATGTAGACAACTACCCAACCTTGAGCATTATCTACCACTTGAGTGTCCACTTGAAATAATGAGGATATCCACTCCCCATTTCTCCCCATTTCAAGTTTAAATGCTCAACCTTGAGCAAGTTCGCAACAGAAGGTTAACCACCTTCCAAGGTTCATGAAAAGTAATTTTTATGTCTTTAAAGAGTCCCTCCCCCTAAAGACATGGTGGTAACTTCTGTCATTGCACCAACAATGACTTGGAATCCCTAAACCTTTAGGAAACCCAAATATAGAAGTTTTGAGGTTCAAATATTCAAAATTTGAAACAACCTCAACCTAAACTTCTACTTAGTCTTCGTTAACCAATCCATCCTTGTTTTCAACATGAAAACACCCTTTGTATGTATACAAATGTATTTAAGGGGTTTGGAATGGTTACCTAGACTCGAAGAGGTTCAAAGATGCTGAAATCAGGCCTTCCCAGCCAAAATCAGCAACTTGGATCGATTGGAGTTGGGTTCCAATCGATTGAACCTTTCTGAATCGATCCACTGATCGATTCAGACTCCCTGGATCGATCGGCTGATCGATCCAGCGAGCTTCTGCTCGCGGGAATTTCCGTTTGAATCGATCCATGGATCGATTCATGGAACTCCAATCGATCCATGGATCGATCGGAGCTCTGATAGTTGCTGAAATTCCTTTTCAGTCAACTTCAGAAACCCCTAGAAAATTCTACAAAAATCCAAAAATTATGAAATTTCGTGTAGACATTATTTAGGGCATACTTAATCATGGAAAAATAGTTTTCTATGAAAATACATCATATTTTCAAAGATTGACACAAACTTGAAAACTTGCAAAACTTTAGTGTTTTTCTTCAAGTTTGTGTCTAACTATTCAATGGTGATTACTATCAAAAGATAGCCTTCACCAAGGTTTTCCAAAACCATTTTAAAAACATTTTCAAAACCAATATCCCATCATGTTCCTTGGGCATAATGCACATGACTTGTACATTAGCTTTCCCAATGATGGGAAAACACATAACTATGTGTTTTGATGAACCTAAAACTCAAAAGAATGCACTAAATCAACATCTTGAGTTTTGTTCATCATCCTAACATCTCACTTGTATCTAATGTGCACTGAAACACATACAAGTCATCTTATAGGTCTTTGTGAGATGTAAGATTTTGGTTTTGCCCTATTCTAGGGATCATGCATATCTATCTAGGCATTTTGAGAGGTAGACATCCACAAAGGATGTTACTTGTTGATTTACTTGTTTAACAAATGTCACTTATTTAACTAATGCCATATGTCCTTAATTTTTAAGGAAATAAACATAATGCATGATAATGTTATGGCATACATCAAAATAAAATAGCTTTCAAAAGAAAGATTCCTATAACTACATGATGTATGTATGGCATGACATGGTATTTTTGTATTTTTCATGATAAGTCATGAATGCAAAATACAAATAAGATAAAATATGATGTCATGGCATATTATGAGCAAACAATCATGGCAAGGTTTAGCATAAATAAAATATACCTAGATTACCTATCTAAGTATCGTTAATCTTAGCTAATCCTAAAACTTAAACCCTAGATTGCCCAAAGTGCTTCAAGAGAGTGCCAAAACCTAAATGGGCATTTCTAATTCTCTTGATTAATTTATGCTAATTGAAATTAAGCTTATCCTCAAATGTTGGCATATTCCATTTTTCCACAAGAGTAGCACTTTAAAGTTAAGGCCCGGATTGCCTTAAATTTCCTAAGAACATACTAAAATCCCAACTTGGTAGCTCTTATGAATTTCCCAATATGTGCCTTTTAAGATTAAAATCAAATTTTCACCACTAGGCACATTTTACTCTTTCAAGGAGTAAATAATAGTTCCATTTCATTTTCAAAGGTTAACCAAACCTTGAAAATGCTCCTTGAGTGTCAATTTCCTCAAAGTTGGGTTAACTACCCTTCTAATTGGAGTTGACACTCTCTACCCATTTATGGGATAGAGAAGATGCTCCTAGAAACCCAACACCTATTGGTGCTCCTTGGATGCTCTAGGTACTCACTAGGGATAACTTCCCTAGATACCTTCCTAGTGACCTTGTTGGGCTTCTTAGAAGCCTTGGTCACATTTTCTAGGTCAACCCTAGGGATAGCCTCCCTTGTGACCTTGTTAGTGACTTTCTTAGACTTCTTAGAAGTCTTAGTCACTTTGGTTGCAAAAATACTCTTAGGGATGACTTCCCTAGTATTCTTGACTTGACCATTAAACCTAGGGTTTGTTCCATAACTATATGGAACCCTATGATAACTAGGCACATCCTTCTTAGCCTTTGGTTTGTATCCCAAACCTCTATGGCTATTTGATGGCTTTGACTTTCCTAGCCCTAGGTTTTGCTCATTTTGCCCTTTTAGGATATTTTCCATCCTTTTTAGGGTCTTTTCCATTTTATCAAGTCTTGATCTCAAGACTTGATTTTCTATCATTAAGTCCTTAGTTTTTGGTTTTCCATTAAGTTCATGAGCATTTTTGTTTCTAGGCTTGTAGCTACAATCCTTAGAGTTCTTGCCTAGACTTTTACCTACATTCCTAGCCTTAGGTGTAGTAGTTTTGGCATGTAGGGCCACATGCTTTTCCTTAAAGCCCTCATGCTTCCTATTCTTATGGTAAATCGCATTAAAATGATAAAAATTTGACCTAGCATGCTTTTTACCATATTGCAAAGGAATAGGCTCAATGAAAGTTACCTTCCTTTTTACCTTGGAGGCTCCCCTTGACTAGTGCCTCCTTGAGCCTTGACCACCTTTTTCCCCTTGGGGCATTGACTTCGGTAATGCCCTTTTTGTTGACACAAGAAGCACACAATGTGCTCCTTGCTCTTCTTTGTCCCGGGGGTGGTCACCTTGGGCTTCTCCTTGCCCTTTTGTGCCACTTGGCCCTTCTTCTTGGCCAAGTTGGGACACTTGCTCTTATAGTGCCCATGTTCCCTACACTCAAAACATATTATGTGATTTTTATTATTAATTGAAACATTTATACCTTTGCTTGTAGGGGTGGTATCTTTTTCTTTGGATCCGGAGGTAGAAGCTTCCTCTTGATCGGACCTTGATTCTCCTCCATTTGATTTTTCTTGACTTGTGGAGGTAGAAGCTTCTTCCTCCTCTTCTTCTCTTGACCCGGATGTAGAAGCTTCTTCTTCTTCTTGATCCGGTGTCACCAAGGATTGCTCCCCCTCAATCCTAGAGGTGAAGGTTTCATCATCTTGAATGTGAAACAAGGAGTATGCTCCCTCCTTGTTCCCTTCGTTGCATTCCCTTGAGGATGAAGCTTCTTGGATTTCCTCTTCTTCGGAGGTTGAGTATCTCTCAACTTCGGAGTCCTCCTCTTGGTCTTGCTCCAAAGAGTCACCCTCTTTGGATTCTTCATGATCTTGTACAGTGGAGGGGATCTCTTCATGAAGCTTGGCCAATTTGCTCCAAAACTCCTTGGCATCTTCGAACTCTCCAACTCGAGCCAAGATGTGGCTAGGCAATAAGTTGACCAGAAGTTTGGTCACTTTGTCATTTGCCTCGCCCCTTTGAATTTGCTCTGAGCTCCATCTGCTTTTCTTTAGAAGCTTGCCCTTGGAGTTTGTTGGAGCTTTGAAGCCTTCCATTAGAGCAAACCATTGCTCTATCTCCATCATAAGAAAATTTTCGATTCTTGATTTCCAAGAATCGAAACTTGTAGAAGTGTATGGTGGAGCCACCCTTGTATCAAATCCAAGTCCATCTTGGAATTGCATCTTGAAGTTGAGCTTGATAAAGTCTTGAACTTGAAGAATTTGCTCCAACTTCTTCACCCTCTAGCTTTTCTTGATATGCTTGACCCTTCCGGCGATGATTCCGGTGAAGAGCGGCCTTGCTCTGATACCACTTGTTAGGACCAAAAGTAGCTAGAGGGGGGGGGTGAATAGCTCGTCGCGTGCTCGTTGCTCGGTGTTGCTTGTTTCTTCTTGGATGTGCAGCGGAAAATACAGAAACAAACACAAAACGCTAACACTAGGATTTTACTTGGTATCCACCTCACAAGAGGTGACTAATCCAAGGATCCACACCAACGCACACACCCTCCACTATGAATAACACTCCTTTATGGTAACTACCAAAGGCGGAGAAGCCCTACAACACTCTCAATACAAGAAGAAGAAAGGGAAATACAAGTTAAGCAAAAGCTTACAAGATGTGCAGTAAAAACCCTAACCCTAACTTCTTCCTCTTGCAATAGATCCGCCTCTTGACTTGGAAAGCCTCCAAGAACCTTCAAGAACTGGCGATCACGTGCTTGTAGAGAGCTGTGGAGGAGCTGGAATGAACCTGAGAAGAGATCGTAAAGAGATACCGAAGACCACGCTCGCCTGCGGCTTTAAACCCGATGCAACGGTCGGATCCCGATCGATTCGAATGTTCTGAATCGATCGGGGCTGAATCGATCCACGGATCGATCTGAGAACGAACAGAGGACTCACCGGATCGAGCTAAAGCAATTTGTCTAATCGCTTAAGATATGATGATCGATCAGCCTGATCGATCCAACCCCTAACTTACAAACCAAGTCTAGGTTCTTGACCAAAATCCGGTCAACCATAACCTGTTGAGACTTCACATTGCCTAGCATCCGGTCAACCTTGACCTGCCGGGACTCTCCACCAAGTGTCTGGTCCATCCTTCGATCCACTGGACTTTCCTCCTCTGCCAAGTGTCCGGTCAACCTTGACCACTTGGACTTACTCATGCCAAGATCCGTCATCCATTGACCTACTTGACTTCCACCAGATGTCGGGTCAACCTTGACCCATCTGGACTTCCTCTGCCAAGTATCCAGTCAATCCTTCGACCTACTTGGACTTCCCAACACCGATGTCCGATCATCCTCGATCCATCGGATTTCCTTCCTTGCCAAGTATCCAACAATCCTTTGACCTACTTGGACTTCCCAACACCAGATGTCCGATCATCCTTGATCCATCTGGATTTCCTTCCTTGCCAAGTATCCAGTCAATCCTTTGACCTACTTGGACTTCCCAACACCAGATGTCCGATCATCCTTGATCCATCTGGATTTCCTTCCTTGCCTGGCTTCACTCACCAGGACTTTCACCTAGCTTCACTCACTAGGGTTTTCCATCTGCCTAGCTTCACTCACTAGGACTTTCCATCTGCCTAGCTTCACTCACTAGGACTTTCACCTGGCTTCACTCACCAGGATTTCCATCTGCCTAGCTTCACTCACTAGGACTTCCTTCTGCCTGGCTTCACTCACCAGGACTTTTCTTCTGCCTGGCTTCACTCACCAGGACTTTCCATCTGCCTAGCTTCACTCACTAGGACTTTCCATCTGCCTAGCTTCACTCACTAGGACTTTCACCTGGCTTCACTCACCAGGATTTTCACCTGGCTTCACTCACCAGGATTTCCTTCTGCCTAGCTTCACTCACTAGGACTTTCGCCTGGCTTCACTCATCAGGATTTCCTTCTGCCTAGCTTCACTCACTAGGACTTTCCAGTCAAGTATCCAGTCACTCCCTTGACCTACTTGACTCTTCTTCAATCAATATCTTATTGTCAAACATCTAAACCCAAACCAAGACTCAGCTTGGTTACCCAGGTCAACCTTGACCTGAGGGATATTGCACCAACAGAAAGCACTCACCCTTCCATCAAACTTTCATCTGTGTTGGTCATTCTACAATAATCCAAAAGATTATTTGATGAATGTGTTTGGTGTTAGGGAAAGCATGTAGGTGGAAGGTGCTAAGAATATGTAGGTTTTCTATGCTATTTTAATCTCTAGTTTAAGGGTTGGTTCGAAAGTAAGTAAATTTGAGAACATGATTTAGTTCCATCATGCATATACATTAATTATGGTGGTTGTATAGTCTTTTTCTAGTTTTATTTTAACCTTAATTATGTGGTTATAGGATAAGTCTCAAGTTCTTCAAAATAGGCTCCGAATTAGATGAATTGAGCGAGTGAGATGGACAAACTAGGCGACCGGATAGATTGAACTATAGTTTGTAGAATCACAGTTCAAATTATAGGATCGCACGATCAAGGACAGATTCATTTGGGGGTGGCCGCCCCCCTCAAGTTTGAGATACAAAAGGTGTAGGAGTATAAAAAATAAAACGTAAGCATACACTTTTTGTCTCTCAACATGAAAATCTTGGCTCTATTTTTACGCATGATCCTACAATCTAAAAGTAGTCAATCAATCCAAGAATGATTGGAATCATCCGTAGTACAATGATTTTATATATTTTGTTAAAGGTTATTTTGTTGGCCTTTAAATTGAATCGTTTTATTTTATTTTTTTACTTAAAGGCTCTGGATCCTAAAGATCCGATCCTACTAATCCGATCTTAATAGATTCGTCCTATCAATTTGATTTTGACCCAAATTGATCTAGCATAGAATATTGTTAAGGACGGTCAAGATGGGCTGGGGTGTGAATTAGTAGCAAAGAGGAGGACAAAACTGGTAAAGAGGAGTTGACCGTCGCCGATTGACCAATTATTTTGGCCAGGTCTTGGGAGAGCAAACAGTCAGGCTTCTAGGTCAACGAATATGAGCTGCGAGAAAGAGAGAGAGAAAAACTTTATATTTTCAAATTGCCATTTAAATATTTAAATATTGAAAAGTTAAAATTTTTAGGGGCGGAATAAAAAAAAATAGTGACAACACGAGGGCAAACTCTAGAAAAATAAGAAGATATGGGGCCTAATTGACGTTGACTTTTATTTATTAAGACAAGCGATTGATTTAGTCAGGCTAGTAAATCCAACGTGGTGGGCGTCCGCGTTGTCTCGGTCGCCAGCGCGTCGCCTGTCTCCGTGGCTGGCTTCGCCTTCTTCACGTTTTTTATTGAGGAAGAGAGGCGACGTCTTCGCCATTCGCTGGCCGCGCTCTGTCTCCCTTCTCATCTCCTTTTCGATCTACTAGGTTCCGTAACTTCCGAAAGCATCTCCTTGCTCGCGTCGTCATGGCTGTGAGTTGATTTTTTCGCCCAAATCTTTCTTGGTTTCGTCGTCTTGATTGCTGAATGATCGAAATTTATTTAATATTAAAAAAAAAAAAAATGGGAGCTGCGGGACTTTGGTCAGATAAATTGGGTGTTTGTTTGTTTGTTTGTTTGTTTGTTGCTAGGTTTTTGTTTTGGTCAGACTGCTCTTTAATGCTTGCAAGATCGTTCATTTATTCTTGTAGTTGTATGACTCCGCCACTTGGGTTTTCTTCGCTGAAGCTGGCTTTTTTATTTGCTTTAATGGTACAAGATGCTTCTTTCTGTGTTCAGATAAAAAAAAATAGTGCTTTTCTCTCTTATGATCTTCTACCTTTGTTTTTTAGTTTTAATATTGTGATCAGAAGTTCCTTCCTTTTTCTATAATTATTTAGTAACTTGTGCTTGAAACATTTAAAGCTCAAGCGTGGTAAGTTTATTCTAATTACTTTTCTCCGTCAAACTCTATAAACCACTTGATTCCTCTCAACCTGTTTGGAATCGATTCATAAAAGCAATAATAGAACTGCATCGACTGTTGAATTATTGATAATTAAAACATTAAAATTGTGTTTGCATTGATTGATCATGCAATTTCCATTGCTAGAGAACTTTAGTACATTAGATAAATGCACAAATAATTATTTTTGAGGAAAAGGAAGAAATACAAATCCAACAACTTTTGGGGGATTGAAGAAACCAACTCTTTGGACAACTTAAATTTGAATTCTCAATTTTCTATGATTTCAAATGTAGGAATTCATTATGGCCGTGAAATTGGAATTCCAGTTGCAGGCTGTGTTTAAATGCTTTTGTTTGTTTGTTTTTGTTTTATTTTGACATGTATTACTTTTTTATTCCTGCATAACACTTGAGAAGAATTTGCGGTATATATGAGGCCATGAGTTCACATTAGCATGGAAAATCATTGTCATTGATTTTTCTTTCTTTTGTAAGTTCATCTACTTGTGAATTTGCTTCCTTGTCTATTTTATGACAATGACATGCAGATTGATGATCTAGAGAACATATATTTAAATGGACTTGCTATCTTTGATTAGCTCAAAAAGTTGACTTTTTAACATACTTATCAGAACCAAACCAAAAAAATCCAACCAGAAAAGCTCTAGGTCAACTTGTTCAGTGGTCAAACCAATTGGTCAGATTTCGTTTTAGAGCCGGTAATCAATCCAGACAGCATAAGAACCAAAAATTGAGGATAGTACAAATAACTATTTTAAAAGTCTTAGAGAGTTGCATATAAACAAGCATTCTTTCATTTACTTTAATCTTAAAGCCAACAAAAGGAATTTGATGGAGGAACTTAGATGGTTGTGCTCTGCATCAAAGAAGAAGGCTTCAAAACAATTGATGTCTGACTGTAGGTAGCGACTGCAATGCAAGAATAGGACAACTAGAGTGAAGGGTGAATAAGATTGGAGGCCATTGCTTTGGGTGTTCTCGCCGGGCGGTGTGAGATGGCATCGATGTGGCTCCTTTGCTGTAAGAGTGAGAGGTAAGAGATATGAGGAAGAGAAGAGTTTGTAGCTCTAGGTGTTCACACTGACTACGGTGTGTGCAGTACTGGTGGATGACTATGTGCAAGATAAAAAAAACAGAATACGAGAGGGAGAGTAGTTGAGAAACAGAAATTTTGACTGACCATTAGGGTGCTACTTATAGAAACAAAACCAGGGCAGCTTTTATTTAAATGGTTGGTCTTACGGGATCAATAAAAACTGGCCAGTCTAACCTGTTTTTTCCCAGATTGGATGCACTTCCCAGCTCATCCACATATCTTTCAAATTGAGCATACCTGTTGCACTGTTCATTTTGTATGCTAATCTGCAGCTCTTCAATGCTTGAAGTGCTTTTGATTCATATACTTGGTATAGGAGGCAAAACTAGTGGCAAACCAGTAAATCCAATGCTATATCATTTTTATGGACTGACTAATTCATCACTCCTGATATCTTGCACTAGACCTTCCCACATTTTCAAAATATACTCAACTACTGTTGTTTTGAATTTTACAGCAACGTGGTGGACATGTACCGCGTTTTGGTGATTGGAACCAAAATGCTGCCTACACAACATATTTTGATTCGGCACGCAAGGGGAAAGCTCCTGGAGCAACCATTCTCAACCCAAATGATCCAGAGCAGATGGCAGAGCTCCACAGAGCTGGAGGTCAGCCTGTAGAGCCTCAATATCCCAATCAAGGCCACAGGGACAAACCGACAGAGTATGATGGGGCAAATCATCATCCGAGAACAAACTATGGCAGAGAAGAAAGGGAAGCTCCAACACAGTCTAGAAATACTAGCCAGCGATCTAATGTGGATCAGCAAGGTAGGAACCATGGAACTCATAGGAGCATGGAAGAAGCTGGTCAATTTCCTTCCCAATCACCAGTGACACAGAGGAGAGCAGCAAATGCTCTACAAGGAACAACTGTAAGATTTTTCCCTCGTATTCATGAGCTTTCATCCTAAAGTTAATAATATCATGCTAGTTCTTGTAAAAAAACTTATGACTGCTACCTTACATGATATTTTTTTCATTTTGTCAGTTGGAAAAGGATGTCTATATTTGCAGTCTAACAAATCATGTTATAGTCTAAGCTTGCTCTCATGATCAGGTTGGGCCAAGCGACAAAAAGAGCTAAACTATTAGTTTAGCATGGATATATCAATAGGGATTTACCAGTAACAAAGAGATAATAACATGGTTTCTGTTGCAAAGTTGATCATAAGCCAAAATCATTAACTTCATAATCTTTTCTTGCTCTTCATTTGATCCTCAATGCTTAATGACAACAGGGACGCCAAAGAGCCACAGCGATTCCCAAATTTGGAGACTGGGATGCACCGGATCCTAAATCAAATGGATACACAGTCATCTTCAACCAAGTTAAAGAAGATAGGAAGGCTGGCGCTGCAACTCACATTCCACCAATTTCCCCTCAGCCTGTACATCCACCAACATACCCGTCACACAGGCAAAAGAAGTCCTTCTGGAGCTGGGTAAGTTCTAAATTGTGCTACACTTTCATCTCGACAATTGATCTTATGTAAACCTATGGATCCTTTTGCAGCTCTGTCGATTCTTTCGTCCAAGGGCATCTAACTGATCAAATGAAGCCACATCAGGCGAGAAGATGGACGGTTCCTTAGTGTTTACTCATTCTTGTTTATGTACAGGATGATGCATATAAGCAAAGTATTAGATGGCCAATTTGTTTGATATGTTCAGTTTGTTGTTGCTATTTTGTGGATTCAAATAATCGAGGTTCTGTTCTCAGAGAGAGTGGAGTGATATAGTGAAACAAAGTGTAAGATTCATAAGAAAACTCATCTGTGTTCCTTATCTATTGATTAGTGTTCAATGTTCCTTTGTTCCTTTAATGACCCTTTCATGAGTCTTCCGTCTTCACCTGAGATTACAGCAGGGTTGACTTTGTTGGTAATTTAAACTGCTGTTGTTGACTTTTAGAGAAAGATTTGCAGAAAGGTGTTGATAAAAAAATGATTTAATTGCTGTTTTGCAACACTAGTGGATCCTTTGTGAGCACAACTAGATGCTTGAGTATGCACTCATTTTACAATTTACACCTCATATGTCCAAAAGTTATTTTATCTAATCGTAGATGGAAATCTTGGCCGTCAAAAATTACTTAAATGTATCGAAGCAACATCAATTCTAAGTGACATAAAACATATAAATTGAAGGAGAATATACAAAATTTTACAATTCAATTACCAGGGATAGGGATGATAATTTTTTTCTAATCTGGATCAAATTCGATATCCAATCCAAATGTAAAAAGGATACGGAGGGATTTTTTAAATCTAATTAAATAATCAGATATAAGGATTTTTAGATTTTGAGTATCAAGACAAGATAGATAGATATATATAGAGTAGAACTAATATGTTGCGCGACTCACGCTGTACTATGCATGATTTTTACTGTAATAGATTTTTTTTTTTAATCTAATGTAGAGTACCTCTATTAGATTTAAACATTAAATATATATTGTAGTAGATACGGAATTGTAGCTATTATAATTGTAGCAGTTATAAGTTCATAGTTGCTACAATGTTAAATCTGAGTTGTAATAACTATAGAATCGTAGCTGCTGCAATTGTAGTTGCTACAACGTTAAATTTATATTGTAGCAATTACTACCTTATTCATTACAATGTGGTCATGATTTATTTACTCATGTTGTAGTAGTTATAAGCTATATTCGTAGCTGTTAGAACTTGGTTATGATTTTATTCAATCATGTTATAGTAACTATGAGGGAAGAAGAGTCTTGGCGCAATGATAAAATTATTATCATGTTACCAAAAGGTCATGGGTTTGAATCCTAAAAACAGACTCTTCTAAAAAACAGGGTAAGGTTGGGTACAATGAATCATTCCCCAGAATCCTGCATCGCGAGACCTTCGTGCGTCGGACTACCCTTGATGTTGTAGCAACTACGAGTCTATAGTCGCTACAATACAGATTTAACATTTTAACAGTAATAGATTTGTAACTACTATAATTGTAGTAATTGTAACCGTTACGATTTCATAACTGTAGTAGACTTAACGTTAAAATTTGACGGGACGTTGCTATAATAAAAAAAATAAAAAATAAATAAATAAATTAAAAAAAAAAAATTTTAAATCTGCTGGTGATGCCGTGTGAATCACACATTATTATTATTTTTATTTCACTGTTAATTTTTATCTTTAATTTAATAAACATCCATAACTTTATTTAAATAATTTAAATTTTAAAAAATACAATTATAAATGATAATAAAAAATTATTATCACATTATTATGAATTGAGCTAATAAAAACACAGGAATTATCCTTCCATGTAATGATTAATTTCAATTTCTTAACTTACTCCCTCTCAAAGGATTTCTTAACTTACTCCCTCTCAAAGGTGTGAGGTAGTCGTAGGGGGTCGTCATGGTGATAGGTTTCACCTTCTGCTGAATAAAAAAATTATTATCATCTTCACAAGGGTGTTCAGTTGGCTAAAAAATGACAGATTTATTATAATAGAGTAAGGAATCAATTGCCGACAGTTCTTTGGGAAAAAAATTTCTCACTCCTAGTTATTTGATGGTCAACTATACATTGACCTTGTGATTTATCTTCTTTCACATAAATTAAGGATAGATTAGGGTCGTAGGAGCGTAATCACTTTTTTTTTATTGGATTAAAAAATTATTATCAATTAATTATCAGGTTGTTGTCCTAAATAATAAGACCATATCTTTGGGTCAAAATAAAAAAAATGGATCAAGATCTTGACCACTTATAATTACAGATGGATCATGATCATAATCTGACCGTAATTAGTTGTGATCCCTCTTTGGGTTTCTGGATTTACCATCCCCTCATGTTATATTTCATGAGCATAATCTATATTTATTGCACCCTATTTCTTTATAATATCATACTTCCATTATATTTTGTTCGGAGATCTGCTCTTTACTTGTTTTTATTGACAGGATGTTGTTTGGAGCGAAAATGGAGTGAAAATACACACAAGAACATCTTTAGAAGAAATCAAGCCAAGATCGTGTGACCCACACGACCGTGCTTCCCCACTAGAGGCAACTCAAGTAGGGGTGTAAATGAGCCAAGCCGTGTGTGAACTATTCGAAGCTCGATTCGATAAAATCTCGTTTGAGCTCGTTTAATGAGCCTCATTAAGATAAATAAACCAAGCTCAAGTTTCATAATATTCGGCTCGTTATCTCGTGAACATGTTCGTTAAGCTCATGAATCAACTTTTAAATAAAAAAAATAATAATTTTGATATTGAATTTAAAGATTTTACACTCTACTTATGAAAAACATAGATAAATATATTAAATTTATTTATTAGAATAAAATTATAAATTTTAACAAGAATATTATAATTTTTAAAAAATATATAATTTAGTTTTTAATGAATATTTAAATTTATAATTTATATTTATTAAGCTCGTTTAGGCTCGATAAAAGTTCGAATAAGCTCGTGAGCTATGAATATATTCATTAAATAAAGCTGGAGCTCGACTCGATTATAAACGAGTCAAATTCAAACATCCAAGAGTTCGGCTCGGCTCGGCTCGATTACACCCCTAAACTCAAGCCATGGGCGTGTGGTGCAGACCGACCGTGTAGCCTTACCAGAGAGGGAGCATGACATGGCCGTGTGGTGCAGACCGACCGTGTAGCCTTACCAGAGAGGGAGCATGACATGGCCGTGTGGTGCAGACCGACTGTGTCACCTCAGCAATGTATCCAGCCACGGTCGTGTAGATCTACACGGTCGTGCAACATTTCCAGAGGCCAAGCATTACCAGGCCGTGTGTGCCGCACGACCATGTAACATTTCCAGAGGCCAAGATTAGTGTAAAATACCGGAAATAGGCGAATATGATTAAGGGAATTTTTTGGAGTTTTTGGAAATTTTTCGGGAATTTTTCGGAGCTCGTACGGATAAGTTCAAAGGGGATAAAATTTGGATTCTGGAAAAGCCTGTTTGGGCTTCCCTATTTAAATGAGGAAATGCATGATTTTCTTTTAAAATATTATTTTCTTTTTAGTTATTCCTTTTTTTTTTCTTCTCGCCGTTTCTTTCCCGTGCACCCGACGCCGAAACCACCGCGCGCCCGACTTCTTTCCTTGCCCTAACCGGCGCCGACGCCTCTCTTCTCCTATCCCTTCTTCTCTGCCGACGACGTCGCCGTGCCCTAGCACAAACCACCACCGTCCGGGCTGTGTACCTCATCCTCCCGAGACACTCCGGCCACAGGAGTAAGAGCCGGCCTCTCCACGCCGAGCTCTAAGTTTTTAGCGCCGACCACCGCCGGCTATCTCCTCACCTCTTCTCTGTCTCGGTGCCCTAGCCGCCGGCGACGCACCAAGCCACCCGATTATCTTCCTCTCTGCCCACTGACGCCGGCCGCTTATCCTCAGCAAAACAGCATCGCCACACCTTTGCCAGTGCCGAGCCGTCCAATTCTGTGCCTATTTTGGGTTCACAGTCGGCCCGATCACTGCCGACCTCGCGCATCACAGCAGAACAATCCCTCACTGGTCTCTTTTGATCTGCCCTCTTCTGTGCTTAGTTTGGATCCACCTGGTCGCCGGTGTCGATCACCAGCAGAGCCGGCACAAGGAATTGGGTAAGACATTTTGATTTTTTTTTTTATAAGTTTGTTGAGGTTTGGATGCAAAGTGTGTACATTAAGTGAGGATTGACTCAATTACAGGATTGGGGCTGTTTAATCTGTGCAGCTTGAGTAGTGAATGATTAGTTGTTTGTTTCAGGTGATGGATCATGATTTGAGTTTTATGCTCAAGGGTTAATGTGTTGATTTTGATCCAGAGTGCAGATTTGGGAAATCAACAACTTCACCTTGTCAGTTTGCAACGACCGGCATCATACTCTTCGGCTGTGAGTCATTAGAAGTGGCTGTGAATTGAGGTAAGAAGTAGAGGGTTGTATTCGTGTTGTAGATTGAGTTGGAATTAAGAATAGATTGTTATGTGTTGATTAGGGTTCATTAATTGTGTTGGAAGGATTAGTTGGATCCAATTTAGAATGTCTTTAATTGGATTAGAATGTAGTTTGGCTAATTGTGGTATTATAGAAATAGCTAAACTAGACATTATGTTTGATATACAGGACCTTGACGCGAGACGAGTATTTCGACGTCGGATTTGGGCTTTACGAGTGTAGTTGAGTAGGGTTGATTTCGAGTCAGAGTATTATTACTGCGTGGTTGTGTCAGCCAGAGGCTGAATATATATATAAACTGCGTGGTGATTGATTTTATTTATTGTTATGATTCCAGCCGCCTGTGGCTGAGTATTTAGTGCTTGTAGAAAATTTTGATTGTCCGCCGTACAGGGGAGATGCTGCCGAAATTTTCTCGGACAGGGACTCTTCTGGGGGCGTGACAATTTAGTGGTATCAGAGCACAGTTTTACGATCTTTTGTTTCGTATTTTGGATTTTCGGGATTTATCTGATACCAATTTATTGGTATCAGAGCAGGTTATGGATACCTGCTTTTGGTTTCTGGAGATTTATCGGATACCGGTTGTTGGTATTCTGGATATTTGGGTTAGCCAGGTTTGCGAGTCAAACTGGGCATTATCGGATTTTCGATATGGTTATATTTCGGATTTCCGTTTCGGATTTATTTGGATTTCCGGCGATATGTACGTTCGGAATTTTGAGGTCAAATTGGGGACTGGACAGCGACGGAACATCTCCAGACAGCAAATAGGTATGTTGTTATTTTGTGTTGGTTATATTGGTATTGATATCTGTAATTTAATTTAACAGATATGAGACGATCTACTCGTATTGCTGCGAGACGTGGTGCTGGTCGACCACGTGCGAGGACCACGGGATCTCTGGATATGCCAGAGATGCCCATTGTTAGTGAGCCTGTCAGTCAGGGACAGACTCAGGATGCAGCGGGAGCATCGGGCTCTCAAATCCCGATAGCTCCTGTAGAGATACCTACTTTGGCCACACCGACGGTATCCACGCCTACCCTGTTTACAGTACCATCAGGAGTACCATTGGTGTACCCGACATCTGCTCCAGCGCAGCCTACGGTGTATTCAGGACCACCGCCACTTGGACCTACAGTGTACCCGACACCAGTGCCTACAGTAGCAGCAGCTGCTCCACATCCGGTACATTTTCCTACCGTACCTCCAGTTGCCACCACTTTTATTCCCCAGGCAGTACCACCGACGGCTTATGCTCCGGTATATACAGTAGCACCGGGAGTTCTTCCTCCGGTTTATTCCGCGGTACCACCTGTAGTATCAGCTCCAGTGTTTCCACCAGTTCCTGCAGCCGTTCCGACACAACTCACTGATATTGTCGCTGCACGAGCTAGGATTCCAGCACTGGCCGAGTCGATGAAGACTCGTTTCACTCTTTTCCGCGGAGATCTCGATTCGAGTATGGCTCTGTCATGGATAGAGACTATGGAGCAGACTTTCTTCTATATGGCTTGCTCCGAGTGGGAGAAAGCAGAGCTGGCTGCTTATCATTTACGGGATGAAGCAAATGCCTGGTGGGTTACTCAGCGTTCTATCATTGGTGAGCGCAACGTCACATGGACCAGGTTCAGAGAGGCTTTTGAGAGCCGTTTCTTTCCACTGTCCTATCAGATGTCTCGCCGACAGGATTTTATGAGTCTGAGGCAGAATAACCGCTCAGTGACCGAGTATAATACAGAATTCCTCCGGTTGGCTCAGTTTTGTCCAGAGTTAGTTGCGGAGGACAGAACTCGCATGATGCAGTTTATACAGGGATTGGATGGTTATCTGCATGTACAGCTTGCCGGATTAGGGATTACATCTTACTCTGATGCATTGAATCGAGCTTTGATGATAGAGTTAGCTCGGCAGACAGCATATCCGGACAGGAAAAGAAAGCATACGGGTCAGACATCAGGGCAGGTCCAGCAGACTCAGGCGACAGGACAGCCTCAGAGTAGTCGCAGACAGTCAGGTCAGAGTTCTTCTGGGGCGTCTCGTAGGCCTCAGAAATCAGGGCGGTCTTCTTCAGGACGTTCCCGGTTTTCTCAGCAGAACCGGCAACCACCTTCCGGTGATACTCATTGTTTCAGATGTGGATCCAGAGATCACCTCACCCCAGCTTGCTCTCTGGGACAGTCAGTTTGCTTTTATTGCAAACTGCCTAGACACCAGAGCCGAGATTGTCAGCTGAAGGCTCAGCACACGGCTTTCGGAGGGTCAGGTCAGAGGGGACAGTCTAGTTAGTCAAGGGCATATCGAGGAGGGCAGAAAGGCCAATCTTCAGGAGTAGCTCCTCCAGCAAGATTTGGCATGCTTGGACAGAGTACTCGGTGCTTAGCACCCGAGTTTTGCTCCGGACCTTATTATCCGACTCGAAGCGATGTCGGACTCGATCTCGGCCCACCACATGATCGATCACCATCTTCTCGTCTTATCGCACATAGCCCAAGTGGCGAGCCTTACCGGCAGATTACCACCTCCTCCTCCGCCAGAGACTGGTCGTGTTCATGCTATTACCAGAGAGGATGCTCAGCGGGCCGACGGATCCGTTTTCCGCGGTACGATTTCCATTTATGCATTTACTGCTGATATTTTGATTGATACTGGTAGTTCGCACTCTTTTATATCCCGTACCTTTATGCGGGAGATTGGTAGATTACCTACTGTTAGGTTGCGGCGATTGACTGTCTCCCTACCGTCTGGTGATACTTTAGACGTCACCCAGGAGATCAGAGGTTGCCCGTTAGACTTTGGCAACATGATACTTACGGTAGATCTTCTAGTATTGGAGATGGTCGAGTTTGATATCATTCTTGGTATGGATTGGCTATCAGTATATCATGCTACCGTTGATTGCCAGACGAGGGTGGTCACCTTCCGGCCTCCGAACCAACCCTCGTGGAGTTTCACTGGCATTAGAGACGACGGCATCTCGATTATTTCGGCGATTCAGGCGCAGAAGCTGCTGTCTCACGGCTGTCATGGTTTTCTGTTGTCGTTGATCAGTACTGAGGACAGTAGTAGTTCGCAGCTCTCCGACGTTCTTGTTGTCCGGGAATACCCAGATGTATTTCCAGAGGAGCTGCCAGGTTTGCCTCCTAGAAGGCCAGTGGAGTTCGCTATTGAGCTGATTCCAGGAACCGCGCCGACATCGAAAGCTCCGTATCGTATGGCACCAAAAGAGTTGAACGAGCTGAAGGTTCAACTCCAGGAGCTTTTAGACAGGGGATTTATTCGCCCTAGTGTTTCACCATGGGGTTCTCCAGTTCTATTTGTCAAGAAGAAAGACGGCACCATGAGGTTATGTATTGACTACAGGCAGCTGAATTCAGTGACCGTCAGAAATAAATATCCATTACCACGGATTGAGGATTTGTTTGATCAGCTCAGAGGTACTTCAGTGTATTCTAAGATTGATCTGCGATCCGGATATCATCAGTTGAGAGTCAGAGATTCTGATATCCAGAAGACAGCTTTCCGTACCAGATACGGTCATTATGAGTTTTTGGTAATGCCATTTGGGCTTACCAATGCTCCAGCGGTGTTTATGGACTTGATGAACCGCATATTTCTGGAGTATCTGGATCAGTTTGTTATCGTTTTCATTGATGACATTTTGCTCGCATTCCGAGGAGGAGCATGCACAGCATCTTCGTATAGTCTTGGAGATTCTTAGACGACATCAGCTGTACGCGAAGTTCAGCAAGTGTGCGTTCTGGTTATCCTCAGTTGGTTTTCTTGGACACGTGGTTTCTAGCAGAGGTATTTCAGTTGATCCTCAGAAGATCGAGGCTGTCACCGGTTGGGAGCAGCCGAAGTCAGTGCAGGAGATCCGCAGTTTTCTGGGATTGGCCGGATATTACCGACGTTTTGTCGAGGGCTTCTCGCGTATTGCTATGCCGCTGACACGCCTTACCAGGAAAGGCGTGAAGTTCATATGGTCAGAGGATTGCGAGACCAGCTTCCAGGAGCTGAAGCAGAGATTAGTGTCGGCTCCAGTTTTGGTTTTACCTTCTGGAGATGATGGATTTGTACTTTACACCGACGCGTCTCTACAGGGTTTGGGCGCTGTTCTGATGCAGCACGGCAGAGTAGTCTCTTATGCTTCTCGTCATCTGAAGAAGCATGAGAAGAACTATCCAGTTCATGACCTGGAGTTAGCTGCCATCATCTTTGCTTTGAAGCTTTGGCGTCATCATTTATACGGTATCACATTTGAGATTCTCACTGATCATAAGAGTCTCAAATATATTTTCACTCAGAAGGAGCTTAATCTTCGACAGAGGAGATGGATGGAGTTCCTGAAGGACTACGATTGTACCATTAGCTACCACCCGGGGAAAGCTAATGTGGTTGCAGATGCACTCAGCAGGAAGTCCAGAGGGACTTTGGCTTGCCACCGGATTTCAGTCACGGACTTGATTCAGGCTTTCTCAGAGTTAGATCTTGAGGAGCAGGGACCGACAGAGCAGGGTATTCTGGTTACCATGGTTGCTCAGTCGTCGATCAGGACGAGGATCCGAGAGGCACAGGCTAGTGATCAGCATTTGCAGTTTATTAGCAGTCAGATAGCTTCCGGGCAGCAGACCGAGTTTACACGAGACGAGGAGGGTATCATATACTTCCGAGACCGATTATGCGTACCTCAGTCTCATCCGGTCTTACAGGAGCTACTTCAGGAGGCACACCGTTCTCGATTTGCGATCCATCCAGGCGGGACCCGTATGTATCGAGACTTGAGACGTTCCTATTGGTGGAACGGTATGAAGAAAGACATCGCGGATTTCGTAGCTAGATGTCTTGTCTGTCAGCAGGTGAAGGCTGAACACCAGAGACCTGCAGGGTTACTTCAGCGGATTCCTATTCCTGAGTGGAAGTGGGATCACATTACCATGGACTTTGTGGTAGGGTTGCCGAGGACACGACGAGGTCATGACGCGATTTGGGTAATCGTTGATCGATTAACCAAATCAGCGCACTTCTTAGCGATTCGGAGGACTGATCCCCTGGATCGATTGGCAGATCTGTATTGCCGAGAGATTATCAGACTACATGGTGTTCCATTGAGTATTATTTCGGATAGAGATCCACGGTTCACGTCTCGTTTCTGGCAGAGTCTGCAGCAGGCCTTGGGCACACAGCTCCGTTTCAGTACAGCTTTCCATCCGCAGACAGATGGACAGTCAGAGCGGACCATTCAGACTTTAGAGGACCTGTTGAGGTCATGTGTTATGGATTTCGGAGGCAGTTGGGAGGACCATCTGCCGTTGGTAGAGTTTGCCTACAACAACAGCTTCCATTCGGCTATCCAGATGGCACCGTTTGAGGCGTTGTATGGTAGACCTTGTCGGACACCCGTCCTTTGGGATGAGGTTGGAGAGGCTCAGTTGTTGGGACCTCATAGAGTTCAGCAGGATGCAGAGTTGGTCCGTACTATCAGACGGAGGATGTCAGAGGCGCAGGATCGCCAGAAGAGTTATGCTGATCGGAGACGCAGACCACTAGAGTTCTCTGTTGGCGACCATGTATTTCTACGAGTTTCACCCACGAAAGGGGTGAAGAGATTTGGCCTCAGAGGTAAGTTAGCTCCGCGGTACATTGGTCCCTTCGAGATCTTGGAGAGGATCGGAGCAGTAGCTTACCGACTGGCACTACCACCGTCCCTGTCAGGCGTGCACGATGTATTTCATGTATCCATGCTGAGGAGATATGTGTCTGATATCCAGTTCCCTTTAACTGACGACAACTATGAGGAGGTTCCGGTACGGATTCTCGACCGGAAGGAGCGTCAGTTGCGGAACAAGACCATCCGGCTGGTTAAAGTCGGATGGCAGCATCATTCGGACGAGGAGGCTACTTGGGAGCTCGAGGACACTATCCGAGCTCGATATCCCCATCTTTTCACTTGAGGTATGTGAGTTTATTTACCGTTCAGCATTTATTATTATTATCTGTTACTAGTACTTGCTGATGGTAGATAACGAAATTTGGGGACCAAATTTTTATAAGTGGGGGAGAATGTAAAATACCGGAAATAGGCGAATATGATTAAGGGAATTTTTTGGAGTTTTTGGAAATTTTTCGGGAATTTTTCGGAGCTCGTACGGATAAGTTCAACGGGGATAAAATTTGGATTCTGGAAAAGCCTGTTTGGGCTTCCCTATTTAAATGAGGAAATGCATGATTTTCTTTTAAAATATTATTTTCTTTTTAGTTATTCCTTTTTTTTTTCTTCTCGCCGTTTCTTTCCCGTGCACCCGACGCCGAAACCACCGCGCGCCCGACTTCTTTCCTTGCCCTAACCGGCGCCGACGCCTCTCTTCTCCTATCCCTTCTTCTCTGCCGACGACGTCGCCGTGCCCTAGCACAAACCACCACCGTCCGGGCTGTGTACCTCATCCTCCCGAGACACTCCGGCCACAGGAGTAAGAGCCGGCCTCTCCACGCCGAGCTCTAAGTTTTTAGCGCCGACCACCGCCGGCTATCTCCTCACCTCTTCTCTGTCTCGGTGCCCTAGCCGCCGGCGACGCACCAAGCCACCCGATTATCTTCCTCTCTGCCCACTGACGCCGGCCGCTTATCCTCAGCAAAACAGCATCGCCACACCTTTGCCAGTGCCGAGCCGTCCAATTCTGTGCCTATTTTGGGTTCACAGTCGGCCCGATCACTGCCGACCTCGCGCATCACAGCAGAACAATCCCTCACTGGTCTCTTTTGATCCGCCCTCTTCCGTGCTTAGTTTGGATCCACCTGGTCGCCGGTGCCGATCACCAGCAGAGCCGGCACAAGGAATTGGGTAAGACATTTTGATTTTTTTTATAAGTTTGTTGAGGTTTGGATGCAAAGTGTGTACATTAAGTGAGGATTGACTCAATTACAGGATTGGGGCTGTTTAATCTGTGCAGCTTGAGTAGTGAATGATTAGTTGTTTGTTTCAGGTGATGGATCATGATTTGAGTTTTATGCTCAAGGGTTAATGTGTTGATTTTGATCCAGAGTGCAGATTTGGGAAATCAACAACTTCACCTTGTCAGTTTGCAACGACCGGCATCATACTCTTCGGCTGTGAGTCATTAGAAGTGGCTGTGAATTGAGGTAAGAAGTAGAGGGTTGTATTCGTGTTGTAGATTGAGTTGGAATTAAGAATAGATTGTTATGTGTTGATTAGGGTTCATTAATTGTGTTGGAAGGATTAGTTGGATCCAATTTAGAATGTCTTTAATTGGATTAGAATGTAGTTTGGCTAATTGTGGTATTATAGAAATAGCTAAACTAGACATTATGTTTGATATACAGGACCTTGACGCGAGACGAGTATCTCGATGTCGGATTTGGACTGATTGGACTTTTCCTATTGGAGGCGGGTACTTTTGACTCTTGTTGTCTTTGATATGCTTAGTAATGGAATTAACATGTTTCATTAATTATGTTTCTTATCTATATCGGTTAATCACTACCCAAATCTTACATGCTTGATTGATTGATTGGTTTTGCATCTCAGGTATATTTTTACCTGTTTATACATGCTTATAGGGGTAGTGATATGCCATGCTTGACCATGTTCAGGACCTAGGTTTTTATACCTTCTGTGTACCTTGATTTGATATGATTCTTTGACCTAGGGTGCACATTTCTATATATATGGATTAGGTCAGGATGTTTATATGGTTATTGCCATGCATCATTTGCATGATTGCATGCTGTGCGATAGTCCGCTCCATTATTGCTGAGCACATCGCCAGTTACATGGATCTGCACACACCACCACTCATGGGTTAGTGGTCGATTCAGGTTGAGTGTGTCGCAGCAGGGACTCTGTTAGGCACCGTTGGTCCGCTCATGGGTAGTGTGACACAACGAGTTATCCGACAGGGATTCCTCCCCGTCTTTGAGTACCGGGAGTTGAGAGCATTGCGCTCCCCCATCTATGATTTGGGGTAGGAGGATAGGTGTACTCCGACAGCATCCCGTCCACTCGGTCACTCATCAGGAGTAGTGACGACAGAGTGTACGGTTGTCACAGCCCTACCCACTCGGCCTCACTTTTGTATGAGATGATCGACTGGCGTCAGGGGTGACCAGGACGCATCATTGGCATCATATGCATGATGCATTTATTGCTTGTGTTTGTGGTTGCTGCATTTATATGCTGCATATTGTTTGGATGCCTATGTTTGACATGCATACAGGATTCCTATACCACTCAGACTTTATTTTAGTTTTGTTTTGGACTTACATATGGATATTGTATGGAATCTTTCCGTTGGATGAACTTTTCGTATGATTTGGATTTACTCTACTACATGCCTGCCTGAACGGCAGAAGAGGTAAGAAAAATCGGATTTGGGCTTTACGAGTGTAGTTGAGTAGGGTTGATTTCGAGTCAGAGTATTATTACTGCGTGGTTGTGTCAGCCAGAGGCTGAATATATATATAAACTGCGTGGTGATTGATTTTATTTATTGTTATGATTCCAGCCGCTTGTGGCTGAGTATTTAGTGCTTGTAGAAAATTTTGATTGTCCGCCGTACAGGGAAGATGCTGCCGAAATTTTCTCGGACAGGGACTCTTCTGGGGGCGTGACAATTAGCACGACCGTGTGAGCCATACGACCGTGTAAGCCATCCAGGGAGGAAGCATGGCACGAGCGTGTGAAGGCCACATGACCGTGTGACCCTGACCGAGAACAGACACCTCCAGGCCGTGTGAGATCCACACGGCCATGTCACGGGTTGTATGGTGGTCATGCCCTGCTCTATAAAAGAGGTTGTTCTCCCCTTTTCAAGGATCTTTTGGCTCATCTGTGGCTTGGGGCTCTTCCCCATTGCTTGGGGAAGGGTTCTCCCCTTTGGGGAGGCCCTAGATCTCCTTCATCTTCGCCAATCCTTCTACCTCCGGAGCAAGGTTTGCAAATAAGAAGACCGGCAGATCATAGATAAGCATTCCTCTCTTCTCTATTTCTTGATTTGGAGTGTGTAATGCTTAATTTCTTGTCTCTTATTTGTAAATCCTTTGCTATGGAGTATATCTCTAGATTTAGGATATAGGAGGTAGTTGTGATGTGTTGTGAATGTATGAACTATGTATTTGGACATTTTCCTATGTAATGAAGTGCTTATATCATCATCTATGTGTGTTGTGCCTTGTGTGCGTTTGATGAGATGTGTATGAGGTCAATCCATGTAGATGTAGGGTTTAGATCACGATGTAGAGGAAGAGTCCTTGAATGTAAGATCATGGGACCTTGTGACAGAAGGTATCCCTTATCTTCTACGACATTTCTTTGAAACAGGAATCAACTCTCTACTAGGAAAACTAATTAGAGTTTAGAGAATTCTCCCAAATTAATGTTATGAAGTGATCTGTGTAATCTAGGAACGTAGGACCGTAGATCCTTGTGACAAAAGGATGATCCCTATAATCGGACTTCCTAAATTACCTCTTCTACTTAATTGCATTAATATACCATTAGGAAGTGATTTGTGTAATCTAGGAACGTAGGACCGTGGGCCCTTGTGACAGAAGGATGTTCCCTATAATCGGACTTCCTAAATTACCTCTTCTACTTAATGGCGGCAGAACTTGGGTAAACTCTTCGGTGCGATCTTCGTGGGATAATACCGGACTTTAGTTAGAACTCCTACACAAGTATAAGCATGGAGTTAGGGAGATGAACAATGCATAGGGACATTAACTAATATTACAATGAAACCCAAATCTTAGTATCTATCATTCCCCCTTACTCACTTACACTCTTTACTCTTTCTCTCTTGTATCTTCTCTTTCTTTTAAGTGTTTGTTTACAACTTTAGATTGTCTAGATAATTCGCCGTGCGAAGTTAACTAGTGCTTAATCAACAACCCCTGTTGATACAATATCTTTTGTATTATTGACGACGTAATCATGCACTTGCGGTGACGTAACATCCCTCTCTAGGTTTCTAGGTTTACCACCCCCTCATGTATAGTTTGGGTCGGGACAAGTGGTTGGAGGCAGCGCGGAGGTCGCCCCCCACTCAGCCCCCGATAGCCTAAACACTTGCCCATCGTTAGCGCCTGATAGCCTTGGGACGATGATCTTAAGAAGAGATCATAATTAATTATGATCGGATCACAGCTACAATCCGATCTCAATTATAAGTGGTCAATCCCTGTCCCTAAATAATGATATTATAATGCTAAATTTATTAGACATTGTAACTAAAAATTGTGAGACGTTGTTGAGGGTAAATTTTGAAAACCTGGATCCTTGATAGTAAAATTCCGCTTGCTTATATTTGCCTATTATTGTATTCTTGTTACTTTTATTCGATAGGGTTGCGGTTGCCTTCGTCGTCGAGATCTCCATCTCCTGCAGTTCTGCTGCTCATCGGCGGTCGGCCAAACTATCGCTCTACTTCCGGCTCATCGGAGATGGATTCGCAACCAACTTCTCTGCAACGCCTCCACAACGTCGAGAAGGTTATTTTTTGAACCCTCCTTCCTCCTTCCATCCGTCTCTCCTCCATATTCGCATAATACTTTTCTTGCTGTTTTCACAGGGTA
Organism: Zingiber officinale; assembly: GCF_018446385.1. Classification (NCBI taxonomy): domain Eukaryota; kingdom Viridiplantae; phylum Streptophyta; class Magnoliopsida; order Zingiberales; family Zingiberaceae; genus Zingiber; species Zingiber officinale. Next base: position 128,161,930 of record NC_055992.1, read on the forward strand.
CTTTTTTCTCTCCTCTGTTTTGATTCTATTTGTGCCCTTTTTCTTAATTTCCATTAACAGCGTTTAGTGCGCGTACTAGAGCTCGCCGGCGCCGTGATGGACGAGCTCGCTAGTTCGACCGGGCCCCGAGCAGAGTTCCTCGCCGGACACTGTCGAGAGTTCATGATGTCCATCAAGGTTTCTTATTTCCCCTTTGTTACTACCTTCTGTTGCCAGGAAATGGGTTTCGATTATCGTGGTAGGGTTTGGCAAACAACTTAAATTTATGAAGAGACTTCGATCTAGGGAACTGTTTAAGAATTCGGGAAATGTTTTATGATTTTAATTATTGGGAGTCTATTCCTGTGGTAATCTGTCGTCCTTGCTTTAATCGATGAGGTATACAATGTGCTTGTGCAAATGCCAAAGAAAGGCTATTTAGCTTAAGAAGCCGTGAACCTGGGCGAAATTTTCATGGCTGACGGTTGTAATCTATGCTCTTTTTAGTTGCTGGACTTGTGCAGAATTTTGGTCTTTAGGTCTTGGATGTTTGATGAAGGAGCTTTATGGCATTTGTTCTCTGTTGTAGAAATTGTTAAGTTCAACTTTTGTTCATTCTGCAAATACTTTAATAGACTGGATTACTCTTGTTACAGGAAATTCAGACAACACTGCGTGAAGAAATCAAGAGTGCTTGTGAATATCGTCCGTTTGAGAAATGTGACTATAGTGCCAGAATAGCTAACGAGATATGCGTCAAGAAACTGGAATACATCATTGACCAGTTGGATGGCTTGAAAGAAAGCATCGATAATTATGAAGATTGAACTGCACTCTTGATTGCGGTGAGCATGCTTACCACATTTACTGAAAATGACTAGTTTGATGGAAATTGCATGCAACTCTTGTCTGAAGACATTTTTCGTGATACTAGACGGCCAAAGCTTCCTTGTTTGTTAAAGTTTGTTTCTTACCTCTCTTGCTGTGTAGCCTAGATATGTAGACTTAGAAGTTCTTGAAGGTTGAAAGCATATTTGTTTTACCTTCTATGCTCAAAGTTAATGTAATTTGAAAATAATTTAATAATCTAAGAGGGCGTTGCATATTCTTCTACTTAGGCTGACCCTGATCCTCTAGAGTATGTTAAGCCTTAATTTTTGATTGTTTTCAGACAAACCTTTTTAATTCAAGAACTTGGCCAAGGATGTTATTCTAGATTACATCATGGTCCTTAGAAGAGGAAAACAAATTTACAAATCTCCACCATTTTAGCTATACAATGAGCACTTAGCAGTATTGTTTAATTTGTCCCATTAAAGCATTCTTAGCAGTCCATAATTTGGTTACCAAGGAAGAAGGCTTCTGAAGTATGGGGTCAGGAATCAGCAGCAATAAAGCCTAACCTTCTATTATCTTACAAAAATATGAGGCATTACTGTTGATTCTTGGAGGAAAAAGGAAGAAAAAAACACTGATAAGTTCAACAGATAAATCAAGTGAAGCCACATATTGGACAGTTCTCTTTGGTAAAATGATTATCATCGTTGAACTGGCCTCCTTTCCTAGAGCTTCTGTAGGCAAATCTGAGGCTGAAGTACATTCCTGCTTGGTGAACATCATGATTCTTGAGCTGAAACACAACTGAAAAGACTGAGCGTAATTATCCACCATGCAGACAAAGCAAGTTACCTGGTTGTTTCTAGCGCAGCTTTGCTATACTTAAAGTGGTATGAAGCCTCATTCCATATTAACTTCCAAACATCTTGACCTTTCAAGCTACTACAGATCCTGAGACACAAATATCTAGTCCTGGATTTGGATTTTGATAAAATTATTTTCTTGAAGCAAAACCTTACCACTTGTGTCTTACAAATACTGCTCGGGCTTTTATCGTATAAACTTCTACTGGTTAAGCATTCTCTATATTAAGTATCATCAATTGATAACTATCTAGTGAGATTCAACGACTAGAAAAATCAATAAGCCAGATGACTTTACAAAATACACATCACTGTCCAATAGACATATTTTGCTTTCTCAACTTCACCTGCTTAACTATGATCATTTTTATTGAATGCCTACCCCTTCCCATACTGTAATTGACTCTCTTTTTTTTCTTCCTCCTGTTTTTCATATCTACCCTTTTTTCTGCAACATATGTTATATTACGAGTGAACATTTACACACATCCCTTGCATAATTGTTCATATCGGATGATGCTGATTATTATAGTTCTTGAGAGGTATACAATGCACTAGAGGAGTTCATCTTCATAAGATAAAAAGAAAAAAAAAAGAGAGCCAACAGATGCATGGTTGATACTCGATAAATCTAATTAGTGTTTGGATTCAATGATTAGTAGAAGCTCTCTTTGCTCATTGATTTTATCAAAAGCAACCAGGCCTATTGCTAACATAAATTGCCTTGTTCAGGTGATGCAGGTGCTGCGGATATTTGCAGGATGAGACTAACCGGATTCTTTCATGTTGGGCGATCAACTGGATGATGATTTAGCATTGAAGACATGATCTGTGATACTAAATTTTGTGAATGTTTAACTTCCAAACTTCAGATATAGTCAACTGCCCCCATAAATTATTTTAGTTTGCCATGAAACCATGTTCCATAGCTGAGAGACGCTCTGGTTTTTGGGAGATCAAGCCATGACGTGCTACCATTGTCCGAGTATTGTTAAAACATATAATATTATCGTATGTTATGCATTGATAAATCTCCTTGAGTATATTATATTATAATGTTTGTACTTTGATAATTAGTTTTCTTAGTCCATTATATATTTCAATTTAGATTTTATAAAAAAGAAAAACCTCAAATTGAAATCATTGGGTATATATATATATATATATATATATATATATATATATATATATATATATATATATATATATAATATTTGATAATTCAGAAATTTTGATTTATAATCTGATTAATTTAAAATAACAGATTCAATTTTATGAAAATTTATATATATATATATATATATATATATATATATATTATTTGATAATTCAGAAATTTTGATTTATAATCTGATTAATTTAAAATAACAGATTCAATTTTATGAAAATTTTTTAATATTACGAGGATAAATTGAGAAGTGCATATGGATTTTAACGGATAGTTCAGAAGTTTTTTTTATGACAATAATTTTTGAGGGTGGGTTATAACATATGATGCATGTTAGATTGTCTTAATATTGTTGCTAGGGAGGTAAACGAGTTGAACCGAGTTGAACAGTATTAAACTTGAGTTTGATTCGTTTTAGAATTATTAAGCTCGCGAACAGTTCGAGCTCAGTTTGTTATTAGCTTGATTATTATAGTTAACGAGCTCGTTTTTGTACTCATATTAAGGCTTGTTGTAAGGCTCATTTTGTATACTTGTTAAGCGAACTCGAAAACTCATTTGAATAAATATTTAACAAACCTAACAACTATAATAATATAAACTCAACACATCATTGAATATCACAAACTACTGTATTAAACTTCCAAACTCAATACACCATTGAACATGTTCGCGAGCCCTTTAATCGAGCCGAGCTCGAGCCCAAATTTATAAGTTTATAAACAAACATATTCTTGAGCCCTTTAAACGAGCCGAGCTCGAGCCTGAGTTCACGAGCCTATAAATGAACATGTTCTCGAGCCCTTTAAACGAGCCGAGTTCGAGCCTGAGTTTGCGAGCCTATAAACAAGCATATTCGTGAGTTCACGAGCCGAATATCCTTTCAAGCTCGGTTCGAAAAAACTGCCAAGCTCGAGCTCGGCTCGATAAGCTAAACGAACGAACTCGAATGAATTTTTTAATGAATCGAATTCTGAATAACTTATGAACCGTTCAATTCATTTACATCCTTAATTATTATAATTTAACGATCGAAAGTATCTCCTTCCATAATAATATGGATTTTCAACATTGAAAGATTGTGTCCTCATTGAGTTTGGTCAAAATTATTTAAGATTTTATAGAGTTTTAACTATTGAAATTATTATCTTCTAATTCAATTTAAATACTAATTTAATAAATCCTATATATAAATTGTTGAAAATTATATTTAAAAAATTAAGTTAATGAATTAAGTATATAGCAAACTTGTGGACAAAAAGCTTCTGCAGCTACATGCTCCGCTCCTTTTTAAACGGATAAGCTTCTCCTTCATCCTCTTCTCTTCTCCCCCAAAATGGCCGCGACCGGCGTCAATCTCCTCCGCTTCCCCCTCTCCAAAACCCTTCCCGTTCCTTCTATTCGATTTCCACCTCCCTCTCGCCGCTCCTTTCCACTCTCCGCCCCCTCTTTCCGCCCCCTCGCGGCCGCCACCGAACTGTTCGACCGTGCCGAGCCGGCCGTCGTCGACCCCGGCCTCCGTCAGTCGGAGGTAATCGTCTTCAACTCGGGCTACCACGCACAGATCGTGGTGGACGAGGCGGAGTCGGAGGAAGCCCTGGTCAGGCGGTTCCGGAGGGAGGTGTCCAAGTCGGGTGTCATCCAGGAGTACAAGCGGAGGAGGTTCTTCGAGAACAAGCAGGAGGAGAAGAAGAGGAAGGTTCGGGAGGCCGGAAGAAGGAACCGCAGGAGGTGATTTGCTTCATCCCTAATCCTCTCTCTCTCTCTCTCTCTCTCTCTCTCTCTCTCTCTCTCTCTCGCTCTGTATATATATGTTTGTGTGTAAATAGCTATTCCATTTGGTTTTCAGACGATTTGGGCCAAGATTTTCATCACCATTCTCAGCGGAAGATGATTCTGCGCCTCAGAAGGTGAGAGACGACGACAACTGGGATTTGCCTGATGGTGTTATTCCTTACTGAAAGTTACTTGATCCGCCAGTAATATTCATCTCAACTTATTTCCCGGTACAATGTTCATGATCTAAATGATTCAATGCTCTCTTTGTATTCTGAAGAATGTTTTGAATTGATCATTGAGTGTTTTTACCTGTCAAGTTATTATCTGAAATTACCACACGGGCAATCCTGGCTAGCAGTACATTTCCATGACAGTCTCGTAAGAATTTCCTCGATAGCTAGAACAGCAAATACCAGGAAATAAGTGCAAATATCACTTTGAATTCCAATCTCTTCTGTATCGAAGAAACGTCATTATACTAATAACATATTGCCCAAGAAATCTTTTTGCGATGTCTCACAATTGCATTACGAGGGCTCCCCCACCCTCCATACCACTCTCGAATGCGATACACCAAGTTGAATTGCTTCTGTACTACAATACTACCTTGCTGTTCTTCTTCGTGAAAATGGTCATCATTCTCCTCGGCGTGTTGCCATGCTGATGACCTACCAAAAGGAAATAAAGCATTTTTACAAGGTGACTCGAGGTGAAATACGAAAACTGAGTAAAAAATCTTACATCCTATGCTCTGCGATATCTGTTACTCGACTTCCCGATTTCCTTTCGGGTTGATTTTGCTTAGATGAAGCATGTTTTGCAAAATGAAGCTGCATGGCAAGAGTGATTCATTGGGTTAAGCTACCTTAATCCATAGAGTCGATGATAGATATAGTAGGGCTTGGATCAACCATTTTTGAATAATGAGCAACTGTTGAAACATAGAACTCTGATAGAAGAATGTTTACTTAGGTAGATACAACTTCTCTAGTGTCTAAATGCATAAATGTTAGCAATGTTGAAGAAATTGGGCTGATCGATTCAACCGGTTAACTCGAAAATCAGAGGCCAATGCAGTCCCGTTGAAGAAGAATCTCGAATCGAGAGTAAAAGAGTAGGACAGACAAACCTGATCACCATCCTTGATTCCAAATCCGATCAGTTGTTCTCCATCGTTGATTAATTTATACACATTGTAGCATAAGCAGAATCGATTCCACACATGAGACCTGGCAAAACCATTCAAATCATCTCTCAAGGTGATGAGTATGAAGTTTCAAATCTCGGCAGAACGCTTGATATCTCGAAGAAAAGAGAGAAAGTTTACTGGAATTGTCAAATAAAATGAATAAGAAGGCAGTTCCAATCTCGGTGGAGTAATGACAGGAAGATTGGAAATTGTATTCATATCGTCGAAAATGAGCAATTAATCGTACCAGGAAATGCTGTAACCCCCTTCCACGGCGATCTTATCGAAGATGATCTCGATCTTCATTTTCAGCTCCATCACGGTCGCCGCCTTCGCAATTTCCAGATCTGGAAACATCACGGCCATGAAACCCGGTGGCGCCAAAAACCCTAAAAAATTGGAAGTCGAGAAAGGTACGTACCGAAAGAGGATCCGTCCAATTTGAGGACGGAGAGGCGGAGGCGCTGCTCGGGGAGGCGTCGGTAGGAGAAGCTGCTGCGCCGGCAGTGAATCGGCGTCGAGTGGTGCGATTCCGACGCCGGAAGCTTCTCCCGCTCGGCGCGCCTCGCCATCGCTCCGCATTCGCTCTCGATTCACACTGTCGAGTGAGAGAGAGAGAAGACGAGAAGAAGCAGAAGAAGAAGAGGAGATGGGTGCTTAAGATCGATGCACACGCAATGCTTGCCTTCCTCTTCCTCTTCCTCTTGGCATTCTCTTTCGCTTTTTGTTGTCCTTTCCGAGATTCTTGACGGAGGAAGAGGAAAGAGACGGAAAGCCATTGGCCCATTGCCATTCTCTGGCCTTGTTTCATATAACAAGAATAATTGTTTCATAAGGGAATGCCATTTTAATTTTTATCAAAAATATTTATTTTAAAGATTTTTTTTTAAATATTTCTTTTTAAAAACAAAAAACAAAAAACAAAAAGACAAGTAGTTGTAACACACCCAATGAGTGAACTTTACAATTGATCGGTCATGTTTAATAACTTGGCACATCATAAAAATATACCGACTAGATTCAAATTCTGACTAATCCGATCGATCCATTTCGACAATCCTTAACTCATCCATCTTCGTGATGCAAATTGATACGGGATATAACCGACAGACCCTGATGATGAGGACGACGTAGAAGTTAAAGTTAAGATGATATAACGATCAAAGTTAAGGAAAGATGGTATTTCCATCTGGCTTTGTTATTTGCTCAGCTCTAAGGTTCTTAGTGTCAATCGGATCGGATTACAAGCTTGTCGAACATAAGAAGTTTCGTGCTTTACTCTTGAACTGGGAAACTAGCATGTCTGGTCATTCAATAGCCAACCGAGTTTTAAGAGATGCTCGACCCACCTCACAATCAATCGATCATAGGTCCGATTGAGGTAAAGGGCAAACTCCCTACTCTGTATGAGTCTCTCTGTGTACACCCGGTCGGCCTTATTACTGGTTAACCCTACAAGTTCTCGCACGGGATGGAAGTATTGAACAATCTGTTGCTGAAGATATTAGTAAAAAAAATTACTGAATTGAAATTACACAAAATCAATTATAACTTATTTGTTAAGATGACCTGAGCGGATAAACTTACGCTGCCAGCGGGGCTGGTTCTGCCAAGCTTCCGGTGGTCCGAGTTGCGGAGTTGATGCGGTGCGTAGCAAAATCAAGAGTTGGCCATCGAGTCGTGAAGGAAATTCGCTGAGTAAGATACTGAGGCCTGCACTCAACGTAATTTCCTTGAAACAGATTCTCTCGACCTCTGGCTATGCTTCGAGATTCTCTCGGATCGTCTGTTTCCCAAGATACAATGACAAAACCACAAACACAACCAAACATTGGTTGTTCATGACAAAGTGAGAATGCACCCGAGTGCTATCACGAGTAGTTCAGCTGAATAAATACATGGCAAAGAGAATTTTTATAGGAAAACATGGCTGGATAGAGGTTCACTTTCTGCTTTTCCTCTTGCTCTCTCTTTTGCTTATTTTTCGCTACTCTCTATTCTTTACTCAATATCTAGCCTCTTTATATAGGAGCTCTCACCTTGCCTACAATGAATGACTAAATTATAGTCATTTAATGCTAGATTTAATGTCTTCATTAATGTCGAAACGTTACAGAATCATCATTAATGCTAAGACGTTACAAAGTCACCATTAATGCGTTTAATGTCGTCATTAATATCGAGATATTACAAAATTGCCATTAATTTTATATTAATATTTCCGTTACACTCTTAAGCAGGTAGTAAAAAGATATTCAGGTGACAAAACGTTGGTTCATTTTTTTAGGCAAATTTTGGCTCAATTGGTTTGACATTCGACGCACATAGGTAGTGCTCGCACACGAGTCAACTTGGTTCAGTACAAATCCGAGCCCCGGATTTGCACCCATTCCTACGCACCTAGGAGTGAAGAGTCTCTCCCATGCATATGTTACAATATCAATGCATGTGCCATAATTTAAATCAACAACAAAGCCAAGAGACTTCTAACGTGGGACTAAAAACTCATGCACAATAGAGCATCTTCGTCTCTACCTCTTTATTCAATTCATATTTCCAACAATTTCCCACATGAATGGAATACAGGGTATGTGATAACATTCAACAGTTGAGTTAAGTATAGGATAGGTAGGTTTTACCCTTTAAACCTTCCCTTGTAAAGATATGTTTAAACCTTCCCTGTTTCCTTTGTCCTCTTGCGATTCCTGTCTGTTCCGGGGCCGAGCGGTTCAGCCGCTCGGCGAGCATGTCACTTCTACCTCGGTCGTGTGCTCGGATGAGATTGCTCCTGCCTCTATTGCCGGGTGCCCCGACCAAACGGTCATCCCGCTCGGCCTTAAAACCTTTTTACCTTTTTGAGCATCGGAAACCCGACCCCTAGTCGGGTTGTCTTCATTCGGTTCAGGGGATTCACGGCCGGTCGGCTAGATTTCTCCCGGTCGATCGGCCAACTTCGTCCACTCGGTTATGTCTCAGGGTTGAATCTCCTGACCTTTGACCTCCACGTGCCATTGACTTTCCCCCGTCCTTATCATCGGATCATTAAGTAATGTTAATGTAGGATTTTTATGCTTTTTTAAATTTATAAAACAATTCAAACGAGAATCATGCAATTTTTCATGTAAAATAAATTGTTTTACCTTAATTGCTCCCCCTGGATCCTTGGATCTTCTTTCCGGGCATTGAGATTTATAGTGTCCATCTTTTTACACTTGAAACATTCGATGTGGTCCTTCATTTTCCGGACTCTAGGCATCGGTTCCTCCTTTGCCTCCGATTGTGTGAATCTGTTCTTTGGACATTGGCTTTTGTAGTATCCTTTTTCACTGTACTCAAAGCATGTTATGTGATCTTTAAATTTAGAATTGACAATTTTACCTTCTGAATTCTCGTTAGAATTCTTGCCCTTGGTCATTGTCATCTCGGATTCAGACTTGGACACTTGTTCTAACTCGAGTTCAGATCCATCAGTCTCCTCCTCAGCCACTAGTGCGATGAAGTTGATTTGATCTTGTTCTTCTAGGCCTAGCTCTAAGGATAGCTCTCCGGATTCAAACTCTGATTCGAGCTCAGTTTCACCTTGATCTTCTAGCCTTGACAAAGTCTCGTGAAGCTCGATCAATTTTGTCCATAACTCGAATGCGTTCTTGTAATATTCTAATTGACACAAAATTTTGTTAGGCAAAACACTAATTAATATATCTATTACTTGTGTGTTTGTTTCTGAGCTTTGAGAAGATTGTCTCATTGCGATCTAGTTGTCAAAATTGTTATTTCCAATGAAGCATTCCATCATTTGCTCCAGGAATTAAAGTAGACTTGATAGTACGGTGGAGGGTCGTAAATGCTTCATCCTTCTTGATATGACATCGACATTCTTGTAATCAAAGAATTAAAAGAAAAATATTTCCAAGACTTTCGTCTTGGGATTAGTAGTGCTGGAAAGAGAATTAAAAAAAATAAGGGAAAAGAAAAAATTTTAAAAGGTGCTCAAAAAACGATTAAGTACTTCCAGAGCTACAGGGCTCCGATACTAATTGTAGGATTGAATGAGTGTGATAGAGAGGGGGGGTGAATATCGCGCTCTTTTAAAAAACTTTTTTTTTTCGTATTTTAAAGATAATCAAAATATGCAGCGGAAAGTAAAATACTCAGTTTGGTTACTTGGTTCAAAGCCTAGGTCGACTCCTACTCCAAGGCCTGCAATCCTTGACCGCACCGATGGGCAATCCATTAAAACCCTTCTTTCCAAAATCCTCAGAAAGAAGCAGATCGTACAAATGCAAATAGAAGATAGTAACAGACTAATATCTTCTTTAAATCAAATACAATGCAAGCTTTAAATAATTATACCGACAATAGTAGAAGATGAAGCTCAATCGGCCGGATGAAGTTGCTTGCTTGAAGATGTGCAGAAGACTTGTAGCACGAGTAGCTTGTGCAGAGATGAACTTCAAATAAATCAGAATCCATCCCCAACCTCGGACCCCGAGCTCTTTTTTATAAGAATCGTCGATGTTCGATCGACCAATCCCCAGGTTCGGTCGACCGAACCTGCTCCCTTCCTTCTTTGTTGAGATTTGTTGAGATCTGATCTTCGAGCATTAACTGATCTTTAATGATTCTACCGATAAGCTTATTCGGTCGACCGAATGGTGAACTTTCCCTTCTCGCCGAGATTCGTACATAAAGCTCCATTAATGGTTTTATTGTTCGGTCGACCGATCATGCTGTGATACCATGTTTGTGAGCCTGATCTGTTTTGCCAATTTTGCCTGTTCGGTCGACTAATAAAATGCCTTTTTTGGTCGGCCGAACCTCCTGTTCAGTCGACTGAACCCTTAGTCAAATGAAGGTTTCTGAGTGCTGGACGCGTGGGCGCTGACAGAGCCTGATTCTGAGTTCTGAGTCAAAAGTTATGACCCTTTGAAGTTCAAGGAGTCATATGATTCTGCAACATAAAGTTAGTTCAATATAACAATAATATTCCTGCAAAACAAAATTAGCACAGTTATAATACATGAGTAGTAATATGTATGAGTATAACAGTTAAGACTGTCTTGATCTCAACTTGGAAACCTTCCCGATTTTTTCAGTTGGATCAGCGACCTTAGGTTGTTCTTTTCCAGAACACGATCTCACTGTCGCTCCTCCAGTTGCATAGCTCAACTTACCTGCCAAACATTGGTCCTCCAGACTTATTTGGACTTTCTTTGCTCAGTGTCTGATCACCTGATCCACTAAGACTTTTCCTACAATACTACATTAGCCAGCAGCAATAATAATAATACAGAATGCTATGGTAAAACTAAATTTAGAATCATCAAGATTCGCTGGTCGAGTCAACCGCTCGTGGTCGACCGGAAACCATTCGATCAACCTTGCTTGGAGTTCACTTCTTCAAGACTTCTTGTTACCTAAGGTTATCTCCCCCTAGGATTTTCTCCATCTGGCTTCACTCACCAAAACCTAAGGTTACCACCCCCTAGGATTTTCTCCATCTGGCTTCACTTACCAAAACTCAGTATTCGACTATCCAGAGATCAAGTCCTTCAGACTTATCCACCTGGCTTCCACGATCTACCGAGATTTCCCTTCCCTAACCTACAACTAGGACTCAGTATTTGGCTATCAGGGATCAGGTCCTCCAGACCTATCGAATCCACCTGGCTTCCACGATCTACCGAGATTTCCCTTGCCTAGCCCACAACTAGGACTTTCCATGCCTAACCGTAGTTAGGACTAATCACTTGGTTGACTTATCACCCTTGCCTAGCCATGACTAGGACTTCCCATGATCAAGCTCTATTAAACATACTTAAATATATTTATCGGATATTAAAATCTTGGAGGTCGATTACACCAATAACATGGTGTACTGCTCCTTAAAACACAAAAGTAAGGTTTTCCATATTTTTTGAAAAAGAAACAGAAAAAAAAGACACTCCTAGGTAAATTCTGAAATAAGAGTATCACATGGATAACTTTTAGATAGATTGTCTATTTCTTTCTATGCCAATTATCTTTATCATTTATAGAAATATTTTACTGCATTATCTTTTAACTGGTATATTTTAAGACTGTCCATTAAGAAAAAATTGCTTACCTAAGTTCTCTAGGAATTAACATTTTGCTAAGGATAGTTCCTAAAAAAGAGGGAAAAAATGCTTCTATAATTAACAAAAAATTAATTAATGTCTCTGAATGGGGCTGGTTAACTGTTAGCCCGCTAACTTTGGGCAACGGGGGGTTGTCCAAGCCAAGTTTTGTAGGAAGAAGACTTGGCATTCCAACGGGCGTGGCATGATCGCTAACCATGCCAAGAAGCGAACCAGCAGTGCTTGGGGCACTGCCCAAGCACAAGTCTGCAGGAGGCAGACTTGACATTCCAACGGGCGTGGCATGGGCGCAAGTCATGCCAAGCAGTGAAGCATTTGGGCAGCACGGGGCTGTCCAAGCCCAAGTCTTACAGGAGGCAGACTTGGCAAACCAGCAGACATGGCATGGGTGCAAGCCATGCCAAGCAGCGGAGCGGCAGTACGCAGGGCACTGTCCATGCCCAAGTCTACAGGAGGAAGATTTGGCACACATCCGAACCGGGCATACGCATAAGGCATGCTGAGCAACAGTAAGGATTCTGAACGCGAGGTGTTATCCAAAGTCTAAGTCTTGCAGGAGGCAGACTTGGAAAATGTTCAAGGCGTGACATGCGCACAAGACATGCTAAGCGAAGCGGCAACGCGGGGCTGTCCAAGCCCAAGTTTACACGAGGAAGACTTGACAAATGTCCGAGCCGGGCATGCGTGCAAGGCATGCTTAGATGCGGCAAAGGATTTTGGCAGTGCGCGGGGCACTGTCCAAGCCCAAGTTTGTAGGAGGCGGACTTTGCAAAGAAACGGGCATGACATGTGCGTAGACATGCCAAGCAGCCAGTGAATTGGCAGTGCGGGGCTGCCTAAGCCCAAGTCATGCAGAAGGCAAAGACTTGGCAATCCAATGAGCATGGCATGTGCGCAAGGCATGCCAAGCATTGGAGCGGTGCGCTACTTAAGCCCAAGTCATGCAGGAGGCAGACTTGGCAATCTCCCGAGCATGGCCTATACGCAAGACATGCCGAATAGTGGAGACTTGTGACAGTACGCAAGGTGTTATCCAAAGCACCAGACATGCAAGAGCAGACTTGGTGATCATGCGAGCAAGGCATGTGTGCTGAGCATTCCAAGCAGCAAAGAAGCGGACAGATGGACTTGTCTGTGGTGCGGATAGATGGACTTGTCCGTGTTGCCAAAGGAGTGGACACATGGACTTGTCTGTGGCAACAAAGGTGCAGACAGATGGACTTGCCTGTGGCGCCAAGGGATCGGATCGGACAGATGGACTTGTCTGTGGTGCCAAAGAAACAGAGTCATGGGCCGAGAACTTGGTGTGCATACAGACTTTGGCTCGGGGCCAAAGAAGTAGAGCCATGAAGCAAACAGATGGACTTGTCCGTGGTGCCAAAGATAAGACAGACGAACTTGTTCATGGTGCCAACGAAGCTAGATCATGGTGAAGCACAAGCGGTGCATGCTGACACTTGGCATGGGTCAATGCAGCATGATGATAAGACAAAGCACAAGGTGTGCAGGCTGCCACTTGGCATGGAGCCAATGCAACTTAGACATGTGGACAAAACGATTTTGTAGAAGTTGAGTCAGTTTTGTACGTGTGGCATTGGTGGTTGGGACAACTACCATGTAACTTCCTTGTAACTGCTTACCTATGTATGATAAATAGGCAAGGTGGATTATTGGCAAGAGGGTGCCAAGAGTGGTGCCAAGGAGAGCCAAGGGGAGAGGCATTGAGGCAAATCTTGGGCGAGATTCTATGCAAGTGCCAAGGGGGTTTTGTCTAGGCGAATCGTGAAGAATTGTGAGTAAGATCGTGAAGGATTTGTATAGACGAATCATGAGAGATTTGTAAGCAATTCTGTATTGTTCCACTTATATTCCTTTGTAATAGGGATAATAAAGGTTGAGAATTTTCTCATACTCGTTGGTGTTACTTGCTTGCTTGAGGCTTTTGTTGTGCCTTTGCATTGGGCGTTCTTCGTACCTCAGTGGTGCATTCATTGGTAGGCTGAGTTAAGTGCGGAATTTGATTACCGCACAAGAAATTTTCTAAGGTGAAAATTTACCCCTTGACATTAACCTAGATTGACAAAAACAGTGAACACAGATTTTTTTTTTAAAAAAACTCCTATTATAAATAGAGAATTTATTAACTGTTTGAATATCTGGCTATTCTGGATTGACAAAAATAGCAAGCATAGAAATTAAAAAGAGGAGATGGAGTCAGAGAAGTGTCTTGAAACATTTGATTCTCCTCAAAGGATGTGAAGATACACAGATAGTCGCATGTTTAGAAGAATCGAACATAATCCTTTCACCCATAAGTGTCTATATCAATTGAGGCAAAAAAAAAAAATGTTGACTTTGGATGTCCAAAAGCATATGATACCAAACTAACTGCGAGGAGAAAATTTTTTTAAATGGAGTAAGAAAGGGGTATTTACTGATGACTGGAAGAAAAGGTGCCTTCTCAACTCTCAAGAGCTGGCTGATGCCTCTTCCAGAAGCCATTTGAGTAATTCAAACAACAGTCCTGAAACATTCCGACCAAGTAATCACACTTTAAAGGGTTTCAGATGAGAAATATATGAGACAAGTAACACCTGACAGGTTTCCAAACAAGTGAATTCTGACATAGTTGTCACTAGTTATTTTGTTGTAGTTGTCAGGGTACGTTAACAATCATCTCATAGTTTGTTGAGCATAGCATTTCAGTGATTGAGCTAGAATAGTTAAGTGCCAGATCTTTTGTACTTCTGATGTTCTGATGAAGGTTGCTAGCAAGGAGTTAATTTCATAAATTTAGTTTCATACTTCGCTTCAAATTTGTAGCTCGCTTTGCATCTCATTGGAAATCTCGTGCCTTAGTACTAGAATTACTTCTTCTCAAGTTAACCACGGATGAATTTTTTCATGCACAGAATTTTTTGCATTTTATAAACAAATAAACTAATAAGGTAATTAGAAAAGACTAGACTTTAAAAATTAAGAATCTATCAATATTGCGACTAGTGATGGATGCCAATATTTCTATCTGGTGGTGATTGAAATTGAGGTGATGACCACGTTAGACAGTGATCGACAGCTGTGGTGAAGAGGATGCACATACTTGGTTACCAACTAGTATTAACCAAGGTCATGTCTAAGGGAAAAGGGAATGGTCAGTTTGATGAAATCGGCCTCGCTGGCGCCATATGCTATATTGTTTAAATATTTTGTTTTAAGAACAAGAGATCCATCTTACAATTAGGCATCCAAGAGGGCAATTTTTCCAAATGCTATAACTAACTCGACAGAAAATAACGGAAGATTAATCTCCATTGGAATGATAATCCTGGATCCCCATCACTCCACTCTCGCCTGCAGCCACAAGTCTGCAGCAGCGTCTACGATCACCAAATTACCAAAATCCAACTCCTTCCAAAAAAGAGAATACAGAACGATTCTAAAGAAAAAGAAAAGAATGATCTTCCTCTAATTACAACCAAACACTGACCCTAAGATCCTACGAAAAAATATATATATAAAACCCGCCAAGAAAGGCCATGAATTAGACGAAGATCTAGCTACAGGATAGATCCGACAGGAACAACATCCATCACATGAATGAATCATTGCACCGGCAAAGAGAAGAAGAGGAGGAGGCAGGCCTGTAGGAACTGCTCGGGGAAGAAGCCTGGGATTTGGGAGGCGGAGGAGAAATGAGAAGGTGACGAGAGCAGCCTGAGCGCGTGCCCTATCTTCATTCGCGTTTAACGATCGCGATCTCAGTTCATGCTTCTTTAACCCGCTCATCCTCTGGTGAACCGAACCGATTGGAGATTCATAAATAAAACCGTCGCCCTTTCAAAATGGGCCCACATAAATAAAAATATCTTCACACCAGTTTATCTCAACGGACAGTCAGATTGACTCGGGAGTCACGATGCATTTATTCGGTTCATAAAAAATTTTTATCGACCGCAGATAAATGTATCGCATGGTTACACGTCTACAATAACCACGTCGTATTAAAAGAAAAATATCGACAAATACGTAACTTAACGTCACATATTGTAAATAAGGATCATTGTCCCGTAATTATTCAAAAAATATAATAACACACGTTTTATATTTAAAATATAATATTAACATATCCTGTTTAGGCATTTCCCAGGGGGATACATCGTGGAGAAAGTTATATAAATTTCTTGGTAAATTAGCCATATTGCGAAAACTTCTATTTAGCAACCCATTCATTCTCTCTGGTTTATTTCTTCTAACATTGCGAAATAAAGGAGGAAAATTTACAAAGGAGAACTTTTTCTCTTTTTCTTTTTATTTTCCCCCACTATATTTCTCTTTTGACTTTACTGCATCCTTGATGCTCCGATCCGCCTAAACAGAGCACTGCAAACGCTCTCCGCTTGCAACGGCGACTGCCCGCCGATAGCGCCGCTCCGTTCCAAGTCCGACATGTAACTCCTCACCTCGTGCCGGATCATCTCCTGCATCGCCGCAAGGAACTCCTGCCCGAACGGAAACGACAACGCCCGCCGTCGCCGTTCCGCCTCCCAGATCTTTCCATCGTCCATGGACCTCGTAGCCGGAGTCGCTGACCGCGCCTCAGCTGGCATCTCCGTGGAAAGAAGAGTCAGACTGTTTTGCTTTTTATTGTTGTTGCCGCCGTCCGAGGTCCGGCTGTGGTGGGAAGCGTCTTTTATGTCTGAACCGGGGAGGGAAAGAGTGAGAGAGGTCGCCGGATCTTCCATGCTCTTAAGAGGAGGAGATGGGGAGGTAGCCGTGGCGGTGGTGCACGGCTCGGCCTGTTGGCAGTTGGCGGCGGCGGCGGAAGGAAGAAATACGCCGCCTGTTCTCGGAAGAGGCCGGTAGATCAGGGGAACAGTGGAGATCGGAGAAGTTATCGGCACGTTTTGGCTGGAATCACTCAGATCGGACCCTGATGGACTTCCGGCATTCAGGCTACGCTCTGCTCCACCGGACGAGACGCCCGACCCGTCGCTGCATGTCCGTTTGAGCGGCCTCTCCACCATATTGTCGTCGGCATCCGCGGTAGCGGAGGACGAGTACCGTCGCTTGAGGGTGGAGTTCCAGTGGTTCTTGACGGCATTGTCGGTTCTGCCGGAGAGGATTCGGGCGATGGTGGCCCACTTGTTGCCGAAGCGGCCGTGGGCGCGGATGATGGTCTCGTCCTCCTCCGGCGTGAAAGGGCGGTGCTCCACCTGCGGCGACAGCTGGTTGCACCATCTGAGCCGGCACGACTTCCCCGACCGCCCGGGTATCGACTTACTGATCAATGACCAGTTCCTCGGCCCGTGGCGGTGCACAAGCTTCTGCAGCGCCTCGTCCTCCTCCGGACTCCACGGCCCCTTGATCCGATCCATATCCTTGCTCCTGTACACCGCCTCCGCCATCGAGCTCAACACCGCCGGCCGAAGCAAAACCTAACGATCGATCGATCGTTCGTCTGAAAGGTACGACTTCGAGTGCCTCGCCTTGTTTATTCTAATCCACTCTAACGCGGCGTGGCTTGGCTTGGCTTAGTGCGTTCATCGATGGTATCTATATAGAGGATGAAACAAACGGGGCAATAGCCGGTGAGGTGACCGATCGCAGGGCGTCGAGCGCACCCGCCTTTCCCACGTAAGCTGCTACTAGAATACAGCTGGCACGTGGACACGCGTCGGTTGTCCATGCAACCGTCACCCTCGCTGCCGCGCCTTTTTGACCATAAATTAATTAATACCAGTAACGGCCTCCCCAGCTATCGTACGGATCCCGATCCGTTTGCTTCTTTAAACCAAGTCCGGTGCACCGCGGTATTCTCACCGCCCCTGACCTGCAGAACGGAGACCCGATCCCTGCCGTCCGTCGTCACCTCCGTACTCATTCACGTACTCGACTCGCGTACGATACCGAACACACGAGTGCCAATCTGGGGACAGCTGTTGGGGCAGTGGCCGACGAACTTAAACATCCGATTTTTTTTCTAAAAACTAAAAAATTATTTTTTTCCTCGAAGAGACAAACCAGGCTGGAGAGCATATTGCTGCAAAATAATTATATATCCTGGAAAATATATTTCATAGGTCTTGTGTCATATAATTGAGAAAGCGACAAAACCAGCTAAGGATTATCACAGCCGTCCCATCAAGACAGGCTGTTAACCGACCCAGTCGCTCTGCTGGACCGGGTGTCTGATTGAACCGCCGATTCCTCCGTCCGTTTTAAAATGGCTGTGGCCGGTGGGGAAGCAGATATTTAGGAAGAGGCGAGATTTCGGAATCGTACTTTTCGGTTACATGTTGACAGCTGTCCGCGGAGAGAACAGAGAGGGCAGTTACTCGGCACGTGCTCCCGCGTCGCTGTTGTCTCCCGACACACGTGGGAAGACTTTCGCCACCACGTTAAAAGTGTTAAAATTTTATTTATTCATTTTATTACCTGGATCGAAAATTATATTAAAATAAATAAATAAATAAATGTAGATTAATTTGCAGTGCTAATCGGAGAAGGGTGCAAAAGTCATTTCGCGCTGGACAGCACGTGTGAGGAAAGCGGCGAGAAGCTACGGTTTGGATTCCTTCGCCGTTCGATTCGGTTGTGGTTCACGCACCGGCAGGCAGTTTGGTGACGTGTGCGGAGAGGATATGGATCAAGCAGGAACTAGTAGTAGTGCCAGCCCATGCGGGGGGCCCGCATGTCCCCAAAGCAGTGAGAATCGGCGACGTGGCCCTCTGGCTTGCGATGCGTTTCTCACCGATTGGAGCTTTCAGCGATGTGGGGCCCAGCGTCACGTGGGAAAAGTGAGTTGAATAGGTGCGATTGATTTCCCACGCGTTAAGTGACGTCGTCACGCTGCGTACCTGCGCGTACTGAATCTGTCCAGGGGGAGGTGTATCTAATGGCCGACTCGGATCTGGGGATCTCCTCCAATTCCCATTTCATGGCCATAACTTCAACTGCTGCCATCTTGCGCCAACCATTGGGCACCATATAATTGGTTTCATGATCCAATCACTAACACCCCGTCGTCTTTCGTCAACAGGTTCTTACAGATGTCGCAATTTTGTGGGTTCCATCTCCATCATGAGTGTTATGGGCCAATTGATATGATATTAATGATATAAATAGCATTTTGAATTATTTTCTAGATGAATTCAGATAATAAAATAATATGGGGAATAAATTAAAGAGTGCAGTCGTGCAAGTAGACATGGACGGACAATAACAGGATATTTAACTTTTAGATCGTCCGTAGTAAGTAATAGAAAATTTTTATAGATCAGACTAGTGCTTCAAGTTCGATATTATCTGATTTAATATTTTATTAAAGAGAAAAAAAATGAAGTATAAAAGTAAACAAGCAAAAAAGGAAAGTAAATCAAAATAGTGAGTCTTCACTATCGCTGCGAGGTCACAACTCACAGGTGCTTCGGTGACGACCTCACAATGAAATCGAACCTCACTAGTGATCTCACAGCGAGGTTCGATCTTGCCCAGAGAACTCTGTATTGATTTCAAAGATTCATTTCTAAAACAGAATTAAAATATATTTTAAAATTTAATAAATTAGAAATAAATTTATTATGAATTACTAATTCGGTATATTTAAATAAAATATAATATAAAAGAATATTTAAGATGGAATTTAAAACGAGCTAACAAGAATTTTAAAAATATATATAAATAAAATTAAATACGATTTGGAAATTAAAATTAAAAAGAAATTTATTTTATTTTATTTTAATAAATTATAATCCTATTCTGTGTGTTAAATCTTGTATTCGTCCGTGAATTTCCGTCGCCGACCAATTTTCTTCAGCGAATCTTGCTCGCCGTCGCCGAGGACATCACTGCATTTCCTTCTTATTCCTAGACCAAGCGAAATTCGCCGGCCCGCTCCGCCCGAAACGAATTGGACCGGGCCGGTTTGATCCGCGCATCTACGCCGGCTTTATCTCTACAAAACCCTAGTCCGATTCTGGCCGGTGTCGTCCGATCGACGACCCTATCTATCTCCTTGTTCCCGGCGACGCTCGCCGGTTGCATTTTAGGCTGTTACTTCTAGGTTCTCGCTGAGTTGTTTCCTATCATTCTTTCCGGAAGCTAATTGATCGGTGTTATAGCTTTACTACAGGGGAGGATACGCCTTCCTCATCCATCGCGATGTCCGGGGCGTCGGGGGACGGAGGCGGCAGGCATTTAGGCGATCTCCAGTTGGTTGCTGTTTCTTCCAAGACTGGCGCCGTCGCGGAAGCGGCGCCGGCAGGACGGGATGGTGCTATTGTGGAGTACGCCAAGAGCGGGCCTGTTCTGAGGGAGGACGAAGAGGACCTTGAGGTCAAGCTTAGACGGATCATGGAGAACGTTCCTGTTCGTGTTAGCAACACCTCGGGGAGTTCTGCTGGATCTGGCTCCGGCGATTTCCATCAGGTATATCTCTCCTCTCTCCTTCCTCTTTTCTTGTTTGTTACTCAGTTTGGTTGGAACTACTTCATGTTGGAAAGCATTCGAATTGCGTGTTAGCAAATAATGCTAAGAATTTGAATTCCAATCTCAAATTTGTTTCTACATCATAAAATTGAGAATTGCTGCTTTGAGCAAGGGTGTTTATTAGCTTAGATGAGGAAATTATTATTAACTTGCACTGGAGGATTTTGAGTCATTGGTTGAAATTGACAAGGTTATTTAGTCTTGTGTTATTTTTTTCATATGGATGTTTAGTGATGTATCAAACCAAACCTAATCCTAATCCTAACCATGATTTGATGTTTGGAAATGGTTGCCTGTTTGATGGTGCAAATAGTATTGCTGCTGAGAATGAATGGTTCTGAGTTATGAGCTGAATTTGAATCTTGCTGCGGATATCCAAGTTTTAAATGAGCAAGATTATGAAACCCTAGTTTAGTCCTCTATGGAGATAGTGGGCCAATTCATGAATTGTACATGAGTTGATAAGTGAACCACTATTAATTTAGATTTATGCTTGGCAAGCCACTGGTTGGATTTGAGATCGTTAACGGTTTTGTATGCTATGTACATATGACCATGTGTATCGGTTAAATCATTATGTTTTATAGAGGACACTTCTGGTGAAATTTCATCCAAATTAGTACATTGCAGCAAATGTTCCAACTAATTCTAACTAAAGATTTGATGCTCTGCAATTCAATGTCTATATTCACAACACTCGAACAAACTATGACCTTGTTTTACTTGGCTTGCTGATATAATCTTGAAGCTTTTGTCAAACTTGACAGAGCAACTAGGCCAAACATTTTATTATTTTCAGTTTTACATATAGCAATTGCTTGTATGCTATTTACTGCGACCATGCCTCTATAATCTTCAAACACAGACTACCAACTTATGTTACTTGTCTACCTCAATGCTCTATCAGAATTCTGTCATTGTCATCAAGCTGTGTGAGTTCCAATTATTGCGTGCTACTACGAAATAATTAGTACTATTTAGATCTCTTTTGTCTGTCTGCAAGTAGAACAGGATGATATGGAGACATTCAACTGTGTTTTAGGCATTCAACTGTGTTTTGCCTATCTAAATATTCTCACTTTAGTTTGGTATATCATTCCTGGTGTTTGTCCATTTCTGAAAATGGTTTATTAACAGTACCGGCAAATGAGGAGGAAAGAGCAAGATCGACTTGCAAGGATGAATGTTGATTACCAGAAAAGAAAAGAGATAGCAGAGTTCAATATGAGGAGGGAAGAAAGGCTGAAAGCTGCTGAGGAAAGGACGTCAAAGAAACGTTTGAAACGCCAAAAGAAGAAACAAAGGAAGAGGGAGAAGAAGAGTCAAGCTGGCCATGGAGGAGAGGAAGAAACTAGAAAGAAAGAATCCTCGGATGATAAAGACTTCGACGACAATGATGATGATGATGAAGAATTGAAGAAGTAACACACTGGCATCATTGTATCTTAAAACTGATAACCAAGATGTTTGTTGAACTGAAATAATTCAGTTGACATGTTAGATTCTCTCTATTTATTGTTGATGAAATGTCGACATGATGTTAATGTAGAGATGCTGTAGCTGTTGGTTTTCTGGGGTTCACCTAAATAGCGAAATTTGTTATTTTAAGAAGATAACCAAAGGGATGCTGACTGTTTCAATAGATATCAAGGGGGTAACGATCCAAAGTTGTGATTTCTTAATGGAAAATCATTGTTTCCCTTATAACTCAATTGCATGGCATCCCAAATTGTTAGCTCTTACAAGTGTTTTTTTCTTGCTATTTGGAACAATTTGTTGCTATGGTTCTCGTTTGCTCTACGTATGTTTATTAAATTTATAATTCATCTACATTTTCTAAATCTAAGGTTCAGCTTGCCAATCTATCTCGCGTGAGATCGGCAAAGCACAAGAAAGCTTATTCTGCAATTGATAGCGTGAACAGATTATCGATCTTCATAACATATGATCGACAGACACTCACATTGCAGCTAATCTTAAACTGATTGCAAGGGATTCACTACACACTTGAATTACGACTACTCATCAGCAACAGGAATACTCAAGCAGTCTTCCATTTATGTATATATAGAACTCTCAAGATAAGATTAGTTTTAAGTCATACACACCCAGTAATAAGGAGACAAGGTAAACTAGACAGATCACTCGGAAGTAAATTGAATACTTAAGCATTCAGAAACTCTCTAATCGCCTTATCATACGGATCCTCGACTAAAGATTCCATATATGTGTCTTGTGGGGTTCCGTTAAGCTGCAGCATGAAGTCCTCAACCTGCTTCCAGAGGAAGAACGTAAATATTGCAGTTATGGATGTTAAAAGCAGTTAAGACTAGGATGTGAATAGCAGATCCCTAGCTATTTTACTGATAAATATACCTTCAGAAATATTATAAGAGCAAGACTAATACGCTGTATACACATACATATATATAGAATTCCACTCTGTTGTTTCGAAGCCATGCAATGAAACGTTTTACCTCTATTTCTTCCAGGATTTGTCTGCCTACTTCTGTTAGACTTGTTTTGCAGGCGTGAACTTCATGTTCCCTGTAAATATCAGTACATCCCGTCACGCTTAGAAGTTCTTTTCACCTCTAAATATGCTTAGTAGTAAGCGCATGAAGAACTGTAGGACATTTTAAGCTTATCCGACACAAGGCTCATCATACCTGATGTCTGGAGATGGCACCAAAAAGGTTGACAAAGTTTCATCACTTTCACTTCCTTCAGTGTCACCATCGGCAGTGTTCAATAGCAGATATGAGATTAAGATATTAATGATAGTCATTCAAAACTTGTAGAAAATAGAAAGTCCAAGGTAATTGTACCATGTTTGTGTTGTTCCCTCTTCTCATATTTGCTTTGGTTCCTGTATTTCTGATAGTATAATATTAGAGAAAAATCAGTACTTAGTTAACAAAATTCCATGAAGTTTATCATCCAAGTAATTTTCTTGTGTTAGGTAACATAAACACACGTAAGTACCTGAAGGTGGCTCTTCACCTGTTGAAGGGTGAGGCCAAAAACTCCCATTGTTTCCATTGCTTGAACGATGGCTGTAGGCTTGGCCTCTGCAATTTTATCAATTTGCTCTTAAAAAAACATTCCAAAGATGTGCATAGCACACAAAATACAAATTTTCTGCATCGAAAAACCTGAATGTGGTTGCTGCCAGGCCAAGTGTTATTGGATATCAACGAGATGCAAACTATAAATGGCACTCATCAAGTGACTCCAGTATAATATAGTAAATGTAATGCTAGACTACTGCTTACTAGTAACTTATGAACGCCAAAAAAAAAAAATTGGAATTCAAGAAATGTCTATGTTTGATATCTGAGTAGTTTATTGCCATTTGAAATCATTTCAATAGGACTCACAATCTAAAGGACTTTTAGGATTATACTTGCGATGCATGATAGAAAAGCTTGTAAAACTTGTAATTTACTATGAATTTCAAGAAAAGAACACGGACCAGTAGCTCCTCCAAGCCGCTCAACGGCCACGACAAATATCCAATGAAGACTAGGAGTCCACTTAATGCGGAAGTTTGGATTTTGTTTGGATGTGCCTAATGGGTGTGTGGCGGCAACTGGGCATAAGTTCTCTCTGCTGGGCATCATAAATCCATTGTTTTGAAATTGATTGTAAGACATCTCCTTCTAGCAAACCATTGAGATTAAATTAGGTGAGAAATTAATCATAAATGTGAAATTGTAGGAAAGCATGGAACTCTTTAAGCTGTAAATTTTACAAAATAAAGAGAATAGAAACTACAAACAATATTGGTATTTTAACCTCTGTTATTAATGCCCAACACAATCTTTAGTATCCAAGTATTATTGGAAAAAAAACAGTGTTCTTGTTTGTTATGTAATACAATAATAAAATACAATATCTTATCGGATGAATCATGCTAATCTTACTCTGAAATTTGAATTATGAATACACCTCAATTCTAACTAACTCAACTGTACAAGCGCTAGTGATAATCTAGACGAATAGAACAATACTATGATTGTCGGATTTGAGAGTGAAACTAGGAAGCAACATGTTTACTGCAAGTCAGGATAATCCAGACAAGCAGTCTAAAGAAAGAAAGAAAGAAACACTGTTGGATTTGAGGATGAGAATATAAATCAATATGTTTAACAGCTTGAGCATGCTTTTTAAAATATTCTAAGAGAAGAGATCATGGAATGTATCAATTTTCCATTTATAATCATGGATATGAAAGGAATATTAGAAGACGTTCTTAAATGAAGATATTAAAAATGTTCTCAACTTACAATAATCTAAATAGACATACTTGATTCTCCTAGAGATCACAGTACATGAATGCATAACCTTGCTCTTTAAATAGAAGTTCATTGTCAACATTAGTGTTCATTTAATTTGAAAAGCTATAATCTTTTAATGGAGAGGAATGGATAAGACGGGCATTAGATTCATCTATGGAAAATCTTAAAAGTTAAATGAATATTTAGCAAGATGAAAGATTCCTACTGCAAAGTTCTTTTACATCACATTGATATAAAAATCTATGTAATCCACAAAACATAACCATATCTTCTCAAAGATATGGTGGTTAAGATGCTTACTTAGTAATTTGCCAAGTGTATAGTAAAATGGAGGGGTTTATCCCTACTACAAATGTACAAATTACAGAGGCAAGATATAGAAGAAAGAAACTATTGTCTCTATGAACACGCCATGTCAGATTTTGAAGAGTGAAGTATCAAGGGACTCTCCAGTTTTTTGATTTGGCAATGAACCATAGGAAGACAACATCTACAAATTGTGGCTCCTCTCATACCAGAGCACATATAGGACCCCATACCCACCCCATGACAAGTCTCCTATGCCGGTCAAAAGAGCAAAGGAAGAACAACCGTTAACTTCCATTTCCAGGTTACATAAGGAGTCGGTTTATAAACCTGAATCTTCCTGTCATTTAAGAGGCAAAAGCATGTCATTGCTTCACACGTGTTCCATCATAGGAAATGATGAGCGATACGATTGACGTATTGAGAACCAAGGTAGTAGATAACTAGCACATTATGTCATGATTTGGAGTGAGGAAAACAAATATAAGTTGGTAGAGTTTTGAGATCAGCTACGGTAGCGAGGTGGATAAGAGAGATGTGCTAGTGGATGGGCGATCCAATGTTAATGTAAGAAATAATTGACATGCTTCCTTAGAAAAGAAGGACAAAAAAAGCATTGAAGACTTAGGCAGGTAGAGTGGTGTACAACTTGTGGTGCCAGAATTTAATATCAATACTATTTCTATGACATTAAAGGATGTCACAGAAGCCTACAACTGACCGCGTAGAAGATAAGAGCCAATCAGAGAGGTGGTACAATCAATCGAGTCCCTAGAAACAAGTGACACAAGAGTTGCCCAATGAAACTTTTGATAATGGTGGAAATATATTGTCAATATTATGGTAGTAGACGACATAATAGTGTACGCTAGTGAACACCAATCATCCTAATCTTTGGTATGGTATGAGAGATCGACTAGGCAATTTTGTATACCAAGATGGAAAAGGTAACCAATCAAAGTATAGGGAGGTGCGTCATGTCTTGTATTTTCATAACTCACTCAAGAGCAAGAAGAGACTAAAATAGCATGCCATTGTGGCATTTCTATGTGCCCTAAAATTGTCGTGATGGAAAAATATTTGTCCAAAACATTGATACATGATCACTATGAGCTAGCTTTCTTGATAAATAATAATTAGGACCTAGATTTGTTAAATTTCATGAATCATGTTTTTACCTTTTAATCATTAAGGTGAAACTTCCTACACGAGAGATTTAATTTTATAAGTTGGATACAAGAGGAGGATATGGAGTTGAAATAACTCAATGAAAATACCTTTTCAAGGATTATATGGCACAACTAAACCAATAAATTCAAATCACCGTCAACAGATTGTGTAGATTGTAAGAGGTGGATTCATTAGCTAGATGAGTTTATTATGATTATTAATTGCATGAATCAAGATATTCTACATAATATAAATACTCCACCAAAAAGTTTGATTTTAATTCCAAATAAACAATATGTAGGATTAGTACAAGTTCTTGATATTCAAGCTAGAAAGCCTACTTTATTTTAAAGGTATTTTATATCATACTCATGATTTTCAAAGAAGTTGCATTGTGTAGAAAGATGTTATTCCGTAGAAGATAAAGGGCAATACGGTGCTCTTGTCAATACAGGTCCCAAGAAGGGCCCATTATACGCAGCCTTATCCCGCTTTGTAACTGGCTATTTCCCATATTCGAATTCATGACATCTAGGTCACACAGCAACAACTTTACTATTACGCCAAGACTCCCCTTCATGACTTACTCTATATAGAACATTTTTTATTTTCATTTTCTTTTAGTAATCTTTAGCATGATATTTACCATATAGAATCATCTTATCAAGTAAATATTTCACAAATGATTTGTGGGATTGACTCTACTGATCAGATTTGCCACAGAATAGTTCTTCAAGTAATTAAGTCTGGTACCACGCTTGGAATGACCCAATATAATTTGGGTCGAGTTTGCTTTGGGTAAGAATATGAAGCAATCAGATCCATGCACACTCCTAAAGATAACAACCTTAGGGTCATTACTTGATTCTTCAAAATACAACGAAAAGATCCTATTGCCACTGACAGTGGACTGAATATAATTATGCTAATGAAGTAATATGGAAAATTTAACAAGCAAACACAATTGCGCTTGTTACATTTTTTTAAAACCAGGAACAATCTTTACTTATGTACAACAACGTAATTAATATAAGAAGAAATAAAAATAATGGAGTTGTACTAGTATATTTGGTCAACCTTTTTCTTCCTAATCACTTCCCGGTTAATTGATTCCCGATGCAGACCAGCAACAACCCTTGGATGAATGAGGTAACGTCGAAGTTAACTGATAAAAAAACTCAGCTCAGTTTAATTATAGAATCTAAAAAAAAATGTTTAAACTGACCTGTAGAAAAATGTTATAGAAGTCCTGATGAACATATGAATTACCACAAGTTATTTCAATATATAAATAACATAACAAACAAGGAATACATGTAACTGCTGATGACAAAGATAATTGGCTTCTTCTAGCATTGTACGAATATGAAACAATTTGATCTCATCCACTTTTACCAAAAGAAACATGTTCGATAAACTAAAATAGCTGACATTAAGAAGTTTAATTGTCTTCAATAAAATAATTAATTTTCTTCCAAAATAATTCCTTCCATCCATGAGAGAGACAATGAGTGTGAACACCACTATCCAAAATGGCTACCTTTCAGCAGTAGTTTCCAAAGATAAAGGAACCTGGTTACCATGGAAACCAATAACAAACCAACTTTACTGGCATTACAACAGTTTGCTTCTAATATATCGATAACTAACTACGCAAACAATCATTAAGTTGCTCATGATCACGCATAGAGTTGGAAATTTAGAAGTACTCCAGTTAATTTCAGTCCACAATATGGCTAAGACCTTTACTTGAGCACTTGGCTGCCACCGTTAATATTGGAGATGCATCAATGACCCACCCCACCTAGTATGTCTAAGAAGTTTCAGAACTTGGATGATATGAAAAAACTAAAAAACAGTGACCTCATCTGTCATAGCATGAGTAAGTGATAGTCAATGGAAAAGAAATACCAAGAATTCAGCTGTCAATAGAAGCACCCCCATTACAATATAGAGAAAAAAAAAATGATACTGTAACACCATTGAAACCAACTCAAGGATTCAGTAACTGAATTCAAGTTAACAAAACTTCAAAGACCACCAAGTGCATTTCAAGTGCATCAATCATTGTTAAACGAACTGTTACCTCTTTCTCCTTTCCCGCAACCAAAAATGCTTCAGCCCAGAGAAATAAAGAAACTTCCCCAATATTTCCCTCCTCCTCCTCCTCCTCAAACTGAAATAAGTGACTTACACCTGAACCAAACGAAAAGCAGGAAAGCGTAAGTCTCGGACTTCACACAGCAATGCCGGCGAGCAAGGGCATTCGAAATAGTTTCTGAGCGGTGGTTCCTGGAAATCCGAAAGATCAATCGACCATTGAAAAACAAAAGCAGAGGAAGTCGAATCGCCGAAGAAAGAGAAATAGAGGGAGGGAGGGAACGAAGAGAAACCTAGGGTTGATGGTAGCCGACCGTTCTTCTTCCGAGCAAGAGCAAGAACAAGAGGGCGAGAAGAGAAAGAGAAAAAGAGTTGTAACGCTCGCCGCTCGTTTGGGGTTCTGGCATTGCGCCTCCAGTTTTTTCTGCTTCCACCCAGAAAAGCGTGTACACTTGCTGCTTGGCCGTTACCAATGCCATGGCCGTTACCCGTCTCACGTGTTGCTGCCCCCGTCAGATTGTCGTGCCGTACCCCCGCCGGGACCGGACCCGGTCGAGCCGTGCCCACGGTCGTGCCCAGGCCGGGTACAGCACTGGTTCGTTCTTCGTACCATCTCTCAGTCTCGCCTCACCTTCAGCTAACTCAGAGCCCGTGACTGAATTAAATTATTTTTAATTTAAATTATTGTGTTTGGCCCTTTTGAGGAAGCATGGAATCTAAGTTAGTTACATAGCAGTATTTGATTGTTGACAAAACAAAGGGCGTGATCCAGTTACACTACACATCGCCTATAAGGTTTTATCATAGCCACATGCCTTGGCAACACACTACGAGCACTTGGACCTCTAGCTAGTTTACTTGATTAGAATGCATCGGATAGGTGATCCCTCGGCGCCTCGGAGACGAAGAGGTAAGCAATGCAAATTGTATATGCCGGCTTCGACATCATCTAGTTTCAAGGCTTCCACGAGAATGATCTCCTGAGAAAAATAAATCAAACAAGTAAATGAGAAGATGAAGAGCAAGTTAGATGTCATTTGCACTGTCTTATTTTAGACATGTTTGCGCATACTGCATATCTCTTGTAGGAACATACAAGGCTCAGGTGAACACAACTCCTCCATCATCAAGGCTCAAGTAGATGAGGGACTAAATAGACTCGACAATCCTCTCATATCGTAATCGGCTAATCGCATATGGTCTATAACAGCCACATGTTCATTTGACAAGGCCTAGAGTAATTGTACAAAAATACTTGCTCTGGTACCATGATAAGGTTCTGAAGGGATACAATTCAATCGAAAATATCTAATCTAGAGAGCAGACATGTCAAAGCATCGTTGGCATATTTACTTGAGAACAACTAAATAGAGTCGAGATACAAAGATTCGCTTACCCGACTTTCTAAGAAAACCAGATGGGAAGGGATCAAATCATCCCAAGCAGCAACTGACAGATAATCCACACCTAGAACAGGTGCCAACAAGTTTCCAGTCAGTAATACAATCTCAGAAATGGAAATTACTATATTATTCAAACTTAAAGGCAGTTAGGATAACCAGCAGGATGAAATATTGTTTTACCTGCACTAGTAAGAAGTTTAAATATTGTAGCAGTATACCAAAGTATAGCATTGCCATGCTACTCTAAAACAATCGTCATGCTAATCATAACTTTTTTCTCTGGTTTTTTAAATAATTAGAATTCTTACGAGCTAAAATTTTAGTTCAATTATGCAGGCTACTTAACTTGGTGCTACTGTAACCAAAGAGTTTTATGATGCTTCAGCCAAACAGCCAAAATAAGATGAGCTTCAAGTAAATGCTATTTCTTTGATAAAAGTTTAAGGTAAAGTAACAAAACGTCACATTTTACAAGTGAAAAAACTAAACATCTATTTCTATAATTTCATTGGCCTTGGATTGCATTTCTGAAAACTCATGAAGCACAGAATAGTATGAGAATTTTTTCAACAACATTCAAGACTATCGTAGAGAGGGGCTCCACCTATAGAACTTAAACCTACCAAAAATCTCATTCGAAGGAGAGAGAACAGAGGGACAGATACCCAACAGTTGAATGGGCTATAAGGAGTTGCATCAGAGCTAAGCGTCAAGACCGTTTACAACTTTTTTTTTATAGCACGAGGAAAATGATTTGCAACTAACCAACAAGTTTGACGTCAGTGTTGTCGACAAGCCACTGGGCACCATCTTTCATAAATCCAACATAGCTAAAATCAAACTCCTTTTTCCACATAAGCCGCCTGCAGAATTAGTATCACTTGTAAAACCAGCTGACAACTATGTCCTCAAATGTGATTTTGTGGTTTCAACCATCAAATAACTAACTCATATATGCAATAAAATTTATTGTGAAAATTATAATTCTTCTAGTGGTGTATTCTGTATTAAACATATTTTCTAGCCTTGATATATTATTAATATGAGATGGGATTAATACAGAACCATCTTTAATATTCTAGAGGGCAGAGCATCAAGCTACAAAACCAGAATATGTATATTGGGGTCGTCCAATAAAGAACATTAATGACAAAATGTAAACAGAGATAAGTGGGTTGTCAGCCTAGATGATACTATCAATAATGACAATATGTCATCTACATATCTGCCTTTAACTTCCAAACCCACTCCATCCATATAATCTTCATTAACAATTAAAATACATTGAAAAATAAATCATTAATTAAAATATCTTTCATTTAAGTTCTTAGTTCTAATCAGTCTGAGTTATTAGCTAATAGCTTGGCATTAGCTTGTTTAATAGCATTGTCTTATAGATAACTGTAAATTTCCTTGATAAATATGAAAAAGCAATAAACAAGAATAATTAACTTTTAAATGACGTAAAAAATACCGGTCAGTGTTTAGTGTCCTGAAAAGCACACGACGAACTCCTTTTGGAATATGAAGAGATTTCATTACTTCGGCTGCATCAAGCAAAAAATGTTTGTGATATCTACTATATATGGTACTTATAGTGAACCTATAAAACACATCAAGTCTCTTGCTTTCAACTAATTTATTTCTGAAATTCAAGTAGATGATCCAACCTCCTTTTTTCAGCCCTTAAAGAATACGCTTTTTGAGCAAAGCATTAAAGTATCAAACCAATAACTGCAATAAACTATAAATGGGGCATCCTGACTTTAGCCATTATCAGAATTGTCTGGATTTAATGCAGGATATGAGTCCATATAAACTGAATGAATGCATAACATATCCACAAAATGGATGGCAACAATACATTTTAAGGTGTATATGGAATTATAGATATTCAATAGGTTGGGTTTTGGTTTTCAAGTTTTTTATAAGCTAAAGTTTCTGTGATGCAAACTCAGATGTAATCAACAGTCATCCTTGCTTTCACTCAGATTGCAAGCATGTTCTAGAAATTAATTGAAGCATCCAACTTCATTGACATACTCTTGATGAGAAAGATAGTTTGGCATTCTGATGCAGTTACAGATATTTCAGCAAAGAAAAATATCATGGGGGTGGCATTGTTGAGATTAAATTATCAAACTTGACCATGTAACAGAGTGGAGAAAACATAATTTACCAATCGAATATACAACAAAAGTACAATTTTCTACCCATTTCTAATCAGAGTGATTCAATTAACCAGG
This sequence comes from Zingiber officinale, assembly GCF_018446385.1. Lineage (NCBI taxonomy): Eukaryota > Viridiplantae > Streptophyta > Magnoliopsida > Zingiberales > Zingiberaceae > Zingiber > Zingiber officinale. The sequence goes on from NC_055992.1 coordinate 128,193,877, forward strand.
TTGATGGTGAAACTACAATAGTAAATGCCCTGAGTGGCTGAAAATGCAGAAAGAAGAAAAGTGTGGAAGAAAATTCTAAGAAGTTTAGAAGAACACCAGTTATGTTCTCATCTCTTGGAACATCCACTAGCAATGCTGGACCTGTTAAAAATTCACAGGAACTATTAATTAAATTCAATGATGTCACAACAAGGCATAATTGTAATTACACTTCTTTATTTTGTAAGGAGTAAAAAACAAAGAACAATTAGTTAACCATCAATAACAATAATCAAGTTCGAATGCATACAATGAGATCCAATTCCAATAATCAGAAAACATAATACAAGCAAATACTAGCCCTGCATATACAAAATAAACATGTCGCTAAATCACCAAATTATTCTTCAAGTACGACCTCAAATTTTTTCTCATCGAGATTTGTAGGGATTCCTTACCCCATCTTCATCTATCTCATACAAACATAAATAATCTTAGATCTATAGTGGTATCTGACAGAATAGCAGGGTTAATGCCAATCATGAATTTGCCTGAGAGAAAGGTCAAATCAAGCAGATTTTACTACAATTAGATGCCGGAAAAAGAGAAATATTAACAATGGTAATCAAGTATGTTTGCACAAAGCATAATTGGTTGGTATGATTGACACATGCTGAAACTAGCGCAGGCTGAAACTCTAATTCCTTTTCTCAATCCCAAAAGTAGTATCTTTCCCAAAAGTAGTATATTTCTTTATCCTTAATTGATTAACAAATTCTAAAAGATATGTTAGAAATTTGATCCTGGTTTTTGCTCCAATAGTAAAAACTTAAGATGTATACAAGGGAAAATTTGTAGAAAGGGCACCGAAATGGGGAAAAGGCAAGAGACTTAAATCCTGAGGGATATAAATATACAAAATCAAATTGAAACAAGATAGAAGCGACCGTGATGGGATCATTGTCAATTGACTCCACGCAAACAAACAGAACAAAGCGGCAATAAGCCTACTGAAAACGATGAATATCCACATGAAAAGTTATCGAGCACCTCACCGTTGAGGACATGAAGATCGAGCGTGTCAACATCGAAACCAGCCTCGAAGTAGTGCTGGAACACGTGACCGGGAGCGTCAACGTGGGTTCCTGAATGGGCTGGAAGCTTCATCACCGAGTTGTTGGCTTTGGATCCATTCTTCATGGACGCGGCGAGCCAGAGGAAGCTGCCGAGCCCCTCGTCCGACTCCCACGACGGCATGTCCTCTCGATAGAAGTGAGTTATGTCCAAAATCCTCCCCGAATCGTACTCCTCCATCCGATTCACCACCATATCCACCACCGCGCCGCACTGCTCCGCCTCCGGGTAGCCCGGGTGGGCTGAGGCGGCGGCCGCAGAGGAGACGACGCCCAAGAGGAAGTGGAGAAGAAGTACATGAACCGGCTTCGCGGCAGTTGTAATCATGGCGTCCGAGGCGAAATCAGTAACCGAGCGTGTCGACGAAAAGAAGAAGAGCAAGGTGTCACAATTTTAGTAACGAAATGCTGCGTCGTGAATAAGCGGACTAAAGTGTAATTGGGCTCGACTATGCTTCCTCGGCCCATTATCTTCCACTTTTCATGGAAAGGTACCGTTGAGGACGTCGAGATCGAGGGTGTCGACGTCGAAGCTGGCCTCGTAATAGCGCCGGAACACGTGGCCGGGGGCGTCGACGTGGGTGCCGGAGTGCGCCGGGAGCCGCAGCTCCGAGAAGTAGGCGACGTCGCCGTCATCCATCAACCGGGTGAGCCGGAGGAACCGGCCGAGCCCCTCCTGCCGCTCCCACCCGGGCATCTCCTCCCGGTACGCGTGGCTGATGTCTACGATCCGCCCCCGCCGTACTCCTCCCGCCGCACGACTGCAAGCTCTCCCTGGCCACACTCCGCATCCTGCGGGTAGCCCGGGTGGGCGGTGGTAGCGCCGCCAGGGGATAGCAAGACAACGAGGTAAATTAGGAAGAGGAAGAAGAGAGAAACAGCAGCGGCAGCCAACTTTTTATAGCGATGAGGTTTGACAATTCGCACAAACTACTCACTTTCAACCGTGTTAATGGTAAAAAAGTGAGTATTTATTTACCTTCTCGATGTACACTAGCGACGCCGGCTGATCGGCGACGCCGTCTTGCAGTTTTATTATTTATGTAATTTTGTCGGTCATAATTTTTTTTTGGATCTCTTCTTCTACAGTTCAATCGGGTACGTGGATTTCTCACACGGAACAGTAGAAGCAGCATCTAGTGGAGGGGAGCGGAGCAGTCCTGTCCGTCCTTCCACTCAACAATAATTGTGGGGGAAGGGCGGCTTTCGATGTTTGTACAAGACAAAAAAGATATCTGGTGGCCTCCATGATGCAAAGGTTGGAATCGTCAACCCAGCGACCCCCTCACCCCGGCCCCACAAGTATGAGAGGGAGTAAATCATGGTGAATACGGGCCCAGTTATGACATGACGGTCTTAGGTGTTTAGCACGGATAGATATTAATGTTATCGCAATTGCTGCCGCAGACCTTTGACCTCCCGACTCATGATGCAAGAATACCATGTCATAACCGGCTGATCCCGCCCGTGGGGACGATATCTGGTGGCCTCAAGAGGGAGAGGGAGAGGGAGAGGGAGAGATGTGAAGGTGGACGAGTTAGTGGAACCAGAACACAGCTGAAAATATCAGGCCCCCGATTTTCCTCTCACTTTTGACCTGTTGTATTTTGTTTACTTAGACGGTTTCTTTCCCTATCACCCAAAATAAACACAGCGTAGTCGAAGGAAAACAGGAAACATTTCTAATATGGCATTTTACTAAATCGCCTGAACAAATTTGAGCATTGTCCAAATTACGTACATAACTTTCATGTTATCCAAATTACATACAGTGTTTTCGAAATATCCTTTCCACTTCTGAATCCGAAGCACACAAATTCCTATACTTTTAAAAATTTTCTTAATGTATTTATACTTTTGGATTAAATTTGATAGCATAAATTAAAAATGATATAAATTAAACTGTGAACACATTTGAATTCTTATTCTATCCATTCAAAAATCCATTATTTTTTACTTGATGATATAGTGCATGATGACAGAATATGATAAAGAACAGTTAAAAGTCAAGAGAATATATCAGTTAAAAATCACGGAGACGTAGCAGTCAGAAGTCAAGGGAAACGTAACAATCAACATATATGGAACGATGTCAGCAATCTGATTCTCGATCTGGTTCCAATAGACCGGGACTCTAGATCTGAGACACCTGGATGAACAGCCGGATGACACCTAACCAGGATTTGACGGGTTAAGCTCTCACGGCCTGGCGGTACTTAAGCCCGATGCTCTCAGTAAGCTAAAGCTCTCGGCCAGCTAACTCCCGGCTAGCGCTTGGACTATCTCTCCACGGTCTCGGCCTCCCAAGGTCTAGGCCAGGCGTTATACTCGACTGATCATCCAAGACTGTTCTATTCCATCCCGATTAGGGCAGAAAGCGCTATAGGACAACAAGGTCAGGGAATCGTAACCGCCTATCAGAGAATAACTGTCAAGTGTCAAGGAATATTCCAACGGTCTGCCATCACTTGCGAATGGAACTTTCCTTCATGCTATAGATGTCACGTGTCCTCCATCACCCGACAAGTCCTGACACTCAACATTCTTTGACATCAGTCAGGTTCCAAAAGGTACGCACTGTCATATAAAAAGGAAGGACCTCACCCTTTCGCAGCTACGCTTTCTCGTACATTCGCACTTGTCTTCTACTTTCTTTCTTTTTCGTACACTGTTCTTCTGGGAAAAAAGTACCTGACTTGAGCATCGGAGGACCTGCTCCGGGGGCCTTTTTCCTAGTTTTTGACCTCTAACGCCCGTGTGTTTATTTGAGTGTACGTAGAACTCAGGTACCGCTGGCTCAATCATCGTCGTCCGTCAGCACCACGTGGGAGTCCATTTGCTGAAGCATATCCGAGAAAGGTGCCTCAGTCGTCCCTCCGTCAGCATCCGCAACAGCTCACAAGAACTTCATCTAACTCAAATTTCGGATAGGATCACTTGATATTATCAAATTAAAATTTAAAGGTATAGATATATTAGTTAAAATTAAGGGTATAGATATATGAAGAAGATTTTAAAAGTATATTAATTTTTATTCAAAATAATTTAAAGTTCTCTAAATTTATTAGTTAGTTTTGAATAAAACTAACTAATTATGAAAAGATGATGTAAAGGTCAATCCCTAAATTGGCTGGGGATAAGATAGATTTTTTAGATGAAACTCATTAATGGACATATACAATTTAAAATTTTAAAAGTTTAATATTTTTTTAATAAAAAAAAAAATGATAATTCTAGTTAATTCATTAACTATCTCTGGGAATGACCGGTCCAGTCGCATGGAAGTTTTCCATCGGTCACCAGGGAAAATCGGGAATCGCATGGAAGTTTTCCATCGGTCACCAGGGAAAATCGGGAAGCGCATGCGGTGACCAGTCCAGAAGCTCAACATCCTTTGATTACGCCCCCTATTTGGGGGAGAAAATTTCTACAAATACGCTGTAGCTGGGGTTCGAACCACGGATGCTTGGGAGACAACCAGGATATCCTACCGCGGTACCATGACCCCGGGATATTTTTTTTCAATAAAAAAAAATGATAATCTCAGTTAGCCTCATTGACTATCTCTGGGGGTAGTCCGGTCCCACGGAAGTTTCCCACCGGCCACCAAGATAAATCGAGAAGCGCACGCGGCAGCCAACTCAGACACCCAGCATCCTTTGATTGCGCTCCCCATTTGGGGAAAAATTCCTGCAAATACATCGTAGCTGGAGATCGAACCACGGGTATCTGAATGACAACTTGGATGTCCTACCGCGGCACCATGCCCCGGGGACGATTTTTTTTTCAATCAAAGCTCATTAGTGAAGTTGATTAATGAGTATTATTATTTTAACTTGTAATAAGTTTTTCATAAATTTCATCAAATTCTTATATATTTAAAAATTTATTATTTTCAATTTACTCGAATTCATATATAAATACATTAAAAAATTTAAAAAATGTTTTGAAATAATTGAAAGTTGGCCGATGGATAAATTTACAGTGAAAGATAAATAAATAATGAATCAGATCAGTTTGGGATATAGAAAATTTTCATTGATTGATTGTTAGAATAAATTGAAAAATACTGATGACAGATAATTTAAAAGTCCAATATCTCATAATTATGCATCCTATTTAAAAAAAATAATTAAAAATTAAATCGGCAAATATTTGAATGATAATTTGATATTCTTCTCCACCGTAATTGTGGACTAAATTTATAACGAAAGAGTATTTTATAAAAGTTGTGTACATGATTTTGAATAATACCAAAACTTATCTACCGGTTTAGTAACGAAGAAAAGAAAAGAAAAACCCGGATTTTGAGTTCAAACCGTCGACGGTCCTTGCATTGGATTGTGTCGCAAATGAACAGCAGATCGAGAAGCAATAAAAAAGGAAAGAAAATAAAGAACGCAGCATTCGAGGGGACCCTCCTTTTCTCCCGCTCTCTTTCAGTCTTTCTCTTCTGCAATTCAATTATGATCCAACAAAAGAAGCTTTTTTACTTTAAACACCAGCAACTCGGCCCAACTCCACTAGGGGTGAGCATTCGGTTAATTCGGTCCATAAATTAACCGAATTAATCGAAAACCGATTTAGTGTTTGCTGACCGAATCAAATCAAAGTTTTACTAAAACTGAATTAACTGAATTAGTTATTTCAATTAACACCGAATTAACTAAATTTGTTTAAAATAACAATAAAAAGAATTTATACAAAATTAATATCAAATTAACCGAATTAACCGAATGCTCACCCCTAAACTCCACTGGAATCGACGCCGCAAAAGGAGGAGATTTATGCCTCGGAACAAGTAATGACAACCATATCATTCACCTCTGCATCAGAGAAATTTTCTTGGTTTTATTAAACTAAGCGATTGGTTCAGAAGTCCACACAGGGCATCTTAATGTCAAAGCGCCATTAAAGTGAAGAGATCAAAGCATGCATGCATGCACACTTACTGATCGCCGACAGGCAAACTAAAGTTCTTATTCTTCTTCTTCTTTATTGCTTTACCTCCGTCCGCAGACAAGTCGTCGATCGGAGACATTGTTGCAGTTGTTGAAACTTCTCTCTGTTTTCTCTTTGATAAATGATCCGATTATAAGATGAGATATGTTTAATAGGAGATCAAAGTGATCAACGTCATGGGTCAGCGGTCGATCGAACGAACTACCTTCCTGATCAGTAGGAAGAATAATCGATCCGACACTTCGACAACTCGATCAAACATCGAGCTTCCGATGCTTATAAGACTCAAGCAGGGAAAGACGGGGGCCGAGCATCCATCCTGCTCGGCCAAGCAGGGGATACAGCCTCTACCCAACAGGTGAAAGAGCCTCAGCTTGACAAGGCGGAGTCGGACATCAAATCACCGGCCGAGCGGGCGTCTAGATCGGTTCGGCCTTGGTGTCGCTTGGAAGGCGCTAGCCGAGCGGTTCCTCTACTCGGCCCGATGGGAGGTGCTAGCCGAGCGGTTCCTCCGCTCAGCCCGGTAAGGGACAAAGGAAGCAGTTGGCGATATCTTCTTAGGGACCAGTGCCGCCGACATGAGGCATGGTTGGCGGCATGGTCAGATAGAGAATCGTACGGTAGAAACTTCCACTGTCACGTCAGGGATATGCTCGTACTATTAAGGTATGACGGCAGACACGTTTTTCTGATACGCCCATTCTATGTATGCTTTGAGGAGCGTACACACCTCGGGGAGCGTGCACGCGTCTTTGGAGAGCCCTATATAAGGCCCCCCAGATTTCGATTGAGATATGCTCACTTATTTACTGTAGCTATAGTTCGCGTTTCCTATTTGCTTTACTTCTTTCCACCAGAGATCTTACTTGAGCGTCGGAGGGTCATCGCCGGGGAACCCTCCCCCGGCTCGGCGTTGTACTTGCAGGTCCACGTCAGCGGGAGATCTACGTCTTCAGAGTCTTCAACCAGTCAACAGGAGCTGACTCATCCTCCGAGCGGATCAACCGCCAATTCTCCGAGGCAATTCTGCAGGATCCTCTGCCAAAGCACTATGCGCCCTTGGCGATCGGTGAATACAATGGGTCGACTGATCCGGATGACCACCTCGGTAAGTTCGATAACGTCACAACTCTTCATCAATACACAGATGGAGTTAAGTGTCGAGTCTTCCTCACTACGTTATCCGGCTTGGCACAACGCTGGTTTCGAAGATTGTCGGACGGGTCGATTCAAAGCTTCAAGGACTTCCGAATGGCCTTCCTCCACCACTTCGCGAGCAGCAGGTGTTATCATAAGACTAGTGTCAGTCTGTTCTCTATGAAGCAAGGGCCGAGAGAGACTCTACGGGCCTACATTCAACACTTTAACCAGGCGGCCATGGATAACCCCACGATCTCGTTTGAAACTATGATGCATGCCTTCACCCAAGGGCTCATCGACGAGGACTTCTTCTGCTCGCTCATCAGGAAGCCGCCCTGCGATTACGACCATATGCTGAAGAAGGCCAGCAAGTATATCAACGTGGAGGAAGCTCAAGCAGCCTGAAGGAAAGAAACACCATCAGAACCATCAGGAAGCTCAGTCGCCGATCAACCACTAGCCTCCGAGAGGGCCCCGAGCCGATGTGGCACGACCGCATCAGGAAGCAAGGTCACACGCCGTCCAACACGTGGCTGTCGAACAACCCAGGCCCAAGGAAACGGTATGGACTCATATGTTCTGTACTTTCCATCAATCGGCAACCCGGCCACAATACCCACGATTGTCGCGGAGTCCCTGTAATCGCTTAGTCGACTCCCAGGAGTTATCGTCACCGATCGCCTTCCCTCGAACTACGATATAGGCGCCCGAGTGCCGGACGGCGAGAGGATACCAGGTGGTTACTCGAGCGGCAGCATCATCATCAAGAAAAGAGTGACGACAGCGCCCAAGCCTCACATAAGCAAGTCAGACACTCCGCCCGGGAGGAGGAGAATTGAAGCAACACCTCTCGGGGTGAGATCAATATCATAGTTGGTGGACCAACCAGCGGAGACTCCAACCGAACCCGAAAGTCATATGCTCGGCGATTGGAGATCCATGCTGTAGGATGCAGCCAAGAGAAGGCGAGCGGGCCCGAAATCAACTTTGACCCCAGGGATCTCAATGGGATTGAAGTGTCGCACAACGACACCCTCATCATCCGTGCAGTAATTGCCAACTACACTATTCATCGCATATTTATTGACACAAGGAGCTCGGTCAACATCATCTTTAAGAAGGCCTTCGACTAGCTCCAGATCGACCGGGTCGAGTTATTACCGATGACGACCCCTCTGTATGGGTTCACCGACAATGAGGTCCAGCCAATTGATCAGACAAAGTTGGTCATCTCACTCGGAGAGGAGCCGCTCCGGAGGACCAGGACTACCACCTTCACTGTCGTGGACGCCCCATCAACCTATAACGTCATTCTAGGCCAGCCGACCCTCAACGAATTTCGGGCGGTAGTCTCTACCTATTGCTAGAAGATCAAATTCCCCGTGGAGGATTGGGTCAGGGAAGTCAAAGGAGATCAACTGGCTGCTCGACATTGCTACGTCGAGATGGCGAAGGCGGAGGCTAAGTCTGCTCGAAAAGTTCACCGATTCGAGGTAAACGCCATAACCGAGAAACCTCCTACTTTAGTTTATGAGGAGAAAGAAGAGGTGCAGATACACCCCCGCCGGTCGGAGGCAACGACCTTCGTAACATCCGACTTGCAAGCTGAGCAGAAGACCAAACTGATTAGATGCCTTCAGCAAAATCATAATGTCTTCGCCTAGTTCACACATGAACTACCCGACATTTTCCCGAGCGTAGCGCAGCATGAGCTTCACGTCCGACCGGACGCCAAGCCGATGAAGCAAAGGAAAAGGGATTTCAACGCCAAGCAGAATCAGATCATCCGAGCTGAGATAGAGAAGCTATTGGAAGCCGGCCACATCCGAGAGGTCCAGTTCCCGAGCTGGCTCGCAAATGTGGTGTTGGTCTCGAAGCTTGGCAACAAGTGGAGGGTTTGCATCGACTTTCGAGACCTCAACAAGGCCTTCCCGAAGAACTTCTACCGATTGTCGAGGATCGACCAGATGGTGGACTCCACAGCTGGGTGTGAGCTGATATGCATGTTGGACGCATATCAGGGGTATCATCAAGTGTCGCTCGCCCGGGAAGATCAAGAGAATGTGAGCTTCATCACGGCGGACGACACCTACTGTTACAATGTGATGTCGTTCATACTAAAGAATGTTAGGGCTACCTACCAGAGGCTCATGAATAAGGTGTTCCGAAAACAGATCGGACGAAACATGGAGGTATATGTCGACGATATACTCATCAAGTCCCTCCGAGCTACCGATCTCTGTGCAGATATAGAGGAAACTTATCAGATGCTCCGCGCATATGGAATCAAGCTAAAACCGAGCAAGTGTCTGTTCGACGCAAATGGTGGAAAATTCCTCGGCTATATTGTCACCGAGCGGGGCATCGAGGCGAACCCTAGTAAGGTGAGGGTGCTGCAAGATATGCTGCCGCCATGGAATTTGAAGGAAGCTCAGCGCCTCACTGGTCGGATAACTGCCTTATCTCGGTTCATCTCTAAGTCTGGCGATCGGAGCCTTACTTTCTTCAAGATACTGCGTCGAGCTATCAAGTTCCAATGGGACGAAGAATGTGACCGGGCGTTTAAAGAACTAAAAGCATATTTGCATTCCTTGCCTGTGTTGGCTAAGCCAACACAGGCAAGGAATTTGAAGGAAGCTCAGCGCCTCACTGGTCGGATAACTGCCTTATCTCGGTTCATCTCCAAGTCTGGCGATCGGAGCCTTCCTTTCTTCAAGATACTGCGCCAAGCTATCAAGTTTCAATGGGACGAAGAATGTGACCGGGCGTTTAAAGAACTAAAAGCATATTTGCATTCCTTGCCTGTGTTGGCTAAACCAACTGCCGGCAAGCCACTTCACATTTATTTGTCCTCGACCGAGCACGCTGTCTGCTCGGCGTTGGTACGACAGAACGACGAGGAACAACCAGTGTATTTTCTGAGCCATATTTTAAAAGATACTGAATTCTGCTACACTGGTCTCGAGAAACTTACCTTTGCTTTGGTTCTCGCCGTTCGGAGGCTCCACTCGTATTTCCTCGCGCATACAATCGTAGTGATGACCAACAACCCTTTGGGGAGAGTTCTCCTCAATCCAGAGGCATCCGAGCGGTTGATCAAGTGGACAACAGAGCTTAGTAATTTGACATACAATATCAGCCCCGAACGACCATCAAGGTAGAATCCTTGGCGGACTTTGTCACTGAAGTACAGAATCTCGAGCCAGAAGCCACTTGGAGAATACATGTGGACGGATCGTCCACTCGGCAAGGAAGCGGAGTAGATGTACTATTGATCTCCCCCCGAGAAGAACGGATGCATCTGTCCGTTCGGCTAGAATATCGGGCAACCAACAACGAGGCCGAATACGAGGCACTCATAGCAGGCTTGCAAGTCGCTCGGCATGTCGGAGCAATCAAGGTCTTGATTGACTCGGATTCCCAGTTAGCCGCTCAGCAACTCACTGGGGCATTCGAGATAAGCAACACTCAACTCAAGCTCTATGCTGAGGCCTTTGTAAAGCTAAAGGCTAACTTCCGGGAGATGGTCATTCAGAAGATACCTCGAGCGGAAAACCAAGTTGCGGATGAGCTGGCTAAGCTGGCCAGCTCCATATCGTTGATTGTTATATCACAACCGATCGAGCAAGTATCTCTGGTGACGCACATCGACCGGATGGAAGGACTCACCTTCCCGAACGATTGGAGGACAGCGTTGATAGAGTTACTGCGATCGAGAACTGCGTCGTCCGATCGGGAGGAAGCCTAGCTATTGAGAAGGAGAGCAAGAAGATTCACGCTGATTGGGGATCAACTGTACAAGAAAGCTTTCTCCCGACCCTTGCTCAAGTGCGTCGGGCCAGAGGACATCGACTACATTCTACGGGAGGTGCATCAAGAAACTTGCGGAGGACACCCAGACGGTCGGTCATTGGCCAGAAAGATACTGCTGGCTGGATATTTTGAAAGATACTGCTGGCCGGATATTTTTAGCCAACCCTCCAAGCAAATGTCGCTCGGACAGTGTCCACCTGCCTGTCTTGCCAGAAGTATCACAACCTCTTCCACCGACCCACGGAGGAGATGAAGGCGTCCACAGTATCCTGCCCATTCGACCAGTGGGACATGGACATAGTGGGGTCCTTCCCCATGACGACCGGCCAACGAAAGTTCCTGCTCGTCGCAGTAGACTACTTCTCCAAATAGGTCGAGGCCGAGCCACTCGCGAGAATAACCGAGCAGATGGTTAAGAAATTCATCTGGAAACATATCATATGTCGGTTCAGAATCCCGTGTTGGCTCATCTCCGACAACGAAAGACAATTCGTAGGACAACATCTCAAAGAATGGTGTGAGGGGTATGGGATTCAGCAGACCTTCACCTCCGTAGTATATCCCCAAAGCAACGGACAAGCTGAAGTCGCCAATCGGGAGATTCTGCGAATTCTTCGAGTTCAGCTCGACCACATCGGAGGCAGCTGGGCAGACGAGCTTCCTGGGGTGCTATGGACAATCTGCACGACTCCGAAGGAGGGGACGAGAGTGACCCCCTTCCACTTGGTTTATGGAGGTGAAGCAGTCGCCCGTGTTGAAGTCGGAGTTGAATCCGATCGGGTGCAGCAGTATAACGAGGACAACGTCAAGCGGAGATTTCTGGAGCTGGACTTGGTGGACGAGACGCGCGCTAGAGCAGCCACCCCGCTGGCGGCCTACCGACAGAGGATGCGCCAGAGCTATAACAGACGGGTAATACCTAGATCTTTTCAGGTCAGTGACTCCGTATGGAAGAAAGTAAAGTCAGTCGACGACGTCACCAAGCTGGAGGCTCCTTGGGCCGGACCCTTCAAGGTCATGGAAAAGCTCCAGTCGGGTGCTTATTACCTAGAGGACGAGGATGGCGGAGGCTAGAGCGTCCGTGGAGCGCAAACCACCTCCAGCCGTATCGAGCTGAATGAAAGATGCGCTGATGTAATTAAGGCCATGTAATCGCCATTTTTTCTGTGTCCTTCGATTGCAGGATTAAAATTGAAAGCAAGGGTTCGCAAAGTTATTGCCGAGCGGGCAACCCGCCTTGAAGACTGTCGAGCGGCGACGTTAAACCTCAAAGTTGAAGTGGCGATTATAAAAACTCCGCCCTGAAGACCGTCAAGCAGCGACTATAAAAACTCCGCCCTGAAGACCGTCGAGCGGCGACGTTAAACCCCAGAGTCGAAGTGGTAACTATAAAAACTCCGCCCTGAAGACCGTCGAGCAGCGACATTAAACCCCAGAGTCAAAGCGGTGACTGTAAATATTCGCCCGGAAGACCGTCGAGCGGTGACGTTAAACCAGAGTCAAAGCGACGACTATAAAAACTCCGCCTTGAAGATTGTCGAGCTGCGACGTTAAACCCCAAAGTCGAAGCGACGACTATAAATGTTGGTTGCTACTCGGAAAACCTAATGGTTCCACTGTACAAAAATTTTGTACAAAGGTCTGGACCTTTTCCTAGCTACCATGTGTTCTTTTAAATTAAACTCGAATCGCCTGCGGAACTTAACACGTTTGATCAGAAGTTTAATTTATTTGTTCTTTTAGGTTTAGACTTGGATCTCCTGCGAAACTTAACACGTTCGATTCAAATCACCTAGGTTATTAATTCCATTAAATATTAATTTTCAAAATTGGCTTCCAGGACTGCATGGCGAGGCACATGACCTTCTTGAATATGGGAACAACCATCACCGCCTAGACAAAGCCTTTTAAGGAAAGCTAATATTTAATTTCCTTAAATAACTTTAGGTCAACCAAAAAGAACAATCAAATCACAAGGAAAAGAAAAATAAAAGAACACAACATCGAAAACTAATTCGAAATACTAGAATCGCATGCCTCTTGTATTTGGTATTTTTACATGGAGATAAAACTAACATGATGCGGAAAACAATATTAGTTATACCTTACTTAGTAGATAATGACCTCTTGATCTTCTACCGTATTCCTCTTCTAATCTCGGACGTTGTGTGGGCAACGATCTTCCGAGACGAGGACCACCTAGCACCTTCTTCTCCTTCCTTCCAGTTTCGGCCAAGCACAAAGCTTCCAAAGGATGAAGATCTTTTTCCACCAACCAAGCTCCAAGGGATGCAAGCTTTCTCTCCTTCTTCTCCAAGCTAAAATCCGGCTACCACTTGATCTCCAAGGAGGATGAGAGGTTCGGCCACAAAGATGGAGAGAAGAGAAAGGGAAGAGGCCAGCCACACCAAGGAAGAAAAGAGGGAGAAAATAATAGAGGTTGTTCACCTTGAAGACACCCAAAACCCCCTCTTTTATAATCCTTTAGCCTTGGCAAATAAGGAAAATTTAATAAAAACTTCCTTAACTCTATTGCCATTGAAAAGGAAAATTTTAATTAATTAAAATTAAAATCCTTTTCTTAGTGTTTATGGCCGGCCACACCAAGGAAGCAAACAAGGCAATTTTCAATCAACCAATTAAAATTCCTTATTTGTCTTCGGAAATTTAAAAAAATAAAATTTCCTTTTAAAATCCCTTCATGGTTGATAAAAAGAAATTTCTATAATTTTAATTTTTCAACATGTGAATAATTTACAAAGAAGAAAAATAAAATATCCTTTCAATCTACAAATAAGGAAAGAGATTTAATTTATTTCTTTAATCTTTTGTAGAAACTTATAAAAGAGATATTTTAATTTTTAATCTCTCCAATAAATTATATCTTCCACATAAGAAAATTTTAAAATTAAAATTCTTTTCTAATTTAATAGAGCCGGCCACCTAAGCTTGGGTTCAAGCTAGGGCCGGCCACCCATGGACCAAGGTTTGGCCGGCCCTAGCTTGGTTCACAAGCTAGCTTGGCCGACCCCTACACCATGGGTATAAAGGTGGGTATAGTACTCTATAACTAAGAGGCTACGATAGAGACCGAGAGGAGGAATTAGTTTTGGTCTCCCGATAAAATTAAGCATCCCGTGTTCGCCCCGAACACACAACTTAATTTTATCAGTAATAATTCATTCCACTAGAGAACTATTATTGAACTCAATCCCAAATTACATTTGGGCTCCTTCTTATTATGAGTGTGTTAGTCTCTGTGTTTAAGATGTCGAATGTCCACTAATTAAAGTTATCGACAACTCATTTAATTAATATCTTAGTCCAAGAGTAGTACCACTCAACCTTATCGTCATGTCGGACTAAGTCCACCTGTAGGGTTTAACATGACAATCCTTATGAGCTTCTCTTGGGGACATTATCAACCTAGATCACTAGGACACAGTTTCCTTTTATAATCAACAACACACACTATAAGTGATATCATTTCCCAACTTATCGGGCTTATTGATTTATCGAACTAAATCTCACCCATTGATAAATTAAAGAAATAAATATCAAATATATGTGTTTGTTATTATATTAGGATTAAGAGCACACACTTCCATAATAACTGAGGTCTTTGTTCATTTATAAAGTTAGTATAAAAGAAACGACCTCTAATGGTCCTACTCAATACACTCTAAGTGTACTAGTGTAATTATATAGTTAAGATAAACTAATTCCTAATTACACTACGACCTTCCAATGGTTTATTCCTTTCCATTTTGGCCGTGAACTACTGTTTATAATTTATAAGGTACTGATAACATTATCTTCTGTATGTGACACCACATACTATATTATCTACAATATAAATTAATTGAACAACTACAAACAAATGTAGATAATTTGACCAAATGTGATTCTTTATTCAAAATAAATGTTTACAAAATCTTAGGCTTTCAGTATACACTCTAACAATAAAAACTCCGCCTTGAAAACCGTCGAACGGTGACATTAAACCCCAGAGTCAAAACGGCGACTATAAATATCCGCCCGAAAGATCGTCAAGTGACGACTTTAAACCCCAGAGTTGAAGTGGTGACTATAAAAACTCCGCCTTGAAGACCGTTGAGCGGCGACGTTAAACCCCAGAGTCGAAACGACGACTATAAACCCCTGGGGTGTGGGCCTAGCGAGTATTTCAATAATAAAAGTACGGTTGTAACAGCCGATCGGAACTATACAACCAAATACTTTGCAAACAGATGACATACGAAGAAGGTATAAAAGGACTTCATTAACAAACACTGCCGAATGGTAGGAGTACAGTCAAGGCTTACAAAAAACACTCTTTACCGACCTCTCGCTCACTCAATATACTCGAAGGCCTCGTCAAGGATGGATTCAAGGAGCTGGACTCGGTTGACATCCTTGTCGGACAAAGCTTCAGAAATATGGCCGTTCTTCCTGAGCTGGAGAAGAGTAGCATCGATTGCCAGCTCAAACGAGTGG
Organism: Zingiber officinale; assembly: GCF_018446385.1. Taxonomy (NCBI): domain Eukaryota; kingdom Viridiplantae; phylum Streptophyta; class Magnoliopsida; order Zingiberales; family Zingiberaceae; genus Zingiber; species Zingiber officinale. The sequence goes on from NC_055992.1 coordinate 128,209,401, forward strand.
ACAATCCGGTTGGTCGCCTTCTCCAGAAATTGGTCTGAGCGCAAGTATTATTGCTTCAAGGTAGCAAAGCGACCCGGGTCGGCCTCCTGATAGGTTTTCAGGGCGACACGTGAAGCCTTTAATTCCTCTTCAAGGTGCTTCACTTGGCCCTAAAGTTCAGCCTCAGCCGAGCAGCTCTCCCGCTCAACCACCAGGAAGTCCTCTGCCTTCTTCAGCTTCTCAGCCAGCTGCCGAGCGTCCTGGTCTTTTTGCTCCAGGTTGGCAATGGCTCGTTGCTTCCTTTTAGAAGCCAGCTCGAGTTTATGATCATATGTCTTCAATTATACCTCGATCTGGCCCGTCCTACTGGTCTGTTCGGCCAACTTCTGCCGTTCTTCGGCGAGAAGTCGTTGGGTCTTCTCCAGCTCAACTTTCAGCCGAGCGGACGATGCTCCCTGGGAGGAGGAGCCTTCTCTAGAAATTTTGAGCATCTTCAGCTCGTCCTCCACTTGTGCCAGTCGTTGACACATAGCAATATTCTCCACCCAGAACTGCAAACAAACATTAGCGTCGATCGGAGGTAAATCATAATGAAGTTGAGAATACTAACCCCGGTGGGCATTTCCAGATGGCTGTCAGCAAGCGCGCCAGGAGGCTTCAGCGCTGCTCTAGCCCTTGCCTCCTCCCAGATGCGGGCGAGTCAACCGCGAATGTAGACTTGGTGCTGGGGAGAGCTGGGTTGGTCGCCCGGCGCCAGAAGGCCCTCTAACGGTAGATGGAGTGTAGTTGTGATGGAATGACGCCCGCTTGGATCCGATTGAGCGGAGGTCGACGGGCCGGAAGCTTAAGCAGGAGGTACCGGCAGGATGGCGGACCGTGTCACCTTCCGTTTAGCTGGCGGCAAGGAAGTGAGCGGCTGAACGGTGAGCGGCTCCGATAGCTCTGCCAAGGATGGAGTCTGCTCGGAGGTGTTGGAGTGTATACTAAAAGCCTAGCTTTTGTAAACATTTATTTGTTAAAATAAAAGAATCACATTGGTCAATATCTGCATTTATTTATTAAATGTAATTGCTTAATTAATTTATATAGTAGACAACATGGAGTGTGGTGTCACACTCAGAAGATCATGTTGTCGGTTCTCTATAAATTATAAACAGTTGTTCGCGACTAAGATAGAAAGGAACAAACTATCAGTATAGTCGTAGTGTAATTAAGTATTAGTTTATCTTGATTAATAAATTACACTAATACACTTTAAGTGTATTGAGTAGGATCATTTAGGTATGTTCTTTTTGTACTGACTTAGTAAAAGAACTAAACCTTAGTTATTATGGAAGTGTGTACTCTTAATCCTAATATAATAACAAGCACATATATTTAATATTTATTTCTTTGATTTATCAAAGGGTGAGGTTTAGCTCAATAAATCAATATGCCCGATAAGTTGGGAAATGATATTACTTATAGTGTGTGTTGTTGATTATAGAAGGAATCTGTGTCCTAGTTATCTAGGTTGAGAATGTCTCCAAGAGGAGCTCATAAGGATTACCATGTTAAACCCTGCAGGTGGACCTAGTCCGACATGACAATAAAGTTGAGTGGTACTACTCTTGGAGCTAAATATTAATTAAGTGAGTTGTCAGTAACTTACTTAATTAGTGGACATTCATAATCTTAAACACAGGGAGACTAACACACTCATGATAAGAAGGAGCCCATAATGTAATTTGGGATTGGTGCAGTAGTGTGATAAAGAGTTATTATCGATGAACTTGAGTTGTGTGTTCGGGGCGAACACGGGATACTCAAGCTCATCGGAAGGCCAAAACCAATTTCTCCTCTAGGTCCCTGTCGTAGCCTCATTATAGCATCAAGTCCATCCAAATGCAAGGCTCTTCTTGGTGTCCAAGAAGGGGGTCGGACCATTGCTTGGTGACCAAGCAATGGCCGGCCACATCCTCTTGAAAGGGGCCGACCCTATAGCTTTGTGACCAAGCTTGTAGGGGCCGACCATAATAATTCAAAAAGGGAGGGTTGTTTTGAATTTTTAAAATCTTCTCTTTGAAGAAAACTATAAGTTTTAAAAAGAGATTTTATTTTTTAAAACTTTCCTTATTTGAATTAGGCCACATGTTTAAATAGAGAGTTTAAAGGATTTTAAAACTTTCCTTTTTTAACCATCCTCATGGTTTACGAAAAAAAGGAAAAGAAGTTTTAAAATTTAAATTTTCTATCACCATGTTAAAAAAGGAAATTTTATAAGAGAGTTTTTAAATTTTAAAACATGGTTTTAATTTTTAGAAACTTTCCTTTTTTAACTCATACTTTAGGAAAGAGAGCTTGTAAATTTTATAAGAGGATTTCTTCTTGTAAAATTTTTTAAAAAAATTATTTTTTCTTTCCTTTTAATTGTGGCCGGCCACCTTGCTTGGTGCCCAAGCAAGGGCCGACCAATAGGATTAAACCAATCCCAATCCTAAACCAAATAGGATTGATCTCAACCATTGATTGGTGATTGATTCAATCAAGAGGAAAGAAAAGGAAAAATAAAAAGGGAAAAGGAAAAACTCTTGGATGATTTTATTTTTTGTAAAAGGTTTTTCCTTATTTGCCTTGGACAAGTAATATAAAAGAAGGGGTGAGGGGGCTTCATGAGATACAACTCTTATTCTTTTGCTTGGGTGATCTCTTGGTGGCCGACCCTCTCCCTTCTTCCTCTTCCTTTGCTCTCTTCTCCTTGGTGGTGGTGGTGGCCGGATTTTAGAAGAAGAATGAGGAAGCTTTTGGGTGGTGTTCATCTTGGAGGATCGTCGCCCACACGACGTCCAAGGCGAGGCGAGGAATACGGCAGAAGATCTTGAGGTCGTTAGCTTACAAAGAGAAGGTATAACTAGTAGTTTTCTTCCGCATCATACTAGTTATTTTTCTTTGTGTGAATTCTAAATACAAGAGGCAATTAGATCTAGTTTATCGAATTTATTTTTCGATTTTGTGTTTTCTTCTTTTTCGAATTTGTGATTCGATTGTTCCTTTTGGTTAACCTAGAGTTATTTAAGGAAATAAATATTAGTTTTCCTTAAAAGGCTTTGACTAGGCGGTGGTGGTTGCTCCCATATCCAAGAAGGCCATGTGCCTCGCCGTGCAGTCCTGGAAGCCAATTTTAGAAATTAATATTTATGGAATTAATAACCTAGGTAGATTTGAATCAATAGTGTTAAGTTCCGCTTGCGATTCAAATCTAAACCATTAAGAACAGATAAGTTAAATTTGGAATTAATGATGTTAAGTTCCGTCTGCGATTCCTTATTTAACTTCTAAAGAACACAATAGGTTATTTAAGGAAAGGTTCGACACTTGTACAAAAATTTTTGTACAGTGGAAACGGTACTTTTTCCTAGGATTAACCAACAGGAGGAAGTAGCCTCCACCGTTGTGGGAGCGACTGGAGACTGGATGCCTCCCCCGGTAAGGGCTTGGATGGGTGAGGTGGCAGAACGGGAAGGCACATCCGTTCGACGTTTCTTATGGGAGAGCGGCACCTCATCGCCCGAGGACCCCGAACCCTCAGCAGGAATGACGGGTGGCGCTCCGCGGACCGATCTTGGGTCGATCACCCCTCCTACACTGGGTGCCCGCTCATCGGTCTCGTCGCCCGTAGTTGTTGTTTCCCCAGCTGTGCCCTCCTGTGAACCAACCGGAGGCAGGCCGAGTCGCTCCATCTCCTTGGCAGTCGCTCCTTCGATTTCGACCTGCTTAGCCTTCATTATACCAGCCGCCCGGGCATGCATCATGACGTCGGCTGCAAAAGAAGAACATAATCAGTTAGACTCAAAGGAAGACGGTTAAGAAATTTCATACCTAGGCTGCTCGGGAGCTTCACTCGGTTCGGACTCAGCCCAAACATGTATATCACGCACTCTGGCAACAACTTGTGGATGTCGAACTTCAGCCCGACCAACATATTAGCAGCATGGAGGTAATTCGGTTGAGTCTTATATCTCTTCAGCTTGGGCGGGGGTGGCAGGGCGGTCTGCCATTGAGTTCGGAAGTGGGGCAGCTCAGGAAATCTCAAATAGAAGAAGTACTCCTTCCAGTGTTTGTTCGAGGAGGGCATCTTGTCGAAAAAGACCAGACTAATACGGGATTGGAACAGGTAGGTGCCCAGCTCAAACTGTTTGGATTAGTAAAAGTAATGAAAAATCTGAGGTTTAAGGGAGATGTTGTGCACTTTGAATAGCACGACCACACCACATAACAAGTGGAAAGAGTTGGGAACAAGCTGGGCGAGCGGGACTCGGAAATAATTGCAAACCTCGGTGATGAACGGATGGATGGGAAACCGAAGACTGGCCACGAACTGGTCTCAGAAGAAACAAATAGTGTCGGTCGACGGGTTGTGTGGCAGATCGGACGGGCCGACCAGGACAATCTCGTGGTCATGCGGGATGTCGAAAGCGTTAATAAGGTACGCCGCGTCACCCGCATCAAACCTGGTCTCCATGGTGGTATACCAGAGACCAGGGGCAGGGTCAACTGGCTGGGAACAACTGGCCATGATCGAAAAACCAAGGAGCAGAAGGATTCGCTAAAGAAATCGCCGGAAAAACATAGAGCAGGATCGACAGGAGGTTCACCGGACAGAATGGCGGAACACCGGAAAATGCTAAAGGGCGAGAAAGGAAGACGAAGGAACAGAAGTCGAAGCTTACAGGAAAGTTGAGCGCTGGAGTAAAAAGTTTGGGGTCGCCGGAGCACTGAACGCGAACAATCGCCGGAGCACATGAACACGAAGGTAGCAACGATGGAACAGAAGTCGGCGTGGGGCTTTATAAAGATCGGGCTCGACTGAGCGGGGTTGTCCGATCTAGGTCACGAGAATTGACGTACGCATCCAACCGTCAAATTTGAACCGTCGTACGTCACATCACCTCTGACACGTCGATCACATGGTGACGGCGGAGGTGCCACGTGGCATTCACCTACAGGGGCACATTTAATGGGCTCCATTACCGGGCATGGCCGCGTGCTCGGTTTAATGACGGTGATTTGCATGAATTCCGAGGAGGTTCGGATGACGTCAGCTTTGACCGGCCGCGGACCAGGATCCGGAGCGGTGGATTTTGCATAAGTACCGGCATACGTTCCGCCGATCGACGGCAGGGAGCCAATCGAACCCTCTTCAACAGCACGACTGAGCGGCTGGCGGAGCGTTGGACTAATTTTGTCTAGTCAGTCGGACTTTCAGCCTCCTTCGACTAGACTTGAAGGGAAGGCATGTGATCCAATGGTAAGGTGGGGCCCGCCCGGCAAGAGGCCAAAGTGGTCAACGTCCTGGGCCGGCGGCCGATCGGGCGAACTACCTTCCTGATCAGCAGGAAGAATAACCGGCCCGATGTTGGTTGGTCCTAGGAAGATTGTACCGGTTTCACTGTACAAAAATTTTGTACAAGTGTCGAACATTTCCTAACAACCTATTGTGTTCTTTAGAAATTAAATTCGGAATCGCAAACAGAACTTAACATTATTGATTCCAAATTTAACTTATCTGTTCTTAATGGATTAGACTTGGATCGCAAACGATGCTTAACATTATTGATCCAAATCCACCTATGTTATAAATTCAATTAAATATTAATTTCAGAAATTGGCATCCAAGTTAAACATGGCGAGGCACTAGGCCTTCTTGGATATGGGAGCAACCACCACTTCCTAGACAAAGCCTTTCAATGAAATCTAATATTTAATTTCCTTATATAACCCTAGGTTTAACCAAAAAGAACAATCGAATCACAAATTCGAAAAACAAAAAAAACACAAACTCGAATCACAAATTCGAAACCTAGAATTATATGCCTCTTGTGTTTAGAATTCATACAAAGAAAAACTAGTATGATGTGGAAAACAATTACTAGTTATACCTTTCTTTGTAAGCAACAACCTCTTGATCTTCTATCGTATTCCTCTTCTAATCTCAGACATTGCGTGGGCAACGATCTACCGAGATGAGAACCACCCAAGCCCTTCTTCTTCCTTCTTGCAAGTTTCGGCCAAGCACTTCTCTTTGGGATGAAGATTTTCGGCCACCACCACCAAGCTCCAAGGGATGCTAGAAACAAAACCTCCTTTCTCTCCTTCTTCTCCTGGCTAGAACCGATCACCAACAAAAACTCCAAGAGAGGGATGAAACCGACCACTAAAGAAGAAGAGAAGAGGAGAGGAGCAAGGTCTAGGGCCGGCCACCACCAAGGAAGAGAGGGAGGAAAATAGAATAGAGTTGTGTCTCATGAAGGCACCCCTACCCCCTCTTTTATATTCCTTAGTCTTGGCAAATAAGGAAAAATTAAATAAAACCTTCATTATTTTCTTTGCCATGAAAAGGAAAATTTTAATTGATTAAAACCAATTTCCTTTTCCTAAATATCATGGTCGGCCACCTCATTGCTCCAAGCAAGGAAAGTTTTAACACAAAATTAAAACTTCCTAATTTGTTTCCGGAAATTTTAAAATAAAAATTTCTCTAATAATTTTTCCCTTCATGGTTAGTTATAAAAGGAATTTTATAAATTAAAATCTTTCTATTAAAACATGTGGATGATTTCCAAAAAGGAAAGTTATCTTTAAAAATTAAAATCTTCCTCTCAATCTACAAATAAGGAAAGATATCAAATCTTTTCTTAATCTTTTGTAGAAACTATAATAGGAAAAATTTAATTTTAAAACTCTCTTTTCAAATCATGAACATGGTTTCATAAAAGGAAAGTTTTATTAAAATCTTCCTTTCAATCTACAAATAAGGAAATATATCAAATCTTTTCTTAATCTTTTGTAGAAACTATAAAAGGAAAGATTTAATTTTAAAACTCCCTTTTAAAATCATGAGGATGGTTTCATAAAAGGAAAGTTTTATCAAAAATTAAAATCTTCCTTTTAACTACAAATAAGGAAAGATATCAAACCTTTCACTTAATCTTTTGTAGAAATCTATAAAAGGAAATATTTAAATTTTAAACTCTCTTTTAAAACCATGGTATGGACATAAGAAAGATTTAAAAAAAAATAAAATCCTTTTTAATTTAATGTGGTCAGCCACACCATGCTTGGATTCAAGCTAGGGTCAGCCACACAACTTGGCTCATCCTATTTGCTTGGCCGGCCCAAGCTTGCTTGGCCGACCACCTTAGGATGGGTATAAAGGTGGGTATAGGTGGGTATATACTTTATAAATAAGACGTTATGATAGGGACCGAGAGGAGGAATTGGTTTTGGTCTCCCGATGAAATTAAGCTTCCCGTGTTCACCCCCAACACCCAACTTAATTTCATCAATAATAATTCATACCACTAAAGAATTATTATTGAACTAACGCACCAATTCCAAATTACATTTTGGGCTCCTTCTATACCACTCAACCTTATTGTCGTGTCGGACTAAGTCCACCTGCAGGGTTTAAGATGACAATCCTTATGAGCTCCTCTTGGGGACATTCTCAACCCAAATTTACTAGGACACAGTTTCCTTCTATAATCAACAACATACACTATAAGTAATATCATTTCCCAACTTATAGGGCCTATTGATTTATCGAGTTAAATCTCACCATTTGATAAGTCAAAGAATTAAATACTAAATATATGTGCTTGTTATTATATTAGGATTAAGAGCACACACTTCCATAATAACTAAGGTTTTGTTCTTTTATTAAGTCAGTATAAAAAGAACTTACCTTAAATGGTCCTGCTCAATACACTCAGAGTGTACTAGTATAATTTATTAGTCAAGATAAACTAATACCTAATTACACTACGACTATTCCATTGGTTTGTTCCTTTCCATCTTAGTCGTGAGCTACTGTTTATAATTTATAAAGAACTGATAACATTATCTTCTGTGTGTGACACCACACACCATATTATCTACAATATAAATTAATTGAACAACAACACTTAGCATATAAATGTAGACATTTGACCAATGTGATTCTTATTTCGAAAATAAATGTTTATACAAAAAGCTAAGCTTTTAGTATACACTCTAACACCCGACACTTCGACAGCTCGGTCAAACATCGAGCTTCTGACACTCATAAGAAAGACAGGGGTCGAGCATCCATCCCGCTCGGCCGAGCAGGAGATACAACCTCTACTCGGCATGTGAAAGAGCCTCAACCTGACAAGGCGGAGTCGGACATCAAATCACCGGCCGAGCGGACATCCAGATAGGTTCAGCCTTGGTGTCGCCTGGAAGGCGCTAGCCGAGCGGTTCCTCCACTCGGCCCGGTAGGAGTGTTGGTTGCTACTCGGAAAACCTAGAGGTTCCACTGTACAAAAATTTTGTACAAAGGTCTGAACCTTTTCCTAGCTACCATGTGTTCTTTTAAATTAAATTTTGGATCGTCTGCGGAACTTAACACGTTTGATCCAAAACTTAATCTATTCGTTCTTTTAAGTTTTGACTTGGGTCTCCTGCGGAACTTAACACGTTCGACCCAAATCACCTTAAGTTATTAATTTTATTAAATATTAATTTCCATAATTGGTTCCCAGTACTGACGTGGCGAGGCACATGACCTTCTTGGATATGGGAGCAACCACCACCGACTAGACAAAACCTTTTATGGAAAGCTAATATTTAATTTCCTAAAATAACTTTAGGTTAACCGAAAAGAACAATCAAATCACAAGGAAAAGAAAAACAAAAGAACACTATATCGAAAACAAATTCGAAACTCTAGAATCGTATGCCTCTTGTATTTGGTATTATTTCCAAAAATAACTAGTATGATGCGGAAAGAAAAATTACTAGTTATACCTTTTAGAAAGACCTCTTGATCTTCTACCGTATTCCTCTTCTAACCTCGGACGTTGTGTGGGCAACGATCTTCCGAGATGAGAACCACCAAGCACCTTCTTCTTCCTTGCAAGTTTCGGCCATCAAAACTTCTCCTAGGATGAAGAGGTTCGGCCACCACCACCATGCTCCAAGGGATGCTAGAAAAGAGGCTTCTTTTCTCTCCTTCTTCTCCTTCTTAGATCCGGCCACCAAAGCTATCTCCACCATGAGAAGGTTTCGGCCACACAAAGGAGAGGAGAGAAAACAAAGGGCCGCCCACACCCAAGGAAGAAAAGAGGGAGAAAATAGAATAGAGTCGTTAGCCTTGAAGCCTCCTCTACCCCCTCTTTTATAATCCTTGGTCTTGGCAAATAAGGAAAATTTAATAAAAACTTCCTTAATTCTTTTGCCAATGAAAAAGAAAATTTATTTAATTAAAACAATTTTTCCTTTTCAAATTTCAATGGCCGGCCACAACAATAAACTTCCAAGCAAATAAAATTTTAAACACCAATTAAAACTTCCTTATTTGCTTCCGGAAATTTATAAAATTTCTCCAATAATTTTTATCCCTTCATGATTGGTTTATAAAAAGGAAATTTAATAAATTAAAATCTTTCTTTTAACATGTGGATAAAAAGAAAGTTATCTCTAAAAATTAAAATCTCTTTTAATCTACAAATAAGGAAAGATATCAAATCTTTTCTTAATATTTTGTAGAAACTTATAAAAGAGAATATTTAATTTTAAAGTCTCTTTTAAATCATGAACATGGTTAAAAAGGAAAGTTTTCTTAAAATTTAAAATCCTCCTTTAAACAACAAATAAGGAAAGATTTCAAATTTTAAACTCTTTTTTAAACATGTAGATGATTTACAAATAAGGAAAGTTTTTTACCAAAAATTAAAACCATCCTTTTAAACTACAAATAAGGAAAGAGATTAATCTCTTCTCTTAATCTTTTGTAGAAAGTTATAAAAGGAAATTTTTAATTTTTAAACTCTCTTTTAAAATCATGATATCCACATAAGAAATAATTTTAATAAAAATCCTTTTTATTCTAGTGGTCGGCCACCCAAGCTTGGGACCCAAGCTTTGGCCTACCACCAACTGGCTCATCCACTTGGTCTTGGCCCTAGCTTGGGTTCCAAGCTAGCTTCGACCCATTGGATGGATAAGAAGGTGGGTATGCGTGGGTATAAATCTCTATTTACTAGAGGCTACGATAGGGACCAGAGGAGAAATTGGTTTTGTCTCCCGATTAAGCATCCCGTGTTCGCCCTTAACACACAACTTAATTTCATCAATAATAATTCATTCCACTAAAGAACTATTATTGAACTACCGCACCAATCCCAAATTACATTTTGGGCTCCTTCTTATTATGAGTGTGTTAGTCTCCCTGTGTTTAAGATAACAAATGTCCACTAATTAAGTAAGTTACTGACAACTCACTTAATTAATATCTAGCTCCAAGAGTAGTACTACTCAACTTCATCGTCATGTCGGACTAAGTCCACCTGCAGGGTTTAACATGACAATCCTTATGAGCTCCTCTTGGGGGCATTCTCAACCTAGATTACTAGGACACAGTTTCCTTCTATAATCAACAGCACACACTATAAGTGATATCATTTCCCAACTTATCGGGCTTATTGATTCATCGAACTAAATCTCACCCATTGATAAATTAAAGAAATAAATATCAAATATATGTGCTTGTTATTATATTAGGATTAAGAGCACACACTTCCATAATAACTAAGGTCTTTGTCCCTTTATAAAGTCAGCATAAAAGAAACGACCTCTAATGGTCCTACTCAATACACTCTTAGTGTACTAGTGTAATTATATAGTTAAGATAAACTAACACCTAATTACACTACGACCTTCCAATGGTTTGTTCCTTTCCATCATGGTCGTGAGCTACTGTTTATAATTTATAAGGTACTGATAACATGATCTTCTGTGTGTGACACCACACACCATGTTATCTACAATATAAATTAATTGAACAACTACATTTATCACAAATGTAGATATTTGACCAATGTGATTCTTATTTCTAGATAAATGTTTATACCAAAAGCTAGGTTTTTAGTATACACTCTAACAATCTCCCACTTATACTAAAAGACTAAGCTGCCATATCTGCTGCCATACATCTGATTCCCATGCCTTTCAAATGCCTTAAAAGCTTTTGGTTATCATCTGATGCAATCTAGGCGGCAACAACTTCTCCCCGTTATACAATTTCTCGTATTGGGTAGTACTTGCACTCTATTGTGTTTACTTGCCTTATAGACTCATGGTTTCTTCGAGTTTGTTACTGCACCATTATTATTACAATAAATTATAATAATCTTTGGACAAACTAGAAATCATATCTAAGTCTATCTTGAGGTAATTAAGTCATTCAGCTTTTATGGCTACCTCAGAGGCTTGCCATATACTCAGCTTTTATGGTGGAGTCCAGAAAAACACCTATGCTTATCACTCTTCCATAGTTATAACTTTTCCTCCTAAAGTAAACACAAAACCCCGAGGTCGACTTATTATTGTCCCTATCCGATTGGAAGTCAAAATCCGTGTAACCCAGGACCAAATTATCGCCTTGTAAGCTAGCATATAATCTCTAGCCTCTAAGGTACTTTAATATATGCTTTATCGCAGTCCAATGTCCTTGTCTAGGGTTACTTTGATATCTGCTAACTATGCCCTTGGCAAAACAGATTTCTGATCTCGTGCATAGCATACATTAGGTTGTCTAACTGCCGAAGCATAAAGAACTGCCTACATGTCCTCAATCTCCTTTGATGTCATCGGAGACATCTCTTTAGATAAAGACATTCCATGCTTAAAAGGTAAGAAACCTTTCGAGGAGTTTTGCATGCTTAAAACGAGCAAGGATTTTCCAATGTATCAAGCTTGGGATAAGTAAAATATATTTTTTCTTTCGATCCCTTATTATTTTGATCTCAAAAATATATACATTCTCCCAAGTCCTTTATATCGAATTATTTGGACAATCATACCCTTACTTTTGACAACATTTTGATATTGTTTCCAACTACCAAAAATGTTATCTACGTATTATTGGTGCGGGAAGCATCCGACGATCAAACCCGAGTTTTGATAATGGCAAAGGATTCAAAGTTAAGGGGTTTTGTGATCTGACAGCTTTGTTGAGTGTTTCAGGAAAGTCCTAACTGCGGTTAGGCAGGTGAAAACCCTAGGGGGTGGTAACCCTAGGTCCTAGGGGGTGGTAACCCTAGGTGGAGAAAAGTCCTAGCTGCGGTTAGGCAAAGGGAAAACCCTAGGGGGCGGTAACCCTAGGTCATAGGGGGTGGTAACCCTATGTGGAAAGTCTTGGCAGGTCGGTGGCTTCAGGCAAAAGTCCTAGGGGTGGTAACCCTAGTGGAAAGTCCGGTGTCGCGAACCAGGTGAAAGACTGGACTAGCCGGGAAGCGGATGTCCAGCAGAAGTCCGAAGCGTCGAGTGTTGAGCAAAGTCCAGTTGATCCGGAGGATCGACCGCAATGTAAATCTCCGAGTGGAATAGGTGAGGACGTGTTCCCCGTGAGAGGAATGAGGGCCGAGTCGACCTAGGGTTTCGAGGGAAACCCAAGTCGACCCTACGATTCGAATGTCAAAACTTTCATTATTATCATTCATTATGTTTCGTGCTAACTTTGTTTGCGGGTATGTGTTTGGGACTAACACATTTTGGAGAACAAAGGAGCAAGTTACAACTCGGATGAGCAGTCCGAGGCGCCTCCATGGAGCTTGAGGCGCCTGTCAATCAGGAAAAGCTAGCGCAGAAGGTTGGAGGCGCCTTAGATGAAGTTCAAGGCGCCTTGGTCGAAGGTTGAAGGCGCGTAGGCTGAAGGCGCCTTGAACTGGATGAAGTTCGACCAAGTCTGTGCTGATCTCCGCGGGTGACTCGGCCTGTTTAAAAGGGCTTCAAGGCGCCTTGAACACCCTTTATAAGGGGTCTCGAGCAGCAGCACCAGGATAACGAACTCCAAGCAATCCTTACGCTACAAGCTACTCTAGAAACACCCAGAAGTGTTGTTACAAGTCCCCGACAATCCGGAGCTTCAGATTCTACTACTTTATTGTTGTCGGTATAATTTGTTTTAGTTCTTTCAATTGTAATATCTTATTGTACATTTTACGAGCTTATAGTTTTTGCCCACGAAAAGCGATCAAGGATCGCGGGCCTTCGAGTAGGAGTCGCCTTAGGCTCCGAACGAAGTAAAACTTCTTGTGTCCCTCTGTGATTGCATTCGTTATTTCCGCTGCGTATATTTACTTTGATAGTTTTACGATTCCGATACGATCAAAATAGCCACGAGCGCTATTCACCCCCCCCTCTAGCGCGACTCGATCCAACACGTATAGTACAAGAAATATCACCATGTTTCCATCACACCTTTTGTATACACAAGACTTATCCGTTTACTCAATAAATCCATAGGTCTGGATTACTTTGATAAACCGGATGTTCCAAGACCTTGAAGCTTTGCCTCGGTCCATAGACTGATTGAGCTTGCACACAAGATGCTCTTAGCCCTTTGCAATGAACCCTTCTGGTTGCTTTATATGGATGCATTCATCAAGACTTCCATTAAGGAATACTGTCTTGACATCCACTTGCCAAATAGATAAAAGAATCCGAATAGACTTAAGCATGACTACCAGTGAAAAAGTTTCCTTTTTCATCAATCCTTGCTTTGAAAGTTACTACCTTCCTTTCTATCCCTCTTTTCCTATTATAGACCTTTTTACACCCAAAGGCTTTTACACCATTTGGTGGTTCTACAAGCTTCCAGATTTTATTAGAATACATATATTCTAATTCTGTTATTCATTACTCTTTGCCAAGATGTTGTATCTTTATCTTGGAGTGTTTCGTCATATGTCCGGATATCAGGTTCATGTTCTCCAGGGATCGAGTCCAAAAACTCTCCCAAAACATGAATCTTTTTAGGTTGCCTAACAACCCTCCCACTACGACAAGGCACTTTCTGCAATTGTGTATCGTTTGTGATACGTGTTGCAGTTTCCTTGTGGTATCTCATCTTGTACAGTTGGTACTAGATTAGACATGCCTTTTATTACTTCCTTAAGAACAAATTTTCTTATGGGCACATGGTTTATTACATAGTCCTTTTCTAAAAATCGGTCATTGATGCTAACAATGACCTTCTGATTTTTAAGACTACAAACATACTTTAATTTCACTAGGATAACCCACAAACAAGTGAATTTCTGTCCAACTTATCATTGTCTCTCTTCTGCATATGTGCTGGACTACCGGAATCCGAATATGCTTCGAAATAGGCTTACGCCTATTCAACAATTCTATATGAGTAGAGAGTTCTGACTTTAGAAGGTACTATATTCACTCCTGTTTCCAGAGTATATCCTTAAAATGATTTTGATAATATTCTTAATAACTCATCAATCTACTTATTTCCATAAGAGTCCTATACCTTCCTTTTCCTACACCATTCTGTTTGGGGTGTACCAGGTGCAGTTAGTTCGGATTGAATCCCTACTTCTGATAAATGACTCCTAAATTCTCCCAAGAGGTACTTGCCACTACGATCTTACCGCAGTGTCTTGATACTTTTACTTTGTCGTTTCTCCACATCAGCCTCGTACTCTTTGAACTAATCAAAGCACTTAGACTTGCGGCACATCAAGTAAATATATCCGTATCTCAAATAGTTGTCTATAAAATAGATGAAATATTTGAAACAACCTCTTGCCTAGATCCTCATAGGATCACACAAATCAGAATGAACCAATTCCAATATATCTTTGACTTCATACCCCTTAGACTTAAAAACTTCTTGGTTATTTTTCCTTCCAAGTAAGACTCGTAGGTTGGAAAGATTTCCACTACTAATGAATCCAAAAGTTCATCAGCTACCAATGAATCCTACTCAAGTTAATATAACCTAGCCTTAGAAGCCAAAGATATAATTGGTTCATTTTCGAAGGTTACTTTCTCTTAAAGTTAGAAGATGTGTTACTAATTTCCATTTGTTGCATCGTGAGAGTTATTTGATTTATAAATTGCCAACCAACGTACCAGAACAGATAACTTCCCTCTTTTTCTTAATAACAACTTTGTTATTTAAAAGAGGCAAAATATCAAGTTCTTTGAATAGTTTAGAAACTGAAAACTAGTTCTTTCTAAACTTGGTGCGTAAAGACAATTACTCAAAAATCCATGTTTTATTCTTATCAAAAGATAAACATCTCCCACTGCAACAGCTACCATTTTTACAGTAGTGCCCATGTAGACGGTGTTTTAATTTTCATTTAGTTGCCGGGTTTCCTGGAACCTTGTAATGAATTGCGGACATGATTAATGACATTTGTATCTACACTCCAGGTTCTGGTAGATAACACCACTAAACATGTTTCAACTAATGAATTAAATACACCTATGTTGTTCTTAGTTTTAAGAAGACAGTCTGCCTTAATGTCCAAGTCCTATTTCCAATCATTACAATTGGGACTACTAAGCCTTTTCTATAGTATGACTACTAGGGGATTGACAAATATTTAAATCCTAAGAATCACAAAAAAATTTGGTCAAGATCAACTCCTTAAAAATCCCCATGAATTTTGTATGCCACGATAGTGTGGACGTATACAAAATCAAAGAGGAGATTTTATTCATTAATTTTATTATCTCGTCAACTTTACTTTATGACGAATAAAATTAATAGTTGATCTGTCTTTGATCAAATATTTGGTCAAAAACTTTTGAATTTTAAAAAAATATTGATTCCTCAAACAATATTATTTAAATTCACCAACACCTCAAACACCGTGAATTTTGCATGCCACGTTAGTGTGGACGTATACAAATTCAACATTTGTAAAATGAGGGTTTTAACCCATTAATTTTATTATCTTGTCAACCTGACTTTTTGACAAATAAAATTAATAGTTGGTATCATTTGGTCACACAAATAATAGCAGTGACTCCGATGGAGAGGATACTATTAGATGTGTCTAAGTGTATACCATTACTTGACACTAAGTCCATTAATAAGATTATGCCCCTTCCGTTGGGGAAGATCACACGCTCTTAATTAACTTCCTATAGTCATCCAAAAATGGAAGTCTATTCTAGTGATCCACAAACAAGCTCATCCGTTATGGAGGAAGGCACTCAGAGCCAACGCGCAAGCTTGTTTGCATCACTTACAAACCAGTAATGGAGACCATGGGATTTACTTAAAAATCCCTCTCCCACTTAGTTATTTATAAATGAGGAATTTTAACTATGCTAGCCTACTAAATATGTAAACTAACATGCACACACAGCACAATATAAAAGCAATAAATAGAAAATCTAATTTTCAACTATTATGGCTTTTATCTCTAGTTGTCCTCCGTGTGTTGTCATCCCAAGCTGCTGCCATATTTGGCCACTGCCACCGGGTCTAGCTGTCGCATCCATCTTGCTCCTAGTTCCGCTGCGCCTCTGGTCCTTAGAATGTTCCACGCTTTGCAAGATTCGATCCGCGACATAAATAGAATTTTACATTTTGATCCTATATTCCATAAAAGGAATGTACATGTATCTAGATCAAAAATAAAATCCTAATAAAACTAAATACAACTCCTGCTGTATTTTATAATACAATCATGCACACACAATAAAATGCCCTTGACATGTCCAAGGGTCCAATCACACACATAATAACTATAAGCCATAATAGTTGGATCCTGCATCCACAAAGTTAGCACATCCTACTATTATCCTGCCTAAATTATGTATGACATGTGCATAATTAAACTAATACCAAATACATAGAGATAAAACCCTAGCTCTGATACCAATTGTTGGTTGCTACTCGGAAAACCTAGAGGTTCCACTATACAAAAATTTTGTACAAAGGTCTGAACCTTTTCCTAGCTACCATGTGTTCTTTTAAATTAAATTTTGGATCGCCTGCGGAACTTAACACGTTTGATCCAAAACTTAATCTATTCGTTCTTTTAGGTTTTGACTTGGGTCTCCTGCGGAACTTAACACGTTCGACCCAAATCACCTTAAGTTATTAATTCCATTAAATATTAATTTCCATAATTAGTTCCCAGTACTGACGTGGCGAGGCACATGACCTTCTTGGATATGGGAGCAACCACCACCGACTAGACAAAACCTTTTATGGAAAGCTAATATTTAATTTCCTAAAATAACTTTAGGTTAACCGAAAAGAACAATCAAATCACAAAGAAAAGAAAAACAAAAGAACACTATATCGAAGACAAATTCGAAACTCTAGAATCGTATGCCTCTTGTATTTGGTATTATTTCCAAAAATAACTAGTATGATGCGGAAAGAAAAATGACTAGTTATACCTTTTAGAAAGACCTCTTGATCTTCTACCATATTCCTCTTCTAACCTCGGACGTTGTGTGGGCAACGATCTTCCGAGATGAGAACCACCAAGCACCTTCTTCTTCCTTGCAAGTTTCGGCCATCAAAACTTCTCCTAGGATGAAGAGGTTCGGCCACCACCACCATGCTCCAAGGGATGCTAGAAAAGAGGCTTCTTTTCTCTCCTTCTCCTTCTCCTTCTTAGATCCGGCCACCAAAGCTATCTCCACCATGAGAAGGTTTCGGCCACACAAAGGAGAGGAGAGAAAACAAAGAGCCGACCACACCCAAGGAAGAAAAGAGGGAGAAAAATAGAATAGAGTCGTTAGCCTTGAACCCTCCTCTACCCCCTCTTTTATAATCCTTGGTCTTGGCAAATAAGGAAAATTTAATAAAAACTTCCTTAATTCTTTTGCCAATGAAAAAGAAAATTTATTTAATTAAAACAATTTTTCCTTTTCAAATTTCAATGGCCGACCACAACAATAAACTTCCAAGCAAATAAAATTTTAAACATCAATTAAAACTTCCTTATTTGCTTCCGGAAATTTATAAAATTTCTCCAATAATTTTTATCCCTTCATGATTGGTTTATAAAAAGGAAATTTAATAAATTAAAATCTTTCTTTTAACATGTGGATAAAAAAAAGTTATCTCTAAAAATTAAAATCTCTTTTAATCTACAAATAAGGAAAGATATCAAATCTTTTCTTAATCTTTTGTAGAAACTTATAAAAGAGAATATTTAATTTTAAACTCTCTTTTAAATCATGAACATGGTTAAAAAGGAAAGTTTTCTTAAAATTTAAAATCCTCCTTTAAACAACAAATAAGGAAAGATTTTAAATTTTAAACTCTCTTTTAAACATGTAGATGATTTACAAATAAGGAAAGTTTTTTACCAAAAATTAAAACCATCCTTTTAAACTACAAATAAGGAAAGAGATTAATCTCTTCTCTTAATCTTTTGTAGAAAGTTATAAAAGGAAATTTTTAATTTTTAAACTCTCTTTTAAAATCATGATATCCACATAAGAAATAATTTTAATAAAAATCCTTTTTAATATTCTAGTGGCCGGCCACCTAAGCTTGGGACCCAAGCTTTGGCCGACCACCTACATGGCTCATCCACTTGGTCTTGGCCGACCCTAGCTTGGGTTCCAAGCTAGCTTGGCCGACCCCATTGGATGGGTAAGAAGGTGGGTATGCGGTGGGTATAAATCTCTATATACTAGAGGCTACGATAGGGACCGAGAGGAGAAATTGGTTTTGGTCTCCCGATGAAATTAAGCATCCCGTGTTCGCCCCGAACACACAACTTAATTTCATCAATAATAATTCATTCCACTAAAGAACTATTATTGAATTACCGCACCAATCCCAAATTACATTTTGAGCTCCTTCTTATTATGAGTGTGTTAGTCTCCCTGTGTTTAAGATAACAAATGCCCACTAATTAAGTAAGTTACTGACAACTCACTTAATTAATATCTAGCTCCAAGAGTAGTACCACTCAACTTCATCGTCATGTCGGACTAAGTCCACCTGCAGGGTTTAACATGACAATCCTTATGAGCTCCTCTTGGGGACATTCTCAACCTAGATTACTAGGACACAGTTTCCTTCTATAATCAACAACACACACTATAAGTGATATCATTTCCCAACTTATCGGGCTTATTGATTCATCGAACTAAATCTCACCCATTGATAAATTAAAGAAATAAATATCAAATATATGTGCTTGTTATTATATTAGGATTAAGAACACACACTTTCATAATAACTAAGGTCTTTGTCCATTTATAAAGTCAGTATAAAAGAAACGACCTCTAATGGTCCTACTCAATACACTCTTAGTGTACTAGTGTAATTATATAGTTAAGATAAACTAATACCTAATTACACTATGACCTTCCAATGGTTTGTTCCTTTCCATCATGGTCGTGAGCTACTGTTTATAATTTATAAGGTACTGATAACATGATCTTCTGTGTGTGACACCACACACCATGTTATCTACAATATAAATTAATTGAACAACTACATTTATCACAAATGTAGATATTTGACCAATGTGATTCTTATTTCTAGATAAATGTTTATACCAAAAGCTAGGCTTTTAATATACACTCTAACAGGGAGGCGCTAGCCGAGCGGTTCCTCCGCTCGACCCGGTAAGGGACAAAGGAAGCAATTGACGATATCTTCTTAGGGACCAGTGTCGCCGACAAGAGGCATGGTCAGTGACATGGTCAGACAGATAATTGTACGGTGGAAACTTCCACTGTCACGTTAGGGATATTCTCATGCTATTAAGGTATGGTGTCAGGCACGTTTTTCTGACACGTTCATTCTAGGTATGTTTTGAGGAGCGTGCACGCCTCGGGGAGCGTGTGTGCGCCTTTGGGGAGACCTATATAAGGACCCCCAGACTTCGAAGGAGGTATGCTCACTTATTTACTGTAGCTACAGTTCTCGTTTCTTCTTTGCTTTACTTCTTTCCACCGAAGATCTTACTTGAGCGTCGGAGGGTCATCGTCAGGAAACCCTCCCCCAGCTCGGCGTTGTGCTTGCAGGTCCATGTCAGCGGCGGGAGATTTACGTGTTCAGAGTCTTCAACCAGTCAACAAGAGCGCCACATCCCCAGCGTCCATCGACTCAACTTTCAGACATGATCAATAAACGTTTCAGAGGTAAAGAGTAATGAGAAAGAGAAGCGATGATGCATTGAACATAATTTTGAGAAGACAGGAATTTTTTTAGTTGAACAACGAAAGGGTCACAGGAAGCTGGCTCTGCTTTTGGATCTTGTTCGAGAGATTCAGGAATCGAATCGCCGGTCAAAATTGCTCCTTTGAGTTTGAGTGCTTTCTATGCTTGAGAGGAGCAGCAGCAGTTGCCGCCTCCGGCGACAGCGAATCAAGGGGAGGCCATAACGACCATGATCCGCACGAGCTCTCGTTGCTGAAGCAAGAACCGACCACTCCACGGGGACTCGCCGGCGATGAGAGAGAAGAATGCTTGAGCTTGTGGCCAGTCGCATTGGTGGCGCTCATGGATTCCGCCATTAGATGGTAGCATCGTTCCAGGTTTTCCTGTGGAGTGGAGTGGAGTGTAACGTGGTGGCAGCCATTAGCAGAGAGGAGTACAATAATGAAGCAATGAGGGAGGGGCGAGGAGGAAGCTGACAAAAAAAATCAACCTTGGAGGGTTTGAGGAGAGAAATGAGGTGGTAGGCCTCTTGCGACTCCATCGCGTGGAGCAGATCCACCGCCGCCCACACCGATGCCGGATGTCGAACTCATTCCCAGTCTTCAATCAATAGAGACAAGGATTCATTAAATTAGTGTGAAAATATTGAAGTTTTAACGGAAGGGAAGCATTTTGAGGACAACCCACCGGCGATTACATAGAGAAGTGCCTCCCCTGATCTCTTTGCCAACTCCCGGATACGGGCAGCAAAGCCACCGCCAGAATAGAGACGGGGGAGAAGGTGGTGGATGAAAGAGAGGGGGGTGACGGGATTCATCTTCCACTCGAGAGAAGAGAGCACCAGGAGCTCCATTCGTCGTACGATCATTGGTTCAAACAAGAACCCGCTTTCCTCCGTCGAAGAAACCGCCACCGGCAGCGGAGGTGGAACCTGGAGGTCGAGCAGTAGAGGCACACTGGTCTCCTCCACCTTTATCGCCAAGGACATGCACACAACGGCGGCGAGCCGCCCCATCCAGGGCTTGTCGCCCTGGATCCGCATCAGTGGGCCGCGGCGGCCATCGGCGCAGGGGAGGAAGCACCAGTCGAAGTAGCTCATCGCGAGCACCGCCGTGACGGTGGAGAAACCGTGCCGAGCAGAAGAGAGGACCACCCACTCCACTTCCGCCTCCCTCGCTGTCCGGAGGTGTAAATTGCCGCCTTCTCTGTCGGCGACCAGCAGGGGCAGAGCCTCCGACTCCTTATTGGCAAGAAAAGACAACACCTCCTTCCAATCTTCCCTGACGGCAGCCTCCACTACCGATACAACATGGTGCTCAGTCTCATAGTCTTCTCTGGACGAAACTGTCGGCGCCATTTCCTCCGGTCCTCCTTCCTCCATCTCCAAGCTCTCTTCTTAGCAATACAGAAGATCACAAAGAGGTAAAAATGCCATCTTTATTCTCCAAAGACCTGAAAGATAAAATGACACACTTTCCTCACATTAAACTGTTGGACCTGGGAAGAAGAAGACGAGAAGGAGAGATTTGGGCGCTCATCTTCGCCATGGTTCCTCTTCTGCTTCTTATTCCACAGTTCAGTGGAAAAAGGGCGCTGAAGACATAAAAAGACCACATGGGGTTTCGCCACGCCATCAATATTGTTAGGGTTCAATCAAAATCCCACATTGGAAATATTTGGTAAAGATCATGGGGTTAAAAGGATGCATGATATCTCCATTGGCATGAGGCCTTTTGGGGAGAGCCCAAGAGCAAATCCATGAGGGTCTAGGACCAAAGTGGACAATATCATGCCATTGTGGAGATATGTGAACATCCTTTGACACAACAATTGGTATCAGAGCTACAGGTTTTTGGCGGATTTCTTCAACATGTCGAGGACGACTTATGCGAAGTTTGATATGGTGAAATTTGATGTACCATGTCATGGACGAGGAGTCACCGGTGATAGTTTGGCAAAAGATGGAAAGCCGGTACTACATGTCAAAGTCATTGACAAACAAGCTGTATCTCAAGTAGAAATTATTCAGGCTGAAGATGACAGAAGGAACCGATTTGAGCCAGCAGATTAATGTATTCAACCCGATTGTAAGTGATCTAAAGCGGGTTGATGTGAAGATCGAAGATGAAGACAAGGCGCTGATGTTGTTGAATTCTCTACCTTCATCTCCTACAAAAAGCGATGAAATTTCTCAAGGAAGACTTGTGGTAAATAAGAACCAAGAGTGCGGTAGGAGCAAATCTTGATATGGATCGGGTAACAACAACAAGGCTCGTTCTAAATCGCGAAGGAAGAAGATGATCACGTGCTACAAATGTGGAGGCAAAGGTCATATCAAGAGAGATTGTCCAGAGATAAAGAAATATGTTGCAAAGAACAAAGATAGTTCAACAAAGTCTACAAACATAGTTGAAGAAGAAAATTCAGAGAGCGGTGATGGAGATATGCTATCAGTTATGTCAAGTTCGGAGCAGCTGACGGATGCATGGATTTTAGACTCTGCATGTTCATATCACATGACTCCAAACAATGATTAGTTTAACACTTATAGGGTAGTGGATTCTGGTTCAGTGTTAATGAGAAACGATGCGTCATGTAAAGTTATTAATATAGGGAACGTCATAATCAAGATGTTTGATGGTGTGATCAGAACTTTATGTGATATCAGATATATACCAGAGCTAAGGAAGAACTTGATCTCACTAGGCACACTGGATGATATTGGTTGTAATTACAAATCAGTGAGCGGGGTGATGAAGGTCAGCAAGGGAGCTCTAACGGTAATGAAAGGACAAAAGGTAGCAGGAAACATCTACAAGTTGATAGGGACTACAATTGTAGGTGGAGCCGCCTCAGTGGAGTCTGAATCAGATAGTAGTGTCTTGTGGCATATGCGGCTAGGGCATATGGGTGAACGTGAAATACTAGAACTTCACAAGAGAGATTTGTTGAAGGGTGTTAAGACATGCAAGCTTGAATTATGCAAATTCTGTCCTTAGGAAACAGAGCAAAGTGCAATTCAAGACGGTAGCAAACAAAGCAGAGGGGATTCTGGACTACGTATATACAGATCTCTGGGGACTAGCCAGTGTAGCATCACGTGGAGGACACTTGTATTTTGTGAGTTTTACTGATGATTTCTCACGAAAGGTTTGGGTATACTTTATGCGTCACAAGTCAGAAACTTTTCCAAAGTTTAAATTGTGGAAAACTATAGTGGAGAACCAGACTGGAAGGAAGATCAAATGTCTTAGGTCAGATAATGGGACTGAGTACACGGATTCAAAGTTTCAGGAATTTTGTGAGCAGCATGGGATAATGAGGCATTTCTCGGTTCGCAGAACACCTCAGCAGAATGGGGTAGCGGAAAGGTTGAACAGGACAATCATTGAGAAGGCAAGGTGTCTCAAGTTGAATGTAGGGTTTACAAAGAATTTCTGGGCGGAAGCGATTAACATGACATGTTATCTCATTAATAGATCATCAAGGGCAGCACTAGAAGGCAAAGTATCAGAGGAAGTATGGACATGGAATCAAGTATATTACTCTCATCTTCGAGTTTTTGAATGTTCAGCCTATATGTGTTGGTTGATATCCGGAATATCGTACTGGTTCCTCTGTACAAAAATTTTGTACAAATCCTGAACCTTTCCTAACAACTTATTGTGTTCTTTAGAAATTAAACTTGGAATCGCAAACAGAACTTAACATTATTGATTCCAAATTCAACTTATCTGTTCTTAGAGGTTTAGACTTGGATCGCAAGCGATGCTTAACATTATTGATCCAAATCCACCCATGTTACAAAGTTAATTAAATATTTATTTCAAAGATCGGCTTCCAGGTTAAACATGGTGAGGCACTAGGCCTTTTTGGGTATGAGATCATCCACCACTTCCTAGACAAAGTCTTTCAACGAAATTCAATATTTAATCTCCTTACAGTAACCCTAGGTTTAACCATAAAGAACAATCGAATTACAAGATCGAAAAACAAAAGAAACACAAAATCAAAACATAAAATCGATTGCCTAGAATCGTTAGCCTCTTGTGTTTGGTAATTCAAAATCCGTACAAAGAAAACTAGTATGATGCGGAACAAGACAACTAGTTATATCTTTTTTTGTTAATAAAAACCTCTTGATATTCTATTGTATTCCTCTCCTTCTCTTGGACATCGTGTGTGCGACGATCTACCAAGAAGAAATCCACCAAAGCCTTCCTTGCTTCCAAGTTTCAGCCACCACCACAATGCTCCAAGGGATGCTAGAAAACAATGCCTCCTTTCTCTACTTCTTCACCTCCAAGCAACCGGCCACCAAGAGCTCCACAAGAGATGATGCCGCTGGCCACAATGAAGAAGAGAAAGTGAAGAGGAAGGGCCGACCACCAAGGATGGAAGAGAGGAACAATAGAATAGGTTGTGTGTTATGAAGGCACCCCCTCCCTCTTTTTTATAATCCTTGGTGAATCCAAAAAAGGAAAGTTTTTAAAATAAAAAATAAAACTTCCTGTTATTCCTCTCTATGGCCGGCCACACCATGTTTAAACAAACAAGGAAAGATTTTAAACAAAAATTAAAATATCTCTTTTAAAAATCTCTTTTGTGGTTAGCTATAAAAAGAATGTTTTATAAATTAAAATCTCTCTCTTTTAAATCCTTTTATGGACATCTATAAAAGATAAGATTTAAAAATAAAACTCCTTTTATATCATGGTTACAAAAAAGGAAAGTTTTCTTAAAAATTAAAATATTTCTCTTAACATTATAGATATCTACAAATAAGGAAAGATATCTAATCTCTCTTTTAATCCTTTATAGAAAACCCATAAAAGAGAAGATCTTAAAATAAAAAACTCTCTTTTAAAACCATGTGGATAAAAATATAAAAGGAAAGATTTTATTAAAATTTTATTTTTAATAAAATCCTTCATCCCTTTCACACTTGGTCGACCCCTTGCTTGGGCACCAAGCAAGGCTTGGCCGACCCTAGCCTTAGCTCCAAGCTTGGCTTGGCCGACCCCCTTGCTTGGGCTCCAAGGAAGGATAGGGGTCGACCCCTAGCATGGGCTAAGAGGTTAGGCTTTGGGTGGATATAAAGCTTTATATAAGAGCCTACAATAGGGACCGAGAGGAGGAATTAGTTATAGTCTCCCGATGAACTTGAGCTTCTTGTGTTCACCCCGAACACCCAACTCAAGTTCATCAATAATAACTCATACCACTAAAGAGCTATCATCGAACTACTACACCAATCCCAAATTACATTTGGGCTCCTTCTTATCATGAGTGTGTTAGTCTCCCTGTGTTTACGATATCGAATGTCCATTAATTAAATGAGTTACTGATACTCACATAATTAACGTCTAGCTCCAAGAGTAGTACCACTCAACCTTATTGTCATGTCGGACTAAGTCCACCAGCAGGGTTTACATGACAATCCTTATGAGCTCCTCTTGGGGACATCATCAACCTAGATCGCTAGGAAACAGTTTCCTTCTATAATTAACAACACACACTATAAATAATATTATTTCCCAACTTATCAGGTCTATTGATTTATCGAACTAAATCTCACCCACTGTTAAATTAAAGAAATAAATACTAAATATATATGCTTGTTATTATATCGGGATTAAGAGCACACACTTCCATAATAACAGAGATCTTGTTCTTTTATGCAGTCAGTATAAAAAGAAACTACCTCAAATGGTCCTGCTCAATACACTCAGAGTGTACTAGTGTAATTTTATAGTCAAGATAAACTAATATCAAATTATACTACGATCGACTATTCCAATGGTTTGTTCCTATCCATCTTAGTCGTGAGCTACTATTTATAACTTATAAGGAACTGATAACATGATTTTCTGTGTGTGACACCACACACCATGTTATCTACAATATAAATTAATTGAACAACTACACTTAACATATAAATGTAGACATTTGACTAATGTGATTTTTTATTTCAAAATAAATATTTACAAAAAGCTAGACTTTTAGTATACACTCTAACAATATGCACATATTTAGTGAGGAAAGATCAAAGCTGGATGCGAAGTCAAAGCAGTGCATATTTCTGGGGTATCAAAAAGGAGTTAAAGACTTCAAGCTTTGAGATCCTAAGGTAAACAAGGTGGTGATCAGCAGAGATGTGGTGTTTGTCGAGTAAATCATGTTACACAACATACTCAGGAAGAAGGAAAGGAAACACCACAAAGTAATATGGAGAAAGATATTGTGCAGGTGGTAATATGAGATAGAAGCCTATGCTGGACTAACACTTATGGTGAGTCACAAAGCACCAAGTAGCTTGGAAGCTAGAATCAATGAAGGGGGAGCCACCTCAGAAGAATGCAATGATGCAGGGGAGAATCTAGTTTCAAACCCAACATGGTAAGGTATGTCTCTTACCACTTGATCAATTATATTTTGGAATAAAGTCTATGTCTAAGTTAATGTGTAAACTGAAAATGAAAAATGAACAATTGAAAAAGGAAAACTTAGAAATAAAAATAATCTTAGCAAAATCATATTTATTAGAGGATTTCGACAAATTTAAAATGATAAGTTAAAAGAAAAATTAGAACAATTGAAAAAGGATGATACATGTTCACAGAAACTTAAAAATTTTCAAGGACTAAATTGGTATTTTAGATTTCACAAGGGTAAAATTAGAAAAATAACAAGAAAATATATACCAAGAAAATTTTTGATTAATTTAGTAGGTAGGAACTTATTCGGATGCCAAAATCATGTCTAGTTTAAATTTTTCTTAAAATTTAATTGATTTGCTGGACATAAATTGTCTTACTTAGAAAAATATATTTTGTGAACACTTTTTGCTAGAATTCATTGTTCAATTTTTTTACATTGATAAGACAGTAAATTCTCTATTAGAATAAAAATTTTCTAAATTTTCTGACCGTTAATGAATTTTCTATAAATATTTACCTAAAATAATAACTTTTAAAATAAAAAATTCATGAATATTGAATTTTTGAAAATTTATTTTTTCTATGGATATACTTTCTATTTTACTTACTAAAAAAAATTGTAATATTTTTCAAGCTTAAAATATATTTTTAAATATTTTTTTAAGAAAAATATATCTCCCTATATAAAATAATTTATTAATTCTTATATTAATTTTGTTTATTTGTGAAAATTTTATCACTATTCTGAATTATTGTGTTTAATAGTGACAAAAATTTTCAAAAATTAAAAACAATTTATTTTTTTTCAAAAACGGGTTATTAAATCGTAACAATTCAGATTTTTGACAAATAATTTTCATAATTTTTTTAAAGTTTTAGTCACTGTTTAGGTGACCTTATAGTTTTAAAAATTTATTTTCGATATTTACTCCTATTTTTAATGTGATCAAAGGGGAAAAGAAAAGATTAAGTCTAGAAAAGTATAATTTTTTTGTATTAATTGCTTTAGTTTACATATTAAATGCTTTAATTTATATATTCATTTACTTTACTATTTTAGTTTAACCCTAACTTAACTTGAGTTGATTCACATTAAAAAGGGGGAGATTGTAGGTACCTTGTGTTGGTTTTGATATGGTCAACTAAGTTAAGTTTGACTCTGCGTATTTGATGTCATGCGTCTGAGTGTGCAGGGACTTAGGAATGCAAGAAGTTAAGCGGAAGACACATGTTGGGATTCAATCAAAGTTTCACATTGGAAAGATTTTGAAAAGATCATGGGGTTAAAAGGATGTAGGATATCTCCATTGACATAAGACCTTTTGAGGAGAACCCAAGAGCAAAGTCATGAGGGCCTAGGCCAAAGTGGACAATATCATGTCATTGTGGAGATATGTGGACATCCTTTTGGACACAATAAATGGTATCAGAGTTATGATCCAGACCAGATGTCATGTAGGTGACCTTGAACGAAGTTGAGGGTAGGCCCGAAGTGGTCATGAGTGACCGAATACTCGTGGGGAAGCCCGGAGTAGGTCATGGTGATCGGATGCTTGTGGGGAGGCGCCGGAGCAGATCAGGATGACCGGATACTTGCGAGGAGGCGAGTAGGTTATGGTGACTGGATGTTTGTGGGAAGACCCAAAAGTATGTTATGATGACCGAATACTTGCAGGGAGGCGAGTAGGTCAGGGTGATCGAATATCCACGGGGAGGCCTGAAGTAGGTCAGGGTGACCGGATGCTTGTGGAGAGGCCCAGAGCAGATCAGGGTGATCGGATGCTTGTGGGGAGGCCCAGCGAATGTCAGGGTGACCGGATACGAATACTCGCGGGGAGGTCCAGAGTAGGCCAGGGTGACCAAACGCGGATACTCGCGGGGAGGCCTAGAGCAGGTTAGGGTGACTGGATGCTTACAGGGAAGCCCGGACCATGATAGTAATTGTGGTCCTTCGTTTGAAGGGAGGATTGTTGGGGTTCAATCAAAGTCCCATATTGGAAAGATTTGGTAAAGATCATGAGTTTAAAATGACGTATGATATCTCTATTGGCATAAAACCTTTTGGGGAGAGTCCAATAGCAAACCCATGAGGGCTTAGGCCCAAAGTGGACAATATCATGTCATTGTGGAGATATGTGAACATCCTTTTGGGCACAACAAATGATATCAAAGTTATGGTCCAGACTAGATGTCATGTGGGGTGGTCTTGAACGAAGTTGAGGGTAGACCCATAGTTGGTCATAAGTGACCGGATGCTCGTGGGGAGGCCCGAAGTGGGTCAAGGTGGCAGGATACTTGTGTGGGGCTCGGAGCAGGTCAGAGTGATCAGATACTTGCAGAGGGCAAGTAGGTCAGGGTGACCAGATGCTCATGGGGAGGCCTGAAGTAGGTCAAGGTGATGGAATACTCACGGGAGGTCTGAAGTAGGTCAGGGTGATCGAATATTTCCGGGGAGGTGAGTAGGTCAGGATGACCGGATGCTCACAGGGAGGCTCGGAGTAGGACAAGAGTGACTAGATACGGATACTCCTGGGGAGGCCCAGAACAGGTCAGGGTGACTGGATGTTCGCGGGGAGGCCCAAACTATGAGAGTAATTGTGGTCCTTCATTTGAAGGGATGATTGTTGGGATTCAATCAAAGTCCCACATTTGAAAGATTTGATAAAAATATCATAGAGTTAAAAGGATGTAGGATATCTCCATTGACATGAGGTCTTTTGGGGAGAGCCCAAGATCAGAGCCCAAAGTGAACAATATCATGTCATTATGGAGATATGTGGACATCCTTTGGGCACAACAACACAACAAACAAGAAGAATGACATGAGAATCGAGTCGACGAGTTCGGTGCATCCGAGGGATGAGAAGCTGCGAAAGAGTACACCGGTGGGGCGAGAAGTATGCGCGCGACGTTTCCGAGGGACAAGATCAAGCCGAAGCGAAAGACTGCTCGTGGAGAAGAGCAGGAGTTAGGTTAGGGTGAACTCAACTTTAGAAGGCCGAAAGATCACCCAAGTGATCGGAGAAAAAGCCAGCGACTAGAGAAGATAAGAGCCAATCGGAGAGGCGTACAACTTGTGGTGCCAGAATTTAGTATCAATACTATTTCTATGACATTAAAGGATGTCACAGAAGCCTACAATTGACCGCGCAGAAGATAAGAGCCAATCGGAGAGGTGGTACAATCAATCGAGTCCCTAGAAACAAGTGACACAAGAGTTGCCCAATGAAACTTTTGATAATGGTGGAAATATATTGTCAATATTATGGTAGTAGACGACGTAATAGTGTACGCTAGTGAACACCAATCATCCTAATCTTTGGTATGGTATGAGAGATCAACTAGGCAATTTTGTATAACAAGATGGAAAAGGTAACCAATCAAAGTATAGGGAGGTGCGACATGTCTTGTATTTTCATTACTCACTCAAGAGCAAGAAGAGACTAAAATAGCATGTCATTGTGGCATTTCAATGTGCCCTAGAATTGTGGTGATGGAAAAATATTTGTCCAAAAAATTGATACATGATCACTATGAGCTAGCTTTATTGATAAATAATAATTAGGACCTATATTTGTTAAATTTCATCAATCATTTTTTACCTTTTAATCATTAAGGTGAAACTTCCTCACGAGAGATTTAATTTTATAAGTTGGATACAAGAGGAGGATATGGAGTTGAAATAACTCAATGAAAATACCTTTTCAAGGATTATATGGCACAACTAAGCCAATAAATTCAAATCACCGTCAACAGATTGCGTAGATTGTAAGAGGTGGATTCATTAGCTAGATGAGTTTATTATGATTATTAATTGCATGAATCAAGATATTCTACATAATATAAATACTCCACCAAAAAGTTTGATTTTAGTTCCAAACAAACAATATGTAGGATTAGTACAAGTTCTTGATATTCAAGCTAGAAAGTCTACTTTATTTTAAAGGTATTTTATATCATACTCATGATTTTCAAAGAAGTTGCATTGTGTACAAAGATGTTATTCCTTGGAAGATAAAGGGCAATCCGGTGCTCTTGTCAATACAGGTCCCAAGAAGGGTCCATTATACGCAACCTTATCCCGCTTTGTAAGAGGCTATTTCCGACATTCGAATTCATGACATCTAGATCACACAGCAACAATTTTACTATTACGCCAAGACTCCCCTTCATGACCTACTCGATATAGAACATTTTTTATTTTCATTTTCTTTTAGTAATCTTTAGCATGATATTTACCATATAGAATCATCTTATCAAGTAAATATTTCACAAATGATTTGTGGGATTGGCTCTACTGATCAGATTTGCCACAGAATAGTTCTTCAAGTAATTAAGTCTGGTACCACGCTTGGAATGACCCAATATAATTTGGGTCGAGTTTGCTTTGGGTAAGAATATGAAGCAATGAGATCCATGCACACTCCTAAAGATAACAACCTTAGGGTCATTACTTGATTCTTCAAAATACAACGAAAAGATCCTATTGCCACTGACAGTGGACTGAATATAATTATGCTAATGAAGTAATATGGAAAATTTAACAAGCAAACACAATTGCGCTTGTTACTTTTTTTTAAAACCAGGAACAATCTTTACTTATGTACAACAACGTAATGTAATATAAGAAGAAATAAAAATAATGGAGTTGTACTAGTATATTTGGTCAACCTTTTTCTTCCTAATCACTTCCCGGTTAATTGATTCCCGATGCAGACCAGCGACAACCCTTGGATGAATGAGGTAACGTCGAAGTTAACTGATAAAAAAACTCAGCTCAGTTTACTTATAGAATCTAAAAAAAAAATGTTTAAACTGACCTGAAGAAAATTGTTATAGAAGTCCTGATGAACATATGAATTACCACAAGTTATTTCAATATATAAATAACATAACAAACAAGGAATATATGTAACTGCTGATGACAAAGATAATTGGCTTCTTCTAGCATTGTACGAATATGAAACAATTCGATCTCATCCACTATTACCAAAAGAAACATGTTCGATAAACTAAAATAGCTGACATTAAGAAGTTTAATTGTCTTCAATAAAATAATTAATTTTCTTCCAAACCAACTTTACTGGCATTACAACATTTTGTTTCTAATATATTGATAACTAACTACGCAAACAATCATTAAGTTGCTCATGATCACGCATAGAGTTGGAAATTTAGAAGTACTCCAGTTAATTTCAGTCCACAATATGGCTAAGACCTTTACTTGAGCACTTGGCTGCCACCGTTAATATTGGAGCTGCATCAATGACCCACCCCACCTAGTATGTCTAAGAAGTTTCAGAACTTGGATGATATGAAAAAACTAAAAAACAGTGATCTCATCTGTCATAGCATGAGTAAATGATAGTCAATGGAAAAGAAATACCAAGAATTCGGCTGTCGATAGAAGCACCCCCATTACAATATTGAGAAAAAAAATGATACTGTAACACCATTGAAACCAACTCAAGGATTCAGTAACTGAAATCAAGTTAACAAAACTTCGAAGACCACTAAGTACATTAATCATTGTTAAACGAACTGTTACCTCTTTCTCCTTTCCCGCAACCAAAAAAGCTTAAGCCCAGAGAAATAAAGAAACTTCCCCAATATTTCCCTCCTCCTCCTCCTCCTCCTCCTCCAACTGAAATCAGTGACTTTCACCTGAACCAAACGAAAAGCAGGAAAGCGTGAGTCTCGGACTTCACACAGCAATGCCGGCGAGCAAGGGCATTCGAAATAGTTTCAGAGCGGTGGTTCCTGGAAATCCGAAAGATCAGTCGACCATTGAAAAACAAAAGCAGAGGAAGTCGAATCGCTGAAGAAAGAAAAATAGAGGGAGGGATGGAGGGAGGGAGGGAGGGAGGGAACGAAGAGAAACCTAGGGTTGATGGTAGCCGTCCGTTCTTCTTCCGAGCAAGAGCAAGAACAAGAGGGCGAGGGCGAGAAGAGAAAGAGAAAAAGAGTTGTAACGCTCGCCGCTCGTTCGGTGTTCTGGCATTGCGCCTCCAGTTTTTTCTGCTTCCACCCAGAAAAGCGTGTACACTTGCTGCTTGGCCGTTACCAATGCCATGGCCGTTACCCGTCTCACGTGTTGCTGCCCCCGTCAGATTGTCGTGCCGTACCCCCGCCGGGACCGGACGCGGTCGAGCCGTGCCCACGGTCGTGCCCAGGCCGGGTACAGCACTGGTTCGTTCTTCGTACCATCGCTCAGTCTCACCTCACCTTCAGCTAACTTAGAGCCCGTGACTAAATTAATTTATTTTTAATTTAAATTATTGTGTTTGGCCCTGTTGATGAAGCATGGAATCTAAGTTAGTTACATAGCAGCATGACCTGCTTTAGGCATAAGCTATTAAGCGCTAGGCTAGGGCCTTAATTTTTATTGGGCTCATTATTTTTAATGCATTAAATATATTTTTATATATTATTTTAAAGATAATGGAAAAAAATTGGGCCACATAAAAAATTATACAATCTTATTCTCTAAAAATTGTTAAATATTGAGATCATTATTTTTAATATATTAAATATATTTATATATATATTTTTTTAAGAGAATGAAAAAGAATAGAGTCCACATGATTAAATATTTACATGATCTCAATCTATCAAAACTTTGAATTTTACAAAGATCTCATTATGGTTCCAACGGATAAAGTTAAAGGTACTCTTTTTTTAACAAATTAAATTTATTTTTAATTATGGATATTATTTTATAAAATCTAATATATTCCTTTTTAATATCTCTCACTAATAGATTACTCTGATTACATTTCTCATTCGTTGGTGATGTTTTCTCCTTTAATCAATAAGAACATGAATTCAAAATTTTTTTATCTTATCCATACAATGAAAAATAAAATTGTTTGTTTTTTTTAAATTCTCTCTCTTCCCCTTTTCCAACTCCTCTCTATGTGCTTCTCTTACTCATTTAGTTTGGAGAAGAGAAACCGCACCTAACATTAACATGCTAATGCGGTTAGTGCTATGATACTTGTTGCTTAATTAAATTTAAATATTCATGCATTCATCTATATTGTGCTTGATCAAAATGGAAGTAGGGATGACAATTTTCCCCACGGGTTTGGGGCCCCGCGGGGAAAACCCGAAATGGGGATGGGGATCCCCGATTTTTCAGGGATGGGGCGGGTATGTGAATACTATCCCCATCCCCGAACCCGCCCCGAATATTATTATTATTAATATTAATAAATAATAATATGATTTTTTAAAAAAATATTAATAATAGTGTTAACATTAATCTATTGGCTTCAAATAGGCAACAAGATCTGTGAGGTCTGTATGTACTTCATGATTTACCTGAGCTATTATTCAGAACCATGTCTTCTGTATTTCCCTGTTTGCCATCCTTGCAGGAAATCGAGCTGAATGAGACTAGTTGGAATGCACTGTTTGAGTCTTACCTTTTCTTTGAGACATACAAAAATTATCTCCAGGTTGACATTGTTGCTGCCGATAGATCATGGAGATGGGGCGGGGATGGGGAATCCCCGAACCCGAAAAAATGAAAACGGGGTGGGGATGGGAATGGCAAACCCACCCCCGTCCCGCCCCATTGCCATCCCTAAATGGAAGATTCTATTATTTTTTAGCAATAATGAGTTAGATACCTCTACTATTTCACTTCCTTGATAGATATTAAGTTTAACTTTTATTTAAATATATTTACAGTTATAAATTATTTGATTTTCTATTTTACTTTGTACATAAAAAGGCTTGAATTTAGTTCTTGATAAAAAATAATAGCTGGTTTAGTTTCATTGTGATCTTTATTTTCTAAGGATTATATTCAGTTTTATCATTTTGTACATTAGTTTTTATTTATTTATTTTTTGAGCTTTGTTGATTATGATGAGTTGAGCATGATTTTTTTATATTGTTATCCTATTTTATTGATCTTATTTCCTCAATTTTGTTTCTTTTTGTAAGAATTGTTCTCTCCATCTTTCATTTAATTACATTTAATTTTAACTAAGTGAATTGTAAACTTATTATCTACTTGAAATGTATTATTATATCTAATAATAATACTCTGTTTAATACAGTAAAATTTATATTTCTCTGAATTAGGTTATCAAAACTTAAATATAAAAATTTAATTAATAATTTTACATCTAAAAATAAGAAAATTGAATTGTATAAAAAAATATTTTTAAAAATTAATATTTAATTTGTTAAAAAAATTTAAACCATCATTTTAGATCCAAATCTGAATGAAAAAATATGAAATTTTTATTTAAAATAATATCAAAGGCTTAAAAAAAATTTATGCCTAGAGACTCAAATAGACTTGAGCCGGCCCTGCATAGCAGTATTTGATTGTTGACAAAACAAAGGGCATGATCGAATTACACAGCACATCGCCTATAAGGTTTATTATAGCCACATGCCTTGGCAACACACTACGAGCACTTGGTCCTCTAGCTAGTTTACTTGATGAGAATGCATCGGAGAGGTGATCCCTCGGCGCCTCGGAGACGAAGAGGTAAGCAATGCAAATTGTATATGCCGGCTTCGACATCATCTAGTTTCAAGCCTTCCACGAGAATGATCTCCTGAGCAAAATAAATCAAACAAGTAAATGAGAAGATGAAGAGCAAGTTAGATGTCATTTGCACTTCCTTAATTTAGACATGTTTGCGCATATCTCTTGTAGGAACATACAAGGCTCAGGTGAACACAACTCCTCCATCATCAAGGCTCAGGTAGATGAGGGACTAAATAGTCTCGACAATCCTCTCATCGTAATCGCATATGGTCTATAACAGCCACATGTTCATTTGACAAGGCCTAGAGTAATTGCACAAAAATACTTGCTCTGGTACCATGATAGGGTTCTGAAGGGAGACAATTCAATCGAAAATATCTAATCTAGAGAGCAGACATGTCTAAGCATCTTTAGCTTATTTACTTGAGAACAACTAAATAGAGTCGAGATACAAAGATTCGCTTACCCGACTTTCTAAGAAAGCCAGATGGGAAGGGACCATATCATCCCAAGCAGCAACTGACAGATAATCCAGACCTAGAACAGGTGCCAACAAGTTTCCAGTCAGTAATACAATCTCAGAAATGGAAATTACTATATTATTCAAACTTAAAGGCAGTTAGGATAACCAGCAGGATGAAATATTGTTTTACCGGCACTAGTGAGAAGTTTACATATTGTAGCAGTATACCAAAGTATAGCATTGTAATTGCCATGCTACTCTAAAACAATCGTTATGCTAATCATAACTTTTTTTTCTCTGGTTTTTTAAATAATTAGAATTCTTACGAGCTAAAATGTTAGTTCAATTATGCAGGCTACTTAACTTGGTGATACTGTAACCAAAGAGTTTTATGATGCTTCAGCCAAACAGCCAAAATAAGATGAGCTTCAAGTAAATGCTATTTCTTTGATAAAAGTTTAAGGTAAAGTAACAAAAAGTTACATTTTACAAATGAAAAAACTAAACATCTATTTGTATAATTTCATTGGCCTTGGATTGCATTTCTGAAAACTCATGAAGCACCGAATAATATGAGAGAATTTTTTCAACAACATTCAAGACTATTGTAGAGAGGGGCTCCACCTATAGAACGTTAACCCTACCAAAAATCTCATTTGAAAGAGAGACAAGAGAGGGGCAGACACCCAACAGTTGAACGGGCTCAAGACCGTTTACAACTTTTTTTTTATAGCACGAGGAAAATGATTTGCAACTAACCAACAAGTTTGACGTCAGTGTTGTCGACAAGCCACTGGGCACCATCTTTCATAAATCCAACATAGCTAGAATCAAACTCCTTTTTCCACATAAGTCGCCTGCAAAATTAGTATCACTTGTAAAACCAGCCGACAAGTATGTCCTCAAATGTGATTTTGTGGTTTCAACCATCAAATAACTAACTCATATATATATAAAAAAAAAAAGAGGGGCAGTCGGGTGCACGAAGCTCCCGCCATGCGGGCTCCCGGGGAAGGATCCATTGTACGAAGTCTTACCCTACTTTTTGCAAGAGACTGTTTTCAGGATTCGAACCCGTGACCTTTTGATCACATGGCTACAACTTTACCGTTGCGCCAAGGCTCCCCTTCTAACTCATATATGCAATAAAATTTATTGTGAAAATTATAATTCTTCTAGTGGTGTATTCTGTATTAAACACATTTTCTGACCCTGATATATTATTAATATGAGATGGGACTAATATAGAACCATCTTTAATATTCTAGAGGGCAGAGCATCAAGCTACAAAATCAGAATATGTATACTGGGTCGTCCGATAAAGAACACTAATGACAAATTGTAAACAGAGATAAGTGGGTTGTCAGCCTAGATGATACTATCAATAATGACAATATGGCATCTACATATCTGCCTTTAACTTCCAAACCCACTCCATCCATATAATCTACATTAATAATTAAAATACATTGAAAAATAAATCATTTGATTAAAATATCTTTCATTTAAGTTCTTAGTTCTAATCAGTCTGAGTTATTAGCTAATAGCTTGGCATTAGCTTGTTTAATAACATTGTCTTATAGATAACTGTAAATTTCCCTGATAAATATGAGAAAGCAATAAACAAAAATAATTAACTTTTAAATAACGTAAAAAATACCGGTCAGTGTTTAGTGTCCTGAAAAGCACACGATGAACTCCTTTTGGAATATGAAGATATTTCATTACTTCGGCTGCATAAGCAAAAAATGTTTGTGATATCTACTATATATGGTACTTATAGTGAACCTATAAAACACATCAAGTCTCTTGCTTTCAACTAATTTATTTCTGAAATTCAAGTAGATGATCCAACCTCCTTTTTTCAGTCCTTAAAGAATACACTTATTGAGCAGAGCATTAAAGTATCAAACCAATAACTGCAATAAACTATAAATGGGGCATCCTGACTTTAGCCATTATCAGAATTGTCTGGATTTAATGCAGGATATGAGTCCATATAAACTGAATGAATGCATAACATATCCACAAAATGGATGGCAACAATACATTTTAAGGTGTATATGGAATTATAGATATTCAATAGGTTGGGTTTTGGTTTTCAAGTTTTTTATAAGCTAAAGTTTCTATGATGCAAACTCAGATGTAATCAACAGTCATCCTTGCTTTCACTCAGATTGCAAGCATGTTCTAGAAATTAATTGAAGCATCCAACATCATTGACATACTCTTGATGAGAAAGATAGTTTGGCAATCGGATGCAGTTACAGATATTTCAGCAAAGAAAAATATCATGGGGGTGGCATTGTTGAGATTAAATTATCAAACTTGACCATGTAACAGAGTGGAGAAAACATAATTTACCAATCGAATATACAACAAAAGCACAATTTTCTACCCATTTATAATCAGAGTGATTCAATTAACCAGGTTGATGGTGAAACTACAATAGTAAATGCCCTGAGTGGCTGAAAATGCAGAAAGAAGAAAAGTGTGGAAGACAATTCTAAGAAGTTTAGAAGAACACCTGTTATGTTCTCATCTCTTGGAACATCCACTAGCAATGCTGGACCTGTTAAAATTCATAGGAACTATTAATTAAATTCAATGATGTCACAACAAGGCATAATTGTAATTACACTTCTTTATTTTGGTAAGGAGTAAAAAACAAAGAACAATTAGTTAACCATCAATAACAATAATCAAGCTTGAATGCATACAATGAGATCCAATTCCAACAATCAGAAAACATAATACAAGCAAATACTAGCCCTGCATATACAAAACAAACATGTCGCTAAATCACCAAATTATTCTTCAAGTACGACCTCAAATTTTTTTCTCATCGAGATTTGTAGGGATTCCTTACCCCATCTTCATCTATCTCATACAAACATAAATAGATCTTACATCTAAAGTGGTATCTGACAGAATAGCAGGGTTAATGCCAATCATGAATTTGCCTGAGAGAAAGGTCAAATCAAGCAGATTTTACTACAATTAGATGCCGGAAAAAAAGAAATATTAACAATGGTAATCAAGTATGTTTGCACAAAGCATAATTGGTTGGTATTATTGGCACATGCTGAAACTCTAATTCCTTTTCTCAATCCCAAAAGTAGTATCTTTCTTTATCCTTTATTAATTAACAAATTCTAAAAGATATGTTAGAAATTTGATCCTGGTTTTTGCTCCAATAATAAAAACTTAAGATGTATACCAGGGAAAATTTGTAGAAAGGGTACAGAAATGGGAAAAAGACAACAGACTTAAATCCTGAGGGATATAAATATACAAAATCAAATTGAAACAAGCTAGAAGCGACTGCGAT
Source organism: Zingiber officinale (assembly GCF_018446385.1). Classification (NCBI taxonomy): domain Eukaryota; kingdom Viridiplantae; phylum Streptophyta; class Magnoliopsida; order Zingiberales; family Zingiberaceae; genus Zingiber; species Zingiber officinale. The sequence goes on from NC_055992.1 coordinate 128,248,086, forward strand.
GGGATCATTGTCAATTGACTCCACACAAACAAACAGAACAAAGCGGCAATAAGCCTACTGAAAACGATGAATATCCACATGAAAAGTTATCGAGCACCTCACCGTTGAGGACATGAAGATCGAGCGTGTCAACATCGAAACCAGCCTCGAAGTAGTGCTGGAACACGTGACCGGGAGCGTCAACGTGGGTTCCTGAATGGGCTGGAAGCTTCATCACCGAGGTGTTGGCTTTGGATCCATTCTTCATGGACGCGGTGAGCCAGAGGAAGCTGCCGAGGCCCTCGTCCGAATCCCACGACGGCATGTCCTCTCGATAGAAGTGAGTTATGTCCAAAATCCTCCCCGAATCGTACTCCTCCATCCGATTCACCACCATATCCACCACCGCGCCGCACTGCTCCGCCTCCGGGTAGCCCGGGTGGGCTGAGGTGGCGGCCGCAGAGGAGACGACGCCCAAGAGGAAGTGGAGAAGAAGTACATGAACCGGCTTCGCGGCAGTTGTAATCATGGCGTCCGAGGCGAAATCAGTAACCGATCGTGTCGACGAAACGAAGAAGAGCAAGGTGTCACAATTTATAGCTGAGTAAGTTGAGTGGGAAAAGAAAAGAAGAGAAAAGAAAGGAAGGAGAGAGAACGGAAGAGAAAGAAATGATGTGTTGTTTTATTTGGAAGCGGAGGAAATAAAAGAATGGAAATTATTATTATTATTTTTTTTTTTTGAAGTTGTAAGGAAATGAAAGAAAAATACTAAATAATATACTCATTTAATTTTTATAACTTTGGAAGAGAAGGCAAAGAGAAAGAAATGATATTTTATTTGGGAGGAAGGAAAGAAAATTACTTTTTTTTTGGAAGTTGTAAGGAAATGAAAGAAAAATACTTAATAATATATTCATTTAATTTTTATAACTTTGGAAGGGAAAGCAAAGAAATGATATGTTATTTTATTTGGGAGCAAGGAAGGAAAGAAATAAAAGAAAAATACTTAATAATATATTCATTTCACTTTTATAATCTTTGGAAGAGAAAGCAAAGAGAAAGAAATGATACGTTATTTTATTTGGGAGCGAAGGAAAGAAAATAAAGGAAATTATTTTTTTTTTTGTTTGGAAGTTGTAAGGAAATGAAAGAAAAATACTTAATAATATATTCATTTGATTTTTATAATCTTTGGTAGGGGTGTAAATGAAGGTGCAGCGGAGGTCGACGAGAAGGGGGTAAATTACTGTAAACAAAAATAAACTATACCTTCCTCGGATTTCAACTCAGAAAAGCAATAGTAAAATTAAAACAAGCAAGGAAATAGAAATTAAGTAGTAGACAGGATTTAACCTAGTTACAACCAAAGAGGTTGTTAATCTAGGGCAGTAGAAAAATCTCCTTTGCTGAAGGCGGAGAAGCCTTTTACACTTTGGAAGCTTAGAACTATTACTAGGAAAGAGTACACAGTTGATTGCTTGAGTTGTTGTGAATTCCTAGCTTCAGGTGTCTTTAAATAGCCTCTGGAAATCTGATCTCGTAGCTCCAAGGCACCTCCAACGAGGGTCCAAGGCGCCTCTAAGCGAGTGATCGGATAGAACTCTATCTGAAGGCAAACGGTCGGATTGACTGGGTTGAAGGCGCCTTGAACAGGCCTTGAAGGCGCCTTCAAGTTGAAGGCGCCTTCAAGTTGAAGGCGCCTTCAAGTTGAAGGCGCCTTCAAGACTGTTGAAGGCGCCTTGAGCTGGATTTTCCAGCACAGCTCTTTTTTCAGCTCCTTTGCGTGGGCTTCCGATGCTCCGTTCTTTTGGGTGATTCCGGTCAATCGGAATAGGGCTCACCCGAACCCAATTCCCGGTCTTCTCCTCGAGCAGGCTTCCGTCCAGCTTCTCGTCCCTCGAACGGTACACACGTTCTTCTCGTTCCACCGGAGTACTCTTCCGCAGCTCTCTCGTCCTTCGGACGCACCGAGCCCGTCGGCTCCCTTCCCGTGCCGTCCTTCTCGCTAGCTGCGTCTTCCGTTCGACTTCCTGTGCTCCTAATCTCCTGCACACTCAGACACAGGGATCAAACACAGCAGGACCTAACCAACTTGGTTGATCACATCAAAACTACCACGGGTTCCAACAGTAAATGAGTCAAGCCGCTCGTGAGCTATTCGAAACTCGATTCGATAAAAGTTCATTTGAGCTCGTTTAATTAGGCTCGTTAAGATAACTAAACCAAGCTCAATCTTCATAACATTCGGCTCGTTAGCTCGTGAACATGTTCGTTAAGCTCACGAACCAATTTTTAAATAAAAAAATAATAATTTTGATATTGAATTTATAAATTTTACATTCTACTTATGAAAAATATAGACAAATAAATTAAATTTATTTATTAGAATAAAATTATAAATTTTAACAAGAATATTATAAAATTTTTAAAATATATAATTTAATTTTTATTGAATATTTAAATTTATAATTTATATTTATTAAACTCGTTTAGGCTCGATAAAAGCTCGAATAAGCTCGTAAGCCATGAATTTATTCGTTAAATAAAACTCGAACTCGACTTAATTATAAACGAGTCAAACTCAAACATCCAAGAATTCGGCTCTGCTTAGCTCGATTAAATCCCTAATCTTTGGAAGAGAAAGCAAAAAGAAATAAATGATGCGTTATTTTATTTGGGAGCTGAGGAAAGAAAAGAAAGGAAATTATTTTTTTTGTTTGGGAGTTGTAAAGAAATGAAAGGAAAATACTTAATAATCTATTCATTCGATTTTTATAACCTTTGGAAGAGAAAACAACTTTATCAAGGGATATATTATTTTGTATTAACTTTTGAAGGATATATTTGGTATAAAAATTAATGATTGTCCCTCCAACCAAACTTTCCCTTCATTTCCTCTCATTTTTGGATGAAAAATTTTTTAATTATGAAAGAAAAATTTCCCCTTCCTTCACTTTCTTTTCCTTTACATAAAAAAACTCCTAAACATTATTTTTTTTCACTTTTCCATTCAAATCTTTTCCCTTCTCTCCCATTTAAAACTCCCAAACAAAGCCTTAGTAATTGGTCTCGACTATGCCTACTCGGCCCATTATCTTCCGCTTTTTCATATTCATACCGGGCTGAGCCCATGCGCAAAATTAATTGTTTAAATTTCATTAAAAATGATTAAATTTCTAAAACTACCGGAAATTAAAAAATAAAAATAAATATATCCAAATTTAGAATAAAATATTATTTATAAAACATAATTATACAATCACAATAGCAACACTGTCTGTCTTCACATTTTATTTCACTCATAACACATATCTAATGCGAGGTGATGAAGATACCAATGGCACATCAGTCGGAATTGCTGCAGTGATCTGGATCACGTGTGATGTGGATGATTATTTACTTGATAAAAATACACCTAATGGGTGATCCCTCGGCTCCTCGTAACCGAAGAGGCAAGCAGTGCAAGTCATATATGCCGGCTTCGACATGATCCAATTTCAAGGCTTCCACAAGAATGATCTCCTGAACAATGTTGAATCAAATTAAGCACTCTCAAGAGAACTTATCTATTTGTTCAAAAGCAATGTGATACGACGATTTTCACTTACTCGACTTTCCAAGAAAACGAGATGCGAAGGGATCAAATCGTCCCAAGCCGCAACCGACAAATAATCGATACCTAAGAAATATACGAATAGCGATATGATCATGACATTATCACGCTAGTATCATCGAATTGAGATCAGATCGAACAACTCACCGACGAGTTTAACCTCCGTGTTGTCGACGAGCCATTGGGCTCCATCTTTCATGAACCCAACATAGCTCGTGTCGAACTCTGTTTTCCACATAAGCTGCCTGAAAAATACAATGCAAGAACATATTCACCTAACGTGACTTGGGACTAATCACCGAACTATCTATCTACTACAGTTCTTCAGTGAATGTTACAGATCGAAGTCCTCACAACCTCTGATACTGAACTTGTTGTCTAACTTCAATTGAGATGTTTAGTACCTGTCGGTGTTTAGAGTTCTGAAAAGCACACGACGAGCTCCTTTGGGAATGTGCAGAGACTTCATTACTTCAGCTGTCGGCATCAAGTGATGAAGAAGCGTGATTTATGCACGTCTCTTTTTTTAATCATTTTTTTCTCAGATCTTCAATTCGAATAATTAATTTACAAGAGTTGTTTGTTTGTTTACCTGTTATGTTCTTATCTCTTGGAACGTCCAGTAGCAATGCCGGGCCTGTTTGAAAAGTCACCAAAACGCTGTGTGTTATTTCATTGGGTCTCGAGTGATGGGCCCAGCCCGGAACCAATTACGGCGCGGGCAGGCAATGTTTGGGCTATCGGTAAATGGTTATCCTGTGGGAGAGGGCGCGAATGGTACCGTTGAGGACGTCGAGATCGAGGGTGTCGACGTCGAAGCCGGCCTCGTAATAGCGCCGGAACACGTGGCCGGGGGCGTCGACGTGGGTGCCGGAGTGCGCCGGGAGCCGCAGCTCCGAGAAGTAGGCGACGTCGCCGTCATCCATCGACCGGGTGAGCCGGAGGAACCGGCCGAGCCCCTCCTGCAGCTCCCACCCGGGCATCTCCTCCCGGTACGCGTGGCTGATGTCTACGATCCGCCCCCCGCCGTACTCCTCCGGCCGCACGACCGCCAGCTCGCCGAGGCCGCACTCCTCGTCCTGCGGGTAGCCCGGGTGGGCGGTGGTAGCGCCGCCGGGGGATGGCAAGACAACGAGGTAAATTAGGAAAAGGAAGAAGAGAGAAACAGCAGCGGCAGCCATGGCGGTTGGTGGGGGGTGAAGGCCCATCGCCTGCAAGACTTTTTATAGCGATGAGGTTTGACAATTCGCACAAACTACTCACTCTGTTTCCTTATGCACCAACCGTGTTAATGGTAAAAAAGTGAGTATTTATTTACCTTCTCGATGTACACTAGCGACGCCGGCTGATCGACGACGCCGTCTTGCAATTTTATTATTTATGTAATTTTGTCGGTCATAATTTTTTTTGGATCTCTTCTTCTACAGTTGGATCGGGTACGTGGATTTCTCACATGGAACAGTAGAAGGCAGCATCTCGTGGAGAGGAGCAGAGCAGTCGTGTCCGTCCTTCCACTCAACAATAATTGTGGGGGAAGGGCAGCTTTCGATGTTTGTACAAGACAAAAAAGATATCTGGTGGCCTCCAGAGGGAGAGATCGAGAAGTGAAGGTGGGCGAGTTAGTGGAACCAGAACAAAGCTGAAAATATCAGGCCCCCAGTTTTCCTCTCACTTTTGAGCTGTTGTATTTTGTTTATTTAGACGGTTTCTTTCCCTATCACCCAAAATAAACACAGCGTAGTCGAAGGAAAAAGGAAACATTTCTAATATGGCATTTTACTAAATCGCGTGAACAAATTTGAGCATTGTCCGAATTTCGTACGTAACTTTCATGTTATCCAAATTACATACAGTGTTTTTGAAATATCCCTTCCACTTCCGAAGCACCCAAATCAAATGGATCTAGAAAAATCTGAAACATTACAAATAAAAATTAATATACTTCTAAAAATTTTCTTAATGTATTTATACTTTGATAGCATCAATTGAAAAATGATATAAATTAAACCTGAGAACACATCTGAATTCTTATTCTATCCATTCAAAATTTTATTATTTTTATTTCATGTTATCAAATTAAAATTTAAGGGTATAGATATAGTGGTTAAAATTGAAGGGTATATATATATATACAAAGAAGGTTTTAGAAGTATATTAATTTTTATAAGTAATTTAAAGTTCTCAAAATTTATTAGTCTGTTTTAAATAAAACAAACTAATTATGAAAAGGTGATTACACTCTTATAGTTCATTTCAAATTATAGGAAGGAAGGTAAATCATAGGGTCAATTTATTGTCAATCCTTAAATTGGCTAGGGATAAAATAGATTTTTTTAGATGAAACTGATTAATTGACGTATATCATTTAAAAATTTGAAAATTTATTTTTTTTTAATCATTAGCTTCTAAGAACTCATTAGTTGTGTACATGATTTTGAATAATACCAAAACTTATCTACCGGTTTAGTAACGAAGAAAAGAAAAGAAAAGAAAAACCCGGATTTGAGTTCAAACCGTCGACGGTCCTTGCATTGGATTGTGTCGCAAATGAACAGCAGATCAAAAAGAAAAGGAAGAAAATAAAGAACGCAGCATTCGAGGGGACCCTCCTTTTCTCCCCCTCTCTTTCTCTTCTGCAATTCAATTATGAACGGAAGTGTGTATGATCCATTTATAATCCAACAAAAGAAGCTTTTTTACTTTAAACACCAGCAACTCCACTGGAATCGACGCCGCAAAAGGAGGAGATTTATGCCTCGGAACAAGTAATGACAACCATATCATTCACCTCTGCATCAGAGATTTTTTCTTGGTTTTATTAAACTAAGCGATTGGTTCAGAAGTCCACACAGGGCATCTTAATGTCAAAGCACCATTAAAGTGAAGAGATCAAAGCATGCATGCATGCACAGTTACTGATCGCCGACAGGCAAACTAAAGTTCTTATTCTTCTTCTTCTTTATTGCTTTACCTCCGTCCGCAGACAAGTCGTCGATCGGAGACATTGTTGCAGTTGTTGAAACTTCTCTCCGTTTTCTCTCTGATAAACGTTTCAGAGGTAAAGAGCAATGAGAAAGAGAAGCGATGATGCATTGAACATAATTTGGAGAAGACAGGAATTTTTTTAGTTGAACAACGACAGGGTCACAGGAAGCTGGCTCTGCTTTTGGATCTTGTTCGAGAGATTCAGGAATCGAATCGCCTGTCAAAACTGCTCCTTTGAGTGCTTTCTATGCTTGAGAGGAGCAGCAGCAGCTGCTGCCTCCGGCGACAACGAATCAGGGGGAGGCCATAACGGCCATGATCCGGACGAGCTCTCGCTGCTGAAGCAGGAACCGACCACTCCACGAGGACTCGCCGGCGATGAGAGAGAAGAATGCTTGAGCTTGTGGCCAGTCGCATTGGTGGCGCTCATGGATTCCGCCATTAGATGGTAGCATCGTTCCAGGTTTTCCTGTGGAGTGGAGTGGAGTGTAACGTGGTGGCAGCCATTAGCAGAGAGGAGTACAATAATGGAGCAATGAGGGAGGAGCGAGGAGGAAGCTGACAAAAAGATTCAACCTTGGAGAGTTTGAGGAGAGAAACGAGGCGGTAGGCCTCTTGCGACTCCATCGCGTGGAGCAGAGCCGCCGCCGCCCACACCGATGCCGGATGTCGAACCCATTCCCAGTCTTCAATCAATAGAGACAAGGATTCATTAAATTGGTGTGAAAAGATTCAAGTTTTAACGGAAGGGAAGCATTTTGAGGATACCCCACCGGCGATTACACAGAGAAGTGCCTCCTCTGATCTCCTCGCCAACTCCCGGATACGGGCAGCAATGCCACCACCAGAACAGAGACGGGGGAGAAGGTGGTGGATGAAAGAGAGAGGGGTAACGGGATTCATCTTCCACCCGAGAGAAGAGAGCACCAGGAGCTCCATTCGTCGTACGGTCTTTGGTTCGAACAAGAACCCGCCTTCCTCCGCCGAAGAAGCTGCCGCCGGCAGCGGAGGCGGAACCTGGAGGTCGAGCAGCAGAGGCACGCGGGTCTCCTCCACCTTCATCGCCAGGGACAAGCACGCCACGGCGGCGAGCCGCCCCATCCAGGGCTTGTCGCCCTGGATCCGCATCAGCGGGCCGCGGCGGCCGCCGGCGCAGGGGAGGAAGCACCGGTCGAAGTAGCTCACCGCGAGCACCGCCGTGACGGTGGAGAAACCGTGCCGAGCAGAAGAGAGGACCACCCACTCCACTTCCACCTCCCTCGCCGTCCGTAGGTGTAAATTGCCGCCGTCTCCGTCGGCGACCAGCAGGGGCAGAGCCTCCGACTCCTTATCGGCAAGAAAAGACAACACCTCCTTCCAATCTTCCCCGACGGCAGCCTCCACAACCGATACAACATGGTGCTCAGTCTCATAGTCTTCTCTGGACGAAACCGCCGGCGCCATTTCCTCCGGTCCTCCTTCTTCCATCTCCAAGCTCTCTTCTTGGCAATACAGATGATCACAAACAGGTAAAAATGCCATCTTTGTTCCCCAAAGACCTGAAAGATAAAACGATACACTTTCCTCACATTAAACTGTTGGACCCGGGAAGAAGAAGACGAGAAGGAGATATTTGGGCGCGCATCTTCGCCATGGTTCCTCTTCTGCTTCTTCTTCCACAGTTCAGTGGTAGAAGGGCGCTGATGACATAAAAAGACCTCATGGGGTTTCGCCACGCCATCAATACCTTTTTATTTTATTTATTTTAAATTATTTTTTAATGACTACTTTTTCAGCATGCTTATTTCCCTTTTTTATATTTTATTTTCTTATTTTTAATTATATATATATATATAAACAAATAGAAAATGTTCAAAACTGCGAGCTACAAAATGTGACGGAATCACTAGCCATTGTTTGTCAGAATAGATAGAAGCAACAAACAAACAAAATTCTCAATCAAAATTAATTTAAGAAAATCAAATTTTATAATGTCATATTCTTTCTTGTATCATTATTGTATGAAGTTTAACAAACCATAAAAATATAATAGTATTATTTTTTTTAGTTTTCAGATTTATAAAAAATATTCCTTCACTCTTTCTTGTCTTTGTTGGTAAAAGTGGATTCCTCATCTTTAAAAAAGGAAAAGAAAATCTATTGCTTTTTCCATTTTCTTTTCTCATAATTTTTTTAACATATCTAAAATTTTCCATCTCATCGAGCAAAGAAGATCTTGAAAAACTTTAATATCATCCATCCAACCCAATCGAACAGAATAGACAGAAATTCAAGTTTGACTCCTTATACGATGCGTAATGAACAACCCCAAACGTAACGTGACATTGACAGTTAAAATGATATGAAAGTTAAAGTTAAAATGAGGTGACGATTAAAGTTAAGAATGGATCAATTTTAAGGGTTAATATGATCGCATATCTTAATTGATTGGGCTAGTTGATTGGATCATTGGTCCAATTTGATCTCGAGTTCCTCAGAATTGATGAAACTTCGGGTTATATCAGTGTTATGTAGAGATGAGCCAAGGATCCTCGTCAAGTGCTCTAGCTAATCAGACCGAAGGTCCGATTAGGCACATTAGACACATCGCAAGACTGAACCAAACTCCATATTCAAGTATAACGATCGAGTGCAAACCAAATCCTCAACATAAGGTCCGATCGTACATCTTGTCTGAGCGGATGCCAAATCTCCAATATAAACTAGGTCGGACTTAGCGTACTTAGGGATCCAGCTCCCCACTTCCCCAACGCAAGTTCTCAATATACATCTTATCAGCCCAAGCGCTAGCCAGGATCTACGGGGCTCAGATTCCCACTTCGCTAATACAAGATTCTCAGCATAAATCTGGTTGGCCCAAGTGTCGGTCGGATTCCCTTTAGGAGACAACATTGTTATAGAATCACAATCACTTATAAGAGAATCAAAAGAATATTTCCTGTGTCAGTTGTACAATGGAAATAGTGGAAACTTCTATCCTTCCAGACAGAGAAATTGCGGGTCTGTCTTAGGAAAGGTGTCAGAGCATCATAATGGTTGGGTCATTTTTTAAAAAGACATTGATATTTGTGCATAAAAGAATCATAATACTATAAAAGTGGATTTCCATTTATAGGCGCAGGTACATTAGGTCTTGCTATTACAGTTTATCACTTGTTATTACATTTCTCCATCTTCTCTACCCATTATTTGATTTGAGCATCGATGTGCCTACACAGAGGGCCCCCTCCCTGGCTCAGAGACTAACGCTCTCTTCTCCCAGTTCATAACTTTGCCACGTAGGGTCTTCAACGCCACCAGGATTTTAGTTTTCTCATAGTCAATAGTAAAGCCACCTAGCCAGCATGTCATCTCTCACACTTTCAGACAAGACCAAATTTGATGTCATTTGTGGGAACATGCTCTCGTGCCCAAGTTCCAGACTCTCGTGTCGCTCGGGCGAGTTATAAGTGAGCTTGCCTTCGTGCTCAAGTTTCAAACTCCCCGCGTCGCTTGGCCAAGTTATAAGCGAGCATGCTCTCGTGCCTAAGTTTCAAACGCTCGTGCCGCTTGGCCAAGTTATAAGCAAGCATGTTCTCGCGCTCAAGTTCTAAACTCTTGTGCCACTCGGCCGAATTATAAGCAAGCTTGCCCTCGTCCTCAACTTCCAAACTCTCGTGCCACTAGGACAAGTTATAAGCAAGAATGCTTTCGTTCTCAAGTTCCAAACTCTCATGCCAACCAGCCGAGTTATAAGTGAGCTTGCCTTTGTGCTCAAGTTCCCGACTCTCGTATTGCTCGACTGAGTTATAAGTAAGTATGCTCTTACACCCAAGTTCTAAACTCTCATGCTGCTCTGCTGAGTTATAAGCGAGCATGCTCTTGCGCCTAATTTCCAAACTATCGTATCACTCGACCGAGTTATAAGCGAGCTTGCCCTCACACTTAAGTTCCAAAATCTCTTGCCGCTCGACCAAGTTATAAGCGAGCATGCTCTTGAGCCCAAGTTCCAGACTCTTGTGTTGACCGAGTTATAAGTGAGCTTGCCCTCACACCCAAATTCCAAACTCTCGTGTCGCTCGACCGAGTTATAAGCCAACATGCTCTCGTGCTCAAATTCCTTACTCTCGTGTCGCTCGAGCGAGTTCTAAGTGAGCATGCACTCGTACCCAAGTTTTAGACTCTTGTGTCGCTCGACCTAGTTATAAGCGAGCTTGCCCTCGTGCCTAAATTTCAGACTCTCGTGCTGACCAATAGAGTTATTGATGAGCTTGCCCACACGCCCAATTTCCATATTCTCGCGCCACTCAACCGAGTTATAAGCTAACATGCTCTCGCGCCCAAGGTCTAGACTCTCGTGTCGTTCAACCAAGTTATATGTGAGCTTGCCCTTGTGCCTAAGTTCTAAACTCTTGTATCGCTCGACCAAGTTATTATAGGATCGAGGCATGTGAGAAGGAGAGGGGAATCACGTGTATTAAAAACTTGTCTTTTAAAAATTAAAAACAAAGTATAGCAGAATGAAAAGTAAGAAGACAAACCAAATACGAGGAGTTACTTAGTTCGAAACTTTCGACAACTCCTACTCCAAGACCTACGATCCCTCGAATCATATTGACTGGCAATCCAATATAAACCTCTTCCGGAATTGCCAGAAGAGAGAATCGAATACAAGTACGAAAATTAGGAAAGTATAATAGCTTACACTTTCCTTTTGCAAGTACGAAAGAAATACAAACAATACTAAATCATTACCAATACTTGAAGTTGTAGAGTCAGAAGGGGCTCATATGTCAGTGTTGATCTACCGACAATGATCGAAAGTAGCAGTGTCGTAGCAGCATGAAGTTGGAGCAGCTAGAACGTCGATTGATCGCGTAGAAGAGTTGTTATCAGTTGTGTTGAATGCTTGGCCGAATAGCTCTTTTATAGAGCATTGGAAGCAGGCACCTCCAATGTCACTCGAGGTGCCTCCAACCTTGAATTTTATCCCCAAAAGTTTGGCCTCTTATCGTTGACGATGTCTTAGCCATTATCCATTTGAGGGCACCTTCCAAGCACTCCAAGGCGCCTCTAAGCACGCATCAAGGGCGCCTCTAGTACACTCCAGGGCGCCTCCCCGCAGTGTAAACTTTATCTCCTTGAGGGTTCCTCCAATGGGTCCAGGGCGTCTCCAAGCCTGCTCTGAGGTGCCTCCAGTAAGCTCTGAGATGCCTCGGACACTGTTCATCCGAGGCTACTTTAGTCCTGTAAAATACGTTACTCTAAAAATAAAGTGTAACCTGCAAAACAAAGTTAGTACAGTAATAAAATAGCATTATTAATTAGATCATGTCTTCCCGAAATTAGGATCTAGTCATGATCTTAGTTTAAGTATCCAAAATGGACCTAAACTGGACTAGTGCTTAAAGTCTCTAATTGGGACTCATCCTCACTGAAACACTCTCCTCCAGTGACTTACTTTACTTACTTACCTCCAGTGCTTAAAGTCTCTAATTGGGACTCATCCTCACTGAAACACTCTCCTCCAGTGACTTATTTTACTTACTTACCTCCAATGCTTAAAGTCTCTAATTGAGACTCATCCTTACTGAAACACTCTCCTCTAGTGACTTACTTTACTTGCGTACCATGCAGAATCGCTTGACTTTGTTGGTGCAACCTTAGGTTAAGGTTGACCTGGTTGACCTGACTCGAGTTGACCTGACTCGAGTTGTGTTTTGATGTTTGACAATGTTTGACGAGAAGAGAGTTGTATTCTTGATGTTTGACAAGAATAGATGTTTGGGAGATTGTTGGTGCAACCGTAGGTCAAGGTTGACCTGATTCGGTGAAAAGTCCAAGTACGGAGATTTGGCACAGGGAAAAGTCCAAGCAGGTAGCTTGGCACGCGAAAAGTCCAAGTATGGAGACTTGTCACTGGAAAAGTCCAAGTACGGAGACTTGGCACGGGGAAAAGTCCAAGCAGGTAGCTTGGCACGCGAAAAGTCCAAGTATGGAGACTTGGCACGGGAAAAGTCCAAACAGGGAGTTTGGCGCGGGGAAAAGTCCTGGTGAGTGAAGCCAGACAGTCGGAAAGTCCTGGTGAGTGAGGCCAGGCAAGGGAAAGTCCTGGTGAGTGAGGCCAGGCAAGGGAAAGTCCTAGTGAGTGAAGCTAGGCAGTTCGGAAGTCCTGGTGAGTGAAGCCAGGCAGTTGTGGAAATCCTGGTGAGTGAAGCCAGGTGAAAACCCTAGTAAGTGAAACTAGGTGAAAGTCCTGGTGAGTGAAGCCGGGCAAGGGAAAATCCAGATGAATCAAGGGTGATCGGATATCTGGTGATGGGAAGTCCAAGTAGGTCATAGGAGTGACCGGATACTTGGTACGAAGAGAAAAGTCTAAGTGGGTCAAAGGGATTGACCGGACACTTAGCGGGGAGTCCTAGCAGGTCAAGGGAGTGACTGGATGCTAGGCACAATGTATCAACAGGTCAAGATTGACCGGATGTTGGTTTGGACTTGGTTTGGGCAAAAACCATGAACTGGATCGATCTGGTGATCGATCCAGTGATACCTCGAATATTCTGATCGGTCTGGTGACCGATCAGTAACACATCAGTAGCCTACTGTGTGATAACTGATCGGTCTGGTGACCGATCAGGAGTCGATCAGAAGCCGAACAGGAGTGAGGCGCAAGAGGGGCTGATCGGTCTGGGGACCGATCAGCACAAAGCCTGATCGGTCCCCAGACCGATCAGGAAGTTCCCTGATCGGTCTGTGGACCGATCAGGGACGGAACAGAAGCGAAGGGACCGATCCACATGGAGCCTGATCGGTCCACAGACCGATCCAGGCACTAGCCGTTGCGACGCAACGGCTAGATTTCTTCTGTGTTTCTTCGCTTTCTTCGCAGGTTATAAAAGGAGGGCTGCTGCTGCGAGCCTCCTACTTCTTCTTCCTCTTCTCCGAACCTTCTTCTTCTTTCTGCTGCTGAGCTCTGCTGAGTTCTTGAAGCGTTGAAGCTTCGCGTGAGCTTCCCTTTGGCTGGGTCACCTGCTGTTGTAGGCGCTTGGAGCTGCTGCTTCTTCCAGTCGAAGAGAAGGCAAGCAAGAGTTTTCTTACTGTTGTATTTCTTGCTGTTTTTTTTCTTGTATTTCTGTACTCTCCTTACTTGCTGTTGCAAGAGTGTGTTGTGGCGAGGTTTCTCCACCCAGAAGGAGTTTGTATTAGCCGGTTCTCCGGGGACTCATCCACCGACGGATTGACTGGACTCGTCCATCTTACGGACACGCCGAGGAGTAGGAGTTTATCTCCGAACCTCGTTACATTGGTTTGTTTGAGGTTTGTCTTCTTTCCCTTTCGTTTCTGTGTTTATTTGCCGCTGCGCTAACACGTTTTGTAGAAACGCGACGATTTGGGGTCGGCTATTCACACCCCCCCTCTCTAGCCTCCGTACGAAGGATCCCAACAGACTTGACTTTGACCCACTAGGTCTTTCTGCTAGTTGTAAGGTCTATAAACCTAACTGGACTTCGGTCAGCTGTCAGGTCCACAGACTTAACTAGACTTCCTACCAAATATCGGGTTGCTTCTTGACCCATCTGGACTTCCACGGCAACTATCAAGTCCAATAAACCTAGTTGGATTTCAGCCTATTATAGGGTCCTCTAAATCCATCAAGTCCTACACATTTAGTAACAAGGTTAGATCACACCACACTAAACTTTAATCCATTTTGTCATTCATTAAAACTTAGGTTTGACCATTGGTTCTAACTGCACCAACAGTTATGAGAAAGCATGTCCTCCCGGCCAAGTTCCAGACTCCCATGCCGCTCGACACTCATCACATATCACCGCTTGCTCGACACTCATCACATATTGCCATGCTGTTTGGCACTCATCACATATTGCCATGCTGTTTGGCACTCATCACATATCGCCACCCTTTCGACACTCACATTTCATCGCCGCTCTCCTGGCACTATCTTTCCAATGCTCACTCGACATCGCCTTAGTTACTCGCTTGGCAGAATATGGCGGGCCTAATGGTTAAACTTTGTAGTCAGGAGCGATTCAGCCTTATGTTAGGTTGTTTAGTCAGTTGAACTTGCGTCTCCTTCGACTAAACTTGAAGGGGAGGCTAGTGATATAGTGTTTAATGAGAAGCTCGAAAGGTAATGTGGGATCGACAGATGAGATGACATGGCAGTCAAAGCCAATATGAGATGATGGTCAAAGTCAAGAAGAGGTCAACCTTCGAGGCTAGCACGATCACATGTCTTAGCCGATTAGGCTGGCTGGTTGGACTGTTGGTCCGATAAGATCCCGAGTTCCTCGGAGTTGACGAAACCTCGAATCGTATTAGCACCACGAAGAGATGAGCCAAGGGTCCCCACCGAGTGCTCTGCCCGATCAAACTAATGGTTTGATCGGGCATGCTAGACACATCGTGCGACTGAATCGGACTCTGTATTCAAGTATGGTGGCTGAGTGCAAGTCGAATCCCCAACATAAGGTCCGATTGGCCATCTTGTCCGAGTGGATGTCGAATCCCCAACATAAACCTAGTCGAACTTAGCGTCGGTCGGACTTACTGGACCCAGCTTCCCACTTCGCTAACGTAAGGTTATCACTATACATTTAGTCGGCCCAAGTGCCAGTCAGAATATACGGGGCTCAACTCCCCACTTCGCCAATGCAATGTTATTAGCACAAACCTGGGCATCGGTTGGATCCGTTCTAGGAAACCACATTATCAGAGAATCACAACCACCTGTTAGAGAATCAAAGAAATATTCCCTATGTCAGTTGTATGATGGAAATAGTAGAAACTTCTATCCTCCCAAATGTAGAAATTTGTTGGTTGCTACTCAGAATATCGTACTGGTTCCTCTGTACAAAAATTTTGTACAAGTCTCGAACATTTTCTAACAACCTATTGTATTCTTTAGAAATTAAATTTGGAATCGCAAACAGAAATTAACATTATTGATTCCAAATTCAACTTATCTATTCTTAGAGGTTTAGACTTGGATAACAAACGATGCTTAACATTATTAATCCAAATCCACCCATGTTACAAAGTTAATTAAATATTTATTTCATAGATCGACTTCCAGGTTAAATATGGCGAGACACTAAGCCTTCTTGGGTATGGGATCATCCACCACTTCCTAGACAAAGCCTTTCAACGAAATTCAATATTTAATCTCCTTATAGTAACCCTAGGTTTAACCATTAAGAACAATCAAATCACAAGATCAAAAAACAAAAGAAACACAAAATCGAAACATAAATTTGATTGCCTAGAATCGTTAGCCTCTTGTATTTGGTAATTCAAAATTCATACAAAAAAACCAGCATGATGCTGAATAAGATAACTAGTTATACCTTTCTTTATAGCTAAAGACCTCTTGATCTTCTGTTGTATTCCTCACCTCCTCTTGGATATCGTGTGGGCAACGATCTACCAAGATGAATTCCACCGGGACCACTTCTTCTTCTCTAAGACTCTTGAGCCATCAAGGGATGCCAAAATAGAAAATTTTCTTCTCTTCTTCTTCCTCTCCAAGCAACCGACCACCAAGATGATGAAGCTTGAAGAACCGCCGGCCTCAAAGGAAGAAAACAAAAGAGAAGAGCATGGAAGAGATTCGGCCACCAAGGAATCAAGGCTTGTGTGCCGCCGGCCCTTAAAGAAACAATAAGGTGCCACCCACACAATGAAGAGAGGAGAAAGCCTAGGTTGTGTTATCTCATGAGGCACCCTCTCCATCTCTTTTATAATCCTTGATCTTGGCAAAAAAAGGAAAGTTTAATTAAAACTTCGTTTTCTTCTTCCTATGGCCGGCCACATCATGGAGTCTAAAAAGAAAAAAATTTTACAACAAAAAATTAAAGCTCCTTTTAAACCATGATGTCTACAAAAAGAAAAGTTTTAAACATAATTAAAACTTCCTTATTTGTGGTCTCCCTTTAAAAGAGGAAATTTTAATAATAATTAAAATATCTCTTTTTAAATTTCCTATTGCATATGGCAATAAAGGAAAGTTTTAAAAATTAATCTCTCTCTTTTAAAACATGTAGACAACTACAAAAAAAAAAGGAAAGATTAATTAAAACTTCTCTTTTTAAATCATGGTTACAAAAAAGGAGAGTTTTATCAAAAATTAAAATATTTCTTTTAAACATTAACAACTATAAATAAGGAAAGATTTTAACAAAATTAAAATATCTCTTTAATCTTTTGTAGATAGCTATAAAAGGAAATATTTTAAAATCTAAAACTTTTTTTTTAAAACCATGAAGATGACTATAAAAGGAAATTTTAAAAATAAAATTTATCTTTTAAATCCCTTTCATGAATGACTTCAAAAGGAAATATTTTAACAAAAATAAAATCTCCCTTTAATCCTATGTGACCGACCCCATGCTTGGACACCAAACATGGTTTGGCCGACCCTTGGGCTCCAAGCTTATGCTTGGTCGGCCCCCTTGCTCCAAGCAAGGTTGTGTCCGGCCTATTACTTGGATAAGAAGTGGACTTGAGTGGATACAAGGTTTTATAGAGGTTATAACAGTGACCGAGAGGAGAAATTGATTTTGGCCTCCCGATGAGCTTGAGCTTCCTGTGTTCGTCCCGAACACCCAGCTCAAGTTCATCAATAATAACTCATACCACAAAAGAGTTATTATTGAACTACCGTACTAATCCCAAATTACATTATGAACTCCTTCTTATTATGAGTGCATTAATCTCCCTGTGTTTAAGATATAGAATGTCCACTAATTAAATAAGTTACTGACAACTGACTTAATTAATATCTAGCTCTAAGAGTAGTACCAGTTAACTTTATTGTCATGCCGAACTAGGTCCACTTACAGGGTTTATATGACAATCCTTATGAGCTCCTCAAGGGGGCATTATCAACCTAGTTTACTAGGACACGGTTTCATTCTATAATCAACAACACATCATATAAATGATATCATTTCTCAACTTATCGGGCCTATTGATTTAACGAGCTAAATTGCACCCTTTGATAAATTAAAGAAATAAATATTAAATATACGTACTTGTTATTATATCATGATTAAGAGCACGCACTTCTATAATGACAGAGATTTTGTTCTCTTATATAATCGGTATATAAAGAAACTACCTCAAATATTCCTACTCAATACACTCATAGTGTACCAGTATAATTTTATAGTCTAGATAAACTAATATCAAATTACACTACAACCACTCTAATGGTTTGTCCATTCCATCTTGGTTGTGAGCTACTATTTATAATTTATAAGGATCTAATAACATGATCTTCTGTGTGTCTCCTCACACCATGTTATCTACAATATAAATTAAATGGGCAACTACACTTAGCTTAAATGTAGGCATTTGACCAATGTGATTCTTATTTCTAAATAAATGTTTATACAAAAAGCTAGACTTTTAGTATACATTCCAACAATCTTCCACTTATACTAAAAGACTATGCTGCCATATACCCTGCCATACATCTGATTCTCATCCCCTCAATATGCCTATTAAAAGCTCTTGCCTTAAGGGCCTTAGTGAAAAGATCCAGGTTATCTGCTGATGCAATCTAGGTGACAACAATTTTACCTCGTTATACGATGTCTCGTATTGGGTGGTACATGTGCTCTATGTGTTTACTTGTCTTATGGGCTCGTGGTTCCTTCGAATTTGCTACTACACCACTTATTATCACAATATACTATAATAATTTTGGGCAAACCAGGAATCATATCTAAGTCCATCATGAAGTTTCTGAGCCATACAGCTTCTATGGCTGCCTCAGAGGCTATCATATACTCAGCTTCCATAGTGGAGTCCGGAAAATCACCTATGCTTAACACTCCTCCATAGTCATGGCTTCACCTCCTAAAGTAAACACAAAATCCCGAGGTTGACTTACTATTGTCCCTATCAGATGGAAATCTGAATCCTTGTAACCCATAGGGAGCAAGTTATCTGCTTGGTAAACCCGCATATAATCGCTGGTCCTTCTCAGGTACTTTAATATATGCTTTACGGCAGTCCAGTGTCCCGGTCCTGGATTACTTTAATATCTGCTAACCATGCCTATGGCAAAACAGATATCCTGTCTCGTGCATAACATAGCATACATTAGGCTCCCTACAACTGAAGCATAAGGAACTACTTTCATTTCTTCTATCTCATTTGATGTCTTTGGAGATATCTCTTTAGATAAAGATACTCCATGCCTAAAAGGTAGAAAACCTTTCTTGGAGTCTTGCATGCTAAAATGAGCTAGGATCGTATCGATATATGAAGCTTGGGATAAGCACAACATTCTTTTCTTACGATTCCTTATTACTTTGATCCCGAGAATATGTGCACATTCTTCCAAGTCCTTCATATCGAATTGCTTGGACAACCATACTCTTACTTCCGACAACTCTTTGATATTGTTTCCAACTAACAAAATGTCATCTACGTATAGTACAAGAAATACCACCACGTTTTCATCATATTTCTTGTATACACAAAACTCATCCGGACACTGAATAAATCCATACTATTGGATTACTTCATTAAACTGGATGTTCCAAGAACTTGAAGCTTGCTTTAGTCCATAAATCGACCGATTGAGCTTACACACTAGATGCTCTTTGTCATTTGCAATAAACCCCTCTGGTTGCTTCATATGAATGTTTTCTTCAAGACTTCTGTTAAGGAAAACTGTCTTGACATCCATTTACCAAACCTCATAATCTATATGAATGGCAATAGATAAGAGTATTTGGATAGACTTAA
The DNA here is from genome assembly GCF_018446385.1 of Zingiber officinale. NCBI lineage: Eukaryota > Viridiplantae > Streptophyta > Magnoliopsida > Zingiberales > Zingiberaceae > Zingiber > Zingiber officinale. Next base: position 128,267,422 of record NC_055992.1, read on the forward strand.
GTATGACTACCGGTGAAAAAGTTTCCTCATAATCGATTCTCTCTTTCTGAGTGTACCCCTTCGCAACAAGTCTTGCTTTGAAGGTTTCCACCTTCCCATCTGTCCCTCTTTTCCTTTTGTAGATCCACTTTCATCAAACGGCTTTTACACCATTTGGTGGTTCTACAAGCTCCCATACCTTATTAGAATACATAGATTCTTTTCAGAATTCATCGCTCTTTGCCAAGATAGTGCATTTTTATCTTGGAATGCTTCGTCATATGTTTGGACATCAGGTTCATGTTCACCAGGGATCAAGTCCGAAGACTCTCCCAAAAACATGAATCTTTCAGGTTGCCACACAACCCTCCCAGTACGACGAGGCACTGTCTGTAACTGTGCATCATTTGTGACACGTGTTGCAGTTTCTTGTGATATTTCATCTTGTACTATTGGTACCTCTCTAATTTCTTCTAGAACAATTTCACTCATGGGCTTATGGTTCATTACATAATCTTTCTCTAAAAATCGAGCATTGGTGCTAACAATGATCTTCTGATTTGATAAAACAAACCACCTTTCGTTCCCTTAAGATATCCCATAAACAGGCGAACTTCTGTATGTGATTCTAACTTATCAGTGTCTCCCTTTAGCACACGTGCTGGACTACCCCAAATCCGAATATACTTCAGAATAGGTTTACGCTCATTCCACAATTCTATGGGAGTAGAGAGTACTGACTTAGAAGATACCATATTTAGAATGTACACTGCTATTTTCAGAGCATATTCCCAAAACGAATTTGATAATTCTTAATAACTCATCATTGATCTAACTATTTCCATAAGAGTCCTATATATTCGTTCTGCCACACCATTCTGTTGGGGTGTACTAGGTGCAGTCAGTTGGGATTGAATCTCAACTTCTGATAAGTGACTCCTAAACTCTCCTAAGAGGTACTTGCCACCACAATCTTACCATAGTGTCTTGATACTTTTACCATGATGTTTCTTCACATCAGCCTTGTACTCTTTGAACTCATCAAAGCACTTAGACTTGCGGTGCATCATGTAAATATATCTGTATCTCGAATAGTCGTATATAAAAGAGACGAAATATTCGAAACCACCTCTTGTCTGGATAGTCATAGGTACAAATCAAAATGAACCAACTCCAACACGTCTTTGGCTCTATACCCCTTAGTCTTAAAAAGCTTCTTGGTCATTTTCCCTTCCAAGCAAGACTTGCAGGTTGGAAAGTTTTCCACTACCAATGAACTCAAAAGTCCATCGGCTATTAACCTTTGAATTCTACTCAAGTTAATATGACCTAGCCTTAGATGCCAAAGATATCTTTGGTTTATTTCTGAAGATTGCTTTCTCTTATTAAAATTAAAAGATGTGTTATTTGTTGCATTGTGGTAGTATTGCGTACTAGAACAGATAACTTCCCTATTTTTCTTGATAATAACTTTGTCATCAAAATAGACAGAATATCCATCCTTAAATAGTTTTAGAAACTAAAATCAATTTCTTTCTAAAACTTAGTACATAAAGACAATCAATGTTTTATTCCTATCAAAGGATAAACATCTCCCACTGCAACAGTTGCTACTTTTGCAGCGGTGTCCATGTAGACGGTATTTTTCCTTTCATATAGTTGTCGGGTTTCCTGGAATCCCTACAATGAATTACAGACATGATCAGTGGCTCCCGTATCTACACACCAGGTACCGATAGATAACACCACTAAACATGTTTCAACAACTAATGAATAAAATACACCTTTATTGTTCTCATTTCTGAGAGGACAGTCCACCTTAGTGTCCAAGTTTTGTTTTCAATCATTATAATTGAAACTAGTAAGTGTATTCTCTAACATCTAGGGGATTGAAAAATAGTTGAAATCCTAAGAATCACAAAAATATTTGGTTAAGACCAACACTTCAAAATCCTCGTGAATTTTGTATGCCACGTTAGTGTGAACGTATACAAATTCAAACATTTGTAAGAGGAGATTTTATCTATTAATTTTATTGTCTTGTCAACCTATCTTTATGACAAATAAAATTAATAGTTGGTCTGTCTTCGATCAAATATTTGGTCAAAACTTTAGAATTTAAAATAATATTGATTCCCCAAAATAATATCATTTAAATTCACCAACACCTCAAATACAGTGAATTTTGTATGTCACGTTAGTGCGGATGTATACAAATTCAAACATTTGTAAGAGGAGGGTCTTACCCATTAATTATCTTGTCAACCTTAAATTACCTCAAACACCATATACAAATTCAAACATTTGTATGAGGAGGTTTTACCCGTTAATTTTATTATCTTGTCATCCTAACTTTATAACAAATAAAATTACCTCAAACACCGTGAATTATGTATGCCACATTAGTGTGGACGTATACAAATTCAAACATTTGTAAGAGGGTGTTTCACCTAGCTTTATAACAAATTAATAGTTGTTTTTTCTTCGATCACACAAATAATAGCAGTGACTCCGTTGAAGATGATAATATTAAATGTGCCTAAGTATGTACCATTACTTGATACTTAGTCCATTAAATAGAATTGTGCCCCTTCAGTTGGAGAAGATCACATGCTCCTAAATAATTTCCTATAATCATCCATTTAGGATGTTTGATCTAGTGATCTACAAACAAACTCATCCGTTGTGGAGGAATGTACTCAGAGCCAACACGCAAGTTTGTTTGCATCACTTACAAACCAGTAATGGAGATCGTGGAATTTATTTAAAATCCCTCTCCCACTTAGTTATTTAAGGTGAGGAATTTTATCATGCAAGCACACATCACATGCACACACACATCACAACAAATAAAAAGCAATAAATATGGAAAAATATTTTTTCGACTATTATGTCCTCTTCCATCACTGTCCTCCGTGTGCTGTCAACCCTAACTGCTGCTATCTTTAGCCACCGCAATCAGGTCTTGTCGTCGCATCTATCTTGCTTCTTTTTTCGCTGCGCCTCTGGTCCTCAAACAGCATCACGCATTGCAAGGATACGATCCGCGACAAAAATAGAATTTTACATTTATCGATTCAATATTCCACAAGAGAATGTGCATATAATCTAGATTGAAACAAAAATGTAAGAATCCTAAAACTAATATAGCTCCTGTTGTATTTAATACATACAATCATGCACACACATAAAATGCCCTCGACATGTCCAAGGGTCCAATCACACACAATTACATTAGGGCTATAATAGTTGGATCTAGGATGCCTGCAACCATAGAGTTAAATCTAGCTATTTTCACATCCTACTATTATCCTGCCTAAAATATGTATGACATGTGCATAATTAAACTAAAAACCAAACACACAGAGGCAAACCCTAGTTCTGATACCAATTGTTGGTTGCTACTCAGAATATCGTATTGGCTCTCCTATACAAAAATTTTGTACAAGTCCCGAACCTTTCCTAACAACCTATTGTGTTCTTTAGAAATTAAATTTGGAATCGCAAACAGAACTTAACATTATTGATTCCAAATTCAACTTATTTGTTCTTAAAGGTTTAGACTTGGATCGCAAATAATGCTTAACATTATTAACCCAAATCCACCCATGTTACAAAGTTAATTAAATATTTATTTCAGAGTTTGACTTCCAGTTTAAATATGGCGAGACACTAGGCCTTCTTGGGTATGGGATCATCCACCACTTCCTAGACAAAACCTTTCAACGAAATTCAATATTTAATCTCCTTATAGTAACCCTAGGTTTAACCATTAAGAACAATCAAATCACAAGATCGAAAAACAAAAGAAACACAAAATCAAAATATAAATTTGATTGCCTAGAATCGTTAGCCTCTTGTGTTTGGTAATTCAAAATCCATACAAAGAAAACTAGCATGATGCAGAATAAGACAACTAGTTATACCTTTCTTTATAGCTAAAGACCTCTTGATCTTCTGTTATATTCCTCACTTCCTCTTGGACGTCATGTGGGTGACGATCTACCAAGATGAATTCCACCTGGACCACTTCTTCTTCTCTAAGACTCTTGAGCCATCAAGGGATGTCAAAATAGGAAATTTTCTTTCTTCTTCTTCCTCTCCAAGCAACCGGCCACCAAGATGATGAAGCTTGAAGAACCGCCGACCTCAAAGGAAGAAATCAAAAGAGAAGAGCATGAAAGAGATTCAACCACCAAGGAATCAAGGCTTGTGTGTCGTCGGCCCTCAAAGAAATAATAAGGGTGCCGACCACACAATGAAGAGAGGAGAAAGCCTAGGTTGCGTTATCTCATGAGGCACCCTCTCCATCTCTTTTATAATCCTTGATCTTGGCAAAAAAGAAAAGTTTAATTAAAACTTTCTTTTCTTCTTCTTATGGCCGGCCACATCATGGAGTCTAAAAAGGAAAAAATTTTACAACAAAAAATTAAAGCTTCCTTTTAAACCATGATGTCTACAAAAAGAAAAGTTTTAAATATAATTAAAACTTCCTTATTTGTGGTCTACCTTTAAAATAAAAAATTTTAATAACAATTAAAATATCTCTTTTTAAATTTCCTATTGCACATGACAATAAAAGAAAGTTTTAAAAATTAATCTCTCTCTTTTAAAACATGTAGACAACTGCAAAAGATGACAGATTAATTAAAACTTCTCTTTTTAAATCATGGCTACAAAAAAGGAGAGTTTTATAAAAAATTAAAAATTTTATTTTAAACATTATAGACAACTATAAATAAGGAAAGATTTTAACAAAATTAAAATCACTCTTTAATTTTTTGTAGATAGCTATAAAAGGAAAGATTTTAAAATCTAAAACTCTCTTTTTAAAACCATGAAGATGACTATAAAAGGAAATTTTAAAAATAAAATTTATCTTTTAAATCCCTTTCATGAATGACTACAAAAGGAAAGATTTTAACAAAAATAAAATCTCCCTTTAATCTTATGTGGTCGGCCCCATGCTTGAACACCAAGCATGGTTTGACCGGCCACTACTTGGGCTCCAAGCCTATGCTTAGTCGACCCTCTTTCTCCAAGCAAGGTTGTGTCCGGCCTATTACTTGAATAAGAAGTGGATTTAGTGGTTATAAGGTTTTATAGAGGTTACAACAGGGACCGAGAGGAGAAATTGATTTTGGTCTCCCGATGAGCTTGAGCTTCCTATGTTCGCCCCGAACATCCAGCTCAAGTTCATCAATAATAACTCATACCACTAAAGAGTTATTATTGAACTATCGCACCAATCCCAAATTACATTATGGGCTCCTTCTTATTATGAGTGCATTAATCTCCCTGTGCTTAAGATATAGAATGTCCACTAATTAAATGAGTTACTGACAACTCACTTAATTAATATCTAGCTCCAAGAGTAGTACCACTTAACTTCATTGTCATGCCAGACTAGGTCCACCTGCAGGGTTTACATGACAATCCTTATGAGCTCCTTAAGGGGACATCATAAACCTAGTTTACTAGGACACAGTTTCATTTTATAATTAACAACACACCATATAAATGATATCATTTCCCAACTTATCGGGTTTATTGATTTAACGAGCTAAATCGCACCCTTTGATAAATTAAAGAAATAAATAAATATTAAATATATGTGTTTGTTATTATATCACGATTAAGAGCACACACTTCTATAATGACAGAGGTTTTGTTCTCTTATATAGTCAGTATAAAAAGAAACTACCTCAAATGGTCCTGCTCAATACACTCATAGTGTACTAGTGTAATTTTATAGTCTAGATAAACTAATACCAAATTACACTACAACCACTTCAATGGTTTGTCCATCCATTTTGGTTGTGATCTACTATTTATAATTTATAAGGATCTGATAACATGATCTTCTATGTGTCTCCTCACACCATGTTATCTACAATATAAATTAAATGGACAACTACACTTAGCTTAAATATAGGCATTTGACCAATGTGATTCTTGTTTCTAAATAAATGTTTATCCAAAAAGGTAGACTTTTAGTATACATTCCAACAGAAATTATGGATCTATCTTAGGAAAGGTGTCAGAGCACCATAATGGTTGGTCATTTTTTAGAAAGGCATTGATATTCGTGCATAGAGGAATTATAATACTATAAAAGAGGGTCTGCACCTATATGCACATGTACGCAATGTCTCGCTATCACAGTTCATAATTCGTTATTGCAATTCTCCATCTTCTCCACTCGTTATTTGACTTGAGCGTCAGAGTGTTATTGCGTCGGGGACCCCTCTTTGGCCCAATAACTAACGCTCTCTTCTCCCAGTTTTGTCTCTGTCGTGCAAGTTCTTCCAAGCCACTAGGATTTTAGTTTTCTTACGGTCAACAGTAGAACCACCTATCCTGTGTGTCATCTCCCCCGATTTTAGACAGGATTAGCTTTGTTGGTTTTTCCCTAAGCTCGAGCTTGGCTCAAGTTTATTTCAAGTTTTAATTCTTAAGTGCGAGCTCGGTTCATAATGAAATTAAATAGTTCATTAATGGCTCGAGCTTGATTTAAAAATAGTTCATTTAAAAATTAAACGAGCTTTGTTCCAGTTTGACTCGTTAACATATCATTTTTAGATTGTTAAATAAGACCAAGTTCTAACTCATTAGGCATATAATTGAGCTCGGGTAAACTCTGTTTATATATATATATAGTCTTATTTATGAGTGGATCAAATCTTGTTAATAATGATTTTAGCTGGAAATCAGGCTCAACTTGACTCGTTAATTTAATCAAATGAATTTGAACGATTTTTTTTTAATCTAGACCCAAATAACTTGTGATCAGTTTGGCTGATTTACCCCCCTAATTTTTTTTAATCATCCACTACAAAATATCTTAAAAACTGTCCTAGTGCATTAGATTCTGCATCAACTACACTGACACTTAAAACTACCAACAACTTACAGCTCCAAGGAAAACCATGGCCACAGAGCTAGCTCGTTCTGCACTCATTACTCAACTCATAGAAAATCTCAAAACCCTTCCATCACTGCCACACCAACACTCAAGTTTCTTTGAGTTGTTGAGTCAACTCAACTCAGAAGAATTAAGTTGAGGTCAAGGACTCAGCCATGCATGCGCCAGAAAGGAAAGAAGAACAGTGGCTTTAAGTTGCTGCAGGAAGACCACGTACTGCATTTGTGCATCTAATGCCATCGTTTCCCAAGACGTTGCCATCGACCAAACGGACGACAAATTAAAGGGCAGACACTCTACTCGAGTTCCCATGCTTTTCCATACTGTTCGATCTTCATGCTCTTGTTTTGGTCAAGCAATTTTGTTTGTGTCTTGCAAGGCACGACAAAACAGTTTTATCGCCGATCGGGATGACAAATAAAAGAGGCGAAGTTTCCGCAGCATTGAGTAGATTCTGGGAGTGTCACTGTGTCACGTTAGATTGCAGAACGCCACCTACTTCAGGAACACCATTGGCAAGTAGCAACTTCAAGATTAAGAATTATGCCTTAAAAGAACAACTGGTTTTTCTTCATATAACCCTAAACCCTACAAAACCTTATTACTGATGCCTCATTATGGTGAATAACGCACACAAGATTTAGGATAAAAGACAACTGCATTAGAATTTAATACATTTGGTTATTGATACGGTGAATAAAGTGGGACTCCTGAAGTTGGGTTTGACGTTAAGAAAATCGACTGATGTGATGGTCAAAATCAAGATAGGGTCAACTCTCAGGTCGTATTGATGTATGTTGAAATAGGTCCAATGTCATTGCTAAGTGCTCTGGCCGATCGGACCAAAAGGTCGATCGGATACGCTAGCTAGGCACATTGTTCGACTAGACCAAACTCTATATTCAAGTATAGCGGTCGAGTGCAAGATGTACCCCGACATAAAGTCCAACCGGACATATTGTCTAAGTAGATTCCGAATCCCTAACATAAACCTGGTCGACCCAAAGGCCGGTCAGACCTTAGGGGTTCAGCTCTCCACTTCTCCAAATACAAGACTCTCGATTTACATCCGCTTGACTCTAGCATCAGTCGGATTTACAGGGTCAATTCTCCACATGAAACGACTCCTAGTTTATAGTCGGTCGACCTAGAGTCGGTCGTCGGACTCTTTCTCGAAGACAACATTATCAGAGAATCGTAACAACCTGTCAAAGAATATGTCATTACTTTGACATATGGAACCTTCCTCAACCTATAGGAAGGTTGTCATATATATTCTATCACTCAACATACTATAATACGAGACATTCTTTGTCGCCTTGTTAATGCGGAGATTACAAAAGTAGTATAAAAAAGTGGTCATCTCTGCTGGCCAGAGAGGCGTATGAATGCATGCGCATCCGCACACTCGCGCATCTAGATTGTTGTTGGAATGTATACTGAAAGCCTAAGCTTTGTAAACATTTATTATGAATAAAGAATCACATTTGGTCTAATTGTCTACATTTGTTTGTAGTTGTTCATTTAATTTATATTGTAGATAACATAGTATGTGGTGTCACATACAGAAGATGATGTTATCAGTACCTTATAAATTATAAACAGTAGCTCACGACCAAAATGGAAAAGGAACAAACCATTAGAAGGTCGTAGTGTAATTAGGTATTAGTTTATCTTGACTATATAATTACACTAGTACACTCAGAGTGTATTGAGTAGGACCATTTGAGGTCGTTTCTTTTATACTGACTTTATAAAGGAACAAAGACCTCAGTTATTATGGAAGTGTGTGCTCTTAATCCTAATATAATAACAAGCACATATATTTGATATTTATTTCTTTAATTTATCAATGGGTGAGATTTAGTTCGTTGAATCAACAAACCCGATAAGTTGGGAAATGGTATTACTTATAGTGTGTGTTGTTGATTATAGAAGGAAATTGTGTCCTAGAGATACTAGGTTGATAATGTCCTCAAGAGGAGCTCATAAAGATTGTTATGTTAAACCCTGCAGGTGGACTTAGTCCAACATGACAATAAGGTTGAGTGGTACTACTCTTGGACTTAGATATTAATTAAATGAGTTGTCAGTAACTCACTTAATTAGTGGACATTCGATATCTTAAACATAGGGAGACTAACACACTCATAATAAGAAGGAGCCCAAAAATGTAATTTGGGATTGGTGCGGTAGTTCAATGATAGTTCTCTAGTGGAATGAATTATCATTGATAAAATTAAGTTGTGTGTTCGGGGCGAACACGGGATGCTTAATTTTATCGGGAGACAAAAACCAATTCCTCCTCTCGGTCCCTATCGTAGCCTCTTATTTATAGAGTTCTATACCCACCTATACCCACCTTCTATACCCACCAATAAGGGGCCGGCCAAGCTAGCTTGGGAACCAAGCTATGAGATTGGGTGGCCGGCCCTAGCTTGAACCCAAGCTAGTAGGGCCGGCCAAAATAAATTAAAAAAGAAATTTAATTTTAATTTTTATTATAATGTGGAAGATATAATTTAAAGAGAATTAGAATTAAAATATTTCTCTTGTAAAAGATTTACAAAAGATTAAAGAAAGAGATTAGATCTCTTTCCTTATTTGTAGATTGGAGAGATGTTTTATTTTCTCTTTAAAATTATTCACATGTTAATAAAATTAAAATTATAGATATTTCCTTTTATTAACCATGAAGAGATTTTAAAGAGAAATTTTATTTTTTAAAAATTTCCGGAAACAAATTAGGAAGTTTTAATTGTTGATTAAAACTTGTCCTATTTTGTTTTCCAATGATGTGGCCGGCCACTTGAAATTGATTTGGGAAATTTTATTTTATTTCTCTCAATTAAATCAAGTCAAGGAAATTAAGGAAAATTTATTGTAATTAAATTTCCTAATTTGCCTAGGCCAAGGAATATAAAAGAAGGGGTAGGGGTGCATTCATGAGATACAACCTCTATTGTTTTCTCTCCCTTTTTCCTTGGTGTTGTGGCCGGCCATTACCCTCTCCCTCTCTTCCTCTTGTGGTGGCCAAATACTTCATCTCTCTTGGAGTTCTTGTGGTGGCCGGATACTACTTGGAGAAGAAGAAGAAGAAGGAGAGAAAGTTAGCATCTCTTGGAGCTTGGTTAGTATTTTGATTTTCTTCTTTGGTAAAGTTCTTCCTTTGTGGCCGAACCTTGCTTGGAGGAGAAGAAGGTGGTTGGTGGTTTCTCATCTTGGTAGATCGTTGCCCACACAACGTCCGAGGTTAGAAGAGGAATACGGTAGAAGATCAAGAGGTTTTTCTACAAGGTATAATTAGTAATTTTTATTTCCGCATCATGCTAGTTATTTATGGAAATAATACCAAATACAAGAGGCTTATGATCTAGTATTTCGAATATGTTTTTCGATGTTGTGTTCTTTTGTTTTCTTTCTTTTCCTTGTGATTTGATTGTTCTCTTTGGTTAACCTAAAGTTATTTTAGGAAATTAAATATTAGCTTTCTATTAAAGGTTTTGTCTAGTCGGTGGTGGTTGCTCCCATATCCAAGAAGGCCATGTGCCTCGCCACGTCAGTACTGGGAACCTTTTATGGAAATTAGTATTTAATGGAATTAATAACTTAAGGAGACTTGGGTCGAACGTGTTAAGTTCCGCAGGAGATCCAAGTTAAAACCTAAAAGAACAAATAGATTAAGTTTTGGATCAAACGTGTTAAGTTCCGCAGGCGATCCAAAATTTAATTTAAAAGAACACATGGTAGCTAGGAAAAAAGTTCAGACCTTTGTACAAAATTTTTGTACAGTGGAACCTCTAGGTTTTCCGAGTAGCAACCAACAACTGTTATTTCACTGTTCATCTTCTTGTTCATTTCACTTGTCTACTGCTCTGACTTGAGAGCGTCAGAGTGTCTACATCAGGGACCCCTTCCCTGGTTCTCTCTCTAACATTCCAGTTGGTTCTGTCTATGGTGTGTATAGGTTCGCAGCTCTTAGCTTCAGGATCTCTTAGCACAATCTTCTTCCAGCTTAGAGTCTTCTCCTAGTTGACATACAAACCACCTCGATGCCTCCCCTAGCCAGTGCATCATCTCTCCCGCTTTCAGACAAGATCAAATTTAGTATCGTTTGTGAGAACTTCGTTTGAATCTGAAACGTGGAGTTGGAAGAAGTTGGACGACTCATCACTCTCACCTTATCACAAGAAGACTTGGAGCTACAGATAATAGTCTGAGTGCAAAAGTTACTGTAGCAACAACGACAAACAACGACAAACAACGACCGGTAGTCCTTTACCAAATGACCTAGCTACATCGATGATGAGCCCTCACACCGAACAAGGGACCCGAGTAAAAAGCCCAATTGGGTTCCAGCTGGTTCCTCCTCCACCAATGGTTGGCTTCAGGGAAGCACCTAAACAACTGATTAGTCTTCTGCACATGCCCCTATCTCTGATAGCATATCACCGGGTTGTGTTCCGTACACCTTTTGAGGGTGTGGGTCGAGCAGAGAGGCCCTAAGGATCATCTTATGGGAATGCACTTGCTCGAGACATCCAAAGGGGGAATGCTCCAATGGCTAACAGCTCCCCCAAGCGAATAAGTATGTCATTCTCCCAAGAGATTTTGGAGAATAAGCTACCAAATCATTTTCGACCATTAGCGATTGGAGAGTATGGAGGAGCAACTGACCCAAAGGACCATCTACTCAAATTTGAGAACACAACCATCCTCCATCAATACATGGATGGAGTTAAGTATCAAGGGTTCCTTACCACTCTTTTGAGTTCGGCACAAAGATGGTTTAGCCGGCTCCCGGTTGAATCCATTTGTTGCTTCACTGATTTTTGCAAGCCTTCTTGCACCACTTTGCCAGTAGTAGGAGGTATCAAAAGATTAGCCTGAGTTTGTTCAAGCTTAAGCAAGGGGTCAAAGAATCGGGTCAGCTCAACTCTAGAAGGTCAAAGGATCACCCAAGTGACCAGAGAAGAAACCAGCAATCGGAGAAGGCATTGGATGAGTTAGCACTGGGCTGACTAGTCTGGGCGCCCGGATCACCAGGGTGCCAAACAGGTGACTTGTCACAGTAGATCACTCTTCAGATCCACATCAACAATGATCCGAGCACCTGGACATGGTCCAGGTGCCTAGACATGAATATTTCAGTTGTTGCATAGAGATAGATTTTGTCACATTGGGGGCCCTCGGATCACCATCTAGGCGCCCGGAGTTCGCCATGTCAGCAACAGACAAACATGACTAGAGCACTATAAATAGATCCTTGGTTCACCTAGTTGAAAGACAACACTTGCATTCGAATTATTGTTTTCTATTTTCATTGTTTTGAGTTGTAAATCATTATATGGGGCTTCTCCGCCTCCGAGAACTTGCTCGAAGAAGGGGTTCTGATAATGCGCTTTATTTGTCATGGATTAGCAACCTTCCTGATTGCAAACTAAGCAAATTTGGTAGGCTCGATTAATTTTATGCAATTTATTTATACCTTATTAAAGTTTTTGTATAATTTAAGTTGAAAGCTTTGAGAAGAGTATTTTTATAATTTCAGGCGCATGAGACAAATAAGTGGTATCAGGGCAAGGTTACTTCAGAAGGACTATCCGTCTACCGAAGAAAAAGAAAATGATGGCCGGACCAAGCATCTTCTTGCCAAAGTTTGAGGGGGAGTTCATACATTGGAAACGCTGAATGGAGATATTTCTAAAATCGAATTTCGAAATGCTTTTAATAATCAAGTACGATTTTGTAGTTCCTGAGGATCAACAAGGTGAAAAGAAAGAAAAAATACCTATGGACGAAGAAGGAGCAAAGCGACTTCGTAACCAACAGTAGAGCGTCATACCACCTACTAAGTGTATTACCGACTCAAGATGTCAACCATATCGGAAGCTATACCTCAATTAAAGAAATCTGAGAGAAATTCCTGGAGCTCCATAAAGGCACACCCAAAGTAAAACTTGCACAACGGGACATTCTTCGGAGTCAGTTCACAAGCCTCCGCTTTGAAAAAGGTGAGACGGTGGCTCAACTACACTCGAATATCAAGGAGTTGATCACCGAACTGATCAATTTCAGTGAAACAGTAACCAGTCGGGACTCAGTCCACTACGCGCTCAACGCCTTTCCCAAAACTCAAGAGTAGGCCTCGATCATAAACGCCTATGATACATCTAAGGATTTGGAGGTAAGTACCTTAGAAGAACTTTTTTTAATTTTAGAATTACATAAATCTATATATGCAGGTACAAGAAAAGAGTCAAATCAGAAAGTAACACTGAGAGCCAATAAGAAGGACAACCCTAAGTCAAACTCAGAGATTGAAGCAGACCAAGAAACATATATGGTAAGAAAGTTTTTTTTTTTTAATCTAACAAGTTTAAAGAGATGTAGACCAGGAAAAATTCAAGAAGTAAAATAAAGGTTCGATGTTATAATTGTTAAAAAGAATGACACATAAAGGATAACTAATCAGAGCTCAAGAAAGAGAAAGAAAAAGGGTCAAGGCAAACTAAGCACAAGAATCTCATGACCACTGGGGATGAAAGTTCTTCATCTAAATCTGAGATGGAAGCCTATGCTAGACAAACACTGATGGTGAGTCACGAAGCACCAAGTAGCTTGGAAGCTAGAATCAATGAAGGGGAGCCACCTTAGAAGAATGCAATGATGCAGGGGAGAATCCAGTTTCAGACCCGACATGGTAAGGCATGTCTCTTACCTCCTGATCAATTACATTTTGGAATAAAGTCTATATCTAAGTCAATGTGTAAACTGAAAACGAAAAATGAACAATTGAAAAAAGAAAACTTAGAAATAAAAATAATCTTAGAAAAATCAGATTTATTAGAGGATTTCGACAAATTGAAAATGATAAGTTAAAAGAAAAATTAGAGCAATTGAAAAAGGATGATATATGTTCACATAAATTTAGAAATTTTCGGGGACTAAATTAGTATTTTAGATATCACAAGGGTTAAATTAGAAAAATAATAAGAAAATATATACCAAGAAATTTTTTTATTAATTCAGTAGGTAGGAACCTATTCGGATGCCAAAATCATGTCTAGTTTAAATTTTTCTTCAAATTTAATTGATTTGCTGGACAGAAATTGTCTTACTTAGAAAAATATATTTTGTGCACACTTTTGTTAGAATTCATTGTTCAAATTTTTTTTTATATTGATAAGACAATAAATTCTCTATTAGAATAAAATTTTGTCTAAATTTTCTGACCGTTAATGTATTTTCTATAAATATGATTTCAAAATAATAATTTTTAAAATAAAAAATTCATGAATAATTTTTGACAAATAATTTCCACAATTTTTTTTAAGTTTTAGTCACTGTTTAGGTGACCCTGATAATTTTTTAAATTTTATTTTTGATATTTACTCCTATTTTTAATATGATCAAAGGGGGAAAGAAAAGATTAAGTTTAGGAAGGTATAATGTTTTTTTGTATCAATTGTTTTAATTTACATATTACATGCTTTAATTTGCATATTTATTTACTTTACTATTTTGGTTTAATCCTAACTTAACTTGAGTTGATTCACTTCAAAAAGGAGGAGATTGTAAGTACCCCGTGTTGGTTTTGGTGTGGTCAACTAAGTTAAGTTTGCCTCTGCGTATTTGATGTCTTACGTTTGAGTGTGCAGGGACTTAGGAATACAAGAAGTTAAGCGGAAGACGTATGTTGGGATTCAATAAAAGTCCCACATTAGAAAGATTTTGAAAGATCATAGGGTTAAAAGGATGTAGAATATCTTCATTGACATGAGACCTTTTGGGGAGAGTCCAAGAGCAAAGTCATGAGGGTCTAGGCCTGAAGTGGACAATATCATGTTATTGTGGAGATATGTGAACATCCTTTTGGACATAACAAATGGTATCAGAGTCATGGTCCAGACAAGATGTCATGTGCGGTGACCTTGAACGAAATTGAGGGTAGGCCTGAAGCTGGTCATGAGCGACCAGATGCTCGTGGGGAGACCCAGAGTCGGTCAGGGTGATCAGATGCTTGTGTGGAGGCCCCGGAGCAAGTCAGGGTGACCGGATACTTGCGGGGAGACAAGTAGGTCAGGGTGATCGGATTCTTGTGGGAAGGCCCCGGAGCATGTTAGGGTGACCGGATGTTTACGGGGAGGCCCGAAGTAGGTCAGGGTGACCGGATGCTTATTGAGAGGCCCAGAGCATATCAGAGTGATCGAATGTTTGCAGAGAGGCCCAGAGAAGGTCAAGGTGACCGGATGCGGATTCTCGTGGGGAGGCCTAGAGCAGGTCAGGGTGACCGAATGCTTGCGGGGAGGCCCGAACCATGAGAGTAATTATGGTCCTTTGTTTAAGGGGAGGATTGTTGGAGTTCAATCAAAGTCCCACATTGGAAAGATTTGATAAAGATCATGGGTTTAAAAGGATGTAAGATATCGCTATTGGCATGAGACCTTTTAGAGATAGTCAATAGCAAAGTTATGAGGGCTTAGGCCCAAAGTGAACAATATCATGCCATCGTGGAGATATGTGAGCATCCTTGTGGGCACAACAAATGGTATCAGAGTCATGATCCAAACTAGATGTCATGTGAGGTAGCCTTTAACGAAATTGAGGGTAGATCCAGAGCTGGTTATGAGTGACAGGATGCTCGTGGGGAGGTCCGAAGTAGGTCAAGGTGACTGGATGCTTGTGTGGGGCTCGGAGCATGTCAGAGTAACAAGATACTTACAAGGGGGGCGAGTAGGTCAAGGTGACCAGATGCTCACGAGGAGGCCTGAAGTAGGTCAGGGTGACAGGATACTCACGGGGAGGCCTAGAGCAGGTTAGGGTGATCGGATATTTACGGGGAGGCGAGTAGGTCAGGGTGACCGAATGCTCGCAGGGAGACTCGGAGTAGGTCAAGAGTGACTGGATGTAGATACTCGCGGAGAGGCCCAGAACAGGTCAGGGTGACTGGATGCTCGTGAGGAGCCCAGATTATGAGATTAATTGTGGTTCTTTGTTTGAGAGAAGGATTGTCGGGATTCAATCAAAGTCCCACATTGGAAAGATTTGATAAAGAACATGGGGTTAAAAGGATGTAGGATATCTCCATTGGTATGAGGCCTTTTGGGGAGAGCCCAAGATCAAAGCCATGAGGGTCTAAGCTCAAAGTAGATAATATCATGTCATTGTGGAGATATATGAACATCCTTTAGGCACAACAACGCAGCAAACGAGAAGAATGATATGAGAATCAAGTCAACAAGTTCAGTGCATCCGAGAGATGAGAAGCTGCGAAAGAGTACACCAATGAGGCGAGAAGGATGTGTGCGATGTTTCTGAGGGACAAGAAGCCGCAACGGAAGATTGCTCGTTGAGAAGTGACCGGAGAAAAAGCTAGCGACCGGAGAAGGTATTAGATGAGTTAGCACTGGGCTGACTGGTCTGGGCCCGGACCACCTAGTCTGGGTGTTCGGACCATCCGAGCGCTCGGACGTTCCGAGCGCCCGGATAGCCTAATCTGGGTGCCCGAACCACCAAGGTGCTGAATAGGAGCCTCGTTGTAGTGGATCACTCTTCGGGTTCATGATAGCAACAGTTCGGGCACCCAGACATAGTCCAAGCGCTCGGACATGAATCTTTTAGTCGTTGCATGGAGATAGACTTTGCCACGCTGGGGGCGCCCGGATCACCATCCAGGCGCTCGGAGTCCACCACGTCAATAATGGATAGACTTGACCAGAACACTATAAATAGAGCCCTGGTTTACCTAGTTTAAAGATAACACTTGTATTTGAATCATTATTTTTTGTTTTAATTGTTCTAAGTTGTAAATAGTTGTACGTGGCTTCTCTGCCTCCGAGAACTTACTCAAAGAAAAAGTTTTAATTGTGCACTTCATTCGTCTTGGATTAGCAACCTTCCCAGTCGCAAACCAAGTAAATCTGGTAGTAATTTTATTCAATTTATTTCTATCCTTATTAAAGTGTTTGTATAATTTAAGTTGAAAGCTTTGAGAAAAGTATTTTTATAATTTCAAACAATTTACCGTCCTCTTGTCGGCCGAATGGGTCCAACAGGCACAAGGGCTCCTTCCATCTGTTTGAGGGCGCTTTCCATGAAATAGACATGAGGGCGCCTTCCTTTTCCTTGAGGGCACCTTTCACTAGTCAGCTTGAACAGTTAACCTTCAAGAAAGGTTAACTCTTCCTTGTTTTTTATTTTGAGTGATTATCTGGTCGTCCAGAGTTGAACTCATCCGAACTCAACTCTGACCTTCTCCTCGAGCAGACTTCCTCTCGGCTTCTTGTCCCTCGAATGCTCTGGTTATGTTCTTCTCGTCCATACTTTTTCACAGTCTCTTAATCCCTCAGATGCACTGATCCTGTCAACTCGCTTCCCGTGTCATATTTCTCGCTTACCATGTCTTCGGCTTGACTTTTTGTGTTCCTAAGTTTCTGCACACTTAAACACAAGACATCAAATCAACACACAACCTAACTTAACTCGGTTGATCACATCAAAATCAACCTGGGGTACTTACAGTTATAAGCAAGCCTGCTCTCATGCTTGTCTCAGACTCTCGTGCCAATCGATCGAGTTATAAGTGAGCATGTCCTCGTGTCCATATTCCAAGGCATTCGGGTCATACACCATGCTCTAGACTTTCGTGTTAACCGACCGAGTTATAAGTGAACATGCCCTCGTGTCCATGTTCTAAGAAATTCAGGTCATACACTGTGCCTCCACTCTCCAAGACATTCGGATCATATATCGTGCCTTCAAACTCTCGTGCTACTCGGTCGAGTTATAAGTGAGTATACCCTCGTGCCTATCCCAAATTCTCGTGTCGAATGGCAGAGCTATAAGTGAGCATGCTCTCACATCCATGTTCAAAGGCATTCAGATCATACATTGTATCTCCACTCTCCAAGGCATTTGGGTTATAAACCATGCCTCCAGACTCTTGTGCCACTCGGTCGAGTTATAAGCGAGTCTAACCTCACGCCTGTCCCAGACTCTCATGCCACTCAGTCGAGTTATAAGAGAGCATGTCCTCGCCTCCATGTTCCAAGAAATTCAGGTCATACACTCTACCTCCACTCTCTAAGGTATTCGGATTATACACGGTGCATCTAGACTCTCGTACCACTCAGCAGAGTTATAAGGGAGTATATCCTTGCACCTATCCCAGACTCTCGTGAAGATCGACTGAGTTATAAGCAAGCCTGCCCTTGTGCCTATATCCCAGATAGGGGTGTAAACGAATCGAGCTGGCTTGTGAGCTTTTCGAGCCAGCTCAAAAAATATTTGATTCGTATTCGAATTTATTGAATTCGAGCAGAACTCAAACATGTTCAAACTTTTTTTAAGCCAAACTCGAGCCCAAATTATATTGTTCAATAGTTCGCGAACCACTCATGAGCCTTAATATTTTATTAATATAAGTTAAATATATATTAAATAAATAAATTTTGATCCTTTTGAATACATATTTTCGAGCAATAATTCTAATAGTTCATGAACATATTTGAATCTTTCGAGCTAAACTTGAACAAGAGCCTTAATTCAAACCAAACTTGAACAAAAAATTTTGAATTTTTCGAGCTTCAAATCAAGCTTAAACTCGAACTCGAATATACCTATTTCGAGCCAAATTTGAGCCTTAGATGTTTCTGCATATTCGTCTCAATTCAGTTTATTTACACCCCTAATCCCAGACTCTCATAGTGACCGACCGAGTTATAAGAGAGCTTGTGCTTGCGCCTATGTCTCCAACTCTCATGCCATCTGACTGTGTTGTAAGAGAGTCTGCCCTCGCAATTGTCCCAGACTCTCATGTCGACCGACTGAGTTATAAGCAAACACGTCCTCGCATCCATGTTCCAAGGCATTCGGGTCGTACACTATGTATCCACTCTCTAAGGCATTCGGGTCATACACCATGCCTTAATACTCTTGTGTCACTTGACCGAGTATAAGCTAGTCTGCCCTCACGCTTGTCCTAGACTCTCATTCCGATCCACCGAGTTATAAGCGAGTCTGCCCTTGTACTTATGTCCCAGACTCTTGTGCCGACTAGCCGAGTTATAAGCGAGTCTGCCCTTGCTCCTATGTCCCAGACTCTTGTGTCGTCCGACTGAGTTATAAGCGATCTTGCCCTTGTGCTTATGTCCTAAACTCTTATGTCGTTCGACCGAGTTATAAGCAAGTTTGCCCTGCCCTTATGTCCTAGACTTTTATATCGACTGGTCGAGTTATAAGCAAGCCTGTCCTCGTGCCTATGTCCCAAACTCTCATGTTATCCGACCGAGTTATAAGAGAACCTATCCTCATGCTTATGTCTCAGAATCTCATGCTAATCGACCAAGTTATAAGCAAGCTTGCCATCGTGTCTATGTCACAGACTTTCGTGTCGTCCGATTGAGTCATAAACAAGCCTGCCCTCGCACCTATACCCATAACTCTTGTGTCGTCCAATCGAGTTATAAGCGAGCCTGCCCTTGTGCATATGTCCCAGAATCTCATGTCGATTGATCGAGTTATACGTGTGTCTGCTCTCGTGTTTGTCCCAGACTCTCATACTGACCGATCAAGTTATAAGTGATCTTACCCCCGCATCCATATTCTAATGCATTTGGGTCATACACCGTGCTTCTAAACTCTCGTACCGATCGGTTGAGTTATAAGCAAGCATGCTCTCGCGTCCATATTCCAAGGCATTCAGGTCATACACTGTGCCTTCACTCTCCAAGGCATTTAGGTCATACACTGTGCCTTCAGACTCTCGTGTCACTTGGTCGAGTTATAAGGGAGCCTGCCCTCACGCCTGTCCCAGACACTCGTGCCAATCGGTCGAGTTATAAGCGAGCATACCATCACGTCTATATTTCATGGCATTCAGGTCCTTCACTGTGTCTCTACTCTCCAAGGCATTAGAGTCATACACCATGCCTCCAAGCTCTCTGCCACTAGGATGAGTTATAAACGAGCCTGCCCTTGCACCTATGTCCCAAATTCTTGTGTCATTTGACTGAGTTATAAATGAGCATACCCTCGTGCCTATGTTCCAAACTCTCATATCATTCGAACGAGTTATAGGCGAGCTTGCCCTCACACGTCCCAGAATTTCATACCAACCAACCAAGTTATAAGCGAGCCTGCTCTCGTACCTGTCCCAGACTCTCATACTGACCGATTGAGTTATAAGCGAATCTACCTTCGTGCCTATGTCCCAGACTCTCGTGCTGACTGGACGAGTTATAAGCGAGCTCGCCCTTGCGTCTATGTCCCAGACTCTCATGAAGTTAGACCGAGTTATAAGCGAGCCTGTCCTCACGCCCGTCCTAGACTCTCATGCCGATCGAACTAGTTATAAGCGAGCATGCCCTCGTATCTATGTTCCAAGGCATTTAGGTCATACACTATGCCTCTACTCTCTAAGGCAATAAGGTCATACACCGTGTCTCCAAACTCTTGTGTCATTTGACTGAGTTATTATCGAGCCTGTCCTTGTGCCTGTCCCAAACTCTCATGCCGACTGGCCGAGTTATAAGCAAGTCTGCCTTCGTGCCTATGTCCTAGGCTCTCGTGCCGACTAACCGATTTATAAGCGAGTCTGCCCTCGTGTCTATGTCCCAGACTCTCATGTCGTCCGACCAAGTTATAAGTGAGTCTACCCTCGCGCCTATGTCCTAGACTCTCTTGTCGTCCTACCATGTTATAAGCAAGCTTTCCCTTGCGCCTATGTCTCAGACTCTTGTGTCGTCCGACCGAGTTATAAGTGAGTCTGCTCTCGTGCCTATGTCCCAAACTCTAGTGTCGTCCGCTCGAGTTATAAGTGAGTTTTCCCTTGTGCCTATGTACCAGACTCTCATGCCGACCGGCTGAGTTATAAGCGAGTTTGCTCTTTCACCTATGTCCTAGACTCTCATGCCAATCGACCAAGTTATAAGTGAGTCTGCCCTCACGCTTATGTCTCATACTCTCGTGTCATCCGACCAAGTTATAAGTGAGCCTGCCCTCGTGCCTATGTCTCAGACTTTCGTGCTGTCCGACCGAGTTATAAGCGAGTCTGCCCTCCCGCCTGTCCCAGACTCTTGTGCTGATCGACTGAGTTATAAGCAAGCCTTCCCTTGAGCCTATGTCCCAGACTTTCGTGCTGACCGGTTGAGTTATAAGCGAGCATGCCCTCACGTCTGTTCTCAACTCTTATCACAATTGTGAACTATTCGAATGGGCAATGCTCCCGGCATAAAACTCGAACAGTAGAAATAGGGTCGAGCGTCCAAGCTAATAACACTAAAGAACACAAGTGTCTAGTCAGTCAATGTTGCAGCTTCTTTTGACTAGACTTGAAAGGGAGGCTAGTGATATTATGACTAGTAAGGTGGGACCACCGAATTTGGGTTTGACGTGAAGTCGGCTAATGTGACGGTCAAAGTCAAGATGGGTCAACTCTCAAATCGTATCGATGCCATGTCGAAATAGGTCTTGTGTCATCACCAAGTGCTCTGGTCGATTGGACTAAAAGGTTGATCAGACACGCTAAGTACATCGCTCGGTTGAACCGAACTTTATATTAAAGTATAACGGTCGAGTGCAAGATGAACCCCAACATAAAATCCGACCGGATATATTATCTAAGCAGATTCTGAATCCCCAACATAAACCTGATCGACCCAAAGGATGGTCGAACCTTAGGAGCTCAACTCTCCATTTCTCCAAATGCAAGTCTCTCATTTTACATCCGTCCAGCCCCAGCGCCATTCGAACTTACAAGCTCAGTTATCCACATGAGCATAACTCATAGTCTATGGTCGGTCGACCCAGAGTCTATCGGACTCTCCCTAGGAGACAACATTGTCAAAGAATCGTAACAACCTGTCAGAGAATACGTCATTACTCTGACATATAGAACCTTTCTCCGCCTATAGGAAAGCTATCGTACATACTTCACCACTCGACATACTCTGACACCAGACATTCTTTGCTGTATCATTAATGCTGAAGTTATGAGAGGCGGTATAAAAAAGGGTTCTCTTCGTTGGCCACGGAGGCGCATTAATTCATATGTATCCGCACACTCGCGCATCTAGACTGTTGTTCCATTGTTCATCTTCTTCTCCATTTCGCTAGGCTACTATTCTGATTTGAGCATCGAAGCGACTGCGTTAAAGACCCCTTCCCTGATTTTCGCTCTAATGTTCCCATTGACTCTGTTTATGGCGTGCACAGGTCCGCAGCTCTTAGCTCTAGTATCACTTGGCACCATCTTCTTCCAGTTCAGAGTCTTCTCTCGGTCAACATGCAAGCCACCTCGGCGCCACCCCTAGCTAGCGCTCCATCTCCCCCGCTTTCTTTTTATATTGATTAGTAGCTCTTTGTACTTTCTCTATCCCTTACGCTAGTAGATTTTATCTTGTAACAATATAAAGTATCTGCATTTCCTTTCTGTCACAGCAATTTATCATGGTCGTGCAGTTTGTATCTTTCCATCGATGTCAATATCGCATTGCAGACGATGAGCAGGGGGAAACAACAATTAGTCTTTTCCCTTGAACTCCCAAATAGAAGAGAAAATTCAGGTAGTTGGGAGAAAAACTATTTAAGCTGAAAGAAATTGAAATTCCAGAGCATCCTTTAAGGGGAATGCTGAAATGTTGTGCTCAAGGAAAACAAGCATACATCCACTGTCGCATACCGATCAAACAAAATATGGCAATGCATTATCAATAGAAAAGCTACTAACTTATGTAAATTTCAAATGTAGCACTTCAAATACTCCATCCATTCTTGATGATCATTACCTCCATTATAAATTGATAATTGGAGCTTGTCTGATGCTGGTACCGTTTCAGTATTATAGGACCTGACACTGCTGGAGATTATACATGCCATTTTCTAGACCTGCATCAGTGTGTGCCATTTTTAGTCAAACACAATTTGCATAATCACTGCAGTCTCAGTTCTCATGCCTTTTCTCTGGCTCAAATGACAGGTTCAGAAAACATTGATGAAAAGATGCGACCACCGTGCTTTTTCCTCTCCAGCCACCAGTTTCTTGATTGCATTGCATTACCATTCAGAAATCCTGAAACTCTCATAACCACACACTGCCACAAACATTCAATGAAATCCAGAACTGGTTCTTTAGGCATTATCTCTACAGTTAAGCTCCTTCTCAACAGTGCTTCAGCAAGATTTGTGTCGTTGAGCTGCAGTCAAGAAGCAATAAGTGCTGCAGGTAAAAAGAGTAACTTGAAGGGAGCAAGCTCCATGTGGTCAAATGGAGCAGATCTCTGTGACAACCACTGCATTACATTTATCATGTGATCCTTGTTTGCTTTCCCATGTATGAGAAAAAAAGTGAACAAGTCATCTGATACTTCTGTGTGATATCTACATCCCACAAGTCAATCCTTACTGCACACTTCAAACTTTTTCTGTTCCTCTGTTCATCAGCTGTTGCCTTTGCATTGAAGAACGCAGAAGCAAACGACAGGCCAGTACAAGTTACTCCAAGCAAAGATGCCAGTTTTCTCCCAGTTGTAGCAATGTCTTATGTTGGTGATCATGCAATTAATTAATTAGCAACAGCTGACTTCCTGTTCAATTTTCTGTGCTGGTTTTACAACTTACAGCCATTTCTCACATGCATTTGCAGCTGTTTGCTATTGCTGTTGCTTGTGGCCCAGCTTGTCATGACTTGTTGATGATGATTCAAAACTGCAAATGGAAGTCTGTTTTCAATTATCTCCTTTGCAGATTAGGCGATTATCGACGTGATGGGCAAAATCGAACTTAGACATGGTTCCTCTGAGTGGAAGTAGATATAGAGCCTCAAAATTGAACCAAACAGAAACGTAGTCAGTCAGGTAGAGAGTTGCAACAAGTTGGCCCAACTTGAGGCATGATTCTGGTTCCTAAGATTCCTAAACTGGGATCATGCACGCAGGACCACAAACAAACACCATGGCTACCCGTGTGTTTTTGATCAAATATTTTGAAGCCTCAGATGTTTCCTGGCCACCATCACTACCATCTCCTCACCTGGTATAATTTCAAGCCAAACTCCAGGTCACACCTTAATCACAACACGTCAGAAATGAGCTCTTTTTCCATGAAAGGACGCACACGACTGTGATCTCCACAGTAGAGAACATGAGCAAGCGTGGTGATACTGATGCAGATGGCACAGAGGGTTTCTGTCTTTTCCCTTGTTCCACAGCCCACCTGCGGCATAAGAAGACGTTGAGTCGATGAGTTGGACTGGATCAAATAAAGAGTAGGAATGTGCGAAGAAGTAGAGTAGAGATCCAAGGAGAGGAGACCACCATCACCACCATGGCTGCCGCCTCAAAGGAAAAGAGATTTTCGACTTTATAACTTTTCATTTTGGTGAAAGATGACTCCTTTTTTGATGTATGCACAGTGAATGTTCCTTTCTCCCTGCTGCTAAGCTTCGAGTGGCACCAAGTTGGTAAAGCTGCCTCTACATTGCTTGAAGAAGTCAGAAATGGCGAGGAGGAAATTATATATATGGAGATGTAGAAGGGAGGAGGGGTTTTTGTGCTTTTGAGGAGAAAGATTGGATTTTTTAGGTCGGGAAGGAAATAAAGGAGGGATTTTTAGGTAGATGAAAGGGTTTTGGGATCTTAATCGCGTGGCCTCGTTGGAGGAGGACGACTACGGCGACCTGGCGGAAGCGTTGCCCGCCGGCGGAGAGGAGGATAAGAGCAATACGGTAGGGGTGGCCTCCGCCGACGCCGAATACAATGCGTCTAGCTCCGGAGGAGCTGTCGGTGACGAGGGCGAGGCGTGTTGCTGCGCCGGTAAGATCTTCGGATTTTCCATCCGCGCGGAGGAGAGCGATCCGCCGGCAGTCGTCACAAGGCAGTTCTTTCCGTTGGGCGGAATCGTCGGGGGTAGCGGAGGTGGTTCTGTGCCTCCGCCCCTGATGCCGCCGCCTGGTTCTCAATGGGCCGGCGGCCTCAGGTTCTGCCACTCGGCGGAGCGGGTGGTGGTCGGGAAGCCAACAGAGGTGCTGCATCCGGTGAAGAAGAGCCGCCGCGGGCCGAGGTCAAGGAGCTCCCAGTACCGCGGCGTGACCTTCTACCGGAGGACCGGCCGGTGGGAGTCCCACATATGGTCAGCTTCCTCGCACCTTTCACCGTTCCCAAACCATAAAAATTGAATCTTTAACCAGCTTTTTAGAGCTTCTTTGCTCATCTCTGTTTCTTAATCTTACCTGCAGGGATTGTGGAAAACAAATCTATTTGGGTAAGTAATGCAAGTTCAAATCACAAAGTCTACTGAATTCTGATAATTTAAGCCAATAACTTTCTGGATCATCCTCTACAGGTGGTTTCGACACTGCTCATGCTGCAGCGAGGTGAGACCCTCTCCACTCTCTCCTAAGCAAACTGTGACTTTAGTTTCCAATTTAGACACTCGACACACTAATTTCTGTCACAGGGCGTACGATCGAGCAGCGATCAAGTTCCGTGGCATCGACGCAGACATCAACTTCGACTTGGAAGATTACGAAGAAGATCTGAAACAGGTGTGTGAAGAACTCACTCCGCCTATTGCTCTAACTTGCCCCAGTTCATCTTCCTCTGTTGCAGATGGGCAATCTCACCAAGGAGGAGTTTGTTCATGTTCTTCGACGGCAAAGCACGGGCTTTCTGAGAGGCAACTCCAAGTACATTGGCGTCACATTGCACAAATGTGGGAGATGGGAGGCTAGAATTGGACAGTTCTTGGGGAAGAAGTACAATATTGTTTCCTGCAATGCATTACATTAAAGAAATGGAACTTGTATATTTCATGTTTCCTTTTGTTCCTTATGACCATTTGGCTATCATTTGTTAACAGATATGTGTATCTTGGGCTCTTCGACACTGAAATTGAAGCTGCTAGGTACGTTAAGTTTTCTGTTCGATGTGTGATCTTTAGTTTAAAGGATAGATTTTGCTTCTTGCTTACTTCCACCAGACATCATCGTTTTAGAGCTTATGACAAGGCTGCGATCAAGTGCAGCGGTAAAGACGCGATAACAAACTTCGATCCTAGCTTTTACTCGAATGAGCTCGATCCACAGAGTGGGTTTTCAATATACTCCCTCTTGTTATTGATCTGTTCATCATCGTTCTAAAGTTTGCATCCCAAACTTTTAGCTGTTTCTGTTCAGCATAATTTGGACCTGAGTTTGGGGAGCTCAGGATCTAAAGACTCAAATGGAAAGGACCAGGGAGTTTCACTCGGCGCAGAGCCTGAATGGAGTCGCAACACCAGAGTAAAGGTTTACTTGCCTACCATTCAACTTCACTTGTTTCTTCAGATAAGTTTTGCATTTAATTCTGTGTTTGTGGATTACTAGTTTCCTGAGATCGAAAGCAGAGCCTGTGAGACGAGCAAGTACCCTCAGCTTCTGAGGAGAAATGAAGCCTTTCCGTTTGTCGAAATCATTCCACCCAGATTTCATCAAGTAGGTATCCACATTCCTTCAACAAAGGTTTTTTTGCTGCTTCTTATGAATACAGTTTTGCCACACGATGCAGTATGCAAGCAGCACAGATGGCACGCGGTTCGGTTGGGGGAACAGCAGTAGAACTTGGTTGCCAGCCACTACGCCGTCGGCTCACTTCTTCTCGGCGGCCAATTCTGCAGCATCATCAGGATTCCCACCACAGACACCAGCATTGCCTTTCAATTGGCAACAGCAGAATGAGTACCAGTCAATTAGGCCAAGCTAAAAGAAAGCACAGGGATCTATTGCCTCCGCTGTAAAAGGACCCACTTTGGCCTTGTTTTGTTGCACCACTTCAACGAAACAACTCGAAGAAGGCAGTCACTTGGATGGCTGAACTCTGAAGGGAGTAGTGTTTGTGCGTTTTAAAGGGAAGGTTGTTCTCCCTTGTGTCTTAAGGGAAGGAATCTCCTCTTGCATAGTAGTTCAGATTTTTTGATCTAGTTCATGCAATGTAAAACTACTACTGGCTGCAAAAGTTTACATTGTTTTAGTGCAAGAGAACTAAGATTAAATTTTACATAAAGCTCCCCTTGGTTCAATATACATGGATAATAATTCAACACAAATCGTAAAACTATAGCTTTATTGTTCTGTTTCTACAACTAGGGAGAAGAGTAGAGAAATAAGCTCGTTATGAAGGAAAATTTTCACAACAGATTTGTTCTAAACAGACAAAATGAACCAAACATTGTTTCATACCACTAATGAAAACAAAAGAATTCATCCTTCTTTTGACTGGCAATATGTATATGTATAAATATGTATAATTTTATAGCGTTCTCATGGCACTGCAAGTTTGTGGCCTTTTTTCTCCCAGCAGGGAAGAAGAGAGGTGGCAAGGAAATAGGAGGGAAATGCCAAAAGAGCAGTAAGTGATTGTACCTCCACTCTGGTCCTTTGTTTGTCCTTGCGCTGTTTCACTTTACAACAAGGCGTACCTCAAAATGATCAACCATGGTCAAACATTGCACGTCCATGAATGAGCATCTCTGCACACAAATAAGATGGGGAAATCAGAAGTGCATCATTATGCTTGCTTATGCATTAATTAATCCCCAAGCTAAGCTAATAACATTACTAACTATACTGCAATTTAGATAAACTGAATATTAATTGTAATAAGCTAAGAAGATATGCAATATTTATGGGGTTAAGTTCCTACAAAAATTGTGACATATTCCATAGATAAGAAACAAGGAACATCATCTCGAATTAGAATGATGGCAATAGGATTCTCCTCTCCTCTCCTCTCTTTCCACACTACACAACAGCAATAACATTCATAAAAATCTCAATCATTCAGTAATGAAATGAGGGCTCATTTGTCAGGGTGTTGGCTCCTTTCTCCTTGCATCTAATCATCAATTGGGAAGACTTAAAAGATGAATGAGACTTACACCTGATCCTGTCCGAACGCTGAATCGATGGACGCTGGACACGTGACGTTCTCCTCTATCTCCAACCAGCAGCACCAATCTCCGACAAACCTGCAAGGAAGTCGGGCCGGGAAAGGGTTCCCGGCGACGATCCTCCGACGCTCAAGTCAGGCAAGAGGAAAATGCAGAGGTGACTTCGATAATCAGAGAATGCGTACTTCCGGCGAAGTCTGGGGGCTCTTATATAGAGTTATGAAGAGGCTCATGCACACATACCGAGGCTAACACGGGTCCTCTTACCATACCTCAGTATGAGCTTATCAGAAGAACTTGCCTGACACCATACTGCTATAGTCCGAACACCTCTCTGATGGGATAGCAGAACCTTCTGTCGCAAGGTTCTGCGTATGACCTGGTCGTTGGACATGCCTGTTGTCAGAAGATGTTCCCCGATGTCCCCTTGTCCTTGTCTTCTTTTACCCGCGCCGAGTGCCCACCCGCTCGGCAAGCACCTTATCGGTCCGAGCGGGTGGGATGCCCGGTCGCGTGCTCGGCTCGGCTGAGATTGTCCGTAGCATTGCTATTTTATGCCGTGGCCAAGCGGGTAGCACGCTCAGCCCTCACCCTGAGCGTCGGAGACCCGACTCTCCGCCGGATTGTCCTTGATTCTGTACTGATCCGTTCAACCGGTTGACCAGACCCTTATCCGGTCGGCTGAATCTCACACTGCCCTTGACTTTTGTCCTCCACGTGGCATTGATTCCCCTCAAAAGAGGTCCCCTGTCTATACCGCCGGATCAACACCAAAACAAGAGTGGCCAATGTTGAGCACATCAAACATTGGCAGTACAATCAAATAATTTCAGATAACTATGGCATTGGAGGCACCGCCTTAACTTTATCTGAGCAAATAAATTAGTAGAGTCAGGAAAACATACAACTATAGGAATCAAAATGAAAGGGCCACTTTTTAGAAAAAAGGAAGGCAAAATAAAACACTTTTTTCTTCCCTTCGATTGCTGCTGATGGAAGTATCAGCAGCTGGACAAGCAACAAGTTGCTTTTCTAGGAACAGAAAGGCTGCTCTCAACGCATCAACATCCACCCAAACCTTGTAGCCATTTTCACCAATTTCCTCTTGTCTGATTCCACTCTTTTTTTCCCTTTCCCTTTCTTCTCAATCTCTCTTTTTTTTTCTATCTCTCCTCAGAGTTTGTGCAGGGAAAGGGAAGACTGAGGATCATGGCATGTGATTGCATACCAACTGCTGCATGAGCACTCATTGCTGCTTTTTGCTGTGGCATCTGGGTGAGCCACTTAGATTTATGAAGGCAACAAACGAGGAAGAAGAAGAAGAAAAGGTGAGAGTGATGAGCAGTGCACACTGAGATGAATGTGTGGAATGGAAAAAGGAGACAATGCCAGTTTTCAGCCTACAACTCTCACCATTATCCGTGTTTTAAGAACCAGGGTTGAACCAGTCCGTGTCATGCAATCATCCTACTACATTACGAATGTGTAACTAAAATTTATAATCATTACAAAATGATTAACATATATAAGCATCAAGAGACAAGGGTCCTTCCAGTCTAGGGTTATGAGACCCATCCTATCATGTGAAGGATAACCAGAGCACCATCTCAAGTCGTTTATTTGGATGAATTTCTACAAATGGAGATTTGTGTTTATTGTTAGCATGTATCATCAATTCTAAATACAAATACGAAAGGAATCAAAATTAACATTCTTCTATGTGCACTGTGCACAAAGAGAATTAAAAAAAAAACAGAAACTGCAAAAAATGCATGCATAGAAAGATTAATCTAAATTAATTTTACTTGCATATAAGCTTACCTCATATGTAATCTGAAGCAATGTAAGGTTTCAAAAGTTAACGAGCACATGCAGCTCCAGACTTCAACACAACCTAATGTTTTAACAATGTGTAATGCTTGGACAAGAAATGAAAAGATTTTTGAAAGCTTAGGTTAGGGAGTGTTTGGTTTGTTTATATTTATATTTATATTTTTAGAAAATCATATTTTCCAATTTTTTGCAAAATGATTTTTTTTTCGTTTTCTTAAAAAATGCTCCTTTTTTTTTTTTTAAGAAAATGAACGTAGAAAATACAAATCAAACATATTCTCATTTTTTCCGAAAATAAAAATAAAAAATAACGTAGAAAATATAAACCAAACGTCCTCTTAGCTTTTAAATAAACAAAAAACAAAGGGGTAAACATGAAACATATATGAAACTTGAAGCAGAACGCAGTCAGTCATGCACAACCATGCCATAAAGAACCAACACTTATTTGTTTAGATTCACTGACAAACTTCCAATTAATTTAGAGAAATGAAAATTTTCTAATCATTGATTTAGTTCATCCTAGACAATATTTGCGTTCTTTTGGATGATTTTCTCACACACAAGTAAAACGATCGCCTGTAGTTCTCCCTTGGTTTTCACAAGGATTGGCCTTGCACAAGTCATTCTTTACTCTAGAAATGCACATATTACTTTCTACACTTTACTCTGACAAACTAGTGTTTGAAAGAGTACCTTGTATAACAGCTGAATACTGATCTTTAGCAAATTCGTATTTGCAAAAAAAAACAAGAGAAATAAGAATGTTAAAGAAAGAACAGACTGGGGTTTTAGGTTGTTGTAAAGAAGTTGGAATTGAGCACACAGTATGAAAACACTATATCAATTTGCCCAAAACAACTAATATAAGATGAGCAAAACTATGAAGTTTAGGTCAGTGTAAATTTCACACCGACGTAACTGATTTAGACAAATTGTAATAAAAATAAAAGAAAGACAGAGAAAAAAAATTAAGGGAAGCAACTTGGACAAGCTAAATCAAGCTTTCATGTACAAGCGTCCTCCCAGTCATCCGCCTCTTTTCTCTCTTTCTCACCAGCAGCAACACCTTGACTCATAGAGATCATCACATCCCCACTGGTCTTCACAATGGAGCCAGTGGAATCTTCGACATGATCAGCTGAGTCCACAGATAATGAATTCATAGCATCAGAATCAAGAATATTCCAGGGATTAGTTGCTGCTGGGATTGGTGCAGCCTCAATTCTCCTCGAAACAGGTGTTATGGCATTAACTCTAGAAGAAGACCAATCCCCTCCCCAAGAATCTGATACAGGGGCAACGACCTTCTTCCATGGATTGCTAACCTTTGAGGAAATTCCATCCTCTTTAGGCCTTGTTCCCCATGCATTATTCACAACAGAACCTGAAACCACTGCTGCTCCCTGGTATATCGATCCGTAATCTAACCTCAACAGAGCTGTGGCAGCCCTCGCTGGGTCGCTAAAAACTACTAAAGCATTTTTGCCATTTAACCATACCAATTCACATTCCCCTCCGAATCTTAGCGCCAAGGCACTGATATCTGCATCACGAGGCAAATCGAGCATTGAAACTACATGTCGAGGATCCATGTCGACAACAGGGTCAAAGTGTGGAGGCAGTGAAGCAGCTACTGGTACTCCCGGCTTGGAGCCCAATATCCCAGCTGGAGGTCTTGACTTGGGGGTAACATGAACAACTAAGAATCGTTTTGGCTCCCAACCTGCAGCTTGGACTGTAAGTTTCCATCTTTCTGCTATGTGCCAAACTACATCTCTCTTTTCTTTCAACATAGGACAAAAGACATGTACTTTGACTCCACCTCCTTTTGTCTTTCCAAGCACCAAAAACTTAAACCTGTCCTCCACAGACAAAACCCATTTAGGTTCCTTTCTAAAGAACTCAGCAAGGAGATCAGATGATGCTAAATTTTCACCAAAATGCAAAGCATCCAAATTGGGAGGAGTTATGTCGAATGCATCTGCAAGGACACGCTTCCTTTCCATCTTTGCACACTCTTCGTCACAAGATAGCTTCCTCTGCCAAAGAGGGACCTTCTTTCCATTGGCCTCCATGGGAAGCAATGGAGTGGGAAGCCTCAGAAGAATGGATGCTTCTAGTATAGTATCAACATGGAATCCATTGGTGCTTCCTCCAGCACCACAAGGAACAGTTGCAGTAATTCTATCACAAGAACAAGCTAGCGTAACAAGGACTTGACACCTAAGATCTGGGCAGGACTCCAATGGATGGCATGGTGCACCACAAGTGTGCTTGCAATCCCTCCTTGGTGCACCACAGACCTGTCCACATGAAGGCTTCACACTCAAATCAGATGCAGAAGCACAGGAAGTATCACATGGAGGAGGATGGCAAATCCTAACACACGTATGTATCCCACATTGGCGAGTCTTACCACAAAGTTGATTGCATCTAATATCCTTAGATCCACAAGGTATGTTCCTCAACAGCAAATGGCCTCCAATACATTCCTTCACAATTGGCACCGTGCAAGGTGGACAATCTCCAAAATGGCAAGTGTGGGAGGCTGGGTGGCCACATGGTTGGGGCACCAAGCAAGGGTGGGGGCAGGATGGTATTGAAGTACCACAAGGAAGTGGCGGTGGAATTGATGTCTTCCCGCAGGCACATGTTAAATCAGTGAATATAGTTTCAAGACAAGGTGGGCAGTAACCACTGTGGCATAGCGATTGGCAAGAGTGTTGACCACATCTGAGCTTTTTTCCACAAAGTATGGAGCACAAATGAGGATCCCAATCACCACCCGAAAGCTCCCCACCGTTTTTAGAAAGAGGACAACAGCGTTCAGTGCACCTATGCCTGCCACAAGTCTTTTTCACACCACAGGACTTGTTGCAGAGAATTTTTTCACTACCTTCAGAGATCTTGTAGCATTCCACTTTTCTACTTGAAGAAAGACATCGGCATTTCTGGTCAACCAATACCAAACAAGGAGGGCAATCTCCCTCGTGGCAGGTCTCCTTGCACCTATGAATCCCGCAATGAAGAACTCTTTCACAAATTTCAGAACAAGTGGGAATAGGATCCAGACAATTTTTCCTTTCATATTTCAATTTGGTCTTCCCACAATGGCAGCTTTTTATCGCATCTGGTTGCAACATGCACTCTCCACAAGACCCAGGATGACAATTCTCTCGGCAGAAATGATTCCCGCAGGAAAGAATACGACCACAGACAGAATTGCACGAGAAGACGCCATCTTGAATGCCTTCAACGTTTCCCTTTATCACCATATCACCACAAAGTACAACCTCGGTCTTCTTCTTACAAAAGCAAACAGTAGTAACACGGACTAGGCAGTGGCTACACGGACCTGTGTGGCAAATCAATTCACACTGGTGGCGGCTGCATGAAAGGAGATGATTGCACCGCTGCCCACAGGAGAAGGGACTCTTTTGATCGGAGCACCGTCGGACAATCGTCGTTTTACCACATGGGCAAGGCCGGCTTGGAGCAAAGGTCTTGCACGGTGGGCATGGCCCAGGATGGCACTGTAGGACGCACACATGGAGACAACGGTAACAGTCATCACCATCCTCGGAGGTATTGTGAGACAGAGCAGTCCGATCAAGAGACTTTTTGCAGGGTTCACCGCAGGAATGGGGGATGAGATAAAGATCATTCGGCGGATCCCGTCGGCTACCACAGAAGCAAGTATAAGATAGCTCCTTGGCGGGGATGGATTGCACCGATTGGCACCCAGGGCACCGCCATCCCCCGCTGCCACCACTGCCGGCGGACGAGGCATCGGAGGACGAAGGCGAACGGGCCCACTTGCGAATGCAGTGAAGGTGGAAGATGGAGTAGCAGCTGGAGCACGACCAGATCGCAGCCGATCGCCGCACCATCTCGTAGCAAATCATGCACTCCACCGTCCCCTTCACCAGGTTATCTTGAATCTCTTGGACCAACTGCGGCACGGTGAGGTCCATTCCGGTTTCCGACGTCACCATCACGGCGGGACCCGGCGGGGATGGCCGGGGATGGCGGTGTTTGTGTCGGCGCGCAGGTTCGCAAACCGTAGGCGGCGGCGGCGGCGGCGGCGTAGGGAGGATAGGGGCGGGGGCGGATCCGCGGGGGATCCATTCCTGGCGACCACCGGAGGGAAAGGGAGGTCGGTGGTGGGGGCGGGGCCTTCGGTCGTTGCGGTGTTGGTGCTGGTGGTTTCTCTCGGCGGCGGCCGGGTGCATCCTGGCCGAGGTGAATCCTTCGATTTGGGATCTGGTAGCCGTGAGGTTGGCGAAAGGGTGAATGGGAAACCCTAGGGGACGATAGAGAACAAGAGGGACGAATCCTCTGCTGCGATATATACGAATTGGCGATGGATTCTATTCGTGAAAGCCACCGCCTTAAATATTGTCAAAAAACTTAACCCTTTTATTTTTTTTTTAAAAAATAAAATATATACTTTTTAAAAAATATTTAGTCAACGTCTCAAAAGGATTCCATATATGATATATATCTAATATATTATTCGCGAGACAAGTCATGTAATAAGGAATAACGGTAATTTATGCAAAGATGTACTTGGAATTATGAATTGACCAAAGATGTATTATATTTTGAGATTTACCAAATAGTATATTTAATTTTCTATTCTTCTCCTCCTATCTTTTAATCATTTGTCAATTTCTTTTCTTTTTTTTTTTATGCAATTTTTTTTCTCTTCCCTCTCTTCAATGCAGCAATCCTCCCTTTCTTTCCTCTCATCTTCTCTTTCCTCGCTCTTTTTAAGATATGCATGCATGCAAAGTATAATATGGGCATAATATTATTTCATATCAGACCCACGGGATTAGAGTTTAACATATTTTCTTTAATACATTTTAACACCATTTCAAGTGAGAGGACTGCAAGGAGTCAAACGGTGCCGTCCA
This sequence comes from Zingiber officinale, assembly GCF_018446385.1. Taxonomy (NCBI): domain Eukaryota; kingdom Viridiplantae; phylum Streptophyta; class Magnoliopsida; order Zingiberales; family Zingiberaceae; genus Zingiber; species Zingiber officinale. The sequence goes on from NC_055992.1 coordinate 128,302,006, forward strand.
TTTCATATTTTGACTTCTCTGAAAGTGTTAAAATATGATAAAAAAGAATCGGCTAAAACAACTTAATGTGGACTTGATATGCTTCATATCAATCCCATGTTAGGTTATTTTAGTTGATTTTTTCTATAATATTTTAACACCTCTGGATCAGTCAAAATATATAATAGACGACACCATTCGATTCCTTGCAACCTCAGAAATCCATAGGACTTGAAATGGATACAATATGAAATCTTTAGGTCTATTAGTGGGTTTTGACCGAAACTCACTGATGGACCTAGAGATCTCAGATTGCACTCATTTCAATTCCTATGGATTTATGAGGTTTCATGGAGTTAAAATATGCTATCAATTGTTTATTTTAGCTTCTCGGATGTGTTATAATATAATAAGAAAGAATCTGTAAAAATTTTCACGTTGGACCTTAAACATGTATCAGAAGTTAATTCTTTTCCCCTATCAAATATCGACAACTAGTCAATGCTTATTAACTAGGGTTGTACATTAATTATCAGCCTTCTGTTCATCTTTCAATAACATATTGATTATTACTTTAACTCGGGATGAAAGTGAACGGATATATTCGCTATACAATTTTTTAGCAACACAACTTAAGCAGGATTTGCTAAATTAGCCTCTCTGCAAAGTGATTAGCATAAAGTAGTTTTGAATTATCTAGATTGTACTTTACATGCCATCTAAACTATTCATTCTAATATTTGATGCTAAAGAAGTAAGACATATAAAAAGAATAGCCAAAAAAAATTAGGAAATCGATATGACTACATGATGACTTTGAGAAGATATAGAGATAGAACAATGTAATGCTACCAATCTAACAGATAAAAGGAAAGAAAATGGATCTAATTCTTCTTTAGACTGACATTTTTGGTTCATTTTAGACCTTTTTTTGGCTATCCAAAGTTAGCAGACATAGGTGAGGAGCATAAGGTGTTGATCCTCTTTCACTAACGAACTTTGAGGAAGAATCATAATACAGTAAACATGTATCAGCAAGAATAAAAATCACAACACAATAATCATGGAGATTTTTCCATATTACATTATATCACCTCCGAGAAGCCGAAATAAACAATTGATAGCATATTTTAACTCCTTGAAACCTCATAAATTCATAGGAATTGAAATGAGTGCAATCTAAGGTCTTTAGGTGCATCAGTAGGTTTCAGTCAAAATCCACTGATGGACCTAGAGATCTAAATTGCGCCCATTTCAAAATCTGTGAATTTCTAAGGTTGCAAGGAATCGAATGGTGTCATCTATTGCATATTTTGATTGATTCGAAGATGTTAAAATGTTATAGAAAAAATCAACTAAAATAACCCAACATGGGCCTGATATGGTTCCATAATTGGAACCTCAGCTTTAGCAGAAGCACCTGTAAAATTTGAAACTAATGAAAATGACATAGTATCTGAAACTAAAAGCACTATGGTAGAGACATTAAAACATACTATATCACTAGTTGGCAACAATCTTCAGGTAATGTTAAAATGCGATAGTTGTTTCCTCTTGTCAGTTAGTTCGGAGCATGTTCTTTTTTATTGACATGACATGTATATACTTAGAGGATTGAAGAACTGCTATGAAAAAATGTAAGCAGCTAATTCCTGTGACACCTACATTACCAAAATCTAAAATAACTTCCTAACTTCTGCCTCATGGTAAAATATTTGCTTTCTTAGTTTCATAGTTGTTGTATGTATGGAATCTTTTCCCTCGCTGCTTATCAATTTTTTGTTTCTTTTTATTTATGTTAGTAAGAATTTCTATCAAAATTGCTAAAAGTTTCTTCCAAATATTTGGTTCATGGAATGAGTGAGCAATACATTTCTAGAATGTGATTCCTCATAATACAAGGAATATTTGTGCAAGATTAACATGTTTGGCCATTCGTAAATTTACAAGAATGCTAAATTTTATGTCTGTGGATCAAGTATCCCATTTTACTATGTTGAAATCAATTTTTTTCTCATTTTATTCACTCTTATGCCATTGAAATTAAAGGTTGCACACAGTCTTCTTAGAACCTCAAACAATGGGATTAATCTTATGCTCACATTTCACTTGGATCATTTTCTCCCATTTGTCAAACATCAATTACATTTCCATCATGGGCTTGATATGGAACCATATCAGGCCCAACATGGACCTGATATGGTTCCATATCGTGCCATTGGTAAATTTACAGGAATGCTAAATTTTATGTCTAAGGATCAAGTATTCCATTTTACTGTGTTGAAATAATTTTTTTTTCTCATTTTATTCACTCTTATGCTATTGAAATTAAAGACAATTTTTCCTTCATATTTCAATTTGGTCTTCCCACATTGGCAGCTTTTTATCGCATCTGGTTGCAACATGCACTCTCCACAAGACCCAGGATGACAATTCTCTCGGCAGAAATGATTCCCGCAGGAAAGAATACGACCACAGACGGAATTGCACGAGAAGACCCCATCTTGAATGCCTTCAACGTTTCCCTTTATCACCATATCACCACAAAGTACAACCTCGGTCTTCTTCTTACAAAAGCAAACAGTAGTAACAAGGACTAGGCAGTGGCTACACGGACCTGTGTGGCAAATCAATTCACACTGGTGGCGGCTGCATGAAAGGAGATGATTGCACTGCTGCCCACAGGAGAAGGGACTCTTTTGATCGGAGCACCGTCGGACAATCGTCGTTTTACCACATGGGCAAGGCCGGCTTGGAGCAAAGGTCTTGCACGGTGGGCATGGCCCAGGATGGCACTGTAGGACGCACACATGGAGACAACGGTAACAGTCATCACCATCCTCGGAGGTATTGTGAGACAGAGCAGTCCGATCAAGAGACTTTTTGCAGGGTTCACCGCAGGAATGGGGGATGAGATAAAGATCATTCGGCGGATCCCGTCGGCTACCACAGAAGCAAGTATAAGATAGCTCCTTGGCGGGGATGGATTGCACCGATTGGCACCCAGGGCACCGCCATCCCCCGCTGCCACCACTGCCGGCGGACGAGGCATCGGAGGACGAAGGCGAATGGGCCCACTTGCGAATGCAGTGAAGGTGGAAGATGGAGTAGCAGCTGGAGCACGACCAGATCGCAGCCGATCGCCGCACCATCTCGTAGCAAATCATGCACTCCACCGTCCCCTTCACCAGGTTATCTTGAATCTCTTGGACCAACTGCGGCACGGTGAGGTCCGTTCCGGTTTCCGACGTCACCATCACGGTGGGACCCGGCGGGGATGGCCGGGGATGGCGGTGCTTGTGTCGGCGCGCAGGTTCGCAAACCGTAGGCGGCGGCGGCGTAGGGAGGATAGGGGCGGGGGCGGATCCGCGGGGGATCCATTCCTGGCGACCACCGGAGGGAAAGGGAGGTCGGTGGTGGGGGCGGGGCCTTCGGTCGTTGCGGTGTTGGTGCTGGTGGTTTCTCTCGGCGGCGGCCGGGTGCATCCTGGCCGAGGTGAATCCTTCGATTTGGGATCTGGTAGCCGTGAGGTTGGCGAAAGGGTGAATGGGAAACCCTAGGGGACGATAGAGAACAAGAGGATTTTTTTTAAAAAAAATAAAATATATAATTTTAAAAAAACATTTAGTCAACGTCTCAAAAGGATTCCATATATATCTAATATATTATTCGAGAGACAAGTCATGTAATAAGGAATAACGGGAATTTATGAAAAGATGTACTTAGAATTATGAATTGACCAAATATGTATTATACTTTGAGATTTATTAAATAGTATATTTAATTTTTTATTTTTTCCCTTCAATCCTTCAATCATTTATCAATCTCTTTCGTTCTTTTTTCATACAATTTTTTTTCTCTTTCCTCTCTTCAATGCAGCAATCCTCCCTTCTCTTTCCTCTCATCTTCTCTTTTCTCACTCTTTTTGAAATATGCATGCATGCAAAACATAATATAGGCATGATATTATTTCATATCAAGCCCACGGGATTAGAGTTTAATATGTTTTCTTTAATACATTTTAACATCATTTCAGGTGAGAGAACTGCAAGGAGTCCAACGGTGCCATCCATTTCATATTTTGACTTCTTCGAAGGTGTTAAAATATGATAAAAAGAATCGACTAAAACAACTTAATGTGGACCTGATATGGTTCATATCAGTCCCATGTTAGGTTATTTTAGCTGCTTTTTTCTATAACATTTTAACACATCTGGATCAGTCAAAATATGCAATAGACGGCACCATTCGATTCCTTACAATCTCAGAAATTCATAGGACTTGAAATGGGTACAATATGAAGTCTTTAGGTCCATCAGTAGGTTTTGATCGAAACCCACTGATGGACCTAGAGACTTCAGATTGCACTCATTTCAATTCCTATGAATTTATGAGGTTTCAAGGAGTTAAAATATGCTATCAATTGTTTATTTTGACTTCTCGGATATGTTATAATATAATAAGAAAGAATTTGTAAAAAATTTCACGTTAGACTTTAAACATGTATCAGAAGTTAATTCTTTTCCCCTATCAAATATCGACAACTAGTCAATGCTTATTAACTAGGGTTGTACATCAATTATCAGTTTTTCTGTTCATCTTTCAATAACATATTGATTATTACTTTAACTCGGGATGAAAGTGAATAGATATATTCTGCTACATAATTTTTTAGCAACACAACTAAAGCAGCATTTGCTAAATTAGCCTCTCTGCAAAGTGATTAGCATAAAGTAGTTTTGAATTATCTTGATTGTACTTTACATGTCATCTAAACTATTCATTCTAATATTTGATGCTAAAGAAGTAAGACATATAAAAATAATAGCCAAAAAAATTAGGAAATCGGTATGACTACATGATGACTTTGAGAAGATATAAAGATAGAACAATGTAATGCTACCAATCCAACATATGAAAGGAAAGAAAACGGATCTGATGTTATTGAATTCTTCTTTAGACTGATATTTTTGGTTCATTTTAGACTTTTTTTTGGCTATCCAAAATTAGCAGGAATAGGTGAGGAGCATAAGGTGTTGATCCTCTTTCACTAACGAACTTTGAGAAAGAATCATAATACAGTAAACATGTATCAACAAGGATAAAAATCACAACACAGTAATCATGATGATTTTTCCATATTACATTATATCACCTCCGAGAAGCCGAAATAAACAATTGATAGCATATTTTAACTCCTTGAAACCTCATAAATTCATAGGAACTGAAATGAGTGTAATATGAGGTCTCTAGGTTCATCAGTGGGTTTCGGTCAAAATCCATTGATGGACCTAGAGATCTCAAATTGCACCCATTTCAAATCCTGTGGATTTCTGAGGTTGCAAGGAATCGAATGGTGTCGTCCATTGCATATTTTGATTGATCCGAAGATGTTAAAATGTTATAAAAAAAATCAGCTAAAACAATCCAACATAGGCCTGATATGGTTCCATAATTGGAACCTCAGCTCTAGCAGAAGCACCTGTAAAATTTGAAACTAATGAAAATGGCGTAGCATCTGAAACTAAAAGCACTATGGCAGAAACATTAGAACATACTCCATCACTATAGAGACATTAGAACATACTCCATCACTGGTTGGCAACAATCTTCAGGTAATGTTAAAATGCGATAGTTGTTTCCTCTTGTCAGTTGGTTCGGAGCATGTTCTTTTTTATTGACATGACATGTATATACTTACAGGATTGAAGAACTGGCTATGAAAAAATGTAAGCAGCTGATTCCTGTGACACCTACATTGCCAAAATCTAAAATAACTTCCTAACTTCTACCTCATGGTAAAATGTTTGCTTTCTTAGTTTCATAGTTGTTGTATGTATGGAATCTTTTCCCTCGCTGCTTATCAATTTTTTGTTTCTTTTTTATTTATGTTAGTAAGAATTTCTATCAGAATTGCTAAAAGTTTCTTCCAAATATTTGGTTCATAGAATGAGTGAGCAATACATTTCTAGAATGTGATTCCTCATAATATAAGGAATATCTGTGCAAGATTAACATGGTTGGCCATTGGTAAATTTACAGGAATGCTAAATTTTATGTCTGTGGATCAAGTATCCCATTTTACTATGTTGAAATCAATTTTTTCTCATTTTATTCCCTCTTATGCCATTGAAATTAAAGGTTGCACACAGTCTTCTTACAACCTCAAACAATGAGATTAATCTTATGCTCACATTTCACTTGGATCATTTTCTCCCATTTGTCAAACAGCAATTACACTTCCATCATGGGCTTGATATGGAACCATATCAGGCCCAACATGAACCTAATATGGTTCCATATCAGGCCATTGGTAAATTTACAAGAATACTAAATTTTATATCTAGGGATCAAGTATTCCATTTTACTGTGTTGAAATCAATTTTTTTCTCATTTTATTCCCTCTTATGCTATTGAAATTAAAGGTTGCACAGTCTTCTTACAACCTCAAACAATGAGATTAATCTTATGCTCACATTTCATTTGGATCATTTTCTCCCATTTGTCAAACAACAATTACACTTCAATCATGGGTATGATATGGTTCCATATTAGGCCCATTGATGCTGCACACCTAGGAAAACTACAGAGAGGGTTTGTCACCATTTTTTAGGTTCAAACAATTGTTGACAGCCTCCGTGCTACTGTTGTTGAGAGAATAAGTAATCTACAAAAGGAAATTTCATCCGTTCATGATTTTACTCATTCTATAAAAGAACAGTGGAGCATTTAGAATCTTGCATAACTTCAAGACACCGAGCCAATCCTATTAGCATAGTTTTTGACAAACCCTCTACAATTTTCGTAAGTGTGCATGCCCACGTTGGGTCTGATATGGTTCCATATCAAGCCAATGTTGGGTTGTTTTAGTTGATTTTTTGTAAATGGACGGTACCATTCGATTCCTTGTAACTTCAGAAATTCACAGGACTTGAAATGGGTACAATCTGAGGTCTCTAGGTCCATTAGTGGGGTTTGACCAAAATCCATTGATGGACCTAGAGACCTCAAATTGTACTCATTTCAGTTCCTATGAATTTATGAGGTTTCAAGAAGTTAAAATATGCTATCAATTATTTATTTTGGCTTCTCGAATGTGATATAATTTAATATGAAAAAATCAGCTAAAACAACCCAACGTGGGCCTGATATGGTTTATATTAGGCCCATGGTTCATATCAGTCTCACATTAGGTTGTTTTAGCCGATTCTTTTTTATCATATTTTAACACCTTCATAGATGTCGAAATATGAAATGGATGGCACCGTTGGGCGGCTTCAGAATCTACAAGGAGTCCAACGGTGCCCTCCATTTCATATTTTGACTTCTCCGAAGGTGTTAAAATGTTATTAAAGAAAACACGTTAAACTCTAATCCCGTGGACCTGATACGAAATAATATCATACTCATATTATGCTTTGCATGCATGCATATCTCAAAAAGAGTGAGGAAAAAGAAGATGAGAGGAAAGAGAAGAGAGGATTGCTGCATTGAAGAGAAGGAAGAGAAAAAAAAATTGTATGCAAAAAAAAGGTAAGAGATTGATAAATGATTGAGGGGTAGAATGGGAAGAATAGAAAATTGAGTATGTTATTTGGTAAATATCAAAGTTTGGTACGTCTTTTGGTCAATTCATAACTATAAGTACGCCTTTTGGTAAATTACCGAAGGAATAAAGGATGGACAACGTGACTTGAACCATGTGACCCACTGAAGGTGATCTATTTGGATTAGTTGACCTGAGCTGAACCATGTGACCCACTTAAGGTGCCTGACCTGGCTACGCAACACAACACGTGGCAAAAGACGAAATCGTTCGTCCCCCAATGCTCTCGCCGCACCCGACCACTGGTCATTACGAGGGAGATAAATCACAATAGCCGAGAGGGCAAGTGGTGGTGGGATGAGTTGCATAGGATTTGGGGATTTATGCCTCGATAGTCCTACAGTTCGACCCCGCGACCTCAGGTGACAAGTATGTCACCATTTACCATCTCGGATGACCCGTGGGATCAACTACGCAACACAACATGGTGGCAAAAAAGCGAATACACTCGCCACTAGCCCCCCCAATCCATCCCAGGACCAGCACGGAGGAGCTAAATCACAGACGACTACTGACCTTTAGAATAATGACTAGCATATAAGGAAAATATTATCTCGATTTTATCAAGATTCAAATCCTAAACCTCATGATGACAATACCTCATGCACTAACCACTAGATCATCCCAAGAGGACTATTACGCAACATACAACATGCTCCTTGGTTGCATTACTAGCTTGGCTCAATCAATTCTGCATGAGCGTAAAATTTAAATATTATTAATAATATAATAAAAGTTATTAAAAAAGTAACACATAAATATATGTAAGTAGAGATTAGAATAATAAATTAATGTGTGAAATTGAAATTACTCAACACATAATAACCGGGTTTAAGTAGAGTTGAAATTTTACTTATTAAAGTGACTAAAAACAATTTTAAAAAGTGTAAAGTACTTCGTCGATAAAGGGAGAAAAAAATAACTTCATAAATTTGATCCTTTAAAAATAGCCGAAAACTGATTAATTAGAACACACAATTATATATGAACCAGATCGTAAGTATCCTACAAACGGCTTGTGCCCATTTTGCTCATAATTAAAATTACTCAACACACTGCTTCTATCATTGAACTCAACACAACAGACGGAACAGGAATATGTTACAAATTTATGATTAAAAGCATCCAAAGGGTTCAATTATCTTAATTTTGACTGGAAATAAAGAGAATGACACTATTCATCAGGCAAACTGAATGGTACAGCTCACCACCGTTGCCGATTCTTTTGGCCAAGCTTGAGATGGAAGATTGTCAGAAAACATCAGGATTGTAGCGGCCCGGCATGGAGCTGCCTTGTTGAGCTTGTCTCAGATGAACAGTGAGTGCATAATTATTGATCTGCGAATTAAATCATACAATGTAGAGAAAAGACAATCATTAATTCAGTCCAAAATTCATCAGTAATGCGGTAAATGAACTGAGAAACAAAATGAGATGGTGAAATACCTCAAGTGTTCGAACTTGTTCCTGGTACTGGGCCACAAGTTGTTTCAGATGTTGCAACTCTTGGCTTCTCTCTTCAAATTCTTTCTGGCGCTCATGTTGGATTGAAACAGCACGCTTGAGCACAGAGTTCTCTCTCAGTAGTATTTCAACTTGTTCTTTCAGCATCACATTTTCCTATTTCAGATTTAAAGGAAAAAAGACATCAATCTCTCCCATTCGAATTTAAGAAATAATCATTGAGAAAATTAATTTTATAAACGTTTAACAAGCATTTTATTGATAAATTGACTTCGAAGACTTTTTAAGATAATATATTAATTTATAAGGGCAATTACATTAAATTGAAGCTTTGAGTTTAGAGATAAAACTTCAGAAACTAAAGTTTTTAAATAAGTAAAACAAAAACTGAATATATGAAATGTAGTTTCAACGACAAGATTTTATTTTTTTTTTATTTTATTTTTTTTAATGGAACTTAGTCTATCATTCAACAAAAGAAGAATATTGATAGAGATATAATTAATAGGATAAAGAATGAATAGAACAAATAAACATGAAACTCATGTGTGTGGACTTTCAGATATCTCAAATCTATCATTCAACAAAAGAAGAATATTGATAGAGATATAATTAATAGGATAAAGAATGACTAGAAAAAATAAACATGAAACTCATGTGAGTGGACTTTCAGATATCTCAATCTATCATTCAACAAACGAAGAATATTGATAGAGATATAATTAATAGCATAAAGAATAAATAGTCAAAATAATGAAAAACTTCTGGAAACTTTATATCATGTGATGGTTGTTTTCCTCTTAGGCTAAAAGTGAAATTTTTAACAAGACTGATCGAACCCATTATACTACATGAATCAAATTGCAAGACCATGGGGAAACAATATATATATATATAAAATAATGTATATGAAAAATGGTAAGATGAATGCATATGTTTAGCAAATGATTAAATGAAAAAGTTTTAAGTACCTTTTGGAGATTTGGCAGTACTTCAGCACTGGTACGATCCATAATGGACTTCTCAAAAAACTCTAGAGCTCTGGAAGCACGAGCTCTGGCATCATCTATATCAGAGGCATTCATCATCTCTCTTACAAATAGGTCTACCCATTCATTTGTAGGGTGAACATCAGCAGAAGGTAAGCTTGCATCAGCAGCACCAGCAATATCAACACCATTTTCCTTCAATGTACCTGATGAGTTTCCAAATATATTATAGTAAATAAAAAGATTATTCAAATCTGAAATGAATTAGAACTTAACAAGCTCCATCTTTTTGCAGGTATACCTAGTGCATGTATCTCCATAACCTAAGACAAAAATTGAGAAGAAAAATAAAAGAAAAGGAAAAAAAAAAGAGAAAAAGATTGGTGATGTACAACAATGAAATTGTTGAGTGAAAAATTAAAACTTAGCAAATAATAATGAAAATTATACAAATGGATAAGCCCTGCAAAGAAATGGAGAAAAGGAAAAAAAATATAGTAAAAGGTACAATTAGAAAATCCAGCAAGTGTTATACCGTGAATTGTTTGAATATAGATCATTTACAGTCATCACAAACAGAATATCCTCTATGAAAATTTCTGCCTCATTAAACAATTCTTGCAATAGAAATACAAAGCCAAACCTCATCACTAGTAACAAATTTCTACCTGCACATCAATTACTATTTACCAGACTAATTTTTTTTTTTTACTCGTTAGCTCATACACTTAAATACCAAGTTAAAATTTTCCAACAGCATTTTATGCATTCTCAAGAATCTGAGAAGACATGGAATTATCTTAAAGTTGAAAAAACAAAAGATAACTTGGATTAAGAAAAAAGTAATAGCCATTATTTAGAGGAAAAAACTAATTACATATTTTGTAAACAAAATTCCAGTAGTCTAGAAGTTTTACAACCAACAACATACACCTAACAACTTCATGTCATAAATGTACCATCAATCATAAAGAAGTAGCATATAGATAGATAAAAGAAATGTAAATAAATATAAATACAGCCACATTTATACTCCTAATCAGTTGGGCTGTGTTTACTAACTTTACTTGGATGGAAAGTGGGGAGGAGAGACAATGAGACATGATCACAGAATTACATATACATCTCCATCATTTGTATCACTTTCCCTTCTCCCCATCCCATCTACCACCCCAAGTGAACTGACTCTTATCAAGTATAGACTGCCTGCTTGAATACAAACATACCTTGAACACACTGCTGAGAATTCGTTGCAGTTCCTTTTTCAGATTGAACAATTTTCAAATATTACACAAAACAGTGAAATTCATAAGCCAAAACAGCTACAAACAAACTATCTACCTAATGCAAGTCTACCTTTACTCGAAAGAGGACCATTCATTTCGGTTCCATTTTCTGATTTGCCCACAGCTGATACCAATGACATGTATGATGAATCTAATCGAAGATCATTTAAGCTCTTTATAGCAGAATCCAAATCATTTCCAGATGCTTCAAGAGCTTGTTTGAGGAGCTGAAGATCATTCCAATGTTAGTTAAGGTATGAATAACAAGAGAATATATAAAATTTGGTGGTTCACAAAAACAAGTAGAAAAGTGAAAATGATTGTTAATTTGTTATCAGCAACTTCACAATAGAATGACATTATAGCATGGCAGCAAAGAGGAAGGAAAATAATGCAAAACTGCATTCTTTCGGAAAACAATATTCTTTCAGAAAACAATAAGATTGAATCATAAATATGAATGTGAAGCGAAAGCATGTTTCACAAGCCAACACAATCTAGCAGAACAAGTGCTAGAAAAAAAATCATCAAGATCTCTTAAAGAGCTTCGTGGATTTTCTCTTTGACGACAAGTATGAGTTTTTTGAACATATAAAAATTCACCAGAAAAAGACTGTCATTAGAGCTACCATACTCTATAAGTTAGATGATGTCGTCATTAGGATGCACAATTGCCATGGAAGAAAGATGATAAAGATATATGCATAGTATAAAGTAAGACTTACATGAGGAATGTTAATTTACGTTCTCACTACCTTAAGCACTATCATTTTCTAGATAACATTTTATGGAATAAATTGAATGACAAGCAAATCAAAGTATCGCACGCTTGGCATTAGAAAAGTACATCCATCCAATAGGACGATAAACAATAGTCAGCTAATGAAAAAATAAAACAGAGAAGGCTATGAAATAAACTCGACCTGCTGATCCATATCGGGAAACAGGAACTTCAGATGGGAGAGATTATCCGGCGCAATCAGATCTTCTCCGTAGCCACCGAGATCCAAAGGGTTGGAGATCCGAAACGGCGAGAGGCGGAGGGAGGGGGTGGGGGAGGATGAGCCGGCAGAGCAGCGGACTCTCTTGGAGGCCGGCGGCGGGGTAAGGAGCTCGTCGAAAATGGAAGAAGACCTCTTCCCGCAAACTACGGCAGACATCGTGGACTCCACGCCTGAGCTTCTCGGACCTCCTCGTGGCGGTCGTAATGGATCCCTCTTCTCCCCGCCGCCTCCGCCTCCTGGTGCTTAGGCCGTTCCACCCATCTAGAGAAGGCGATCGCGGGAAGATCTCGAGCACGGGCGTCTGCGAATCGATCCACGACGAGGGCGGCGAGGACGAGATCGAGGGTTTCGTGGGCGCAGAGAGAGAAGGATCGCTTAAGAAAAGGATCTCTCCCTCTCGGTCCTCGCTTCATAAATAGGACACGTAATCCGCGTGGATAGGGGTCAGAATGTAAATAACAAAATATCTGCATTACTTCATTTTAATCCTTAATTTCTAAACTTTTTCAATTTTCTTCTAAACAATTCAATAAATTTTAGTGTTGATGTATTGTTTTAACGAGACGATTTTTTTTTATTTTTTAAATGTTTAATTAGACATGATGGCAAATGTTATTAATATATTAATTAATTATTCCGGGAAAGAAGGATCGTTCTCCTTTTCTTAAAACAAATGACAAAAAGGGCTCAATTCACAAATTGCTTACGGACCAGAGAATCAACAATTGGACCGGGTTTTAAATTCGATGGATGGGCAGAATTCGAGCTGGCCCAATTAGTTGATGTAGTTACCAAGGCCCAGTTACTAATGGACCTCCACGACCATATTTTCATATAACAACAATAATATAATATACCCTTCACTTATAAATAAAATTTAAGTGTTCACAAGCAAACTTACATTGGACTTGATACAAATTTATTTATTTCGCCCTCGGGACAGGGTTGATTTGAATAGTACAAGATAAAGTTGTTATCATATAATAAGAGTTTAAATCGTGATAAATTTGAGGAAAAAAGCTCTCCTTTACATTGATAATTAACTATAATTTTTCGATTTATCTCCTTACAAATGATCGCAGGATTGGTGGATGACGGATTCCATCTTTTAATACCATTATAAAAATTTATTTATGTTATTTAAATACATATAAAATTAATTAAATTACCAAATTTTAACAGCTTATTAAACTAAATGAATAAACTTAAAATACATATGTGTTAGTTAAAATTTCATGATAAAAAAATTATGAATTGCTCTTGAACAATGTTCACGAACAAACTTGTAAATTATGTTTATTAATAAAATTTTCATTGACATGGTACTAGATAAAAAAAAACAAAATAAAGAAACAAACTTATATTATCAAGTTTTATAATCAGTCGAATAATCTTAAAACTGTAAAATTTTAAAATAATCAAATAAATTTGAATGAAAAGCTCAATAACATCTAACGAATCAAACTCAAGTCAAATATGAACCAACCTCAAGCTCTTAAACAAAAGAAATGAAATCAAGTTTGAACAAACATTTCAACAACTTTGTTTGATTATCTTATTAAATATGGTTGAACACCACCAAAACTTAACTCCGTTTAGCTCCTTTACAACCCTACATATGGCTACGTATGATATTTTGAAGGCAGCGGACTAAGCATATGTATTAATCTTGTTTGAGCATTGCCTTTTAAAACAAACCCATTTGATTCAATGATTGAAGCTGTTTTGTTTATCACAAGGAAATGGTGAACAAGGGGAGGGGAAACTTTATCACCATGCAGGAGTTGATCAGTAGATTGTGACTGAAAACCCTAGTTCCAGTAGTAAAGCCTGAAGAATGCAGATGGAAAGGAATCCATGTCAGAAGATTTCCCACATTTCAGTGGGGTTCTTGTGCAATCGTATTGACTACTTTTGGCTACCTTTTCCATCTCAGTTCAGAATTTTTACCACAAGTGGTTAATTTCAAAGGAGGGAAAAAGAGCATTATATTCCTTCACTCAATAAATAAATAAATAAATAACGGAGTGGTAAAAAAACTATCTTGTTATTTGTATTATTATTTGGAAAGAAAAAAAAATAATTAGAAATTTGCCTGACTTGATATCCCATCACGAAGGCAGCATCTTTCCTTCATTGAAGAGGGAGGACCAGGTGCCCACTCCAACAGTCACAAAAAAACAAAAGAACATGGAAGGAGGAGGAAATCAATTAACACCTCTGAAAGTTTCAAGCTTTGTTAATTAAGCAAGAACAAGACTTGAGCTTATTAATCTTCTGAAACTCTTTACTGAGGAGATCGATCATATAGAGCAAAAGAAACTGTATATTTTGTAGATTGTTTGAGATTTCATGGACTCTAAAAACATTGTGATTTTTTTTATAAAGAGAGATCGAGAGAAGAAATACTGAAATGAGAATGAGTTTGCCTGTGTTGATTCTTTTAATGGCATCTTGCCTCGGCAAGATCTATGAGGTACTGAGAAAAGGAAAAGAAAAAAAAAAAGGAACACTAACCTTGAGAAGTAATCAGATAGCTAGTTCTTTAACCATCTTTGTGATTTCCCACAGCTTTATTGAACTGCAACTGAAATCATCAATGTATCTGCATGCATGCAGTTCAAGAAAGCTGTGGAAGACAACAAAGAGAGCCATATTCACATAGCACATTGAACACTGTGTACATCAAGGTGGAGGTGGAGGAGGAGGATGAGTAAAAGGAGGAGAGTAAACTGATGAGAGTGATGGCAATTGAGGAGAGGAGAAAGGCATAAATATAGAGAAGAGGAGAGAAGTGCGTTGTTGGTGGAGAAGCCATTAGCCAATCCCAAGAAGAATATATAAACCTTCTTACTTTTTTTCTTTATTTCTTTTTTTTTTTCTTTCCTTTTGGTTTCACTGTTCAGAAGGCAGAGTACAATTCACATTGGAGTTCATTAAAAGTTAAATGCTTTTTGAGGCCAATCCAGGAGATGAATCAGTGAGTATGAATACTTAAAGGGTGGAGGTCCTGACAGTACTGCAATGGTTTTTTGTGTCCTTGTGGAAAAGGTTGGACCATGTTGGGAGTTGTGGCACGGCTGGCCGGCTCGTAGGGTTAATTATTAATTAATATAAATATTATAGTTTCTTCCAAAGAAATGAAATTTCAACATGGATGAACTCCTTTCCTTTGTGTCGACTCCTATCTATATCTTAAGGAAATTAAGGAGGTTATTAAAATGGAGTGTCAGTGTTGGAAAAAGGCATTTGACCAAATCAATCGGGACTGCAACCAAATGATCTCGTCAGTAATTCTCCCAAATACTCTTGCTATGCTATGATGCTTTTTTATATTTATTTATAATTATAATATTGATATCGTTAAGAAACCATGTCCCTGAACTGAGCCAGTAATGTGCATGGAAATGCATGCAGAATTTAGTGAAGGACGGAGTCGGCGGTGAATGAGGAAGGAGGTCTTGTTGTCGGGTGGGAATGGCAGACACCCAGCACAGTCACCGCGCCCGACCCGATAAAGGCAGGTGGCAGGCAGGCAGGTAGGCAGGCGCGCCCGTTAAGATCGCTGCCTGCTTTGCTTTGGCTTTGAGTCTTTGACTCCCCAAAACTCCACCACTTCTTCTTCCTCGCCGTCGTGCCTGAAGCATTTCCACAGACACTTTGGATGGTGTATTATATATCTGCAGTCTGTTTCTTTCTGATTGTTTCTTCTTCTTCTTATTGAGATCTGTGCAAAAAGGTTAAGCCAATGCATGCATTGCTATGCCAAGCCTCTCTCCCTCTCTATCTCATCGATTCTAGATCTTAATTAAATCTGAACCGAAGCTAATCCATACGAGTTACATGCGAACTCTAAATCAATTCCTACGCACTTCTTCAGTAGCACGAATTGCTTCTAGTTCGTATGAACCTTAGTAAACTGATACCTACAGTAGACGTGTGAAGCATAACTAGCTACTATGCATAAGTTTTACAATGTTTTAGTATATTCCTATGGTAAGAATAACAGTTCTTAAACTTTGCTATCGATGATTAAGATTCGACATTAGTTGGAGATTTGTAATTGATGATTGCAAACGCCCTAATTGTAGATTTGGTCGTCCATTATGTAGAGCATAAACCTTCATCATAGCAAATATTGACAGCTATGGAATTTTGTTATCCAACAAACGAGGGGTCCCCCTAACGTTTCTTTTTTGCAATCAATGCACATTTTCATAGTAAAAATGATAGCAATAGAATTTTATTTTTAGTTTGTATTGTGCTGATCTATGTTTGGATACGATTTGTTACAAAGAGAAGACTCACACAGAAAATGTGGAGCGATAATAACATTTCACTTTTTTTTTAATAATCTCAAGAAGCATACGTGTCAATCCAGCATCACCAGTAATTCAATCAATCATAAATATACCCAACGTGAGCATTTGAACCCATTACTTGGAATAATAAGGATGATTTCTTATATCCAGATCAAATATATCTTATGCGACGCAAAACAAGCTTATTCATTCAATTTTTTGACGAGTTACTCAAATGAATTGACTATATTCGCTTGGCAAGATACAACATTATCCCAAAAGGGAGATATCTTTTGGTATGCTTCTAACTTGAGCAGCCAAAACGAAAACTAGATCAATTGGTTCGACCAAAACAATTGGGAATTAGTCTCAGCTCTTGTATCCATAGTCTATAAAATTTTTGATCAAGTCAAGAAGAGCAAAAATCAAATAATTTCTAAAAGATATTGACAAAAAAAAACACAAAAAACCCATTCTAACAAGTAGATATTAATAAGCCAATAGGATTACCATCTAGATGGCTCTTCTTCGATCCAATTATTTGAGGGACAAGAATGACTACTCCCTTTATCAAAAGGTGAAGACGATAATTAGACAATTTCTTTTTGTTTAATGCTTGTCAGCGTGCGATCGCACACATTTGTTGGCTTCCTAATGGACATGAAACAATGTGGGGGATGATGGTGAGATCAACAAAAGTTTCAATTGGTGCCGTCAAGTCACTGATGAGCGATTTTGGATCAAACAATTAGGACATAAATAAATTGCATCGCCAACCAACCTCATCATTTAACTCGATTTAACATCTAACTTTACCAAAGAAACTTAAAAATATTTAAATATTCAGGTCACAAACCAACAAACCAATGAGGACCTCAGAGCAGCTTTGTTGAAACGGAATCTCAAGAAATGTTGAGTTGGCCTGCAGAAATCATTTAGGGTTTCAATCTATTTGGTGGAATCCACCACAAGTTTCAATCAGTGCGTTTGGATTCATCATAAGATATGCAAACAAGATCTTTGATATCCCCGAGTTCAAATACGATGTGGCTGATAGTAAATATGTTACATATGATATATGAGTATGTAAAATTATTGGCAATAACTGAGAATCACAGCTGATGCACTTACAGTGGCTCCAGCTGGCAAGGTGATTCCAACACCTGAAATGAAGAAAAAGTAATGAACTAAACGTCACACAGATAAACAGACTCAAGCTAAATAGTTCTTGCAAACTATTAAAGAAATCAGTTAGCCAAATTATAGCAAACAGATATGCAAGCCCAAAAAGCAAAGTACTCTTATCTACCATGAAAATTGAGAATGACTTACAATTCTGGGAGGATATGGGTAGAAAGAAAAAACCATATAGCAACACAATTATATATACATATATATTCACGTGCCATAGTCAAAAAGGAACTTTATTCAGAAAGGTTAAACTAGAATTTGTAGGCATGTCAGTTTTCACAAATAAAAAAGGAAGCAATGTGAAAACTGAACCTCGAACATATTTACATCAGAGTGACTATAGAAGCTTGAAGTTTGTGTTAACTGATACATCTTTGTTAAGTATGATCTTCATAAATATTGTCTTTAAACACATGAAGCTCCTTCCAAGGCAAGCATGATTTACAAGATTGGATTATTATCAGTGCAGAGAATTAGTTTGGGCAACGAAAACTTGAAGGGACCTATTTGCTATCTTTTCAATCAGCTAGCAGAAGAGCAATTTTACAGGATTCATCTGAACCTGTAAAGAGAATAGTCACGTGTTTGTCTTTTTCTTCTCACTAAAGAACCCCTGCCATTGTCACTTGAATGACATTTTGACCCACACTCATTAACTATGTTACTTGGACTAGGCACTTCAGGCACGAGTACTAGAAGTCCATAATTGCATTGTGCAGTCTAGATGTGCATTAATCCAACATTGGGACTCATCGTCCCATCTATACATTGCCTTGAGATTAAAAGTTGAAACGATACGTGGATAGCCTAACCTTGTTAAGGAGATGAAGCTTCAGGGTCGTCCCTGACAAGGGGTTTTGTTGCGCCCAAAGGATGCCCACATATCTCCACAATGGCATGATATTGTCCACTTTGGGCCTAGGCTCTCATGACTTTGATTTTGGGCTCTATCCAAAAGACCTCATACCAATGGAGATATCTTGCATCCTTTTAACCTCATGATCTTTACCAAATCTTTCCAATGTGAGACTTTGATTGAACCCCAACAATCCTCTCCTCAAACGAAGGACCACAATTACTCTCATGGTCCGGACCTCCCCGCGAGCATCTGGTCACTCTGACCTGTTCTGGGCCTCCCCGCAAGCATCCGCACCAGGTCACCTTGACCTACTCCGGGCCTCCCTGCGAGCATTCGGCCACCTTGACCTGCTTCGGACCTCACTGCGAGCATCCTGTCACCCTGACCTACTCGCCTCCCTGCGAGTATCTGGTCACCTTGACCTGCTCCAGGCCTCCCACAAGCATCTAGTCATCCTAACCTGCTCTAAGCCTCTCCGCGAGTGTCCGATCACCCTGACCTGCTTCGGGCCTCCCTGCGAGCATCTGGTCACCCTGACCTACTTGCTTCCGCACAAGTATCTGATCACCCTGACCTGCTCCAGGCCTCCCACGAACATCCGGTCACTCTGACCTACTCCGGGCCCACCCTCAACTTCGTTCAAGGCCACCCCACATGGTATCTGGTTCGTACCATGGCTCTGATACCATTTGTTGCGCCCAAAGGATGCCCACATATTTTCACAATGGCATGATATTGTCCACTTTGGGCCTAGACCCTCATGGCTTTGCTCTTGGGCTCTACCCAAAAGGCCTCAAGCCAATGGAGATATCTTGCATCATTTTAACCCTATGATCTTTATCAAATCTTTCCAATATAAAACTTTGATTGAACCTCAACAGGTTTGAAGACAAGAAGCGCATTGCTTCATTTATAAAGCAGCATAAAGCCAACTGGACTTCTCACCTAACCAAAGATAGGCCTTTTAATCTGTAAGTAGTGGGATAGAGAAGTCCAGTATACAGAGTGGTCCAATCAGTCCAGTTAGTATCTTGAGCAAGAAGGAAGCAACATATAAAGCAGAGTAGATAGGAAGTATTTCTATGTTTAAATGGTGGTGCAATTTTTTAAGGAAAACAATGGAAGAATAAAGGATATGGATTTGAAAATATCACCTGAGCGGAGGAAGATAAGTCTCCAAAGCCAAAAGCCTTTGGAGAACAGCTTGGAGAAGGATGCCTCTTAGCAAAGGATGAAATGTAGCCAACCCCCAAAGTTGGGAGTAACCCAACTTGATGACAATGGGAAATCTAATTCTCATCTAATTTTACCTAGCTTTACATTCAAATTTATGCTCATAAGAACTATTATTGTCCATAAATAGTCATAAACTGGATAGAAAAAGAAAGGTGAAAACTCAGATGTCTTATACTCTGATAGACCTGTGGTTTTCTTACTACTAAGATATCACACGTAAGTAGCAAGTCTTAAACTTTCAGTTTAACAGAATGGTAGTCAGTATCAGTGCCCTTATGGTATGCATGAACCATATAGCTACTAATCAGCACGTTCATCCTTTTGTCAAAATAAAGATCTCCCTTTCTCAAGAGTCACACACAAGAGTCACTGGTGTGAATAAATACAAGTATAATCAAGATTCAAAACCTACTTCAGAAAAAAAGAAGATTCATTAAAATATAAGCAATATTTACTAACTGCTTCAAGTCACAGCAGCTAAACTTCATGACAAATAAGATGTCATCTAAAGAGTAGCAAGGGCAAAATACTTTGGCCAGAGAATCAACCCTAACCTTCTAGCACATAATCTAACCCTTCATTTCAAAGTACTTCTGTTACAATAAGCAACTTGCTATACAATTAAGAATCAATTCATTCACATCAGCCTTCAATAATCATAGAATTCCACACAGGCTGCAAGGGAAATCACCAATACATGGTTCTATAGGCAGCTAAGGATCATATTAGCATAATAAATGGTATACCACCAGAGAAAGTGAGAGAAATAGATTGAAATTATATGAATATACTCAAAGGTGACCAACAAATTTTATAATTGAAGGATTGAATTGATAGAGTGGAAAGCATAAAGGATATTTTATAACTTTGAGTGTTGACAATATTAGACTATCACATGAGTTACATTTCAGTGGCTTTGTGACGTTTTTGCTACATGTTAGCTAACTCCAGTGGTGTATAAGCAACTGTTTCATTCATGCTTGGAAGGATGCACCACTGCCAACAATCAAGAAGAATAAATGGATTATATTCAAATGGAAAAAATATAAACCGGGTTACACATCTCGATTTGCTGCTTATTACACATTAATTTTTTGTTGACATGTTTTACCAAAATATTCTCCTTTTTTCTCTATAGGTTAATGCTATAGAACTACAAAATTACAACACTATTCAGAGAGAAAAGTGCACTCTGCATGGCAACAAGAACTACAGGTCTTGTTGCATTTTAACAGAAATAATCATCAGCTCCTTAAGAATAAACGAAAGGATTTTGATTTCTTTTACAACATTTTTGTGTGATGCCAATGGCCCTCCATGTGAAATATACATCTTGCCCTACGAAGGTCTGAAAGCTTGGGTGTATACCATTTGTTTGAAGCATTTGACTTCCTCCGTTTAGGAATCCATCATGTGGGGGAAAATGGCTTCCCTCCAATTTTAAACAAACTCCATATTTGCCATAGGCAAAACTCACTTACGGTATCTGACTGAACTCTTTCTAGAATTTCAATCTTTAAATTCAAATCTTTTGATGCTGGACATTAACATTAAAATAATAGTTTTTCCTGTAAGCCTATAGATTATAAAAACAGTTGGTTGGACAAAACATACAGCACACCGTCGTTAGGAAATTATGATTATTCTTCATCATAAATTCTCAAATTTTCGTTTATGTTGACAAATAAAGAAAAGATAAATTAAACAAAAAAAAAAAAAAGTCACCTTGAGAAGAGCTAATCCTAGCCCCTCGCCTTCAGCTCTGCCAAGCGCCTCGAAAGATCATCCTCGTCCACCGACTCCTTCTCCTTGGCAGGAGGAATGACATGCGACGCAGCTTGAGGGAGGCCTACGGAAACTTCGAGACCGTAGTCATCGGCGACCTGCTGCATGAGGCTGTTAACCTCGGACTCAGGAGTGGAGAGACTAGTGGACCCTGCCATAGCGCCCTCCATGAACTCGGCCTGAACCTCCATGTTGACAAACTGCCGCTCGAACTGGTCCATGGTCTCGGACATCTTCTGTAGGTTCTCAGAGGCGAGGGCGGACTCGAGCGACTTCACGATAGATCCCATGGACTTTCCGATGGCCTGCATCTTGGCCTGTGTATCGAGTCGCGCGACTACAGCGTCGAGACGGGACGCGAGACGGAGGTAATTCATCTGCTCCGTGCGCTTGCGGATGGCATTCTCGGCGTAGACCCGGGCGCCGTCCATGTTGCCCTTCTCGATCGCCTTCTTCACCTTGAGCTTCTCCGACTTCTCCTCCTTCTCGCACTTGCGCGCCTGCCGCTGCAGGCTCTTAGAGGTGAACTTGAGCTCAAAGATCTGGTTCATCAGCTTCTCCGTGTTCCCCATGCCGTGGACAATAGATCGATCGGTGGCTCGGACAGAAGGAAAATTAGGGTTAGCGAAGATGGCCGGAACGGGAGCGGAACGGAGAAACCGGCGTTTGATGCACAGAGGGCAACATAACAGAGAGATATATATACATACCGTTATATCGTTCGTCAGCGACGCGTTACGGCCTTTTGACGGATTCAAACGCAGAGACGCGTTCTTCTTCCTATCGAAGGAATAGACCGAGTTGGGCTTTATTTAGACCCAATAGCCAATTTACAATCTATAGACAGTAAAACATATAATATTTTAAATATTGGAGGTCTAAGGAAACAATAGTTAAAGTATGAGGTGCAAAATAAAACTTTCTCGGCCAATGAAGAGGAATTTGTGTTCTATTCGACCATCTCCACCATATAAGGCGGTGACATTAATGTCCGATTGCAGGCACAAGAAGGCAGCTGCAACATCACAGGGCACAACTACCCGTCACTCTCTCTCTCTCTCCTCCACCCTTCTTCCTTCCTTCCCTGTCAACCAAAGCCAAAGAAGCAGATCGAAAGGAATCTCTACCCTCTAAGATCAAGTCCATTCCATCCATGTCTCTGGCTCCTTGGCCCATCCTGGACCAGGAGCGAGTGAGTCATAGGAGGGTGGAGGAAACCAAGGCCTAAGGAAAAAGGAGCATCGGTAGGATGAGGTGAGAAATCAAAAAAGGGGAGAAATGATAGAATGAAGAAGCGAACGAGTGTCTTCGGATGTGCATCACCATTCACCCAACCGAACCTCTCCTCTCCTCTTTCTCTCTCACACACAATGCTACTGCTCCGAGGTTGCCAGATTTGCCCCTCTGAAGACCAGAAAACCCTCCATCCATCTCCACCGAGCAGCAAATTGCCAGCCCTTCTCCTGTTCCTGTGTGCAATTTATATGGGCCTTTTGGTCATGGCCAGACCTCAGAAAATTGAGGGAGGAGCAAACCCCACCACGTCTGCTTCTACCATCACCCCTTGCCAAGGAGGAGCCTTTCCCCATATGTGGCCTGCGTGCTAGGGTTTCGCTCCGCTTCCGCCTCCAAAGGTGAGATTTGGGTGCCGCCGCGATGAGGAAAGGCCAGAAGTTGAGCGAGGAGGTCAAGGCAAGGAGCAGGCATCAGAGTCTCTTGTGGGATTATGGAGATCTGGTCGAGGTGAGATCCTGTGGTGCTCATCCCTTTCTTTCACTCTCGGGATTTTTCTCATATCAGGATTTGCAATCTAAAAAATTTGAGACCTGTGTTCCTTCTTGAAACCCTTGGGTTTCTAGATATCTAGAAAACCCTGACTTTCCAGTATCACCTTTACAAGATGATGATTGGGATGCTACATACCATTATTATTGTACTAAATCTTTCTATGGTTCTTGATATTAGAATTTGTTGTCCCCCCTTAAAAGTTTGCCTCCTCTGATTTCCCTTTCAAATTGATCTAGATCTATCATTCCTTTTCTTTGTTTCCTCTATTGAGAGTGCTTGTATTAGTCTAGGCATCTCAAAAATCACAGCCAAAACATTTCAAATTTTCACGAACACTGTTGATCTTGTGAAAATACTTATCCCACATATAACTACTATATGTTTTTCTTTTTCCCAGAAAAATCTTATCGTAGTAATTTGTGACAGGAAACTGAAGCAAAGAGGAAGAAACTGCAGATAGCTAATCAGAAGAAGCTTAAACTTCTTGCTGAAGTGAAGTCAGTATCTATTCTAGTTTTCATATACTCCACTCTAATTCTAAATTACCATTTTTTAATAATATTTTTAAAAAGGGAAAAAAATCCATGCACAGAAAAGCATTTTTCCATTATCCTGAATCAAAATAATTTACGTATTTCTGAAATTTCATTCACTTTTTAAGGAGCTCCTTAAAGTAGAACGAAAGCATATATAATTTTCTCTTTGGCACAAGTTTTGTATAATTTAATTACATTACATTATGTTCTTACTCTATATGCTTGGAATTGTTGAATGTATAAGAGTTCAAAAGACCTATAGTTGTAAATCAGATGTTAACTCTTTCAATAATATAATCCTCTGCTCTATTTGCAATGCTCTAGATTCTTGCAAAGACGGTACAAAAGCCTATCCCAGAATCCATCTGGAACTAAACAATTGAGGCTGAAAAAGAAATCACAGAGTCAGTCCTTGATCGGCCAACCTTCAAATGCAAATGCATATCCTCAACTCCCTGCTAAAGACCAAAGATCAAAACTGAGAGATGCTGATACTCCATGCACTTCTGCCCTGATAGACCTGAATCAGGTCTTGTTGCCAGTAACTACCCCCCACTCATGCTACAAGACTGAATGAATTACGATGTCGGTAAGCAACAAAATCATGTATTCTGTAATGACAATGGATGTTCTTACGCAGATTGGTGAGGATACAGAGGAGTATCCGTCCAGCTTCAGCGTCGAGCCTATGAAGTCTGATAAGTTGAGGAAGAGTTTAGTGGAAGACAATTCTGTGGCTAATGATCTCAACCTTTCGATTTGTCGTGATGTTGTACATGAATCATCAAACAAGGTGGCAAAGAGAAAGATTACATGGCAGGATCAGTTAGCTTTGAGGGTGTAGATTAATCTCCTATCGCAGAAAGGGCTAACAATCTAAGCCCTTCACTGATTTAATTTATGTTAGATGGAAATATTTATGTAAAGAAAGGCTTGAGATATTTCATCTTATACATGGTGTTTTATTCATTCTGTGTAGATTGTTTGATGGATTGAGTTAAACCAGTGCTGATAACACAAGTGATCTTAGGATTAGGTTAATGAGGCGACCATAATAATTAGTCAGAAATCATAATGTTTTATGACATCTTTGATATATTTTTGATTTGGGAAAAAAAAAATAAATAGTGAGCCAACTAGCCAAGCTTTCTGACATCTGTGATTGGCAATATAATGTAGAGGAAACTGTTTTTCTTATCAATTTGAACTTTTATCTTTTATTTCTGATCTATGCCCATTTTTGTTCTTGGTTATGCTCTTGATTTCAAAATGCAGTGTTTATTTTCAGATTATGATAATTGATGTATAAAGCGCCTCTTAATTGTGTGAATGCAAATAAATCTCAAGGTGGATGGTCCGGAGTCATAGAATATTGGCCACAAGGTAAATTTGGAAATATAGATTTTTTTATTTTACTAGAGAAATATATATGCGCCGTAGTTGAAATTCAAACAGTAAATAAAAAATTATTTGAGCGTTTTGTTATTATACTATGAGTAATGAAAGTCATGTCCTTTCAAATGGGTCTAGTGGTGAGTACATGAGGTATTGTCATTAATGAGATATGGAGTTCGAATCTTGATAAAGTCGAGATAAATATCTTCCTTATGTGTTAGTTATTATTCTAAAGGTTAGTAGTGATTTATCTTCTCCATATTGATCTTGGGACGGATTAACGGAAATGATGAGAACGAGCGTATTCATCTTTTGCCACCCATGAATAATGAAAGCCATTGTATAATATTTTTGAATTGGAAATAGCTGAATAGGCAAGCAAAAACCATATTGTGATTTTTTTTTTTTTTTAAAAAAAAAGCGAGGCATCCCCTTCCCTTATAATCCAAGCAATCAAGAAACAAAGGTATATTCGATGTGCTGAGTCCGGAGACTTGTTAAATAAAGAAAAGAAAAAAAGAGGAGTGGGCCTTTTGGTCTTTTTGACGTCTTGATGGTTTAGGTGAACCAACGGATGTGCACATTTTTGTCCAAAATTGAGTGGGTCGGGTACATTAAACCCGACCCGCTGTCCAGGTTGTCTGACTGTCTATTTTCTACCCGATGAGAAAGATGGTCCTCTTCCGTCTCTCCTGTTTCTCTGCGAACCCTACTCGAAACGATGGAGTGGATCCTCCCGTGGATCGCCCTTGTGCTTGTTCTCTTCCCCACCGGAGGGCATGGTTTCTACCTTCCCGGAGTCGCCCCGGCCGACTTCCACCAGGTCTTTTAATCCCCTTTCCCTCCATCCAGCTATTGATTTCGCCTCGCAGTAGTCGATCTTAAATCTTTGGATTTGCTTTTATTCGACTTGGATCTTTTGGATCTATTATTTAGGTGCATTATTTGGTAGATTTAATGCGCGAAATTTGTGGGATTACAGGCGTGCATCTTAATATTCGTTATCGTTTTGATATATTCTTGATTGGAGTTCATTTGATCTGTACTATCACTATCAACCTTTCTTGGTGGTCCTAGAATTGAGTTTCCCTAACTCTCTACCTCTGTGTACTCTTACGCAAACATTGTGTATAGTATTATTCGATTATATGATTTATTATTCTGTTGTGAATTCCTTCCGAGCCTTGCTTTTTCATTATGAGATGTTGTAGGTGCTCTTCTTTTGATCGTTCATGAACCCACATTTTTCTATGATGTAATACAGGTCGATGAATATTTCTGCTTGTAAAGATCTGTAAACTTTTGACTGTTAGGTATCTGCCGCTACATTGAATGATGTATTGCTATTCTGTTAAGGGTTATACGTAGTCTTGGTTTTGTTGTTTTGTCCATTTTGGTTACTTTTATGATTTCTTTACAGTTGCTGAGTAGGTTCCAAATTTCTAGCTTTCCCTACTAGGGCTATCACTGTTGATTGAATGCTGAACTTCATAGGCACTTCTTATCTATTTCTTAAATAGATTATCTGCAAGGTTAGGGTTAAAGCTCACATTCATGCATTTTCCTTCACTGCATTGCTTACACCTGCATGTATTCAGACACTGAAGCTGCTTTAATTTTCTATTGACTCACGAAAATCAATCTAATTTATTAGTTGATCCCAAATTATTATTTTTATAAATATTGATATGAAATAATATTAGTTTGTATGTGTGTGTATTTGATATGATAAAATTATAAAAAAAAATGAGAAAATTGAGAAAGGAAATATGATCTGATTGAAAATGATAAGATGTGGATAGACACTTTATGGATACTGTGCTATAATATGAGTACCAAGCTTGATGTGAGATTTGCTAAGCTTTTGATACTAATGAATTAGAAATTCATTTGTAGATGATATAAGAAACAAATAAATAATGACACGGTCCAAGCAATTAGATTAAGGGGGGAATGTGATAACGAGGGGAAGCACAATGGTGATAATGCTTTGTAGAGAAGATTTCCAATTCCACATAACATATGATGCACAAGCACTAATCTATCGTTTGGTTTGCCTATTTGTAAGTGCTACAAACTTATTATATTACATTTACATTTTGTTCTCTCTTATATGGTTGGGGCAAACTATTACACCTGTATTGCTAACATGATACATGAAAACCACTTTTTCTGGATACAATTAATGTTAAGTCGATTCCCATTCATGAGCACATGCACTGATGTATTCCTACATATATTTCATCTATGTTATGAAGTGATTCAATCACAGGCAACCTGCATGCAATTTTCAAAACTTTGCCTTTCTCATATATGAATTGTAATTTTCAACAGCTTGTTTACTTTCTCCAGATAAGATCTATTTTTAATTTGATATGCAAATGGAAATTATTTCGATAATTATATTTGTGCATAATGTAACCTAACGTCACAAACTTCCACTGTTTCTCTGCAGAAAGATCCACTTGCAGTGAAAGTGAACAAGCTGACTTCAATAAAAACACAACTTCCATATTCATATTATTCTCTACCATACTGTCGTCCAATCAACATAGTGGATAGTGCAGAAAATCTTGGGGAAGTTCTTCGTGGTGATCGTATTGAGAACTCAGTCTATGTGGTATATTGCTGACTACTGTACACTTTTAGTATTAGTTATCCTTCTGATCTAATGACCAATAATATTTAACTTTTCTTAACTATGCCAGTTTGAAATGAGAGAACCCGAGATGTGTAAGATTGCTTGCAAATTTACACCTACTGACAAGGATGCAAAGGAATTCAAGGAAAAAATAGAGGATGAGTATCGTGTTAACATGTATGACAAACCTAGTCCTTGAGTCTGTTTCGTTAGATATCTTCAATTCGCATAATATTGGTGACTGTACATATTTTTGGACAGGATTTTGGACAATCTTCCACTTGTTGTACCTATGAAAAGGCTGGACCAGAATAGTGGTACTGTGTATCAGCTGGGCTATCATGTTGGAGTCAAAGATCATCTATCTGGAGTAATCTATATCTCCTATAAATACTCCAGATATAAGAGAATCACTAGCACGATATTACATGACTTATCAAGAATATTTAATTGTTGTGCAGGGGAAGAATGGGACATATTATATCTACAACCATTTATCATTTATCGTGAAATATCACAAGGATGTAGAACTTGATGTTTTCAGGATTGTGGGATTTGAGGTCAAACCATTCAGGTTGGAAATTTTTTCATTTATTCCTTACCCTGACTGCCCCTTCCTCTTCATTTATGCTATTCTTTTATGAACTTAAATTTGTCAAATCTATTGCAGTGTTAATCATGCTTATGAAGGTCAGTGGAATGATGTGAAGACCCGCTTGAGTACCTGTGACCCTCATGCTAAACGCTCAGTTGTGAACTCTGATAGCCCACAGGTGGTGGCAGCGAACGAGGATATCATATTCACCTATGATGTTGAGTTTCAGGTTTGTCTGAATTTCTTTCCCTTTGATAATATGACTATATCATAGCATTCTTTACATTTATAGCTAATGTTACCATTACTGCTTAGCTGACCAGTTGGTTTTCATTAAATTGTTGAATCATTTTCTTTTATTGTATCTTTTCCTTCCAGGAGAGTGATGTGAAGTGGGCCTCTCGATGGGACACTTATCTTCTGATGAATGATGACCAAATCCACTGGTTTTCTATTATCAATTCTCTCCTGATTGTATTATTCCTGTCTGTGATGGTAGCTATGATTATGCTGCGGACACTATACAGGGATATCTCCAAGTACAACCAGTTTGAGACTCAAGAAGAAGCTCAAGAAGAGACAGGATGGAAGCTAGTCCATGGGGATGTATTTAGGCCTCCAAACAATTCAGACTTGTTGTGTGTATATGTTGGAACTGGTGTTCAGTTCTTTGGTATGCTACTCGTGACCATGATTTTTGCTGTTCTTGGATTTCTCTCTCCATCAAATAGAGGTGGACTCATGACAGCAATGCTGCTACTGTGGGTCTTCATGGGCTTGTTCGCGGGGTATTCATCTGCCCGCCTTTACAAGATGTTCAAAGGGACAGAATGGAAGAAAATTACCTTGCAGACAGCATTCACTTTCCCGGGTATTGTTTCAATTATCTTTTTCATCTTGAATGCTCTCATCTGGGGTGAGAAGTCATCTGGTGCAGTGCCCTTCACCACAATGTTTGCTCTTGCATTCCTTTGGTTTGGTATTTCAGCGCCCCTTGTGTTTGTTGGCAGTTATGTGGGTTTCAGGAAGCCAGCCATTGAAGATCCTGTGAAAACAAATAAGATCCCTAGACAGATCCCAGAACAAGCTTGGTATATGAATCCAGTTTTCTCCATACTAATTGGTGGCATTCTCCCATTTGGAGCTGTTTTCATTGAGCTCTTCTTCATCCTTACCTCAATTTGGCTAAATCAGTTCTACTACATCTTTGGGTTCCTCTTTCTTGTCTTCATCATTCTCATTGTCACCTGTGCCGAGATCACAATCGTTTTGTGCTATTTCCAGCTATGCAGTGAGGATTACCTGTGGTGGTGGAGGTCCTATCTGACATCTGGATCCTCAGCACTCTATCTTTTCCTCTATGCGACATTCTATTTTTTCACAAAACTGGAGATAACCAAGCTCATTTCTGGAATTCTGTACTTTGGGTACATGTTGATTGCTTCCTATGCTTTCTTTGTGCTGACGGGAACAATTGGTTTTTATGCTTGCTTTTGGTTTACAAGACTGATTTATTCATCGGTGAAGATCGATTGAAAATATCCCTATCAGTTCTCTGAAGAAAAGATTAGTTGTCTGCTGACTTTTGGGTATAGTTTAGGACCCTTATCAATGTTTACCTCAAAGAAAAGTATACTGTGGAACATAGTTTATCTTCTTATTTAGACGCAAGGCACTTGATTTTTTGTACTCCATGTTTTTGATGTTCAAAAGATGCTGCTTGCTCAGAAGGTAGAATTGTTTGCCTTATGTTCTCATTCTCCCTGACAGTTATCGTCTCACCTAGAATAATAAATGTGAGGCGAGTTTGCCCACGTGACATTTTTTTTTTCTTTTTTTATTGCATTTGTTGCTAATTTGTAGTCCTATGTAGTTTGAATTGGAATATTAATACATTGCTTTTGTATCTTTTTCTATTTCGATTTGAGCTTTTATGAAATCACGTGCCTAGTCTTAAAGCTTGTTTTTCTTCTATCTTGTTTCTTCCCAATTACATGCCCCCGTGTTTTGGGATGTGGTCGAGTTCACTCTGTCGAGGGCACTGCTCTTGAAACTTGACGGGTCACTGATTCAACTGATACCGACGGGATCAAATTTTTGCTAAGTTTAATAGTAATATTACCACTTTTAGGATCCATTTTTTAAAAAATCAAATGCTTCCGAAGGTGAGATAGGTTCTTGGCACTTTGATCGGTTTCAAATAAGCTGATCTTTTATATATACATATACGGTTTTGATATGGTACTTGCCTCTTGTGCTTGAGTACGTGGGGCATCCGGAAGTGATTTGGACGGCCACATAGATATGAGTTGCGGTATATATACTCGGGTTAAAATAAAAAAAAAAATTGCATGCAATTTCCATTGACAAATACAATTTTATATGCAGTTTCCATTGGAACAAATCTTTATTTTCACTCCCTAGTCAAATATACTTACCTAATTACCCCTGATATTTTAAGTATAAAAAATTTAAAAATGAGTATAATTCCTCTTAAATTCAGTACATTAAATTAGAATCTAGTATATTTTCTATCAAATTGAGTACGATTCTTTTTCCACCTCAATTGGATGGAAAATATACTAGATTTTCTTTAAATGATATTCAATTGAATGGAAAATATATTAGATTTTCTTTAAATGATACTCAATTGAATGGAAATATACTAGATTTTTTTCAAATGATGCTAAATTTAGGAGGAATTATATTAAATAGGAAAAAAAGTCGTACTCAATTTAATAGAAAATATACTCAATTCAATAGAAAATATACTCAATTCTAGTTTAAAATGTTGAATTTAATAGGAATTATACTCATTTTGAGACTATTTATATTTAAAAAATATGAAGGGCAATTTTAATAGAAAATATATTCGAATATACTAGATATTCTTTAAATGATACTCAATTGGATAAAAAATATACTAGATTTTCTTTAAATGATACTTAATTGGATAGAAAATATACTAGATTTTCTTTAAATAGTATTGAATTTAGGAGGAATTATATTAAAACGGGGAAAAATATGCTCAATTTAATATAAAATATACTCGATTATAGTGTAAAGTGTTGAATTTAAGAGAAATTATACTCATTTTTGGACCTTTTGTACCTAAAAAATCTGAAGGACAATTTGGTCACAATATTTGCATGAGAGAGTTGAAGCAAATAAAACTTTACATGCAAGGAGTGGAAATAAAATTTTTTATGAGGGGAGATTGCATGTAAAATTCAAGGATTTTTCTCTACTTCACTCTTAAAATAAACAAATATGCTGTTTATCTATATTCAAATTATGAAATAGTATAATTACCACAATAATATTATATATATATATATATATATATATTTTGGGCTTGCAGTCATGATTCATAAAGACACTAGCGATATATATATATATATATATTTATTGTGCTTGCAGTCATGATTGATCCATAAGACACTATCGCTAGTCAAAAGAGACTATTCCCTTTTGGCCTAGTAGTAGAAACCCAACTAAACCATATATGTCTGGTAGCCTAATATACCAACCACAATAATAAAAGTAAACGCTTGAAATTTACCAATATCATAATCTGTGAAAGTTATTGACGAAGATCCAATCTTTCTGACATAACAATAGCCATGAAGTAGCTGATGAATCATTTCATTAGACCTGAAGGCTTTGCTTTCAGTTTAAATTTTATCACTCCAGCCTGAAGGCTTTGCTTTCTCGAGAAGGAAAATAGTATTTTCTACTGAGAATACATCAGACTGAATATAGAAAAACGAACTACCATGGCTGTGAAAAGAGAATGCAAATAAGGTTTCATTTATCTGTTTCATTTTGGTACATCGAAAGCTGATGAAAGATAGACCTTTAGTTCTTATGCACCTCATGATCACTATACAATTCCCATGGATAAAATTAAAGCAGAAGACAAGAAAAGAAAGAAAAAAAAAAAAGAGAAAGAAAACACAAACAACATTTTGTTATTCAGTACTCATTGACAGGTTCAATATCCTTGAGAAGGCCAACAATCTGCTGCATGGATGGCCTCTTGGATGGCAACTCAGCTGTGCACAAGTAAGCTATCCTTAATGCCTCCTCCATTTGTTTCTCTGATCCTGTTTCCCTAATCTTTGGATCAATCAAGCTTGAGAGTTCATTTCTTTTCACCAATGCTCTTGCCCAGCTGACCAATGTATGGCTCTTCCCTTCTTCAGCATAATCGTCTCCGATCGGTTTCTTCCCTGTAGTAAGCTCAAACAACACAACCCCAAAGCTGTAGACATCCGATTTTATAGTTGCGGATGCATTTTCCGCTTCTGAAAACTCTGGAGGAGTATAACCTGGTGACCCCTGTGAAGCTTCATTCTCTGTTGCATTGCTCTCGATGTTCGATAGTCCAGAATTAGCTAACCTAGGATCCATTGCTGAATCTAGATAAATGCTGCTTGCTTTTACATCTGTGTGGACTATCTGAGGGAAGCATCCATGGTGGAGGAATGCCAGTGCCCTTGCAGTGCCCAATGCAATGCTGTGTCTGAAACTCCAGGTGGTGGTTCCTTCAGTTGTATCAGTAGTCCAGTCTTCGGTTGATTGCACGCCTAACGGTAAGTCGTGAAGTAGGCTCTTCAGGTTTCCATTCTCCATATAATCATAGATAACAATCCTTTGTCCTCCAGCCAGGCAATAGCCAGTTAAGGGCACCAAGTTAGGGTGCTTGATCTGGCCAAGCCTCTCCAGCTCCTTTACGGCATCCTCATCTGAAATTGTCGATCGATGAAGCAAAACCTTCATGGCCACATTGATGCCTCCAGGCAATAAACCTCTGTACACTGGCCCAAACCTCCCTTCTCCCAACAAGGTTTCTCTATCGAAATTGTTAGTCACATTCAAGAGGTCAGCAAATGTAAAATTCAGCAATGGCTTCTCAAAGATGACAACGGGGATCGATGTCGTGTGCTTGACATCGAAGTGGAAGGGGCCTGAAACATTCTTCTCCTCCCTGTGAGATATTTTCTTAATCGTCCAGAAGCTGTGCCTCTTTCTGCAACTAAGCACCAACCCGATTGACCCTGCTGCGAGCAAGAACAGTGGAAGTGCTATTGCCAATCCTAGCTTCAGATTCCTGTCTTTGCTTCCCTTGGATCTACTCCAATCCGGATTCACTGCAATTGGGCAGTGATTTTGTGATCCGACGAATGATGACCGGAGCACTTCGAACGAGAAACTCTGGCCGCAATAAGTAAGGTTGTTGTAGGAGAAGTTGAACTTCTCCATGCTGAATAACTTTTGTTGCAGGGAGCTCGGTATCTCCCCAGTGAGATTGTTCACTGAAAGGTCTATCAATTGCAGGTTTTCAGTGCTCAGTTCAGGAATGCGGCCACCGATGTGATTCTGTGAAATATCTAACACCTTCAACTCATGCGACAGAGAGATCCTGGTCGGAATCTGGCCATTGAGATTACTCTTCGACAAGTTCAGATATTCTAGTGCAGCAGGCAGTCTCATGAGATCAAATTTTGGGGCAGAGAATTCATTGAATGCAAGGTTAAGGTGCTTCAGTGACGGAAGTGGATTCACGAGATCAGTGAAAAAATCTCCACTGAGTTCATTCATGGACAAGTCGAGATGAACTAAAGAAGACCAATGATAAGCCTGGGAGATGTTGCCGTTGAAATGGTTACCTGAGAGATCGAGGTAGGCGAGAGAATCCAAGCTCGACAAATCTGGTAAACCTCCATTGATCTGGTTATCTGAAAGAACCAAAGTGCTTAGGTTTTCAAAGGCAGAGCCAAATCGAGCGGGGAGACTCCCATTTAGCTTGTTGCTGGAGAGATCGATGGAGACCAGAGAGGTGCATTGGAGAAAAGCTTCCGGAATGCCGTTCTCCAACGAGTTCCTGCTGAGATCGAGAACTTTCAACCTGGAAAGCGCGCTGATCTGCGATGGGATCTCGCCGGAGAACCCGTTGCCGGAAAGGTCGAGGCTTTCCATCCGATTGAAGTTGCCGATGTAAGGTGGAAGCGGCCCCGTGAGATTATTGGAAGAGAAGTTGAGCCTGGCGAGTTCGCTCAATTCCACCAAATCCATAGGGAGGGCAGTGATGGCGTTCCTGCTCAGATCCAGGGATTGGAGCGCCGTGAGCTTCCCGATGGTGGTTTCACCGATCGGACCGGCGAATTGGAATCCAGGAACCTCCAGTGCGATCACCCTCCTCTCCGCCCCCGCGCTGCCGCCGCTGTCGCAGGTAATCCCTCTCCACGAGCAGACGTCGGAAGAATTGCCGGTTCTGGAGGAAGGCTGCACTCGCATCTCCCGGAAGAACTCAAAGACGTAGAAGGCGTCCGTGTTCGGCGGCGGCGGCGACTGCGGCCAAGAACGCCTCAGCAGCAGGAAAAAGGATACGTAGAAAGCAAAGAACCCCACGCCACCCATCTGATGGAAACGGATCCAAAAGCCTAGGAACTGCGAGCCAACTGAAAGACGCGGCCTTTATCTCCTCCCTCCCTCCTCGCCTCCATCCGCCATCTCTGCAACACTCGTACTTGGTCCAACACAAAGGCACGCCTTAGGGAGATGATTAGGGACGATCAACGAGCTCCTCTATGCATCAAAGGCTCCATTTTTAAGCATCATTCGGGTCCCGATCCACCAATCTGCAGCTTTGAACTCGGAAAAAACAGGGCCTTTTCTGAGCTTTTGAGCAGAGCGCGCGTGAGCTCAAAGGTTGCTCGGCATGGATGCCAACGCAAAGGAACAGCTTTCGTGCTGTTTCACGAGAGAGAAAGAGAGAGTAATGAATTGCGGTGGTGGTGATGATGGTGGTGATAATGGCGGAATTGATGAGCAAGGCTTCTGCTTCTGCTGCTCTCTTAATTGCAGAGAACGGAGAAGCAGGAAGGACGACGCATTCATAGAACAGAAGAAGCAGCAAAGTCCAACTCCGTACTCAACTTCATGGATTGAAAATTAGGGTTTTTATGGTTATTAAATGTGTTAGCTAAGCAAGTTGACGGAGAGACTGGAGATTAGGACAAACAAATCCAAACTCCAAAATGCCCACCATTTTGTGCGGCCGGTAATTGCCATAAATTAAAATGATAAACAAGGCAAAATAAATTTAGATAATAGTGAAAATAATTATAATTGATCTAAATATTGACAGTGATGTTAATACTTAATAGATTATTACAGTGAGTTTAATCAGCTCCAAAGCACATAAACTAGTACATATGCAATGCAAAACCTGGTAATACAAAGTGATCAAAGTAATAATTGAAGAGTTTTAAAGAGTTAATTAATTGTTAATAGATCATTGAGATTGGCATAAACTGATGCCTTTGGCATCATGTGAGAGTTGAATTGAATGGTTCTGCTGCTTCTGCTACAAGAACTAGAGTAGTTGTAAACGATCCAAGTTGTGACGAAAAAGAACTCGTTAAAAATCATTATTTAGTTTAGTTTTTTTTTTTAAATTTAGATTTAGTTGTTTACTCTTAATTTAATTATTTAAAATATTTATATTTCAAATTAGTTATTAAATTTGATAATATAAATTTATTTATTTAGTTTAAAATTTTCTTTATTTACATATTAATAAAATTTTTATTAATAAATATGATTCATTACCGAATTAATTGAATATATATGATATAAACTTATTAGTTTAGTTTAATAAATTATTTAAACTTATTTATTTAATTAAACTTTGTCAATGTTTAATTTATTTACGGTTTAGAAGAGATATCCAATTTTTATTTGTCTTCCTTTATTTAAAAAATTGTTCAATTATCTGCCTCTACTCCAAACCCTTGCGACATGAACAACAATCCGTGATCGATTCTTCCTCAAACCTTTTTCAAGGACAAAAGGTGTCACCGGAAGCAGAGGCAGGGCACGTTTCTGCACCACTAGAACGAACTATTGCTATCAAATCATTGAAGCAATTCAAAATCCAAACGCCAATTTTGTGAATGCGATGACTTGACAGAGGTGAGACGAGTACAACGACGGAGGCGTGACGATGAACTGAAGAGTGACACAACAACACTGCTAATTTCAGAAATGAAGTAAAGCTCTTACAGGGGGCTGTTAATGGAGGAGGAGAACATGGATGAACACTGACAGAGCAATATATGCCGAAACAGTAAGATATTGACACGTACGGTCAGGCTGCAGCAGTTTCTTCATCGGATGATGAGGTCCAGAGGATGTCTTGCAGCGCCGGCCGGAGCTCGTCGCTGCAGAAGGTCTCGTACTCAGCCGCATCGCCGCCGTCCCGACGGACGGCCACCACGAGCACGGACGGCGCCACCGTGAAGATCTCTGCTGCCACCGCCAGCTTCCCCTTCCGGCCCCGCTGCTCGCCCTCCAGCCTCACCCCTGACGCGCAGCTCTTCGTCACCCGGTACTTCCCCGCCGCCAATCCTTCCAGTCTCGACACCACGCCGCTCGCCGGCTCCCTCGTTACGAGCCGCAAGACCTCTTCCCGCCACTTGCCGCCGACGAAGAGCCGCGAGAGGTCGAAACCCTCGGAGAAGGATATCAGGTGGA
Organism: Zingiber officinale; assembly: GCF_018446385.1. NCBI lineage: Eukaryota > Viridiplantae > Streptophyta > Magnoliopsida > Zingiberales > Zingiberaceae > Zingiber > Zingiber officinale. The sequence goes on from NC_055992.1 coordinate 128,339,202, forward strand.
AGGCGTTTAGCATTTCGGGCTCCTCCGCGGCGGTGGCCGAAGCCGGCGGAGCGAAAAGCGATCTGGTGATCGTCGATTTCTTGAACCATGGGGTTTCCGTGAGCCGCTCGACCGTGATTCTGGTCTTGGGATTTGGGTCGAGCAGCTTGGTGATGAGTCGCCGGGCGTCCGACGAGAACCACGGCGGGCACTGGAAGTCCCCTCGGCGGGTCTTCTTGTACATGGCAATGATGTTCTCGTCCTGGAAGGGAAGGAATCCAGCGAGGAGGACGAAGAGAATGACGCCGCAGGACCAGAGGTCGGCTTTCTCCCCATCGTAGCCCTTTTTTCCGACCACCTCAGGCGCGACGTACGCCGGCGTGCCGCAGGCGGTGTGGAAGAGGCCGTCGGGGCGGACGTGCTCGGCGAAGGCGCTGAGTCCAAAGTCGGCTATCTTGAGGTTGCCCTGCTCGTCGAGGAGGAGGTTCTCCAGCTTGAGATCGCGGTGGTAGACGCCGCGCCCATGGCAGAAGTCGACGGCGGAGACGAGCTGGCGGAAGTAGTGCCGGGCGGCGTCCTCACGGAGGCGACCTGAACGGGCCACCTTGGAGAAAAGCTCCCCGCCGCGGACCAGCTCCATGACGAAGTAGATCTTGGTGCGCGTCGCCATCACCTCATGGAGCTCCACGATGTTGGGGTGGCCAACCATCTTCATCACCGATATCTCGCGCTTCACCTGCTCCATCATCCCCACCCGGATCACCTTCTCCTTCCCCACCACCTTGATGGCGACCCCCTTTCCGGTGAGGAGATTCCGCGCCAGGTGAACCTTCGCGAAGGTACCCTGCCCGATCACCCTCCCTATCTCGTACCTTCCATGGAGAACACTCTGTCCTTCCCCTGACGGCGCCGGAGATGGTACTTCCTCCATTTCGATCTACAAAAAATCAGATTTTTTTTTTTTTTTGGTTTGCAGAATGTTGGAATAGAAGCGTGATCGTCTAAGAAGAATGAATGGATTGCTTCGAACGGCTCCGAGCTTCCGATCTACCCGTCCTCGACGTGTTTCCGGTGGCACGATCGGCTGGCAGCGTGCTTGCTCGGCTTTCGGCCGCCCCAGAGCTCAGAGCGGAATCTCCGCATCATCCTGCCGCATCACCTAGCGGAGAGCTGCCATTCGACCCTCGGGGTCTCCTACTTCGTCGCAGGGATGAAGACCGCCACTGCGGCGTCCATGGTTGCACCCGCAAGGTTCAAGTAGCAGCCAACAGAGCCCGAAAAGACCAATTTGCCCCTTCCTCCTCCTGCTCACGGCGGTGCAGAATGTCGGTACGTATCGATTACCAATTTCAACCTTCTGATGGAGATGGAACGGTTGAAAGTAGGACAACAGGTGGGTCGATATGTGATAGGAGAAAAGCACGGTTTTGATTGGCTCTTCCTCGTACGATCTTGTCCGTCCGTGAGCCCAATAATGGAATCCCGTCCGTCCGATGCGTCGGGCTGCTTGCGGCCCACAGTTTGGAAACAATTCTTCTCTTTCAAATTGTATAATCAATTCAACAGAAGAGCAGTCTCTATTATATTCCACTTAAAGCACATAATATACATACTTTTAATTTGAAAAAACAATAATCATGCCTAAAAATGACAGTAATTTAGTCAGAATAATCCAGTGCATGCATGCGTATCACATATGGCTACAGTCTGCAGACACCATGTTTTTTGGTTCAGTACTGATTATGAACTCAGTCAGTCAGACTTTTATTGATTACTGAAAAATATGTACAAAGTTTTAACAATCCTGAGACAGTGATGAGGATGGATATGAGTAGTTTGTGAGCATTATTGTGAGCATTATTGTGAGCATTGAAGAGGACAAACATGGAAGGAATCAGCATCATCAAAAACCAAATATGATTAGATTGAGGCCAAAGGCCAAACTCTTTTCAGTGTTTGGTCCCATAGCCACTTGAACATGGCACTGTACATACATCTACATGTCCATCGACTGTTAAGCATCGACGTCACGGCTGAGCTCCTTATTCACTATTAATTAATTAACCTTGTATATTACTAATCAGATATGCCTAATTGTTTAAAGAATTAGATTAATTTTAATCACAATTTAAGGTGGATATCAAACGAAATACTACCTCATCTCATTGGCTAAAGAAGATAAAACAGAATGAAGAGATTTCCGTGTCTCCCTTTGTTTCAAGCCAGAGAAGCTGGGGCACTACACTAACTTTGTTTACTGCATTATTGGCTCATGCAATGCAATGCAATCACATTGGGAACACATGCATGATTCAGAATCTACTTCTTTCCCCCACATGGGAATATTCAATATATGATATCAGAACATCTAGTACTAGTCGAGATAAAAGAGAGTTCGATCGATCGCAATGACAAAACTATCTCATTGAATGCTCAAGAAACTAGCCGGATCTAATTGTTTCAAAAATTCAATATATATTTGAGACAATGTAGTTTTTAGGATGGATAAGTTATTGGGGCTGGATGGATTATCATATCTCACCTTCCTCGATCCAAGCTTCAAAATGATTAATCTTTTCCAAATTAATATTTAATTATGTAACTAATGTTTAATTTTTCATCTCCCCACCATACCCAATTAATGACTCCAAATTAGTCAAGAAAGACTCTTGAATACTTCTTGTCACTTGATACCAATTGCAATTGTTCAAATATTACACTAATTCATTTGTGGAGGCTTGACTTGCACTACATGACCTTTTTTTTCCTTTTATATTTCTATTTTCCTATTTATTAATTAATTAAGATAAACTTATACTAAAATTAAGTGATGACACACTTGTGAGATCATAAGATGATACATCTCTCGTTATGCGAATTCTTATAAATTGTTCTTCCTCTCCTCTCTTGTCATAAGATGAAACATGAGAGCATGAACTCATCTACAATGAATCATCTCTCCCTTGATCTCAATCTAGATCTATCCATCAATAAATTTCCCGTTAACTCTCCGGTATATGTTTTATGCTTACACATGCTTCTTTACGAATTGCTTTAGGTTGTAGAATCAATGAATTTGTGCATATTACCTTAAGTTTATTTACTTCATGAATAAAATTGATGGTCGGAGTATACGCTTTCTATCAAATCTAATTAAAGATGAATTCGATCATGAATTTCAATCAAAGGAAAAGGCAAAAGCGAGTTATGTTAGAAAGATATAAGATGTGTTTGTTCTACACACTTAATTTTTCAAGTTTTTAATCATTTACTATATGTTATGATTTATTATTTGAGGTTCTTGAAGCTGAGCTTTCTCGCACGACCATGGGGAATAAGAAGCTTAACATATTGCTCGAAGCCATCACTTGTGACTATACCAACATTTAATTTGGAAGAAGATGGTTGATCTCACAGCGGCTTCTTCTCCATCTGTCTCCAACTACGAAGAGGAAGAGCGGAAGTCTAAGTACTCTTGGCCATATTGAATGCATGTCAAACAAAAAAGATTGCCGGGCTAAAGTTTGGAACATTTCTAGTCATGACCATCATCCCTAATTAGAGACGTTATTTAGCGACGAAATTTTACAATTCATCACTAATCAAAAACGGAATTTATTATTGTGTCACTAGGTTTACATGTGAAATTTAAAAATATTAAGATAATTAGTGATGGATATTTAATTATTAATTAGTGATGGTATTTTATTATTCTATTGTTAAGTTTGAATAAGTTATGATGACACCGTTAACAAGTTTAGCGACGGAATTAAATATTCCGTCATCAACGGATATTAGCGACGGCATTAATAAACTTCCGTCTCTATTTTAGTAATGAATTATTTATCTCCATCGCTAAATTTAGCAACGATTATTTAATTTCGTCGCTAAATTTAGAGATGAATCTTGTCGCTAATGAGTTTTTTTTTTCCAAGAGATTGTTAATGACGAAGGAAATATGGTAAAAAAGGTGGGAAAAGATAAATGAAATCCAAGGGCTTGTTTTAATTGCTCCTTAGCTCCCTCTAGCTGGATGAAGAAGATATTTGTTTTGCCTTCAGGAGCAGGGTGTAATACCCCGGTTCTAAAGATTCTGGTTAAGTATGGCTTAAAGGTTAGATGGTACTATCCATATCACCAAGGTGCACCTTCCTTTTCGGAAGCCCAAACTCAAAGAACTCCAAAGTTAAGCGTGCTTGGCTTGGAGAAATCTGAGGATGGGTGACCTCTTGGGAAGTTTTCCAGGGTGCGTGCGAGTGAGGACAAAGTACGCTGAAAGGACCTCCGGTGATTTGTGGAGCTAGTCATCAAACCGATAGGTAATTCTGGTGTCGTTCCTGGTTTGGTCCGGGTGGGGCCCGCTCAGGCCGAGGCGTTACAGATGGTATCAGAGCAACCTTGCGACCGTGAGTGCGCCTGTGGCAGGAGCACCCAGGGCACCACCTAGCAAGGGAGATTCTGGGATTTGTCTGTGGTATGATTCGTGGTTACACAACGAGGACGTTGTGTCTTTAAGTGGGGGTGATTGTAATACCCCGGTTCTAAAGATTCTGGTTAAGTATGGCTTAAAGGTTAGATGGTACTATCCATATCACCAAGGTGCACCTTCCTTTTCGGAAGCCCAAACTCAAAGAACTCCAAAGTTAAGCGTGCTTGGCTTGGAGAAATCTGAGGATGGGTGACCTCTTGGGAAGTTTTCCAGGGTGCGTGCGAGTGAGGACAAAGTACGCTGAAAGGACCTCCGGTGATTTGTGGAGCTAGTCATCAAACCGATAGGTAATTCTGGTGTCGTTCCTGGTTTGGTCCGGGTGGGGCCCGCTCGGGCCGAGGCGTTACACAGGGTGTTATGATTAGGTGCTCCAATGATAGATTAGGAATATAGAGTTTGAGACTGCGATTTATTATTGAGAATTTTTCTTCTTAATAATAGGTAGTGGACCTGAAAATACTAGTTGTAAGGATGGGTATCTATGTGTACTTTTTTGATTTATCCAGATAGCCGATGAAAATTTTCCATAGGATCAGATCGGTCATCTCAGGTTCGATGCTACCTAACCCGATTAGTTATTTTTCTTAAAAAAGATATTTGTTTTACTAAGTTTATTCAAACAAAGAATATTAATGGCCAATTAATTACAACTACTAATTTCTTAAAAGTCCAACTAGGAACAATTTAGGATAGGAGTTCAAGTATCAAATTAATGAACCTATATTTATCTACTATTAAGTTCTTAATCAAGATATTTAATTGTGATTTAGGTGCAAAGAAGCACGGAGGACACAACAATCATAGTGGCAACTTACAAAGGCGAACATAACCATAGCCCGCTTTCTCAACTCAACAACAATGACAACGAAAACAATAATAGCTACGACAATGCAACAACTAGTATTCGATCACAAGGCTCTAGATTTATCGCAGGACGAGGGTCCATTGATCCGGCCAAATAGTAATAACTTGGTTGGGCAAATGACTCGAACGTGGAGCAAAAATTCATTGATAATTGACTAGTGTCGTCTCTAGCAGAACAACCCATTTACCATTTACTACTAAATAAATTTGAAACAAAAAAGAGATAGAGAGAATCAATGGCGGATCCAGACAAAAAAAAAAAAAAAAGAGGGTGCTTAAAGAAGAGAGCTGAATTTTATCTTCCTTCTCACTGTCTCTCGGACTACAGCATACTGTTGAAATTTTCTAAGAACAAGGGGGTGCTCAAGCACACCCCCGCTCCCCTTAGATCCGCCACTGGATCGAGAGAATTATGTTGAATAATTTTCTTAATTTGTTTTTTTTGTCAAATCAATATAATGCAATTATATTTTGTACAACACATAAAAAATTGTGATCATAATAATTTTACAAAAATTGCGATACCAATTTATTAATGATTTAGCGTGTTTTTCCCTCTCTAATACTTGAAATACTAATGCATGCATCATTATATCCAGTTCAGATCCTCTGTCTTCAAATTTTTTTGTCTCCGTGTCTCCTTGTCGATCAGACGGACCAGATTATATCTCAAGGATGTCTTGCACATCACGAGGATACTGCATACATCTTAAGGATATTATGATGTGTTGAGATGTAATCTGGTTCGTCCGATTGACAGAGGACACGGGGACAGAAAAATTTAGGGACACAGATTTGATTTCCATTATTGCAAGTAGAGGAATTAAGAAACTTGGTGGAATGTTTTCTATATTTTTTATTAATATATATTTGTATTAATAAAAAATTAAAATGGCTTCTATGATCCGATCCGACTAAATGCATCCAACTTGGAATATCCAATTTTAAAATTGTCAATTTTGGAATAATCCTTCTTTTTCCTTTGAACGTAAATGGCAAGTGTTCAATTATGGGAAAAAAAATATGACTGATTGATCTTATATTCATCTATAAATAGATTTTCTAGCGCCCTAATACTTTTCCAACATTCATCTTTCTTCCTCCTCCCTTGTCAGTGCGGCCTCCGTCCTCTGTGTAAGCGATCTGTTGGAGGCAGCATGATGAAACGCAAGGCTGTAGAAATATTGGAGCCGCAGCAAATGAATGCGAAGAAGGTGCGCACACCCACACCCCAAGAGAATACGAAACTCAAAGCTATGAGAGTCATGGGAGCAACTCTGGATGAAGGCGATGCACTTTTCGGTGCTGGCTCCGAAGTAACTCTGGATTCACAGGTGATCCTATCCGGAAGCTTAGTCGGATGAAGGCGGGTCTCGATGTACTGAAAGTTGACGGAAAGTCGCTGCGGCGTCTGATTTACCTGGCACCCTACGGAAGGGTTCACACGGGAAGATGACGAAGGGTGACGTAGGGTGATGACCGGGATGATGACGCTAAGTCTCTGTGCACACTCAGACGAGCCCACGAGTCGTTAGATACTAGAAACCAGGGGAAAAGTCCCCGGGTCAGGCCCTCCAACGCTCAAGTCAAGTACTTTTTCCCCAGAAGCACAGAGAAAGGACGAAAAGTAAAGACCAATCAGAAATGACAGGTGAGTGTACCCTGCATAAGGGACAAAGCATCCCTTTTTATACTACAACGGATGTTTCTGGGGTCTGGCGGGTGTCAGGGAATGTCGGCTGTCAGACTTTGTCTGGCGGTGAATGACACGCGGCACCTTCTCATAGGTCGGCGGTAGAACCAAAGGGGTAATGAGCCCCGACTGTTAGCATATTCCCTGACACACTGATTATTCTTTGACAGATAGTTACAATTCCCTTTCTTGCTTGTCCTGTAGTACCTAGCATCCTCCGCTCGTGATTGCTACGCTGGGTCTTTACACTTGCTAACCCTGTTCTGATATCTTGCTAACCCTGATCTGATATTGCCTCCAGTCCTGTGCTTCTAACCTTGTCCTATGCATCTCCTATTGCAGACCCCGATTGGTCTTGCCCCTTATTGGCATTACGTGTCGCGCCCGGTATACCTTAGTTCGGTTCTGTTTATCCCTACTCCCAAGCTGTACATCTGACTTCATCTAACCCGACCTGTATACCTGCCTCCAACTTTGCTTATCTCGGACCATGAGGATATAAATCCTGATCTGTATCATTGGCTAACACATCCCGACCTGTACGTTTTATCAATCTAAGTATCTTGAGTCATAAGGCTATAAATCCTGACCTGTGTGCATCGATCTGCTTCCGCTAATCTTGAGTTCCGACCTGTATTCTTTGATCCCTTTATCCCATGCGTGAGGATGTAAGTCTTGACCTGTATCCTTGGTGAGCATATGCCTGATCTATATACCGACCTGCTTCGGTCCTCCGTAATCCCTGATTTGTACTTCCTGACCTGTAAGCTAGGTATGTTAACCGACCTGCTTCTGTCTTCCGTACTCTCTGGTTTGCGCGACCTGTAAGCCAGGTTTGTATTCCGACCTGTTGTCTGCTGTTATCCATGGCTTGTACGTTCCGACCTGTACGCCAGGTCTGTATTCCGACTTGCTTCTGTCTATTGTTATCCATGACTTGTACGTTCCGACCTGTACGCCAGGTCTGTATTCCGACCTACTTCTGTCTACTGTTATCCATGGCTTGTACGTTCCGACTTGTACGTCAGGTCTATACTACGCCAGAGGCCTTTCCTTCTACGCCTTTACTTGACTTGTGGGCCCACTCCTTAGTTGTACCTGGCCTGTGGGCCCAGTTTTCAACTGTACCTGGCCTGTGAGCCCAATTCTCAGCTATACCTAGCCTGTGAACCCCGTTCTTGATTGCTATTGAGGCCGAGTCTGGTCCAACTTGTAATCCTATCCTTTGACTACCCCGTCAGCTGAGACTCTAACCACGACCACACAAGCTTGACTTCTGACTTCCATGGGAGCTAGACTTCTGACCTCCACGGGGATTGGACTTCTGACCTCTACGAAAGCTTGACTTCTGACCTCCACGGGGGCTGGACTTCTGACCTCCACATAAGCTTGACTTCTGACCATCTTGTGATTTTGACTTCTAACCACATCATTTTACTAACCTCATAATCTTGCACCGTATCAACAGGTATATTTTATTTTATTTTACTCTATCTTTAAATTAATTTATTTTTCCTATCAAATTCAAAAGCTTATGCTGTCAAACCTATTATTATTTCATCAAAATCATACTGAAACACACTTTGTTTTTCAAGTAAAATGGTGGCATGATAAATACCATACACAGAAGCCAGAATATCTCAATTTGATTCGTACAAGATTTGTCTGGAACAAGTACAATCGAACTCACTACGATTATGACAATCCTCCTCCTAAGATTGCCCAAGGTTACAAGTTCAACGTATTTTTTCCAAGCCTTATTGATAAGTCCAAAGTACCGCAGTATACATTCGAAAAGGATGACAACAGTAACGATACCTGCCTCCTCAGATTCTATAGTGGCCCACCCTATCAGGACATAGTAAGTATCCAAACTTAAATGTTCTATTGGAATAGGCTCATGATCTAGATATTTCATTTAATTGTGATATGATTACTTATGTGTCGCTTGTTGTTGCAGGCTTTTCGTATTGTAAATAAGGATCTGGAGTATTCTCCAAAGAAAGGTTTCATGTCTACTTTCGACAATGGGACTTTGCGATTGTATTTCAATTTCAAACACTATCCGTACCGATGATAGAAGACTTATATGAAGATTTAAGAGTTTGTACATTGTATTTTTAATGTTTTTTGCATCTGCATAGTCGTCATGTAGTTTGAATTGGTATGGTATACGGTGGAGTTTCTGTATCGAGGGTACTGTTCTTGAAACTCGATAGGTCACTGATTCAACTTGATTCGAGTCCGTCTACTAAATCAATTTTTTGACAAGTTCAATCATACAAAATTAGTCCCACTTTTAAGATCCATTAGTTTAAAATTGAATGCTCGCAGAGGGTGACATAGGTTCTTGCTTCTTTGATCTGTTCCAAATATACAGATCTAATGCATATTTATATTTAAAATTATGAAATAGCTAGTTCACCACTATAAAATTAATTTTTACAGGAATTTCTTCATAACCAAGATGATCCGAAGCAACTTATTTTAAGCAGTTGATATTCAACACTCTCAAAAGGATGTAGGGCTATTTTTAAAAAATAGTTTAAATACAATGATTTATAAAGCCGTATAGTCTGGTCTAAATTCGCTACCAAAATCATTGCCAAGGTGATTTGTTATGTGTCACAGAATGTTCCCCTCACTAGGAGGTCAGAATATAAACTTTTTTTTACTTGATTTATAGTTTTAATGAACTGCTACTCCAAAACTTGTAATCCCTTGGATCGCTTATGAAAGGCAACCATCAGGGCCGCCTCAATTATATTTGGGGCCTAGGCAATTTTTTTCTAAAAAAATCTTTTATATATATATATATATATATATATTTAAAATTTTAATTTTAAAAAATAAAATTTAGTTTTTTGGTTGAGATGGAAAGTTACAACTTAAATGTTTAATTTTACATATAAGATTTGAAACCGTCCGTTCAAATCTTAAATGTAAAAAAAAAATCAAGAATATGATTATTATTATTAAAAAAGAAATAAATTTATAAAAAATGATTTTAGTTGATATTTGAAAGTCATTTTATGCTTATCCCTATTTTTAATAGGATAAAAAGGGAAGAATTAGAGATTAAGTTTAAGAGTAGGGTACAATTTGTTTTTTGCATATATTTTTTCGGTACTTGCTAGTTTTATACTATTTTGTTTTGATTTACCATAATTTAACTTGGGGTTACTCACATTAAAAAAAGAGAGATTGTTAGTACTATGTGGTAGTTTTGATTTAATCAACCAAGTTAAGTTTGGTTCTGTTATGTTTTGATCTCTTGTGTCCAAGTGTGTAGAAACTTAGGAGCATAGGAAGTCAAGCGAAAGATGCAGCTAGCGAGAACGACAACACAGGAGAGAGTCGACGGGCTTAGTGCTGCGGAAGAGTACGTTGTGGGACGAGAAGGAAACGTGCGACGAATCCGAGGGACGAGAAGTCGGAGTTGATGAATACTTGAGAAGGCAGGAAAATGAGTTCGGGCGAGCCCTATTATGGATAGCCGGAATCACCTAAGCAAGCGGAGCCAGAGCGAAAAAATCCGGAAGAAAAGTCAACCAAAAGTTGACTTTGATCGGAGCGCCTGGACTAGGTCCGGGCGCTCGGACCACCCGGACCCAGGGCTGTTGGTTGCTACTCGGAAAACCTATAGGTTCCACTGTACAAAAATTTTGTACAAAGGTCTGAACCTTTTCCTAGCTACCATGTGTTCTTTTAAATTAAATTTTGGATCGCCTGCGGAACTTAACACGTTTGATCCAAAACTTAATCTATTTGTTCTTTTAGGTTTTGACTTGGATCTCCTGCGGAACTTTACACGTTCGACCCAAATCTCCTTAAGTTATTAATTCCATTAAATATTAATTTCCATAATTGGTTCCCAGTACTGACGTGGCGAGGCACATGACCTTCTTGGATATGGGAGCAACCACCACCGACTAGACAAAACCTTTTATAGAAAGCTAATATTTAATTTCCTAAAATAACTTTAGGTTAACCAAAGAGAACAATCAAATCACAAGGAAAAGAAAAAACAAAAGAACACAGCATCGAAAAAACATATTCGAAATTCTAGAACGTAAGCCTATTGTATTTGGTATTATTTCCATAAATAACTAGCATGATGCGGAAATAAAAATTACTAGTTATACCTTGTAGAAAAACCACTTGATCTTCTACCGTATTCCTCTTCTAACCTCGGACGTTGTGTGGGCAACGATCTACCGAGATGAGAAACCACCAACCACCTTCTTCTCCTCCAAGCAAGGTTCGGCCACAAAGGAAAAACTTCACCAAGGAGAAAAACCAAAATACTAACCAAGCTCCAAGAGATGCTAGCTTTCTCTCCTTCTTCTTCTTCTTCTCCAAGTAGTATCCGGCCACCACAAGAGCTCCAAGGGGAAGAGAGAGGTTCGGCCACCACAAGAGGAAGAGAGGGAGAGGATGGCCGGCCACACCAAGGAACAAAAGAGGGAGAGAAATAATAGATGTTGTTACATGAAGGCACATTCACCCCTTCTTTTATATTCCTTGGCTTAGGCAAATTAGGAAATTTAATTACAATAAAATTTCCTCAATTTTCTTGACATGATTTAATTGAGAAAAATAAAATAAAATTTCCCAATTAAATCTACATTGGCCGGCCACATCATTGGAGAACAAATTGGACAAGTTTCAATCAACAATTAAAACTTCCTAATTTGTTTCCGGAAATTTTAAAATTAAAATTTCTCTTTAAAAATCTCTACATGGTTAATAAAAGAAATTTCTATAATTTTAATTTTACAACATGTGAATAATTTTTAAAGAGAATAAAATATCTCACCAATCTACAAATAAGGAAAGAGATCTAATCTCTTTCTTTAATCTTTTGTAAATTTTACAAGAGAGATAATTTAATTTAAATTCTCTTTAATAAATTATTTCTTCCACATAATAAAAATAAAAATAAAAATTCTTTTTAATTTATTTTGGCCGGCCCTACTAGCTTGGGTTCAAGCTAGGGCCGGCCACCCAATCTTATACCTAGGCCGGCCCTAGCTTGTTCCCAAGCTAGCTTGGCCGGCCCCTATTGGGTGGGTATAGAAGGTGGGTATAGGTGGGTATAGAACTCTATAAATAAGAGGCTACGATAGGGACCGAGAGGAGGAATTGGTTTTGGTCTCCCGATAAAATTAAGCATCCCGTGTTCGCCCCGAACACACAACTTATTTTTATCAATGATAATTCATTCCACTAGAGAACTATCATTGAACTACCGCACCAATCCCAAATTATATTTTTGGGCTCCTTCTTATTATAAGTGTGTTAGTCTCCCTGTGTTTAAGATATCGAATGTCCACTAATTAAGTGAGTTACTGACAACTCATTTAATTAATATCTTAGTCCAAGAGTAGTACCACTCAACTTTATCGTCATGTCGGACTAAGTCCACCTGCAGGGTTTAACATGACAATCCTTATGAGCTCCTCTTGGGGACATTATCAACCTAGTATCTCTAGGACACAGTTTTCTTCTATAATCAACAACACACACTATAAGTGATACCATTTCTCAACTTATCGGACTTATTGATTCATCGAACTAAATCTCACCCATTGATAAATTAAAGAAATAAATATCAAATATATGTGCTTGTTATTATATTAGGATTAAGAGCACACACTTCCATAATAACCCAGGTCTTTGTTTCTTTATAAAATCAGTATAAAAGAAACGACCTCAAATGGTCCTACTCAATACACTCTAAGTGTACTAGTGTAATTATACAGTTAAGATAAACTGATACCTAATTACACTACGACCTTCTAATGGTTTGTTCCTTTCCATTTTGGTCGTGAGCTACTGTTTATAATTTATAAGATACTGATAACATTATCTTCTGCATATGACACCACATGCTATGTTATCTACAATATAAATTAATTGAACAACTACAAACAAATGTAGATAATTTGACCAAATGTGATTCTTTATTCAAGACAAATGTTTACAAAAGCTTAGGCTTTCAGTATACACTCCAACAAGGGCGCCCTAGGCTCGCGCCCTGGTCAAGCTGGTTCAGCCCGGTCTAGGCACCCAGAGCGGGTCCAGACGCTCGGACCATAAACTTTATCGAAATACCAGTTGTCGCGATCTATTGTGACATGGATAAAATTTTATCCTTCTCCAAACGTTTGGAACCCTTCGAGGCGACCTGATCATGGTCATAAATACAACCCTGATCCTAGAAGTTAAATACACCACTTTTAAATGATTTTATTTGAATTTAGCTTTGTAATTGTGAGCTTTGATTGCTGTAAGAGACTTTACCACCTAAAGGAGATTTTAGTGGACTTTTTAACGTCTTGGATTAACAATCCCCTTATTCTAAACTAAGTAAAATCTATGTGTCTCTTTTTCTTTTTAATTAGTTTCTTAATTCATTTTATGTAAATGTTTATTTTAATCAAGCGGTAAAATTTTAGAAAAGTTTTGTTTGTTTTATTTTGTGTAGGACAATTCATTCCTATCTTGCTGGCCGCAAGAGACCAACAAATGGGACTGGACATGAAGTCTTGACATATCGATGACATCAGGTAGGAAGTCATGGGGGTTGAGGATACTAAGCAGGAAGTCTAGACGGGTCAAGAATCGGAGGTCTAGCGTAAAGTCTAGAGGGTCAATATTGGATGATGAGCAGGAAGTCCAAGGTCTAGAAGACTGGATGTTTGACAAGTCAGATAAATTCTCCTGAGAGGAGTAAGTGAGGAAACATTCACTTGAAGGGAATAATAAATATTGATCCGATCTAAGAATTTTATTAAAAATTTAAAAGTTAAAACTGGACAATCTAGACTGTCAAAATTAGTTACTTCTAAATTACATATTATTGTACTAGCCCTTAAGATCGGTAAACTGAACCAACAATAGGATCGGGACTGAAAGTCCATGTGTCACCCAAGTCCTTTAGTGTACTGAAATGACATTTGACGTGGATTAGCTAGGGTCTCGATACTGACGTGGCAATGATAAGGATTGGTTGGCTGACGTGACAAAAGGAGAAATTTTGCTTGTCGTTTCTAAAACTCATGTCTTTTCGTTTTGAAAACTGCATTGTAAAACTTGTATAATCAAACACAAGAAGATAAATTTTCTTTTACTTGGTTTACAGTTTTAGTGAACTACTGCTCCAAAGCCAGTAATCTCTTGAATCGCTTATGAAAGGCAACCATTAGACCGTTTCAATTATATTTGATCCGGTCCGGAAGCTACGTCAGACGGACCGTCGGGTGAGGTGGATGGAATGTTGACTGAATCGCGACGTCACGAAGGGGGGGTGTGCTGAGATGGCCTCTGGATTGACCAATTTTTCAGAAGTCTCTGGTCAACGCTACCTGCAGCCAGCGACCGGGTTGACCCGGCCCACGGTACCCCGAGTCTCGAGGCGGATCCAACGAATATATGAGTAACCGGCTAATGATATAATAATGAAATAAATAAGGGGTGAGTACAGAAAACGTACCCTGGCCCAGGGGCGCCCTCGGATGGGACGCGGCTCGAGTTGTCACGACCCGGAAGAGCAGATGACTCTGATCAGGCTGGAGAGCTAGATCTAACGACGCAGAGCCAAACGCGATGCGGAACCAAAAGATGAGCTGCAGGTCTGGCTAAAACACCGACACGCAGGCCGGAAAACAAGACTGGCACACAGATCGAGACAAGGCACCGGCACACAGACTGGGCTATGACACCGATACGCAGACTGGGCTACAACACTGGCACGTAGGCCGGGACCCAAGATCGGCGTGCAGGCCGGGAAACGAGATCGGCACGCAAGCCGAGACCTGAAATCGGCACGCAGGCCGGGACAAGAGACCGACACGCAGATCGAGATAATCGACCGATACGCAGACTGAGATAAGACACCGGTACGCAGACCGGGAAAAGACACCGGTACGCAGATCGGGAACTAATATCGGCACGTAGGTCGGGACACGGGATGAGTACACAGACCGACACACGAGACAACACACAGGCCGATATACAACATCAGTACACAGACACGAATACCCCAAAAGCACACAAACCGAAACATAACAACCGCACGAAGGCCGACCTACGACGATGGCTCAAAGGCCCGATCAGTGTCGAAAGCGCATAGCGGTGTGGATCGGATACCACATCGACGTCGAAACTATACGGCAGCGTAAATCAGAGCATAGCCACAACTGTGCAGTCAGCGGAAATCGTGGATCGGCATATAGCGGCTACTAGTGTGCGCTGGGAAATGAAGGCGGCGTGCATGAGAGCGGGAAAGGTGGTGGCTCGGAAAGCCTAAGCTTTGTCAGGTGGTGGCTCCGAGTAGCTAGGAACACATTGTTGGAGTGTATACTGAAAGCCTAAGCTTTGTAAACATTCATTATGAATAAAGAATCACATTTGGTCTAATTATCTACATTTGTTTGTAGTTGTTCATTTAATTTATATTGTAGATAACATAGTATGTGGTGTCACATACAGAAGATGATGTTATCAGTACCTTATAAATTATAAACAGTAGCTCACGACCAGAATGGAAAGGAACAAACCATTAGAAGGTCGTAGTGTAATTAGGTATTAGTTTATCTTGACTATATAATTACACTAGTACACTCAGAGTGTATTGAGTAGGACCATTTGAGGTCGTTCCTTTTATACTGACTTTATAAAGGAACAAAGACCTCAGTTATTATGGAAGTGTGTGCTCTTAATCCTAATATAATAACAAGCACATATGTTTGATATTTATTTCTTTAATTTATCAATGTGTGAGATTTAGTTCGATGAATCAATAAACCCGATAAATTGGGAAATGGTATCACTCATAGTGTGTGTTGTTGATTATAGAAGGAAACTGTGTCCTAGTGATACTAGGTTGATAATGTCCTCAAGAGGAGCTCATAAAGATTGTAATGTTAAACCTGCGGTGGACTTAGTCCGACATGATAATAAGGTTGAGTGGTACTACTCTTGGATTTAGATATTAATTAAATGAGTTGTCGGTAACTCACTTAATTAGTGGACATTCGATATCTTAAACACAGGAGATTAACACACTCATAATAAGAAGGAGCCCAAAATGTAATTTGGGATTGGTGCGGTAGTTCAATGATAGTTCTCTAGTGGAATGAATTATCATTGATAAAATTAAGTTGTGTGTTCAATGAACATGGGATGCTTAATTTTATCGGAGACCAAAACCAATTCCTCCTCTCGGTCCCTATCGTAGCCTCTTATTTATAGAGTACTATACCCACATATACCCACCTTCTATACCCACCTAAAGGGGCCGGCCAAGCTAGCTTGGGAACCAAGCTAGGGCCGGCCTTATTGTGGCCGGCCCTAGCTTGAACCCAAGCTAGTAGGGCCGGCCATAATTAATTAAAAAGAAAATTTAATTTTAATGTTTATTATTATGTGGAAGATTTAATTTAAAAGAGAATTAAAATTAAAATATCTCTCTTGTAAAAGATTTACAAAAGATTAAAGAAAGAGATTAGATCTCTTTCCTTATTTGTAGATTGGAGATATGTTTTATTTTCTCTTTAAAATTATTCACATGTTAATAAAATTAAAATTATAGATATTTCCTTTTATTAACCATGAAGAGATTTTAAAGAGAAATTTTATTTTTTAAAATTTCCGGAAACAAATAAGGAAAGTTTTAATTGTTGATTGAAACTTGTCCAATTTGCTTCCTATTGATTTGGCCGGCCATCATTGTTTAATTGGGGAAATATTATTTTATTTTTCTCAATTAAATCATGTCAAGGAAATTAAGGAAAATTTATTGTAATTAAATTTCCTAATTTACCTAGGCCAAGGAATATAAAAGAAGGGGTGAGGGTGCCTTCACAAGATACATCTATTATTCCTCTCCCTCTTTTGTTCCTTGGTGTGGCCAGCCATCATCTCCTTTTCTTCCTCTTGTGGTGGCTGAACCTCTCCCTCTCCCTTGGAGTTCTTGTGGTGGCCGGATACTACTCGGAGAAGAAGAAGAAGAAGGAGAGAAAGCTAGCATCTCTTGGAGCTTGGTTAATATTTTGGTTTTTCTCCTTGGTAAAGATTTTCTTTTGTGGCCGAACCTTGCTTGGAGGAGAAGAAGGTGGTTGGTGGTTTCTCATCTTGGAAGATCGTTGCCCACACAACGTCCGAGGTTAGAAGAGGAATACGGTAGAAGATCAAGAGTTTTTTTTTACAAGGTATAACTAGTAATTTCTATTTCCGCATCATGCTAGTTATTTATGGAAATAATACCAAATACAAGAGGCTTACGTTCTAGTATTTCGAATATGTTTTTTCGAAGTTGTGTTCTTTTGTTTCTTTCTTTTCCTTGTGATTTGATTGTTCTCTTTGGTTAACCTAAAGTTATTTTAGGAAATTAAATATTAGCTTTCTATTAAAGGTTTTGTCTAGTCGGTGGTGGTTGCTCCCATATCCAAGAAGGCCATGTGCCTCGCCACGTCGAAACTGGGAACCTTTTATGGAAATTAATATTTAATGGAATTAATAACTTAAGGAGACTTGGGTCGAACGCGTTAAGTTCCGCAGGAGATCCAAGTCAAAACCTAAAAGAACAAATAGATTAAGTTTTGGATCAAACGTGTTAAGTTCCGCAGGCGATCCAAAATTTAATTTAAAAGAACACATGGTAGCTAGGAAAAGGTTCGGACCTTTGTACAAAATTTTTGCATGGAACCTATAGGTTTTCCGAGTAGCAACCAACAATTGGTATCAGAGCTAGGGTTTTGCCTCTGTGTATTTGGTATTTAGTTTAATTATGCACATGTCATACATAATTTAGGCAGGATAATAGTAGGATGTGCTAACTTTGTGGATGCAGGATCCAACTATTATGGCTTTTAGTTAATTATGTGTGTGATTGGACCCTTGGACATGTCAAGGGCAATTTATATGTGTGTGCATGATTGTATTAAAATACAGCAGGAGCTGTATTTAGTTTTATTAGGATTTTATTTTTGATCTAGATACATGTACATTCCTTTTATGGAATATAGGATCAAAAATGTAAAATTCTATTTATGCCGCGGATTGAATCTTGCAAAGCGTGGAACCTTCTAAGGACCAGAGGCGCAGCGGAACTCGGAGCAAGATGGATGCGGCAGTTAGACCCGGTGGCGGTGGCCAAATATGGCAGCAGCTTCGGATGACAACACACGGAGGACAATTAAAGATAAAAGCCATAATAGTTGAAAATTAGATTTTCTATTTATTGCTTTTATATTATTCTGTGTGTGCATGTTAGTTTACAAGTTTAGTAGGCTAGCATAGTTAAAATTCCTCATTTATAAATAACTAAGTGGGAGAGGATTTTAAATAAATCCCATGGTCTCCATTCTTGGTTTGTAAGTGATGCAAACAAGCTTGCGTTGGCTCGAGTGCCTTCCTCCATAACGGATGAGCTTGTTTGTGGATCACTAGAGCAGACTTCCATTTTGGATGACTATAGGAAATTAATTAGGCGTGTGATCTTCCCAACGGAAGGGCATAATCTTATTAATGGACTTAGTGTCAAGTAATGGTATACACTTAGACACATCTAATAGTATCCTCCCAACGAGTCACTATTATTATTTGTGTGACCAAATAATACCAACTATTAATTTTATTTGTCAAAAGTTAGGTTGACAAGATAATAAAATTAATGGGTTAAAACCCTCCTTTTACAAATGTTGAATTTGTATCGTCCACACTAACGTGGCATACAAAATTCACGGTGTGATGAGGTGTTGGTTAATTTAAAATAGTATTGTTTGAGGAATCAATATTATTCTAAATTTAGAGTTCGACCAAAAGTTATTTGTGATTCTTAGGATGTCTTTCAACCCACTGTCCATCATACTTCAACAGAATAGACTTTCTGGACCAAACTACATAGATTGGAAAAGAAACACGGATATTGTTCTTAACTGAACTATAAACCCACTGCCCATCATACCTCTTGGTGAATCTACCCAAGAGGAGATTGAATATCATAGGAAATGGGTAAAAGCGAGATGAGATGGCGCGGTGTTACATTTTGGCTTCAATGTCAAATGTATTGCAACATCGACATCAAGAACAGCATATGATATTATGAACAATCTCAAGGAACTCTTTGGTCATCAAGATAGGGCTTCTAGGCAAGAAGCCATGAGAAAGATAATGACCACCATGCAAGAGGGTACTCCCGTAGGGATCATATCCTAAAAATGATGGCTTATCCGAATGAGATACGGATCCTTGGAGGAGAAATTGATGGGGAAACCCGGATCGATATGATCCTCCAAGCGCTACCTAGAAGTTTTGGCAGTTCCTTTGAACTATAATATGAATAAGAGGGTTTATTCATTAGCGGAACTACTGACGAAGCAGCAGAAGGATTATTTCGTCACAATGCTCAAATTCACTATCTTTGAAAATGGTTCTACTTCTAAACCGAAAGGAAGAAGAAGAAGAAACAAGTGGTTGAAAAGAAAGTGAATAAATCTCAAAGTACGGGATTTAAAGTTGGAATGAAGAAGCCAAGGGCAAGTGCTTCATCTGCAAGCAGGCAGGACATTGGAAGGCGGACTGTCCTCGTAAGAACCAAAACAAAGGTATATCTCATGCTCTAGTTGTTGAAACATGTTTAGCGGTGTTATCTACCAGCACCTGGTGTGTAGATACGGGAGCCACTGATCATGTCTGCAATTCCTTGCAGGGGTTCCAGCCGACGACTATCTGAAGGGGAGATTACCGTCTACATGGGCAATGCTACTAAGGTGGCAGCTGTTGCAGTGGGAGACGTCTACTTATCTTTTAGTAGAAATAAAAATTTGGTTTTAAGAAATTGTCTTTATGTACCCAGTTTTAGAAAGAATTTAATTTTAGTTTCTAAACTGTTTTCAGATGGATATTCAGTTTCTTTCAGTAACGATGTAGTTATTAAAAGAAATAAAGTGATTATCTGTTCTGGTACATTAGTTGGCAATTTGTATACTTTAAATCCAATTTCTTCCACAAAGTAAAACATGGAAATTTATAACTCATCTTCTAATTCTAATAAGAGAAAAGAACCTTCGCAAATGAACCAAGCATATCTTTGGCATCTAAGGCTTGGACATATTAACTTAAGTAGGATTCAGAGGCTTATAGCCGATGGACTTTTGAGTTCATTTGAGTTGGAAAATTTTCCAACTTGTGAATCTTGCTTGGAAGGTAAAATGACCAAGAGGCCGTTCAAGGCCAAGGGGTATAGAGCCAAAGAAGTGTTAGAGTTGGTTCACTCGGATTTGTGTGGTCTATGTCCATCCGGGCAAGAGGAGGTTTTGAATATTTCGTCTCTTTCATAGGCGATTATTCAAGATATGGATACATTTACCTAATGCGCAGTCAGTGCTTTGATAAGTTCAAAGAATACAAGGATGATGTAGAAGCGACTAGGTAAAAGTATCAAGACACTACTGATGAGATCGTGGTGGCGAATACCTCTTAGGAGAGTTTAGGAATTACTTATTAGAGGTGGATTCAATCCCAATTATGCACTGGAACACCCCAGCGAATGGTGTGGCGAGCGAAGGAATAGGACTCTTATGGAGATGGTTAGATCAATGATGAGTTATTGAATTACCAAATTCGTTTTGGGGATATGCTCTGGAAAGAGTGATATTTTGAACTTAGTACCTTCTAAATCAGTTTCTTCTACTCCCATAGAATTGTGGAATGGCGAAAACCCAGTCTAAGACATATTCGGATTTGGGGTAGTCCAGCACATGTGTTGAAACCAGATCTTGATAAGTTAGAATCTCGTCAGAAGTTCGCGTGTTTGTAGGATATCCCAAAGGAACAAAAGGTGGTTTATTTTATAGTCCTAAAGATCGGAAGGTCATTGTTAGCACCAATGCCCGATTTTAGAAGAAGACTATATAATGGATCACAAGCCCGATGTAAAGTCGTTTTAGAAGAACTTAGAGAGGACATGTCTACTTCAATACCAATTACAAGATGAAGTACCACAAGAGGCGCAACACGTGTCACACATGATACACAACCACGAGATAGTGCCTCGTCGTAGTGGGAGGGTTGTGAGGCACTGAAGATTCATGTTTTTGGGAGAGTCTTGGACTTGATCCGGAAAACATGACTGATCCCTGGATATATGAAGCACTCCAAGATATAGATGCAGCATCTTGGCAAAATCGATGAATTAGAAATAGAGTCTATGTACTCTAATAAGGTGCAGGAGCTTGTAGAACCACCGATGGTGTAAAAGCCGTTGGATGCAAGTGGATCTACAAAGGAAAAGAGGGATGACGGGAAGGTAGAAACCTTGAAAGCTAGGCTTGTTGCGAAGGGTACACTCAGAAAAGGGAATCGATTATGAGGAAACCTTTTCACGGTAGCCATGCTTAAGTCTATCAGGATACTCTTATCCATTCTTTGCTCATATGGATTATGAGATTTGGCAAATGGATGTCAAGACGACTTTCCTTAATGGAAGTCTTGAAGAGAACATCCATATGAAGCAACCGGAAGGATTTATTGAAAAAGGCAAAGAGCATCTAGTATGCAAGCTCAATCGGTCCATTTATGGATGAAGCAAGCTTCAAGGTCTTGGAACATCCGGTTTAATGAAGTAATCCAGTCATATGGATTTATTCAAAGTCCGGATGAGTCTTGTGTATATAAGAAGTGTAACGGAAATGTGGTGGTATTTCTTGTACTATACGTAGATGATATTTTGTTAATTGGCAACAATGTCAAGGTATTATCGGGCGTAAGGGTATGGTTGTCCAAACAATTTGATATGAAGGACTTAGGAGAATGTGCACACATTCTTGGGATCAAAGTTATAAGGGATCGCAAGAAAAGAATGTTGTGTCTATCCCAAGCTTCATATATAGATACAATCCTTGCTCGTTTTAGCATGCAAGACTCCAAGAAAGGTTTCTTACCTTTTAGACATGGAGTAGCTCTATCTAAAGAGATGTCTCCAAGACATCAAAGAGATAGAGGACATGAAAGCGATTCCTTATGCTTCGGCTGTAGGAAGCCTAAAGTATGCAATGCTATACGAGACACGATATCTGTTTTGCGTAGGCATAGTCGTGAGATATCGAGTAACCTGGACAAGGACATTGGATGCGGTAAAGCATATATTAAAGTACACGAGAAGGACTAGGGATTATATGCTAGTTTACCAAGCGGATGATTTGCTCCCTATGGCATGGATTTTGATTTTCAATGAGATAGGGACAATAGTAAGTCTACATCGGGCTATGTGTTTACTTTAGGAGGTGGAGCCATTTCATGGAGGGTGTTAAGCAATGCGTTTTGGACTCAACCATGGAAGTCGAGTATGTGACCTGTGAGCGGAAAGAAGCGGTATGGCTCGGGAACTTTCTAATGGACTTAGATGTGATTCTGGTTTGCCCAAGATCATCACAATTTATTGTGATAATAGCGATCGAATTGCAAACTCGAAGGAACCACGAGCTCATAAGGCGAGTAAACATAGCAAGTACCACCGATACGAGATATCGTGAAGCGAGGAGAAGTTGTCATCGCCAAGATTGCATCGGGATAACCTGGCGGATCCTTTCACTAAGGCCCTTCGAAGCTTTCGATCGGCATGTGGAGGAATGGGAATCAGATGTATGGTAGAAGATATGGCGACTTAGTCATTAGTATAAGTGGGAGATTGTTGGAGTGTATATTGAAAGCCTAAGCTTTGTAAACATTCATTATGAATAAAGAATCACATTTGGTCTAATTATCTACATTTGTTTGTAGTTGTTCATTTAATTTATATTGTAGATAACATAGTATGTGGTGTCACATACAGAAAATGATGTTATCGGTACCTTATAAATTATAAAGTAGCTCACGACCGGAATGGAAAGGAACAAACCATTAGAAGGTCGTAGTGTAATTAGGTATTAGTTTATCTTGACTATATAATTACACTAGTACACTCAGAGTGTATTGAGTAGGACCATTTGAGGTCGTTCCTTTTATACTGACTTTATAAAGGAACAAAGACCTCAGTTATTATGGAAGTGTGTGCTCTTAATCCTAATATAATAACAAGCACATATGTTTGATATTTATTTCTTTAATTTATCAATGGGTGAGATTTAGTTCGATGAATCAATAAACCCGATAAATTGGGAAATGGTATCACTCATAGTGTGTGTTGTTGATTATAGAAGGAAACTGTGTCCTAGAGATACTAGGTTGATAATGTCCTCAAGAGGAGCTCATAAAGATTGTCATGTTAAACCCTGCAGGTGGACTTAGTCCGACATGATAATAAGGTTGAGTGGTACTACTCTTGGATTTAGATATTAATTAAATGAGTTGTCAGTAACTCACTTAATTAGTGGACATTCGATATCTTAAACACAGGGAGATTAACACACTCATAATAAGAAGGAGCCCAAAAATGTAATTTGGGATTGGTGCGGTAGTTCAATAATAGTTCTCTAGTGGAATGAATTATTATTGATAAAATTAAGTTGTGTGTTCGGGGCGAACACGGGATGCTTAATTTTATCGGGAGACCAAAACCAATTCCTCCTCTCGGTCCCTATCGTAGCCTCTTATTTATAGAGTACTATACCCACATATACCCACCTAAAGGGGGCCGGCCAAGCTAGCTTGGGAACCAAGCTAGGGCCTAAGCTTGAGTTTAAGGTGGCCGGCCCTAGCTTGAACCCAAGCTAGTAGGGCCGGCCATAATTAATTAAAAAGAAAATTTAATTTTAATGTTTATTATTATGTGGAAGATTTAATTTAAAAGAGAATTAAAATTAAAATATCTCTCTTGTAAAAGATTTACAAAGATTAAAGAAAGAGATTAGATCTCTTTCCTTATTTGTAGATTGGAGATATGTTTTATTTTCTCTTTAAAATTATTCACATGTTAATAAAATTAAAATTATAGATATTTCCTTTTATTAACCATGAAGAGATTTTAAAGAGAAATTTTATTTTTTAAAATTTCCGGAAACAAATAAGGAAAGTTTTAATTGTTGATTGAAACTTGTCCAATTTGCTTCCTATTGATTTGGCCGGCCATCATTGTTTAATTGGGGAAATATTATTTTATTTTTCTCAATTAAATCATGTCAAGGAAATTAAGGAAAATTTATTGTAATTAAATTTCCTAATTTACCTAGGCCAAGGAATATAAAAGAAGGGGTGAGGGTGCCTTCACAAGATACAACATCTATTATTCCTCTCCCTCTTTTGTTCCTTGGTGTGGCCGGCCATCATCTCCTTTTCTTCCTCTTGTGGTGGCTGAACCTCTCCCTCTCCCTTGGAGTTCTTGTGGTGGCCGGATACTACTCGGAGAAGAAGAAGAAGAAGGAGAGAAAGCTAGCATCTCTTGGAGCTTGGTTAGTATTTTGGTTTTTCTCCTTGGTAAAGCTTTTCTTTTGTGGCCGAACCTTGCTTGGAGGAGAAGAAGGTGGTTGGTGGTTTCTCATCTTGGAAGATCGTTGCCCACACAACGTCCGAGGTTAGAAGAGGAATACGGTAGAAGATCAAGAGTTTTTTTTTTACAAGGTATAACTAGTAATTTCTATTTCCGCATCATGCTAGTTATTTATGGAAATAATACCAAATACAAGAGGCTTACGTTCTAGTATTTCGAATATGTTTTTTCGAAGTTGTGTTCTTTTGTTTCTTTCTTTTCCTTGTGATTTGATTGTTCTCTTTGGTTAACCTAAAGTTATTTTAGGAAATTAAATATTAGCTTTCTATTAAAGGTTTTGTCTAGTCGGTGGTGGTTGCTCCCATATCCAAGAAGGCCATGTGCCTCGCCACGTCGATCTGGGAACCTTTATGGAAATTAATATTTAATGAAATTAATAACTTAAGGAGACTTGGGTCGAGCGTGTTAAGTTCCGAGATTCAAGTCAAAACCTAAAAGAACAAATAGATTAAGTTTTGGATCAAGCGTGTTAAGTTCCATAGCGATCCAAAATTTAATTTAAAAGAACATATGGTAGCTAGGAAAAGGTTCAGACCTTTGTACAAAATTTTTGTACAGTGGAACCTATAGGTTTTCCGAGTAGCAACCAACAATTGGTATCAGAGCTAGGGTTTTGCCTCTCTGTATTTGGTATTTAGTTTAATTATGCACATGTCATACATAATTTAGGCAGGATAATAGTAGGATGTGCTAACTTTGTGGATGCAGGATCCAACTATTATGGCTTTTAGTTAATTATGTGTGTGATTGGACCCTTGGACATGTCAAGGGCAATTTATATGTGTGTGCATGATTGTATTAAAATACAGCAAGAGCTGTATTTAGTTTTATTAGGATTTTATTTTTGATCTAGATACATGTACATTCCTTTTATGGAATATAGGATCAAAAATGTAAAATTCTATTTATGCCGCGGATCGAATCTTGCAAAGCGTGGAACCTTCTAAGGACCAGAGGCGCAGCGGAACTCGGAGCAAGATGGATGCGACAGTTAGACCCGGTGGCGGTGGCCAAATATGGCAGCAGCTTCGGATGACAACACACAGAGGACAATTAAAGATAAAAGCCATAATAGTTGAAAATTAGATTTTCTATTTATTACTTTTATATTATGCTGTGTGTGCATGTTAGTTTACAAGTTTAGTAGGCTAGCATAGTTAAAATTCCTCATTTATAAATAACTAAGTGGGAGAGGGATTTTTAAATAAATCTCATGGTCTCCATTACTGGTTTGTAAGTGATGCAAACAAGCTTGCACGTTGGCTTTGAGTGCCTTCCTCCATAACGGATGAGCTTGTTTGTGGATCACTAGAACAGACTTCCATTTTTGGATGACTATAGGAAATTAATTAAGAGCGTGTGATCTTCCCCAATGGAAGGGGCATAATCTTATTAATGGACTTAGTGTCAAGTAATGGTATACACTTAGACACATCTAATAGTATCCTCCCCAACGGAGTCACTATTATTATTTGTGTGACCAAATAATACCAACTATTAATTTTATTTGTCAAAAAGTTAGGTTGACAAGATAATAAAATTAATGGGTTAAAACCCTCCTTTTACAAATGTTGAATTTGTATACGTCCACACTAACGTGGCATACAAAATTCACGGTGTGATGAGGTGTTGGTTAATTTAAAATAGTATTGTTTGAGGAATCAATATTATTCTAAATTTAGAGTTCTGACCAAAAGTTATTTGTGATTCTTAGGATGTCTTTCAACCCACTGTCCATCATACTTCAACAGAATAGACTTACTGGACCAAACTACATAGATTGGAAAAGAAACCTGGACATTGTTCTTACTGCTGAAAGCTATAAATATGTACTGACTGAGCAGTGCCCTGATGCACCTACTGGTGAATCTACCCAAGAGGAGATTGAATATCATAGGAAATGGGTAAAAGCGGATGAGATGGCGCGGTGTTACATTTTGGCTTCAATGTCAAATGTATTGCAACATCGAGATCAAGATTTACCAACGACTATGATATTATGAACAATCTCAAGGAACTCTTTAGTCATCAAGATAGGGCTTCTAGGCAAGAAGCCATGAGAAAGATAATGACCACCATGCAAGAGGGTACTCTGTAAGGGATCATATCCTAAAATGATGGCTTATCCGAATGAGATAGAGATCCTTGGAGGAGAAATTGATGGGAAACCCGGATCGATATGATCCTCCAAACGCTACCTAGAAGTTTTGCGTCTGAACTATAATATGAATAAGAGGGTTTATTCATTAGCGGAACTCAAGCAGCAGAAGAATTATTTCGTCACAATGCTCAAATTCACTATGTTGAAAATGGTTCTACTTCTAAACCGAAAGGAAAGAAGAAGAAGAAACAAGTTGGTTCAAAGAAAGTGAATAAATCTCAGTGTACGGATTTAAAGTTGGAATGAAGAAGCCAAGGGCAAGTGCTTCATCTGCAGGCGGACATTGAAGGCGGACTGTCCTCGTAAGAACCAAAACAAAGGTATATCTCATGCTCTAGTTGTTGAAACATGTTTAGCGGTGTTATCTACTGGTGTAGATACGGAGCCACTGATCATGTCTGCAATTCCTGCAGGGGTTCGAAACCCGACGACTATCTGAAGGGAGATTACAGTCTACATGGGCAATGCTACTAAGGTGGCACCTGCAGTGGGAGACGTCTACTTATCTTTTAGTAGAAATAAAATTTGGTTTTAAGAAATTGTCTTTATGTACCCTGTTAGAAAGAATTTAATTTCGGTTTCTAAATTTTTAGATGGATATTCGGTTTCTTTCGAGAATGATGTAGTTATTAAAAGAAATAAAGTGATTATCTCGGTACATTAGTTGGCAATTTGTATACTTTAAATCAATTTCTTCCACAAAGCAAAACATGGAAATTTATAACTCATCTTCTAATTCTAATAAGAGAAAAGAACCTTGCAAATGAACCAAGCATATCTTTGGCATCTAAGGCTTGGACATATTAACTTAAGTAGGATTCAGAGGCTTATAGCCGATGGACTTTGAGTTCATTTGAGTTGGAAAATTTTCCAACTTGTGAATCTTGCTTGGAAGGTAAAATGACCAAGAGGTCGCTCAAGGCCAAGGGGTATAGAGCCAAAGAAGTGTTAGAGTTGGTTCACTCTGATTTGTGTGGTCCTATGTCCGTCCGGGCAAGAGGAGGCTTTGAATATTTCGTCTCTTTCATAGACGATTATTCAAGATATGGATACATTTACCTAATGCGCAAGTCCGAGTGCTTTGATAAGTTCAAAGAATACAAGGTGATGTGGAGAAACGACTAGGTAAAAGTATCAAGACACTACTGATCGGATCGTGGTGGCGAATACCTCTTAGGAGAGTTTAGGAATTACTTATCGAGGCCGGGATTCAATCCCAATTATCGTACACCTGGAACACCAGAATGGTGTGGCGGAGCGAAGGAATAGGACTCTTATGGAGATGGTTAGATCAATGATGAGTTATTCGAATTACCAAATTCGTTTTGGGTATATGCTCTGGAAACAGCAGATATCGTTCTGAACTTAGTACCTTCTAAATCAGTTTCTTCTACTCCCATAGAATTGTGGAATGGCGAAAACCCAGTCTAAGACATATTCGGTTGGGGTAGTCCAGCACATGTCTTGAAACAAGATCTTGATAAGTTAGAATCTCGTACTGAAGTTGGCGTGTTTGTAGGATATCCCAAAGGAACAAAGGTGGTTTATTTTATAGTCCTAAAGATCGAAGGTCATTGTTAGCACCAATGCCGGTTTTAGAAGAAGACTATATAATGGATCACAAGCCCGATAGTAAAGTCGTTTTAGAAGAACTTAGAGAGGACATGTCTACTTCAATACCAACAAGACAAGATGAAGTACCACAAGAGGCTGCAATACGTGTCACACATACACAACCACAGATAGTGCCTCGTCGTAGTGGGAGGGTTGTGAGGCGACTGAAAGATTCATGTTTTGGGAGAGTCTTGGACTTGATCCGGAAAACATGACCGATCCCGGATATATGATGAAGCACTCCAAGATATAGATGCAGATCTTGGCAAAATGCGATGAATTCTGAAATAGAGTCTATGTACTCTAATAAGGTCTGGGAGCTTGTAGAACCACCTGATGGTGTAAAAGCCGTTGGATGTAAGTGGATCTACAAAAGAAAAAGAGGGACAGATGGGAAGGTGGAAACCTTCAAAGCAAGGTTTGTTGCGAAAAGGTACACTCAGAAAAAGGGAATCGATTATGAGGAAACTTTTTCGCCGGTGGTCATGCTTAAGTCTATCTAGATACTCTTATCCATTGTCGCTCATATGGATTATGAGATTTGGCAAATGGATGTCAAGACAACTTTCCTTAATGAAAGTCTTGAAAAAAACATCCATATGAAGCAACCAGAAGGATTTATTGAAAAAGGCAAAGAGCATCTAGTATGCAAGCTCAATCGGTCCATTTATGGACTGAAGCAAGCTTCAAGGTCTTGGAACATCCGGTTTAATGAAGTAATCCAATCATATGGATTTATTCAAAGTCCGGATGAGTCTTGTGTATATAAGAAATGGAAACGTGGTGGTATTTCTTGTACTATACGTAGATGATATTTTGTTAATTGGCAACAATGTCAAGGTATTATCGGACGTAAGGGTATGGTTGTCCAAACAATTTGATATGAAGGACTTAGAGAATGCGCACAATTCTTGGGATCAAAGTTATAAGGGATCGCAAGAAAAGAATGTTGTGTCTATCCCAAGCTTCATATATAGATACAATCCTTGCTCGTTTTAGCATGCAAGACTCCAAGAAAGGTTTCTTACCTTTTAGACATGGAGTAGCTCTATCTAAAGAGATGTCTCCAAAGACATCAAAAGAGATAGAGGACATGAAAGAAGTTCCTTATGCTTCGGCTGTAGGAAGCCTAAAGTATGCAATGCTATGTACGAGACCTGATATCTGTTTTGCCGTAGGCATAGTCAGCAGATATCAGAGTAACCCTGGACAAGGACATTGGACTGCGGTAAAGCATATATTAAAGTACCTGAGAAGGACTAGGGATTATATGCTAGTTTACCAAGCAGATGATTTGCTCCATGTGGGTTAATTCTGATTTTCAATCAGATAGGAACAATAGTAAGTCTACATCAGGCTATGTGTTTACTTTAGG
Source organism: Zingiber officinale (assembly GCF_018446385.1). Classification (NCBI taxonomy): domain Eukaryota; kingdom Viridiplantae; phylum Streptophyta; class Magnoliopsida; order Zingiberales; family Zingiberaceae; genus Zingiber; species Zingiber officinale. Next base: position 128,368,871 of record NC_055992.1, read on the forward strand.
AGGTGGAGCCATTTCATGGAGGAGTGTTAAGCGAAATGCGTCTCGGACTCAACCATGGGAGTAGCGGCCTCCGAGGCGGCTAAAGAAGCGGTATGGCTCGGGAACTTTCTAATGGACTTAGATGTGATTCTGGTTTGCCCAAGATCATCACAATTTATTGTGATAATAGCGATGCGATTGCAAACTCGAAGGAACCACGAGCTCATAAGGCGAGTAAACATATAAAGCGCAAGTACCCGATACGAGATATCGTGAGCGAGGAGAAGTTGTCATCGCCAAGATTGCATCAGCGGATAACCTGGCAGATCCTTTCACTAAGGCCCTTCCGGCGAAAGCTTTCGATCGGCATGTGGAGGGAATGGGAATCAGATGTATGGTAGAAGATATGGCAGCTTAGTCATTAGTATAAGTGGGAGATTGTTGGATTGTATACTGAATGCCTAAGCTTTGTAAACATTCATTATGAATAAAGAATCACATTTGGTCAAATTGTCTACATTTGTTTGTAGTTGTTCATTTAATTTATATTGTAGATAACATAGTATGTGGTGTCACATACAGAAGATGATGTTATCAGTACCTTATAAATTATAAACAGTAGCTCACGACTAAAATGGAAAGGAACAAACCATTAGAAGGTCGTAGTGTAATTAGGTATTAGTTTATCTTAACTATATAATTACACTAGTACACTCAGAGTATATTGAGTAGGACCATTAGAGGTCGTTTCTTTTATACTGACTTTTTAAAGGAACAAAGACCTCAGTTATTATGGAAGTGTTTGCTCTTAATCTTAATATAATAACAAGCACATATGTTTGATATTTATTTCTTTAATTTATCAATGGGTGAGATTTAGTTCGATGAATCGATAGACCCGATAAGTTGGGAAATGGTATCACTTATAGTGTGTGTTGTTGATTATAGAAGGAAACTGTGTCCTAGAGATACTAGGTTGATAATGTCCCCAAGAGGAGCTCATAAGGATTGTCATGTTAAACCCTGCAGGTGGACTTAGTCCGACATGATAATAAGGTTGAGTGGTACTACTCTTGGACTTAGATATTAATTAAATGAGTTGTCAGTAACTCACTTAATTAGTGGACATTCGATATCTTAAACACAGGGAGACTAACACACTCATAATAAGAAGGAGCCCAAAAATATAATTTGGGATTGGTGCGGTAGTTCAATGATAGTTCTCTAGTGGAATGAATTATCATTGATAAAATTAAGTTGTGTGTTCGGGGCGAACATGGGATGCTTAATTTTATCGGGAGACCAAAACCAATTCCTCCTCTCGGTCTCTATCGTAGCCTCTTATTTATAGAGTACTATACCCACATATACCCACCTTCTATACCCACCTAAAGGGGGCCGGCCAAGCTAGCTTGGGAACCAAGCTAGGGCCGGCCTAAGCTTGGGTTTAAGGTGGCCGACCCTAGCTTGAACCCAAGCTAGTAGGGCCGGCCATAATTAATTAAAAAGAAAATTTAATTTTAATGTTTATTATTATGTGGAAGATTTAATTTAAAAGAGAATTAAAATTAAAATATCTCTCTTGTAAAAGATTTACAAAAGATTAAAGAAAGAGATTAGATCTCTTTCCTTATTTGTAGATTGGAGAGATGTTTTATTTTCTCTTTAAAATTATTCACATGTTAATAAAATTAAAATTATAGATATTTCCTTTTATTAACCATGAAGAGATTTTAAAGAGAAATTTTATTTTTTAAAATTTCCGGAAACAAATAAGGAAAGTTTTAATTGTTGATTGAAACTTGTCCAATTTGCTTCCTATTGATTTGGCCGACCATCATTGTTTAATTGGGGAAATATTATTTTATTTTCTCAATGAAATCATGTCAAGGGAATTAAGGAAAATTTATTGTAATTAAATTTCCTAATTTACCTAGGCCAAGGAATATAAAAGAAGGGGTGAGGTGCCTTCACAAGATACAACATCTATTATTCCTCTCCTCTTTTGTTCCTTGGTGTGGCGGCCATCATCTCCTTTTCTTCCTCTTGTGGTGGCTGAATCTCCCTCTCCCTTGGAGTTCTTGTGGTGGCCGGATACTACTCGGAGAAGAAGAAGAAGAAGGAGAAAGCTAGCATCTCTTGGAGCTTGGTTAGTATTTTGGTTTTCTCCTTGGTAAAGCTTTTCTTTTGTGGCCGAACCTTGCTTGGAGGAGAAGAAGGTGGTTGGTGGTTTCTCATCTTGGAAGATCGTTGTCCACACAACGTCCGAGGTTAGAAGAGGAATACGGTAGAAGATCAAGAGTTTTTTTTTTACAAGGTATAACTAGTAATTTCTATTTCCGCATCATGCTAGTTATTTATGGAAATAATACCAAATACAAGAGGCTTACGTTCTAGTATTTCGAATATGTTTTTTCGAAGTTGTGTTCTTTTGTTTCTTTCTTTTCCTTGTGATTTGATTGTTCTCTTTGGTTAACCTAAAGTTATTTTAGGAAATTAAATATTAGCTTTCTATTAAAGGTTTTGTCTAGTCGGTGGTGGTTGCTCCCATATCCAAGAAGGTCATGTGCCTCGCCACGTCAGTACTGGGAACCTTTTATGGAAATTAATATTTAATGGAATTAATAACTTAAGGAGACTTGGGTCGAACATGTTAAGTTCCGCAGGAGATTCAAGTCAAAACCTAAAAGAACAAATAGATTAAGTTTTGGATCAAACGTGTTAAGTTCCGCAGGCGATCCAAAATTTAATTTAAAAGAACACATGGTAGCTAGGAAAAGGTTCAGACCTTTGTACAAAATTTTTGTACAGTGGAACCTATAGGTTTTCCGAGTAGCAACCAACAAGCCACAACTGTGCAGTCAGCGGAAATCGTGGATCGGCATATAGCGGCTACTAGTGTGCGCTGGGAAATGAAGGTGGCGTGCATGAGAGCGGGAAAGGTGGTGGCTCGGCTGCAGCTCTGGCGAGAGGAGGAGGAGACGAGGCAGTGTTCTGCCGGTGGCGGCGTAGCGAGGAGGAGCTGAGGCGACGTTCTGCCGGTGGCGGCGTAGCGAGGAGGAGCTGAGGCGGCGTTCTGCCGGTGGGGCGTAGTGAGGAGGAGCCGGCAGAGGCGCAGCGAAGAGGAGGGAGAAAGGTTGGCCTGTCCGGTGGCTGTCGCGAGGAGAAGCAGGAGGAACAAAGGTGGGCGGCGGGCGGTGGGAAAGAAGGAGGGGAGTTGACGGCCCGCGTCCTTGCAAACCCGGTGACGACATGCTTGGCAGAGGCGACGACTGGAGGCTAATGTCGGCGAGAGGAGAGGGAGGAAGAGAAGAGGCGGAAACCGGCGTCGGCTCCGGTGATGGTGTCGCGAGAGGGAGGAAGAAGGATCTCTTCCTTCCGTTGGCGGCGGCTCAAAAACGGGGAAGAGGGGGAGAAGAGAGGAGGTGGTCGGCGGTGAGGAGAAGGAGAGGAGTGGAGAAAAGGCGGCCGGCGACCTCGGCTCCGGCAAGAAGAGTCCGAGAGATCCTCCCACCACTGTTGCGGCGGACCAAGATCCTCCCTCCACATGAACCTCCTCCTCCCTTAATGCCCTAACAGTGGAATGACCCTCCTGCCCCTCTCCTTCCCTCAAACTCCCTATCTGCCCCTCAGCCCTATCCATATCACAAGCCTCCCCCTTAAGTCTAGTCGAAGGAGGCACAAGTCCGACTGACTAGACCCATCCAACCAAAACAAAGAATCGCTATTGAACGCAGAGTCATATCGCGGGTCTATCATATAACGTCGAACGAGCATCTGTGTACGAGTATCCGGCAGAGCGACGAAAAGAGTAAACGCCGACCGGGCGATAAAAGGCATATCGAGCGAGTGTCGAAAGAGTGATCTGGCGAATGTCGAGCGATATTGAGCAAACGATCGAGAGATGCTGAGTAAAACGATTGAGCGACAATAAATACCAGGTGATCGAGAATGCCAAGCGAGTCGAAAGACGATGAGCGAGCGATGTCGAGTGCATAATGGAGAAAAAATGTCAAGCGATAGATCGATCGACATAAAACTAGTAGTCGAGTGGTACCAGTGAATGGTCGAGCAAACGACCAAGCAACATCGATGAGCGAATACGCATGGCGAGCGTCGGGCAGAGCTACGAGCGAGGCGAGTATGTCGAGCAGAGCGACATGTAAGCGATGAGTGTCGACCCAGCCACAGCGGTAAGCGAAGCGCTAAGGATGAGTGCTGAGCCGAGCGGCGAAGCGTGCACGATGAGTGTCGAGCAGAGCGGCGAAGTGTGTACAATGAGTGCCGAGCAGAGCGATGAGTGAAGCGATGAATGCCGACTGAGCAACAGCGATGAGCGGAACGTGGGAGCCGAGTGTCGTGCAGAGCAGCGAGCAGAGTGAGTATAATGGGTGCCGGGCATAGCGACAAGTGAGCAGAGCGAGTGCGGTGAGTGTCAGGCAGAGCTGCGAGCAGAGCGATGAGTGCCGACTGAAAGGTCGTTGGGCGTGAGAGCAGAACTCACTTATAACTTGCACTGGGGCGAGAGTCTGGAGGCATGAGAGCATAGTTCACTTATAACTCTCACCGGGGCGAGAGTCAGGGACCCCGACCGGGAGGTGCTCTGGAGGCCTGACCAGTACTCGATCTGGAGACTTGACCCAGAAGCAATCTGAGGGCCTGACAAAGAAGCAGTTTGGAGACCTGACCAGGAATTGATCTGAAGGTCTGACCAGGACTTGGTCTAGAAGCCCGACAGGGAATTTGTCTGAAAGCCCGACCAGGGATTGGTCTGGAAGACAATGGGAATTAGTCTGATCGCCTGACCGAGAGATCGTTAGTGATACTCTGATCCAAGACAGGGGGTAATACTCTGGTCCGAGACCAGTGGTAATAGCTCAACCCCGAACGGGGGAGGATAAGCCTGGAAGCCCATAACATCGAAAACTGTAGCAATATAAAGGGATAGAACCTTTATCATACCTGATCACAAAGTGCTGCCAACCGACTGAAGATCCGCCTCGGTCCCTCAACTCCCGAATACCCGTGGAGCAAGGGGAGAAGAGAATAATCTGAGGCCTAACCGTCATAAGTCTGGGACTACCGACCTGAAAGATCATTGGACGTGAGAACAGAGCTCACTTTTAATTCTCGCATGGGAGCCGACCTGAAAGGTCGTTGGGCGTGAGGGCAGAGCTCACTTATAACTCGCACTGAGGCGAGTGCACCGACCACGAAGGTCGTTGGGCGTGAGCAGGCTCACTTTTAATTCTCGCATGGGGCCGACTGAAAGGTCGTTGGGCGTGAGTAGAGCTCACTTATAACTCGCCTTGAGGCGAGAGTCTGGATATCGACCACGAAGGTCGTTGGGCGTGAGCAGAGCTCACTTTTAATTCTCGCATGGGAGCCGACACGAAGGTCGGGGCGTGAGGGTGGAGCTCACTTATAACTCGCCGAGGGGTGAGAGGCTACCGACCTGAAAGGTCATTGGGCGTGAGAACAGAGCTCACTTTTAATTCTCGCATGGGAGACGACCTGAAAGGTTGTTGGGCGTGAGGGCAGAGCTCACTTATAATTGGCACTGAGGCGAGAGTATGGGGCTACCGACCTGAAAGGTCGTTGGGCGTGAGAACAGAGCTCACTTTTAATTCTCGCATGGGAGCCGACCTGAAAGGTCGTTGGGCGTGAGGGTAGAGCTCACTTATAACTCGCACTGAGGCGAGAGTCTGGGGCTACCGACCTGAAAGGTCGTTGGACGTGAGAACAGAGCTCACTTTTAATTCTCGCATGGGAGCCGACCTGAAAGGTCGTTGGGTGTGAGGGCAGAGCTCACTTATAACTCGCACTGAGGCGAGAGTCTGGGATACTCCGGTCCGAGACGGTGGCGATGGCGCTAGTTCGAGACCAGTAATGATACTCCGGTCCGAGACCGGTGGCGATGGCACTGGTCCGAGACCAGTAATAATATTCTGGTCCGAGACTGGTGGCGATGGCGCTGGTCCGAGACCAGTAATGATACTTGTTACGCTCCGCAAGTGTACGGAAATGTCGCAAGTAATATAAAAGATTATCGTATCCACAGGGACTGGAATAAGCACTAGAAATGTCTCAATGCGAATTAGCTAAACAACTATCCAATTGTTTCAAATGCAAAGTGAAGGTAAACAAATCTAATATTAAAGATCAACAAACAAGAGTTTAGTGTTTTGGGTTATGATAAAGGGAGATTCTAGGAGTTTCGGTTTCTTTGTAAGATTTCTTGAATGTAAATGGTTCACCAATTCTTATCCCTCAATTGCCAAACACTTGTAGAAAGTTGCCAGTTCTCTCTTGCAATAGATAACCGGCTAAGGACTGAGAAATGTATCTAAATATGATCAATTAGACGTGAACCTACGTTGTCCTTACACAGAAGCGCACCTATTACTATGCCTTCCTCGGATATCAACATAGAAGCCCACAACTTATTAATCTATCAAGATACAAGAAACTAATCATAAGATCCATCCTACTCTCTTGAATATTCCTATTTCCTCTTCAAGATTATCTCTCAAACGTCCTTACACGGGCTTGCACCTGTCACGTGGATCCCTCGGATGATCGAGTGAGAGTTTATCTTTACAAAGTCCACAATAAATCCAAACAATCAATCAAGAATGAGAATTAAGCACAAATCACCATTAATCATTCAAGATCTAATTGATATAAGCAAGACAATGTCATTGAAACAAGAAAATGGCAAATCCATAAGAGATTACATCAATCCATTATACAAATACTCCCTTAATCCTAGAATACAAGATCTACTCCATGAATCGAGGAAGAATACCCGAAGAAATAAAGATTACAAGCATTTCTTAAATCCCCAATCCAAGAAACCAAGAAAAGGGGGAAAGAGAAAACTTATCTACGAAGAAGCCTCGTCTTCGGATCCAATCCTCGCTCCGGAGTCGAAATCGTCAAGAACTCCCCTCGAATCGCCCAGAAATCCTCCCAAGAATGGGAGGAAACCACCAAATCTTGCCTTCTCCCAAAGGGGGAGAGATCCCCTTTCAATTCATGAAGGAGGGTTTAAATAGAGGAGGAAATCGGGTGCCACACGGCCCCATGACACGGCCGTGTGAGATTCACACGGCCATGTCCAGTTCCTTCTCTGCTAAAGCTGCACGGCCATGTGACTCACACGGCTAGGACCCTTCTGCTCTCTGGAAATGCTACACGACCGTGTGGTGCACACGGCCACCACCTGCTTGGCCTCTGGAAACCTCACACGGCCATGTAGATCTACACGGCCATGTAAGGCATCTGCTCTAATTTCTTCAAATCAAGACACGGCCGTGTGAGATTCACACGGCCATGTCCTCTTCCCTTCCTGTTAAAACCACACGGCCATGTGTGGTACACGGCCTGATGCTCTCTCCCTTCAATTCCTTCCAAGCTTGCCCGAGGACGCATAATCTTCACCAATTTCGACTCCTGTGTACAGAAAATGCACAAAAAGCAGATCTCCGAACCAAAAGAGTAAATATGCTAAAAGGAAAGCTGAAAATATAAAAGTGCATAGATCAAGCATGCTCAAAGTATGTAAATGTGCGTAAAAACATGCATAAAAGAGTATATAATCTACGCACATCACACCCCCAGACTTAAACCTTTGCTTGTCCTCAAGCAAAATGCTGCAGTCTAAATTCATATGTTCTACAACACATTCATAAAACCTAGTGCATTTTCCTAACTCTATCAAAAAGTTTCATTAACAAGCGTGATCATGGAAACAAGTAAAGTATGGTTCAAGCATAAGAATCTTGTGCACAGTGTAAAAGTAACTCAACACCCTTCAAGTTTCAATCCATGTCCTAGTCAAGTCGTCATCAAATTTGAATTCCTAGTGTTTCCAGTGAAAGACAAGTAACCAGTGATAGGCACTTACTCACCATTCACTTGGTTCATATTTCTCAACTAACCCAAGGTCTCAAAGGTGTGCTCAATCTCAAGGGAAGATAAGCAGTCATTTCCCCAGTAACCTAACTCGGTCTCAAAGGGGTGACTTACTAGATTCCACTCATGACAACTGTTTTTTATATCCCTTATTATTATTATTATTATTATTATTATTATTATTATTATTATTATTTTATAAGTGTTTACATTGTGCAAAACTTATTCACAAATGTACTTTTAGCACACATGTTGGGATATTTTGATTTTTCCAAATGAGCTTTAATGATTTGAGCCTCATCCAGTAACCAAAATGAAAGTTGAGAAATCACCATGGAAACCAAGTACTAAGCAAACAAGATGAATCATGACTATTTCAATGACATCAACTATTCAAGCATCAAGCACAAGTGTAGTGAAGATAAAATCCTTAAGGTTGAACCAAAACTAAAACTCATCACCATAAGATTTTTAGCTTATTAATGCTTCCCAAGATAGAAAAAAGAACTACACAAAGTTTACTACTAGCATCATTCGAACATCATGAATCAAGACAATAATCGTGCTAACATTTCACTTGAATCCAAGAAAGCATATAAGTGAAGATTTGATGTTCTCAAAATTGCCATGATTATTTCAAAAACAAGCAAAATAAAGCAACAAACAATGAAAATAAGAACCAACATGAAAAACTAACAAAAACTAAAAACTACATGACACCCCTCCAGACTTAAACTTTTCATCGTCCCGATGAAATCAATATGGTGGAGGAGGTGGAGGTGGACGAGGGAAAGGAGGTCTACGACGTAGTTGGCCAATAGGAAAACTAGGAAAACCTGGAATCTCACCCAAGGATCTATGATACTCATATAAAGCATCTACTTGTTGGCTAGAAAGCATCATGCTCTGCATAAAATCTCTCATCCTAGCCTGATTAGTATCATAATCCTGCACAAACTCAGCCACTTAACCTTGAAAATTCCTCGTAAACTGAAAATGATTTTGTACCTCCCTAAACTGATCATCAGATAAGGAGAAGCGCCCCTCCAACATTTTTCGTTGGGCATCTTGCTTCTCATGAAGTGATTATAGAGACGTACGAAAATCTGAAAAATCAAACCTAGAAGATCCCGTGCCATATGCAAAAGAATGTCTAGCAGGCTCCATAAAACTAGAAGGCTGCGGGTGTCCAAATGACGAGGGCTCATGATGTGGCTCAGTGTCTCCAGGTATAGAAGGGTTATCCTCAAAATCTAACTCAGAAATTACCCAATTAGCCGGGTTACGAATAGTAGTTCGTTCAGGAAAAGGAAGGGGTAAAGGATAACCACTCCTCCTAGGAAACGCGAAACCATTCTTATCCCGAACGTTCATTTTCATAGCAAGACATGCATCAATGTCAATCATGTCATTACCATGAATTATTTCCAACCCATCAACATCAAGATTTAAATTATAAGCTATTCGGGTAATAAAACCACCAAAAACAATTGATCCCGATGATGCCCTAGCAGATCTTAATAAGGTTTGAACAAAATGAAAACCAGAATCAAATTCAACCTTATAAAGCATAGCCCATAAAGCATAAAGCTCTATCTTTTTAACCACCCCATCACTCTCTCCCCTACCAAAAATAGTTTTACTCATGACTCTATGTAGATACTTAAAGATGGGGTTTTGCATATGGGAGGTCTTAGCTCTTGAAGGCTCATAAGGTTGATCTAACCCAGTTATTGCATTCCAAAAATGATTCCAATTAAACCTTGGATCAAACCTACGAGGGCTACCGGTGGTTAATCCAAAACAAGAATTAAAGTCACTAAATGCCCATAGAAATTCTTGATTCATTAGTCTAAATGAGATTTTTTCAAAATAATCATCTTCATTAGTAAAATGGACATCCAATGAACTTAAAAATTCCAAAACAAGACGAGGATATGTAGGCAAATGTGTGTACATAATATCACTCCAATCCAAAAACCCAATCATCAAATCTACATCTTCCCTAATTCCAAGCATATCAAGAACAGTTGGGTCCATATATCTAGTACACACTATCTTTCTATTGACAAGAATTGCAAATCTAGTTACTTGATCATCATTTCTAAACACAATATTGAATTCATTGTCATTACCTTCGTTGCGTGAAGTCCTTTTGCCTTTGCCCTTCACTGGTTGTTTTCCTTTGTCCCTTGATGGCTCCTTCTCTTTGTCTCCACTAGATCCACCACCTCCTTTGCGAAGTTTCTTCAAAATGTTGGACATCTTGATGAGTTTAGATAGGGGAAGAATTATCTAGGGTTGGAAAAATGGAACTCAAAGAACAAAACTTCAAAGAGCAAAGATCTTAGGTTAGGAGAACAAAAAGTCCAAGTCTTAGAGAGGAGGAGAATCCGGATCTAAGAGATCTTGAGAGATTAGGGAGGAGTTTTTAAGAGATTGGGAGAGAAAGAGATGTTTTGGAGAGTTGGGGGTGTGCGGAACACGGCCAAGATCTGGCCGTGTAAGGTAGAAAGAAGACTTTAATAACTCTCCTACACGGGTCGTGCAGATCCACACGGCCTCCCCCTCTTCCTTCTCTGGATTCTTCGCACGACCGTATCTGGGACACGGCCTCTCCATCTTTCCTCTTGGGATTCTTTACACGGCCGTGTTTGGGACACGACCTAGACCTTTTTCTCCTCGGGAGATCCTACACGGCCGTGTCTAGATGACACGGCCCAAGCACTTCCCTTCTCTGCAAACTTTGCCTGGCCGTGTATAGCACACGGCCGGGCTCTGTTTTGCACCTAACCTGAAAACAAAATCAAGAGAATGCATCAAACTAAAAGAAATTAAAATACAAATCAAAACTAACTAAAAGAACCCTTGGGTTGCCTCCCAAGAAGCGCTTGTTTAAGGTTTTTAGCTCGACCAAACTTGATCATTCACTTCTTTTCCTCGCCCTTGGAGGACAGATATACTTTTCGTTTTTGTTAGGAGATCTTCTCCCAACATCTTCCACCACATTGTCTCCTTCGTTTGGTGGCCTTCCATGAGGATGAAAATTCCATTCCTCAAGTTTATAAATGCTTGTCTTGCTACAAGCATTTAAAAGAAACGATACATGGTTAGAGATATTAGATAAATCATATTCCAACATTTCCTTACCAATTACCAAAGAAAGCTTATGATTTTTGACATCAATTATAACTCCAGCTGTAGCAAGGAAAGGTCTTCCTAATATGATAGGAATCCTGGGGTCCTCTTCCATGTCCAACACGACAAAATCTGTGGGAATAACATTCTCATCCACCTCTACTGGCACATCTTCTATAATACCCAAAGGGTACCTGCAGGAATGATCGGCAAGTTGAAGTTCCATAGTAGTAAGTTTAATGTTTTTGAGACCTAATTTATTACAAATTGAATAGGGAATGAGGCTAACACTTGCCCCCAAATCACAAAAAGCTTTTTCAAAAAATTCTTTTCCTATGTTGCAAGGAATATAAAAGCTCCCTGGGTCCTTTAGTTTTGGGGAAGTGTTCTTCTCCAAAATAGCACTACATTCCTCACTAAGCGCAATGGTCTCAACCTCTCCTCTTCTTCTCTTGTTTGACATGAGATCCTTCAGGAATTTGGCAAATCTAGGCATTTGAAGAATAGCATCAATAAGAGGTACCTCTACACAAATTTCCTTAACTTTTTCTAAAAACTTGCCAAATTCTTCATCTTTCTTGAGCATTGTAAGTCTCTGAGGAAAAGGGGCAGCTTTGCTCTAATGGTTCAGTGGGAGAGTCTTTTCAACCTTAATGGTACTCTCCTCATTAGCTTGAATCTGATTTGGTATAAGAGGAGAGAGCTCTTCTTTTTTTTGTATCCCTTTTGGAGCAGTCACTTGGGAGTCTCCCAAGGTTCGTCCGCTCCTAAGCTCAATTCTATTGTAATGCTCCATAGGATTCACATCAGGTTTTCCTGGAAGTTGTCCTGGTGCTCTTGATGATGAGGAAGCTAGTTGGGCAATTTGACTATCCTGGATCTTTTGATGCTTTTCAGAATTATCCATTCTCTGAATGAGCTTTGCTAAATCTTGCTTCATTTCATTCTGACTTGAGATAATTTCTTCAAGCATCTTTTCAATATTTGACTTTGGTAAGCCTTGAGAAGATAGATGTTGAAAATTTTGTTGCCCAGCTTGAAAATTTGGTCTTGCCCCCATAGATGGTCCTTGACCTTGATTATTTCTGTAAGAAAAATTGGGATGACTCTTCCATCTAGGGTTATAAGTATTTGAGTATGGGTTGTTCTGCCTTTGATTGTAACTCATGATTGCATCACATTGTTCCAGTTGATTGATTTGTACAGTGATAGCTCCCAATGGACATGAGTCATTTGAGTGCTCTGAACTCCCACATACTTCACAAGATGTACTAATAGCATTGACGATATTAGCACTAGTCCCCATATTCTCAAATTTCTTTGTAAGAGCGTCTAATTTTGCAGACAAAAGAGTGACTACATCTACATCAAACTTCCCTGATGCTTTAATTGTTGGGTTTACAGAAGAATAGCCACCACTTCTTTCATTTGCCCATTGATAATGATTTCGTGCTACACTGTCAATAATTTCTTCAGCTTCATCTAAACTTTTATTCATAAGTGCCCCTCTAGCAGCTGAATCAAGGGACACTTTGGTATGATAGTTGATACCATTATAAAAAGTGTGCAACACTAACCATCTTTCCAACCCATGATGTGGGCATTGTCTGAGCATACTATTATATCTATCCCATGCTTCAAAAAGAGATTCTGAGTCAGTTGAAGCTTGTAATTAAATTCCTCATATGAGCTGTTTTGCTTGGTGGATAGAATTTATCAAGAAACTGTTGCTCACACTGCTCCCAAGTGGTGATGCTATTAGGGGCCAAAGAATTCAGCCATTGCTTTGCCCTATCTCTTAAAGAAAACCCAAATAATAATAATCTAACTGCTTCTGAAGGAACTCCATTCATTTTCATGGTACCACATATTTCATAAAAGACCTCTAAGTGTTGATTGGGGTCTTCATGAGGTCCTCCACCAAATTGGTTCTGCTGCACCATAGATATAATTGCGGGTTTGATCTCAAAGTTATTAGCTTCCACTGAATGTCTCGAAATACTAGATCGAAAACCTCTTGCATAAGGTGCAACATAATCCTTGAGTGGTCTATTCGCCATGTTCAAATGTTCCTGTTCTTCAATTTGCCTTTGCAGAATTCTTCTTTTATGGAAAGTTCTGTCAATCTCAGGGTCAAAAGGAAAGAATTCCCCTGCAAAGTTAGATCTTCGCATACACAAGAACAAGATAGCAAATGACAATTCAACAGAAAAAGAGAAAAATAAAAGAATCAAAAATGTAGAATTGAATTTGTACAAAAAGAATTAACAAGAAGTAAAAGTTATACAAGAAAGTAAAAATAGAAATCTAATGATTAGTTACAACTATGTAATATGAAAGGAAAACAAATGTTATGTTTAGTCTAACTCAATTGATAATTCCTAATGTTATAGAGCAGTCCCCGGCAACGGCGCCAAAAACTTGTTACGCTCCGCAAGTGTACGGAAATGTCGCAAGTAATATAAAAGATTATCGTATCCACAGGGACTGGAATAAACACTAGAAATGTCTCAATGCGAATTAGCTAAACAACTATCCAATTGTTTCAAATGCAAAGTGAAGGTAAACAAATCTAATATTAAAGATCAACAAACAAGAGTTTAGTGTTTTGGGTTATGATAAAGGGATATTCTAGGAGTTTCGGTTTCTTTGTAAGATTTCTTGAATGTAAATGGTTCACCAATTCTTATCCCTCAATTGCCAAACACTTGTAGAAAGTTGCCAGTTCTCTCTTGCAATAGATAACCGGCTAAGGACTGAGAAATGTATCTAAATATGATCAATTAGACGTGAACCTGCGTTGTCCTTACACAGAAGCGCACCTATTACTATGCCTTCCTCGGATATCAACATAGAAGCCCACAACTTATTAATCTATCAAGATACAAGAAACTAATCATAAGATCCATCCTACTCTCTTGAATATTCATATTTCCTCTTCAAGATTATCTCTCAAACGTCCTTACACGGGCTTGCACCTGTCACGTGGATCCCTCGGATGATCGAGTGAGAGTTTATCTTTACAAAGTCCACAAGAAATCCAAACAATCAATCAAGAATGAGAATTAAGCACAAATCACCATTAATCATTCAAGATCTAATTGATACAAGCAAGACAATGTCATTGAAACAAGAAAATGGCAAATCCATAAGAGATTACATCAATTCATCATACAAATACTCCCTTAATCCTAGAATAAAAGATTTACTCCATGAATCGAGGAAGAATACCCGAAGAAATAAAGATTACAAGCATTTCTTAAATCCCCAATCCAAGAAACCAAGAAAAGGGGGAAAGAGAAAACTTATCTACGAAGAAGCCTCGTCTTCGGATCCAATCCTCGCTCGGAGTCGAAATCGTCAAAGAATCGCCCCGAAATCCTCCCAAGAATGGGAGGAAACCACCAAATCTTGCCTTCTCCCAAAGGGGAGAGATCCCTTTCAATTCATGAAGGAGGGTTTAAATAGAGGAGAAATCGGGTGTCACACGGCCCATGACACGAGTGTGAGATTCACAGCCATGTCGATTCCTTCTCTGCTAAAGTACTGCAGTGTGACTCACACGCTAGGACCTCTGCTCTCTGGAAATGTTACACGGTGGTGCACACCACCTGCTTGGCCTCTGGAAACCTCACACGGCCGTGTAGATCTACACGGCCATGTAAGACATCTGCTCTAATTTCTTCAAATCAAGACACAGCCGTGTGAGATTCACACGGCCATGTCCTCTTCCCTTCCTGTTAAAACCACACGGCCATGTGTGGTACACGGCCTGATGCTCTCTCCCTTCAATTCCTTCCAAGCTTGCCCGAGGACGCATAATCTTCACCAATTTCGACTCCTGTGTACAGAAAATGCACAAAAAGCATATCTCCGAACCAAAAGAGTAAATATGCTAAAAGGAAAGCTGGAAATATAAAAGTGCATAGATCAAGCATGCTCAAAGTATGTAAATGTGCGTAAAAACATGCATAAAAGAGTATATAATCTACGCACATCAATACTCCGGTCCGAGACCGGTGGTGATGACTCGACCCCGAACGGGGGAGATAAGAAATCCAATAAGCTGGTCTGAGACCAGTGAAAACCGCTCAACCCGAACGGGGGAGATACGAAATCCGATAAGCTGGTCTGAGACCAGTGAAAATCGCTCACCCCGAACGGGGGAGATATGAAATCCGATAAGCTGGTCTGAGATTAGTGAAAACCGCTCACCCCCGAACGGGGGAGGATAAGCCTTGAAGCTAGTAAAAGCGAAGCATGTAGCAGCATGAGGAAATAAAGCCTATGTCATACCTAATAGCGGTGTGGTGCCAACTGACTGCGGATTTGTCTCGATCCCTCAACTCCCGAATACCCATGGAGCGAGGGGAGAGGATGATAATATGAGCCCTAACCGCCAAAGAGAATGAAACCCATGGCAATATAGGGGAGCAGAGTTCATAAAAATAAAGGCAAGCATAGCACCGTGGGTGAAGGAAGCCGAGCCTGTATACATAAGAAGATGCAAAACAGGTGGAGAATACAGAGCATATAATAGCAATAAGGTGAAACGCCTATAACAGTAAGAGGATGCAGAGCCCCATGGTGAAGGGTGCAGGGCCTGTAATGGTAAGAGGATGCAGAGCCTCCTGATAAAGGGTGCAGGGCCTATAACAGTAAGAGGATGCAGAGCCTCATGGTGAAGGGTGCAGGGCCTATAATGGTAAGAGGATGCAGAGCCTTCTGATAAAGGGTGCAGAGCCTCATGGTGAAGGGTGCAGAGCCTGTAGCAGTAAGAGGATGCAGAGCCTCATGGTGAAGGGTGCAGAGCCTATAACAGTAAGAGGATCCAGAGCCTCATGGTGAAGGGTGCAGAGCTTGTAGCAGTAAGAGGATGCAGAGCCTCGTGGTGAAGGGTGCAGAGCCTGTAGCACACATGATTGAGGAACTGGGCCCCTGGCCCCTATCGGAGAGTAAGGTCCCTAGCCTGTAATCAAAGAGCGAGGCCCCTAGATCCTGATCGGGAAGTGGTACTGCAAGTCTATGATTGGGGAGCTGTGTCCCAAGTATATGAGTGGGGAGCTGTGTCCCAAGTGTATGAGCGGGGAGCTGGGCCCCTAGTGTTTGATCAGAAATTGAAGGCTCTAGTCTTTGACCAAGGAACTAGGCTCTTACTCTTTTATCAGGGAAATATAGCAATTCCTATAATCGTAAAAAGAGAGCAGAGCTTGTAATCGTACCTGATCGGGAAGTCATGTCAACCAGCTAAGGGTTTGTCTCGGTCCCTTAACTCCCGAAAATCCGTGGAGTCAGGGAAAAAACATAACGGAAAAACTAACCTGCCAGCTAGCTAAAACTCCACTCGATCCATCGACTCCCGAATACCGGTGGAGTGAGGATAAAATATAATATATGCGTCAAAATCCTCCGAGATTGTGATAATGGCAGAGAACCTCCCGACGTCATTCATCTTCACGTTCCAGAACAGGCTGTTGTGTTCCCACAGACGGCGTCAAAATTGATCCGGTCCGGAAGCTGCGTCAGACGGACCGTCGGGTGAGGTGGATGAAATGTTGACTGAATCGCGACGTCCCGGAGGGGGTGTGCTGAGATGGCCTCTGGATTGACCAAGTCTTCAGAAGTCGCTGGCCAACGCTACCTGCAGCCAGCGACCGGGTTGACTCGGCCCCCGGTACCCCGAGTCTCGAGGCGGATCCAACGAATATATGAATAACCGGCTAATGATATAATAATGAAATAAATAAGGGGATAGTACGGAAAACGTACCCTGGCCCAGGGGGGCGCCCTCGGATGGGACGCGACTCGAGTTGTCATGACCCGGAAGAGCAGATGACTCTGATCAGGCTGGAGAGCTGGATCTAACAACGCAGAGCCAAACGCGATGCGGAACCAGAAGATGAGCTGCAGGTCTGGCTAAAACACCGACACGCAGGTCGGAAAACAAGACCGGCACACAGACCGAGACAAGGCACCGGCACACAGACTGGGCTATGACACCGATACGTAGACCGGGCTACGACACCGGCACGCAGGGCGGGACCCAAGATCGGCGTGCAGGCCGGGAAACGAGATCGGCACGCAAGCCGAGACCTGAAATCGACACGCAGGCCGGGACAAGAGACCGACACGCAGACCGGGATAATCGACCGGTACGCAGACCGGGATAAACAACCGGTACGCAGACCGAGATAAGACACCGGTACACAGACCGGGAAAAGACACCGGTACGTAGATCGGGAACTCATATCGGCACGTAGGCCGGGACATAGGATGAGTACACAGACCGACACACGAGACAACACACAGGCCGATATACAACATCAGTACACAGACAAGAATACCCCATAAGCACACAAACCAAAACATAACAACCGCACGAAGGCTGACCTACGACGATGGCTCAAAGGCCCGATCAGTGTCGAAAGCGCATAGCGGCGTGGATCGGATACCACATCGACGTCGAAACTATACGACAGCGTAAATCAGAGCATAGCCACAACTGTGCAGTCAGCGGAAATCGTGGATCGGCATACGGCGGCTACTAGTGTGCGCTGGGAAATGAAGGCGACGTGCATGAGAGCGGGAAAGGTGGTGGCTCGGCTGCAGCTCCGGCGAGAGGAGGAGGAGACGAGGCAGTGTTTTGTCGGTGGTGGCGTAGCGAGGAGGAGCTGAGGCGGCATTCTGCCGGTGGCGACGTAGCGAGGAGGAGCTGAGGCGGCGTTCTGCCGGTGGCGGCGTAGTGAGGAGGAGCCGACAGAGGCGCAGCGAAGAGGAGGGAGAAAGGTTGGCCTGTCCGGTGGCTGTCGCGAGGAGAAGAAGGAGGAACAAAGGTGGGCGGCGGGCGGTGGGAAAGAAGGAGGGGAGTTGACGGCCTGCGTCCTCGCAAACCCGGTGACGACATGCTTGGCAGAGGCGACGACTGGAGGCTAATGTCGGCGAGAGGAGAGGGAGGAAGAGAAGAGGCGGAAACCGGCGTCGGCTCCGGTGATGGTGTCGCGAGAGGGAGGAAGAAGGATCTCTTCCTTCCGTTGGCGGCGGCTCAAAAACGGGGAAGAGGGGGAGAAGAGAGGAGGTGGTCGGCGGTGAGGAGAAGGAGAGGAGTGGAGAAAAGGCAGCCGGCGACCTCGGCTCCGGCAAGAAGAGTCCGAGAGATCCTCCTACCACTGTGGCGGCGGACCGAGATCCTCCCTCGACACGAACCTCCTCCCCCCTTAATGCCCTAACAGTGGAATGACCCTCCTGCCCCTCTCCTTCCCTCAAACTCCCTTTCTGCCCCTCAGCCCTATCAGGCCTAGGCAATTTTTTTTTCTAAAATAATCTTTAATATATATATATTTTAATTTTAAAAAATAAATTTAGTTTTTTGGTTGAGATGGAAAGTTACAACTAAAATATTTTACATATAAGATTTGACACCGTTAGTTCAAATCTTAAATGTAAAAAAAAATTCAAGAATATTATTATTATTATTAAAAAAGAAATAAATTTATAAAAAATGATTTTAGTTGGTATTTGAAAGATTAGTATTTTCTAATTTTGTAAATAAATAAAAATGATATAATATTAAGAGAAAGGGAATTTTTAATTTGGTTCATATGGTTTTCATAATTTTATCAGCGACATTTATGTAAATGATTTTAGACTTATAATTGAAAATTTTGGGAAGTAGTGAATATTTGACAAAGCTGGGAGCAACCTGAAATTTTTCTAAAAGACGTAATTAATGGAATCCTATTTTGTGAGTAAAAGAATTCCGAAACTTCCAACGGAATAGGTTCGACGAGCCGAATAAGGAGTAACCGATCTGTTGTTGGATCCAGTTAACACATGGCCCGTGGCAGATCTATCATTGATTAACCGATCAAAACCAAGTAATGAATGGTCTATTGTATTATTGAATATTTTAAATTTTCAATCTATCGCAAATTAATGAGCTATATTTATAAACCTATTAGTTTGATAAATTATCTACGTGATATTATAATAACACGTTGTTAATTACATGCTTAACAACTAAGGGGGTGTTTGGTTGTAGTTTAGATCCTTTGTCCTTATTTCTCTATGTCCCCATATCTCAGTGTCGATCGGATGCCTCAGATTACATTTCAAGGATATCTTGCACATCACAAAGATACTACACACATCTTAAAAATGTCATGATGTCTTGAAATATAATCTGGGCCGTCCGATCGACACTGGGACATGGGGACATAGAGAAATGAGGACAGAAGATCTGAACTCATTTGGTTGATGGTTTAGGAATGAGGGAATGAAATGATAGTAAAAGATAGTGTTTGGATTGTGGGTTTGAGAATCATATTTTGAAAATCATTACCAGATTTATGGAAATCAACCAAACTCATATAACTTGATGGATTTCATTTCCATTCCTATTTTCATTCCACCCTACTATCAAATCCATACCCATAATCATTCCTATCATTTAACCAAACACTCATTAAAACTCCCATTGAATATCATATTATTAATTATTTAAATTATAATTATTTATCTTGACCAAAACAAAAGTGCTAAAATTATGATTTTAAATTACATCCTAATTATGTTTACATAATTAAATATCACGTATAATTTACAGACGATAGAAATTATTTTAAACTAAACATTTTTTCATTAAACTAAGTAAAAGTTTTAAATAAATCAAACTTGGAATTGGCTGTTAATATATTCCATTTTTAAATTGTCAAATTTGGAATAATTAGGGATGAGTTAATTTGGAATAAATTATTAATTTTGGAAAAAAACTTTATCTATTTAGAGAGGGGGTGATTTATGGTCAAATTTGCCCTAATTCCGCCCGCCCGACGCCGTGCCTGTCTCCGCCGACGCTGCGCCTTCCTCCGCCCGACGCCGCCGACTCTGCGCCGCCCTCTGCCATCCCTACCCATCCGGAAGAGGTCTACGGCGGCTGCTGTGGGTCGTCACCGAGGAGCTGCGACGTCGCCGAAGAGTCGGGCTGCTGCCCTCTTTCACGCCGGCGAGCCGCGAGCAGCAACTGCTGCTGCCACAGTGCAGTGCGTCCTCCCTCGCCCGTGCGGCTTCCGTCCTGCCTTATCCGTGCGCCCTCCGTCGTCTTTGCGCCTTCCGTCGTCTTTGCCCCCTCCTTGTTGCAGGCAGCATGCTGAAACGCAAGTCCGTAGAAATATTGGAGCAGACAATGAATGCGAAGAAGGCGCGCACACCCACACCCCAAGAGAATATGAAACTCAAAGCTATGAGAGCCATGGGAGCAGCTCTGGATGAAGGCGATGCACTTTTCGGTGCCGGCTCCGAAGTAACTCTGGATTCACAGGTGTATATTATTTTACTTTCTCTTTTAATTAATTTGTTTTTTTTCTATTAAATTCAAAAGTATTGCTTTGTTCTGCTATCAAACCTATTATTATTTCATCAAACGCATAGTGAAGAAGAGTTTGTTTTTTCAGGTGAAATGGTGGCATGATAAATACCTTACACAGAAGCCAGAATATCTCAATCTGATTCGTACAGGATTTGTCTGGAATAAGTACAATCGAACTCACTACGATCGTGACAATCCTCCTCCTAAGATTGTCCAAGGTTACAAGTTCAACTTATTTTTTCCGGACCTTGTTGATAAGTCTAAAGTACCGCAGTATGTATTTGAAAAGGATGGCACCAGTACCGACACCTGCCTCCTCAGATTCTACAGTGGCCCTCCCTATCAGGACATAGTAAGTATATAAACTTAAATATTCTAATAATTTGTATGTCAACTCATGATCTAGATATTTCTTTTAATTGTGATATGATTACTTATGTGTCATCTATTGTTGCAGGTTTTTCGGATTGTAAATAAGGATCTGGAGTATTCTCCAAAGAAAGGCTTTATGTCTACATTCGACAATGGGACTTTGCGATTGTATTTCAATTTCAAACAGTATCCTTATCGACGAGAGAAGACTACTGATGTATACCTTTATGAAGATCTAAGAGTTTGTACATTATTTTTTTTTTATTTTTTGCATCCGTATAGTCGCCATGTAGTTTGTATGCGACGGTATTGTTCTTGTTCTTGAAACTTAATTGGTCACTGATTCAACTACTTGATTTGAGCCTGTCTACTAAATCAAAATTTTGACAAGTTCATTCGTACAGATTAGTTTAAAATTGAATGCTCGCAGAGGGTGACATAGGTTCTTGTTTCTTTGATCTGTTCCAAAAATACAGATCTGATGCATATTTATATTTCAAATTATGAAATAGTTTTACCGCTATAAACTTACCAAGATTATCCGAGGCAACTTATTTTAAGCAGTTGATATTCCAGGGCTCTGTTTTTTTTTTTTAAAAAAAAGTTCAAATACAGTAATTTATAAAGCTGTACACTCTGGTCCAAATTTGCTACCAAAATCATTGCTAAGTGATCTGTTATGTATCACAGAATGTTCACCTCACTAGGAGGTCAGAAGCTCTACATCTTTACAACTATTATCTTGGAGGAGGAGGAGGAGGAGGAGGATGTGATTTAGCCATTCCAATCCATGCAGCAAATCCTATCCCAAGAATTACCCAGCCAAGTATATCATACTTCATATCACTCTCCTTGGGCTCCTGAAAATTAGAAAAAGCATTAGAAATGAGATTCTTTGTACAACATCTAATATAATATATCAAGATGCAAAGTTGGAAAAGAGTAATTTAAAAGAAATACAAACTAGAAAATAGATGTGCTAAAGCATAGTGGATTTGGAAGTACAATAGCTAAACCATATCCTAACAAGTCCTTGTCTATAGCAGATGATTTTCCGGTTATTTATAAGTCAGCTGCTATTCAGATCGAAGCTTTTGGCATTCAGCATTCATGCCTTGTTGGGGATCATCTTTTGAAGCAATTTGATTCGTTTATAATCAAATTAAATGGTTGTCACTCTTTTAAATGGGGGTGATTCTCACTGATTTAAGTAAGCACGGAATAATGACTAAACGAGGATAAAATCTAAAGGAAGTAATATGTTCAGTCACGACAATATATGACCATCCAGAGATGTTGCCAACTGAGATAAAACTCATTGTTTTTCTTGGGACATGCAGTAAGTAATCAAGCAAGTAAAATCATAATGCAAAAAAACTATTTTTCTCTAAGATCTTTCGTATTAAGAAACAGAGAAGCTACTGATGGGCAAAACCATCTTATGCAGTCTAAACTGAAGTTTGAAGTTTATGCTTCTACTTCTGAAGCTGAAATTTGATATTGATACTTTTGTTCTAGTCCTTGATTTAGACAAATATTTCTGATGCAAGCAGTAGTTGAAGCCAATCCACAAGCATAACACTTTTGTAATTAAGTGTACCAAGAAAAACAGGGCAGAGCCTAGTTGCATGGTGTCTTGTGCCAATCCACAAGCATACTCAGAAAGGAATTAGATGATAGTTGTTACTATAGTTCACAGCACATCAACAATCAATTGATACAGTAGTTGAAGCTAACTGACATTTATAGGTCCCTTAAAGAATAAAAGTTCTATGAAAAATGCCCTTGATTTCACGATCAAATATGGAGTAATCAAAAACTAATAAATTTTCAAAACCAAAAATGAATTCCTTGAGGATGCCTATAATAAAAGATTAATCAATTGAGAATTTCAAATAGACACAAAAAATACAGTATCTGATTGTAAATTTTCACAAAGGCTTAAGTTTGTTTGGAACTTCCATCAAGAGCTTGACATTACCTTCTTTCTGACAGGGGAAGCTGTCTCCTGGGAAACCTGTTGATTAGCCATATGAAATTGGATTTCTTGGCGCAACTCAGGTGCCTGAGGAAGACGTTTAGAAGTCTCAAGAAAGATTCTGAGATATTACTGATCGTCTTGTATATCATGGAAAATACGACTTCACTATAACATGTAAGCAAACCAAAATGTTATTTTCGTAATATATATATATATATATATATATATATATAGACACAAACATAAACTACTTGCTACAGTAGAACATTGACGTCAACTTAATTAGTTAAAGAAGGCCATGGATGCTAATTCAGTTTGGTAAAATCTAAGCAAGTGTCACCTTTAATAGAAGTTTACAGTGCAATAACACATTTGATACAGCCACACAACTAGAAGCACAAGTCAAACAAAAACCATTTTCTGCATACTCAGCAATCACAGTCCAACATTTAGTACAACACATCATAGTTACTAGGAGCTTTTACAGGGACATTGTACTACGAAATTAGTTGCTGCAAAGCAAGTAAAACCTCGAAGCCTAAACATATGGACCTACAACTTACCTTGCTTATTGAATCCAATGACATCAGGTACATCTCATTTCCAGGGTCCTAGAAGAGTCAAAGAATCAAAGAACGAAATATAATGACCATCCTGGGAGAAAGAAGTGAGGAGGATCTCTTTTGAGGAAGAGAGTTACCAATTTCACAGCCTGCTCGAAGCATTGAGTTGCCTTGTCAAAGCAACCCAAAGAAACCTGTTCATTAGGGTTGAAGAACCCTTGCTGACTATGGGCATTCCCCAAGATGAATAGTGTGGCATGCCTTTCAGGATCCACCTCCAAGGCTTGTTCCAGTTTCATTATGGCATCTGCAAAAAATAATTTACGAGGGATCATCGATCATAATGATATACAGAAACAAAAGATCTACTAAACTTCTAGAGCTGCGATTTCTTTTATCATTTGTGTTATTATTTATCAGAACACGGTTCGAATGCATAAATAAGAGCCTTTCACCATATCCTCGGGGTTTTTCTGAAAAGGTGATAGATCCAGAAGCGCACTCCCCCACTTCGTGAGATTCTAAAAGAATAGTGGAATCAGTTGTTGTGGTTTAGACAACAAGAAACTTCATTAAGAAAGAACATAAAGAAGAAGGACAAATTAGAGAAAGGAGGTGGGGAACTCACATCGGCATCACGGGGGTTGGCGGTGCAGGCCAACTCGGCCGCCTGGCGCTCCTGCTCGAATAACACCAACCGATCGAGATCGCTCAGCTGTAAATCCATGGATCCGCACCCAACTCCTTCGCAATCCTCCCCTCTTTCTCTTCTTCGATTGTGAGCGTCGGAGAGGGGAACAGGCGACCGTAGGGTTTATAGCGGACGCAGCACAAAAATCAAATGGCCGTATCCGGACCTTGCCATATATTGAATAGATTTATCCAAATAATTCCTTAAAATATAATTTATTTAACTTTTTTTTCTCCCTTATGTTACATCACAAGCAACTTTCAACTTTTGTCGGAGAAATATATTATTATGTCCCTATTCTTTTTGAATTTTTTTCTCACTTATATCCTTAAAATATTTTCATTTTCATTTTCATTTATATCTCTCATAAATCATTTTCGTTCCCACTTATGTCCCTGCCGTTAACTGGTCTGTGAATATAAGACGGAATCGGCACGTGTTTGTAAAAATCCCCTAAAAATCCCGATTCCTCGTTCATTCGAGATTTCCCCTTCATTCGTCGCAAACCCTAACGCTCCTCTCCAAATCTATTCTTCCCCTTCGTTAAACTCTAGCTCTCCTCTCCAAATCGATTCTTCCCCTTTGTTAAACCCTAGCTTTCCTCTCCAAATTGATTCTTCCCCTTCGCTCCAACTCTGCTAGCGGTCGACTGATGAATCAAAGGAGACAACCTCATTTATCCTCTGTCTGTAAGTATTGATGAAAATTTTTCCCAGATCAATTTCGTTGATGCTTTTAGGCGAACATTTATCATTATGTTGTTTAATTTTTACTTGTTTGAATTAAAAATTCCTTTACTTTAATCAGTACATGTATGTTTTCTCAAAATTTTTCAAGAGATCTATTCCATTCTCGATGTGCTTTTTTTGTATGGAAGATAACACTCATTGAACTTTCGTGAGTATATTTACAGTTGAATCGTTTTTTAAGAAAAAAAAAGTATATATTTATAGTTTCTCAAAAATTTTGAGTTTATATTAATCCCCATCACATTATGTTAATGATCTCTAATGTTGAATAATTAACTTTTATATCGATTCAAACAGGTTGGCAATGCCGCTTGAGTTTAGTAGTAAAATGGTGAGTAGTTTGATTTAATTTCAGTTTAAAAGTAGAATTTTGTAATCTATGTTATATAGTTATGATTAATGTTTCAATGGTTATAGCGAAAGACACATATTATTTTTGTTGGACGAAACCCTGGTGTTTATAACAGTTGGGAAGAAGTTCATTTACAAGTTAATAGATACAGCGATGCTTCCCACAAATCGTATCAAACAAAGGAGGAAGCGGTGAGAGCTTTTAATGCTTATAGAGAGAAACAACATACATCCTTCACCCCTAGAAGCCAAAATAGTTCGAGATCAAGTTCGGGATCAACTTTAGCTGCCACTTTAAGTTCTAGTCAAAAATTGAAGCAAGGCGAAGAACTGGCCAAGTTAATAGATGCTCAGTTACATTTAGCTAATGAGTATCATAATAATGCATTAAAAATTGCTGAGATTTATGAAGATATGAAGAAGAAATTAGATTCTCTTCATGTTGATGACTAGTAGACTTATTTTAGTTGGATGAATGTAATGAATCGAAAGTATTAGTTTTTTTCTCTGCTATGCAATTGTTCTTAGAATTGAATGGATCAATCTAAACTTTAAAGTACTAGTAGATTTATTTGAAGTTTTTTTGTTGGATGATAGAATTTGTTTATAACATTGAAAGGACTATTCCTAATTTTAAAGTATTTGGTTGGGATGAGTAGATGCTGATTTTTTTTATATGTCATTGAATGAATCAACACTCATCTGTTCGAGATTTAATAAAGGCTTTTCATGCTTAGAATTAGTTGTTAATGAGGGATATGGTTCAACCTACAAACATAAAATGTCCGCCCTCTTTTTTCTTACATTGGAAAAAAATGCAGCAACAATACACATCCATGTTAGCAATAAAAATTGAAAAAAAAGCTTCTGCAGTTGCATCAGTCTCCTCTGCTTCTCTGGATAATTCCAGTCGACATATTGCTTCACATAACTCCGGACATATTTCTCGTAGATGTAGGCTGCTCCATTGAATGCAGGGAGCACTAACCAGAAGTCAAACACCAGCTTCATGTATGGCCAAAGAGGGAACCTGCAATAGGTTCGATATCTCCATTATCCGAACATAAAGCACTCAACCACAATTGGGAACCACTAGATCAATTTCTTACCATTGCAATACTCTCCAGAATGAGAGCTCAGACAGGGTGATCAGTGAATAGAGAACCCAGTAAGTCAGCCATTGTTGGTCATCGACAGGAGAAGGGCTCTCGATCGCTCGCATTGATGCATATCTGAGCCATTGTGTGTCTTTGTAAATCTTGTAAAAGAAAACTAACAAAGTCACAAGAAACTCATTGCTACTTACAAGGGGTAAATCAACAACACTGCTGGGCTGATATAAACACATAGATCAAAGGACAGTTTCAAGTAATTAAATGGCAAAAACCAATCTTAATTTGTAGAGATAAAAGTAGGATTAGATGTTGCTGACCCAATCAAAGCATTAGCATGCTTTGCCATTGTCATAAGAACAGTAGGATGCATACATCAAAAACATGTATCTTACACCAAAATAAAAATACAAAATGAAATCCAAATCCAGTCACATATGGCAATCCAATACCATAGTTATCCAACAGTAGCTACATGTGTGAAGAGAAAGACATTATGTTATACTAGAAATTCACATGTCCAATCAATAAGACTAAATGCATGCTAAACCAAGTGCCAGGTATTCATCAAAGCTTGTGAAGTTGATCTTGTACTCTCTCTTGGTACTGGAATATCCCTTGCATTTCCTTGGACTGGAGTTGAATGACTCTGCTTTCTTTAATTATGTATGCATTCTCTTAGTTTGGAAACTGTGACAAAGTTTTTCCCTCCTTTCACGATTACAGGATTATTTATAATCTGCAAAATGAAATTGTATACATTGGATTTAAATCAATGACAGTGTATGCAGGTTATGCTAGAAATTGACTAACTATACTATTAAATTACTTACATTTATGGAGGTCGGCGTGCCTTGTGCTCCAGTTTGCATATCACCATGTGAGGCTGACCTTCTCACCTATATTCCAATAAATGAAATTTATAATCATAGTAGAAATGAGATTTCAATCCTCCATGCAGTTGATTAGACAACAAAAATGAAAACCAATCTTATAAACCAGAGAAAGAATCTTAAGACAAATTCTCAAAAGTATTTACACCATTCAATATGTCGCAAAAAGCATCTTAAAAATGTCACAACAAAGCAATCTTTATATATATGGAAAATTGGAAACTTAGTTACCCAAAGCTTTTTCCTTTGTGGTTTAGAAGTCGTTGTCGCGCTTGATTTGCTTTGTTGTGTTGGAGGCTCATTCACACTCTCCCTTATTTCTTTGCACGTCCTTTTGTTATGCCCATCTTGTCCACATTTCCTGCACTTAGTATTTCTTTTAGCTCCACGCAGATGTATTCCACTAGGCACTTCATCTCTTTTCCTCCTTCTCAATTTAGCAGGTCTGCCCACTTTCTCTGTGTACATCGGAGATAGTGGAGGTGCCAATTCACATTCCGGCCATAGATCAAGACCAGTAATGGGCAAAATAACATTCTCATAGCATCTCTTGTATGCCTCAACCCTATAATAAGAACTCACATATTGTAGTGGATCTTGACGCTTACACCAAAGAGCACACACCGCATGTGGCAAGGGATGCCAGTCAAGTCCCACTTTCTACAGCTGCAAGAGTTTGTACTGAAGTTGACAGTGTGCTGACCATATGGTCCGTGGATCTGAAAGTGCATAGAATCAGCTTGTAGTGGACTATGTTGTGCTGCCTCAATGTAGATCATTGCCAAAACATTTCTAATTTTAGGACAAATGTCCTTGTCCCATTTCTCAGCCTTGTCTCTATTAAGCTGAAAGCGTACCATCAACAAACTCCTTATATTTTCAAACATTGGAATTATAGGCTTCTCTCGAGCATCCAATATGAGGCTATTGAAACATTCACACATGTTTTTCAAAAGTACGTCACCCTTAGCAGTAATGGTGAAATGTGATTTAAACCAATGCTTTACTGGTTTCTTGGACAACCAATCATAAGCCTTCTCATCCATCCGTTTCATCTCATCCATCCTTTGTCGAAAATCAGCAACGGTTGTTGCTTTTGCAGTCATCCAAAGTGCATTTTTAATAGATGTACCTTTGAAACCATCTCTTTTCATGTTAGAGTGTAAATGTCTAACGCAAAAACGATTCTCCGCATAATGAAATAGACTTTCAAATGTTGGAATTAGACCTTTTTGTTTGTCTGACATGAAAGTCTAGCCATCTCCATCGCCAAAGCCTATGTATGAGTTCAATATCTGAAAGAACCACATCCAAGTATCCTTTGTCTCTCTTTCCACCATCGCATAACTAATAGGGAAGATATTATTGTTGGGATCTAGCCCAACTACTGTTAACAATTGTCCCCTATAAGAAGTCTTTAGAAAACATCCATCAACACCTATTAAAGGTCTACATGCTTTCTTAAAACCTTCTTTGCAAGCAAAAAAACAGATATATAAGCGCTGAAATCTCGGGCCATCGTCATCCTGAGTCAATTTTAAGATCACTGTGGCACTTGGATCAACACTTTTCAACTCAAGGTAATAATTTCTAATCTTACTAAATTGTTGGGCAATGGTTCCCTGCACTAGCTCAAGAGCTTTCCTCTTAGCCAAATAAGCTTTCTTCCTTGAAATGCTTAATTTCAAGCTAGAGTAAACCTGGTCTTTGAATGGTATGACCCTCAACTTCGAGTTCACTTTAAATTTCTTGACAAAAGTTTTTCCCAACCAACTGGAACTCGCGGTTCTATTACCGACATCCCAAAAATAGCCATTGTGTTCCGACTTAAAAGTCTTTATCTGCCAACAACTATTATGACCTGATCCGGCGGTAAGAATGGGGGACCCACTTCCTGAAGGGTCTCAGCTTGAGGACAGATGGAGGGCTGACTAAGCGGTTAATGGCCGCGCCGAGCAGCTGAGTAGGTCCGAGCGGAACCAAAGATAACCCAGCCAGGCTTGGGTTTCCGAGGCCAAGGCTGGAGGATTGAATGGCCGAGCGGGGCGTCTGCCCGGCTGGAACCGAGGGGCCGAGCAGGTCATCCGTTCGGCCAGGATAAGGCCGAGGATACAAAGAATAGCCGAGCGGCCTATTCGTTCGGCTCGAGATATGGGATGTCAGCAGAGGCATATCTAATGATTATGCCGTACACAGGATGTCACGATAGAAGATCTTGCCGTCACATCATGGAGAGGTTGATACAGTAGCGGTATGGCCTCATGGATACCCTTCTGACAGACCCATACCTGGG
This sequence comes from Zingiber officinale, assembly GCF_018446385.1. Classification (NCBI taxonomy): domain Eukaryota; kingdom Viridiplantae; phylum Streptophyta; class Magnoliopsida; order Zingiberales; family Zingiberaceae; genus Zingiber; species Zingiber officinale. The sequence goes on from NC_055992.1 coordinate 128,398,274, forward strand.
CATGGTCGAAAGCAGGAGATTGCTTCGATTGGCGCGCCCAGGCTTCTTGAAGAGGTCTATATAAGGTCTCCATTTCTTCACCGGAGGTACGCGAGTCTTCATTCTGCAGCCACTTTCTTCATCCATTCCTCGCCTGACTTGAGCGTCGGAGGGCCGTCGCCGGGACCCCCCCCCCCCCCCCCGGCTCGGTTTTGTTGCAGGTTCGCCGGAGCACTAGAGGATCCAGCAGGGAGCGCCACGTCCCCAGCGTTCGTTGACCCCTGGTTCGGACAGGATCAATTTGGCGCCGTCTGTGGGAACGCACCTGTATCCGAAAGGGAACAATGGACGAGGCTGGACGACAACACACGGTGACGCTTTCGACGGAAGAACTCGACGCTCTGGTCGAGATGAGGGCCGCCAAACTTGTGGAGTTAAAACAAAAAGTATCAGCCGAGCGGCCGGAGCAACAAGCAACATCTGCGTCGGGTGGCCGAGCGGGAGCACCTCAAGCCACCGTCGCATTCCCTCAGGCACTCTTCCATACTCCCTCAGAAATCGCGCCCGCTCACGGGGAGCAAGGATCTTCATCTGATGAGCCTCCCGTTCGAGATCATAGGAAGGGCAAAAGCCTCCGAGCAGACGCTTCTCCCGAGCGGAAGCACCGACTGCCACAGTTCCATTTCCCTCAAAAGCAGATACTTCATCTCCCGAATTCGACTTATAGCAAGCCCCTCCTTCTGGAACCTGAAGAACAGGAGTTTGATGTCAGGCGATGAATCGACCGCATACGAGGAAGTTGGATGGACGAGCCGCCGAGCAGATGAAGAGGGATTGGCACTTGGATCCACCATGAAGCACAAATTATCTCTAGCCTGTCCGGGGCAGGGCAAGAGGTGCACTAATAGAATGTGCTGTATATTTTCCGTTTGGTTGTATATTTGAAATGTAGAAGGCAAAATGTTATAATGTGCGCAATTGGAATTATTGGCCGAGCGGCCTATCTTCATGGTGTATAAGATACGAGCCAAGCGCTCTTGGCTCGATGGAGAAGGCCTCGAGTCGTTCGGCTGGAGGTATAGTATCCGAGCCAGGCGCTCGATGACGAAGGCTCGTGGAGCAATGGGAGCAGAAGGCTCAAGTAAAAGGATAAAGCAGCAGGCCGCCTCCACCTCTGGTAGGCCGAGCGGCCATGGAGGACCGACCGGGAAGTTTCGCCATCCTCCTGGCCTTGATAAATTTCGACGAAGTATATTGTATCCACCTCACTCCACGAGTATTCGGGAGTTGAGAAATTGCGTTAGATCTTATGCTGATCGGCAGGTTAGTTTTTCAGATAGTTTATTTCGGGCGTAGAATTCATCGTAATTTTCCAAACGAAGGCCCCAAGCCGCTCGGCCGGAGGTAAATGGGTCGAGCCAAGCGCTCGAGGATCGAAGACCCAGTACCTTCCGGCCGGAGGTAAATTATCCGAGCCAAAATGCTCGAAGAAGCAAACCCTGAGCCGTTCGGCCAGAAGTACGTTCTCCAAGCTGGGTGAAAGGGGCATATGGATTATCCGAGCCAAGCGCCCGAATAGTGAAGGCCTCCCAGCCGATTGGATTCGCAAGCAAATGACCCGTGCCGTTCGGCCGGGCACAAAGACTGTTCAAGCGCTAGATAAGTTATGAAGGCCAAGGTCGCTCGACCTGGTAAGGAGTTAGCCTTGAAGACCGTCTAGCCCAGACGTTAAACCGTAGAGCCGCGCCGACCGGCTATAAATATCCGCGCCGACGAGCCCCGTCGTTAAACATCGAGAGTCGCGCCGACCGGCTATAAACATCCGCGCCGACGAGCTCCGTCGTTAAAGATCGAGAGACGAGCCGACGTCTATAAACCCTCCGAGCGGGAGACCAACGAGCACCGTCGTTAAAGATCGAGAGCCGCGCCGATCGGCTATAAACATCCGCGCCGACGAGCTCCGTCGTTAAAGATCGAGAGACGAGCCGGCGTCTATAAACCCTCCGAGCGGGAGACCGACGAGCTCCGTCGTTAAACATCGAGAGCCGCGCCGATCGGCTATAAACATCCGCGCCGACGAGCTCCGTCGTTAAAGATCGAGAGACGAGCCGGTGTCTATAAACCCTCCGAGCGGGAGACCGTCTAGCCAGACGTTAAACCGTAGAGCCGCGCCGACCGGCTATAAACATCCGCGCCGACGAGCTCCGTCGTTAAAGATCGAGAGACGAGCCGGCGTCTATAAACCCTCCGAGCGGGAGACCGACGAGCACCGTCGTTAAAGATCGAGAGCCGCGCCGATCGGCTATAAACATCCGCGCCGACGAGCTCCGTCGTTAAAGATCGAGAGACGAGCCGGCGTCTATAAACCCTCCGAGCGGGAGACCGACGAGCTCCGTCGTTAAACATCGAGAGCCGCGCCGATCGGCTATAAACATCCGCGCCGACGAGCTCCGTCGTTAAAGATCGAGAGACGAGCCGGCGTCTATAAACCCTCCGAGCGGGAGACCGACGAGCACCGTCGTAAAAGATCGAGAGCCGCGCCGATCGACTATAAACATCCGCGCCGACGAGCTCCGTCGTTAAAGATCGAGAGACGAGTCGGCGTCTATAAACCCTCCGAGCGGGAGACCGACGAGCACTGTCGTAAAATATCGGGAGATTGATTAAGGCCGATCGGCCGTCGGTTTGCCAACACTTCGCATTCACTGAAGGCAAACAGTATAGCCAAGCACTAAACGATTTTGAGGAAGCAAGTCAATTGATTAACCCGATCGGTCGTTTAGTAGGAAACAAGGGGAGTCCAACTGATTCTACGAATAAGCAGCAACACACTAAAAGGAGACAATGAAGGACAAACAAAAAATACAGGCAAAGGAACATAAGGAGGCCGAACGGCACGTACAAAAATTTTTTGCATCCGCTGAGCGGAGGAAATACAGAAGGCACTCGAAAGAACTCGCCTCACTCCGGGTCTTCAAAATTAAAAAAGGCGTCCGGGATATCATCAATCATGGCCGCTAGGTCGGAGGAGGGAATATGCATTCCCGTAGGAAGGTGGCCACCCTTCTTCAAATACGCCATGGTGACCTTGACCGCCTCGGCGAAAGTGGAGGAGACGTTGTCGCCGAATTTTGCGCCGAACCGTTCCGAGTGGAGATATTCTTGGCGCGCTGCTGCTAAGCGACTCGGCTCTCCCTCCTTATATTTTTTAAGCACCGCCCGGGAGGCAGTTAAGGAATCTTGGACTGCCTTCAAGTCCATCTCAGCTTTTGTGCGTTCAGCCGAACGGACCTCCCGCTCGGCGTTCAGCTGGGCCTCCAGATCCTTGGATCGCTGATCTAGCGCACGGACATATACTTTCATCTTGTCCAGATCAGCTATCGCTCGCTTCTTCCGAGCAGTAGCGCGTTTGGCATCCGCTTCGCGCTTCTTGATTTGGCCCTCTAGCCGAGCCACCTCTGTAGACAGGTCGGCGGCCTTCTTCTGTTCGGCCTCGCGGGCTTGTTTCTCCCGCTCGGCCGATGGACCCCCCGACACTTGGAGTTTCTCCAGGAGATCCTCCAGCTCGGCTAGCCGATGGCTAGTGGCGATTTGCTCAGCCCAGCGCTGTAAGGAAAATAATAAAATGAGGAACCGGACAGTAGCATGGCACAGAAAGAAAAATGAATTCACCTGAGTGGCCTGCTGCATGTTGTTATCGCCGAGCTGCTTGGGCGTCATGAGGGCCACTTGAATCTGGGCATCCTCGAAGAGCTTGGCGAGCGGACCCGTCAGGGTTATTTCATGAACGGGGCTGGCGGGCCGATCGGCTGACAGTAAATATTCCTCCGATGGAAATCGAAGGGTAGTCTTGATGGTCGGGTGGCCGGTCGGCGCTTCCTCAGCCGCAGTCGCCTGGCCGGAGGACTTCCCTATGGTAGAGGTTTCGCCCAACCGTCGTAAGCGACGGCGAGTTCGTGGAGGAGAACCAGAGGGCTGTGCGGTAGGCGAGACCGCTGGAGTCCCGATATGCGACGGCGTGCGATCTGGCGAAGCTACCCCGATCGGCGCTTGTGGTCCGCCCTCTTGGGTCGGCGGAAGGCTGGAGTCTCTGTGACGTTTTCGCCGAACTTCCAGTGGGGGATCCCCAACCTGGGGGACTCCCAGCTCTGCTGGAGCAGAGGAAACGGGATCCGCCTCAACCTCCGTTGAAGCGGCTGAGGTAACTTCTGTTTCAGGGGCGGACTGCGTCCCCCCCTCTCCTGTAGCTGCCGGACGGCTGGGGATAAGACCCCGCTCGGCGAGCTCTCTTTTGGTGGCCGCTTCAATTTCCACGGCCTTCAACTTCAGATGAGCGGTAGCTTTGGAGCGCCACATGACTTCAGCTGCAATAGAAGAAATTAAAATCAGTTAGACAAAAAAAGGCGAGGAGAGTAAAAAGTCCTTACTCATGCGGTAGGGGAGATTGGCCCGAACGGGAGATAATCCGAAAATATACAACACCCCCTTGAGAAGCAACTGGTCGATCTTGTACCGCTGACCGGACAACCAGTTCGCCGCGTGAAGGTATGCCGGGTTGCTTCTGAATTTGCCGAGCTCCGGCTGGGTCGGCACGGCGGTCTGCCATTTGGTTCGAAATGCCGGCCGCTCGGGAAGTCGGATGTAGAAGAAAAATTCCTTCCAGTGCTTGTTGGAGGTCGGCATATTATCAAAAAATTTAAAGCCTATTCTACTCTGGAAAATGAAAGTGCCCAACTCGGATTGTTTGGGGTAGAAGAAGAAGTGGAATATTTTGGGGTCAAGTGGGATACTATGCAGCTTAAAGAGGACAACCACCCCGCTCAGCAACCTAAAGGAGTTCGGCACAAGTTGGCCGAGCGGGATGCGGAAATAATTACAAACCTCCAAAATGAATGGATGGGTAGGAAATCTAAGGCCGCCCTGGAATTGGTCTAGAAAAAAGCAAATGGTGCCGATCGGCGGGTTATGGGGCCGATCGGACGGGCTGGCTATAATTATTTCGTGGTCATCAGGGATCCCATACGTCCGAACAAGACGCCGAGCGCCCTCTTCATCAAACCGACTCTCCATGGTCATATACCAAGGGCCATGAACACCAATAGCGGGCTCAGAGGAGCTTGCCATCTCGGAGAAGCAATAAGAGGGCAAGAAAACAGAGGAACGGGAACGAAAGAGGCAAAACGACTTGGGAGGACCTTGTAAACGAAGGGAGAAGACTCACTGAGAAGGAAACGGGCGGAAAAGATCACCGGTGGGTTGGTAGCCGCCGAAAAACAGGAACTGGATCGTCGGAGGTCGCAGCAGAAGAAGAGGCGGAAGGACAACGCACAAGCAAGCATGCGGCGAAGGAAGTAGACGGAGGCTTTATACGGCCGAGGCTGGTCGGCCTCCGCCGTCGGATGCAGGTCACGAGAGACGAGGTTATCATCTAACCGTCCATTTCAAAGTAATCGGCGTCCCATCGTACGAATCATCACAGCCACACAAGAAGAGCCACGTGGCGCTCTGTCACCAGGCGCAATTAAGGCGCCCATACCGCGCATGCTTCGGTTTAATGAAGAGGATTTGCGTGATTTTCAAGAAGATTTAGACAAGCAAACATCCACGTTGAGTGACAAGACAACCAAAACGAAGAGCCGAGCGAGCCGAGCGGCTGAATATGGCAGAAGGGCCGAACGGCCCCAGGGATATTATAAGCGACGGAAAGGCGACGAACGCCCGCTCAGACACATAGTCCAGTCAGTCGGACTCACTGCCTCCTTCGACTAGACTTGAAGGGGAGGCAAGTGATCCGTGCAAGGGGGGATACTAAAGGTCTAGCTTATGGTATAAACATTTATCTAGTAATAAGAGTCACATTGGTCAAAGGTCTACATAAAGATAAACGGTTTCCGACGCCAAGGCTGGAGGATTGAATGGCCGAGCGGGGCGTCTGCTCGGCTGGAACCGAGGGGCCGAGCAGGTCATCCGTTCGGCCAGGATAAGGCCGAGGATACAAAGAATAGCCGAGCGGCCTATTCGTTCGGCTCGAGATATGGGATGTCAGCAGAGGCATATCTAATGATTATGCCGTACACAGGATGTCACGATAGAAGATCTTGCCGTCACATCATGGAGAGGTTGATACAGTAGCGGTATGGCCTCATGGATACCCTTCTGACAGACCCATACCTGGGCATGGTCGAAAGCAGGAGATTGCTTCGATTGGCGCGCCCAGGCTTCTTGAAGAGGTCTATATAAGGTCTCCATTTCTTCACCGGAGGTACGCGAGTCTTCATTCTGCAGCCACTTTCTTCATCCATTCCTCGCCTGACTTGAGCGTCGGAGGGCCGTCCCCCCCCCCCGGCTCGGTTTTGTTGCAGGTTCGCCGGAGCACTCGAGGATCCAGCAGGGAGCGCCACGTCCCCAGCGTTCGTTGACCCCTGGTTCGGACAGGATCATGACCCATTGGTGACACATGAATCACCCAATCACATCCTTCATTTCTGCACTGACCCCTAAGCCTCTTCTTATTGACTTTAACGAATTGAACAACTTTACCTCGTCTAATGCAGTGACTTTTGATGGCAAATTTAGCCTCATCCCTTGAGCTAAAAATCATTCCAACCTTCAAATCCAGATTCTTTGCATCCTTAATTGGGTCAAACAAGGGAAATTTCTGGATTTTATGATCATCACTATCAAAATCCAAATTACTATATAATTCATCGCTGCCAACACAATTATCATCACCTTCTTCATCCTGCATTTGAGCTAAAACATCATTAGGAATACCTCCATGTTCAACAATCATTGTATCATAATTCATTCCAACATCATGATCAACATGAGTATCAAAAATCCTATCATCTTCTTTACAATCATAATCACTATCATGAAAATCGTCATCTTCCTCATAATCGACATCCTCATCTGATCCACTTGCTTCTTCATCTGTACCTGTTTCACCATTGCTATCATTCTCATCATCAGACTCATATGCTACATAAATCTCCACTTCATGATTAGATGGGATGTTATCTTTAATTGTTACTAAATCTGCATCAATTTCCAGATATCTACCGTTGCTTAAATTAGACCTCATTTTGTGCCAAAACTTAACCCTTTCGGCTCTTTGAAGCCTAATTCTTCACAATATCCATACAAATGGAGCATTCTGATTTTACTACTGTCTACCCAGTCATAATACTCAATATTTCCTCCAGTATATTCTTTGGATGTACTCGTGTCCTTCATTGCTCCATTATAATACATTTTCAAACTTACAAATAAATCTTCTCCAACATTACCTATAAATAAATACAAAAATGTAGTCCATCAAACAATTAAACAACAAATATATAATTTTTTAATAAAAAATAAGTAATACCATAGCCCGGAGTGCAATTCCAAAAGCATTTACTTCGTCTAGCCATCAGAGGTCAATGGCAGTATCTTTTCTTCACATTACACTATAAGAAATAATAAAACTAGTATTGAATTATACCACTAGGCTTTACTAATACTGAGTAAAAAACATAACCAATGCATTATTTTAGACTATCTTCGATAAAGAAAATAGAACTACAAGCATTATACTAAATTTTCTTGTTTATGAGTATATTACATGTTTATATTTCTAAATGATTAAATCATAGAGCATACAATTCTCTACCATTAATTAAATCTTCTTAAAACTTTAGAGAAATAATAAGTATATACTTCTTAAAAAATGATTGAACTATAAATATATGCCCATAAAACTAGTGTGGTGAACACGATCGTGAGAAGTGTGGCGAACAAGAGAAGCCTATAATGTTCACCACATATTAAAATAACTAAATTTATCAAACAAGATGCTTCTCTCAAAGGAATTATAGCCTATAATATATACTCACGAACACACTAGAAGTCTGGTGAACACGATCATGAGAAGGCTAATGATAAATGTTCGCCAAAAGCGTCAATTAAAGTAACGAAATTGATCTGGGAAAAATTTTCATCAACATTTACAGACAGAGGCCAAACGAGGTTGTCTCTTTCAATTCGTCGGCCGACCGCTAGCGGAATTGGAGTGAAGGGGAAGAATTGATTTGGAGAGGAAAGCTAGGGTTTAACGAAGGGGAAGAATCGATTTGGAGAGGAGAGCTAGGGTTTAACGAAGTGGAAGAATAGATTTGGAGAGGAGCGTTAGGGTTTGCGTCGAAGGAACAAGGAATCGGGATTTTTAGGGGATTTTTACAAGCACGTGCAGATCATGTGCCGATTCCGTCTCATATTCACGGACCAGTTAACAGCAGGGACATAAGTGAGAACGAAAATGATTTATGAGTGATATAAATGAGAACAAAAATATTTTAAGAATATGAGTGGGAAAACTCAGAAACAATAAGGAGTAATAATGTATTTCCCCACTTTTGTCTAATGAACTTCTCATCAACTCCTACACTCGTATTTGATTCCAAAAGAGGAACCTTTTCTCTCAACAGGCAGCGACGCGTAGTTCTTCCACTCTCGAGCAAGAGCCCTCGCAGCGCCCAAATCGCCTGCCCTGCCGTCGCAGCACCACCCCGCTCTCACCGCGACAACCTTGCTCAGGTCGACCCCTCGCCGGCAAAAATCGCCGAAGTAATCAGTGTCGAGAAACTGCAGATTCAGACGGAATGGACCGGCGCCTTCGCGCACCGCTCTGGTCAAAATCGTCCGGCGATCTCCGCCGACGTAGCGCATCGCGGTGAATTGCCAAGACCTGAAGAATTCAATCGACTGGGTGGTGGACAGCACGTACATGAAAGCTCCGTTGGGCGAATTCTCAAGCGACTCCTCTCCTCTGTAAAACTCCGTCGCTAAAATCAGTTGAGAAAGGACGTTGAAATGACGCAGGGGATTTCGAAACCACACCACGTCCAAATCCTACAAGGCAAAGATCGAGTTTTTTTGGGAGGAAATTAAGACACAAATAAACTCAAGTCTAAGATCAATTTACCGTGTATATGAAATTGTAGCCGAGCTGTAGAACTTCTTTGGAGAACTCAATTTGCCTCTTCATCATCGTCGTCTCTCTGTTTTCTCTGCTCTCAAAGTTGTTCGCGTAGTTGGGGAAATAGCAGTGCAAGTTTAGGGACTCGCAGTGCTCGAGAGCCCCTTGGTCCAGTGCCAAAACTACCATGTGATTCAGTAGACTGCTTGTACCATTCCCCACTTTGAAGCTCTCAGTGAACAGATCGAAGATTGAATTTTGTGCTTCATTCAGCATGGCGATTATCACCGTGTTATCCTTTCTTGCAGCGCTTCTCAATAATCTCTTCAAGTCTTGTGTCTGTTTATCCTGAAATAATCACGAATAAACAAAACTCTATTGACTGATCTGAGAAAATTAGAGAGATAGAGAAGAGATTACCTTTTGCAAAATAGCTATCTTGCTCCTTGTATTCTCTAAAATGTTTGCTGGATTTGTGGAGGACTGTGAAATGATCAAAGTAAAGGATACGATAAGAACCAGAAGAATGAAAAGAAGAATAATGTTATTTATTTTTCTCATGTTGGAGGAGGGAAGAAGAAGAGGGCTTGGAAAAGATGAAATCAAATGAGGAAGGATTTTAGGTTTATGAATTCTGAGAATTAATAAATAGCAAATCTAGGGGGAGTGTATGGTAAGAAGATATCACGAAAGATTTGCTTGCTAAGCAACTCGAATATTTCTTTTTTTATTAAAAAAATTATATTATTCGGCGCTATAATTGATTAGTTAAACATTTGGATTAAACTATTGAAAAAATAGAATTATAATTTGTAAATATAAATATATGCAAAATTATGGAATGCACACCACTTACTATAAGTCATTCCTCAAAATAATATAATATGTATAACACCTCACAAACATATTTTTTTTTATTGGATTTACGTGTTTAGTTCTGGTATTATTAATTTTCCCTTATGTTTTTATTAATATATTTTTTTAAAATATTAATATTTAGATACTATTCACTTTTATATATTTAAAAGTTTCAAAAAGCCTGATGATATTTTTTATTCCTATTTTCAACTTATATTTTATGAAAATTAAAAATTTTAATGAACTAAACCACATGTGAATTGATTGGCCAGAGTAAATTTAATGTGATTTAGAAATATCTAATGATATTAAAGATGATTTTTTTTATCATTAAACCTTTTCCTTCCTACTTCTTCCCTTTTTTTATATATAATCAATTCATTTAATTATCATTTATAAATTTGTTTTGATGAATGGTATATCATCATAATTAGTAGATGAAGTTATTGACATTGTCTTATTGGTTTTATCATTTAATATAAAATTACTATAATACATTTATTACTTCACTTGCCAAATTGGGCAATCTATTTATTACTTTCATTCCAATTACATTAAGGCTATGCTTGAGGAGATCACATCCTCTCATCAGCAATCTCAGATTTTCTTTCCTTCCTTTTCATAATTTATACATCAGATTATGGTCAAAATTCATCTAAAATTGATTACGATCTCTCTTAAATTTACTTTCCCATCTAAGTTATAATTTATGTCGAATCAGACGGTCAAAAGCTATTGGCGGTGGGTGGACTGCCCTTGGTCGGTGCCATATAGTCTGCCCAATCGCTAGCGGCTTCCAGCCACCTTACTTGACCCAAACTATAATCTAGGTAGAAAAGTGAACCCAAGGGAGATCACAATCAATTTTGACTGGATTTCGACTACGATCCAACATGCAAATTGTGAAAGGGACTTGGAGAGAACCAAGGATTGCATATTAGAGGATCTGAACTCATGTTTGATTAGGGATAATATGAGTCCAGATTTTCTAATCCGTAATCTCTCGTCCCTTTTGTAATTTGCACGTCGGATCATGATCGGAATTTGGCCAAAATTGGTTATGATCTCCCCTTAATTCACCTTCTCGCCTATGTTATAATTTTGGGTTGAGCTAGGCGGCCAAAGGTCACCGACGGTGGGCGAACTATATGGTGCCAAACAAGGGGTGATCCACCCACCGCTGGCAGCCTCCGGCCTTATGGCTCGACCCAAAACTATAACCTAAGTGGGAAGGTGAACTCAGGAGAGATCGCAATTAATTTTTACCGGATTTCGACCGCGATCTGACGTGCAAATTATGAAAGGGACCAGAGATTATGGACTAGAGAATCTGGTCTCGAATAATATAATCAAGTTTGTAATTTAATTGAATTTGGAATGTAATTAGATTGTATGCTGTTGTCCTTATAATTTAGATTATAAAATTTTATTTTCTTTTTCTAACTCAGATTATATTACATTATAATTTTAAAATTATATCAAATAAATCAATAAATTTTATAATATAATATTGATTACATAACATAGCCTAAATAGTGCAGTAGGGATCCTTTGATCCGTAAATTACGGACCAGAGGATAGTCCACTGTATGAGGACCTTTGATTTGGATGGATCCCATATTTAAATAGGTAGGATCCATCCAAATTAAGTGTCTAAAAAAATAGACCATCCCTTGATCCGTAATTTACGGACTAGAGGATCTGTCCTCTAAATAATGGACATTTAATGTGTATTAAAGAATGAAACGATTGAACCATGAACAATAGCTTTAGCATTAATCCCTAATATAAAATCAATATGGGCATACTCTTCCACATACTGAATTCTTAGCTTATCGATATCATGTGCAACTTGAGGTCATCTAAGAGTTGTAGAACATCATCGGTGTCGGAGAGCACATCCCGGCCACCATAGCTAAGAAACAAAGGAAAATCCTCTGGAATGTTCGGCATGGTGTAAGTGGGGATTCACTTGGTCGTAGTGCTTCATGTTGACCGTTTTGCTCCCGTAATTGTATTTCGTTATCACTCCATCTCTCACAGGCCACTGTCAACATGTGTTAGGATGCGTTCGGGTTATCGATAGTTGACACAATGATATACTTCTAGAAATGATGTAAATGTGAAGCTAAACGCAACCAATTCACCACTCAGCTTAGTCTATCCGAACAACAAGAATACTCTACACGATTGATCTTAAGAAATAAGAACTTACTTTGAGCTAAATGAATGAAATTCTTTGTCGACGTTGGTTGCGGTTCGTACTTCAAATAGTTCTCCACGGCGGTGTGATTGAGGCAACAATTGTTCTCTATCATACATTATCATACATAAGAAATGACACACTAATGGATATTTATATTCAAACAGAAAAGACTAGATATGTACTGAAATAATTACTGAAAAAGAAGGAATAAAAAAACAAATGTCATTTGAGTTATATAAATAATACCTGTAATGCTGCCACTAAATCAAAGCAATCCACGCCTGGTAGATCGCCCAACTTATTAATGAAATCTGAGAAAATCTTCCTGATATGGCGAATGACGCGGGGTCGTGAAATTGGATCAAAGTCCAGAAGGTTAAATGATGTAGCAGTTAAAGTTAAGGAGGGATCAATACTTAGGATAACATGATCGATCATCTTGATCGAGCATATCCGATCATACCCTTGCTCGGGTTGAATCCCAAATCTATCAGCATCCATAAAACCTTGAGTTGTATTAGCATCATTTAGGGTTGAGTTCTTTTAGTCACTCGGAGATAACACGGCTAAGTATCTCGACCAAGTGGTATAGTCGATCGGACCTGTGGTCTGATCGGACCTGATAGACATTTGATCCGACTGGACTCTTTGTTCAAGCAGAGAGGCTGAATGAAGACCGAGTCCCTAATAGCATTCCTTAAATCCTCTGCGCCTGTAAACAACATCCGATCGGATTACATAAGGGACTCGGTCAATTTACCAACTAAGTATATTAAGGGTCCCTCAACCAAACATCCTAACATTCCTCTTTATCATTTTGTGCGTTAGCTGTCAGAGAATCAAGAGAATATTTCCTCTGCCAACTGTGCACTAGAATTATTGAAAAATTCTTAAAAAGGTTATTTAACTCTTATTAGATTCAAACTTAGTTTTAGGTTCATTAAGAAAGAGTTTATTGGGTAAGCTTTTACATTGTGGTGAGTCACAACGGACATTATTAAAGTAACCACATCTAAGATAATTTTTCAAAAATGACCCTCCAAAAGAATTTAATACTAGGTTTTGGTCCAACTAACTCGTGTTTGACTTGGATAGCTTTGGTCAGATCTACTATATCTAGTATACCAGGTAGAATGCATATGATTTAACCTAGAAATGCCTTTCATCAGAATTTCCTTGTCGTACTATCATTCTAATCCATTTCGATGCTATGTTATTAGGATTTGGTAAACCTTTTTAACTAACTACTCTAAGTTAAGCAGAAAAGTAAATCTAAACCTAAGTATGCATATTCAATCAATCAAGTAAGATGAATAGTTTTTCTATTTGCTCCCCTTGAGTCATAGCTTAGATATGGTCTATCTAAGAGATGGATATGACTCTTGGGAACCAAATATTGATCCAGTTCAATTTGTTTAGTTAAACATGATTTAGGTACCTATGCTTGGACTTGTTTTCTAACATTATGGCTAAGTAAAGAAGGTATGATTTGTTTGTTGTGTTTAGTTTGTATCCGAGCTTGAATCCGTTGTACATGACTCGTTGCGATTCAAGTACCATAGTTAGACACTTGAATCCTAATTTGAACTTTTCCAACATCTTCTTGAGTCGCTCCACTTGACCTTTTAAGTTAGAATTTTCTTCCTCAAGTTTTATGACTTGTGTTGAAGTTCCAACTTGAACTTGATCAGTTGAGTGACTCAAGCTAACTTGCTCCTTAAGGTGATCCATTTCTTTAAGTAGTAAGTTATTTTGTTCCTTAGACTTGGTTAAGTTTTTAAACAAATATGTTATAACTTTAAGTAAGTTTGACTTGGAAGAAAATGTTACTATATCAGGACCTTTAGAAATGAATACGGATTCGTAACTTCTCTCAAACTCGACGTCGGACTCTGACTCATACTCTTCCTTGGATTCAGATTCTTCATTTCTTGCTATAAAAGCAAGGCGCCTCGAGTTCTTTGGTTCTTCAGAGTTGGATTCCTCGGAAGATGATGTTGAGTTTTGTGTTTTCTTTTAATTTAATTCAAAGTATTTTCTTGTTTTTAGTTGTTATGGTAATGCATATGTGAACGCATTTAGTCCCACATTGCTAAGCTAAGAAGGTTGGAAGAGCTTATATATGGAGTCCTTCCATCCTTGCTTAGCAATGTTAAGGGGACCTACACGCATGCGCGGGCCGAGCCCAAATCAGGTGATTTCGGGGGGTTCGAGCCAGAAATTCATAAATCGGGAGTGACGCATGCGATCATCGCGCGCAGGGGAGGGTACAAATCCCCAGCTCGTGGGACTCACACTCACAAGCGGCCTGGTTTGTTTTTGCCAGTCTTTGGTTCGCTGACGAAAGCAGTAGCATTGGTTCTGTCCCGCGTGTGAGGGAGGGAACCGAACCGACGCTTTGGTTCTGTTCCGCGCACGTGAGGAAGCGACGCATGGTTCACTAGCGAAGCGAACCGATGCTTTTGTTCACTAGCGAAGCAGTGCTTACTGCTTCGAAGTGAATAAATGTTGCGCCTCTGTTCCTCGTTCTGTATCTCTCCGCAGAGCCTGCCCTCTCTATGTGTGCGTACGCTGTCCTGAGGCTTGGTTCCGCGATCTGAGGTTGAGTCCGAGTGCGACGTTCGTTTTAGAATGCACCTACGAATGACGCGAGTGGTTGTCAGATCTTGGGGGAATTTTGCCGGAGAGCCTCTGCACTGTGGGCGGCAATAAATTCTCTAAAGACAGTCGGCACACCGACGTTTCAACCGGAAGATAACAATTTCTAAATCTTACTCCTTCATTTACCTATTTATTGCATGCTTGCTATTATTTAGCAAATTTATTACCGTTTTAGTGCTCTCCACTATACAACAGATGATTCGTTCCAAGTCGCTTGGAGAGCTTTCTTTTTTCTTGTGGATTTTGGCTTCTCTTCCTTCCTTGGTCATGCATACAAGAAAATTCCTTTCACGACTTGAGTCAAGTTAAATTGTTCATGCAATTCTAATTCACAAAGAGTTCGTCTAACTTAATAATTGAAAGGTATCTAGAAACTTTGTAAGCATCTACTATTGATGCCCACAATACATTTTGAGGGAAGACATTCAAGGCATACCTTATCATGTCACGGTTTTCCAAGTGATGTCTGATTAGGTGACATTGAGAATGTCTTTGAGTCATGCGTGTAGTTGGGTGACAGTTTTTCCGGGAAGCATTCTGATATTGAAAAGATTGTTTAGCAAGAGATCTCTTTTCATTACCTTGGAGTGGTCGGTTTCCACGTGTAATTTTACTAGGAGATCCCAAAGCTTTTTCGCATTTTTGTAGGGCCCGACTCGATTTAGCTCCTCTATGATTAAGCCGCACTAGATGGTGTTTATGAGTTTGTAGTTCATTTGTGCTTTCTTGATCATAGGGGGAGTCCTATCTTCTGGCTCTATAGGCTTTCCATCTTGCATTGGTGGTGTATATCTCTTCAGTATAGCAAACTAGAGCTCGATGTCGAACTTGAGGTAGCACTCTATTCTATTCTTCCTATAGTTGATATTTTCTCCCTTGAATAGTGGGGAATGAATCGTGTTGTATCCCTCTTGCTAAGACTTTAATATTCTTGCACAAAGGAATTAACAAAAGAAGGTTTTCAAGACTCTCATTTTGGGATTAGCAGTACGAGATAAAGAAGAAAAGAATATGACTAAAATTAAAGAAATACCTTTGAAGAAAAGAAAAATATTTTGAAATTGTCCGAAAAACTGTTAAGTTACTTCAGAGCAACTTACTCTGATACCAATTGAAGGATCAGAAACATGATAGAAAAGGGAGGGGGGGTTGAATATTGCACGTTAAAAAATCTTTTCTTTTATCAAAGTAAGCAGCGGAATAGAATAGTAACAGTAATACAAGTGACTCGATTGGTTACTTAGTTGAGAACCTATGTCGACTCCTACTACAAGATTCGCGATTTTTTATTGCACCATTGGATAATCCACTAAAAATCCTCTTTCCAAAACCTTCGGAGAAGATGTAATTTGTACAAGAGTTTTACAAGAAACTATGCAAGCTAAACTTAAATTTACAAACAAATAATATTTGATATGAAGATCGTTGAAGCTTGTTTATTGTCGTAGCTTGCACACAGAAGTGTAGAATAGCAACACGAATAGAGAGGAAGAAGATCAAAAGTTTTTCAGTATTGTTTCATCGACTCGGACTTTTTATAAGCTTCGTTTAGTCGACCAAAAAGATGTTTAGCCAACTGATCCATTCGGTTGACCGATCTCCCTATCGATCGACTGATCAATCAACTTTCCTTCTTTGCTAAGATCCGATCTTCATGTCATTAATGTCATTAAATGTTCGGTCGATTGATAACTATGATCGGTCAATCGTGTTAGGACCCTCAGCGGTCAGCTAGAGGGGGGGGGGGTGAATAACCCTTGCACAAATCAAGACAAAAACACCTTTCTTGGCTTATAACTTAAACAAAATAAACAGTTGCGTAAGAATAAATAAAATACTAAAAAGAAAGAGGTACTGAGAATTTACTTGGTTACAACTGGGGAGGTTGTTAATCCAAGGAAGTTGAATCGCACTAAGAATCTCCTTCAGGCAGAGAAGCCTCTTACATCAATGAACACACAGAAAAGAAGCTAAACAAAAAACTAGGAGCGCACAAGTGTTGTTTCTTTATATTTCTCATTGTTGTAAAGCTTTAGGAGCAAGACTACTTATATAGCCTTGCTCGGGGCGCCTGGAAGAGTTCCAAGCGCCTAGAGGGGGATAAAATTTTATCCCCTTCGCAACGGATTGCGGTCAAACGTGATCTGGATAAAATTCGATTCCGGGCGCTCGGACAAGGAAAGTCAACGAAGTTGACTTTTTCAGTCCGAGTCTTCCGCTCCGATTTCGCTCGCCTTGATCCGGGTCTTCCGCTCTGGTTCCTCTTGCTTGGGTGATCTCGACCATCCACAATAGGGCTCACCCCAACCTAACTTCCGGCTTTCTCAAGCAAGTTTCTGCTCCTGGCATCTCGTCCCTGAAACGCACCGAGCCCATCGGCTCTCTCCTCGTGCCGTCCTCGCTAGCTGCATCTTTTGCTCGATATCCTGTGTTTATAAGTTCCTGCACACTTAGACACAAGATTAAACACAACTGAACCTAACTTAATTTGTTTGATCATATCAAAATTACCTTGGGGTACCAACAAACCGATCCACTTATTTTCCTTCTTTGCTGAGATTTGAATCTACTTTGTCATTAATGCTTTTATTGTTCGGTCGACCGATAAGCCTAATTTCTAAATTTGCTTCTGTACGATCTGAACTCTGCCACATCAGGTAGGTTCGGTCGACCGATCCTTTAGTTTCTACAAAACTTAGTTAGTTCGATATAACAATAATATTCCTATAAAACAGAGTTAGCATAACATGTAATATAAATAAGAAAGACATTAAGATGTGTCTTGACCTCAACTTGGAAACCTCCCAGCTTCTTTGGTTGGATCAGTGACCTAGAATTTGTCCTTTCCTAAAACATGACCTCCCGTCACTCCTCTCCAATTGCTTACCTTAACTTACTTGCCAAACATCGGGTCTTTTAGACCTGTTTGGACTTCAGCTTGGCATCAAATCGGCTCACCAAGGCTTCCTCTCAATATCAGGTCTTCCAGATTTATCGAGTCCAACTACCAGGTGTCAAGTCCTAGACCTACATAGGGGTGTAAATGAACTAATTAAGCCACTCATGAGCTATTCGAAACTCGATTCGATAAAAGCTCGTTTGAGCTTGTTTAATGCGGCTCGTTAAGATAAACAAATCAAGCTCAAACTTCACAATATTTGGCTCGTTAACTCGAGAACATGTTCGTTAAGCTTATGAATCAACTTTTAAATAATAGTTTTAATATTAAATTTATAGATTTTACATTCTACTTATGAAACATATAGGCAAATATATTAAATATATTTATCAGAATAAAATTATAAATTTTAATAAGAATATTATAATTTTCTCTAAATATATAATTTAGTTTTTAATGAATAGTTAAATTTATAATGTATGTTTATTAAGCTCATTTAAGCTCGATAAAAGCTCGAATAAGCTCGTGAGCCATGAATATATTTGTTAAATAAAGCTCGAGCTTGGCTCGATTATAAACGAGCCAAACTCAAACAGTCAAGAGTTTGGCTCGACTTGGCTAGATTACACCCCTTCACCCACCTGGACTTCTTGCTTGATTTCTACGATCTGCTAAGACTTTCTTGCTTAGCCATGACTAGGGTTTTCTCAGTTGAGTAAATAGCCTGCACACTTAGTTAATTCATTAGATCACAATAAGACTTAACTTGAACCTTTGATAACATCAAAACTCAGGTTTGATTCTGGTACACCTTACACCAACACCTCGCATCAATGAGAAACAAAGTAAACTAAAAGATCAGAATATAAACCAAGTGAGAACTACTACTGTTTGCTTGAACTGGCCAAGAGAAAAAGAAAACAAAACAAAACAACTACAAGGATGAAAAGAAAAGAGAATGGAAGTCTTATACTCTCTTTTTCAACTATTTCAACTAGCACATGTTAGGCTAGCTAGAGGGAGGTGGGGTGAATAGCTATGAAAACAAAGTTAGACAAATCTTTTGATTACAACCTAGATAGTTGTTAATCCAAGATAATTTAAAGCTCACTAAAAAATTCTTTCGTTGAAAGCGGAGAAGCCTCTTACACTTTGAAAGCTCAGGAATTACTAGAAAGATGAATACAATGATTATTGAGTAATTCCTAGCTCTATGAGAATTTATATAACCTCTTGGAAAAATTTATTGTTACTTGGAGGCGCCTCTAAAGCCATTCAGGGCGCCTCCAAGTAGATAAAGATTTATCTAGTTGGACCCCGTGGTAGTTTTGATGTGATCAACCAAGTTGGTTAGGTCCTGCTTTTGTGTTTGATCCCTGTGTCTGAGTGTGCAGGAGCTTAGGAGCACAGGAAGTCGAGCGGAAGACGCAGCTAGCGAGAAGGATGGCACGAGAAGGGAGCCGATGGGCTCGGTGTGTCCGAAGGACGAGAGAGCTATGGAAGAGTACTCCGGTGGGCGTGAAGAATGTACGCGGCGTTCGAGGAACGTTAAGCCGGGACAGAAGGCCGGGAATTGGGTTCGAGTGAGCCCTATTCCGGTTGACCGCAATCACCCAAAAGAATGGAGCGTCGGAAGCTGAAGAAAGCAAGCTGGAATGTGAGCTGCCATCTTGGAGGCGCCTCCATCAGGATTGGAGGCGCCTCCAGCTTGAAGGCGCCTTCAGCCTTGTTGAAGGTGCCTTCAATAGGTCAAACTGACCATTTCAAGCTGCGGATAAAGTTTTATCCGCTCACCACTTGGAGGTGCCTTGGACCCCTATTGGAGGCGCCTTGGACCTTCGAGATCAGATTTCCAGAAGCTATTTAAAGGCCCTTGGAACTAGGAATTCATAACAACTTCTACATTCTACTCTGTAAGCATTTCCTAGCAGTAATTCTGAGCCATTAGAGTGTAAAAGGCTTCTCCGCCTTCAGCAAAGGAGAATTTTCTTAGTGCACTTTCTTACTGCCCTGGATTGACAACCCTCTTGGTTGTAACTAGGTTAAATCCTATTTTTGCTTTTATTTCTGCCTTTATTTTATTTACTATTGCATTAATTGAGTTGAAATTCGAGGAGGGTAGTTTTATTTTTGTTTTCAGTAATTCACCCCCTCTTACCGTCCTCCACTGCACCTATAATTGGTATCAGAGCCTGATCGCGTCAGAAGGACTAACTGCCAACTGAAGCACTACGATCAAGACGATGGCTGGAGCGAACATTCATCCCCCAAAGTTCGACGGAGACTTCACCACATGGAAGCGCAAGATGGAGGTATTCTTTAAAACAGACTTTGATATTTTAATTACTATGAAATATGGTTTTGCAGCTCCTAAAGACAAAGAAGAAAACACGTGGAGCAAGAAGGAGCAAGCCGATTTCATCGCCAACGGAAAAGCTAAATTCCACCTCCTCAGTTCTGCCACCTCAGGAGGTAAGCCGGATCGGAAGCTACGACTCAACGAAAGATCTCTGGAAGAAATTCCTGGAGCTTCACGAAGGTACCTCCGAAGCGAAGTTGGCGCGACACGACATCCTTCGGACACAACTAAAAAACCTCCGGATGAACAACGGCGAGAAGGTAGCACAACTCCAAGCGAGAATCAAGGAGCTGATAACGCAACTAACGAACCTTGGAGAAGAAGTAACCAACCGGGATTCCATCCGATACGCGCTTAATGCCTTCCCGAGGACTTCAGAATGGGCGTCCTTAGTAGATGCTTACTACATCTCTAAGGACTTTGAGGTAAGTAGTTTAGAAAACTTGTTTTCAACTTTCGAACTTCACGAGTCTCGACTTGCAGAAAAACCAGTAGAGAAGTCGAACCTCAACGTTACCCTACGAGCTGAAAAGGACGATCCCGACTCCGAAGCGTCAATCGACAAAAACGAAGCTGCGTTAATGGTAAGACGTTTTAATAAGTTTTTTAAATCTAACAAGTTTAGATCGCAGTCAAGAAAACGTCATCAAAAGAGAAGGACAGACTGTTGCTACAACTGCAACGAAGAGGAGCACATCAAAGATGACTGCCCAAAGCTAAAGAGAAAGGAAAAAAGAAAGGGAAAAGTCAAAATACAAGAAACTAGAACCCTCCAAGCACAAGAACCTGAAGGCTACTTGGTCAGATTTGTCATCCTCCGAGTCAGACATCGAAGAATTCTCGGGGCTAGCGCTAATGGCGAACCATCAGCCGGAAGAAGACTCAAGCACAGAGATGAGCATCGATGAAGGGGGAGGAACATCAGAAGAAGAAAGCAGCAGTGAAGGAGGAGCGCCACTGAGTCAGGTAAGTCAGGTATGAAATCTAACCCCGACTCAGTCATTTTGCTTCATTAAATCGCTTTCTAAAGACTTATTCGATTTAGAAAAAGAAAATAAAGAATTGAAAATGAAATTAGCAAAAACATGTCTACTTGAAATGTACAATAGC
Source organism: Zingiber officinale (assembly GCF_018446385.1). NCBI lineage: Eukaryota > Viridiplantae > Streptophyta > Magnoliopsida > Zingiberales > Zingiberaceae > Zingiber > Zingiber officinale. The sequence goes on from NC_055992.1 coordinate 128,419,305, forward strand.
ATAAAATCAGAAAATGATAAATTAAAATTAGAAATTGAAAAATTAAAAAATGATGCATGCTTAAAGAAGTTTTCAAATTCAAAAATTAGAATTTATGGTAAATTAAATTGGTACATAAGAAATCATCAAGGTCAACTTAGGAAAGTACCAAGAAACTATGTACCCCATAAATTTTTGAATAACCATGTAGGAACGAACCTCTATTGGGTTCTAAAATCTGTGCTAAATTAACTTTTTTAATTTAAAAGCTTTAAGAGAGAAACTTAAACATTGAAATTCTTTATGGAAGCTTTGTCTAAGGAAGTGGTTGTTGCTCCAATAACCAAGAATGCCTAGTGCCTCGCCACGACCTGAAAACTAAAATATTGAAAGAAAATGTTTAATTAACTTTCTGAAAAAGCATTAAAAACAAGAATTAAATAATGCTTTAAAAGTTTATCAAACATTTCTTTTACTTAGAAACTTTCCTTGAAAATTCTAACTTAAAATTTTTTTTATTTTAGTTAGAAACTTTTTCCTGGAAAAATTCTAAATAACTTCATTTGACTTAGAAATTTTCTTTTGAGCACATTCAAACAGTTTACTTAGGATTTTTTTTTAATTCTGTTTAACTTAGAATTTTTTTTTTGTAAAAATTCTAAAAATTCATTTTTGCTTAGAAATTTTTTCTGAAAATTCAATTTAACTTAGAATTTTTTTTACCATAATAATTTGCTTCATATTCTCTTATTGATACCCCATTTTTGCTGTGATCAAAGGGGGAGAGATTAGTACAAGTTTAGGGGGAGTTAAGAAAATTTTTAATGTTTAAAATTTAATATTTTTATTTTTGGAAAATAGGTTGCAATTTTATTGTAAAACTTATGCCTAGCATGCTAGTTTAGTAATTTTCTTTAAAATTACTATTTATGTCTATTTTTACCCTAACTTGAACTTGGGTTGATGCATATCAAAAAGGGGGAGATTGTTGGACCCCGTGGTAGTTTTGATGTGATCAACCAAGTTGGTTAGGTCCTACTTTTGTGTTTGATCCCTGTGTATGAGTGTGCAGGAGCTTAGGAGTACAGGAAGTCGAGCGGAAGACGCAGCTAGCGAGGACGACACGGGAAGGGAGCCGATGGGCTCGATCGGTGCGTCTGAAGGATGAGTGTAACGACCCAATTTTCCCTATTTCGAGTTCCAAATGTCCATAAAAATATTTGGAAATGCTTTTAAAATATTCTAGAGATTTTGAGAAATTTTTAGAGTATTTTTACGCAATTTTTGGAGGTCGTTTAGTATGTTTACAAAAAGAAAGAAATTTTGACAAAAATTTGTCAAAACCAAAGCTCGAACCCACGACCTCGGGTCGGACTGACCCAACCGGACACGGCCCAACCAGCTGAGCTATACGGGCTTTGTTAACTAAGTATGGGGAGAAATAAATTTAAAGCATAGATAGTAATTAATGAAAAACCCGAATTATAAGAGAAGGTTTAAGTTTTCTTTTCCCCAAAACCTAACTTTCCTCCTCTCCCGACGCGACGGCGCTGTGCTCGGGCGGAAACGCAGCCACTTTGGAGCTTCTTTCCGGCGGCCGGCGAAGGCTTCTTCCGGCGAACCTTGCGGACCCGAGTTCCTCCCGTCGAAGAGAGCCCGCGAGCACAAGAGGAGACCGAGATTTCGAGCTCCACCCGGAACCCTAATCGCCCCTTCCTCCTTCTCGGTTGTAAGTGCAAGAACAAGGGGTAAGTACTACTCACCTGCGGTAGGAGTTGTTTCGGGTTTTCCGTTTGATTTTTCCTTGCTTCCGAGACCTAGCATGAACCCTAGACTTAGTATTTGGGCTGCACAGCAAGTTGCCCTTTCCTTTTCATAAGCATAGCATGTTAAGGTCAAGAAATTGTGTTCTTTGTTCATTTTGAATTCAAAGCACGTTGTAAAGATTTTTGGTTTCTTTAGTTTTCTGCCGTGAGTATGAGAAGTTTTTAAAACCAGCAAGTTTGGTTTTTAATCTAACATGTTGTATAGACCTTTCCCTTGCGGTATAATTTTCCTTTGCTGGATGATTTTTTTTCCCTTGCTGTTTGCAAGCATGGGCAGTTTCTCTTTACTTTGCTGTTGTGAGCACGAGTAATTTTCTTAGAGTTGCTGTGCCAAGTAAAAGTGTAATTTAGGGTTGCGTTACTGAGAAAATTTGCTGTGTTAAGGCTTGCTGTACCGAGCTTGATCAATTAGGGCTGCAGTGCCATTTTTCTTTATGATCCGGGTCTTTGCTAAGGATGTAGTATTTCATGATCTATGATTCTGTGTACTAGATGTTAGCTTACAGTAGTATAGTAGCCAAATTCCAGTGTGTGGTTCCTTAACAGTAGCTTTTAATTGTTATTACTGTGTGTGTACAACCTTTAAGTGCCATTATTTGAACACAGTAGCTTCTATTTGATTCCATGTGCCCGAGTATAGCCTTCAATGCTATTAGTGGAACATAGGTAGTTTTTATTTGCTTTATTTTATAGCATGTTTAGGAAGTTCAAATTAGCTATCTTTTGCTTTATTTTATAGCATGATTAGTAAGTTCAGATTAGCTTTCTTTTGCTCTATTTTACAGCATGTTTAGAAAGTCCAAGTTAGCTTTCTTTTGCTCTATTTTACAGCATGTTTAGAAAGTCCAAGTTAGCTTTCTTTTGCTCTATTTTACAGCATGTTTAGAAAGTCCGAATTAGCTCTCTTTTGCTCTATTTTATAGCATGATTAGTAAGTTCAGATGTGCTTTCTTTTCCTTTGTTTTACAGTATGTTTAGAAAGTTCAGATTTGCTTTTCTGTTGCTTTGTTTTATAACATGCTTAGAGAGAGTCTAGATTTGTTTTCCTTGTATTGTTTTTATATAGCATGCTTAGTTAATTGTAGTCCTATACTTGTTAGGTATATCTAAAAGATTGCAATAAACTCTAATAAAGGATTATGGAAAAAAATGAGTGAAGAAAAGATTAGAGTCTAGTTAAAAAGAGATAACAAGTAAGTAAAGCAAGAGGCTAGTACCCGACATCCAAGAGCTTGTCGTTAAACAAATCCAGGTGACCATTTCCGAGGTCTTGGCCCTGGTAGACCAAGGTCTGCTCTTTTAGGATTGGTGGCTCGCAACCCCAACCTATTAGGGAACGCGCATGAGATGGTACTAAGCCTGGGCCCAAAGAAAAGAAAAGTTAAGAAAGAAGAAGAAAAGAAGAAGAAAGTAAAAGAGAAATTAAAGATTAATTTCTAGTATAAGAAAAGTAAAAAGAAAGAAGAAGAAAGTAAACGAGGAATTAAAAGATTAATTTCTGGTACAAGGATATAAGAAAATATAATAAGTTTTATGCTTAGAATAAATAAAAAGGCAGTTTCTTTAATTCTAAGCTTACAGTGTTGATTTCTTATTATCCTGTTAGATAGTGAGTATGTTTAGTATTCAGTTTCATTTTCTGTATACCATGAGCACATGCGGATTTGCTTTAGCATTTCAGTTTCAGTATTATTGCATTATTTTTATGCACTTCGAGTTTTGTGAGATAGATTAGTACTTACTAAGCGTTTTCGCTTATAGATCCATTTTTCTTTCCTCCTACTGCAGATAAAGGAAAAGCTAAGATATAAAAGGGAGGCGACAGGATGGTGGTGGTGATGAAGGTATGTGGTGACTGGACTATGGAGAGATCCAGAGTTTGCTAGCAAATTTTCAGGACCTATCTGTTTAGAGTTTCAGTTTATGTTTTTAGTTTTCTTCTTAAATGCTTTTATGAAGTTGAGATTGTAATGGAGTTTAATTCGTACTTGTAGCTTGATATGTCCTACTGTTGGAGTTATGTTTGTTTACTATTGCTAGAATAGCTCTCTTTTAGTTATAGTGTGTATTATTACTGCGTGGTTGTGAAAATATATGTTCCAGCCGCCTGTGGCTGAGTATAGATTGTTTGTATTATGGATTTGGTCACCGGTACAGGGGAAACTCTGCCGAAATTTTTCGGTAGGGATTTCTCGTAGTTAAGTAGCGTACCGGTTAAGTAGAGTTAGTAGTTAAGTAACGGTCACTCCTAGAGAGTAGTAGTAGTAGTAAGAAGGGTGGTCGTTACAATGAGAGAGCTGCGAAAGAGTATTCTGGTGGGCGTGAAGAACATGCGCGGCGTTCGAGGGACGTTAAGCCGGGACGGAAGGCTGCTCGAGGAGAAGGCCGGGAATTGAGTTCGGGTGAGTCCTATTCCGGTTGGCCGCAATCACCCAAAAGAACGGAGCGTCGGAAGCTGAAGAAAGCAAGCTGGAATGTGAGTTGCCAGCTTGGAGGCACCTTGATATCGCCTAAAATCTATATTAAATGTCACAAATAGGCTTATCAAATTAACAATGTATTTTCCACTGAACCCCTTAATTAAACAATAATGTTGTAGTAACAAGCCCAGGATCTCTCTCGAGGAACCAACAATATGATGTAATCTTAGGATCGTATTTTATTCCTATTTTTGGGGTTTTCGATATAAAAATGGAATTGGGGAGTTTTGCAAATAAATGGGGGGTTTAAGCTTGAATCTAAATCTAACAAAAGTAAAGTATAGCGAATAAGAAATTAATCTAAAGCAATAGTGAAATCTACTTGTGTGCCAATAATCAAATCATAATGCATTGTCACCCTACATTATAATTTAATCATCACCACACTTAAACTACATATGAAATTACAAGACAGAAATAAATATAATCTAAAGCATGATTTAAACCCTAATTTGAAACCTACAACTTATCAATTAAACAAGCTTCAAAGAAGACTTAAACTAAGCTTCAATTAAGTAAAGAAATGCTAAACTACTTGCTAAAACATAACAACCATTAAAATAAATCTGTTCTAAGCTGTTGAACAGTAAGAAAAAGAACTAGAATGAAATAAAAACCAATCCTCTCACAATCAACTCACAAACTTCATACTCTTACCGTCACACAAGAGTACCAAAATCGAAACCACCTAATTTCGGACCTCAGTGGAGATTCTAAGCTGCAAATCAGTTCGAGGAATGCTCACAAGTGCCGACGGACCACCCCCGACACGCTGGAAACAACCCGAACCCAAGAAAATGCCGAAAATGCTGGAAATCTGCTACCGGAGCTCTATGAATCTGGATGGAAGTCGTGGATTGCAGATGTGCATCAGATGAATCTCAATAACGCCGGCGGACCACCTCCAAGCGTCACTGATGGGAATCGGACCTCAGATTTGGAGGACCACCTCCAAATCTGAGGTGAAACAGAGATTTGCCGCGAGCAGATTTTCCGCCGGAGAGAACACCCGCCGGTGCTCCAGATGATCGGGATGAGCTGCTAAGAAGTCTTCCACCAAGGTAGAAGCTCGGGAGGATGATCGGAGAAGGAATGGTGGTCGGAATCCACTGGAAATCTCGCGGGACGCGGCGCTGTGCGCGGAAGAGTCGACGAAGAAGCTGGCTACTATAGCTTCTCATTTAAATCAGATCTGGATCTGGAATGGACGGTTGAGATGATTCCGGGCTAAATCAACGGTGAAAAGTCATCCAAAATCTGATCCAATGGTACTGATGTTGATCTAGGGTCTGGATCTACCCTCCCGTAGGTCGGATCGATCAGATCATCACTGGATGGCCCAGATCGGCCCAGTCTTCAGTGAACGGTCCAGATTGTTTCGGGCTGGATCAATGGCTAGATGAACTCAGATCTGGATCAAAACTTCTGGATCTTCATCAATGGCTCATATCTGCTCCCCATTAGGTTGAATCGGCCAGATCTTCAACGGATGGTCCAGATCTCTCCTATTCTTGATGAACGACCCAAATCGACCCAAAGCTTGATCTTCTCGTTTAAACTCCGATTCGAGCCCAATTTCGGTCCAAATAGATCCAAATATAAGATCCTTTGATGCCTACAAAATAAGAGTTAAATATTAGCACCAAATAACACCAAAAATAAGATAATTTGTAATTAAGCCCAAAATAAAGACAATGCATGAAATGTGATGTAAATCTAGGTTTTATCTATGAACATAACATCAAACCATGCATAAATGAATCAAAATAATACAATAAAATCATGGTTATCAAATCCCCCACACTTAGTCTTGAACGCCCCGTGAAAGTAAGGAAAACTCAAAATCATCTCCATAGAAAATTCCCTAGCAATATCTAAAAGATAGTAAAAAGAATTTAACTAAGATCATCTTAAAAATCACTAACAATCATGAATACAATCCAAACAATAATCAGTAGGTATGGTAGTTTCAATCCAATCGAAAAAATTAAGCAAGTTGCATCTCACAAGGAATTTACCTAATCTATCTCTCACACTCAAACATGTGTACAAGTGGAGCTCACTCAATGCAACTCACAACATTTCACTACCATAAACTTGCTTATTTTCTAATTCTCCACCACTATAAAACATAGCATACATGAATCAAAAGGAATTTATCATGAAGAATTGAAATGGAAGCAAAAGGAGCAATTGAAATGAATGTTGTAGCAAAAGAAAATAACTCAATGAAGAAAATGAGAAGATGAGAGTATTGGAGGAATATACTTGATGAGTTGCCCAATTTGATGTGTAAAGAGATAAATTTCATTTGTTTTTATCAATTCAAAAGATCAAGCTAAACTCCCCTTCCATTTGACGCTATCCAAAAATCTTGATACAATGTCTCCACTTGATACTCTTTTGCCACTGTTCACTGATTTTACACTTCAATTTTAGAATTTGGAAACAAAAATAATCTCAAATTACCATAGAAGAAGAAGAACTCTCTCCCCCACACTTAAATTGTTGGCCGTCTCGGACAATTAAACTCATCATGCTATCTAATTGCTTGATACTCTTGTTGTTACTAATCAAAATTGGCATAGAAGTTTGGCACTAAACATGTACTTGTAGGTATTGTCTTCATTCTGCATTCCAGCAAGGAATATGGTTTTAGACCTCTAATTCTATGCACTGCAATGAGACTGGACAATTTCAGCAATCAGTTCCATTCACAATTGTTGATGAAGCCTGAATCTGGATTCTAATTCTACATAGCTGCTGTATTTCAAAAATCAGAGATCAAACTCTACAAGTTTCCAATCCATTCCTGTTCTCTGCATCCCAAATCCGAATAAAACTGGTATCCAAATATTTGTATTCATCCTCAGCTATACCACAATGTCACATGGTTAAAGGAGCAAACAAAATTCTGATGTCATAATTACAGCACAATTCTAAATTCTGCACTTCAAAGTTCAGATTCTAGAAATTCCATATTTCTTGAATGCTAGAAAAAATGACCTAAACTTCCAGCTAAGTTAATGACAACAACAAAATTCCAGAATCATTTCTTAAAACTCATACCAACTTCTTGAATTCTGCACTGCAGTGAACCACCAGACTTAAGGTTCCGTTTCTGAAAATTTCAGAACTGTATATTTCGTTTTCAGATTCAAAAATGTGATTCCAGTAGGATGCTTTTCAGGTTCAGTATCAAGACTTTGGTTTCTTGCAACCCCAAAGTTTTTCACAAGAAAAACCAACACTTCATAAATCAATTTCAGAATGCATTGCTGATGAACTAATACTACACTCTAGTTATCAATTCTGAAATTAACAGGAAGACATTTTAGGTTGTTATTGGTCAAAATCAGCATTTAGAGTTGACACAATGCATGTATGTTGAGGTAAATACAGACTTTACTAATCCAAATCTAGTTGCTGGAGTTGATTTAGAATTCAGCAAGAATTTGAAAAGTTGCAGCTCCCAAAATTCCAAGGTTTTAGACTTCATATTCAAGATCCAGCTCAAAGAATTAAGGTGCTACCCAGCTTTTATCCTCTGATAACAGCACTGAATTCCTGTAATTTCAGATTCAGCATTAAGTTTCTGAAGCTATCGTGAATGGAACTGATCAACAAAGAATACAACCCCTTATCATTTCTCAACATTTATTTCCAGCTTACTCTTAAATTTTGATTAAGCTTCTGTCATTTGAATATTACATTCCAAATCTTGATACAAATCTGAAATAGACTGTACTTCAATTTCCAGCTCTGCACTTCAATTCTGCAGTTCTGTTTCCAGCATTTTACTTCACTGCTTGAGTATCAATTACTAACCCTGTCTTCCTTCTTTTCAGATTAAATGATGCTATCTTCAAGTGCTTCATAAGTAAAATGATGCTCACCAATTCAATTCCGAATTTGGATCCATAATGATCAAATTACCAGCATATCAACATCTCTGTTTCTGCATTCCAGCATCTCTGTCAGCTTACTGATTTTTTTTTCTCTGCTTTTACAATTGGTTTCTTCATCTTTAGTTAGAACTCATTCCTTGTTGAATTAGAAGTACATTTTAGTTGTGATTTAGATCCTACAGATGGATGCTCGTAGATTTAAACCAATCTGCTTCTAGTGGCTGGCAGTGTTCAGCATGGCTAGATTTCAGAATTCATTAACTTCAAAACCCTTCTCCCAAATTTGCCAATGATGTTTTGAATGTATCACCATAGTATCAAATTCCAAAATTCAAAGCTAATTGGGCCTGTTCTTCACATGATTAAGCTTAAAGAATCCTTTCATTTAGCACTGCAATATTCAGGAAATTATATCCAGCTTCACTAATTTGTTTCTGATATCCATTCTGTTTGTTTCATTCTGCATTTTACAGCCCTTTAACTTACATCTCAGATTTGTCTTCAACTTTCAATCTAAACTCCAATAACTCCGATAAAATAATCTCATCATCTGTCACGACTAAAATGACGTTTAGATTTCAAATTGCAACTGGACAAATAGCTTGGTCTCCATTAAGTATAGCAAAATGCAGATTTCAGATTTCTAAACTCTGTAATAGAATTCTCTTTTACTGCTTCTAGCATTGAAATCAAGCTTATACTTTCAGAATTTCATCCATTGGCACTGCATGCTTAAATTACAAAGAATGTACTCTAAATCTTCAGTTCATAGAACCACACAAAGCATTAAATAAATCAAGAATCAAACTGCATTCTGCAGTAATCCAGCTGATTCTTGCACAGCTTCCTGGCTTTGTATCAATTAGCCACCATTAGGCCTTCAAAAATTTCAATTTCTTTCCATCAAAACTCTTAAGATCTTTACCAATTCATCCTTCAAAACTTAACAAGTTTCAGCAACGCTAGTTTGTTACAATTTGTTTTTTTTTTTTTCAATTGGCACAATTCTGCACACAATTCTTCACAATTCTGCAACTCCAAAATTCTGCACTTTCAGATTCATACTTTTCAGTAATGGAAATGAATCTTGGTAGAAGCTATTAATGCCAACTTCCCATTTGTTTCTTCACTTTACAACACTTCTTATAAGATTCTTCCTTCCTTGATATTATTTCTAAATTTTTGATACTCCATTCATCAACACTGCACAGCTGAAACTCCATTCTACAGAATTCTGCATTTCAGATTTGCAGCATCAATATCACACTGATGTTACTGCAAATTCAGTTCAAGCTTCAACAATTGTTCCCATAAAATAAAAAAAACTTAACAATCATTTAATCAAACAATAGCTTGATTCCCATCTTGTCTCGGCTAATAGCATCAATTAAAAAGTTACTGTGAATTTAGAATTCTAGAAAACTTGACACTTCTAAATCCTGTCCAGCAGAATTAGAAAATTGCTCACCGGTTAAAGTGCCATCTGCTGCCCTTTAGTTTAAAACATCAAACTTCTGAACCAACAACACTAAAGAACAGAATCTTCAATTCTCGGCCTTAATTACTGCACATTGTACACATCAAGCACCAATAGCAAGGGCATGAAATCATCCAAAATCATCAAGATCTCCAAACTCATACAAGCCCCTCACTTAATCCCTTGTCCATCTTGGTGATTTAGCTCATCAAGAATATTATCCACAACTCTCAATAAAAGAAGAGTGGCAAGCAAAAATGATCAAAGATTAAAATGCTAGCTAAGGATGTTTCAAGAAAATTGTGGAGAAAGAAATTAGAATTTATGATGAAACAAGAATGACATATATCCTTCATCTCCATGCACACCTATGCTATTGTGACTTTGAAAAGAAACTAAGCAAGTTCTAGAGTTTAATTTGCTATTAGTGCATGCCACACAAGAGAAAATAATAGAGTTTAAGCTTGTGGTGGTCCTCACTAGGTAATTTTCATGCAATCATGTTCAATTGATCAAATTGGAATCCACCACCATTTTAACCAATATCATGTAAGTAGAATATCCAATCATGTCCAATGACCTAAAATTGATGATCAAATTTAAGAGACTTTTACCATCTTAAAAATATTACTTAGAGAATTCCATGGAGAATTTATTCAAATGAAATGCTATGTATACTTAACTAAATGCAAAGTATGAAAATAAAATGCAAAATGCAAAGTATAAGACTAAAGAAACGTATAAAGAATTTATTAGAGAAAAATTAAACACAAAGTATGAATTTAAATGCAAGAGTAAGCAAAATTGGAACTAACTCCCCTTTAATTCCCGGTGGTTGAAGAAGATTTAGATGAAATAGCCACCTTGGAAGGCGCCTTCAACAGGTCAAACTGACCGTTTCGAGCTGCGGATAAAGTTTTATCCGCTCACCACTTGGAGGCGCCTTGGACCCCTATTGGAGGCACCTTGGACCTTCGAGATCAGATTTCCAGAGGCTATTTAAAGGCCCCTGGAACTAGGAATTCATAACAACTTCTACATTCAACTCTGTAAGCATTTTCTAGTAGTAGTTCTGAGCCATTAGAGTGTAAAAGGCTTCTTCGCCTTCAACAAAGGAGAATTTTCTTAGTGCGCTTTCTTACTGCCCTGGATTAACAACCCTCTTGGTTGTAACCAGGTTAAATCCTGTTTCTGCTTTTATTTCTACCTTTATTTTATTTACTATTACATTAATTGAGTTGAAATCTGAGGAGAGTAATTTTATTTTTGTTTTCAGCAATTCACCCCCTCTTGCCGGCCTCCACTGCACCTACACTCTTCAATGGTCAACCAACGACTACAGTTAGCCAACGCCTTCCTTCTCAACTTTTTGTCCCTCGAACGCTCTGCACGCATCCTTCTCGTCTGATAGTGTACTCTTCTGTAGTTTTTTATCTCTCGGATATATCGAGCCCATCGACTCATTTCCCATGTCATCCTTCTTGCTCGCCGTATCTTTTGTTTGACTTATTGTATTCCTAAGTCCTTGCACACTTAGACACAAGATATCAAATATGTAATACCCCCCGGTTCTGAGATTCTGGTTAAATATGACTTAAAAGGTTAGATGATACTATCCATATCACCAAGGTGCACCTTCCTTTTCGGAAGCTCAAACTTAAGAACTCCAAAGTTAAGCGTGCTTGGCTTGGAGAAATCTTAGGATGGGTGACCTCCTGGGAAGTTTTCCAGGGTGCGTGCGAGTGAGGACAAAGCACGCTGAAAGGACCTCCGGTGGTCTGTGGAGTTAGTCGTCAACCCGATGGGCAATTGTGGTGGCGTTCCCGGTTCGGTTCGGTGGGGTCCGCCCGGGCCGGGGCGTTACAGATGGTATCAGAGCGACCTTGCAACCGTGAGTGCGCCTGTGGTAGGAGCACCCAGGGCACCACCTAGCGAGGGAGATTCTGGGATTTGTTTGTGGTGTGATTTGTGGTTACACAACGAGGACGTTGTGTCTTTAAGTGGGGGTGATTGTAATACTCCGGTTCTGAGATTCTGGTTAAATATGACTTAAAAGGTTAGATGATACTATCCATATCACCAAGGTGCACCTTCCTTTTCGGAAGCTCAAACTTAAGAACTCCAAAGTTAAGCGTGCTTGGCTTGGAGAAATCTTAGGATGGGTGACCTCCTGGGAAGTTTTCCAGGGTGCGTGCGAGTGAGGACAAAGCACGCTGAAAGGACCTCCGGTGGTCTGTGGAGTTAGTCGTCAACCCGATGGGCAATTGTGGTGGCGTTCCCGGTTCGGTTCGGTGGGGTCCGCCCGGGCCGGGGAGTTACAAAATAATGCAGAGTCTAATTTAACTTAGTTGATCACATCAAAATCAATCTGAGATACTTACAATCTCCTCATTTTTGATGTGAATCAATCCAAATTAAGTTTGGGTTAAACCAAACACTAAAACAATATTAATTTGCAATAAAATACAATCAATTCAGTATTAGAAAAATATTAAATTACATACCTCTCCCTTAACTTAATCCCTAATTTCTCCCTTTTTGATCACATCAACAAATATGTTAGGAAAAATAAAAAAGAGTAGAAAGAATAGTGAAACTTTTTCTTGGGATTTAAGAAATTTTTTTGTTATATGTCTTTTTATCAAAATTAATTTTTAAAAGTAATGATTTTTATCGATTAAACCTCAATTTTAGAAAAAATAATTTAAAAATTATTTTTAAGTTTCAAAAAATGTTGAAAATTTTGGTCATAGTCAAATAGTAAAATTAGGATTAGGAAAATTTTTTTACAATAAAAATATTTTTAGTTTGACCAGAATAACTATTTTTTAATAAAATTAATTAATTTCAAATTTAAATGATTAAAATAGAATTTTTCATCTAACAATCTTGCTGATTTTTCTCAACATTCAAAATATACCATTTCTTTTCCAAAAAAAAAAAAAAAATCATGTTTTTCAAAATTTATCTTTGAAAAAATTTAAATTATTTTTTTATAAAAAAATTCATTAAAAATTAGATAATTACCGAAAAATCTCTAAAATTTTTATTTTAATAGAAAACCTAATTCATTATCACAAAAAATTAAGTAATTCAAAAATAAAATTTTGAAATAATTTTTAATTTTAAAAGTATGATTTTCATTAAAAATTTATAAAAAATAATATAACTTTCAAAAAATTTGAAATTTTTTCTGTTAGTTGATAATAAATTAACTTTTTCACAGAAATAAATTTGGATAATAAATATAAGCAGAAGATCTATGAATTTAATTTTTTCTAAAAATATTAATAATTAAAAATAATTCAAAATTCTAACACTAACCTGAATTGAATTTAATAATTTAGTACAAATTTTAGTATTTGGAATAAGTTCCTAACTACTGGATTTATTAAGTATTTTTTGGGAATGTATTTCTAGTTATTTTTATAATTTAACCCCTATGATTTTTTAAATACTAATTAAATCTATCATTATAATTTCTAAAATTTGTACTATGAATAATGTTAGGAATTGAGCATGCAAAATTTTCAAATAATTCTAATTTACCTCTTAACGGTGTATTTTAAGTTTTATATTTATTAAGATCTTCTAACAAACATGCATATTTTATATTTTCATTTATATATTTGGTTCTATTTTTACATAAGAATCTAGTTAGCATTTCACAACTTCATATAATTGCTCAGAGGAGAGGTTACGTACCTCGTAACTTATCGTGTTAGACTTGTAGTTCAATGCTGTCCTATCATTGTTGATCTCAATGCTCATGTCAGATAAACTTTTGTCGTCTTCTTTTTGGTAACTCGCTGTTAATGCTAGTTCGACATATTACTCCGTCTTGGATTTAGATGATGATGTTTCGTCCTAAGTTGCCATGAGGTTCTTGTGCTTTGATCGGCTTGACCCTCTGTCCTTCTCTTTCTCCATTTTCTTTAGTTTCGAGCAGTTATCCTTCACATGTCCTTCTTCATCACAATTGTAGAACCTTGTTTTCCTTTTTTTCTTGAAGAAGCTTCTTGGCCCGCGACTTGTTAGACTTAAAAAACTTTAAAAATTTTCTTACCATGTGTGCTCTTTCATCTTCGTCGAGGGATGTGTCAGAATCCGATTCGTCCTTCTTGGCTTTCAGCGCAAGATTTTAATTTGGCTCCTTTCTTAGACATGCACATCGAGATCCGTGAAATTCTAATGTAAAAAATAAACTTTCTAAGGTACTTTCCTCGAGATCCTTGGAAATGTAGTAGAAATCTGTAAGTGTTAGTGCAGCGGGATCGACAAGAGGAGGTGAATTATCTGTAAGATAAAAATAACTTTTCTCAATATTTCAATTCAGATTAGTAGCACAATTAAATTAAAGTAATTGAACAACTAATAAAATAAAAGAGGTAGAAAATTATTTGGTTACAACCTATGTGGTTGTTAATCCAAAGTGAATGAAAAACACTAGAAAATCTCATTTGTTGAAGATGGAGAAGCCTCTTACACTCATTGAACGCTCAAAAATAAATTAGGAAATTTATTCAGGAGTTATTGAATATTTCCTAAGTTTAGGAGTTTTTTTATAACCCTTGGAAAATGTTATCTGGAGCTTGAAGGTACCTTCAAAGAGGTCCAAGACACCTTCCATCGGAAAAATTTTATCTATTGAGGATCAAACTTTATCCTCGGCTAATGGCTAACAAAGGTGCCTTCCATGAAACATTGAAGGCGCTTTCCAGCCCATGGAAGGTGCCTTTCATAAGGCAGTCTTCGCAGAGCCGGCTTCCATCCCATTAAGCACTTGAAGTCGCCTTATTTTCTTCACGTGGGTGATTCTCCTGTTACTAAAGTTGAGCTCACTCGAACCCAACTCCGACCTTATCCTCGAGTAGGCTTCCTCCTCGACTTTTTGTCCCTCGAAAGTCACTCACGTCCTTCTCGTCCACTGGTGTACTCTTCCGTAGCACCTCATCTCTCGGATGCACTGAACCCGTCGACTCCCCTCCTGTGTTATCCTTTTCTCTAGTTACATCTTCCGCTTGACTTCTTATGTTCCTAAGATTCTATACACTTAGACACAAAGATCAAACACACACAGGACCTAACTTAACTTAGTTGACCACATCAAAACTACCATGGGGTACTTACAATTTCTCTCTTTTTGATATGCATCAACCCAAGTTAAAGTTAGAGTTAAAGAAAAAATAAATAATAACATGATTATTTAAAAAAGTTGCAATTAGAATAAGATATTGCAATGCAATGAATTATGCAAGTTAATAAAATTGTAAATTTCGTACAAAGATAAAAATGTCTTTACTCTCCCTTAACTTGTACCTATTTCTCCTTCTTTGATCACATCAAAAAAATTTGAAAAAAAATAAAATAAAGTATTATAAAAATTTAAAATATTTTTCTAGGGGTACATAACAAGAATTATCAGTAGTATAATATTTTTTAGAAATAATTTTTAAAAATATTCTATTTTTACTAATTAATCTTCTATTTTGACAAAATTAATTTAGAAATTAGTTATCTATTTCTAAAAATATTGATTTTTTTTTAAAACTTAAACAAAATAATTTATATCAGTAAAAAAAATTTCACAAAAAAAAATTAGTTTATTGAATAGAATTGATTTATTTTATCAAAACAATAAAATTTTCGAAGATAAATCTTACAAAAAAAAATTACTCTAAAAATTCTTCTAAAAGTTTCTGGATATGGAAGATAGATTGTTGAATACTTAAAAATAAAAGCTCCTAAATTACTCTTTTTCTAAAATTTTAATATTAAAAAATTAATTTTTTAGAAAATAATTCATAGTAATTCAGATAAAATTTTAAAATGTTGAAAATTTTTATTATGATAGAAAATATCATGTTTTATGATAAAGAAAATAATTTTTTTTCAAAAATAAGTCTAAAAAGTAATTTTAATTTACAAAATACCATTTTTAGTAATAAATTTATGGAAAATAATATAATAGTGAAATAAATTTTAATTTTTTTTAATCAAATCATAAGATAGCATAGTGAAAATTTTTAACTCTAAATATGAACAGTAGACATTTAAGTAATTTATCTAAACAATGTGGAAGATAAAATAGATTAAAATTTAAAGTATGCATAAGATTAACTTTAAATTATACTAGGCATGATTTATGAATCTAATATAAATGATTTCCTACTAAATTAATCAAAAATTTTGGTGAAACATAATTTTTTGAAAATTTTCTAATTTGACCCCTATGATTTCTGATATATCAATTTAGCTATTTATAATTTTTAAATTTTAAATTTTGTAAATCTTTTGAACATGCATAGTTATTTTTTAAAGATTCTATTTGTTCTTTTAATTTATCATTTTTATTTTTGAGTTTATTATAATTCTAGTGGGCATGCTATAGCTAATTTTCTTTTCAAATCTACAATTTCCTTTTTTAAATTATTATTTTTAGATTTTAGTTTACATAGACATCTAGTCATTAATGTTATTCCAAAATAAAGTTGATTAGGGGTAGGAAACATACTTCACTTACCATATCATGTTCGAAGTTGGATGCTCCCCCTTCGCTACTACTTTCTTTAGATGTAGCTTCCCCTTCATCGATACTTTCTTCTTGGTGACTCGCCATGAGTGCTACTCTGACATACTCCTCCAGTTCAGACTTTGATGGTGACTCATCCCACGTTGCCTTCAGATTTTTATTCTTTGATTTGTTTTGCCCTTTGTGCTTCTCCTTCTTCTTCAGTTTCGGATAGTCATCCTTGATGTGCCATTCTTCTTGACAATTGTAGCACCTCACTTTCAGCTTTCCCAGAATAAACTTTTTGGCTTGCGACTTTTTAAATTTATTAGATTTTAAAAAACTTAGAGAATTTTCTTACCATGAAGGTTGCTTCGTCTTCGTCAATCGATGAGTCTAAATCTGGTTTGCTCTTCTGGGCTTACAGTGCTAGGTTCTGACTTGATACCTTTCTTTATCCTGTATACCAAGACTCATATAATTCGATAGAAGAAAAAAGGTTTTCTAGTGTACTTACTTCAAGGTCTTTAGAGAGATAGTAGGAATTGACTATTGATGTCCATTCCGGTGTTCTTGGAAATACATTTAAAACATACCTTTGCGCGTCTCAATTAATTACCATTTCTCTGAGGTTTGTTAATCCGGTGATTAGCTCCTTGATTTTTCTGTGTACATGAGCAACTGATTTGCCTTATTCCATCCGAAGGTTGTCGATTTGGTTCCGGAGCAGGTCCCATCTCTCGAGCTTTTCTTTTGAGGTTCTTTCATATAGTTGCAGAAACTTCTCCCAAAGATCTTTTGCTAATTCGTAGGTTCTGATTCGACTTACTTCCTAGGGTGGAAGTACACTCAACAGGTGGAACTCAGCTAGTCCATTTGCTACGGAGTTAGCTTGTTCCTTTTTGGTCCACTAGTATTCCTCCTTTTCAGCTCCTTGTTGGTCATTAGAGGCTACAAAACCATATTTGATTATTAACAATAATTCAAAATCAGTTTTAAAGAATACCTCCATGCATTTCTTCTATATTGTGAACTCCCCCTCAAACTTAGGCGAGTAGATGTTGCGTCCACCATTGTCTTTGTACTTCAGTCGATGGTTAGTTCTTCTGAAGCGGTTAGGGTCTAATACCACTTTGATGCCACTTGCTAGTGCAGTAGGGCCGGCAAAAGGGGTGAGGTGAATTGCTTGTAAGATAAAATAACCTTTCTCGATCTTTTAACTTAGATTAGTAGCACAATTAAATTAAAGCAATTGAACAACAAATAAAATAAAAGAGGCAGAAAATTACTTGGTTACAACATAGGTGATTGTTAATCTAAGGAAAATAAAAAGTACTAGAAAATCTCCTTCGTTGAAGGTGGAAAAGCCTCTTACACTCATTGGGCACTCATAAATAAACTAAAAAATTAATACAGGAGTTGTTGAATATTTCCTAGATCCAGGGGTCTTTTTATAGCCATTGGAAAATGTTATCTGTAACTTGAAGACACCTTCAAAGAGGTCCAAGGCACCTTCCATTAGATAGATTTTATCTGCTGAAGATAAAACTTTATCCTCAGCTAACAGCTAGTGAAGGCACCTTCCATAAAGCATTGAAAGAGCCTTCGGACCCATGGAAGGTGCCTTCCATAAGGCAGTCTTCGCAGATCAGGCTTCCAACCCATTAAGCACTTGAAGTCGTCTTATTTTCTTCACGTGGGTGATTCTCCGGTTATCGGAGTTGAGCTCACCCGAGCCCAACTCCGACCATCTCCTTGAGCAGACTTCCTCCATGGCTTCTCATCTCTCGAATGTTGCGCACGCCCTTTTCCTCCACTAGTGTACTCTTCCGTATTACTTCGTCCCTCGGATGCACCGAGCCCGTCGGCTCCTCTCCCATGTCATCCTTCTCTCTAGCTACATCTTCCTCTTAACTTCTTGTGTTCTTAAGCTCCTACACACTTAGACACCATGATCAAACACACACATAACCTAATTTAACTTGGTTGACCATATCAAAATTACCATGGGGTACTTACAATAAGTATTCCGTGGTAGTTTTGATGTGATTAACCAAGTTCAGTTGAGTTCTATTGTGTTTGATGTCTTGTGTCTAAGTGTGTAGGAACTTAGGAGCACAAAAAATCAAACGGAAGATACAGCGAATGAGAAGGATGACATGAGAAAGGAGTTAATGGGTGCATATGAGAGACGGGGAGCTATGGAAGAGTAATTGATGGATGAGAAAGACGTGCAAAACCTTTAAGGGATGAGAAGCCAGGGAGGAAGCTTGTTCAAGGAGAAAGTCGAAGTTAGGTTCGGGTGAGCTCAACTCCGATTTACCGGAGCATCACCCACGTAAAGAGATCAGCTAAGAAGTTGATCTGCCTCAAGAAAGGCACCTTCCATTAATAGTGTCGAAGGTGCCTTCCAGCCTATTGGAGGTGCCTTCAATAGATGTTGGTCGAAGATAAACTTTTATCTTCAGTGAATAAAAGTTATCACGTTGAAAGCACCTTGGATCTTATCGAAGGCGCCTTCAAGTTGCAAATAATATTTTCCAGGAGCTATAAAAAGGGCTCTAGCTAGACTTAGGAATTCAATAACAACTTCTGTATTCAATTCCTAGCTAATACCTAAACTTTTCAAATAGTGTAACAGACTTCTCCGCCTTCAACAAAGGAGATATTTCTAGTGGAACTTTGCAACTATCTTGGATTAACAACCATTAGGTTGTAACCAAGTAAAAATCTTTGCCTCTTTTATTTTATGTTGTTTATTTATTTTATGTTAATTCATTTATTTTATGTTAGTTATCTAATATTTGTGTCCCTGCTAAGTTCCAAGCAAGAGAAATTTCTAACTCTTATTTCAGGTTATTCACCCATCTCTAGCCGGCCGCACCAGGTCCAACAGAATTGACTATCAATGTCAGTCCGAGGTCCTTGGGAATGTGTTTAGAGCATACCTTAGAGAATCTTAATTCGTTACCATTTCTCCAAAGTTGGCCAATCCGGTATACTCCTTAAGCTTCAAATGCAGTTGAGTGATTGGCTCTCTATTTTCTAGTCCGAGATTGCTGAACTAGTTGCAGAGCACATCTCTTTTCGCCAACTTGGTTTCCTAGGTTCCTTCATGCAACTCTAGAAATTTTCCCATAGTTCTTTCACTGAGTTGTAAGCACTGATTCGGTTAACATCTTGAGATGGTAGTATACTAAGTGTTGGATCGAAAAGCGGTAGAGGGGGGGGGGTGAATAGCACTCGCGACTATTTCGTTCGTTTCGGAATCGTAAGAATAATCGAGTAAATAAATGTAGCGGAATAAAAACAAACACAGAGGAACACGAGAATTTACTTCGTTCGGAGCCTATCTCGACTCCTACTCGAAGGCCTGCGGTCGTTGACCGCTTCCGGTGGGAAACAACTATAAGTTCGAAAATACTACAGATTGAGTACAATATGCAGAAGTTAAAATATACCGACAACACTTAAAAAATAGCGAATTCGGAGCTTCAGGTCGTCGGGATGTTTCTATAGCACTTCGGGGTCGTTGAGTTTGCAGCTTGTCGTAAGAGAATCGCTTTATGGAAGTTGTACAGAGCTGCTGGTCGAAGTCTCCTTATAAACAGTGCTGGAGGCGCCTCCAAGCCTGTCCGAGGCGCCTCCAGGTCGCCGAGTCGCTCGGGTGGATCAGCATAAACCTAGTTGCACCTCATCCCTCTGAAGGCGCCTCCAAGATGCTCCAAGGCGCCTCCAACGCCAGGTCCAAGGCGCCTCCAACGCCTGGTCCAAGGCGCCTCCAGCTTCCTCCGAGGCGCCTCCAACTCTTCTGGACAACTGGCTTCAGCTAGCACCCGAGGCGCCTCCAAGCCCCATGGAGGCGCCTCGGACACTGTTCATCCGAGGTTTGAATTGCTCCTTTGTGTTGGACCCCGTGGTAGTTTTGATGTGATCAACCAAGTTGGTTAAGTCCTGCGTTTTGTCTAAACCTTGTGTCTGAGTGTGCAGGAACTTAGGAGCGCAGGAAGTCGAGCGGAAGACGCAGCTAGCGAGAAGGACGGCACGGAAAGGGAGCCGACGGGCTCGGTGCGTCCGAAGGACGAGAGAGCTCCAGAAGAGTACTCCGGTGGAGCGAGAAGAACGTGCGCGGCGTTCGAGGGACGAGAAGCCGGACGGAAGCCTGCTCGAGGAGAAGGCCGGGAACTGGGTTCGGGTGAGCCCTATTCCGGATGGCCGCAATCACCCAAGGAGCCGAACCGGAGCAAGTCAACTGGAAGTTGACTTCTCAACGGTTCGGTCGACCGAACCTATTGATCGGTCGACCGAACCCTTCTTTAGCCGAAGCCAACCGCAGCAGACACATCGAATGCCACGTCAGAAGCTGACCGTTGGTAAAGCTGATTGGTCGACATAATATCCTGATCGGTCGACTGAACCGAAGCTAATACAGAGACCAAGTCGAGCAATTTGATCGGGCCAACTCAGCTGGAGACCTTTGGCCGATCGGTCTACTGAACCTAGCTCGATCCACAGAGACTGCACCTGGACGTAAAGTTGGGTAGGTACAGTAGGTTCGGTCGACCGAACCTGGGGATCGGTTGACTGATCCCTCTCGAGTCAAACTTGATCCCGAAGGATCAGGTGATCTGATAAGCTTGAGAACCCCTATATAAAGAGGGTCTCGAGCAGCTTTAAAGAACAACGATTTGATACAAAAAAGCAACTCTGTAATTTCTGTTTAAGCAACTAGTGAGCTTTCGAAGTGTAAAAGGCTTCTCCGCCTTCAGAGAAGGTGTTTTCTTACTGCGCTTTTCATCGCCCTGGATTAACAACCCTCTTGGTTGTAACCAGGTTAAAACTTTGAGTTTTATTTCTTTTCTGTCATTTTGTTTTGTTATTAAGTGTTGCTTTATTTTAAAGAGTTGAAAAGCTTTGAGGAGGGTTATTTTTACTTGCAGGCAATTCACCCCCTCTTGCCGGTCCCCGCTGTACAAACAAGTGGTATCAGAGCCCGACAGCCTCAGAAGGACTAACCGTCGTCTGAGGCACAAAGATCAGGACAATGGCCGGCACGAACATCCATCCCCCCAAGTTTGACGGAGATTTCGCTACATGGAAGCGAAAAATGCAGGTATTCTTCAAGACAGATTTTGACATTTTAATTACTATGAAATATAGCTTTGCAGCTCCGAAAGACAAAGAAGAATCCCGATGGACGAAGAAGGAGCAGGCTGATTTCGTGGCAAACGGAAAGGCTGAGTTTCATTTGCTCAGCGTTCTTCCGCCCCAAGAGGTAAGTCGGATCGGAAGCTACGACTCCGCAAAAGATCTCTGGGAGAAATTCCTAGAGCTCCACGAAGGCACCTCGGAAGCAAAACTAGCGAAGCGCGACATTCTTCGGACACAACTAACGAATCTCCGAATGAACACCGGTGAGAAGGTAGCGCAACTCCAAGCACGAATCAAGGAGCTGATAACGCAACTGATGAATCTCGGCGAAACGGTAACGAACCGAGACTCCATCCGCTACGCGCTCAACGCCTTCCCGAGGACTCCGGAATGGGCGTCCTTAGTAGATGCTTACTACATCTCTAAGGACTTTGAGGTAAGTAGTTTAGAAAACTTGTTTTCAACTTTCGAACTTCACGAGTTTCGACTTGCAGAAAAACCAGTAGAGAAGTCGAACCTCAATATTGCTCTACGAGCTGAAAAGGACGATCCCGACTCCGAAGCGTCAATCGACGAAGACGAAGCTGCGTTAATGGTAAGGCATTTTAATAAGATTTTTAAATCTAATAAGTTTAGATCGCAGTCAAGTAAACGTCATCAAAAGAGAAGGACAGTCCGTTGCTACAATTGCAATGAAGAAGGTCACATCAAGGAAGACTGCCCAAAATTAAAAAGCAAACAGAAGGATAAAGAAAGGAGCAAGAAGTCGGCTCGACCCAAACACAACCTAAAGGCTACGTGGGATGATTCGTCGTCCTTCGAATCCGAAGTCCAAGAATTCTCGGGAATAGCACTGATGGCCAACCATCAGCTAAAAGAAACGTCTAGCTCAGAAATGAGCATAGATGAAGGGGGAGGCACCTCAGGAGAAGAAAGCAGCAGTAAAGGGGGAGCATCACCGAGTCAGGTAAGTAAGGTACGCAATCTAACCCCAACTCAGTCTTTTAAATTTATTAAAGCTTTGACTAAAGATTTATACAAATTAGAAAATGAAAACGCTGAATTAAAATTGATTTTAGCAAAAGCCTGCCCACTAGTAATATATGACAATTTAAAATCAGAAAATGAAAAATTAAAACTCGAGATTGAAAATCTGAAACATGATGCATGCTTACAGAAATTTCCAAAATCAAACATAAAATTATATGGAAAATTAAATTGGTATATCAGAAATCATCAGGGTCAACTTAGAAGAGTACCCAAGAATTATGTACCCCCTAAGTATCTGATTAATTCAGTAGAAAGGAACCTCTATTGGGTTCCAAAATCTGTGCTAAACTAATCTCTTAAAATTAAAAGCTTTATAGAGAGAAAATTAAACATTTTTCCTTATGGAGGCTTTGTCTAAGGAAGTGGTTGTTGCTCCAATAACCAAGAAGGCATAGTGTCTCGCCACGACCTGGAAGCTGAAATATTGAAACAAAAATATTTAATTAACTTTCTCTAAAAGCATTAAAAGTAGAATTAAAATGCTTTGAAAGTGTACAAACATTTTTCTTACTAAGTTTTGGATTTTTAGAAATTGTTAACTTAGAAATTTTAATTCCTTTTTGAAAATTCAAAAAAATTTTGCTCAGAATTGTTGGTGCGGGAAGTATCCGACGATCGAACCTGAGTTTTGATAATGGCAAAGGATTCAAAGTTAAGGTTTGTGGTGATCTAACATGTTGAATAAGTGTTTCAGGAAAGTCCTAGCTGCGGTTAGGCAAAGGGAAAACCATAAGGGGCGGCAACCTTAGGTCCTAGGGGGCGGTAACCCTAGGTGAGGGAAAACCCTAAGGGGCGACAACCTTAGGTCCTAGGGGGCGGTAACCCTAGGTGAGGGAAACTCTAAGGGGCGACAACCTTAGGTCCTAGGGGGCGGTAACCCTAGGCGAAGGAAAACCCTAAGGGGCGGCAACCTTAGGTCCTAGGGGGTGGCAACCCTAGGTGGAGAAAAACCCTAGGGGGCGGTAACCCTAGGTCCTAGGGGGTGGTAACCCTAGGCGGAAAGTCCAGTCGGTCTGGAGGACCGGACTGACATAAGGTAATCTCTCCTAAGGGGAGTAGATGAGGACGCGCTCCCCGTAGAGGGAACAGTAGGCGTCGGGTCGACCTAGGGTTTCCGGTTGGAAATCCGAAGTCAGACTCGGACAGTCCGAAGACTGTCAGTTCTTCTTTACTATGATTTATCAGATTCTAACACTGTCTTGCAGGGTATTTGCTCGGACTAACCTTGTTTTGCAGGAGAGGAACCTGCTGGAAATAGGTAGTCCGGGCGCTCGGGACAGGTCCGGGCGCCCGGGACCAAGTTTTATCCCTGCCGCGACTTCGCCACGTGGAGCATCCTGGTTGGTTGGCCACGTCACACTCCAGGCGCCCGGAAGGGATCCAGGCGCCCGGAATGTCATATAAAAAGAGGGTCGAGGGAGCAGCTAAAAGAACAAGACATTCTAAGCTTTCTTCTGTGAAGTGCTGCCATCGAGACGACCTTGAAGTGCTACGACTCGACGCCGACGACCCGAAGTTCAGACTCTTCGATCTTTCGTTGTCGGTATTAGTTTTCGCTTTACATAATTGCAATCTCTACTGTATTC
The DNA here is from genome assembly GCF_018446385.1 of Zingiber officinale. Classification (NCBI taxonomy): domain Eukaryota; kingdom Viridiplantae; phylum Streptophyta; class Magnoliopsida; order Zingiberales; family Zingiberaceae; genus Zingiber; species Zingiber officinale. Next base: position 128,443,273 of record NC_055992.1, read on the forward strand.
CAGTTGTAATATTTTACGAGCTTATAGTTGTTGCCCACAGAAAGCGATCAAGGATCGCGGGCCTTCGAGTAGGAGTCGTCAAAGGCTCCGAACGAAGTAAACTCCCTGTGTCGTTCTGTGCTTGCTTTACTTTTTCCGCTGCGTTACTTAAGTTTACGATTCCGATATTTCGAAAAATGAAATAGCCACGAGCGCTATTCACCCCCCCTCTAGCGCTTTCGATCCATCAATTGGTATCAGAGCGGGGTCATTTTGAATCGGTGCAACCACCATTCAAAATATTTTTCGTGGTACTTTCAGATTTTTCGGAGTCGATTAGAATTTAGCTTCATAGCTATATTCTAATTCTTTTTCTCGAATCGGTTTTCTGCTCGGAGTTGGTGCAGCACCACCCGAGTTCGTGATCCATTTTCTTCCTTCCGCACTACTAAGCCAGGACCAAGTCCTGGAACATTTTGTCAGTTGTTTTCTTTTTAGGTTGATCTGAAATGGCCCTTCAAGAAGGCTACAGTACAGCCCGCCCTCCGCTATTCACCAGAGACGACTTCGGGTACTGGAAGAGTCAGATGGAGGCATATCTCCAGGCTCACTTTGAAGTCTGGATGATTGTTAAAACCGGACTCCAACTACCAACTGATAGCGCCGGCAAACCACTACCATACGAGGATTGGGACGCATCTCTGATTAAGAAGGTGGAAGCTAATGCCAAGGCAACCTGCACCCTCCAGTGCGGCCTATCAAAAGAAGAACTCAACCGTGTCGGCCCCTTCAACAGTGCCAAAGAGTTGTGGGAGAAGCTCATTGAACTTCACGAAGGGACATCCGACTCCAAAGTAAGTAAAAGAGACTTAATTTTCAATAAATTATTTAACATCAAATTGCAAGAAGGTGATTCAGCTGCCCAACTCCATGCTCAGATTCAAGATCTGCTCAATGGTCTTCATGTAATTGGACAGAAGGTAGACAACCGGGACATCATAAGGTATTCTTTAAATGCTTTTCCAAGGAACACCTTGTGGGCATCCATGGTAGATGCCTACAAGGTCTCCAAGGACTTATCTACCATTAAGTTAGATGAACTTTTTGCAGAATTTGAACTTCACGAACAGACTAATGCACGCCCGACCGAGAAAGGGTTGGCTTTGGTTGCAGGAACAGGGAGAACGCGCGAATCAAAAATCAAGCGCAGAACCGAACCTGAGTTAGAAGAAGAACCAGATTCGGAAGACGATGATGAACTTACAACCGAAATAGTCAGCTTGGTAAAGAAGCTCTGCAAAAAGAAGGGCTTCAACAAAAAGGATGTTAGAAAGGCCATCCAGTCTAAAGAAGCTCAACCAAGCTCGAAGGTTAAATTCGAAGTGACCTGCTACGGGTGCAATCAGAAGGGGCACATCAAGGCAAACTGCCCGAACCAGAAGGATCCAAAGAAACCAAAGAGAAAAAAGGCATTGAAGGCAACATGGGACGAGTCTTCTTCTGAGGAATCTGACGACGAAGAACTAGAGCAGACTAACTTTCTCGCATTGACAGCCCGGGACTACACCAACGAATCCGGAAACGAGGACGAATCGGAAGCCGAATCCGAGAGAAGCCACGGATCCGCATCCGTTTCCGAAGGGCCAAACCCCTCTGTAAGTCAAAATATGTTATATTACATAATTAATTATTTAATGCATAAAGTAGCTAAGTCCAAAATTCGAATCAAGTCGCTTCTAAAGGAGGTAACACTCCTTAAAGAGACGACTAATAACGAATCCTTGACTGATCCAGTTCAGACTGGAACCTCAACTCAAGTTCAAAAACTTGAGGAAGAGAATTCCAACCTGAAAAGTCAAGTCAAGGATTTGAAGACAACCTTAGAACGATTTTCCTTGGGATGCAAGAATCTTAACTTGATTCTTGGAACACAAAGGGCAATCTACAATTGAACTGGACTAGGATACAAAACGAAAAACAAATATAGGTCATACCTATCTCTCATACAAAGAACAAATAGAAAAATGGTCCAAACATGGGTTGCCAAGTCCAACCTGATCAATCAAGTTGGACTTGGACAGTATTGGGTCCCTAAGGATCAAATACATTACCTCAATAGACCTTATCGAGGCTATGATTCAGGGGGAGCTAAAACGATAAAAATTTGAAATTAATTTAAAACTCAAAATTCAAAATTTGAAATTAATTATTAAAATTCAAAATTCGAAATTAATTATTAAAATTCAAATTCAAATTCGAAATTAATTATTAAAATTCAAAATTCAAATTCGAAATTAATTATTAAAATTCAAAATTCAAATTCGAAATTAATTATTAAAATTCAAAATTCGAAATTAATTACTAAAATTCAAAATTCAAAATTAGAAATTAATTATTAAAATTCAAAATTCAAAATTCGAAATTAATTATTAAAATTCAAAATTCAAAATTCGAAATTAATTATTAAAATTCAAAATTCAAAATTCAAAATTAATTATTAAAATTCAAAATTCAAAATTCAAAATTCAAAATTAAAAATTAATTACTAAAATTCAAAATTCAAAATTAATTATTAAAATTCAAAATTCAAAATTAATTATTAAAATTCAAAATTCAAAATTCGAAATTAATTATTAAAACTCAAAATTCAAAATTCGAAATCAATTATTCGAAATTAATTCAAAATAGAAGGAGGGTCCAGAATAGCTGGCAACTCCGAAATCTATTTACCCGACTGGGTAACCGAACTTAATCTACCCGAAATGGGTAAACAAGAGTAGATTACCCGACAGGGTAAGTAAGGATAGATTAAAAGGGTTAGATTTAACTTGAAACACAGTACTGTTGAAGTTTTTGGATGATAGTACGTTGGGGAAGCTTGGGCATCGCATGTCTAGGAAGATATGGCTTCGACCTGGTGCATTTGGCCAAGTGGAAATAACCGAAGCTACCCTTAAATGGATCCTAACTAGTTAGACCAATGTTCAGTATTAAGTTCAATGGGTAGGACTATTTGGAAAACCTCAAAGGCATGGTTACTTTAATGAGCTCCTTGTGACTCACCATAGCCTAGAAGTTTATCCAAAGAACACTTACTTGTTGAACCCAAAGCTAAACCCAAATCTAACATAAAGTTAAACTAAACCCTAAAAATTGAACTAATTCATTTCACAAAATGATAGGATCCCCTGATTGAAAACATACATCGGGTGAGATGACTAAGCAAATTAAAATTTAAATATTTTTCCAAATTAATTAACTTAATTATTTTTCAAATTTAAGTAACTTAGAAATTTATTCTTAAAATTAAACTCATTTAAAAAAAACAAAAAAAAACGAACAAAACAGGGGTCAAAAACCAGGGGCGGGCGCCCTCGGTATACGGACCCGGGCGCCTCGCCTCACATGACCCCGGGCGCCCGGAACAGGTCCGGGCGCCCAGACTCCCTTATAAATAGGGGGCAGGGGGCGCCCCCTACCCTTGCACCTCCAAGTTTTCCTTAAGCTTTTCAGGCTTCACTGCGAAAACTTTCAAAATTAAAATTTTCCGCGGTTGATACGGAGTCGCAACTCAACCGAGGTCGTCAGTTCTAAAATTTCTTACGATGGCTCCTCGGTAAAATTTCTATCCCTTCTTAAATTTTATTCCAAACTTATAATGCTTGTTTATTTCTTAGTATAATATTAGTTTGAAATTTAGGAAGCATTCTAAATCTGGTGTTGGGCCCTCTACACCTAGCATTGACCCTAGGTTTCCCACCGACGAACTTAGGCTTAAGTTTGAGTCAACGATTTACATGGCCATTAGAACCAAATGTATAGATAGAGCGTTCTTTCTATGCTCTTGTGTTCCAGCCTTCGAGGCTATAAACCACTATAGGTTGCGGAACCTTGTTGAGTGTACCAGCTCGGTAAACATAAGTTTGTGTGCCGAATTTTACAACAACCTAGTAAAAATAGGCGACTTTACCTATACCACTAGGGCAGCTGGGACGGATATCCCACTATCCCCCACTACCATTCGTGAGTTTCTAGGGTTACGAGAGTCACCCTGCACCTTTTTGTGCTATCCTCCCAAGGAGCTACCTTTTGGAGATCCCTACTCACATATTACCCTTGATACAATCTATTCGTATTTTTTTGAGGACCAGCGTGATCCCACTGTGACCCAGTTTAGGTCAGTTACCCTTAGAGTTCAGGACTACGTCCTTTATAGGGTCCTAGTGTTTTGCATTCTACCGCTAACCACCCGCGACATTGCCGTGATGCGTCCATTCAACTCCTTTCTTCTTTATGTCCTGTGTCATAGGTTAGACATAGACATCAGCCTGCACATCTTTTCCACTATTATCTACGCAGCTGGATACGTGACCAGCGGACGGGTACATATGCCCTACTGTCACATTCTGACAGCTTACATGTCCTCCTTGCACATTGACGTCACCAGAGGTGACACCCACTACATGACCGAGTTTGACATTATAGGAGCCAGGAACTTCTCCCTAGCTAGTATCCATATAGACAATGAGGGTACCATGTCCTGGCGGAGGGGGGCACAGCACCAGCAGGAGGAGGAGGCAGAGCAGGATGAGTTCATGTTGGCACTATTTCCTGAGGACGCCGCTCCTGCCCCACCACCAGCTCGAGCACCATGCCCAGCTCCCCGCACTCTAGCCGATCGAGTATCTGGACTAGAGAGGGCTATGTCGAGCCTCCAGCACGAGAGCTCCGAGTTTCATCGAGACATACGGCGAGAGGTCTCCGATCTATGACAAGAGGTACGACAGGAGGTCTCCGACTTACGACGAGACGTACGGCAGGAGATCTCCGACCTGCGCTGAGATCTACGAGAGGATGATCGGGCTCATCACATTGAGCTCCTGACACTACTCCGGTCGTTGGGTTCCGGACCACCACCCTCATCATCTCAGTAGCTCGACTGTAGCTCCATTATGACAGCATGTAGCAGCACCTTTATCTATGTTGATATTATGACAGCATGTAGCAGCACCTTTATCTATGTTGACTATTACTTCAGACTTGATTGATTCTGCCTTAATTTAATAGACCAAGGTGTTTCAAAAACTATTTTAAAATCACATTTCTAACTTCTAGGCAAAATTTTTCAAAATCCCCACTTTACTAGACTTTCTAAATTTGGACTTAGCCTAGGCTTTTCCCCTAGAAATCATGTTCCCCCAGGACTCAGCCAGAGCATCTCACAAACACCTAGGTTTACCTTGATTGTGTTTGTAAAACATAGAATGGTGTGAGATGCATAGGGTACAGACTGGACTCAAGAATGCTTATTTCTGTGCATCAATATGCGTCTGGGCGTTAAATACTTTATTAACAGTAATCAAATCAAGTCTTCCAGCCCTAGTCAAATCTAACTGGATCAATTGACTTGACTTGACTAACCAAGTGAACACTGTTGCTGTCTAGGCAATCAGGCTAACGCTTCTCCTTTGCCTTAGGTATCTTTGAAATTCATTTATCTTAAGCAGCTTTTCAAAAAGTTTTTCAAATTTAAAACTTTCAAGTCTCTTCTATTTAAATTTTTTTTTTTGAATTATGTTAGAAAATTCACTAAGTTAAAAAGAGTTGAATATATCACAACGAAAAATCTCCTTTAGCAAAATCAATGTTTTGTCTTGAAAAGTTAAGTTTTTTCAAAACTAGCTTATTTTTGATATATGGCAAAGGGGGAGAGTAGAGAAATTCAAAGAGAACAAAAATCCAAAGGGGAGGTTATATTAAGGGGGAGTTTGTAATGCCCATTTTTTTTTCTTGTACTTATACCTTACTGCATATTATTACTTAACTTTGAATTTCGATTGCCATAATCAAAAAGGGGGAGATTGTTGGTGCGGGAAGCATCCGACGATCGAACCTGAGTTATGATAATGACAAAGGATTCAAAGTTAAGGTTTGTGGTGATCTAACATGTTGAATAAGTGTTTTAGGAAAGTCCTAGCTACGGTTAGGCAAAGGGAAAACCCTAAGGGGCGGCAACCTTAGGTCCTAGGGGGCGGTAACCCTAGGTGAGGGAAAACCCTAAGGGGCGGCAACCTTAGGTCCTAGGGGGCGGTAACCCTAGGTGAAGGAAAACCCTAAGGGGCGGCAACCTTAGGTCCTAGGGGGTGGCAACCCTAGGTGGAGAAAAACCCTAGGGGGCGGTAACCCTAGGTCCTAGGGGGTGGTAACCCTAGGCGGAAAGTCCAGTCGGTCTGGAGGACCGGACTGACATAAGGTAATCTCTCCTAAGGGGAGTAGGTGAGGACGCACTCCCCGTAGAGGGAACAGTAGGCGTCGGGTCGACCTAGGGTTTCCGGTTGGAAATCCGAAGTCAGACTCGGACAGTCCGAAGACTGTCAGTTCTTCTTTACTATGATTTATCAGATTCTAACACTGTCTTGCAGGGTATTTGCTCGGACTAACCTTGTTTTGCAGGAGAGGAACCTGCTGGAAATAGGTAGTCTGGGCGCCCGGGACCAAGTTTTATCCCTGCCGCGACTTCGCCAAGTGGAGCATCCTGGTTGGTTGGCCACGTCACACTCCAGGCGCCCGGAATGTCATATAAAAAGAGGGTCGAGGGAGCAGCTAAAAGAACAAGACATTCTAAGCTTTCTTCTGTGAAGTGCTGCCATCGAGACGACCTTGAAGTGCTACGACTCGACGCCGACGACCCGAAGCTCAGACTCTTCGATCTTTCGTTGTCGGTATTAGTTTTTGCTTTACATAATTGCAATCTCTACTGTATTCCAGTTGTAATATTTTACGAGTTTATAGTTGTTGCCCAAGGAAAGCGATCAAGGATCGCGGGCCTTCGAGTAGGAGTCGTCAAAGGCTCCGAACGAAGTAAACTACCTGTGTCGTTCTGTGCTTGCTTTACTTTTTCCGCTGCGTTACTTAAGTTTACGATTCCGATATTTCAAAAACCGAAATAGCCACGAGCGCTATTCACCCCCCCTCTAGCGCTTTCGATCCATCAAGAATTTTTTTTTTCTATCTTAAGAACTTGCTTCCCCGTTTTTTGCTGTGATTAAAGGGGGAGAGAAAGGTACAAGTTCAGGGGGAGTTAGGAAAATTAAAATTTTAAAATTTTAATCTATTTTTCTCTAAACTATGTTGCAATTTTATTAATTGTAAATTTATGTTATACTTGTTAGTTAAGTAATTTTCTTAAAATTACGTTTGTCTGTTTTTTACCCTAACTTGAACTTGGGTTGATGCACATCAAAAAGGGGGAGATTGTTGGACCCCGTGGTAGTTTTGATGTGATCAACCTGTTGGTTGCTACTTGGAAAGCCTAGAGGTTCCACTGTACAAAAATTTTGTACAAAGGTCTGAACCTTTTCCTAGCTACCATGTGTTCTTTTAAATTAAATTTTGGATCGCCTGCGGAACTTAACACGTTTGATCCAAAACTTAATCTATTTGTTCTTTTAGGTTTTGACTTGGATCTCCTGCGGAACTTAACACGTTCGACCCAAATCACCTTAAGTTATTAATTCCATTAAATATTAATTTCCATAATCGGTTCCCAGTACTGACGTGGCGAGGCACATGGCCTTCTTGGATATGGGAGCAACCACCACCGACTAGACAAAACCTTTTATAGAAATCTAATATTTAATTTCCTAAAATAACTTTAGGTTAACCGAAGAGAACAATCAAATCACAAGGAAAAGAAAAAACAAAAGAACACAACATCGAAAAACATATTCGAAATTCTAGAACGTAAGCCTCTTGTATTTGGTATTATTTCCATAAATAACTAGTATGATGCGGAAAGAAAAATTACTAGTTATACCTTTTAGAAAGACCTCTTGATCTTCTACCGTATTCCTCTTCTAACCTCAGACGTTGTGTGGGCAACGATCTTCCGAGATGAGAAATCACCAACCACCTTCTTCTCCTCCTAGCTAGGTTCGGCCAACAATAAGGAAGCTTCACCAAGGAAGAAGATCAAAACACCAACCAAGCTCCAAGAGATGCTAGCTTTCTCTCCTTCTTCTTCTTCTTCTCCAAGTAGTATCCGGCCACCACAAGAACTCCAAGAGGGATGAAGTATTCGGCCACCACAAGAGGAAGAGAGGGAGAGGATGATGGTCGGCCACAATACCAAGGAAAAGAGGGAGAGAAAATAATAGAGGTCGTGTCTTGTGAAGGCACCCTCACGCCTTCTTTTATATTCCTTGGCCTAAGCAAATTAGGAAATTTAATTACAATAAAATTTCCTTAATTCCCTTGACATGATTTAATTGAGAAAAATAAAATAAAATTTCCCCAATTAATCTCTAATGGCCGGCCACCTCATGTAGAGCAAATAGGATAATTTTAATCAACAATTAAAACTTCCTTATTTGTCTTTGGAAATTTTTTAAAAAATAAAATTTCCTTTTAAAATCTCTTCATGGTTGATAAAAATAAATTCCCATAATTTTAATTTTATCAACATGTGAATAATTTTAAAGAGAAAATAAAACATCTCACCAATCTACAAATAAGGAAAGAGATCTAATCTCTTTCTTTAATCTTTTATAGATCTTTTACAAGAGAGATATTTTAATTTAATTCTCTTTAATAAATTATTTCTTCCACATAATAAAAATTAAAATTAAAATTCTTTTTTAATTTAATTTGGCCGGCCCCCACTAGCTTGGGTTCAAGCTAGGGCAGGCCACCCCAATTTATACCTAGGCCGACCCTAGCTTGGTTCCCAAGTTAGCTTGGCCGGCCCCCTATTGGTGGATATAGAAGGTGGGTATAGGTGGGTATAGTACTCTATAATAAGAGGCTACGATAGGGACCGAGAGGAGGAATTGATTTTGGTCTCCCGATAAAATTAAGCATCCCGTGTTCGCCCCGAACACACAACTTAATTTTATCAATAATAATTCATTCCACTAGAGAACTATTATTGAACTACCGCACCAATCCCAAATTACATTTTTGGGCTCCTTCTTATTTTGAGTGTGTTAATCTCCCTGTGTTTAAGATATCGAATGTCCACTAATTAAGTGAGTTACTGACAACTCATTTAATTAATATCTAAGTCCAAGAGTAGTACCACTCAACCTTATCGTCATGTCGGACTAAGTCCACCTGCAGGGTTTAACATGACAATCCTTATGAGCTCCTCTTGGGGACATTATCAACCTAGTATCTCTAGGACACAGTTTCCTTCTATAATCAACAACACACACTATAAGTGATATCATTTTCTAACTTATCGGGCTTATTGATTCATCGAACTAAATCTCACCCATTGATAAATTAAAGAAATAAATATCAAATATATGTGCTTGTTATTATATTAGGATTAAGAGCACACACTTCCATAATAACTGAGGTCTTTGTTTCTTTATAAAGTCAGTATAAAAGAAAGGACCTCAAATGGTCCTACTCAATACACTCTGAGTGTACTAGTGTAATTATATAGTCAAAATAAACTAATACCTAATTACACTACGACCTTCTAATGGTTTGTTCCTTTCCATTTTGGTCGTGAGCTACTGTTTATAATTTATAAGGTACTGATAACATCATCTTCTACATGTGACACCACATACTATGTTATCTACAATATAAATTAAATGAACAACTACAAACAAATGTAGACAATTTGACCAAATGTGATTCTTTATTCATAATGAATGTTTACAAAGCTTAGGCTTTCAGTATACACTCCAACACAACCAAGTTGGTTAGGTCCTGCGTTTTGTCTGAACCCTGTGTCTGAGTGTGCAGGAACTTAGGAGCGCAGGAAGTCGAGCGGAAGACGCAGCTAGCGAGAAGGACGGCACGGGAAGGGAGCCGATGGGCTCGGTGCGTCCGAAGGACGAGAGAGCTGCGGAAGAGTACTCCGGTGGAGCGAGAAGAATGTGGGCGGCGCTCGAGGGACTAGAAGCCGAACGAAAGCCTGCTCGAGGAGAAGGCCGGGAACTAGGTTCGGGTGAGCCCTATTCCGGATGGCCGCAATCATCCAAGGAGTCGAACCGGAACAAGTCAACTAGAAGTTGACTTCTCAATGGTTCGGTCGACCAAACCTATTGATCGGTCGACCGAACCTATTGATCGATCGACCGAACCCTTCTTTAGCCGAAGCCAACCGCAGCAGACACGTCGAATGCCACTTCAGAAGCTGACCGTTGGTAAAGCTGATCGGTCGACCGAACATCCTGATCGGTCGACCGAACCGAAGCTAATACAGAGACCAAGTCGAGCAGTTTGATCGGGCCAACTCAGCTGGAGACCGTTGGTCGATCGGTCGACCGAACAAAAGGATCGGTCGACTGAACCTAGCTCGATCCACAGAGACTGCACCTGGACGTAAAGCTAGGTAGGTACAGCAGGTTCGGTCGACCGAACCTGGGGATCGGTCGACCGATCCCTCTCGAGTCAAACCTGATCCCGAAAGATCAGGTGATCTGATAAGCTTGAGAACCCCTATATAAAGAGGGTCTCGAGCAGCTTTAAAGAACAACGATTTGATACAAAAAAGCAACTCTGTAATTTCTATTTAAGCAACTAGTGAGCTTTCGAAGTGTAAAAGGCTTCTCCGCCTTCAGAGAAGGAGTTTTCTTACTGCGCTTTTCATCTCCCTGGATTAACAACCCTCTTGATTGTAACCAGGTTAAAACTCTGAGTTTTATTTCTTTTCTGTCATTTTGTTTTGTTATTAAGTGTTGCTTTATTTTAAAGAGTTGAAAAGCTTCGAGGAGGGTTATTTTTACTTGCAGACAATTCACCCCCCTCTTGCCGGTCCCCGCTGTACCAACACTTTGTTCATGCAAATTGTGTTAGTCCCAAACACAAACCCTGCAAAACAAAGTTAGCACAGAAATAATACTATAGATAAACTTGACAATCGTCGGACTATCCGGGTCTGACTTCGGATATCCGACCGGAAACCCTAGGTCGATCCGATGCCTACTGTTCCCTCTGCGGGGAACACGTCCTCACCTACTCCACTCAGGAGATTTACCTATTGCCAGTACGATCCTCCAGATCGACTAGACTTTTGCTCGGTGCTCGATGCTTCCGTACTTTCTGCTGGACGTCCGCTTCCCGGCTGGTCCAGTCTTTCACCTGGTTCGCGACACCAGGACTTTCCACCTAGGGTTACCCCCCCCCCCCCCCCCCCCCCTAGGACTTTTGCCTGAAGCACTCGAACCACCAAGACTTTCTGCATAGGGTTACTGCCCCCTATGACCTAGGATTACCACCCCATATGACCTAGGGTTACCACCCCCTAGGGTTTTCACCTTGCCTAACCACAGTTAGGGCTTTTGCCTAAGTACACTTAGGACTTTCCTGCAATCTCATTTAGACCGTTAGATCACCACACATCTTAACTTTGAATCCTTTTCCATTATCAAAACTTAGGTTCGATCATCGGATGCTTCCCGCACCAACAATCTCCCCCTTTTTGATTATGGAAACCGAAATTCAAAGTTAAGTAAACAAATGCATAAAAAAGTGTAAGTGAGCAAGCTTAAGTACATTAATTTAAATACAAGCATAACTTAAGCTACACTTAAACTTTGTGAAGCTCCCCCTTAATACAGGGCTTTTTGAATCAAACTTCTTTTACTTTTGAATTTCTCTACTCTCCCCCTTTGCCATTTATAAAAAATAAGTCAGTTTAAAATAATTTTTAACTTTTTTGAAAAACAGATTAGGCTTTGAAAGAAGGGATAAATGCTAAGTTGACTTCGAAGGATAAAAAGGAATTTTCACCTAAGTTTAAAAGGCTAATATATGGTTGACTTAGAATGATGACTTTAGCCACTATTGAAACTTAGTTATTTTTGGAAAAATACTTAGCTAAATTTTGAAAATCTGTTAGAAAAAGAACTTAGTTAGATAATTTTTGAAAAAAGATTTGAAGTCGCCTTTTACTTAGCAAAAATATTTTGAAAGCAATGAGTTAAATTTTGCAAAAATATGCTTTTTAACACTTTTAGCTAAGTAAAGAATGAATCTGAAAGGTAACTTAGGAAAATACCTTAGCAAGAATTTATAAAGTTAGATTTCAAGGTTGGCTCAGTTGAACAAGTTTGAAAGTTTCTATATAAATTACTTAGCTAAGCCTTTTGCAAACATTGAATTTTGAAAATATAGCTTAAGTTAACAAGGTACTTAGCTTAATTTGAATAAAACAATACTTAATTTTTTTAAAAAAAATAGGAGTAAGAACTTGTTAACTTTGAGGACGAAGAGGGAGTAACTAAAAATTTAATTTAGGTTATTTAATCAAATTCAGTTGGTCCTTAAGTCCAAGCATGAGTCAAGTTAAATGGATTTTAAGTTATCCAAATTTTTTGGTCAAATATTAGAGCCCACAGACTAGCATGCTTAATATTTCCATTTCCTTCACCAACTGTCTAACCTTTAGCTACTTGCTGATTGCCTAGAGGGCAGCAACTTTCAATTGGTTAGTCAAGTTAAGTTTATAGATCCAGTTAGTTTTGACTAGTGCTGGAAGACTTGACTTGATTACTGTTAATAAAGTATTTAACGCCCAGACTCATATTGATGCACAGATATAAGCATTCAGGAGTCCAAGCTGTACCCTATGCATCTCACGCCATTCTATGTTTTCCAAACACAAGCAAGGTATATCTAGGTGTTTGTGAGATGCTCTAGCTTAAATCTAGGGGAACATGATTTCTAGGGTAGAGCCTAAACTAAGTCCAACTTTTAAATTCTAAGAAATTGGGATTTTGAAATCATTATTTTCCCTAAAATTTTTAAAACAATTTAAAAGTGGTTTTGAAATTATACTCACACTTTTGAAAAAGTGACAAATAAGTGCTGAATGAAAGCACAAGTCAGCTAAATATAAGATAACCAACTCCAAGATACAACCAAAAAGGTGAGCAAGACATCCAGATCCAAAATGTGATGACATATCCAGACAATCTAGAAAGATAGAGTCACGCAGGCGGATCGTCAGCTGGAGGATCGGCAGCTAGGGGATCATCGGCTGGGGGTGGTGCAAGGGGCTGCTCGGGTGCAGGCTGAGGTTGTCCCTGGCGACGGATCTCATCTCGGAGAGAAGTGAATCCCGCAGCTATCTCGGATCGGAGGAAGCGATGACTCTCTCGAACAACGCGTCGAGTCTCGATGGACTGAACCTCAAGGCGGGCTAGTTTATCCTCGACAAAAAGTGATGTCGAAGTCGAGGGCCCGACAGATGTGGAGGGCCCGGCAGAGGTGGACGGATCTACGAAAAAGTCCTCTGCCAGGAAGTCGGGCCACTCCTCACCCTCATCTGGTACGTCCTCGGCCTCTGGAGCACTAGGAGCAGCGACTGGCTGTGGTCGACCCTTCCAGGCCAGAATCCCCTCGGCAGTGACCTCTGCACCCGCTAATCTAAGACTACGCTGACCTAACTCATCATATATAATCAGTGGCATGAGTGCCCCTCTGGTAGTGTCTATCCTAGAGGTGGAGAAAATTTGGGTCAGGATACGGCAGTAGGGCATATGATTCACTCTAGATGTGACTGTACTAGATGCATGAATGATGTTATGAAACATGTGCAGTGCAATGTCTATGTCAAGGCACTGGCTAAGGGCATACAAAAAGAATGAGTGGGATGAGCGCATCTTCGAGACGTCTCGAGATGTGATGGGCAGGATGCATGCTGTCAAGACTATGCACATAACATAGTCCTGAACTCGAAGGAGAGTGGGTCTGAACTTAGTCAGACCAATGGGTCTCTCCTCCCCAAAAAAATGCATGTAGATGTCGTCTAAGGTAATGTGGGAATAGGGATCACTGAAAGGCAGCTCCCTACTCGGGTAACATAAGAATGTACATTGAGACTCCCTAAGCTCTAAGCTAGTGTGAAGTAGGGAGGGAGTCAACTGAAGGTCAGTGCCACTAACTCTGGTGGAATATGTGCTATCATCAACCTTTTCAAGGTTGTGATAGAACTGGGCATACAGGTCTTGATTCACTGTAGTGGTGCAGTCAACCAGTTTGGCTAGATGATAGTATTCTATCATCTAGACTGCGGGGAGACAAAATTGGATAAAATATTCCCTACCAATATACCTAGGTTTAATGGGCTCAAAGGTAAACCTAGAAAAATCTATCCTATGCTGTTCCGAGGGGAATCTAGGGTCCGCAGAAGGAACCCTAGCCGGTGTAGGATCCACAATGCGACGCTTCCTATTTTTGACATTACACAAGAAAAATAGCAAAACTAGCACGAAATTTATGTAACAGATGATTGAGAAGAGTTTGGAGTATACCTAGGAGGCATTGCTAGGAGTAGAGGAGGAAGAGGTGGGTTGAAGGCACCTTGGTTGGGGCGAAATTGCACGAGAACCTTGTGTTGTGTTTCGGCAGAAAACGAACAGAAGAAGCCTTCTGTTCGTGGCAAAATCGCGGAATGAAGGCGCCTTTGGAGGCGCCTCCGAGATGGTCCGAGGCGCCCTAATCAGGTCGGTGGGAAATTTCCCACCGCTGTTGAGGGCGCCTCCCTTGTGAGGGAGGCGCCTCTGTTCAGGCGCCACGTGTTCCAATTTTTTTTTTTTTTATTTTCACCGTTGAAGAAGTTTATGATTAATTAAGTTTTGAGAGGTTATTAATTTCTATTAATTAGGTTTTTAGATTAATTATTAAAAGTTAATTTAATTTTAAAAAATAATTTTAAGTTAATTAATTTTGAAAGATAATTTTAAGTTAACTAATTTTGAAGGATAATTTTAAGTTAATTAATTTTGAAGGATAATTTTAAGTTAATTAATTTTGAAAAATATTTTTAAGTTAATTAATTTTGAAAAATATTTTAAAGTTAATTAATTAAAAAAATGATTTAAGTTAATTAATTTTGAAAAATATTTTTAAGTTAATTAATTTTAAAAAATGATTTAAGTTAATTAATTTTGAAAAATATTTTAAGTTAATTAATTTTGAAAAATATTTTAAGTTAATTAATTTTGAAAAATATTTTTAAGTTAATTAATTTAAAAAATGATTTAAGTTAATTAATTTTGAAAAATATTTTTAAGTTAATTAATTTAAAAAATGATTTAAGTTAATTAATTTTGAAAAATATTAATTTACAAAATGATTTATGTTAATTAATTAAAAAAATAATTATTTTTTGAAAAGTTTTAATTACGAGTTCAATTTTGAATTAGTTTTAATTACGATTTGAAAAAATAATTTTAAGTTAATAAAAAAATTTAAAATAATTTAAGTTAATTATGTTTGATTAATTTTGAAAATAATTAAGTTTGATTAATAATTAAGTTTGATTAATTTTAAAAATAATTAAGTTTGATTGATTAAATGTTAAATTCATTTTTAATTAATTTATATTTCTTAGTTATCTCACCTGATCTAAATTTTCAATCAGGGAATCCTATAATTGTTGTGAGATGAATTAATGTTTATTTTTAGGATTTGGTTTAACTTTGTGTTAGATTCAGGTTTAGCTTTGGGTTCAACAAGTAGACATTTTTTGGATAAACTTCTGGGTATGGTGAGTCACTTGGACATCATTAAAGTAACCATGTCTTCGAGGTTTTCCAAATAGTCCTACCCATTGGACTTAGTACAAAACCTTGGTCTAACTAGTTAGGATCCATAAAGGGTAGCTTCAGTTAGTTCCACTTAGCCAAATGCACCAGGTCGAAGCCATATCTTCCTAGACATGCGATGACTAAGCTTCCCCAACGTACTATCATCCAATACTTCACCAGTACCGTGAGCCAAGTTAAACCTAGCCCATTTTAATCTAACCATAAATACCCTTTCGGGTAGTCTACTTTTATTTACCCTTATCGGGTCGATTTATTTCGGAGGTGCCAGATATTCTAGAGCCTTCCTTTGCAATTTGATTTAGAATGAATTTTTAATTGAATTTAGAATTTTTGAATTTAATTTAGAATTTTTTATTTTAATTTTGAATTTTTTAATTGAATTTAGAATTTTTAATTTAATTTTTAATATTTAATTTAATTTCGAATTTTTAATTGAATTTTTAATTGAATTTTTAATTGAATTTTGAATTTTTAACTTAATTTCAAATTTTTAATTAAATTTTAAATTTTGAATTATGTTCGTTTTATTAGTATTGTCTTTCTTTTTGCTCCTCCTGGATCATAGACTCGATATGGTCTAACGAGGTAGTGTATTTGATCCCTCGAGATCCAATATTGACCAAGTCCAACTTGATTAATCAATTTGGACTTGAGGACCCATGCTTGGACTGTTTTTCTATTTGCTTTTTGTACAAGAGATAAATAGGATTTATATTTTTTCTTTGGTTTAAATCCTAAACCAATTCTATTGTAAACGACTCTTTGTGTCCCAAGAATTAGTTCAAGATTCTTGGAACCTAAAGAAAACCGTTCTAGTGTTTTCTCCAGATCCTTGACTTGAGTTTTCAAGCTGGAATTCTCTTCTTCAAGTTTTTAAACTTGAGTTGAGTTTCCAGTCTGAGCTGGTTCAGTCAAAGGTTCGAAGTAAGTCACTTCTTTAAGGACTTCTACTTCCTTTAGAAGTGACTTGACTCTAAGATTTGATTTAGCTAATTTTCATAACAAATAGTTAACTAAATTATTGAGTCGAGAGATACTTACAGAGGTATCGGGCCCATCAGAAACGGATACGAATCCGTGGCTTCGCTCGGACTCGACCTCCGACTCGCTCTCGCTCACGGACAGGTCGATCTGGTCCCGAGCCATCAATGTAAGTAAACTCGTCTGATCGAGTTCATCGTCTTCGTCTTCTGAGGAAGATTCATCCCATGTCGCCTTCAGGGCCTTCTTCCTTCTCTGCTTCTTCGCTTCCTTTTTGTTAGGGCAATTGGCCTAGATATGCCCCTTCTGGTTACATCCGTAGCAGATCACCTCAAATTTTACCTTAGAATTCGGTAGAGCCTCCTTGGATTGGACTACCTTCTTTAGGTCTCTTTTGTTGAAGCCTTTCTTCTTCTTGTAGAGTCTCTTTACAAGGTTCATGAGTTCAATGGTTAGTTCATTGTCTTCTTCATCTGAGTCGGTTTATGATTCCGGCTCCTGTTCGGTTCTTCGTCGTGATCTAGATTCGCGAGCTCCACCGGTACCTGCAAGCAAAGCAATTCCTTTCTCGGAAGGCTGCGTATTAGTCTGCTAATGAAGTTCAAATTCTGAAAATAGCTCGTCTAATCTAATTAACGATAAATCTTTGGAGACTTTGTAGGCATCTACCATTGATGCCCACAATGTACTCCTAGGAAAAGAGTTGAGTGCATACCTTATGATGTCCCTATTCTCTACCTTTTGACCGATTGCGTGGAGGGAGTTGAGAATGTCTTGTATACGTGCGTGGAGTTGGCAGGCCGTCTCATCTTCCTTCATTTTTAGATTATACAATTTATTAAGTAACAAGCCACGTTTACTTACTTTTGTGTCGGAGGTTCCCTCGTGAAGTTCGATCAGCTTCTCCTAGAGCTCTTTTGCTGATGTGAACGGACCAACTCTATTGAGCTCCTCTTTGGTCAGTCCGCATTGGAGGGTGCATGTCGCTTTGGCATCAACTTCCACCTTCTTGATTATGGTTGATTCCCATTTTTCGCAGGTGTTGGCTTGCCGTCTTCGTCGGATGACAGTTGTAGTCCGGTCTTGATTATCATCCACGTGTCGAACTGTGTCTTGAGGAAGGTTTCCATTCGCCCATTCCAATATCCGAAGTCTTCTCCGGAGAAGAGTGGGGGGCGAACGGTGCTGAAACTTTCTTGTTGGGCCATTTAAAATCCTGAATGACAAAAACAATAACACCGGTTCCAAGACTGGGTCTTGGATTAGCAGTGCGGGAGAAAGAAGGAAAAACGAGCTCGAGTGGTATTGTACCAACCTCGAGCAAAATCGATTCGATAAAGCAATTAGAATGTAGCTATTAAGCTAATTCTAATTTGACTCCGACAAGACTGAAAATACCACGAAAAAAATGTTTTGAATAGTGGTTGCACTGATTCAAAACGACCCCGCTCTGATACCAATTGTTGGATCGAAAAGCGCCAGAGGGGGGGGGGGTGAATAGCGCTCGCGGCTATTTCGTTCGTTTCGGAATCGTAAGAATAATTGAGAAAATAAACGCAGCGGAATAAAAACAAACACAGAGGAACACGAGAAGTTACTTCGTTCGGAGCCTATCTCGTTCCTACTCGAAGGCCCGCGGTCGTTGACCGCTTCCGGTGGGCAACAACTATAAGTTTGAAAATACTACAGATTGAGTACAATAGACAGAAGTTAAAATATACCGACAACACTTAATAAATAGCTAATTCGGAGCTTCAGGTCGTTGGGATGTTTCTACAGCACTTCGGGGTCGTTGAGTTCGCAGCTTGTCGTAAGAGAATCGGGATGTTGTACAGAGCTGCTGGTCGAAGTCCCCTTATAAACAGTGCTGGAGGCGCCTCCAAGCCTGTCCGAGGCGCCTCCAGGCCATCGAGTCGCACGGGTGGATCAGCGCAAACCTGGTCGCACCTCATCCCTCTGAAGGCGCCTCCAAGCTTCCTCCGAGGCACCTCCAACTCTTCTGGACAGCTGGCTTCGGCTAGCACCCGAGGCGCCTCCAAGCCCCATGGAGGCGCCTCGGACACTGTTCATCCGAGATTTGAATTGCTCCTTTGTTCCTGCAAATTATGTTAGTCCCAAACACAAACCCTGCAAAACAAAGTTAGTACAGAAATAATATTATAGATAAACTTGACAATCATCGGACTGTCCGGGTTTGACTTTAGATTTCCGACCGGAAACCCTAGGTCGACCCGACACCTACTGTTCCCTCTGCGGGGAACGCGTCCTCACCTACTCCACTCAGGAGATTTACCTGTTGCTAGTACGATCCTCCAGATCGACTAGACTTTTGCTCGGTGCTCGATGCTTCCGGACTTTTTGCTGTGTTGGTGCAACATCCCTCAGGTCAAGGTTGACCTGGGTGACCAAGCTGAGTCTTGGTTTGAGTTTAGATGTTTGACAATAAGAAATTGATTGAAGAAGAGTCAAGTAGGTCAAGGTTGACCGGATACTTGACAGGGAAGTCCTAGTGAGTGAAGCTAGGTGAAAGTCCTGGTGAGTGAAGCCAGGCAGAAGGAAAACCCTAGTGAGTGAAGCTAGGTGAAAGTCCTGGTGAGTGAAGCCAGGCAGAAGGAAAACCCTAGTGAGTGAAGCTAGGTGAAAGTCCTGGTGAGTGAAACCAGAGGAAAACCCTAGTGAGTGAAGCTAGGTGAAAGTCCTGGTGAGTGAAGCCAGGCAAAAGTCCTAGTGAGTGAAGCTAGGTGAAAGTCCTGGTGAGTGAAACCAGGGGAAAACCCTAGTGAGTGAAGCTAGGTGAAAGTCCTGGTGAGTGAAGCCAGGCAGAAGGAAAACCCTAGTGAGTGAAGCTAGGTGAAAGTCCTGGTGAGTGAAGCCAGGTGAAAGCCCTAGTGAGTGAAGCTAGGCAGATGGAAAACCCTAGTGAGTGAAGCTAGGTGAAAGTCCTGGTGAGTGAAGCCAGGCAAGGGAAAATCCAGATGGATCAAGGATGATCGGACATCTGGTGTTGGGAAGTCCAAGTAGGTCAAAGGATTGACTGGATACTTGGCACGAGGAAATACAGATAGGTCAAAGGGATTGACCAGACATCTGATGGAAGTCCAAGTAGGTCAAGGGAGTGACCAGATACTTGGCATGAATAGAAAAGTCTAAGTGGGTCAAAGGGATTGACCAGACACTTGGTGGGAAGTCCTAGCAGGTCAAAGGAGTGACCAGATGCTAGGCATGATGTACCAACAGGTCAAGGTTGACCGGATGTTGGTTTGAGAGGCTTGGAACTTGGTTTTGGGCAAAAACCAAGTGTTGGATCGATCAGTGGATCGATCCAGGCTTCTCCTAAGCGAACAGAGAGCCTCTGGATCGATCCGTGGATCGATCCAGATGTTCCAATCGATCAGTGGATCGATTGGGACGTGGATCGATCCAGGCACCGGATCGATCCGTGGATCGATCCAGGCGTTTTTCCAGAGCACAGAGGCGCTCTGGATCGATCCGTGGATCGATCCAAAGCCTCCCCGATCGATTGGGAACATTCGAATCGATCGGGATCCGACCGTTGGCGTCGATAAAGGCCGCAGGCGTTCATTTCCTTCGGCATCTCTTCTCCGATTCACTCCAGATTTCTCGCCAGCTCCTCCACAGCACTCACAAAGCTCAGATCGCCAGTTCTTGAAGGATCTTGGAAGTTTTCCAAGTCAAGAGGCGGATCAAAGCCAAGAAGAGAAGCTAGGGTTAGGGTTTATACTCATTGTAAGCTTGTATTTCTTGTATCCTTTCCCTCTCTTCTTGTATTGAGTCTTGTAGGGCTTCTCCGCCCTTGGTAGTTACCATAAAGGAGAGTTTTATTTAGTGGAGGGTGTGTGTGTTGGTGTGGATCCTTGGATTAGTCACCTCTTGTGAGGTGGATACCAAGTAAACCAACCGTGTTAGCGTTGTGTGATTGTTTCTTTGTATTTCCGCTGCACATCTTTGAAGGAACAAGCAACGCCGAGCAACGAGCGAACGCGACGAGCTATTCACCCCCCCTCTAGCTACTTTTGGTCCTAACAAGTGGTATCAGAGCGAGGCCGCTCTTCGCCGGAATCATCGCCGGAAGGGTCAAGCGTAACAAGAAAAGCTAGAGGGTGAAGAAGTTGGAGCAAATTCTTCAAGTTCAAGATTTTATCAAGCTGAACTTCAAGATGCAATTCCAAGATGGACTTGGATTTGACACAAGGGTGGCTCCACCATACACTTCTACGAGTTTCGATTCTTGGAAATCAAGAATCGAAAATTTTCTTATGATGGAGATAGAGCAATGGTTTGCTCTAATGGAAGGCTTCGAGGCTCCAAGAAATTCAAAGGGCAAAGTTCTCAAGAGGAGCAAGTGGAGCCAAGAGCAAGTCCAAAGGTGCGAGGCCAATGATAAAGTGACCAAGCTCTTGGTCAATTTATTGCCAAGCACCATCCTTTGCAAAATTGGAGAATTTGAAGATGCAAAGGAACTATGGAGCAAATTGGCCAAGCTTCATGAAGAGATCCCCTCCACTGTACAAGAGCAAGAAGTATCCAGAGAGGGTGACTCTTTGGAGCAAGACCAAGAGGAGGGCTCCGAGGTTGAGAGATGCTCAACCTCCGAAGAAGAAGAAATCCAAGAAGCTTCATCCTCAAGGGAATGCAATGAAGGGAACAAGGAGGGAGCATACTCCTTGTTTCATATTCAAGATGATGAAGCCTCCACCTCTAGGATTGAGGGGAGCAATCCTTGGTGACACCGGATCAAGAAGAAGGAGAAGCTTCTACATCCGGGTCAAGAGATGAAGAGATTGAAGAAGCTTCTACCTCCACGAGTCAAGAAAAATCAAATGGAGGAGAATCAAGATCGGATCAAGAGGAAGCTTCTACCTCCGGATCCAAAAGGAAAGATGCCACCCCTACAAGCAAAGGTATAAATATTTCAATTAAAAATAAAAATCATATTATATGCTTTGAGTGTAGGGAACATGGGCACTACAAGAGCAAGTGCCCTAAATTGGCCAAGAAGAAGGGCCAAGTGGCACAAAAGGGCAAGGCGAAGCCCAAGGAGATCATCCCCAACACAAAGAAGAGCAAGGAGCATATTATATGCTTCTCTTGCAATCAAAAGGGGCATTACCGAAGTCAATGCCCCAAGGGGAAGAAGGTGGTCAAGGCTCAAGGAAGCTCTAGTCAAGGGGGAGCCTCTAAGGTAAAGAAGAAGGTAACATTTATTGAGTCTACTCCTTTACATTATGGTAAAAAGCATGATAGTTCAAATTTATATCATTTTAATGCTATTTACCATGAAAATAGAAAGCATGATAGCGTTAAAGAAAAACATATAGCTTTTCATGCTAAAACTACTACACCTAAGGCTAGGATTGTAGGTAAAAATCTAGGCGAAAACACTAAGGAAAATAGACACATGCCCAAGATCAAAAATGCTCATGGACCAAAACCTAAGGATTTAATGATAGAAAATCAAGTCTTGAGGTCAATACTTGACAAACTAGAAAAGACCCTAAAAATGATGGAGAATATCCTTAAAGGGCAAAATGAGCAATACCTAGGGCTAGGAGTACAAAAGCCATCCAATGGCCATAGAGGTTTGGGATACAAACCAAAGGCTAAGAAGGATGTGCCATCGTACCATAGAGTTCCATATAGTTATGAAACAAACCCTAAGTCTAGAGGTCAAGTCAAGGATACAAGGGAAGATATCCCTAGAAGTATCTTTGCAACCAAAGTGACTAAGACTTCTAAGAAGTCTAAGAAAGTCACCAACAAGGTCACAAGGGAGGCTATTCCTAGAGTTGACCTAGAAAAGGTGACCAAGGCTTCTAAGAAGTCAAACAATGTCACTAGGAAGGTATCTAGAGAAGTTATCCCTAGTGAGTACCTAGAGCATCCAAGGAGCACCAATAGGTGTTGGGTTCCTAGGAGCATCTTCTCTACCCCATAGATGGGTTAGAGAGTGTCAACTCCGATTAGAAGGGTAGTTAACCCAACTTTGAGGAAATTGACACTCAAGGAGCATTTTCAAGGTTTTTGTTAACCTTTGAAAATGAAGTGGATCTTTGTTTACTCCTTAAAAGAGTAAAATGTGCCTAATGGTGGAAGAATTGATTTTAATCTAAAATGGCACAAATTGGGAAAACCTTGAGAAATACCAAGTTGGGATTTTGGTATTCTCTTGGAAATTTAAGGCAATCCGGGCCTTGATTTATGTAATCACTCTTGAGGAAAAATGGAATATGCCAACATTTGAGGACATGTTTATTTTCAATTGGCATACATTAAATCAAGGAAATTAGAAATGCCAATTTAGGCTTTGACATTCTCTTGTAGCACTTTAGGGCAATCTAGGTTTAAGTTGTAAGTTTAGCTAAGACTTTAAGGATACTTAGATAGTTAATCTAGGTATATTTTATTTATGCTAAATCTTGCCATGATTGTTTGCCCATCATATGCCATGACATCATGTCTAGTTTTGCATTCATGTTTTATTATGAAAAATCCAAAAATACCATGTCATGACATTCATACATTATGTAGTAATAGGATATTTTCTTTTGAAAATTATTTTCTTTTGATGTATGCCATAACATAATCATGCATTAAGTTTAATTCCTTGTAATTAAGGACGAATGACATTTAACAACAATTATTGACAAGTGACATCCTAGGTGGATGTCTAATATCTCTAGAATGCCTAGATAGATATGCATGATCCCTAGATTAGGGCAAAAACCAAAATCTACATCTCACAAAGACTATAAGGTGACTTGTATGTGATTAGTGCACATTAGATACAAGTGAGATGTTAGGAAGATGAACAAAACTCAAGATGTTGATTTAGTGCATTCTTTTGAGTTTTAGGTTCATCAAAACACATAGTTATGTGTTTTCCCATCATTGGGAAAGCTAATGTTCAAGTCATGTGCATTAAGCCCAAGGAATGTGATGGGATATTGGTTTTGAAAATTATTTCAAAATGCTTTTGGAAAACCTTGGTGAAGGCTATCTTTTGATAGTAATCACCATTGAATAGTTAGACACAAACTTGAAGAAAACGCTAAAGTTTTAGCAAGCTTTCAAGTTTGTGTCAATCTTTGAAAATATGATGTATTTTCATAGAAAGCTATTTTTCCATGATTAAGTATGCCCTAAATAATGTCTACACGAAATTTCATGATTTTTGGATTTTTGTAGAATTTTCTAGGGGTTTCTGAAGTTGACTAAAATGGAATTTCAGCAACTATCAGAGCTCCGATCGATCCATGGATCGATTGGAGTGCCCGAATCGATCCGTGGATCGATTCAGAAGGCAAGTCTCCCGCGAGCAGAAGCTCGCTGGATCGATCAGCCGATCGATCCAGGTAGTCTGAATCGATCAGTGGATCGATTCAGAAAGGTTCAATCGATTGGAACCCAACTCCAATCGATCCAAGTTGCTGATTTTGGCTGGGAATGCTTGATTTCAGCATCTTTGAACCTCTTTGAGTCTAGGTAACCATTCCAAACCCCTAAAATACATTTGTATACATACAAAGGGTGTTTTCATGTGAAAACAAGGATGAATTGGTTAAGGAAGGCTTCATTGAAGTTTAGGTTGAGGTTTGTTTCAAATTTTGAGTATTTGAACCTCAAAACTTCTAAATTTGGGTTTCCTAAAGGTTTAGGGATTCCAAGTCATTGTTGGTGCAATGACAGAAGTCACCACCATGTCTTTAGGGGGAGGGACTCTTTAAAGACATGAAAAGCTACTTTTCATGAACCTTGGAAGGTGGTTAACCTTCTGTAAAGAAAATGCTCATGTATGAGCTTTTGAACTTGAAATGGGGAGTGGATATCCTCATTATTTCAAGTGGGAACTCAAGTGGTTAGATAATGCTCAAGGTTGGGTATTTGTCTACATTGAGGAGAAGTTAAGGATAAATGAAGGGTATGGGACCTTCTTTATCGTGTTGATCACAACGAGTGATGTTGTGAACAATGATGAGTAACTCTTCAGGGGGAGAGTCGTCAACAAATGGATTTGTTGATGTGTACCCAAAATTGGGGCATGGGTTGATGTGTGCCCAAAGATGGGTTGATGTGTGCCAATAGGGGGAGAATGAAAGGACCTATGAATGGGTGTAAGTTAGGCTTTCATTACCTAGAGGGAGTGTGCCCTCGTAGGGGGAGAATGAAGAGCTTAATTTATATGTTCATTACCTAGTGGCATGAAGATTGAGGCTATAGGATTAGCCTAACTTACATGTGGTATTGTAAGTGTTATTGTGGTATTGTCAAACATCAAAAAGGGGGAGATTGTTGGTGCAACATCCCTCAGGTCAAGGTTGACCTGGGTGACCAAGCTGAGTCTTGGTTTGAGTTTAGATGTTTGACAATAAGAAATTGATTGAAGAAGAGTCAAGTAGGTCAAGGTTGACCGGATACTTGACAGGGAAGTCCTAGTGAGTGAAGCTAGGCGAAAGTCCTGGTGAGTGAAGCCAGGCAGAAGGAAAACCCTAGTGAGTGAAGCTAGGTGAAAGTCCTGGTGAGTGAAGCCAGGCAGAAGGAAAACCCTAGTGAGTGAAGCTAGGTGAAAGTCCTGGTGAGTGAAACCAGAGGAAAACCCTAGTGAGTGAAGCTAGGTGAAAGTCCTGGTGAGTGAAGCCAGGCAGAAGGAAAACCCTAGTGAGTGAAGCTAGGTGAAAGTCCTGGTGAGTGAAACCAGGTGAAAACCCTAGTGAGTGAAGCTAGGTGAAAGTCCTGGTGAGTGAAGCCAGGCAGAAGGAAAACCCTAGTGAGTGAAGCTAGGTGAAAGTCCTGGTGAGTGAAGCCAGGTGAAAGCCCTAGTGAGTGAAGCTAGGCGGATGGAAACCCTAGTGAGTGAAGCTAGGTGAAAGTCCCAGTGAGTGAAGTCAGGTAAGGGAAAATCCAGATGGATCAAGGATGATCGGACATCTGGTGTTGGGAAGTCCAAGTAGGTCAAAGGATTGACTGGATACTTGGCACGAGGAAATACAGATAGGTCAAAGGGATTGACCAGACATCTGATGGAAGTCCAAGTAGGTCAAGGGAGTGACCAGATACTTGGCATGAATAGAAAAGTCTAAGTGGGTCAAAGGGATTGACCAGACACTTGGTGGGAAGTCCTAGCAGGTCAAAGGAGTGACCAGATGCTAGGCATGATGTACCAACAGGTCAAGGTTGACCGGGTGTTGGTTTGGTAGGCTTGGGACTTGGTTTTGGGCAAAAACCAAGTACTGGATCGATCAGTGGATCGATCCAAGCCTTTCCTAGCGAACAGAGAGCCTCCGGATCGATCCGTGGATCGATCCAGATGTTCCAATCGATCGGTGGATCGATTGGGACGCTGCTGCTTCGCGCGATAAGCGCTGGATCGATCCGTGGATCGATGCGCTTCGCGCGATAGGCGCTGGATCGATCCGTGGATCAATCCAAAGCCTCCCCGATCCATTGGGAACATTCGAATCGATCGGGATCCGACCGTTGGCGTCGATAAAGGCCGCATGCGTTCATTTCCTTAGACATCTCTTCTCCGATTCACTCCAGATTTCTCGCCAGCTCCTCCACAGCACTCACAAAGCTCAGATCGCCAGTTCTTGAAGGATCTTGGAAGTTTTCCAAGTCAAGAGGCGGATCAAAGCCAAGAAGAGAAGCTAGGGTTAGGGTTTATGCTCATTGTAAGCTTGTAAGCTTGTATTTCTTGTATCCTTTCCCTCTCTTCTTGTATTGAGTCTTGTAGGGCTTCTCCGCCCTTGGTAGTTACCATAAAGGAGAGTTTTATTTAGTGGAGGGTGTGTGTGTTGGTGTGGATCCTTGGATTAGTCACCTCTTGTGAGGTGGATACCAAGTAAACCAACCGTGTTAGCGTTGTGTGATTTATTCTTTGTATTTCCGCTGCACATCTTTGAAGGAACAAGCAACGCCGAGCAACGAGCGAACGCGACGAGCTATTCACCCCCCCTCTAGCTACTTTTGGTCCTAACATGCTGGACGTCCGCTTCCCGGCTGGTCCAGTCTTTCACCTGGTTCGCGACACCAGGATTTTCCACCTAGGGTTACCCCCCTAGGACTTTTGCCTGAATCACTCGACCCACCAAGACTTTCCGTATAGGGTTACCACCCCCTAGGGTTTTCACCTTGTCTAACCATAGTAAGGGCTTTTGCCTAAGTACACTTAGGACTTTCCTGCAATCTCATTTAGACCGTTAGATCACCACACATCTAAACTTTGAATCCTTTGTCATTATCAAAACTCAGGTTCGATCGTCGGATGCTTCCCGCACCAACACTAAGAAGGTGGAGTTTGATCTTACAGTTTGCCATGAACTCGGTCTGCTACTTTTTGTTCGAGAGATGCTCTTCATTTTCTTCTCCATTCTCATCTACAGGTACTTCAAAATCAAATTTCATAGTTAGTAAAATATTAAAATCAGTTTTAAAGTATACCTCCATTTTTCACTTCTATAACGTGAACTCCACCTCGAATTTTGGCGAGTAGATGCTAAATCCAGCCATCTTTCTTTTGCTTTAGTTGACGATTAGTTCTTCTAAAGCGCACCTCACTCTGATATCAACTGTAGGCCCATGTTAGGCCGGCTAAAGAGGGTGAATAGCCTTGAAAAAAAAAAGTTAGATAAATCCTTTGGTTACAACCTAGATAATTATTAATCCAAGGCAATTTAAAGCTTACTGATCCTGTCCAAAGATCGTGAAGAAGGTTAGCTGGGGATGTGGCTCCTTGGTCGACCGCATGAAGACTCCATTCCGCTCTGCAACAAAGAAAATGCTAGTGCTGGGCCAGGGAAGGGGTCCCCGGTGTTAGGCCTCTGACGCTCAAGTCAGTCACCGGAACAGTAGAAAACAGAGCAATGTATCAATAGTGAAAGCACAAGCGTGAATGGTGAATAACACATACCTCTGCAGGTGCATGGACCCCCTTTATATAATGCCTTAGTGGGCGACGTGTACCATCCTCAAGGCACGAGCATGCTTTCCCAACCGTCTTATGAAAGGACATTCAGAAAAGTATCTCTGACATCATACCTTAATAAAACATGTAAATCTTCGATGAAACAATAGAAGCTTCCATCGTACGATTCATCTGTTGATCATGCCTTGTTGTCAGCGACATTACCTCCCAAAGAAATATTAAGAGATTAGGGAATGGCCCCACTGTTTGGCCAAGCTAGGTAGCCGCTCGGTCGGGATTCCTCCGCTCGGTCGACATCTGCTGCTTTTCCTGTCAATGACTTGATTCAGTAGATTATTTTCGCCCGACCAGACAAGCGCTCCGACCAGACAAGCGCTCCGACCACCTTAACATTCCTTTGATCCGTAATGAGGATATGATGTTCTTGCTGTAATCCTCCTGGCCGGACGGGCGTTCTGCTCAAACAAGCCACTTGGAAAATCGGGCACTTCATGCCCGATCGACAATTGGCGTCGATTTCCGCTCGGTCGTCTTTGGTGGGATCGTTGACCACGTCTGACCATCGTTGACCACCTTGACTTTGACTTCCACATTGACTACTATCTCCGCCTTTGACCCACGCTTGGTGGGCCCCCTTTATCGCGACATCACTTACTAAAAAACTCCTTTGTTGAAGGCAAAGAAGCCTCTTACATACTTTGAAAGCTCAGGAATTACTAGAAAGATGAATACAATAATTGTTGATTAATTTCTAACTTTAGGAGGTTTTTTATAGCCTCCTGGAAAAAGTTAGCATTACTTAGAGACACCTCCAAAGCCATCTACTTCTAAGTGGATAAAGATTTATCTACTCTTCAATGATTAACCAACAACTACTGTTTATTGGAGGTACCTCTATCCAATCATCATAATTAGTACATCAAGTTATTGACATTACCTTAGTTGTTTTATCATTTAATATAAAATTACTACAATACATTTATCACTTGATTTGCCAAATTGAACAATCCATCTCATCATTTGTAATCCCAATTACATTAAATAATTGACATTTAATGTGTATTAAAGAATGAGATTATTGAACCATAAACAATAGCTTTAGCATTAATCCCTAATACAAAATCAAGATGGGCATACTCTTCCACATACTGAACTGTTAGCTTATCCACGTCATGCAACTTGAGGTCATCTAAGAGTTGTAAAACATCTTCGACATCGGAGAGCTCATCCCGGCCGCCATAGCTAAGAAACAAAGGAAAATCCTTTGGAATGTTCGACATGTCATAGGGCGGGGGATTCACTTGGTTGTAGTGCTTCATGTTAGCCGTCTTGCTTCCGTAATCGTATTTCGTTATCACTCCATCTCTCACCACTGTAAACATGTGTTAGGATGCGTTCGGGTTATCGATAGTTGGCACAATGATGTACATCTTGAAACCATGTAAATGTGAAGCTAAACACAACCAATTCACTACTTAGCTTAGCCTATTCGAACAATAAGAACCCTCTACATAATCGACATATGCATCGGAAGTAAGACCTTAAGAAAGAACTTACTTTGAGCTAAATGAATTAAATTCTTTATCGATGTTGGTTGCGGTTCATACTTCAAATAGTATTCCACGGCGGTGTGATTGAGGCAGCAATTGTTCCCTATCATACACAAGAAATGACGCACTGATGGATATTTAATTCAAATAAAAAATATTTGATATCTACTGAAATAATTGTTGGAAGAAAAATGTTGGACGATATGTTTGATGATAGGTTCCCTCCAAGATTTTAATTCCGAATTTTAATTTGTGCCCATATATGCCCATTTTGATTTATATACATAAATATGTTCCATTTGATCACCAATCAAAGAAACCATGTTTTATGTACATCCTTTAATAAGCCTATCAAAGTTCTTCTTCCTTTTCAATATGGGACTAAACATATAACACTAGCTATATTCAACAATAATTACTAAAAAGAAGGAATAAAACAACAATGAACATTTGAATTATATATATATATATATATAATTTTTAAGAAAACAAATATAAATAATACCTGAAATCGCTGCCACTAAATCAAAGCAATCCACACCTGGATAATCGCACAATTTATTAAGGAAATCTGATGAAATCTTCCTGATGCAAAATTTGCATTTAAATTATAATTATACTCTAAGAGAATCAACATATATGTAACTGCTTAAACTCTAATCACAAGTTTAAGTAATCATTACGATTTGAGATTAAATTCTGATACCCCGAGCCATTTAATAACCTGAAAAAAAAAATCAGTAAAAACTTCATTAAGTCCCTCTTTCACTTGCATAAACAGAATTGTGATGCTTGGTCACAAAACTATGGTCTCACGACGAAATTGATAGTATCGCGTGACGTCTAGTTTTATCGGAGAACGAATTCGATACATACATCTGCAACAAATACTCTGGCTGCAAGCTTTCCCAGTCGAGTAGTGATGTGAGACAAGTAAGCAATTGGACTGAGAAGAGCTGCTGATTTCATCTTGTCTACAAGCTTCCCTTGAGACAAAGATGACAAAGCTATCAAAGTGCCCTGCATAGTGAAGTATTGCCATGTAATTAATTCCAAATATGAATTTATCTCCTTTTTGATATCAAAATAAATTATAATTAGTAGTTTCATGATTAATTAGTATATATGTAAATTAATTTTTACCAGAGAATGGCCAACATAATCCACCTTCTGGCCGGTTTGTTGGTAGACAAAGTCCAAGATGGCAGGGAGATCATAAGAGGCCAGTTCATCCCAAGAAAAAGACCAAAATGCCTGTTAATTAATCAATTAATTAATTGATAATACAGCAATATAATTAGACAACTAGCTAGATATTGTAATTAGTAGTTTAATTAGGAAAATGAATTAAGTACCTGATCAGTTATGTTGAGAGAAATGTGAGTAGGGCTCCACGTTGTTCCTCTTGTGTTTGCTATCCACACATCAAATCCATTGTCTGCCAAGATGAAGGCTAGTGACTCCTCTGGTGAATTCAGCGCCCAGCTCATCCCATCCTGAAATTCCAATTAATACAAAATAAATAAATAAATAAATAAATAATTTTTATTTATTAGATAAGAAAAAAAAATGTACCACGAGAATTCCATGCTGCAATAGCACTGGCTGCCTTTTCTGGCCTTCTCGATCGCTGTCACGTCCTTGTGGAATTCTTTGTAAGCCAAGAATGTATCCATCTTCAGTTTGAACCTTCCATAACACATCAATTCACATTAATTTTGGGAAAATAGAAAACACACACGAACAATATCTCTCTACACCTTGTACTCTTGGCACTTGTAACCCTGAGGAATCACTGCCAACTCGCATAGGCTATCGTTTGTCGCCCCTCCAGACTGCCAACCCCTTCCGTTTAAGCTCCGCGCTCCAACTAGCACTTGTGGTGGGGCAATAAGGAAAAGATAGAGGAGGAGGAGGAGGGGGAGAGCAGAACAAGTGGTGTGTGAAGCCATGTACATGTTTGAGAACAAAGCTTGGTGGGAGACACACACATGTATATATATTTATAGTGTTGATGTGGTGTTGTGTAGAAGGAAGGAAAATTATGGCTCTTCCTTTGGCATGATAACTCCTAAAAGTGCGGGCTTTCTTTTGTATGGCTTTTAGTGATTCCTTCCTCACTAGCATAAGAAGAAAGTGGATTGGCATTTTACGGTTTAATTGGAAGCTTTATTCTAATAGCAAGTATAATTGGTGTTGATTTAATTTTGCCACTGAGGACGACACTACAAGAATAATGGTCTTTAAGGGCACACATAAATGCCCTTATAATTTATTTTTAATGACACTTTGGCATGATAACCCTTAAAAGTGCGGGCTTTCTTTTTTATGGCTTTTAGTGATTCCTTCCTCACTAGCATAAGAAGAAAGTGGATTGGCATTTTACGGTTTAATTGGAAGCTTTATTCTAATAGCAAGTATAATTGGTGTTGATTTAATTTTGCCACTGAGGACGAGCATAGAGGATAATGATGAGCAAATGGTCTTATCGGTTTACTTAGCTTTCATGGAAGATAATCATTGCTAAGCAAGAAACTCGTTTAATCTGCATTAATTTACTTGCCATTTTTCAGATTTGTTCACCTTTATTTTAAATCGTTTGGCTAGTTTCAGTACTGACCATTTTGATTGCAACTTCTTTGGCATGGCATGGCACGGTATGGCATGGCATCAAGATCGTTTGGCTATACGCTGGCGTTTGATTGAGACCATGAACTTTGGGGAGTAAATTAAAGCTTACGTTGTCAACCATTTCTATCTATATATAGATATATATACACACAATGGTAAAAGGAGAATACACTCACTACCAGCGAGATATATATGCACAGACGCTCACAGAGATAGTGTCCACAACTATTGAAAAATCAAGGTGCCCGGTGAAAGAAGAAGAATAGAAAGAGAACAAGATAGAATATGAGAATAATAATAAATTTTATTGTTTGTTGATATTTATATTAAGGATGATATAATATATAATGTTTAAAAAGTACTTGGTTAATTAACTATTTAATAAATAATAGAAGAATAATCCTAATACTAATTTGATTTGATCAATCCGTAGATTCTCTTTTATCTCTTTTACTCCCCCCCCCCCTCCCGCGACAATCGTAACGGGAGATCTTTGACGTTGAGTTTGTTTGCTAACTTGTTAAAACGTTATTTGGATAATGGCTTAGTAAAGATATTAGTGATTTGATCTTCAACAAAAATATAAGAGACGGATAATTGTTGAGTTGTCACACGTTCATGAACAAAATGAAAATCAATTTCCACATGTTTTGTATGAGAATGAAATATTGGATTTGCTATGAGATATGTTGAACTAATATTGCCGCACCAAATTTTTGCTGTAATATTTGATGTAAGATGAAGTTCAGAGAGAAGTGATTGAAGTCAAATTATTTCAGACGTTGTATTTGCTATAACTTTATATTCGACCTCAGCACTTGAACGAGATACCGTAGGTTGCTTTTTCAAATTCCATGAGATAAGGTTTTGTCTAAGAAATATTGCATATCCACTAGTAGAGCGTCTATCTTCAGGAGAGCTTGCCCAATCGGTATCACTATAGACATGTAAATCTTGAGACGATTGACGATATAAAAGAAGTCCATGTAAAATAGTATATTTGAGATAGCGAAGTATTTTTTTTCATTATCCGACCCCAATATTACTCAGTTAGAGCATGCATGAATTGATAGGCATGATTTACTGCAAAGTAATATCAGGTTGTGTGATAGTGACATATTGTAAGGCTCCAACAATGCTTCAATAAATTTGTAGATCAGACAAAACAGGAAAGGATGAAGTTGTAGAGTTGTTTATAGCAATTGGTGTAGAAACTGGACGCACTCCATCCATTTAGGTTATTTGGAGAAGCCCAGTAATATATTTACTCTGAGAGAGAAGATAGCCTTCTTCATGTGGAATAAATTCAATACCAAGAAAAAAGAGCATTTCCCAAATCTCGAGTAGGAAATTCTTAATTAAAAAGGCTTAATAAAGTTGTGATACTTTTGTGATCATTACCGGTTATTAGGATGTCATCCACATAAATAAAAAAAAAATCATAGAACCATCATTATATTTATGGAATAGAGATGAGTTAGTCTTTGATCCAAAAAATCCTTGAGCTTGTAACCAATTAGATAATCGATGAAACCATGCACGAGGAGCTTGTCGAAGACCATATAATGATTTCTTGAGTTGACAAACATGAGATGGAAATTATGGATGAATGATTCCAGGTGGTTACTCTATAAATATAGTTTCCTCAAGATGACCATGAAGAAATACATTTGAAATGTCTAATTATCGTACATGTCAATTAGAACTAGCAGCTACTAATAATAAAAGTTTGATGGATGTACTTTTGATGATTGGGCTAAAAGTGTCATTAAATTCAATACCTAGCTGTGACTAAATCCTTTAGCTACAAGTCGAGCTTTGTGTCGTTCAAGAAAACCATCAGCTCGATGTTTAAGATGAAATATCCATTTAGAACCCATAATATTCATGGAGGGAGAGCGTGGAACTAGGCTCCATGTTCCATTACAAAGAAGGAAATCAAATTCTGTAATCATTACACTATGCCCAATTTGGATCTTTGTTTGCTTGTGTAAAACAAGTTGATTCAATAGATTTTGAAGAGAGCACTAGAGCTCATAGAAGGGGATGTCGAGTTGTTATTAGTGGACAACGTGCATAGATGTCACTTAATGGAAGCATGCGATGAGAAGTATTATCATCTGAATCACTTACTGTTGGCGATGAGGAAGCAGACTAACATGGTGATTTAGATGATGGACTTGCATTATCTGAGGATCCAGAACTAGAGAGAAAATTATCTTCGACTGGTGAGGCTTTCGAGATCGGAGCAGCAACTTGAGGTGATTTTGATAGTATAGGGGAGTTATCAGATAGCTCCAGAGCAAGACCTAAGATGCCATCACTTCCGACAATGTTAGGTGGCATTAAGAAAGTGCCACCTATATCTAGAAGAGAGATTGAAGAAGCTACTGAAAAAGGGAATAAAGACTCATCAAAAGTAATATGTTGTGAAATATAAATTCATCCTATTGGTATATGTAAACAACGATAATCATGGTGCAAATTACTATAACCAAGGAAAACATATTGTAGTGAATGAGAGTCAAGTTTGTGTTTAGAGTAGGGGCGTAACCATGGATAACATGTGCAACCAAATATTTAAAGGAAAGTGTGATTAGGAGTTTGATTATAAAGTTTTTTCAAAAGGACACTAATGATTGAGAAGTGGAGTAAGAAGTCAATTTATGAGATATACGGTAGTGTTAACAGGTTCATCCCAAAATTTACATGAAACTGATGTATGATGAAGAAGAGCTAAGGTAGTTTCAATTATATGTCTATGTTTTCTATCAGCAGAGTCATTTTGTTCTAGAGTGTGAGGATAAGAGACTCGATGAACAATTCCACAGGAGACAAGATGACGATGGAGAGCTTGATATTTGCCTCCCCAATTAGAATGAAAAGAGAGTATTTTACAATTAAAATATCGTTCAACTTGATTTTTAAAATTACAAAATACATCCAATAAATCAGATTTCTTTCTCATAGAATAAAGTCAAGTATATTACTAAAATGATCAATGAAGGTAACATAATATTGGAAACCTTGGGTAGACAAAATAGGTGCAGGCCCCAAACATCTGAATGAATTATTTCATGTGCAAAATTAGAAACATGATCGAATGAAGAGAAAGGTAGCTTATGACTTTTAGATTCCATACATGTCATACATGAGTGAGATGGAGAGGAGGAAAAGGAAGTAGGTAAACCATACCTATTGATGTTTGACTGAATAATGCGAGGAGAAGGATGACCAAGTCAAGCATGCCAAACTGATTTATTTGTGAGTTCACCAACAAAAGCTTTGATTGAAGAACTTTGAAGATAATAGAAGTCATTTTTTATTCTCCCATAAAACACAATAGTATTTGTTCCTCTATCTTTTATAAGATAATGATTATGATGAAATTAAAAAATGACATTATTATCAAGATAAAACTGATGTGTAGAGAATAAATTTTTAGTAATAGATGGAACATGAAAGACATTTTGCATGTGAAGAGTACGATTGGATAAATGAATATATGTGTCTCCAAGATTAGCAATTTGCAAACCTGAACCATCGCCTACTTGAATCGTATTTGAACCATAATACGACATTACGTCTGTAAGGATATTGTAATATGATATGATATGATGAGTTACTCCAGTGTCAATATACCAATCAGTAGATAAAAACTCTGAGTTTTTACCATGAGTAGACATGGACGAGAGGACCTTAGGATAAACTTGGGAAGCAATTGGTTGTCTTAAAGTTGCAGGACCACCAATGAAATTTGAGTCAAATCGCCTAAGACATTGAATACCAAAATGTATATTTCTGAGATAAATTTGGCATTTCCCTCGAGTATATGACCAATCAAATCTTCTAGTGTATTGATTTCCAGTATGACCAACGATGTAACAAATTTTACATCAGTCTAAACTTTGTTTTCGACCTCCTTGATCTTGTTGAGTATTTGACATCTAAAGTAAAATAACTTATCCTGTAGATGATATTGGCTTCTGTAGATTGTGAAGGAGATGCTCCTTTGGCTAGCAGTGGTAGAAAACCAGGCGGCAACAACAAACTCCGGGGATGCGAGGGGGGGGGGGGAGTGGCAGGGGGTGCAACAGAATCAACAACCGCAATTTTTACGATAGTAGCTATGGCTGGAAGAAGAACTACTAGCGGGATACTGCTATTCCAACGACCAAAACTGTTAGAGTGTATACTAAAAGTTTAGCTTTTGTATAAACATTTATTTAGAAATAAAGAATCGCAATGGTCAAATACCTACATTTATATGCTAAGTGTAGTTACTCAATTAATTTATATTGTAGATAACATGGTGTGTGGTGTCACACACAGAAGATCATATTATCAATTCCTTATAAATTATAAACAGTTGCTCACAACTAAGATGGAAAGGAACAATCCGTTGGAATAGCCGTAGTGTAATTAGGTATTAGTTTATCTTGACTAATAAATTACACAAGTACACTCTAAGTGTATTAAGTAGGACCATTTAAGGTAAGTTTTTTTTTTATATTGACTTAATAAAAGAACAAGACCTTAGTTATTATGGAAGTGTGTACTCTTAATCCTAATATAATAACAAACACATATATTTAGTATTTATTTCTTTGACTTATCAAAGGGTGAGATTTAGCTCGATAAATCAATAGGTCCGATAAGTTGGAAAATTATATTACTTATAGTGTGTGTTGTTGATTATAGAAGGAAACTGTGTCATATAAATCTAGGTTGATAATGTCCCCAAGAGGAGCTCATAAGGATTGTCATGTTAAAACCTGCAGGTGGACTTAGTCCGACATGATGATAAGGTTGAGTGGTACTACTCTTGGACTAAGAAATTAATTAAAAAGAGTTGTCAGTAACTTAATTAATTAGTGGACATTTGACATCTTAAACACAGGGAGACTAACACACTCATAATAAGAAGGAGCCCAAAATATAATTTGAGATTGGTGCGGTAGTTCAATAATAATTCTTTAGTGGTATGAATTATTATTGATAAAATTAAGTTGGGTGCTCGGGTCGAACACGGGAAGCTTAATTTCATCGAGAGACCAAAACCAATTCCTTCTCTCGGTTCCTATTGTAGCCTCTTGTATATAGAGAATTATACCCACCTATACCCACCTTCTTACCCACTCTTTGGTGGCCGGCCAAGCTAGCTTGGAGCCCAAGCTAGGGCCGGCCAAGACCCAAAGATTGAGCCAAGTAGGGGTCGGCCAATGCTTGGAGCCCAAGTATGGTGTGGCCGACCCTAAGAAAAATAAAAAGGATTTTTATTTTAAAATTTTTTTAAGTGGATTCCATGGTTTTGAAAGAGAGTTTAAAATTTAAAAGTTTCCTTTTACAAAAGATTAAGAGAAGATTTGACTAGTGCTGGAAGACTTGACTTGATTACTGTCAATAAAGTATTTAACGCCCAGACTTATATTGATGCACAGTTATAAGCATTCAGGAGTCCAGACTGTACCCTATGCATCTCACGCCGTTCTATATTTTTCAAACACAAGCAAGGTATACCTAGGTGTTTGTGAGATGCTCTGGCTTAAATCTAGGGGAACATGATTTCTAGGGTAGATCCTAAACTAAGTCCAACTTTTAAATTCTAAGAAATTGGGATTTTGAAATCATTATTTCCCTAAAATTTTCAAAACAATTTAAAAGTGGTTTTGAAATTATACTCACACTTTTGAAAAAGTGACAAATAAGTGCTGAATGAAAGCACAAGTCAGCTAAATATAAGATAACCAACTCCAAGATACAACCAAAAAGGTGAGCAAGACATCCAGATCCAAAAAGTGATGACATATCCAGACAATCTAGAAAGATATAGTCACGCAGGCGGATCGTCAGCTGGAGGATCGGCAGCTAGGGGATCATCGGCTGGGGGTGGTGCAAGGGGCTGCTCGAGTGCACGCTGAGGTTGTCCATG
Source organism: Zingiber officinale (assembly GCF_018446385.1). Classification (NCBI taxonomy): domain Eukaryota; kingdom Viridiplantae; phylum Streptophyta; class Magnoliopsida; order Zingiberales; family Zingiberaceae; genus Zingiber; species Zingiber officinale. The sequence goes on from NC_055992.1 coordinate 128,480,860, forward strand.
GCGACGGATCTCATCTCGGAGAGAAGTGAACCCCGCAGCTATCTCGGATCGGAGGAAGCGATGACTCTCTCGAACAACGCGTCGAGTCTCGATGGACTGAACCTCAAGGCGGGCTAATCTGTCCTCGACAGAAAGTGATGTCGAAGTCGAGGGTCCGGCAGATGTGGAGGGCCCAGCAGAGGTGGACGGATCTGCGAAAAAGTCATCTGCCAGGAAGTCGGGCCACTCCTCACCCTCATCTGGTACGTCCTCGGCCTCTGGAGCACTAGGAGCAGCGACTGGCTGTGGTCGGCCCTTCCAGGCCAGAATCCCCTCGGCAGTGACCTCTGCACCCGCTAATCTAAGACTACGCTGACCTAACTCATCATATATAATCAGTGGTATGAGTGCCCCTCTGGTAGTGTCTATCCTAGAGGTGGAGAAAATTTGGGTCAGGATATGGCAGTAGGGCATATGAATCACTCCAGATGTGACTGTACTAGATGCCTGAATGATGTTATGAAACATGTGCAGTGCAATGTCTATGTCAAGGCACTGGCTATGGGCATACAAAAAGAATGAGTGGGATGGGCGCATCTTCGAGACGTCTCGAGATGTGATGAGCAGGATGCATGCTGTCAAGACTATGTACATAACATAGTCCTGAACTCGAAGGAGAGTGGGCCAGAACTCAGTCAGACCAATGGGTCTCTCCTCCCCAAAAAAATGCATGTAGATGTCGTCTAAGGTAATGTGGGAATAGGGATCACTGAAAGGCAGCTTCCTACTCGGGTAACATAAGAATGTACACTGAGACTCCCTGAGCTCTAAGCTAGTGCGAAGTAGGGAGGGAGTCAACTGAAGGTCAGTGCCACTAACTCTGGTGGAATAGGTGCTATCATCAACCTTTTCAAGGTTGTGATAGAACTGGGCACACAGGTCTTGATTCACTGTAGTGGTGCAGTCAACCAGTTTGGCTAGATGATAGTATTCTATCATCTGGACTGCGGGGAGATAAAATTTGGCAAAATATTCCCTACCAATATACCTAGGTTTAATGGACTCAAAGGTAAACCTAGCAAAATCTATCCTATGCTGTTCCGAGGGGAATCTAGGGTCCGCAGAAGGAACCCTAGCCGGTGTAGGATCCACAATGCGACGCTTCTTATTTTTGACATTACACAAGAAAAATAGCAAAACTAGCACGAAATTTATGTAACAGATGATTGAGAAGAGTTTGGAGTATACCTAGGAGACATTGCTAGGAGTAGAGGAGGAAGAGGTGGGTTGAAGGCGCCTTAGTTGGGGCGAAATCGCACGAGAACCTTGTGTTGTGTTTCAGTAGAAAACGAACAGAAGAAGCCTTCTGTTCGTGGTAAAATCGCGGAATGAAGGCGCCTTTGGAGGCGCCTCCGAGATGGTCCGAGGCGCCCTAATCAGGTCGGTGGGAAATTTTCTGCCGCTGTTGAGGGCGCCTCCCTTGTGTGGGAGGCGCCTCTGTTCAGGCGCCACGTGTTCCATTTTTTTTTTTATTTTCACCGTTGAAGAAGTTTATGATTAATTAAGTTTTGAGAGGTTATTAATTTCTATTAATTATGTTTTTAGATTAAGTATTAAAAGTTAATTTAATTTTAAAAAATAATTTTAAGTTAATTAATTTTGAAAGATAATTTTAAGTTAATTAATTTTGAAAGATAATTTTAAGTTAATTAATTTTGAAGAATAATTTTAAGTTAATTAATTTTGAAGGATAATTTTAAGTTAATTAATTTTAAAAAATATTTTTAAGTTAATTAATTTTGAAAAATATTTTTAAGTTAATTAATTTTGAAAAATATTTTTAAGTAAATTAATTAAAAAATGATTTAAGTTAATTAATTTTGAAAAATATTTTTAAGTTAATTAATTAAAAAAATGATTTAAGTTAATTAATTTTGAAAAATATTTTAAGTGAATTAATTTTGAAAAATATTTTATGTTAATTAATTTTGAAAAATATTTTTAAGTTAATTAATTTAAAAAATGATTTAAGTTAATTAGTTTTGAAAAATATTTTAAGTTAATTAATTTTGAAAAATATTTTAAGTTAATTAATTTTGAAAAATATTTTTAAGTTAATTAATTTAAAAAATGATTTAAGTTAATTAATTTTGAAAAATATTTTTTAGTTAATTAATTTAAAAAATGATTTAAGTTAATTAATTTTGAAAAATATTAATTTAAAAAATGATTTAAGTTAATTAATTTTTAAAAAATAATTAATTTTAAAAAAGTTTTAATTACGAGTTCAATTTTGAATTAGTTTTAATTACGATTTGAAAAAATAATTTTAAGTTAATAAAAAAATTTAAAATAATTAAATTTAATTAAGTTTGATTAATTTTTAAAATAATTAAGTTTGATTAATAATTAAGTTTGGTTAATTTTGAAAATAATTAAGTTTGATTGATTAAATGTTAAATTCATTTTTAATTAATTTATATTCATTAGTCATCTCACCTGATCTAAATTTTCAATCAGGGAATCCTATAATTGTTGTGAGATGAATTAATGTTTATTTTTAGAGTTTGGTTTAACTTTGTGTTAGATTCAGGTTTAGCTTTGGGTTCAACAAGTAGACATTGTTTGGATAAACTTCTGGGTATGGTGAGTCACTTGGATATCATTAAAGTAACCATGCCTTCGAGGTTTTCCAAATAGTACTACCCATTGGACTTAGTACAAAACCTTGGTCTAACTAGTTAGGATCCATAAAGGATAGCTTCGGTTAGTTCCACTTAGCCAAACGTACCAGGTCGAAGCCATATCTTCCTAGACATGCGATGACTAAGCTTCCCCAACGTACTATCATCCAATACTTCACCAGTACCGTGAGTCAAGTTAAACCTAGCCCATTTTAATCTAACCTTAATTACCCTTTCGGGTAGTCTACTTTTATTTACCCTTATCGGGTTGATTTATTTCAGAGGTGCCAGATATTCTAGAGCCTTCCTTTGCAATTTGATTTAGAATGAATTTTCAATTGAATTTAGAATTTTTAATTGAATTTTTAATTTAATTTTAAATTTTTAATTGAATTTTGAATTTTTAACTTAATTTTAAATTTTTAATTAAATTTTAAATTTTGAATTATGTTCGTTTTATTAGTATTGTCTTTCTTTTTGCTCGTCATGGATCATAGCCTCGATATGGTCTATCGAGGTAGTGTATTTGATCCCTCGGGATCCAATATTGACCAAGTCCAACTTGATTAATCAATTTGGACTTGGGGACCCATGCTTGGACTGTTTTTCTATTTGCTTTTTGTACAAGAGATAAATAGGATTTATATTTTTTTCTTTGGTTTAAATCCTAAACCAGTTCTATTGTAAACGACTCTTTGTGTCCCAAGAATTAGTTCAAGATTCTTGGAACCTAAAGAAAACCGTTCTAGTGTTTTCTCCAGATCTTTGACTTGAGTTTTCAGGCTGGAATTCTCTTCTTCAAGTTTTTGAACTTGAGTTGAGTTTCCAGTCTGAGCTGGTTCAGTCAAAGGTTCGGAGTTAATCACTTCTTTAAGCACTTCTACTTCCTTTAGAAGTGACTTGACTCTAAGGTTTGATTTAGCTAATTTTCGTAACAAATAGTTAACTAAATTATTGAGTCGAGAGATACTTACAGAGGTATCGGGCCCTTCAGAAACGAATACGGATCCGTGGCTTCGCTCGGACTCGGCCTCCGACTCACTCTCGCTCTCGGACAGGTTGATCTGGTCCCGGGCCATCAACGCAAGTAAACTCGTCTGATCGAGTTCATCGTCGTCGTCTTCTGAGGAAGATTCATCCCATGTCACCTTCAGGGTCTTCTTCCTTCTCTGCTTCTTCGCTTCCTTTTGGTTAGGGCACTTGGCCTTGATATGCCCCTTCTGGTTGCATCCGTAGCAGATCACCTCAAATTTTACCTTAGAATTCGGTTGAGCCTCCTTGGATTGGACTACCTTCTTTAGGTCTCTTTTGTTGAAGCCTTTCTTCTTCTTGTAGAGTCTCTTTACAAGGTTCATGAGTTCAATGGTTAGTTCATTGTTTTCTTCATCTGAGTCGGTTTATGATTCCGGCTCCTGTTCGGTTCTTCATCGTGATCTAGATTCGCGAGCTCCACCGGTACCTGCAAGCAAAGCAATTCCTTTCTCGGAAGGCTGCATATTAGTCTGCTCATGAAGTTCAAATTCTGAAAATAGCTCGTCTAATCTAATTAACGATAAATCTTTGGAGACTTTGTAGGCATCTACCATTGATGCCCACAATATACTCCTGGGAAAAGAGTTGAGTGCATACCTTATGATGTCCCTATTCTCTACCTTTTGACCGATTGCGTGGAGGGAGTTGAGAATGTCTTGTATACGTGCGTGGAGTTGGTAGGCCGTCTCTGTTGGTGCAACCTTAGATCAAGGTTGACATGGATGACCCAACTCGAGTTGACTTGACTCGAGTTGTATTTTGATGTTTGACGAGAATCGAAAAGTTATATTTTGATGTTTGACAAGAATACAAACTTGGGAGATTGTGGGTGCAACCTTTGGTCAAGGTTGACCTGGTTGACCCGACTTGAGTTGACCTGATTCGGGAAAAGTCCAAGAATGGAGACTTGGCACGAAAGAGTCCAAGCAGGGAGCTTGGCACGGGAAAAAGTCCAAGTATGGAGACTTGGCACAGGAAAAGTCCAAGTATGGAAACTTGGCACGGAAAAGTCCAAGCAGGGAGCTTGGTACGGGAAAAAGTCCAAGCATGGAATCTTGGCACACGAGGTCAGAGAGGGCTCGGGAGCTCGTTCTCTGGACCAGACGAAGTCGGAGAGGGCTCGGTAGCTCGTTCTCCGGACTAGGTCAGAGAGGGCTCGGGAGCTCGTTCTCTGGACCAGACAGAGTCGGAGAGGGCTCAGTAGCTCGTTCTCCGGACTAGGTCAGAGAGGGCTAGGTAGCTCGTTCTCTGGACCGGATGAGGAAGTCGGAGAGGGCTCCGTAGCTCGTTCTCCGGAGTAGGTCAGAGAGAGCTCGGGAGCTCGTTCTCTGGACCAGACAAAGTCAGAGAGGGCTCGGTAGCTCGTTCTCCGGACTAGGTCAGAGAGGGATAGGTAGCTCGTTCTCTGGACCGGATGAGGAAGTCGGAGATGGCTCGGTAGCTCGTTCTCTGGACTAGGTCGGAGAGGACTTGGTAGTTCGTTCTCTAGATCAGGAAGGCTTTGGGGTTTAGGGTGGGAAGCTCTAAATCCACATGGGTATTGGATCATTCTGCTGACCGATCCAGTGATACTGTGGTTATCTGATCGGTCTGGTGATCGATCAGTAACCAAACAGTAGTTCACTGTAAGTTATCTGATCGGTCTGTAGATCGATCAGGACGCGATGGAACAATAGGGGGATCGGTCTGTGGACCGATCCACCTATAGGCTGATCGGTCCACTGACCGATCAGCCTAGGGCCTGATCGGTCCCATGACCGATCAGAGACCTTGAGGACCGATCAGGGTGGAGCCTGATCGGTCCAGGCCTAGCCGTTGAGTCACAACGGCTAGATTTCTGTGTCTTCTTTGTCTTCTTCACAGGTTGAGGTTATAAATCGAGGTTGAATGCCTCTACAAAAATACAGAAGAGAGCTTACTACTCTTGACTGCGATCTGAGCTTTGCTGAGCTCTTCATTCCTGAAGCTTCGTGTGAGCTTCCCTCAGCTGGTTCTCTGATCAGCTGCTGTTGGCATCCGTGAAGTTGCTGCTTCATCAACGGACCCCAGTTGACGAGAAGGCAAGCAAAACTTGGTAGGGTGTTTTTACATTCATATTGCCCTTGGTTTCTTGCTTTATTTCTTGTACTCCGATCTTGCTGTTGTAAAAGAAATTGTGGCGAGGTTTCTCCACCCAGAAGGAGTTTTTATTAGCCGGTTTTTTCGGGGTCTCATCCACCGACGGATTGATAGGATTCGTCCACCTTACAGACACGCCGAGGAGTAGGAGTATCATCTCTGAACCTCGTTATATCATCGTGTTTAAGGTTTGATCTTCTCCATTTCATTTCTACTTTTTATTTCCGCTGCGCTAACTCAAATTGTAGGAAGAAACAAGAAATTTGGGGTCGGCTATTCACACCCCCCCTCTCTAGCCGCAACCGAGGATCCTAACAAGTGGTATCAGAGCAAGGTTGCTTTTCGTCGGATTAACACCCGGGGGAGCACAAGCTAGAGAATGGATCGACTTGGAGAAGACGTCACGATTCCACCCTTCTACGATTGCGACGACTTCGCGTATTGGAAGGTAAGAATGAAGTATTTTCTTATGACTAACCTAGTAAATTGGAATTGTGTACAAATAGGTTTTATTCCTCCGGTGGATAAAGAAGGAGAACCTCTCGAGAAAAAGAAGTGGACGAAGGAACAAATCCACCGATCCATAATCAATGACGAGGTAATGAAAATCTTTGAATTTTTATTACCTAATGATATCTTGTGTAAGATAGGTGGATACAACGATGCCAAGGAGTTGTGGAACAACTTGGCTAAGTTCCATGAGGAGAGCTCCAATTCAAGTCATGAAGAGGAGTCAAGTGAGCCAAGTAGCTCACATCATGGAGGTATGGAATTAGAAGTTGAGGGCTACTCAACATCTAAGGAAGAAGAGGAGGAGAGTTCTTCTTCAAGATTGGTGCAAGAAGAAGAAGCCTCTACCTCCGGAAGGGATGAAGGAGAGAGCTTATATCCATCCTCAACCCTAGGCAACTCAAGCAACTTAATTTCAAGTAAATTACATATAATGTGTTTTGAGTGTAGGGAATATGGGTATTACAAAAGTAAATGTCCAAAGAGGATTAGGAAGACTCCACCGGCGCCAAAGGTCAAGGAAGCCGGAGTCCCGATACGCAAGGGCAAGGAGCACGTGGTGTGCTTCCAATGCAAGCAAAGGGGACATTATAGGAGCCAATGTCCGAGGGGGAGGCAACCTCACAAGGACAAGAGACCAAGCACATCTATGGGGGGAGCTAAGGCAAACCCTAAGGTACCCTTTAAGGCACATTCTTGCAATTCTAATAAGACACATGCTAGTAGCTTTATTGCAATTGTCAATAATGATAAGCATGATAACCATAGAAACCGATACATGTGCTTAGGTGCCAAACATGTTAGCCTAGATAAGGACAATACTAGAAATGTCAACCCTAGAATTAACTCATCTAAGGTTAAGGAAAACCTAAATAGGAATCCCAAAATAACTAGACATATGCCTAGGAATACCTCAAAGAAAAATGATAAATTAAAGCTTGAGGTATTAAAGAAGGAAAATCAAGTCATGAGGTCAAGACTTGACACTTTAGAAAAGACTCTTAGGAATTTGGAAAAGTCAACTCTAGGGTCTAAGGGTCAAAAACCAAAGCCCAAGGAAATGAGAGGCTTGTGTCACAAACCTAAGTCTCAAGTGGTCAAGCCCACTTATCGTGATGTTCCATTCGATTATGGAATAAGACCTAGGGCTAGGAAGACCATCACCAAGGTCATAAGGGGAGTCACCCCTAGAGTTGATCTTGATGAGTCCCAAATGACCAAGGCTTTAAAGCCTAGGAGGGTCATTAGGAGGGTTGCTAGGGAAGTCATCCCTAGTGAATATTTAGTGAACCCAATGAGCTCAAATAGGTATTGGGTTCCTAGGAGCGTGATTCTATCACGCTAGATGGGTGTGCCAACCTTAATTGGATAGGTAGTTAATCTAATTATGACAAAAGGTGGCATTTTAGGAATTTTCAAGGTGTAATCAAGCCTTGAAAATGAAATTAAAAATTATTCCTAAGGTGATTAGGATGTGCCAACCACATTTGAGGAGTTTTCTAGGGTCAATCTAATTGACACATAGTGATCTAAAAATCTTTAGTATATGATTTTAGGTCTATTACACTTAGGAATATAGAATTTATGGCAAAATGATCAAAATTATCAAAAATGGCAACTAAAGCTAGAATTAGGTATTTTCTATACCTTTATATGTTATTTGCCATATACTGTTTGCCATATGCCATGTCATGACATCATATTCAATTTATTATCATTTGAAATGCCATGATAATGCTTAGGTTAGTTATATGTCATGCCTTATTTAAGTTTCATACTTTATGCCATGACATCATGACATTGGCACGTGTTTCCACTTATGAAATTATTTTATGCCATGTCATCATCTCTTGCATTTATGATCAATTAATTTAGTTTAAGGATAAAAACATAATTTGATATGGAGATCAAATTGTTGATTAGAAAATGCATGAGAACTTAGCTTAAGATGACCTAAACCTATATCTCACATCAAAATTGACCTGGATGTATTTGATACACCTTAGATGTGTGTGAGATATTAGGATTATGAGTTAGGATCAAGGTGCATAGTTCTTGTACCTAGATGAGCCTAATTCGAAATTGAGGATCATAGGGAAAACTTACGTACAAGTCATGTACATTTAGCTCTAAGATTGTGGTCCTAAATTGAATGATTTAAGATCATTTCAAAATTGATTTGAAAAACCTTGATGAAGCTTTTCTAGTGATAGCATTCATCATTGAGCAAGTTGATACAAAGATGGATTAACCTTGAGCTATTTCAAAGTCTTTCGAACTTTGTATCAAGATTTAAAAATGGAAGTTATTTTCATAGAAAACTATTTTTCCATGATAATATATGTTATGAGGAATGTATCCTCAAAATTTTACAATTTTTAGAATTTTCTGTGATTTTTTAGGGGTTTCTGAATTTCGGGAGAAAAATAAAAAATTCTTATCAAAGAGTTGCGGACCGATCAGAGAAGATCCTGATCGGTCCAGGGAAGTCTGGATCGGTCACTGGACCGATCCAGGGTAGTGTGGATCGGTCTGGTGACCGATCCAGTGAAGTTCTGATCGATCTGGTGACCGATCAGAGCGTGCCAAAATACTGATTTTCGACTGTTGTCTGAAAATTCGGCTATGGAAGTTGGTGCTTTAAATTTCTGAAGGGTTGAAACTCTCCAAGACATTGTTGGTGCAATGGAGTTGACCTTTAGGGGGAGCTTTACCTATTGGTCAAGGGGGAGTTGACTTTTAGGGGGAGTTTTTACTCGTCAAGATTTCTGAGGATGAGTGATATGGGATTATCACTAAGGGTTTCAAGGGGGAGAATGTTGTTTTTAGTATCAAGGGGGAAATTAAGGGTTTCAATGAAAGGTATGGGACTTTCATTAGGAAGAAACTCTTGACCTTAATTCACTCTTTTTGATGTATGTCAAAAAGGGGGAGAATGTCTAGAGAATGTTTAGAGAATGCTCAAGGAAGAACATTGGAGAACTATTGGAAAACCTAAGTTAGGTTATCGAGTTAACCTAACTTGATTATGATTTTTGTCAAACATCAAAAAGGGGGAGATTGTTGGTGCAACCTTAGGTCAAGGTTGACCTGGATGACCCGACTCGAGTTGACTTGACTCGAGTTGTATTTTGATGTTTGACGAGAATAGAAAAGTTATATTTTGATGTTTGACAAGAATACAAACTTGGGAGATTGTGGGTGCAACCTTTGGTCAAGGTTGACCTGGTTGACCCGACTTGAGTTGACCTGATTCGAGAAAAGTCCAAGTATGGAGACTTGGCACGGAAGAGTCCAAGCAAGGAGCTTGGCACGGGAAAAAGTCCAAGTATGGAGACTTGGCACAGGAAAAGTCCAAGTATGGAAACTTGGCACGGAAAAGTCCAAGCAGGTAGCTTGGCACGGGAAAAAGTCCAAGTACGAAATCTTGGCACACGAGGTCAGAGAGGGCTCGGGAGCTCATTCTCTGGACCAGACGAAGTCGGAGAGGGGTCGGTAGCTCGTTCTCCGGACTAGGTCAGAGAGGGCTCGGGAGTTCGTTCTCTGGACCAGACAGAGTCGGAGAGAGCTCGGTAGCTCGTTCTCCAGACTAGGTCAGAGAGGGCTAGGTTGCTCGTTCTCTGGACCGGATGAGGAAGTCGGAGAGGGCTCCGTAGCTCATTCTCCGGACTAGGTCAGAGAAAGCTCAGGAGCTCGTTCTCTGGACCAGACAAAGTCGGAGAGGGCTCAGTAGCTCGTTCTCCGGAGTAGGTCAGAGAGGGCTAGGTAGCTCGTTCTCTGAACCGGATGAGGAAGTCGGAGAGGGCTCGGTAGCTCGTTCTCTGGACTAGGTCGGAGAGGGCTTGGTAGCTCGTTCTCTAGATCAGGAAGGCATTGGGGTTTAGGGTGGGAAACTCTAAATCCACATGGGTATTGGATCGGTCTGCTGACCGATCCAATGATACTGTGGTTATCTGATCGGTCTGGTGACCGATCAGAAACCAAATAGTAGCTTTCTGTGGGTTATCTGATCGGTCTGGTGACCGATCAGTAACCAAACAGTAGTTCACTGTAAGTTATCTGATCGGTCTGTAGACCGATCAGGACGCGATGGAACAATAGGGGGATCGGTCTGTGGACCGATCCACCTATAGGCTGATCGGTCCACAGACCGATCAGCCTAGGGCCTGATCGGTCCCATGACCGATTAGAGACCTTGAGGACCGATCAGGGTGGAGCCTGATCGGTCCAGGCCTAACCGTTGAGTCACAACGGCTAGATTTCTGTGTCTTCTTTGTCTTCTTCGCAAGTTCAGGTTATAAATCGAGGTTGAAGGCTTCTACAGAAATACAGAAGAGAGCTTACTACTCTTGACTGCGATCTGAGCTTTGCTGAGCTCTTCATTCTTGAAGCTTCGTGTGAGCTTCCCTCGGCTGGTTCTCTGATCAGCTGCTGTTGGTATCCGTGAAGTTGCTGCTTCATCAACAGACCCCAGTTGACGAGAAGGCAAGCAAAACTTGGTAGGGTGTTTTTACATTCATATTGCCCTTGGTTTCTTGCTTTATTTCTTGTACTCCGATCTTGCTGTTGCAAAAGAAATTGTGGCGAGGTTTCTCCACCCAGAAGGAGTTTTTATTAGCCGGTTTTTCCAGAGTCTCATCCACCGACGGATTGATAGGATTCGTCCACCTTACGGACACGCCGAAGAGTAGGAGTATCATCTCCGAACCTCGTTATATCATCGTGTTTAAGGTTTGATCTTCTCCATTTCGTTTCTACTTTTTATTTCCGCTGCGCTAACTCAAATTGTAGGAAGAAACAAGAAATTTGGGGTCGGCTATTCACACCCCCCCTCTCTAGCCGCAACCGAGGATCCTAACAGTCTCATCTTCCTACATTTTTAGATTATACAATTTATTAAGTAACAAGCCACGTTTACTTACTTTTGTGTCAGAGGTTCCCTCGTGGAGTTCGATCAGCTTCTCCTAGAGCTCTTTTGCTGATGTGAACGGACCAACTCTATTGAGCTCCTCCTTGGCCAGTCCGCATTGGAGGGTGCATGTCGCTTTGGCATCAGCTTCCACCTTCTTGATTATGGTTGATTCTCATTTTTCGCAGGGTGTTGGCTTGCCGTCTTCATCGGATGACAGTTGTAGTCCAGTCTTGATTATCATCCACGTGTCGAACTTTGTCTTGAGGAAGGTTTCCATTCGCCCATTCCAATATCCGAAGTCTTCTCCGAAGAAGAGTGGGGGGCGAACGATGCTGAAACCTTCTTGTTGGGTCATTTAAAATCCTGAATGACAAAAACAATAACACCGGTTCCAAGACTGGGTCTTGGATTAGCAGTGAGGGAGAAAGAAGGAAAAACGAGCTCGAGTGGTATTGTACCAACCTCGAGCAAAACCGATTCGATAAAGAAATTAGAATGTAGCTATTAAGCTAATTCTAATTTGACTCCGACAAGACTGAAAATACCACGAAAAAAATGTTTTGAATAGTGGTTGCACTGATTTAAAACGACCCCGCTCTGATACCAATTGTTGGATCGAAAAGCGCTAAAGGGGGGGGGGGGGGGTTGAATAGCGCTCGCGGCTATTTCGTTCGTTTCGGAATCGTAAGAATAATCGAGTAAATAAATGCAGCGGAATAAAAACAAACACAGAGGAACACGAGAAGTTACTTCGTTCGGAGTCTATCTCGTTCCTACTCGAAGGACCGCGGTCGTTGACCGCTTCCGGTGGGCAACAACTATAAGTTCGAAAATACTACAGATTGAGTACAATAGACAGAAGTTAAAATATATCGACAACACTTAATAAATAGCAAATTCGGAGCTTTAGGTCGTCGGGATGTTTCTACAGCACTTCGGGGTCGTTGAGTTCGCAGCTTGTCGTAAGAGAATCGCTTTATGGAAGTTGTACAGAGCTGTTGGTCGAAGTCCCCTTATAAACAGTGCTGGAGGCGCCTCCAAGCCTGTCCGAGGTGCCTCAGGCCGTCGAGTCGCACGGGTGGATCAGCGCAAACCTGGTCGCACCTCATCCCTCTGAAGGCGCCTCCAAGCTTCCTCCGAGGCACCTCCAACTCTTCTGGACAGCTGGCTTCGGCTAGCACCCGAGGCGCCTCCAAGCCCCATGGAGGCACCTCAGACACTGTTCATCCGAGGTTTGAATTGCTCCTTTGTTCCTGCAAATTGTGTTAGTCCCAAACACAAATCCTGCAAAACAAAGTTAGCACAGAAATAATATTATAGATAAACTTGACAATCGTCGGACTGTCCGGGTCTGACTTTAGATTTCCGACCGGAAACCCTAGGTCGACCCGACACCTACTATTCCTTCTGCGGGGAACGCGTCCTCACTTACTCCACTCAGGAGATTTACCTGTTGCCAGTACGATCCTCCAGATCGACTGGACTTTTGCTCGGTGCTCGATGCTTCCGGACTTTCTGCTGGACGTCCGCTTCCCGGCTGGTCCAGTCTTTCACCTGGTTCGCGACACCAGGATTTTTCACCTAGGGTTACCCCTCTAGGACTTTTGCCTGAAGGACTCGACCCACCAAGACTTTCCGTATAGGGTTACCACCCCCTAGGGTTTTCACCTTGCCTAACCACAGTTAGGGCTTTTACCTAAGTACACTTAGGATTTTCCTGCAATCTCATTTAGACCGTTAGATCACCACACATCTTAACTTTGAATCGTTTGTCATTATCAAAACTCAGGTTCGATCGTCAGATGCTTCCCGCACCAACACTAAGAAGGTGGAGTTTGATCTTACCGTTTGCCATGAACTCGGTCTACTACTTTTTATTCGAGAGATGCTCTTCATTTTATTCTCCATTCTCATCTACAGGTACTTCAAAATCAAATTTCATAGTTAGTAAAATATTAAAATCAGTTTTAAAGTATACCTCCATTTTTCACTTCTATAACGTGAACTCCACCTCGAATTTTGGCGAGTAGATGCTAAATCCAGCCATCTTTCTTTTGCTTTAGTTGACGATTAGTTCTTCTAAAGCGCACCTCACTCTGATATCAACTGTAGGCCCATGTTAGGCCGGCTAAAGAGGGTGAATAGCCTTGAAAAAAAAAGTTAGATAAATCCTTTGGTTACAACCTAGATAATTATTAATCCAAGGCAATTTAAAGCTTACTGATCCTGTCCAAAGATCGTGAAGAAGGTTAGCTGGGGATGTGGCTCCTTGGTCGACCGCATGAAGACTCCATTCCGCTCTGCAACATAGAAAATGCTAGTGCTGGGCCAGGGAAGGGGTCCCCGGTGTTAGGCCTCTGACGCTCAAGTCAGTCACCGGAACAGTAGAAAACAGAGCAATGTATCAATAGTGAAAGCACAAGCGTGAATGGTGAATAACACATACCTCTGCAGGTGCATGGACCCCCTTTATATAATGCCTTAGTGGGCGACGTGTACCATCCTCAAGGCACGAGCATGCTTTCCCAACCGTCTTATGAAAGGACATTCAGAAAAGTATCTCTGACATCATACCTTAATAAAACATGTAAATCTTCGATGAAACAATAGAAGCTTCCATCGTACGATTCATCTGTTGATCATGCCTTGTTGTCAGCGACATTACCTCCCAAAGAAATATTAAGAGATTAGGGAATGGCCCCACTGTTTGGCCAAGCTAGGTAGCCGCTCGGTCGGGATTCCTCCGCTCGGTCGACATCTGCCGCTTTTCCTGTCAATGACTTGATTCAGTAGATTATTTTCGCCCGACCAGACAAGCGCTCCGACCACCTTAACATTCCTTTGATCCGTAATGAGGATATGATGTTCTTGCTGTAATCCTCCTGGCCGGACGGGCGTTCTGCTCAAACAAGCCACTTGGAAAATCGGGCACTTCATGCCCGATCGACAATTGGCGTCGATTTCCGCTCGGTCGTCTTTGGTGGGATCGTTGACCACGTCGACCATCGTTGACCACCTTGACTTTGACTTCCACATTGACTACTATCTCCGCCTTTGACCCACGCTTGGTGGGCCCCCTTTATCGCGACATCACTTACTAAAAAACTCCTTTGTTGAAGGCAAAGAAGCCTCTTACATACTTTGAAAGCTCAGGAATTACTAGAAAGATGAATACAATAATTGTTGATTAATTTCTAACTTTAGGAGGTTTTTTATAGCCTCCTGGAAAAAGTTAGCATTACTTAGAGACACCTCCAAAGCCATCTACTTCTAAGTGGATAAAGATTTATCTACTCTTCAATGATTAACCAACAACTACTGTTTATTGGAGGTACCTCTATCCAATCATCATAATTAGTACATCAAGTTATTGACATTACCTTAGTTGTTTTATCATTTAATATAAAATTACTACAATACATTTATCACTTGATTTGCCAAATTGAACAATCCATCTCATCATTTGTAATCCCAATTACATTAAATAATTGACATTTAATGTGTATTAAAGAATGAGATTATTGAACCATAAACAATAGCTTTAGCATTAATCCCTAATACAAAATCAAGATGGGCATACTCTTCCACATACTGAACTGTTAGCTTATCCACGTCATGCAACTTGAGGTCATCTAAGAGTTGTAAAACATCTTCGACATCGGAGAGCTCATCCCGGCCGCCATAGCTAAGAAACAAAGGAAAATCCTTTGGAATGTTCGACATGTCATAGGGCGGGGGATTCACTTGGTTGTAGTGCTTCATGTTAGCCGTCTTGCTTCCGTAATCGTATTTCGTTATCACTCCATCTCTCACCACTGTAAACATGTGTTAGGATGCGTTCGGGTTATCGATAGTTGGCACAATGATGTACATCTTGAAACCATGTAAATGTGAAGCTAAACACAACCAATTCACTACTTAGCTTAGCCTATTCGAACAATAAGAACCCTCTACATAATCGACATATGCATCGGAAGTAAGACCTTAAGAAAGAACTTACTTTGAGCTAAATGAATTAAATTCTTTATCGATGTTGGTTGCGGTTCATACTTCAAATAGTATTCCACGGCGGTGTGATTGAGGCAGCAATTGTTCCCTATCATACACAAGAAATGACGCACTGATGGATATTTAATTCAAATAAAAAATATTTGATATCTACTGAAATAATTGTTGGAAGAAAAATGTTGGAAGATATGTTTGATGATAGGTTCCCTCCAAGATTTTAATTCCGAATTTTAATTTGTGCCCATATATGCCCATTTTGATTTATATACATAAATATGTTCCATTTGATCACCAATCAAAGAAACCATGTTTTATGTACATCCTTTAATAAGCCTATCAAAGTTCTTCTTCCTTTTCAATATGGGACTAAACATATAACACTAGCTATATTCAACAATAATTACTAAAAAGAAGGAATAAAACAACAATGAACATTTGAATTATATATATATATATATATATAATTTTTAAGAAAACAAATATAAATAATACCTGAAATCGCTGCCACTAAATCAAAGCAATCCACACCTGGATAATCGCACAATTTATTAAGGAAATCTGATGAAATCTTCCTGATGCAAAATTTGCATTTATATAATTATACTCTAAGAGAATCAACATATATGTAACTGCTTAAACTCTAATCACAAGTTTAAGTAATCATTACGATTTGAGATTAAATTCTGATACCCCGAGCCATTTAATAACCTGAAAAAAAAAATCAGTAAAAACTTCATTAAGTCCCTCTTTCACTTGCATAAACAGAATTGTGATGCTTGGTCACAAAACTATGGTCTCACGACGAAATTGATAGTATCGCGTGACGTCTAGTTTTATCGGAGAACGAATTCGATACATACATCTGCAACAAATACTCTGGCTGCAAGCTTTCCCAGTCGAGTAGTGATGTGAGACAAGTAAGCAATTGGACTGAGAAGAGCTGCTGATTTCATCTTGTCTACAAGCTTCCCTTGAGACAAAGATGACAAAGCTATCAAAGTGCCCTGCATAGTGAAGTATTGCCATGTAATTAATTCCAAATATGAATTTATCTCCTTTTTGATATCAAAATAAATTATAATTAGTAGTTTCATGATTAATTAGTATATATGTAAATTAATTTTTACCAGAGAATGGCCAACATAATCCACCTTCTGGCCGGTTTGTTGGTAGACAAAGTCCAAGATGGCAGGGAGATCATAAGAGGCCAGTTCATCCCAAGAAAAAGAC
Source organism: Zingiber officinale (assembly GCF_018446385.1). Lineage (NCBI taxonomy): Eukaryota > Viridiplantae > Streptophyta > Magnoliopsida > Zingiberales > Zingiberaceae > Zingiber > Zingiber officinale. Next base: position 128,497,333 of record NC_055992.1, read on the forward strand.
CAAAATGCCTGTTAATTAATCAATTAATTAATTGATAATACAGCAATATAATTAGACAACTAGCTAGATATTGTAATTAGTAGTTTAATTAGGAAAATGAATTAAGTACCTGATCAGTTATGTTGAGAGAAATGTGAGTAGGGCTCCACGTTGTTCCTCTTGTGTTTGCTATCCACACATCAAATCCATTGTCTGCCAAGATGAAGGCTAGTGACTCCTCTGGTGAATTCAGCGCCCAGCTCATCCCATCCTGAAATTCCAATTAATACAAAATAAATAAATAAATAAATAAATAATTTTTATTTATTAGATAAGAAAAAAAAATGTACCACGAGAATTCCATGCTGCAATAGCACTGGCTGCCTTTTCTGGCCTTCTCGATCGCTGTCACGTCCTTGTGGAATTCTTTGTAAGCCAAGAATGTATCCATCTTCAGTTTGAACCTTCCATAACACATCAATTCACATTAATTTTGGGAAAATAGAAAACACACACGAACAATATCTCTCTACACCTTGTACTCTTGGCACTTGTAACCCTGAGGAATCACTGCCAACTCGCATAGGCTATCGTTTGTCGCCCCTCCAGACTGCCAACCCCTTCCGTTTAAGCTCCGCGCTCCAACTAGCACTTGTGGTGGGGCAATAAGGAAAAGATAGAGGAGGAGGAGGAGGGGGAGAGCAGAACAAGTGGTGTGTGAAGCCATGTACATGTTTGAGAACAAAGCTTGGTGGGAGACACACACATGTATATATATTTATAGTGTTGATGTGGTGTTGTGTAGAAGGAAGGAAAATTATGGCTCTTCCTTTGGCATGATAACTCCTAAAAGTGCGGGCTTTCTTTTGTATGGCTTTTAGTGATTCCTTCCTCACTAGCATAAGAAGAAAGTGGATTGGCATTTTACGGTTTAATTGGAAGCTTTATTCTAATAGCAAGTATAATTGGTGTTGATTTAATTTTGCCACTGAGGACGACACTACAAGAATAATGGTCTTTAAGGGTACACATAAATGCCCTTATAATTTATTTTTAATGACACTTTGGCATGATAACTCCTAAAAGTGCGGGCTTTCTTTTTTATGGCTTTTAGTGATTCCTTCCTCACTAGCATAAGAAGAAAGTGGATTGGCATTTTACGGTTTAATTGGAAGCTTTATTCTAATAGCAAGTATAATTGGTGTTGATTTAAATTTGCCACTGAGGACGACACTACAAGAATAATGGTCTTTAAGGGCACACATAAATGCCCTTATATTTTATTTTTAATGTCACTTATGTTTTAGTGACATTACCGAAAAATACCCTATAAAGTGATGTCGTCTTAGATCCTCCTTGCATTCCTGACATTTTATAATGTCATTATACTAAATCAACAGTATAAAAATGTCAATAAAAATCCTATTTTAATGACATTTATATATGTCTTGTTATTATCATAATAAGGACACATTTAAATGTTACCTAAACTCATTTATTTTGACATTTATAAGTGTCCTATAAATTTTTATAAGGACAGTAAAAGTTGTCAGTAATTATAATTTATAAGATCATTTTAAAATGTCACTTTAAATAATCTATAATGACATTAATAATTGTTATTTATAATAATTTATAAAGACATTAAAAATTGTCACTACAAGAATAATTATTTAGAATTTATAACCTGAATTCAAAATTTATACATCATCACAATACATCCATCATTTAGAATAAAATACAATTAAAAGTGCTAATATGAAATTTTTATTCATCTAACACTAACTTGAGTCAAATTAAAAAATACAATACTAATGATAAGTCATTTACATCCAAAACTAACTACACACTACACTCAAACTATTAAATTTTAGACTAACAAAGTCTTGTGAATAAAAACACAATTAGTTGGACCATCTTCAACCATCATATTGTAAGCAAAATGCATGTACCTGCCATCTACAAATACAATGCATATATTTGTATTAGTGAAATAAAACAATGAAAATAAAAAGTTAATAAAATAATTCATTAGATATCATACCAAATGAGAAAAATGCAAAGTATCAATCCACCTAATAGTAGTCTTCGTTTACTGTCAACTGCAAATACATTTCATATTAGTTTAAAATTATAATACCACAATAAATATAATAAATTAATAATATTTCAATGAAAGGTTAAAAGCATACCAAATGATATGGGCAAGCTATCATTCCTCCAAGTGTATTCTCAAACCTCTGTAAAAAATCATAAGATCTAATTAAACTCTCTTCTGGTTCTAGGGCAACTTGTACTTGTAGTTTACACCAATTTGTTCCTAGTGTCTGTCTTCCTATTGTAGTATTTGGATCCATGCTATGAAGCAATCCTTTTGTCACATTTTTTGTTGAATCAAATAAACTTTTGATCAAGACAGAACATCCAATCTACATGAAAGTGCAAAAGAGAATAAAAGTTTAAAGATGTGTGGAATATATAATAATAAAAAAAAGAAATTAAACAACCCTTACATGTAAAGATGGACGAGAAGGAATAGAAGTGTGTGGATTACTACTTGATGATGTGTGTTGACTATTATTGTAATTTGAAATAGGATTTTGGTTTGTTTGATCAGAAAACTTTGCTTCTAACATTGCAATATGTTGGCCATGCTTTTTAACTTGTTCATCCATTTTTTCTAATTTTGTCTTCTGTTTCATCACTAGTCGATTGCATGTGCCACGACTAGGAACTTCTCCCCATAAATCAGATGGACTAACACCATCACCAAGCATACGTACTCGCCAGGTCTATCTGGTCCGATAATTTGAGCAAATATATCATTTAGACTCACCGGATCATTAGAATCTTCAGGAAGTTGATTTGTTTGTTCATTCATTGCAACCTTTACAAACATATGACATGTTGATACTTATTTAACACATAATGATAATTAAAACAAAGCACTTTAAATTAATAAATTGAAGAGTATAAAGTAGTTTACCAATCTTTCTGCTACAACATTGCTTGAGGGACTTCCATTGGCATGAGTAAAGCAAGCCTGAAATAATTCGACTCGTGTGGAGGGTGCCCCTTTTCTTTTTCATAAAAATATATTTAGTTATTAGTTTCTACATTCAAATGCACATAGAATTATAACACGAATAAGAAGAATTACCAATTTATGTTGCACTTGAGCAAAAGATGTCCTTCCAGTAGTCTGATTCATTATCTTTTGTTTTCTAGTAGCTTTATTTTTTTTCACTCCTTTCATAATATATTAATTACACTCAATAAACAATATAAAAGTCTACATAACATTTGGATCAAATTATTAATCTAAATAAAAACATATTGTCTACCTTTGATTTTTCTATGCTCCAAAATGCAACTAGTCTCATATATTGTTCTGCATAAGCTCTTTCATCTCTCTGTTGTAACAAAACTCGAATTGATAACTCTGGATCATAGTATGTTTTTTTTTAGTTCATATTTCCCGTTTCTCTTTTTTTTTTGCTATTGATCGTAGTGTCCAATTTTCAGTTCCTGGAGGAAGGTCGTATTTTTCCTTCAAAAAAATAGACAAATTATCTTTGCATAAATTAAAAGTCTTAAACGTGAAAATTACACAAAAGTAATTTAGTTACCTTTATAACATTTAACATGTCTTTTTTTTTATCCGTTGACATTTTATGTCAATCTTCCACATCAATTGGACAATACTTACCATTTCTTGCCAAAGATCCCAAGAAATCAGTAAATTTATTTCTTTTTGTTCCTATTGGGCGTCCCATATCATCACATGAAATCTTAATGCGTGGTAGTGTGTTAGGTCGACCCCAAATTTCTTTCATAAATGTGGGACCTTTTTTTTTCCTATTAATATTATGAAGTCCACTTTCACTATCTGTACACAAAAAAAATATATAAGACATAATAAAAATAATATAATAAATTATTATATTATTCATATATGTTACCTTCATTAGATTTTTCATTCATATCAATATTTTGATTTGGAACTTAAAGTCATGTTTTCAACATATGAGATATTATCTTGCACATCGACATGAAGTTGATTTGAAAGTGTATCTCTTTGGTTATTCAACGTACCTTGTATATTTTGACTATCTGTGAAAGTATTGATTCCAATAAAAATATAAAAAATAAGAATTGAATACAAATAGGTAATAAATTTATGATGAATAAAATGAGATATTACCTTACTCAATTGAATGTAGATCAGTGTGAATTGTACTCATAGTTGGTGGTTGCATATCTACCTCAGGTTGAAGTATAAAACGAGATTTCCTCTTACTTCGACGCTTAGGAGTCATTCCTACTACAAACAATAGTTAATTACAAATTATAGATAATAAATCACTCAAAGGAAAAAAGAAAGAATGCATCTACTATCAGAGAGAGTACATCTTTTCCTAGATAAATCATCAATTTTATGTCCATATAAATCATCAATTTTCCCAACAAGTTGTACTTCAGTAGCTAAATGAATAGTTAGAGTTTATAGATGCATTATATGTTATCTCTCCATGAGTTATCCAGTGAGTATAATCTTTGATAAAACCATCGACCGTCAAATGATCATAGGCAATTTCTCTTGAAGCAAATATACCAATTTTACACCGTGTACAAGGACATAAAATCATTCCATTTATGTTTGCATTAGCAAATGCAAAATGTAAAAAACTCTCAACTCCATTTCTATACTCCATGGTTTGTCTTGGTAAAAACATCCAACTCTTATCCATTATAATTCTACAAAAAAACACTTGTTAAAATAAATATAACATCCAAATATTAAAAATGCATGGGGTGTACTAAAAAATCCACTAAATACTAATATTGTCATAACTATCTAGTATAAGAGATAAGATCCATAATCAGTTGTATAATAGAGTTGCATAACTAGTTAAATTTGGGGGGAAAAATATATCACAAGTAGCATGCATGGTATAATTATGAGAAGTTTTAATTAAACAATGATGCTATAGTTTTTTTAAAATTGAGCATCAAACACAATTAAATACTTTCTCAGATATTCAGTCAAGTCATAAATTCAAGAAGATCTTATATATCAAAATTTCTATAGCTATTAATAACTTAAATAAGAACTTTGCATGCAAGTATGTTGTCACCATTGGCTTGATCTGATAAAAAAATTAATCAGACACATGCATGCATGGTGGCTAATGATTTGATAAAAAAATAATCGGGTGCATGCATGCAGAAGCCTGAGGCATTCATGGCTGCCTTGTGAGCAATCACTACTCGGCGAGGCAGCAACGCACAGTTGTTCGTCGGGCAGCGATGCGTTCATGACCGCTACCCTGCCTAGCAACAATGTGGTCACACTTGAATCGACCGCACACCAAGCAGCGACTCGTTGCCTGGCGAAGCAATGGTCGCCTTGAATGAGACCGCTCTTGAACCTGCCACACGAGAAGCGGTTGCTCGTTGCCTCGAAAGGCAACGGTTGCCTCACGAGCTGTCGACGCTTGTTCCTTTGCTGCCATCTTTCAAGCGGCTGACGCTCTGTGCCTTCTCGTCGGCGAGGGAATATTTTCTTTTTTGCTGAAGAAGAAATAAATTGTTGAAGTTACCTTTCCGCAAAGAAATCCTCGTTTGCTGCAGAGAGAAAGGAGAGACGTTGCGATCCAGAGAGGAAGGAAGCAACGCTGCAGTGTAGGGAGGAAGAAGACGGCATGCAGAGAAGGAGACGGCGTGCTGAGAAGGAGACGGCGTACTAATGATTTAGGGTAAAGAAAATCAACTCTTATAAAATTAATATGTTTATTAATTTATAAGTATAATGACATTTATAAAATTTGTCACTATAAAGGGTCTAATTATATATTTTATTTTTAAAGTTAATCTGTTTTAATAAGTGCCATTAAAATATATTTATAATTATATTTTTAAATAAATGTCATTAAGAAAATATCACAATAAGACATTTTTCTTGTAGTGCGAGCATAGAGGATAATGATGAGCAAATGGTCTTATCGGTTTACTTAGCTTTCATGGAAGATAATCATTGCTAAGCAAGAAACTCGTTTAATCTGCATTAATTTACTTGCCATTTTTCATATTTGTTCACCTTTATTTTAAATCGTTTGGCTAGTTTCAGTACTTACGATTTTGATTGCAACTTCTTTGGCATGGCATGGCACGGTATGGCATGGCATCAAGATCGTTTGGCTATACGCTGGCGTTTGATTGAGACCATGAACTTTGGGGAGTAAATTAAAGCTTACGTTGTCAACCATTTCTATCTATATATAGATATATATACACACGATGATAAAAGGTGAATAAGCTCACTACCAGCGAGATATATATGCACAGACGCTCACAGAGATAGTGTCCACAACTATTGAAAAATCAAGGTGCCCGGTGAAAAGTTTTTTAAAAATCACTTTACAAGATGTCTTAAAGATTCTCTTTAAGTTAGTTAACTTATTTTCTAAGCTGTTTTTAACTCCCCCAAGTAATCTTGAAAATTTTCTATTATCAAAATTTTTTTTGGTCATTCTATTTAGCATATTTTTTCCATATATTATCTATTCATATTTTTTATGAATGTCAATGGGGGAGGTTTAGGTGGATTAAGTTAGCAAAATACCAAGCATAACATCAAAACAAGACTAACTTAAAAACCATGTCATTTATTTTTTGCATATTATTTTTTTTCCTAACTTAACTCAGGTTGTCATTGCATCAAAAAGGGAAAGATTGTTGGTGCAGGTTGTACTAACAGTCTAACTCAGGTTTTGATGAATGACAAAGTAAGTTAAGTTAGGAAGACTAGAAAGAGGACAAGATAGAATATGAGAATAATAATAAATTTTATTGTTCGTTGATATTTATATTAAGGATGATATAATATATAATGTTTAAAAAGTATTTGGTTAATTAACTATTTAATAAATAATAGAAGAATAATCCTAATACTAATTTGATTTGATCAATCCGTAGATTCTCTTTTATCTCTTTTACCTCCCCCCCCTCCCACGACAATCGTAACGGGAGATCATTGACGTTGAGTTTGTTTGCTAACTTGTTAAAACATTATCTGGATAATGGCTTAGTAAAGATATTAGTGATTTGATCTTCAACAAAAATATAAGAGACGGATAATTGTTGAGTTGTCACACGTTCATGAACAAAATGAAAATCAATTTCCACATGTTTTGTATGAGAATGAAATATTGGATTTGCTATAAGATATGTTGAACTAATATTGTCGCACCAAATTTTTGCTGTAATATTTGATGTAAGATGAAGTTCAGAGAGAAGTGATTGAAGTCAAATTATTTCAGACGTTGTATTTGCTATAGCTTTATATTCGACCTCAGCACTTGAACGAGATACCGTAGGTTGCTTTTTCAAATTCCATGAGATAAGGTTTTGTCTAAGAAATATTGCATATCCACTAGTAGAGCGTCTATCTTCAGGAGAGCTTGCCCAATCCGTATCACTATAAGTATGTAAATCTTGAGATGATTGACGATATAAAAGAAGTCCATGTAAAATAGTATATTTGAGATAGCGAAGTATTTTTTTACATTATCCGACCCCAATATTACTCAGTTAGAGCATGCATGAATTGATAGGTATGATTTACTGCAAAGTAATATCAGGTCGTGTGATAGTGACATATTGTAAGGCTCCAACAATGCTTCAATAAATTTGTAGATCAGACAAAACAGGAAAGGATGAAGTTGTAGAGTTGTTTATAGCAATTGGGGTAGAAACTGGACGCACTCCATCCATTTTGGTTCTTTGGAGAAGCCTAGTAATATATTTACTCTGAGAGAGAAGATAGCCTTCTTCATGTGGAATAAATTCAATACCAAGAAAAAAGAGCATTTCCCAAATTTCGAGTAGGAAATTCTTAATTAAAAAGGCTTAAAAAAGTTGTGATACTTTTGTGATCATTACCGGTTATTAGGATGTCATCCACATAAATAAAAAAAAAAATCATAGAACCATCATTATATTTATGGAATAGAGATGAGTTAGTCTTTGATCCAAAAAATCCTTGAGCTTGTAACCAATTAGATAATCGATGAAACCATGCACGAGGAGCTTGTCGAAGACCATATAATGATTTATTGAGTTGACAAACATGAGATGGAAATTATGGATGAATGATTCCAGGTGGTTACTCTCCTCAAGATGACCATGAAGACATACATTTGAAATGTCTAATTATCGTACATGTCAATTAGAACTAGCAGCTACTAATAATAAAAGTTTGATGGATGTACTTTTGATGATTGGGCTAAAAGTGTCATTAAATCCAATACTTGGCTGTTGACTAAATCTTTTAGCTACAAGTCGAGCTTTGTGTCGTTCAAGAAAACCATCAGCTCGATGCTTAAGATGAAATATCCATTTAGAACCCATAATATTCATGGAGGGAGAGCGTGGAACTAGGCTCCATGTTTCATTACAAAGAAGTAAATCAAATTCTGTAATCATTACACTACGCTCAATTTGGATCTTTGTTTGCTTGTGTAAAACAAGTTGGTTCAATAGATTTTGAAGAGAGCACTAGAGCTCATAGAAGGGGATGTCGAGTTGTTATTAGTGGACAACGTGCATAGATGTCACTTAATGGAAGCATGCGATGAGAAGTATTATCATCTGAATCACTTACTGTTGGCGATGAGGAAGCAGACTGACATGGTGATTTAGATGATGGACTTGCATTATCTGAGGATCCAGAACTAGAGAGAAAATTATCTTCGACTGGTGAGGCTTTCGAGATCGGAGCAGCAACTTGAGGTGATTTTGATAGTATAGGGGAGTTATCAGATAGCTCCAGAGCAAGACCTAAGATGCCATCACTTCCGACAATGTTAGGTGGCATTAAGAAAGTGCCACCTATATCTAGAAGAGAGATCGAAGAAGCTACTGAAAAAGGGAATAAAGACTCATCAAAAGTAATATGTTGTGAAATATAAATTCATCCTATTGGTATATGTAAGCAGCGATAATCATGGTGCAAATTGCTATAACCAAGGAAAACATATTGTAGTGAATGAGAGTCAAGTTTGTGTTTAGAGTAGGGGCGTAACCATGGATAACATGTGCAACCAAATATTTAAAGGAAAGTGTAATCAGGAATTTGATTATAAAGTTTTTCAAAAGGACACTAATGATTGAGAAGTGGAGTAAGAAGTCAATTTATGAGATATACGGTAGTGTTAACAGGTTCATCCCAAAATTTACATGAAACTGATGTATGATGAAGAAGAGCTAAGGTAGTTTCAATTATATGTCTATGTTTTCTATCAGCAGAGCCATTTTGTTCTAGAGCGTGAGGATAAGAGACTCGATGAACAATTCCACAGGAGACAAGATGACGATGGAGAGCTTGATATTTGCCTCCCCAATCAGAATGAAAAGAGAGTATTTTACAATTGAAATATCGTTCAACTTGATTTTTAAAATTACAAAATACATCCAATAAATCAGATTTCTTTCTCATAGAATAAAGTCAAGTATATTTACTAAAATGATCAATGAAGGTAACATAATATTGAAAACCTTGGGTAGACAAAATAGGTGCAGGGCCCCAAACATCTGAATGAATTATTTCATGTGCAAAATTAGAAACATGATCGAATGAAGAGAAAGGTAGCTTATGACATTTAGATTCCATACATGTCATACATGAGTGAGATGGAGAGGAGGAAAAGGAAGTAGGTAAACCATACCTATTGATTATTGACTGAATAATGCGAGGAGAAGGATGACCAAGTCAAGCATGCCAAACTGATTTATTTGTGAGTTCACCAACAAAAGCTTTGATTGAAGAACTTTAAAGATAATAGAAGTCATTTTTTATTCTCCCATAAAACACAATAGTATTTGTTCCTCTATCTTTTATAAGATAATGATTATGATGAAATTAAAAAATGACATTATTATCAAGATAAAACTGATGTGTAGAGAATAAATTTTTAGTAATAGATGGAACATGAAAGACATTTTGCATGTGAAGAGTACGATTGGATAAATGAATATATGTGTCTCCAAGATTAGCAATTTGCAAACCTGAACCATCGCCTACTTGAATCGTATTTGAGTCATAATACGACATTACGTCTGTAAGGATATTGTAATCTGATGTGATATGATGAGTTACTCCAGTGTCAATATACCAATCAGTAGATAAAAACTCTGAGTTTTTACCATGAGTAGACATGGACGAGAGGACCTTAGGATAAACTTGGGAAACAATTGGTTGTCTTAAAGTTGCAGGAGCACCAATGAAATTTGAGTCAAATCGCCTAAGACATTGAATACCAAAATGTCTATTTCTGAGATAAATTTGGCATTTCCCTCGAGTATATGACCAATCAAATCTTCTAGGGTATTGATTTCCAGTATGACCAATGATGTAACAAATTTTACATCAGTCTGAACTTTGTTTTCGACCTCCTTGATCTTGTTGAGTATTTGACATCTAAAGTAAAATAACTTATCCTGTAAATGATATTGGCTTCTGTAGATTGCGAAGGAGATGCTCCTTTGGCTAGCAGTGGTAGAAAACCAGGCGGCAACAACAAACTCCGAGGATGCGAGGGGGGGCAGGGGGTGCAACAGAATCAACAACCGCAATTTTTACGATAGTAGCTATGGCTGGAAGAAGAACTACTAGTGGGATACTGCTATTCCAACGACCAAAACTGTTAGAGTGTATACTAAAAGCCTAACTTTTGTATAAACATTTATTTAGAAATAAAGAATCACAATGGTCAAATACCTACATTTATATGCTAAGTGTAGTTACTCAATTAATTTATATTGTAGATAACATGGTGTGTGGTGTCACACACAGAAGATCATATTATCAATTCCTTATAAATTATAAACAGTTGCTCACAACTAATATGGAAAGGAACAAGCCGTTGGAATAGTCATAGTGCAATTAGGTATTAGTTTATCTTGACTAATAAATTACACAAGTACACTCTAAGTGTATTGAGTAGGACCATTTAAGGTAAGTTCTTTTTTATATTGACTTAATAAAAGAACAAGACCTTAGTTATTATGGAAGTGTGTACTCTTAATCCTAATATAATAACAAATACATATATTTAGTATTTATTTCTTTGACTTATCAAAGGGTGAGATTTAGCTCGATAAATCAATAGGCCCGATAAGTTGGGAAATTATATTACTTATAGTGTGTGTTGTTGATTATAGTAGGAAACTGTGTCATATAAATCTAGGTTGATAATGTCCCCAAGAGGAGCTCATAAGGATTGTCATGTTAAACCCTGCAGGTGGACTTAGTCCGACATGATGATAAGGTTGAGTGGTACTACTCTTGGACTAAAAAATTAATTAAAAAGAGTTGTCAGTAACTCAATTAATTAGTGGGCATTCGACATCTTAAACATAGGGAGACTAACACACTCATAATAAGAAGGAGCCTAAAACATAATTTGATATTGGTGCGGTAGTTCAATAATAATTCTTTAGTGGTATGAATTATTATTGATAAAATTAAGTTGGGTGCTCGGGTCGAACACAAGAAGCTTAATTTCATCGAGAGATCAAAACCAATTCCTCCTCTCGGTCCCTATTGTAGCCTCTTGTATATAGAGAATTATACCCACCTATACCCACCATCTTACCCACTCTTTGGTGGCCGGCCAAGCTAGCTTGGAGCCCAAGCTAGGGCCGGCCAAGACCCAAAGATTGAGCCAAGTAGGGGTCGGCCAATGCTTGGAGCCCAAGTATGGTGTGGCCGACCTTAAGAAAAATAAAAAGGATTTTTATTTTAAAATTTTTTAAGTGGATTCCATGGTTTTGAAAGAGAGTTTAAAATTTAAAATTTTCCTTTTACAAAAGATTAAGAGAAGATTTGACTAGTGCTGGAATACTTGACTTGATTACTGTTAATAAAGTATTTAACGCCCAGACTCATATTGATGCACAAATATAAGCATTCAGGAGTCCAGGCTGTACCCTATGCATCTCACGTCATTCTATGTTTTTTAAACACAAGCAAGGTATACCTAGGTGTTTGTGAGATGCTCGGGCTTAAATCTAGGGGAACATGATTTCTAGGGTAGAGCCTAAACTAAGTCCAACTTTTAAATTCTAAGAAATTGGGATTTTGAAATCATTATTTTCCCTAAAATTTTCAAAACAATTTAAAAGTGATTTTGAAATTATACTCACACTTTTGAAAAAGTGACAAATAAGTGCTGAATGAAAGCACAAGTCAGCTAAATATAAGATAACCAACTCCAAGATACAACCAAAAAGGTGAGCAAGACATCCAGATCCAAAAAGTGATGACATATCCAGACAATCTAGAAAGATAGAGTCACGCAGGCGGATCGTCAGCTGGAGGATCGGCAGCTAGGGGATCATCGGCTGGGGGTGGTGCAAGGGGTTGCTCGGGTGTAGGCTGAGGTTGTCCCTGGCGACGGATCTCATCTCGGAGAGAAGTGAACCCCGCAGCTATCTCGGATCGGAGGAAGCGATGACTCTCTCGAACAACGCGTCGAGTCTCGATGGACTGAACCTCAAGGCGGGCTAGTCTGTCCTCGATAGAAAGTGATGTCGAAGTCGAGGGCCCGGCAGATGTGGAGGGCCCGACAGAGGTGGACGGATCTACGAAAAAGTCCTCTGCCAGGAAGTCGGGCCACTCCTCACCCTCATCTGGTACGTCCTCGGCCTCTAGAGCACTAGGAGCAACGACTGGCTGTGGTCGGCCCTTCCAGGCCAGAATCCCCTCGGCAGTGACCTCTGCACCCGCTAATCTAAGACTACGCTGACCTAACTCATCATATATAATCAGTGGTATGAGTGCCCCTCTGGTAGTGTATATCCTAGAGGTGGAGAAAATTTGGGTCAGGATATGGCAGTAGGGCATATGAATCACTCCAGATGTAACTGTACTAGATGCATGAATGATGTTATGAAACATGTGCAGTGCAATGTCTATGTCAAGGCACTGGCTAAGGGCATACAAAAAGAATGAGAGGGATGGGCGCATCTTCGAGACGTCTCGAGATGTGATGGGCAGGATGCATGCTATCAAGACTATGCACATAACATAGTCCTGAACTCGAAGGAGAGTGGGCCTGAACTCAGTCAGACCAATGGGTCTCTCCTCCCCAAAAAAATGCATGTAGATGTCGTCTAAGGTAATGTGGGAATAGGGATCACTGAAAGGCAGCTCCCTACTCGGGTAACATAAGAATGTACACTGAGACTCCCTAAGCTCTAAGCTAGTGCGAAGTAGGGAGGGAGTCAACTGAAGGTCAGTGCCACTAACTCTGGTGGAATAGGTGCTATCATCAACCTTTTCAAGGTTGTGATAGAACTGGGCACACAGGTCTTGATTCACTGTAGTGGTACAGTCAACTAGTTTGGCTAGATGATAGTATTCTATCATCTGGACTGCGGGGAGACAAAATTGGGCAAAATATTCCCTACCAGTATACCTAGGTTTAATGGACTCAAAGGTAAACCTAGCAAAATCTATCCTATGCTGTTCCGAGGGGAATCTAGGGTCCGCAGAAGGAACCCTAGCCGGTGTAGGATCCACAATGCGACGCTTCCTATTTTTGACATTACACAAGAAAAATAGCAAAACTAGCACGAAATTTATGTAACAAATGATTGAGAAGAGTTTGGAGTATACCTAGGAGGCATTGCTAGGAGTAGAGGAGGAAGAGGTGGGTTGAAGGCGCCTTGGTTGGGGCGAAATCGCACGAGAACCTTGTGTTGTGTTTCGGCAGAAAACGAACAGAAGAAGCCTTCTGTTCGTGGCAAAATCGCGGAATGAAGGTGCCTTTGGAGGCGCCTCCAAGATGGTCCGAGGCGCCCTAATCAGGTCGGTGGGAAATTTTCCGCCGCTGTTGAGGGCTCCTCCCTTATGTGGGAGGCGCCTCTCTTCAAGCGCCACGTGTTCCATTTTTTTTTTATTATTTTCACCGTTGAAGAAGTTTATGATTAATTAAGTTTTGAGAGGTTATTAATTTCTATTAATTAGGTTTTTAGATTAAGTATTAAAAGTTAATTTAATTTTAAAAAATAATTTTAAGTTAATTAATTTTGAAAGATAATTTTAAGTTAATTAATTTTGAAGGATAATTTTAAGTTAATTAATTTTGAAGGATATTTTTAAGTTAATTAATTTTGAAAAATATTTTTAAGTTAATTAATTAAAAAAAATGATTTAAGTTAATTAATTTTGAAAAATATTTTAAGTTAATTAATTTTGAAAAATATTTTAAGTTAATTAATTTTGAAAAATATTTAAAATTAATTAATTTTTAAAAATATTTTTAAGTTAACTAATTTAAAAAATGATTTAAGTTAATTAATTTTGAAAAATATTTTAAGTTAATTAATTTTGAAAAATATTTTTAAGTTAATTAATTTAAAAAATGATTTAAGTTAATTAATTTTGAAAAATATTAATTTAAAAATGATTTAAGTTAATTAATTTTTAAAAAATAATTAATTTTGAAAAAGTTTTAATTACGAGTTAAATTTTGAATTAGTTTTAATTACAATTTGAAAAAATAATTTTAAGTTAATAAAAAAATTTAAAATAATTTAAGTTAATTAAGTTTGATTAATTTTGAAAATAATTAAGTTTGATTAATAATTAAGTTTGGTTAATTTTGAAAATAATTAAGTTTGATTGATTAAATGTTAAATTCATTTTTAATTTATTTATATTCCTTAGTCATTTCACCTGATCTAAATTTTCAATCAGGGAATCCTATAATTGTTGTGAGATGAATTAATGTTTATTTTTAGGGTTTGGTTTAACTTTGTGTTAGATTCAGGTTTAGCTTTGGATTCAATAAGTAGACATTGTTTGGATAAACTTCTGGGTATGGTGAGTCACTTGGACATCATTAAAGTAACCATGCCTTCGAGGTTTTTCAAATAGTCCTACCCATTGAACTTAGTACAAAACCTTGGTCTAACTAGTTAGGATCCATAAAGGGTAGCTTCGGTTAGTTCCACTTAGCCAAACGCACCAGGTCGAAGCCATATCTTCCTAGACATGCGATGACTAAACTTCTCCAACGTACTATCATCCAATACTTCACCAGTACCATGAGTCAAGTTAAACCTAGCCCATTTTAATCTAACCTTAATTACCCTTTCGGGTAGTCTACTTTTATTTACCCTTATCGGGTCGATTTATTTCGGAGGTGCCAGATATTCTAGAGCCTTCCTTTGCAATTTGATTTAGAATGAATTTTTAATTGAATTTAGAATTTTTAATTGAATTTTTAATTTTTAATTTAATTTTGAATTTTTAATTTAATTTCAAATTTTTAATTGAATATTGAATTTTTAACTTAATTTCAAATTTTTAATTAAATTTAAAATTTTGAATTATGTTCATTTTATTAGTATTGTCTTTCTTTTTGCTCGCCCTGGATCATAGTCTCGATATGGTCTATCGAGGTAGTGTATTTGATCCATCGGGATCCAATATTGACCAAGTCCAACTTATTAATCAATTTGGACTTGGGGACTCATGCTTGGACTGTTTTTCTATTTGCTTTTTGTACAAGAGATAAATAGGATTTATATTTTTTCTTTGGTTTAAATCCTAAACCAGTTCTATTGTAAATGACTCTTTGTGTCCCAAGAATTAGTTCAAGATTTTGGAACCTAAAGAAAACCGTTCTAGTGTTTTCTCCAGATCCTTGACTTGAGTTTTCAGACTGGAATTCTCTTCTTCAAGTTTTTGAACTTGAGTTAAGTTTCCAGTCTGAGCTGGTTCAGTCAAAGGTTCGGAGTTAGTCACTTCTTTAAGGACTTCTACTTCCTTTAGAAGTGACTTGACTCTAAGGTTTGATTTAGCTAATTTTCGTAACAAATATTTAACTAAATTATTGAGTCGAGAGATACTTACAGAGGTATCGGGCCCTTCAGAAACGAATACGGATCCGTGGCTTCGCTCGGACTCGGCCTCCGACTCGCTCTCGCTCTCGGACAGGTTGATCTGGTCCCGGGCCATCAACGCAAGTAAACTCGTCTGATCGAGTTCATCGTCGTCGTCTTCTAAGGAAGATTCATCCCATGTCACCTTCAGGGCCTTCTTCCTTCTCTACTTTTTCGCTTCCTTTTGGTTAGGGCAGTTGGCCTTGATATGCCCCTTCTGGTTGCATCCGTAGCAGATCACCTCAAATTTTACCTTAGAATTCGGTTGAGCCTCCTTGGATTGGACTACCTTCTTTAGGTTTCTTTTGTTGAAGCCTTTCTTCTTATTGTAGAGTCTCTTTACAAGGTTCATGAGTTCAATGGTTAGTTCATTGTCTTCTTCATCTGAGTCGGTTTATGATTCCGGATCCTGTTCGGTTCTTCGTCGTGATCTAGATTCGCGAGCTCCACCGGTACCTGCAAGCAAAGCAATTCCTTTCTCGGAAGGCTGCGTATTAGTCTGCTCATAAAGTTCAAATTCTGAAAATAGCTCGTCTAATCTAATTAACGATAAATCTTTGGAGACTTTGTAGGCATCTACCATTGATGCCCACAATGTACTCCTAGGAAAAGAGTTGAGTGCATACCTTATGATGTCCCTATTCTCTACCTTTTGACCGATTGCATGGAGGGAGTTGAGAATGTCTTGTATACGTGCGTGGAGTTGGCAGGCCGTCTCATCTTCCTGCATTTTTAGATTATACAATTTATTAAGTAACAAGCCACGTTTACTTACTTTTATGTCGGAGGTTCCCTCGTGGAGTTCGATCAGCTTCTCCTAGAGCTGTTTTGCTGATGTGAACGGACCAACTCTATCGGGCTCCTCCTTGGTCAGTCCGCATTGGAGGGTGCATGTCGCTTTGGCATCAGCTTCCACCTTCTTGATTATGGTTGATTCCCATTTTTCGCAGGGTGTTGGCTTGCCGTCTTCGTCGGATGACAGTTGTAGTCCGGTCTTGATTATCATCCACGTGTCGAACTGTGTCTTGAGGAAGGTTTCCATTCGCCCATTCCAATATCCGAAGTCTTCTCCAGAGAAGAGTGGGGGGCGAACGGTGCTGAAACCTTCTTGTTGGGCCATTTAAAATCCTGAATGACAAAAACAATAACACCGGTTCCAAGACTGGGTCTTGGATTAGCAGTGCGGGAGAAAGAAGGAAAAACGAGCTCGAGTAGTATTGTACCAACCTCGAGCAAAACCAATTCGATAAAGCAATTAGAATGTAGCTATTAAGCTAATTCTAATTTGACTCCGACAAGACTGAAAATACCACGAAAAAATGTTTTGAATAGTGGTTGCACTGATTCAAAATGACTCCGCTCTGATACCAATTGTTGGA
This sequence comes from Zingiber officinale, assembly GCF_018446385.1. Classification (NCBI taxonomy): domain Eukaryota; kingdom Viridiplantae; phylum Streptophyta; class Magnoliopsida; order Zingiberales; family Zingiberaceae; genus Zingiber; species Zingiber officinale. The sequence continues at coordinate 128,514,645 of NC_055992.1, forward strand.
TCGAAAAGCGCTAGAGGGGGGGGGTGAATAGCGCTCGCGGCTATTTCGTTCGTTTCAGAATCGTAAGAATAATCGAGTAAATAAACGCAGCAGAATAAAAACAAACACAGAGGAACACGAGAAGTTACTTCGTTCGGAGCCTATCTCGTTCCTACTCGAAGGCCCGCGGTCGTTGACAACTTCCGGTGGGCAACAACTATAAGCTCGAAAATACTACAGATTGAGTACAATAGACAGAAGTTAAAATATACCGACAACACTTAATAAATAGCGAATTCAGAGCTTCAGGTCGTCGGGATGTTTCTACAGCACTTCGGGGTCGTTGAGTTCGCAGCTTGTCGTAAGAGAATCGCTTTATGGAAGTTGTACAGAGCTGCTGGTCGAAGTCCCCTTATAAACAGTGCTGGAGGCGCCTCCAAGCCTGTCCGAGGTGCCTCCAGGCCGTCGAGTCACACGGGTGGATCAGCGCAAACCTGGTCGCACCTCATCCCTCTGAAGGCACCTCCAAGCTTCCTCCGAGGCACCTCCAACTCTTCTGGACAGCTGGCTTCGGCTAGCACCCGAGGCGCCTCCAAGCCCCATGGAGGCACCTCGGACACTGTTCATCCGAGGTTTGATTTGCTCCTTTGTTCCTGCAAATTGTGTTAGTCCCAAACACAAACCCTGCAAAACAAAGTTAGCACAGAAATAATATTATAGATAAACTTGATAATCGTCGGACTGTCCGGGTCTGACTTTAGATTTCCGACTGGAAACCCTAGGTCGACCCGACACCTATTGTTCCCTCTGCGGGGAACGCGTCCTCACCTACTCCACTCAGGAGATTTACCTGTTGCCAGTACAATCCTCCAGATCGACTGGACTTTTGCTCGGTGCTCGATGCTTCCAGACTTTCTGCTGGACGTCCGCTTCCCGGCTGATCCAGTCTTTCACCTGGTTCGCGACACCAAGATTTTCCACCTAGGGTTACCCCCTTGGACTTTTGCCTGAAGCACTCGACCCATCAAGACTTTCCGCATAGGGTTACCACCCCCTAGGGTTTTCACCTTGCCTAACCACAGTTAGGGCTTTTGCCTAATTAAGTACACTTAGGACTTTCCTGCAATCTCATTTAGACCGTTAGATCACCACACATCTTAACTTTGAATCCTTTGTCATTATCAAAACTCAGGTTCGATCGTCGGATGCTTCCCGCACCAACACTAAGAAGGTGGAGTTTGATCTTACCGTTTGCCATGAACTCGGTCTGCTACTTTTTGTTCTAGAGATGCTCTTCATTTTCTTCTCCATTCTCATCTACAGGTACTTCAAAATCAAATTTCATAGTTAGTAAAATATTAAAATCAGTTTTAAAGTATACCTCCATTTTTCACTTCTATAACGCGAACTCCACCTCGAATTTTGGCGAGTAGATGCTAAATCCAGCCATTTTTCTTTTGCTTTAGTTGACGATTAGTTCTTCTAAAGCGCACCTCACTCTGATATCAACTGTAGGCCCCTGTTAGGCCGGCTAAAGAGGGTGAATAGCCTTGAAAAAAAAGTTAGATAAATCCTTTGGTTACAACCTAGATAATTATTAATCCAAGGCAATTTAAAGCTTACTGATCCTGTCCAAAGATCGTGAAGAAGGTTAGCTGGGGATGTGGCTCCTTGGTTGACCGCATGAAGACTCCACTCCGCTCTGCAACATAGGAAATGCTAGTGCTGGGCCAGGGAAGGGGTCCCCAGTGTTAGGCCTCTGACGCTCAAGTCAGTCACCGGAACAGTAGAAAACAGAGCAATGTATCAATAGTGAAAGCACAAGCGTGAAAGGTGAATAGCACATACCTCTGCCGGTGCATGGACCCCCTTTATATAATGCCTCAGTGGGTGACGTGTACCCTCCTCAAGGCACGAGCATGCTTTCCCAACCGTCCTATGAAAGGACATTCAGAAAAGTATCTCTGACATCATACCTTAATAAAACATGTAAATCTCCGATGAAACAATAGAAGCTTTCATCGTACGATTCACCTGTTGACCATGCCTTGTTGTCAGCGACATTACCTCCCAAAGAAATATTAAGAGATAAGGGAATGGCCCCACTGTTCGGCCAAGCTAGGTAGCCGCTCGGTCGGGATTCCTTCGCTCGGTCGACATCTGCTGCTTTTCCTGTCAGTGACTTGATTCAGTAGATTGTTTTCGCCCGACCAGACAAGCGCTCCGACCACCTTAACATTCCTTTGATCCGTAATGAGGATCTGATTTTCTTGTTGTAATCCTCCTGGTCGGACGGGCGTTCTGCTCAAACAAGCCACTTGGAAAATCGGACGCTTCATGCCCGATCGACAATTGACGTCGATTTCCGCTCGGTCGTCTTTGGTGGGATCCACTACAAAAAAACAGTCTATTAGGAACGACAGTTTGCAACGAATTTAAATTTTGTTCCAAACTTTCCAACAAAATTTGCAACAAAATAATAAATTGTTCCGAATTAGCAACGAATTTAGCAACAAAATAAATTCGTTGCAAATTAGCAACAAAATATATTTTGTCGCTAATATTGTTGCAAGTTAGCAACAAAGAATAAAATTTGTTGCAAATTTTGGAACGAATAATTTATTCGTTTCAAAATTTGCAACGAATAATTTGTTCGTTGCAAATATTTGCAACGAATAGTATTTTCGTCGCAAATATTGCAACGAAACTATTATTTGTTGGAACTCCCCAACAAATATATAATGTATCGCAATTCTACAGTAAAAAAATTTGCAGGATAAGGTTTCCAATGAATCTGTAATTCGTTGGAGATTTCCAACGAATTGGCAGATTCGTTGGAACCATTTCCAACGAATCTACCAATTCGTTGGAAATCTCCAACGAATCTGCCAATTCGTTGGAAATCTCCAACAAATCTGCCAATTCGTTGGAAATCTCCAACGAATTACAGATTCGTTGCAAAGTATGGTATGGATTAAAAACCCGTTTGACCGACCTAGAGACCTCGGAATCGGATGAAACAAATTCCTATGTGCTCCTCTTGGTCTCCTGATTCTATAGATGAGCTCAAATATTTTTTTTGAAATAATATGAATTTTTATCATCGAGGTCAATTAAATGAAATTGAAATTGAACTTGAAAGTGTTAGAGTTTTAAATCAAATTGGAGTATAGTTGAACTTGCTAGATTTAAAAAATGATGTTCGAGTGCTCAGAACGAGGGGAAATCAGTTTGGTGGCGTTCGTAACGTTCTCGTGATTATATCCATGAATTAAAAATAATTACGGAGCTAATTTATGTTGATTTGTGAATTTTTAAACTTGAGTTTATATTTTCTAACACATTGGGGATTAAAACAATAAAGGAAAAAAATATATGAAATAAAAAAAATATTTGAGGACATATATGAAGTCAGGACAAATAGAGGAACACATAGGAACTGGTTTCATCCAATTCGGAGGTCTCTAGGTCGGTCAACCGTGGATTTAAGAAAATGTAGAGTTTCCAACGAATCTGTAATTTGTTGGAGATTTCCAACGAACTGGCAGATTCGTTGGAAACATTTCCAACGAATCTGCCAATTCGTTGGAAATCTCCAACGAATTATAAATTCGTTGCAAAGTATGGTATGGCTTAAAAACCCGTTTGACCGACCTAGAGACATCGGAATCGGATGAAACAAGTTCCTGTGTGCTGCTCTTGGTCTCATGATTCTATAGATGAGCTCAAATATTTTTTTTGAAATTAGATGAATTTTTAACATCTAGGTCAATTGGATGAAATTGAATTTGAGCTTGAAAGTGTTAGAGTTTTAAATCAAATTGGAGTATAGTTGAACTTGCTAGATTTAAAAAATGATGTTCGAGTGCTCAAAACGAGGGGAAATCAGTTTGGTGGCATTCGTAAGGTTCTCGTGATTATATCCATGAATTAAAAATAATTACGGAGCTAATTTATGTTGATTTGTGAATTTTTAAACTTGAGTCTATATTTTCTAACACATTGGGGATTAAAAAAATAAAGGAAAAAAATACATGAAATAAAAAAAAATATTTGAGGACATATATGAAGTCAGGACAAATAGAGGAGCACACAGGAACTAGTTTCATCCAATTCGGAAGTCTCTAGGTCGGTCAACCGTGGATTTAAGAAAATGTAGGGTTTCTAACGAATCTGTAATTCGTTGCAAAGTATGGTATGGCTTAAAAACCCGTTTGACCGACCTAGACACCTCAGAATCGGATGAAACAAGTTCCTGTGTGCTCCTCTTGGTCTCATGATTCTATAGATGAGCTCAAATATTTTTTTTAAAAAAATTAGATGAATTTTTAGCATCTAGGTCAATTGGATGAAATTGAATTTGAGTTTGAAAGTGTTAGAGTTTTAAATCAAATTGGAGTATATAGTTGAACTTGCTAGATTTAAAAAATGATGTTCGAGTGCTCAAAACGAGGGGAAATCAGTTTGGTGGCGTTCGTAAGGTTCTCGTGATTATATCCATGAATTAAAAATAATTACGGAGCTAATTTATGTTGATTTGTGAATTTTTAAACTTGAGTTTATATTTTCTAAGACATTGGGGATTAAAACAATAAAGGAAAAAAATATATGAAATAAAAAAAATATTTGAGGACATATATGAAGTCAGGACAAATAGAGGAGCACACAGGAACTGGTTTCATCCAATTCGGAGGTCTCTAGGTCGGTCAACCGTGGATTTAAGAAAATGAAGAGTTTCCAACGAATCTGTAATTCGTTGGAGATTTCCAACGAACTGGCAGATTCGTTGGAAACATTTCCAACGAATTATATATTCGTTGCAAAGTATGGTATGACTTAAAAACCCGTTTGACCGACCTAGAGACCTCGGAATCGGATGAAACAAGTTCCTGTGTGCTCCTCTTGGTCTCATGATTCTATAGATGAGCTCAAATATTTTTTTTGAAATTAGATGAATTTTTAACATCTAGGTCAATTGGATGAAATTGAATTTGAGTTTGAAAGTGTTAGAGTTTTAAATCAAATTGGAGTATAGTTGAACTTGCTAGATTTAAAAAATGATGTTCGAGTGCTCAGAACGAGGAGAAATCAGTTTGGTGGCGTTCGTAAGGTTCTCGTGATTATATCCATGAATTAAAAATAATTACGGAGCTAATTTATGTTGATTTGTGAATTTTTAAACTTGAGTTTATATTTTCTAACACATTGGGGATTAAAAAAACAAAGGAAAAAAATACATGAAATAAAAAAAAATATTTGAGGACATATATGAAGTCAGGACAAATAGAGGAGCACACAGGAACTGGTTTCATCCAATTCGGAGGTCTCTAGGTCGGTCAACCGTGAATTTAAGAAAATGTAGGGTTTCCAACGAATCTGTAATTCGTTGGAGATTTCCAATGAACTGGTAGATTCGTTGGAAATCTCCAACGAATTATAAATTCGTTGCAAAGTATGGTATGACTTAAAAACCCGTTTGACCGACCTAGAGACCTCGGAATCGGATGAAACAAGTTCCTGTGTGCTCCTCTTGGTCTCATGATTCTATAAATGAGCTCAAATATTTTTTTTTTAAAATTAGATGAATTTGTAACATCTAGGTCAATTGGATGAAATTGAATTTGAACTTGAAAGTGTTAGAGTTTTAAATCAAATTGGAGTATAGTTGAACTTGCTAGATTTAAAAAATGATGTTCGAGTGCTCAGAACGAGGGGAAATCAGTTTGGTGGCGTTCGTAAGGTTCTCGTGATTATATCCATGAATTAAAAATAATTACGGAGCTAATTTATGTTGATTTGTGAATTTTTAAACTTGAGTTTATATTTTCTAAGACATTGGGGGTTAAAACAATAAAGGAAAAAAATATATGAAATAAAAAAAATATTTGAGGACATATATGAAGTCAGGACAAATAGAGGAGCACATAGGAACTGGTTTTATCCAATTCGGAGGTCTCTAGGTCGGTCAACCGTGGATTTAAGAAAATGAAGAGTTTCCAATGAATTATAAATTCATTGCAAAGTATGGTATGACTTAATAACCCGTTTGATCGACCTAGAGACCTCAGAATCGGATGAAACAAGTTCCTGTGTGCTCCTCTTGATCTCATGATTCTATAGATGAGCTCAAATATTTTTTTTGAAATTAGATGAATTTTTAACATCTAGGTCAATTGGATGAAATTGAATTTGAGTTTGAAAGTGTTAGAGTTTTAAATCAAATTGGAGTATAGTTGAACTTGCTAGATTTAAAAAATGATGTTCGAGTGCTCAGAACGAGGGGAAATCAGTTTGGTGGCGTTCGTAAGGTTCTCGTGATTATATCCATGAATTAAAAATAATTACGGAGCTAATTTATGTTGATTTGTGAATTTTTAAACTTGAGTTTATATTTTCTAACACATTGGGGATTAAAAAAATAAAGGAAAAAAATATATGAAATAAAAAAAATATTTGAGGACATATATGAAGTCAGGACAAATAGAGGAGCACACAGGAACTGGTTTCATCCAATTCTGAGGTCTCTAAGTCGGTCAACCGTGGATTTAAGAAAATGTAGGGTTTCCAACGAATCTGTAATTCGTTGGAGATTTCCAACGAACTGGCAGATTCGTTGGAAACATTTCCAACGAATCTGCCAATTCGTTGGAAATCTCCAACGAATTATAAATTCGTTGCAAAGTATGGTATGACTTAAAAACCCGTTTGACCGACCTAGAGACCTCGGAATCGGATGAAACAAGTTCCTGTGTGCTCCTCTTGGTCTCATGATTCTATAGATGAGCTCAAATATTTTTTTTTTTAAAATTAGATGAATTTTTAACATCTAGGTCAATTGGATGAAATTGAATTTGAACTTGAAAGTGTTAGAGTTTTAAATCAAATTGGAGTATAGTTGAACTTGCTAGATATAAAAAATGATGTTCGAATGCTCAGAACGAGGGGAAATCAGTTTGGTGGCGTTCGTAAGGTTCTCGTGATTATATCCATGAATTAAAAATAATTACGGAGCTAATTTATGTTGATTTGTGAATTTTTAAACTTGAGTTTATATTTTCTAACACATTGGGGATTAAAACAATAAAGGAAAAAAATATATGAAATAAAAAAAATATTTGAGGACATATATGAAGTCAGGACAAATAGAGGAGCACACAGGAACTGGTTTCATCCAATTCGGAGGTCTCTAGGTCGGTCAACTGTGGATTTAAGAAAATGAAGAGTTTCCAACGAATCTGTAATTCGTTGGAGATTTCCAACGAACTGGCAGATTCGTTGGAAACATTTCCAACGAATCTGCCAATTCGTTGGAAATCTCCAACGAATTATAAATTCGTTGCAAAGTATGGTATGGCTTAAAAATCCGTTTGACCTACCTAGAGACCTCGGAATCGGATGAAACAAGTTCCTATGTGCTCCTCTTGGTCTCATGATTCTATAGATGAGCTCAAATATTTTTTTTGAAATTAGATGAATTTTTAACATCTAGGTCAATTGGATGAAATTGAATTTGAGCTTGAAAGTGTTAGAGTTTTAAATCAAATTGGAGTATAGTTGAACTTGCTAGATTTAAAAAATGATGTTCGAGTGCTCGGAACGAGGGGAAATCAGTTTGGTGGCGTTCGTAAGGTTCTCGTGATTATATCCATGAATTAAAAATAATTACGGAGCTAATTTATGTTGATTTGTGAATTTTTAAACTTGAATTTAATTTTTTCAACACATTGGGGATTGAAAAAATAAAAGAAAAAAAATATGAAGTAAAAAATATATCTGAGGGCATATATGAAGTCAGGATAAATAGAGGAGCACACAGGAACCGGTTTCATCCAATTCAGAGGTCTCTAGGTCGGCCAACTATAATTTTAAGAAACTATAAATTTTCCAATGAATTAAAATTTGTTGGAAATTTCCAACGAATCTACTGATTCGTTGGAAATTTCGAACGAATAGGATTCGTTGGAAATTTCCAACAAATTTTAGAGTTGTTGGAAATTATTTGGAAGAACCCAAATATTATCTAAACCCGACCCGTTCTTTTCTCCTCCTCCTTGACCTAATTTTTTTCCTCTCTTCGTGCGTGACGGCGGCTGCGCGATTTCTCCGCCTATCTCTCGCAGGTAAGCCACCTCCCTCGATCTCATGTCCGCGAGAGTTTCGTGCGAGACAGCGTCGCCTGGCCGCGAGCGGCAGTGGCTGGCCGCGAGCGGTGGCGCCTGCGACATTGGAATTTGGATACTATGACATGTTTCTTGTAACTTTATTATAGTGTTTGGTTTAGAGTGTTAGTTGTAGTTGTATGTTGTTGTAGTTTGTATTGGATGATGATGTGTGTTGTATTGTTAGTTTTCTTGTAACTTTTTTATGTTGTATTGTTAGTTTTATGCTCTTAGTTTTGGTTGTATATGGAACATGTTTTAATGATGTATGTGTTTGAGTTCATATTATTGATGTTTATATTTATTTTGTTGTACATTAATATGTTGGTTGATTTTTTGTTTATATTTGTGTTATTGTGTTTAGTTGTGTATTATATATATGTTAAATCTATTTGAAAAAAAATTTAATAGGAAAAAATATTGAAATCAGATGGGTTTGGATATTTTTTTAAAATTTGGGACGAATTTTGCAACGAAATTAGATTCGTTGGAAATATCATATTTATCAAAATATTGTAACGAAAAATATATTTTCGTTGGAAATTTCCAACGAATCTATATTTTCGTTGGAAGTTTCCAACGAAATATAGATTCGTTGGAAATTTCCAACGAAAATACAACTTCGTTGGATATTGTTAGGACCAAAAGTAGCTAGAGGGGGGGGGTGAATAGCTCGTCGCGTTCTCTCGGTGCTCGGCGTTGCTTGGCGTTGCTTGTTTCTTCAAGAATATGCAGCGGTAAATACAGAAACAAATGCAACAACGCTAACACGGTTGGTTTACTTGGTATCCACCTCACAAGAGGTGACTAGTCCAAGGATCCACACCACGCACGCACCCTCCACTATGAAAACACTCCTTTTCGGTAACTACCGAGGGCGGAGAAGCCCTACAAGACTCTCAGTACAAGAAGAAAGGAAAGGGAAACAAAATACAAGCGCAAAGCTTACAATGAGTACAGAAAACCCTAACCCTAGCTTCTCTTCTTGCCTTTGATCCGCCTCTTGACTTGGAGAGCTTCCAAGATCCTTCAAGAACTGGCGATCCGAGCTTTGTGAGTGCTGTGGAGGAGCGAGAGTCTGGAGTGAATCGGTGAAGTTCTTGCCGTAGCCATCGAATGCCGCAGCTATAAACGACGCCAACGGCCGGATCCCGATCGATTCGAATGTTCCCAATCGATCGGAGGCTTTGGATCGATCCACGGATCGATCCAGCGCCTATCGAAGCTGCCGATCGATCCACGGATCGATCCAGCGCTTATCGCTCGAAGGCCCCAATCGATCCACCGATCGATTGGGACATCCGGATCGATCCACGGATCGATCCGTGGCTCGATCGGACAGTCCGGATCGATCCACCGATCGATCAGAGCTCGGATCGATCCACGGATCGATCCAGCACTTGGTTTTTGTCCAAAACCAAGTCCCAAACATCCCTAACCAACATTCGGTCAACCTTGACTTGTTGGTATGTCATGCCTAGCATCTAGTCACTCCCTTGACCTGCTAGGACTCCCTTACCAAGTGTCCGGTCAATCCCTTTGACCCACTTGGACTTTTCTCTGCAAGTATCCGGTCAATCCCTTTGACCTACTTGGACTTTTCTTTCATGCCAAGTATCCAGTCAATCCTTTGACCTCTTGGACTTCCCAACACCTGATGTCCGATCATCCTTGATCCATCTGGATTTTCCCCCTGGCTTCACTCACGTGGCTTTCACCTAGCTTCACTCACTAGGGTTTTCCATCTGCCTAGCTTCACTCACTAGGACTTTCACCTAGCTTCACTCACTAGGGTTTTCACTCTGCCTAGCTTCACTCACTAGGACTTTCACCTGGCTTCACTCACCAGGATTTCCATCTGCCTAGCTTCACTCACTAGGACTTTCACCTGGCTTCATTCACCAGGATTTCCATCTGCCTAGCTTCACTCACTAGGACTTCCTTCTGCCTGGCTTCACTCACCAGGACTTTTCTTCTGCCTGACTTCACTCACTAGGACTTTCATTTTGCCTAACATCCCAGTTAGGACTTCCCAGTCAAGTATCCAGTCAATCCTGACCTACTTGACTCTTCTTCAATCAATATCTTATTGTCAAACATCTAAACCCAAACCAAGACTCAGCTTGGTTACCCAGGTCAACCTTGACCTGAGGGATATTGCACCAACAATCTCCCCCTTTTTGATGTTTGACAATACCACAATAACACTTACAATCCCATATGTAAGTTAGGCTAATCCCATAGCCTCCTTCTTCATGCCACTAGGTAATGAAAGCATAAATTAAGCTCTTCATTCTCCCCCTAAGAGGGCAAACTCCCTCTAGGTAATGAAAGCCTAACTTACTCCCTTTCATGAGTCCTTTCATTCTCCCCCTATGACCTTCCCATAGGTAATGAAGGACTAAGCTTAACCATACATTCTCCCCCTATTGGCACACATCAACCCATCGTTGGACACACATCAACCTATGCTCCAATTCTGGGCACACTTCAACAAATCCATTTGTTGAAGACTCTCCCCCTGAAGAGTTGCTCATCGTTGTTCACAACATCACTCGTTGTGATCAACACGATAATGAAGGTCTCATACACTTCATTTATCCTTAACTTCTCCCTCAATGTAGACAACTACCCAACCTTGAGCATTATCTACCACATGAGTGTCCACTTGAAATAATGAGGATATCCACCCCCCATTTCTCCCCATTTCAAGTTTAAATGCTCAACCTTGAGCAAGTTCACAACAGAAGGTTAACCACCTTCCAAGGTTCATGAAAATAACTTTCATGTCTTTAAAGAGTCCCTCCCCTAAAGACATGGTGGTAACTTCTGTCATTGCACCAACAATGACTTGGAATCCCTAAAACATTAGGAAACCCAAATTTGGAAGTTTTGAGGTTCAAATATTCAAAATTTGAAACAACCTCAACCTAAACTTCTACTTAGTCTTCGTTAACCAATCCATCCTTGTTTTCAACATGAAAACACCCTTTGTATGTATACAAATGTATTTAAGGGGTTTGAAATGGTTACCTAGACTCAAAGAGGTTCAAAGATGCTGAAATCAGGCCTTCCCAGCCAAAATCAGCAACTTGGATCGATTGGAGTTGGGTTCCAATCGATTGAACCTTTCTGAATCGATCCACGGATCGATTCAGACTCCCTGGATCGATCGGCTGATCGATCCAGCGAGCTTCTGCTCGCGGGAATTGCCGTTTGAATCGATCCATGGATCGATTCATGGAACTCCAATCGATCCATGGATCGATCGGAGCTCTGATAGTTGCTGAAATTCCATTTCAGTCAACTTCAGAAACCCCTAGAAAATTCTACAAAAATCCAAAAATTATGAAATTTCGTGTAGACATTATTTAGGGCATACTTAATCATGGAAAAATAGCTTTCTATGAAAATACATCATATTTTCAAAGATTGACACAAACTTGAAAACTTGCAAAAACTTTAGTGTTTTTCTTCAAGTTTGTGTCTAACTATTCAATGGTGATTACTATCAAAAGATAGCCTTCACCAAGGTTTTCCAAAAACATTTTAAAAACATTTTCAAAACCAATATCCCATCATGTTCCTTGGGCATAATGCACATGACTTGTACATTAGCTTTTCCAATGATGGGAAAACACATAACTATGTGTTTTGATGAATTTAAAACTCAAAGGAATGCACTAAATCAACATCTTGAGCTTTGTTCATCATCCTAACATCTCACTTGTATATAATATGCACTAAAACACATACAAGTCACCTTAGAGGTCTTTGTGAGATGTAAAATTTGGTTTTGCCCTATTCTAGGGATCATGCATATCTATCTAGGCATTTTAGAAATGTTAGACATCCACCTAGGATGTCACTTGTCAATAAGTGTCGTTAAATGCCATTCGTCCTTAATTACAAGGAATTAAACTTAATGCATGATTATGTTATGACATACGTCAAAATAAAATCGCTTTCAAAAGAAAGATTTCTATAACTACATGATGTATGTATGACATGACATGGTATTTTTGTATTTTTCATGATAAGTCATGAATGCAAAATCCAAATAAGATAAAATATGATGTCATGGCATATTATGAGCAAACAATCATGGCATGGTTTAGCATAAATAAAATATACCTAGATTACCTATCTAAGTATCATTAATCTTAGCTAATCCTAAAACTTAAACCCTAGATTGCCCAAAGTGCTTCAAGAGAGTGCCAAAACCTAAGTTTGCATTTCTTATTCCCTTGATTAATTTATGCCAATTAAAATAGACATGTCCTCAAATGTTGGCATATTCCATGTTTCCTCAAGAGTAGCACTTTTAAATTTAAGGCCCGGTTGCCTTAAATTGCCTAAGAACATACCAAAATCCCAACTTGATAGTTCTTATGAATTTCCCAATATGTGCCATTTAAGATTAAAATCAATTCTTCCACCATTAGGCACATTTTACTCTTTCAAGGAGTAATCAAAAGGTCCATTTCATTTTCAAAGGTTAACTAAAACCTTGAAAATGCTCCTTGAGTGTCAATTTCCTCAAAGTTGGGTTAACTACCCTTCTAATCGGAGTTGACACTCTCTAACCCATCTATGGGGTAGAGAAGATGCTCCTAGGAACCCAACACCTATTGGTGCTCCTTGGATGCTCTAGGTACTCACTAGGGATAACTTCCTAGATACCTTCCTAGTGACCTTGTTGGGCTTCTTAGAAGCCTTGGTCACATTTTCTAGGTCAACTCTAGGGATAACCTCCCTTGTGACCTTGTTTGTGACTTTCTTAGACTTCTTAGAAGTCTTAGTCACATTTATTGCAAAAATACTCTTAGGGATGACTTTCCTAGCATTTTTGGCTTGACCACTAGACCTAGGGTTTGTTCCATAACTATATGGAACTCTATGGTAAGAGGGCACATCCTTCTTAGCCTTTGGTTTGTATCCCAAACATCTATGGCCATTGGATGGCTTTTGTACCCCTAAACCTAGGTTATGCTCATTTTGCCCTAATAGGATATTTTCCATCCTTTTTAGGATCTTTTCCATTTTATCAAGCCTTGATCTCAAGACTTGATTTTCTATCACTAAGTCCTTAGTTTTTGGTTTTTCATTTGATCCATGAGCATTTTTGTTTCTAGGCTTGTATCTTACATCCTTAGAGTTTACGCCTAGATTTTTACCTACAATCCTAGCCTTAGGTGTAGTAGTTTTAGCATGAAAAGCTATACGTTTTTCTTTAACACTATCATGCTTTCTATTTTCATGGTAAAAAGCATTAAAATGATATAAATTTGAACTATCATGCTTTTTACCATAATGTAGAGGAGTAGGCTCAATAAATGTTACCTTCTTCTTTACCTTAGAGGCTCCCCCTTGACTAGAGCTTCCTCCATGAGCCTTGACCATCTTCTTCCCCTTAGGGCATTGACTTCGGTAATGCCCTTTTTGTTGACACAAGAAGCACACAATGTGCTCCTTGCTCTTCTTTGTCCCGGGGGTGGTCTCCTTGGGCTTCTCCTTGCCCTTTTGTGCCACTTGGCCCTTCTTCTTGGCCAAGTTGGGACACTTGCTCTTATAGTGCCCATGTTCCCTACACTCAAAACATATTATATGATTTTTATTTTTAATTGAAACATTTATACCTTCTTGTATAGGGATGGCACTTGCTCCTCCATTTGGTTTTTCTTGACTTGTGGAGGTAGACGCTTCTTCCTCCTCTTCTTCTCTTGACCCGGATGTAGAAGCTTCTTCTTCTTCTTGATCCGGTGTCACCAAGGATTGCTCCCCCTCAATCCTAGAGGTGGAGGCTTCATCATCTTGAATGTGAAACAAGGAGTATGCTCCCTCCTTGTTCCCTTCGGTGCATTCCCTTGAGGATGAAGCTTCTTGGATTTCCTCTTCTTCGGAGGTTGAGTATCTCTCAACCTCGGAGTCCTCCTCTTGGTCTTGATCCAATGAGTCGCCCTCTTTGGATTCTTCTTGATTTGATACAGTGGAGGGGATCTCATGAATTCTTGCCAATTTGCTCCAAAGCTCCTTGGCATCTTCAAACTCTCCAATTTGTTCCAAGATGTTGCTTGGCAATAAATTGACCAAAAGCTTGGTCACTTTGTCATTGGCCTCACATCTTTGAATTTGGTCTTTGCTCCACTTGCTCCTTTTGAGTACTTTGCCCTTGGAATTTGTGGGAGCTTCAAAACCTTCCATGAGAGCAAACCATTGCTCTATCTCCATCATAAGAAAATTTTCAATTCTTGATCTCCAAGAATCGAAGCTTGCCGATGTGTATGGTGGAGCCACCCTTGTGTCAAATCCAAGTCCATCTTGGAATTGCATCTTGAAGTTGAGCTTGATACAGTCTTGAACTTGAAGAATTTGCTCCAACTTCTTCACCCTCTAGCTTTTCTTGATATGCTTGACCCTTCCGGCGATGATTCCGGTGAAGAGCGGCCTCGCTCTGATACCACTTGTTAGGACCAAAAGTAGCTAGAGGGGGGGTGAATAGCTCGTCGCGTTCTCTCGGTGCTCGGCGTTGCTTGTTTCTTCAAGAATATGCAGCGGAAAATACAGAAACAAATGCAACAACGCTAACACGGTTGGTTTACTTGGTATCCACCTCACAAGAGGTGACTAGTCCAAGGATCCACACCACGCACGCACCCTCCACTATGAAAACACTCCTTTTCGGTAACTACCGAGGGCGGAGAAGCCCTACAAGACTCTCAGTACAAGAAGAAAGGAAAGGGAAACAAAATACAAGCGCAAAGCTTACAATGAGTACAGAAAACCCTAACCCTAGCTTCTCTTCTTGCCTTTGATCCGCCTCTTGACTTGGAGAGCTTCCAAGATCCTTCAAGAACTGGCGATCTGAGCTTTGTGAGCGCTGTGGAGGAGTAGGCGAGAGCTCTGGAGTGAATCGGTGAAGTTCTACCGCAGCCATCGAACGCCTGCAGCTTTAAACGATGTCAACGGTCGGATCCCGATCGATTCGAATGTTCCCAATCGATCGGGGAGGCTTTGGATCGATCTACGGATCGATCCGAGAGCCCACTCGAAGCTCCGATCGATCCACGGATCGATCCAGCGCTTATCGCTCGAAAGCCCCCAATCGATCCAGCGATCGATTGGGACATCCGGATCGATCCACGGATCGATCCGTGGCTCGTCGGGGACAGTCTCGATCGATCCACCGATCGATCCAGCCTGGATCGATCCACGGATCGATCCAAAGACTTGGTTTTGTCCAAAACCAAGTCCCAAACATCCCTAACCAACATTCGGTCAACCTTGACTTGTTGGTATGTCATGCCTAGCATCTAGTCACTCCCTTGACCTGCTAGGACTCCCTTACCAAGTGTCCGGTCAATCCCTTTGACCCACTTGGACTTTTCTCTGTGCCAAGTATCCGGTCAATCCCTTTGACCTACTTGGACTTTTCTTTCATGCCAAGTATCCAGTCAATCCTTTGACCTACTTGGACTTCCCAGCACCAAATGTCCGATCATTCTTGATCCATCTGGATTTTCCCTTGCCTGGCTTCACTCACCAGAGCTTTCACCTAGCTTCACTCACTAGGGTTTTCCATCTGCCTAGCTTCACTCACTAGGACTTTCACCTAGCTTCACTCACTAGGGTTTTCACTCTGCCTAGCTTCACTCACTAGGACTTTCACCTGGCTTCACTCACCAGGATTTCCATCTGCCTAGCTTCACTCACTAGGACTTTCACCTGGCTTCACTCACCAGGATTTCCATCTGCCTAGCTTCACTCACTAGGACTTCCTTCTGCCTGGCTTCACTCACCAGGACTTTTCTTCTGCCTGGCTTCACTCACTAGGACTTTCATTTTGCCTAACATCCCAGTTAGGACTTCCCAGTCAAGTATCCAGTCAATCCTGACCTACTTGACTCTTCTTCAATCAATATCTTATTGTCAAACATCTAAACCCAAACCAAGACTCAGCTTGGTTACCCAGGTCAACCTTGACCTGAGGGATATTGCACCAACAGATATTTCCGACGAAGTTATAGATTTGTTGGAAGTTTCCAACGAATATGAATTTCGTTGGAAATTTCCAACAAAATATAAATTCGTTAGGCATTTCCAACGAATATGAATTTCGTTGGAAATTTCCAACGAAAATGTGGATTCGTTGGAAATTTCCAACGAAAATGCAGATTCGTTGGAAACATCCAACAAAAATATATTTTCATTGGAAATTTCCAACGAATCTATATTTTCGTTGGAAATCTTGTATTTTGTAACTTTTCCAACAAATAGTTATTCGTCGCAAATCTGTTTGCAACGAATACGTTTTTTCGTTGCTAATTTGCGACAAATTTAGGGTTCGTCGGAGATATTTTCTGCTGACATTTCCAACAAAAATTGATTTTTGTTGCAAAATTTCCAACGAAATTTGGAACGAATTTTGATTTTGTTGCAAAATTTCCAACGAATTTTGCAACGAATTTCGATTTCGTTGCAAAATTTCCAACGAAATTATATTTTTTCGTCGCAAATTTTTGCGACGGCATATTTGCAACGAATTTTTTTTGTCGCAATTTTCGTCCCAAATCCAATTTCCAACGAATTTTTTTCTAAAATTTGTTGCAAAATTTGTCCCTAAATGGCAGTATTTTTGTAGTGATCGTTGACCACGTCTGGCCATCGTTGATCACCTTGACTTTGACTTCCACATCGACTACTATCTCCGCCTTTGACCCACGCTTGGTGGGCCCCCTTTATCGCGACATCACTTACTAAAAAACTCCTTCGTTGAAGGCAAAGAAGCCTCTTACATACTTTGAAAGCTCAGGAATTACTAGAAAGATGAATACAATAATTGTTGATTAATTTCTAACTTTAAGAGGTTTTTTATAGCCTCCTGGAAAAAGTTAGCATTACTTAGAGACACCTCCAAAGCCATCTACTTCTAAGTGGATAAAGATTTATCTACTCTTCAATGATTAGCCAACAACTACTGTTTATTGGAGGCACCTCTATCCAATCATCATAATTAGTACATCAAGTTATTGACATTACCTTAGTTGTTTTATCATTTAATATAAAATTACTACAATACATTTATCACTTGATTTGCCAAATTGAACAATCCATCTTATCATTTGTAATCCCAATTACATTAAATAATTGACATTTAATGTGTATTAAAGAATGAGATTATTGAACCATAAACAATAGCTTTAGCATTAATCCCTAATATAAAATCAGCATGGGCATACTCTTCCACATACTGAACTCTTAGCTTATCCACATCATGCAACTTGAGGTCATCTAAGAGTTGTAGAACATCTTCGACGTCGGAGAGCTCATCCCGGCCGCCATAGCTAAGAAACAAAGGAAAATCCTTTGGAATGTTCGACATGTTGTAGGGCGGAGGATTCACTTGGTTGTAGTGCTTCATGTTAGCCGTCTTGCTTCCATAATTGTATTTCGTTATCACTCCATCTCTCACCACTGTCAACATGTGTTAGGATGCGCTGGGGTTATCGATAGTTGGCACAATGATGTACATCTTGAAACGATGTAAATGTGAAGTAAACACAACCAATTCACTACTTAGCTTAGCCTATTCGAACCATAAGAACCCTCTACATAATCGACATATGCATCGGAAGTAAGACCTTAAGAAAGAACTTACTTTGAGCTAAATGAATTAAATTCTTTGTCGATGTTGGTTGCGGTTCATACTTCAAATAGTACTCCACGGCGGTGTAATTGAGGCAGCAATTGTTCCCTATCATACACAAGAAATGGCACACTGATGGATATTTATATTCAAACAAAAAAGATTAGATATGTACTGAAATATTTGTTGGAAGAAAATGACAACAAATCTATAAATTCCCTAATTAATTAAGAGTACTTAATTCCGAATTTTAATTTGTGCCCAGATGCTCAAGTATCCATTTTTGATTTATATACATAAATATGTTCCACTTGGTCACCAATCAAATGCAACATATTTTATGTACATCCTTTACTTCTTCCTTTTCAATATGAGACTAAACATATAACACTAGCTATATTCAACAATAGTTACTCAAAAAAAAAGGAATAAAAAACAATGAACATTTGAATTATATATATATATATAATTTTTAAGAAAACAAATATAAATAATACCTGAAATCGCTGCCACTAAATCAAAGCAATCCACACCTGGATGATCGCACAAATTATTAAGGAAATCTGATGAAATCTTCCTGATGAAAAATTTGCATTTAAATTATAATTATACTCTAAGAGAATAAACATATATGGAACTGCTTAAACTCTAATCACAAGTTTAAGTAATCATTACGATTTGAGATTAAATTCTGATACCCCGAGCCATTTAATAACCTGAAAAAAAAAATCAGTAAAAACTTCATTAAGTCCCTCTTTCACTTGCTTAAACAGAATTGTGATGCTTGGTCACAAAACTATGGTCTCACGACGAAATTGATAGTATCGCGTGACGTCTAGTTTTATCGGAGAACGAATTCTATACATACATCCGCAACAAATGCTCTGGCTGCAAGATTTCCCAGTGGAGTAGTGATGTGAGACAAGTAAGCAATTGGACTGAGAAGAGCTGCTGATTTCATCTTGTCTACAAGCTTCCCTTGAGACAAAGATGACAAAGCTATCAAAGTGCCCTGCATAGTGAAGTATTGCCATGTAATTAATTCCAAATATGAATTTATCTCCTTTTTGATATCAAAATAAATTATAATTAGTAGTTTCATGATTAATTAGTATATATGTAAATTAATTTTTACCAGAGAATGGCCAACATAATCCACCTTCTGGCCGGTTTGTTGGTAGACAAAGTCCAAGATGGCAGGGAGATCATAAGAGGCCAGTTCATCCCAAGAAAAAGACCAAAATGCCTGTTAATTAATCAATTAATTAATTGATAATACAGCAATATAATTAGACAACTAGCTAGATATTGTAATTAGTAGTTTAATTAGGAAAATGAATTAAGTACCTGATCAGTTATGTTGAGAGAAATGTGAGTAGGGCTCCACGTTGTTCCTCTTGTGTTTGCTATCCACACATCAAATCCATTGTCTGCCAAGATGAAGGCTAGTGACTCCTCTGGTGAATTCAGCGCCCAGCTCATCCCATCCTGAAATTCCAATTAATACAAAAAAAATTAATTAATTAATTTTTATTTATTAGATAAGAAAAAAAATGTACCACGAGAATTCCATGCTGCAATAGCACTGGCTGCCTTTTCTTGCTTTCTCGATCGCTGTCACGTCCTTGTGGAATTCTTTGTAAGCCAAGAATGTATCCATCTTCAGTTTGAACCTTCCATAACACATCAATTCACATTAATTTTGGGGAAATAGAAAACACACACGAACAATATCTCTCTACACCTTGTACTCTTGGCACTTGTAACCCTGAGGAATCACTGCCAACTCGCATAGGCTATCGTTTGTCGCCCCTCCAGACTGCCAACCCCTTCCGTTTAAGCTCCGCGCTCCAACTAGCACTTGTGGTGGGACAATAAGGAAAAGATAGAGGAGGAGGAGGAGGGGGAGAGCAGAACAATTGGTGTGTGAAGCCATGTACATGTTTGAGAACAAAGCTTGGTGGGAGACACACACATGTATATATATTTATAGTGTTGATGTGGTGTTGTGTGGAAGGAAGGAAAATTATGGCTCTTCCTTTGACATGATAATTCCTAAAAGTGGGGGCTTTCTTTTTTATGGCTTTTAGTGATTCCTTTCTCACTAAAAAATGTAGAATAATCACATCAGCGACTCCCCTAGAGCTGATCTCATGGATATAGAGGAAGGTAAATACAGGTACACAGGTGAAAAGTGTATAGCGGAGACGTTAACCCCAGGTAGTGACATCCCGGGGATCGACCCCTGGATTTTTCAGCCACAGAATCATGTACTTCCCATCTGTGCTACGCCTTGGGGACGTGATTCCTTCCTCACTAGCATAAGAAGAAAGTGGATTGGCATTTTACGGTTTAATTGGAAGCTTTATTCTAATAGCAAGTATAATTGGTGTTGATTTAATTTTGCTACTGAGGGAGCATAGAGGATAATGATGAGCAAATAGTCTTATCAGTTTACTTAGCTGTCATGGAAGATAATCAATGCTAAGCAAGAAACTCGTTTAATCTGTATTAATTTACTTGGCATTTTTCATATTTGTTCACCTTTAATTTAAATCGTTTGGATAGTTTCAGTACTGACGATTTTGATTGCAACTTCTTTGGCATGGCACGGCACGGCACGGTATGGCATGACGTCAAGATCGTTTGGCTACGTACGTACGCTGTCGTTTGATTGAGACCATGAACTTTGGGGTGTAAATTAAAAGCTTACGTTGTCAACCATTTCTATATATATATATATATATATATATATATATATATATATATATATATATATTTGTTATCCTGCGCGATGTCACAGTGCACGACTATGCGCGCCACGCAGGATAACAACTGTTTTTATTTTTTTTTTAATTTATGAATTAAAAAATAATTGAAAAAAAAATAAAAAATAAAATATGTTTTTAAGAGTTTATTTCTAGGGTTCAGGCTTTGGTTATAGTGTTAAAGTTATTATTTTTTTTTTTTAGATTTTACCTCTGGGGTTTAGGCTTCCCAATTAGATTATAGTGTTTGGTTTTAAAAAAATTAAAATAAAATTAATTTAAGTATTTATTGAGTATTGTAATATGTTAAGGGGATATATTAAGGAAATATAAATTTATATAAGGAAATGTTAAAGTTTTTAATTGATTTTTTAAATTTAAAATATTAAAAAATCAAAAAAATAAAAAAAAATAAAAAAAACCGAGCGATCTCTTAAGAAAATATTTTATTTTTTATTTTTTTTCAATTATTTTTTAATTCATAAATTAAAAAAAATAAAAAAAAATAAAAACAGTTGTTATCCTGCGCGGCGCGCACAGTCGCGCACTGTGGCGTCGCGCAGGATAACAAATCTATATATATATATATACAGTGGCAAAAGGTGAATACGCTCGTCCTCAGTTTCCGTCAATTTGTCTCAGAGTCAACACGGAGGAAGTAAATCGTGGGTGGCTACTAGCCTTTAGAATAGTGACTAGCACATAAGGAAAGTATTTACTTCAGCTTTGTCGAAATTCGAATCTCATACCTCACGGTGACAACACCTTATGTGCTAGCCACTAGACCGTCCCGAGAATACTAAACTCACTTTAAAAAAATCAAGGTATATATACACACACTCGCTCACAAAGATGGTGTCCACAACTATTTAAAAATCAAGGTGTCCGGTGAAAGAAGAAGAATAGAAAGCGGATAAGATAGAATATGAGAATAATAATAAATTTTATTTTTAGTTTATATTTATACTAAAGATATGTTAAAAAGTACTTGGTTAATTAACTATTTAATAAATAATAGAATTATTTTAATAATTATAATAGAATTATTAATATATTCATAATACTAATTTGATTTGGTCAATCCATAGATTCTCTTTTATCTCTTTTACATCCCCCCCCCTCCCATGACAAATGTAACGGGATCTTTGACGTTGAGTTTGTTTGCTAACTTATTAAAACGTTGTCTGGATAATGGATTAGTAAAGATATTAGTGATTTGATCTTCAACAAAAATATAAGAGACGGATAATTATCAAATTGTCATATGTTCATAAACAAAATGAAAATCAATTTTCATACGTTTTGTATGAGAATGAAATATTGAATTTGCTATGAGATATGTTGTTCTAATATTGTCACACCAAATTTTTGCTGTAATATTTGATACAAGATGAAGTTCAGAGAGAAGTGATTGAAGCCAAATAATTTCAGACATTGTATTTGCTATAGCTCTATATTCTACCTTAGTGCTTTAACGAGATACCGTAGGTTGCTTTTTCGAATTCCATGAGATCAGATTTTGTCTAAGAAATATTGCATATCTACTGGTAGAGCATCTATCTTCAGAAGAGCTTGCCCAATCCGTATCACTATAGTCATGTAAATCTCGAGACGATTGACGATATAAAAGAAGCCCATGTAAAATAGTTCCTTTGAGATAGCGAAGTATTTTTTTTTACATTATCCCAATATTACTCAGTTGGAGCATGCATGAATTGATAGGTATGATTTACTGCAAAGTAATATTAGGTCGTGTGATAGCGACATATTGTAAAGCTCCAACAATACTTCGATAAATCTGTGAATCAGACAAAGCAGGAAAGGATGAAGTTGTAGAGTTGTTTATAGCAATTGGTATAGAAACTAGATGCACTCCATCCATTTTGGCTCTTTAGAGAAGCCCAGTAATATATTTACTTTGAAAGAGAAGATAGTCTTCCTTATGTGGAATAAGTTCAATACCAAGGAAAAAACAAGCATTTTCCAAATCTCGAGTAGGAAATTCTTAATTAAGAAGGTTTATAAAGTTGTGATACCCTTGTGATCATTGTCGATTATTAGGATGTCATCCACATAAAAAAAATCATAGAACCATCATTATATTTGTGGAATACAGACGAGTCAGTCTTTGATCCAGAAAATCCTTGAGCTTGTAACTAATTAGATAATCGATGAAACCATGCACAAGGAGCTTGTCGAAGATCATATAATGATTTCTTGAGTTGACAAACATGAGCTCATAGAAGGGGATGTCGAGTTGTTATTAGTGGACAACGTGCATATATGTCACTTAATGGAAGTATGCGATGAGAAGCATTATCATCTGAATCACTTGCTGTTGGCGATGAGGAAGTAGACTAACATGGTGAGTATTATCTAGGGATCCAGAACTAGAGAGAAAATTATCTTCGACTGATGACACTTCCGAGATCGGAGCAACAACTTGAGGTGATTTTGATAGTATAGGGGAGTTATTAGAGAGTTCCGGAGCAAGACCTAAGATGCCATCACTTTCGACAACGTTAGGTGCCATCAAGAAAGTGCCACCTATATCTAGAGGAGAAATCGAAGAAGCTACTGAAAAAGGGAATAAAGACTCATCAAAAGTAATATATTGTGAAATATAAATTTGTCCTATTGGTATATGTAAGCAATGATAACCATAGTGTAAATTGCTATAACCAAGGAAAACATATTGTAGTGAATAAGAGTCAAGTTTGTGTTTAGAGTAGGGGCGTAACCATAGATAACATGTGTAACCAAATATTTGAAGGAAAGTGTAATCAGGAGTTTGATTATAAAGTTTTTCAAAAGGACACTTATGATTGAGATGTTGGTTGCTACTCGGAAAACCTAGTGGTTCCACTGTACAAAAATTTTGTACAAAGGTCTGAACCTTTTTCCTAGCTACCATGTGTTCTTTTAAATTAAATTTTGGATCGCCTGCGGAACTTAACACGTTTGATCCAAAACTTAATCTATTTGTTCTTTTAGGTTTTAACTTGGATCTCCTGCGGAACTTAACACGTTCGACCCAAGTCTCCTTAAGTTATTAATTCCATTAAATACTAATTTCCATAAAAGGTTCCCAGTACTGACGTGGCGAGGCACATGACCTTCTTGGATATGGGAGCAACCACCACCGACTAGACAAAACCTTTAATAGAAAGCTAATATTTAATTTCCTAAAATAACTTTAGGTTAACCAAAGAGAACAATCAAATCACAAGGAAAAGAAAGAAAACAAAAAAACACAACATCGAAAAACATATTCGAAATACTAGATCATAAACCTCTTGTATTTGGTATTATTTCCATAAATAACTAGCATGATGCGGAAATAAAAATTACTAATTATACCTTGTAGAAAAACCTCTTGATCTTCTACCGTATTCCTCTTCTAACCTTGGACGTTGTGTGGGCAGCGATCTACCAAGATGAGAAACCACCAGCCACCTTCTTCTCCTCCAAGCAAGGTTCGGCCACAAAGGAAGAACTTTACCAAAGAAGAAAATCAAAATACTAACCAAGCTCCAAGAGATGCTAACTTTCTCTCCTTCTTCTTCTTCTTCTCCAAGTAGTATCCGGCCACCACAAGAACTCCAAGAGAGATGAAGTATTCGGCCACCACAAGAGGAAGAGAGGGAAGAGGATGGCCGGCCACAACACCAAGGAAAAAGGGAGAGAAAACAATAGAGGTTGTGTCTCATGAAGGCACCCCTACCCCTTCTTTTATATTCCTTGGCCTAGGCAAATTAGGAAATTTAATTACAATAAAATTTCCTTAATTTTTCTTGACATGAATTAATTGAGAAAAATAAAATAAAATTTCCCAATTAACTTGAGATGGCCGGCCACATCATTGGAAACAAAAGAGGACAAGTTTTAATCAACAATTAAAACTTCCTAATTTGTTTCCGGAAATTTTAAAAAATAAAATTTCTCTTTAAAATCTCTTCATGGTTGATAAAAGGAAATTTCTATAATTTTAATTTTATCAACATGTGAATAATTTTTAAAGAAAAAAAAAACATCTCTCCAATCTACAAATAAGGAAAGAGATCTAATCTCTTTCTTTAATCTTTTGTAGATCTTTTACAAGAGAGATATTTTAATTTTAATTCTCTTTAAAATATATCTTCCACATAATAATAAAAATTAAAATTAAATTTCTTTTTAATTTTATTTGGCCGGCCCTACTAGCTTGGGTTCAAGCTAGGGCCGGCCACCCAATTTTACACTTAGGCCGGCCCTAGCTTGGTTCCCAAGCTAGCTTGGCCGACCCCTATTGGGTGGGTATAGAAGGTGGGTATAGGTGGGTATAGAACTCTATAAATAAGAGGCTACGATAGGGACCGAGAGGAGGAATTGGTTTTGGTCTCCCGATAAAATTAAGCATCCCGTGTTCGCCCCGAACACACAACTTAATTTTATCAATGATAATTCATTCCACTAGAGAACTATCATTGAACTACCGCACCAATCCCAAATTACATTTTTGGGCTCCTTCTTATTATGAGTGTGTTAGTCTCCCTGTGTTTAAGATATCGAATGTCCACTAATTAAGTGAGTTACTGACAACTCATTTAATTAATATCTTAGTCCAAGAGTAGTACCACTCAACCTTATTGTCATGTCGGACTAAGTCCACCTGCAGGGTTTAACATGACAATCTTTATGAGCTCCTCTTGAGGACATTATCAACCTAGTATCTCTAGGACACAGTTTCCTTCTATAATCAACAACGCACACTATAAGTGATACCATTTCCCAACTTATCGGGTTTATTGATTCAACGAACTAAATCTCACCCATTGATAAATTAAAGAAATAAATATCAAATATATGTGCTTGTTATTATATTAGGATTAAGAGCACACACTTCCATAATAACTGAGGTCTTTGTTCCTTTATAAAGTCAGTATAAAAGAAACGACCTCAAATGGTCCTACTCAATACACTCTGAGTGTACTAGTGTAATTATATAGTCAAGATAAACTAATACCTAATTACACTACGACCTTCTAATGGTTTGTTCCTTTTCCATTTTGGTCGTGAGCTACTGTTTATAATTTATAAGGTACTGATAACATCATCTTCTGTATGTGACACCACATACTATGTTATCTACAATATAAATTAAATGAACAACTACAAACAAATGTAGACAATTAGACCAAATGTGATTCTTTATTCATAATAAATGTTTACAAAGCTTAGGCTTTCAGTATACATTCCAACATGAGAAGTGGAGTAAGAAGTCAATTTATGAGATATACCGTAGTGTTAACAGCTTTATCCCAAAATTTACATGAAATGATTTATGATGAAAAAGAGCTAAGGCAGTTTCAATTATATGTCTATGTTTTCTCTCAGCAGAACTATTTTGTTCTAGAGCGTGAGGACAAGAGAATTGATGAACAATTCCACAGGAGACAAGATGACGATGGAGAGCTTGATATTCGCTTCCCCAACCAGAATGAAAAGAGAGTATTTTATGATTAAAATATCGTTCAACTTGATTTTGAAAATTACAAAATATATCCAATAAATCAGATTTCTTTCTCATAGGATAAAGCCAAGTATATTTACTAAAATTATCAATGAAAGTAACATAATATTGGAAACCTTGGATAGACAAAATAGGTGCAGGGGCCCAAACATCTGAATGAATTATTTCAAGTGCAAAATTAAGAACATGATCGGATGAAGAGAAAGGTAGCTTATGACTTTTAGATTCCATACAGACCATACATGAGTGAGATGGAGAGGAGGAAAAAGAAATAGATAAACCATACCTATTGATGATTGACTGAGTAATGCAAAGAAAAGGATAACCAAGTCGAGCATGCCAAGCTAGTTTATTTGTGCGTTCACCAACAAAAGCTTTGATTGAAGAACTTTGAAGATAATAGAGGTCATTTTTTATTCTCACATAAAACACAATAGTATTTGTTTCTCTATGTTTTATAAGATAATGATTATGATGAAACTCAAAAACGACATTATTATCAAGATAAAACTGACGTGTAGAGAGTAAATTTTTAGTAATAGATGGAACATGAAAGACATTTCGCATGTAAAAAATACGATTAGATAAATGAATATATGTATTTCTAAGATTAGTAATTTGCAAACCTGAACCATCGCTTACTTGAACCATATCTGAGCAATAATATGACATTACGTTTGTAAGGATATTATAATCTGATGTGATATGATGAGTTGCTCCAGTGTCAATATACCAATCAATAGATAAAACTCTGAGGTTTTACCATGAGTAGATATGGACGAGAGGACTTTAGGATAAACGAATACCAAAATGTCTATTTCTGAGATAAATTTGACATTTCCCCCGAGTATATGATCAATCAAATCTTCTAGGGTATTGATTTCCAGTATGACCAACGATGTGACAAATTTGACATAAGTCTGAACTTTGCTTTCGAACTCCTTGATCTTGTTGAGTATTTGACATCTAAAGTAAAATAACTTGTCTTGTAGATGATGTTGGCTTCTGTAGATTCAGAAGGAGATGCTCCTTTGGCTAACAGTGGTAGAAAACTAAGTGGCAGCAACAAGCTCCGGCGATGCAAAGGGGGGGGGGGAGTGGCAAGGGGTGCAACAGAATCAACAACCGTAATTTTTGCAGTAGTAGCTATGGCTGAAAGAAGAACTACCAGTGGGATGATGCTATTCCAGCGACCAAAACATCAACATTTACTACCTTCTTTGGTTGGCGGAAGCTGCTATTTCGATGGCACAAACTTTGGGCGAAATAAGCTTTGGTCGGTAATGAGAAGGGGCAACGATGGTGCATGGATCAGGCGGCGAAGGTAGCAGGACAGCACCTGCGGCCGAGGCTACGGTGCAAGGAGGATACTCCTTCTTTGTCCTTGCTATCTGGCAACTATGGCCAGAGGTCTGGCGTCGGCAGGTGGCATTGGGAAAGATTAGAGGCGGCACCAGGAAAGATTGGAGGCGGTAGAAGAAAATGTTACGGAAAGAGGTGTTAGAGTAGGTGCCTTGCAAAGCCAACTGTTGGTTGAGGCTTTATTGACTCTTGTAAATAAGTAACCTTTATTTTAATATAATTCAATTCAGTTTGATATTTACTTTATCTTTATACCCACGTTAGATGCATAGATAAAGTCCTTGAATATACTATAGTGAGATGTGGTGGTATATATATGATGGTCATCATGAAATACATCAATATTCATTGTATATTCTTGTTGGTTGCTACGCGGAATATCATACAGGTTTCCTTGTACAAAAATTTTGTACAAGTCCTGAACCTTTACTAACAACCTATTGTATTCTTTAGAAATTAAATTAGGAATCACAAACGAAACTTAACATTATTGATTACAAATTTAACTTATCCGTTTTTAGTGGTTTAGACTTGGATCACAAACGATGCTTAACATTATTGATCCAAATTCACCCATGTTACAAATTCAATTAAATATTAATTTCTAAAATTAGCTTCCAGGACTGCATGGTGAGGCACTAGGCCTTCTTGGGTATGGGATCATCCACCACCGCCTAGACAAAGCCTTTTAAAGAAATCTAATATTTAATTTACTTATATAACCCTAGGTTTAACCAAAGAGAACAATCGAATTACAAATTCAAAAAACAAAAAAAAAATACAAACTCGAATCATAAATTCGAAACCTAGAATCATATGTCTCTTGTGTTTGGTATTTAAAAAATTATACAAAGAAAACTAGTATGATGCAGAAAATAATTACTAGTTATACCTTTCTTTGTATGCAACAACCTCTTGATCTTCTACCATATTCCTCTTCTTATCTCGGACGTCGTGTGAGCGACGATCTACTGAGATGAAACCACCCAAGCTTCCTTCTCCTACTTATGAGTTTCGGCCACCACAAGAATTCCAAGAATAGATGAGGTTCGGCCATACCACCAAGCTCCAAGGGATGCTAGAAACAAACCTCCTTTCTCTCCTTCTCCAAGCAAAATCCGGCCACCAACAAGCTCCTTGAGAGTTGATGCCGCCGGCCACCAATGAAGAAGAAAAGGAGGAGAGGAAGAGGATGAGAAGGGCCGTCCACCAACCAAAGAAATAGAAGAGAGGAAAACTAGAACATAAGTTATGAGGTGAGGCACCTCTACCCTCTCTTTTATATTCCTTGGTCTTGGCAAATAAGGAAAGCTTTATAAAAACTTCCTTATTCTCTTAGCCAATGAAAAGAAAGTTTAATAAAAAATTTTCTTTTCAAACTCAATGTGGCCGGCCACCTCTTAATCATCCAAGAAAGGAAAGTTTTAAACACAAAATTAAAACTTCCTAATTTATTTCTGAAAATTTTTAAAATAAAAATTTCTCTATTAATTTTCCCTTCATAGTTGGTTATAAAAGAAAATTTTATAAATTAAAATCTCTCTATTAAAACATGTGGATGATTTCCAAAAAGGAAAGTTATCTTTAAAATTAAAATCTTCCTTTCAATCTACAAATAAGGAAAGACATCAAATCTTTTCTTAATCTTTTGTAGAAACTATAAAAGGAAATATTTAATTTTAAAACTCTCTTTTAAAAACATGAGGATGGTTTCATAAAAGGAAAGTTTTATCAAAAATTAAAATCTTCCTTTTAACTACAAATAAGGAAAGATATCAAACCTTTCTCTTAATCTTTTATAGAAAACTATAAAAGGAAAGATTTATAATTTTAAAACTCTCTTTTAAAACCATGGCTTCCACATAAGATAAGATTTTAAATTAAAATCCTTTTAATTTTATTATGGCCAACCACCTAAGCTTGGACTCAAGTTAGGGCCGGCCACACTTCATCCCATCCAAACCATGTCTTGGCCGGCCCTTTCTTGGGCTCTAAACTTAACTCGGCCGACCACATAAGGATGGGTAAGAAGGTGGGTATGGGTGAGTATAATACTTTATAAATAAGAAGCTACGATAGGGACCGGGAGGAGGAATTGGTTTTGGTCTCCCGATGAAATTAAGCTTCCCGTATTCACCCTGAACACTCAACTTAATTTCATCAATAATAATTCATACCACTAAAGAATTATTATTGAACTACCGCACCAATCCCAAATTACATTTTGGGCTCCTTATTATGAGTGTGTTAATCTCCCTGTATTTAAGATGTCGGATGCCCACTAATTAATTGAGTTACTGACAACTCACTTTAATTAATATCTTAGTCCAAGAGTAGTACCACTCAACCTTATTGTCATGTCGGACTAAGTCCACCTGCAGGGTTTAATATGACAATCCTTATGAGCTCCGCTTGGGGACATTATAAACCTAGATTACTAGGACACATTTTCGTTCTATAGTCAACATCACACACTATAAGTAATATCATTTCCCAACTTATCGGGTCTTTTGATTTATCGAGCTAAATCTCACCCTTTGATAAGTCAAAGAAATAAATACTAAATATATGTGCTTGTTATTATATTAGGATTAAGAGCGCACACTTCCATAATAACTAAGGTCTTGTTCTTTTATTAAGTCAGTACAAAAAGAATTTACCTTAAATGATCCTGCTCAATACACTTAGAGTGTACTAGTGTAATTTTATAGTCAAGATAAACTAACACCAAATTACACTACGACTATTCCAATAGTTTGTTTCTATCCATCTTGTCGTGAGCGACTGTTTATAATTTATAAAGAACTGATAACATGATCTTCTGTGTGTGACATCACACACCATGTTATTTACAATATAAATTAATCGAACAACTATACTTAACTTATAAATGTAGATATTTGACCAATATGATTCTTATTTCTAAGTAAATGTTTATACAAAAAGCTAGGTTTTAGTATACATTCCAACAATTCTAAATTTGTTCCTAGTCAATTGGGCCACCAAATAAACAAGGATAAAAGGCTACTTGAACTAGAGACTAGCATATGTGATGTAGTGTGCCATGTTTCATTAGTAAGGACATAGAGATGTTTAAACATACAGATTGATAATCATACGATGAGTTCATCGAACATCCCTCACACAGACTTTCCAAGTGATTATCATTTATCAGGTGGATAAGTCTTTGGTTGTAGTTGTACACTAGTACTCCTTATGATCCGGTATAACACTAAGACTCTATATGTTGGGGATACACTTTGACTCATTTACCAACTCTATTAGGGTCATCAAGTGGTGATATTGGGTGTAGTAATTAACGAAACATATAGGAGTCAGTGTATTATAATCGGGAATTCACCACACACCCACAGGTGTGGATATCATATGTAATATATTATTTTATAGTGTATGAAGTCTCTGATCAGAGTTGTAAGATGTATTTTAGGAAAGGAGTTTCCTTATTACATATGTGATATCACTATAAGATATATCACATGATTGTTGAATCAATATACAACTCTCGATGTGCCAATGGTTGTAGATTTGATTGGGATTTATGAGATGAAGGGACTGGACTGTACGTTAATCATAATTGACGGGTTCTTGCAGGCACTATTCAGTGATACTTAGGGAATCATGGGGCGGTGTTGCTAGACGCTCTTATCATGATTCATTGGGTGTTAATCAGAATTAGTTCTGACGTCCTATAATTAAGGAGTTAATCATAGGATGAGACTATTAAGGGTATGCCCGAATAAAGGACAAGTATAGTCCTGAATCACAAAGAGTTGTGAACTCATGACTAGTTGTATCCCTGAACCATTGAGGGTTACACAAGTATTAATTTCTCTATTTCACGTTAAGAAAGTCAAAATTTAAGTAGTTGAATTTGATGAATAAAGTTTGATGTGATCAAACTGTGTATTAACAAATAAAGTTTGATATTATCAAATGTTAGAATGACTTCCCGTCAATGGAAACAAGGCGAGTGGAAGAGTTCCACACAAAGTCTATAAATTATATTTATATTATTATAATAGCGAGCAAGTATGTTTGTCCCGTTAGTAATATTGGATTATTGATATGATTACAATAGATTCGTATTATTGAGTTTTAAAAAAGTTTTAAAAATCTAATAGATAAAGATGGAAGAGATAATGAGCCTTGAAAGTTAAAGCTTAAGAAGAAATGAAATTACAATTAAATTACATCATGAGAAAATAAAGAAAATGAAAAAAAAAGGAAAAAGAAAAAGGGGATTTTTGTTTTCAACGTGACATGAAAAAAAGGAAAAGAAAAATTTGCTTTTCGTTTTTACCCTTATCCTCCATTTTCCCACTCTCTCCACTCATCCATAACCCACTCCCATCACATTTTGTTTTCTCCTTTTGCTAATAGTTGAACTTTATCAAGTTCAATTATACTCTCACTTTTTACAAGAAAAAGTCTAATAAGTGTTTATTTCAAGATATTCTACCAATTCTTTTTCTAGGAAGGTAGCATACCTTAAAACAAACACTTTTTGTTCCAAGGGGTGATAGAATTGGTAACTCTTAGTTTCCTTAGGGTATCCAATAAATAAACACTTATAAGACTTGGCATCCAACTTGTCTAATATAGTCCTCTTCACATATGTAGGACATCCCCATATCTTTAAATAAGATATGTGAGGTTTCTTACTAGTCCATACCTCATATGGAGTAGTTGAGATTGCCTTTGTCGGGACTCTATTTAGCAAGTAAACAGCTATCATGAGTGCATAACCCCAAAAGGTCTTGGGAAGATCTGCATGATCCACCATTGATCTAACCATGTCTAACAAGGTTCGATTACGCCTTTCCGATACATCGTTATGTTGTGGCGTATAAGACAGAGTTCATTGAGACAATATACCATTATCCTTTAGATAATCTAGAAACTCTTGGCTTAAATATTCACCACCTCGATTGGATGAAAGTATCTTAATATTTTTACCAAGTTATTTCTCCACTTTACTTCTGAATTCTCTAAACTTTTCAAACGCTTCAGACTTATGTTTCATTAGATACACATATCCATAATGAGAGTGATCATCAATGAAAGTAATGAAGTTGCTATAATCTCCTAATGCATGAGTTGTCTTTGGTCCACATACATCGGTATGTACGAGCCCAAGTAACTCATCAACTCGTTCACCCTTTTAAGAAAAAGGTAACTTTGTCATCTTGCCTTTTAAACATAAATCACACGTATCAAATGTATCTAATTCAAATAATTCAAGAATTGTAATCTTTTGAAATTCGGACATGCGTTTCTTGCTTATATGGCCAAGGCGACAATGCCACGAGTAAGATATTAATTGATTATCTATTCGGGCGCATCTATTGCTCTTTTTGTAAAATACCAGAAAATAGGTGAATATTAAGGAAGGAATTTTCCGGAATTTTTAGAAATTTTTCGGGAATTTTTCGGAGCTCGTACGGGCGAGTTAACGGAGATAAAAACGGGGTCCGGAAAAGCCTGTTTTGGCTACCCCTTTAAAGGAGGAAATGTTTAATCTTCTTTTTAAATTTTCTATTTCTTTTGATTTTGTTTCTTCTTTTTCCTTCGTTTTCCCCTCTTCCGTGTGCTTTCCTCTGCCGAAACCGCTCGCCCGACGCCGTCTCCCCCTGCCCTAACTGCTCGAGCGTCGCCGGCCACCTCCTCTGTACCGACCACCAGATCTTACCCAGCGCCGTTGTCGCCTTTGCCCTAGCGCCGTCAACCGAGCCCTCTCCGCCGCTGGGATCAAGACGTGTCGCTCGTCCTTGTGAGCCGACGCCGACTGTCGGCCCTCCTTCTGATTTCCGCGACACTGAGCCCTAGTCTTTGAGCAGCCGTCGTCGCCTCGGCATTCAGGAAGAAGTCACCGCCGGCCTCCCTTGTGATCTTGCGCCGCCGATTGCCACCCACAGCCGACTGGCACAGTGTGTCCACCACGCCGAGCCTAGTTCTTCCTCTCCTCTGTGCGCTATCCTGAAACCCACCGCCAGCATCCTACGTACCTGACCGCAGCCCTTAGTGCCCTAACTGCCACGGTCAGAGAGGTTCTGTGGGTTCTCCAGCAAGGAGGAAGCTGTCGACACTGAGTTGAGGTAAGCTGCGGCTGAGAACAGATTTGGTAGGAAATGTAGTTTGCATTTTCTGTATAGGTTTGTAGAAATTAGGTAATGTTTGGTTTGTAATCATCACTGCTTGATCTGACCTTTTGATACCTTTCGATCCGATGTTTTCAGTAGGGTGTGCTGTTTGGTGGATCTGGAAATTTGGGGTATTGTGGACTGCTCTTTGGTCCAGCAGCCACTCCTTTTGCAATAGATCGGTGACCACGACAGGGATATTGAGGTAAGGTTTAGGGTTTTGAGTTTCGTGTAGATTGATTGTGTTTATGTTGGGAATAGGTAGATTGGATTAGCTTTAGACTTTTAATCTAATGTTATGATTTGGGTTAAAGGAAATTAACCTTAGTTAATTGTGGATTTAATTAAGGTAGGTTGAGGTTATGATTTAGGGTTTTCCCCTAAATTATTCTTAAGGATTTTTATTTAGCTATTCGTTTAATTTGTAGCTAAATAAAAATGTATGTTTGATATCACAGGACTTTGACGCGAGACGAGTATCTCGACGTCGTATTCGGACCAGATTGGACATTTCCTATTGGAGGCGGGTACTTTTGACTTATGTCATTTGATATGCTTAGTAATTAAATTAACATGTTGCATTAATTGTGTTTCTTATCTGTTTCGGTTAATCACTACCCAAATCTTACATGCTTGATTGATTGATTGGTTTTGCATCTCAGGTATATTTTACCTGTTTATACATGCTTATAGGGGTAGTGATATACCATGCTTCACCATGTTCAGGACCTAGGTTTTTATACCTTCTGTGTACCTTTGATTCGATATGATTCGTTGACCTAGGGTGCACTTTTCTATATACATGGATTAGGTCAGGATGTTTATATGGTTATTGCCATGCATCATTTGCATGATTGCATGCTGTGCGATAGTCCGCTCCATTATTGTTGAGCACATCGCCAGTTACATGGATCTGCACACACCACCACTCATGGGTTAGTGGTCGATTCAGGCAGAGTGTGTTGCAGCAGGGACTCTGTTAGGCACCGTTGGTCCGCTCATGGGTAGTGTGACACAACGTGTTATCCGGCAGGGATTCCTCCCCGTCTTTGAGTACCGGAGTTGAGAGCATTGCGCTCCCCCATTTATGATTTGGGGTAGGAGGATAGGTGTACTCCGACAGCATCCCGTCCACTCGGTCACTCATCAGGAGTAGTGACGACAGAGTGCACGGTTGTCACAGCCCTACCCACTCGGCCTCACTTTTGTATGAGATGATCGACTGGCGTCAGGGGTGACCAGGACGCATCATTGGCATCATATGCATGATGCATTTATTGCTTGTGTTTGTGTTTGCTGCATTTATATGCTGCATATTGTTTGGATACCTATGTTTGACATGCATACAGGATTTCCTTATCCCTCGGACTGTTTGACCTTATACTCAGGACCTGGTTAGTACAGTATTCTCCTGTTTATTTCAGATGCATTCTTATCTTTCTTATCAGGAGACTGTACGCATGATTAGTGCTAGGTGTTGTTTCTTTACTTTGCATATCAATTGTACCTGCTGAGTGTTGGACTCACCCCGCCTCCATTGTTGTTATTTTCAGGTTGATGCTGTCAGGAGGGAGTTCCAGTCGCTAGTCCCCACTGCACGTAGTGCTACTCCGCTGCTGGTTTTTGAGTTGTTGTTTCATTTTAGCTTTTCGCTATCAGACTTTGTTTTAGTTTTGTTTTGGACTTACATATGGATATTGTATGGAATCTTTCCGTTGGATGGACTTTTAGTATGATTTGGATTTACTCTACTACATGCCTGCCTGGACGGCAGAAGAGGTAAGAAAAATCGGATTTGGGCTTTACGAGTGTAGTTGAGTAGGGTTGATTTCGAGTCAGAGTATTACTATGTTGTTTATTTTATTAACTGCGTGGTTGTGACAGCCGGAGGCTGAATACATATATAAACTGCGTGGTGATTGATTTTATTTACTGTTATTATTCCAGCCGCCTGTGGCTGAGGTATTTGTGAGATGTAGAAAAGTTTCAGATTGTCCACCGTACAGGGGAGATGCTGCCGAAATTTTCTCGGACAGGGACTCCTCTGGGGCGTGACACTTTTCAATATTGAGTCCATCACTAGATATATCTAATGCGTAGATATTATTGCATAATGTTCTAGTGCTATCAAGAACACCATTTAAGGGTTATATAACAATAATTGTTACTAAAAGTTAAATGGAAACATTTTCTATTTAAGCAAGAAATGGAAAAAATGTTCTTTATTAATGCTGGAACAAAATAACAATTATCTAGTTCTAAGACAAGTCTACTAGGAAGCTTTAACAAGTATGTTCCGATGACAACCGTAGCAACCTTTGCTTCATTCCCAACTCATAGACTTGTTTCCCCCTTGATGAATCTTCTGCTATTCCTTAGCCATGAACATGTTTGCAAACCTCTAAATGATCATATTTATGAGCTCATGAACCAAATACTATTAAGCTTGAGCTCAGCTTGATAATATTTTCAAGCTTGAAATCAAGCTCATGTTCGGCTCACTAACTTGATCGAACAAACTCAAACAAACTTTTTTTTTTTCAAATCGAGACCCAAATAGCTCATGAGCATCTTGACTCGTTTACACCCCTATTTCTAGTTTGCAATAACTAGTATATAATTTTCTAATTTGTAAGAATGGAAGCTTAATTTACTTTATAAGCATAAGGAAAGACTCTGCTTTCTGTTAGATTTTACTTCAAAAATCCTCAGTTTTTGTCCTAATATACACTCTATCAAATGGTAACTATTGAAGGGAAAAGATAAAGCCGCTTGGTTTTTCAACACTCGTAAAACATGTGCTGGTTAGGTAAGGCACAAGAGCTATCGAAAGTTTATAGTAAGATCTGAAGAAGCCGGGGTAGAGTATGGGAACCAGACATATGATTCTTATTGCTCTCTAAATAAGTGAAGCTCACTTGTGAGAAGCAAATCTGACAAGGTTTGTAAGCCTTTGGACTTCAGGAGTTATTATAATTGCATAACCAAAAGATAAGACAGGCTGAGTTCAATGAAGTCATCTACTATGAGATGCATAACAATTTCTGATGCTATGTAAACGTATTCATCTAAGTCTCCAAAGAAGGTTTTTACTTCTTTTGACTAATTCATTAAGTTAAAGTGGTAGGCCTCATTTTAGCTTGATACCAATTTTGATTTTGTACCATTTTTAGATGTTTTGTCCCTAGTTTTCTAAGTATACTGATAGGGGTCTTCATTTTGTCTAAGCATGAGGTTAAAATTATTTTCTTCTACATCTTCAGTTTGAGAAGTAGATGGTTGGTAACCTGAGAACCTAATCGACAGTTTGTCATTTCTGTCTTTATATATTATAGAAGTTGTTGGTTTAGGTGTTGTTTCAGGATTGTTTAGGCTAATAGTCCATTCTAATCCTACTAAAATTTCT
This sequence comes from Zingiber officinale, assembly GCF_018446385.1. NCBI lineage: Eukaryota > Viridiplantae > Streptophyta > Magnoliopsida > Zingiberales > Zingiberaceae > Zingiber > Zingiber officinale. The sequence continues at coordinate 128,551,638 of NC_055992.1, forward strand.
TGGTTTAAGGAAATATATTCCTTTAAAAGTAAGTGCTTCAATCATATCAGTAATTTGGATTCTAAAGTGATTATAGATATGATTCATTATTTTTTTCAAAAATATAATATCTAATTGGATGTTATCATTTTGAAACTGACCATATCCTTTGGCTTTAACTCAAATTTTAATATGTTTCGCAAAGTCCTTTATAATTATATTAAAATTGGGGGATAAGTAGTGCCTAAATTATTGTTCATATCTATTTCTATCAGTCCTATGATTGCTTTCTCTTTATCCGAGAAACAAGAGCAAAAACTAGGACATTTCCTCCTACTATGGGTTTGGTTTGACCTCTTAGTCCAAACACAATTAATCATAAATGTATACTAAGCCATTGATTTTATTAGTTTTTATGCCAACTTTTTGTTTGTTTGAATTGTAGCTAAACTTTAGCTTGTTATTAAAGATGCTCATTTGGATATGCCATTTGAAAATTTATGCATGCCTTATTCATGGAAACTGTTATGTCAATTACAAAAGATGCAAAGGACTTGATTCAATGTAGTATTTATTGTTCATGCAGATACAATATCCGAAAGAAAAGATGTAAGTAACTAATTGATTTCTGGACTTTAAAGCACTTCATGAGTTTATGAGTAATACTCTTTCTTATTTTTCATAGAAAATCACAATAAAGTACTTTATGCCCTCACCTTTTTTTTCTTCTCCGTGTTTACCTTCACTCTTTTTTTTGAGTGAATATTCTTGTTGTGTTATATATATGTTTTGTTTGGCTACACATCTAATTCATTTTAACATATTAATGGAAACTTGTGCAGAATCTCATTTTATCTATTGTTTTTTTAAATAAAAAAATCTTCTTTTTTGACTATCATATTCTTGTGTCAGTGGGATGCAAATTACAAAGGCACTCAAAATACAGATGGAGGTGCAAAAACAGCTTCAAGAATAATTAAAGGTAAGTTCCATGTGCACTATTAAAAGATAAATAATATTTCTATTGTTTGTGTTTCTTGTAAATTTCTAAACAATTTAGGAAATGAGATGGTAATAATAGATTTGTATGGATGATTATAGGGAGCAATAACTACATGCTATGTGACATTGTATCCAAACCTCAAGGGTGTGATTGGGAAGTAATTCGATGATTGCAATGAGGAGGATATGAGTAAACCACGCCAAGGACGAAGAACTAGCAAGAAAGCTTTGAGATTTAAGTGAGAAGATATTTAAAGCCAATAAGTAAAGAACATTCTATAGGATCGAAAACATGCTAGGTGAATAGCATTTGTCACTTTTTATAAAATCACGAGAATAAGTAGCGGAAAATAAATAAAGAATCAAAAGTTAACACAAGTAATTTTTACTTGGTTCGAAACCTTCGAGGAATCATACTCCAAGGTCAACATTCAGTGAGTGCTTTCATTGACAATCACTATAAGATTGAAGAGATTATAGAGTTTAAGTACAATATGAGTATGTAAAAGTATACCGACAATAATAAGAAGTAGAAGTTTAATCATAGGTTGTTGGAGTAGCCTTTCAGTATCGTCAGAGCCTTCTCAGGACAGTGCGCAAGAATAAAAGTTGTAGTGAATGATCTATTGAAGCCTCTGGTCGAAAGCTTTTTCATAGGCCATTTCCTGGGACCCGGACCACCCTCAGACACCTAGAATGCTAACGACGTGGCTGTATCTTGGAGAAACTTTATCTTCAAAAACTTATCCTTCTCCGAGCGCCTAGACCTGTCTGGGCACTCGAACTGTGATGTATCCTGGCCAATCACCGTGCGCCACCTAAGCTCTTATGGTCACCCTATTTGACCCAATCCCGAGTGCCTAAACCAACTTAGGTGCCCAGACCTTCAAGCGTTTGGACCTCCTTTTTTAGCAACTTATTTTCCTACATCACAAGGTTAGCATAACAAGCAATAATATGGAAGAAGAGTAATAGAGTATTTAACAATCTTCAGACTGTCCAGTCCTGACTTCGAGTTTTGTTGAAACCCTAGGTTTGATTGATGTCTACTGTTTGCTCAACCGGAAACACGTCCTCACTGGATCTTTCCTCCATTTGCTTACCTTTAATTATTTATCATTTGTGGACTTAGTTGATCTTGATTTCTTGACCCACCAGGTCTTTCTTCCAGATGCCCCATCTGGACTTCTGCCAATTGTTTGATCCTCGCTGACCAGACTGGACTTCCTGCCAACTATCTAGTTCCCTCTGACTCAGCTGAACTTTCTACCAATCATCTAGTCCTCTTGATCCAATTGGACTTTAGCATGGTGTCTGATCCTTATCAAGTCTTTCAGTCCTGCACATTTGGTAACAAGGCAAGACAACACACATCTTGCAGGATTTGTGAGCTCAAGAGAGGAGTGAATCTCGATTTGTCGCTTTCTTTTTGCTTTGTCGTGTGTTTGTTCTATCAGAGTTGTTAGTATGTAGTGGAATGCAATAAATATAACAAAAAGACAAGTAGGATTTACTTGGTTCCTAATCCCCTAGGGTCAATATGTTCAAGACATACACACTCAAGAGCGAGTCCACTAGTGGTCTCCTTTCCAAAAGTTGTCTGGAGGTGGAGAAATCCGTCTTACAATTTATCAAATACAAGCATAATAGATTAATAAAATAAATATAACTTATAATAAAAAATACAAACAAATACTTTACTGAGCTAATTCGGAAGTCTTGAGTGCAACACACCCTTCCTAAAGCTTCCCCGGTCGTAGAGCTTGGCGTAGTAGATTTCCTTTTGAGCACACAGAATATGAGTAGTAGATTATTTGAAGCTCTAATAAAGTCACTTTTATAAAGTGTTTTCGGGCGCCTGGACAAGCCCCGGGCACTTGGACTTGGCCTCATCCAATCCAAATTCATTGATCATTGTCTTGGAAATAAGATTTCAATCCACGTGCCTGGACCAATCCCAAGCGCTTGGACTGTCCAGGTGCTTGAACCTGTCCCAAGTGCCTGGACTGTCCCAGGCGCCAGGACATGTCCCAAGCGTCTGGACCTGTCCCAGGTGACTAGACCTATCCTAGGCGCCTAGACTGTCCAAGCGCCTGAAGCAGTTCCAAGTGCCTAGACTTGACTAGTCTAGGCCATATTGCCTTCTATTTGTGTCTATTTGCTCCCTCAATCTTACTTTCAGCTCCAAGTTCCTGCAAGATAAACATACAACAACAAACAAGCAACCTAAGCCTTAATCCTGTAAATTTACTTGACCTACTGGGCTTTATGTTTGGATTGTATCCAAGATTTTACCATTACCTAGCGTTACCTACCCCTTCACTGTATAGGTTCACTCACCAGGACTTCCATTAATTAGGGTTACCTCTCCCTAGGATTTTCACTGTCTAGCTTCACTCACTAGAACTTCCACCACCTAGGGTTGCCTCCCCATAGGCTTTCCACTACCTAACTTCACTCACTAGGACTTCCACCTACCTAACCTTCAATTAGGACTTCTTTTACTAGTCATCTAGTCTTGACTAGTTTTCTCAAACATCCAAACATCAAATCCTATTTGGATCAATTCTTAGTCAATCTGACCAGACTTAGGTATATTGTCAAACATCAAAACCCTGGAAACTGATTGCACCAACACATCTAACTTTAATTCATTTGTCATTCATCAAAACCTAAGTTCGATCATTGGTGCTAACTACACCAATACATTCAAGACAAGAGGATAAGTAGAATATACCAAGATTCCTGTAAGTTCATACAATAAGATGTAGTCGAGAGGAGTAGTTTTGAGTGTCTCTTAATTAAAATCTCTTTGTCTACGAGTAATTATGTTTGTTGTAGAAGTGCAAGAATGATAATTTGTATACTTATCTTGGTTGTTTATTTAATAATATGTTGTTGATTGAGGTAGATTTGGTTTTCATATCTTCTATTTTCTTTGGTATTAAAACACAATAGTTTAAAACTGTTACAGAACTATTATCTATTGTATTAAAAGATAACGATTTTTAAACGTTGCGAAATTGTTGTCTTTGGTATTAAAAGATAATATTTTAAAATTATTATTATTGAGCTCACTTTTAACAACAGTGTCAATTATAATAGTTTTTAAATGACAAAAGATAATGGATTTTATCCAATGTCTTTTAGCTTTTTTATTGTAGTAGTATATAATTGTGTCTTTGGTTAAACGAAGCTTTATTAAAGTTTCAATCATTAAGTTTAGCCTTTCTTCTCCTCTATCAGGGAGATGAAGAGGTTCTACTATGATGTCTAAATTTTGCAATTGAGAAGTTGAGTATTCCTTGACTATACAGTTATCTGGGAGTAAGTGTATTTAACTACTCATTCGAGAAGATAGTTAAATTTCTATCAATATCTATTAGTTCTTCTAATCTATGATCAGAAAAACTATTTTTTTTTCATGTTTTATAATATCTAGCCAAGAAATAGTGTTTATTTCTGTCTACCTTCTTATGGTTTGAGCAGGACCGAAAAAGGGTTCAGTCTCGGTCTAAATTCTTATGAAATTCATTTGATTAACTTGAAGTATAAGTCAAGAATTTGGAAGTAATTAGAGGTTTTCTAGGAATAATTTTTCAAAGAGATAACATGCTTAAGTCTTTATTTATGTTGCCCAAGGCTTCCTTCTATGGAGACTTAGATGAATACATCTACTTTGTTAGAAGTTGAGGAAATGAAGGGGTGCCTCTTCCCCTTTGTCTTCCTCATTGATGCATATGTTAAGGAGACGAAGGGGCGCCCCTTCCCCTTCGTCTTCCTCACTCCTCCTATAAAAGGGCGTCCAAGTTCTATACGAAGGAGGAGTGAGTGGGAACATATCAAGAGGAGATAAAGAGGGATTTGGTTTGTGAAATTTCTGAGAAGGTTCCAAGGTGGTGATATTCTCGACGACAGTGAGCTTCACAATAGTAGCATCTTCTCCAAATTCTCCTCCAAAAGATCACTGTAAGTATTCATTGTTTTGTACAATAGAGTAACAATTCTTTATTATTTAATACAAGAGAATAACAATGGTATCAGAGTTGATGACCACATCCTAGGTGGCCAACGACGTGCTTGAGGCCGGCGAACACGAGAAATCAATCATCACGATTTTGGCACATCGCGGGCGCCGACGACCACGCCTAGTCACTGTCGACTGACATTCGTCGTCGAAAAGTGCACAATGGAAAATGATCGACCGTCAAGGCCGTCAAACGATGCTCATCATTATGGATAGGTCACGACAGAGAAGAACAGTGTTGCTTTACTGTTCCTTCATCAAAAACTTTTGAGAAAAAACTTGATTTTAGAAATTCAAAATATATATCATTTCTTTTTCGCATGGTAAAATTAATTGAAAATTAAACTATGTATTTTTGAAATTTTCAATTAATGATAACACGATGATTAGACCAGAATGGTCCAATCCGAACCGGTCTAGTTCATTTGAACTAGACAATATCCAATCGGGTTGGTCCAAGAAGATTTCAATTTGGTTCAAACCATTGATTGATTTAACCAGATCAATTAGGATAGTTTAATTAAATGATCTTAAATTAAACAAAAATAACTGAATGTCCCAATTAGATTTGTTCTAATGAGGACAAGGGTCTAAGCTAAAGCTTAGGGTTCGATTTCTCAAACGACCGGTCCAGTGTGTCAGTCAATTGAAACTTCTCAATAAAGAAAACTTATTTTTCTTATTTTTTAAGTATCATGCATATTTGTAAATTGAAGTAAAATCAGTTTTGTTACTAGTTTATCAGTTTTGTATTGACATTATTATTTTTAATTCCAGATGTCACTATTAATATGCACATTGACGTGTCACGAAAGGCGACAGAATGAGCTATGGGAGTAGATTAAATATGATCCAGTTTACAGACTCAAAGGACACATTGGATGGCTTAATCAACTGTTTTGGAAGCTCGAGCAAGAAGCATTTCCCATCCTTGACAATTACAAGATACGTGCTTTGATTCAATTATTGTCAAGGCATCCCATGGTAGTAGCACACCATATATGGGGGTGCTTTATGAAGGGTGTATCTTATATACAAAATTGTGTGTGGAACTACTTTACCATGAGTTCCCAAAAGAGGATCCTGAAGAGTCTGAGGAGGATCCTGAAGAGTTTGAAGAAGATCAAGAAGAGTTTGAGAATAATCTCGAAGAGTCTAAGGAGGATCCAGAGAAGGATTCCAATATGACCAATTAGAGAATCCTTAAACCAATTTGCCCGAGATTGCCTGAGATTGCCTGAGCTAAACCTAGAAAGATGGGACTTGTGTTGATTAGTACTATTCTAGTGTCTTTCCTAGTGGAAATAGTAATGTCCTATCAAATATAACCACTAGTGTTAGTCCTAGTGTGAGTGGTGTTAACTTATCTAGCAAAGTAGAGTTTGGTTATTATTACTGTCACTATGTATGGACAGTATTAAGCTCATATTAATAAAATCATGTAATAAAAACTATTGTCATATATAAACAATGTTATTTTAATGAAAAGTTATGTTATGTGTTAACAAACTTGAAAAAAAGAATGTTATGTGTTAACAGTCTTAACAAAATGATTAGTTCATTTTATGATACGTTCATTGCATGATACGTTCATTTAATGATTAGTTCATTTGATAGGATGCATATAATAGAATTGATCAATGTTAATTAGATTGGATCACACAAATGATGAATGGAAATATAGTTACCACTTGATTTTGTAAACTGATTCTAATTTACATTGAGTCATTCATTAGTTACATGCATATAAATTACACTAAAATACTAAATAATGTATTTATTTATATTAGATCATGACTACTAAGAATATCATAACTAAACTCAATAAGAGAGAGAAACTATATAGGGATAGCTATAAAATATGACACCTCAAGATACAATATGTTCTTGAGGAACAAGAAGTTATAGAGCCTGTAAATCAGTTTATAGATGAACTTGCTGATGGTTTTACAGTACAGCATAGATGTGATCTTGATGTCTATAAGGCATGGAAGAAAAAGAACTTCACAACTAAGGAGATATTGATTAGTTTAGTGGTAGACAACCTAGTATTTGAATATGAGTCATTACTATTGGCGCATGTTGTCTAAGTAGCTCTTAAAGAGAAGTATAGTCTAAGAAAGCTTCATCAGCTGACAATTAAGTTTGATAACTATAAAAATACATGAATGTTACCATGGCCCAACATATGAGGGAAATGACAAATATGATTCAGGATTTAAAGGATGTTGGTGATGAGTTGACCGATGAATAACAAGTTCAAGAAGTATTCTGTTCCTTCCAGATTCTTGGGAAATGATAAAACAAAACCTTACACATTGTGAAATTATCAAGACTTTCAATAATGTCTCATGCTATGTAGAAAGACCCAATTAAGAAGAAAGAAAAGAAGTATGAACAAAAATCTAAAAGCAAACTGACTTGTTATAACTATGGTAAGAAGGGTCATTATGCACGACAATGTACTGAGCCAAAAAATATAGATCCATGTTTATCTTCTTTTCATGAACATTATGTTGTTAGTTGATTATTATCCTTTATAAATTATAGATTCAAGAGAAATGAATCATGTAGCTCGTGATCAAACTACATACACGGAGTACCGTCGGGTACCAACAGGCAACAAATAGATATATGTGTGAAACATTGCAAGGATTAAACTCAAAGGAATTGTCACTTGCAAATTCAATCTACATGGTGGGCATACCTTATTTCTATATGATGTCCTGTATGCTCCTAATATTCAACAAAATATGGTTTCCATTACTAGTCTTCTTGATTAGGTTATTGTGTAACCGTTTATAGTCGTTGAGTGTAACTTCGGATTAACTGTGTTAATTAGATATGATTATGTAACAAATGGTTTCATAATTCTTAATGTAGAACCAAATAATAATTACGGAAATGATGGTTATTTCTCAAACATTTCTCTTGCTAGTTGATCATGTTCGAGAGTTGAGTCGATGGGCGCTGGGGACGTGGCGCTCTCTGCTGACTCCGCGTAGACTCCGGGATGACGTGGTCTCCGATGAAACTGCAACAAAACTGAGCCGGGAAGGGGATCCCGACGACGGCCCTCCGACGCTCAAGTCAGGCGAGGGGAAATCGAAACAGCACAATGAGGCCAAGAGCTACAGTAAATGAGAATGTATACCTCCATCGAAGGTTGGGGGCCCTTATATATGTTAGAGTGTATACTAAAAGTCTAGCTTTTGGTATAAACATTTATCTAGAAATAAGAATCACATTGGTCAAATATCTACATTTATGATAAATGTAGTTGTTCAATTAATTTATATTGTAGATAACATGGTGTGTGGTGTCACACACAGAGGATCATGTTATCAGCACCTTATAAATTATAAACAGTAGCTCACTACCAAGATGGAAAGGAACAAACCATTGGAATGTCGTAGTGTAATTAGGTATTAGTTTATCTTAACTATATAATTACACTAGTACACTTAGAGTGTATTGAGTAGGACTATTAGAGGTCGTTTCTTTTTATACTGACTTTATAAAAGAACAAAGACCTCAGTTATTATGGAAGCGTGTGCTCTTAATCCTAATATAATAACAAGCACATATATTTGATATTTATTTTCTTTAATTTATCAATGGGTGTGATTTAGTTCGATAAATCAATAAGCCTGATAAGTTGGGAAATGATATCACTTATAGTGTGTGGTGTTGATTATAGAAGGAAACTATGTCCTAGTGATCTAGGTTGATAATGTCCCCAAGAGGAGCTCATAAGGATTGTCATGTTAAACCCTGCAGGTGGACTTAGTCCGACATGACGATAAGGTTGAGTGGTACTACTCTTGGACTAAGATATTAATTAAGTGAGTTGTCAGTAACTCATTTAATTAGTGGACATTCAACATCTTAAACACAGAGAGACTAACACACTCATAATAAGAAGGAGCCCAAAATGTAATTTGGGATTGGTGCGGTAGTTCAATAATAGTTCTTTAGTGGAATGAATTATTATTGATGGAATTAAGTTGTGTGTTCGGGGCGAACACGAGAAGCTTAATTTCATCGGGAGACCATAACCAATTCCTCCTCTCGGTCCCTATCGTAGCCTCTTGTATATAGAGATTTATACCCACCACATACTCACCTTCTTACCCAACCTATAGGGGTCGACCAAGCCATGCTTGATGTTAGCTAGAGCCCTAGAGCCAATCATTTGATGATTGTATTTTTGGACTTATTGTATCATATTCTATATAAATAAAGACATTTAGATTTTGGTTATTATACTTACTTGTATTGGTGCCAAATAAACTAAGTATAGTAATGTCCTTGAGTAGATGGTTCTCACCTATATCAATCGGTTAGTTGAACCGATAGTGAGATGATATAGGGAACACTACTCTTAATCATTCCTAGGCAAGTATTAACATTCAGGGACAATGTTAATGCAATAAGACTAGCATGTAGGTCAACTCGATGACTTGATCTCACAAGTCATGGATATAGAGATATCAAGTTGACACATGGGTATACATTAGAGAATGTATACTGAATGACCCGCCATGAGAAAGTATCATGGATCGTTATATGAGTGTCATATACTTTCTCATGTGGCTATTAGTATGACTACTAGTCCTTAGACCTGAAGTCATCATAGATCCCTACATAAGGAGTTATGTACTTTGGTTTCGTCAAACGTCACCCGTAACTGGGTGGACTATAAAGGCGACTACTGGGTATGTAACAAATTATGCGGAGGGATGTGAGTGATGTAGATGGGATCTATCCCTCCTATATGACGGGAGAGACATCGGTATTCCTGATAGAGTGAGACCACGAAGTGCATGACCATGCCCAAATGAGTCAATATTGTTGGTGCAACCTTAGGTCAAGGTTGACCTGGTTGACCCGACTCGAGTTGACCTGACTCGAGTTGTATTTTGATGTTTGACAAGAAAAAAAGAGTTGTATTTTGATGGGAGATTGTGGGTGCAACCTTTGGTCAAGGTTGACCTGGTTGACCCAAGGTGAGTTGACCAGACATCTGGTGAAAAGTCCAAGCAGGGAGCTTGGCACGGGAAAAGTCCAAGTATGGAGACTTGGCACGGAGATGGCACGAAAAGTCGGAGAGGGCTCGGGAGCTCGTTCTCTGGACCGGATGGAAGTCGGAGAGGGCTCGGTAGCTCGTTCTCCGAACTATGGTCAGAGAGGGCTCGGTAGCTCGTTCTCTGGACCGGATGTGGAAAAGTCCTGGTGAGTGAAGCTAGGCAGACGGGAAAGTCCTGGTGAGTGAAGCCAGGCAGACGGGAAAGTCCTGGTGAGTGAAGCCAGGCAGTTGGAAGTCCTGGTGAGTGAAGCCAGGCAGTCGGAAAGTCCTAGTGAGTGAAGCTAGGCAGTTGAGAAGTCCTGGTGAGTGAAGCCAGGCAGTTAGGAAGTCCCGGTGAGTGAAGCCGGGCAGATTGGAAATCCTGGTGAGTGAAGCCAGGTGAAAACCCTAGTGAGTGAAGCTAGGTGAAAGTCCTGGTGAGTGAAGCCGGGCAAGGGAAAATCCAGATGGATCAAGGGTGATCGGACATCTGGTGTTGAGAAGGTCAAGTAGGTCAAGGGAGTGATCGGATACTTGACACGAAGTGAAAAGTCCAAGTGGGTCAAAGGGATTGACCGGACACTTGGTGGGGAGTCTTAGCAGGTCAAGGGAGTGACCGGATGCTAAGCATGATGTACCAACAGGTCAAGGTTGACCGGATGTTGGTTTGGAAGGTTTGGGACTTGGTTTGGGCAAAAACCAAGCTCTGGATCGATCAGTGGATCGATCCAGTGATACACTGGGTATCTGGATCGGTCTGGTGACCGATCAGTAACCAAAAAGTAGCCTACTGAGTGTTATCTGATCGGTCTGCAGACCGATCAGGAAACAACGATCAGAGGCAAGAAGTTCGGGAGAAAAGCATGCTGATCGGTCCCTGGACCGATCAGAGGAAGCTCTGATCGGTCCCCATGACCGATCAGCAGCACTCTGGACCGATCAGGGTGGAGCCTGATCGGTCCAGCCCTAGCCGTTGTGACTCAACGGCTAGGTTATTTCAGGCTTCTGTGTTCTGGTCTTTTTGCTTGTAGGTTCGCAGGTTAGCCAGGATATCAGGGGATATAAGAAGAGATCGAGGGTTGCTGACTACAACTCTTCTTCTTCCTCCTCGAGCTGCTGTTCTTCTGAAAGCTGTGCTTGAGCTTTGCTGAGCTCCGAAGCTTCGGGGGAGCTTCTTTGACTGAGTTGCTTGTTGGCATTCGTCCGTGAAGTTGGGGCTTCATTCGGGACTTCAGTCGACGAGAAGGCAAGCGAGTATTTGTACATTTATTGTGTATTTTGTTCTAGCTCTTCTTTGTACTCCTTATTGCTGTTGCAAAGTTCTTGTGGCGAGGTTTCTCCACCCATAAGGAGTTTATATTAGCCGGTTTTCCGGGGACTCATCCACCGACGGATTGATAGGCTTCGTCCACCTTACGGACATGCCGAGGAGTAGGAGTTTCATCTCCGAACCTCGTTACATCGACGAGTTTGAGGTTTGCTATTCTCCGCTTTCGTTTCTATTCATTTTATTTCCACTGCGCTAACCCTAATTGTAGAAAGAAAAGAAAGAATTTGGGGCGGCTATTCACACCCCCCACTCTAGCCGCGATCATCGATCCTAACAAATATGAGATATTGAGCTCATTTGATTTAGTGAGTCTACTTGGAGTTCAGGATTTAGATTGATCAGAGGATGACACGGTCTATGCCTCATATTGATCAATCTAGATGTCTAGGATAGAAGGACACTTGTCATATATTGTGAGGAGTCACAATTTATAGTCACAAGGTGATGTTGGATCTCAACATTTCTTGTAACTTGGATAGCAATGATGTATTGCTAGATGCCGCTCATTGCTTATGTTTTTAAAGGAGTTTAGAAACATTGTCAACGTTACAAGAACCTATTGGGGCACACACAAAGAACAAGTGGATGGAGATTAGGTTCATATGATGAACCAATTGGATTAGGTTCATATGATGAACCAATTGGATTCGGATTGATTTAAATTAGACTTATTGAGTTAGACTCAATTAGATTCAATTGTTGAATGAGTCTAATTTAAATTTGATTCATTAAGTCAATTTATATTAATGAATTGAGATTCATTAGATTGAAATTGGCTTGAATCAAAGAATGAATTCAACTCAACATGGAAGAGATTTGGTCAATTTTGACTTGACCAAAATGGGAAGTTGAAACATCAAGTTTGACTTAATGAATTGCCACTTCATGGAGGATGACTCATCCTACATGGCAGCCACATCATCTCCTAGTTGTCAAGGAGGTTACAATCCTCCATTTAATGTGGCCGACCACATTAAATGAGGGGGTTACCCATGTGTGGCCGGCCACATAATGAAAGGAGGTTTCATTTTTTGTGGCAATTGATTAGGTGGTAATTATTCCATCTTCTTCCTAGCTTCTTCCTCCTCCTTTGCTGTGGTTGCCGTGAGCTTTCATGGAGGGAGAAGATGTATGAGTTGTGTTCCAAGAAAAAGGTGAAGTGAAGGTCACAAAGGAGGGTACTTAGAGGATTATGTGAGATCCCTTTTCTTTCTCTCCTTTCTCCCCTTTTTAAATCCTACCCGAGAGCCCTAGAGAGTGCTAGCACACTTGGGTGCTCTCTTCTCCATCCTTGAGTGTTAGAGAACACCTCTTGTTCGTGTGGATATCACTAGAGAGTTGTCTACGTTGACAACTTTGAGATCCGGCGTACCGTTGGACGAGCGGGATTTGCGAGGGCACGCTTCGAAGGTAAAATATTTTTCCTTTGTAGATCTACTGTAGATCATAGTTTAAAACTCGTACTCATGTTTTCGGAAAGTTTTCTTCGCACGAGATCCAATGGCTAGGGTGATTCGGGGTTTCCGCGATGCGAAAACGTGATTTTCGCGGCCCGAAAAACCCAACAGTGGTATCAGATCCACGTGCGAAGCGAGTACGAGTTTAGATTTGTATTTTTATGAAAAATATGCATACTGTAACATTCTGTGAATTTTCTAATTTTTATGATTTTATGGGTATTTTTCTTGTAGAAGCGAAGCACAAGTGTTTTTACACTTGTAGGCTTTGACTACCGAGAAGAATTTTCCGAAACGGCAATGTTTCGACCCAAATCGTTTTGGGACAGCGGACTTATGCGCTATAGTATCGCTTAGGAGCAACTCGCGATGGTTAGATCGCGGGTAGGGGTACTGCCCCTAACCCCGCAAGGGGATTTGCTCCGCGATTGCGCCCGAAATCGCTAATCGGGACCGCCGGGAAAATTTTACTCATAAAATCTGTAAAATTATGAAAAATTACAGAAAATTATGAAAAGTATATAATTTTGAATTATATATTAATTTTGTGATAGTCATGGCCCAAAGACTCAATTTGATTGGATAATTTGTGTTGTAATTCATAATACGGCCTGCCCGCCGTGATGTGATGTGCGTGTTGTATTTTATTTTATTTTTGGTTTATTTTTCGCGACCTGCGCGTCGTGCCTTTCTTTTATTTTGGTTGTAAATTAGATTTAGACTCGAATGTAACTCGAGTTTGAAAATTGTAATGTACAAAATTGGAGCTGTGGAAGGTCCACTCGAGACGGAGTTACGAGGAAGGCGCGAGCAACACAAGGTGGTCAAAAGGAAGGCGCTTGAGAAGTTGACCTTCGGTTGACCATCCGATCTTCTCATTGGCTTGAGAAGATCGTAGTAGGGCCATGACTAATCACAAAACTTAGTTAATTACTTGTGTATATGATGCATGTTTAATTAAGTAATTAATTAGTGCCTAGCGATTAAGATTAGATCTAAATCGTGCACAAGATGCACCCTTACGATTAGATTAGATCTACATCGTGTACAAGATGCACTCTATCGATTAGATTAGATCTATTTCGTGTATATGATACAACATCATTTAGATTAGATCTAAATCACGACAACTCAAAATGCCTACCATGCCGTGATACCTACCACTACCTCGATCGCATGATGTTGTTGAATCTGCCAAAGCAAAGCAACACATACTATCTTGGTAGGGTACAGAGGGACAATCTTGGTCCCGCCTATCAACGCATGGGTGAGTACAAACTCAATTAGATTGAGTATTCCTAGTTTACTCGGTTGGATCGAGTACAACTATAGGTATTCTTCCAATGGTTGGAAAGGTAGAACAAAATCACGTTTATATTAATTCTCGGGCGTATTAGCTAAAGCTAACTCGAGTTTTAATATAAATGCGGATTTCATCCTATAAACAAGAGTTGCATAGAGATGTAATTGGTAATCGTTACCTACCGATCATACTAAATCTTGGGCGTATTAGCCAAAGCTAACTCAAGGGTTAGTATGATGTGGATCTTGTCCCACATGAATTATAGAATTTAGTGGGAGCATCATTTAGTTAAAGGCCTAATTAAATGATTAAGAATATGATACTTATTTCTGCATTTATTTCTGTTGTAGAATTTCCATGACATCAAATACGAACACTTTCTCTCTGCGATCTATCCTTAAGAAGGACAAGCTCAACGGAGCAAATTTCCTGGACTGGTACAGGAACCTGAGAATAGTTCTCACCCAAGAACGTAAACTGTACGTTCTGGAGCAGCCCATTCCGGAGGCTCCTCCTGCCACTGCCACGCGAGTAGACCGAGATGCTTACAAGAAGCATCAAGATGACGCATTAGATGTGTCCTGTCTTATGCTCGCGACCATGAACTCTGAGCTTCAGAAGCAACATGAGTTGATGAGCGCTTACGATATGGTTGAACATTTTTGTCACCTATATCAAGGACAAGCAAGGCACTGGAAGAGGAACTCCAAAGAATACCTGGAAGATCTTAAGAAGAAGATAAATAAGATTTCTACTTCAGGTATACATGTTATAGAAGTCAACCTCTCTATTTCTTCATCGTGGGTATTAGATACCGGATGTGCTTCGCACATTTCAAGCGCTGAGAAATAGCAGGGCATTGACGAAGGGTGAGGTAGACCTACGAGTAGGCAATGGAGCAAGGGTTGCTGCTATTGCTGTAGGAACTTACCATCTATCTCTGCCCTCTGGGCTAGTACTAGAATTAGATGATTGTTGTTATGTGCCTGCCTTGGCTAAGAACATAATTTCAGTTTCTTGTTTGGACAAGAAAGGATTCTCGTTTATAATAAAGAACAAATGTTGTTCCGTCTATTTAAACGATATGTTCTATTGTAGTGCACCTCTAATAAACGAACTCTATTTTCTAGACCTTGAGAGCCCTATCTATAACATAAATACCAAGAGGTTCAAGTCAAATGACCTGAACCAAACCTATCTCTGGCACTGTCACTTAGGTCATATAAATGACAAGCGCTTATCCCAGCTCCATAAGGATGGTTTGCTGGACTCATTTGATTTAGAATCATATGAGATATGCGAGTCATGCCTACGAGGCAAGATGACCAAGACTCCCTTTAGTGGGCACAGCGAAAGGGCGACTGATTTGTTAGGACTCATACATAGTGATGTATGTGGCCCTTTCAATGTCACTGCTAGAGGTGGTTATAGGTACTTCATCACATTTACTGATGATTTCAGTAGATATGGTTATGTGTACTTGATGACACATAAGTCAAAATCCTTTGAAAGGTTCAAAGAATTCAAGAATGAAGTACAGAACCAGCTTGGCAAGAGTATTAAGATACTTCGATCATATCGAGGTGGAGAATACCTTAGCCATGAGTTTCATGACTACCTAGCTGAGTGTGGGATTCTATCCCAACTCACTCCTCCTGGAACACCACAGTGAAATGGTGTATCCGAAAGGAGGAATCGTACCCTATTAGATATGGTACGATCTATGATGAGTCACACAGATCTTCCGGCATATCTTTGGGGCTATGCTCTAGACACGGCAGCTTTTATACTCAACCGAGTTCCATCAAAGGCCGTGATAAAGATACCATATAGGATATGGACTGGGAGAGATGCCCAGGTGTCTTTCATGAGGATTTGGGGTTGTGAGGCTTACGTACGACGTCAAGTCTCAGACAAATTAGGACCCAAATCTGACAAGTGCTATTTCATTGGATATCCCAAGGAAACTAAGGGATATTACTTCTACATTCTTAGTCAGCACAAGGTAGTTGTGGCAAAGACTGGGGTCTTTCTAGAAAGGGACTTTGTTTCTAGAAAGACTAGTGGGAGCGCGTTCGATCTTGAAGAAGTTCAAGATGCGACCAATAGCACTGATGCCTCGATGGAAGTTGAACTGGAACCACAAAGTGTTGTGGATGATGTTGTTCCACAAAGAGTTGAGGAACAACAACCAGTTCAAGTAGACATACCTCTTCGCAGGTCTGATAGGGTACGTCGTCAGCCTGAGAGATACTCATTTCTCTTGTCTGACCATGATGACGTTGTGCTCATAGAGGATGAGCCTACCACCTATCAGGAAGCTGTGATGAGACCAGATTTTGAAAAATGGCTAGAAGCCATGAGATCCGAGATGGAATCCATGTACACCAACCAAGTATGGACTTTGGTTGATCCACCTGAAGGGGTAAAACCCATAGGGTGTAAGTGGGTCTTTAAGAGAAATACTGACATGGATGGACTTATCTATAAGGGTCGCTTAGTAGCTAAAGGTTTCAAGCAGATTCATGGTATTGACTATGATGAGACCTTTTCTCCAGTAGCGATGTTTAAGTCCATTCGGATCATGCTTGCTATTGCAGCTTACCACGATTACGAGATCTGGCAGATGGACGTCAAAACTGCGTTTCTGAATGGAAACCTACTCGAGGATGTGTACATGACACAGCCTGAGGGTTTTGTCGATCCACAGCATACTAGTAGAGTATGCAAGCTGTATAGGTCCATTTATGGACTAAAGCAAGCTTCTCGGAGCTAGAATCTTCGATTCGATGATGCAGTCAAACAGTTTGGTTTCATCAAGAACGAAGATGAACCTTGTGTCTACAAGAAGGTTGTAGGGGACATAGTTGTCTTCCTCATATTATATGTGGATGACATACTGCTCATTGGGAAGGACATCCCTATGCTTCAGTCTGTCAAGACCTGGCTAGGGAGTTGCTTCTCAATGAAGGACTTAGGTGAGGCATCCCGCATTCTAGGGATACAGATCTATAGAGATAGATCTAAGAGATTGCTTGGCCTAAGTCAGAGTACATATATTGACAAGGTACTACTTCGGTTTGCCATGCAGAACTCTAAGAAGGGATTTCTGGCCATGTCACATGGCGTGAGTCTTTCGAAGACTCAAGGTCCCTCTTCTAGAGAGGAGAGAGACCGCATGGATCAGATCCCTTATGCCTCAGCCATAGGATCGATCATGTACGCCATGCTATGTACTCGACCTGATGTCTCGTATGCTTTGAGCATGACGAGCAGATACCAGTCAGATCCAGGTGAAAGTCACTGGATAGCGGTCAAGAATATTCTTAAGTACTTAAGAAGGACTAAAGAATATTTCTTGATATATGGAGGCAATGATGAGCTAGCTGTAAAGGGTTACAGTGATGCTAGCTTCCAGACCGACCAGGATGACTATAGATCGCAGTCGGGGTTCGTATTTTGCATTAATGGTGGTGCTGTGAGCTGGAAGAGTTCGAAGCAGGACACAGTAGCTGATTCTACAACAGAAGCCGAGTATATTGCTGCATCAGAGGCAGCAAAGGAGGCAGTTTGGATTCGCAAGTTCATCACTGAACTTGGGGTGGTTCCTAGCATTGCTGACCCTATTGAGCTCTATTGTGACAACCATGGAGCTATAGCATAATCGAAGGAACCTCGCTCACACCAGCGGACCAAACACATACTACTGCGCTTCCATCTCATTCGAGAGATCATCGAGAGAGGAGATGTGAAGATTTGTAGAGTACCTACAGAGGCTAACATCGCAGATCCCTTGACCAAGGCTTTGGCACAGAGGAAGCATGATGGTCACACTAGGTCATTTGGGCTTAGAGCCTACACTGATTAGCACTAGTGCTAGTGGGAGATTGTTAGCTAGAGTCCTAGAGCCAATCATTTGATGATTGTATTTTTGGACTTATTGTATCATATTCTATATAAATAAAGGCATTTGGATTTTGGTTATTATACTTACTTATATTGGTGCCAAATAAACAAAGTATAGTAATGTCCTTGAGTAGATGATTCTCACCTATATCAATCGGTTAGTTGAACCGATAGTGAGATGATATAGGGAACACTACTCTTAATCATTCCTAGTCGAGTATTAACATTCAGGGACAATGTTAATGCAATAAGACTAGCATGTAGGTCAACTCGATGACTTGATCTCACAAGTCATGGATATAGAGATATCAAGTTGACACATGGGTATACATTAGAGAATGTATACTGAATGACCTGCCATGAGAAAGTATCATGGATCGTTATATGAGTGTCATATACTTTCTCATGTGGCTATTAGTATGACTACTAGTCCTTAGACCTGAAGTCATCATAAATCCCTACATAAGGAGTTATGTACTTTGGTTTCGTCAAACGTCACCCGTAACTGGGTGGACTATAAAGGCGACTACTGGGTATGTAACAAATTATGCGGAGGGATGTGAGTGATGTAGATGGGATCTATCCCTCCTATATGACGGGAGAGACATCGGTATTCCTGATAGAGTGAGACCACGAAGTGCATGGCCATACCCAAATGAGTCAATATGAGATATTGAGCTCATTTGATTTAGTGAGTCTACTTGGAGTTCAGGATTTAGATTGATCAGAGGATGACACGGTCTATGCCTCATATTGATCAATCTAGATGTCTAGGATAGAAGGACACTTGTCATATATTGTGAGGAGTCACAATTAATAGTCACAAGGTGATGTTGGATCTCAACATTTCTTGTAACTTGGGTAGCAATGATGTATTGCTAGATGCCGCTCATTGCTTATGTTTTTAAAGGAGTTTAGAAACATTGTCAACGTTACAAGAACCTATTGGGTCATACACAAAGAACAAGTGGATGGAGATTAGGTTCATATGATGAACCAATTGGATTAGGTTCATATGATGAACCAATTGGTTCGGATTGATTTAAATTAGACTTATTGAGTTAGACTCAATTAGATTCAATTGTTGAATGAGTCTAATTTAAATTTGATTCATTAAGTCAATTTATATTAATGAATTGAGATTCATTAGATTGAAATTGGCTTGAATCAAAGAATGAATTCAACTCAACATGGAAGAGATTTGGTCAATTTTGACTTGACCAAAATGGGAAGTTGAAACATCAAGTTTGACTTGATGAATTGCCACTTCATGGAGGATGACTCATCCTACATGGCAGCCACATCATCTCCTAGTTGTCAAGGAGATTACAATCCTCCATTTAATGTGGCCGGCCACATTAAATGAGGGGGTTACCCATGTGTGGCCGGCCACATAATGAAAGGAGGTTTCATTTTTTGTGGCAATTGATTAGGTGGTAATTATTCCATCTTCTTCCTAGCTTCTTCCTCCTCCTTTGCTGTGGTTGTCGTGAGCTTTCATGGAGGGAGAAGATGTATGAGTTGTGTTCCAAGAAAAGGGTGAAGTGAAGGTCACAAAGGAGGGTACCTAGAGGATTATGTGAGATCCCTTTTCTTTCTCTCCTTTCTCCCCTTTTTAAATCCTACCCGAGAGCCCTAGAGAGTGCTAGCACACTTGGGTGCTCTCTTCTCCATCCTTGAGTGTTAGAGAACACCTCTTGTTCGTGTGGATATCACTAGAGAGTTGTCTACGTTGACAACTTTGAGATCCGGCGTACCGTTGGACGAGCGGGATTTGCGAGGGCACACTTCGAAGGTAAAATATTTTTCCTTTGTAGATCTACTGTAGATCGTAGTTTAAAACTCGTACTTGTGTTTTCAGAAAGTTTTCTTCGCATGAGATCCAATGGCTAGGGTGATTCGGGGTTTCCGCGACGCGAAAACGCGGTTTTCGCGGCCCGAAAAACCCAACACTTGAAGCTCAAGCTTAGGGTCGGCCAAGCCTAAAGGTTGAGCCTTAAGGTGGCCGGCCAATTGCTTGGAGCCCAATCTTAGGTGGCCGGCCACATCATATTAAAAAGGAACTTTTATTAAAATTATTTCTTATGTGGATATCATGGTTTTAAAAGAGAGTTTGAAATTTAAATCTTTCCTTTTATAGATTTCTACAAAAAATTAAGAAAAGATTTGAAATCTTTCTTTATTTGTAGATTGAAAGGTATATTTTAATTTTAAGAAAATTTTCCTTTTTAACCATGTTCATGATTTAAAAGAGAGTTTAAAAATTAAATATTTCTTCTACAAAAGATTAAGAAAAGATTTAATATCTTCCCTTATTTGTAGAGATTTTAATTTTTAGAGATAACTTTCTTTTTATCCACATATTTAAAAGAAAGATTTAATTTATAAAATTTCCTTTTTTACAAACCACCATGAAGGAAAAAATTAGTGGAGAAATTTTTTATAAATTTCGGGAAGCAAATAAGGAAGTTTTAATTTGTGTTTAAAATTTTATTTGCTTGGAGATTTGAATGTGGCCGGCCATTGTAAATTGAAAAAAGAAATTTAATTTTAATTAATTAAAATTTTCTTTTTCATGGAAAAAGAATTAAGAAAGTTTTTATTTAAATTTCCTTATTTGCCAAGACGAAGGATTATAAAAGAAGGGGTAGAGGTGCCTTCATGGCGAACGACTCTATTATTTTTCTCCTCTCTTTTTCTCCTTGGGTGTGGCCGGCCACTCCTCTTTCTCTCTTCTCCATCTTGTGGCTGAACCTCATCTCATCCTTGGAGTCCTTGTGGTGGCCGGATCTTGCTTGGAGAAGAAGGAGAGAAAAGGAGGCGATATTTCTAGCATCCCTTGGAGCTTGGTGGTGGCTGAACCTCTTTATCTTTGGAGGAGCTTTGGTGGCCGAAACCTAGAAGGAAGAAGAAGGTGCTTGGTGGTTCTCATCTCGGAAGATCGTTGCCCACACAACATCCGAGGTTAGAAGAGGAATACGGTAGAAGATCAAGAGGTTATTTTTACTTACAAAGAAAGGTATAACTAGTAATTGTTTTCCGCATCATACTAGTTTTCTTTGTATAGTTATTTTTGGAAATACCAAACACAAGAGGCATATGATTCTAGAGTTTTCGGATTTGTTTCGAGGTTGTGTTTCTTTTTTATTTTTCGAATTTGTGATTCGATTGTTCTTTTTGGTTAACCTAGAGTTATTTAAGGAAATTAAATATTAGCTTTCCTTAAAAGGCTTTGTCTAGGCGGTGGTGATTGCTCCCATATCCAAGAAGGGCATGTGCCTCGCCATGCAGTCCTGGAAGCTAATTTTGAAAATTAATATTTAATGGAATTAATAACATAGGTGGATTTGAATCAATAGTGTTAAGTTCCGCTTGCGATTCAAATCTAAACCATTAAGAACAGATAAGTTAAATTTGGAATCAATGATGTTAAGTTCCGTCTGCGATTCCTAATTTAACTTCTAAAGAACACAATAAGTTATTTAAGGAAAGGTTCGACACTTGTACAAAAAATTTTTGTACAGTGGAACCGGTACTATTTTCCTAGGACTAACCAACAATATAGGGCTCCCCAGAGGCGTGTGCACACTCTTCAAAGCGTGCACACCCCTCAAAGCATACCTAGAAATGGTCATGTTAGAAAAATGCGCCTAGCGCCATACCGCAATCGTCCGAGCATATCTCTGATGTGACAATGGAAACTTCCACCGTACGATTCTTTGTCTAGTCCAGCCGCTGACCCTGCTATTTGTCTCCTTTGTCCTTTTTTGCGTCTTGTCTATTCGGTCCGCCCAGGTGGTCGGACGCATAGGCGTGCCGAGCCGAACGGGGAGACCCCCTAGTTGCTTAGACGGGTATACGTCCTTTGGTTGGTCCACAACTCAGCCGAGCGGACAAGCCGCTCGGCGTAGCAATTTCTTGGTGGGCAGATTGAGCGTCGGAAGCCTGACCCATGGTCGAGCTATATTCACGTCGGCTCCGGCGACTCCTGGTCGATCGGACTTTATACCTCTCCGCTCAGTGAAATCTTTAGGTTGGTCATGACCTCCATGCGTCGTTAACCGTCGCCCATGTGATCTCCTCCCTACGCTTACCACCGGATCACGTGCCTCCCCCTCGAGTATAGTCGAAGGAGGCTGTAAGTCCGACTGACTGGACTGGTTTAGTGTTTGTCTAGTCGTTCGACAGCGATAGTAAAAGGATTGAGGTGGGCTTGAGCAACCCACTCGACCGAACCTCCTTTAGCTGGTCGGCGAGGCGTGCGCTTGTACTTGTATAAATATTTTTGCTACGCGTCCGAGTCCACTTGCGGTCAGAAGCTATCGTCATCGAGATCCCTTTGAAATTTGTGCAAATCCTTCATATTAACAACGAGCACGCGACCACGCCGGATAATGGTCTTCCTTAAATGCTGACCAGTAACCTGGTGACACGTGGAAACCCCGCCGTCATCGTACGACAAAGGTGACAGCATCGATGCAACACGCGACTATTCGAATTTCACGGCCGGATGCAAGCCTCGATTCTGGTGACCTAAATCGAACGGTTCTGGCTGGCCGGGCTACACGTTTATAAAACCTCAACGCCAACTTCTGGTCCATCGCTACTGTCTTCGTGCTTTGGTGATTCCCCTCGCTCCCAGCTCTCCGGTGAATTGTTCATTCCGCGCTCCGGCGAACTCTCGGCACCCTTCCCCTTGCGCTTTGCTTCCCTAGTAAGCTTCTTCATTGCTTTACCTTGTCGCCTTATTCCTTCGTTTTGGTTCTTTCTTTGCTCCTATTCTTGCCGGTTCTTCTCTGTTGAACCACCTGAAAAAACATCGAGTTTTTCCCTCTCCGGTTATGGCCAGTTCTGTTAGAGTGTATACTGAAAGTCTAAGCTTTTGTAAACATTTATTTTGAATAAAGAATCACATTTGGTCAATCATCTACATTTGTTGTAGTTGTTCAATTAATTTATATTGTAGATAACATAGTATGTGGTGTCACATACAGAAGATGATGTTATCAGTACCTTATAAATTATAAACAGTAGCTTATGACCAAAATGGAAAGGAACAAACCATTGGAAGGTCATAGTGTAAATAGGAATTAGTTTATCTTGACTATATAATTACACTAGTACACTTAGAGTGTATTGAGTAGGACCATTTGAGGTTGTTTCTTTTATACTGACTTTATAAAGGAACAAATACCTCAGTTATTATGGAAGTGTGTGCTCTTAATCCTAATATAATAACAAGCACATATATTTGATATTTATTTCTTTAATTTATCAATGGGTGAGATTTAGTTCGATGAATCAATAAGCCCGATAAGTTGGGAAATGATATCACTTATAGTGTGTGTTGTTGATTATAGAAGGAAACCGTGTCCTAGTAATCTAGGTTGATAATGCCCCCAAGATGAGCTCATAAAGATTGTCATGTTAAACCCTACAGGTGCACTTAGTCCGACATGACGATAAGGTTGAGTGGTACTATTCTTGGATTAAGATATTGATTAAATGAGTTGTCAGTGACTCACTTAATTAGTGGACATTTGACATCTTAAACACAGGGAGACTAACACACTCATAATAAGAAGGAGCCCAAAAATGTAATTTGGGATTGGTGCGGTAGTTCAATAATAGTTCTCTAGTGGAATGAATTATTATTGATAAAATTAAGTTGTGTGTTCGGGGCGAACACAGGATGCTTAATTTTATCGGGAGAAACCAATTCCTCCTCTCGGTCCCTATCGTAGCCTCTTATTTATAGAGTACTATACCCACCTATACCCACCTTCTATACCCACCTAAAGGGCGTCAGCTAAGCTAGCTTGGGAATCAAGCTAGGGCCGGCCTAAGCTTGGTTTATGGGTGGCCGACCCTAGCTTGAACCCAAGCTAGAGGGGCCGGTCATAATAAAATTATAAAGAATTTTAATTTTTATTTTTATTATGTAGAAGATATAATTTATTAAAGAGAATTAAAATTAAAATATCTTTCTTAAAAGGGTCTACAAAAGATTAAAAAAAGATATTATATCTCTTTCCTTATTTGTAGATTGGAAAGATATTTTATTTTCTCTTTGAAAATTATTCACATGTTGAAAAATTAAAATTATAGAAATTTCTTTTTATAAACCATGAAGGGATTTTTTGAAGAGAAATTTTATTTTTAAAATTTCCGGAAACAAATTAGGAAGTTTTAATTTGTTGATTGAAACTTGTCTAATTTTTCCTCTCTATGATGTGGCCGACCATTATAAGATTAATTGGGAAATTTTATTTTATTTTTCTCAATTAAATCATGTCAAGGAAATAAGGAAATTTTATTGTAATTAAATTTCCTAATTTACCAAGACTAAGGAATATAAAAGAGGGGGTTGGGGTGCCTTCATGAGACATAACCTCTATTATTTTTCTCCCTCTCTTATTCCTTGGTGTGGCCGGCCAACCTCTCTTCCCCTCTTCTTCTTTGTGGTGGCCGAACCTTTCTCTTGGCTTGGAGTTCTTGTGGTGGCCGGATACTACTTGGAGAAGAAGAAGAAGAAGGAGAGAAAGTTTGCATCCCTTGGAGCTTGGTTGGTGTTTTTTTTTCTTCTTCCTTGGTGAAGCTTTCTTGTTTTGGCCGAACCTAGCTAGGAGGAGAAGAAGGTGTTTGGTGGTTTCTCATCTTGGAAGATCGTTTCCCACACAACGTCCGAGGTTAGAAGAGGAATACGGTAGAAGATCAAGAGGTCTTTCTAAAAGGTATAACTAGTCATTTTTCTTTCCGCATCATACTAGTTATTTTTGGAAATAATACCAAATACAAGAGGCTTACGATTCTAGTATTTCGAATATGTTTTCGATGTTGTGTTCTTTTGTTTTTTTTTTCCTTGTGATTTGATTGTTCCTTTCGGTTAACCTAAAGTTATTTTAGGAAATTAAATATTAGCTTTCCATAAAAGGTTTTGTCTAGTCGGTGGTGGTTGCTCCCATATCCAAGAAGGTCATGTGTCTCGCCACGTCAGTACTGGGAACCAATTATGGAAATTAATATTTAATGGAATTAATAACTTAAGGTGATTTGGATCGAACGTGTTAAGTTCCGCAGGAGATCCAAGTCTAAACCTAAAAGAACAAATAGATTAAGTTTTGGATCAAACATGTTAAGTTCCGCAGGCGATCCAAAATTTAATTTAAAAGAACACATGGTAGCTAAGAAAAGGTTCAGACCTTTGTACAAATTTTTTGTACAGTGAAACCTCTAGGTTTTCCGAGTAGCAACCAACAATTGGTATCATAGCTAGGGTTTTGCCTCTGTGTATTTGGTATTAGTTTAATTATGCACATGTCATACATAATTTAGGCAGGTTAATAGTAGGATGTGCTAACTTTGTGGATGCAAGATCCAACTATTATGGCTTATAGTTTTCTTTATGTGTGTGATTGGACCCTTGGACATGTCAAGGGCAATTATATGTGTGTGCATGATTGTATTATAAAATACAGCAGGAGTTGTATTTAGTTTTTATTAGGATTTTATTTTTGATCTAGTTACATGTACATTCCTTTTATGGAATATAGGATCGATGGATGTAAATTTTTATTTTATGTTCGATCTAGTTTACATGTACATTCCTTCGAGGAATATAGGATCGAAAAATGTAAAATTCTATTTATGTCGCGGATTGAATCTTGCAAGGCGTGGAACCTTTTTGAGGACCAGAGGCACAGCGGAACAAGGAGCAAGATGGATGCGGCAGCTAGACCCGGTGGCGGTGGCCAAATATGGCAGCAGCTTGGGATGACAACACACGGAGGATAACAATAGATAAAAGCCATAATAGTTGAAAAATAGTTTTTCATTTATTACTTTTATATTGTGTTGTGTGTGCATGTTAGTATATATGTCCAGTAGGCTAGCATAAGTTAAAATTCCTCATTCATAAATAACTAAGTGGGAGAGGAATTTTAAATAAATTCCACGGTCTCCATTACTGATTTGTAAGTGATGCAAACAAGCTTGCGCGTTGGCTCTGAATGCCTTCCTCCATATCGGATGAGCTTGTTTGTGGATCACTAGAACAAACTTCCATTTAGGATGACTATAGGAAATTAATTAAGAGCGGGTGATCTTCCCCATCGGAAGGGGCACAATCTTATTAATGGACTTAGTGTCAAGTAATGGTATACACTTAGGCACATCTAATAGTATCCTCCCCATCGGAGTCACTGCTATTATTTGTGTGACCAAAAGATACCAACTATTAATTTTATTTGTCAAAAAGTTAGGTTGACAAGATAATAAAATTAATGGGTTAAAACTCTCCTTTTACAAATGCTGAATTTGTATACGTCCACACTATCGTGGCATACAATATTCGCGGTGTTTTGAGGTGTTGGTTAATTTAAAATAGTATTGTTTGAGGAATCAATATTATTCTAAATTTAGAGTTCTGACCAAAAGTTATTTGTGATTCTTAGGATGACTTTCAACCCATTGTCCATCATACTACAACAGAATAGACTTACTGGACCTAACTACATAGATTGGAAAAGGAACCTAGACATTGTTCTTACTGCTGAAAGCTATAAGTTTGTACTGACTGAGCCTTGTCCTGATGCACTCACTGGTGAATCTACCCAAGAGGAGATTGAATATCATAGGAAATGGGTAAAAGCAGATGAGATGGCGCGGTGTTACATTTTGGCTTCAATGTCAAATGTATTGCAACATCAGCATCAAGATTTACCAACAGCCTATGATATTATGAACAATCTCAAGGAACTCTTTGGTCATCAGGATCGGGCTTCTAGGCAAGAAGCCATGAGAAAGATAATGACAGCCACCATGCAAGAGGGTACTCCTGTGAGGGATCATATCCTAAAGATGATGACTTATCTGAACGAAATACAGATCCTTGGAGGAGAAATTGATGGGGAAACCCAGATCGATATGATCCTCCAAACACTACCTAGAAGTTTTGAGCAATTCTGATTGAATTACAATATGAACAAAAGGGTATATTCATTAGCGGAACTACTGACAGAACTTCAGGCAACAGAAGGTTTGTTTCTGTTAGGACCAAAAGTAGCTAGAGGGGGGGGGTGAATAGCTCGTCACGTTCGCTCGGTGCTCGGCGTTGCTTGTTCCTTCAACGATGTGCAGCGGAAAATACAGAAACAAACACACAACGCTAACACGGTTGGTTTTACTTGGTATCCACCTCACAAGAGGTGACTAATCCAAGGATCCACACCAACACACACACCCTCCACTAAATAAAACTCTCCTTTGTGGTAACTACCAAGGGCGGAGAAGCCCTACAATACTCAATACAAGAAGAGAGGGAAAGGATACAAGAAATACAAGCTTACAAGCTTACAATGAGTACAAAACCCTAACCCTAGCTTCTCTTCTTGGCTTTGATCCGCCTCTTGACTTGGAGAGCTTCCAAGATCCTTCAAGAACTGGCGATCTGAGCTTTGTGAGCGCTGTGGAGGAGTTGGCGAGAGCTCTGGAGTGAATCGGAGAAGTGATTACCGTAGCCATCGAACGCCTGCAGCTATAAACGATGTCAACGGTTGGATCCCGATCGATTCGAATGTTCCCAATCGATCGGGGAGGCTTTGGATCGATCCACGGATCGATCCAGCGCTTATCGCGCGAAGCAGCAGGATCGCTTATCGCGCGAAGCAGCAGCGTCCCAATCGATCCACTGATCGATTGAGACCTCTGGATCGATCCACTGATCGATCCAGAGGCTTTCTGTTTGCTGGGAAAGGTCTGGATCGATCCACTGATCGATCCAGAGCCTGGATCGATCCACTGATCAATCCAGCACTTGGTTTTTGTCCAAAACCAAGTCCTAAACCTCCCAAACCAACATCCGGTCAACCTTGACCTGTTGGTATGTCATGCCTAGCATCTAGTCACTCCCTTGACCTGCTAGGACTCCCTTACCAAGTGTCCGGTCAATCCCTTTGACCCACTTGGACTTTTCTCTGTGCCAAGTATCCGGTCAATCCCTTGACCTACTTGGACTTCCCAGCACCAGATGTCCGATCATCCTTGATCCATCTGGATTTTCCCTTGCCTGGCTTCACTCACCAGGACTTTCACCTAGCTTCACTCACTAGGGTTTTCCATCTGCCTAGCTTCACTCACTAGGACTTTCACCTGGCTTCACTCACCAGGGTTTTCACCTAGCTTCACTCACTAGGGCTTCCTTCTGCCTGGCTTCACTCACCAGGACTTCCTTCTGCCTGGCTTCACTCACCAGGACTTTTCTTCTGCCTGGCTTCACTCACCAGAACTTTCATTTTGCCTAACATCCCAGTTAGGACTTCCCAGTCAAGTATCCAGTCAACCTTGACCTACTTGACTCTTCTTCAATCAATATCTTATTGTCAAACATCTAAACCCAAACCAAGACTCAGCTTGGTTACCCAGGTCAACCTTGACCTGAGGGATATTGCACCAACAATCTCCCCCTTTTTGATGTTTGACAATACCACAATAACACTTACAATCCCATATGTAAGTTGGGCTAATCCCATAGCCTCCTTCTTCATGCCACTAGGTAATGAAAGCATAAATTAAGCTCTTCATTCTCCCCCTAAGAGGGCAAACTCCCTCTAGGTAATGAAAGCCTTACTCCCTTTCATGAGTCCTTTCATTCTCCCCCTATGACCTTCCCATAGGTAATGAAGGACTAAGCTTAACCATACATTCTCCCCCTATTGGCACACATCAACCCATCGTTGGACACACATCAACCTATGCTCCAATTCCGGGCACACTTCAACAAATCCATTTGTTGAAGACTCTCCCCCTGAAGAGTTGCTCATCGTTGTTCACAACATCACTCGTTGTGATCAACACGATAATGAAGATCCCATACCCTTCATTTATCCTTAACTTCTCCCTCAATGTAGACAACTACCCAACCTTGAGTATTATCTACCACTTGAGTGTCCACTTGAAATAATGAGGATATCCACTCCCCATTTCAAGTTTAAATGCTCAACCTTGAGCAAGTTCACAACAGAAGGTTAACCACCTTCCAAGGTTCATGAAAAATAATTTTCATGTCTTTAAAGAGTCCCTCCCCCTAAAGACATGGTGGTAACTTCTGTCATTGCACCAACAATGACTTGAAATCCCTAAACCATTAGGAAACCCAAATTTAGAAGTTTTGAGGTCAAATATTCAAAATTTGAAACAACCTCAACCTAAACTTCTACTTAGTCTTCGTTAACCAATCCATCCTTGTTTTCAACATGAAAACACCCTTTGTATGTATACAAATGTATTTAAGGGGTTTGGAATGGTTACCTAGACTCAAAGAGGTTCAAAGATGCTGAAATCAGGCCTTCCGCCAAAATCAGCAACTTGGATCGATTGAGTTGGGTTCCAATCGATTGAACCTTTACGAATCGATCCAGCGATCGATTCAGACTCGATCGATCGGCTGATCGATCCAGCGAGCTTTTGCTTGGAATTGCCGTTGAATCGATCCATGGATCGATTCAGAACTCAATCGATCCATGGATCGATCGAGTTGATAGTTGCTGAAATTCTATTTCAGTCAACTCGAAACCCTAGAAAATTCTACAAAATCCAAAAATTATGAAATTTCGTGTAGACATTATTTAGGGCATACTTAATCATGGAAAATAGTTTTCTATGAAAATACATCATATTTTCAAAGATTGACACAAACTTGAAAACTTGCAAAAACTTTAGTGTTTTTCTTCAAGTTTGTGTCTAACTATTCAATGGTGATTACTATCAAAGATAGCCTTCACCAAGGTTTTCCAAAACATTTTAAAAACATTTTCAAAGCCAATATCCCATCATGTTCCTTGGGCATAATGCACATGACTTGTACATTAGCTTTCCCAATGATGGGAAAACACATAACTATGTGTTTTGATGAATTTAAAACTCAAAGGAATGCACTAAATCAACATCTTGAGCTTTGTTCATCATCCTAACATCTCACTTGTATATAATATGCACTAAAACACATACAAGTCACCTTAGAGGTCTTTGTGAGATGTAAAATTTGGTTTCGCCCTATTCTAGGGATCATGCATATTTATCTAGGCATTTTAGAGATATTAGACATCCACCCAGGATGCCACTTGTCAATAAGTGTCGTTAAATGCCATTCGTCCTTAATTACAAGGAATTAAACTAAATGCATGATTATGTTATGGCATACATCAAAAGAAAATAATTTTCAAAAGAAAATATCCTATTGCTACATGATGTATGAATGTCATGACATGGTATTTTTGGATTTTCCATAATAAAACATGAATGCAAAAAAAAACTAGACATGATGTCATGGCATATGATGGGCAAACAATCATGGCAAGATTTAGCATAAATAAATTATACCTAGATTAACTATCTAAGTATCCTTAAAGTCTTAGCTAAACTTACACCTTAAACCTAGATTGCCCTAAAGTGCTTCAAAAGAGTGCCAAAACCTAAATTGGCGCTTCTAATTTCCTTGATTTAATGTATGCCAATTGAAAGTAAACATGTCCTCAAATGTTGGCATATTCCATTTTTCCTCAAGAGTAGCACTTTTAAATTAAGGCTTAGTTTGCCTTTAATTTCCTAAGAACATACCAAAATCCCAACTTGGTAGTTCTTGTGTTTTCTCAAATTTGTGCCACTTTAAAATAAAATCAATACTTCTCCAATTTGGCACATTTTACTCTTTCAAGGAGTAAATAATAATTCCATTTCATTTTCAAAGGTTAACTAAAACCTTGAAAATGCTCCTTGAGTGTCAATTTCCTCAAAGTTGGGTTAACTACCCTTCTAATCGGAGTTGACACTCTCTAACCCATCTATGGGGTAGAGAAGATGCTCCTAGGAACCCAACACCTATTGGTGCTCCTTGGATGCTCTAGGTACTCACTAGGGATAACTTCCCTAGATACCTTCCTAGTGACCTTGTTGGGCTTCTTAGAAGCCTTGGTCACATTTTCTAGGTCAACTCTAGGGATAACCTTTCTTGTGACCTTGTTTGTGACTTTCTTAGACTTCTTAGAAGTCTTAGTCACATTTATTGCAAAAATACTCTTAGGGATGACTTCCCTATTATTTTTGGCTTGACCACTAGACCTAGGGTTTGTTCCATAACTATATGGAACTCTATGGTAAGAGGGCACATCCTTCTTAGCCTTTGGTTTGTATCCCAAACCTCTATGGCCATTGGATGGCTTTTGTACCCCTAAACCTAGGTTATGCTCATTTTGCCCTAATAGGATATTTTCCATCCTTTTTAGGGTCTTTTCCATTTTATCAAGCCTTGATCTCAAGACTTGATTTTCTATCACTAAGTCCTTAGTTTTTGGTTTTTATTTAATCCATAAGCATTTTTATTCTTGGGCTTGTATCTATTATCCTTAGTGTTCTTGCCTAGGTTTTTACCCACATTCCTAGCCTTAGGGATAGTAGTTTTGGCATGTAGGGCCACATGCTTTTCCTTAAAGCCCTCATGCTTCCTATTCTTATGGTAAATCGCATTAAAATGATAAAAGTTTGACCTAGCATGCTTTTTACCATTTTGCAAGGGAATAGGCTCAACGAAAGTTACGTTCCTTTTTACCTTGGAGGCTCCCCCTTGACTAGTGCCTCCTTGAGCCTTGACCATCTTCTTCCCCTTGGGGCATTGACTTCGGTAATGCCCTTTTTGTTGACACAAGAAGCACACAATGTGCTCCTTGCTCTTCTTTGTCCCGGGGGTGGTCTCCTTGAGCTTCTCCTTGCCCTTTTGTGCCACTTGGCCCTTCTTCTTGGCCAATTT
The DNA here is from genome assembly GCF_018446385.1 of Zingiber officinale. Taxonomy (NCBI): domain Eukaryota; kingdom Viridiplantae; phylum Streptophyta; class Magnoliopsida; order Zingiberales; family Zingiberaceae; genus Zingiber; species Zingiber officinale. The sequence continues at coordinate 128,583,511 of NC_055992.1, forward strand.
AGGGCATTTGCTCTTGTAGTGCCCACTTTCCCTACACTCAAAACATATTATATGATTTTTATTTTTAATTGAAACATTTATACCTTCTTGTATAGGGATGACACTTGCTCCTCCATTTGATATTTCTTGAATTTCGGAGGTGGCACAATCTTCTTCTTCTTCACTTGACCCGGATGTAGAAGCTTCTCCTTCTTCTTGATCCGGCGTCACCAAGAATTGCTCCCCCTCAATCCTAGAGGTGGAGGCTTCATCATTTTAAATGTGAAACAAGGAGTATGCTCCCTCCTTGTTCCCTTCGGTGCATTCCCTTGAGGATGAAGCTTCTTGGATTTCCTCTTCTTCGGAGGTTGAGCATCTATCAACCTCGGAATCCTCCTTTTAGTCTTGCTCCAAAGAGTCACCCTCTTTGGATTCTTCATGATCTTGTACAGTGGAGGGGATCTCTTCATGAAGCTTGGCCAATTTGCTCCAAAGCTCCTTGGCATCTTCGAATTCTCCAACTCGAGCCAAGATGTGGCTAGGCAATAAGTTGACCAGAAGCTTGGTCACTTTGTCATTTGCCTCGCCCCTTTGAATTTGCTCTGAGCTCCATCTGCTTTTCTTTAGAAGCTTGCCCTTGGAGTTCGTTGGAGCTTTGAAGCCTTCCATTAGAGCAAACCATTGCTCTATCTCCATCATAAGAAAGTTTTCGATTCTTGATCTCCAAGAATCGAAGCTTGCCGATGTGTATGGTGGAGCCACCCTTGTGTCAAATCCAAGTCCATCTTGGAATTGCATCTTGAAGTTGAGCTTGATAAAGTCTTGAACTTGAAGAATTTGCTCCAACTTCTTCACCCTCTAGCTTTTCTTGATATGCTTGACCCTTCCGGCGATGATTCCGGTGAAGAGCGGCCTCGCTCTGATACCACTTGTTAGGACCAAAAGTAGCTAGAGGGGGGGGTGAATAGCTCGTCGCGTTCGCTCGGTGCTCGGCGTTGCTTGTTCCTTCAACGATGTGCAGCGGAAAATACAGAAACAAACACACAACGCTAACACGGTTGGTTTTACTTGGTATCCACCTCACAAGAGGTGACTAATCCAAGGATCCACACCAACACACACACCCTCCACTAAATAAAACTCTCCTTTGTGGTAACTACCAAGGGCGGAGAAGCCCTACAATACTCAATACAAGAAGAGAGGGAAAGGATACAAGAAATACAAGCTTACAAGCTTACAATGAGTACAAAACCCTAACCCTAGCTTCTCTTCTTGGCTTTGATCCGCCTCTTGACTTGGAGAGCTTCCAAGATCCTTCAAGAACTGGCGATCTGAGCTTTGTGAGCGCTGTGGAGGAGTTGGCGAGAGCTCTGGAGAAGAGCTGCCGAAGGAATCGTGCGCCTGCGGCCTTTATCGACGCCAACGGTCGGATCCCGATCGATTCGAATGTTCCCAATCGATCGGGGAGGCTTTGGATCGATCCAGAGCGCCTCTGTGCTCTGGAAAAACGCCTGGATCGATCCAGCGCTTATCGCGCGAAGCAGCCGCGTCCCAATCGATCCACTGATCGATTGGGACATCTGGATCGATCCACGGATCGATCCAGAAGCTCTCTGTTCGCTGGGACAGGTCTGGATCGATCCACTGATCGATCCAGAGCCTGGATCGATCCACTGATCGATCCAGCACTTGGTTTTTGTCCAAAACCAAGTCCTAAACCTCCCAAACCAACATCCGGTCAACCTTGACCTGTTGGTATGTCATGCCTAGCATCTAGTCACTCCCTTGACCTGCTAGGACTCCCTTACCAAGTGTCCGGTCAATCCCTTTGACCCACTTGGACTTTTCTCTGTGCCAAGTATCCGGTCAATCCCTTGACCTACTTGGACTTCCCAGCACCAGATGTCCGATCATCCTTGATCCATCTGGATTTTCCCTTGCCTGGCTTCACTCACCAGGACTTTCACCTAGCTTCACTCACTAGGGTTTTCCATCTGCCTAGCTTCACTCACTAGGACTTTCACCTGGCTTCACTCACCAGGGTTTTCACCTAGCTTCACTCACTAGGGCTTCCTTCTGCCTGGCTTCACTCATCAGGACTTCCTTCTGCCTGGCTTCACTCACCAGGACTTTTCTTCTGCCTGGCTTCACTCACCAGAACTTTCATTTTGCCTAACATCCCAGTTAGGACTTCCCAGTCAAGTATCCAGTCAACCTTGACCTACTTGACTCTTCTTCAATCAATATCTTATTGTCAAACATCTAAACCCAAACCAAGACTCAGCTTGGTTACCCAGGTCAACCTTGACCTGAGGGATATTGCACCAATAGTTTCGTCACAATTCTCATATTCACTATGCTGAAAACGGTTCTACTTCTAAACCGAAAGGAAAGAAGAAGAAGAAACAAGTTGGTTCAGCAAAGAAAGTGAATAAATCTCAGAGTACAGGACCTAAAGCTGGAGTGAAGAAGCCGAAGGGCAAGTGCTTCATCTGCAAGCAGTCAGGGCATTGGAAGGCGGACTGTCCTCGTAGGAATCAGAATAACAAAGGTATATCTCATGCTCTAGTTGTTGAAACATGTTTAGCGGTGTTATCTACCAGCACCTGGTGTGTAGATACGAGAGCCACTGATCATGTCTGCAATTCCTTGCAGGGGTTCCAGGAAACCCGACGACTATCTGAAGGAGAGATTACCGTCTACATGGGCAATACTACTAAGGTGGCGGTTGTTGCAGTGGGAGACGTCTACTTATCTTTTAATAGAAATAGAAATTTGGTTTTAAGAAATTGTCTTTATGTACCCAGTTTTAGAAAGAATTTAATTTCAATTTCTAAACTATTTTTGGATGGATATTCAGTTTCTTTTAGTAATGATGTAATTATTAAGAGAAATAAAGTGATTATCTGTTCTGGTGCATTAGTTAGCAATTTGTATAATTTAAATCCAATTTCTCCCACAAAGCAAAACATGGAAATTTATAACTCATTTTCTAACTCTAATAAGAGAAAAGAACCTTCAGAAATGAACCAAACATATCTTTGGCATCTAAGGCTTGGTCATATTTACTTAAGTAGGATTCAGAGGCTTATAGCCGATGGACTTTTGAGTTCATTAGAGTTGGAAAATTTTCTAACTTGTGAATCTTGCTTGGAAGGTAAAATGACCAAAAGGCCTTTCAAGGCCAAGGGGTATAGAGCCAAAGAAATGTTAGAATTAGTTCATTCTGATTTGTGTGGTCCTATGTCTGTCCAGGCAAGAGGTGGTTTTGAATATTTTGTCTCTTTCATAGATGATTATTCAAGATACAGATATATTTACCTAATGCGCCGCAAGTCCGAGTGCTTTGATAAGTTCAAAGAATACAAGGCTGATGTGGAGAAACGACTAGGTAAAAGTATCAAGACACTACGGTCTGATCGTGGTGGCGAATACCTCTTAGGAGAGTTTAGGAATTACTTATCGAGGCCGGATTCAATCCCAACTGTCTCCCTGTACACCCCAGCGGAATGGTGTGGCGAACGAAGGAATAGGACTCTTATGGAGATGGTTAGATCGATGATGAGTTACTCGAATTACAAATTCATTTTGGGGATACGCCCTGGAAACAGAATGTACATTCCGAACTTAGTACCTTCTAAATCAATTTCTTCTACTCCCACAGAATTGTGGAATGGGCGAAAGCCCGTCTAAGACATATTCGGATTTGGTAGTACATACATGTCTTGAAACCAGATCGATAAGTTAGAATCTCGCATGCGTGTTTGTGGGGTATCCCAAAGGAACGAAAGGTGGTTTATTTTATAGTCCTAAAGACCAGAAGGTCATTGTTAGCACCAATGCCCAGTTTTTAGAAGAAGACTATATAATGGATCACAAGCCCAGTAGCAAAGTTGTTTTAGAGGAACTTAGAGAGGATACGTCTACTTCAGTACCAACAGTACAAGATGAAGTACCACAAGAGACTACAACACGTGTCACACATGATACACAACCACAGACAGTGCCTCGTCGTAGTGGGAGGGTTGTAAGGCAACCTGAAAGATTCATGTTTTTGGGAGAATCTTCGGACTTGATCCCGGGTAAACATGAACCTGATCCCCGAACATATGACGAAGCACTCCAAGATATAGATGCAGCATCTTGGCAAAAGGCAATGAATTCTGAAATAGAGTCTATGTACTCTAATAAGGTCTGGGAGCTTGTAGAACCACCTGATGGTGTAAAAGCCATTGGATGCAAGTGGATTTACAAAAGGAAAAGAGGGACAGACGGGAAGGTAGAAACCTTCAAAGCTAGGCTTGTTGCGAAAGGGTACACTCAGAAAGAGGGAATCAACTATGAGGAGACCTTTTCACCAGTAGTCATGCTTAAGTCTATCCGGATACTCTTATCCATTGCTGCTCATATGGATTATGAGATTTGGCAAATGGATGTCAAGACAGCTTTCTTTAATGGAAGTCTTAAAGAGAACATCCATATGAAGCAACCAGAAGGGATTATTGAAAAAGGCAAAGAGCATCTAGTGTGCAAGCTCAATCGGTCCATTTATGGACTAAAACAAGCTTTAAGGTCTTGGAACATCCGGTTTAATGAAGTAATCCAGTCATATGGATTTATTCAGTGTCCGGATGAGTCTTGTGTATACAAGAAGTGTAACAGAAACGTGGTGGTATTTCTTGTACTATACGTAGATCATATTTTGTTAATTGGCAACAATGTCAAGGTATTATCGGACGTAAGGGTATGGTTGTCCAAAAAATTTGATATGAAGGACTTAGGAGATTGTGCACACATTCTTGGGATCAAAGTAATAAGAGATCGCAAGAAAAGAATGTTGTGTCTGTCCCAAGCTTCATATATAGATACAGTCCTTGCTCGTTTTAGCATGCAAGATTCCAAGAAAGGTTTCTTACCTTTAAGGCATGGAGTAGCTCTATCTAAAGAGATGTCTCCGAAGACATCAAAGGAGATAGAGGACATGAAAGCAGTTCCTTATGCTTCGGCTGTAGGAAGCCTAATGTATGCAATGCTATGTACGAGACCTGATATCTGTTTTGTCGTGGGCATGGTTAGCAGATATCAGAGTAACCCTGGACAAGGACATTGGACTGCGGTAAAGCATATATTAAAGTACCTGAGAAGGACTAGAGATTATATGCTAGTTTACCAACCAGACGATTTGCTCCCTGTGGGTTACACGGATTCAGATTTCCAATCAGATAGGGACAACAGTAAGTCTACATCAGGCTATGTGTTTACTTTAGGAGGTGGAGCCATTTCATGGAGGAGTGTTAAGCAGAAATGCGTTTCGGACTCAACCATGGAAGCTGAGTATGTAGCAGCCTCCGAGGTAGCTAAAGAAGCAGTATGGCTCAGGAACTTTCTAATGGACTTAGATGTGATTCCTGGTTTGCCCAAAATCATCACAATTTATTGTGATAATAGCGGTGCAGTTGCAAGCTCGAAGGAACCACGAGCTCATAAGGCAAGTAAACATATAGAGCGCAAGTACCACCTGATACGAGATATCGTGAAGCGAGGAGAAGTTGTCATCGTCAAGATTGCATCAGCAGATAACCTGGCAGATCCTTTCACTAAGGCCCTTCCGGCAAAAGCTTTCGATCGGCATGTGGAGGGAATGGGAATCAGATGTATGGTAGAAGATATGGCAGCTTAGTCATTAGTATAAGTGGGAGATTGTTAGAGTGTATACTGAAAGCCTAAGCTTTTGTAAACATTTATTTTGAATAAAGAATCACATTTGGTCAAATCATCTACATTTGTTGTAGCTGTTCAATTAATTTATATTGTAGATAACATAGTATGTGGTGTCACATACAGAAGATGATGTTATCAGTACCTTATAAATTATAAACAGTAGCTCATGACCAAAATGGAAAGGAACAAACCATTGGAAGGTCATAGTGTAAATAGGAATTAGTTTATCTTGACTATATAATTACACTAGTACACTTAGAGTGTATTGAGTAGGACCATTTGAGGTTGTTTCTTTTATACTGACTTTATAAAGGAACAAATACCTCAGTTATTATGGAAGTGTGTGCTCTTAATCCTAATATAATAACAAGCACATATATTTGATATTTATTTCTTTAATTTATTAATGGGTGAGATTTAGTTCGATGAATCAATAAGCCCGATAAGTTGGGAAATGATATCACTTATAGTGTGTGTTGTTGATTATAGAAGGAAACTGTGTCCTAGTAATCTAGGTTGATAATGTCCCCAAGATGAGCTCATAAAGATTGTCATGTTAAACCCTATAGGTGCACTTAGTCCGACATGACGATAAGGTTGAGTGGTACTATTCTTGAATTAAGATATTGATTAAATGAGTTGTCAGTGACTCACTTAATTAGTGGACATTTGACATCTTAAACACAGGGAGACTAACACACTCATAATAAGAATGAGCCCAAAAATGTAATTTGGGATTGGTGCGGTAGTTCAATAATAGTTCTCTAGTGGAATGAATTATTATTGATAAAATTAAGTTGTGTGTTCGAGGTGAACACGGGATGCTTAATTTTATCGGGAGAAACCAATTCCTCCTCTCGGTCCCTATCGTAGCCTCTTATTTATAGAGTACTATACCCACCTATACCCACCTTCTATACCCACCTAAAGGGGGCCGGCCAAGCTAGCTTGGGAATCAAGCTAGCGTCGGCCTAAGCTTAGTTTATGGGTGGACGGCCCTAGCTTGAACCCAAGCTAGAGGGGCCGGCCATAATAAAATTAAAAAGAATTTTAATTTTTATTTTTATTATGTGGAAGATATAATTTATTAAAGAGAATTAAAATTAAAATATCTTTCTTAAAAGGGTCTACAAAAGATTAAAGAAAGAGATTAGATCTCTTTCCTTATTTGTAGATTGGAAAGATATTTTATTTTCTCTTTGAAAATTATTCACATGTTGAAAAATTAAAATTATAGAAATTTCTTTTTATAAACCATGAAGGGATTTTTTGAAGAGAAATTTTATTTTTAAAATTTTCGGAAACAAATTAGGAAGTTTTAATTTGTTGATTGAAACTTGTCTAATTTTTCCTCTCTATGATGTGGCCGGCCATTATAAGATTAATTGGGAAATTTTATTTTATTTTTCTCAATTAAATCATGTCAAGGAAATTAAGAAAATTTTATTGTAATTAAATTTCCTAATTTACCAAGACTAAGGAATATAAAAGAGGGGGTTGGGGTGCCTTTATGAGACATAACCTCTATTATTTTTCTCCCTCTCTTATTCCTTGGTGTGGCTGGCCAACCTCTCTTCCCCTCTTCTTCTTTGTGGTGGCCGAACCTTTCTCTTGGCTTGGAGTTCTTGTGGTGGCCGGATACTACTTGGAGAAGAAGAAGAAGAAGGAGAGAAAGTTTGCATCCCTTGGAGCTTGGTTGGTGTTTTTTTTTCTTCTTCCTTGGTGAAGCTTTCTTGTTTTGGCCGAACCTAGCTAGGAGGAGAAGAAGGTGTTTGGTGGTTTCTCATCTTGGAAGATCATTGCCCACACAACGTCCGAGGTTAGAAGAGGAATACGGTAGAAGATCAAGAGGTCTTTCTAAAAGGTATAACTAGTCATTTTTCTTTCCGCATCATACTAGTTATTTTTGGAAATAATACCAAATACAAGAGGCTTACGATTCTAGTATTTCGAATATGTTTTTCGATGTTGTGTTCTTTTGTTTTTTTTCCTTGTGATTTGATTGTTCCTTTCGGTTAACCTAAAGTTATTTTAGGAAATTAAATATTAGCTTTCCATAAAAGGTTTTTTCTAGGCGGTGGTGGTTGCTCCCATATCCAAGAAGGCCATGTGCCTCGCCACGTCAGTACTGGGAACCAATTATGGAAATTAATATTTAATGGAATTAATAACTTAAGGTGATTTGGATCGAACGTGTTAAGTTCCGCAGGAGATCCAAGTCTAAACCTAAAAGAACAAATAGATTAAGTTTTGGATCAAACGTGTTAAGTTCCGCAGGCGATCCAAAATTTAATTTAAAAGAACACATGGTAGCTAGGAAAAGGTTCAGACCTTTGTACAAAATTTTTGTACAGTGGAACCTCTAGGTTTTTCGAGTAACAACCAACAAGTTCTTCTGCCCCCTCTCCCGGCCTTTGGTATCAAACCATGGAGAGTCGGTTTGATTCGGGGGATGCCTTTAAACTGATCAATACCTATGACATCCCTGCTGACCACAAACTGACTTTGGCCGAGTCATCTGACCGACCTCATGACCCGCTGGTCGGCACTGTTACCTTCTTCCGCGACTAGTTCATAGGTGGCCTTAGGTTTCCGATCCACACATTCATCATAGAAGTTTGCAACTATTTTCGTATTCCACTCGGCCAGCTCGTGCCCAATTCCTTTAGGCTGCTGTGCGGCGTAGTTGTGCTCTTCCGAGTGCACAACATTCCCCTTAAGCCTCAAATTTTTCATTATTTTTACTACCCCAAGCAATCCGAGCTGGGCACCTTCTTGTTTCAAGCTCGGATCGGCTTAGTTTTCTTTGATAAAATGTCTACCTCCAACAAGCATTGGAAGGATCATTTCTTCTTTCTGAGTTTTCCCGAGCCACCACCCTTCCGAACCAAATGGCAAACTTCGTTGCTGACTCCCCCTGACCTGAAAAGGTACCGGACCGAGCCTGCTTTTCTGCACGCGACTAACCTACTAGCCGGGTTGAAGCTGGACATCCATAAGCTGCTGCCCGAAGGGATGATGTACCTATTCGGTTTAAGCCCGATCTGAACGTGGCTTCCGAACGACCCTGGTAAGGAATAACCTTCTCTCCTTTTCTTTGCGTCTAACTGATTTCTTTTCTCTTTCTTGCAGCCGAGACCATGATGAAATCAGTGGTGTTCGTCATGCTGAAACGCAAGGTCGCCGAGATAGAGGCAACTGCAGCGCAAGAGGTGGAGAAACTTGGCCTCACCCCGATTGTCTCGCATGAAGGCGAAAGTGAAGAGGCGCAAACGGCGGGCGAGACGTCTGCCGCTTGGACGGTTACCACTGATGCAGCCGGGGAGACCGCTCCATCAAGTGCGCAACCGGCCGCTCGGCCTGAGGAAGCCGAGTCTGCTAACGATGAACTTCCTTTGGTTGGGCGCAAACACGGCCGAACGGGCACCCCAACTCGCTCGGCCACCTCAGCTGTTCACGTGTCCGAATAGATGGGCGATCCTCCTCTAGCTCCAACGTCTGTGGAAGCGTTGTCGTCCGATCGGACCCTATCTCAAGGAGACTGGCCTTCCGACCCCGTCACTGCTCAGCCTCTCAGCTCGCTCCCTCCAGCTCGCCAGATAATCAAGCGATCTCTCATTCGCTCTGAGCCGGTCGAATAATCTTCTGCCCCTTCCGCGTCCGCTCAATCTACTCCGGGCCGGCACAGGACTATCAAGGCTTTGCTCCACCTACCGACAGAGGAATATTTGTAGAAGGCCGAGTAGCCGTCGAGCCCCGAACACTTGATAACCATTCGGGGACCCCTCGTAAAAGTCTGGGAGGACACCCGAGTGCGCGTGGGCATGATGCCCCCTGGGCTGCTCGGCATCAGTTATCTGCAACAAACCACCGGGGTAATTCTCACGAGCCTTTATTTTTACACCCCCATTCGGCACTAACTATTTTTCTTTTGACCGAGTTGCAGCATTGGGTGGAAAGTATAGCGGTATGCCACCGCTTGGCTTTTCTTGAAGAGGAGTTCAAAAAGCTCAAGGTTTCAGGTGGGGCTCCCCTTCAAGGCCCCTCTTATGCCGAGCTGAAGGTAGATCTGGATAAGACCAACAAACTGTTGGAGGCCGAGCAGCACAAATCTTCTGGCTTGCAAACTATGGTGGACCGGCTCGAGACCCAGGTCAAAACATACGACAAGAAGATCACTTTGGCCACCAATAGGAAGAATCAGACCATCACTGACCTAGAGGCGAAGAATGTTGTGGCCCGGGCGCTTGAGGCGAAAGTCAACGAGTTGACCGACCTGCTTACTGCCGAGAAGGACGGGCATTCGGCAGAGGTGGCCACTCTACAGGGTGATCTGAAGACCCTACAAGACGCACTGGAGGCCTCCCAAGCTGCCTTCAAAGAATATCAGGATGCCGAGCCGAGCCGGGTGGCTGTCATGCAGCAGAACTACATCCGCTCGGAGAAATTTGTGGAGAAAACCTGCACTCCGGCTTGTCAACGCATTTGAGCTAGCCATCACTGCCACGGCCGACTACCTGAAGACCAAGGGTCGGCTGCTTGAAGAATTCACTAATCCCGTCCGCGATCATGTTGACCTTCTGACCATGATTTCGGATGAGATTTTTAATTACTTAGAGTGAAGTCGTGGATGTATATTGGTCATTCAGCCTATTTCACTTTTCGTACTCGCTGCTCGGCTAATTTTGATCAATGAACCTTCTATGGCCCTTCCTTGGTTGCCCGTCCAATCGTCGTGTGTAGTCGAGCTGTCTGATTCTTGTGAGTCTGCCTCTCAATTTGCGAGTTACCGCTCGGCAGTCGAGTACAAGACCATCACTCTTCCGTAAGTTTCCTTAGGATTACGCGATGCCAAGGCTGGACCCTCCGGCTACCGCTCGGTAATCTATAAGCCAGGAGGTTTATAGTCGTCAGTCCGACTCTAGAGTTTAACGTCGCTGCTCGACGGTCTTCAGAGCGAGATATTTATGATCGCCACTTCGACCCTAGAGTTTAACGTCGCCGCTCGACGGTCTTCCGAGCGGGATATTTATGGTCGTCGCTTCGACCCTAGAGTTTAACGTCGCCACTCGACGGTCTTCCGAGCGGGATATTTTCGTCGCCGCTTCGACCCTAGCTCGGTCGTTCGACCATAATTTTGCAAAACCTTTTTGATTCCTCTTCCTGTGGTCGAAGGAAATAAAAGATGATAACAAGTATATCACATATTACATTGGCGCACCTTTCATCCAGCTCGGTATGGCTGGAGGTGGCTTGCATTCCATGGTCGCTCTAGCTTCCGCCCATCTTCGTCCTCGAGGTAATAGGCTCCCGTCCGGAGTTTTTCTACAATCTTGAAGGGCCCGGCCCAAGGAGCTCCCAACTTAGTGACATCGTCAACCGGCTTGACTTTCTTCCAGACGAGGTCGCCGACCTGAAAAGATCTAGGAATTACCCGCCTGTTGTAGTTTTGCTTCATTCTCTGCCGGTACGCCATTAGCCGGACGGTGGCCTTAGCTCGCGTCTCGTCCACCAGGTCTAGCTCCAGGCGCCTCCGCTCGGCATTGCTCTTGTCGTAGTATTCAGTCCGATCGGATTCTATCCCGACCTCCACTGGGATGATGGTCTCTCCACCATATACCAAGTGGAATGGGGTCATGCCCGCTCCTTCTTTGGGCGTTGTTCGGAGCGCCCACAATACACCGGGCAGCTCGTCTACCCAACTCCTACCATTGTTGTCGAGTCGAGCCCGCAGAACTCGCAAGATCTCCCGATTGACGACTTCAGCTTGCCCATTGCTTTGGGGATACGCGATGGAGGTGAAAGCCTGCTGGATGTCGTACCCCTCGCACCACTCCTTGAGTTGTTGGCCCGAGAACTGCCTTCCGTTGTCTGAGATGAGTTGCCGCGGGATGCCGAACCGACAAATGATGTGCTGCCAGATGAATTTTTTGACCATTTGTTCGGTTATTTTAGCCATTGGTTCGGCCTCGGTCCACTTAGAGAAATAGTCGACCGCGACTAGTAAGAACTTTCGCTGTCTGGTCGCCATTGGAAATGGTCCCATAATGTCCATGCCCCATTGATCGAACAGGCAGGACACTGTGGATGTCTTTAATTCTTCTGCGGGACAATGTGAGAAATTGTGGTACTTTTGGCAGGATAAGCACGTGGCGACTGTCCGGGCGGCGTCCTCCTGTAAAGTTGGCCAAAAGTAGTCGGCCAAAAGAATCTTTCTCGCCAACGACCGGCCGCCCGGATGCCCGCTGCATGAGCCTTGGTGTACCTCTTGCAGAATATAGTCCACATCCTCCGGGCCAACGCATTTAAGCAGAGGCCTGGAGAACGCTTTTTTGTAGAGCTGGTTGCCAATGAGGATGAACCGACCAGCTCTCCTTCTGAGCAGATGCGCTTCCAACCGATCAAACGGTGTTGCTCCTGACTTCAGAAATTCTGTTATAGCTGTTGGTTGCTACTCGGAAAACCTAATGGTTCCACTGTACAAAAATTTTGTACAAAGGTCTGAACCTTTTCCTAGCTACCATGTGTTCTTTTAAATTAAACTTGGATCGCCTGCGGAACTTAACACGTTTGATCCAAAGTTTAATCTATTTGTTCTTTTAGGTTTAGACTTGGATCTCCTGCGGAACTTAACACGTTCGATCCAAATCTCCTAAGTTATTAATTCCATTAAATATTAATTTCCAAAATTGGCTTCCAGGACTGCATGGCGAGGCACATGGCCTTCTTGGATATGGGAACAACCACCACCGTCTAGACAAAGCCTTTTAAGGAAAGCTAATATTTAATTTCCTTAAATAACTTTAGGTCAACTGAAAAGAACAATCAAATCACAAGGAAAAGAAAAACAAAGAACACAACATCGAAAATAAATTCGAAATACTAGAATCGAATGCCTCTTGTATTTGGTATTTTTTTACATGAAGATAAAACTATTATGATGCGGAAATTAAATACTAGTATACCTTTTCTTTTGCAAGCAAAAACCTCTAGGTCTTCTACCGTATTCCTCTTCTAACCTCGGACGTTGTGTGGGCAACGATCTTCCGAGATGAGAAACCACCAAAGCACCTTCTTCTCCTCCTTGCAAGGTTCGGCAACAACAAGAGCTTCTCCAAGGATGAAGAGAAAACACCACCAATGCTCCAAGGGATACAAGCTTTCTCTCCTTCTTCTCCAAGCTAGAATCCGGCCACCACAAGATCTCCAAGAAGATGTGAGGTTCGGCCACAAGGATGGAGAGAAGAGAAGGATGAGGCCAGCCACACCAAAGAAGAAAAGTGGGAGAAAATAATAGAGGTTGTTCACCTTGAAGGCTCCCAAAACCCCCTCTTTTATAATTCTTAACTTTGGCAAATAAGGAAATTTAATTATAATAAAATTTCCTTAACTTTCCTTGACATGAATTAATTAAGAAAAATTAAACAAAATTTCCTAAAGCTCCATGTCATGGTCGGCCACATCAATAAGAGCAAACAAGGCAATTTCAATCAACAATTAAAATTCCTTATTTGTCTTCAAAAATTTTAAAAAATAAAATTTCCCTTTAAAATCCCTTCATGGTTGATAAAAAGAAATTTCTATAATTTTAATTTTTCAACATGTGAATAATTTACAAAGAAGAAAAATAAAATATCTTTCCAATCTACAAATAAGGAAAGAGATCTAATCTCTTTTTTTAATCTTTTGTAGATCCTTTTAAAAGAGATATTTTAATTTTTAATCTCTCCAATAAATTATATCTTTCACATAAGAAAATTTTAAAATTAAAATTCTTTTTAATTTAATGGGGGTCGGCCACCTAAGCTTGGGTTCAAGCTAGGGTCGGCCACCCATGAACCAAGGCTTGGCCGGCCCTAGCTTGATCCACAAGCTAGCTTGGCCGACCCCTATATCATGGGTATGAATGTGGGTATAGGTGGGTATAGTACTCTATAAATAAGAGGTTATGATAGGGACCGAGAGGAGGAATTGGTTTTGGTCTCCCGATAAAATTAAGCATCCCGTGTTCGCCCCGAACACACAACTTAATTTTATCAATAATAATTCATTCCACTAGAGAACTATTATTGAACTATCGCATCAATCCCAAATTACATTTTTGGGCTCCTTCTTATTATGAGTGTGTTAGTCTCCCTGTGTTTAAGATGTCGAATGCCCACTAATTAAGTGAGTTACTGACAGCTCATTTAATTAATATCTTAATCCAAGAATAGTACCACTCAACCTTATTGTCATGTCAGACTAAGTCCACCTGCAGGGTTTAACATGACAATCTTTATGAGCTCATCTTGGGGATATTATCAACCTAGATCACTAGGACACAGTTTCCTTCTATAATCAACAATACACACTATAAGTGATATCATTTCTCAACTTATCAGGCTTATTAATTCATCAAACTAAATCTCACCCATTGATAAATTAAAGAAATAAATATCAAATATATGTGCTTGTTATTATATTAGGATTAAGAGTACATACTTCCATAATAACTGAGATCTTTATTCCTTTATAAAGTCAGTATAAAAGAAAACGACCTCTGATGGTCTTACTCAATACACTCTAAGTGTACTAGTGTAATTATATAGTTAAGATAAACTAATGCCTAATTACACTACGACCTTCCAATGGTTTGTTCCTTTTCATTTTGGTCGTGAGCTACTGTTTATAATTTATAAGGTACTGATAACATCATCTTCTGTATGTGACACCACATACTATGTTATCTACAATATAAATTAATTGAACAACTACAAATAGATGTAGACAATTTGACCAAATATGATTCTTTATTCAAAATAAATATTTACAAAAGCTTAGGCTTTCAGTATACACTCTAACAATAGTCGTCCGCTAGTCATTTGGAAATGTGAGCCCCTCCATCCAGTCGATGTGAGTGACCAGAGATACCTGCTCGATTGGCTGCTGGATGAGGATCGGTGATATCGAGCTAGCTAGCTTAGCCAACTCATCCGCAACATGATTCTCCGCTCGGGGGATCTTCTGGATGAGCACCTCTCGAAAATTGGCCTTCAGTTTTTCGAAGGCCTCTGCATAGAGCTTGAGCCTGACGCTACTTATCTCGAAAGCTCCCGAAAGTTGCTGAGCATTCAACTGTGAATCAGAATCAAGACCTTGCCGGCTCCCACATGCCTAGCGGCTTGCAAGCCTACTATCAACGCCTCATACTCTGCTTCATTATTGGTCGCTCGATAGTCCAGCCGTACGGACAAATGCATCCGTTCACCATGGGGAGAGATCAACAGCACTCTGATCCCGCTTCCTTACCGATTGGATGATCCGTCCACGTACACCTGCCAGGTGGCTTCGGGCTCTTGTACCTCCATGACAAAATCTACTAACAACTGTGCCTTGATGGCCGTCTGGGGCTAATACCATATGTCGAACTCTCTAAGTTTTGTGGTCCATTTGATTAGCCAACCGGAAGCCTCTGGATTGAGAAGGACCCTCCCCAGGGGGCTGTTTGTCATCACCACGATCGGGTGCGCCAGAAAATAAGGGCGGAGCCTCCGAGCGGTAAGTACCAGTGCAAAGGCTAACTTCTTAAGACTAGTGTAGCGGGACTCAGTATCCTTTAATATGTGGCTCAAGAAATACACAGGTTGTTCTTCACCGTCCGACCTCACAAGAGCCGAACCGACGACATATTCAGTTGAGGACAAGTAAACTCTAAGGGCTTCCCCGGCGACCGGCTTGGCTAACACATGTAAAGAGTTGAGGTATACTTTGAGCTCCTCGAAGGCTTTGTCGCACTCTACGTCCCACTGGAACTTAGTGGCTCGACGCAGAATCTTGAAAAAGGGCAAGCTCCGGTAGACGGTCTTTGAGATGAATCTGGACAACGCAATTATTCATCCCGTCAGGCGTTGAGCTTCCCTCAGATTTCTGGGAGGCGCCATGTCTTGCAGCGCTTTCACTTTACTGGGATTTGCCTCTATGACCCGCTCGGTCACGATATACCCCAAGAAGCGCCCATTTTTTGCTCCGAACAAACACTTCTGGGGATTTAGCTTGACCCCGTATGTCCTCAGCGTCTCAAAGGTTTCCTCTATATCTGCACAAAGGTTGACTGCTCTGATTGATTTAATAAGTATATCATCAACGTATACCTCCAGGTTTCACCCGATCTATTTTCGGAATACTTTGTTCATGAGCCTCTGGTATGTAGCACCCGCGTTCTTCAATCCGAACGACATCACATTGTAGCAGTAAGTGTCGTCCGCAGTTATGAAGCTTACTTTCTCCTGATCATCACGGGCGAGCGGCACTTGATGGTACCCTGATATGCGTCCAACATGCATATCAGCTCGCACCCAGCCGTCGAATCCACCATTTGATCAATTCAGGACAGAGGGTAAAAATCCTTTGGGCATGCCTTGTTCAAATCTCGGAAGTTGATGCAGACTCTCCACTTGTTACCCGGCTTGGAGACCAGCGCCACATTTGCGAGCCAACTCAGGAATTGCACTTCCCGTATATGGCCGGCTTCCATAAGCTTCTCGACTTCCGCTCGGATGATGACATTCTGCTCCGCGCTGAAGTCCCTCTTCCTCTGCTTTACGGGCCGAGCGTCTGGTCGGACATAAAGCTCGTGATGTGCGACGCTCGGCGGGATGCCTGGTAGCTCGTGTGTTGACCATGCGAAGAGGTCATTGTTGCGTTATAGGCATCTAATCAGTTCCTCCTTCGGGCCGGCTTCCAGGTCAGAGGCAACGAAGGTGGTGGCCTCCAGTCGACCATCCTAGATCTACACTTCTTCCTTTTCTTCATAAACTAAAGTGGGAGACTTTTCAGTTATAGCATTTACCTCGATTCAGGGAGCCTTTCGAGCGGGCCTGGACTCGGTTCAGACCATTTCCACATAGCAGCACCGCGCTGCCAACTGATTGCCTCTGACCTCTTCCACTTGGTCCTCAACAGGGAACTTGATCTTCTGATAGAATGTTGAAATGATAGCCCGGAATTCGCTGAGGATCGGTCGGCCCAAAATGACGTTGTACTCTGAGGGTGCGTCCACTACGATGAAGTTAGTGGTCCGCGTCCTTCTGAGCGGCTCTTCTCCGAGCGAAATGGCCAATTTCATCTAGCCGACCGGCTGAACCTCGTTACCCATGAATCCGAACAGGGGCGTTGTCATAGGCAGCAACTCAGCCCTATCAATCTGAAGTTGGTCGAACGTCCTCTTGAAGATGATGTTGACCGAGCTCCCTGTGTCAACAAAGATGCGATGAATAGTGTAGTTCGCTATTACCACTCGGATAATGAGGGCGTCATCGTGAGGCATTTCAACTCCCTCGAGGTCGCCAGGGCCGAAGCTGATCTCGAGCTCGTTCGCCTTCTCTCGGCTGCACCCTACGGCATGGATCTCCAACCGTCGGGCGTACGACTTGCGGGCTCGGTTGGAGTCTCCACTGGTTGGCCCCCAGCGATGATGTTGATTTCCCCCCGAGCGGTGTTGCTTCTATTTTCTTCCTCTAGAGCAGACGGTCTGACCCGTTCTTGGGAGGCTCAGGGGTTGCTTCTTGGTCGATGTGGATGTCGCTACTCAGGTGACTGTCTAGTTGTTCGCCGTCCAGCGTTTTGATGGTTATGATGTCAGTCAGGCGAAGACGATCAGCGACGATAGTTCCTTGGCTTAGCGAGCAGGGCGAGACTCCGACAATCGTGGGTGTTGTGGGTTGCCGACTGATGAAGTGAGCAAAACATGGGAGTCCATACCTTTCCTCAAGGCTTAGGTCGTTCGGCCTCCACATGTTGGATAGCGTGCGGCCTTGATTCCTGATACGTCCTCATCCCCTTGGACCATGGTCCTCTGGGTGGTTGATGAATGGCTTGAGACCGCCGCTCGGCCGGTGCTGCTAATTCTGCTAGTGTTTCCTTCTTTCGGGCCGCTTGTGCTTCCTCCACGTTGATGTATTCGCTCACCTTTTTCAACATATGGTCATAATAACGTGGAAGCTTCCTGATCAGCGAGTAGAAGAAGTCACCATCCATCAGCCCCTGGGTGAAGGCATGCATCATGGTTTCGGATGAGATTGCGGGAATGTCCAGAGCGGCCTGGTTGAATCGCTGGATGTACGCTCGGAGAGTCTCTCTGGCCCCTTGCTTCATGGAGAACAGACTAACGCTGGTCTTTTTGTAACGCCTGCTGCTTGCAAAATGGTGGAGGAAAACTGTTCGGAAGTCCTTGAAACTTCGAATCGATCCGTCCGGCAGCCTCCGAAACCAACGTTGTGCGGAGTTGGACAGGGTGGTGAGGATGACCCTGCATTTTACTCCGTCGGTGTATTGATGAAGAGTGGCAGCGTTGTCGAACTTACCGAGGTGGTCGTCCGTGTCGGTTGTACCATTATGCTCTCCGATCGCCAGCGGGGCGTAATGCTTTGGGAGTGGGTCTTGTAGAATCGCCTCAGAGAACTGGCGATTGATCCGCTCGGGAGATGACTCAGATCGAGGCGCCTTTTCTTTCTTAGCATCCCGCACGGGCACTTCATCGGATGATCCCTGGTTGGCTTGGGCCAACTCGGATGGAGTCTGGAACAGGGCTCGATGGAAGGGAATAGGGGCAGCGGGCGCTTCTCCTGGCGTGCCGATCTGCCCTCTATTCTGCGCCCACGTGGAAAATTGCTCTGGTCGGTCTTCTGGTGCCGCTCGGCCCCCTGATGCTGAGGTGGCCTGCTGTGCCAACCACTCGGCGTGAGTCTTTTGCTGCTGTTCCACTATCTTCGCTGCTCGCGTCTGAATGAGCGTGTCGAGCTCTTCTTGGGAGAGCATCACGGTGTGTTGACGTCCAACTTCTTCCATCGCCTCAGCTCTGAATTCAAGTGTGTTCCCACAGACGACGTCAATTTGATCCTGTCCGAGAGTTGAGTCGATGGGCGCTGGGGACGTGGCGCTCTCCGCTGACTCCGCGTAGACTCCAGGATGACGTGGTCTCCGGTGAACCTGCAACAAAATCGAGCCGGGAAGGGGATCCCGGCGATGGCCCTCCTACGCTCAAGTCAGGCGAGGGGAAATCGAAACAACACAACGAGGCCAAGAGCTACAGTAGATGAGAATGCATACCTCCATCGAAGGTTGGGGGCCCTTATATAGGGCTCCTCGGAGGCGCGTGCACGCTCTTCAAAGTGTGCACGCCCCTCAAAGCATACCTAGAAATAGTCATGACAGAAAAGTGCGTCTGACGCCATACCGCAACCGTCCGAGCATATCTCTGACGTGATAGTGGAAACTTCCACCGTACGATTCTCTGTGTAGTCCAACCGCTGACCCTGCTATCTGTCTCCTTTGTCCTTTTTTGCGTCTTGTCTATTCCCGGGTCCGCCCAGGTGGTCGGACGCATAGGCGTGCCGAGCCGAACGGGGAGACCCCCTAGTTGCTCAGACGGGTATACGTTCTTTGGTTGGTCCAAAACTCAGTCGAGCGGACGAGCCGCTCGGCGTAGCAATTCCTTGGTGGGCAGATTGAGCGTCGGAAGCCCGACCCATGGTCGAGCTATATTCACGCCGACTCCGGCGACTCTTGGCCGATCGAACTTTATCTGGCCGATCGGACTTTATACCTCTCCGCTCGGCGAAATCTTTAGGTTGGTCATGACCTCCACGCGTCGTTGACCATCGCCCATGTGATCTCCTCCCTACGCTTACCACCGGTTCACTAGTGATGCTGATATTAATGATGAAGTTTAACATGTTAGACTTGGATATATAGGACAAGAATAAATGAATAGATTAACTAAAGAGTGTGTAGGATCGTAGACATGTTAGGGTGGGTGAATAGTATTGGTTAGTCCTAGGAAAACCGTACTGGCTCCACTGTACAAAATTTTTGTACAAGTGTCGAACCTTTCCTTAAATAACCTATTGTGTTCTTTAGAAGTTAAATTAGGAATCGCAGACGGAACTTAACATCATTGATTCCAAATTTAACTTATCTGTTCTTAATGGTTTAGATTTGAATCGCAAGCGGAACTTAACACTATTGATTCAAATCCACCTATGTTATTAATTTTATTAAATATTAATTTCCAAAATTGGCTTCCAGGACTGCATGGCGAGGTACATGGCCTTCTTGGATATGGGCGCAACCACCACCGCTTAGACAAAGTCTTTTAAGGAAAGTTAATATTTAATTTCCTTAAATAACTCTAGGTTAACCAAAAAGAACAATCGAATCACAAATTCAAAAATAAAATAAAAGAAACACAACTTCGAAACAAATCCAAAAACTCTAGAATCATATGCCTCTTGTGTTTGGTATTTCCAAAAATAACTATACAAAGAAAACTAGTATGATGCGGAAAACAATTACTAGTTATACTTTTCTTTGTAAGCAAATAATCTCTTGATCTTCTACCGTATTCCTCTTCTTATCCCGGACGTTGTGTGGGCAACGATCTACTGAGATGAGAATCCACCTAAGCCACCTTCTTCTCCAAGCAAGATTCGGCCACCATAATTCTCCAAGAGAAATAGAGGTCCGGCCACCACCACCAAGCTCCAAGGGATGCTAGAAACAAAGCCTCCTTTCTCTCCTTCTTCTCCTAGCTAGAACCGGCCATCAACAAGATCTCCAAGAGAAGATGAAACCAGCCACTAAAGAAGAAGAGAAGAGGAGAAGGAGAACCTCTAGGGCCGGCCACACCAAGGAGAAAAAGAGAGGAAGAAAAAGAATAAAGTAGTTAGCATTGAAGGCACCTCTACCCCCTCTTTTATAATCCTTGGTCTTGGCAATTAAGGAAATTTAATAAAAACTTCCTTAATCTTTTGCCATGAAAAAGAAAATTTATTTTAATTAAAAAACAATTCCCTTTTCATTATTATAATGGTCGGCCACAACCAAATCTCCAAGCAAATAAAATTTTAAACACAAATTAAAACTTCCTTATTTGTTTCCCGAAATTTTATAAAAAATTTCTCCAATAATTTTTCCCTTCATGGTGGATTAAAAGGAAATTTTATAAATTAAAATCTTTCTTTTAAACATGTGGATAATTTTCAAAAAGGAAAGTTATCTCTAAAAATTAAAATATCCTTTCAATCTACAAATAAGGAAAGATATTAAATCTTTTCTTAATCTTTTGTAGAAACTTATAAAAGAGATTTTTAATTTTTAAACTCTCTTTTAAATTATGAACATGGTTAAAAAAGGAAAGTTTTCTTAAAATTAAAATCCACCTTTCAATCTACAAATAAGGAAAGATTTCAAATCTTTTCTTAATCGTTTGTAGAAAGCTATAAAAGGAAAGATTTAAATTTCAAACTCTCTTTTAAAACCATGATATCCACATAAGAAATAATTTTAATAAAAATCCCTTTTTATTTTCTAGTGGCCGGCCACCTAAATTTGGGACCCAAGCTTTGGCCGACCACCTATAATTGGCTCCACCAATAGCTTTGGCCGGCCCTAGCTTGGGCTCCAAGCTAGCTTGACCGGCCACCTTAAGGTGGGTAGAAAGGTGGGTATAGGTGGGTATAAATCTCTGTATACAAGAGGTTACGATAGGGACCGAGAGGAGGAATTAGTTTTGGTCTCCCGATGAAATTAAGCTTCCCGTGTTCGCCCCGAACACACAACTTAATTTCATCAATAATAATTCATTCCACTAAAGAACTATTATTGAACTACCACACCAATCCCAAATTACATTTTGGGCTCCTTCTTATTATGAGTGTGTTAGTCTCCCTGTGTTTAAGATGTCGAATACCTACTAATTAAATGAGTTACTGATAACTCACTTAATTAATATCTTAGTCCGAGAGTAGTACCACTCAACCTTATCATCATGTCAGACTAAGTCCACCTGCAGGGTTTAACATGACAATCCTTATGAGCTCCTCTTGGGGACATTCTCAACCTAGATAACTAGGATACAGTTTCCTCTATAATCAACAACACACACGATAAGTAATATCATTTCCCAACTTATCGGGCCTATTGATTTATCGAGCTAAATCTCACCCTTTGATAAGTCAAAGAAATAAATACTAAATATATATGCTTGTTATTATATTAGGATTAAGAACACACACTTCCATAATAACTAAGGTCTAGTTCTTTTATCAAGTCAGTATAAAAAGAACTTACCTTAAATGGCCCTACTCAATACACTTAGAGTGTACTAGTGTAATTTATTAGTCAAGATAAACTAATACCTAATTACACTACGACTATTTCAATGGTTTGTTCCTTTCCATCTTAGTCGTGAGCAACTGTTTATAATTCATAAAGAACCGACAACATGATTTCTGTGTGTGACACCATACACCATGTTATCTATTATATAAATTAATTGAAGAATTACATTTAACAAAGAAATGTAAATATTGACCAATGTGATTCTTTTATTTCTAAATAAATATTTATACAAAAGCTAGGATTTTAGTATACACTCTAACAATCTCCCACTTATACTAAAAGACTATGCTATCATATATCCTGCCAGACATCTGATTCCCAAACCTTCACCATGCCCATCAAAAGTTCTTGCCTTAAGGGCCTTAGTGAAAGGATTTTCGGGTTATCACTTGATGCAATCTAGGCGGCAACAACTTCTCCTCGTTATACGATTTCTCGTATTGGGTGGTACTTGCGCTCTATTGTGTTTACTTGCCTTATGGACTTATGGTTTCTTCGAGTTTGCTACTGCACCAATAAATTGTAATAATTTTGGGCAAACCAAAAATCATGTCCAAGTCCATCATGAAGTTTCTGAGCCATATAACTTCTGTAGCTGCCTCAGAGGCTGTCACATACTCAGCTTCTATGGTGAAGTCTGAAAAACATCTATGCTTAACACTCCTCCATTGTTATGGCTTTACTTCCTAAAGTAAACACAAAACCCCGAGGTTGACTTACTATTGTTCCTATCTGATTGGAAGTCAAAAATCCATGTAACCCATAGGGATCAAATTATCTGCCTTGTAAACTAGCATATAATCTCTAGTGCCTCTAAGGTACTTTTATATATGCTTTACCGTAGTCCAATGTCCTTATCCAGGGTTACTTTGGTATCTACTAACTATGCCCTTGGCAAAACAGGTTTCTGATCTCGTGCATAACATACATTAGGCTTCCGGCAGCCGAAGCATAAGAAACTGCCTTCATTTCCTCTATCTCCTTTGATATCTTCGGAGACATCTCTTTAGATAAAGCTACTCCATGCTGAAAAGGTAAGAAACCTTTCTTGAAGTTTTGCATGCTTAAAATGAGCAAGGATTGTTTTGATATATGAAGCTTGGGATAAGTAAAATATATTCTTTTCTTGTGATCCCTTTGATCCCAAGAATATATGTATTCTCCCAAGTCCTTCATATCGAATTGTTTAGACAATCATACCCTTACTTCTGACAACACTTTGATATTGTTTCCAACAACCAAAAATGTTATCTACGTATAGTACAAGAAATACCACCACGTTTCCATCACACTTCTTGTATACACAAAACTCATTTGGTTATAAAATAAATCCATAGGTCTGGATTACTTTATTAAACCGGATGTACCAAGACCTTGAATCTTTACTTCAGTCCATAGACTGATTGAGCTTACACACAAGATGCTCTTTGCTCTTTGCAATGAACCCTTCTGGTTGCTTTATATGGATGTTTTTTTCAAGACTTCCATTAAGGAAAGTTGTCTTGACATCCACTTACTAAATCTCATAGATAAAAGAATCCGGATAGACTTAAGCATGACTATCGATAAAAAAGTTTCCTTTTCCAACAATCCTTGCTTTGAAAGTTTCTACCTTCCTGTCTATCCCTCTTTTCCTATTGTAGACTTATTTTCACCCAATGGCTTTTACACCATTTGGTGATTTTATAAGCTCCCAGACTCTATTAGAATACATATATTCTAATTCTGTATTCTTTGCAAAGATGCTGCATCTTTATCTTGGAGTGCTTCGTTATATGTCCGGGGATCAGGTTCATGTCTACCAGGGATCAAATCCAAAGACTCTTCCAAAACATGAATCTTTTAGGTTGCCTAACAACCCTCCCACTACGACGAGGTACTTTCTGCAATTATGTATCATTTGTGATACGTGTTGCAGTTTCTTGTGATATTTAATCTTATACAGTTGGTACTAGATTAGACGTGTCCTTTAAGAACAATTTTTACTCATGGGCTAGTGGTTCTTAGTATAGTCCTTTTCTAAAATCGGGTATTGGTGCCAACAATGACCTTCCGATTTTAAGGACTATAAACCTCTTTTCATTTTTCTAGGATAACTCACAAACAAGTGAACTCATGTCCAACTTATCAGTGTCTCTCATGTGCTAGACCACCCAAATCCGAATATGCTTCAGACTAGGCTTACGCCCATTCTGCAATTCTATGGGAGTAGAAAGTTCTGACTTAGAAGGTACTACGTTCACTTCCGTTTGCAGTGTATATTCTTAAAATGATTTTGGTAATTTTCTGAATAACTCATCTTTGATCTAATTATTCCATTAGAGCCTCATACCTTTTTTTCACTACACCATTCTGTTGGGGTGTACCAGGTGCAGTTAGTTGGGATTGAATCCCTTCTTCTGATAAGTGACTCCTAAATTCTCCCAAGAGGTACTCGCCACTAAGATATTACCATAATGACTTGATACTTTTACTTTGACGTTTCTCCGCATCAGCCTTGTACTCTTTGAACTAATCAAAGCACTTAGTCTTGCGGTGCATCAAGTAAATGTATCTATATCTCAAATAGTTGTCTATAAAATAGACAAAATATTCGAAACAACCTCTTGTCTGGATTGTCATAGGACCACACAAATCAGAATGAACCAATTCCAACACATCCTCGACTTTATACCCCTTAGACTTTAAAAGCTTCTTGGTTATTTTTCCTTCCAAGTAAGACCCGCAGGATTGGAAAGATTTCCACTACCAATAAACCTAAGAGTTCATTGGTTTTTATCCTTTGAATCCTACTCAAGTTAATATAACCTAGCCTTAGACTGCCAAGGATGTGATTGGTTCATTTTCAAAGGTTCCTTTCTCTTATTAAAGTTAGAAGATGTGTTACTAATTTCCATTTATTGCATTGTGGGAGTTATTGGATTTATAAATTGTCAACCAACGTACCAGAACAGATATCTTTCCTATTTTCTTGATAACAAGTTTGTAATCAAAATAGATAGAATATCTATTCTTCGATAGTTTAGAAACCGAAATCAATTTCTTTCTAAACTTGGTACGTAAAGATAATTTCTTAAAATCCATATTTTATTCCTATCAGAGGATAAGCATCTCCCACTACAACAGCTATCACTTTTATAGCAGTGCCCATGTAGACGGTGTTTTCCTTTTCATATAGTTGTCGGGTTTCCTGGAACCCTGCAATAAATTACAGACATAATCAGTGGTTTCCGTATCTACACGCCAGGTACCGGTAGATAACTCCACTAAACATGTTACAACTAATGAATAAAATACACCTAAATTGTTCTTAGTTCTAAGAAGACAGTCTACCTTAATGTCCAAGTCCTATTTCCAATCATTATAATTGGGACTACTAAGTCTTTTCTATAGTATAACAACTAGGGGATTGACAGACATTTTAAATCCTAAGAATCATAAAAAATTTGGTCAAGACTAACACCTTAAAATCCCCATGAATTTTATATGCCACGATAGAGTGGGCATATACAAAATCAAAGAGATTTTATCCATTAATTTTATTATCTCGTCATCTTAACTTTATGAC
Organism: Zingiber officinale; assembly: GCF_018446385.1. Taxonomy (NCBI): domain Eukaryota; kingdom Viridiplantae; phylum Streptophyta; class Magnoliopsida; order Zingiberales; family Zingiberaceae; genus Zingiber; species Zingiber officinale. The sequence goes on from NC_055992.1 coordinate 128,608,940, forward strand.
AAATAAAATTAATAGTTGGTCTATCAAATATTTGGTCAAAAACTTTGAATTTGAAATAATATTGATTCCTCAAAACAATATCATTTAAATTCACTAACACCTCAAACACCGTGAATTTTGCATGCCACGATAGTGTGGACGTATACAAATTCAAACATTTGTTAGAGGAAGGTTTTACCCATTAATTATCTTGTCAATAAGTTTTTATGACAAATAAAATTACCTCAAACACCGTGAATTTTGTATGTCACGATAGTGTGGACGTATACAAAACCAAACATTTGTTAGAAGGGTTTTTCCCATTAATTTTATTTCCTTGTCAAACTGACAAATAAAATTACCTCATACACCATAAATTTTTTTATGTCATGATAGTGTGGACGTATACAAAATCTCAACATTTGTAAGAGGGGGTTTTAATTTTATTATCTTGTCAACCTATCTTTATGACAAATTAATAATTGGTTTTCTTCGGTCACACAAATAATAGCAATGACTCCGATGGGGAGGATACTATTAGACATGCCTAAGTGTATACCATTACTTGACACTAAGTCCATTAATAAGATTGTGCCCCTTCCAATGGGGAAGATCACACGCTCTTAATTAATTTCCTATAGTCATCCAAAATGGAAGTTTGATCTAGTGATCCACAAACAAACTCATCCGATATGGAGGAAGACACTCAGAGCCAACGCGCAAATTGTTAGTTAGAGCCCTAGAGCCAATCATTTAATGATTGTATGGACTCATTGTATCATATTCTTGTATATTAATAAAGGCATTTGTTTGGTTATTATACTTATTTGTATTAGTGTCAAATAGACTAAGTATAATAGCGTCCTTGAGTAGAAGGTTCATACCTATATCAATCGATTAGTTGAATCGATAGTGAGATGATATAGGGAACACTACTCTAAATCATTCCTAGTCGAGTATTAACATTCAGGGACAATGTTAATACAATAAGACTAGCATGTAGGTCAGCTCGATGACTTGATCTCACAAGTCATGGATATAGAGATATCAAGCTGACAAATGAGTATGCATTAGAGAATGTATACTGAATGACCCGCCATGAGAAAGTATCATGGATCGTTATATGAGTGTCATATACTTTCTCATGTGGCTATTAGTATGACTATTAGTCCTTAGACCTGAAGTCACCATGGATCCCTACATAAGGAGTTATGTACTTTGGTTTCGTCAAACGTCACCCGTAACTAGGTGGACTATAAAGGCGATTACTGGGTATATAACGAATTATGTAGAGGGATGTGAGTGATGTAGATGGGATCTATCCCTCCCATATGACGGGAGCGATATCGGTATTCTTGATAGAGTGAGACCACTAAGTGCATGGCCATGCCCAAATGAGTCAACATTAGATGTTGAGCTCATTTGATCGAGTGAGTCTACTTGGAGTTCAAGATTTAGATTGATTAGAGGATGACACGGTCTATGCCTCATATTGATCAATCTAGATGTCTAGGATAGAAGGACAATGTCACATATTGTGAGGAGTCACAATTAGTAGTCACAAGGTGATGTCGGATCTCGACATTCTTGTAACTTGGGTAGTAATGATGTGTTGCTAGATACCGCTCATTACTTATGCTCTTAAATGGGTTTAGGGCATTGCCAATGTTACAAGAACCTATAGGGTCACACACTTAGGACAATTAGATGGAGATTAGGTTCATATGATGAACCAAGAGGATTAGATTCATTTGATGAATCAAATTGGATTAAGAGTAATCCTAATTGGGCTAACTTGAGTTCGACTCAAGTTGATTCATGTGTTCAATGAGTCTAATTTAGATTTTGACTCATTGAATCAATTTAATTTAATGAATTAGATTCATTATATTAAGTTGGCTCGAATCAAATGGTTAGATTAGATCAACCATGGTAGAGATTGGTTCAAGTTTGACTTGACTTGAGAGGGAAGACCAAAGGTCAATTTTGACTTGACCTTTTGCCACCTCATTGGTGAGTTGGCATTAGGTGGACCAATAATGATGTTCCACATCATCATGGGTGCCATCTCATGGAAGTTACAAAGCCATTTTCATAATAACTTCACATTAATTGCATTTAATGGGGAGTTACACAATGAAGAATGGCCAGCCACTTTGGTTAGAATGGTGAATTCATTTTTCCATTCAAGTGGTGTATCTTCTTCTTCTTCCTCTCAAGCTCTCCCTCTCCCTCTCCTCCTTTCCTTGGCCGAATCTTACCAAGGTGCTAGCACACCTTTGTGTAAGGTTTTCTCCACCTACGTGTCCATGTGGATACTTCTAGAGGACCGACGCTTGACGGTCTAGAGATCCGGCAACTCCTTGGACGAGCGGGAACGCGAAAGGCACGCAACAAGGGTAAAGTTCTTAACATGTAGATCTAGGAGTAGATCTAAAAGGTTTTTCAAACTCGTACTCGTATTTATTTTTGTTTTTCCTTGCACGGATCCGTTGGCCTTTGGGTGATTCGGGGTTTCCGCGACGCGAAAAGCGGTTTTCGTGGCCCGAAAAACCCAACACAAGTTTGTTTGCATTACTTACAAACCAGTAATGGAGACCGTGGAATTTATTAAAATAAATCCCTCTCTCACTTAGTTATTGAAAGTGAGGAATTTTAAACTATCCTAGCATACATCACATACATATACACACATCACAGTAAATAAAAGCAATAAATATGAAAATTTATTTTCTAACTATTATGGCCTTTTTCCATCACTGTCTTCCGTGTGCTCCAACCCTAGCTGCTACCATCTTTAGCCACCGCCATCGGGTTGAGTCGTCGCATCCATCTTGCTTCTTATTCCGCTGCACCTCTGGTGCTCTATAAGATCCTATATCGATCCACAACAAAAATAGAATTTTACATATATCGATCCTATATTCCACGAGGGAATGTACATGTAATCTAGATCGAAAATAAAATTCTAAAATCCTAGGGCTAATACAGCTCCTGCTGTATTAGTTACATACAATCATGCACACATAAAATAATGCCCTTGACATGTCCAAGGGTCCAATCACACACAACATCTATAAGCCATAATAGTTGGAGCCTGCAACCACAAAGTTAGCACATCCTACTATTATCCAGCCTAAATTATATATGACATGTGTATAACCTAATTTGAAAACCAAACATACAGAGGCAAACCCAGCTCTGATATTAATTGTTGGTTAGTCCTAGGAAAATCGTACCGGCTCCACTGTACAAAATTTTTGTACAAGTGTCAAACCTTTCCTTAAATAACCTATTGTGTTCTTTAGAAGTTAAATTAGGAATCGCAGACGGAACTTAACATCATTGATTCCAAATTTAACTTATATGTTCTTAATGGTTTAGATTTGAATCGCAAGCGGAACTTAACACTATTGATTCAAATTCACCTATGTTATTAATTCCATTAAATATTAATTTCCAAAATTGGCTTCCAGGACTGCATGGCGAGGCACATGGCCTTCTTGGATATGGGAGCAACCACCACCGCCTAGACAAAGTCTTTTAAGGAAAGTTAATATTTAATTTCCTTAAATAACTCTAGGTTAACCAAAAAGAACAATTAAATCACAAATTCAAAAATAAAAGAAAAGAAACACAACTTCGAAACAAATCCGAAAACTATAGAATCATATGCCTCTTGTGTTTGGTATTTCCAAAAATAACTATACAAAGAAAACTAGTATGATGCGAAAAATAATTACTAGTTATACCTTTCTTTGTAAGCAAATAACCTCTTGATCTTCTACCGTATTCCTCTTCTTATCCCGGATGTTGTGTGGTGATGTGCGTAGATTGTATATATTTATTAGCATGTTTTGACACACATTCACATACTTTGAGCATGCTTGATCTATGCATTTTCGTACTTTCAACTTTCCTTTTTAGCATATTTACTCTCTTTGTTCGGAGATCTGTTTTTGTACATTTTTTGTACACAGAAGTCGAATATGGTTAAAGATGCATGTTTGAGGCCAAATCTGCAAGCAAAGCGATGGAGGAAGCCATGACACTTGAACCCTACACGGCCCTGCCATAGGGGGTTGCTCAGGCCGTGTAAGGATGAGAGGTCATGTAAGGATGAGAGGCCGTGTAGCTGCACCAGAGAAGGAAGATGGCATGGTCGTGTGAACCTCACACGGTTGTGCCAAGTTTTGATGCCTAAAGAAGCCTGGGCCGTGTACACCACACGGCCATGTCAATTTTACAGAGACAAGAGAAGCCTCGGTCGTGTGCGCTACACGGTCGTGTGGGGTTTCCAGAGAGCAGGAGAGTTTTGACCGTGTGCACCACATGGTCGTGCCAAGTTTCTAGAGGTAAAGGAAGTGCAGGCCGTGTGGATCTACACGGTCGTGCAAAGGGGGCGTTGATAGAGGCAAGACACGGCCGTGTACCTCACACGACCGTGTGAGGTCGGCAGAGAAGAGAGTGGAGCAAGCCGTGTGAACCTCACACGGCCGTGCCTCGGGGCCGTGTGGCACCCAAACCCCTCTTCTATATAAGGTCTCCTTCAAGATTTGAAAGGGGATCTTCTCCCCTGTAAGGTCCAAAAATTCTCAAAACTGCATTAGGAATATTCTATGATTTTTCTGGAATTTTTAGATATTTTTCCGGAATTTTTAGAATAGCGGAAGTAGCAAAAATAATTAGAACCGCAAAATAGCTTAGGCGGGAATTGAACCCGAGACCTATGGTTTACGGATAATTCTAGCAATCAGTTGAACCCAGCAGGGTCGTGCTGAAAGGAAAGGGAGGCAATTAAATTTGTATTAGAGTTGGGCTGAAATTACTCACTTAATATAAATAGGGAATTAATTAGGTGAAGGGTTATTTTGGTTCGGCAACTTCTTCTCCTCAACCCTCACCACCGCCCACTTCTCTTTTCCCCCTCTCTCTCTCGGCGCCAACACCCAAGCAAGCCTAGGGTTTCGTCCCTAGGGCCATAGGAGTGCCTTCCGGTGACATCTCGGACACGAGGACGCTCCCCTCCGCGAGAGGAACACGTAGACGCAAGAAGATCGACGAAGGGACCTTCTCCACCGGAAACTAGCGCTTAGAATTGTAAGAAAATTAGCGTACGGGGTAAGAAACCCCTCACCTGCAGTATAAGTAGCTTCCGTTAGGTTTTCCATGCATTAGTTTAGTTATATGCAGATTTTTCGGACACATAGGGTGTATTTAACCCTCCTCGCAGGTTTAGGGATTTAGTGAGTACCTTTGGATGGGTCGGACACATCTTTCCCCCTTCAGTTGGAGGTTTTAGATGTTGTCGGGTGCCTAGAGGTAGTCTCCCTAATAGAGGGGAGAGTTTAAGCACACTAGATGTTCGATTAAATGATTAGCTCAATAAAATGCAACTTAGGTATTTTTAATAGCTCAGTAAATGCAATAGAAGCATTTAAAATAGCTTAGTTAGCCTTACTACAGCTTACATGGGACTACGGTCCAATGGGTGGGCTCCCACAGTCGCCTCTAGGTTTAGATAACCTAGCTCTAGGTTCAGATAACCTAGAAACAGCAAAATAAGCAATTAGTAGCTATGTTCAGTATTTTATTTTTAGTGGCACTGTACAGGATTAGATATCCACTGGGCTGGGCTCCCATAGTCGGTCCCTAGGTTTAGATAACCTAGTAAACCTTACTAAATTCGGGATTTGCAACCCCGGGTCTAGTTAAGGATGCGCGCATAGCATGTACAGTTGTCGGGCCCACTAGCAGTATGATTATGTACTTTAATCTATTACATTATTAGTTTTTCAAAACTCACAAAGAATAGTTATGTTAGTTGAGTTTGAATTCAGCTCCAGTCTAGCTCAGTTTATGTTCAGATCAGTTTAGTTTTCTGTTGATACAAATGATAGTTTATCATTAGCTTTATTGCCACGATCAGTTTACTTCTATGTGTTGTATGTCATGCCATGCTTAGCATATTCAATATGTATTTTCATTAGCATGTTTTAAAAACATAATTTGCATCGTATGCATGTTTTGTGAGTTAGATGGTTTCTTACTAAGCGAAAGCTTATAGATACTTTCTTTTCCTTGCACTGCAGATAAAGGTAAAGGAAAGATGGACTAGCGGAGGCTGGAGGACAATGCTACGAAGATGTGTGTGGGCAGGAACTTGGAAAGAAGATCTTAGGAAACTCTAGCAAGTTGTTTAAACATTAGAACTTTTCAGTGTTTTAGTATTTTGCACTTTAGTAAGTTAATTGCCATGAATTAGTTAACCATGCACTTGATTATGCTTAGAACACTTCTATTATGATGTTAGAATGTTATTTGTTAGTGGTAGAGTGATTCCTAGTCATTTTAGAACGGGTAATAGGATTGAGGCACGAAACAGTGCTGAAATCAGAGTTTCAGTGCGAAATCAGAAACTCCGATCGATCTACGGATCGATCAGAGTTGAGTTGTGCCACTGGATCGGTCAGCTGACCGATCCAGTCGCGAACAGAGAGTTTATGGATCGGTCAGCCGACCGATCCAGAGGCGAACAGAGGAGTACAAAGCTCACTGATCGGTCAGCCGACCGATCAGTGAGACACTGGATCGGTCTACCGTCCGATCAGTGTGCTCCTGGATCGGTCCGTAGACCGATCCAGCCACACACAGAAACACACAGAAGCGGGATAGCTTGTGGATCGGTCAGCCGACCGATCCAGAGTTTCTCCCTGTGCCAGTATCGAGCTGGATCGATCACATGATCGATCCGACAGTCCAATCGATTCATGGATCGATTGAAATGCCTGATTACAGCTAGCAGGACATCCGAGAGGCATAGATTACCTTCCCTAGCATGTGTACAACCCCTAGGTACACCTAGAATATTAGTTCAGATTTTACAGTAATCAGTTTAGTAAAATTTTAATCAATCCCGATTTTCTGCAATAGTAATTTAGCACAGCATTACGTAACGATCGGCCTCGCAGCCTAGTCAGTAGGAGGCGGGTCATTACAGAGTGGTATCAGAGCAGTGTTCCATACTTCCTACACACACATTAGCATTGTACCTGCAGCTTCCAAGTAAGAATACCTCTACTTTATTTATGTTCCTTGCTTTCTTGTTATAGTTCATGTTTATAGATAACTGATACATGTTAGTATGTGATAATAGATAACATGATAGCAATAGATATACAATTATAATTGTATTAGTTATGCATGTCCTGTCCTCTATGTCTTTAGAAATGGCACGAGGACGCCCAGCTAGAAGGACACCACCATCGAGCCCCAAAGATGAGGCAAGCGGTTCGGTGCCTCCCGCACCTTACAAAGTTAGTGGCTCGATTCATGACTAGCTGAACAGAGATAGCTACCCTCGGGGCTAATCAAGAATACCCCACACACCCCGAACCAAATCCGACGACTCCAGAGTCTTAGAGGTTCCACCACCAGCCTACAGCACCACTAGCCCCAGCAGCAGAGGCAAGGAGAGGCTTATCTGATCCAGAGGCGAGAGTCAAGCCAAAGAACTTCTCAGCACTAGTGAACCATGGGATGCACAAGCTGGTTCAAAACACTGGAGAGAGCTTGGAGCTCGGCCCGAACACGAGAAGGTGAAGTGTGCCTCCTTACGACGAGGATGCACGATGTGGTGGAGAGAATCGAGCGGCGCCCGGAACCGTATGTCATGGGCGACTTGAAGGAGTTCTTTGAGGAATTCTTTCACATGCGGGTCACGAACCGCCACTACGACGAGTTCACGAGTTTCGTCGGGGCAACCTTTCTGGAGGAAGCCGTGAAGAAATTCAACAGTTGGCTCGTCTATGCAACTAGTCACACAGAAAAAGAATGAGTCCGGTTGATGCTCAAGATGCCGAGGCCGAAATAGCAATGAACGTGGTGGCGGCATCCACAGGACGCAAACCACCGAAGAACTAGTCAGCGCCTTGACCACCGAGCACTACCAGAATAGCAGAAGCAAATCCCTCATAACCTAAGGGTCAAGGAGGCTCGGTACCCGAAGCAGTAGGGCCACAGCTCTCATGGCTCTAACTGGAAAGGAACTCAAGCGCAAACCAGTGGAGTTACCCAAAAGGAGGACCACCTAGGTTATCCAAAGTGTGCTACTTGTGGGAAATTTCATCCTAGAGTTTGTCGTAAGGGCACGAGGATGCTTTGAATGTGGACAAGAAGGGCACATGGCTAAGCAATGCCTAAACAAGACCAGCTTTCCTCCTCCACAGCCGATTCAATGGAGGCAAGCCACCACAGCTGCATCAGATGCAGGCCGCTCTAGATGGTCCACACATCAGCCAGAAGCCCCTCCAGCTATGACCAATGCAAGGATCTATTCACTCACCAGAGGACGTAGCAAATGCCTCGACAGCTGTTACAGTCGTCATTAGTATTTTTCAAAGAAATAAAACTCTTATTCGATTCTGGGGCAACCCATTCTTATATAGCCAGGCATTCGCAAACAAGTTAGCAATACCTCCAGAGGTACTCAGTAGCCATTTTTCGACGACATTACCTTCGGGAGAAATTATGGCATCTACGCGATGGCTTAGAGCAGTGCCAGTCATTATAGCAGACAGAGAACTCTTCCGTGATCTGATCGTGCTAAATATGACTGACTACGACATCATTTTTGGAATAGACTTCTTGATCGATACGGTGCTTCCATCGAGTGTCGTAAGCATAAACCTGAAGTAAACACAGTTCAATTCGTCGGAGAACCCAAAAGAAAGGCCAAGAGGTTTCTCTCAGCTATGAAGGCACAGAGATTAATGGATTCAGGGTGTATGGGATTTTTAGCACACGTAGTGGACCAACAGCTAGCAGAGGTCCGAGTCATAAGTGACTACCCAGCAGTCTTCCCTGAAGAGTTACCAGGATTAGCACCAGACAAGGAGATTGAATTTGAGATAGAGCTCATTCCCGGTACCAACCCTATTTCCAAAGCACCCTACCGCATGGTTCCAGCCGAACTGAAGGAACTTCATGAGCAATTACAGGAGCTACTTGACAAAGGCTTCATACGCCCTAGTCACTCACCATGGGGAGCGCCTGTATTGTTCATGAAGAAGAAGGACGGAAGCATGCGCCTGTGTATAGATTACCGGACACTGAACCAGGTCACAATCAAGAACAGGTATCCTCTTCCCAGAATACATGACCTGTTCGATCAGCTAAAGGGAGCAGCAGTGTTCTCTAAAATAGACCTCAGATCAGGTTATCATCAGGTGAAGGTTAAAGAAGGGGATATACCCAAGACAGCATTCAGGACCAGATACGGACATTATGAGTTCGTAGTCATGCCCTTTGGCGTGACAAATGCTCTAGCTACTTTCATGGACCTCATGAACAGGGTATTCAGGGAATATTTAGATAAGTTTGTTATCGTGTTCATCGACGACATCCTTATCTATTCCAGAACTCAGGAAGAACATGCAGAGCACCTGAGGACAGTATTGCAGACCCTTCAGCAGAATCAGCTGTACGCCAAATTCACGAAATGTGAATTTTGGCTAGATCAGGTGTCCTTCCTGGGTCACATCATCTCAAAGGATGGTATCATGGTAGACCCCAGTAAGATAGAAGCTGTGAGCAATTGGAAAAGACCCAAGAACGCCAGTGAGATCAGAAGCTTTCTGGGATTAGCAGGTTACTACAGGAAATTCGTAGAGGACTTCTCCAGGATAGCCTCCCCACTGACAGCTCTTACCAGAAAGAACAGAAAATTTCAGTGGACAGAGGACTGCGAGAACAGTTTCAGCGAGCTGAAAAGGAGATTGACCAGTGCACCTATTCTGACTCTACCAGAGAACGCAGATAGCTTTGACATATATAGTGATGCCTCGAAGTTGGGATTAGGAGCAGTGCTGATGCAAGAAGGTAAGGTGATCGCCTATGCCTCCAGACAACTCAAGGATTATGAGAAGAACTATCCTACTCATGACCTTGAGCTTGCAGCAGTGGTGTTCGCTCTCAAGATTTGGAGACATTACTTGTATGGAGCTCAGTGCAGAGTGTATACAGATCATCAGAGTCTGAAGTACTTCTTCACTCAGAAGGATCTGAATATGCGACAGCGCAGATGGCTAGAGCTGGTCAAGGACTACGATATAGACATCCTCTACCACCCAGGGAAAGCTAATAGGGTAGCAGATGCACTTAGCAGAAAGTCCAGTGCTACCTTATTATCTCTAGCAGCCATGTCACCACCCCTACAGAAAGAGATCACAGATTTCGGTCTCGAACTCATAGTCGGACAGCTCTCTACTATGACCTTAGAGTCTACCTTGCTTGGTGACATCCAGACAGCTCAGGAGCAGGATCCTGAAATTCAGAGAATCAAGCAAGGTATAGCAGAATCAGAAGGTGGAGAGTTCAAAATATCAGATAGCGGGGTGTTGTATTTCGGTGACAGGCTATGTGTTCCAGATCAGGAGGAACTCAGAAGGAAGATTTTAGATGAGGCTCACAAGACTCCCTATGCGATGCATCCTGGCTCCACCAAAATGTACCAGGACATGAAGAAACGTTTTTGGTGGCCTAGGATGAAGAGGAACATCGCTCGATATGTCAGCACCTGCCTAACCTGTCAGAGGGTTAAGGCAGAACATCAGAGACCAGGAGGAGTTTTGCAGCCCATTCAGATTCCAGAATGGAAGTGGGAAGACATTTCTATGGATTTTATAGTGGGACTACCCAGAACCACGAATGGTTTCGACACCATTTGGGTAATAGTCGACAGGTTGACTAAATCAGCCCACTTCCTAGCTATCAGAATATCCTATTCCATGGAGCAACTAGCTTAGTTGTATCTCAAGGAGATCGTCAGGCTACATGGAGTCCCACGAACCATTATTTCAGACAGAGACAGTAAGTTCACATCACACTTCTGGGAGTGTGTACAGACAGCCTTGGGCACGAAGTTAAAATTTAGCACAGCTTTCCATCCTCAGACAGATGGTCAGACTGAGCGAGTAAATCAGGTACTCGAAGATATGCTCCGAGCATGTGCCCTAGACTTCAAGAGAAGTTGGTGCAAATATCTGAGCTTAGCAGAGTTTGCATACAACAACAGCTATCAGGCCACTATCGGTATGGCACCTTACGAGGCTCTCTACGGGCGGAGGTGTAGATCTCCAATCTGCTTCTATGAGAGTGGTGAACAGAAAGAACTTGAGCTTCAGACAGATCTAGTAGCAGATACCACAGCAACTATACAGCAGATCCGCCAGAGGATAGAGACAGCTCAGAGCCGCCAGAAGAGCTATGCTGATACACGGTGCAGACCCTTAGAGTTTTCAGTTGGGGATTCAGTGTTCCTCAGAGTAGCTCCCATGAAGGGAGTAATGCGTTTTGGGAAGACGGGCAAGCTAAGTCCCAGATATGTGGGACCATGCCTTATCAGCAGAAGAGTGGGCAAGGTAGCATATGAGTTAGAGCTACCCCAGGAAATGTCAGCTGTCCACAATGTATTTCATGTCTCTATGCTGAAGAAGCATACCCCAGATGCCACCCAGGTGATTGAGCCCTCAGCTATGACAGTCAGCCTATTCAGATAATAGACCGAGCAGTTAAGAAATTACGGAACAAGGAAGTACCATTAGTCAAGGTTATTTGGCACAGACACACAGCAGAAGAGGCAACTTGGGAGACAGAGGCCAGCATGAGACAGAAGTACCCAGAGTTATTCTAAGTTCGAGGACGAACTTTTTATAAGGTATGGGGGATTGTAACGCCCGAAAATTCTCAAAACTGCATTAGGAATATTCTATGATTTTTCTGGAATTTTTAGATATTTTTCCAGAAATTTTAGAATAGCGGAAGTAGCAAAAATAATTAGAACCGTAAAATAGCTTAGGCGGGAATTGAACCCGAGACCTATGGTTTACGGATAATTCTAGTAATCAGTTGAACCCAGCAGGGTCGTGCTGAAAGGAAAGGGAGGCAATTAAATTTGTATTAGAGTTGGGCTGAAATTACTCACTTAATATAAATAGGGAATTAATTAGGTGAATGGTTATTTTGGTTCGGCAACTTCTTCTCCTCAACCCTCACCGCCGCCCACTTCTCATTTCCCCCTCTCTCTCTCAGCGCCAACACCCAAGCAAACCTAGGGTTTCGTCCCTAGGGCCATAGGAGTGCCTTCCGGTGACATCTCGGACACGAGGACGCTCCCCTCCGCGAGAGGAACACGTAGACGCAAGAAGATCGACGAAGGGACCTTCTCCACCGTAAACTAGCGCTTAGAATTGTAAGAAAATTAGCGTACGAGGTAAGAAACCCCTCACCTGCAGTATAAGTAGCTTCCGTTTGGTTTTCCATGCATTAGTTTAGTTATATGCAGATTTTTCGGACACATAGGGTGTATTTAACCCTCCTCGCAGGTTTAGGGATTTAGTGAGTACCTTTGGATGGGCCGGACACGTCTTTCCCCCTTCAGTTGGAGGTTTTAGATATTGTCGGGTGCCTAGAGGTAGTCTCCCTAATAGAGGGGAGAGTTTAAGCACACTAGATGTTCGATTAAATGATTAGCTCAGTAAAATGCAACTTAGGTATTTTTAATAGCTCAGTAAATGCAATAGAAGCATTTAAAATAGCTTAGTTAGCCTTACTACAGCTTACATGGGACTACGGTCCAATGGGTGGGCTCCCACAGTCGCCTCTAGGTTTAGATAACCTAGCTCTAGGTTCAGATAACCTAGAAACAGCAAAATAAGCAATTAGTAGCTATGTTCAGTATTTTATTTTCAGTGGCACTATACAGGATTAGATATCCACTGGGCTGGGCTCCCATAGTCGGTCCCTAGGTTTAGATAACCTAGTAAACCTTACTAAATTCGGGATTTGCAACCCCGGGTCTAGTGAAGGATGCGCACATAGCATGTACAGTTGCCGGGCCCACTAGCAGTATGATTATGTACTTTAATCTATTACATTATTAGTTTTTCAAAACTCACAAAGAATAGTTATGTTAGTTGAGTTTGAATTTAGCTCTAGTCTAGCTCAGTTTATATTCAGATCAGTTTAGTTTTCTGTTGATACAAATGATAGTTTATCATTAGCTTTATTGCCACAATCAGTTTACTTCTATGTGTTGTATGCCATGCCATGCTTAGCATATTCAGTATGTATTTTCATTAGCATGTTTTAAAAACATAATTTGCATCGTATGCATGTTTTGTGAGTTAGATGGTTTCTTACTAAGCGAAAGCTTATAGATACTTTCTTTTCCTTGTACTGCAGATAAAGGTAAAGGAAAGATGGACTAGCGGAGGCTAGAGGACAATGCTACGAAGATGTGTGTGGGCAGGAACTTGGAAAGAAGATCTTAGGAAACTCTAGCAAGTTGTTTAAACATTAGAACTTTTCAGTGTTGTAGTATTTTACACTTTAGTAAGTTAATTGCCATGAATTAGTTAACCATGCACTTGATTATGCTTAGAACACTTCTATTATGATGTTAGAATGTTATTTGTTAGTGGTAGAGTGATTCCTAGTCATTTTAGAACTGGTAATAGGATTGAGGCACGAAACAGTGCTGAAATCAGAGTTTCAGTGCGAAATCAGAAACTCCGATCGATCTACGGATCGATCAGAGTTGAGTTGTGCCACTGGATCGGTCAGCTGACCGATCCAGTCGCGAACAGAGAGTTTATGGATCGGTCAGCCGACCGATCCAGAGGCGAACAGAGGAGTACAAAGCTCACTGATCGGTCAGCCGACCGATCAGTGAGACACTGGATCGGTCTACCTCCTGGATCGGTCGGTAGACCGATCCAGCCACACACAGAAACACACAGAAGCGAGATAGCTTGTGGATCGGTCAGCCGACCGATCCAGAGTTTCTCCCTGTGCCAGTATCAAGCTGGATCGATCACGGGATCGATCCGACAGCCCAATCGATTCATGAATCGATTGAAATGCCTGATTACAGCTAGCAGGACATCCGAGAGGCATAGATTACCTTCCCTAGCATGTGTACAACCCCTAGGTACACCTAGAATATTAAGTTCAGATTTTACAGTAATCAGTTTAGTAAAATTTTAATCAATCCAGATTTTTCGCAATAGTAATTTAGCACAGCATTACGTAACGATCGGCCTCGCAGCCTAGTCAGTAGGAGGCGGGTCGTTACATCCCCTTTGGTAGAAAGCGAGATTTTGGGTCTTTCCTTCCAATCTTGGGAGGATTTCTGGGTGATCTAAAGGAAGATCTTCAACGGATTCGACTCCGGGAGCGTGGATTGGATCCGAAGACCAAGCTTCATCTTAGATAAGTTTTCTTTCTCTCCTCTTCTTGGATTGGGGATCAAAGAAATACTTGTAATCTTTGTATTTTTGGATGTCTCTATTCGAATCATGGAGTAGATCTCTTTATTTTATGATGGAGGAAGTATTTGTATGATGAATTGATGTAAACTCTTGTGGATTTGTCGTTTCCTTGTTTCTATGATATTGTCTTGTTTGTATCAATTCAATCTTGAATGAATTGTTGTGATGTGGACCTAATTCTCATTTTAGATTGATTGTTTGAATGTCCTATGGATCTTGTAGAGATTATCTCCCACTCGATTTTTCGAGGGAAGCACGCGAAAGGTGCAAGCCCGTGTAAGGACGTTTGAGGGATAAGATTTAGGGAAAAATAGGATAATTCAAGAGGGTACGATAGATTTAGGGATTAATCTTTATATCTTATGGGTTGAGAAGTATGATCTTTGTGTTGATTATCTGAGGGATCTTCGTGATAGGAACATGCCCGTGTAAGGACAACATAAGTTCATATCTAATTGATCACATTTAGGTATAGATTTCAGCCCTAGGCCGGTTGTCTATTGCAAGAGAGAACTGGCAACCTTCTATAAATATTGGAAAATTGAGAAATAGGATTTGGTAGATCATTTACATTGAGGAGTCTACAAAGAAACCAAACCGCCTAGAACATTCCTTTATCATAGCCCATAATCTTGTTTGTTGATCTTTCATTTCTATGTTTACTTTTCATTAGTTACATTTAGCTTTTGGAAACCAATTGATTTGCTGTTTAGCTAACTCGTGTTGAAACATTTCTAGTGCGTATTCCAGTCCCTGTGGATACGATAATCTTTTATATTACTTGCGACATTTTCGTACACTTGCGGAGGTCAACAAGTTTTTGGCGCCGTTGCCGGGGACTGCACTATAACATTAGAAATTATCAATTGAGTTAGACTAGACATAACTTTTCTTTTCATTTGCATAGTTGTAACTAATTGTTAGAATTCTATTTTTATAAGTTTTTCATTTCTTGTATAACATTCTTGTCAATTTCTTTCTGTTGTGATTTTAATTTTGCATTATTGATTCTAACATCTTGTCTAATCTTTCTCTGTTTTCACAATTCCTTCGTGACCTTCCTAATTTTTTCTGAATTCGGTAACTGTAACTTGTATCTCCTGTTCCTCTTTTCTTTTGCACATCAAAAATGGTTTTCAGGTCGTTAGGAGATTATGGAGCCCCAAGGTCTGCCAAGGGACTAGGACCAGTTGTTTACCCTGAAATTCATGCAAGAAATTTTATGCTTAAACCTTCCTTCATTTCAATGGTTCAGAAAGTCCAATTTGGGGGCCTAGAGATTGGGGACCCTTACTCACATCTCATGGAATTTTATAGATACTGTTATACTTTGAAATATGAGGATGTTCCATATGATATTATACAGCTATTGGTTTTTCCTTTTAGTCTAAAAGGTGCTGCAAAGAGATGGTATAATTCCCTGAAATCTCAAAGTATCAAAACCTGGGATGTGTTAGAGCAGAAATTCTTGGGCAGGTATTCCCCCCCCCCCCCCCAGAAGACTACTTATTTGAGAAGTCAAATTCTGAATTTTAAACAACTTGCTGGGAAAGAGCTACATCAAGCCTGGGAAAGATATTCATCTCTTCTACGGTTATGTCCACATTATGGTATTGAGGGATGGTTGATTATGCACTTATTCTATGAAAGGCTTTCTCTCTCAAATAAGAGTCAACTAGATATAGCCTCTGGAGGATCTTGTTTTAAGAAAAATTTAGAGGAAGCCAGTGGGATAATCTGCAGGATCGCATCAAATTTTAATGATTGGTCAGGACAAAACGACGCAATTCTAACGGCTAATACAGTGGAAGAAAAGGAAAATGAGGAGAAAGGAATTACTCTGAATCAGAATGATCTTCGAGTATTATTGCCTTGGTGTTATCAGTCTCTTTTAAAAATATTCAATGAAGAAGCAGTTTCAATGGAGGAGAAGAAATGGGATGATACTTTTCTAGAAGATGAAGAAGATTTAGAGAGAGGATCCCAAGATGAAGAGATTAAGTTGATAGAGCAAGAGCTAACTATGCCAGAGATAGTATCACCTCAACCTGAGCTTAATCCATTGCCATCAACTCTAAAATATGAATTCCTCGGATTAAATTCCACTTTTCCCGTTATAATCAATGCTAGTCTAACTGAGTCTGAAACACAGAGGTTGGTTGAAGAGTTAAAGTTGCACAGAAAAGCAATTGGATACACTATTGATGACATAAAAGGGATTAGTCCTTCCCTTTGCATGCATAGGATTTTACTTGAGGAGGGTTATAAAAATTCAATTGAGCACCAGAGGAGGTTGAATCCAAATCTGAAAGAGGTAGTAAAGAAGGAGGTGCTCAAACTTCTTGATGTCAGAATCATTTATCCAATTTCAGATAGTGAATGGGTGAGTCCAGTACACGTAGTCCCAAAGAAAGGGGGAATGACTGTTATCAAAAATGAGGATAATAAATTGATTCCAACACGAATAGTAACGGGATGGCGAATGTGTATTGATTATCGAAAGTTGAACAAGGAAATGAGAAAGGATCATTTTCCCTTACCTTTTATTGATGAAATGCTTGAGAGATTGGCTAAGCATTCGTATTTTTGCTATTTGGATGGATATTCAGGATTTTTTTCAAATTTCAATTCATCCTCAAGATCAAGAGAAGACTACTTTCACATGCCCCTATGACACTTTTGCTTATCGTCGTATGCCATTTGGGCATTGTAATGCTCCAGCCACTTTCCAGAGATGTATGATGGCAATTTTTTCAGATTTAATAGAAAAAATTATGGAGATATTCGTGGATGATTTCTCAGTATACGGGAATGACTTTGACACTTGTTTATCTAATCTCTCTACAGTTCTTCAAAGATGTGAAAAGGCGAATTTAGTGTTAAACTGGGAGAAATGTCATTTCATGGTTAGAGAAGGAATTGTTCTGGGGCATAAAATATCAGAACGTGGGATTGAAGTGGATCAAGCAAAAGTAGAAGTGATAGAAAAACTACCCCCACCAAGTAAGTAAAAGGAGTGAAAAGTTTCCTAGGGCATGCCGGATTCTATAGGAGTTTTATCAAGGACTTTTTAAAAATTGCTAAGCCTTTAACAAATTTGCTAATCAAGGATGTTGAATTTTGTTTTGACAAAGACTGCATGGAGGCTTTTAGTAAAATTAAAAATGCCCTTATTTTAACCCCGGTAATTCAAGCCCCGGATTGGAATATTCTATTTGAGATAATGTGTGATGCAAGTGATTTCGCAGTAGGGTCAGTGTTAGGACAAAGAAAAAATAAGATTCTACATGTTATACATTATGCAAATAAAACACTTGATGCAACTCAAGTGAATTATTCCACTACTGAAAAAGAACTTCTAGCCGTAGTATTTGCATTTGATAAGTTTAGATCATATCTGGTGGGTTCAAAGGTAATAGTTTATACTGATCATGCAGCTATCCGATATTTACTAAGCAAGAAAGATGCTAAAACACGGCTTATTAGATGAATTTTATTTCTTCAAGAATTCAACCTCGAGATTAGAGATAAGAAGGGAGCAGAGAACGTAGTGGCTGACCACTTATCCAGAGTTTGGAAAAATAAGGAAAAGGATGCGGATTTTGACTTCCTATTGATGATATTTTTCCTGATGACCACCTTCTAGCCTTATCGAGTGCTAAAATACCTTGGTATGTGGATCTTGTAAATTTCTTAGCAAGCAGAGTCTTACCCCCAAATTTCTCTAATCAGCAAAAGAAAAAGTTTTTTTCAGATGTGAAGAATTATATTTGGGATGAACCCCTCCTTTATAAGAAATGCAATGACGTGATTTATCGAAGATGTATACCTGAGGAAGAAGTCAAGGATATCCTATCTCATTGTCATTCTTCTTCTTATGGAGGACATTTGGAGAGCTCTAAGACGGTAGCAAAAATCCTTCAAGCAGGCTTTTATTGGCCAACTCTATTCAAAGATGCCAAAAGATTTGTACAATCATGTGATCAATGTCAGAGGACTAGAAATATTACTAGGAGGAATGAAGCGCCATTGAATTACATACTTGAAGTAGAATTATTTGATGTATGGGGAATAGACTTCATGGGGTCATTTCCCTTTTCATATGGGAATAGGTTTATCCTTGTAGCAGTGGATTATGTGTCCAAATGGGTAGAAGTTATAGCCTCTCCTACAAGTGATGCGAGAATAGTCATCAAATTGTTTAAAAGCATAATTTTTCCAAGGTTTGGCGTGCCTAAAGCAGTCATTAGTGATGGGGGATCACACTTTATAGAAAGACAGTTTGAGAATTTTACTTAGAAAATATGGAGTGAGTCACAAAGTAGCAACGTTATATCATCCACAAACTAATGGGCAAGCTGAGATCTCCAACCGTGAAATTAAAGTCATACTAAAGAAAACAGTATCTACTTCACGTAAGGACTGGTCATTGAAGCTAGATGATGCCTTATGGGCATATCGTACTGCCTACAAGACTCCTATTGGGATGACTCCATTTCGGCTAGTTTATGGGAAACCTTGTCATCTTCCAGTAGAATTAGCACATAAAGCTTATTGGGCAATTACAAATCTAAACATGAATCTCAAGGAAGCAGGAGAGAAAAGGAAGCTTCAATTGAATGAGCTTGATGGATTGAGATTGGATGCTTATGAACATGCTAGATCTTATAAGGAAAGAACAAAGAAGTGGCATGATCAACACATTCTCCGCAAAAGTTTCAAGGAAGGAGATCTAGTTTTATTATTTAATTCAAGGCTAAAGCTTTTTCTAGGAAAGCTTAAATCAAGGTGGACAAGTCCGTTCGAGGTTAAAAAGGTTTATCCTTTTGGAGTGGTAGATATTTGGAATAAAGATCTTGGATTGATTAAGGTAAATGGCCAATAGTTGAAGTAATATGTGCACGGTATGAAATTGGAGGAGAAACAAATGTTGTATTTTTCTGAACCTCATCCTCCGGATTGACTTCTTAGTTAGTTCTGTTCTATGTTTCAAATTTTCATTAGTAGTGTTTTACTTGGTTTTTGTTTTTTTTCAGGTTGAAATTTCACTTCCATGAGCTGGCCATGACTTCTTCATGGGCATGGGAGTGTGGGAGGAGCTAGAAAGGAGAAGAAGTGTCAATTGGAGCAAAACAGAGCATGGTCGTGTGCTGCACACGGCCAGGCTTACGGTGCAGAAAAGGGAGATTCTTGTGTCGTGTCTACATGGCACGGTCGTGTGAAGAATCCAGAGGAGGAAAGCTTCTTGGCCGTGTCTCACACATGGCCGTGTGAAGGAACCAGTGCAAAAGCCTGCACTGGCTGTGTCATCTGACACGGTCGTGTGTTGATTCCAAAGGATGAGGTTGTTGGGGCCGTGTCCCAGACACGACCGTGCAAGAAAAGTTGAGAAGAAGAAGGATTTGGCCGTGCTAATACACACGGCCGTGTATAACATTCCAAGAAGGAGATGAGTATGGTCGTGTCTTAGACACGGTCATGCAGAGAAAGAGGAACTAGGCCATGTAATGATACACAGCCCAGTCCACACCCTTAAAAGGAGTTAGGGTACGGGGTGTGGGCGGCACACGGCCGCATACCCCCTTCCCTCTTCTTCCTTCTCTCTCATTTTCTTATCTCTAGGATTTCTACCACCACTTCTAATTTCTTCTTCTCATTCTCCTTTTGAAGGCTCAAATCTCTTCCACCATGGAAAATGTGATGGAGGAATCCTCTTCTACAAGGAAAGGGAAGGAGAAGATGGTTGCAACAAAGGAGAAAAACTCTTGTTTTAAAGGTATTTCTAATGATTTTGGTATTGTCTTCTCTAGTGAGGAACAACGTTTTAGGTATTCTTCTTTATGTAAACGCCCCCTTGTAAGTACCAAATTTATGGATGATGAAACTTTGGTAACGTTAGGGTTTAAGGATGATTTAAATTGGTTGTTTGAGAGAATAGGTTGGAGTGGTTTAATGACAATGAGATATCCTACCTATCCTAGAATTGTTTTTGAATTTTTGAGTTCCATAACGGTTGATAATGTTCAAGGTGGGGTTAAACTAAATTTTCGACTGTTTAATGAGGATTATGAATGGACGTTGAGTGATTTTAATACTTGTTATGAGTTGCCCAAGAATGATTTGTGTACAATTTTACCTCAGTTCGAAAATTCACATTTTTGGCAACACATTTCTGAACAATCACATTTTAACCCTCATAGTTCTAGAGCTCTTCACATTATTAATCCCATTTTTAGATACGCTTATTTAGTAATGAAGAATACCATATTTGGGAGAGGAGACAAAGAGGGGTTAGTAAGGCTTGTAGACTTGTACTATTTATGGGCAATGGTTGAGAATGTTGATATTAATTCTGGTTATTTCTTCCTTAAACATTTAGTGAAACTTGGGAAATCTGACTCTACCACACCTATTGTTTTGGGTGGATTATTAACTCAGATTGCTTTGGTGTTAGGGTGTGATTTAAATGAATTGAAAATGATTGATAATTCTTGTAGATTAGACTTGAACTCATGTTTAGAAATAAAAATGATAAGACGTGAAGTACATGGATATAGTCTTCTTATTAAGAACAATTTCCCTTTAAGACTACCCAATCATGACCTCACTACCATTCATGTTAGGGAAAATTGGGTCCCCTCGGGGCAGTGCGATGGTTAAGACATGGGGTGTTGCCACATGAGGTCTTGGGGTCGAAATTCGACGTGACCGGGCATAACCTCCCCCATGTCTTGGCCATTTGCACTAATGGCTAGTAGCCACCCGTGATTTACCTCCTCCGTGTTGGCCTAGGAACAGGTTGGCGGGGGCGCTGGGGGCGAGCGAATCGCCTTTTGCCACATGTTAGGGAAAATTGGTGTTTGAAATTAGCAATTCAACATTCGAAAACATTGTCAAATTCATTTTCAAAAAGAGTTCCTTTGGTTAATCGTGATGTTTATAGCTTTAATTTTCAAGAACTTCCCTCTGCTCTAGATAATATTCATAATGATTTGAATGTGACTGAAAATTTTCTTTCTAATAAAAAACCTATGGAAGAGGAACAATTTAAAAAACTGCAAGATTGTTTCAAAAGTGAGAGGGAATTGTGTGAAAAGATTTCTCGATTTATGAATTCTTATAGAATCCATATTGAGTTTAATGAAGATTTTCGAGGTTATATGAGGTTTTTCCAAGATGATGTTGACAAACTGTTCGAGTATCATATGTTTGTTAGAAATGAAGTAAGGTGGTTTATTGATTACTTCCCTTTTATTCTGCCTGAATTTTCTGATCTACCTCCACCTCCACCATATTGATTTCATCGGGACGATGAAAAGTTTGAGTCTGGGGGGGTGTCAAACCTGATTTCTTTTTGCATTCTAGTTTTCAGTTTTTGCTTGTTTTCTTATTTTCTGCATGTTTAGTTTTTGTTTTGTATTCTATTTCGATTGTCTTTCTTGAGTGTTTGTTTTGATAGTCATTTGATTATCTTTTGAAATCTTGTGACATATATCTTGAGAACATCAAAACTTCACTTATATGCTTTCTTGTCTTCAAGATAAAATGTTAGCACGTTCATTATCTAGATTCATGATATTGTAAATGATGCTAGTAGTACGCCTAATGTACCTCTTTTCTCTATCTTGAGTAGCATGATATAAGCTAAGTATCATTTGGAGATAAGTTTTAGTCTTGGCTTGACCTTAAGGATCTTATTTTCACTACAATTTGACTTGATGCTTGAATGGTTGATATCATTGAAATAGTCATGATTCATCTTGTTTGTTTAGTACTTGGTTTCCATGGTAATTTTTCAAACTTCATTTTGGTTACTGGATGAGGCTCAACTCATACAAGCTCATTTGGAAAAATTAAAATATCCCAACATTTGTGCTAAAAGTACACTTGTGAAATAAGATTTTCACAATGCAAATGCTTATGAAAAAAAAAACAATGAAAAAAAATGAATAAGAGATATAAAAAACAGTTGTCGTGAGTGGAATCTAGCAAGTCACCCCTTTGAGACCGAGTTGGGTTATTGGAGAAATGACTGCTTAGCTTCTCTTGAGATTGAGCACGCCTTTGAGACCTTGGGTTGATTGAGAAATATGAACCAAGTGTGTGGCAAGTAAGTGTCTATCACTGGTTACTTGTCTACCACTGGATACATTAGGAATTCAAACTTGATGATGACTTGACTAGGACATAGATTGAAATTTGAAGAGTTTTGAGTTGTTTTATTTGCACTATGCACAGGATACTTATGCTTGAGCCAAACTTAACTTGTTTTCATGATCATGCTTACTAATGAAACTTTTTGATAGAGTTAGGAAAATGCATTAGGGATATGAGAGCATTGTAGAACATATGAATTTAGATTACAGCATTTTACTTGAGGACAAGCAAAGGTTTAAGTCTGGGGGTGTGATGTGCGTAGATTGTATGCACTTATTAGCATGTTTTGACGCACATTCACATACTTTGAGCATGCTTGATCTATGCATTTTCGTACTTTCAGCTTTCCTTTTTAGCATATTTACTCTCTTTGTTCGGAGATCTGCTTTTGTGCATTTTTTGTACGCAGGAGTTGAATCTGGTGAAAGATGCATGTTTGAGGCCAAATCTGCAAGCAAAGCAATGGAGGAAGCCATGACACTTGAACCCTACACGGCCCTGCCATAGGGGGTTGCTCAGGCCGTGTAAGGATGAGAGGCCGTGTAGCTACACCAGAGAAGGAAGATGGCATGGTCGTGTGAACCTCACACGGTCGTGCCAAGTTTTGAAACCTAAGGAAGCCTGGGTCGTGTACACCACACGACCATGTCAGTTTTCCAGAGACAGGAGAAGCCTCGGCCGTGTGCGCTACACGGTCGTGTGAGGTTTCCAAAGAGCAGGAGAGTTTTGGCCGTGTGCACCACACGGCCGTGCCAGGTTTCCAGAGGTAAAGACAGTGCAGGTCGTGTGAATCTACACGACCGTGCAAAGGGGGTGTTGATAGAGGCAAGACACGACCGTGTACCTCACATGACCGTGTGAGGTCGGCAGAGAAGAGAGTGGAGCAGACCGTGTGAACCTCACACGGTTGTGCCTCGCGGTCGTGTGGCGCCCAAACCCCTCTTCTATATAAGGCCTCCTTCAAGATTTGAAAGGGGATCTTCTCCCCTTTGGGAGAAAGCGAGATTTGGGTCTTTCCTTCCAATCTTGGGAGGATTTTTGGGCGATCTAAAGGAAGATCTTCAACGGATTCAACTCTGGGAGCGTGGATTGGATCCGAAGACCAAGCTTCATCTTAGATAAGTTTTCTTTCTCTCCTCTTCTTGGATTGGGGATCAAAGAAATGCTTGTAATCTTTGTATTTTCGAATTTCTCTCTTCGAATCATGGAGTAGATCTCTTTGTTTTAGGATGGAGGGAGTATTTGTATAATGAATTGATGTAAACTCTTATGGATTTGTCATTTCCTTGTTTCTATGATATTGTCTTATTTGTATCAATTCAATCTTGAATGAATTGTTATGATGTGGACCTAATTCTCATTTTAGATTGATTGTTTGAATGTCCTATAGATCTTGTAGAGATTATCTCCCACTCGATTTTCCGAGGGAAGCACGCAAAAGGTGCAAGCCCGTGTAAAGACGTTTGAGGGATAAGATTTAGGGAAAAATAGGATAATTCAAGAGGGTACGATAGATTTAGGGATTGATCTTTATATCTTATGAGTTGAGAAGTATGATCTTTGTGTTGATTATCCGAGGGATCTTCGTGACAGAAACATGCCAGTGTAAGGACAACATAAGTTGATATCTAATTGATCACATTTAGGTATAGATTTCAGTCCTAGGCCGGTTGTCTATTGCAAGAGAGAACTGACAACCTTCTATAAATGTTGGACAATTGAGAAATAGGATTTGGTAGATCATTTACATTGAGGAGTCTACAAAGAAACCAAACCTCCTAGAACATTCCTTTATCATAGCCCATAATCTTGTTTGTTGATCTTTCATTTCTATGTTTACTTTTCATTGTTACATTTAGCTTTTGGAAACCAATTGATTTACTGTTTAGCTAACTCGTGTTGAAATATTTCTAGTGCTTATTCCAGTCCCTGTGGATACAATAATCTTTTATATTACTTGCGACATTTCCGTACACTTGCGGAGGTCAACATGTGGGCAATAATCTACCGAGATAAGAATCCACCTAAGCCACCTTCTTCTCCATGCAAGATTCGGCCACCACAATAACTCCATGAAAAGATGAGGTTCGGCCACCACCAAGCTCCAAGGGATGCTTCCTTTCTCTCTTTCT
Source organism: Zingiber officinale (assembly GCF_018446385.1). Taxonomy (NCBI): domain Eukaryota; kingdom Viridiplantae; phylum Streptophyta; class Magnoliopsida; order Zingiberales; family Zingiberaceae; genus Zingiber; species Zingiber officinale. Next base: position 128,633,538 of record NC_055992.1, read on the forward strand.
TCTCCAAGCTAGAATCCGGCCACCTTCAAGCTCCATAAGATGATGAGGTTCGGCCAATGAAGAAGAAAGAAAAGGAAGAAGAGAAAACTTCTATGGTCGGCCACACCAAGGAAGAGAGGGAGAGAAAAAAAATAGTCATTAGCCATGAAGGCACCTCTACCCCCTCTTTTATAATCTTTGGTCTTGGCAAATAAAGAAATTTAAATAAAAAACATCCTTAATTCTTTTGCCATGAAAAGGAAAATTTATTTAATTAAAAACAATTTTCTCTTCTCAATTGTAATGGCCGGCCACTTTTAAAAACAAAATAAGGAGAGTTTTAATTAACACAAAAATTACAACTTCCTAATTTGTTTCCAGAAATTTATAAAAATTTCTTTAATAATTTTCCCTTCATGGTGGTTTATAAAAAGAAAATTTTATAAATTAAAATCTTTCTTTTAAACATGTGGATGATTTTCAAAAAGGAAAGTTATCTCTAAAAATTAAAATCTCCTTTCAATCTACAAATAAGGAAAGATATCAAATCTTTTCTTAATATTTTGTAGAAACTTATAAAAGAAATATTTAATTTTTAAACTCTCTTTTAAATCATGAACATGGTTAAAAAAGGAAAGTTTTCTCAAAATTAAAATCTACCTTTCAATCTACAAATAAGGAAAGATTTCAAATCTTTTCTTAATCCTTTATAGAATGTTATAAAAGGAAAGATTTAAATTTTAAACTCTCTTTTAAAATCATGATATCCACATTAAGAAAAAAATTTAAATAAAAATAAAATCCTTTTTAATATGGCCGGCCAATCAAGCTTGGGCTCCAAGCTATGGCCGGCCAATTAACTTGGCTCAATCCTTTGATCTTGGCCGGCCCTAGCTTGGGTTTCAAGCTAGCTTGGCCGACCCCATTAGGATGGGTAAGAAGTGGGTATAGGTGGGTATAATTCTCTATATACAAGAGGCTACGATAGGAACCGAGAGGGGGAATTGGTTTTGGTCTCCCGATGAAATTAAACTTCCCGTGTTCGCCCTGAACACACAACTTAATTTCATCAATAATAATTCATACCACTAAAGAATTATTATTGAACTACCGCACCAATCCCAAATTACATTTTGGGCTCCTTCTTATTATGAGTGTGTTAGTCTCCCTGTGTTTAAGATGTCGAATGTCCACTAATTAAATGAGTTACTGACAACTCACTTAATTAATATCTTAGTTCAAGAGTAGTACCACTCAACCTCATCGTCATGTCGGACTAAGTCCACCTGCAGGGTTTAACATGACAATCCTTATGAGTTCCTCTTGGGGACATTATCAACCTAGATTACTAGGGCACAATTTCCTTCTATAATCAACAACACACACTATAAGTAGTATCATTTCCCAACTTATCAGGTTTATTGATTTATCGAGCTGAATCTCACCCATTGATAAGTCAAAGAAATAAATACTAAATATATGTGTTTGTTATTATATTAGGATTAAGAGCACATACTTCCATAATAACTAAGGTCTAGTTCTTTTATCAAGTCAGTATAAAAAGAACTTACCTAAAATGGTCCTACTCAATACATTTAGAGTGTACTAGTGTAATTTATCAGTCAAGATAAACTAATCCCTAATCACACTACAACTTTACCGATGGTTTGTTCCTTTCCATCTTAGTCGTGAGCAACTGTTTATAATTTATAAAGAACTGATAACATGATCTTCTGTGCGTGACATCACACACCAAGTTATCTACGATATAAATTAATTGAACAACTACACTTAACATAAATGTAGATACTTGACCAATGTGATTCTTATTTCTAAATAAATGTTTATACAAAAGCTAGGCTTCTAGTATACACTCTAACAATCTCCCACTTATACTAAAAGACTATGCTGCCATAAATGCTGCCATACATCTGATTCCCAACCCTTCAACATGCCCATCAAAAGCTCTTGCCTTAAGGACCTTAGTGAAAGGATCTATAGGTCATCACCTAATGTAATCTAGGCGGCAACAACTTCTCCTCGTTATACGATGTCTCGTATTGGGTGGTACTTGCGCTCTATTGTGTTTACTTGTCTTATGGACTTATGTTTTCTTCGAGTTTGCTACTGCACCACTATTATTACAATAAATTGTAATAATTTTTGGACAAACCAGAAATCATATCTAAGTCCATCATGAAGTTTCTGAGTCATACAGTTTTTATGGTTGCCTTAGAGGCTGTCACACACTCAGCTTCTATGGTGGAGACCAAAAAACATCTATGTTTAACACTCCTCCATTGTTATGGCTTTACCTCCTAAAGTAAACACAAAACTCCGAGGTCGACTTACTATTGTCCCTATCTGATTGGAAGTCTGAATCCGTACAACCCACAGGGAGCAAATTATCTTCCTTGTAAGTTAGCATATAATCTCTAGTACCTCTAAGGTACTTTTATATATGTTTTACCGCAGTCCAATGTCCTTGTTTAGGATTACTTTGATATCTGCTAACCATGCCCATGGCAAAGCAGATATCCGGTCTCGAACATAGCATTGCATACATTAGGCTTCCCACAGCCAAAGCATAAGGAACTGCCTTCATGTCCTCTATCTCCTTTGATGTCTTCGGAAACATCTCTTTAGATAAAGTTACTCCATGCCTAAAAGGTAAGAAACCTTTCTTGGAGTTTTGCATGCTTAAAACGAGCAAGGATTGTTTCTATATATGAAGCTTGGGATAAGTAAAATATATTCTTTTCTTGCGATCCCTTTGATCCCAAGAATATATGCATTCTCCCAAGTCCTTCATATCGAATTGTTTGGACAACCATACCCTTACTTCTGACAACACTTTGATATTGTTTCTAACTACCAAAAATGTTATGTACGTATAGTATAAGAAATACCACCACGTTTCCATCACACTTCTTGTATACACAAAACTCATTCGGTTATAAATCCATAGGTCTGGATTACTTTATTAAACCGGATGTACCAAGACCTTGAAGCTTTACTTCAGTCCATAGACTGATTGAGCTTACTCACAAGATGCTCTTTGCTCTTTGCAATGAACTTTTCTAGTTGCTTTATATAGATGTTTTCTTCAAGACTTCCATTAAGGAAAGCTATCTTGACATCCACTTGCTAAATCTCATAGATAAAAGAATCCGGATAGACTTAAGCATGACTACTGGTAAAAAAGTTTTCTTTTCCAACAAACCTTGCTTTGAAAGTTTCTACCTTCCTGTCTATCCCTCTTTTCCTATTATAGACTTATTTTCACCCAATGGCTTTTACACCATTTAGTGATTTTATAAGCTCCTAGACTCTATTAGAATACATATATTCTAATTTTGTATTTTTTTCAAAGATGCTGCATCTTTATCTTGGAGTGCTTTGTCATATGTCCGGGGATCAGGTTCATGTCTATCAGGGATCAAGCCTAAAGACTCTTCCAAAACATGAATCTTTTAGGTTTCCTAACAACCCTCCCACTACGACGAGGCACTTTCTGCAATTGTGTATCATTTGTGATACGTGTTGCAGTTTCTTGTGATATTTCATCTTGTACAGTTGGTACTAGATTAGACGTGTCATTTAAGAATAATTTTTACTCATGGGCTAGTGATTCTTAGTATAGTCCTTTTCTAAAATCGGGCATTGGTGCCAACAATGACTTTCCGATTTTATGGACTATAAACCTCTTTTCATTTTTCTAGGATAACTCACAAACAAGTGAACTCATGTCCAACTTATCAGTGTCTCTTATGTGCTAGACCACCCAAATCTGAATATGCTTCAGACTAGGCTTACGCCCATTCTGCAATTCTATGGGAGTAGAAAGTTCTGACTTAGAAGGTACTACGTTCACTTCCGTTTCCAGAGTATATCCTTAAAACGATTTTGATAATTTTCTGAATAACTCATCTTCGATCTAATTATTCCATAAGAGCCTTATACCTTCTTTCTACTACACCATTCTATTGGGGTGTACCAGGTGCAGTTAGTTGGGATTAAATCCCGTCTTCTGATAAGTGACTCCTAAACTCTCCTAAGAGGTACTCTTTACTACGATTTCACCGTAGTGTCTTGATACTTTTACTTTGACATTACTCCACATCAGCCTAGTACTCTTTGAACTAATCAAAGCACTTAGACTTGTGGCACGTTAAGTAAATGTATCCTTATCTCGAATAGTCGTCTATAAAAGAGATGAAATATTCAAAACAACCTCTTGCCTGGATAGTCAAAGGTCTACACAAATCAGAATGAACCAATTCCAACATATCTTTGGCTCCATACCCCTTAGACTTAAAAGCTTCTTGGTTATTTTTTCTTCCAAGTAAGACTCACAGGTTGGAAAGATTTCCACTACCAATGAACCGAAGAGTTCATTGGTTATTATCCTTTGAATCCTACTCAAGTTAATATAACCTAGCCTTAGATGTCAAAAATATGATTAGTTCATTTTCGAAGGTTACTTTCTCTTATTTAGAAAATGTGTTATTAATTTCCATTTATTGCATCGTGGGAGTTATTGGATTATAAATTGTCAACCAACGTACCAGAACAGATAACTTCCCTATTTTTCTTGATAACAAGTTTGTTATCAAAATAGACAGAATATCTATTCTTTAATAGTTTAGAAACCGAAATCAGGTTTTTTCTAAACTTAGTACGTAAAGACAATTTCTAAAAATCCATATTTTATTCCTATCAGAGGATAAATATCTCCCACTGCAACAGCTGCTACTTTTGTAGTAGTGCTCATGTAGGCGGTGTTTTCCTTTTCATATAGTTGTCGGGTTTCCTGGAACCCTGCAATAAATTGCAGATATGATCAGTGGTTCCCGTATCTACACGCCAGATACCGGTAGCTAACTCCACTAAACATGTTACAACTAATGAATAAAATACACCTAAATTGTTCTTAGTTCTAAGAAGACAGTCTACCTTAATGTCCAAGTCCTATTTCCAATCATTATAATTGGGACTACTAAGTCTTTTCTATAGTATAACAATTAGGGGATTGACTAACATTTGAAAAACTTAAGACTCACAAAAATATTTGGTCAAGACCAACATCTCAAAATCCCCGTGAATTTTGTATGCCACGATAGTGTGGACGTATACAAATTCTAAAAGGAGATTTTATCCATTAATTTTATTATCTTGTCAACTTATGACAAATAAAATTAATAGTTGGTTTGTCTTTAATCAAATATTTGGTCAAGACTCTAAATTTAAAATAATATTGATTCCTTTAACAATACTATTTAAATTTACCAACACCTCAAAACACCGTGAATTTTGCATGCCATGTTAGTGTGGACGTATACAAAATCAACATTGTAAGAGGAGGGTTTTACCCATTAATTATCTTGTCAACCTAACTTTATGACAAATAAAATTATCTCAAACACCGTTAATTTTGTATGCCACGTTCGTGTGGACGTATACAAAATTAATCATTTGTAAGAGGGGTTTTAACCCATTAATTTTATTATCTTGTCAACCTAGTTTTATGACAAATTAATAGTTGGTTTCCTTTTGGTCACACAAGTAATAGCAGTGACTCCATTGGGGAGGATACTATTAGATGCATCTAAGTGTATACTGTTGGGGATCGGACGGTCGGCTTGAAGGGGGGTTGGATAGACGGCACCCCCAAATCGATCGCTTTCTACGTATTTGTTAGTTGCGCAGCGGAATACAAATAATACAAACATAAATACGAAAGCTAAATACAAATACAAAGAACAAGAAAGAGCAAGCAAACCAACACACGTCGATTTACGTGGTTCGGAGATAAAGCTCCTACTCCACGGCTGTCCGTAAGGTGGACGATCCCTATCCGTCGGTGGATTACTCCCCGGAAGACCTCCGGCTAGCTCAAACCTCCTTGTGGGTGGAGAAACCTCACCACAAACTCACCAAGACCTCTTGGACACAAGGGAAACTCTTGAGCACTTGTAGACTACTAATTAGACCTTAACCAAGTCTAATTTCGTCAGGGATAACCAAGCTTCCAAGCCTTGGTTATATAGGCCGCGGGTTGAAAACCCCGCCTACCAGTCGACTGCCCTCTATGGAAATTCGACCGTTACATCCCAACGGCTCGATTCCACACTAACCGAGCGAACAGAGACATTCTGTTCGCTGCCAGTCGACTGCCCCAGTCGACTGCTAAAACATGCAGTCAACTGCTACAGTACTGCTACAGTAACGCTACATTTCTGCTACAGTAAAACCCTAAAACTATGATTTTGCTCCGAGTACAATCTCTCATGCACTCGTACCCTCACCCTTATGACTTATTTGATGCTTCATTTGCAGCTTTGACCTCTTGCCTTCAAGCCTACTTCCTTTGGCTCTCGTCCCTCGGATGCATTCAAGCCCGCGGCTCGTCCTCAATGTCATCCTTTGCGTATGCCTCGAAGTCGCTTCCCTCGGCCCTTGTCCTCGCTGCCTTGTCCATGGTCCCTCGGATGCTCCATCCTTCACCGGACCCGAAGCCATCAACCTGAGTCACATGTGTATCCTGTAGTCCTGCACAACTCAAGTACACATATCAAATACAAGGGTGAACCTAACTTAAACCCTTTGCCCAAACACCAAAACACATGGTCCCGCGGACCATTGGGATTGCTCCAACATATACCATTACTTTGATACTAAGTCCATTAAATAGAATTATGCCCCTTCAGTTGGAGAAGATCACACACATCCTAAATAATTTCCTATAACCATCTATTAAGCAAGTTTAATCTAGTAATCTGCAAACAAACTCATCCGTTGTGGAGGGAGGCACTCAGAGCCAACACGCAAGCTTGTTGCATCACTTACAAACCAGTAATGGAGACCGTGAGATTTATATACTAATCACTCTCCCACTTAGTTATTTAAAATGAGGAATTTTAACCTATACTAGCATATAACACATGCACACACACAGTAAATAAAAGCAATAAATTTGAAAATTAATTTTCTAACTATTATGGCATTTTCATCACTGTCCTCCGTGTGCTCCAACCCTAGATGCTGCCATCTTTAGCCACCGCCATCGGGTCGAGTTGTCGCATCTATCTTGCTTCTTATTCCGATGCGCCTCTGGTCCTCCGATAGCACCACGCCTCGCAAGGATACGATCCGCGACAAATATAGAATTTTACATACATCGATCCTATATTCCATGTATTCTAGATCGAACAAAAATAAAATTCTAAAAATAACACAACTCCTGTTGTATTTGATACATACAATCATGCACACAAAATAATGCTCTTGGCATGTCCAAGGGTCCAATCACACACAATATCTATATGCCATAATAGTTGGAGCCTACAACCAAAGAGTTAGCACATCCTACTATTATCCTGCCTAAATTATGTATGACATGTGCATAATCTATTTGAAAACTAAACACACAGAGGCAAAACCTGGCTCTGATATCAATTGTTGGTTAGTCCTAGGAAAATCGTACCGGTTCCACTATACAAAAATTTTGTACAAATGTCGAACATTTCCTTAAATAACCTATTGTGTTCTTTAGAAGTTAAATTAGGAATCACAGATGGAACTTAACTTCATTGATTCCAAATTTAACTTATCTATTCTTGATGGTTTAGATTTGAATCGCAAGCGGAACTTAACACTATTGATTCAAATCCACCTATGTTATTAATTCCATTAAATATTAATTTCTAAAATTAGCTTCCAGGACTGCATGGCGAGACACATGGCCTTCTTGGGTATGGGAGCATCCACCACCGCCTAGACAAAGCCTTTTAAGGAAAGCTAATATTTAATTTCCTTAAATAACTCTAAGTTAACCAAAAAGAACAATCGAATCACAAATTCGAAAAATAAAACAAAAGAAACACAAATTCGAAACAAATCCGAAAACTCTAGAATCATATGTCTCTTGTGTTTGGTATTTCCAAAAATAACTATACAAAGAAAACTAGTATGATGTGGAAAACAATTACTAGTTATTTGTAAGCAAATAACCTCTTGATCTTCTACCGTATTCCTCTTCTTATCCCGGACGTTGTGTGGGCAATGATCTACCGAGATGAGAATCCACCTAAGCCACCTTCTTCTCCATGCAAGATTCGGCCACCACAATAACTCCATGAAAAGATGAGGTTCGACCACCACCAAGCTCCAAGGGATGCTTCCTTTCTCTCCTTCTTCTCCAAGCTAGAATCTGGCCACCTTCAAGCTCCATGAGATGATGAGGTTCGGCCAATGAAGAAGAAAGAAAAGGAAGAAGAGAAAACTTCTATGGTCGGCCACACCAAGGAAGAGAGGGAGAGAAAAAGAATAGAGTCGTTAGCCATGAAGGCACCTCTACCCCCTCTTTTATAATCCTTGGTCTTGGCAAATAAAGAAATTTAAATAAAAAACTTCCTTAATTCTTTTGCCATAAAAAGGAAAATTTATTTAATTAAAAATAATTTTCTCTTCTCAATTGTAATGTCCTGCCACTTTTAAAAACAAAATAAGGAGAGTTTTAATTAACACAAGAATTAAAACTTCCTAAGTTATTTCCGGAAATTTATAAAAATTTCTCCAATAATTTTCCCTTCATGGTGGTTTGTAAAAAGGAAATTTTATAAATTAAAATCTTTCTTTTAAACATGTGGATGATTTCCAAAAAGGAAAGTTATCTCTAAAAATTAAAATCTCCTTTCAATCTACAAATAAGGAAAGATTTCAAATCTTTTCTTAATCTTTTATAGAAACTTATAAAAGAAATTTTTAATTTTTAAACTCTCTTTTAAATCATGAACATGGTTAAAAAAGAAAAAATTTCTCAAAATTAAAATCTACCTTTCAATCTACAAATGAGGAAAGATTTCAAATCTTTTCTTAATCCTTTGTAGAATGCTATAAAAGGAAAGATTTAAATTTTAAACTCTCTTTTAAAACCATGATATCCACATTAAGAAAAAATTTTAAATAAAAATAAAATCCTTTTTAATATGGCCGGCCAATCAAGCTTGGGCTCCAAGCTATGGCCGGCCAATTAACTTGGCTCAATCCTTTGATCTTGGCAGACCCTAGCTTGGGTTTCAAGCTAGCTTGGTCAGCCCCATTAGGATGGGTAAGAAGTGGGTATAGGTGGGTATAATTCTCTATATACAAGAGGCTACGATAGGGACCGAGAGGGGGAATTGGTTTTGGTCTCCCAATGAAATTAAGCTTCCCGTGTTCGCCCCGAACACACAACTTAATTTCATCAATAATAATTCGTACCACTAAAGAATTATTATTGAACTACCGTACCAGTCCCAAATTATATTTTGAGCTCCTTCTTATTATGAGTGTGTTAGTCTCCCTGTGTTTAAGATGTCGAATGTCCACTAATTAAATGAGTTACTGACAACTCAATTAATATCTTAGTCCGAGAGTAGTACCACTCAACCTCATCGTCATGTCGGACTAAGTCCACCTGCAGGGTTTAATATGACAATCCTTATGAGCTCCTCTTGGGGACATTATCAACCTAGATTACTAGGACGCAATTTTCTTCTATAATCAACAACACACACCATAAGTAGTATCATTTACCAACTTATCGGGCTTATTGATTTATCGAGTTAAATCTCACCCATTGATAAGTCAAAGAAATAAATACTAAATATATGTGTTTGTTATTATATTAGGATTAAGAGCACACACTTCCATAATAACTAAGGTCCAGTTCTTTTATCAAGTCAGTATAAAAAGAACTTACCTAAAATGGTTCTACTCAATACACTTAGAGTGTACTAATGTAATTTATCAGTCAAGATAAACAAATTCCTAATCACACTACGACTTTACCAATGGTTTGTTCCTTTCCATCTTAGTCGTGAGCAACTGTTTATAATTTATAAAGAACTGATAACATGATCTTCTGTGCGTGACACCACACACCATGTTATCTACGATATAAATTAATTGAACAACTACACTTAACATAAATGTAGATACTTGACCAATGTAATTCTTATTTCTAAATAAATGTTTATACAAAAGCTAGGCTTTTAGTATACACTCTAACATTAGTCTCCTGCAAAACAAAGTTAGCACATAGCAGATAATATGTAAATAAATAACTTTGACAACCTTCAGACTATCCGATTCTAACTTCGGATTTCCTCCGGAAACCTTAGGTCGAACTGACGCTTATTGTTCCCTCATTGGGATATGCGTCCTCACCTACTCCTCTCAGGAGAAGTTACCTGTTTCTAGACCAGTCATCCAGACCGGCTAGACTTTCCTCCTAGAGTTACCACCCCCTAGGACCTAGGGTTACCTCCCCCTAGAGTTTTCCATAACCTAGGATTACCACCTCCTAGGACATAGGGTTACCTCCCCCTAGCGTTTTCCATAACCTAGGGTTACCACCCTCTAGGACCTAGGGCTACCACCCCCTAAGATTTTCCACTTGCTTAACCGTAACTAAGACTTTCCATCACCTAGGGTCACCGCCCCCCACCCCCTAGGATTTTCCACCTGCATAGAATCCACTAGGACTTTTGCCTAAGACAACTTAAGACTTTCCTGTAAGCTCAATCAACCTTATTAGACAACAAGACATCTTAACTTTTAAATTTTTTGCTATTATCAAAACACAGGTTTGATCGCCTGGTACTTCCTGCACCAACAGAGTGTTTTCTCGGTACACATGCTAAAGTTAACTTGTCTATATATGGGTATTGTATTGTTGGAAAAGCAACTAAAAACTATTTGGTAAGACTATTAGGCCTGAGTTACCATTCCAATTAATTCATTCAGATATTTATAGTCCAATGAATATGAAGGCTAAACATAGAAGTTCTTATTTCATTACATTTATTGATGATTTCACACATTTTGGTCATGTGTATTTGATTTCTCACAAATCTGAAGTAATTGATTGCTTCAATCATTATTTGAATGAAGTTAAAAATCAATTGGAATATAAGGTTAAAACCTTATGTACTAACCGTGGAGGTGAATATTTGTTTAATCAATTCAAGACAATGTGTAATGAGAAAAGGATTATTAGATAGCTAACTATCCCTAGAACTCTATAGTAAAATGAGGTTGATGAAAGAAGAAATTGAACTCTTCTAGATATGGTTAGATCTATGATGACTCAAACTAATTTGCTAATTTTCCATTAGGGAGATGCATTATTAACTATAAATTATATACTTAACTAATTACCTTCTAAATATGTTCCATCCACTCCATATGAACATTAGACAATCAGAAAACTAGATTTGAGTAATATGAGGCATTAGGGGTCAACTACCTATATTCATGATAAGATTTACAAATATAAAAAATTAAGACGTAGAGGTAAGGAGTATATCTTTATAAGATATTCTGAGACTTCTAAGAGTTATATCTTCATTGGTGAACAACAAGATAGAATCATCTTTGAAATAGAGTCAAGAGATACTACTTTTCTCAAAATTGAGTTCCCAACAAGAGATGAAGTTGATAAGATAATTCCTCTATTCGTGATAGAGGAGGAGAATAATGTTCTTTTATCAACAAATTAGGTATCACAAGAGACGCCTGAATCTAGTCAACCTAGTAGGAGTGATTTACTGATGAATGAGTCAATTTCTCAACAAACTAACCTATAAATAAGTAGTCATCTGATTATGTTAGGACCCTTGGCGGCCAGCTAGAGTGAGGTGAATAGCCCTGCAAAGGCAAATGAAAAACCTTCCTCGAGCTTTTATAACTTTAACAAAATAAACACTTACATAAAAGAAAAATTAAGAAACTAAAAAGAAGGAGGCACACAGATTTACTTGGTTACAACCGGGAAGGTTGTTAATCCAAGGAACTGGAAAGCGCACTAATTTCTCCTCAAGCGAAGAAGCCTCTTTACAGTAGTTGAAGCATTAAAAATACAAATCTAGATAAAAGAAATCATTTACAAGTGTTCTATAGTGTTGTGGGCTTATGAGACCAGGATTGTATTTATAGCCCTAGTCGGGGTGCCTGGAAGGGTTCCAGATATCTGGAGGGGGATTAAACTTTATCCCCATCGCAACAGATCGCGTTTGATGTGATCCGAATAAACATCATGGTTTGGGCACCTAGAAGAGTTCCAGGCGTCCAAAGTCAGGCGAGTCCGATCTCCCGAAACAAGAAAGTTAACATCATGTTGACTTTCGGTCTCAATCTTCCGCTCCAGTTCCGTTTGTCTTGGTCCGGGTCTTTCACTTCGGCTCTGCTCGCTTGGGTGATCTCGGCCATCTGGAATAGGGCTCACCTGAACCCAACTTCTGACCTTCTCGAGCAACCTTCCACTCCTGGCTTCTCATCTCTCGGAATTGCCACGTGTTTTCTTCTCGTCCACCGGCGTACTCTTCCTCAACGCCTCATCCCTCAGACGCACCGAGCTCGTCGACTCTCTCCCGTGTCGTCCTTCTCGCTAGCTACGTCTTTTGCTCGTCTCCTCAAGCAATCTTCCACTCTGGCTTATAGTCCCTCGAAAACACCGCGTGCCTCCTTCTCGTCCGCCCACGTACTCTTCCACATCACCTCATCCCTCAAATGCACTGACTCCATCGGCTCTCTCCTGTGTTGTCCTTCTAGCTAGCTGTGTTTTTTGCTCGACTTCCTATGCTCCTAAGTTCCTACACACTTAGACATAGGATTAAAAACCAACAGGACCTAACCTGACTTGGTTTATCACATCAAAAATACCTTGGGATACTAACAAATTATTCCTTGGATAAGATTTGACATTGAGAATGAGGCATAGATTATTCTTTCAATTGATGATGAGGAACCTCGAACGGTTGAGGAAGCTTTGAGATGCTCAGTTAAAGAAGAATGGAAAATTCAATGGATGAGGAAATAAAGTCTATGAGAAAGAATCAAGTTTAGGATTTAGTTGATCTTCCTCCGAGCCAAAAGGCTATTGGGAATAAATGGATTCTCAAAATTAAGAGAAAAGCATATCAATCGATTAATCGATACAAAGCTCGATTAGTTACAAAAGTATATACCCAAATGGAGGGTATTGATTTTGAAGAGACATTCTCTTCAGTTGTAAAGTTTGTGTCAATACATGTTATCCTAGCTATAGTAGCACATTTTGACATGGAATTATATCAGATGGATGTAAAAATGACTTTCCTTAATGGTAGATAATCTTGACAAGGAAATCTATATAGTACAACCAAAAGGTTATATTGCTGAAGACCAAGAGAATATAGTATGTAAACTTAAGAAGTCTATATATAGGCTAAAACAAGTGTCAAGACAATGGAACATAAGATTTAATGAAGTCATTTTATCTTATAATTTTGAAATGATCAATGAGGATTATTGTGTTTATATAAGAAAAGAAAAAAGAAAGTTGTTGATAATATGCTAATAGCTGGAAGTGACATAAAGTGTGATAGAAGTCAAATCGTGACTTTCATCATAATTTGACATAATAGATATGAGAGAAGCTGAGTTCATCTTAGGAGTGAAGATCATAAGAGATCGATCAAAAGGCTTTTAGATTTGTCTCAAGAGGCTTATATCACTGAAATGTTATAACACTTCAATATGTCAGATTACAACACTGAACAAACACCTACAATGAAATGTACTATTTTAAGCAAAAGTATATATCCTAAGACTCTTGAAGAAATAGCTGAAATGAAGAAAAAATTATATGTCAGTGTCATTAGTAGTTTAATGTACACTATATTGTATACTTCTCCTGATATAAGTTATATTGTTGACTTAGTTAGTCGTTTTCAATTAAACCCAGGATCAATACACTGGAAAATGGCTAAGAGGATATTCCTATACCTCAAAGGGACAGTGAATTATTGTCTATATTTTCAAGGATCAAATATGAGCCTAAGGGGTTACATAGATGCAGATTGGGCAGGAGACCTTGATGACAGAAAATCCACATTTGGTTATACCTTCTTGCTAAATGGTGACATTATCTCATGGAATAATAAGAAATAGGTTTGTGTAGCACTATTGACAATGGAAGCTGAGTATGTGGCTTGCACAGCGGCTGTGCAAGAAGTTATATAGTTGAGAAGGTTTCTAAAATATCTGAAGATTGTTAAGATAGTGGGAGCCCTATTACAATGTATTGTGACAGTCAAGTTGCTATATTTTTTCTAAGAATCCCAAATATCACAGTAAGGGCAAGAATATAGAAATTTAATATAATTTTGTAAGGAATTTTATGGATAAGAAAAAGATAATTCTTGAATATATCCCTACACGTGTTATTCTTGTAGATTATTTTACTAAGTCATTGACCAAAAAAGTCATTTCAAGGACATGTGACATCATCGGGACTTCAAAAAATATAACATATTGTAAAGATAATTAGATATATGAAAATATCATGATCTATTCAGTGTATATGTTGCTACATTTTGGATTAAAGTCTCGATGACCATGTTGGCAGGTTGAGATTGGTCCACTCATATGGACAATCATCTCTATTTGTTAAGTATAAATAGAAGTAAAATGGTTACTTATAGGACATCTTATGTAGCTATGAATAGAGACCTACCCAAAAGTTAAGGTCGTTTTGATAATTATGTCAAAATAAGATCATTTATATAATGATTAGAGTAAATGAATCTACCATTTACTGAATCTTCTTAAAGCTAGATTGAAATTCATATGTTGAATTCAGGATTAGACATTAGGTATGTCTAGATCAAAATTTGTATGATGTTAAATTCTGAGAAAAAACATATGCTCTTTTTAGTAAAGAGAATAACATCATAGCATGTGATTCATACCGCATATGCTTACCTTAAGTGGCTATTTAGCTGTCTACTTGAAGTTTTAATCAATGTCTGCTACTTTAGCATGTATCCTATTGGCTATGGATGATTCGATCTATAGAGAATTGTAGGATCGAAAAGAATTTAGTATCTCCACAATGGTATGATATTGTCCACTTTGGGTCTAAGTCCTCATGGTTTTGCTCTTGAGCTCTACCCCAAAGGTCTCATGCCAATGGAGATATTTTTTATCTTATAAACTCATGATCTTTCTCATGTGTTTTTAATATGGGACTATATTTGCAACCTTGCAACCCCAACACTATGAAGATATAATAAGTGTATCAAAGTTCATAAGGGCTCTGATACCAAAATTATGGGATCCAATGGAGTTGTTATGGTACTAGTTTTCAATGTTTTTAACAAAACTAGTTTTTGATGGTTTTAGGGATGTGAATGAGTCTAGGCACTTAGGAAGGATACCTTTGTTAGATTTGTTTCTCACCAATGACCTTCACTTAATAAGAACCATATGTTTGGTTCTCATATTTTACCCTAACTTCTTCAGTTCTTACTATGAGCTTTCGATAGCTCTTGTTATCTTACTTAGCTAGCACAGGTTTTACGAGTGTTGAAAAACTAGATAACTTTATCTTTTCCCTTCAATAGTTATTGTTCTATAAAGTGTATACTAGGATAAACATTGAGGCTTTGTGAAGTAAAATTAAACAGAAAGTGGAGTTTTTCCTTAAGCCTAGAAAGTAGATTAAGTTTCCATTCTTACAAATTTTTAAAAAAATCACAGACTAGATATTGCAAATTGGAAGCTAGGAAATTGCTACAAGACATGAGAGGTTAAAGACTTACAGAAAGCATACACACTGCTAATTTTACAAGAACTTAAAAACTTATAAACTTATAGCAAACACACATATTCCTTCATATACACCTTCTTCCACCAATCCCTTACTCTTGGACACAAAAGTTCCTTATATAGAGGTTTACAAGCTTTCGGACTTCAGGAATTATTAAAATTGCATAACTAAAAAATAAGATAGGCTGAGTAAATTGATAAGACATAAAAGAAAAGATAGAGAATCTTGAGTCCACCATTATTCCTCTGTTGCACTATCAAAGTTCTTTTATTCAATGGATGTAAACATCATGGCCGACGTAGAAGTTATGGTAGATAATGGTGAGTACTTTTCCCATTCTACTTGTTTTTTTTTATAATACTAGACTAAAGTGATGTGTTCAATTATAATTGGAAAAAGAAAAAAATAGAACTATCATTTCTTTTGGTTAGTATTTTTTTTTTATTAGTTTCTCCTGCTAAGAGAAAATCTTGTGAGTCTCTCATATTATCTCATCCCCATGTGTTTCCTTGAATAGCTGCTCTCCGGTGTCAAAGTTACTTTTCTAATGGGATTAAAAAAATCAAATTAGTATCTTGATCTGACTTATTATAAGTTGTCCATTCTAGAAATTCATTGTCTTTAATTAGGCATTCAATTTGAAGTCTAATCAAGTATTTTACTGGTTTTATTTGGTGTTTAACCATTTTGGAGGGGTGTTATGAATATGTAAAAGAATTGACGCCATTAATTTTTCAATGCAACTCTTGTTGTTATCTCTAATTGATCCTGTCCGAATCAGGAGTCAACGGACGCTGGGGACGTGGCGCTCCCTGCTGGATCCTCGAATGCTCCGGCGAACCTGCAACAAAACCGAGCCGGGGGGTGTCCCGGCGACGGCCCTCCGACGCTCAAGTTAGGCGAAGGAATAAGAAAGTGGCTGAGAAAATGGAGACTTGTGTACCTTCGGTTGAAGAAATGGAGGCCTTATATAGACCTCTCGAAGGAGCCTGGGCACACCAATCGAAGCGATCACCTGCTTTCGACCATGCCTAGGTGTGGGCCTGTCAGAAGGGCATCCATAAGACCAAACTGCTACTGTATCAACCTGTCCGTGACGTGATGGTGGGGCCTTTAATAGTGTCATCTTGAGTACAGTCTAATCATCATGCCTTTGCTGACATATCATATCCCGAGCCGAGCGAATAGGTCGCTCGGCTATCCACTGTTCCCTCGCCACGATTCCGGCCGAGCGGACACCTCCGCTCGGCCACTCGGCTCCGGTTCTTCTGCTTTGGCGTCGGAAACCCAAACCTTTGGCTGGGTAATCTCTGGTTCCGCTCGGACGGGACCCCATCTGTGGGTCCCCCATTCTTACCGCCGGATCACTTGCCTCCCCTTCAAGTCTAGTCGAAGGAGGCAGTGAGTCCGACTGACTGGACTGTGCGTCCAAGCGGGCGGTCGTCGCCTTATCGCTGATGCTGATATCCCTTGAGCCGTTCGGCCCTCATGCCAAATTTAGCCGCTCGGCTCTTCACTTTGCATGCCTTGGCGCCCAACGTGGATGTTTGCTTGTCTAAATCCTCTCGAAAATCGCACAAGTCTTTTTCATTAAGCCGAAGCATGCGCGGTATGGGCGCATTAATTGCGCTTGGTGACAGAGCGCCACGTGGCTTGTCTCTAGTGGTGGTGACGCTCCGTACGATGGGACGCCGTTTGTTTTGAAATAAACGGCTAGATGATAACCTCGTCTCTTGTGCCCTTCATCCGACGGACGAGGTTGAGCGGTCCCATTTGTATAAAGCCCTCGTTTTGGCCTTCACGCCGCATTCTCTGTTTCATCGCACTTCCTCCGTCGAAGCTGCCTGCCGCTAGCTTACTCCGACGACTCCCAGTGCTTGCTTTCCGGTGGTTTCCGAGTTCCTGGGCTTCTTTCCTTTGACCTTCCCTCAGTAAGCTTCTTCTCTTCTCTCGTCCCCTTGTTTCCGAGTATTGCTAGACTTCCTTCCCTTCTTTAGTCATGGCGAGCACTTCTGCACCCGCTACCGAGGTTTACGGTCCGTGGTATATGAGTATGGAGAGTAGGTTAGATGAGGAGCATGCCCGGCGCGTTGCTAGGGCCTACGGGATCCCGCAAGACCATGAAATAGTTATAGCCGGCCCGACCGACCGGCCTCATAACCCGCCGATCGGTACTATTTGTTTTTTTCTGGACCAATTCCAGGGCGGCCTTAGATTTCCTACTCATCCATTTATTTTGGAAGTTTGTAATTATTTCCGCATCCCGCTCGGCCAACTTGTGCTGAATTCCTTTAGGCTACTGAGCGGGATTGTCGTCCTCTTTAGGCTGCACAGTATCCCACTTGACCCCAGAATATTCCACTACTTCTTCTACCCCAAACAATCCGAGTTGGGTACTTTTATTTTCCAAAGTAGAATAGGCTTCAAATTTTTTGAGAACATGCCGACCTCCAACAAGCACTAGAGGGAGTTCTTCTTCTATATACGGCTTCCGGCCATTCGAACAAATGGCGGACCGGCATGTCTGAGCCAGTAGGAGCTCGGCAAATTCGAAGCAATCCGCCTACCTTCATGCGGCAAATTGCTTGTCCGGTCAACGGTACAAGATTGCTTCTCAAAGGGGTGTTGTACATTTTTGGATTATCTCCCGTTCGGGCCAATCTCCCCTACCGCATGGGTAAGGACTCTTTACTCCCCTCGCCTTTTTTGTCTAACTGATTTTAATTTCTTCCACTGCAGCTGAAGTCATGTGGCGCTCCAAGGCTACCGATCATCTGAAATTGAAGGCCGTGGAAATTGAGGCGGCTACCAAAAAAGAACTCGCCGAGCGGGGTCTCATCCCCAGCCGCCCGGCAGATACATGAGAGGGGGGGACGCAGTCCGCCCCTGAAACAGAAGTTACCCAACCCGCTTCAACGGAGGTTGAGGCGGACCCTGTTTCCTCTGCTCCAGCCGAGCTGGCAGTCCCCCAGGCCGGGGATTCAACACGGGAGGTTCGTCGGAAACGTCGAAGAGAGTCCAGCCTTCCGTTGACCCCAGAGGGCGAACCGCAGGCGCCGATCGAGATCGCTTCTCCAGATTGCACGCCTTCGCAGAGCAGGACCCCCGTGGCCTTGCCCACCGCACAGCCCTCTGGCTCTCCTCCATGGACTCGTCGTCGCTTACGACGGTTGGGCGAAACTTCAACCATAGGGGAGTCCTCGGGCCAGGCGGCTGCGGCTGAGGAAGTGCCGGCCGGCCACCCGACCATCAAGACTACACTTCGATTCCCGTCGGAGAAATATTTATTGTCTGCCGATCGGCCCTCAAGCCCCGTTCATGAAATAACCTTGACGGGTCCGCTCGCCAAACTTTTCGAGGACGCCCAGATTCGGGTGGCCCTCATGACGCCCAAACAGCTCGACGATAACCACATGCAGCAGGCCACTCAGGTAGGTTCATTTTTCTTCCTGTGCCATGCTACTGTTTGATTCCTGATTTTATTATTTCCCTTACAGCATTGGGCCGAGCAAATCGCCACTAGCCATCGGCTGGCCGAGCTGGAGGATCTTATGGAAAAGCTCCAAGTCTCGGGGGGTCCATCGGCCGAGCGGGAGAAACAAGCCCGCGAGGTCGAACAGAAGAAGGCCGCCGACCTGGCTACAGAGGTGGCTCGACTTGAAGGCTTGGTGAAGAAGCGCGACGAAGATGTGAAGCGCGCCAGTAGCCGGAAGAAGCGGGCGATCGCTGATCTGGACAAGATGAAAGTAGAAGTCCGAGCCTTAGATTAGCGATCCAAGGAGCTGGAAGCCAAACTAACTACCGAACGGGATGGGTGCTCAGCTGAACGCTCTAAAGCAGAGGTGGACCAGAAAGTTCTTCAAGATTCACTAATTGCCTCCCGGGCGGCGCTCAGAAAGTACAAGGAAGGGGAGCTGAGTCGTCTGGCTGCTGCACGTCAAGATTACCTCCGCTCGGAGAGGTTCGGCACGAAATTTGGCGGCAGCGTCTCTTCAACCTTTGCCGAGGCCGTTAAGGTCACTGTGGCCTACTTGAAGAAGGGTGGCCACCTTCCTGCGGGAATGCACATTCCCGCTTCCGACCTGGCGGCCATGACAGACGACCTTCCGGACAGTTTCTTCAACTTCAAAGACCCCGAGTGAAGAGTGCTCCTCGTCTCTATCTTGTTTTTGCGTCTCTTACGCCCAACGCAACTTTTTGTACTTGCCGTCCGGCATGCTTTCCCTTTAATACAATTATGTCTTTGCTTGTGTCTTCCTGATCATTGTCCATAATATTCTTCTGTTTGCTTAATGTTTATGCTTAGAGTTAGTCATGCTCTAAGTGTTCTCCGTCACGCGGCCGATCAGCTCAACCCATTAAACAAAGTCCGAGCGGGAGGGCCTACTCGCTTTGCACGTATCTAGCCTGTGTGAAGTCAACGAACGCCAAGTATCGAAGGACTAACACCCGAGCGGGCCTAAATGTTTTAATACTTGTGGTTTCCGCGGTTTCTTATTCTCTGATATTCGTTTGTCCGCCCGGGGTATTTATAGTCGCCGGACCGACTCCCGATTCTTAACGATGGTGCTCATCGGTTTTCCGCTCGGTTTTTATAGACGTCGGCTCGTCTCTCAATTTTTAACGTCGGAGCTCGTCGGCGCGGATATTTATAGCCGGTCAGCGCGGCTCTCGATCTTTAACGTCGGAGCTCGACGGCGCGGATATTTATAGCCGGTCGGCGCGGCTCTCGATCTTTAACGTCGGAGCTCGACGGCGCGGATATTTATAGCCGGTCGGTGCAGCTCTCGATCTTTAACGTCGGAGCTCGACGGAGCGGATATTTATAGCCGGTCGGCGCGGCTCTCGATCTTTAACGACGGAGCTCGTCGGCGCGGATATTTATAGCCGGTCGGCGCGGCTCTCGATCTTTAACGACGGAGCTCGTCGGGCTTCGGCGCGGATATTTATAGCCGGTCGGCGCTGTTGGAGTGTATACTGAAAGCCTAAGCTTTGTAAACATTCATTATGAATAAAGAATCACATTTGGTCAAATTGTCTACATTTGTTTGTAGTTGTTCAATTAATTTATATTGTAGATAACATAGCATGTGGTGTCATATGCAGAAGATAATGTTATCAGTACCTTATAAATTATAAACAGTAGCTCACGACCAAAATGGAAAGGAACAAACCATTAGAAGGTCGTAGTGTAATTAGGTATCAGTTTATCTTGACTGTATAATTACACTAGTACACTTAGAGTGTATTGAGTAGGACCATTTGAGGTCGTTTCTTTTATACTGATTTTATAAAGAAACAAAAACCTCGGTTATTATGGAAGTGTGTGCTCTTAATCCTAATATAATAACAAGCACATATATTTGATATTTATTTCTTTAATTTATCAATGGGTGAGATTTAGTTCGATTAATCAATAAGCCCGATAAGTTGGGAAATGGTATCACTTATAGTGTGTGTTGTTGATTATAGAAGGAAACTGTGTCCTAGAGATATTAGGTTGAGAATGTCCCCAAGAGGAGCTCATAAGGATTGTCATGTTAAACCCTGCAGGTGGACTTAGTCCGACATGATGATAAGGTTGAGTGGTACTACTCTTGGACTAAGATATTAATTAAATGAGTTGTCAGTAGCTCACTTAATTAGTGGGCATTCGATATCTTAAACACAGGGAGACTAACACACTCATAATAAGAAGGAGCCCAAAAATGTAATTTGGGATTGGTGCGGTAGTTCAATGATAGTTCTCTAGTGGAATGAATTATCATTGATAAAATTAAGTTGTGTGTTCGGGGCGAACACGGGATGCTTAATTTTATCGGGAGACCAAAACCAATTCCTCCTCTCGGTCCCTATCGTAGCCTCTTATTTGTAGAGTTCTATACCCACCTATACCCACCTTCTATTCCCACCCAATAGGGGTCGGCCAAGCTAGCTTGGAAACAAGCTAGGGCCGGCCTAGGTATGAATTTGGGTGGCCGGCCCTAGCTTGAACCCAAGCTAGTGGGGCCGACCAAATTAAATTAAAAAGAAATTTTAATTTTAATTTTTATTATGTGGAAGAAATAATTTATTAAAGAGAATTTAAATTAAAATATCTCTCTTATAAAAGATCTACAAAAGATTAAAGAAAGAGATTAGATCTCTTTCCTTATTTGTAGATTGGTGAGATATTTTATTTTCTCTTTAAAATTATTCACATGATAATAAAATTAAAATTATAGAAATTTCCTTTTATTAACCATGAAGAGATTTTTAAAGAGAAATTTTATTTTTTAAAATTTCCGGAAACAAATTAGGAAGTTTTAATTTGTTGATTGAAACTCTCCTAATTTGCTCTTTTGATTGTGGTCGGCCATCACAAGTTGATTGGGAAATTTTATTTTATTTTTCTCAATTAATTCATGTCAAGGAAAATTAAGGAAATTTTATTGTAATTAAATTTCCTAATTTGCCTAGGCCAAGGAATATAAAAGAAGGGGTGAGGGTACCTTCATGAGACACAATATCTATTATTCCTCTCCCTCTTTTGTTCCTTGGTGTGGCCGGCCATCCTCTCCCTCTCTTCCTCTTGTGGTGGCCGAACCCTTCTCTTCTATTGGAGCTTTTGTGGTGGCCGGATACTACTCGGAGAAGAAGAAGAAGAAGGAGAGAAAGCTAGCATCTCTTGGAGCTTGGTTAGTATTTTGGTTTTCCTCCTTGGTGAAGTTTTTCCTTTGTGGCCGAACCTTGCTTGGAGGAGAAGAAGGTGGTCGGTAGTTTCTCATCTCGGAAGATCGTTGCCCACACAACGTTCGAGGTTAGAAGAGGAATACGGTAGAAGATCAAGAGGTTTTTCTACAAGGTATAACTAGTAATTTTTCCTTTCCGCATCATGCTAGTTATTTATGGAAATAATACCAAATACAAGAGGCTTGCGTTCTAGAATTTCGAATATATTTTTCGATATTGTGTTCTTTTGTTTTTTCTTTTCCTTGTGATTTGATTGTTCTCTTTGGTTAACCTAAAGTTATTTTAGGAAATTAAATATTAGCTTTCTATAAAAGGTTTTGTCTAGTCGGTGGTGGTTGCTCCCATATCCAAGAAGGCCATGTGCCTCGCCACGTCGAGATTGGGAACCAATTATGGAAATTAATATTTAATGGAATTAATAACTTAAGGAGACTTGGGTCGAACGTGTTAAGTTCCGAGAGATCCAAATCAAAACCTAAAAGAACAAATAGATTAAGTTTTGGATCAAACGTGTTAAGTTCTGGCGATCAAAATTTAATTTAAAAGAACACATGGTAGCTAGGAAAAGGTTCGGACCTTTGTACAAAATTTTTATGCAGTGGAACCTATAGGTTCTCGAGTAGCAACCAACAATTGGTATCGAGCCGGGTTTTGCCTCTGTGTATTTGGTATTTAGTTTAATTATGCATGTCATACATAATTTAGGCGGGTTAACAGTGGGATGTGCTAACTTTGTGGATCAGGATCCAACTATTATAGCTTTTAGTTATTATGTGTGTGATTGGACCCTTGGACATGTCAAGGGCATTTATCGTGTGTGCATGATTGTATTAAAATACAGGAGCTGTATTTAGTTTTATTAGGATTTTATTTTGATCTAGATACATGTACATTCCTTTTATGGAATATAGGATCAAAATGTAAAATTCTATTTATGTCATGATCGAATCTTGCAAAGCGTGGAACCTTCTAAGGACCAGAGGCGAGCGGAACTAGGAGCAAGATGGATGCGAACTAGATCCGGTGGCGGTGGCCAAATATGGCAGCAGCTTGGGATGACAACACATGGAGGACAATAAGTGATAAAAGCCATAATAGTTGAAAATTAAATTTTCTATTTATTGCTTTTATATTATGCTGTGTGTGCATGTTAGTTTACAAGTTTTAGTAGGCTAGCATAGTTAAAATTCCTCATTTATAAATAACTAAGTGGGAGAGATTTTTAAATAAATCTCATGGTCTCCATTACTGGTTTGTAAGTGATGCAAACAAGCTTGCGCGTTGGCTCTGAGTGCCTTCCTCCATAACGGATGAGCTTGTTTGTGGATCACTAGAACAGACTTCCATTTTTGGATGACTATAGGAAGTTAATTAAGAGCGTGTGATCTTCCCCAACGGAAGGGGCATAATCTTATTAATGAACTTAGTGTCAAGTAATGGTATACACTTAGACACATCTAATAGTATCCTCCCCATCGGAGTCACTGCTATTATTTGTGTGACCAAAAGACACCAACTATTAATTTTATTTGTCAAAAAGTTAGGTTAACAAGATAATAAAATTAATGGGAAAAAACCCTCCTTTTACAAATGTTGAATTTGTATACGTCCACACTAACGTGGCATACAAAATTCACGGTGTTTTAAGGTGTTGGTTAATTTAAAATAGTATTGTTTGAGGAATCAATATTATTCTAAATTTAGAGTTCTGACCAAAAGTTATTTGTGATTCTTAGGATGTCTTTCAACCCACTGTCCATCATACTTCAACAGAATAGACTTACTGGACCAAACTACATAGATTGGAAAAGAAACCTGGACATTGTTCTTACTGCTGAAAGCTATAAATTTGTACTGACTGAGCAATGCCCTGATGCACCTACTGGTGAATCTACCCAAGAGGAGATTGAATATTATAGGAAATGGGTAAAAGCAGATGAGATGGCGCGGTGTTACATTTTGGCTTCAATGTCAAATGTATTGCAACATCAGCATCAAGATTTACCAACGACTTATGAACAATCTCAAGGAACTCTTTGGTATCAGATAGGGCTTCTAGGCAAGAAGTCATGAGAAAGATAATGACAACCACCATGCAAGAGGGTACTCCTGTAAGGGATCATATCCTAAAGATGATGGCTTATCTGAACGAGATACGGATCCTTGGAGGAGAAATTGATGGGGAAACCCGGTCGATATGATCCTCCAAACGCTACCTAGAAGTTTTGAGCAGTTCGTCTGAACTATAATATGAATAAGAGAGTTTATTCATTGACGGAACTTCTAACAGAAGGATTATTTCGTCATAATGCTCAAATTCACTATGTTGAAAATGGTTCTACTTCTAAACCGAAAGGAAAGAAGAAGAAGAAACAAGTCGGTTTCAGCAAAGAAAGTGAATAAATCTCAGAGTACGAGGTTTAAAGCTGGAATGAAGAAGCCGAAGGGCAAGTGCTTCATCTGTAAGCAGGCAGGACATTGGAAGGCGGACTGTCCTCGTAGGAACCAAAACAAAAGTATATCTCATACTCTAGTTGTTGAAACATGTTTAGCGGTGTTATCTACCAGCACCTGGTGTGTAGATACGGGAGCCACTGATCATGTCTGCAATTCCTTACAGGGGTTCCAGGAAACCCGACGACTATCTGAAGGAGAAATTACCGTCTACATGGGCAATGCTACTAAGGTGGCAGCTGTTGCAGTGGGAGACATCTACTTATCTTTTAGTAGAAATAGAAATTTGATTTTAAGAAATTGTCTTTATGTACCCAGTTTTAGAAAGAATTTAATTTCAGTTTCTAAACTGTTTTTAGATGGATATTCAGTTTCTTTCAGTAACGATGTAGTTATTAAGAGAAATAAAGTGATTATCTGTTCTGGTGCATTAGTTGGCAATTTGTATACTTTAAATCCAATTTCTTCCACAAAGCAAAACATGGAAATTTATAACTCATCTTCTAACTCTAATAAGAGAAAAGAACCTTCGGAGATGAACTAAGCATATCTTTGGCATCTAAGGCTTGGTCATATTAACTTAAGTAGGATTCAGAGGCTTATAGCCGATGAACTTTTGAGTTCATTTGAGTTGAAAAATTTTCCAACTTGTGAATCTTGCTTGGAAGGTAAAATGACCAAGAGGTAGTTCAAGGCCAAGGGGTATAGAGCCAAAGAAGTGTTAGAATTGGTTCACTCTGATTTGTGTGGTCCTATGTCTATCCAGGCAAGAGGAGGTTTTGAATATTTTGTCTCTTTCATAGGCGATTATTCAAGATATGGATATATTTACCTAATGCGCCGCAAGTCCGAGTGCTTTGATAAGTTCAAAGAATACAAGGCTGATGTGGAGAAACGATTAGGTAAAAGTATCAAGACCCTACGATCTGATCGTGGTGGCGAATACCTCTTAGGAGAGTTTAGGAATTACTTATCAGAGGCCGGGATTCAATCCCAATTGTCTGCACCTGGAACACCCCAATAGAATAGTGTAGCAGAACGAAGGAATAGAACTCTTATGGAGATGGTTAGATCGATGATGAGTTATTCAGAATTACCAAATTCGTTTTGGGGATATGCCCTGGAAACAGCAGTGTATGTTCTAAACTTAGTACCTTCTAAATCAGTTTCTTCTACTCCCATAGAATTGTGGAATGGGCGAAAGCCCAGTCTAAGACATATTCGGATTTGGGGTAGTCCAGCACATGTGCTGAAACCAGATGCTGATAAGTTAGAATCCCGTACAGAAGTTCGCGTGTTTGTAGGATATCCCAAAGGAACGAAAGGTGATTTATTTTATAGTCCTAAAGACCAGAAGGTCATTGTTAGCACCAATGCCCAGTTTTTAGAAGAAGACTATATAATGGATCACAAGCCCAGTAGCAAAGTTGTTTTAGAAGAACTTAGAGAGGACACGTCTACTTCAGTACCAACAGTACAAGATGAAGTACCACAAGAGACTGCAACACGTGTCACACATGATACACAACCACAGACAGTGCCTCGTCGTAGTGGGAGGGTTGTAAGGCAACCTGAAAGATTCATGTTTTTGGGAGAGTCTTCGGATTTGATCCCAGGTAAACATGAACCTGATCCCCGGACATATGACGAAGCACTCCAAGATACAGATGCAGCATCTTGGCAAAAGGCGATGAATTCTGAAATAGAGTCAATGTACTCTAATAAGGTCTGGGAGCTTGTAGAACCACCTGATGGTGTAAAAGCCGTTGGATGTAAGTGGATCTACAAAAGGAAAAGAGGGACAGACGGGAAGGTAGAAACCTTCAAAGCTAGGCTTGTTGCGAAAGGGTACACTCAGAAAGAGGGAATCGATTATGAGGAAACCTTTTCACCGGTAGCCATGCTTAAGTCTATCCGGATACTCTTATCCATTGCTGCTCATATGGATTATGAGATTTGGCAAATGGATGTCAAGACAGCTTTCCTTAATGGAAGTCTTGAAGAGAACATCCATATGAAGCAACCAGAAGGGTTCATTGAAAAAGGCAAAGAGCATCTAGTGTGCAAGCTCAATCGGTCCATTTATGGATTGAAGCAAGCTTCAAGGTCTTGGAACATCCGGTTTAATGAAGTAATCCAATCATATGGATTTATTCAAAGTCCGGATGAGTCTTGTGTATATAAGAAGTGTAACGGAAATGTGGTGGTATTTCTTGTACTATACGTAGATGATATTTTGTTAATTGGCAACAATGTCAAGGTATTGTCAGACGTAAGGGTATGGTTGTCCAAACAATTTGATATGAAGGACTTAGGAGATTGTGCACACATTCTTGGGATCAAAGTTATAAGGGATCGTAAGAAAAGAATGTTGTGTCTGTCCCAAGCTTCATATATAGATACAATCCTTGCTCGTTTTAGCATGCAGGATTCCAAGAAAGGTTTCTTACCTTTTAGACATGGGGTAGCTCTATCTAAAGAGATGTCTCCAAAGACGTCGAAAGAGATAGAGGACATGAAAGCAGTTCCTTATGCTTCGGCTGTAGGAAGCCTAATGTATGCAATGCTATGTACGAGACCTGATATTTGTTTTGCCGTGGGCATGGTCAGCAGATATCAGAGTAACCCTGGACAAGGACATTGGACTGCGGTAAAGCATATATTGAAGTACCTGAGAAGGACTAGAGATTATATGCTAGTTTACCAAGCAGACGATCTGCTCCATGTGGGTTACACGGATTCAGATTTCCAATCAGATAGGGATAACAGTAAGTCTACATCAGGCTATGTGTTTACTTTAGGAGGTGGAGTCATTTCATGGATGAGTGTTAAGCAGAAATGCGTTTCGGACTCAACCATGGAAGCTGAGTATGTAGAGGCAGCTAAAGAAGCAGTATGGCTCAGGAACTTTCTAATGGACTTAGATGTGATTCCTGGTTTGCCCAAAATCATCACAATTTATTGTGATAATAGCGGTGCAGTTGCAAACTCGAAGGAACCACGAGCTCATAAGGCAAGTAAACATATAGAGCGCAAGTACCACCTGATACGAGATATCGTGAAGCGAGGAGAAGTTGTCATCGCCAAGATTGCATCAGCGGATAACCTGGCAGATCCTTTCACTAAGGCCCTTCCGGCGAAAGCTTTCGATCGGCATGTGGAGGGAATGGGAATCAGATGTATGGTAGAAGATATGGCAGCTTAGTCATTAGTATAAGTGGGAGATTGTTGGAGTGTATACTGAAAGCCTAAGCTTTGTAAACATTAATTATGAATAAAGAATCACATTTGGTCAAATTGTCTACATTTATTTGTAGTTGTTCAATTAATTTATATTGTAGATAACATAGCATGTGGTGTCATATGAAGAAGATAATGTTATCAGTACCTTATAAATTATAAACAGTAGCTCACGACCAAAATGGAAAGGAACAAACCATTAGAAGGTCGTAGTGTAATTAGGTATCAGTTTATCTTGACTGTATAATTACACTAGTACACTTAGAGTGTATTGAGTAGGACCATTTGAGGTCGTTTCTTTTATACTGATTTTATAAAGAAACAAAAACCTCGGTTATTATGGAAGTGTGTGCTCTTAATCCTAATATAATAACAAGCACATATATTTGATATTTATTTCTTTAATTTATCAATGGGTGAGATTTAGTTCGATGAATCAATAAGCCCGATAAGTTGGGAAATGGTATCACTTATAGTGTGTGTTGTTGATTATAGAAGGAAACTGTGTCCTAGAGATATTAGGTTGAGAATGTCCCCAAGAGGAGCTCATAAGGATTGTCATGTTAAACCCTGCAGGTGGACTTAGTCCGACATGACGATAAGGTTGAGTGGTACTACTCTTGGACTAAGATATTAATTAAATGAGTTGTCAGTAGCTCACTTAATTAGTGGACATTCCATATCTTAAACACAGGGAGAC
Organism: Zingiber officinale; assembly: GCF_018446385.1. Classification (NCBI taxonomy): domain Eukaryota; kingdom Viridiplantae; phylum Streptophyta; class Magnoliopsida; order Zingiberales; family Zingiberaceae; genus Zingiber; species Zingiber officinale. The sequence goes on from NC_055992.1 coordinate 128,662,280, forward strand.
TAACACACTCATAATAAGAAGGAGCCCAAAAATGAAATTTGGGATTGGTGCAGTAGTTCAATGATAGTTCTCTAGTGGAATGAATTATCATTGATAAAATTAAGTTGTGTGTTCGGGGCGAACACGGGATGCTTAATTTTATCGGGAGACCAAAACCAATTCCTCCTCTCGGTCCCTATCGTAGCCTCTTATTTGTAGAGTTCTATACCCACCTATACCCACCTTCTATTCCCACCCAATAGGGGGCCGGCCAAGCTAGCTTGGAAACAAGCTAGGGTCGGCCTAGGTATGAATTTGGGTGGCCGGCCCTAGCTTGAACCCAAGCTAGTGGGGGCCAGCCAAATTAAATTAAAAAGAAATTTTAATTTTAATTTTTATTATGTGGAAGAAATAATTTATTAAAGAGAATTTAAATTAAAATATCTCTCTTATAAAAGATCTACAAAAGATTAAAGAAAGAGATTAGATCTCTTTCCTTATTTGTAGATTGGTGAGATATTTTATTTTCTCTTTAAAATTATTCACATGATAATAAAATTAAAATTATAGAAATTTCCTTTTATTAACCATGAAGAGATTTTTAAAGAGAAATTTTATTTTTTAAAATTTCCGGAAACAAATTAGGAAGTTTTAATTTGTTTATTGAAACTCTCCTAATTTGCTCTTTTGATTGTGGCCGGCCATCACAAGTTGATTGGAAAATTTTATTTTATTTTTCTTAATTAATTCATGTCAAGGAAAATTAAGGAAATTTTATTGTAATTAAATTTCCTAATTTGCCTAGGCCAAGGAATATAAAAGAAGGGGTGAGCGTGGCTTCATGAGACACAACATCTATTATTCCTCTCCCTCTTTTGTTCCTTGGTGTGGCCGGCCATCCTCTCCCTCTCTTCCTCTTGTGGTGGCCGAACCCTTCTCTTCTATTGGAGCTTTTGTGGTGGCCGGATACTACTCGGAGAAGAAGGAGAGAAAGCTAGCATCTCTTGGAGCTTGGTTAGTATTTTGGTTTTCCTCCTTGGTGAAGTTTTTCCTTTGTGGCCGAACCTTGCTTGGAGGAGAAGAAGGTGGTTGGTGGTTTCTTATCTCGGAAGATCGTTGCCCACACAACGTTCGAGGTTAGAAGAGGAATACGGTAGAAGATCAAGAGGTTTTTCTACAAGGTATAACTAGTAATTTTTCCTTTCCGCATCATGCTAGTTATTTATGGAAATAATACCAAATACAAGAGGCTTACGTTCTAGAATTTCGAATATGTTTTTCGATATTGTGTTCTTTTGTTTTTTCTTTTCCTTGTGATTTGATTGTTCTCTTTGGTTAACCTAAAGTTATTTTAGGAAATTAAATATTAGCTTTCTATAAAAGGTTTTGTCTAGTCGGTGGTGGTTGCTCCCATATCCAAGAAGGCCATGTGCCTCGCCACGTCAGTACTGGGAACCAATTATGGAAATTAATATTTAATGGAATTAATAACTTAAGGAGACTTGGGTCGAACGTGTTAAGTTCCGCAGGAGATCCAAGTCAAAACCTAAAAGAACAAATAGATTAAGTTTTGGATCAAACGTGTTAAGTTCCGCAGGCGATCCAAAATTTAATTTAAAAGAACACATGGTAGCTAGGAAAAGGTTCAGACCTTTGTACAAAATTTTTGTACAGTGGAACCTATAGGTTTTCCGAGTAGCAACCAACAGGCGCGGCTCTCGATCTTTAACGACGGAGCTCGTCGGCGCGGATATTTATAGCCGGTCGGCGCGGCTCTCGATCTTTAACGACGGAGCTCGTCGGTCTTCGGCGCGGATATTTATAGTCGGTCGGCGCGGCTCTCGATCTTTAACAACGGAGCTCGTCGGCGCGGATATTTATAGCCGGTCGGCACGGCTCTCGATCTTTAACGACGGAGCTCGTCGGCGCGGATATTTATAGCCGGTCAGCGCGGCTCTCGATCTTTAACGACGGAGCTCGTCGGCGCGGATATTTATAGCCGGTCGGCGCGGCTCTCGATCTTTAACAACGGAGCTCGTCGGGCTTCGGCGCGGATATTTATAGCCGGTCGGCGCGGCTCTCGATCTTTAACGACGGAGCTCGTCGGCGGATATTTCGATCGGCGGCTCTCGATCTTTAACGACGGAGCTCGTCGGCGCGGATATTTATAGCCGGTTTGCGCGGCTCTCGATCTTTAACGTCGGAGCTCGACGGCGCGGATATTTATAGCCGGTCGGCGCGGCTCTCGATCTTTAACGACGGAGCTCGTCGGCGCGGATATTTATAGCCGGTCGGCGCGGCTCTCGATCTTTAACGACGGAGTTCGTCAGTCTTCGGCGTGGATATTTATAGCCGGTCGGCGCGGCTCTCGATCTTTAACGATGGAGCTCGTCGGCGCGGATATTTATAGCCGGTCGGCGCGGCTCTCGATCTTTAACGACGGAGCTCGTCGGGCTTTTAAGCCTAATTTGGACAACGTTTACCTGGCCGAATGGCACAGGGTCTTCGGAATTGAGTTTTTGGGCTCGTACAATACACCTCCGGCTGAGCAGCTCGGGGCCTTCGTCATCGAGCGCTTGGCTCCCATAATTTACCTCCTGCCGAGCGGCACGGGGCCTTTGGAATTGAGCCTTTGGCTCGGCTAATATACCTCCGTCCGAATGGTACGGGGCCTTCGATACTCGAGCCTTTGGCTCGGATAATTTACCACCGGCCGAACGGCACGGGGCCTTCGATAACCAACCGTTCGGCTATGAACACAGAATGCCTTGGGAATAATTTGTTTCCTGCGATAAAAGGAGTACAGCTATTTTGAATTTACACAAAATAGAGCAAAAGCGCACCTATCACCCAGCTCTATATGGCTGAAGGTGATTTGCACTCCATGGCCGATCCAGTATCCGACCTTCCGCATCCTTGAGGTAGTAAGCGCCCGAACGGAGCTTCTCGACCACTTCAAAGGGTCCTGCCCAGGGAGCTTCCAACCTGCCGACATCTCCGACCGGCTTGACTTTCTTCCAGTAGGTCGCCTACTTGAAAGGCTCTGGGGATCACGCGCCGGTTGTAGTTCTGTTTCATACATTGCCGATACGCCATCAGCGGGACGGACGCTTTAGCTCTTTCCTCTTCGACCAAGTCTAGCTCCATGCTCCTCCGTTCGGCGTTATCTTCATCATAATTTTGTACCCGAACGGACTCCACCCCAACTTCAATCGGGATAACTGCTTCGCCTCCATATACCAAGTGAAATGGAGTGACGTCTGTTCCCTCCTTTGGTGTCGTGCGGAGAGCCCATAGGACGCCCGGCAACTCGTCTACCCAGCTGCCTCCTTCATGGTCGAGCCGAGCCCGTAAAATTCTGAGAATCTCTCGGTTGGTTACCTCGGCTTGACCGTTACTCTGGGGGTATGCCACCGATGTGAAGTGATGCTCGATGCCATAACTTTCGCACCACTTCCCGAGCAGCTTCCCAGTGAATTGACGTCCGTTGTCGGAGACGAGTCGTCTTGGGATGCCAAAGCGGCAGATGATATTTTGCCATATGAACTTTTTAACCATCTGCTCGGATATTTTTGCAAGTGGCTCAGCTTCTACCCATTTTGAGAAGTAGTCGACCGCCACCAATAAGAACTTCCTCTGCCCGGTAGCCATGGGGAAGGGTCCCACGATGTCCATCCCCCATTGGTCGAACGGGCAGGCCACAGTTGATGCTTTCATCTCATCTGCCGGTCGGTGGGACATGTTGTGATACTTCTGACAGGATAGACAATTTGCAACGGTCCGGGCAGCATCCTTTTGAAGTGTTGGCCAAAAATACCCGGCTAGCAAAATCTTCCTGGTTAACGACCGTCCGCCTGGATGTCCACCGCACGAACCTTGGTGCACTTCTCGAAGGATGTACTCGGCATCTTCCCAGCTGACGCATTTTAGGAGCGAACGGGAGAAGGCCTTCTTGTAGAGTTGATCTCCTACGAGGGTGAACCGACTAGCCCTTCTCTTCAGTAAATGAGCTTCTTCCCGGTCGGAGGGGGTAGCTCCCGAGCGCAAAAACTCCACAATAGTTGTCCTCCAATCGCTTGGGTATGTGATGCCCTCCATCCGATCGACATGTGCTACTAAAGATACTTGCTCGATCGGCTTCTGAGAGCCGACCGAGGATAACGCGCTTGCCAGCTTAGCCAATTCATCCGCCACTTGATTCTCCGCCCGGGGGATCTTCTGAATAATCACCTCCCTAAAGTTGAGCTTAAGTTTTTCAATAACCTCCACGTAGAGCTTGAGCCTTGTACTATTTATCTCGAAAATCCCCGAGATTTGCTGAGCAGCCAACTGAGAATCTGAATAGAGGATGACCCGGACGGCTCCAACGTGCCGAGCGGCCTGCAATCTAGCAATAAGGGCTTCATATTCTGCTTCGTTGTTGGTCGCTCGGTAATCTAGCCGGACGGAGAGTTGCATCCGCTCTCCTTGTGGGGACAGCAAAACTATGCCAATTCCACTCCCGTGTCCAGTGGACGATCCATCCACGAACACTTTCCACACAGCTGCGGGTTCTGGGTCCTGCACCTCCGTCACAAAATCGGCTAAGGCTTGTGCTTTGATAGCCGGGCGGGGTTGATATTGGATATCAAATTCGCTTAGCTCGGTTGTCCATTTGATGAGCCGTCCGGAAGCTTCTGGATTTAAAAGCACTCGTCCCAACGGACTATTGGTCTTGACGATAATCGTGTGCGCCAGGAAATAAGGACGAAGTCTCCGAGCGGCCAGGATCAGAGCAAAGGCCAACTTCTCGAGTCTGGTGTAGCGGGTTTCAACATCTTTCAAGATATGACTAAGGAAATATACAGGTTGTTCCTCACCCCCCGACCGGACTAACGCTGATCCCACTGCCTGCTCGGTTGAGGATAAATAAATGTACAACGGTTCGCCGACAGCTGGCTTGGCCAGCACAGGTAGGGAATTTAAGTAGGTCTTCAGTTCTTCAAAGGCCCGATCGCAGTCTTCATTCCATTGGAACTTCGTAGCTTTGCGGAGGATTTTGAAGAACGGAAGGCTCCGGTCGGCAGTCTTGGAGATGAAGCGTGGTAGCGCTGTAATCCGACCGGTCAGCCTCTGTACTTCCCTCATGTTTCTGGGCGGTGGCATGTCCTAAAGAGCCTTTATCTTGCTAGGATTAGCTTCAATACCCCGTTCGGTCACAATATAGCCCAAGAAACGTCCTCCTTTGGCGCCGAACAAACACTTATGAGGATTTAGCTCGACCCCATATTTTCTGAGTGTACGGAAGGTTTCTTCCATATCTTTGCATAAAGTGGTCGCTCGGAAGGATTTGATGAGGATGTCATCTACATAGACCTCCAGGTTGTGTCCGATATGCTCGCGGAAGACCCTATTCATCAATCTTTGATATATTGCTCCAGCATTCTTCAGTCCGAACGGCATCACCGTATAGCAATACGTCCCGTCCGGTGTGACGAAGCTAACTTTTTCCTGGTCCTCCGGGGCGAGCGGCACTTGATGATAGCCTTGGTAGGCGTCCAGCATACATATAAGCTCGCATCCGACTGTAGAATCTACGAGCTGGTCGATTCGGGGCAGAGGGTAGAAATCCTTCGGGCAAGCTTTGTTCAGATCTCTGAAGTCGATGCACACCCTCCATTTGTTGCCCGGCTTGGAGACGAGCACCACATTTGCTAACCAGCTTGGGAATTGAACCTCCCGTATGTGGCCGGCCTCTAAGAGCCTCTCTACCTCCGCGCGAATGATAATATTCTGCTCGGCGCTGAAATCTCTTCTCCTTTGTTTTACTGGCCGAGCGTCCGGCCGGACGTGAAGCCTATGTTGGGCTATGCTAGGGGAGACACCGGGCAGCTCATGCGTCGACCAAGCGAAGACGTCATGATTCATCTGGAGGCATTTGACCACTTCTTCTTTCTGTTCGTCTTCCAGGTCGGCGGCAATAAAGGTTGTAGCCTCCGATCGGCTTGGATGGATCTGAACTTCCTCCTTTTCATCATAAATTAAAGCAGGAGGTTTCTCGGTTATGGCGTGTACCTCGATCCGTGGAGCCTTTCGCGTGGCGCTAGATTCGGCTCGGACCATTTCTGTTGGTGCAATATCCCTCAGGTCAAGGTTGACCTGGGTAACCAAGCTAAGTCTTGGTTTGGGTTTAGATGTTTGACAATAAGATATTGATTGAAGAAGAGTCAAGTAGGTCAAGGTTGACTGGATACTTGACTGGGAAGTCCTAACTGGGATGTTAGGCAAAATGAAAGACCTAGTGAGTGAAGCTAGGCAGTATGAAAGTCCTGGTGAGTGAAGCCAGGCAGAAGGAAAGTCCTGGTAAGTGAAGCCAGGCAGAAGGAAAGTCCTGGTAAGTGAAGCCAGGCAGAAGAAAAGTCCTGGTGAGTGAAGCCAGGCAGATGGAAATCCTGGTGAGTGAAGCCAGGTGAAAGTCCTAGTGAGTGAAGCTAGGCAGATGGAAATCCTGGTGAGTGAAGCCAGGTGAAAGTCCTAGTGAGTGAAGCTAGGCAGATGGAAAACCCTAGTGAGTGAAGCTAGGCAGATGGAAAACCCTAGTGAGTGAAGCTAGGTGAAAGTCCTGGTGAGTGAAGCCAGGCAAGGGAAAATCCAGATGGATCAAGGATGATCGGACATCTGGTGCTGGGAAGTCCAAGTAGGTCAAAGGATTGACTGGATACTTGGCATGAAAGAAAAGTCCAAGTAGGTCAAAGGGATTGACCGGATACTTGGCACAGAGAAAAGTCCAAGTGGGTCAAAGGGATTGACCGGACACTTGGTAAGGGAGTCCTAGCAGGTCAAGGGAGTGACTAGATGATAGGCATGACACACCAACAGGTCAAGGTTGACCGGATGTTGGTTTGGGAGGTTTGGGACTTGGTTTTGGACAAAAATCAAGTGCTGGATCGATCAGTGGATCGATCCAGACCTGTCCCAGCGAACAGAGAGCTTCTGGATCGATCCGTGGATCGATCCAGAGGTCCCAATCGATCAGTGGATCGATTGGGACGCGGCTGCTTCGCGCGATGATCCGTGGATCGATCCAGCGCTTACCTGAGCACGAGGCGCTCTGGATCGATCCGTGGATCGATCCAAAGCCTCCCGATCGATTGGGAACATTCGAATCGATCGGGATCCGACCGTTGGCGTCGTTTATAGCTGCAGCGTGTGATGCGGCAGATCTTCTCCGATTCACTCCAGATTTCTCGCCAGCTCCTCCACAGCACTCACAAAGCTCAGATCGCCAGTTCTTGAAGGATCTTGGAAGTTTTCCAAGTCAAGAGGCGGATCAAAGCCAAGAAGAGAAGCTAGGGTTAGGGTTTATACTCATTGTAAGCTTGTAAGCTTGTATCTCTTGTATCCTTTCCCTCTCTTCTTGTATTGAGTCTTGTAGGGCTTCTCCGCCCTTGGTAGTTACCATAAAGGAGAGTTTTATTTAGTGGAGGGTGTGTGTGTTGGTGTGGATCCTTGGATTAGTCACCTCTTGTGAGGTGGATACCAAGTAAAACCAACCGTGTTAGCGTTGTGTGTTTGTTTCTGTATTTTCAGCTGCACATCTTTGAAGAAACAAGCAACGCCGAGCAACGAGCGAACGCGACGAGCTATTCACCCCCCCCCCCCCTCTAGCTACTTTTGGTCCTAACAAGTGGTATCAGAGCAAGGCCGCTCTTCACCGGAATCATCGCCGGAAGAGTCAAGTATAACAAGAAAAGCTAGAGGGTGAAGAAGTTGGAGCAAATTCTTCAAGTTCAAGATTTTATCAAGCTCAACTTCAAGATGCAATTCCAAGATGGGCTTGGATTTGACACAAGGGTGGCTCCACCATACACTTCTACGAGTTTCGATTCTTGGAAATCAAGAATCGAAAATTTTCTTATGATGGAGATAGAGCAATGGTTTGCTCTCATGGAAGGTTTTGAAGCTCCCACAAATTCCAAGGGCAAAGTACTCAAAAGGAGCAAGTGGAGCAAAGACCAAATCCAAAGATGTGAGGCCAATGACAAAGTGACCAAGCTTTTGGTCAATTTATTGCCAAGAAACATCTTGGAACAAATTGGAGAGTTTGAAGATGCCAAGGAGCTTTGGAGCAAATTGGCAAGAATTCATGAGATCCCCTCCACTGTACCAGATCAAGGAGAATCCAAAGAGGGCGACTCATTGGATCAAGACCAAGAGGAGGACTCCGAGGTTGAGAGATGCTCAACCTCCGAAGAAGAAGTTCAAGAAGAAGCTTCATCTTCAAGGGAATGCAACGAAGGGAACAAGGAGGGAGCATACTCCTTGTTTCATATTCAAGATGATGAAGCCTCCACCTCTAGGATTGAGGGGGAGCAATCCTTGGTGACACCGGATCAAGAAGAAGGAGAAGCTTCTACATCCGGGTCAAGAGATGAAGAGGAGGAAGAAGCTTCTACCTCCACAAGTCAAGAAAAATCAAATGGAGGAGAATCAAGGTCCTATCAAAAGGAAGTTTCTACCTCTGGATCCAAAGAAAAAGATGCCACCCCTACAAGCAAAGGTATGAATATTTCAATTAATAATAAAAATCATATAATATGTTTTGAGTGTAGGGAACATGGGCACTACAAGAGCAAGTGCCCTAAATTGACCAAGAAGAAGGGTCAAGTGGCACAAAAGGGCAAGGCGAAGCCCAAGGAGATCATCCCCAACACAAAGAAGAGCAAGGAGCATATTATATGCTTCTCTTGCAATCAAAAGGGGCATTACCGAAGTCAATGCCCCAAGGGGAAGAAGGTGGTCAAGGCTCAAGGAGGCACTAGGCAAGGGGGAGCCTCCAAGGTAAAGAAGAAGGTAACATTTATTGAGCCTACCCCTTTACATTATGGTAAAAAGCATGATAGTTCTAACTTTTATCATTTTAATGCAATTTACCATAAGAATAGAAAGCATGAGGGCCTTAAGGAAAAACATGTGGCCCTACATGCCAAAACTACCCAACCTAAGGTTAGGAAGGTAGATAGACACTTGGGCAATAACTCTAAAGATTTTAGATACAAGCCCAAGAACAAATATGCTCATGAATCAAATGAAAAATCTAAAACTAAGGACTTAGTGATAGAAAATCAAGTCTTGAGGTCAAGACTTGATAAAATGGAAAGGACCCTAAAAAGGATGGAAAATATCCTAAAAGGGCAAAATGAGCATAGCCTAGGTCTAGGAGCACAAAGGTCATCTAATGGTCATAGAGGTTTGGGATACAAACCAAAGGCTAAGAAGGATGTGCCCTCTTACCATAGAGTTCCATATAGTTATGGAACAAACCCTAGGTCTAGTGGTCAAGCCAAGAATACTAGGGAAGTCATCCCTAAGAGTATTTTTGCAATAAATGTGACTAAGACTTCTAAGAAGTCTAAGAAAGTCACAAAGAAGGCTACAAGGGAAGCTATCCCTAGAGTTGACCTAGAAAATGTGACCAAGGCTTCTAAGAAGCCCAACAAGGTCACTAGGAAGGTATCTAGGGAAGTTATCCCTAGTGAGTACCTAGAGCATCCAAGGAGCACCAATAGGTGTTGGGTTCCTAGGAGCATCTTCTCTACCCCATAGATGGGTTAGAGAGTGTCAACTCCGATTAGAAGGGTAGTTAACCCAACTTTGAGGAAATTGACACTCAAGGAGCATTTTCAAGGTTTTAGTTAACCTTTGAAAACGAAATGGACCTATTGATTACTCCTTGAAAGAGTAAAATGTGCCTAATGGTGGAAGAATTGATTTTAATCTTAAATGGCACATATTGGGAAATTCATAAGAACTATCAAGTTGGGATTTTGGTATGTTCTTAGGCAATTTAAGGCAATCCGGGCCTTAATTCAAAAGTGCTACTCTTGAAGAAAAATGGAATATGCCAACATTTGAGGACATGTTTATTTTCAATTGGCATACATTAAATCAAGGAAATTAGAAATGCCAAATTTAGGCTTTGGCATTCTCTTGTAGCACTTTAGGGCAATCTAGGTTTAAGTTGTAAGTTTAGCTAAAACTTTAAGGATACTTAGATAGTTAATCTAGGTATATTTTATTTATGCTAAATCTTGCCATGATTGTTTGCCCATAATATGTCATGACATCATGTCTAGTTTTGCATTCATGTTTTATTATGAAAAATCCAAAAAAATACCATGTCATGACATTCATACATCATGTAGAAATAGGATATTTTCTTTTGAAAATTATTTTCTTTTGATGTATGCCATAACATAATCATGCATTAAGTTTAATTCCTTGTAATTAAGGACAAATGGCATTTAACGACACTTATTGACAAGTGACATCCTGGGTGGATGTCTAATATCTCTAAAATGCCTAGATAGATATGCATGATCCCTAGAATAGGGCAAAACCAAATTTTACATCTCACAAAGACCTCTAAGATGACTTGTATGTGTTGTGTCCACAATAGATACAAGTGAGATGTTAGGAAGATGAACAAAACTCAAGATGTTGATTTAGTGCATTCCTTTGAGTTTTAAATTCATCAAAACACATAGTTATGTGTTTTCCCATCATTGGGAAAGCTAATGTACAAGTCATGTGCATTATGCCCAAGGAACATGATGGGATATTGGTTTTGAAAATGTTTTTAAAATGTTTTTGGAAAACCTTGGTGAAGGCTATCTCTTGATAGTAATCACCATTGAATAGTTAGACACAAACTTGAAGAAAAACACTAAAGTTTTTGCAAATTTTCAAGTTTGTGTCAATCTTTGAAAATATGATGTATTTTCATAGAAAGCTATTTTTCCATGATTAAGTATGCCCTAAATAATATCTACACGAAATTTCATAATTTTTGGATTTTTGTAGAATTTTCTAGGGGTTTCTGAAGTTGACTGAAATGGAATTTCAGCAACTATCAGAGCTCCGATCGATCCATGGATCGATTGGAGTTCCTGAATCGATCCATGGATCGATTCAAACGGCAATTCCCGCGAGCAGAAGCTCGCTGGATCGATCAGCCGATCGATCCAGGGAGTCTGAATCGATCAGTGGATCGATTCAGCAAGGTTCAATCGATTGGAACCCAACTTCAATCGATCCAAGTTGCTGGTTTTGGCTGGGAAGGCCTGATTTCAGCATCTTTGAACCTATTTTAGTCTAGGTAACCATTCCAAACCCCTTAAATACATTTGTATACATACAAAGGGTGTTTTCATGTTGAAAACAAGGATGGATTGGTTAACGAAGACTAAGTAGAAGTTTAGGTTGAGGTTGTTTCAAATTTTGAATATTTGAACCTCAAAACTTCTAAATTTGGGTTTCCTAATGTTTTAGGGATTCCAAGTCATTGTTGGTGCAATGACAGAAGTTACCACCATGTCTTTAGGGGGAGGGACTCTTTAAAGACATGAAAATTATTTTTCATGAACCTTGGAAGGTGGTTAACCTTCTGTTGTGAACTTGCTCAAGGTTGAGCATTTAAACTTGAAATGGGGAGAAATGGGGAGTGGATATCCTCATTATTTCAAGTGGAAACTCAAGTGGTTGAAAATGCTCAAGGTTGGGTATTTGTCTACATTGAGGGAGAAGTTAAGGATAAATGAAGGGTATGGGACCTTCATTATCGTGTTGATCACAACGAGTGATGTTGTGAACAACGATGAGCAACTCTTCAGGGGGAGAGTCTTCAACAAATGGATTTGTTGAAGTGTGCCCAGAATTGGAGCATAGGTTGATGTGTGTCCAACGATGGGTTGATGTGTGCCAATAGGGGGAGAATGTATGGTTAAGCTTAGGCCTTCATTACCTATGGGAAGGTCATAGGGGGAGAATGAAAGGACTCATGAAAGGGAGTAAGTTAGGCTTTCATTACCTAGAGGGAGTTTGCCCTCTTAGGGGGAGAATGAAGAGCTTAATTTATGCTTTCATTACCTAGTGGCATGAAGAAGGAGGCTATGGGATTAGCCTAACTTACATATGGGATTGTAAGTGTTATTGTGGTATTGTCAAACATCAAAAAGGGGGAGATTGTTGGTGCAATATCCCTCAGGTCAAGGTTGACCTGGGTAACCAAGCTGAGTCTTGGTTTGGGTTTAGATGTTTGACAATAAGATATTGATTGAAGAAGAGTCAAGTAGGTCAAGGTTGACTGGATACTTGACTGGGAAGTCCTAACTGGGATGTTAGGCAAAATGAAAGACCTAGTGAGTGAAGCTAGGCAGTATGAAAGTCCTGGTGAGTGAAGCCAGGCAGAAGGAAAGTCCTGGTAAGTGAAGCCAGGCAGAAGGAAAGTCCTGGTAAGTGAAGCCAGGCAGAAGAAAAGTCCTGGTGAGTGAAGCCAGGCAGATGGAAATCCTGGTGAGTGAAGCCAGGTGAAAGTCCTAGTGAGTGAAGCTAGGCAGATGGAAATCCTGGTGAGTGAAGCCAGGTGAAAGTCCTAGTGAGTGAAGCTAGGCAGATGGAAAACCCTAGTGAGTGAAGCTAGGTGAAAGTCCTGGTGAGTGAAGCCAGGCAAGGGAAAATCCAGATGGATCAAGGATGATCGGACATCTGGTGCTGGGAAGTCCAAGTAGGTCAAAGGATTGACTGGATACTTGGCATGAAAGAAAAGTCCAAGTAGGTCAAAGGGATTGACCGGATACTTGGCACAGAGAAAAGTCCAAGTGGGTCAAAGGGATTGACCGGACACTTGGTAAGGGAGTCCTAGCAGGTCAAGGGAGTGACTAGATGCTAGGCATGACACACCAACAGGTCAAGGTTGACCGGATGTTGGTTTGGGAGGTTTGGGACTTGGTTTTGGACAAAAATCAAGTGCTGGATCGATCAGTGGATCGATCCAGGCTCTGGATCGATCAGTGGATCGATCCAGACCTGTCCCAGCGAACAGAGAGCCTCTGGATCGATCCGTGGATCGATCCAGAGGTCCCAATCGATCAGTGGATCGATTGGGACGCGGCTGCTTCGCGCGATAAGCGCTGGATCGATCCGTGGATCGATCCAAAGCCTCCCCGATCGATTGGGAACATTCGAATCGATCGGGATCCGACCGTTGGCGTCGTTTATAGCTGCAGGCGTGTGATGGCTGCGGCATCTCTTCTCCGATTCACTCCAGATTTCTCGCCAGCTCCTCCACAGCACTCACAAAGCTCAGATCGCCAGTTCTTGAAGGATCTTGGAAGTTTTCCAAGTCAAGAGGCGGATCAAAGCCAAGAAGAGAAGCTAGGGTTAGGGTTTATACTCATTGTAAGCTTGTATCTCTTGTATCCTTTCCCTCTCTTCTTGTATTAAGTCTTGTAGGGTTTCTCCGCCCTTGGTAGTTACCATAAAGGAGAGTTTTATTTAGTGGAGGGTGTGTGTGTTGGTGTGGATCCTTGGATTAGTCACCTCTTGTGAGGTGAATACCAAGTAAAACCAACCGTGTTAGCGTTGTGTGTTTGTTTCTGTATTTTCCGCTGCACATCTTTGAAGGAACAAGCAACGCCGAGCAACGAGCGAACGCGACGAGCTATTCACCCCCCCCCCCTCTAGCTACTTTTGGTCCTAACAATTTCCACATAGCACTTCCGAGCGGCTAACTGATCTCCTCGTACTTCACCGATTTTGTCCTCGACCGGGAATTTGATCTTCTGATAGAACGTTGACACAGCAGCTCGGAATTCGCTTAACGCCGGTCGCCCCAGTATCACGTTGTAGGATGAAGGGGAGTCGACCACCACAAAGTTTGTTGTCCTCGTTCTCCGGAGCGGTTCTTCCCCTAAGGAGATAACCAGTCTTACCTGTCCGACTGGAAGAACCTCATTGCCCATAAACCCGTAGAGGGGGGTTGTCATGGGCAGCAGCTCAGCTTGATCGATTTGTAGTTGATCAAAGGCCTTTCTGAAGATGATGTTGACCGAGCTGCCAGTGTCAATGAAGATACGGTGGATGGTGTAGTTGGCTATCACCGCTTTGATGATAAGGGCATCCTCATGCGGCACTTCAACTCCTTCGAGATCCTTGGGCCCGAAACTGATCTAGGGTCCGCTCGTCTTTTCTTGGCTGCAACCCACCTCATGGATTTTGAGCTGCCGGGCGCTTGCCTTTCTCGCCCTGTGTGAATCTCCTCCGGTCGGCCCACCCGCAATAATATTGATTTCTCCTCGGGAGGTGTTGTTTCTGTTCTCCTCTTCCCGAGCGGACTGCCTAGGTCGCTCATTAGACCTTCGAGAGCGATCTTCATGCCTTGGAGGAAAACGATGTTCGGGAGATCTTCTATATGTTCGCCGACCGGACTCTTGATGCCGCTGCCGACGGTCGGGTGAACGCGATCGACGAGGGACACCTCGCCGTACGGGATGGGTGATTGAAGGCAGGCCCCGACAGTCGCGGGTGTTGTGGGAGTCAGTATTATGAAAAGAGCAAAACATTGTGGTCCATACCCTCTTTTTCTTCATCTTTGGTCGCTCGACCGCTACCTCTTGTACCGCCGGGGACTTCGCATGATGTGCCCGGGATGCCTCAACTCTTGGTCCTCTTGGTGGCTGATGGGCAGCGGGCTGCTTCCGTTCGGCATGGGCCGGACGTTCGGCATGAGTTTCCTTCCGTCGGGCAGTCTCCGCCTCTTCCACATTTATATACTCATTCGCCCGGTGTAGCATGTGGTCGTAGTCTCTGGGCGGTTTGCGAATGAGCGCGCGGAAGAAGTCCCCTTCCGCGAGGTCTTGCGTGAAGGCGTTTACCATTGTCTCCGAGGTGGCTGTGGGGATGTCCATCGCTACCTGATTAAATCGCTGGATATACGCCCGGAGAGACTCTCTTGGTTCTTGTTTGATGGTGAACAGGCTGACGCTTGTCCTTTGATAACGTCGGCTACTCGCAAAGTGATGAAGAAATGCCTTTCGGAACTCCTGGAAACTAGTGATAGAGCCGTCCGGCAGCCTCCGAAACCACCTATGTGCAGATTCCGATAGAGTGGTGAGAAATACCCGGCACTTTACGCCATCGGAGTACTGATGCAAGGTGGCGATGCTGTCGAACTTCCCCAAATGATCGTCGGGGTCAGTCGTCCCATTGTAAGCTCCGATCGGCGGTGGTGTATAGTATTTTGGTAACGGATCCCGATGTATGGCTTCAGAGAACTGTCGGTGAACCTGCTCGGGTGGTGCGTTCGCTTGGGGAGCTTTGCCCTTCCTATGATCCCGAACGGGAGGCTCATCGGATGAAGATCCTTGCTCCCCGTGAGCGGGCGCGATTTCTGGGGGAGTACGGAAGAGTGCCCGAGGAACCCTCTGTTGAAACATATTCCGGCGATGCCTTGCGCCCTCTGGCCGAGGTTTCTTTGTTGCGCTCGCTGTGCTTTCTCCTTTGCTGCGCCCGCCTTAGCCCCTCGCCTCGACTATAGCGTCAAACTCTTCTTGTGAGAGTGCCACGGTATGTAGTCTTCCAGCCTCGTCCATTGCCTCTGCTCGGATGCAGGTGCGTTCCCACAGACGGCGCCAAATTGATCATGTCCGAATCAGGAGTCAACGGACGCTGGGGACGTGGCGCTCCCTGCTGGATCCTCGAATGCTCCGGCGAACTTGCAACAAAACCGAGCCGGGGGGGTGTTCCGACGACGGCCCTCCAACGCTCAAGTTAGGCGAAGGAATAAGAAAGTGGCTGAGAAAATGGAGACTTGTGTACCTTCGGTTGAAGAAATGGAGGCCTTATATAGACCTCTCAAAGGAGCCTGGGCACACCAATCGAAGCGATCACCTGCTTTCGACCATGCCTAGGTGTGGGCCTGTCAGAAGGGCATCCATAAGACCATACTGCTACTGTATCAACCTGTCCGTGACGTGATGGTGGGGCCTTTAATAGTGTCATCTTGAGTACAGTCTAATCATCATGCCTTTGCTGACATATCATATCCCGAGCCGAGCGAATAGGCCGCTCGGCTATCCACTGTTCCCTCGCCACGATTCCGGCCGAGCGGACACCTCCGCTCGGCCATTCTATCCTCGGCCGAGCGGACACCTCCGCTCGGCCACTCGGCTCCAGTTCTTCTGCTTTGGCGTCGGAAACTCAAACCTTTGGCTGGGGTAATCTCTGGTTCCGCTTGGACGGGACCTCATCTGTGGGTCCCCCATTCTTACCGCCGGATCACTAATATTAGTGAAAAACATTGGGTGCCTCTAGGTCTATAATCCATAGCATATTGAGAAGATTGTAATCCAATTATGTCTTTATACTCTATTATCTGGAAGTCTTTATATAAGATATTAGTCTACTGTTTAGAATATCGAATTTAATCAGAGTAATATGTTATTGATCAATATTGAATAACGATGAAATACTCATATTGTAATAAAATAAAATGTTCATATTATAATAATTATGAACTATAGTTACTACAATATAATGCTATTGACCTGAGTATTTTTTTTTTTAATCATAACTAATATAATAGCATCCAACAAGAGTATTTTTTTGAAATAAAAAAAATAATACAAGATGAGGTATTGCCTTAATGATAAATAAAAAGAGAGTATTCTATTGAAGATTCTAATAAAATAGACTTTGGTCTTCCGGGGCACGGTACGATTGAAAGGGACATAGCGATATACCATATAATGAGGATTTGATTCTCTCACAAAACATATTAAATGCACATGGCTCTAGAATTTCATAGTATATTTGGATGAAATTTTTTGATTTCCCAGTTGGTTTCCTTTAAAATTTGGTTGGTGTGATTCATGGAATGCTTCCAGAGAGTGTCAGGAAAATACATTTAATTGCACAATCTTTAAACAATTAGTAAAATATTATAAATTAACATTATTAATCATTAGTTGCAGGCAATTTTAAAAGTTTTCGTAGAAGCATGTTTTCAATTCTATTATATATATATATATATAGAATTTTAAATCAAATTAACTCACTCATAAATTAAGGTTTTTAGGATGATTTACTTGATTAAGATGATCTCAATATTAAAAAATAATAATTGTATTTAAAATATTAACCTGAAAAAGATTTTTTTCCCCAAAAAATCTAATTAAAAATATCATAATGTTTTTAAAAAAGGGGAACACAATTTTGGCGGGTCCTTATTAAAATTATTTCGCCTTTTTCTTCTTTTGTTCCGTCCAACTGCACGCAAGGACAGGCCAGTGCAGAGAGGTTTTTACTCTATTTCCTCGCTCTCACAAGAGGCAGAGGAAGGGGAAGAGCCAAGAAAACAGGAAGAGAGATGGCTTTTAGGCTGACCTCCTTGAAGGAGCCATTCCTCTGCTTCACTCTCTGGGGCAAAAGGAATGCCGAATTGCGCAGGGTTCCCATGACTTCCACCATCCCCTCCGCCGTCGCCAAGTGAGATTCTTTCATCATCCTGATCTCCTCGTTATCTCGAATGTAGCATCTGATCCTTACTCCTGCCCGTTCTCCATTCCGCTTTCGCTGTGTTGCTTATGAATTAGGATAGCTGCCCTTGTATTGTAGACATTGATGAAACTCAGCTAAGGGTACAGCATTGGCACATCATGGTTGTGTTGTGTACCAGATTATAGTTGGTGCCAAGACATTTGCATGGTCGTCATTCAGTGTTTTCTGTGTAATCCTGCGAGCAGACATTCTATTATTTCTGGCATAATTTAATGAAATACTGCGCAGGCTCGTGATCAAAGAAAAGGAAGATTTGGGAATTTTAACCCTCACCTCTCATCAGACATTCGGTGGTTTTTAACTCAACGTGAATTTAATTTGTTGCCTTTCTTCCAAAAGAATCGATTCTTAGCAATTTTTCTTGATTTATCAAACTGCATTTTCCTGATTAACCATGGTGAATATTTTCGTTTCATATGTTCTAAGTTATTTCATTTGTCAGTGGTCAGTACCATTATCAGTGCATCTAAAAAAATGTCTTAATTTAATCTTGTTCATCCATGAAAACTTAATCTATGATGGTTTACATATGATCTCCTGCCAATTATGTACATTTTCTGAGCTTGAGTTGTTCCTCTAGGGTGGAGACGCCCAAAAAACTCTTCACGCCTCGCGCGGTGCATGTCCAGATCACTCATTCCTTGCCTCCTCAGAAGATTGAAATTTTTAAATCATTGGAAGGTTGGGCAGAGGAAAACATATTGGTGCATTTGAAGCCTGTTGAGAAATGTTGGCAGCCACAAGATTTTCTTCCAGATCCTTCATCAGAGGGGTTCAATGAAGAGGTTAAGGAACTGAGAGAGCGGTGTAAGGAGATTCCTGACGACTATTTTGTTTGCTTGGTGGGAGATATGATCACTGAAGAAGCTCTTCCTACATACCAAACAATGCTAAACACCTATGATGGTGTCAGGGATGAGACAGGAGCAAGTCTTACCTCATGGGCTCTCTGGACTAGAGCTTGGACTGCTGAAGAGAACAGGCATGGAGATCTTCTGAACAAGTATCTATACTTGTCTGGAAGGGTAGACATGAAACAAATCGAGAAGACAATTCAGTATCTTATTGGTTCTGGAATGGTAAAATTTTCTTAACTAGCTTTCGATGGTTTTGCATATTCAAACTGTGTTTTGGGATTTGATTGTGCAATTGCATTTGCAGGATCCAAGGACAGAGAACAATCCATATCTTGGTTTTGTTTATACATCGTTTCAAGAACGGGCGACCTTCATCTCCCATGGAAATACTGCCCGGCATGCTAAGAAGTATGGAGATCTCAAGTTGGCACAAATATGCGGCATTATTGCATCAGACGAGAAGCGCCATGAAAGAGCATACATTAAGATAGTTGAGAAACTGTTTGAAATCGACCCGGATGGCGCTGTTCTTGCATTTGCTGACATGATGAAGAAGAAAATTTCAATGCCCGGTCATTTGATCTACGATGGCTACGATGATAAGCTCTTTGAGCACTTCTCATCTGTTGCCCAGAGGTTGGGTGTTTACACAGCTAAGGACTATGCCGACATACTAGAGTTCCTTGTCGCGAGGTGGAAGGTCAGCGAGCTAGCAAACCTCTCCGGGGAAGGTAACAAAGCCCAGGACTTTGTCTGCACTTTAGCTCCAAGGATCAGAAGGCTTGACGAAAGAACTCACGGGAGAGCCAAGAAAACAACAGCAATACCCTTCAGTTGGATCCATGGCAGGGAAGTGCAGCTCTAATTCAGTTGCTGTTCTTAGAGTTCCAAGTAAGTTTTAGCATCAGGTTCATGCTATGATTTTCTTCTGTTGTTTTGATGTCGATCGATTTAGGAAGGGGATACTCTTCCAAGGTATGTTAAATATATCTTATGGCTTGTGCTTAATTCAAACTGTCGAACTATTCTTCTTTGGGGGAGCTTACTAGATTTGTCGAAAGAAAAGGATGTATCCCAAAATATGTCATAGGATTTGCACCAAATCTATAGACTTATTGATGGTTCACCAACCAAAACACAGCAATTCAAAATCGAGATGTATGACAATTGCTACAAAAATGACACAAAACTTGAGAACAATGCATACATAAAGACAAGATCACGCCCGTAATTTTATAATGAAATAGTCACTTGCACCAGCCGAAGCACCAATAGCCCTGTTAAAGACAGATTGGGGAAGCTTGAGTAACAATATGATGAGAACAATCTTACTGAGAACACAATGTAGTATAGATGATCCTCGATGTTTGACTAAATCAGAATAGGTTGTATGGCACCTACCGAGGATTTTTGTGCATGTCCATTACAATCAACATGAGTGGTTTCACTAGACATACTGGCAATTGTAGTTGCTCCAGCTTGTTTTTCTTCCCTCACTTTGTCAAATATAACTGTAAAACCGTCAGCTGAAGAAGGATTGCTCACATCCCAATCTCCAAACTTAGGCACGATCGAGCCTCTCTTGATCTTCTAGTTAAACAATTTAGAAAGTTGTTTATATTCTCACACACATTATACTAAGGAAACAGATGTGAAAGGGCTTGCCTTATTATCATCTTCGATACCATTCGTCCTTGATCTCCTTGCAGATTTTGAAATAAATGAACTGCTACTGCTTGACCAACTCTGGTGAAGTGGTGAGTGGCTATTCTTGTAGTTAGACGAACCACTCCTTCTACTAGCCATTCTACGGTGATTGCCTGATGTTTTTTGATCCTCGTGGCGGTGATTAGCTGAAACTACAGTGTGAGATGCAACGTACTGATCGGAATTCAACATGGGCCATGAAGTTGATAAATCTAACCTTCTCTCTTTATGTGCACCTCATCCTTGAGCTTTGTGGCCTCCGAATAACTTGCGGTTGCAGGTGATTGTGCGAGTGACATATTGGCGGAAAATGCTTCGGGATTGTCATAGGGGTCGTGTGGATTGATCATTTCCCTTTCAGTTCTACTACCCTTGCGAACATCGTCAAAACATTGAGAATAAGGAAAAGTTCTATCCCAATTCCCAAATTTAGGAATAAGAGTGTTTTCCTGCAAAGAATAGAAGCCAATTGCTTCATTTCATCTTTAATATATAGAACAGCATAGAACCCTGATCGTCTCTACAATATATAATTCACATCGCGAGAGATGACTCACCGACATTGAGAGAGCCGTCGACTCAAAAAAATTAAACAAGTAGGGAAGAAGAGCGTCTCAACGGCGTAAAGGAGCCGCCTTTCTGCTTCCGCTCGCCTCGACGTCTTCCTCTTCCCTTGGAGGAACGCAGTGGGCCTGCCGGCAAGCAGCAGAGAAGTGTAGCGAAGAGAAGGTGAGTTGACTCGGTGACGAGGAACCACCGAGTTCGACTCGGAGCGGCCCCTTTTATAGCATTTCAAGAAAAATAATGCAATGCAATTCCTTCGACAGAAAGAAAAGTGTTGAGAAAATTGTATTTTATATATATTTCTCTGGAAGGACAGTTGGTGAATAAGTAAAGTATTTATTTTTCTTTCTTAATAGTGGTTCACTAAAATAGGAGGAAGATTTTATCATAATTTTCTTGCATATTTGTAAATCAATTAGTATTGTGTTTTCTAAGAAGGCAACTAATTATCATTATCACAAATAATCTGGGAAGATGAAAAGTAACGAGAATTCGGACAAAATGGCATTACATAGATATAATTAAAAAAATAATTAAGCGTTGAACCTAGGTGATCTGTCTTAGTAAAGTTTTCCATAGGTAGAAAGTACATATCTATCCTGACAGTCAGATTCTGAGATTTACTGGTTGAGTCTTGAAATTTAGATTTCTGATCTATCATGGAAGGCTTTAATCGTGACACCCTGCCCTTACAATAACATCATATTATGTTCCACCTTCACCTTTAGCACCCTGTCAATTCATCTCTAGATTAATATTGAGTAAGTAAATTAAGAATAACTATTAGTCTAAGACACTTCAAGTTTTGATCTAAAATCTATGACTTAATCACTGCACCGTCTAAGGGAACGACAACATCATATTAGACATGACTGTAGAAAGGAGTGATGGGCGGAGTTGTGTCTGCGGCCGGAGTCAGGAGAATGGGAGGAGGCATTAGAACTTAGAAGATGTCGAGGATCTCAAGGATTTCGCGGTTGCAGAGAGGGCAGCTGCCACGGCTGATCCAGAGCTCGCGGGAGCAGGTGCGGCAGAAGGTGTGGCCGCAGGGAATAAATGCGGCTCCTTTGTGTCTCACCATGCACACGCAGCACATGTACGACATGACCCCGCCGCCGCTCTCGGCCTCGGCCTCCATCACCGCCTCCACCGCGGCTGCCGCCATGGGTAACCTCTCCCTCTCGCTTCCGCTCCATTGACGGTCGGTTTGCTCCAGTAACGCCATCAAGGACACTCTAGCCGGCTCCTCTGCCTCCTCCTCGGGCACAGCAGCTGGGATTGGCGACACCGCAGCACCGCTCGAATCGGCCGAGGGAACTTCCGGTTGTGATGTGGCCTCTACCGCCACGACAGTGGGTTCTGGGACGGCGAGATCTGAGTTAAGGTTGGAGCGTGAGGGGGAAGGGGAGTCGACGGGGTCGGGGTTCGAGATCGGGAGAAGCTGGTCAGGGGAGGCGGCGCCGTCACTTTGGAGGCGGAAGCGGTCCCTCAAAGTCTTCCATGAGGCGCCGTTACTGGAGTCCCCTTCCGCCGCCACGCTACTCGCCTCGTGCTCCTGTAGGATGACACCGAGAAGCGTCCTTCCGCTGGCGTCATGTCCGCCACCGGCGGCAGAATATTCCCCCTTTTCGCACCTGATAACCGACTCCAGCGTCAACGATTCGCGGCCGGAGAGGCGCGTCGCCTCCTCCTCCTCCCGTAGCTTTAGGAGGTCTCCGAGACTAGATGAATCATTGATGGATAATTGCTCCGACAGCGTCACGCTTCGCCGAATCTCCCTCCACTCCATCTAAAGATCCACTCTTGATCACCGATCTCCAGAAACTGCCCTTCCCTCCGGCCAAGTGCCGACGAACCTACAGCAAAAACCCCAGCGATCGAGCTCCAACACCAGGTTTTATGTGACCTTAAACTAGAAAGAGTACTCCTCGTTCATTCAGTCGCGGGCGAGCATTTCTTTCTAGCATCGATGTTTAAGCGGCCTCAATCACCATTTTCCTCTAATCAACTGCAGAAACAGACAAAAAACAGACATCAACGCAGGAGACAAGATCGACAATCACAGCCAGAGACGACAAAAAGGAGCGATCAATGATTAAAAACACGCAAGCTTTTGGAATCGGCGCCGTCCAATCCGAACCCTTCTCCTCCTCCTACTCCGGATAGAGCCTTCCACGCTCACCGATCACAACGTCGTCGTAAAACTTAAAAACGCGGCGAAGTGCGGCCGGACGGAGAAGCGTGCCCTCACCGATCACAACGTCGTCGTAAAACTAAAAAACGCGACGAGAGGCGGCCGGACGGAGAAGCATGCTGTACCCCTCTTTCTCCCTCCTCGCCAAGACGAGCCGTACAGCTGCTGGAGTCGTCGGCCGTTGACTTCCCCTAGCGCCGACACCCGACCGTTACGCTACGCCTATCGTCACGCCTCAAATCATTGTGCCCGCGTGCCGTTATGCCACGCCCATCTTGATCGTAATGGGCCGCTACCTCTACATCAAATCATGAATCGCCACGTGCTTCTGCGCCTCCAATAATTATTTTTAAAGCTAGATCACACCGTCAGGGAGGATTTGGTTTACATATATTTTTATTTCTATTTTTTGAAAAACACATATGTTTTAAAAAATAATGTTTAGTTTATATTTTTTATATAAGTATTTTTTAAAAAAAATAAAAAATATTTAAAAGTCTTTTTTTATTTATACACGTTTTTTTTTTGAGAAAATGAAAAAGAAACAGGATTACCAAACGCTCTCCTAGCTTCACTAATGAAAGATCGGCTGGTTTTAATTTTTAATGTTAAAATTTTAGTTCTTAAAGGCGAGATTTCAATTTACGTTAAATGAAAATTAGAGAACTAAAAAAAAAGTATATGCTCTTTGTCAAAGCTACTGGATTGGCGGTAGGAGAGCTTTAGGTATGGAATAATTTGATCCCAAATCAAATGGAAGTAAATAACAATTAGTATCATTGAGTTTTTTATAGTTCAGTTAGCACATCAATAATCTCAATTTAATGAATCTACAATATCAATCTTCAATTAAGAGACTATCTTACCTAAACTAATTAAACTTTAACAAGAACTACATTTTTTCCAGTTTGGCTAGTGAAGAAGAGTATTTATTTATGCACCTTACAAAGTAAGGGTGTCTTTAATCCCAAATTTATGAGAGATTTGTAAAATCTAAAAACTTAAATAAAAATTTTTAAATCATTATAGAGATGAGGTTTTAGATTTATAATTTAAGAGCAATAGTGAAATTCAAACTTGCTATTTTATCTTGAAATTGATTCAATATACATGAAACCATACAACTCATGGTATGAATTGGATCACAAAAAATTTATTTAGAGCTCTAGCCATTAGTGATATTTCAATAAATTTTCATATTATTGATATGATATATTGGGATCGATACGAGTTATGAAGAGGGAGTGAGGGTGATATGGCAGTCCAAGTTAGGATGGATGAGCATTCCATACCTGGTTTTGTTGGTTGCACAGCCTCAAAGTTCTCGAATCTTACCCGTGAGGCCCTATAGCAGGACATCCGGATAAGGACCGCTGGTTGTGGACCTGGTCGGATATAGTGGCTTTAGGGTTTTACTCTGAGATGAAAGAGGTAATACGTTCGGTTGGTTAAAGGTCGGCCGAGTTTAGCAACACTTAACCTCCTAAAGCTCTTTATATACGATCGATCAAATAAAGGCCGGTCGAACGTAAGGCTCCCTGTGTACACCCGGCCGGGCCAAGGCCGGGCAAGCTTAAGGACACTTAGCCTATTAAAGCTCTTTATATACAATCGGCCGGATAAAGGTCGATCAAACGTAAAGCTCCCTATGTATGCCCGGTCAGGCCAAGGCGGGCAGGCTTAAAGACACTTAACCTATTAAAGCTTTATATACGATCGTTCGGATAAAGGTTGGTCAAACGTAAGGCTCCCTGTGTACGTCTAGCCGGGCCAAGGCTGGGCGAGCTTAAGAACACTTAGCTTGTTAAAGCTCTTTATATACAATCGGTCGGATAAAGGCTTGTCAAACGTAAGACTCCCTGTGTATGCTTTGTCGGGCCAAGGCTTGGCGGGCTTAAGGACACTTAGCCTATTAAAGTTCTTTATATACGATCGGCCGGATAAAGACAGATTGAACATAAGGCTCTTGGTGTATGCCTGGCCGGACCAAGGTCGGACGAGTTTAAATTACTTGATGATATATTACTCCTAAAATAAAGTTCTAATATACATAATTTATCATATGGCTTCTCAAAGGGATCTCTGGCATGCGGTGTGCACTATATTATTCACTAAACAAATCTTTACAATATTTAACATATGACAGAGCAGATGGATACAATGGCACATCAATATGACCGGCCTTAAGGAGTAATTGAGATATACTCAGCAGACAACTTTTGATAACATTATAACAGATTATCAGACCTTGTCGGGGAATATTCCTTTGAAGCATTCTCCGAAGGTTATTACATTTCTCCTAAACTAGGTGATCATGACAGCATATTCCTCTAACCGCCTCAGCAATGACATGAGATATAAATGACAAAAGAGATACATCAATGGGTAGATAAAAGATTCCTCGAACCATTATCTCACCATGACCAGACTATACTTTTTCGATCACCTAACAAACTCTGACATCGGGGACCACCTCACGATTGCAGAGGTTATGTGAGGTAGTATAAAAAGGGATCCTCTCCGTTGGCAAAGTACTCAAACCTCTGCATCTCAACCCTACTCTCTTGAGAATGTTTTCTCTACTATTCTTCATCCACTTTCTGGAAAGGATACTGACTTGAGTATTGGAGGACCTAACCAGGGATCCCCACCCCGGTCTTGAGTCACTAATCCTTTGTCAGATTGTCGGATTGTACGTAGAATCGTGAAAGAGCTTTATCACCGATTGAAGAGCTATTCCGCTAGTCAACAAACCATCAACTTGAGTCAACGCGTCATCTCTCTAACTTTTAGACAGGATCATAGATCATAAAAAAAAATCTCATTTAAAATGTAAACTAATCCTATCCGAGAGTCGAGGCGGTGGACGTTGGGGGTGTGGCACTCATGTTGACTGGATGTAGACTTCGCACACTAAGACCTGCAACTACAAAACGTCAGTACCGAACAAGGGAGGGGTTCCCTGGCATTGACCCTCCGACGCTTAAGTCAGATCTCCCGCGGAAGAAGTAAGGAAGCAAAAAAACAAACGAAAGTGGCGGAGTAACAGTAGCTACAGTAGAATCGAGCATACCTCCGTCGAAGCTTGGGGTCCCTTATATAGGTTTCCCGGGAACACGCGTGCATGCTTCTCGAGGCATGCACGCTGTTGGTTGCTACACCTGGATTCCGTTCTGTTTCCCCTGTACAAAAATTTGTACAAGCACAGAACTTAACCTAACTACCCCTTTGCTCTACTGAAGTTAAACTTGAATTGCAAATGATGCTTAACATTATTAATCCAAGTTGCTCTTTAGAAGTTAAACTTGAATTGGAAATGATACTTAACATTTTTACTCCAAGTTTAACTGATGTGATCTTCCTAAGTTAAACCATATTACAGAAGTTGATTAAATATTTATTTCAAAGATTGGCTTCCAGGTTAAACATGGCGATGCACTAGGCCTTCTTGATTATAGGATCATCCACCACTTCCTAGACAAAGCCTTTCAAAGAAATTAGATATTTAACTTCTTACAGTAACCCTAGGCTTAACTACAGAGACCACAATAGAAACACAAGATCAAAACGTAAAATTGATAGCACAAAATTGAAACATAAAATCGCTAGCTTCTTGTATTGGTGTTTCAGAATCCATGCAAAGAAAAATAACTAATTAATTCAAAGCAGAAACCATTAATTAGTTATACCTTTCTTTGTAGCTAATAACCTCTTGATCTTCTGTTGTATTCCTCTCCTCCTCTTGGACGTCGTGTGGGTGACGATCTACCAAGATAACTCCACCCGAACCACTTCTTTGCCTCCAAGAAAATCGGCCACCAATAGATGCCAAAATAGGAAATTTCCTTCTCTTATTCTTCTCCTCTAAACAACCAACCACCAAGGATCTCTTCTTTTCTTTTTCAAGTTTCGGCCACCAAGATGAGATAGGTGTCAACCTTAGAAAGAAGAAAGTGAAGAGAAGAAGATGGTGCCACCGGCCTAAGAGAAGAAACAAAGTGAGAAGAGGAAGAGAGAGGGTCGACCACAAAAGAAGAGAAGAGAGGAGGTAAGGCTTAAGTTGTGTATCTCATGAGGCACCCTCTCCTTCTCTTTTATAATCCTTGGTCATGGCAAAAAAGGAAAATTTTAAACATAATTAAAACTTCCTTATTTATGGCCTCCATTTAAAAAAGAAAACTTTAACAACAATTAAAATTTCTCTCTTTTAAATTTTCTATGTACATGGCAACAAAAGAAAAGTTTTAAAATTAATCTCTCTCTTTTAAAACACGTAGACAACTACAAAAAAAGGAAAGATTAATTAAAACTTCTCTTTTTAAATCATGATTACAAAAAATAAAAGTTTTATCAAAAATTAAAATCTCTCTTTTAGATAACTACAAATAAGGAAAGATTTTAACAAAATTAAAATCTCTCTTTAATCCTTTGTAGATAGTTATAAAAGGAAAGATTTTAAAATTTTAAAACTTTTTTTTAAAACCATTAGGATGGCTATAAAAAGAAATTTTTAACACAAAATAAAAAAAACTCCTTTTATTCTTCATGTGGTCACTAAAAAGGAAAGTTTTAAACAAAAATTAAAACTTCCTTTTAACTTATGTGGCTGGCCACATCTTGGACACCAAGATGTGCTTGGGGCCGGCCACCTCTTGGACTCCAAATAATGCTTAGTTGGCCCCCCTTGCTCCAAGCAATGATGTGTCCAGCCCATTACTTGGGTAAGAAGTGGACTTTGTGGATACAATGCTTTATAGAGGCTACAACAGCGACCGAGAGGAAAAACTAGTTTTAGTCTCCCGATGAGCTTGAGCTTCTCGTGTTCGCCCCGAACACTCAACTCAAGTTCATCAATAATAACTCATACCACTAAAGAGTTATTATTGAACTACTACACCAATCCCAAATTACATTATGGGCTCCTTCTTATTTATGAGTGCATTAATCTCTCTGTGTTTAAGTTATCAAATATCCATTAATTAAATGAGTTACTGACAACTCACTTAATTAATATCTAGCTCCAAGAGTAGTACCACTCAACTTTATTAGCATGCCGGACTAAGTCCACCTACAGGATTTATATGACAATCCTTATGAGCACCTCAAAGGGACATCATCAACCTAGATTATTAGGACACAGTTTCCTTCTATAATCAACAACACACCATATAAATAATATTATTTTTCAACTTATCGAGCCTATTGATTTATAGGACCAAATCTCACCCATTGATAAATCAAAGAATAAATACTAAGTATACGTGTTTGTTATTATATGGGGATTAAGAGTACGCACATCCATAATAACAGAGGTTTTGTTCTTTTATGTAGTCAGCATAAAAAGAAACAACCTCAAATGGTCCTGATCAATACGCACATAGTATACTAGTGTAATTTTATAGTTAAGATAAACTAATACCAAATTACACTGCAACCATTCCAATGGTTTGCCCCATTTCATCTTAGTTACGTTGTGAGCTACTTTTTTTAATTTATAAGAAATTGATAACATGATCTTCTGTGTGGCTCCACACACTATGTTATTTACAATATAAATTAAATGGACAACTACATTTAACATAAATGTAGGCATTTAACCAATGTGGTTTTTATTTTAAAATAAATATTTATAAAAAAATTAGCTTTTAGTATACATCCTAACGCACGCATCCCAAAGATCTTCCTGATAAGACGTGTCAGGAAAGTGTCCCTGACATCATATCTCAACAGCATGAGCATATCCTGACAAGACAGTGGAAGTTTCCGTCATACGATTCTCTGTCTGACCATGCCGCCCACTATGTTGTATGTCGGTGGCACGAGTCCCTAAGAGGATAGCGGTCGATCCTCATTTTGCCTGTTACTGGGCCGAGCAAGATGGCCGCTCGTCCAGCCTTCATATGTCGTACTCTGTCGCTCTGCCCTTCGGCCGAGCGATGTATCCGCTCAGCCCACGTCCATTGTTCGCGCCGAGCGGGTTGTCCGCTTGGCTTATGCTCTGCTGGTACATGGGTTTTCTTAGCGTCGGAAGCTCAACTCGATGGTCGAGCTATAATACTATCAGGTCAGGTCTTCCAATCGGGCAAGTAGGTTGCCCCGAGCGGATGATGGTATGAGGGCGTTGACTGCCTTCACTTTGACCTTCCACGTGGTCGTGACCCCCTACGGGGCGGGGGCCCCACCTTACCACCGGATCACGTGTCTTCCCCTCAAGTCTAATCAAAGGAGGTTGCAAGTCCGACTGACTGGACAGTTGAGTCCGGAGATTGGCGGGCCGATCGGCCATAATATTAATTAGCTCCGAGTGTCGGCCGACCCAAGGGCTGACCCTTAAGGGCGATCGACGCTTCACGTGTTCGCACTTGGGAGAATTCTTCATCTGCACCCCTGGGCCGAGAGCAGTCAAAGCTAGCGTCATCCGAATCTCCTCGGAATTCATGCAAATCACCTCATTAAAGCTAAGCACGCGCCCACACCTGATAATGACGCCCCTTAAATGCCGCCCTGTGGGAGCGTGCCATGTGTCACCACCGCAATCGCTGCACGTCCGAGGTGACAGCTACTGATGTGATGCTTGACGATTTGAATTCAACGGCCGGATTTGTGCTTCGGTCGCTAAGACCTAGATCCGACGGCTTCGGTCGCCCGAGTCCTATCTTTATAAAGCCATGGCACCGCCTCCTTTTTTTCACTTTGCGGCTTCTTCCTCGAGAGCTGTCGGCGACTCTGACCAATGCTCCAGTGACTCCCCGCCTTCTCCCGCGATGACTCCTCCTTTTTGTAAGCTTCCTCGAACTTCCCTATCATTGGTCTTTCGCAGTCCCATCCTTCTTGTCCCATGCCTCGGTCCGGCGTCTGTTGTGTTTTTCCCCTTTTTGGTCGACCTCTCTATCCTTCCTTCTTTTTCGGCAATGGCTAGTTCGCCGCCGGCAGACCCTGCTCCCGGACTCTGGTATACCATAATGGAGACCAGGTTTGATGCGGGTGATGCTGCGAGCCTCATAAATGCCTTTGACATTCCTTCTGACCACGAAATAATTCTGGCCTCTCCATTTGATCGGTCGAACGGCCCGCCGAACGACACAATCTGTCTGTTCAGAGACTAGTTTGTGGTCGGCCTCCGATTCCCATCCACCCGTTTATACTCGAAGTTTGCAATTACTTCCGTGTCCCCCTCCCACAGCTCGTCCCTAACTCCTTTCGCCTTCTATACGGTGTTGTTGTGCTGTTTCGGCTGCACGACATCCCCTTAACTCCTCGAGTCTTCCATTATTTTTATTATCTCAAGCAATCTGAGCTGGGGACCTTCCTCTTTCAGTCTTCGATCGACCTAGTATTTTTTGACAAAATGCCTACTTCCAACAAGCATTGGAAGGAGTATTTCTTCTATATGAGACTTCCCGAGCGGTCGAGCTTCCGGATAAAATGGCAGGTCGGACTGCCCCCTCAGCTAGATCTAAAGAGATACAAAAGCCGACTGGATTATCTTCATGCCGCGAACATGCTAGCCGACCAAAAATATGAAATCCACAAGCTGCTATTGGAGGGTGTTTTGTATATCTTCAGGCTCAGTCCGATCCACACGAGGCTCCCGAGCAGCTTAGGTATGGAATTCCTCAGCTCTTTTCCTTTTTATCTAACTAATTTCCTTTTTTCTTTTGCAGCCGACATCATGATGTGGGCACGAGCTACCGATATAATGAAGCTTAAGGACACCGAGATTGGCATAGTCGCTGAGAAGGAAATGGCGAGCCTAGGCCTGACGCCGGTCAGCTCGCACGAAGGTACGCTTGAGAGCGAGGGCGCGCCAGCCGTAGGCAAAGGCGCTACTGATTGGACTACCTGCTTAGAAGGGGCGGGTGACCTACCTCCTGGCGTGCCGCCCGCCGCTCGGACCGAAGGCTCGGATTCTGAGGGTGATAGTCTTCCACAATACGCGTAAGGGACGTCGAACAACCACATCGTCCCGCTCTGCCACTTCAACGGTGCTGGTCCCAGAGCAGGGGCACCTCATCTCCCGTGGGCGTCTGCGAAACAGTAGAGGTCATTTCCTCCGACCAGACCCCATCACTTTCCGATCTACTGCCCGAGCCCATTGTGGTAGAACCGATCGCGTCCTTGCCTCCTCGTCGGAAGATTCTGCGGTCCGACATCCTCCCGGCTTCAACCGGTCAGTCCTCTGGTCTCGCGGCGTCTGCTCAATCGGCCCCGAGCGGTCGCTGATCTGTGACAGCCATTCTCCACCTCCCAACGAAGGAGTACTTGGCAGTCGGCGTTCGACCGCAAATTATAGAACATCCGATACTCATCTGCGGGCCGCTCGCCAAGGTTTGGGAGGAGGCTAGAGGATGTGCCACAACAATGCCTCCAGGTTTGCTCGCCAACAGACACCTGTAAATGTCCACCGGGGTATGTATACAATGATCAATTTATGGTTTTACCTCCGTTCGGCATTAATATTCTCCCGTTCGACTGCAGTACTGGGTAAAAAGCGTAGCGATGTGCCAGCGCCTGGTGCTTATGGAGGATGAGCTCAAGAAGCTCAAGATTTCTGGTGGAGCATCCTCATCCCAGGGCCTTCAATTGTCGAACTGCAGGCTGACCTGGCCAAGACCAATAAACTTCTGGAGGTTGAGCTAAAGACATCCGCCGGTCAGGCAATTATGCTGAGCCAGCTCAAGGCATAGGTGAAGTCCTACGACCAGAAGATTTAGCTGGCTACAACAAGGAAGAACCGAGCCGTAGCTGAAGAATCAAGAGGCTCATAATCTGGCTCAGAAGCTCAAGAATCTCAAGGACTGTATGATCACCAAATAGGACAGTCGCTCGACTGAGGTAGCTTCTCTTCGAGGGCAGCAAAAAATCCCTTGAAGAAGTTTTAGACGCCTCCCGCGCTGCCTTAAAGAAGTACCAGGAGGGCGAGCCGATCCACTTCGAGGCAATGAAGCAGGAGTATCTCCACTCAAAAAAATTCACGGACAAAGTTGTCCATCGTGTCGTTCGGTCTTTTGAACTAGATATTACCAGGACGCTCAACCAGTTGAAGGCGAACGGGCATCTCCTAGAGGCTCTGACGGACGGCGTCATCAACTGGCAGCAGCTGAATGACTCGATGCCCGACGAGGTTTTTGACTATCTTGAGTGAGGAGGGCTTTGTAAAAAATTATTTTGAAGTATGCATGTATGCCCGCCATTCGGCGGGGCTATCCTTTTGTGCAATGAACATTTACCCGTTCGACGAAATTTTCCTATTCATGCCACTCCTTTTCTTTAGTCAGCTTTTGATCTTCCTGATCGGCGGTGATCGTCCGTCTGCCAGGTCCCCTTTTGCTTACAACGAAAGGTTTGACTATAGGTCGTGAATGACCAGTAATACGTGTGTAGGCCTAGTTCATCGTTCAACCCTTAAGGGTGAATTAGGTTGTTTGTTTACCTCTTGGGCTTAGGATTGCCACTTGACTATAGGTGGAGATCCTAGTTTAACGTCGTCGCTCGACGATTTGATGAAAGCTCGGGTTTAAGGTCGTCGCTCGACTGTAAGTGGAGACCTGGGTTTAACGTCGCCGCTTGACGATTTGATGAAGACTCGAGTTTAAGGTCGCCGCTCGACCTTCGGTGGAGACCTGGGTTTAACGTCGCCGCTCGACGATTTGATGAAGACTCGGGTTTAAGGTCGCCTCTCGATCGTCGGAGAAGACCTGGGTTTAACGTCGCTGCTCGATGATTTAATGAAGACTTGGGTTTAAGGTCGCCGCTCGACCGTCGGAGGAGACTTGGGTTTAACGTCGTCGCTCGACGATTTGATAAAGACTCGGGTTTAAAGTCTCCTCCGACAGTCGGAGGAGAACTGCGATTGATCCGCTCATGAGACAAATCAGCTCGGGGCGCTTTTCCTTTCCTCGCATCCCGAACGGGCGCTTCATCTGAAGAAGCGCCCCTCTCATGATTGGCCTGATCAATCTCTGAGGCGTTTGAAAACAATGCCCGGTGGAATGGAATAGGCGCGGGTGGAGCCTCTCCGTGAGTGCTATGTTAGAATGTATACTAAAAGTCTAGCTTTTGGTATAAAACATTTATCTAGAAATAAGAATCACATTGGTCAAATGTCTACATTTGTGATAAATGTAGTTGTTCAATTAATTTATATTGTAGATAACATAGTGTGTGGTGTCACACACAGAAGATCATGTTATCAGTACCTTATAAATTATAAACACTAGCTCACGACCATGATGGAAAGGAACAAACCATTGGAAGGTCGTAGTGTAATTAGGTGTTAGTTTATCTTAACTATATAATTACACTCGTACACTAAGAGTGAATTGAGTAGGACCATTAGAGGTCGTTCCTTTTATACTGACTTTATAAAGGAACAAAGACTTCAGTTATTATGGAAGTGTGTGCTCTTAATCCTAATATAATAACAAGCACATATATTTGATATTTATTTCTTTAATTTATCAATGGGTGAGATTTAGTTCGATGAATCAATAAGCCCGATAAGTTGGGAAATGATATCACTTATAGTGTGTGTTGTTGATTATAGAAAGAAACTGTGTCCTAGTAATCTAGGTTGAGAATGTCCTCAAGAGGAGCTCATAAGGATTGTCATGTTAAACCCTGCTGGTGGACTTAGTCCGACATGACGATGAAGTTGAGTGGTACTACTCTTGGAGCTAGATATTAATTAAGTGAGTTGTCAGTAACTTACTTAATTAGTGGGCATTTGTTATCTTAAACACAGGGAGACTAACACACTCATGATAAGAAGGAGCCCAAAATGTAATTTGGGATTGGTGCGGTAGTTCAAAAATAGTTCTCTAGTGGAATGAATTATTATTGATAAAATTAAGTTGTGTGTTCGGGGCGAGCACGGGATGCTTAATTTTATCGGGAGACCAAAACCAATTCCTCCTCTCAGTCCTTATCGTAGCCTCTAGTATAAAGAGATTTCTACCCACCGCATACCCACCTTCTTACCCATCCAATGGGGCCGGCCAAGCTAGCTTGGAACCCAAGCTAGGGCCGGCCAAGACCAAGTGGATGAGCCATGTAGGTGGCCGGCCAAAGCTTGGGTCCCAAGCTTAGGTGGCCGGCCACTAGAATATTAAAAAGGATTTTTATTAAAATTATTTCTTATGTGGATATCATGATTTTAAAAGAGAGTTTAAAAATTAAAAATTTCCTTTTATAGCTTTCTACAAAAGATTAAGAGAAGAGATTAATTTCTTTCCTTATTTGTAGTTTAAAAGAATGGTTTTAATTTTTGGTAAAAACTTTCATAATTTGTAAATCAGCTACATGTTTAAAAGAGAGTTTAAAATTTGAAAATCTTTCCTTATTTGTTGATTAAAGGAGGATTTTAAATTTTAAGAAAACTTTCCTTTTTAACCATGTTCATGATTTAAAAGAGAGTTTAAAATTAAATATTCTCTTTTATAAGTTTCTACAAAAGATTAAGAAAAAATTTGATATCTTCCCTTATTTGTAGATTAAAAGAGTTTTTAATTTATAGAGATAACTTTCTTTTTATCCTTTAAAAGGAAGATTTTAATTTATTAAATTTCTTTTTTATAAACCAATCATGAAGGGATAAAAATTATTGGACAAATTTTTATAAATTTTCGGAAGCAAATAAGGAAGTTTTAATTTTTGTTTAACATTTTATTTGCTTGGAGAATTTATGTGGTGGCCAGCTATTACAAATTGAAAAGAAAATTTGTTTTTAATTAAATAAATTTTCCTTTTCAATGGCAAAAGAATTAAGGAAGTTTTTATTAATTTTTCCTTATTTTCCAAGACCAAGGATTATAAAAGAGGGGGTAGAGGAGGCTTCAAGGCGAAGGACTCTATTCTATTTTTCTCCTTCTTTTCCTTGGTGTGGTGGCCGACCCTTCCCTTTCTCTTCTCTCCTCTTGTTGTGGCCGAAATCTATCATCTCTTGGAGCTTAGAGGATGTGGCCGGATCAAGGAAGGAGAAGAAGGAGAGAAAGCATGCATCCCTTGGAGCTTGGTTGGTGGAAAATTCTTCATCCTTTGGAAGTTCTTGTGCTTGGCCGAAACTTGAAGGAAGAAGGAAGAAGGTGCCTAGGTGGTTCTCATCTTGGAAGATCGTTGCCCACACAACGTCCGAAGTTAGAAGAGGAATACGGTAGAAGATCAAGAGGTCTTTCTAAAAGGTATAACTAGTAATTTTTCTTTCCGCATCATACTAGTTATTTTTGGAAATAATACTAAATACAAGAGGCATAGATTCTAGTGTTTCGAATTTGTTTTCGATATAGTGTTCTTTTGTTTTTCTTTTCCTTGTGATTTGATTGTTCTTTTCGGTTGACCTAAAGTTATTTTAGGAAATTAAATATTAGCTTTCCTTAAAAGGTTTTGTCTAGTCGGTGGTGGTTGCTCCCATATCCAAGAAGGCCATGTGCCTCGCCACGTCAGTACTGAGAACCAATTTTGAAAATTAATATTTAATGGAATTAATAACTTAGGTGATTTGGATCAAACGTGTTAAGTTCCGCAGGAGATCCAAGTCAAAACCTAAAAGAATAAATAGATTAAGTTTTGGATCAAACGTGTTAAGTTTCGCAGGCGATCCAAAATTTAATTTAAAAGAACACATGGTAACTAGGAAAAGGTTCAGACCTTTGTACAAAAATTTTGTAAAGTGGAACCTCTAGGTTTTCCGAGTAGCAACCAACATGCTAGTCAACATTTTCTTTTGCCCCCATATGGAGTATTGCTCTGGTCGAACTTCGTGCGCCGCTCGACCTCCCGAAGCTAAGGTCGCTTGCTGTGCTTGCATCGACAAGCTCTTTCTGTTGCTATTGTTGCCCGACTATCTTCGCAGCTCGTGCCTGTATGAGCGCATCAAGCTCCTTCTGGGTGAGTGTCACAGTGTGCAGTCGTCCAGCTTCTTTCATCTCCTCAGTTCGGATGCAGGTGCGTTCCCACAGACGACGCCAAATTTGATCATATCCGAGAGTCGAGGCGGTGGACGCTGGAGGTGTGGCACTCACGTTGACTGGATGTAGACTTCGCACGACTGAGACCTGCAACCACAAAACGTCAGTGCCGAGCCAGAGAGGGGTTCCCTGGTATTGGCCCTCCGACGCTCAAGTCAGATCTCCTGCGGAAGCAGTAAGGAAGCGAAGACAAACGAAAATGGTGGAGTAACAGTAACTACAGTAGAATCGAACATACCTCCGTCGAAGCTTATGGTCCCTTATATAGGCTTCCCGGGAACCCACGTGCACGCTTCTCGAGGCATGCACGCGTCCCAAAGATCTCCCTGATAAGACGTGTCAAGAAAGTGTCTCTGACACCATACCTCAACAGCCTGAGCATATCCTGACAAGACAATGGAAGCTTCCGTCGTACGATTCTTTGCCTGACCACACCGCCCACTATGCTGTCTATCAGTGGCACGAGTCCCTAAGAGGATAGCGTTCGATCCTCATTTTGTCGGTTACTAGGCCGAGCGGGATGGCCGCTTGGCCAGCCTTCATATGTCGTACTTTGCCGCTTTGCCCTTCAGGCGAGCGGCGTATCCGCTCGACCCACATCCACTGTTCGCGCCGAGCAGGCTGTCTGCTTGGCCTATACTCTGCTGGTACATGAGTTTTCTGAGCGTTGGAAGCTCGGATCAGTGGTCGAGCTGTGATACTATCAGGTCAGGTCTTCCGATCGAGCAAGTGGGTTGCCCCAAGCGGACGATGGTATGAGGACGTTGACTATCTTGACTTTGACCTTCCACATGGTCATGACCCCCTGCGGGATGGGGGCACCACCTTACCACCAGATCACAAATTATTAGAGGTGCCCTAAGTCTCAACACGATATACACAATACGAAGGCTTTCATTAATGCTCATGATAAGGATTAAGGAAGCAGTAAATTTTGTCAAAGATTCCACCTAATTACATATATGAATCATTGCCTTGAGGAGTTGTACAATGACTTGATTCTCTTTGCAGAGCAGACAAAAGCATTGAGTTGTAGATGCAAACAAGATCGTCTTCATGTTTTAGGTGACCTGCCCCATTCATCGTCCTAAAGTTTTACACTTTTGTGATCAAAAGTCCAAATTCTTAAACAATTTAATTGCACAAGTTATTGGTGAATGAAACTCCGCTATCAAATTCATTTATGGCTTCTTTAGTTTGCTTTGACTTCTTTGGTTTCTGTACATTAATAAAAATTTGAAGAACAGAAAATACAATTCATATCGAGAGATATATTTCATACGATCTAGACGGAAATTCAGCAAAACCCAAGAGAATTTGAGAAACAGTTGAGAACACAAATTAAACTGAACTCACTTGAATCTTTTCTTCCTCTTCCAAATCAATAGAAAGAGTAGATTTCCAAGGCCTTATTGATATACTAAAACAAGCTAACATCCTCCCACCATTGTTAAAAGCAGAGCAAGAGCAACAGCAAGTACAAGGAAGAATCAGAAGAACAGATGATCACTGAGCCACACACCTCATCGAAGATGAGCCGCAACCGTGATCGAGGCCATGGCGGCCTCGAACTGCTTCAGTGACAGTGAGTCGAGGGAAAGGAGCTCATGTCCATTCATCCTGCAGCTGCTCTTCAAGTCCATGATGTTGTTGTTGTTATTGTTGCTACCGATGTTGTTGCTGCTTCCATCCCACCCTATGTGACCCACATGCTTCACGTCGGTCGGAAACCCGATCACCATCTCTTGCTCTTGTTCTTCTTCCTCCTCTTCCAGTAAGCACGATAAGCTCTTGATCAGTTTCTGAATCCTATTACCTCTCTTGATCACCTTCTCACTTTCTTCTCCCTGACCTGGCAATCACAGAAAAGAACAGGGTCAACTAATTTTCACAAGGATAAGCTAAAGAGTACACACTGCAACTACTTGTTGTTGGATCAGCAAATTCTGCTTGATTCGGTTGCTTTTCGCCTGCGATACAGCTGAAGGAGAAGAGCTTGGCCATGACTTGCGTGCTAAAGGAGTCCAGGCATGAAGAGAAGAGAATTAGCCAGGACTACTGAATCAATAAAGGGGACTTGGGTGGAACTGGAAAATTTATAAACATGGATTATGAAAGAAGAGATGATTGATATATGTATAGCAGGTAGGGTTAGGAATGCTTGATTCCATCCTGAGTCTTAAAGGAACCATATGTTCAATATAATATAATATAATAGACTATATTTTGATTGATAACTCTTCTGGATAATGCTTCCAAACAGCCTGTGAGTAAAGGCATCAATCAGTAGCTGCAACTTTTTATATATTTGGGCAAACAGAGACGAATCAATGGAGTGATGAATTGTGATGATGATTCCTCGTCCAGCTTGGTAGATGTCCAACCGATGACAGGCTAAATTAGGAGAGACAACATTGCCATACTTCATGATTTAGTCGTAACTAATGGAGGCATCAGTGGTTGTGCTTGATTTTGTTGTTGAATATTATCGATATCTATCCAACAGCTTGGTTTGATCTAGTGAATTATCTTGTCGTTGTGTTTGATATGACAATGTAGTATCTAGGACAGGGTTGAGTTGGTTAGTACGAGATAGAGTCATTATTATAGGATAAGAGTTTGAATTTTAACTAAGTCGAGTGATACGGTGCGTAAATGGGGGGCCCGATAATGTCAGAAAGTCAATGGTCAAAAGGACGTAGCAGTCAATAATCAAAGGAAGGTGCCGATTCAGCTTCCCCACTTCACCCTCCATAATTCTTGGTCGGTCACGGACAGGCCGGGTCCTTAGAACTGAGCCCCGGGCCTGGGTTTTAACTAGTTCCTGGTCGACTATCTACTTTTCAGATTATTCAAGCTCAGTCTCTACATATGACCCTGACACATATGTCAGACAATCCCCGATTGGCTCTACCTCGGGTCATGCATGCTTAGTCTTCGGTCACAGTCTCAAATGATTCTCGGACGATTCTGCACAGCTCATTCTCTTCATCTCGATCAAGCGTAGTCCCTTGATAGCCCTGGTCGGCTGCACACGGGCTAGGGCACCAAGGCTCAATCCTTACACTACATTTGAGCAATCATCTCAAGCTGTTTACGGTTGAAGTTGGGCAGGACCGATAATACTAAACGACAATAGTGTTAGAAATCGTAATCTCCTGTCAAAGAATAACTGTCGTGAGTCAGGGAATATTCCAATGTTCTGTCACACACTAAGAGTAGAACCTTCCTCTTACCAATGGGAGGCTACCGGACATCTTCCCTCACCCGACACGCCCTGACACCTGACATTCTCTGGTAGTGTGTAAACTCAAGAGGCAGGCAGAGTCGTATAAAAAAGGGGGGGGCGGGTCCTCTTCATTGGTCAAGTACGCGTACATTCGCCAACATCTTCAGTAGTTCTTTGTTCTTCCTTCGTATACTGCTTCGTCGGAAAAATGACATGACTTGAGCGTCGGAGGACCTGCGCCAAGGACCTCTTCCTTGGTTTGTGGTCTCTAATGCTCTGTGTGTAGGACCCAAGTACCACCAGTTCCGTTGTCACATGCCCATGGTTGCACGGGAGGTCCAAGTGTTCGACGCACACATATAGGGTGTGTCAAAGTTGTCATCTTTGTCGGCCTTCGTCTGACTCAACTTCTGGACAGAATTATCGAGAAAAAAAAATTCTCTATGAAATGATCAATTATAATTTCTTAATTTATCTTTTCATAAATAATTATTGGGTCGATAGTGTGGAGCTATTGCGTAGTAAATTTCATCTTTTGTTACAATTGATATGACAATGTAGATCTTCTCCGGTTTATAATCCCAATCGACACTTACCTTTGAGTAAATTTATCATACAATTTTTAAGATTAATTAAATTTTCTTTTCTTAAGATGATGTTACTCTGCTCAAGTATTTATAGTTATGATGGATAATTATCTTTCGAGATATAATAACCTATGACTTAAATACAAGTCTTGAAACCCCCCAAGGCGTGACGCGATGGCCAGCAACTTGGCGGAATGAACCAAGCCACGAGGATTCGGTTTGCATGCAGTGCATTCTCGGATAGATGCTCAAACTAACTATGTGAATTTTATTGATAGACTTTGTTACTGTTTACTTCAGTAATTATTAATTATGAAATAATATATAATAATTAACTTTAGTAATAAATTTGATACAGTAAATATTATTTTAAACTTCGTAGAATAAAAAATATGGACTCATTTTTAATTTTATCTAATATTTTACTTTGTAGTATTTATTTAATGAAGTAATAAGTTATCAAATAAAATTAATATGTATAATTACTGAAGTATTAAGTTGGAAAGGTTAAAATATTTTTTCATAAATTGAATCTGTTTATAATTCTTCCATTCCTTGCTAATGAGTTGACCTCATTTGTTGGGTGCTAGGGTTTTGTTCTCCTCTTTTTCCTCGGCGAAGTTCTTGCCGTCGACGGCCAATACATGAGCATCACCCCGTCCATGCCTCCCGCTACACCTTTGGTGCTGCTCTAGCTCGTGAGCCCCCCAATCCCAGGCATAGACTTCAACATCCAAGTGCCCAATTCAGGATTCTTTGTGGCACTCGGCTGCCTCGGCCTCATCTCGGCTGTCGACAACCACATAAAAGGTTTTAGTGCCTCCTTCATCTCCCCTAAATAATCTGCCCACTTTCTGTTTGATCATGTTCTTGTACACCAAACTCTCTTCTCTCAAAATCTACCGATCCTGCTATTGCTTCTTCTCGATCAACCAACAATCTGAACCATAAATATACTCAAAATCCAAACTTTGCAATTATAATCAAGTAATTCCAATGTTTTATCATCTTTGAAGAATATTATCAAAATCCGACACTTCCTTTCACTATACCAACCACACAAATCACTCACTCAATTCCAGTTCATATGCTTACTAGAATTATAGTGGCAAAAACATAAAAATATATATATATATTTGCAGGCATATTTTCTGATAGGGGTTCAACTAAACAAGTTGTGCTTCGTTGGTCTTGGTTTATCACATGCCATATAGAAGTTGCATTGGTGGTTATAAGCTAATCTAAGTGAAACAGGATGTGTTTGTTCTTTTTTCTATCAATATTTGTATTTATGCAATGCATTTTAATTGGATAGACCAAAATAAGTATTCTATCTATTTTATCTTTTGTACTTGTGTAAATACGGAGACGGGCATAAGTTAGACATGTTATCTTTTGTTACGTTTCCATAGTTTTAATTATAGTGCTCTGATGCTTTTCTTTTGATGCATGCATGCTCTGACCACAGTTTGTTATTTATCACATTTCTTTTCTTTTAGATTAAAAAGTCAATGGTAGCTGATTCTGCGAATATAAAGAGTGCATCTGGTGGTCAAATCGTAGCCAATTCAAAAGCTCACATGACTAAGGTACAAAGAGTACGCTCTCCAAAGGTCTAAGGTCCTTCCTAAACATCAAGGCTACAATGAAAGAACTTTGTCATAGAGAAAAAAAAGACCACTATCCATAGCTAACTCTATATCTATCATAACAGCACTAGTTCAAGTTTACAAGCAATTAGGTCAAGAATACTTCTTCATGAATTCCTAGATATCTAGGCTATTTAATAGTTTACTGAAAAATGTATGCTCCTACTAAGCTACTATACTATATGTAATGCCTGTTGTTGAATTCTCTAATTTAATGGATATGGAATAGGTTTGGAAAACATGTCTAAATTTAACAAGATGCAGATGTATGAAGATTGTTGTTCAAAAGATATTTTCTGTCAAATGTTGGCTTTGTTTTATCTTCCTTCAGGCTTGATTAACTAATTTATTCCTTGAAGTATTCTACAAAAATTATAGGTGATGTGCATGCTTCACCTGCAAGTAATCTTGGTAATTGTTAATGTAATTATCGTATCTTGGCCATATAGATTTTGATTGTCTGCTTTGCTTCATGAGGCTAAAAGGAAAAGAGAATTATTATATCTTTGTTAAACAAAAAAATTTCTTGCCCATGACATCTCTTATGAGCATCCATTGTCACTTATTTGCTTATCATGTGGTATTAAATCTTTTCTTATTCTGATTATTCCTCTCCATGAAAATTCTTATATGAGGCAATACGCGTGTCATATAATCCTTCTTGTTTAAGTTGAACTTTGATATACCTTACCTGTCTTAATGAGAAAGTTATTTTTCTTTAATTATTATCAATATAGTTTTTTATCAGTGCATCCAAGTTCAAACATGTTCAAAATAAATCTTCTCTTCCCTTTTCTTAACAAATACCATCATTTTTGTTTCAGGTAGTACTGAAGGAACACTTGGTTCTAACTTTGTTTAGAGATGAGGTAAGTAAGCATTGTACTATAGTATATTTGGGTTAAAATTTCTAAGCAGATTTTAACATTTTTCATACAGTATGATCTATTACAT
Source organism: Zingiber officinale (assembly GCF_018446385.1). NCBI lineage: Eukaryota > Viridiplantae > Streptophyta > Magnoliopsida > Zingiberales > Zingiberaceae > Zingiber > Zingiber officinale. Next base: position 128,704,341 of record NC_055992.1, read on the forward strand.
GAAGATTATCAGCTTTATCTTCTTCCAAGCATTTTGGAATCCAAAGAGTTAGTTGAATCTGGACGAGCGAAACAAAAGTATGCAGATTTGGAATATAATGTAGCAAAACAAGTTGAGAAGATGATAAGGTTTGTACTTTAAATAAATTGCATTCATATACCCTAACATTTTAACTTATATATATTCCTGTGCTTTTCTAGATACTTAAAGGATCTTAGCATGCAAATATTTTGAGTTTGCTTACTTTAAAATTTTTCCTTGGCTAAATTTTTCCTGAGCATGCAAATATTATTTATGAAACCTCCCATAATATTTATATATAACATCCGTCTATTAGTTAGTTTCTTAGATCATATATTTTTCATTATTTTGTCATTACCTTGTAATTACCTTACAGTTACCTTTACACATACTTGAAGAAAGGAAAAAGAGCTGAGTATGTGTCATTTGTGGATCCTGGTCACATACCTACATGCGGTGTGGATGAAGAAGGCAGTAAATTATCACAACATATTGCTGCTCAGTTGAAAGTATCGAACGGAGATAACATCTGCTTCATCCCATATAACACTGGGTAAGATTTTAATTATTTATCAATTCCTACTACTTGTTAGTCAATGCTTATCAATTTATTTTTATTAGTCAATGTTAATTATATTCCTACTACTACCAAGTAAGTAGTAGATTATACTGATTTTGAATGCATTCAATTCATTATAGGTTATAAAAATAATGCTCTATTATTTACAATGTAGTGGGGTCAAGATATATAATGCATCAAGGGGTATTTCAAAAGGACCAGGTGTTAAACAATTGACAGTATGTATTGTGACAATGTATTTAGACAACAATTAATAATTTTTATTATTTGGATTGTAACTTCTTGTATGACATTTTCAATTTTATTAGGGTAATTTTAAACAAAATGGTGGTGTTGAATATGGATATTGTGTGATGCAGTACATGAAAGAGATAGTCTTGGATGAAGATCCACAATTGGAGAGAAAGGTGAATTTCTTCTTTATGAAATATTTTCTTTATAAAATATTGAGTCATTTTTTATTGATCCTCAAACTTTTGTTAATGTTTCAGTTTGCAGCTTCAAAAAATAAACAGTATTACAATCAATCTCAGTATGATGAAGTCAGAAGTGAATGGAGCGAATTCGTCTACTTCTATGTGGGTGCCTAAGTGTAGGCTATGATATAAATTTTAGACATGTATTTAAAGATTTATGGATACAAAAGTTTTTGGGTTATGGTTAAACATGTCTTTTATTAATACACTTTTGGATTGTATTTGATATATATTTGTGATATATTTGTTTAATTTTGATGGTAAAAAATATTGTGTTTTAGTAAAATATTATAATATAAATTTTTGTTAATTAAAATTTTATTGCAGTAAAATATGGCCAATTACTTTGATACTATAAATAAATGATGAAGTAATATAATAAAAAAGACTTCACTAAATTTAAATAGTGGTGTAGTTAAAGAAACTATTTACTTCACTACTGATCAAATTTATGAAGTAGTTTGTATAAATTACTTCATTATATTGAATTTTTTGTTATAGTAAAATATACTCTATTACTTCTATACTACGATGAAGTAATACAATAATAAATACTTCAACCAAGACAAATTATGCAGAAGTAAAATTAAACATTTACTGCACTAGAATTCAAAAATTATGAAGTTATATACCTATTTTACTTCGACAAAAACGAAACCTATGAAGTAATAAATCATCAACTACTTCGGTCATTTTTCTGGTCTCGATGAAGTAATAGAGTTTTTTTACTTTGAAAACAGACTGATTTTGAACCGGTTTTGGACCGGTGATAGACTTCGGTAACCGTGTGGTGAAGTAAAAAATTAACCCTTTTACTTCACGTGCGTCTACTTCGATAATTATCTACCTATTACTTCGAATAATATTTGAAGTCTATTATCGATTTTCACATAGTACTATTTGGTGACGCTGGGCTATTAGGTTGGGACCTCTATCTGTTTAGATTTATTCCATCGATAAAATATGGTGCCGGATTGTCACTTAAAATTAATCACTGTAAATTAAACTCAGTATCCGGTGAAAACAAAAATTGAAGCATTGAAATGCATTGAAGAGCTATTAATTGATTTAAATAATCAATTAATTATCAGCTGCATTTTATCAATTTAATTGATTTTTCTTTGAATTTGCAGCCTGCCGCCGATTATATATATATATATATATATATATATATATATATATATATTGGACTGGTGACGCGATGTAAATCTGAATTGTTTAATATCTCTCTTCCTTCGTGTGGGTTTAATTTTCTCTTTCTCTTCCTTCGCTTTCCTCTCTTCCATAAAACAAAAGCGCTAAAGCCTTTTCACCGCTCATCCTCTCCTCTCTTCCCTAAAACCAAAGTCTTAAACCCTCTTTTGCCGCTCATCCGATCATCTCTTCCTCCACTTTCAACCCTAAATATAGGTCATCTTGTTTAACTCTCAGCTCATATGTCAAGTGAGTTGGAGTTTTCATTCACATCTATATTGATCCTCACCCTCTCCTTTTTCTACTCGTGTTTCAAAATGGTGCAAAAATGTGTTACGAAGGCATGTTGAATGTTTATCTTTTACTCATTGTAGTTTCTAAAAACCAACTATTTAAGATCTACTGTAAGAATATTTTGATGCTTGATTTCGAAGAACATAATGATGCTGGTTTTCAAAGATTGCAACATTAGTGCTAGTCTTCAAAAATCAACATCAATGTTGGTGTTGATTTCAAAAATTCATTGACTACAAGTTGGTGTTAGTTTTTGTAAATCAGCTCCAACATTAGCGTTGGTTTTGAAAAACCAACATCAACGTTGGTTCTGGATTACAAAAACTCACTGACCACATGTTGGTGCTGATTTTGCAAAGACCAGCACTAACTTTGGCGCCAATATTACAACATCATATTTGTTATTTGTATTCTTCAACATGCTTACTAGTAAAAGATTTCATTAACTAAATTATAACTTGAGAATGGTAAAATAACTACTTTGAGTTTTTTCTAGATGAATTAAAGTTCATATCTTGTAAAAAATTAGAATACCGATGAAAATGAGGACATGTAGTTGCTTATTATTATATCTTGTTTGCCAGTTTTACATTCCATTTAATAGTTACAAGTTATTGTTAGTTATATTTCACAAATTAAAATATATTATGATTTTCCTATTTACTATATCCTGAATCTAGGTTTGTTTCAATTAGATAGGATTGCTAACTTATTATGTTATGTGAAAACAGAACATTTTTATTTTTTATGATTACACATGGAAAACTAAAGGTGTGTTTGGTGTACACATGTTCCATTTTTATTTTCTGAAAAACACGCGTTTTCTAGAAAATAGAAAATGACTTTTAGTTATTCTCCATTTTTTCAGAAAATGTTATTTATTTTTTTAGAAAACGGACATGACAAATACAAACCAAACATCATTTTTCAAAAACACGCGTTTTTCAAAAAATTAAAACGAAAAATGTACAAACCAAACGCACCCTAAGTGTTTTACTAGTTAAGAAGTAAATTGGTTTAAGCTTTTTATGATTCTATTTTAGTATATCCGAATGTAAATATTTTCAGACTCACAAAAGATACAAACTTTGAAAATTCATTTTGATATGAAGAATGAATTTAAAAATTCATTCTGTATAAACCATGCATTATTTTATGGATATTACAATTATCTTACATTGATTTGTATCACACATAGCTTTATATACGAGGACTAGGCATGTCCCATACCCCAGCCAAGTCGAAGTTCCCTTAGTATTAGAATTAGGAGTGCTTCCTTAATCTATAATTGTGTGAGACATCGCATTTGACTTGTTTAACCTATGTGTAGGCAATTTTCCTCATGAGAATTGGAATCATTAATTTTTGGATGATATTTTATATCTGTCATATTTCTAACAAAAGTGTACAATTGTTTATGAAACTCAGTTCTACATGTGAATTCTACCAATATTGATAGTGAAATGATACTATTGGATAGTAGACATTGATGTTATCTTTCATAAAATGTGATCTAGCAATTGAAATGGGATATGGAGTTTGAAGAACCCAAGAGACAACATTTTGCTGGTTTGAATGACCAACACCAATGTGGTGCTGGTTTTGCAAGGTCAGTACCAACATCCGTGTTATTTGGTACGCAACCATAGATTCTTGTGTGAGTCTCAGAACTATGGTTGAATGACATATATACATTCTATACACTCACTCCTTCTATCCCATACCAAAATATTAGAAATCCACGACTCCTATGTCAATCAATGAGTTTCGGTCAAAATCCGTTGATGTCTTATGGGTTCATATGGATCACAGGAATTTAAATATGCCCTCATTTACTCTTCTTAGACCTTCCTAGTGTTGTTCCAAACTATGTAAATCTTTATGTACATTGTGGTATTAGTCTGAGAAGATCAGCACCACGTTGGTGCTAATCTTCGAAAACCAACACCAAGCTTGGTGATCAGAAGCTAAAGCCACATTGGTGCTACTTTTGCAAGAGCAGCACCAACGTTCGTGCAACTTGGTACATGACCATAACTTCTTGTAATAGTCTCAGAACCATAGTTGGAGAACATATATATATATTCTATACACCCACCCATTCCATCTCATACTAAAATATTATAAATCCACGACCCCTAAGTCAATTAATAGATTTTAGTCAAAACTCATTGATGGACTTAGTGGATATTGATCGGACCTACTTTAAGTCCTATGGGTGTATATAGATCACAGGTGTTCAAATATGTCATCCTTTACTCTTCTTAGATCTTCCTAATGTTGTTTCAAATGATTTTCATCTTTATGTAAAATATGGTGCTGGTTAGAGAATATCGGCACCACGTTGGTGCTGATTTTTAGAAACCAACACCAAGCTTGGTGACTAGAATCCAAGGCCACGTTGGTGCTACTCGTGGTTGGTGCTGCTCTTGCAAGAGCAACACTAACGTGGTGTTGCTTTTTCAAGAGTAGAACCAACATCCATGCCACTTGGCATGCAACCAGAAATTCTAGTGTGAGATTTAGAACCATGGTCGAAGGGCATATATACATTCTATACACTCACCCCTTCCATCCTATACCAAAATTTTAGAAATTCATGGCCCCTAGGTTAATCAATGGGTTTTGGTCAAAACCATTGATGGACCTAGAGGAGTTTGATCGGACACATTCTAAGTCTTATATATGGGTTTATATGAATCACAGGAGTCTGAATATGCTCTCATTTACTCGTTTTAGACCTTTCTAGCGTTGTTCCAAATGATTTGAATCTTTATATACATTGTGGTGCTAGTCTGAGAAGATCAACACCAACGTGGCCTTGGCTTTCAGTCACCAAACTTGATGTTGGTTTTTGAAAATTAGCACTAATGTGGTGCTGACATTCTCAGACCAGCACCACATTATACATAAAGATGAAAATCATTTGGAACAACGCTAGGAATGTCTAAAACAAATAAATGAGGGCATATTTAGTGTAAGGACCCACGAGCGAAATTAAAGAATTTATTTACGAAAATATCTAAGGTCACACAAGTTTTAACTAAAGGATTAACTTATAAAATATTCTACGAATTTAAAATTTTTTTCTAAATTTTAATTAAACTTATATGACATATTTTAAAGGGATAGAACTATTAAATTCGAGGAAACATAAGTAGCTTAGGGTTAGGAATAAAAGAACTAGGTATTTATACCTATACCTCCCGATTCCGGTTGATTTTGGCCTGAATCGCCGTTCCACCTCTACTCTTCGCCTTCGCTGGTGTCGATAGGCTCTCCACCAAGCTCAGGTTCCCGATCAAGCACCACGAGATCTCGGCGAGCTCACGGCGGAGTTGCGAGTGCACGTGGAGTCCCTTGACCACCACACCGGCGGCACGGCTACATCTAGGGCGAGGGCTCCGACAGAGGAACGAGGAAAGGAAGGCAAGTACAAACTCTATGTTAAAAGCGGTATCTGTGAGGTATGGAATAGGGGATTGGGGGACGAAGGAGTCTTTATCGTCGAGTTTTGTTTGACTGTAAGGATCGCGTACACTTTGGTCAGCGATGTTTATGTTTATACCGAGATTTTAGCATTTTCAGTTGATCACGATGGTTGCCTTTCTTGGTTGTTCTGCGGTTTGAAGTTTTGGGGATGTTCTTGCCGTTCTTGTTCTTCACATGATTTCTTTCAAATTTCTGCACTGATACGGGTACTGAATTTTGACTTCCATAATTTTCTTGGTTCCTTCTTTTTGAAACAAGTTTCAGAATGGGGTTTTGGGGGATGGGGTTGGAAACAAGGATGCTTGGTTCATGTGTTGTGTTGTTGATTCGATACAGATTTGGTTTTAGTGTGACAGTGCTGCTTTTCGTGAAGTACCGAGTTGATTTTCTTGGATGGGTTTCCCTCTGTGAAGTGTTGGTTTGGATTGAAGGTTCGTTGGTGTGCTGCTTAGATCGCCTGATTTCTAGATTTCTTGTTTGGAATGGTCTTAGTATGAATTTGGCGATGTTTGTCCGACTGTGAACAAGTTTTGATTCGATTTCTTCCGGGATTGTTGTTGCGAGTGTTTAGCAGGATATTTGTTTGTTGAATTGTTTGGCTGAGTTGCTGGTTGTTGTGAAGAGTCGCAATTTGGGTTTTCTGTGAAGCTCCAGATATGATGTTGGTTTCTATGATATCTTCGGGTTGGGTTTGAGGTAGATTCGCTTTTCCCTTTGGTTTGCCGCTCGGTTTTCGTTGTGATGTTTTGTTGGTACTCGGAATTGTCAAGGAGTTTTTTGGGTGATTTCTGAAGCCATGTGGTGCTAATGTTCTATTGTGGTTTATTATAAGGACTCAGGTAACAGGTATTCAGTTCTTGATTTGCATAAGTTCTGAGACCTGATCTCTGCTGTTTGCATGATTTATAGTGAGGGTTGCTATTTTATTCTAATATGGATGAATATATATATTGCGATAGGTTCTTAGATTTGATATTCTTATTGAGCATTGCAATGTATGTAGGAATTGGATATGGAAAGATGTGAATGGGTATGTTTACTGTACGAATGAAATAGTCATGCATGATTAATTGCTCATTGGTTAATGTGAATTTTCTATTTAATGTTTTGGTAAGCTGATCTAAATTTTCTTCGCTGTTTTCTTAAGTTCATAGTTCTGTATCTATTTATGGTATGGAGCGGTATGAAATGAGTAGAAAATGTTTTCCATGTGGCAAGTAGGAAGTTTTTCTTTAATTATTCGTTAGATAAGCATGACTAGAGTCCATTTTTCTTTACGGTTCATGAAAGACGACAAAGAATGATACTGTTCACGTATGACTGTAAAGAACGATACTGTACATGTATGACTGCAAAGAATGATAAGGATAGTTTAAGTTTATTTACTGCAGCTAATTGGATGAGTATGAGCATATGTGGTGACAGTACAGGTAGGGTGCCCCAGGATGAGCTCCGGGGAGGGCCCTTCCAAACTTGACTGATACTGTAATTTATTGTTAGCTTCGGCTATATGACTGATTGTATGTTCTCTACGTTCATGGGATTGTGACTGGCTCTAATTGTGGTTACCGAATATGTGACATTTTCACCCTATTAGCAACGTAGGATCTCTTATGAATGTTATATCTTTCTTCTTATATCGTAATTGGGTTGAGTATTGTTTTCCTTGTTTGGCTTCTAGTTGCTATTCTTACTACTTCATGGATGTCCTGTTAGACATTTTGGGTTGTGCTTGCTGGGACATAGACTCATGATGTCTACATTACAGGTAAGGATGATTCTTAGAATATGCCGGAAGGCCTTCGGACGGAGTAGACGAGGAGGCGGGATGGACGCATGATACTATCCGCTGTCCAGGAGTGCAGAGCATATTGGATTCATCGCAAGGGATTTTGTTTCTTTATTTTATAAGAGGGGAATGTTTTGGGAATTACTGTTCTTATTCGGTAAATTTTTAGTGATATGGTCATTTCTATTGATTATGATAGCTTCCTTGTTGGTACGACATTATGATCGTCCGAATAATATTGATGAGAGAGTACAAAAAAAACTTACAGGATGTTTCATTTAGACTCCTATTATTCATATAAACTCATAGGACTTGGAATTTGTCTGATCAAAGTCCTCTAGGCTCATCAATGGGTTTTGACCAAAATCCATTGACTGACTAAGGGACATTGGATTTTTGAAATTTTTATATGGAATGGAAGGGGTGAGTGTATAGAATGTATATATGTCATCTGAGAATGGTTCTGAGATTCATACAAGAAGTTATGATTACCTACCAAGTGATACAGACATTGGAACTACTCTTGAAAAAATAACACCACGTTGGTGATGCTCTTGCAAAAGCAGCACCAACATGGCCTTGGCTTCCGATCACCAAGCTTAGTGCTGGTTTTCGAAGATTAGCACTAACGTGGTGCTGATTTTCGAAGATCAGCACCAACGTGGTGCTGATCTTCTCAGACCAACACCGTAATGTACATAAATATTCAAATCATTTGGAACAACGCTAGGAAGGTCTAAAACGAGTAAATGAGGGCATATTCAGACTCCTGTGATTCATATGAACCCATAAGACTTAGAATGAGTCTGATCAAAGTCCTTTAGATCCATCAATGAGCTTTGACTAACATCCATTAATTAACCCAGGGGCTTTGGTTTTCTAAAATTTTGGTATGGGATAAAAGGGGTGAGTGTATAGAATGTGCATATGTCCCCGACCATGGTTCTGAGACTCACTAGAATTTTTGGTCGCGTGCCAAGTGGCACAGACATTAGTTTTACTCTTGAAAAAGTAGCACCACGCTTGTGTTGCTCTTGCAAAAGCAACACCAACCATGTTGGTACTGCTCTTGCAAAAGAAGCACGTACGTGGCCTTGGCTTCCAATCAGTAAGCTTAGTGTTGGTTTTCAAATATCAGCACTAACGTGGTGTTGATCTTTTTAGACCAATACCATAATGTATATAAAGATTCAAATTATTTGGAATAGCGCTAGAAAAGTATAAAGAGTAAATGAAAACATATTCAAACTTCTGTAATCCATATGAACCCATAGGACTTGGTATAGATCCGATATGAGTCCTCTAGGCCTATCAATGAATTTAGACCGAAATCTATTGATTAACCTAGGGGCCTTAAATTTCTGAAATTTGTATATGGAATGGAAAGGGTGAGTGTACAAAATGTATATATGCCCAGCATGGTTCTGAGACTCACACAAGTTGGCAAAAGGTGACTGCCTTCCCCGAGTGCCACTACCAACTCGTCCCAGGGCCAATATGAAGGAGGTAAATCACGGGTGGCTATTGGCCCTCGGAATAGTGATTGGCGCATGAGAGAGACATTTACCTCGGTTATGACGAGATTCGAACCCCAGACCTCAAGTTCGCAACACCTTATGCGCTAGCCACAAGAAATTATGGTAGCATGTCAAGTGACATGGACGTTGGTGCTACTCTTGAAAAAGTAGCACCATATTGGTGCAACTCTTGCAAAAGCAGCACCAACGTTGGTGTTCTTGCAAAAGCAGCACCACATTGGTGCAACTCTTGCAAGAGCAGCACCAACGTTAGTGTTGCTCTTGCAAAAGCAGCACCTATGTGAGCTTGGCTTTCAATCACCAAGTTTGGTGTTGGTTTCCAAAGATCAATACTAACGTGGTGCTGATCTTCTCAGACCATCATCACAATGTACATAAAGATTCAAATCATTTAACAACACTAGGAAGGTCTAAAACGAGTAAATGAGGGCATATTCGGATTCCTGTGATTCATATAAACTCATAGGACTTGGAATGAGGTCGATCAAAATCCTCTAGATCCATCAATGAGTTTTGACCGAAACCCATTGATTAACCATGGGGCCTTGGATTTCTGAAATTTTGATTTGGGATGGAAGGTGTGAGTGTATAAAATGTATATATGTCCTCTGACTATGGTTTTGAGACTCACATAAGGATTTCTAGTCACGTGCCAAATCGTACAATCGTTGGTGTTGCTATTGAAAAAGCAACACCACGTTGGTGCTACTCTTGCAAAAGCAACACCAATGTGGCCTTGGCTTCCGATCACCAAGCTTGGTGTTATTTTCCAAAGATCAACACGACGTGGTGCTGATCTTCTTAAACTAGCATCACAATGTACATAAAGATTCAAATTATTTAGCACAACACTAGGAAGGTCTAAAAAGAGTCATGAGGGCATACTCAGACTCCAGTGATCTATATAAACTCATAGAACTTGGAATGGATCTAATCAGAGCCCTCTAGGTCCATCAATATATTTTGACCAAAATCTATTGATTGATCTAGGGGCATTGGATTTCTAAAATTTTTGTATAGAATGGAAGGGGTGAGTATATAGTATGTATTTATGCCCTTTGAGCATAGTTTTAAGACTCACATAAGAAGTTATGGTCGCGTATCAAGTGGCACAAACATTGATGTTGCTCTTGAAAAAGCAACACCACGTTGGTGCTGCTCTTGTAAAAGCAACACCATGTTAGTGTTGCTCTTGCAAAAGCAGCACCAACGTGGCATTGGCTTTTGATCACCAAGCTTGGTGCTGGTTTCCAAATATCAGCACCAATGTAGTTCTGATCTTCTCAGACCAACACCATAATGTACATAAAGATTTCAATCATTTGGAACAACTCTTGGAAAGTCTAAAAAAAGTAAATGAGGGCATATTCAGACTCATGTGATCCATATAAACCCATAGGACTTGGAATGAGTCCAATTAAAGTTCTCTAGATTCATTAATGGATTTTGACCGAGATCCATTAATTGAGCTAGGGGCCTTAGATTTCTAAAATTTTTGTATGGAATAGAAGGGGTGAGTGCAATTAATGTATATATGTCCTCCAACCATGGTTCTCAGACTTACACAAGAAGTTATGATCGTGTGCCAAGTAACATGGATGTTGGTGTTGATCTTGCAAAAATAGCACCACGTTGGTGATTCTCTTACAAAAGTAGTACTAACAAGACATTGGCTTCCGATCACCAAGCTTGGTGTTGGTTTTCGAAGATCTGCACAAACGTGGTATTGATCTTTTCAGACTAGTACCACAATATACATAAAAATGTAAATCATTTGGAAAACATTAGGAATGTCTAAAACAGTAAATAAGGGCATATTTTGACTACTATGATCTATATGAACCCATAGGACTTGAAATGGATCCGATCATAGTCCTCTAGGACATCAATGGGCTTTAACCGAAACTCATTAATTGACCTACGGGGCCTTAGATTTATGATATTTTGATATGTGATGAAGGGGTGAGAGTATAGAATGTATATATGCCCTCCGAGCAAGGTTCTGAGACTTGCACAAGAATCTATGGCTGCGTGCCAAGTGGTATGGACGTTGGTGCTGATCTTGTAAAAGCAGCATCAACATGGTGTTGATCTTGCAAAAGCAACACCATGTCAGTGCTGGTCTTGAAAAAGCAGCATCAACGTGACCTTGCCTTTCGGTCACCAACCTTGGTGCTAATTTCCAAATATTAGCACCAACGTGGTGTTGAGCTTTTCAAATCAGCACCACATTATACATAAAAATGCAAATCATTTGGAACAATGTTAGGAAGGTCTAAGAAGAGTAAAGGATGACATATTCAGACTTCTATGATCTATATGAATCCATAAGATTTGAAATGTGTCCGATCAGAATCCACTAAGTTCATCAATGGATTATGACCGCATTGATTGACCTAGGAACCTTGGATTTTTGATATTCTGGTATGGGATAGAAGGGGTGAGTGTATAGAATGTATATATGTCCTCCAACCATGATTCTGAAACTCATACAAGAAGTTATGGTCATGTGCCAAGTAACATGGATGTTGGTCTTGCTCTTGTAAAAGCAACACTACGTTGGTGCTGCTCTTGCAAAAGTAGCACCAAGCTTGGTGTTAGTTTCCGAAGATCAATACCAACTATTGGTGCAATATCCCCTGGGTCAAGGTTGACCAGGTTGACTAGGCTTGAGTTGGCTCAAGTCTAAGTCTAGATGGTTAGGTTTTGATGTTTAACAATACATGGAGATTACAGATGTAATTGCCCGTTTGGAGACATTGTTGATACAATTTTCCTCTGGTCAAGGTTGACCGGTTAGATGTGAAGAAGAGTCAAGTAGGTCAAAGAATTGACAGGATACTTGACCGGGAAAGTCCTAACTGGAGGTTAGGCAGTTGGGAAAATCTTGGTGAGTGAAGCCAGGTGAAATCCCTAGTGAGTGAATCTAGATGAAAGTCTTGTTGAGTGAAGTCAGGCAGGTAGAAGTCCTGGTGAGTGAAGTCGGACAGTGGAAAGTCCTGGTGAGTGAAGCCAGGCACGTGAAAATCTAGGTGGGTCAAGGTTGACCGGACACTTGGTGTGGAAAGTCCTGATGAGTGAAGCCAGGCAGGTAAAAGTCTCGATGAGTGAAGCCGACGGTAGAAAGACTTGGTGAGTGAAGCCAGACACGTGGAAATCCAGGTGGGTCAAGGTTGACCGGACACTTGGTGTGGGAAGTCCAAGTAGGTCAAAGAGTTGACTGGATACTTGGCACAAGGAAATCCAGATGAGTCAAGGATGACCGGACATCCAGTGGAAGGAAGTCCAAGTGGGTCATGAAGGACCAGACACTTAGCACGAGATGATAAGTCCAAGTGGGTCAAGGTTGACTGACATTTGGCACAAGAAGAAAAGTCCAAGTGGGTCAAAGGCATTGACCGGACACTTCGTTAAGAAGTTTTAGCAAGTCAAGGTTGACTGGATGCAAGGAATAATATTCCAACAGGTCAGGTTGACTTGGTTTTAGGCAAGTCAAAGATGGTTCAATCGATCAACCGATTGATTGAACTGAAGTCCAATCAATCAGTTGATCGATTGGATGTGTGCCATGAAGAGGAATGACCCAATTGATCTGTCGATCGATTGGGAGCTTATATCACACACACAGAAGCGTTCCCAATCGATCAACCGATCGATTGGGCACCTTCAATCGATCAACCGATCGATTGGAGAACTGGAAATCGCACGATAGAGGCTGAATCGATCGGTCGATCGATTTAGGCGATTTCCAGAGAGCACAGAGGCACTCTGAATCGATCGACCGATCGATTCAAATCCTCCCCAATCGATTGAGAGTCATTCAATCGATTGGGATCCGACCGTTGCACAGGTTATAGCCATTGGCGAGCGTTTTTCTCCTCAGACCTTCGACTCCACTTCTCCAGCGACTACAGTGCATCTCAACGACGATTCACAAGCTCTCTCCACACTTTCATAGCCAGTTCTTGAATGCTCTAGGAGACAAGTGTTGGTGCACTTCTAACGTTCAAGAGGCAACAATAAGCAATAAGTAAGTAAGAAGAAAGAGTTCTCATTTGTATTCTTGTATTTTTCTTCTTGTGTGTGTTGTATTTTGTTGTGTGGGTTTGTACGAGGCTTCTCCACCTCTGGTTGCGAATGAGAAGGAGTGTTTTATTAGTGGAGAGTAAGTGATGTGTGGATCCTTAGATTAGTCACCTCTTCTTCAAGTGAATACCAAGTAAATCCTTAGCGTTAGCGTTGTGAGTGTGTTTCTTGTTGTTTATTCCGCTCCACATCATCGAAGAAGCACATCAACAAGCGCCACGAACTATTCAACCCCCCCTCCTCTAGCACATTTTGAACCTAACACCAACGTGGTGTTGATCTTCTCAAACTAGTATCACAATATATATAAAGATTCAAATCGTTTGGAGCAACATAAAGGTCTAAGAAGAGTAAATGAGGGCATATTTAGACTCTCGTGTTCCATATGAATCCTTAGGACATGAAATGAGTCTGATTAGAGTTCTTAATGTCTATCAATGAGTTTTGACTGAAACTTATTAATTGACATAGGGGTCTTAGTTTATGATATTTTAGTATGAGATGGAAAAGGTGAATGTATAGAATGTATATATGTCCTTCAACCATGGCTCTGAGACTCACACAATAATCTATTGTTGAGTGTCAAGTGGCACGGATGTTGATGCTGATCTTACAAAACTAGCATCACGTTGGTGTTGGTCTTTCAAATAAATAACAATGTTACTTCTTGTGTTCTTCAAACTCAATATCCTATTTCAATTACTAGATCACAGTTTATGAAAGGCAGTATCAATGTCTTTTATCCAATAGTATCATTTCACTATCAATATTGGTAGAATTCATATGCAGAACTGAGTTTTATAAAAAATTATACACTTTTGTTAGAAATATAACAGATATAAAATATCATCTGAGAATTAATAATTCTAGTTCCCATGAGAAAAATTGTCTACACATAGGATAAACAAGCCAAATGCAATGTCTCACACAATTGTAGATTAAGGAAGCACTCGTAATTCCAATACTAAGGGAACTTCAACTTGGCTGGGGTATGGGGCATGCCCAGTCTTCATATATAAACCTGTGTGTGATGAAAATCAATCTAAGTAAATTGCAATAATTATTAAATAATGTATGATTTATAATGAATGAATTTTTGAATTCATTTTCCATATCAAAATGAATTTTCAACGTTTGTTTTCTTTGTAAGCCTAAATATTTGCATTCGGATACACTAATATAAAATCATAAAAGCCTTAAACCAATTTACTTCTTAACTAGTAAAAGACTTAATTTCCCATGTGTAATCATAAAAATAAAAATGGTCTATTTTTACATGAACATAATAAGTTAGCAATCTTATCTAACTGAAATAAACCCAGATTTAGGATAGATAGTATATAGGAAAATCATAATATATTTTAATTTGTGAAATATAACTAGCAATAACTTATAACTATTAAATGGAATGTAAATAGTTTAAATATAGGGTTGAAATCTAACAATGTGACTAGGGGACAAGATATAACAACAAGCAACTACAGGTCCTTATTGTCATTAGTATTCCAATTCTTTACAAGACATGAACTTCAATTCATCTAGAAAAAAAAATTCAGAGTAGTTATTTCGCCATTCTTAAGCTATAATTTAGTTAATGAAATCTTTTACTAGTAAGCATGTTGAATAACACAAATAACAAAGATGATGCTATAATATCAGCACCAACGTATAATCAATGGGTTTTACAAACTAGAACTAACGTTGATTATACATTGGTGCTGGTTTTTGAAAACTAGCACCAACGTTGGGGTTGATTTGTAAAAACTAGCACCAACGTATAGTCAATGGATTTTTGAAAACCAGTACTATTTTTTATGTTGGTTTTTGAAAACCAACACTAATGTTGTAATTTTTGAAAATCAGCACCATCATGTTCTTTGAAATCAAGTATCAAAGTGTTCTCATAGTGGGTTTTAAACAGCTAGTTATTAGAAACTGCGATGGGTAAAATATAAACACTTAACATATTTTCATAACATCTTTTTGTGCCATTTTGAAATACTACTAGAAAAAGGAGAGGGAG
This sequence comes from Zingiber officinale, assembly GCF_018446385.1. NCBI lineage: Eukaryota > Viridiplantae > Streptophyta > Magnoliopsida > Zingiberales > Zingiberaceae > Zingiber > Zingiber officinale. Next base: position 128,719,834 of record NC_055992.1, read on the forward strand.
ATGACCAGTATAGATGTGAACAAAAACCCTAATTCACTTGGTGCAAACTGAGAGTTGAACAAGATGACCTGTATCTAGGGTTGGAAGCGGAGGAAGAGAGGAGTGGATGAGCGACGATGACTGTTTAGGACTTTCGTTTTAGGGAAAAGAGGAGCGGATGAGTGATGAATAGGGCTTAGCGCTTTCGTTTTAGGAAACAGAGGGAAGTGAAAGAAGAGAAAGAGTATAAATAAATCCGCACGGAGAGATTAAAAAATTTAAGTTGATTCGTTAAAATTGAAACTTAAATCAGGTACGAAAATTGAGATGTTTTTCCACTGTCTCATTACTCTTAAGGTTAATATTTATATTTATAAATCTAGTTCACGTGTAAATTAATGCTTTCGTCTAATCACATCGTATATCAATGACATATATTTAAAGATTTACCATTTCACATTAGTGTCTTTCTCGTAGCTTTTTGCACTTAATGTGTGTCGTATACATTGTTGAATTTTTATGCAATTCTTCTCGCCCCAATTTGAATATTTGCCCATATTTATTGGCTCATCCATATTTTTTATGAAATAGAGTTCCATCTCTATTTCAGTGGGATTTGTGATTTAATGAGAGGATAACTTTCCTATAATTTTTGTAACAATCCTAAGACTTATCAACATAATATTTATGATGTCCTTGATGCGCGATTGTTGTATTCCATGTGATACGGTTAGCATTGGAGGGGCCCAAGAGGAAAGGGTGAGAAAGGTCACGGCCATATAGCGGTCAAAAGTCAAGAGGACGTGGCGGTCAATAGTCAAGCTGACTAGGCAGTCAAAAGGCTAGCCTATGGAATAGGCAGAGGTCAGGCAGACTGGTTGTTCAAGCAGGCGAGGCCGCGGGAAAATAAAGGAAGTCGGCAAGCGGAACCTGGGGTACAGGTCGGGATCGGCAAAGCTGGGCAGAGGCAGCTCAAACTACAGGCCTATGGTCGAGGGACAAGCCACAAATCAAAGGTCGGAAGCGGCAGGGCTGTGTAGAGACGGCTCGGTATGCAGGTTTGCGACTCGAAGGCCCGGAAGTGCAAGCCACAAATCAAAGGTCGGAAGCGGCAGGGCTGTGTAGAGACGGCTCGGTATGCAGGTCTGCGACTCGAAGGCCCGGAAGTGCAAGCCACAAATCAAAAGTCGGAAGCGGCAGGGCTGTGTAGAGACGGCTCGGTCTGCAGGTCTGCAACTCGAAGGCCCGGAAGTGCAAGCCACAAATCAAAGGTCAGAAGTGGCAGGGCTGTGTAGAGACGGCTCGGTATGCAGGTCTGCGACTCGAAGATCCGGAAGTGCAAGTCACCAGCCACAGGTGGGAAGCGACAGGGCTGTGTGAAGACAGCCTGATCTACAGGCTTACAGTCGAGGGTCGACAAATACAGGGTACAGAATACAGACCGTGATCGACAGGACTGTTCAGGGTTAGCCCGATTAACGAGTAACGCATAGAGGCGAGAGCTGGTCGAGGGGTGTGAGGTAGATGCAGACCGCGATAAATAGGACGAGCTAAGCTGTGCAGGAGTCGGAGGATCACAACTGTTCGTCAAGAGTAATCATTGCATATCAGGGAGATGTGCGGAGGCGGAGGTTCCTAAGCGAGAGGATGCTCTCATAACCAATGATAGCCTGACAGATGTCCTTCACTACGAGACAAAACCCCTGTGTAAAGGCGAAGGTTCCTAAACAAGAAGATGCCTCCAGGACCAATAGCAGCACGACAGGTGTCAGGGATATACGACAAAGCCCAGCGTCTAACGTTTTCTGACAGGTTGGCAGGTTCTGGAAGCAAGGCGGGTTCATAAAAAGGAGGAGATTCCTCGTACGCGGGTACGCGCACTCTCGTCATTATTTTTCCTTTCACAACTTTTCATTTTCGACTCTCTCTGTTTCTTCTGGGGAAAAAGGGACCTGACTTGAGCGTCGGAGGGCCTGATCCGGGGACTTTTTCCCTAGGTTTTTGGTCTCTAACGTGAAGGGGGGATTGTCTGAGTGTGCGCAGGGTCCTGCAGCAGCGTCAGCCACCTGTGGGAGCCGGATCACCTACGACTTTCCGTCAACAACCAGGCCACCGCGACCAGCCTCCGTCCGACTCAGCCTTCGGACGGGATCAAATTTGGCTCCGTCTGTGGGAAACACAATAGCCTGATCCGAAGCGTGAAGATGGAGGACTCTGGCCGAAGTTCCAACAGGAGGATTAATGTCACCATGACTGCGGGGGAGTACGAGCTCTTCAAGGAGGTCAGGAAGCAAGCCGCCTCTGAAAAACAAGGAACGGTTTAACGACCTCGTTTGGCGCCCGAAGCGTCTAAAGAACCAGCTCCTGCCTCCGACAGGGGCTCAAAGAGAAAGCAGCAGGAAGAACTCCCTTGTACTTCATTCCGAGAGCCTCGCCGCAACTATCATCAGCCTGGACCTCGCGAGCATAGTCCGAAGAAAGAAGAGCCACAGGCGTCGGTGGCAGAGAGCTCTCTACATCCACCCCGGGATGCAGGGAAGGGAAAAGCTATAGCCTCTGCCAGAGATCTGCCTGAAGATCCGGACGACAAGGTACCTTTCTCGGCTCAGATCCTGAGGGAAAGCCTGCCTAGGGGTTACCGAGCCCCGAACATTGGAGAATATGATGGGAGCAAGGATCCGGAAGAGCACCTGCGGAAGTTCAAGAACGCGGCTATCTTGTATCAATACAGCGATGCTGTCAAATGCCGAGTATTCCTACACACCCTGTCCGGGTCGGCGCAGAAGTGGTTCGATGGGTTGCCCCCAGAGTCCATCAATCGCTTCATGGATTTCAAAACGGCCTTCCTACGCCGTTTCGCCAGTAGCCGCAAGTATCAAAAAACCGACCACTGTCTTTTTGCTCTCAAGCAGGATTCGACCAAGCCCTTGCGAAGCTACATCAACCGGTTCAGTCAGGTGGCTAATGACGTCCCCTCCGCCACCTCAGAAATATTGATGAGCGCCTTCTCCCACGGATTGCGAGAAGGGGAGTTCTTTAGGGACCTCATCAAGAACCCCGCCTGGAGTTTTGATGATATGGTGGAAAAAGCTTCTTGCTACATCAAGGTGGAGGAAGCTCAGGCCGCTAGGCGGAAGGTTGAAAAGACGGTGACTCCTGGCAACCGACCTGAAAGGAGAGCACCACAGCCAGCTCAGCCCTTCCAGCGCGTTCAACCCAGGCATGCCCCTCAGCCCGCTCAGGGAGTTAGGCCAGCTCCGCGAGTCGCTGCCATACACGCGCCCAGGCCTGGACCAAGGGGAGCACCATATTGCACATATCATCGGTCCAGGACGCACGATCTCAATAACTGCTTCCAATTCGCCCGTGACTCCAGGCGAGCTGCAGAGCAGGGCTTGCCTCCTCCGGAGTTGGCGCCCCAAATACAGAGAATGAAAGAAGAACGGGCTGCAGCTGGGCGTGCTCGGCAGACCCGGCCCGACCTAGCCGACCCAGCTAACCCAGCTGGCCTTGGGGAAGATCGAAGAGATGCTAGAGAACTGGAGAATCGGGGCAACGCTGTTGTGCGAGAGATCTATATGATTTCAGGAGGGCCCACTGACGGGGACTCAGGCCAAGCCCGCAAGTCACACGGTCGGCGATTGTATGTGGGAGCTGTGGGGTGCAGCCATGAGCAAGCATCTGGCCCTGTCATTAGCTTTGGGCCACAAGATTTGGAGGGTCTGGAACTATCCCACGACGACGCCCTCATAATCAAGGCCGTTATTGCTAACAGCCGAGTGGCTCGGGTCTTTGTGGATATCGGGAGCTCGGTCAATATTTTATTCAGAGCTGCGTTCGAGGAGATGCAGATCGACGCCGCTGAGCTCCAACCCGTAACCACTTCTTTGTACGGGTTCACAGGCAACGAAGTCAAGCCCATGGGTCAGATAAAGCTGGCCATCTCCATGGGCACTGAGCCACTGGTGCGCACCCGAAGGAGTACCTTTATAGTGGTGGATTCGCCTTCCTCCTACAACGTCATCCTGGGAAGGCCAGCTCTGCATGAGTTCCGGGCTGTCGTCTCCACTTTTCACCAAAAGATCAAGTTTCCGGTCGGCGAGCAGGTCGGGGAAGTCAAGGGAGAGCAGAAGGTGTCCCGCAGCTGCTACATTGACATGGTCCGTGTGGAGGCGCGCAAGAGCCGGAGGACGCAGGACGGGGGAGTACACGCTATCCAAGAGGAGCCTCTGCCTATTGCCGAGGAGCCTATCCCCTGGGAAGAAATTCGGCTGCATGCGGATAGAGTAGAGAGCATCACTCGCATTGCCAGTGACTTACCACCGGAGCTTAAGTTGGAGCTGATACAGTGTCTGATCCGCAATAGGGACGTTTTTGCTTGGTCACCGGAAGAGCTGCCTGGGGTCAAACCAGAAGTAGCTGAGCACAAGCTGCATATTATACCCGAGGCCAAGCCAGTCAAGCAGAAGAAGAGAAACTTCTCTGCCGACCAGAACAAGATTATCCGAGCTGAAGTGGATCAGCTCAGGAAGGCAGGACATGTTCGAGAGGTGCAATTCCCGTCATGGCTTTCTAACGTTGTATTGGTGAAGAAGCCTAACAACAAGTGGAGAGTGTGCATAGACTTTCGCGACCTCAACAGGGCCACCCCCAAAGACTGTTATCCTCTCCCGCGGATCGATCAGGTGGTGGATTCAACAGCTGGCTGTGAGAGGATATGCATGATGGACGCTTATCAAGGATATCATCAGATACCCTTGGCTAGGGAGGATCAGGAGAAAGTCAGCTTCATAACAGCCGACGGTACCTTTTGCTATACGGTCGGGGCTACCTACCAAAGGATGATGGACAAAGTCTTTCGGAGTCAGATCGGGCGGAACGTAGAGGTCTATGTTGATGACATCCTGATCAAGTCCCCTCTGGCGTCTAGTCTAATAAAAGATGTAGAAGAAACCTGTGGGACTCTGAGGCAATATGGGGTGAAGCTGAATCCCCTGAAATGTCTGTTCGGGGCTAAAGGAGGGAAGTTTCTGGGCTACCTGGTGACTGAGTGAGGGATAGAAGCCAATCCTGAGAAGGTTCAAGCACTTCGGAACATGCAGATCACTCAGAATCTGAAGGAAACACAGAAGTTGGTCGGCAGGATAACAGCACTGTCCCGATTCATCTCCAGATCTGCAGATCGAGCAGCGCCCTTCTTCAAAGTGCTCAGGAAAGCGGCCAAGTTTCAGTGGACGGAAGAATGCACACAGACCTTTGAGGAGCTAAAGCAATACCTGGAGTCCTTGTCATCACTGTTCAAGCCTGTTGTGGGAGAGCCCCTTTGGGTCTACTTGTCAGCCACCCCCGAGGCCGTGGGGGCCGTGCTGGTTAATGAACAGGACAGTGTACAACGGCCAATGTATTTTTCAGTCATCTATTGAAGGGGGCTGAGTCTCGGTACACGGCCCTGGAAAAGTTGGTTTACGGACTTGTTCTAATGGCTCGGCGCCTCCGACCGTATTTTTTGGCGCATCCCATCACTGTCCTGACAAACAGTACAATGGGCCGAGCTCTCACCAAGGTGGAGGTAGCGGGTAGGCTTATCAAATGGGTGACCGAGCTAGGGGAATATGATATACAGTATCAGCCCCGAACCGCGATCAAAGCACAGGCTTTGGCGGATTTCTTGACAGAAGTTTATCAAGCAGACTCGGAGGAGGTCTGGAAAATTTATGTAGACGGATCAGCTACCCAGCGGGGAAGTGGTGTAGGTGCACTTCTAATATCTCCGCAGGGAGACATTATGCAGCTGGCTGTACGGCTAAATTTCAGAGCTACCAACAATGAGGCAGAATATGAAGCCCTATTAGCAGGTTTGCAAGCAGCTCGGGATGTGGGGGCAAGCCGAGTCGTAATATACTCGGATTCGCAGCTAGTAACTCAGCAGGTGACCGGACATTTTGAAGCAAACAACGAAAAGATGCAAGTTTACAAGGAAGCCTGTGAGAAGATGGGGAAAGATTTTAAAGAGGTTACAGTCACTAAGATTCTCAGGGCTGAAAATGAAAGAGCGGATGAGTTAGCTAAAATAGCCAGCTCCTTGACTACTTGGGTACTTGACAGACCTATAGCGCAGACCTTCCTTGTAGCTCAGATAGATCTACAAAATAACCTGGAAGAAGTAATGGATTGGAGGGCACCCATAATAAGTTTCCTCCAGCAAGGAATTGTACCTACCAACTTAGAAGAGGCACGCATGCTCAGGAGACAGGCCCATTCTTATGTTATGATCGGAGATCAGCTGTACAAAAAGTCTTTCTCCAGACCTTTGCTCAAGTGCTTGAATATGGAAGAAGCGGATCAGGCCTTGCGGGAGATACATTTGGGATGCTGTGGCAACCATGCAGGTGGAAGAACGCTGGCTCGGAAGGTGCTATTGGCCGGGTATTTCTGGCCTACCTTGCAAAGGGACGCACAGAAGCTGGTGAATACTTGTTTGTCATGCCAAAGGTACCAGAACCTGACGCACCGACCTACAGAGCTGCTGAGAACTTCTATAGTGTCTTGCCCGTTTGACCAGTGGGGTATGGATATCGTAGGACCTTTCTCGATGGCTACGGGGCAGAGATGTTTCTTGCTGGTAGCAGTAGATTACTTCTCCAAGTGGGTGGAAGCGGAAGCTCTGGCCAGAATCACTGAAGATGCGGTGATCCAGTTTTTATGGAAAAATATCTTTTGCAGATTCGGCTTGCCTCACAAATTGGTGTCGGATAATGGCAGACAATTTCAAGGACGCAAAATACAAAATTGGTGTAAGGGGTTCGGCATAACTCAGGCCTTCACTTCGGTGGCTCATCCGCAAAGCAATGGTCAGACAGAGGTAGTCAATCGAGAAATAGTGCGGGGGCTCAAAGTCAAGCTGGATCACACGGGAGGCAGTTGTGTGGACGAGCTGCCGAGCATTTTGTGGGCCTATCGTACGACATCCCGAGAAAGTACAGGTCTGACACCTTTCCATTTAGTATATGGCAATGAAGCAGTGGTACCTCTGGAGGTCGGGATACCGTCCGTGAGAAGAATGATGTACGATGAAGGGAACGCAGAGCGACGGCTGGCTGAGCTAGATTTCGTCAGTGAAATCCATGAACAAACAGCTGCCAGGTTGGAGGCCTATAGACAGAGAATGAGGCAAAACTATAATAGAAGGGTGATCCCCCGATTCTTCGGAGAAGGAGATCTCGTCTGGAAGCAGATGAAGCCCTTAGGGGAAGTGATGAAGTTGGCTCCTCAATGGGACGGATCATACAAAGTTATCAAGAAATTGGCATCGGGGGCCTATTATTTGCAAGACGCTCAAGAAAGGAAGCTATACCGACCTTGGAGTGCTAACTACCTACAACCCTATCAGGTGTGAGGGATGCCAACCCTGTTGCTGGGTCGGCAGAGGGTTCCGGAGACGGTAGGATAGTCAAGCAAAAACTCAAAGATACGTATGTACATGTAAAAATTTCATCAGTTTTAAGCAGTTGGAACAAATCATTTGAAAGGAGCAAAGATCTCATCCGGAAAGCCTTGAATGATCTGGCCCTTATCTAAGAAGTTTGCGGGAGGGATGGAGTTCAAGAAGTCTTGTGCATGCAATTGTCTGATAACTCCAGCCGCCGTGTATGGTATGGTCGCAGCAAAGCGTGCCCCGGCCTGGGATAAAAATTCAGGAGAGCTCAAATAGGACCTTCGACTTCGCAGGCAACGATCATCCTCTCCTTCTTGATAGACCGCCAGGGCCGCGGATACTCCTGTCAAAGCCGCCCGAGACTGGGATAGTTCCGCCCTCAGGGCCTCCAGCTCAGCCCCTTGAGTCTCCAACTGTGCCGCCTGAACCTCCAGTTTATTGTTCTTTTCCTGCAGAAGAGTATCCTTGGACTGTATTTCCTGAGCCTGATGGGCTAGCTGTTGCTGATACCCTGCCTCAGATGCAGCTCTCTCCTCCCTCATAGCTCGGAGCTCATCTTTCACCTGTATCAGGGAGCGTTTCTGACGGTCGGTCTGATTGGTTAGGGCTTGAATCTCCGCCCGCAAAGCATAGCTGGCTTGGGCAGGGTCGTTCAGCTGCAGCTCCAATTCGGAGACTCTCTCCCGGAGTTCTTTGCTTTCATGATGGAGGGTGTGGAAGGATTGGTTCAGCACCAAAGATTCGGTGTGAGTCTGGGCGGAAGATATAACCTTCAGTTAAGGCAATACAATAGCAAGGGTAAGGTGAGGAGTACGTACTTTGGCCCAGGACTTCGAGAACCTATCCATCTGGACTAACGGCGGCGCGTTACCCATTTGATCCATGCTCTCTGCCCACAAACTACCGAGACAGCCTTTCATCATCAGAAGGCTCGTAGGGGCGTCAGACCGCCGAGCTAGAGCAGCTTCAGAGGGGATGGTGGTCCTGTAACGATGGCGAGTGGAGGAGGAAGGTTGAGAAGGGCCGGCGTCAGCACCAGGAGGAGCGGGAGGTGACTCGGGAACGGGTTCAGTTGGCACGGGGTCGTGACGATTGCCTGGGCTATCTTCCTCTGCAGCAGTAGGGGCAGAGCGGAATGCAGCTGGTCTTCCCCTGTAAAGGTTGGGGGAGGCTGCCAGATAGACAAAGCAAGAATGACAAGGGGAATGGTGGCGGAGCTAGCCACGGTGGCAGCGAGGGATAATTGGGTAGTAGAAGAAATAGAATCAAGCGTTTGTGAAGTCAGACCTGGTCTTCGGCGACGCTTGTGAAGCAGAGGCTGGTTATCAGAGTCAGAGTCATCAGAGTGAGGTTGACCCTGTGAAGAGGCTGCAACACCCCTGTCTATGGCGCCCTGACCGGATGAGCTTCGACTTGCGCGATGAAGGGCTGCGCGACCACGCCTGGAGGCCCGGGGAGCTCCTCGAAAGACGCGTCTGGCCAGACGACCGGCTGGAGCACTACCCCGATCTCGGCTCGGGGCAGCAGGTGAAGGAGAAGCGTCGTGTGAGGCGGGGTTGGAAGTAGGCTGGGTCGCTGCCCCAAATGAGGCGGATCCAAGATGAGGGAGCGACCTCCTCTCCAAGATTGTCCGACCTCGCCGCAGTATTTCCATGTCATCGAGGGGCAGAGGCAGAACCTCCGAGGCGCGATGCAGAATCTCAGCTATAGGCACCAACATGAAAGGTTATTCTAGCGGAGAATATGATCGCAAGGGAGGTGGAGCTCAGCGTGAACTTACCCAAGGAGTGCGATGTTTCAGAGGAAACGAAGCTCAGCCGGAAAAAGGAAAGTAGGTCTTCAGACAACAGTCTCGTCAGATTCAAGCGCCAATCCTCCATGCAGGTCGCAGCCACAGTATACGGGAGGTCCATATGGAAGTCTTGCAACGCCGGAGTCATAGGCAGCGCAGATTGCCATCGCAGAGGCCAGTCTACTTCTTCGGGAAATCGGAGAAAAAAGAATTTTTTCCTCCAGTTAGCACTGGGAGGAGGAAGAGGAGAGAAGAAAGCGGTATGATTGCGAGCTTGGAAGTCAAAAAGACCATCAGCGTGTCGAGTAAGAGCAAAGAAGCAGTGAAAGAGGGGAGCGGACCAGGAAACCTCTCAAACTTCGCAGAGTATTACAAAGCCACACAAAATCTTTATGGAATTGGGAGTTAGCTGACCTAAGGGGATCTTAAAGTAGCGGCACACTCCAGACAGAAAAGGATGCGGGGGTAGACGAAGACCAGATACAAATTGCTCGGTAAAGAAAGTACAAAAACCAGGCGGGGGATCGAAGTACAAGTTCACACCAGTAGGGATGATGGGGCGAAAGCTAGTAGGGATTTCATAAGTGTACCGTAGGTCATCCCAATCCAACTCAGCGAAAGTTGAAGCGCCGGGGAAGTGCTCCGCCAACAAGGAAACCCAAGAAGGAGAGGCCCTTGCAAGGGAGATTATCTCAGGAGGTAGAAGGAACAAACGAAGAAAGGGGGCTAGGAAAAAAGGAAGGAGCGCGGCGTGATCTCGGAGAAGGTCAATCGGCGGCGGCGTTTGAGTGCTCCTTGGTGATGACGAAGCATAACAGAAGGGAGAGAGGAAGAAGATACTTATAGGTATGGTGGAGGAAGGATATTCTCGTACGTTAACAACGGATGGTGGATACAGGGGCGGAAATAGACAAGGAGCGCTCTACGATGAGCCTCGAGAATATAACCAGAGGACATTATAGGAAAGGCAAAGGCTCGAAGTACGAGGTGCCTCATGAGGTACGAAAAAAGAGGAAAGAGAAAAAAGGGGGAAAGGGGGCACACTCAGTTCAGCCAACTTTTCGCCAAACAGGTGATTGCCTCGTAAGGACAAAGGTGGGCGGAAGCGGCTGTCAGAGAGAAAGGTGGAGCATACCAGTGAGCTTCATGGACGTGCATCAAAGACAAAAAAGTAAAAGCTGACCCTCACCAGGCTCGGTATAAAAGCGACTATTGGGGGGAGAGCAACGTAGCAAAGGCAAAATAAGCAAGGGCAAGCTAAGTACAGCCATCCAAAGTTCAGTAAGACCACGCGAATAAGTACAATCACGGAAGGTTCAGCATCAATACATAAAAGGTGAACAATACAACATATCGCCAACTACACAATATCTAAAGAAGAGGGGGCAGGGTCACTGGAAGCTAACGGAAGGAGTCCGGGGTCGGCTGGCCCTATGTCGGAAGACGCAGGATCAGCAGACGCTTCAGATGCAGCAACGGGAGGGGCCTGGGCAGAAATAACCCCGGGAGCTAGATCGACCGCAGGGGGAGGAGCCTCCAAGAGGAAAAGTCTCTCATCCGCTTCGAAGAAAGGGAAGGTTTCCTGTGGCAATTCCCTGGTTAGGTGAGCTGTGTCCAAGAAGGTGGCAGGAGGTGCCGAGCGTAGGAAACCTTGCTCAAAGGCCTGTCTGACCCCACCAGCGGCACCGTGACAGAGCAACAAGACCATCCAGCGTCCCAACTTATGGAGGAAGAAGGAAGAGCGGACGTAGGCTAGTCTGTACGCCTTTAACCGCTCTGATTCGTCAGCCCGGTACACCTCCAAACTGTTCCGGTTCTCTGCAGCCTCGGCGCGGGCCACGGACAAATCGCTCTGGCCTTGAGACACCGCTTCCTGGGCCTTCGATAACTCCGCTCGCAAAGATTGGAGAGTGGCTTGGCAAGCTTCCCATTGAGTCCGCATGGCTGCTTCCCGGCTAGCGGCAGCACTAGCCAGGGTCTGGGCATCGGCCAACCCCATTTGCAAGAGCTCATGACCTTGCCGTAGCAGCGTCAACTCCTCTGATTGGGAGAGCAGCTCTGCCTCTCTGGCTTTCAGCTCAGAAACTGTCGCCTGATGACGATCCACTTCAGAAGCCAAGGAAGACTCACTCGTCTTCAGAGCCGCCTCCAACTGTTGAAGTTTAGCGAAGGCAGCATGGGAAATGGCCCTAGCAGAGGCCGCCGACTCCCCGACGGCACGCAGATAAGCATCCAAGCTTCCAAGAGAAGGCTCAGGAGGAGCTGAGGAAGCCGCAGGGTGCTCTAGTTCCTGAAAACGTGCCTTGAGCGTCGCGTTCTCTAGCTGAAGCTCGGTCGCTCGTTGCACGGCGCTCAGACTCGCGGAGCAGGTCTGCCAGTAGCCGGAAGAAGGGAAAGAGGTTACAGGAACACACGGATACCAGGAAGAAGAAGAGAAAGAGCTTACCACTACCAGGGAGCGAGCAATTTGATCGAACTCCTCCAAGGGGGAACTGCTCTCCCAGAACTGCCGATTGGCTGATTGCCAGGAGATGGCCAAGTCCCCATAGAAATCGACCCTACCAAAGATAGGCGATAGGTCGGCAGCAGGCACGTAGGCCGGGTCGGTCTCTGAAGGAAGCCTCCAAGAAGACTCAAAGGCCAGGTTCGCAGATGGCAGTTCCAGAGTCGGCACGGCTGAGCTCATAGGCACGAGAGGAGGAGAAGTTGAGCGAGTTAGCGAGTCCGGGGGCTGATCGCCAGAGGACGAAGGCGGGGCAGGCAATACACTCTGGATGGGCATCGGAGCAGTCAGGTCCAATGGCGGGTCTGCCACCTCCAGATCAGAGGCCTTCTCCCGGGCCAAGCTTGTCTCCTGGGTCGAGCTCGTGTCCGAGGACCTGGTGGGGGAAGAGATGCTCACTACGCGTTGACGGCGAGGAGGTGGAGGAGAAGTTGCGGTGACTGGGGCCGTCCTTTTGCCCTTGCGTGTCAGGCGCAGCTTCATAGTTGGAGGGAGAGGAGACACTTGCCCTGCTGGCGACGGCTCGGGTGCGGGTTGATTAGAGCAGCGGGGTATGGCTGAGTCTGCAGGGCTGGAGGCTGGTGGCTCAATAAGCGCCGAGGCAGCTACCGTCTCGGAGGTGTGGTGTCCCGAGGGCTGTGGACCGGCGGAAACAGCGGGGTCAGAGGATAGGCCTTGTGTTAGCTCCTCATTCAGAGCTTGCAAAACGGCCACCGAGGGTGTCTCCTAACTGGCAAAAGAGCGAAGGAGGGCAGCCACTACAAATATAAGAGGAAAAAGCACCTCAGTTAGCGAAGAGCAGTATACAATAAATAACAACTTACCAAAAGGAGCTTCGATTTCCATGGAAACAGGGCTAAGACCAAAAGCGTGCAGAATGCCTTCCAGCATCAGCACAGACAGGCGAACAACAACACCTTTCAGCTTGTCCGCAGCTGCGGAGCAGGCAGGTTCATGGACATGCGAAGGGAAGTCTGAAGCAAGGATGAGATGCCATTGGGAAGGCACGGCTAAGGGGACGGGGGGTTTGAGAAAGAAAAAGCGAGATCTCCAGCCTTTATTGGAAGAAGGAAGGTCATCAAAAAACTTATGGCCCGGCTTGGCCTGAACGTTGAATATCCCCGCCTCAGCTCGCCGGAAGGAATAGAAGTGATGGAATAGTCTAGCAGTCAAGGGAATTTGATAAATGCGGCACAAGATGATGGTTCCGCAGACCGCTCGGAATACATTGGGGGCAAACTGAGAGATACCAATACCGCAATACTGGCTCAACTCAGAGAAAAATGGATGCAAAGGAAAGCGAAGACCGCCTAAGATTTGATCCCTGAAAACAGTGATGAACCCTTCGGGAGGAGAAGAAGGATGTTCATCTGGAGAGGGAAGATGAAACTCATATGCGGCGCCTAGCCCCAAGTTGGATTGCAGTGCAGACAGGTCGTGATGGTCTAAATCAGAGATGTAACGCGAATACCAGAAGAGTTCCTTACCATCCATGACTATGAGGAGCAAGCAGACAAGGGGGATGAAGACAAGAGAAGTCACAGGTCGGGCGCAAGCAGGAGAACGAGGAGTTGCACTGCCAGAAATGGCCGCGAACGGAGGGAGGAGGATAGCGAAGCGTCGAAGTAAGGAAAGCGGACTGCCTTTAGGGTTTATAATGCTCGTTCATTCCTAGGAAGCATCGAGAGTCGAGCCGAGTATCTTTTGGGGTAACACGCCCCAGCGCCGTCTGATGGGAAATAAGCGCCGAAGGGTGCAAAAAAGGGTCAGAGGCTGGCGTCAGGAAGCGTGCGCAGTAAAGGCGTCGGACAGGTGTCATCGCGAGCAGAAACGCATTAAAGATCGACAAAGCAAGGTAATCATGAAAGGGCGTGGTCTCAAAAAAGAAGCATTCTTCGTGAAAGGCTCAAGGCTAGGCGGGAAGTTTCATAAAGCTACAGACGCCAGGCAATTCAAAAGGGTCGCGAATGAGACAAAGCAAGTCAGCAGAAGTGAATGTCAGATCAGAGGAGTATCAGGCGGGCCTGTGGGGTGTTGCTTGCTCGGACCATCCGGGCAAGTAGCCCTGCCTAGATAGCCCCTGATCTGAGCAGCCAACCAGACGCATCGCAAGAACAGCGGGGTCATCATAAGCTGCAAGGGCACTGTGGCCCAAGGGTTGAGTAAGATTTTTACACTCCCCCCTCTCTCCTTAATTCTATATCGCGCATAATGCAATTGCAGGGAGAAACGCGGCGCAAATGAGTAAGCCCAAAGCTAGCGATAACGGCCAGATCAATCACAACAATGAGGTTGGTATAAGCTGTTGGTTGCTACTCGGAAAACCTAGAGGTTACACTGTACAAAAATTTTGTACAAAGGTCTGAACCTTTTCCTAGCTACCATGTGTTCTTTTAAATTAAATTTTGGATCTCCTGCGGAACTTAACACGTTTGATCCAAAACTTAATCTATTTGTTCTTTAAGGTTTAGACTTGGATCTCCTGCGGAACTTAACACGTTTGATCCAAATCACCTAAATTATTAATTCCATTAAATATTAATTTCCATAATTGGTTCCCAGTACTGACGTGGCGAGGCACATGGCCTTCTTGGATATGGGAACAACCACCACCGACTAGACAAAACCTTTTATAGAAAGGTAATATTTAATTTCCTAAAATAACTTTAGGTTAACCGAAAAGAACAATCAAATCACAAGGAAAAGAAAAAATAAAAGAACACAACATCGAAAAACATATTCGAAATTCTAGAATCTTATGCCTCTTGTATTTAGTATTATTTCCATAAATAACTAGCATGATGCGGAAAGGAAAAATTACTAGTTATACCTTCTAAAAGACCTCTTGATCTTCTACCGTATTCCTCTTCTAACCTCGGACGTTGTGTGGGCAACGATCTTCCGAGATGAGAACTACCAAGCACCTTCTTCTTCCTTACAAGTTTTGGCCACCACAATTCTCCAAGAGAAGTAGAGGTCCGGCCACCACCATCAAGCTCCAAGGGATGCAAGAAACAAAACCACCTTTCTCTCCTTCTTCTCCTACCTAGAACCGGCCACCATCAAGAGCTCCAAGAGAGGTTGCCGCCGACCATAAGAAGAAGAGAAGAGGAAGAAGCTAGGGCCGGCCACCAAGGAGGAAAAGAGAGGAGAAGAATAATAGAGTTGATCACCCATGAAGGCACCTCTACCCCCTCTTTTATGATCCTTGGTCTTGGCAAATAAGGAAATTTAATTAAAAACTTCCTTAATTCTTTTGCCATGAAAAGGAAAATTTTATTTAATTAAAACAATTTTCCTTTTCTCAATTTACATGGCCGGCCACCCCAAAGCTACAAACAAGGAGAGTTTTAATTAATTAAAATTTCCTAATTTGTCTCTAGAAATTTATAAAATTTCTTCAATAATTTAATCCCTTCATGATTGGTTTATAAAAAGAAAATTTAATAAATTAAAATCTTTCTTTTAAACATGTGGATAAAAATCAAAAGGAAAGTTATCTCTTAAAAATTAAAATCTCTTTTCAATCTACAAATAAGGAAAGATATCAAATCTTTTCTTAATCTTTTGTAGAAACTAATAAAAGAGAATATTTAATTTTTAAACTTCTCTTTTAAATTATTATCATGGTTAAAAAGGAAAGTTTTTCTTAAAAATAAAATCTCCTTTCAATCTACAAATAAGGAAAGATTTCAAATCTTTTCTTAATCTTTTGTAGAAAGCTTTTAAAAGGAAAGATTTAATTTTTAAACTCTCTTTTAAAACTATGATATCCACATAAGAAATAATTTTAATAAAAAATCCTTTTTAATATGATGTGGCCGGCCACCTAAGCTTGGGCTCCAAGCTATTGGCCGGCCACCTTAAGGCCAACCTTTAGGCTTGGCCGGCCCTAAGCTTGAGCTTCAAGCTTCTATTGGTTGGGTAAAAGGTGGGTATGTGGTGGGTATAAATCTCTATATACAAGAGGTTACGATAGGGACCGAGAGGAGGAATTGGTTTTGGTCTCCCGATAAAATTAAGCATCCCGTGCTCGCCCCGAATACACAACTCAAGTTCATCAATAATAACTCATTCCACTAGAGAGTTATTATTGAACTACCGCACCAATCCCAAATTACATTTTGGGCTCCTTCTTATCATGAGTGTGTTAGTCTCCCTATGTTTAAGATATCGAATGTCCACTAATTAAGTGAGTTACTGACAACTCATTTAATTAATATCTTAGTCCAAGAGTAGTACCACTCAACCTTATCATCATGTCGGACTAGGTCCACCTGCAGGGTTTAACATGACAATCTTATGAGCTCCTCTTGAGGACATTATCAACCTAGTATCTCTAGGACACAGTTTCCTTCTATAATCAACAACACACACTATAAGTGATACCATTTCCCAACTTATCGGGCTTATTGATTCATCGAACTAAATCTCACCCATTGATAAATTAAAGAAATAAATATCAAATATATGTGCTTGTTATTATATTAGGATTAAGAGCACACACTTCCATAATAACCGAGGTCTTTGTTTCTTTATAAAATCAGTATAAAAGAAACGACCTCAAATGATCCTACTCAATACACTCTAAGTGTACTAGTGTAATTATACAGTCAAGATAAACTGATACCTAATTACACTACGACCTTCTAATGGTTTGTTCCTTTCCATTTTGGTCGTGAGCTACTGTTTATAATTTATAAGGTACTGATAACATGATCCTCTGTGTGTGACACCACACACCATGTTATCTACAATATAAATTGATTGAACAACTACATTTATCATAAATGTAGACATTTGACCAATGTGATTCTTATTACTAGATAAATGTTTATACCAAAAGCTAGGCTTTTAGTATACACCCTAACATAAGCGAGATGGATGAAGGTGCGGAAGAGCAATGCATCTATGCCTTTGCCGTTAGGAGTTCTTACCAGCGCCATCGCCACCGGTCTCGGACCGGAGTATCATTACTGGTCTCGGACCAGCGCCATCGCCACCGGTCTCGGACCGGAGTATCCTGTGCTCACGCCTAACGACCTTTTAGGTCGGTAGTCCCAGACTCTCGCCCCAGTGCGAGTTATAAGTGAGCTCTGTTCTCACGCCCAACGACCTTTTAGGTCGGTAGTCCCAGACTCTCGCCCCAGTGCGAGTTATAAGTGAGCTCTGTTCTCACGCCCAACGACCTTTCAGGTCGGCTCCCATGCGAGAATTAAAAGTGAGCCTTGTGCTCACGCCCAACGACCTTTTAGGTCGGTAGTCCCAGACTCTCGTCCTAGTGCGAGTTATAAGTGAACTCTGTTCTCACGCCCAACGATCTTTCAGGTTGGCTCCCATGCGAGAATTATAAGTGAGCCCTGTGCTCACGCCCAACGACCTTCTAGGTCGGTATCTCCAGACTCTCGCCTCAGTGCGAGTTATAAGTGAGCTCTGTTCTCACGCCCAACGACCTTTCAGGTCGGCTCCCATGCGAGAATTATAAGTGAGCCCTGTGCTCACGCCCAACGACCTTTTAGGTCGGTAGTCCCAGACTCTCGCCCCAGTGCGAGTTATAAGTGAGCTCTGTTCTCACGCCCAACGACCTTTCAGATCGGCTCCCATGCGAGAATTATAAGTGAGCCATGTGCTCACACCCAACGACCTTTTAGGTCGGTAGTCCCAGACTCTCGCCTCAGTGCGAGTTATAAGTGAGCTCTGTTCTCATGCCCAACGACCTTTCAGGTCGGCTCCCATGCGAGAATTATAAGTGAGCCCTGTGCTCACGCCCAACGACTTTTTAGGTCGGTAGTCCCAGACTCTCGCCCCAGTGCGAGTTGTAAGTGAGCTCTGTTCTCACGTCCAACGACCTTTCAGGTCGGCTCCCATGCGAGAATTATAAGTGAGCCCTGTGCTCACGCCCAACGACCTTTTAGGTCGGTCGTCCCAGACTCTCGCCTCAGCGCGAGTTATAAGTGCGCTCTGTTCTCACGCCCAACGACCTTTCAGGTCGGCTCCCATGCGAGAATTATAAGTGAGTCCTGTGCTCACGCCCAACGACCTTTTAGGTCGGTAGTCTCATACTCTCGCCTCAGTGCGAGTTATAAGTGAGCTCTGTTCTCACGCCCAACGACCTTTTAGGTCGGCTCCCATGCGAGAATTAAAAGTGAGCCTTGTGCTCACGCCCAACGACCTTTTAGGTCGGTATCTCCAGACTCTCGCCCCAGTGCGAGTCATAAGTGAGCTCTGTTCTCACGCCCAACGACCTTTCAGGTCGGCTCCCATGCGAGAATTAAAAGTGAGCCTTGTGCTCACGCCCAACGACCTTTTAGGTCGGCCCCCATGCGGGAATCAACAATCAACCCCCCTGCGAAAATCATAAGCGAACTCGACGCCCACGCCTAACTACCTCTTAGAGGGCTATGCCTCACATTGAGCGGAGCGTTTTCAATAATCAGGTCAGCTACCTCTGGTTTTATTTTATGCAAATTGCGAATATGCAACAAACAAGCAAGGTACGGAGTACGGGAGGCCATCCATCCTATCCCTAAAGCATCGATGTTAACTGCGGAATCAGGAAAGACTATGCTGGAAGGGGACAGATATACAAGTACAGCAGCACAGTTCAATAAGCAGGCGATACAGCTAAAGCTACAAGTGGGAACGTCTTGCAGGAAAGGAGCCACTGAGACAACTATCCCTCAGACCAGCTTTAACTCGGGGAAAGGATTGGTCATGGAGAATGAGCACTGCCGCGTGAAGAAATGTCTGGGGACTCAGGAGCCTCTGGGGCGTTCAAGGCTCGAGCCAGCTGCGCGTGGAGGGAGTCAATGACTGTTTGTTGTCGGGCGATCGTGTCTTGCTTGTCGTCAAGATACGCACGGAGGAGAGACAGCTCCGCTTCATGCTCTTGTTTCAAGCGTTCCTGAAGGCTGAGTTGGCGCTGCAGGCTAGCCTGACATTCCTCTTTCCTCGCCTTCTCAGAATGCACGCAAGACTTCGCGACGCGATACTGAGCTTCCATGGAATTCAGGGCAGCCGTCTGGCGAGCGCAATCCTGGGACACACGCTCCAGTTCGCGTTCTCTCGCGACAAGCAGCGAGGTGAGTTGATTTATCAGCATTTGGGAGGGCGGTTGATCAACTTAGTCAGAGGAAGGAGAATGCATCTCGGGGGGAGGAAGCTGGCAGAACGTGGGTTAGCAAAAGAAAGTAGGAGAGCAGGAAAGAGGAAGGATGGGATAAAGGAGTGATCGTGAGGCTCTTTATAAAGAAGGCGAGTGACCAAGTCAAAGCAACTACGTGGGCACGGTACCCCAAGCGACTGGCAAAGCAATTAAGGAGGCATGGTATCCCAGACGACGCGACACAAAGGTTGATGCGTGAGGCAGGAGGCAAAACGCGCAGAGATATGCTGAGGCAGGGACACAGAGATAGGCTGAGTCACAAAGATATGCTGAGATTTTAAAGATGTGCTGAGGTCTAGTCAGTCAGACTTTCGTCCTCCTTCGACTAGACTTGTGAGGGAGGCTTGTGATACGGTTAGCATTGGAGGGTCCAAGAGGAAAGGGTGAGAAAGGTCACGGCCATATAGCGGTCAAAAGTCAAGAGGACGTGGCGGTCAATAGTCAAGCTGACTAGGCAGTCAAAAGGCTAGCCTATGGAATAGGCAGAGGTCAGGCAGACTGGTTGTTCAAGCAGGCGAGGCCCCGGGAAAACAAAGGAAGTCGGCAAGCGGAACCTGGGGTACAGGTCGGGATCGGCAAAGCTGGGCAGAGGCAGCTCAAACTGCAGGCCTATGGTCGAGGGACAAGCCACAAATCAAAGGTCGAAAGCGGCAGGGCTGTGTAGAGACGGCTCGGTATGCAGGTCTGTGATTTGAAGGCCCGGAAGTGCAAGCCACAAATCAAAGGTCAGAAGCGGCAGGGCTGTGTAGAGACGGCTCGGTATGTAGGTCTGCGACTCGAAGATCCGGAAGTGCAAGTCACCAGTCACAGGTCGGAAGCGACAGGGCTGTGTGAAGACAGCCCGATCTACAGGCTTACAGTCGAGGGTCGACAAATACAGGGTACAGAATACAGACCGTGATCGACAGGGCTGTTCAGGGTTAGCCCGATTAACGAGTAACGCATAGAGGCGAGAGCTGGTCGAGGGGTGTGAGGTAGATGCAGACCGCGATAAATAGGACGAGCTAAGCTGTGCAGGAGTCGGAGGATCACAACTGTTCGTCAAGAGTAATCATTGCATATCAGGGAGATGTGCGGAGGCGGAGGTTCCTAAGCGAGAGGATGCTCTCATAACCAATGATAGCCTGACAGATGTCCTTCACTACGAGACAAAACCCCTGTGTAAAGGCGAAGGTTCCT
Source organism: Zingiber officinale (assembly GCF_018446385.1). Lineage (NCBI taxonomy): Eukaryota > Viridiplantae > Streptophyta > Magnoliopsida > Zingiberales > Zingiberaceae > Zingiber > Zingiber officinale. Next base: position 128,739,887 of record NC_055992.1, read on the forward strand.
AAACAAGAAGATGCCTCCAGGACCAATAGCAGCACGACAGGTGTCGGGGATATACGACAAAGCCCAGCGTCTAACGTTTTCTGACAGGTTGGCAGGTTATGGAAGCAAGGCGGGTGCATAAAAAGGAGGAGAATCCTCGTACGCGGGTACGCGCACTCTCGTCATTATTTTTCCTTTCACAACTTTTCATTTTCGACTCTCTCTGTTTCTTCTGGGGAAAAAGGGACCTGACTTGAGCGTCGGAGGGCCTGATCCGGGGACTTTTTCCCTGGGTTTTGGTCTCTAACGTGAAGGGGGGATTGTCTGAGTGTGCGCAAGGTCCTGCAGCAGCGTCAGCCACCCGTGGGAGCCGAATCACCTACGACTTTCCGTCAACAACCAGGTCACCGCGATCAGCCTCCGTCCGACTCAGCCTTCGGACGGGATCACCATGAAATTATTTTATACTTTTAGATGCATTGGATGCATCTTTCTCATAGTAATCTCATCTATGAAATGCATTTTTTTTTAATAATATAATGCTATAATACAGTAAGGGTTAAGTTTTGATGGGCATATATTTTTGGAAAAAATAAACTTCTCTCATTCTTTATTCATTTAGTGGTGGCTATAAATCGATCTTATGATTTATCTTTCATTACATAACTTGAGAATAAACTATGAAGAACATTTGAAATAAGTATAATTATCTTTTACTACCATAAATATCATCTTTTTTTTTAATCAACTTTTTCACTACACTACAAGAATATATGCTTTCACAACCAGATGAGTTAACCCGTGGCCAGACCAACCAATCCATCAAAAAATCTATCATATGATAAGATAGGATAGGCCGACCTACTATTCTAATTGGTTGAAAAATCTCCCATCAAATCTAATCAAGACTGATTATGAATTAGGAGGATAATCTACACAAATCCATAAGGTCGGCTTGCCTGAACCCACTTTTAAATGGTTCTATAAAATTTCAATTCAACAAATTATTTGACAGAATCAATCCGACGGTCCAATCCACATCCAAACTGACGCTCTATTTTTCACCTCTTAAAGATTTCATATGAATTAACATCCGTACCTATTAGTGTTAGTATTCACGTTGATAAATCCAGCTCGAGTGTAAGCCTTTTATCTAATTATATTAAATTACCCGTTCATTAAATAATCTTAGATATTATTTATTATTCACTTTAAAAATTAATTTATGACAGTCTATTTGCAAAAATAGTTCATTCACGTTTTTATTCAAGTTATTAATTACGAAAACTTAATTTTCAACATATTTAACCAAAACGAAAAATTACAGTCCACCTTTTAATATCTCACGAGAGAATTAAAAGTAACTCTGAGCAGCGTATGATTTGAAACACATCGGATAATTAAATCAAGTCACAGCTTCAAATGCTACTGTTTACAGGCAAATCTAATGATTTTAGGGGGGAAAAAAGTTTAAGATTTTGTTCATATTAAAAATAAAAAATCTTATATATATCTTCACTATAAAAAAAAAACAAACCTCTTAATAAATCCTTCATATGAGTCGTTATTATTTTTATTTTTTAAAATAGAAATTGAAAAACAAAATTAATATTAAAAAAAAAGAACGAAGGAGCGGTTATGTAAACATGAAGTGGCTCCTTCATTAAAATTTACTATGGGACAGAGCTCATTCCATCGTTGCCATGTCATAATAGGAGCTTCGAAAGTGTTTTCACTATGAATGTCCTAAGTTCACGAAGCCGTTTTTTTTTAATTAAATATTTTTTCATTTCTATTTAAAAATTAAAATAATAAAATATTTTTAAAAAAATTAAGAGATGAGAAAATTGTTAATGTTATTTTAAATTAGTATTTTGAGAATTTAAATTTTAGAAAAATTTAATTATATATAATATAAAATATGAAGGATGATCCTATCTAGATGGCGCGCTGACTTCGATGGTTGATTCGTTGACTGACAGAAAATTTTTCTCATCCGAAAGAAGCTTTCCTCCGACCTTGTGCACAATCCAACGATCCAACAAGACGTTAATGACAAAAAATTAGGGAAGGAGTCTCTGGCAAGGCCCTCCGACTAGGGGTGAGCAGTCAATCCGCCAAACCGACCAACCCGCTTATACCGACTTGAACCGAACCGAAAAAAAATAATCCGCCGGATATAGGGTCGGATGTAGGGTCCTAATATTGCATTATCTGATCTAGTAGGGCCGGATAGTTTTTTATCCCAATAACCGAACCAACCCGATCCGATCACCCCTACTTGTAGCAACTAATGTTGATAAGCTATTACACATTGTAGTAATACTGCCGATAAGCTGCTACATGTTGTAATAGTTATTTTCGATTAGCTGCTATAACGTGTAATGAGTAATGTCTATTATCATTTTAAACAATTTTATTTTTTTTGTTATATTTATATTTATATTTTATATTTCATTGGATATAGGGTCGGATATCCAAATAACTGACAACCCGTCGGATATCTGAAACATAAGAACCGCCAGATATAGGGCCGGATGTAGGTCCTGATTTTGCATTATCTGATCTAGTAGGGCCGGATAGTTTTTTACCCCTATAACCGAACCAACCCGATCCATGATCACCCCTACCTCCGACGCTCAAGTCAGTATGACACGAGACGGAGGAATCAAAAACAATAGAGAAAGTGCTCGCGCGAGAATAAAGCTCAGATGATGCTAATTGCATACCTTGCCAACGAAGAGGACCCTCCTTTATATATCACCTCTCATAACCTCTGTAATCATGAGGTGACACAAGTTGTCAAACTTTGTTAGGTGATAAAAATCGGAATAGTGCAAAAAAATTATACGAGGAATCTTTAATCTATCTATTGATATACCTCTTTTGTATTTTATACTCCACGTCATTATTGAGATAGTTAAAATAATATGCTGTCGTGATTAGCTAGCTTATGAGAGATATAATAACCTTCGAAGAGAGCTTCAAAGAAATATTCCCCGACAAATTCTAGTAAGCTGTTATAATGTTGTCGGAAGTTGTTTGCTAAGTATATCTCGGCCGGTTTTCGAGGCTGACCTTATTTATGCCTACCTTTGTATTAATCTGCTTGGTCGTATACTAAACACTATAAAAATCTATTTAGAGATTGATATGGTGCCCAAAATATTCAAAGAATCCATTTAAGAAATCATATGATTAATTGTATATTAAAGCAGCATTTAAAAGATAATATGATATCAGGTAACCTTAAATCCGGCCAACCTTTGCCTGGCTGGCCATTCATGTGAAGCCTCTAGAGGATAGGTGCCTTTAAGCTTGATCGGTCTTTCCCCGCCCGAGCGTATATTGAGAACTTCATAAGGCTAAGAGTGCTAAGCTCGATTGGCCTTTGCTCGGTCGGGCGCATATAAAAGTCATATATTCGTTCAACCTTTACCGGACCGATCATATTTTAAGAGCTTTACGAAGCTAAAGGAGCTAAGCTCATCCGGTCTTTTGCCCAACCGACCTTTCCCTACCCGAGCGTATATTGATGACTTTATGAGGCTAAGGGCGCTAAACCCGGTCAGGTGTTAAGTCTAGCCAGCCTTTGCTCGATTGAGTGCTCATAGAAAGCCTTAAATTCCTCGAGCCCAACCAACTTTTCACGTAGCCGTGTGAGTATAAAGAGTTTTTAGAAACTTAAGGTTTGGACGGTCTTTCATTCGACTGAGTTCCTTTGGACCCGATTGGTTATTTACTGACCGAGTGTATTATTTCTTTAGTTTTCAAGTAAAATTCTAGAATTCTTATATTCGATTGAGTTTATAGCCGGTCGATCTTATTTGAGCATCTTATTTTAGGATTGCATAAGCAGGACTTGAAAACTTTGAAACTTGACAATCAACAAAATTAGATGTGAAATACTTTTATTTAATTTTCTAACTTTGATCGTTACGTGATCTTCTGGATTTGCTTATTATATTCTGCGAGATGAAAATATATATAACGAATAATACAAGATCCATTCAAAAATTATTTAGAGATTTTTTTAATAATAGAGACGTGTAAAATTTTTTATTTTTAACTTAACAGATAGATACAGTGACGAAGGAGCGTTTTAAGAGTTTCAACTTTCAACTATTATGGATACCCTTCGTCATACTGGATAAATACTCTTAATGAAAATTGATCCCAAATATTTTATTGGTTCGCCGTGCTGCCTCGAGTCATCGTTCACGTGTTCGGTCCAGTAAACACTCATCTTCTAAGCGTTAATTAGTTTACAATAAATTCTTTCTATTTTATATAAAATTGTATGGTAGTTCAATGTTTAAAATTGTTGTTTCCAACTTAACTTAGACATTTGTTTTTTATTATTAATAAAGTTACTACTTGTTTATTTTTTTTAAAAAAAAATATTTCCAGCTCACTGATCCACGTGAAGCAATGTAATCCAACTCTACTCATATTTCCACCGTCGGATCCTTTTCATCTCTGCCGTTCATATTTTCTTATCCTTTAGGATAAAGAGTCCATTAAAAAAGTCAAAATAGTAAAGGCGTACTGAAAGGTCCACAGCGCATCTTCTCTGCGCCTCTTCGCATCTTCGCTGATCCGTTCAAATGGTGGTGGCCTCCGCCACTCCGCCGGCCGCCGCCGGCCGTACTCGCCAGCACCCTCCTTACAAAGAGGTGGAGCGCTTAAAGTTCTATTCTTGCTTGCTTTCTTTATTGTTTTTTTCTTCTTTCCCTAATGGCGAATCAGATCTGACGTTATTATTTTTCCTTTCTTGTCGGGTAGATGATAGTGGCCGCCGTGAAGGCGATCAAGGATAAGCGCGGATCCAGCGCCCAGGCTATCAGCAAGTTCATCCGCGGCACCTATGCCGACCTACCCTTGAAGCACAGCGCCATTCTGAAGCGCCACCTCCGCCGCCTCAAGAAGCGTGGCGTCCTTTTCATGGTCCGGCACTCCTACAAGCTCACCGATGCCTTGGACGGCGAGATCCCGCCGAATGGGGAGAAACGGAGGCCGGGTCGCCCTCGCAAGGTCGCGCTTGCTGTGGAGGGAAAAAAGCGGAAGCCCGGTCGGCCCAGGAAGAGCAATGGTGAAGATGCTAAATCGGATTCTGGTGCTGCCGTCCCCAAAAGGAAGCCCGGGCGGCCCCGAAAAGATGCCGATGCGGGCGTGACTCCCAAAAGGAAGCCTGGAAGGCCAAGGAAAGGTGATCCTATGGCAGCTCCAGTACGTTCGACGCTGCCAAAATCGTCACTTGCCACAACTAGTTCCGGCGAGAAGAGAAAGAGGGGTCGACCACCTAAAACATCTACGGAAGCAGCTCTGTCCGGTGAAAAGCTTACACTTTTTGGATCGTCATTTGCATCGGCGGCTGCTACTTCATCAAAGGAGAAGAAGAAGCCTGGTCGGCCGCCGAAATCATCATCGGAGGCAGCTCAACCCCAAGCAAATCTGAATCCTTTCGCACTGCCAAATGCTCCCGTAGCCGGAGCTTCTCCCAGTGGGAAGAGGAAGCGGGGACGGCCACAGAAATTCTCCTCTGACAAAATTCAATCCCGAGATTCCCTGGCGGAGCCAGCCAAAGCTTCAGCAACAGGCGATGCTCCGGTTGATGCCAAGCGGAAGCCCGGCCGCCCACCTGGAAGCACCACCAAGAAGCCAAATGAAACCGGGAGCAAGAAACTAGGCCGCCCAAAGAAGCACGACGTTCCGGCATTTATACTAGAGGGAACATCGACGGCGGCGTCAAGCCCGAAACGACGAGGGCGACCTCCCAAAAAGACGGATTTAGAACCACCCACTCCGACGGTGAACTAATCCTCTCTGAGCTAAACCATTAGATCTAGTATGATTTTATATCTATTCTCAGTTTGCAAAGACAGACACGAGGTAGATGCCAGCAGACAGCTGTGTTGCTCCTCCATTTTGTTCTTGTGTAGTTTGCCAAGTTCTTAGTTTGGTAGGTCTCAAGGAAGATTGCTTGTTTGTTTGCTCAAACTAATTCACAATTTAGATGGTAAAGCTTGACTTCATTAGGTTGCCAATTGTTGTGAAATTTATAACTATTGTATTGAACCTTTTATCTTCTAATTCCTCTTTTGTTTGAATTCCTCGATTTTTGTCCAAGATTAAAATACTTTATTGCTTTAAACCTCTGCTGATTGACATACGATACTGCTTAACATCATCACATAGCCTGGAATGGGATCACACAAAGAACATTGTTCTGTTTATTACCATTTAAGCAAAGACAGCTTAAACTAACTGTTATCTGCTTTTGAAAATGATGATATGGAGCTTTGCTCGTAGGAGCTCTCCCAGTTTTTGCCATCATAGTACCTGGTTTCGATATGTTTGATGGTACCAGGATCGACACAGCTAACGGTTACTGCAACGCCATCAGGATTTGATCTTGGGAAGTAGAAGGAAGTTATGCCGCATAGCTTGCAGAAGGTATGCTTGGCAGTATGAGTGCCGAAGGAATAAGTTGTCAGGAATTGCTCGGAATCGGCTGCGAGCTTGAATTTGGATGATGGCACTACGAAGTTGGTGTTTGCTCTCATGGAACAGTTGGAGCAATTGCAGCTCCATGCTACCACACTAGATGGTGCTTCAACCTGCCATCTAACACGCTTGCAGTGGCAGCCACCAAAGTGGATTATATTATCCTCCCCCATGAACTCAAGAGTTACTTTGTTGTTTCCTTCAATAATGAGGAATTTTGGAGAGTAATTAGGAAACGGCCTCAAGTGCGAACAAGTAAACAAAAAAGCACACGAAAAAAAATAAAAACAATTTTTAGTTGAAGAACAAGATACAGTCATGAATTTGATTATTGTAATCGTTTTCAATGAGCAATATTAATTTAGCAAAATTCTAAAACATTCAAGGTCATAGCTAAGAAGCATTTATGGCATCAATATAGAGTTTATAGACGAGCCAACGGTTATTAAGCCCGTGCCAATGGAAAAACATGAAGTGCTGTTACTTAAAGAAAAGCTCTATAACATTACTAGAACAATTTATAGCTACTTCAGAAAAAAGAAGATAAATTTCGTTGTGTGATCATGTTCAGTTTGCAATGATAATTTCACAAAATACTAAAACACTAAGGATGTGTTTGGTTAGGAGTTATTCTTGATAACTTTGGTTATCCACTCAAGGTTATCAACAAAAATCCTATTTGGTTTAGGTAATCGATGATTCCCGAATAATGTTCCATGCCCGACATGTCAGCAAAAGGGACATGCAACCAGGAATTGAAAAACTTCGAAAAACTGAGATTTTTCTTGATTTCGGAGTTAACAAATTTTTTTTACCCAAAATACTCTCAGATAAGAGAAAAATGTGAAAAAAAAGAAGAAAAATGTAAAGAAAAAAAATGAAAAATATAAAAAATAAAATTAAAATTTTAAAAACGTAAAAAAATAAAGAACCATTAAAAATAATAAAAAATAAAAAATTGTGAAAAAACTTTTTAAAATTTTTTTAAAAACATAAAAAAATTTAAAAATAGAAAAAAACATAAAAAAATAGAAAAAACGTAAAAAATCTAAAAATTTAAAAAAAGTAAAAAATAATAAAAAAATGTTAAAAATTTAAAAAAAGGAAAAATGTAAAAAACATAAAAAATTAAAAAAAAACCTAAAAAGTAATTAAAAATAATAAAAAAATTATTAAAAAAAGTAAAAAAAACTTTAAAAAATAAAAAAATGAAAAAATAAAAAACATCAAAAAAACAAACAAAATAATGAATATATATAAAAATAAAAAAATGTGAAAATATAATAAAATATAGTAGAGTTTAAATAATAATAATAATAATATTATTATTATTACTATTATTATTATTATGTATAGTTGGTTTTGTAATTGAGGATAATATAGTAAAATATTAAACTAGGTTATTCATTAAAACCTTCAAACAAACAAGTTTTTGTTGCATTACCTAGATTGAACCAAACAACATTTGGTTATGTTTTATTCCCCATAACCTTGGTTATGTGATTCCAGGGCTATACATGATAACTTGAACCAAACGGACCCTAAAGGTCATATCTCCTAACAAATGTTTATGTGGCATCAATAAGAGATTAGTAGATGAGCCAACAATTCTTAAGCGCATGCCTATGGAAAAAGATGAAGTGCTTGCGAAATATACAAGATTGGAGTAATTTATGTGGAAGGAAATGAGGAAGTTGTTGAGGAATCTCAGTTGTGAAAAAGCTCAATTGTTGTTTCTATTCTAGCTTTAGGTGATTTTGTTGAACCCAGATATCACTCATAGTCTATTGTTAGATTATGTGAAGGGAGCTAAATCATGAGATCAACTTATAGTCAATCATCAAATTAACTAGGAGGTGGAAGAGATTTTTTTCTAAGGACATATTCCTGCTGGAAATTGATCTCTTGCCCATTATAACAAATATGTTATTTTCTCTGACTGTGGAGTTTATAATAGTAAGTTTTATAGAACAAGATTCTTTATCAACTGCATAGATTAACCTCAGACGAACTAAAACACTACCATTATAAAACTAAGCTAAAAATTAACTAAACTCATTTTGCTGACTGCTTCAGATGAATATTTGTTTATGAAAAGAAAGTCATGATAGAGTATACATATCATGATGTGGCAACGCTCGCCTCCAGCCCGTTCTAGGACCAACACGGAGGAGGTAAATCACGGTGATTGAGAAGGTAAGTGGCAGGTGAGGTGAGGTGAGTTTACACGGGTCATGATAGAGTATGCCTATCATCATGGTGGCAAAAAGCGATTCGCTCACCCTTAGTGCCCCTGCCAATCCGTACCTGGGCCAACAATGCCTATCGTCATGAAGTCATGAGTGATGGTTATACCAAATCAACTACGACTATTTGGCTCCCGAGGGCGGGAAATTTTCATGGGCTGTCGTTTTAAATTCATTGTTACTTGATTTATCATTTTCATATAATCTGGGAATGAGATATGATAACATAATTACCTTTGTTTTAGATCATGAGCAAAACTTTGAAAAGCTAAACGAGATAGCCTTTTGAATCCCCCTAGGCAAAACCTTTAAATCTAAACGAGATAGCCTTTTTATAATCCCCCTAGATATTATCCTACTGCAGCAATAGTTGCTCAGAATAATGACATGTTGGAGCACAGTACGTTCCATAAGTCAGTTTGTTAAGTGCATCGTTTTTGAATGGTTTCGGAGGAAAATTAATCCAACTACCAAATTAATATGCTAAACAGCTAATAAGGTTGGGAATATATTATTAAATAACTATGTAGGATTAAACTCATTGCATTTAGCAATTACTGCCAAATTGGAGCATAAATATCTATAGCAGTTTGTTGAACTATGTGTAAGTAATTTGGTTAAGGCATATGACATGTTCCACTATTTTGGAAGCAGTGACATGTCAGATAGAGTAGCTGCTACAACAATATGTTTAATGTGTTCATCTATCATTGGATTACTTGTAATGTAAATGGTCATTGATTGTCGCAATACATATTTATTTTAACTTGAGATCATCAAGGAAAGATTTGATTTATATCACCTTTCACAGTGTGTAAATTATAGCTCTATATTCCTAGAACAAGCTACAGAACTTTATTTCTTGCTCTTCCATATCACTAGAATGCCAACAACATAAGTGCAGAATCATAAATTAAACCTTCTATTAATAGCAGTTCTAACATAATCAACAAGAAAACAGATCAAGCCTTTTGTTGGAGATTTTCTAGTATATTGCAAGATTCATAAACCTTCTAAATGAATTGACTTACAACACCAAATTAAGAAGATACTTGATCTAGTAACTATAGGATAGATGAACTTCTCATGATTCTTCACTAATGACTGCAATATTCAAAGTTATGATCGTCTTATATCTGGGATAATCAAAGTTTGTGTAGATGTGCAGCCAAGAACTAGTTTGTAGAAGATCAACATACTTCCTTAGGTAACATTTGATGTTCAAATAGCTCTGCGTGGATGCATAAAATAGAAAAATCGTGGTGTGATTGGCAGCAAAAGAGGACTATAATCAAGCAGTTGACAGATGGAGATGAAAGTAAGTTCTCTCTAACAATGACCATTAAAACACGTCTCTCTCTAAAGAATAATAATCCATAATCTCATTATTTACTGCCAGTCAATCTTCTCAAACAACAAAATTTTTGTTTTATGTTATATAAATACCCTGCTTAGCTCTTCTTTTCTAACCTCTCAATTTCTATGTTAAGCCTTCAAGAATTAACTTATTCTATATAATTTCCTTATATTCGCATCAAAGATCAAACTAAAATTTTAATGATAACTCCATTAGAATTGACAGATATAGTGGTTGCATCTAATGAAGGGTGGTAAAAACGATTCGCTTACTTCCAACGCCTTCGTCAGTCCGTCCTCAGACCAACACGGAAGAGTTAAATTATGGGTGACTACTAGCAGTTGAATAGCGCATGGGGGAGGGCATACACTTGGCTACTAGCCGGGATTTAATCCTTAGATCTCATGATAGCATCAACACCATGCACTCGTCAACTGTCCGTCCCCAGACCTCATGGTGGTTGCTTCTAATGAATGAGAGTTTGAATGGAGGTTATAATCCATTCAAAGACCAAGATAATTTAACTTTATTAAAAGGTACATCAAAACCAGCAAAATCATTGTTCCTTGTATAAGCACTGTGATATAATTTAATCTTCAAAGATAGAATATAAAAACATGAGGTTTTCGTCAGCTATTACTAATTCAAACGCCTGTATTGAAGTTTTTGTCACCAATAAAAGTAAGATTATATGCCCATGCACACTCTCTGAGTTGATTAAGTAAACGATAACTAAAATAGTTTAGTAGAAAAGGATTTGGAACCACAAGTTAATTTAACTGCGAAATCAACCGAGCAAAATAAGACCCAACGGTCCCAACCTATAGAAGTTCTAGGTCGATCATATGTGAAACAGACAGCAACTCATTGCTCTCCAATCCATTAAGATGTGAAAATAATAGAGAAAAAGAAAACAATAACATCATCGACCAAGGAGCACAGATCTGATGGAATAAAAAACGTACCTTGCAGGTGGTTCCTACCTTCTGTGAGTAGGTCTTGGATGCTCCAGCGTCCGCCTTTGACTCAAAGAGATGCTCCCGGAGAAGATATCTGCTTCTAACCTAAAGGAAACAAAACGACAGCGACCAAAATTTGATCAATTGACAAATAAAAAGAAGAATGCATAAATCTAAAACCGCGAGAGCAAAGGAAGGATATGAGAGTAAACGAATCAAGTACGTCTCCTTGTCGTCGGAGAGGAACAACGAAGGGTTGAAGAAGCAACGGCGCGGTCGGTGGCGAAGGCGACAAGCGTCACCTGGAAGCTGCCTGGAAGCTGCTTAAGAGAAGTGTGTAAGTGTATGACTAAACTTATTAAAAATAGCTTATAAATTTATACATCTTATAAATTGTTTTAAGAGATTATAAATTATTAAATCTTATTTTAAATATCTTATAAGTTATTTTAAGAGATTATAAGTTGTTAGATCTTATTTTAAAAATAAATTGTTAAAATATTTGGGTGAATTTATTACAATCAACTTAAATGTATTGATGCATGTGGTATTATAAGATTTTTTATTAATAAAATTATCAAAAAGGGTATAATACTATTAATAGAAGATTTTAAGATTTTTATTAATAGAGGATTTTGGACGAATTTTTACACCGGGGGAGAAAAAATTGGAAAGAGACATTGGCCGAGAAGATGACACAGCGTTGGAAGAAAAGTCGGCGGAGATAAAAAGATATTAGGCTTATAAAAATTTATGGAGGATAAGATGAGGATTTATGAAATTATATAAGGATGTTTTAGAGAAAAAAATATTAAAATAAGATATTTTTTAAAAAAGTAGGGTCTTCCATACTTTTTTAAAAACAGCTTATAAGCTTCAAAACAACTTATTTTGACAACTTATAAATTGTTTGAAAAAAAATTTACCAAATAAATTTGAAGAGCTTATAAACTCCAAAACAGCTTATAAACTATTTTAGAGAGCTTATAAGCACAGCAAAACACCCTCTAGCGCTTGCATTGATACGAACAGTGTAACGTCGTTTACATCCATTGGAAAAAGGAGGAAGGATAGACGGATCGGATCTTCTTGGGTAATGTAGAGCGCAACCGGTACCCAATTAACCTAGATCCGAACCTTAAACATGACTGTTATCTGATTAATGATCTTTCCGCTCGATCGCCATGGCCGCCGGCCGTCACCTACTTTGGTCCTCACCCAAGAGCGAACTAGAATAATGATTCAGTAGACAGTAATATAATATAAGTTATCAAAAGCTATTAAATTTTATAAGAAAATTACTTCTTATATATCATGAGATTCCTCAATTAAAACTGAGAATAGTAGATTATCTCTAAAAATAATATTAATAGTTTGAATTGCATAGGTCCTTACTATATCTTTCTATATATCATAAGTTAAATTGAAATTTTTAAGAGTATGTTTTAATATCATATCATTAACGAACTTTCACTTTATGTCACGACCTCGAAATAAATTTCCATGCCATAAAAAACTTTGATATAATCGATCACAGCATTGAAACAAATATAATAATCATTACACATTTACATTAACTGTTTATGTAAAATTAATTAACTATGCTCATGTTGATTTATCAAAGCTTCACAATTTATTCGAATTTTATGATGTTTACTTTTATGTTAGCTAACACGAATATTTAATCTATCTTACTCTTTCAATTTGTAAATCTTACATTAACAAAAGTCTCTTCTCCTGCTAATTTTCTATACGATATTCCAATCAATTATCAAATTTCTTAAATCAGAAATAATTGAACTATCTACATTGACTTACATCAAATTTTTATTTTGAAAATTTATAACATGAAGGTTGACATATACCCCTTTGCCAATATGTCCTTCGAACTTGATCTCTAATGTTAGTAAATAATTCTTAATTATATTATTTTTGTCCCGCTATTTTCCTTCCATGATAGAGTTAATTAATAGTGATGTAGCAGATAGATCAGAATTCAAGCTGTTTAGTCAAAAGGCAAGTAGAAGTGGAGGTCAAATTGGAACCCAGACGACCAACTCCTTGAGATCGGTCCACCAGATTCCTCCTAGTCATGTTAGGAACTAGGGCGCTAAACACACGAAAGCGTAGCGGAAAACATCTAGTTCCTTCCCAGAAGATCCATGCGAAAGGAAACCATATACTAAGTACTAATTCTTCTACATAAGAAAGTTATACCTTTGCTGCGTGCCCTTCGCAATCCCGACAGCAACGTTTCTTTAAATGTGGATCTCAGCGCGATCAGTACGTTCGCGCCTCTACGGTATCCACACGAACACGTTCTCCGTCCGTCTCACAAACTCACAACTTGGAGAAGAAACAACCTTCGTTGTGCTAGCAACTCTACAAGGTTATTTTTGGCCAAGAGAAGAAAAGGAAGAAGAGCAAAACCAAAAAGAGCACACCCACCCAAAAGGTCACTTCATCTATATAAGGTAACTTCACAAAAGGGTTACTTCACCAAAAAGGTTATTTTACCAAAAATGTTACTTCACCTAAAGGTTACTTTTACAAATGACTTTTGTATTCATCCAATGAATACAAAATACTTTTGTCTCTTGATCTTTCTTTTGATTAATGATATATTAATCTCTATTAATATTCATTAATCTTAATGGGTTGGATTTAGAATATTGGATTAACCATTAACCCAATAAGTCATTAACTCAATAAACCAATGAGTCTAACCCATTACTCAATAAGTCTAATCCAAATTCATTCGAGTCTAACTCAATGTGTATAATTCGGATTAAACTTAACCCCATAATCCATCTCCAAGTCAACGTGTTCTTTGTGCGTGACCCAATAGGCTCTCGTAACGTTGACAATGTTTCTAAAACCATTTAGATACAAAGCAATGAGTGACATCTAGCAAGGCATCATTGCTACCCAAGTGACGAGAAGGTCAAGATCCGACCTAACCTGTCCGTGGCTATTATCTTTTATGACTTGGCCCTTCTATCCTTGATATCTAGGTTGATCAATGAAGCATAGACCGTGTTATACTTTTATCAACCTTTGTGTTTTTTGATCTCTAAGTAGACACACTCAATAAAATAAGCTCAATATCTCATATTGACTCATTCATGCATGACCATGTTTTCTTGTGTCCTACTAATCAAGGGGCTCACAGATATCGCTTCCGTTATATGGAAGGGATAGATCCCATCTACATCACTCACATCCTTCCGCATAATTCATTGTATACCCAGTGATCGACTTTATTGTCCACCTTGTTACAAGTGACGTTTGCCGATACCAAAGTACACAACTCCTTATGTAGGGAACCGTAGTGACTTCAGATCAAAGGACTATTCATACCAATAGTCACATGAGAATGTTTATGACACTCATATAACGATCCATGAAATATTCTTATGGCGGATCATTCAGTATATATTCTCTAATATATACCCATGTGTCAACCTGATATCTCATATCCATGACTTGTGAGATCAAGTCATCCGTTGACCTACATGCTAGTCTCAACGCATTAATATTATCCTTTGTATATTAATACTTGACTAGGAATAGTTAAGAGTAGTGTTCTCTACAATATCTCACTATCAATTCAACCAATTGATATATTGTAGATAAGAACCTACTACTCAAGGACATTATTATACTTATTCAATTGACACTGAACTGAAATAAATATAATAACCAACTTTGTCTTTTATTAATAATGATATATGATACAATAATGTGCCCTTTACAATCATCTCATAATTGGTACTAGGGCTAATACTAACAAGTCATACCACCAAACTCCTCAGACTTAGTCCTTCTGACTCCTTGGGATTAATCCACCAGACCCTTTGGACTTAGTCCTCCTAACTCCTTGAGATTAGCTCATCAGATTGCTCCGACTCGTATCACTAGACTCCTCTGACTCGTATCACCCGACTCCTTTAGGTAAGTCACCCAGGGTTGATCTTCCCTCGGTGTGAGAGGAGAATAGGAGGACCTTGATATGTGGAGCTTTGCTTCATCTTCGACTCAACCTCGCCTCCTCATCCATCCTCGGCTTAGGCTCATACCCTACGTGGCCCGTCAGAAACGTGGAAGGCATGTGGATAATGAAGCAACATAACCGCTTCATTCATGAGATCGTTTCTCCCGGAGTACGTGGAGAACGATAATATACATGTCAGAGTATGTGGGTAATAGATGTGCACATTATGGAGAAACAGACACATTTACAATTCTATAAAATGTGGCTTGCTCCTCGGGTGTAGGTGCGCGCGCATAGACATTCAAACTCGTCTTCTCTAAAGTTCTCTTTCTTCATCTCTTGTGCTAACT
Source organism: Zingiber officinale (assembly GCF_018446385.1). NCBI lineage: Eukaryota > Viridiplantae > Streptophyta > Magnoliopsida > Zingiberales > Zingiberaceae > Zingiber > Zingiber officinale. The sequence continues at coordinate 128,755,279 of NC_055992.1, forward strand.
TGAGCGTCAGAGTAGCCACGCCGAGTCCAACCTCGACGCCCATCCTATCCTTTTGTTGAGTGTTTGTATGAACTTTGTGAGTTTTTCTTGCCACCATGTCATCTCCAATCTTCTCCAAGATAGTTGTTATTCACTAACTCACTTGACAACGATCTTAGACAGGAATAAATTGACACCGTCTATTGAAATTTGCTTGAACTGAGATGTTGAGATTGTGTAACACAAGAGAACTGTCGAGAGTCCTACCTTTGCAAGTAATATAGTTCATGGGGGGACTACCAATATGGCCAGAGAATATTTCGAAACACTGGTAGATCAAGCGGTGTAGTAGATCCTACAAAGACTCCCGTTGACTCCTGGAGAAGTAATCATTGTCTCAACTGATATACCTCCTATCCCCCATCGAGTACCATTCGGTCCGACGAGCCCTCCCCGTCACATTTGCGAATAAAAAGAATATGACTGCAGTCCCGCCTAAGGAACACTCACATGGATCAATGGCGGGAGACGCGTCTCCTTAAAACTTGAATAAATGCAAAAGAGCTCTCGTCTGCTGAGGAGAGGAATCCTTAGGGCACGCATTTCTCGAGAAATTTTCTGGAAGATGAACTACCATGTAATTTCTGGACGCCCCAACTTGGAGAATATACTAGGTTAGCCAATTTCGAAGATCACCTGGGTTGGTTCGAAAATGTCACTTTACTGCATTAGTGTACAAATGGCTTCAAATGCAAAGTCTTTCTAATGACTCTTTCTAGTTTGGCCAATGATGGTTTAATCAATTATCATCCTTGTCTATCCAAACCTTTGTTGACTTCAAGGCACGTGTTTGTGCATGCACCACTTCGCCAGTAGTACACGATGCCATAAGATGCTCCTCAATCTATTCACCTTGAAGTAAACGACCAAAGAAACCTTGAGCGAGTACATATAACGGTTCAATGAGGTTGCCCAAGACGTGCCCTCGACAACCTTTGTGTTGAAGATCAATACCAACCCGTTAATGGATAAAAATAAAAATATAGATGGGAATATTTTTTCTCATTCAATGGATAATATTTAACAAATAGAAATTAGAATGTGTGGTTGAAAGTATTTCTCTCATTCAATAGATAGAATTTAATTGATAAGAATTAAAATGTATGGTTGAGATTATTTCTCTCATCTAATGGATAGGGATAGAATTTCTTAGTAGATAGAATTTAATTTTCTGATTAACTATGTATCTTGTATGATGAGTACTATAAATACTTTTCCTGCATTCTTGTTTCATTATCCAATGAAAAATAAAAGTATAGAATCTTCAAGTTGAAAGTTGTTCTTCATCTTCCTTTTCTTTTCTTCTCTAAAATTATGAGTGATCCTCAAAAGTGTTTAGTGTCTTTGAAGTGTGAATATAATACGAATAATTTATTTATTTGTTTATAGTCCAATTTTTTTCTCGACACTTTGAAGTACTCATGCGCGCTTTCTCTCAAAGTCTGCAGGAATAAGATTTCTTCCGATCTCTGGTGATGAAACTTCCAACGAATTTCGACCATCTCTTGGGTCGAGCAAAGAAGTATATCAACCTGAGCATAAAGCTCCCCCGCCACCTCTTCGACACAAGGAGCCATTCTCAAATCATCATTATGCACTAGCTCGAACAGGTGGGAGAACAGTAAAGATCGTGGAAGCGGCCCCGACCTCCGGCTTCACATTGGTGGTTGTTACTTCATCAATCATCAAAGGAGAAGAGGAAGCCTAATCGGCTGCTGAAATCATCATCCAAGGCAGCTCAACCTGATGCAAAGCTGAATCCTTCCCCACTGCCAAATGCTCCCGTAGCCGGAGCTTCTCCCAGTGGGAAGAGGAAGCTGGGTCGGCCACAGAAATTATCCTCTGACAAAATTCAATCCCGAGATTCCCCGGCGGAGCCACCCAAAGCTTCAGGCGATGCTTCGGTGGCTGCCAAGTGGAAGCCCAGCCACCCACCTAGAAGCACCACCAAGAAACCAAATGAAACCGGGAGCAAGAAACAAGGTCGCCCAAAGAAGCAGGACATTCTGGCACCTTTAGTAGAGGGAACATCGACTGCGGCATCAAAGCCGAAACGGTGAGGGCGACCTCCTGAGAAGACGGATTTAGAACCACCCACTCCGAAGGTGAACCAATCCTCTCTGAGCTAATCCATTAGAACTAGTATGATTCTATTTCTGTTCTCAGTTTGTAAAGACAGACACGAGGTAGATGTCAGCAGACAGCTTGGCTGCTCCATTTTGTTCCTGTGTAGCTTGCCAAGTTCTTAGTTTGGTAGGTCTCAAGGAGGATTGCTTGTTTGATTGCTCAAACTAATTCACAATTTAGATGGTAAAGCTTGACTTCATTAGGTTGCCAATTGTTGTGAAATTTATAAGTATTGTATTGAACCTTTCATCTTCTAATTCCTCTTTTGTTTGAATTCCTTGATTTTTGTCCAAGATTAAAATACTTTATTGCTTTAAACTACTGCTGATCGACATACGATACTGCTTAACGTCATCACATATGCTGGAATGGGAACACACCAACAACACTATTCTGTTTATTACCACTTAAACAAAGACAACTTTACTAATTGTTATCTGCTTTTGAAAATGATGATATGGAGCTTTGCTCGAAGGAGCTCTCCCAGTTTTTGCCATCATAGTACCTGATTTCGACATGAATGATGGTACCAGGATCGACACAGCTAACGGTCACTGCAACACCATCAGGATTTGATCTTGGGAAGTAGAAGGAAGTTATGCCGCATAGCTTGCAGAAGGTGTGCTTTGCAGTATGAGTGCCGAAGCTATATGTTGTTAGGAACTGCTCGGCACCGGCTGCGAGCTTGAATTTAGATGATGGCACAATGAAGTGGGTGTTTGCTCTCATGGAACAGTTGGAACAATTGCAGCTCCATGCTACCACACTAGATGGTGCTTCAACCTGCCACCTAACGCACTTGCAGTGACAACCGCCAGAGTGGATTATGTTATCGTCCCCCATGAACTCAAGTATGAGTTGCTACTTTGCTGTTCCTTTCAATAGTGAGAGAATTTGGAAATGAGGTGCAGTATTAATTTAGCAAAATTCTAAAACATTCAAGGTCAAAGCTAAGAAGCATTTATGGCATCAATATAGTTTAGTAGATGAGCCAACGATTATTCAGCCCATGCCAATTGAAAAAGATGAAGTGCTGTTACTTAAAGGAAAGCTCATAACATTACTAGAACAATTTATAGCTACTTCAGAAAAAAAAAGAAGATAAATTTCGTTGTGTAATCATTTTCAATTTGTAATGTTAATTTAGCAAAATACTGAAACACTCAAGGTCATATCTCCCAGCAGCCGTTTATGTGGCATCAATACAGAGTTTGGTAGATGGGCCAACAATTCTTAAGGGCATGTCTATGGGAAAAGATGAAGTGTTTGTGAAATGTATGAGATTGGAGTAATTTATGTGGAAGGAAATGAGGAAGTTATTAAGGAATCTCAGTTGTTGTTTTCTCTGACTATGAAGTATATAATAGTAGTTTGTATAGAACAAGATTCTTTATTAACAGCATGGATTAACCTCTGATGAACTTAAGCACCACCATTATAAAACTAAGCTAATAAATAACCAAACTCATTTTCTGTGACCGCTTAAGATCGCACTCATGTGAATATTTATTTGTGAAGAGAAAGTCATGAGAAAGTGTGTCTATCATCATTGGCAACAAAAGGTGAAATCGTTAACTCGGCGGCTCCTCCAGGATGACCTCCGCTACTGTTTGAAAGGGAGATAAATCACATGGGGGTTCGCCCAACAACAACATATGCAATGAGAGGTTGAGACATCAGTAGCGTCAGACACTGTCACCTTGGCGGCCCCTCCCTGGTGGCCCTCCATTGTGCCTATCATCATGAAGTCATGAGTGATGGCGAATTGGCGATACCAAATCAACTATGACTATTTGGATCCTGAGCAAAACTTTGAAAATCTAAATGAGATAGCCTTTTGAATCCCCCTAGGCAAAACTTTGAAAATCTAAACGAGATAGCCCTTTGAATCCCCCTACGCAAAACCTTGAAAATTTAAACAAGATAGCCTTTTGAATTCGCCTAGCTATTATCCTACTGCAACAATAGTTGCTCAGAAGAATGACATGTTTTCTTTGTTTTTTAGAAGAATGACATGTCGGAGCACAGTACGTTCCATAAGCCAGTTTGTTAAGTGCATCGTATTTGAATGGTATCGGAGGAAAATTAATCCAACTACCAAATTAATATGCTGAACACCTAATAAGGTTGAGAATATATTATTAAATAACTATGTAGGATTAAACTCATTGCAATTACTGCCAAATTGGAGCATAAATATCTATTACATGGTAGTAAAAAGGTGGAATCCGCCACCCTAGCGGCCCCATGACCATTTGTGAGGAGGTAAATCGGGAGCTATAGTTGGCCAGTGCAGAGGAGGATTTTTTTTCCTCAACTTTGCCGAGATTCAAACCCTTGCCCTATGTTAGCAATTCTGCTCCGCACTATTACATGATACTTAGGTAAATAAACTATGTCTGAGTAATTTGATAAAGGTATATGACATGTTTGTCTATTTGGAAAGCAGTGACATGTCAGATAAACTAACTGCTACATCAATATGTTTAATGTGTTCATCTAACATTGGATTGCTTGTAATGTAAATGGTCATTGATCATCGCAATACATAATTATTTTGTAAACTTGAGATCATCAAGGAAAGATTTGATTTATATCACCTTTCACAGTGTGTAAAGTATAGCTCTATATTCCTAGAACAAGCTACAGAACTTTATTTCTTGTTCTTCCATATTACTAGAATGCCTCCAACATAAGTGCAGAATCACAAATTAAACCTTCTATTAATAGCAGTTCTAACATAGTCAACATGAAGACAGAGCAAGCCTTTTGTTGGAGATTTTCTAGTATATTGAACGATTCATAAAACTACTTCCTAATGAAATTCTAAATGAATTGACTTACAACACCAATTTAAGAAGATACTTGACCTAGTAACTATAGTGATCCTGTCCGAACCAGGGGTCAACGAACGCTGGGGACGTGGCGCTCTCTACTGGATCCTCAGGTGCTCCGGCGAACCTGCAGCAAAACCGAGCCGGGAGGGGTGTCCCGACGACGGCCCTCCGACGCTCAAGTCAGGCGAGGAAATAGCAAAGAAGTGGCTTTTAAGTAGAAGACTCGTGTACCTCCGGTGAAGAAATGGAGACCTTATATAGACCTCTCAAAGAAGCCTGGGCGCGCCAATCAAAGCAACCACCTGCTTTTGACCATGCCCAGGTATGGGTCTGTCAGAAGGGCCATGCCCAGATATGGATCTGTCAGGAAGATGTCCATGAGGCCATACTGATACTGCATCAACCTTCCCATGATATGACGGCAAGGTCCTCCATCGTGCAATCTTGTGTACGGCCTAATCATCAGACATGCTTCTGCTGATATCCCATATCCCGAGCCGAGCGCATAGGCCGCTCGGCCACCTTTGTACCCTCGCCCTTATCTTGGCCGAACGGACAACCTGCTCGGCCCGTCGGTTCCAGCCGAGCGGACTCCCGCTCGGCCCTTCGATCCTCCTGCCTTGGCGTCGGAAACCCAAGCCCCTGGATGGGTTATCTCTAGCTCCGCTCGGACCTACTCAGCTACTCGACGTGGCCACTAACCGCTTAGTCATCCCTTCATCGGTCCTCAAGCTGAGACCCTTCAAAGAATGGGTCCCCCATTCTTACCGCCGGATCACTTGCCTTCCCTTCAAGTCTAGTCGAAGGAGGCAGTGAGTCCGACTGACTGGATTGCCTTCCAGTAGCTTATAATATCCCTGGGGCCGTTCGGCCCTTCTGTCAAATTCAGCCGTTCGGCTCTTCATTTCGGTTGTCTTGTCGCTCAACATGGATGTTTGCTTGTCTAGATCTTCTCGAAAATCACGCAAATCCTCTCCATTAAGTCGAAGCACGCGCGGTATGGGCGCATTAATTGTGCCTGGCGACAGAGCGCCACGTGGCTCATCTCGCGTGGCGATGATGATCCGTACGATGGGACGCTGGTCATTTTGAAACGGACGGCTAGATGATGACTTCGTCTTCCGTGACTTGCATCCGACGGACGAGGCCGACCAGCCTCGTTCGTATAAAGCCCTCATCTTCGCCTTTTACGCCGCATTCTCTGTTTCATCGCGTATTCTCCGTCGAAGGTGCCCGCTGCTGCTGCATCACTCCGGCCGTCCCAGCTCTCGCCTCTTGGTGGTCTTCGGCTCTTTGGTGATCCTTTCTGTCTACCTTCCCTCAGTAAGCTTCTCCCTTCCCTTACAAGGCCTTCCCAACTTGTTCTGCCTCCTTTGTTCCCATTCCTTCGATTTCTCGCTGTCTTTTTGCTCATTCGAGATGGCAAGCTCCTCTGAACCCGCTGTTGGAGTTCATGGCCCTTGGTACCTGACTATGGAGAGCCGATTTGATGAGGAAGGCGCTCGGCGCCTTGTTCGGACGTATGGGATTCCCGATAACTATGAAATAGTTGTAGCCGACCCGTCTGACCGGCCCCATGACCCGCCGATCGGCACCGTTTGTTTCTTTTTAGACCAATTCCAGGGCGGCCTTAGATTTCCTACCCATCCATTCATTTTGGAGGTTTGTAATTTTTCCGCATCCCGCTCGGCCAACTTGTGCCGAATTCCTTTAGACTGCTGAGCGGGGTGGTCGTCCTCTTTAAGCTGCACAGTATCCCTCTTGACCCCAAAATATTCTACTTCTTTTTCTACCCTAAACAATCCGAGCTGGGGACTTTTATTTTCCAAAGTAGAATAGGCTTTAAATTTTTTGGCAATATGCCGACCTCCAACAAGCACTGGAAAGAATTTTTCTTCTACATCCGACTTCCCGAGCGGCCAGCATTTCGAACCAAATGGCAAACCGCCGTGCCGACCCAGCCGGATCTCGGCAAATTCGTATAACCCAGATATCTTAAATCGGTTGTTCGTCACGATACAAGATTGACGATTGCTTCTCAAGGGTGTTGTATATTTTGGATTGTCTCCTTCGCAAATCTCCCTTCCGCATGAGTAAGGCTTCTTTACTCTCTTAGTCTTTTTGTCTAATTGATTTTAATTTCTTTTCTGCACTGCGCTCCAAGGCTACCGTCATCTGAAGTTGAAGGCCGTGGAAATTGAAGCGGCCACCAAGAGAGAGCTCGCCGAGGGTCTCATCCCCAGCCGCCCGGCGGATGCGGGAGAAGGGGGGGCGCAGTCCGCCCCTCCGCTTAACGGAGGTTGAGGCGGATCCTGTTTCTGGGCGTCCCCCAGGTCGGAGATCCACCATCGGAGGTTCGGCGGAAACGTCGAAGAGAATCCAGCCTTCCGCTGACCCAAGAGGGAGCACCATAGGCGCCGATCAACGTAACTTCGCCTGCTCGCACGCTATCACAGATCGGGACCCCCGTGGCTTCGCCTACCGCACAGCCCTCCGGCAGACGTCCACCATAGGGGAGTCCTCACATCAGGCGGCCGCGACTGAAGAAGCGTCGGCCGGCCACCCTTCCATCAAGACTACTCTCCGATTCCCCTCGGAGGAATATTTACTGTCCGCCGATCGGCCTTCGAGCCCCGTTCACGAAATAACCCTGACTGGTCTGCTCGCCAAGCTCTTCGAGGACGCCTAGATTCAGGTGGCCCTCATGACACCCAAGCAGCTCGGCGATAGCAGGCCACACAGGTAAATTCATCTTTCTTCATGTGCCATTGTTTGATTTCCGATTTTATTATTTCCTTACATCGAGCAGATCGCCACCACCACCGGCCGAGTTGGAGGATCTCTGAAAACTCCAAGTATCGGGGTCCATCGAGCGGGAGAAACACCCTCGAGGCCGAAGAAGGTCACCGATCCGGTCGCAGGTGGCCCGACCAAGTCTTGTGAAGAAGCGGGACGGGGGCGTGAAGCCTTGAAGAGGGCGATTACTGATCTGGATAAAATGAAAGTTGAAGTCCGGGCTCTAGATCAGCAATCTAAAAAGCTAGAGGCCGAGCTGAATGCCGAGCGGGAGATCCGTTCGGGCGAACGCACAAAAGCTGAGATGGACTTGAAGGCAGTCCAAGATTCCCTAATTGCCTCCCGGGCGGTGCTTAAAAGGTATAAGGAGGGAGAGCCGAGTCGCTTAGCAGCAGCGCGCCAAGAATATCTCCATTCGGAGCGGTTCGGCGTAAAATTCGGCGACAATGTCTCTTCTACTTTCGCCAGGCGGTCAGGTAACCATGGCGTACGAAGAAGGGTGGCCACCTTCCCGAGGGAATGCGTATTCCCGCCTCCGACCTGGCGGCCATGATTGATGACATCCCGGACGCCTTTTTAATTTTGAAGACCCGGAGTGAGGCGAGTTAAGTGCTTTTTGTATTTCATCCGCTCGGCGGATGCAAACTTTATTGTACGTGCCGTTCGGCCCCCTTATGTTCCTTGTATTTTTTGTTTGCCTTTCATTGCCCCTTTTTAATGCGTTGCTGCTTATTCGTATAATCTGTTGGGCTCCCCGGGTTTCCTACGAAACGACCGATCGGGTTAATCAATTGACTCGTTTCCTCAAAATCACTTAGCGCTTAACCATACTGTTTGCATTCAGTGTACGCGAAGTATTGGCAAACCGTCGGCCGACCGGCATTAATCAATCTGGTACTTGTGAACGATCATGAGCTCGTCGGCGCGGATGTTTATAGCCGATCGGCGCGGCTCTCGATCTTTAACGACGGTGCTCGTCGGCGCGGATGTTTATAGCCGATCGGCGCGGCTCTCGATCTTTAACGACGGTGCTCGTCGGTTATCCGCTCGGTTTTTATAGCCGATCGGCGCGGCTCTCGATCTTTAACGACGGTGCTCGTCGGCGCGGATGTTTATAGCCGATCGGCGCGGCTCTCGATCTTTAACGACGGTGCTCGTCGGCGCGGATGTTTATAGCCGATCGGCGCGGCTCTCGATCTTTAACGACGGTGCTCGTCGGCGCGGATGTTTATAGCCGATCGGCGCGGCTCTCGATCTTTAACGACGGTGCTCGTCGGTTTTCCGCTCGGTTTTTATAGCCGATCGGCGCGGCTCTCGATCTTTAACGACGGTGCTCGTCGGCGCGGATGTTTATAGCCGATCGGCGCGGCTCTCGATCTTTAACGACGGTGCTCGTCGGTTATCCGCTCGGTTTTTATAGCCGGTCGGCGCGGCTCTCGATCTTTAACGACGGTGCTCGTCGGGCGGATGTTTATAGTCGCCGGGCCGGCTCGATCTTTAACGACGGTGCTCGTCGGTAGCGGATGTTTATAGCCGATCGGCGCGCTCGATCTTTAACGACGGTGCTCGTCGGGCGGATGTTTATAGCCGATCGGCGGCTCGATCTTTAACGACGGTGCTCGTCGGTTATCCGCTCGGTTTTATAGCCGGTCGGCGGCTCTACGGTTTAACGTCGGGCTGAGCGGCCTTGAGGCTAACTCCTTACGGTCGAGCGACCTTGCCTTCATATCCGGCCAGCAATATTTATGCGGTAGACGGGTCATTCGCTAATCGATCGGTCGGAGGCTTTCACTATTCGGTGCTTGGCTCGGATAATCCATATGCCCCATTTACCCGGCTTGGAGAACGTACTCCTGGCCGAACGGCTCAGGGTCCGCTTTGAGCATTTTGGCTCGGATAATTTATCTCCGTCCGGAAGGTACTGGGTCTTCGATCTTGGCTCGACCCATTTACCTCCGGCTAAACGGCGCGGGGCTTTCGTTTCTTGCCAACGCCTTATATTTGTTCTCTTGATTCTTCATTTCTGCATTTCCAATATTAGTCGAAAAAAGTACACAGAATGATTTACAATGGTACACCTTTCATCCCGCCCGGTAAGGTGGAGGTGGTTCGCGCTCCATGGCCTATCTAGCTGCCGACCGTCCTCATCCTCCAAATAATACGCGCGGAGCTTCAAGCTTGCCGACGTCGCCGACCGGCTTGACTTTCTTCCAGACAAGGTCGCCGACCTGGAATGATCGGGCGATGACGCGCCGGTTGTAGTTTTGCTTCATCCGTTGACGGTACGCCATCAGCCGAACAGATGCCTTGGCACGCTCTTCGTCGACCAAATCCAGCTCCATATTCCTCCGCTCGGCGTTGCCTTCATCAAAACACTGGACCCGGATGGATTCAACGCCGACCTCAACTGGAATGACCGCTTCACCGCCGTACACCAGATGAAAAGGTGTAACGTCCGTTCCTTCCTTAGGAGTTGTTCGGATGGCCCATAAAATGCTCGGCACTTCATCCGGTCAACTTCCTCCCAAGTGGTCGAGCCGAGCGCGCAAAATACGGAGAATTTCTCGGTTGGCCACTTCAGCTTGACCGTTGCTCTAAGGATAGGCCACGGATGTGAAATGTTGCTCGATGCCGTAGCTCTTGCACCAATCCTCTAACATCTTCCCTGTGAACTGCCGGACACTAGTCGACGAGGGATGCCAAACGACAAATGATGTGTTGATGAATTTTTAACCATCTGTTCAGTGATCTTTGCCAGCGGCTCGGCCTCCACCCATTTGGAGAAATAGTCGACCGCCACTAGTAAAAATTTCCTCTGTCCGGACGCCATCGGAAACGGACCGACAATATCCATTCCCCATTGGTCGAACGGGCATGAAACGCTGACGCCTTCATTTCTTCGGCCGGTGGGAGAAGTTGTGATACTTCTGGCATGAAAGGCAGGTAGATACTGTCCGAGCGGCGTCTGTTTGTAAAGTTGGCCAAAAGTATCCGACCAAGAGGATCTTCTTGACCAATGAGCGCCCGCCCGAATGACTTCCGCATGATCCTTGAGTCTTCCGAGCTTACACATTTCAGCAGCAGGCGCGAGAAAGCTTTCTTGTAAAGCTGATCTCCGATGAGTGTAAACCGACCGCCCTTCTTCCGAGGAGCCGGCTGCATATTCATCGGAGGGTGTGGTGCCCGAACGGAGAAATTCTATAAGAGGTGTCCTCCATCGCTTGGAAACGTGAGGCCTTGCATTCGATCGACGTGCGCCACCAGCAGTATTTTTTCTTTGAATGGCGGTGGTGTTATTGAACTCGCGAGTTTAGCTAACTCGTCTGCTGCCTGGTTCTCCGCTCGGGATCTTCTGTATAAGAACCTCTCGAAAAGTAGCTTTGAGTTTTTCAAAGGCTTCAACGTAGTTTAAGCCGAACACCGTTGATTTCAAAGGTGCGAGAAAGTTGTTGAGCGGCCAACTGTGAATCTGAATAGAGTCACCCGACCGGCACCCACATGCCGGGCCGCCTGTAATCCGCCATGAGGGCCTCATACTCTGCCCGTTGTTGGTAGCTTTGTAATCCAAATGGACGGATAGGTGCATCTTCTCTTCTTGAGGTGAGCAAGAATATTCCAATCCCACTTCCGAGCCGAGTGGAGGACCCATCCACATATATTCTCCGTGTAGCTTCGGCTCGCCTTTGCACTTGTCACAAAATCAGCCAAGGATTGGGCTTTGATCGCCGAGGGGTTGATATTGGATGTCAAATTCACTCAATTCTTCGTCCACCTGATGAGCCGTCCGGACGCTTCGGATTCAAAGTACTCTTCCGAGTGGACTGTTCGTCCGACAATGATAGTGTGAGCCAAGAAATACGGTCAAAGGGAGCAGCTAGAACCAAAGCAAAGGCCAACTTCTCGAGCCCGTGTAACAGCATCTTTTAAAATGTGGCTTAGAAAATACACGGTTGGTCTTCGCCGCTTGCCCTCACAAGTGCTGAGCATGTTGATGACAGATACATATAAAGTGACTCACCCCGATCGGCTTGGCAAGTACAGTGCAGAGAATTTAGATATGTTTTCAATTCTTGAATGCTCGGTCACATTCTTCATCCAATGAAACTTCGTAGCCATGCAGGATCTTGAAGAATGGAAGGCTCGGTCGGCGATTTTGGAGATGAATCTGGACAAACAGTTATCCGACCGGTCAACCGCCTTTCCTTGTATTTCTTGGAGGCGGCATGTCTTGCGAGCTTTCACTTTGTTGGGATTGACTTCGATTCCCGCTCGGTCACTATGTACCCCAAGAAACGCCTCCTTTTGCTCAAGAGGCACTTTTGGGGATTTAGCTTGACTCCATACTTGCGAGCGTTCGGAAGGTTTCTTCCATGTCCTTGAAGAGATCGGCCGCTCGGACGGATTTGATAAGAATGTCGTCCACATAGACTTCCAGATTACGCCCGATCTGCTCCCGAAACACCTTGTTCATCAAGCGTTGATAGGTGGCCCCGACATTCTTGATCCGAACGGCATTACATTGAGCAATATGCCGGTAGTTCTACGGCTTACTTTTTCTTGATCTTCCTTGGCGAGCGACTTGATGATATCCTTGATAGGCGTCAAGCATGCAATTAATTCGCACCGTAGAGTCCACCACTGATCTATCCAGGCGGGGATAAAAATCCTTGGGCATGCTTTGTTTAAGTCCCAAAGTCGATGCACTTCCACCGCCCGGCTTGGAGACTAATACTACGTTAGCCACCACTGAACTGCACCTTCGTATGTGGCGGCCTCCAGTTTCTCGCCTTGGTAGATGGCCGATTCCCTTTTCCTTTGCTTCATCGGCCGAGCGTCCGGTCGGACATGCAATTCATGTGGCTTGGCGAAATTCCGTCGACCAGACGAATACATCATGGTTTCGTCGGAGGCATTGGATCGACTCCTCCTTCTGCCTCTCCTCCAGGCAACAAAAGTCGTGGCCTCCGATCGGGTCGGATGAATCTGCACCTCTTCTTTTTCCTCGTAAATTAAGGCGGGTGGCTTTTCAGTGATAGTATTTACCTCGATTCGAGGCACCTTCCGAGCGAAGTTGGATTCTGCTCGGACCATCTCGATGTAGCATCGCCGAGCTGCTAACTGGTCTCCCCGTACTTCTCCCACCTTGTCTTCGACGGGGAACTTCATCTTCTGGTGGAAGGGTGAGACGCTCGGAATTCGCCGAGCGCCGGTCGTCCCAAAATGGCGTTGTAGGACGAGGGAGAGTCAACCACCACGAAATTTATTGTCTTGGTCCTCCTGAGCGGCTCCTCTCCCAGCGAGGTAGCCAGCCGTATTTGTCCGACCGGCTGCACTTCGTTGCCCGTAAACCCGTAGAGCGGGGTCGTCATGGGCAGCAGCTCAATTTGCAGCTGATCGAACGCCTTCTTGAATATGATGTTGACCGAGCTCCTTGTGTCAACAAATATTCGATGAATAGTATAATTTGCTATTACCGCTTTAATGAGCAGAGTGTCGTCGTGGGACACTTCTACTCCTTCCAAGTCTCCGGGACTGAAAGTGATTTCCGGTCCACTTGCCCGCTCTTGGCTACAGCCGACTGCGTGGATCTGTAGCTGCCGAACGCCCGCCTTTCTGGCTCGGTTGGAGTCTCCTCCAGTCGGTCCTCCAGCAATAACGCTGATCTCGCCCCGGGAAGTATTGCTCCTATTTTCCTCTTCCCGAGTGGACGGTCGCGACCGTTCTCTGGACGCCCGGCGATTCTCCTGTCTCGGAGATCGGTGCCGATCGGGTGTCTGTTGATGTCGGCTTTCGGTGCAGGTCCGGTCGGCTTCATGGGCCCTTTGTCTCCTGTCGATGGGAGGAGACCGTCGTTCGGCTTTCCTGGGAACCGGATTGGCCACGAAGGGAAAACTTCGACAATCCCTCGTGTTATGCGTATCCGTCTGGTGGAAGGAGCAGAACATAGGGGTCCACCTCTTCTTTGGCTTGGGCGGCGCCACTTCTTGACGTGCGACTGGCGTGGGGATCGGATTGCTTGACTTCGGTCCTCTGGGTGGTCGGCGTCTTCCGCTTCGGCATGAATAGGTGCCCGGTGGAAGTTTCCTTTTAGGCTTCTTCCACGCTTATGTATTCGTTGGCCCGATGTAGCATATGATCATAATCTCGGGCGGCTTTCGGATGAGCGGAAGAAGTCCCCATCCACAAGGCCCTGAGTGAAGGCATTCATCATCGTCTCCGATGTGGCGTTGGGATATCCATCGCCACTTGGTTGAATCGGATGTAGGCTCAAGAGATTCTCTCGACTCTTGCTTGATGGCAAACAAGCGACACTTGTCTTCCGATAACGCCGATCTGCTAGCGAAGTGGTGGAGGAAGGCCGTTCGAAGTCCTGAAGCTAGTGATGGATCCGTCCGGCACTCCCAAACCACCGTTGAGCCGATCCAGAGAGTTGTAAGGAAGACGCGACACTTTACTCCATCGTATATTGATGGAGTGTAGCGTGTTATCAAACTTACCTGGATCATCCGGTCCGTTGTTCCGCAGTACCGCCGATCGTCGAGGCACGTAGTGCTTGGGTAGAGGGTCTCGTAGAATAGCCTCAGAAATTGGCGATTGATCCGCTCGGGAGATGAGTCCGCGGGAGCTTTCCTTTTCGTCATCCGCCTTGGCATTTAAGAAGAGCCTCTATCTCTTCGAGTGGTGCGGCTTGGGTGCGAAATAAGGCCCGAGGAATGCGACGGTGGCTTGAGGTGCTTCCGCCCGGGCTCCGGCCGTTCGGCTGATGCTTTTTGTTTTTGCTCCATAAGTTTGGTGGCCCTCATCTCGACTAGAGCATCGAGTTCTTCTGTTGAAAGCGTCACCGTGTGTTGTCGTCCAGCCTCGTCCATTGTTCCTGTTCGAATGTAGGTGCGTTCCCACAGACGGCGCCAAATTGATCCTGTCCGAACCAGGGGTCAACGAACGCTGGGGACGTGGCGCTCTCTACTGGATCCTCAGGTGCTCCGGCGAACCTGCAGCAAAACCGAGCCGGGAGGGGTGTCCCGGCGACGGCCCTCCGACGCTCAAGTCAGGCGAGGAAATAGCAAAGAAGTGGCTTTTAAGTAGAAGACTCGTGTACCTCCGGTGAAGAAATGGAGACCTTATATAGACCTCTCAAAGAAGTCTGGGCGCGCCAATCAAAGCAACCACCTGCTTTTGACCATGCCCAGGTATGAGTCTGTCAGAAGGGCCATGCCCAGATATGGATCTGTCAGGAAGATGTCCATGAGGCCATACTGATACTGTATCAACCTTCCCATGATATGACGGCAAGGTCCTCCATCGTGCAATCTTGTGTACGACCTAATCATCAGACATGCTTCTGCTGATATCCCATATCCCGAGCCGAGCGCATAGGCCGCTCGGCCACCTTTGTACCCTCGCCCTTATCTTGGCCGAACGGACAACCTGCTCGGCCCGTCGGTTCCAGCCGAGCGGACTCCCGCTCGGCCCTTCGATCCTCCTGCCTTGGCGTCGGAAACCCAAGCCCCTGGATGGGTTATCTCTAGCTCCGCTCGGACCTACTCAGCTACTCGACGTGGCGACTAACCGCTTAGTCATCCCTTCATCGGTCCTCAAGCTGAGACCCTTCAAAGAATGGGTCCC
This sequence comes from Zingiber officinale, assembly GCF_018446385.1. NCBI lineage: Eukaryota > Viridiplantae > Streptophyta > Magnoliopsida > Zingiberales > Zingiberaceae > Zingiber > Zingiber officinale. The sequence goes on from NC_055992.1 coordinate 128,770,704, forward strand.
CCATTCTTACCGCCGGATCATATAGGATAGATGAACTTCTCATGATTCTTCACTAATGACTGCAATCTTCAAAGTTATGATCAGCTTATATGCGGGATAATCAAAGTTTCTGTAGGTGTGCAGCCAAGAACTAGTTTGTCAAAGATCAACATACTTCCTTAGGTAACATTTGATGTTCATATAGCTCTATGTGGATGCATAAAATAGAAAAATCGAAGTGTGATTGGCAGCAAAAGAGGACTCTAATCAAGCAGTTGACAGATGGAAATGAAAGTAAGTTCTCTCTAACAATGACCACTAAAACACATGTCTCTCTCTAAAGAATAATAATCCAAAATCTCATTATTTACTGCCAGTCAATATTCTCAAACAACAAAATTTTGTTACGTTGAAACTATATAAATCCTCTGCTTAACTCTTCTTTTCTAAGCTCTCAATTTCTATGTGAAGCCTTCAAGAATTAACTTATTCTATATAATTTCCTAATGTTTGCATCAAAGACCAAGCTAAATTTTAATAATAAATCGATTAGAATTGACAGATATAGTGGTGGCATCTAATGAATGAGAGTTTGAACGGAGGTTATAATCCATTCAAAGACCAAGATAATTTAACTTTATTAAAAGGTACATCAAAACCACCAAAATCATTGTACCTTATATAAGCACTGTGATATAATCTAATCCTCAAAGATAAAATATAAAAGCATTATGTTCTAATTACTTACTAGATTAGCTATTACTAATTCTAACGCTTGAATTGAAGTTTTTGTCACGAATAAGAGTAAGAGTATATGCTCATTCATCCTCTCTGAGTTAATTAAGTAAAAGATAACTAAAATAATTTAGTAGAAAAGGATTTGGAACCACAAGTTAATTTAACTGCACAATCAACCGAGAAAAATAAGACCCAACCTATAGAAGTTCTAGGTCGTTCATATGTGAAACAGACAGCAACTCATTGCTCTCCAATCGATAAAGATGTGAAAATAATAGGGAAAAAGAAAACAATAACTTCATCGACCAAGGAACACAGATCTGGTGGAATAAAAAACGTACCTTGCAGGTGGTTCCAACCTTCTGCGGGTAGGTCTTGGATGCTCCAGCGTCCGCCTTTGACTCAAAGAGATGCTCCCGGAGAAGATATCTGCTTCTCACCCAAAGGAAACAAAACGGCAACGACCAAAATTTGATCAATTGATGAATCAAAAGAAGAACGCATTAATCTAAAACCACGAGAGCAAAGGAAGGATATGAGAGTAAACGAATCAAGTGCGCCTCCTTGTCGCCGGAGAGGAACAAATAAGGGTTGAAGAAGCGGCGGCGCGGGCGGCGGCGAAGGCGACAAGCGTCAACTGGAAGCTGCTTAAGTAACACTTGCGCAGTAGAGCCCGAGGCAGATCCAATCGTCAGTTGAAGAATAGACGGGCGGATGGCAACAGAGCATCGCCTTGCTCTTTTCTCTGTACGTTGATCCGGACAGCGCACAGTCTTTTCCATCCAGTGGAAAAGGAGGAGGAAGGATAGACGGATCGCGTGTCATGACAATAGATCCGACTTTATCTTTGGGTTATAGATACACATGCCATTAATCCATCCTGATTTTTCAAAGGACGAACTGGAATTGAATCTTCAAGATCGTTTCCACCTATTAAATCTGTTGATACAATTTATATTAACGACATAATTCGGATTTTGATACATGATAAGTATATTAAGGTTAGATTATTTTATAATTTAATTATTTTATCAAGTATATAGGAGTCGATGGTTTTGAAGAACTTGACACTATATTAAAATTCAGCTATGTTCATGAGATTCGATAGCTGGTGTGGAGTCTAGATAAGTTTACGGGACTTGATATTTGACGAAAAATCCAGTTGAGTCTACGGGACCTGACAATTGACCGAAGTCTAGTTAGGTCCGCGGGACCTGACAATTGCCGGGAAGACCTGATGGGTCGAAGACAAGTCAAACGACTGTAATTGGTAAATGGAGATAAGCAACTAGAGGAGAGATCTAGTGAGCATGCGTTCTCGATTGAGGGAACTGTAAGTGTTGATCCAATTTAGGTCTATTTGGGAAACCTAAGTTGAGACTTGATTAGATCATGGTCTCGAGGAGATAGGATCTAATTACTATTACTATTTTATTGTGTTGTGCGAACTCCATTTTGCAGGATAAATATATTTTTTTTGCCTGAACTAACTTGTTTTTTCAGAAAAGAAAAGCTATAAAAAGAGTGTCCGGGCGCCTAGGGTTGATCCGGGCGCCCGAACTAGTTGCAACCAGCGGGTGCCTAGCAGACACTCGGGTGGTCCGGGCGCTCGGAATTGGTCTAGGAGTCTGGACCAAAAAAGTTATCTAAGAGTTGAGTTGAAGCAAGTCCACTGCCCGAGACTACATCAACAGTCCAAGCGCCCAGAGGGAGTCTGAGCGCTTGGAGGTGGATAAAACTTCATAGATGAAGTTTCGATGAAAGGTCACCATGTTAGCATGCTCCAGGCGTCTGGAGTGGTTTTAGGTGCCCGAAATGAGTCTATATAAGGGTTTTCGACCAACAACTTCATAATATCAATTGTTATAACTTTCGTACTAACGCGTTACTCCGAAAAGGTCTCCGAGATACCTAAAAGCTGCACTGACAACCTGTACTCAAGTTTTTAAAATTATATTGTCGGTATAATGTAATTCCTGTAATTGTACTTAAATTATGTAATTGTTTCGTGATTATAGTGATTGCTCAACGAAAGTACTGAACGAGTGCGACCCTTGGAGTAAGAGTCGTTGAAGACTCTGAACCAAGTAAAATTACTTGTGTTAGCATTCACTTTTCGTCTATGTTCTTTTTCGATGCGTACATTTGATTTTAAAAAAGTAAAAAATACTATTCATCTCCTCTAGTATTTTTACGATCCTACAAAATCAACATCAATGGATGAGATACGATGAAGAAAAGAATAAGATATTTTTCATATAAAGCATTTGTAATAAGTAGTCTTGGACAATGTATAAACAATAAACAAAGAAGATATTTTTCCTTGCATCTTAAAAAAAAAAAATACAACTTCTTTTAGCCCAAAAGGGAGTTGTTTGAGTCTTCTAATGTCGGTGTGATCAATTATGACAAAAGACGAATACGCTCGTATCCAGCGCCCCCGTCAACCCGTCAATGTCGGTGTGATCAAGAACTTAGTTATGGAGTGAGCCAGAGATGGAGTCCAAGATGTCGACATATATAGTACATTTGATATACTTCTAATTAGAAGACTAAAATATATATTGGGTGTTATGTTTCTTTATCCGAAAGATAATCAAGTTACTGAGTTAGATTCAAAAGGATATCATTATAAGGGATCTACTGATGAAGTTTGAAAGATGATTGACATATTCACATGAAAAAAAACGGTGTAAAAAAAAACAAAGCACTTAAATGACACAATACATCTTAAATAATCAACAAGCAAAAGAAAGAATCGACTATAAGTTGAAGGCAAATGAATTCAAAAGATCACCCTCTAGCTGAGAAGAATTGCCAGCCTAATCAATCGCACAAAGCCTCAATCAAGGTAGATTTAGGAAGATGGAGTAGTTTTATTTTATTGTTAGTAATTTTTGTTAACAATCTTTGGATCGACCATGTATGCTAATCCTGAATCAATTATGTTTATGCAATTAGAGAATAAAATAGTTCACAGATTTCTACTGCACATGGAAATTTGCAAAGGGATGCCATACTTCTTGTGGTGCAAAGTAGCTGATAAAAGGCAAACAATGAGTAAATATTAAACTTTCAATTTAGTAATGCATTGTACGCGCAACCAAATACACACAGATTGGCAGTAAAAGGATGGCAGAAACAGTACCAAACTTAAAGGAAGGAAATACTTGAAGCAAGTTTAGCACCTATGTGTTTTCACAGAGATATATATATATATACATTGTCTTCTCAAGCTCATATACGCCACTATACTTATCTATAAGTTGACTAGTGTTGCAAGCCATACTGTTACTACATGGAACTATCAATTAATGCAGTTTCTTCAAGACTATTAGCTTCAATATCAAAGCAAGTATGAAACGATGCAGTGCCTCCAAGACTATTAGCTTCAATTTCAAAGCAAGTATGAATTGATGCAGTTCCTTCAAGACTATTAACACCATGATCTAAGCGAGTATCAATTGATGCAGTTCCTTCCAGGCTATTAGGATCAACGTTTGGTTTCTTTGCTCTCATAGCTTTGAGTTCTTCCTCCACGTCCTTCATTGTTGGTCGTTCATTCCCATATAGTTTGAGGCACCTCTCTATGAGTCTTGCAATTTTTTGAAGAATTTCTTCTTTTGCTTCCTTTAAAACTAGAGGATCTAGGATCTCAAGAAGTGAATTATCCGTCAATGAAGCAATGAAATCCATAACGATGTTTCTCACCTCATCATTATCTTTTTCGTAAGGAACCACCAATTTCCCAGTCAAAAGCTCTGCAAGAATGACTCCAAAGCTATAGACATCACTCTTGTTAGTTAATCTTCCTGTTTGATGGTACTCAGGATCTAAGTATCCATAAGTTCCTTGAACAATAGTAGTTATTGAATTCTTATCGCAAGTAACAGCCCTTGAAGCACCAAAATCTGCTAGTTTTGCAGTGTTTCTTTCATCAAGTAGAATGTTGGATGATTTAACATCTCTATGGAAAATTGTTATGGAAGCTTCTGAGTATATATAGGATAATGCTCTAGCAACTTCGTAGGCAATCCTTAGACGATCTTCAAATGATAAAGGTGAGAATTGCTCGTGATTACGAAGATGATCAGAGAGCGTTCCGCCTGATATGAACTCAAATACAAGCAAAGGAACTTCAGTTTGCAAGCAACACCCCATCAACTTAACCACATTTCTATGATTGGTTTGAGAAAGAAGGAAAACCTCATTAACGAACTGTCTAAGCTCACTTTCATTTGTTATCTTTGGCATTTTGATTGCAACTACACGTTGATCCGATAAAATTCCTTTGTACACTTTTCCATGACCTCCGCCCCCAACAACTCGAGTTTTATCAAAATAATTGGTAGCTTTTTCCAATTCATCTAGTTCGTAGATCTTCATTCTTTCAGTAACAATTTCATCGGTAGAAGATTGTTCTTTTCTTAACAAATCTAAATTTTTACGGTAGAATTTCTTTTTTCTATTTTGAAGATTTCTTTTTTCCAAAATTCTCCATAGTGCCAAAATAGCAGTACAAACAAGCACACTGCCTCCAACACTTCCACTAATAATCATCAGGATGTTTCCTATAATGGCACAAATAACATAGAAGATTTCAAACATACTTAATATTTATATAGCATATATGCTCCAACAATGATAAATGAGTACTTAATATTTAGCCCCCAGGGCGTAGCGCAGACGGTGGGCGCATGGTATCTCTAGCGTAATGACCAGGGGTCGATTCTCAGGAACTGACGACCTGGGGTTTATCCCGCCATGCGCCTATGGCCTGTGTACCTGCATGAACCTCCCTCCATATCCGTGGGGCCGGCACTAGGGGGGCCGCTAAGGTAGTGGATCTACCTTTGAGTCTGACCTATTTAACTCAAATATGTACGAGCATAAAATGCCCTATGTTTAATTAGTTTGTGTACTTAGTTTACAAAATTACATGCTTGAATCAATTGTGTTAGATTGTGTGGCTTGTAACTGTATTTGTTTGTGATGAACTATAGCGACCCAATTGTTTGAAGGAGAATTCAAATCCTACAGAGGGTTCCTTTTGTTACAGTCGAACCTAGAGGCAGTTAGTTAATCTCAATTCTTGACTATTAATTAACCTTATGCGGTATTCTTCGTAGAAATCTCATCTTAGGAATTTGAATTATAACCGTTTTTGCCAAGAAACAACACTTATCACATAACCAAAATGGAAAAAAGAAAGAAATGTTTAATGTTATTTTGATTTTAGAAGAATAAAATTGAATTAACTGGAGAGAAAACTTACTTATCCTCGTGGCGCCTTTTGCATTGCATCCGTCTTCTATGTAAGGATTGCCTTCGTAAGCATCATTGCAGCTGCAGGTGTATCCGCGGTAAGGTTGTAAACGGTAGCTGTTCCGACTCCGGCACGCATAGGTGGTGCGATTGAGCTTAGCTTCCTCGCACGACGAGTTGGAGATGGACCAGACGACGGCGACCGGAAACTGTCCTTGGTATCGCTTATACAAGTCACACCAGCGAGACGTCCCGTTAAAAGAGTGCACATCCAGAATGGACGAGAAGAGGCACGGCGAATTTTGGGTTGTCGAGCCGTTAAATCCAGCGAAGTCATGGATCAAGTAGGAAGTGAATTGCTTCATTCCCAAGGGGATATCGGTCACCCGGCAGCAGCAGCCGTCGGCGCCAGAGCAAGAATAACCACTAATTACGCCGATATTGTAGTTGGTGTCGTTGCAGAGAGAGACTCAGGCACGTCCATTGGGAGTGTTGAACAAAGTGTTGGACGAGCTGAAGAAGGCGACGACGTTGCATCCGGCGGCGGCAAAGATGTTGTCTCTAATGGAGAAGAAGAAAGGCGAGCCGGTGAGGTCCATCTCCCTTGAGATGTAGACTCCACCAGTGGAGTTGTTGTACTTTTGTGGGTGGACGTGTGCGTTTTTCTGGATTATTGTGGCTCGGGGCTCAACAAGGCTGAAGTTGAGGATTTGGATGTTGCCAGCTGAGTAGAGTTTGGAGTGGTTACAGAAGACGTGGAAGCCGGGAAGGAAGCAGTCCGACTCGATGCCAAAGGGGAAGGGGATGTCGACGTCACCGCAACGCCTGGTGCATGAGTTAATCGAGGAGTCTGCTCTACTAATTGCTAAGAGCAAAAGCAACAGAAGACACATGCAAATTTCATTCTTCTTCTTCTTCGTCATCAATCTATCTCTCTTCTCTGATTTTGCTGGTAGCTAACTAGCAATTCGACGTGAGCTCGAACACTAGTTACAAATAGAAATAAATAAAGAGACAAAACTAGTTATTTTCAAAGACGAAGATATTTTGGCCCACGGAGAAAAGTAATATTTCAAGGTTTTTTTTGGACAATATAATGATCTATTTTCAAGGCCGGCCCCATGGTCAAGGGCATTTGATTTTTAAGGGTTTCAGATTTGACATGTATATATAACATATATTATATATAATTAAATTATTTTAATAAAAATCATCAAAAAATTTATTGAATTATTTTAATAAAGGTCCAAGAAAAAAAAAAAGATAAATGATTATTTTTCTCTTTCCAAAATTTTATTGTTTGTACTTTTTCTTAAGTATGAATTATAAACCTCATTTTTTTCCTATCTTCTCCTTTGAATCTCTTCTAATTAAATTAGAAAAGTTTATTCTCCAATTGAAATTTTAATTTCATTAATATCATCATTCATCAATATATAAATTTACAACGTAACTTACCTATTTATCTATATTTTTTCTTATTGTCAATATTGATATTGGAGCTTACATTTTATGATTTTTCTTACCAATTTGAAAGAGTTAAAATAAATCGTCCCAATTTTAATAATCATATAATAGATTATATCGATTGCTTCAATTATAAGTCAAGCTTTATTGTTCTTCAACTATTATTTTCATTACTTGTGTTTGTTTTATTGTTAGCTTTGTTGCTAGTTTTGTGTGTTTTATTTTTACACTTGAAATTGATAGTATAAATATGTTTTCAAAGAAATATCAAAATTGGAGTCAGAAAAGAAACAAAAGAAAAAGAGTAGAACAAATTATTAAAACTCACAAAGGTATTTTTTGTAAGTTTTTTAAAGCTAGCTCTTTAATTGAAGATTCAATTGATGAATTACAAGAAAAAAGTTAAGAAGAACTAAATGATCATACAATAAATGAGCAGCGATTGAGTAATCAAGAAGAGCTAAATGATAATACAATCAATGAACGAAAAGAATTGAGAGAAAATGATGATCATAATCATATAACGAATGAGCCGGAAGAATTGAGAGAAGATGATGATAATGATTTGCATATAAATGACTTGATAATCTTATGTATCGAAAATAATGTGTTACAAAAATTTGATTTTGAAAATCTTATTGATGATTTTACTTCTCAAAATACTAGAAGATATAGACTTTTTTAATAATTATTTCATATTTAATTTTTGTATTCATAGGTATTACACTTTTTGAAGAAACTTAGGAAATATATTTTTGTACGATTTTGTATTTTTTAAAAAATCTTGAGAAATATATTTGGTATAAAGTTTATCATATTTTAAATGAAATATATTAATTTTCAAAATTTTCTATTAAATTGTATTTAAATTGTACATTAATCTATATATTTTTTTATAAAAATGATATGCTCAAGGAAAAAATCTTAATAAAAAGTTAAAGGATAGACACAATGATGGGGTCTACAAAAAGTGAAATAGTGGACCATGAATTTATATATTTATCTTTGAACTTTTCATTAAGATTTTTTCTTTGAGTATATCATTGTTCTTTTTATTATTATAAAGGTGTTTTTATTTTTTCTTTTCATCTAAGAACCCGAAAAGTTAGAATGAACCGGAATAAAGAAAGGCATGCATAATTCAAGCCCATATTGACGACGACCTGAGTTTGAAAAGTAAACGTTTCATAAGTAGCGACATGACTTAGGAAAGAGAAAGATGCCTTGTTCATTTTTATTAAGGCTTATATATTTTCCTGCTCAGTAGACTCCCTAATCAATATGATAGCTAAATTTTGGAAATGTCTCGCGGGCTTCGTGGCGCCAACGAGACCGTCTTCCATCAAAGTGGCGTGGATGGAAAGTCCACTGCACCCGTCACTTGTCTCACAACAACATATATAAAGATGAATTATAAGAGTCGATATAAAACACGTCCGCCATTAATTCATTTTGATTTTTAAAAGGACGAAATGGATTAATCGAATCTCTCAGATTGGTTAATTTCACCAGTAAGGATTTAACACTTAATATTGCATGATCATTTGAATTAATTATTTGGAGATTCTCTTATATAGTAGGAGACTAGGAGAGATGAATATTCCATATGTTAGAGAAAATAATATATATATATATATATGAACAGGATTGCACGAGTCATACAAAGTTAAATTAAGTAGAATGCAATAATCACTTAAGCATGGTACGCACATCTTTTGTTAATGTTTAGTATTTCAAGGGTTACCAGAGGAGGAATCATTGGGAGGGCAATAGATAGTCAACGAAGATGTTTTTGCTTTGCCATCTCGAAGAAAAACAATCAGTATAGTATAGCTTCTTGGCCTTCGAGAGAATTTGTTTGCTTCAGCTAATCGACTAGATCTGCTGTAGTCATTGCTAAGAGCAAAAGCAACAGACGAAGCATGTAGCAAGCTCGACGTATGAGCTCGATCACTAGCTGCAAATAGAGCTGAATAAACAGAAAAAACCAAGCTAATTTTCACGGATGAAGATATTTTAGTGCATGTAAGAAAATAAAACTATATAATAAGTCTTGCGTCAATAATGTTGTTTTTTGTAATGATAAAGATTTGACGCGTATAATCTCCATAATTAACGTTATTAATGAGATCGGAGATGATGGGTCGATAAGGAAGAAGACGTGTAAATACAAGTTCATTTGATCTAACGACTTGACTTATGAAAGAGAAAGGTGTCCTATGCCTTTATATTTAGGCTTATATTTTCCTCCTCGATGGTTGTCCTAATTCATGTGATAGCTAAATTTTGGAAATGTCTTGTCGGTCGCCATCCCTGTAATTTGGTGGTGCGTCGTCGAGACCGGTGTTCGTTGCATTCAAGTGGAGTTGTTGGAAGTCCATTAATGCATACACGTCGCTTCTCTGAGACGGACATGAAACGTACTTATACAAAAACGGATTATTAAACACGACAACCATTATGCTAGATAATTCTAACGTACCTATACAAAAACGGATTGTTAAACACGATAACCATTATGCTCGATAATTCTAAAGATAATTGATTTGGTCTTGTACAAAATTTGGTGGATGGCTCATAACTAGTGTTTTTTAGATCACTCAACCATTAAAATTAATTTATGTGTCAATTCATTATACTCGATCTTAGATATCTAAAAAATTAAAAAAAAAAACCTTACTGGACTGCTGGTTACCATTAATTTATCTTATGTTTTTAAAGAATGAGATCAAAATGGAATTGAATTACTTTGATCGGATTCACTAGTTAAATCCGCACAAATGGATGAGATTTGATGAAGAAAATAACAAATCAATGTAAATAATAATATGACAAAAGGTGATTTGTTTGTCCTAGTATTTTCATTAATCCATCTCTAGATTAACACGGAGAAGATAAATCATAGATGACTACTAATCATTAATAAAGTGGTCAAGACATGGAAAAAAAAACATACTCAAGACCCATCAAATTTTGATTCTAAAACTTTATATAAAAACTGAACAGCCGTATTTATTTTTTTTAATCGTCGAAGAGGACAGCGTCTCGTTTTAATTTATTTTTATGAAAAGGACATTCTATCCTATCAATCACCTGATAAAATTATATAGCTACCCTTAAGTTCCTGTGACTCTCATTAAATCTTTTTTGGCAAAAGGCGAATACGTTCATCCCAGCGCCCTCGTCAATCCATCCCAGGACTAACACGGAGGAGGTAAATCACGGACGACTACTAACCTTTGGAATAATGACTAGCACATAAGAGAGACATTATTTACCTCAGCTTTGCCGAGATTCGAACCCCAGACCTCATTGTGACAACACCTCATGCGCTAACCACTAGACCCATCCAAAAGGACAACACTGTAAAATACCATAAAAAAAAAAGACCAATAATAATAAGGGAATTTTCCGAAATTTTTGGAAATTTTTCGGGAATTTTTCGGAGCTCATATGGATGAGTTTGCGGAGATAAAAACGGGGTCCGGGAAAGCCTGTTTAGGCTACCCTGTTTTAACAAGGAAAAGTTTATTTATTTATTTATTTTTCCTTTATTTTTCATTTCCCTTGTTTTTTTCTCCCGCGCGCTCCCCTCTTTCTTCCCTTGCCGAACCCGACGCCGTGCCCTAACCTCCTCGCGGCCGTTCCTTCTTCTTCCTCACCCTCTGCCCCTCACGGCGACAGCATCCTCTGCCCTAGCCGACGCCACCACCGGTCGATTCCCTTCATCGGCTTCCCACCCTCTCGGCGTCAAACACCTCTTCAATGGCTCTTTCCCGAGCCGCACTAGGCGCCGCCACCGCCTGAGGCGAACGGAGCAGCGCCGATCCACCGTCGGCGCGCCTGTGCCCTAGCACCGACCGCGACTTCTTTGGCCTGAGCGCCACTCAGGAGTCTCCTTCCAGAACAACGCCGGTGTGGTGTTGTCTTCCCCGTGCCCTAGCGCCGGTGAAGATCCAGCAACTCTTCTTGAGCATGCCTTAATGTGGAATCCTTCACCCTAGTCTCACCTCTCGTGCGCCTTCGAATACCGTCCCCGGCCACCAGGATCCGAACCACCACAGATTACTGCCCTCTGTGCCCTAGTCCTCCTCGCCAGCACCCGAGTAACACCGCCGGTGTTATCCTGTGCCCTAGCACTGAAGCCGACCATCATACGGTGCTGTGCCCTTGCATCATGGTTGATCCTTATTCTTGTTACTCTTTGATCTCCGACGATCTTGAAGGTAAGGTTTGGTTTCAGGAATTAGGTTGTTGTTTGAATTTGGAATGCTTGGTTGAATTTGTGATCTTCTCATCTTGATCCGATCCAGGGAGGTGAGGTTCTGTGATTGTGAAGGTGTTCTTGGGTTCCAGCAGTGATGATTCTCGATTGTGGATCAAAGAATAAGGATTTTGAGGTGAAATTGAGTGCTGTGGATCAACAAGTGTGGCTATGAGGTTTTGTTCTATTCTCTTCTGTGATGTTCTTGATCTAGCTTACTTTGTTCAGGCAGCACTCCTTCCAGCAGTTCCTCTTTGGCTGCGGATTAAGAACAGAGATCTGGGAATGAGGACTTTGATTCGAGACGGGCGTCTCGACATCGGATTAGTTCGATTCGATCTATATCGGAGGCGGGTACCTCTTGACTTATCTTTTATGATATTGTCATTGGATATGTAGTATTTTATAACTACATGCAATGAACATGTTTGCCTTTGGTATGTCACTGTTTGATATCCATAGCATGTTAGGTTTGTCACCTGTGATGTATCCGTGCTTATATCTCGTGATTTGTTGCCATGATTATCTTGTTACCATGAGTATCTTAGTTTCTAGAGTGGCATACCATGCTTACTGAGGTTAGGACTAGGATTTGGATTGTTGTTTCTGGCCTGTGTATCTACATTATCTGATACTTAGGTTTTTAGTGCCATATCAGATTTGTGTACCTCTATTTGTATATCATATATGATTCAGGTGTTTAGACCCTGATTCTTTGATCTGTGTATATTGTTGGTACATATGCTATGGAAGAGGGATATGATTTGGGTCTAGGTTGTTATACCTTAGAGGATTTGTATACCCTAGATCTGTGGATTTGGTTTACTGATACTGTGGTACCCATATTATGTATATATGGATTTTTCTATGTTGATCAGGATATTCCATACTTATTATGTTCAGGACATAGGGTTTTTGATATTCTATCTGACCTGTGTACTCTAGATCTTGGTATGTGACCATCGCTTTTACAGTACCCATTTTGTATGTATGGATATGGTTATGTTGATCAGTTTTTGCTATGCATAGTGACATGCATCATGATTGCATGCTGTGCGATTTTCGGCTCCACTATGGTTGAGCCCATCGCCAGTTACATGTACTGCACACATCCCCACTCATGGTTTAGTGGTATATCAGGCATGTGTGTGGCGGTTCTGCTGTTTGGCTCCGTTGGTCACATGACCCAGCGAGGTAGCCGGCAGTCAGTTCCGCTCTGTTTGGCTCCGCTGGCATTTAGTGTAGCAGCGTAGTAGCCGGCAGACGGTGGACTCTGTTTGGCTCCGTTGGTCAGGTGACTCAGCGTGGTAGCCGGCAGAGATACCTCCCCGTCATCGTGTACCGGGAGTTGAGAGCATTGAGCTCCCCCATTTATGATTTGGGGTCACAGGACAGGAGTACTCCGACAGCATCCCGTCCACTCGGTCACTCATCAGGAGTAGTGACGACAGAGTGCACGGTTGTCACAGCCCTACCCACTCGGTCTCACCATTTGTGTGTGAAATGACTGACTGGCGTCAGGGGTGACCAGGACGCATCATTAGCATCATATGCATTTATATTTTTATGATTGTATTTGCTGCATTTGGTTGCTACATTTTGGTTGGATACATACTTTTGACCTGCATACAGGATTATTGACACTTTCGGTTTGACGACCCTTTTGTCTGGATAGGAGTTCCTGGTGAGTACAGCTTCCTCAGTTACCTTTCAGTTTTGAGTATTCCCTATATATGATTAGGAAGTTGTATTCCATGTTTGTTGCTGTTAGATATATCTTACTACTCATGTCCATTGGTATTCGCTGAGTTGTTGAACTCACCCCCGTTGATACTATCTTTTTCAGGTACCAGGTTGGTTTTGGTGTCGCTTGGAGTATCCTGTCTGCTGGTCCCCACGTCACATCAGAGGACTTATCGGTTTCACGTATGTTTTGTTTATTTTATGTATCAGTTTGTTTAGCTCTGTACTCTGGTTTTATTTTTGGAGTGTTGACGTTGTTATGTGGTATTTTGTATTTATGTTATTGGTTGTGTAAGTCTAGCCGGCTAGCAGTTTTGTGTTTTGGTTTTGGTACAGCCGAGTGGGCTGCTTTATTTTTAACTGCGTGGTTGTGTCAGCCAGAGGCTGAATTTGATATTAACTGCGTGGTGTTTGTTTTCTTTTATTGTTATTATTCCAGCCGCATGTGGCTGAGGTATATAGTGCTTGTAGAAAAGTTTCAGATTGTCCGCCGTTCGAAATTTCTTCGGACAGAGACTCCTCTGGGGCGTGACAATTTAGTGGTATCAGAGCAGGTATACGATACTTGCTACGTATTCTGGATTTTTGAGATTTATCTGATACCAATTTATTTGGTAACAGAGATCGACTTATGAGTCTTATTTTCGATGTTTTGGATTTCATGATTTTGTCTTCTCGATGTGACTTTTTGGATTTTGGGACCTGGCAGCAGGACATCTCCAAGCTATATGAGGTATGTTGGTATACTGTTATCCTACATTTTTGTTAGTATATGCACTGTTGATTATTACAGTCTATGACATGTATTAGCACTCTTTACTAGTACCTGTCTGGTTGTTGTAGCATATATTATATGTGATGGGTTAGCCACTGATCTTGATTGACCTTAATAGAGATTAAGGATTATAGGCTTTGGTGATGTTACATATCATACCTCTAGTAGCTTTAGCTTCTGTTACTACTATTTGGTTAGCAGATTGAGGCACATACCAGCCTCTTTATTAGTTATGTAGTGGATAGTATTTACCTATTTATGTTGACCTAGCCAGTAGTATATCATGTTATTTTAGTAAATTTCATCAGTAAATATTGATTTACTCTTGTTAGATCTGTCAGTAGAAGATAGATTGACGTTTGTTTGATTTGGGTAGTTGTGTTGATCCGATCAGTAGCAGATTAACCTACTTTACTTTTAGATGTCTGAATCTTTGGGTTGTATGTGCTTAATTGATATCTAGAGCACATTTGAGTACAAGTTTTGTACTGACGTGGAAAAGACGGAGTTGATCGTATATCATTGTCGATTTTGGTCAGACTATAGAGGATCGATGTATCCTATTCTATGGGTACTTTAATTTTAGACGGTATGTATCTAGTTGGATAACTTAGAAGGTGACCCTGCCGTTTCGGAATGTCAGGTTGATTGGGTCAAATATGCTGATTCTGCATATCTATGATGGGTACATATGATTGTTATAAGTTGAAGGAGTTCTATGATGGATAGTTCAATTGTGGATAGTTTGGGTATTCCCATCTAGATATAGTTATTGTAGGTTCCTTGTGGATTACAGCTTCTTAGTTAGCTGTACGTGTCTGATTGACATATCTGGGGTATCTTGTTGATTTTTTTTTTGATTTGTGAATGCACCTGGGTTTTAGTATGCCTTATTGGAAGTATACGTTGATTATACTCTTGGCATGTGTGTATATATGTCAGGTGAGTGTTGTTTGAGGTGTATTGTCGATTATACCTATATTGATATCCGCACACGGGTTCGGTATACATTGTTGGAAGTATCACGATGGTTTATACCTTTGTTATGAGTATGTTTGGTGTATACTAAATGGAGGATTATGTCGATCATACATATGTTGTGGGTGCACGTGCGCCGGGTGTATGGTTGGTAGCATCATGATGATTCTACCTATGTTAAATGTAGAATATTAAATGTCTACATTATGATATTGGTTGTTTTACCCTGTCAACTAATTCTCCCATTAGTGGGTGACCGACCCACTAGGAGGATGATAGAGTTGACTATGGATTTGAGTTGCTTACTGGGTGGTTATACCCTAGGCTACCCACATTGATCTGTGGTAGAGAGATCTTGTGCAGTCTCTAGCTAGATAGTTAGGTGCTTTGGGCACTTATGTATTGTTGTGGTAGAGCGTAGCTCCCACATGTTATGGATTGTTTGTGGTAGAGCGTAGTTTCCACCTATTCTGGATTCCCACATATTTAGGGATTGTTTTGTAGTGGAGTGTTGCTCCTACATATTGCGGATTGTTGTAGCGGAGCATTGCTCCCATATTTATTGTGGATACATATTTTGGATTATTTGTGGTGGAGCGTTGCTCCCACATATGGAGGATTTCTTGTGGTAGAGCGTTGCTCCCACATATGTGTCATTTCGTGTGATAGAGCATTGCTCTCACACTGGAGGTTCTATTCTTTGGTGATTATATATCGTTGGTGATTAGATCTGTTTATTGTTGAGGATCTTATGGTTAGGAATGTCTGTGATACGGGCATTATGTGTCTTGGTTTTACCATTAGTGCTTGAGGTGCTCTAGAGGTTACCATGGACTCGATGATTTGGGTATCCCTAGAATGTTTGGATCGGTTTCCATTGTCTTTGTTGACGATGTTGTGATTTATTACGGATCTGAGGTGAGTCAAGTACACCACCTTCGCATAGTTCTAGAGATGTTTCGACGAGAACATCTATATGTGAAGATCAGTAGTGTGTATTTTGGTTGTTTTCTGTGAGATATTTGAGACACACGGTCACCAGTAGGAGTATATCGTGGTTACACAGGAGATAGAGGATGTTACTGTTGGGAGTAGACGGAGTCTATAGAAGAGGCTCGCAACTTCCTTTGTTTGGCCGATATTTCCGGAGATACGTTGAGGATTTCTCACGGATTGTTATGCTATTTACACGCCTGACTAGGAAAGGCGTGAAGTTCATGTGGTCCGAGGACTACGAGACCAGCTTAGAGGAGCTGAAGCGGAGACTAGGGGTGACTCCGATTTTGATTTTACCTTCTGAAGAGGACAGATTCGTGCTCTATACCGACGCATGACTACAGAGTTTGGGCGCTATTTTGGTGCAGCACGACACGGTAGTCTTCTATGTTTTTCGACAGTTGTAGGAGCATGAGGAGAACTACCCAATACATGATTGGTAGATGACCACCATTATTTTTGCCTTGAAGATTTGGCAGCATTATCTATACAGTGTGACATTTGAGATTTTTACTGACCATAAGAGTCTCAAATATTTGTTCACTTAGAAAGGAACTTAATCTCCGACTGAGGAAATGGATGAAATTTTTGAAGGATTACGATTGTAGCATTAGCTATCACATGGGGAAAAGCTAATGTGGTTGCCGATGCATTTAGCCGGAAGTCTAGAGGGACTTTAGCTTGCCACCGAGTTGTGGTCACGGACTTGATTCAGGGTTTCTTCGAGTTAGACCTTGAGGAGCAGGGATGGACAGAGCAGGGTATTCTTGTTACCATGATTGCTCAGTCGTCGATCAGGACGAGGATCTGAGAGCCCTAGGCTGGAGATCAGCATTTGTAGTTTATTGGCATACAGATAGCTTCCGGGTAGCAGACCGAGTTCACACGAGACGAGGAGGGTGTTATACACTTCCGAGGCAGATTTTGTGTACCTCAGTCTCATCCGGTCTTACAGGAGCTACTTCAGGAGGCTCATCGCTCTCGATTTGTGGTCCACCCAGGCGGAACTGCATGTATCGAGAATTGAGGCGTTCCTATAGGTGGAACGGTATGAAGGAAGACATCGCGTAATTTATAGCGAGAGGTCTTGTCTGTCAGTAGGTGAAGGCAGAGCACTAGATACTTGCCGGATTATTTCAGCAGATTCCTATTCCTGAGTGAGAATGGAACATATTACCATGGATTTTGTGGTGAGTTTGCCGAGGAGACGATGAGGCTATGACATGATTTGGGGTAATCGTTGATCAATTAACCAAATCCGCGCACTTTTTAGCGATCCAGAAGACTGATTTCCTGGACCGATTGGCAGATCTATATTGTCGGGAGATCATCAGATTACATGGTGTTTCTTTGACTATCATTTCGGATAGAGACCCCGGTTCACGTCTCGTTTCTGACAGAGTCTGTAGCAGGCCTTGGGCACTCAGCTCTGTTTCAGTATAACTTTCCATCTACAGATAGATGGACAGTCGGAGCGGATCATTCAGACTCTAGAGGTTTTGCTGAGGTCTAGTGTATTGGATTTTGGAGGCTGGGGAGGCCCAGATGTTGGGACCTCATAGAGCTCAGCATGAGGCAGAGTTGGACCGTACTGTCTGACGGAGGATGTCAGAGGCGTAGGACGCCAGAAGAGTTATGCTGATTGGAGACGCATATCCCTAGCCTTCTCTATATGTGACCATGTATTTTTGTGAGTCTTCACCCACAGAAGGAGTGAAGAAATTGGCTTCAGAGGAAAGCTAGCTCTGTGATACATTAGACCTTTCCAGATCTCGGAAAGGATTGGAGCGGTAGCTTACCGGTTGGCACCACCACCGTCTCTGGCAGGAGTTCACGATGTATTCCACGTATCTATGTTGCGGAGATATGTGCCCGACCCGACGCATGTGCTGGCTGATATTCCAGTTCCAGTTCAGCCTGATATTTCCTATGAGGAGATTCCGGTACGGATTCTAGACCGGAAAGAGCGTCAGTTGAGGAAACAAGACTATCCGGCTGGTTAACGTCGGATGACAGCATCATTCGGACGAGGAGGCTACCTGGGAGCTCGAGGATATTAGCCGAGCTCGTTATTCCACATTTTCACTTGAGGTGTGTGAGTTAGGGTTCCGTTCAGCATTTATACTGTTTAGCTTTTGCTAGTACTTGCTGATGGTGGATAATGAAATTTGGGGACCAAATTTTTATTAGTGGGGGAGAATGTAAAATACCGTTAAAAAAAAAAGACCAATAATAATAAGGGAATTTTCCAGAATTTTTGGAAATTTTTCGAGAATTTTTCGGAACTCATATGGATGAGTTTGCGGAGATAAAAACGGGGTCCGGGAAAGCCTGTTTAGGCTACCCTGTTTTAACAAGGAAAAGTTTATTTATTTATTTATTTTTCCTTTATTTTTCATTTCCCTTGTTTTATTCTCCCGCGCGCTCCCCTCTTTCTCCCCTTGCCGAACCCGACGCCGTGCCCTAACCTCCTCGCGGCCGTTCCTTCTTCTTCCTCACCCTCTGCCCCTCACGGCGACAGCATCCTCTGCCCTAGCCGACGCCACCACCGGTCGATTCCCTTCCTCGGCTTCCCACCCTCTCGGCGTCAAACACCTCTTCAATGGCTCTTTCCCGAGCCGCACTAGGCGCCGCCACCGCCTGAGGCGAACGGAGCAGCGCCGATCCACCGTCGGCGCGCCTGTGCCCTAGCACCGACCGCGACTTCTTCGGCCTGAGCGCCACTCAGGAGTCTCCTTCCAGAACAACGCCGGTGTGGTGTTGTCTTCCCCGTGCCCTAGCGCCGGTGAAGATCCAGCAACTCTTCTTGAGCATGCCTTAATGTGGAATCCTTCACCCTAGTCTCACCTCTCGTGTGCCTTCGAATACCGTCGCCGGCCACCAGGATCCGAACCACCACAGATTACTGCCCTCTGTGCCCTAGTCCTCTCGCCAGCACCCGAGTAACACCGCCGGTGTTATCCTGTGCCCTAGCACTGAAGCCGACCATCATACGGTGCTGTGCCCTTGCATCATGGTTGATCCTTATTCTTGTTACTCTTTGATCTCCGACGATCTTGAAGGTAAGGTTTGGTTTCAGGAATTAGGTTGTTGTTTGAATTTGGAATGCTTGGTTGAATTTGTGATCTTCTCATCTTGATCCGATCCAGGGAGGTGAGGTTCTGTGATTGTGAAGGTGTTCTTGGGTTCCAGCAGTGATGATTCTCGATTGTGGATCAAAGAATAAGGATTTTGAGGTGAAATTGAGTGCTGTGGATCAACAAGTGCGGCTATGAGGTTTTGTTCTATTCTCTTCTGTGATGTTCTTGATCTAGCTTACTTTGTTCAGGCAGCACTCCTTCCAGCAGTTCCTCTTTGGCTGCGGATTAAGAACAGAGATCTGGGAATGAGGACTTTGATTCGAGACGGGCGTCTCGACATCGGATTGGTTCGATTCAATCTATATCGGAGGCGGGTACCTCTTGACTTATCTTTTATGATATTGTCATTGGATATGCATAGTATTTTATAACTACATGCAATGAACATGTTTGCCTTTGGTATGTCACTGTTTAATATCCATAGCATGTTAGGTTTGTCACCTGTGATGTATCCGTGCTTATATCTCGTGATTTGTTGCCATGATTATCTTGTTACCATGAGTATCTTAGTTTCTAGAGTGACATACCATGCTTACTGAGGTTAGGACTAGGATTTGGATTGTTGTTTCTGGCCTGTGTATCTAGATTATCTGATACTTAGGTTTTAGTGCCATATCAGATTTGTGTACCTCTATTTGTATATCATATATGATTCGGGTGTTTAGACCCTGATTCTTTGATCTGTGTATATTGTTGGTACATATGCTATGGAAGAGGGATATGATTTGGGTCTAGGTTGTTATACCTTAGAGGATTTGTATACCCTAGATCTGTGGATTTGGCTTACTGATACTGTGGTACCCATATTATGTATATATGGATTTTTCTATGTTGATCAGGATATTCCATACTTATTATGTTCAGGACATAGGGTTTTTGATATTCTATCTGACCTGTGTACTCTGGATCTTGGTATGTGACCATCGCTTTTACAGTACCCATTTTGTATGTATGGATATGGTTATGTTGATCAGTTTTTGCTATGCATAGTGACATGCATCATGATTGCATGCTGTGTGATTTTCGGCTCCACTATGGTTGAGCCCATCGCCAGTTACATGTACTGCACATACCCCCACTCATGGTTTAGTGGTATATCAGGCATGTGTGTGGCGGTTCTGCTGTTTGGCTCCGTTGGTCACATGACCCAGCGAGGTAGCCGGCAGTCAGTTCCGCTCTGTTTGGCTCCGCTGGCATTTAGTGTAGCAGCGTAGTAGCCGGCAGACGGTGGACTCTGTTTGGCTCCGTTGGTCAGGTGACTCAGCATGGTAGCCGGCAGAGATACCTCCTCGTCATCGTGTACCGGGAGTTGAGAGCATTGAGCTCCCCCATTTATGATTTGGGGTCACAGGACAGGAGTACTCCGACAGCATCCCGTCCACTCGGTCACTCATCAGGAGTAGTGACGACAGAGTGCACGGTTGTCACAGCCCTACTCACTCGGTCTCACCATTTGTGTGTGAGATGACTGACTGGCGTCAGGGTTGACCAGGACGCATCATTAGCATCATATGCATTTATATTTTTATGATTGTGTTTGCTGCATTTGGTTGCTGCATTTTGGTTGGATACATACTTTTGACCTGCATACAGGATTATTGACACTTTCGGTTTGACGACCCTTTTGTCTGGATAGGAGTTCCTGGTGAGTACAGCTTCCTCAGTTACCTTTCAGTTTTGAGTATTCCCTATATATGATTAGGAAGCTGTATTCCATGTTTGTTGCTGTTAGATATATCTTACTACTCATGTCCATTGGTATTCGCTGAGTTGTTGAACTCACCCCCGTTGATACTATCTTTTTCAGGTACCAGGTTGGTTTTGGTGTCGCTTGGAGTATCCTGTCTGCTGGTCCCCACGTCACATCAGAGGACTTATCGGTTTCACGTATGTTTTGTTTGTTTTATGTATCAGTTTGTTTAGCTCTGTACTCTGGTTTTATTTTTGGAGTGTTGACGTTGTTATGTGGTATTTTGTATTTATGTTATTGGTTGTGTAAGTCTAGCCGGCTAGCAGTTTTGTGTTTTGGTTTTGGTACAGCCGAGTGGGCTGCTTTATTTTTAACTGCGTGGTTGTGTCAGCCAGAGGCTGAATTTGATATTAACTGCGTGGTGTTTGTTTTCTTTTATTGTTATTATTTCAGCCGCATGTGGCTGAGGTATATAGTGCTTGTAGAAAAGTTTCAGATTGTCCGCCGTACAGGGGAGATGCTGCCGAAATTTCTTCGGACAGAGACTCCTCTGGGGCGTGACAAACACTCATTAAATCTTGAATCTGGAATGAATTCACACCAAATGTGTCTCCGTATTTAATCATCATGTAAACCTTTTATCTACCTATATAGTAGAGGATAGGCTGGTTCACTTGAGAAGAGTCTTTTTCATGATTACACCTAAATGATGTTATACATGAACATGTTCTGTAAGATCCCATAAAATAAAATAAGTGATGAAATGCATTCATTTCCTTTGCATATATCGATCCTGATCCATAATACTATCGGAGTGAAATAGGAGATTTAAGGAATAACAGAAGCTAGACTTTATTAGTAACAAGTAAATATTTTAGTATGTAAAAAAATCGAGATGTTGTGGGGTAAATACAAATAAAAAGATATAAGACAATCCAAAAAGTACTTGGTCATGATTAAATTTATAAGCCTACTTGGATATTGAGGCATGTTATAACAGTTATAAAACTATAATTACTGGTTAAACAACTCTTACAATATAAATGTTAGATGAGTAAATCGAATCTGTGTAGCAACATATCTACTACAATTTGAATAATTTTGAATCGATTAAATATAGATAGTAGCAATTACGAAATCGTAATTACTATAACGCGCTTGATCAACTCAGGATTTAATGCGCATGGCAGGAGATAATAATGACAATTAGGGATAGTAATTTTCTCACGGGTTTGGGGCCTCGTGGGAAAAATCCAAAATGGGGTTGGGTTCAGGGAGACATTTCGAGAATGAGTTTGGGTTTGGAAAATTTTCAGATATGGATTCGGGTTCGGGGGCAAGTATGGGGATGCTATCTTCATTCCCGAACCTGCACCAATATAGGAAAAACTTATGATTTATAATCGAGAAACCCCCAATGGGTATTTGAAGCGAGGATGGAGTTAGGGATGGGGGCGAGGATGAGGATTTCCCAACTAGATGGGGCCGAGGATTGGAGCGGATTCGGGGGCGTGGATGGAGAGGGCAAATTCGCCTCCGCCCCACCTAAATGTTATTTCTAATGATAATAGATGATAATTAGATAATTATACATAGATGGCTGGTGAAGTGAGATTCTTTTGATTAAAAAATAATAAAGGGATACATCTTCCATAATTAAAAAGAAAGGATATGCCCTATCATTTTCACCCTAAAATTACTAAATCACCCTAATATTATTCATAAGGTAATTGATGAAACTAATTATAGGTAAAGATTTAAGGAGCAGTGTTTCACCCTAATATTACTAAATCGCCCTATACGCCCCGTCGGGAATTAAAAAATGAATAAAAATATCAGTCGGGAATCACCGACTGAAACAAATTCAGTCAAAAAATACAATAGAAATGGTTATTCAATTGACAAATCGACCCTTTGGGTCAACGGGTTTAGAAGCTTTGGGTTAACGAGTTTAGGAGATTACCGACGGAAATAAAAAAATTCTACAGACGGAATATTGATTCTGTCGGTAATTACTGACGGAATATAATTACCGACGGGTTTAGGGGTTAATGGGTTTGGGTGTGAATAGTTTACCAACGGAATTAGTATTTCGTCGGTAAGTACCGACGGAATATTAATTCCGTCAGTAACCGCAATTATAATTAGGGCATGCGACCTCCCTTTCCTCTCTGCGCAAACTTTCTCAACTTTCTCTCTCGACGATCTCCTCTCCTCTCCTCTCCGCGTCAAGCAGTCTCGTGTCCTTTGCCGTTCTCGGCGATCGGCAACCGACGACTCAAGTATGCTCCTCTCCTCCTCCCTTGTCTCTTCCGTTTCATGCGCACGGTGGCCGCTGCAGGGCCTGCTCGCGGCCGGTCGCCCACCCCAGGCGCCTGCTCGCGACTGGCCGCAGGGGCTTACTCGCGGCCCCCGCAGGGTCCTACTCACGGCCGACAGATTGCCCTAGGCGCTTGCTCGTGACCAGCCGGCCACCCCATGCGCTTGCTCGTGGTCGACCGACCGCTTTAGGCACCTGCTCGCGGTTGACCGCGAGGGGTTGCTAGTGGTCTGCTCTCGGCTAGCCGCAAGGGCTTGCTCACGTCTTATGCCGGCTACCGCAGGAGTCAGCTCGTGGCCACGACCGACCACCGCAGGGGTTGCTCGCGGCCAGTTGTAGGCGCTTGCTCAACCGTAGAGTTCCTTAATTGTTTCATTACATATTTGTGGCTAATATCTATTTGTTTGAACCTATTTAAACTCATGCTGAGGATCTCAAATATCTGAGAGAAACAAAACTTAGATGTGATGTTAAGGTAGATTTGATAGTTTGCATGCCCATTGTTTTATATATTAGATTTGTTTTACTTGCATTATCTTTTATTTATTATAGCTAGTTTCATTATATGTATTGTTATTTCATTTAATGATGCTCTAAGCAACAACATGTTTATTAGAAAGTCTAAGTTTATAATGATTTCCTAAGCAATACCATTATATTCTAAGTTTATAATTATACCATGATATTCTAAGTTTATCATTCATTTGCTTTCGTGTAGAGGAAATTTTCGGCAATATGATACGAAGATCGTGAAATGAAATTGAGCTCATAATGCTTTATTTAAGCTTATTTCAAGTGATACAAGTTTAATAATGTTTCAAATTATATTCTCATTAGGTAACAATGTATATGGACAAAGCTTGGATATATAATCGATTAGAAAATAGATTTATCAGAGATGATTTTATTGTTGAAGTTGAACAGTTTGTGAAGTTTACTAAAAGTCATCTAGAATGTATGAATGGTGCTGAGTTACGGTGTCCGTGTAATCATAAAAAATGTTAAAATAGAGTTTTCCGTGATGAGGATACTTTAAAAATACATATATTCAGGAATGATTTTGTGTCAAATTACTACAATTGGTACTGTCACGGAGAGCCTTATTTATATGAACCAATTGGGCCTTTTGGTGGTTCGTCTTTTGGGACTACTATTACCGCTCCTGAAGCATCAAATAATATTGATATTTCAATGCAATCAATGGTTCATAATGCGATGAATGTAGTTGATTATTTTAATATAGATGAAATACTAACACCCAAATATCAATAACTATATGAAATGTTAAAGGCTAGTGAAAGAGAAGTATGGGAAGACATTCCTTCTGGTCATTTTCAACTATCAGCTACTGTAAGGTTATTGAATATGAAAGAAGAAAATCATTTTTCTGAAAGATGTTACGATGACATCTGTCAATTGATGTCAGAGTTGCTCCTTGCTGATAACATAATGATTGATAGCTTCTATGAAACAAAGAAATTAATTAGAGGTTTAAGTTTGCCTATAGAGAAGATTGATTGTTGTATAAACAATTGCATGATATTTTGGAATGAATACAACAATATGAATAAATGTAAAATCTATACTCACCCTTATTTTAAGCATCGTACTCACATACCAGGGCAGAAGAGGAAAAATATTGCTTGGAAAGTGATGTATTATTTTCCATTAACTGCTAGGCTTCAACGCTTGTATGCATCTGCATCTACAGCTTGCCATATGATGTGACATCATGAGCATGAGCTTGAGCATGAAGGAGGTATAATGTGTCATTCTTGTGATTCTCCTGCATGGAAATATCTTGATACTCTATTTCCCTCCTTTGCAATGGACCACGTAATGTGAGATTGAGACTTTCTGCAGATGGATTTCAACCATTTGGTCAGTTGGGACAACAATATTTATCTTGGCCAGTTATATTAACATTGTACAACTTACTACCATGGATGTGCATGAAAGATGAATTTATGTTCCTTACCGTACTTATTCTTGGTCCAACCAATCCCAAAGGTAAGATAGATGTTTTCTTGTAATATCTAATTGCAGAGCTGAATGAATTATGGAATGTAGGGTCGGTGACTTATGATGTTGCAAGTAAAACTAATTTTACATTGCATGCTTCCTTATTATGCACGATCAGTGATTTTCAGCCTACTCAATGTTGTCGGGATGAAGCACGGCTAGTAAATTAGCATGCCCACATTGCATGACAGAGTCCGATGCATTTTCACTACCTTGCAGTGGGAAGTATCTTGGTTTGATAATCGCCGTAAATTTTTATAATTGATCACCCTTTTAGGTGAAATAAGAAAAATTTTCTAAAGAATGTTGTAGTAAAAAAACCTCCCCCAACAGTTCATACTTTAGGTGAAGAAATCATTGAACAAATAGATAGTTATGGATTTCTCTCATTATCTCAGCCTAATTCTGATGAGATGAATAAATATCTTGTTAGGATGTACTTGATACTTGGATAGTTCTACTTGTATTTTGTATATTTGAGTAATTATGATTATGTTTTATATTGTATTTTGGATAGTTTTATGTTGTGAGCTTATCGTATGTTGTGAATATATTGTATGGATTGTGATTTATGTATGAATTGTGTTTGTGCTGCCATCGTTTGTGATGATTTTTATTTATATGAAAATTGTATATAGGATATATAGAAAATAAAAGCAGGTTTTTAAATTCTTTTTACTAATTTTTACCGGTGGAATTGTATTTCCGTCGATGATCACCGACGGAATATACTATTCCGTCGGTAAAATATTGACCAGCGCAGTAGCAGTTGTGATATATTGCCAACGGAATATCTTATTCCGCCGGCAATTCCCGACGAAATGACAGGTTCTATTGGAGATTTACCGACGGAATAAGTTATTTCGTCAGCACTTCCCGACGGAATGACTGGTTCCATCGGAGATTTACCGACGGAATAAGTTATTCCGTTGGAAATTTACCGACTGAATAAAATTCAGTCGGCAACTTCCATTACCTACCGTTTACTCTTTACCGACGAGAAAAGTGTTCAGTCGTTAAATTTTATCGACGGAATACATTGTTCCGTCGGTAATTATTGACTGAATTTCATTTCTATTGGTAAATTGCATTGCTGACCAAATTACTCCCGATATCATAAATTCTATCTGTATTCCGTCGGTAACTCCAAATACTTGTTAAAAGAAGAATAGAAAGAAGATAAAATAGGAGAGTAATAATTAATCTTATTATTTGTTGATACTTGCCCTCAAGATAATACAATATATAAGGTTTAAACAAGTACTCGGTCAATTCATCAATTAATAAATAACAGAATAATTCTAAAAATTATTCTGAGAATTATTCTAATAATTATAATAGAATTATTAGAATAATCCTAAAACTAATTTGATTTGATTTGATGATTTGATCCGGTCAATTCTGATAATTCTCTTTTATCTCTTTTACCCCCCGACAAACTTAACGGGAGATCTTTGACGTTGAGTTTGCTTGCTAACTTGTTGAAACGTTGTCTGGATAATGGCTTAGTAAAGATATCAGCAATTTGATCCTCAGCAAAGATATAAGAGACGGATAATTGTTGAGTTGCCACACGTTCACGAACAAAATGAAAATCAATCTCCACATGTTTTGTACGAGCATGAAAGATTGGATTTGCTGTGAGATATGTTGCTCCAATATTGTCGCACCAAATTTTTGGTGCAATATTTGATGCAAGATGAAGTTCAGAGAGAAGTGATTGAAGCCAAATAATTTCAGACGTTGTATTTGCTATAACTTTATATTCTGCCTCAATACTTGAACGAGATACCGTAGGTTGCTTCTTCGAATTCCATGAGATAAGATTTCGTCCAAGAAATATTGCATATCCACTAGTAGAGTGTCTATCTTCAGGAGAACTTACCCAATCCGCATCACTATAGGCATGTAAATCTCGAGACGATTGACGATATAAAAGAAGACCATGTAGAATAGTACCTTTGAGATAGCGAAGTATTCTTTTTACATTATCCCAATTTTGTTCAGTTGGAGCATGCATGAATTGACAAGCATGATTTACTGCAAAAGTAATATCAGGGCGTGTGATAGTGACATATTGTAAGGCTCCAACAATGCTTCGATAAATCTGTGGATCAGACAGAGCAGGAGAGGATGAAGATGGAGAGTTGTTTATAGCAATTGGTGTAGAGACCGGACGTGCTCCATCCATTTTGGCTCTTTGAAGAAGTCCAGTAATGTATTTGCTCTGAGAGAGAAGATAGCCATCCTCATGTGGAATAAGCTCAATACCAAGAAAAAAACGAGCAATGGCCAAATCTCGGGTAGGAAATTCTTGATTGAGAATACTTAATAAAGTTATGATGCCCTTGTGATCATTACCGGTTATTAGGATGTCATCCACATAAATAAGAAAAAAATATCATAGACCCATCATTATATTTGTGAAATAGAGATGAGTCAGTTTTTGATCCAGAAAATCCTTGAGATTGTAACCAATTGGATAGTCGATGAAACCATGCATGAGGAGCTTGTCGAAGACCATATAAGGATTTCTTAAGTTGGCAAACATGAGATGGAAATTGTGGATGAATGAACCCAGGTGGTTGTTCCATAAATATAATTTCCTCAAGATGACCATGGAGAAACGCATTTGAGATGTCCAATTGGCGTACAGGCCAATTGGAACTAACAGCTATCGATAATAATAGTCTGACAGATGTAATCTTGATGACTGGACTAAAAGTGTCATTGAAGTCAATACCTGGTTGCTGACTAAAACCTTTGGCTACAAGTCGAGCTTTGTATTGTTGGTGCAACATCTCTCAGGACAAGGTTGACCTGGGTGACCAAACTGAGTCTTGGTTTAAGTTTAGATGTTTGACAATAAGAAATTGATTGAAGAAGAGTCAAGTAGGTCAAGGTTGACCGGATACTTGACAGGGAAGTCCTGGTGAGTGAAGCTAGGCAGAAGGAAAACCCTAGTGAGTGAAGCTAGGTGAAAGTCCTGGTGAGTGAAACCAGGTGAAAACCCTAGTGAGTGAAGCTAGGTGAAAGTCCTGGTGAGTGAAGCCAGGCAGAAGGAAAACCCTAGTGAGTGAAGCTAGGTGAAAGTCCTGGTGAGTGAAGCCAGGTGAAAGCCCTAGTGAGTGAAGCTAGGCAGATGGAAAACCCTAGTGAGTGAAGCTAGGTGAAAGTCCTGGTGAGTGAAGCCAGGCAAGGGAAAATCCAGATGGATCAAGGATGATCGGACATCTGGTGGTGGGAAGTCCTAGCAGGTCATGTTAGAGTGTATACTAAAAGCCTAGCTTTTGGTATAAACATTTATCTAGAAATAAGAATCACATTGGTCAAATGTCTACATTTATGATAAATGTAGTTGCTCAATTAATTTATATTGTAGATAACATGGTGTGTGGTGTCACACACAGAAGATCATGTTATCGGTTCCTTATAAATTATAAACAGTAGCTCACGACTAAGATGGAAAGAAACAAACCATTGGAAGGTCGTAGTGTAATTAGGTGTTAGTTTATCTTAACTATATAATTACACTAGTACACTTAGAGTGTATTGAGTAGGACCATTTGAGGTCGTTCTTTTTATACTGACTTTATAAAGGAACAAAGACCTCAGTTATTATGGAAGTGTGTGCTCTTAATCCTAATATAATAACAAGCGCATATATTTGATATTTATTTCTTTAATTTATCAATGGGTGAGATTTAGTTCGATGAATCAATAAGCCCGATAAGTTGGGAAATGATATCACTTATAGTGTGTGTTGTTGATTATAGAAGGAAACTGTGTCCTAGTGATACTAGGTTGATAATGTCCTCAAGAGGAGCTCATAAGGATTGTCATGTTAAACCCTGCAGTGGACTTAGTCCGACATGATAATAAGGTTGAGTGGTACTACTCTTGGACTAAGAAATTAATTAAATGAGTTGTCGTAACTCACTTAATTAGTGGACATTCGATATCTTAAACACAGGGAGACTAACACACTCATAATAAGAAGGAGCCCAAAAATGTAATTTGGGATTGGTGCGGTAGTTCAATAATAATTCTCTAGTGGAATGAATTATTATTGATAAAATTAAGTTGTGTGTTCGGGGCGAACACGGGATGCTTAATTTTATCGGGAGACCAAAACCAATTCCTCCTCTCGGTCCCTATCGTAGCCTCTTATTTATAGAGTTCTATACCCACCTATACCCACCTTCTATACCCACACAATAGGGGCCGGCCAAGCTAGCTTGGGAACAAGCTAGGGCCGGCCTAGGTATAATATTGGGTGGCCGGCCCTAGCTTGAACCAGTAGGGCCGGCCAAATTAAATTTAAAAGGGATTTTAATTTTAGTTTTTATTATGTGGAAGAAATAATTTATTAAAGAGAATTAAAATTAAAATATCTCTCTTGTAAAAGATCTACAAAAGATTAAAGAAAGAGATTAAATCTCTTTCCTTATTTGTAGATTGGAGAGTTATTTTATTTTCTCTTTAAAAATTATCCACATGTTGATAAAATTAAAATTATAGAAATTTCCTTTTATCAACCATGAAGAGAATTTTAAAGAGAAATTTTATTTTTAAAATTTCCGGAAACAAATTAGGAAGTTTTAATTGTTGATTAAAACTTGTCCAATTTGCTCTCCAATGATGTGGCCGGCCATTGAACTTTAATTTGGAAATTTTGTTTTATTTTTCTAAATTAAATCATGTCAAGGAAATTGTGGAAATTTTATTGTAATTAAATTTCCTAATTTGCCTAGGCCAAGGAATATAAAAGAAGGGGTGAGGGTGCCTTCATGAGAGAAAACCTCTATTGTTTTCTCTCCCTCTTTTCCTTGGTGTTGTGGCCGGCCATCATCTCTTCTCTTCTTCCTCTTTGTGGTGGCCGAAACTCTCTATTGCTTGGAGGTCTTGTGGAGGCCGGATACTACTTGGAGAAGAAGAAGAAGAAGGAGAGGAAGCTTGCATCTCTTAGAGCTTGGTTGGTGTTTTTCTTCTTCCTTGGTGGAGCTTTCTTGTTTTGGCCGAACCTAGCTAGGAGGAGAAGAAGGTGCTTGGTGGTTTCTCATCTCGGAAGATCGTTGCCCACACAACGTCCGAGGTTAGAAGAGGAATACGGTAGAAGATCAAGAGGTTTTTCTACAAGGTATAACTAGTAATTTTTCTTTCCGCATCATGCTAGTTATTTATGGAAATAATACCAAATACAAGAGGCTTACGTTCTAGTATTTCGAATATGTTTTTCGAAGTTGTGTTCTTTTGTTTTCTTTCTTTTCCTTGTGATTTGATTGTTCTCTTTGGTTAACCTAAAGTTATTTTAGGAAATTAAATATTAGCTTTCTATTAAAGGTTTTGTCTAGTCGGTGGTGGTTGCTCCCATATCCAAGAAGGCCATGTGCCTCGCCACGTCAGTACTGGGAACCTTTTATGGAAATTAATATTTAATGGAATTAATAACTTAAGGAGACTTGGGTCGAACGTGTTAAGTTCCGCAGGAGATCCAAGTCAAAACCTAAAAGAACAAATAGATTAAGTTTTGGATCAAACGTGTTAAGTTCCGCAGGCGATCCAAAATTTAATTTAAAAGAACACATGGTAGCTAGGAAAAGGTTCAGACCTTTGTACAAAATTTTTGTACAGTGGAACCTCTAGGTTTTCCGAGTAGCAACCATCAGGTCAAAGGAGTGACCAGATGCTAGGCATGATGTACCAACAGGTCAAGGTTGACCGGATGTTGGTTTGAGAGGCTTGGAACTTGGTTTTGGGCAAAAACCAAGTGTTGGATCAATCAGTGGATCGATCCAGGAGCTGGATCGATCAGTGGATCGATCCAGGCTTCTCCTAAGCGAACAGAGAGCCTCTGGATCGATCCGTGGATCGATCCAGATGTTCCAATCGATCAGTGGATCGATTGGGACGCGGCTGCTTCGCGCGATAAGCGCTGGATCGATCCGTGGATCGATCCAGGCGTTTTTCCCAGAGCACAGAGGCACTCTGGATCGATCCGTGAGTCGATCCAAAGCCTCCCCGATCGATTGGGAACATTCGAATCGATCGGGATCCGACCGTTGGCGTCGATAAAGGCCGCAGGCGTTCATTTCCTTCGGCATCTCTTCTCCGATTCACTCCAGATTTCTCGCCAGCTCCTCCACAGCACTCACAAAGCTCAGATCGCCAGTTCTTGAAGGATCTTGGAAGTTTTCCAAGTCAAGAGGTGGATCAAAGCCAAGAAGAGAAGCTAGGGTTAGGGTTTATACTCATTGTAAGCTTGTAAGCTTGTATTTCTTGTATCCTTTCCCTCTCTTCTTGTATTGAGTCTTGTAGGGCTTCTCCACCCTTGGTAGTTACCATAAAGGAGAGTTTTATTTAGTGGAGGGTGTGTGTGTTGGTGTGGATCCTTGGATTAGTCACCTCTTGTGAGGTGGATACCAAGTAAACCAACCGTGTTAGCGTTGTGTGATTGTTTCTTTGTATTTCCGCTGCATATTCTTGAAGAAACAAGCAACGCCAAGCACCGAGCGAACGCGACGAGCTATTCACCCCCCCCCTCTAGCTACTTTTGGTCCTAACAAGTGGTATCAGAGCAAGGTTGCTCTTCACCGGAATCACCGCCGGAAGGGGCAAACATATCAAGAAAAGCTAGAGGGTGAAGAAGTTGGAGCAAATTCTTCAAGTTCAAGACTTTATCAAGCTCAACTTCAAGATGCAATTCCAAGATGGGCTTGGATTTGACACAAGAGTGGCTCCACCATACACTTCTACGAGTTTCGATTCTTGGAAATCAAGAATCGAAAATTTTCTTATGATGGAGATAGAGCAATGGTTTGCTCTAATGGAAGGCTTCAAGGCTCCAAGAAATTCAAAGGGCAAAGTGTTGGTTGCTACTCGGAAAACCTAGAGGTTCCACTATATAAAAATTTTGTACAAAGGTCTGAACCTTTTCCTAGCTACCATGTGTTCTTTTAAATTAAATTTTGGATCGCCTGCGGAACTTAACACGTTTGATCCAAAACTTAATCTATTTGTTCTTTAAGGTTTAGACTTGGATCTCCTGCGGAACTTAACACGTTTGATCCAAATCACCTAAGTTATTAATTCCATTAAATATTAATTTCCATAATTGGTTCCCAGTACTGACATGGTGAGGCACATGGCCTTCTTGGATATGGGAACAACCACCACCGACTAGACAAAACCTTTTATGGAAAGCTAATATTTAATTTCCTAAAATAACTTTAGGTCAACCAAAAAGAACAATCAAATCACAAGGAAAAGAAAAAAATAAAAGAACACAACTTCGAAAAACATATTCGAAATACAAGAATCGTAAGCCTCTTGTATTTGGTATTATTTCCATAAATAACTAGCATGATGCGGAAAGGAAAAATTACTAGTTATACCTTCTAAAAAGACCTCTTGATCTTCTACCGTATTCCTCTTCTAACCTCGGACGTTGTGTGGGCAACGATCTTTCGAGATGTGAACCACCAAGCACCTTCTTCTTCCTTGCAAGTTTCGGCCACCACAATTCTCCAAGAGAAGTAGAGGTCCGGCCACCACCACCAAGCTCCAAGGGATGCAAGAAACAAAACCACCTTTCTCTCCTTCTTCTCCTAGCTAGAACCGGCCACCATCAAGAGCTCCAAGAGAGGTTGCCGCCATAAGAAGAAGAGAAGAGGAAGAAGCTAGGGCCGGCCACCAAGGAGGAAAAGAGAGGAGAAGAATAATAGAGTTGATCACCCGTGAAGGCACCTCTACCCCCTCTTTTATAATCCTTGGTCTTGATAAATAAGGAAATTTTAATAAAAAATTCCTTAATTCTTTTGTCATAAAAAAGAAAAATTATTTTAATTAAAAAACAATTTTCTTCTTTTAATAATAATGGCCGGCCACTTCTAATTCCCCAAAACAAGGAAAATTTAATTCACACAAGAATTAAAACTTCCTAATTTGTTTCTAGAAATTTATAAAAATTTCTCCAATAATTTTATCCCTTCATGATTGGTTAATAAAAAGGAAATTTTATAAATTAAAATTCTTCTTTTAAACATGTGGATAATTTCTAAAAGGAAAGTTATCTCTAAAAATTAAAATCTCTTTTCAATTTACAAATAAGGAAAGATATCAAATCTTTTCTTAATCTTTTGTAGAAACTAATAAAAGAGAATATTTAATTTTTAAACTTCTCTTTTAAATTATTATCATGGTTAAAAAGGAAAGTTTTTCTTAAAAATAAAATCTCCTTTCAATCTACAAATAAGGAAAGATTTCAAATCTTTTCTTAATCTTTTGTAGAAAGCTTTAAAAGGAAAGATTTAATTTTTAAACTCTCTTTTAAAACTATGATATCCACATAAGAAATAATTTTAAAAATCCTTTTAATATGATGTGGTCGGCCACCTAAGCTTGGGCTCCAAGCTTAAGGCCACCTTAAGGCCAACCTTTAGGCTTGGCCGGCCCTAAGCTTGAGCTTCAAGCTTAGCTTGGCCGGCCCCTATTGGTTGGGTAAGAAGGTGGGTATATGGTGGGTATAAATCTCTATATACAAGAGGCTACGATAGGGACCGAGAGGAGGAATTGGTTTTGGTCTCCCGATGAAATTAAGCTTCCCGTGTTCGCCCCGAACACACAACTTAATTCCATCAATAATAATTCATTCCACTAAAGAACTATTATTGAACTACCGCACCAATCCCAAATTACATTTTGGGCTCCTTCTTATTATGAGTGTGTTAGTCTCCCTGTATTTAAGATAACAAATGTCCACTAATTAAGTAAGTTACTGACAACTCACTTAATTAATATCTAGCTCCAAGAGTAGTACCACTCAACTTCATCGTCATGTCGGACTAAGTCCACCTGCAGGGTTTGACATGACAATCCTTTTGAGCTCCTCTTGGGGACATTCTCAACCTAGTATCTCTAGGACACAGTTTCCTTCTATAATCAACAACACACACTATAAGTGATATCATTTCCCAACTTATCGGGCTTATTGATTCATTGAACTAAATCTCACCCATTGACAAATTAAAGAAATAAATATCAAATATATGTGCTTGTTATTATATTAGGATTAAGAGCACACACTTCCATAATAACTGAGGTCTTTGTTTCTTTATAAAGTCAGTATAAAAGAAACGACCTCTAATGGTCCTACTCAATACACTCTAAGTGTACTAGTGTAATTATATAGTTAAGATAAACTAATACCTAATTACACTACGACATTCAAATGGTTTGTTCCTTTCCATCTTAGTCGAGAGCTACTGTTTATAATTTATAAGGTACTGATAACATGATCCTCTGTGTGTGACACCACACACCATGTTATCTATAATATAAATTAATTGAACAACTACATTTATCACAAATGTAGACATTTGACCAATGTGATTCTTATTTCTAGATAAATATTTATATCAAAAGCTAGGCTTTTAGTATACACTCTAACAATCTCCCACTTATACTAAAAGACTAAGCAGTCATATCTGCTGCCATACATCTGATTCTCATCCCTTCAACATGCCCATCAAAAGCTCTTGCCTTAAGGACCTTAGTGAAAGGATCTATAGGTCATCACCTGATGCAATCTAGGCGGCAACAACTTCTCCTCGTTTATACGATTCCTCGTATTGGGTGGTACTTGCGCTCTATTGTGTTTACTTGCCTTATAGACTTATGGTTTCTTCGAGTTTGCTACTGCACCAACATTATTACAATAAATTGTAATAATTTTTGGACAAACCAGAAATCATATCTAAGTCTATCTTGAGGTTTTTGAGTCATTCAGATTTTATGGCTACCTCAAAGGCTTGCCATACTAAGCTTCTATGGTGGAGTTCAGAAAAACACTTATGCTTATCACTCTTCCATAGTTATGACTTTACCTCCTAAAGTAAACACAAAACCCCGAGGTTGACTTATTATTGTCCCTATCCGATTGGAAGTCAAAATCCATGCAACCCACAAGGACTAAATTAACTGCCTTGTAAGCTAGCATATAATCTCTAGTGCCTCTAAGGTACTACAATATATGCTTTACTGCAATCCACTGTCCTTGTCCAGGCTTACTTTGATATCTGCTAACTATGCCCTTGGCAAAACAGATTTCTAATCTCGTGCATAGCATACATTAGGCTTCCAACAGCCGTAGCATAAAGAACTGCCTTTATTTCCTTTATCTCCTTTGATGTCTACAGAGACATATCTTTAGATAAAGTTACTCCATCCTGAAAAGGTAAGAAACCTTTCTTGGAGTTTTGTATGCTTAAAACGAGCAAGGATTTTTCCGATGTATGAAGCTTGGGATAAGTAAAATATTCTTTTCTTGCGATCCCTTATTACTTTGATCTCAAGAATATATACATTCTCCCAAGTCCTTTATATCGAATTGTTTGGACAACCATACCCTTACTTCTGACAACATTTTGATATTGTTTCCAACTACCAAAATGTTATCTAAGTATAGTACAAGAAATACCACCACGTTTCCATCACATCTTTTGTATACACAAGACTTATCCGGTTACTAAATCCATAGATCTGGATTACTTTGATAAACCGGATGTTCCAAGACCTTGAAGCTTTGCCTCAGTCCATAGACTGATTGAGCTTTACACAAGATGCTCTTAGCCCTTTGCAATGAACCCTTCTGGTTGCTTTATATAGATGTTTTCTTCAAGACTTCCATTAAGGAATGCTGTCTTGACATCCACTTGACAAATAGATAAAAGAATCCGGATAGACTTAAGCATGGCTACCAGTGAAAAAGTTTTCTTTTTCATCTAGCCTTGCTTTGAAAGTTTCTACCTTCCTGTCTATCCCTCTTTTCCTAATATAGACCTTTTTACACCCAAAGGCTTTTATACCATTTGGTGGTTCTATAAGCTTCCAGATTTTATTAGAATACATATATTCTAATTCTGTTATTCATTACTCTTTGCCAAGATATTGCATCTTTATCTTGGAGTGTTTCGTCATATGTCCGGAGATCAGGTTCATGTCCTCCAGGGATCGAGTCCAAAAACTCTC
The DNA here is from genome assembly GCF_018446385.1 of Zingiber officinale. Lineage (NCBI taxonomy): Eukaryota > Viridiplantae > Streptophyta > Magnoliopsida > Zingiberales > Zingiberaceae > Zingiber > Zingiber officinale. The sequence goes on from NC_055992.1 coordinate 128,807,109, forward strand.
CCAAAACATAAATCTTTTTAGGTTGCCTAACAACCCTCCCACTACGATGAGGCACTTTCTGCAATTGTGTATCATTTGTGATACGTGTTGCAGTTTCTTGTGATATTTCATCTTGTACAGTTGGTACTAGATTAGACATGTCTTTTATTATTTCCTTAAGAACAAATTTACTTATGGGCATGAGGTTTATTACATAGTCATTTTCTAAAAATCGGTCATTGATGCTAACAATAACCTTCTAATTTTTAAGACTATAAACCTACTTTTATTTCTCTAGGATAACCCACAAACAAGTGAATTCCTGTCCAACTTATCATTGTCTCTCTTCAGCATATGTGCTGGACTACCCGAATCCGAATATGCTTCAAAATAGGCTTACACCTATTCAGCAATTCTATATGAGTAGAGAGTTCTGACTTTGGAAAGTACTATGTTCACTTCCGTTTCTAGAGTATATCCTTAAAATAAATTTGGTAATTTTCTAAATAACTCATCATCAATCTACTTATTTCCATAAGAGTCCTATACCTTCCTTTTTCTACACCATTCTGTTGGGATATACCTAGGTGTAGTTAGTTGGGATTGAATCCCTACTTCTGATAAGTGACTCCTAAATTCTCCCAAGAGGTACTTGCCACTACGATCTCACCGTAGTGTCTTGATACTTTTACCTTGACATTTCTCCACATCAGCCTCATACTCTTTGAACTAATCAAAGCACTTAGACTTGTGGCACATCAAGTAAATGTATCTGTATATCAAATAGTTGTCTATAAAATAGACGAAATATTTGAAACAACCTCTTGCTTGGATAGTCATAGGATCACACAAATCAGAATGAACCAATTTCAACATATCTTTGACTCCATACCCCTTAGACTTGAAAGCTTCTTGGTTATTTTTCCTTCCAAGTAAGACTCGCAGGTTGGAAAGATTTCCACTACTAATGAACCCAAAAGTTCATCAGCTACCAATGAATCCTACTCAAGTTAATATAACCTAGCTTTAGAAGTCAAAGATATAATTGGTTCATTTTCGAAAGTTACTTTCTCTTAAAGTTAGAAGATGTGTTACTAATTTCCATTTGTTGCATCGTGAGAGTTATTGGATTTATAAATTGCCAACCAACGTACCAGAACAGATAACTTCCCTCTTTTTCTTAATAACAACTTTGTTATTTAAAAAGAGACAGAATATCAAGTTCTTTGAATAGTTTAGAAACTGAAAACTAGTTCTTTCTAAACTTGGTGCGTAAAGACAATTACTCAAAAATCCATGTTTTATTCTTATCAAAAGATAAACATCTCCCACTGCCACAGCTACCATTTTTACAGTAGTGTCCATGTAGACGGTGTTTTAATTTTCATTTAGTTGCCGGGTTTCCTGGAACCCTGCAATGAATTGCGGACATGATTAATGGCATCTGTATCTACACTCCAGGTTCTGGTAGATAACACCACTAAACATGTTTCAACTAATAAATTAAATACACCTATATTGTTCTTAGTTCTAAGAAGACAGTCTACCTTAATGTCCAAGTCCTATTTCCAATCATTACAATTGGGATTACTAAGTCTTTTCTATAGTATGACTACTAGGGAATTGACAAACATTTTAAATCCTAAGAATCACAAAAATATTTGGTCAAGATCAACTCCTTAAAAATCCCCATGAATTTTGTATGCCACGATAGTGTGAACGTATACAAAATCAAAGAGGAGATTTTATTCATTAATTTTATTATCTCGTCAACTTTACTTTATGACGAATAAAATTAATAGTTGATCTGTCTTTGATCAAATATTTGGTCAAAACTTTTTGAATTTAAAATAACATTGATTCCTCAAACAATATTATTTAAATTCACCAACACCTCAAACACCGTGAATTTTGCATGCCACGTTAGTGTGGACGTATACAAATTCAACCTTTGTAAAAGGAGGGTTTTAACCCATTAATTTTATTATCTTGTCAACCTAACTTTTTGACAAATAAAATTAATAGTTGGTATCTTTTGGTCACATAAATAATAGCAGTGACTCCGATGGGGAGGATACTATTAGATGTGTCTAAGTGTATACCATTACTTGACACTAAGTCCATTAATAAGATTATGCCCCTTCCGTTGGGGAAGATCACACGCTCTTAATTAACTTCCTATAGTCATCCAAAAATGGAAGTCTGTTCTAGTGATCCACAAACAAGCTCATCCGTTATGGAGGAAGGCACTCAGAGCCAACGCGCAAGCTTGTTTGCATCACTTACAAACCAGTAATGGAGACCATGGGATTTATTTAAAAATCCCTCTCCCACTTAGTTATTTATAAACGAGGAATTTTAACTATGCTAGCCTACTAGTCATGTATACTAACATGCACACACAGCACAATATAAAAGCAATAAATAGAAAATCTAATTTTCAACTATTATGGCTTTTATCTATGGTTATCCTCCGTGTGTTGTCATCCCAAGCTGCTGCCATATTTAGCCACCGCCACCGGGTCTAGCTGTCGCATCCATCTTGCTCCTTGTTCCGCTGCGCCTCTGGTCCTCAGAAGGTTCTACACTTTGCAAGATTCGATCCGCGACATAAATAAAATTTTACAATTTTGATCCTATATTCCATAAAAGGAATGTACATGTATCTAGATCAAAAATAAAATCCTAATAAAACTAAATACAGCTCCTGCTGTATTTTATAATACAATCATGCATACACATATAAATGCCCTTGACATGTCCAAGGGTCCAATCACACACATAAAACTATAAGCCATAATAGTTGGATCCTGCATCCACAAAGTTAGCACATCCTACTATTATCCTGCCTAAATTATGTATGACATGTGCATAATTAAACTAATACCAAATACATAGAGGCAAAACCCTAGCTCTGATACCAATTGTTGGTTGCTACTCGGAAAACCTAGAGGTTCCACTGTACAAAAATTTTGTACAAAGGTCTGAACCTTTTCCTAGCTACCATGTGTTCTTTTAAATTAAATTTTGGATCGCCTGCGGAACTTAACACGTTTGATCCAAAACTTAATCTATTTGTTCTTTAAGGTTTAGACTTGGATCTCCTGCGGAACTTAATACGTTTGATCCAAATCACCTAAGTTATTAATTCCATTAAATATTAATTTCCATAATTGGTTCCCAGTACTGACATGGCGAGGCACATGACCTTCTTGGATATGGGAACAACCACCACCGACTAGACAAAACCTTTTATGGAAAACTAATATTTAATTTCCTAAAATAACTTTAGGTCAGCCAAAAAGAACAATCAAATCACAAGGAAAAGAAAAAAATAAAAGAACACAACTTCGAAAAACATATTCGAAATACTAGAATCATAAGCCTCTTGTATTTGGTATTATTTCCATAAATAACTAGCATGATGCGGAAAGGAAAAATTACTAGTTATACCTTCTAAAAAGACCTCTTGATCTTCTACCGTATTCCTCTTCTAACCTCGGACGTTGTGTGGGCAACGATCTTTCGAGATGAGAACCACCAAGCACCTTCTTCTTCCTTGCAAGTTTCGGCCACCACAATTCTCCAAGAGAAGTAGAGGTCCGGCCACCACCACCAAGCTCCAAGGGATGCAAGAAACAAAACCACCTTTCTCTCCTTCTTCTCCTAGCTAGAACCGGCCACCATCAAGAGCTCCAAGAGAGGTTGCCGCCGGCCATAAGAAGAAGAGAAGAGGAAGAAGGGCCGGCCACCAAGGAGGAAAAGAGAGGAGAAGAATAATAGAGTTGATCACCCGTGAAGGCACCTCTACCCCCTCTTTTATAATCCTTGGTCTTGACAAATAAGGAAATTTTAATAAAAAATTCCTTAATTCTTTTGTCATAAAAAAGAAAAATTATTTTAATTAAAAAACAATTTTCTTCTTTTAATAATAATGGCCGGCCACTTCTAATTCCCCAAAACAAGGAAAATTTAATTCACACAAGAATTAAAACTTCCTAATTTGTTTCTAGAAATTTATAAAAATTTCTCCAATAATTTTTATCCCTTCATGATTGGTTAATAAAAAGGAAATTTTATAAATTAAAATTCTTCTTTTAAACATGTGGATAATTTCTAAAAGGAAAGTTATCTCTAAAAATTAAAATCTCTTTTCAATCTACAAATAAGGAAAGATATCAAATCTTTTCTTAATCTTTTGTAGAAACTAATAAAAGAGAATATTTAATTTTTAAACTTCTCTTTTAAATTATTATCATGGTTAAAAAGGAAAGTTTTTCTTTAAAAATAAAATCTCCTTTCAATCTACAAATAAGGAAAGATTTCAAATCTTTTCTTAATCTTTTGTAGAAAGCTTTAAAAGGAAAGATTTAATTTTTAAACTCTCTTTTAAAACTATGATATCCACATAAGAAATAATTTAAAAAATCCATTTTAATATGATGTGGCCGGCCACCTAAGCTTGGGCTCCAAGCTATTGGTCGGCCACCTTAAGGCCAACCTTTAGGCTTGGCCGGCCCTAAGCTTGAGCTTCAAGCTTAGCTTGGCCGGCCCCTATTGGTTGGGTAAGAAGGTGGGTATGTGGTGGGTATAAATCTCTATATACAAGAGGCTACGATAGGGACCGAGAGGAGGAATTGGTTTTGGTCTCCCGATGAAATTAAGCTTCCCGTGTTCGCCCTGAACACACAACTTAATTCCATCAATAATAATTCATTCCACTAAAGAACTATTATTGAACTACCGCACCAATCCCAAATTACATTTTGGGCTCCTTCTTATTATGAGTGTGTTAGTCTCCCTGTGTTTAAGATAACAAATGTCCACTAATTAAGTAAGTTACTGACAACTCACTTAATTAATATCTAGCTCCAAGAGTAGTACCACTCAACTTCATCGTCATGTCGGACTAAGTCCACCTGCAGGGTTTAACATGACAATCCTTTTGAGCTCCTCTTGGGGACATTCTCAACCTAGTATCTCTAGGACACAGTTTCCTTCTATAATCAACAACACACACTATAAGTGATATCATTTCCCAACTTATCGGGCTTATTGATTCATCGAACTAAATCTCACCCATTGACAAATTAAAGAAATAAATATCAAATATATGTGCTTGTTATTATATTAGGATTAAGAGCACACACTTCCATAATAACTGAGGTCTTTGTTTCTTTATAAAGTCAGTATAAAAGAAACGACCTCTAATGGTCCTACTCAATACACTCTAAGTGTACTAGTGTAATTATATAGTTAAGATAAACTAATACCTAATTACACTACGACATTCAAATGGTTTGTTCCTTTCCATCTTGGTCGAGAGCTACTGTTTATAATTTATAAGGTACTGATAACATGATCCTCTGTGTGTGACACCACACACCATGTTATCTACAATATAAATTAATTGAACAACTACATTTATCACAAATGTAGACATTTGACCAATGTGATTCTTATTTCTAGATAAATATTTATATCAAAAGCTAGGCTTTTAGTATACACTCTAACACAAAGTTCTAAAGAAAAGCAAATGGAGCCCGGAGCAAGTCCAAAGGTGCGAGGCAAATGACAAAGTGACCAAGCTTTTGGTCAATTTATTTCCAAGCACCATCCTTTGCAAAATTGGAGAATTTGAAGATGCAAGGAACTATGGAGCAAATTGGCCAAGCTTCATGAAGAGATCCCCTCCACTGTACAAGATCATGAAGAATCCGGAGAGGGTGACTCTTTGGAGCAAGATCAAGAGGAGGACTCCAAGGTTGAGAGATGCTCAACCTCCGAAGAAGAAGAAATCCAAGAAGCTTCATCCTCAAGGGAATGCAACGAAGGGAACAAGGAGGGAGCATACTCCTTGTTTCATATTCAAGATGATGAAGCCTCACCTCTAGGATTGAGGGGGAGCAATTCTTGGTGACACCGGATCAAGAAGAAGGAGAAGCTTCTACATCCGGGTCAAGAGAAGAAGGGGAGGAAGAAGCTTCTACCTCCACAAGTCAAGAAAAATCAAATGGAGGGGAATCAAGGTTCGATCAAGAGGAAGCTTCTACCTCCGGATCCAAAGGAAAAGCTGCCACCCCTACAAGCAAAGGTATAAATATTTCAATTAATAATAAAAATCATATTATATGCTTTGAATGTAGGGAACATGGGCACTACAAGAGCAAGTGTCCCAACTTGGCCAAGAAGAAGGGCCAAGTGGCACAAAAGGGCAAGGAGAAGCCCAAGGAGACCATCCCCGGAATAAAAAGGAGCAAGGAGCACATTGTGTGCTTTTCTTGCAACCAAAAAGGGCATTACCGAAGTCAATGCTCCAAGGGAAAGAAGATGGTCAAGGCTCAAGGAGGCATTCGTCAAGGGGGAGTCTCCAAGGTAAAGAAGAAGGTAACATTTATTGAGCCTACCCCTTTACATTATGGTAAAAAGTATGATAGTTCTAACTTATATCATTTTAATGCTATTTACCATGAAAATAGAAAGCATGATAGCGTTAAAGAAAAATATATAGCTTTTCATGCTAAAACTACTACACCTAAGGCTAGGAATGTAAGTAAAAGTCTAGGCAAGAACTCTAAGGATTGTATCTACAAGCCTAGGCACAAAAATGCTCATGAACTTAATGGAAAACCAAAAACTAAGGACTTAGTGATGGAAAATCAAGTCTTGAGGTCAAGACTTGATAAAATGGAAAAGACCCTAAAAAGGATGGAAAATATCCTATTAGGGCAAAATGAGCATAACCTAGGTTTAGGGGTACAAAAGTCATCCAATGGCCATAGAGATTTGGGATACAAACCAAAGGCTAAGAAGGATGTGCCCTCTTACCATAGAGTTCCATATAGTTATGGAACAAACCCTAGGTCTAGTGGTCAAGCCAAAAATACTAGGAAAGTCATCCCTAAGAGTATTTTTGCAATAAATGTGACTAAGACTTCTAAGAAGTCTAAGAAAGTCACAAACAAGGTCACAAGGGAGGTTATCCCTAGAGTTGACCTAGAAAGTGTGACCAAGGCTTCTAAGAAGCCCAACAAGGTCACTAGGAAGGTATCTAGGGAAGTTATCCCTAGTGAGTACCTAGAGCATCCAAGGAGCACCAATAGGTGTTGGGTTCCTAGGAGCATCTTCTCTACCCCATAGATGGGTTAGAGAGTGTCAACTCCGATTAGAAGGGTAGTTAACCCAACTTTGAGGAAATTGACACTCAAGGAGCATTTTTAAGGTTTTAGTTAACCTTTGAAAATGAAATGGACCTATTGATTACTTCTTGAAAGAGTAACATGTGTCTATTGGTGGAAAAATTGATTTTATCTTAAAAAGGCACAAATTAGAAAAATATAAGAAATACCAAGTTGGGACTTTGGTATTTTCTTAGTGCTACTCTTGTGGAAAAATGAAATATGCCAACATTTGAGGATATGTTTAATTATTAAGTGGCATAAACAAATCAAGAGAAATAAGAAATGTCAATTTAGGTTTTGGCATTTCTTTGAAGCAGTTAGGGCAATCTAGGTTTAATGTTTTAAATTAAAACAAGTGGTATCGTTTTAAGTTAAAACAAGTGGTATATTTTGAGTTTAGCTAAGTGATTAAGGATATTTAGATAGGTAATCTAGGTATATTTTATTTATGCTAAACATTGCCATGATTGTTTGCCCATCATATGCCATGACATCATGTCTATTTTTGAATTCATTGTTTTATTATGAAAACTCCAAAAATACCATGTCATGACATTCATACATCATGTAGTAATAGGATATTTTCTTTTGAAAATTATTTTCTTTTGATGTATGCCATAACATAATCATGCATTAAGTTTAATTCCTTGTAATTAAGGACGAATGGCATTTAACAACAATTATTGACAAGTGACATCCTAGGTGGATGTCTAATATCTCTAGAATGCCTAGATAGATATGCATGATCCCTAGATTAGGGAAAAATCAAAATCCCACATCTCACAAGGACTATAAGGTGACTTGTCCGTGTTTTAGTGTACATTAGATACAAGTGAGATGTTAGGAAGATGAACAAAACTCAAGATGTTGATTTAGTGCATTCTTTTGAGTTTTAGGTTCATCAAAACACATAGTTATGTGTTTTCCCATCATTGGGAAAGCTAATGTACAAGTCATGTGCATTATGCCCAAGGAACATGATGGGATATTGGTTTTGAAAATGTTTTTAAAATGTTTTTGGAAAACCTTGGTGAAGGCTATCTTTTGATAGTAATCACCATTGAATAGTTAGACACAAACTTGAAGAAAAACACTAAAGTTTTTGTAAGTTTTCAAGTTTGTGTCAATCTTTGAAAATATGATGTATTTTCATAGAAAGCTATTTTTCCATGATTAAGTATGCCCTAAATAATGTCTACACGAAATTTCATGATTTTGGATTTTGTAGAATTTTCTAGGGGTTTCAAGTTGACCGAAATAGAATTTCAGCAACTATCGAGTCTCGATCGATCCATGGATCGATTGGAGTGCCGAATCGATCCGTGGATCGATTCGAAGGCAAGTCTCGCGAGCAGAAGCTCGCTGGATCGATCAGCCGATCGATCCAGTAGTCTGAATCGATCAGTGGATCGATTCAGAAAGGTTCAATCGATTGGAACCCAACTCCAATCGATCCAAGTTGCTGATTTTGGCTGGGAAGGCTTGATTTCAGCATCTTTGAACCTCTTTGAGTCTAGGTAACCATTCCAAACCCCTAAAATACATTTGTATACATACAAAGGGTGTTTTCATGTGAAAACAAGGATGGATTGGTTAAGGAAGGCTTCATTGAAGTTTAGGTTGAGGTTTGTTTCAAATTTTGAGTATTTGAACCTCAAAACTTCTAAATTTGGGTTTCCTAAAGGTTTAGGGATTCCAAGTCATTGTTGGTGCAATGACAGAAGTTACCACCATGTCTTTAGGGGGAGGGACTCTTTAAAGACATGAAAAATTACTTTTCATGAACCTTGGAAGGTGGTTAACCTTCTTTAAAGAAAATGCTCATGTATGAGCTTTTGAACTTGAAATGGGGAGTGGATATCCTCATTATTTCAAGTGAGAACTCAAGTGGTTAGATAATGCTCAAGGTTGGGTATTTGTCTACATTGAGGGAGAAGTTAAGGATAAATGAAGGGTATGTGACCTTCATTATCGTGTTGATCACAACGAGTGATGTTGTGAACAAGTATGAGTAACTCTTCAGGGGGAGAGTCGTCAACAAATGGATTTGTTGATGTGTACCCAAAATTGGGGCATGGGTTGATGTGTGCCCAAAGATGGGTTGATGTGTGCCAATAGGGGGAGAATGAAAGGACCTATGAATGGGTGTAAGTTAGGCTTTCATTACCTAGAGGGAGTGTGCCCTCGTAGGGGGAGAATGAAGAGCTTAATTTATATGTTCATTACCTAGTGGCATGAAGATTGAGGCTATAGGATTAGCCTAACTTACATGTGGTATTGTAAGTGTTATTGTGGTATTGTCAAACATCAAAAAGGGGGAGATTGTTGGTGCAACATCCCTCAGGTCAAGGTTGACCTGGGTGACCAAGCTGAGTCTTGGTTTGAGTTTAGATGTTTGACAATAAGAAATTGATTGAAGAAGAGTCAAGTAGGTCAAGGTTGACCGGATACTTGACAGGGAAGTCCTGGTGAGTGAAGCTAGGCAGAAGGAAAACCCTAGTGAGTGAAGCTAGGTGAAAGTCCTGGTGAGTGAAACCAGGTGAAAACCCTAGTGAGTGAAGCTAGGTGAAAGTCCTGGTGAGTGAAGCCAGGCAGAAGGAAAACCCTAGTGAGTGAAGCTAGGTGAAAGTCCTGGTGAGTGAAGCCAGGTGAAAGCCCTAGTGAGTGAAGCTAGGCAAATGGAAAACCCTAGTGAGTGAAGCTAGGTGAAAGTCCTGGTGAGTGAAGCCAGGCAAGGGAAAATCCAGATGGATCAAGGATGATCGGACATCTGGTGGTGGGAAGTCCTAGCAGGTCAAAGGAGTGACCAGATGCTAGGCATGATGTACCAACAGGTCAAGGTTGACCGGATGTTGGTTTGAGAGGCTTGGAACTTGGTTTTGGGCAAAAACCAAGTGTTGGATCGATCAGTGGATCGATCCAGGAGCTGGATCGATCAGTGGATCGATCCAGGAGAGAGCCTCTGGATCGATCCGTGGATCGATCCAGATGTTCCAATCGATCAGTGGATCGATTGGGACGCGGCTGCTTCGCGCGATAAGCGCTGGATCGATCCGTGGATCGATCCAGGCGTTTTTCCCAGAGCACAGAGGCACTCTGGATCGATCCGTGAGTCGATCCAAAGCCTCCCCGATCGATTGGGAACATTCGAATCGATCGGGATCCGACCGTTGGCGTCGATAAAGGCCGCAGGCGTTCATTTCCTTCGGCATCTCTTCTCCGATTCACTCCAGATTTCTCGCCAGCTCCTCCACAGCACTCACAAAGCTCAGATCGCCAGTTCTTGAAGGATCTTGGAAGTTTTCCAAGTCAAGAGGCGGATCAAAGCCAAGAAGAGAAGCTAGGGTTAGGGTTTATACTCATTGTAAGCTTGTAAGCTTGTATTTCTTGTATCCTTTCCCTCTCTTCTTGTATTGAGTCTTGTAGGGCTTCTCCGCCCTTGGTAGTTACCATAAAGGAGAGTTTTATTTAGTGGAGGGTGTGTGTGTTGGTGTGGATCATTGGATTAGTCACCTCTTGTGAGGTGGATACCAAGTAAACCAACCGTGTTAGCGTTGTGTGATTGTTTCTTTGTATTTCCGCTGCATATTCTTGAAGAAACAAGCAACGCCAAGCACCGAGCGAACGCGACGAGCTATTCACCCCCCCCCCTCTAGCTACTTTTGGTCCTAACATGTATCGTTCAAGAGAGCCATCAGCTCGATACTTAAGACGGAATACCCATTTAGAGCCCACAACATTCATTGAGGAAGTGCGTGGAACTAGACTCCATGTTCCATTGTGAAGAAGTGCATCAAATTCTGTAGCCATTGCACTACGCCAATTTGGATCCTTGTTTGCTTGCGTAAAACAAGTTGGTTCAATAGATTTTGAAGAAACCACTAGAGCCCGTGGAAGAGGATATCGAGTCGCATTTGGTGGGCAACGTTCATAAATGTCACTAATGGGAAGCATGCGACGAGGAGCATTATCATCTGAATCACTTGTTGATGGTGATGAGGAAGTAGGCTGACATGGTGATGTAGATGACGGACTTGCATTATCCGAGGATTCAGAACTAGAGAGCATATTATCTTCGACCGGCGAGGCTTCCAAGATTGGAGCAGCATCCTGAGGTGATTCTGATGGTATAGGGGAGTTATTAGAGCGCGGAGCAGAACCTAGGATGTCATCATTTCTGACAATATTAGGTGGTATTAAGAAGGTGCCACCTGTATCTGGAGGAGAGATAGAAGTAGATACGGAAAAAGGGAATAGAGTCTCATCAAAAGTAACATGTCGTGACATATAAATTCGACCTGTTGGCATATGTAAGCAACGATAACCATGGTGCAAATTGTTGTAACCAAGGAAAACACATTGTAGTGAACGAGAGTCAAGTTTGTGTTTAGAGTAGGGGCGTAACCATGGATAACATGCGCAACCAAAAATTCGAAGGAAAGTGTAATTAGGAGTTTGATTATAAAGTGTTTCAAAAGGACATTTATGATTGAGCAATGGAGTAGGGAGTAGATTTATGAGATATACAGCAGTGGTAACAACTTCATCCCAAAATTTACGTAGAACTGATGCATGATGAAGAAGAGCTAAGGCAGTTTCGACTATGTGTCTATGTTTTCTCTCAGCAAAGTCATTTTGTTCTGGAGTGTGAGGACAAGAAACTCGATGAACAATTCCACAAGAGACAAGATGACGATGGAGAACTTGATATTCACCTCCCCAATCAGAATGAAAAGAAAGTATTTTACGATTAAAATATCGTTCAACTTGATTTTGAAATTTACAGAATATATCCAATAAATCAGATTTTCTTTTCATAGGATAGAGCCAAGTAGTAAATTTTGTTTTTGGCCTCCTTGATAGTGTTGAGTATTTGACATCTAAAGTAAAATAACTTATCTTGTAGAGAGACTGGATCGCCGGAAAGGGGGCCTTTCGCCTGGAGAAACTCCTCTTGGAGGAAATAGAAGCCTTGGCTGAAGCAACCACTTGTTGTTGACGTCGAGGTTTGGTCGGCGTTCGGTGGACAGCGGCGGTAGCACAAAGGAGAAGCCCTTTTTTGTCGTCTTGTTTTGCGGTTTCAAAAAAAAAGAAACTCCTCTTTTGTCTTGGACGGCGGCAGAAAAAGGAAGGGAAGAGGATTTGTTTGGGAGAATTAAGAGAAAGAGAAGGAACGGAGGATTATGGCTCTGATACCATGTTAAAAGAAGAATAGAAAGAAGATAAAATAGGAGAGTAATAATTAATCTTATTGTTTGTTGATTCTTGCCCTTAAGATAATACAATATATAAGGTTTAAACAAGTAATCGATCAATTCATCAATTAATAAATAATAGAATAATTCTAAAAATTATTCTGAGAATTATTCTAATAATTATAACAGAATTATTAGAATAATCCTAAAACTAATTTGATTTGATTTGATTTGATGATTTAATCCGGTCAATTCTGATAATTTTATTTTTATCTCTTTTAATATTGACGGAAAATCAATCGTTATTCACTACTATATTTGTAGTGAAGTATTTATCATTTTAATATTGCTTGATCATTTAAATTTTTTCTTGAGAACAAATTGCTTTGCGTTTCTTCTCGAAAAGAGAAAGTGATGTGCAAAGAGCACTGCCAGGGATAAAGATTAAGGATGTATTTGGTTTGTGTTTTTTATTTTTATTTTCTAAAAAATAGAAAATGATTTTTAGGTATTTTTTATTTTTAAAAAAAATATTTAAAAAATAGACATGAAACATTAAATACTAATTTTCAAAAACACGTATTTTTTTTAGACGCATCTTTAAAATATCTTTCCCAAGGTTTGAGTAGTTTGATTATGTCGCTTTAATTGTAACTTTTTTTGGTTAGAAGCTTCTCCTATATATATATTTGTTTAGGGGTTTATCTTTTCTTGTGTGTTTCAATTAATTTCTTAAAGGAAACAAATTTCATCGCATGATCTTATGGTAGAGATTTATTTCACTTTCTTAATCATACATAGTCTATACAACAAAATTATGGCAATCTATATAACTCATTGTGGCAAAAAGTGAATACGGTCATCCTCAACGCTCTCACCAACCCGTCCCAAGGTCAACACAGAGGAGGTAAATCACGAACGACTACTAGTCTTTGGAATAGTGACTCAATCTATATAACTCATGAAACATTATGTAGTTGAACAATCATAGTTATCGGGTGCACATGCATCAGTGAATCAGGACGGTCTGATAAGGTCAGTCAATCAGAAGTCAAGAGAATGTGACAGTCAAGGATAATCGGAAGTCAAGAGGACATGGTAGTCAAGGACAATCCAAAGTCAAGGGGACGTGGTGATCAGAAGACAAAGAGACGTGGCATGGGAAAACCATCCACTTGACTCCTGGATCTGAGACATAAGATGTAGCCTGGAGTAAGATGTAGCTTGGATCTGAGACATAAGATGTAGCCTGGAGTAATCCCTGACCTACCTCGACTAGTCAAGTTTCCTCAGCCCGGTTCGCATAGCCAAGTTCGATACTTTCAGTAAGACAATTTCCAGTCGGCCCTTCAGTGATCCAAGCGTGAAAGATGGGATCCTTGTCCTAGCTCGTCTTCCTCATCAAGATTCGAGCCAGGTGTCACACCTGAACAGTAGGCCCGAGCTGTCCGTAGCTAAACTCGGGCGGGACAGAAAGCACTAAGCGACAACAATGTTAGGGAATCGTAACCTTCTGTCAGGGAATAACTACCATACGTCAGGGAATATTCCAATAATCTACTATCATCTACGAATGGAACATTCTTTCAACCAATGAGAGGGCACCACATGTCTTCTATCACCCGACAGGCCCTGACAGCGATATTCTTTGACATCGGTTAGGCTCCAAAGGTATGCATTGTCATTTAAAGTCATATAAAAAGGGAGGTCCTCTCCCTTGAGCAGGTATGCGCACATTCGCACTCGTCTTCTATCGTTCTTTTTTCCTTCGTACACTGTTCTTCTGGAAAAAAAGTACCTGACTCGAGCATCGGAGGATCTGCGTCGGGGACTTTTTTCTTGGTTTTTGATTTCTAACGTTATGTGTGCTTGTCTGAGTGTGCGCAGAGCCTAAGTACCGCCGATCCCGTCACCACCGTCCTTGAGCTCCACGTGGGGGTCCATCTTTCTTGTGTTCGTACGCTAGATGTATCCAAGTTACCTCTCTATTAATATCGATGTCATCTTGTGAATATTTATCTGTCTCGGATTCTGAATAGAATGAATTATAAATACAAAAATTATGATTATCTATACAACAAAATGGCCAGTTGCCTGGATGGACAATGAGCGTAATGTTTGAATGCTACTTTAGGAGCTACAAAATTTTATAATATTTGGTGCAATCATTATTCTTGCTTTACAATCAAACCTGGGTTATTTAAAAACTCTCATACATGCAAGTGAAAAGATATTTCCTGAAAACGTATTAACATCATAATATTCTCTAATAATGAAATGAATACAATTGCAAACACATGAACCAAAACATGCCAAATCCCAATGAAACTCAAGTCGTTGGGTGCTCGGTCTTGATGCCTGTGGTCACTGAATATTAATTTCAATTGATTCAGTGCCTCCAAGATTATTGGCATCAAGATCAAAGTACCTACCCATTGATGCAGTGCCTCCAAGACTACTACTAGCACGAAGATCAATTCTGGATTTCCCGTTTGAAGTTGAGGCACTTCTCAACAAGCTCTGTGATTCTTTCAACAATTTCTTCTTTAGCTTCCTTCATTGAATCTACAAAATTCATAACTAGATGTCTCACCTTATTGCTTTTCTGGTAGTTAAGGAAAAGCAATCTTTCCAGTTTTAATGATTCCAAAACTATAAAACTCACTCTTCTCAATTAATCTTCCTCTGTGTTAAGGTAGTCAATATTCAATTATCCATAAGTTATTTGAGCAATCGTAGTTACGGAATTCTTTTCGCAAGTAACAACCCTTGGAGCAGCAAAATCTGTTAATTTTTCAGTATTTATTTTCCAAGCTCGCTCTCGTTTTGATGGCAACTACACTATAGTCTGTATACTTACATGTACCTCTCTCCATATCTTTAGAGCCGGTACAAGGAGGTCCGCTAAAATAGCGGATCTACCTTTTTAATCAAAGTAATTGATAGTTTTTTGCTAATTCATCCAGTTCATTGATCTCCTACTTTCAAAATGCCCACAACTGAACTTTCACTCTCCATAAATTCAGAATACTCTCCATATCACAAACTGAATCTCTTAATTTTATAAGTATTTTAAAAGGTCCAAACATACCGAGGGCTTTCCAGATAGTCGCAGGAGGAGTTTGAGTATTTTTGAATTGAAATGAATCATTGAGAAATTTTAGTAAAGATTATACTCTAGTGGCTTCTGCATTATAAATTAAAAGATAACTAAATGATCATGATTTTAAAGGAAGTTAACTATAGATCTGTGATAGCTCTGAATTCTTTTCCTTGGGACCAATAGTCTTCTGAGTCCACTTGATTGTTTCCCCAGCTAATATTAAATAACTTTCAACAAAAAGTTGTCTATATGCTGTTTTGTTTTCTACCGTATGCTTGAGAAATTAACAACCACTAATGTGGTAGTTAACTATAAGGAAAAAATTTTCTTTTACGATAATTATTCATATACACTGGTAAAAGAATTTGTATGGATATATGATGCGAAGAAGTAAGTTGGTCTCTAGCCAACTGCCGAAAATGCCCAACTGTCATCTCCTACTTTAAATTCAATGAAGCCCTCGTCAAATGATCGAGAACAGAGTGCATGTAGAGTTTTTGATAACGATCTTCGATCAATTATGCTGATCAGAGAAAAAAGTATATCAAAGATTGCTAGTGCACATGGAAACATGCAGAGAGATGCCATGTCATACTTCTTGTGTTGCAAAGTAGCTGATAAAGGGAAAATAATGACTAAATATTAAACTTTCAAATAAGTAATACATTGTACACGCAACCAAATACGACACAGATTGACAGTAAATGGATAGCAGAAACATAAGCAAACTTAGAAGAAGGAAATATTTCAACCAAGTGTAGCATCTATGTATTTTCACCAATATCTATATTGTCTTCTTGGGCTCATATATAGCTTTGTACTTCACTTATGTATGAATTGTGATGGTGTTGCAAGCCATATTCTGTTACTACGTGGAACTATCAACTGATGCAGTGCCTCCAAGACTATTAGCTTTAATATCAAAGCAAGTATAAAAAAATAGATGAAGTAACTCCAAGGCTATTAACACCAAGATATAAGCAAGTATCAGTTCCCCTGAGGTTATCAGGATCAATATTTGGTTTCTTAGCTCTCATAGCTTCGAGTTCCTCCTGATAATTCTTGTAAAATCTAAGCTATATGAATTCTAGATAATTAAAATAAAAATTTGAATAGAAAAAATAAGAACATGTGAACATGGATCTTGGTTTCATCGAAAATATGACAAAAGAAAAATAAATACATAAACAAATATGACAAGGAACTTGATTGAAGAGTCATCCTTGTCTTTAGCATCGCTCAAAAATAATCCCTATGGAAGAAGATGCAGCGAAAAGAAAAATAAGGTCTTCCAAGGAGCTTAGAGGTGACGACGCCGAAAAAACTTTAGGTCAATGGGGAACCAAAAGCTCTATCAAGATTAAACCCTAAACCCTTGGGGACCAATCCTATATATAATAGACATCTATTATCAGCTCATAGATGATAATAAATGCGGGACTATAGGTTCTACACATACAAGGTCTACATCCAATAACTGTAATCCAATATACCTAAATTAGATCATTTTAATGGGTTCGGTTTGTACTCATATGCACAACTTACAATTAAGTTCGCCAATTAGAGATAATAACCAACAATCTCCCACTTGAGTTATTTATGAGTTGTATATGAAATACAAGTAAAACTTTGGTTAATATCAAACTTTATGGGTATAGAATATTCCTATAAATAATCTGGTCCATTAACTTCATTGGTATTGGACTAAAGAGGTCATACCTACTGTATATGATCGTAACAAGCCCTAACAATAATCACAATATCAATGTCATTAATGACATAGATCAAGATGTAGATGTGTAGAGTGAAAATTACATGAAATGTGATCAGTACATATCAATTTTCAATTGATCTTAAGATAATCTCAAAAGAGGTCAGATCATATTTGCGAAATACTTTATGCTAAATTACAAGAGCAAATCATGATCAACTTTATGATTCCAAAAGGAATCTGTATCATATTTATAAATATTAAATTCTAAACAATAATAGTAAATGATGATATCACAGTCAATATGTCAAATAAACATAGAAATTCCCATTAATGTTTTAAACTTTAAGTACGTACAATAATCAAAACAAAATGTTTGCCTTTATTATCAAATATAGAATAATAAGATAAATACAAACTCCCACTAGATGAGTTCTTCTTCCATAAGAAGGACTCTCATATCCACAACATGCGCATGAAACACCTTAGGCGCCAAAATTTTGGTGAGTGGATCAGCCAACATGGAATATGTGCTGATGTGCTCTACCATAATTTGACTACTCTAAACTCTTTCTTTAACCACTAGAAACTTGATGTCGATATACTTGGACTTCGACAAACTACAGTTGTTCTTGGCATAAAGTTCTACGACTTTATTATTACAGTAAATCCTCAGTGATCTGTCAATACCATCAAAGATCTGTAATGCTGTGATGAAGTTCTGTAACCAAATCCCGTGATTGTCAGAGTCAAGGCGGTGATGCGGTGATGAAGTGATGAGGGGGCCACCCCGCGGAGGGTCACTGCCACAATGGAGGTCAGAGTCAAGGCGGTCAATGTCCCTATGTCATCGCTTAGCCAGGCAACACACTCGCCCGGTCAAGATAAAGGAGACCCGATCCAGCATTAATACAGCTCGGCAACACGCCGAGCTTCCGACGCTAAAAAAAACAAGTATTTGCAAAGGCACGCAGAGCGGCCATCCCGCTCGGCCCTACACCAATCCTCGGAATCAGCGAATCAGAGTTACGACCGAGTAGACTACATTCAGATACAATGATATTATGGCCGAGCGGCTTCCCCGCTCGCCTAGGGAGCGGGTTCATCAATCAAGCACCGCTCTCGCTTGGCATAGCAACGAAATATGGATAGTGGAATGATGGCTGAGCTAGCCAGCTCGACCCAGTGGCAGATAGCGTTCAAACAGCCGAAGGCCGACCGAGCGGCTCTTATGCTCGGTCCCATAACCGACAAGAGGGGTATAGACAAGAGGGGTATCTTCCAATATCCTTTTAGGAGCCAGTGTCGCCGACAGAAGGCATGGTCGGCGGCATGGTGAGGTAAGAGATCGTACGACGGAAGCTTCCACTGTCACTTCGGAGATATGCTTGGCTTGTTAAGGTATGGTGTCAGGGACACTTTACTGACATGTCTTTTCCAAGGAAGAATATTTGAGAAGCGTGCATGCCTTGGGAAGCATGCACGCGCACTACAGGAGCTCTATATAAAGGGGGGTCCAAGCTTCAGCGGAGGTATGTGCACATTATTGTTGCTGCTACTGTTTCCTTCCTTTGCGACACTGTTTCCACATTGTCGGTGATTGACTTGAGACCCCTTCTCTGGCTCGGCACTGACGTAGCTGTGGTTGCAGGTCGGAGCGGAGTCTACGCGTGGTCAGCAGGAGCGCCACATCCCCAGCATCTGCCGCCTCAACTTTGGACAGGATCAGACTCTTTATGAGATACTAAGTACAACATAATGTGTCTTCCTTTGGGCCGACACATTATTTGTTAGCGATACTCTTTAATATAACTCAAACTTTAATTGGTCACACAATGTGTCATCCTTTGGGTTGACCCATTGTGCGCATAATATGATACTTTATATAAATTATATTTTGGTCCATAGCTCACAACAATCTTAATCAGTCATATAATATGTCTTCCTTTGGGTCGATATATTTTATGCATGATATAAATAAAATAATATTTTATTCCATAGTTGTAAGTTAACTTGTGCATATATCTGTCATAAAAGTAATCTTCCTTTGGGCTGATTACTTTTAGTATAGATATTCGTCTACCAACACAAAATGCACTAAATTTACCTAAGATGTCTTCCTTTGAGCCGATACACGAGTTTAACTTAGTAGCACGTTGTGTAAATAGATCCAAGAAAACTCTAGGAACTTAATTCGAACAGAAATTACTTAATCAGCCTTAACAACATAAAATTAAGTTTATTAATCGATTGATATCTTATGATAATCAATTGGTATGATCCAATCGATTATCCCAATCGATTCGACAGTCAATATATGATTACACGATTATATATAGAACACTCCCTTAGAAAGTTAAAGCTTATTTAAATTCTATAATTAAATAATATTATTTAATACTATTTAATTTTTTTAATTATTCATGCATTAAAAAAATAATAAATAAATATTTCATATATTTTTTTAATATTAAGCACTATAAAAAAGAAGGTTTAATACGGCCCTAAAAAAACAGCCATGTGTAAGACTGTTTCAAAATGCAGTTTTATTTTTTTCATAAAACTGTTTCACATTAAAACAGTAGTTTTTTCCATTGGTGTTTCATTGTTTCAATGAAATGAAACAGAGTCACTGTTTTAATGAAATGTTTTTTTAACGATTTCAAAAAATAATAATGATACTTTTTTTCGATACTTAATAATAATAATAATAATCAATTAAAAATAATTTTAATCGATTGATAATTAAAGTAGTAGCGAATTTAAGGTTGTTTATCGATTGAAATTTTCAATAGTTTTTTTTCACAATTTTAGACTCGACCATCGATTGCTCGATCAAAGTAATTGATTAAATCATCACAATTTTACCTAAAATTATATTAAACAGTGACGATTTTTATCGTTCTTCGTATTCTTCTTAGAAACATGAAAAACTCGAAAAATAAGTCTATCTTAATTTTCTCTTATATGATATATAATGATTAAAAAATTTGTATTAACTAGGAAAAACTTAATCTAGCATACAAAGACAAATTGACGAAAAACTTAAACTTTATGTCAATGAAAACGACGAAATAGAACTTATAGCTCTGATACCAATTAATAATTCTTGTAAAACCTAAGCCACATGAATTCTAGACAATCAAAATAAGAATTCAAATAGGAAAAATAAGAACATGTGAGCATGGATCTTCGTTTCATTGAAAACATGGCATAAGAAAAATAAATACATAAATAAATATGACAAGAAACCTAATTGAAGAGTCATCCTTGTCTTTAGTATCGTCTAGAAATAATCCCTGTGAAAGAAGATGCAGCGGAAAGATAAGGAAGGTTTTCTAAGGGGCTCAGGGGCGACGGTGCCAAAAAAACTTTAGGTCTATGGGGAACCAAAAGCTCTGTCAAAATTAAATCCTAAACCCTTGGGGACTAACCCTATATAAAGTGGGCATCTATTATCAGGACATAGATGATAATAGACGCGGGACTATAGGTTCTATACATACAAGGTCTATATTCAATAATTGAAATCCAATAAGCCTAAGTTAGATCACTTTACTGAATTTGATTTGTACTCATATGTATAACTTACAATTAAGCTCACCAATTAGAGATAATAATCAACACCTCTATTTTCTTCATTGTTGGTTTTTTATTCCCATTTAGTTCGAGGCATCTCTTTACTATCCTTGCAATTTTTTCAAGAATTTTTTCTTTTGCTTCCTCTAAAACTAGAGGATCAAGGATCTCAAGAAGCGAATTGTCCTTCAATGAACTTATGAAGTCCATAACTAGGTGCCTCGCCTCATTATTTTTTTTTTTGGTAAGGAATTGTGATCCTCCCAGTCAAAAGCTCTGCGAAAATAAATCCGAAGCTATAGACATTACTCTTGTCATATAATCTTCCTGCACTACAAAAAAAACATTAAAAGACAATGGTTAAAAACCGTTGTCATAGGCCCTTTAAACCCGTTGTAACTAACACTGTTGTTAAATGTGCGGTAAAAGACAACGGTTTAAAACCGTTGTCTTTGACCACATTAGACAACAGTCATGCAACGGATTTAAAGTGTTGTCTTTTAATACCAAAGACAACAGTTCTACAACAGTATAAAACCGTTGTAATTGCCAGTTTTGCAAAAATTTGATCGCAGCTGATATACTATTAACAACATATACACATGTTGTCTTTCTTCAAATTTTAGTTTAAAACCATTGTCTTAGAATACTTTTCACAACGGTTAAAAATCGTTGTCTTTGTACATTCAGTTGCATGTCTATATATGTACTTTTCACAACGATTAAAACCATAGCCATTGCACACAAACTGCAGGTACAACATAACATTTATACATTCACAAAAATAGTTTTCAACATATATACATTCGATTAGTTGTCTTTAATTTATATATACATCTTGTCTCAAACAAAAACAGGTACATGTGTACATTCACTTAAGTTTATAAATAAACATGACCACAAGTAGTATCCAATATATCATGACAACCACAAAAGATGAAACCACAAAATTAAGTTTATAAGACCACAACCTTGCAAACCCAGCTATATTAAATCCAGCAATTTCTCCCTGGTTCTTTTTCTGCATTCCCAGCTTGCAAACCCAGCAATTTCTCCCAGCTGGTTCTTTTTCTGCATTCCCAGCTTGCAAACCCAGCAATTTCTCCCTGTTATGAAAATAAAATATAGTTAAAGCCATAAAAAAAAAGGATGACCAAATAATTAAGCACGAGAAACGTTGCCGCTTCACAATTTCATTAGTGAAGCCAGTGAGAACAAAAAAAGTTTATGAAACAGCTGGTTCATATGGTTGTTCGATCCAACCCTTCAAATTCATTTCTTTTGTTAGTTCAAGGCTAATTGTACAAAGTTGGACAAATAGTACAGCAGATAAGTTAAATAAATAAGGTAATTGAATTAAATCGTCTTGTGCATGAAATAGAGCAAAAGTGTGCAGTGGACAAGGACTGAAACTAGGATTAGCAAAAACAAGGACTGAAACCAGGATTAGCAAAAACAAGGACTGAAACCAGGATTGGCAAAAACGTCTAGCAAGCAGATGAAGTTGAATCCAACACATACCAAGTACACATGAGCTATACATAATCTAATATGATAACACCACCCTGCTTAAGTCAAGGTGAAGCCTTACACGGAATATACCAACAATCCCTGTAGCTAGTAACAGCAAATAAAGGAGGGCAGAATACATTGGGAAGAAAAAAGCAGTCAGATCAGAGCAACTCTAGGTAAGTCTAGATAGTTTGTGTATCTTGCATACAGTGATTGCTAAATTGGTATAAGTAAGTCGAAACAACTATGTGAATGAACTTGATCATTGTGATTCTCAACAAAGTGTAAGTTATTTCCATCCAACTTTAACCCATTCCGACCATTCATCATGTCCAACAAATTGCAAATTTCAAATATTTTCAATTTTGTTTGATTGAGAAACCATTTTCATTCCCAAAGAAAACAAGAATCTCAATACTATTAATTAAATTGGTCTTGCTCCTGCATTTTCCCCATGTATTATCATGTTCATAAATCAGGTAATTGCTCAAAATATTTATCTAGCTCACCTCCTTTACGTATAAATCCTAGTCTTCAGAAAACTGTCCATTAAGAAAGGAAACAATTCATGATGCTCAAAGTTAATCAGTTCATCATAATCTGACAAGTGTGTTAGTCCTACAGAAATGTGCTTACCAGCAAATGATATATATGTTTGAACATCTCAAAATCTTAAGATGTTGAAAAACATTTTATGCATTCCAGTATAAGAATAATAATAAAATAGAGATGTTCTACCTAGATGTCCTACACACTAAAGTTTTAATAATCATGATGTTTCCAGGGGCATATCTGTTAGGATCAAATTATGTAATTTGCATTATATGCAAATACTTGCCGAATAGATCAAGTCATTGTATGATTTTAAATACCTAGTCATAAATATAGTCTTGTATGCATTCTGCCCACTCGGAACGCACTTCATCAATTTCTTCTCTAGAGTACTGGGGTTTGATGAACTGTGAACAAAGACATAGATTAGATTAGTAAACAACAATCAAAAGATGATAAGTGCAAAATGATAAACACACAAATATTTGAGAAGATTGAGAATTGAATGTCAAATATTACTATTGATCGAAGTGAATCTCTCTCGATAGTTGCCAATTCTTCAATAATATCTCTCATATATCTCATCACATAAAAACCACACTGTTTCGCATCTGGTTGGCGAGGGCCCTATGTTAAAAACAAATTGTAAATGTCTAATATACATGTTTAATTGTTTGTAATTTAATCATAAGTAGACATGCATACCTTTACTACTTCCCATGTAACATGTTTTTTCCCTTTTTTTGCCTTGTTTGAATTAAACAATCTTATGCTCCTTTATACATCAATAAGAATGGACATATGAGAGTTTTACTGATTAAAAAAATGCTTAATAAAATTAAAAAATGTACTCACATATCTACTACGTATTTCCAATCCTCGTCACGAATGCGATGACTAAGCGAATCCAACAAATAAACTGTCTCCTTATATGGATCAATGACAGTGAGAATCCAATGATAACTATGCACAAATCACATAATTATTGCATGCATATTTCTCGAAACAATAAATTAAAACTGATATTATAAGTCTTACTTACCCAACATTATGTGGCACCAAAACAAGTTGATTTCTTGATGCTTGACTCAGCTTATCTGCCAAAACACTAGCTCTTTCATTCAACTGCTCGAATTTGCTGTTTTTGTCCAGTCGAGTCACACATGCCACATATGGGATAATGTGTGGATTAACAAATCTGATTTTGTGGACATTGTTATATGTTTTCAGCTTTTTATAAAGATGCCTACCATTTCAAAATGAAGAATGTTGCAATGCTAAATCAATAAAGTTTATACAATTTATATGGTAAACAAATAGAATAAGAAGACTTACCACATGTAAATTACTATACAATTTGCAGTTATGGGATCCAAATGATAAAAAGGAATGATATCTTCAAGGTGCACAAGGATTTCATATTGATCGTCAAAGAAACCCTCCTCACAAATCATTGATATATTTGTTTCATCATTTAGAGCACGGTTACAATTACAATACAGTAGATGCAATGACCTTGGCACACTTGATGAAATAATTGAGTTATTTCTTTGGACAACACTTCTTTTCCTTTGAGGATTCTAAAAATTACAAATGTACACATGTTAGGTGCAACACTAATCTTTGTTGGACAATTTAACTATAAATATAATATGACATTTACCTCATCTTGCATAACTACCGAGTTAGCCGGCCATCCCACATGTGTTCCAATAGCATCACCAATTGTATCACATTGATTTGGAATTGGACATGGCAATTGTGCTAATTCATCCACAGTCTTATCAATGGAGACACGCATACAATTAATAGGTAATGGAACACCATGAAGTAATTTACCAACCGCATTGACATGAACAATTGTACCATAGGCAACAATATTGCTCTTAGAACCCAATGTCAATGCAACCGGTTTACCCTAGAAGATAAGTAATCATGTTATAAATTGATGCAACTCATAGTTTCAATAATACTAAGTAATATAATGACAACTAAATATATACCTGGAAGAAATCATCATTGTTCAAAATTTGCATGTCATCATCATCCAAAGTTTCAATATTTGGGACACACTTTTCAATTTTGATATTTTCGTCACTCATGGGATGCAACTTTACTGAGCAACTACCTTTTTCATCCGTATCTAAGTCGCATGCACCCTTTCTGAACATTGCTTCAAGTTTCTGTATGCGTTCATCTTGATTTGATATGCGTGCATTTTGTTGTGAGATTAATATCTTTGCCTCCATCAACTCTTTTTGTTGAAGGATAAACTGCTCATCAACAAGGTGTTTCTGCACTATGCTGCCAACATTAAAATAGAATGTTGGAGTGACATATCCTCCAACACCCCTCACACGCCCAGAATGCTCCTCAGATGAAAGTGCTTTTGAAAGGATATCCGTGTTTGCCTCTTCTAAGTGCAACTTACCCTCCCGTTTTTGTTGCACATAATCATCCTGTCATGCAAAAGAAAACAAAATAATTACTGGTACAAAATTAATTACTGGTAAATAACTCCCTATTAAGTACTAACACTAATATGGATATACAAAAGCAGATGCAGAAATCATCTATTAAGAAACGATTTTGATGCAGAAATCATCAATTAATAACTCCCTATTAAGAAAACAAAATGATTTTGATGCAGATGCAGATGCAGAAGCAGATGAAACGATTTTAATGCAGATGCAGATTTTGATCAAGAAGCAGATGCAGATTTGGATGCAGATTTTGATTTTTTTCTGCAATGCTGTAGTGTACATAAATGTAACAATATATTATTGTTGCGACAATAAAGGACAGAGGCATAATAAAAACCATAAAGGCATAATAGATTTAGTAGGAAAGACGCATAATGAGCTTGCTTACAATCTTTTCTATTGCCATTTTCAAATCATCGCCTTCAAATTGCCCCTTCTTATTCATTCGTCCTTTCTTCCAAATAATCGCTCGATTAATCTCTTCATCATCACATAATTCATCTCCCTACAATCAAAATGTATAATATATACAACTTTATAAATCACATTAATAGATTTAGTAAGAATAAAATATAGGCAGATTCTAGATCATATTTACTGAATTAAGCAGAAATACTTACTATTTCATCAGCAAAACGAGCATAACCTTTACGGGCAAGCCGATGTGGATATACATTCTGCTTTCTTCTCTTCTTTTGCTCATCACTTACTTTCTAGTTAATTGAACATTCCTCATATATACCAGCTTTAAAACTAAAACAGTGGCTTGTGATCAACTCAATTGAAAATAGCAAATTATAATCCTTACTTGAAATCGTCCGACATGCGACTGATTACAAACACACTCCAATCATCTCGTGTAATACCATACCCAATTGGTGGTTCTTTCAACTCTTCCGGTTTAGCAAGCTTGCTAAAAATAAACTTATGAGTGAGGAGAGCTTTATATTGCCGCCACTTACTATTTGCCGAATTCAAACACCCCTTTTTCCATCTGGGGTCAACATTGTAACTCAACTATAAAAAATATTAACCCATTACATTAAATAGATCATAAACATATATAAGGTAATTAAAATTTTCAAAAGAAATTTAACTTACATTAACTGATTCCCATATTAAATCCTTAACGCCACTTGGAACTTGCTTCCATGACTTGTAACTTATCCTAACCTTTTCCCGAGCGAGAATGCCGATATAACTTTGCATTTCACTAGCAAAGTCTCCTATTGGCTGCCCAAATTTATTGAATTTTATATCCTTTCTAATTCCGTGGGCCCTTTGCCTAACCAGCTTATCCAAACGAGTGCGACCTCTTGAAGTTCTTGTTGTTTCGGTCTCTTGAGATTCCATTACTGTACCAGAATTTCCAGAATTTGCAGAATTTGCCATATTACCTTCTTTGGTTCCTACAATATTTCCATCTACCTGAATTCCCTTTCTTGTACTCTTTTTTCCACGAGATGTCATAGTTTCCACAAAGCAATGAAGAGATACAATTCCATAATCTTGTTAAGTTCTTCAATGATGCAATTCCTGCATTATGCATTGACAACTTGTTAGCCATTCATAAAATTACACTATGCACTGCATTGGTAAATAAAGTATAGTAGTTTTCCATTTGCATCATACATCAATGTCATTCAAAATGCTACTCATACAAGAACCATAATAAAAAAAAAAGGAACATGTTCCATCACTTATTTATTGATAACCCAAGTCTCATCACAATCTTCACGGCTACATGGTGGTTCTTTCTCATCTATTCCATCAACATCCATTGATATAAACTCTCTTGTAAAACATTGGTAGTGGATTACATCATTTTCCAACTCATCATCATTTATATATTCAATGTTCTCCCTAGTAGGTGTTGCAAGTACAACATGCCATGTAGGCTCTTGAGGATCTTCAATGTAAAATACTTGCTTTGCTTGACTGGCCAATATAAAAGGGTCAGATTTGAATCCAATTCTCTTGAGATTTACCAGCGTGAAACCAAGATCATCAAATTTAATACCATTATTATTCTCAACCCAATTACATTTAAACATTGGAACTTGAAACTTTTGATAATCAAGTTCCCATATTTCTTGAATGACTCCATAAAAAATCATGTCTGAGACAACTGGATTTTTGTCCTTTGAACTAGTAACTTGCATTGTCTTTGCGATTAAGCTTACTCCGGAGTTTTGAACAACTCGTATATCATCACGCTCTTTTGTATGATAAGTAACCCCATCAATCAAATAACTAGAATACTTTAACACTTGATTGCTAGGTCCGCGCGCTATCCACTTCAATATTTCTGATATTTGACTAGTGGAATGGCAAACTGCATAGGGGTGGCAATTTTTGACCCGACACGAAAACACGACCCGAACCGAACACGAAAAAATCAGGTTAGGGTTGGGTAGTTTTGGGTTCGGGTCGAAATCGGGTCGACCCATTTGACCCAATTAATAAACAGGTCGGGTTCGGGTCAACCTGAAATGACCCGATTACAACCCGCGAACCCGTTTATAAATAATTATAAATTTAAACTAAAATTACAAATTTAAAAAAGTTAAAAACCCTAAACATAGAGATATGTTATGCTATTGATTGCAATGTTGCTGTGGCTTATCATTTATGATATGAATTTTCAATTTGTGTAGATAAATGTTATTTTTAATTTTTAATTAAATATACAAATTTTATTTAATGAATTCAGGTCATATTCGGGTCAAACGGGTCAAACAGGTTAAACGGGTCAAACGGGTCGAACGAGTTAAACGGGTTAAACGGGTCAAGCGGGTTAAACGGGTCAAACGGGTCGGGTTCGGGTCAAATGCAAATAAACAGATCAGGTTCAGGTTGAATATTTTGACCCGAAATAATAATCAGGTCGGGTTCAGGTTGTCATTTGCCAACCCGCCAACCTGCCAACCCGAACCCGAACCGAATTGCCACCCCTAAAACTGCACTTGCAACCTATATTTCACAATGTGATAAAATTTGAACTTAGCTTTGAAAAAACCTATATTTCAAAACTTATGAAACTTACACGATCACGTAACCAGTTAATAAATGATCGGTTATGCTCATCTTGTAGCCACCTTTTGGACTTAGCCTTATGAGGAAATTTTGCATTCAAAAATGTCATGTGCTCCCTGATGAAATGATTAGGGATAAGTTAACCATTTGAATATAAGAAAAGTTCAAGAAAGTATTAATAAGTTAGAGAAATTACTCGATATAAGGATCAACATCATCATCATTTTCTAATACATAACGATGTGCTTGATGCAACTCATCATGACTAGGGGAGTGAATTACTGAACCAGATAGAGGCTTTATGAGTTGTACTCTTCGATGCCTTGATGGGATCCCAATTGTATGCACACTAGACAAGTAGTCTGAGCAAAATTCCACAGCCTCTTCAGCAATATAACTTTCGGCTATACATCCTTCAGGTCGATTGCGATTTCGCACATAGCCTTTCAAGATCTTCATGAATCTTTCAAATGGGTACATATGCCTATACCATACCGGTCCACATAATTTCACCTCCCGCACAAGATGGACAGTTAAATGAATCATAATATCAAAAAAAGATGGGGGAAAATATTTTTCAAGTAAACACAATAGCATCACAATCTCTCTTTGCAAATCATCCAACTTTGAGACATCTATCACTTTATTATATACCACATTGAAAAATCCACACAACCGAATGATAGTATCTCTAACATGTTTAGGCAAGACACCACGGATAGCCACTGGAAGCAATTGTTGCATCAAAGTGTGATAGTCATGTGACTTAAGGCCAACAAGTTTCAAGTCCTTCATCGACACAAGGTTTTTAACATTGGATGAGTAACCTGTTGGGACCTTTATTCCTAACAAAGAATTGCAAAATTTTTTTTTCTCAGCCTTACTTAGTGTAAAACACGCTGCTGGCAAATATGTTTTATTCTCCCCCATCTTTGGTGCCAAATCAGTTCTCACATTCATCTCCATAAGGTCTAGTCTTGCTGCTACTTCATCCTTTGTTTTTCCTGGAATGTCAAGTAACGTACCAATGAGACTTTCACAAATATTTTTTTCAATGTGCATCACATCAAGAACATGTCGAACATGTAGATGTTTCCAATACTCAAGTTCAAAGAATATAGATTTCTTTTTCCAGCATGATTTTTCATTAACATCCTTTAACTAAAGCTTCCCACTCATTTTTCCCAAACAATAATTAATACTTTCAACTCTTTTTAATACTTCATGGCCAGTTAATGGTTTTGGTGCAAGGTTAAACTCTTGATTCCCGTTAAATGCTTTCTTTTGCCTTCGATAAGGATGACTTCTAGGAAGAAACCTTCTATGGCCAGTATATGACATTTTTTTACTATGCTTTAACCTTATTGAATATGTTTCTTCACCGCATATTGGACATGCATGATATCCTTTCACAACACAACCTGACATGTTCCCATATGCAGGAAAATCATTGATTGTCCATAGTAAAACAGCTCTAAGCAAGAAATTTTCCTCTCGATATGCATCATATGTATCAACACATATATCCCATAAGCATTTTAGGTCATCAATTAAAGGTGCTAAGTAGACATCAATATCATTCCCCGGTTGTTTGGGACCAGAAATCATCATAGTGAGCATCATAAATTTTCTCTTCATACATAACATTGGAGGAAAGTTGTAAGTGATCATAACAATTGGCCAACAACTATATGCAGAACTCATCGTACTATGGGGATTAATCCCATCTGCTGATATGGCCAATCTTAGATTTCTTGGCTCAGAAGCAAAATCAGGCCAGTTGTGATCCACCAATTTCCAAGAGGGTGAATCAACCAGATGACGCAAGTATCCATCACGAATTCTTTTATCAACATGCCAAGTTAACTCCTTAGATATCTCCTTGTTCTTAAACCATCTTTGAAATCTTGGAATAGGTGGGAAGTACCAAAGGACTTTTGCTGGAACTCCTTCATTTATTGTATGTTTTTTTCCCAACTTCCACCGTGACATCCCGCAAATAGGGCAACTGGTAAAATCCTCATACTCCTTTCGGTATAAGATACAATCATTAGGGCAAGCATGAATTTTCACGTAATCCATCCCTAATGCAGATAAGCTTTTCTTTGCATCATACAAAGATAAAGGTAATTCATTGTTATCTGGAAGCATTTCCCTGATCAAACTAAGTATGTCAGTGAAACTTTTATCACTCCAACTATATTTTGCCTTCAAGTTATATAATTTGACAAGTGAAGATAACTTTGTAAATTTAGTACATCCTGGATATAAAGGTTTCTCAACATCTTCAAGTAGCTTATGGAATTGTTTTGGATTCTTAGCATAACTATCATATGCAGCATGTACCATATCAATAGGTTCCTCGGCAAAAGATTTGTGTTCATCTTGGCCTACTCGATCATTCATTGAGTTCCCGATCTTAGATTTTTCCCCATGCCAAATCCATGTATGATATGTTAAATCCATACCATTACAACACAAATGTGCTCTTATAGTGTCAACATCTTTCGTCTTTAGATTACCACATCTTGCACATGGGCAAGGTATTGCATTCGGATCTATAGCGTTTTGTGTTGCAAAGTGCAAGAAAGACTCTACCCCAATCTCATATTCATGTGATAGCCTATTCTTTGACATCCAATCTTTATCCATTACTCATACAACTAAGCAGCTAATAATGAGTCAAATCCTTCAAAACAATTGTAAGAATAACATTAAATTAGCAATGCTACAAACAACACAA
The DNA here is from genome assembly GCF_018446385.1 of Zingiber officinale. NCBI lineage: Eukaryota > Viridiplantae > Streptophyta > Magnoliopsida > Zingiberales > Zingiberaceae > Zingiber > Zingiber officinale. The sequence continues at coordinate 128,838,183 of NC_055992.1, forward strand.
AATTATTCTAGTGAATTATGCTGGAATATATATATAAAATTTCATTTAATTATTAAGGTAAATACAGCTAAATTAATATTAAATGTGACAACTATTAATCAATTATTTTAAACATTAAGCATGTAGTAGAGATAAGAGAAGTATACTTTGAAGAGAGACAAGCTAGAAGAATTGTAAAGAAGAGACCAGGATAACATGATTTAGCAAAAAAAACTTCTAGTTGTAGATCATGCTTGTATGGATTGACAAGTTATATGGAACCATGTTTTCCTTCTTTATTGGCATCATATCAAATGTATTGTGATTTCTTATTAATTGTCGGACAACTTCTTACCTAAGGAAAACTTGAACAAGAAGTAGTGCAAGCTCTTGTTTTAAATTGGGAAATCTAAAACCAGAAGCAGCGTGTTTAAATGCATCGCTAGTATATTCGTTTCCCTCATCTCCTTTTTAGTTGAGCTTCTCTTGTTTTAAAAAAAAATAACTTGTGTTCAAATATTGCTCCTGGTAGAATGATGTTTCTGATATATTTTGATTTCCAAATTGTGTCTTTTAGCTTTTAATTTCCATTATCACTACAGGTACCAGATGTCTCCCTATTTTAGTTGCTGCAAATGGTCCACAGCTAACCAAATCAAGGGACTCGCATGAGTTCCTGATCTGCCCCTGAAACTGAAAATGCAGACTTGCCTATAAAATTCTGAAGACATTCATGGAGACTTTACAAGGTCCATCTCCATTGATTAGTATCAAGATAATTTGTTCAATTCACATAAGTGAAACAACTACTATGATATACTTTACCAAAGTAGGGAAAAAAAACCTTTTTGTATGTTGTTTACAAACTCCATATAATAATGCGTCACAATGGTCTTTTTCTAAACCCTTCTAAAAAGATGAAAAAAATACTATAAACCCTTCTAAAAAGATGAAAGAGTTTTTCCAGCCATACCTGAGTTATATCAGTGTAACTATGGATTCACCCCATTTGAAAAGGGAACGAAGGTGGCTTGTTCAGATGTTCAGCGGAAGAGGGTTAGTCTGAGAGGAGTTCGAAGGAGAGGTTCAAGGAGAAGGGTTCGTCGGAGACTTTCAGCGAGAGAGGTTTAGCCAGAGAGGAGTTTTGAGGAGAGGGGTTCGTGCAAAGGGGTGGAAGGCAAAAATGTGTGAGGAGTGGAGAAGATTGTGTGAGGAGATTGGGAAGAGGAGATTCTGTGAGGAGAGGGAGCGTGAAGAGATCGCGGGATGAGGAGAGGAGAAAGACACAGTTGCCTAGGGTTCCCGAACAGATCGCGGGATGAGGGAGGGAAAACACGCGCCAAAATATATTTCAGAGAGGGGAAGACATTAAACCAGGGCAATGGAACAAAAGAATTAGGTTTACAACGGTTTAAAAACCGTTGTAAAATGTGTAATCCTCTAAAAAATGCGCTTAAAAACAACGGTTTCAGGAAACCGTTGTAAAATGTGTTGTTGATTATAAAACAATTCGCTCAACGACAACGGTTTTTACAAAAACCGTTGTCTTTTGTTTTTCTATAGAGCTAAAAGACAACGGTTTTGTCAAAAACTGTTGTCTTTTGTCAAATTAACAACAGTTTCCTCAAAAACCGTTGTCTTTATAGTGTTGTCTTTTAACAAATTTGTTGTAGTGCTATTTGATGGTACTCCAAATCCAAGTATCCATAAATTCCTTGAACAATAGTAGTTACTGAATTCGTATCGCAAGTAACAACCCTCGAAGCATCAAAATCTGCTAGTTTTGATGTACTTCTTTCATCAAGCAGAATATTAGATGATTTAACTATTGGACAATCTCGTCAGAGATAAAAGAGAAGTAGTCCGAATTGAAATTATGAATAAAATCAGACTTATCTATTGAGTTGACCTAAGATGATAATCTAAGACTTCCAAGCAGGGAAGGAAAAGTTGTTTGGGATACTAAGCTGACTGAAAAACTGGGCTGCCTTATATATATGCTCGAGTGTAGACTCCTGAAGACCGAGTCTGAGTACAGACTCTCAACTCCTGAGTGTAGACTCTTGACTGTAGACTCCTGACTATCGACTCCCGACTCCGAGTATAGACTATTGGTGCGGGAAGCATCCGACGATCGAACCTGAGTTTTGATAATGACAAAGGATTCAAAGTTAAGGTGTGTGGTGATCTAACAGTCTGAATGAGATTGCAGGAAAATCCTAAGTGTACTTAGGCAAAAGTCCTAACTGTGGTTAGGCATGGTGAAAATCCTAGGGGGTGGTAACCCTAGGTCATAGGGGGTGGTAACCCTATGAGGAAAGTCTTGGTGGGTCGAGTGCTTCAGGCAAAAGTCCTAGGGGGGTAACCCTAGGTGGAAAGTCCTGGTGTCGCGAACCAGGTGAAAGACTGGACCAGCCGAGAAGCGGAAGTCCAACAGAAAGTCCGGAAGCATCGAGCGTTGAGCAAAAGTCCAATCAATCTGGAGGAACGCACTGGCAACAAGTAACTCTCCTGAGTGGAGTAGGTGAGGACGCGTTCCCTGGAGAGAGAACAGTAGGCGTCGGGTCAACCTAGAATTTCCGGTCAAAAATCCGAAGTCAGACCCGGACAGTCCGATGACTGTCAATCACTTGATTTACGATATTTTATGTATGCTAACTTTGTCTTACAGGGTATGTATGTGTTTGGTGAACTAACATGCTTTGCAGGGACAAATGAGCAACTCACCCCTCGGATGAACAGTGTTCGAGGCGCCTCCATGGAGCTTGGAGGCGCCTCAGGTGTAAGCCGAGGCCAGCTGTCCAGAGGAGCTGGAGGCGCCTTCATGGGGACTGAAGGCGCCTTGGACCGTGGCTTGGAGGCACCTTGGAATGGCATTGGAGGCGCCTTGAGGTGGATAATGAGCAGCTGTCAAAGCTTGATCGACAGCAGATTAATCGGGATAAAACCTTGGGTTGGAGGCGCGTTGGAGCTTAATGAAGGCGCCTTGAACACCCTTTATAAGGGTGTCTTGAAGCAGCAGCCAACAAGAACTTCCTCCAAGCAACCTTTCTTTAACGTGCTGTCAACGAGACAACCCAGAAGTGTTGCGAATACTTCCCGACGACCCGGAGCTCCAAATCTGATATTTCCTAAGTGTCGTTGGTACTTTTAATTACTGTTTTAAATTGTATTTAGCTTGTAATAATTTCGTGCTTATAGTTGTTGCCCACGGAAAGCGATCAAGGATCACAGGCCTTCGAGTAGGAGTCGCTACAGGCTCCGAACGAAGTAAATCCCTTGTGTCTGTGTGTTTGTTTTTATTCCGCTGCGTTTATTTACTCGACTGTTTTTACGATTCCGAAACGAACGAAATAGCTGCGAGTGCTATTCACCCCCTCCTCTAGTGCTTCTCGATCCAACAATTGGTATCAGAGCGGGGTCGTTTTGAATCGGTGCAACCACCATTCAAAATAAATTTAACGTGGTATTTTCAGATTTTTCGGAGTCAATTAGAATTTAGCTTTATAGCTATATTCTAATTCTTTTCTCGATTCAGTTTTTGCTCGAAGTTGGTGCAACACCACTCGAGTTTGTTTTCTTTGAAATTATTCCCACACTACTAATCCAAGACTTAGTCTTGGAACAGATTTTCGTTGTTTTTGTCGTGCAGGATTTCAAATGGCCCATCAAGAGGGTTATAACACCGTTCGTCCCCCGCTCTTCACCGGAGAAGACTTCGGGTACTGGAAGGGGTGAATGGAGACATTCCTCAAAACCCAGTTTGAGACATGGATGATCGTCAAGTCTGGATTGCAACTACCAACTGACGAAGACGACAAGTCTACATCCTACGAAGACTGGGAGCCAGCCCTAATCAAGAAGGTGGAAGCTTATGCAAGAGCGACCTGTACCCTCCAGTGCGGACTGACCAAGGAGGAACTCAATAGAGTTGGTCCGTTCACATCAGCAAAGGAGCTCTGGGAGAAGCTGATCGAACTCCACGAGGGAACCTCCGACACAAAAGTAAGTAAACTTGACTTGCTGCTTAATAAATTGTATAACCTAAAAATGCAGGAAGATGAGACGGCTTGTCAACTCCACGCACGGATACAAAACATTCTCAACTCTCTCTACGCAATAGGTCAAAAGGTCGAGAATAGAGACATCATAAGGTATGCCTCAACTCTTTTCCTAGGAGTATATTATGGGCATCAATGGTAGATGCCTACAAAGTCTCCAAAGATTTATCTTCAATTAGATTAGATGAACTATTTTCAGAATTCGAACTTCATGAGCAGACTAATACACAGCCTTCCGAGAAAGGAACTGCTTTGCTTGCAGGTACCGGTGGAGCTTGCGAATCAAGATCACGACGAAGAACCGAACAGGAGCCGGAAGCAGAAACCGACTCAAAAGAAGAAGACAATGAACTAACCATTGAACTCATGAACCTTGTGAAAAGACTCTATAAGAAGAAGAAAGGCTTCAACAAGAGGGACCTAAAGAAGGTAGTCCAATCCAAGGAGGCTCAACCGAATTCTAAGGTAAAATTTGAGGTGATCTGCTACGGATGTAACCAGAAGGGGCATATCAAGGCCAACTGCCCTAACCAAAAGGAAGCGAAGAAGCAGAGAAGGAAGAAGGCCCTGAAGGCGACATGGGATGAATCTTCCTCAGAAGATGACGATGATGAACTCGATCAGACGAGTTTACTTGCGCTGATGGCCCAGGACTAGATCAACCTGTCCGAGAGCGAGAGCGAGTCGGAGGCCAAGTCGGAGGCCAAGTCCGAGCGAAGCCACGGATCCGTATCCGTTTCCGAAGGGCCCGATCCCTCTGTAAGTACCTCTCGACTCAATAATTTAGTTAATTATTTGTTACGAAAATTAGCTAAATCAAACGTAAGAGTCAAGTCACTTCTAAAGGAAGTAGAAGTCCTTAAAGAAGTGACTAACTCCGAATCTTTGACTGAACCAATTCAGACTGGAAACTCAACTCAAGTCCAAAAACATGAAGAAGAGAATTCCAGCCTGAAAACTCAAGTCAAGGATCTGGAGAAAACACTAGAACAGTTTTCTTTAGGTTCCAAGAATCTTGACCTAATTCTTGGGACACAAAGAGTCGTTTACAATAGAACTGGTCTAGGATTTAAACCAAAGAAGAAATATAAATCTTATTTATCTCTTGTACAAAGAGCAAATAGAAAAACAGTCCAAGCATGGGTCCCCAAGTCTAAATTGATTAATCAAGTTAGACTTGATCAATATTGGATTCCGAAGGATCAAATACACTACCTCGATAGACCATATCGAGGCTATGATCCAAGGGGAGCAAAAAGAAAGACGATAGTAATAAAACAAACATTAAAAAATTTGAAATTAAATTTAAAAAAAAATTAAAAAATTCAAAATTCAAAATTTAATTAAAAATTTGAAATTAAATTAAAATTCAAAATTAATTCAAAATTAAAATTAAAATTCAACTTAAATCAAATAAAAATAGCAGGAGGATCCAGAATAACTGGCATCTCCGAAATTAATCCACCCGATAAGGGTAAACAAGAGTAGACTACCCAACAGGGTAATTAAGGTTAGATTAAAAGGGGGCTAGGTTTAACTTGACCCATGGTACTGGTGAAGTATTGGATGATAGTACGTTGGGGAAACTTAGTCATCGCATGTCTTGGAAGATATGGCTTCGACCTGGTGCATTTGGCTAAGTGGAACTGACCGAAGCTACCTTTTATGGATCCTAACTAGTTAGACCAAGGTTTTGTATTAAGTTCAATGGGTAGGACTATTTGGAAAACCTCGAAGGCATGGTTACTTTAATGATGTCCTTGTGACTCACCATAACCCAGAAGTTTATCCAAAGAACGCTTACTTGTTGAACCCAAAGCTAAACCTGAATCTAACACAAAGTAAAACTAAACCCTAAAATTGAACCTCAATTCATCTCACAACAATTATAGGATTACTTGATTGAAAATTTAGATCGAGTGAGATGACTAAGTAAAATTAAAATTAATTCAAAATTAAATTCATAATTAAAATTAATTCAAAATTCATAATTAAAATTAATTCAAAATTTGTAATTAAAATTAATTCAAAATTAGAATTAAAAATTTAATTAACTTAAATTACTTTTCAAACTTAATTAACTTAAACTACTTTTTTCAAATTAATTAACTTAAATTATTTTTCTAAATTAATTAATTTAAATTATTTTCTAAATTAATTAACTTAAATTACTTTTCAAATTAAAATTATTTTTCAAGAATTCAATTAACCTAAAGTTAAACTTATGTTTCAACCAATACAAACTCAACATTAATCACTTCACTCTCTTTTCATCAAATAGAGTCCAATTCAAACAATTTATGTGTAGGAACATAAAGAATTGGATCAGTGGATGTTAGATAGTGGATGCTCCAGACACATGACTGGAGATAAATTAAAGTTCACAAAGCTGCTCAAACTAAAGAATTTAGGGTCTGTTGCATTCGGCAACGACGGCAAACTTAAGGTAAACGGAAGAGGTAACATCGAACTTAGTTCCGATTTTATTATTCGAAAAGTTCTATTAGTTGAAAACTTCAATTTTAATCTTCTAAGTATAAGCCAATTGTGTGATAGTGGATACTTAGTTACTTTTGACAAATCTAGTTGTTTAGTTAAAACTATTGAAAACCCTGAAATCACACTTAAGGGGCTTAGGAAAAATAATATGTACTCAATTGATCTACCTACTTCCTCAATAAAGTGTTTTCTAACACAAGAAGAGGAAACTGAGTTGTGGCACAGAAGATTGGGTCACACTCACACTAGACTCATTTCAAAAATGAGTCAAAATGGTCTAGTTAAAGGTTTGCCCAAATTAAAATTTATTGAAAACTCAATCTGTAATGCTTGTCAACAAGGAAAACAAACCAAGTCAACCCACAAATCAACTAATCTAGAAAGAACTAACTCTTTGCTTAAGCTCCTTCACCTTGACCTATTTGATTCACATGGAGTCAAGTCACTAAGAAAGAACCAGTATTGCTTAGTTATAATTGATGACCACTCTAGGTTCACCTGGGTAAAATTTCTAAAAACAAAAGATGAAACTTTTGAAGAATTTAGTAATTTCTGCAAGTTAACAAAAAATGAAAAAGATACTAAAATTAAAAGAATAAGAAGTGATCATGGGGGGGGGGGGGGGGGGGGGGGGATTTGAAAATCATAGGTTTACCCAATTCTGTAAAATCAATGGATACCAACATGAATTTTCATGTCCTAGAACCCCCCAACAAAACGGTCTAGTGGAACGTAAAAATAGAACCCTACAAGAAGCCGCTAGAACCATGCTAAATGAATATAACTTAAATTATCAATTTTGGGCCGAAGCCATAAATACAACAAATTATATTCAAAATAGAATTCTAATTAACAAACTTCACAATAAGACTCCTTATGAAATGTATTATAATAAAATTCCCAACCTAAACTATTTAAAAGTTTTTGGATGTAAAGTTCATATTTTAAATACTAAAGATTACTTAGGAAAATTTACACCCAAATCAAACCAAGGAATCTTTTTAGGGTACTCCACAACCAGTAGGGCCTATAGAGTCTATAACCAAAATACCCTAAAAGTTGAAGAAACAACTAATATAATATTTGATGAAGAAAATAATCTACCTAACTTAAATAAAAATGTTGACATTAATCCAAGAATTATTGAAGACGATGAAATTCAACTTAACACTAATAAACTAGAGGAACCAATTCTGACCCAAACATAAGACCAACTAGAGTAAGTACTTCTCACCCACCTGACCAAATTTTGGGTGATCCAAACCTAGGAGTCAGAACTAGATCCTCTTATAGAAACCTTAGTCAGATTGGCCTTATTTCTAAAATTGAATCTAAAACTATAGAAGAAGCCCTACCTAACCCAGACTGGATCATTGCAATGCAGGAAGAGTTAGCCCAATTTGATAGAAACCAAGTCTGGCAACTTGTACCTAAACCCTTAAATAAATCAATAATAGATACTAAATGAGTATTTAGAAACAAGTTGGATAATCAGGGTGAAATAATTAGAAATAAGACTAGACTAGTAGCCAAAGGATTTAGTCAAGTTGAGGGCTTAGACTATGACGAAACCTATGCACCAGTAGCTAGACTCGAATCCATTAGGATGTTGTTAGCCTATGCAGCACATAAAGGGTTTAAGTTATACCAAATGGATGTAAAATCCGCGTTTCTAAATGGGTTTATTAACGAAGAGGTTTATGTAAATCAACCCCCAGGATTTGAGGACTTAGACTACCCTAATCATGTATTTAAATTGAAAAATGCCTTATATGGACTTAAACAAGCTCCTAGAGCATGGTATGAACGGTTATCCAATTACTTAACATCCAAAGGCTTTAACCAATGTCACATAGATCCGACCCTATTTGTAAAAACTATAGAAAAGACATCTTCATAGCCCAAATCTATGTTGATGATATAATAACTAACTCTAAATTTCTAAAAGAATTCATTAAATTAATGGAAAATGAATTTGAAATGAGTATGGTTGGGGAACTAAATTTTTTCTTAGGTTTACAAATTAAACAAACGAAAGATGGAATCTATATTTACCAAACTCAATATGCTAAAGAACTAATTAAAAATTTGGCATGAAAAATTCAAAAATCATAAATACCCCAATGACCACTAACATCAATATCGACTCTGACCTAGAAGGAAAACCAGTAGACCCAAAGTACTATAGAAGTATAATAGGAAGCCTACTCTACCTAACTGCAAGTCAAAAGATATAATATTTGCAGTTGGTATGTGCGCAAGATACCAATCTTGTACAAAAGAATCACATCTCACATATGTCAAAAGAATACTTAGGTATATTAAGGGCACAATATAGGACTTTGGTACCCTAGAACTAGCACCTTTGACCTTTTTGGCTATTCTGACTCAGACTATGCTGGGTGCAAATTAGACAGAAAAAGTACAAGTGGTAGCTGCCAAATCCTAGGTCAGTGCCTAGTAAGTTGGTCAAGCAGAAAGCAACATTGTGTTGCTCTATCCACCACTGAAGCTGAATACATAGACCTAGGAGAGTGTGCCTCTCAACTCCTGTGGATGATGCATACCTTAAAAGATTATCAATTAGAACACAAAAATAAAAAAAAATTATTGATAATATAAGCTCAATTAATCTAACAAAAAATCTAATTCACCACTCTAGGACTAAACACATAGAGGTAAAACACCACTTTGTAAGGGATCACGTAGCTAAAGGTGAAATTGCACTCAACCATGTTGAGTCCAAATCAAACCTAGCTGACATTTTTACAAAATCCTTACCTGAACTTGAGTTCAGTGTACTAAGAAGACAAATAGGAATGTGTTGGGTAGAATAGATGTTGATTTTCAAAACTCATTATCCTACTTCAAACTCTTATTTAATCATGCTGTTCTTTTTAAAAATTCTAGGAAAAATAATGATTTCAAAACCCCAATTTCATAGAATTTTCAAAAGTTGGACTTAGATTAGGCTCTACCCTAGAAATCTTGCTCCCCTAGAATTTAGCCAGAGCATCTCACAAACACCTAGGCTTACCTTGCTTGTGTTTGAAAAACATAGAACTACGTGAGATGCATAGGGTACAGCCTGGACTCCAGAATACTTATATTTGTACATCATTATGAGTCTGGGCGTTAAATACCTAGTCAACATTAATCAAGTCAAGTCTTCCAGCACTAGTCAAATCTAACTGGATTTATTGACTTAACTTGACTAACCAAGTGAAAGTTGCTGTCTCTAGGCAATCAACAAGTAGCTAAAGGTTAGACAGTTGGTGAAGGAAGTGGAGATTTTAAGATTGAGCATGCTTGTACTTTAGGGCTCTGATACCTGATCAAAACAATTTAGATAACTTAACATCTATTTAACTTGACTCATGCTTGGACTTAAGGACCAACTAAATTTGAATAAATAACCTAAATTAAATATTTAGTCACTCCCTCTTTGTCCTAAAAATTCACTTAACAAGTTTTTACTCCTATTTGTTCAAAATTAAGTTTTTTTAAAATTAAGCTAAGTACCTTTTTAAACTAAAGCTACATTTTCAAAATTCAATGTTTGCAAAAGGCTTAACTAAATGATTCATATAACAACTTTCTAACCTTCTCAAACTAAGCCAACCTTGAAATATAACTTTATAAATTTTTGCTAAAATATTTTTCTAAGTTACTTCTCAGATTCATTCTTTACTTAGCTAAAGTATTAAAAAGCATATACTTGCAAAATTTAACTCATTGCTAAGTAAAAAGAGACTTCAAATTTTTTTGACTCCAAAAATTCTTTAAAATTTAGCTAAGTATTTTTTAAAAAAAAAAACTAAGTTTCAAAAGAAGTCAACCATATATTAGCCTTTTAAACTTAGGTGAAAAATATGCCTTTATCTCACTTAGCTAACAGTTTTTACAGTAAAATTTCATTATAAGCTAAGTGTTACACAAGCATCTTTCCCTTCTTTCAAAGCCTTATCTGTTTTTCTAAATAGTTAAAACAAGTTTTAAACTGGCTTATTTTTGATAAATGGTAAAGGGGGAGAGTAGGGAAATTCAAAAGTAAAAGAAAGCCCTGTATTAAGGGGGAGCTTCACAAAGTTTAAGTGGTAGCTTAAGTTATGCTTGTATTTGAATTTATGTACTTAAGCTTGCTCACTTACACTCTTTAAGTATAATTATGCATTTGTTTTATTTGACTTTGAATTTCAGTTGCCATAATAAAAAAGGGGGAGATTGTTGGTGCGGGAAGCATCCGACGATCGAACCTGAGTTTTAATAATGGCAAAGGATTCAAAGTTAAGGTGTGTGGTGATCTAACAGTCTGAATGAGATTGCAGGAAAGTCCTAAGTGTACTTAGGCAAAAGTCCTAACTGTGGTTAGGCAAGGTGAAAACCCTAGGGGGTGATAACCCTATGAGGAAAGTCTTGGTGGGTCGAGTGCTTCAGGCAAAAGTCCTAGGGGGGTAACCCTAGGTGGAAAGTCCTGGTGTCGCGAACCAGGTGAAAGACTAGACCAGCCGAGAAGCGGAAGTCCAGCAGAAAGTCCGGAAGCATCGAGCACTGAGTAAAAGTCCAGTCGATCTGGAGGAACGCACTGGCAACAGGTAAATCTCCTAAGTGGAGAAGGTGAGGACGCGTTCCCCGTAGAGGGAACAGTAGGCGTCGGGTCGACCTAGGGTTTCTGGTCGGAAATCCGAAGTTAGACCCGGACAGTTCGATGACTGTCAATCACTTGATTTACGATATTTTATGTGTGTTAACTTTGTCTTGCAGGGTATGTGTGTGTTTGGTGAACTAACATGTTTTGCAGGGACAAATGAGCGACTCACACCTCGGATGAGCAGTGTCCGAGGCGCCTCCATGGAGCTTGGAGGCGCCTCAGGTGCAAGCCGAGGCCAGCTGTCCAGAGGAGCTGGAGGCGCCTTCATGGGGATTGAAGGCGCCTTGGACTGCGGCTTGGAGGCGCCTTAGAATGGCATTGGAGGCGCCTTGAGGTGGATAATGAGCAGCGGTCAAAGCTTGATCGACAGCAGATTAATCGGGATAAAACCTTGGGTTGGAGGCGCCTTGGAGCTTAATGAAGGCGCCTTGAACACCCTTTATAAGGGTGTCTCGAAGCAGCAACCAACAAGAACTTCCTCCAAGCAACCTTTCTTTAATGTGCTGTCAACGAGACGACCCAGAAGTGCTGCGAATACTTCCCGACGACCCAGAGCTCCAAATTTGATATTTTCTAAGTGTCGTTGGTATTTTTAATTACTGTTTTAAATTGTATTTAGCTTGTAATAATTTCGTGCTTATAGTTGTTGCCCACGGAAAGCGATCAAGGATCACGGGCCTTCGAGTAGGAGTCGCTACAGGCTCCGAACGAAGTAAATCCCTTGTGTCTGTATGTTTGTTTTTATTCCGCTGCGTTTATTTACTCGACTGTTTTTACGATTCCGAAACGAACAAAATAGCCGCGAGCGCTATTCACCCCCCCCCCCTCCAGCGCTTCTCGATCCAACATAGACTCCTGAGTCTGAGTGTAGGAAAGAAGATGCTGAGGTATGTTTAAAGCGGATTCGTCCTCCTCAAGCTATGCTTTGAGGTTATGATAGATGTCAATTTCTTATGATACAATGATAGAACCACGTATACAACCAAGCACTGATTGTTCGTGGCGAACTAAGAAAGTACCCAATTGCTATCACGGGCAAACCACCTAGTGGAAATGCATGGCGAAGAGAAGATTTGGCGAAATGACGGTGGAGGAAAATCTTTACTATTAGGTCTCTCTTTGCTCTTGATCACAACCTCCTTAAATAGGAGCTGTCTCTCTTTGCTCTTGATCACAACCTCCTTAAATAGGAGCTTAAACCCTTGCAGTATTCAATAACTAAATTAAAACCATTTACTACCCATTAACTCGTCCAACTCAGATGTCTAGAGGTTATAGATTCTTCATTAATCATCAATTTTGTCTCAACAGGTGAGCAACAAGCAAAAATATTCAGGTGGTAAAATATTGGTTCATTTGTTTCGAAAAATTTTACCTCGACCGATCTGATATTTCACATGCGCAGGTTATGTTCATACACACAACTTGATTTGGTACATTCCAGATCTTGGATTTGGACCCCCTGCACACTCATGGATGACAGAGAGCCTCTCGTCATGCATTTGTTCAGAACTACAATACTTGTGAAACAATATAAACCAACTAATATGCCTTAAAACTTCCAATATGGGACTAAAGTCTTTTACAATGGAGCATCTTTCATTTCCACCTCTTTTCCATTCACATGCATTCAACAATCCCCCATATAAATAGAAACATGGTATGTGATAACATTCAGTAGTTGAGTCCAGTGTAGGACATATAGATTTTTACCTTTTGAACCTTCTCTTGTAAAAAATTATTTGCTTATCGGCTGATAGCAGACACGATGTCATTGAATTGTTCTGCCGTCAGTATAAGCATTGACATATCTCACTTATGACTCTCCCTGATACAACTCAGTTCTCATGAGTATGTTCATTCTTAGTCATGAATACACCTGGTTCTGTAAGAAGTTCTAAGAATTGTACCCCTAATTCTCTTCGAAATGACACCACTTCTTTCTCACATAGGTGATCTCTCATAAGTATTCCATATTACTTTACTATATCATTAAAAGTCATATGCTATAATTTCCATCCTTCATTGATTAATTGGGTTGTTCTTCCATAGTGAGCAACTTTGTCGGTGCAGTTAGGTTGTCCCTTTGAACATAGTTCTTGGGATCTCCAATTTACATAGGTTGGATTTCCTTTGCACCAATATTTTTCATTGGCATCAAGCTCATCCCTCCTGATGAGTTTATAACTAACTTTCTATTTAACCCTTTGGTTAATAGATCTGCTAGGTTATTCTTTGAGTTCATATAGTCAATAGTGATAACTTTTGTTGAAAGTAGTTAGCTAATGATATTATGTCTACGATATATATATGTATAGACTTACCATTACATAGATGGCTCTGTGCTCGTCCAATTGCTGATTGACTATCGTAATATATGTAAATTGTCAACATTGGTTTCGGCCATCTCGGAACATCTTCTAAGAATTGTCATAGTCATGTAGTCTCTTCACCACATTTGCTAAGAGCTACAAACTCAGATTTTATTATGAATTTGTTTATTATGGTTTGCTTAGAAGATTTTTATGAAATATCTGCACTTCCCAAAGTGAATACATATCCATTAATAGACTTCAAGTCTTTTATGTCAGAAATTCAATTCGTATAGTTGTATCCTTCGAACACAGTAAGATATCTCATATAATATAATCCATATTCATGAGTATACCTCAAGTACGTAAGTACTCTTATTATCCCTTTCCAGTGCTTAACACCGAGATTACTCGTGTATCTACTCAGTTTACTTACAGTGTGGTTTTTATGTAGATATATTTATCACATTCATTGATCTAGAATTCATATTCTTAATTTAATAAAATTATCAAATTTCTCATGTCACTACTGTTGGATCGAAAAGAATTTAGATATCTCCACAATGGTATGATATTGTCCACTTTGGGCCTAGGCCCTCATGGCTTTGCTCTTGGGCTCTCCCCAAAAGGCCTCATGCCAATGGAGATATCTTTCTCTTTATAAACCCATGATATTTCCCATATGTTTTCAATGTGGGACTATGTTTGCAACCTTGCAACACCAACAATCCCCTCCTCAAACAAAGAACCACAGGCTTCCTATATCTGATCCTTGACCCACTAGGTCTTCCTGCCCCTCGGTCCACCCGACCTACTAAGACTTCCTTGCCTAGTCACAATTAGGACTTCCTGCCTAGTATCTGGTCCTCTTGATCTGAACATAGGAGCCCCCACTTTCTTTGTTCGAGGTCAATATTGTACCAACATGGCTCAATCAGACCATAGCACTTGTGCACAATCGGCGGTTAAATCTTCTAATAGTCCGGGCTCTGATACCAATTGTTGGATCGAAAAGAATTTAGATATCTCCATAATGATATGATATTGTCCACTTTGGGCATATGCCCTCATGGCTTTGCTCTTGGGCTCTCCCCAAAAGGTCTTATACCAATGGAGATATCTTTCTCTTTATAAACCCATGATCTTTCCCATGTGTTTTCAATGTGGGACTATGTTTGCAACCTTACAACACCAACAATCAGAAGGTTGCGTGTTCGTTTCATGTCGGGTTCACCAATTGTTGAAGCAATCTGGGTACCCTAGGTTTTGATGTTTGGACAAAGGTTTAAGTTAGGTTTATTGTTGTATTTGATATGCATTATGAGTGTGCAGGATATAGATATAATAAGGAAAGTCCAAGTATGATATTGGCAAAAGAGGAAAGTCCAAGGATGAGTCTTGGCGGTGTAAGTCCAAGCACGTAGTCTTGGCAACGTAAGTCCAAGTGTGACTTGGCAATGGATGAAGTCTCGGAGGCGCGACCTCTTGGCAAAGGAAGACCCGACAACAATGACAAGGCTGATGGAAGCTCCAGAAGGCAAGACGTGAAGGATGGGGAGACATTCGAGGGGCGCAAGGCTGATAGAGGAGGCTAGAAGGCTAGGTCTAGGTTGGTCGGGCAAGGACGAGTGCTGAGAGATTGTACTCGGGGTAAAATCCTAAGTTTAGGGTTTACTGCAGCAGTACTATAACGTTACTATATCAGTACTGTAGCGTTACTGTAGCAGTGCTGTAGCAGTCGACTGCATGTTTTAGCAGTCGACTAGTACAGTCGACCGCACAGTCGACTGGGTACGAACAGAATGGTTCTGTTCGTTCGGTCAGTGTGGAGCAACCGACTGCATGTTTTGGCAGTCGACTGGTATCGAGCCGTTGGGATGTAACGGTTGAATTTCCATAGAGGGATCTAGCAGTCGACTGGTAAGCGAGGTTTTCTAACTTGTGGCCTATATAACCAAGCATTGGAAGCTTGGTTAAGGTTGACGAAATTAGTGGTGGTTAACCCTAATTAGAGTCTCCAAGTGCCCAAGTGATCTAGCGTGCTTGTACGAGGTTGTGGCGAGGTTTCTCCACTCACAAGGAGCTACGTGAGCTAGCCGGAAGTTCTCCGGGGAATCATCCACTGATAGATCGGGATCGTCCACCTTACGGACATCCGTGGAGTAGGAGCTTTATCTCCGAACCACGTTAAATCAACGTGTTAGGTTTACTTTTTATTGTTAGTATTTGTATTTTGTTTTCCGCTGCGTACTAACAAGTGTAGGAAGTGACAATTTGGGTGAGACGCTATTCACTCCCCCCCCCTCCCTCTAGCGGTGTCAAGGTTCCAACAACTACTTTGGTGCTTATTTCAAGCTGTATAAAGACTTCACTAATCTATAAATCTCATTTTTTACCCTGATATAGAAAACTCCTTAGGTTGTTCCATGTAGATTTGCTTTTCTAAATTTTTATTTAAAAAGGTTGTCTTTACATCCATCTGATGTATTACCAGATTCCATAGAGCGGCAATAGCCAATAATACTCTAATAAAAGTTATTCTTGATACCGAATAATACGTATCAAAGTAATCAAGGCCTTCTCATTGTTAGTATCCTTTAATTATCAATATGACCTTATACTTATTAATTGTGTCATCTGATTTTATTTTCTTCTTAAAGATTCACTTGCAACCTAGTGGTTTACTTCCATGAGGAAGACCATAAGTTCTCAAATGTAATTTTGCAAGATAGAGTCTATCTCAGATGTAATTACCTTTTTCCAATGAGGTCCATTAGAAGACCTTATTGCTTCTAAGTAACTATAAGGCTCACTTTCCAATGAGGTTCATTCCATAGGATTTTTCTATCCGAGCTCTTTTACTTTATCTGAGCTCAATCTTAACTGGTTCATCATCATCTTCTTCTTCTTGTATTTCATATGTTTATTTTAAGGAGCTAACTTCCTCTCGGGTTTTATACGGAAACACATATGCGAGTTCTTATGTATATTCGACATTTGTGACTCATACATAAAAAATCGATACACATTGTTGTCATGAGCATACCAAATAAATATATAATCAATAGTTTTTGGTCCTATCTTAATCCTTTTTAGATCAGGCACTAAAAATTTAGCAAGACACCCACACATTCATAAATATTTATAGAACAGTTGTCTTCCATTCCATAACTCATAAGGGCATTTATCTATTTTCTTTTAGAGTGTCTTATTTAAAAGATAATTAGCTGTTAACATAGTTTTCCCACACATGAACTCTGGCAGCCTAGAGCTCAATAGAATAACATTCATCATCTCCTTTAGAGTGCGATTCTTTCACTGAGAAACTCCATTTTGTTAAGGAGTATAAGGAGCTATTATTTCATATTTGTTTTCATGTTCAATACACAACTCAGCCAATGGTGATACATATTCGCCGCATCAGTTACTTCGAGTCATCTTAATCTTTTTATTAAGTTGGTTTTTAACCTCATTCTTATAGAAAATAAATTTCTCTATAACTTCATCATTACTTTTGAGCAGATACATATAACAGTATTTTATGTTAACATCTATAAAAGTGATGAAATATTTATTCCCACCACATGTCGGTATACCTTTTAGGTGGCACACATCGATATGAATTAGCTAAGTGGTTCGCTACTTCTTTCAACATGTTGAAAGGATGACCTTGTTATTTTCACTTCAACACAAATTTCACACTTGTGTTTCGGGTCAAGAAGAAATGTAGGTATACTTTGCATGTTAATTAATGTATGTAACACATCGTAGTTAACATGTTCTAGTCTACAATACTACAAACACTAAGACTCGAGTATATAAACAGAAGGGTTTGCAATTTTATTAACTTAGGCATAATAACCATTATATTGAGCTTGAATAGCCCTTCAGTTATATAACCCTTTCCTAAAAATATTCCATTTTGAACAGAACAACTCTGTCTGACTCAAAAATAATGAAGAAGTCATACTTGCTTAACAGCGATCCAGATACTAAATTCTTCCAAATCTCTGGAACATACAACACATTATTGAGAGTTAGCTCCTTTCCCAAGATTAGCTTCACTTTTCCTTGGCCTATAATGTCCAAGGTTACTAAGTTCCCCATGAATAGCTTGTTCCCATCTTTGATTTCTTCGAAGTTATGGAGCAACTCCTTGTTGCAACATATATGTCTGGTGGTTCTAGTATCGATCCACCATTGCGGCATATTTGAACCCACCAAGTTTAGTTCCAAGACCACGACACAGAAGTCGTCCATTTTTGGTTCCTCATTTAGATTGACCTCTTGTTGGTTGCTACTCGGAAAACCTATAGGTTCCACTGTACAAAAATTTTGTACAAAGATCTGAACCTTTTCCTAGCTACTATGTGTTCTTTTAAATTAAATTTTGGATCGCCTGCGGAACTTAACACGTTTGATCCAAAACTTAATCTATTTGTTCTTTTAGGTTTTGACTTGGATCTCCTGCGGAACTTAACACGTTCGACCCAAGTCTCCTTAAGTTATTAATTTCATTAAATATTAATT
Source organism: Zingiber officinale (assembly GCF_018446385.1). Lineage (NCBI taxonomy): Eukaryota > Viridiplantae > Streptophyta > Magnoliopsida > Zingiberales > Zingiberaceae > Zingiber > Zingiber officinale. Next base: position 128,856,215 of record NC_055992.1, read on the forward strand.
TCCATAAAAGGTTCCCAGTACTGACGTGGCGAGGCACATGGCCTTCTTGGATATGGGAGCAACCACCACCGACTAGACAAAACCTTTAATAGAAAGCTAATATTTAATTTCCTAAAATAACTTTAGGTTAACCAAAGAGAACAATCAAATCACAAGGAAAAGAAAAAACAAAAGAACACAACTTCAAAAAAACATATTCGAAATTCTAGAACGTAAGCCTCTTGTATTTGGTATTATTTCCATAAATAACTAGCATGATGCGGAAATAAAAATTACTAGTTATACCTTGTAGAAAAACCTCTTGATCTTCTACCGTATTCCTCTTCTAACCTCGGACGTTGTGTGGGCAACGATCTACCGAGATGAGAAACCACCAACCACCTTCTTCTCCTCCAAGCAAGGTTCGGCCACAAAGGAAGAACTTCACCAAAGAAGAAAATCAAAATACTAACCAAGCTCCAAGAGATGCTAGCTTTCTCTCCTTCTTCTTCTTCTTCTCCAAGTAGTATCCGGCCACCACAAGAACTCCAAGAGAGATGAAGTATTCGGCCACCACAAGAGGAAGAGAGGGAGAGGGTAATGGCCGGCCACAACACCAAGGAAAAAGGGAGAGAAAACAATAGAGGTTGTGTCTCATGAAGGCACCCCTACCCCTTCTTTTATATTCCTTGGCCTAGGCAAATTAGGAAATTCAATTACAATAAAATTTCCTTAATTTTTCTTGACATGAATTAATTGAGAAAAATAAAACAAAATTTCCCCAATTAATTTGTGATGGTCGGCCACATCATTGGAAACAAAAGAGGACAAGTTTTAATCAACAATTAAAACTTCCTAATTTGTTTCCGGAAATTTTAAAAAATAAAATTTCTCTTTAAAATCTCTTCATGGTTGATAAAAGGAAATTTTTATAATTTTAATTTTATCAACATGTGAATAATTTTTAAAGAAAAAATAAAACATCTCTCCAATCTACAAATAAGGAAAGAGATCTAATCTCTTTCTTTAATCTTTTGTAGATCTTTTACAAGAGAGATATTTTAATTTTAATTCTCTTTAAAATATATCTTCCACATAATAATAAAAATTAAAATTAAATTTCTTTTTAATTTTATTTGGCCGGCCCTACTAGCTTGGGTTCAAGCTAAGGCCGGCCACCCAATAATATACCTAGGCCGACCCTAGCTTGGTTCCCAAGCTAGCTTGGCCGGCCCCTTATTGGTGGGTATAGAAGGTGGGTATAGGTGGGTATAGAACTCTATAAATAAGAGGCTACGATAGGGACCGAGAGGAGGAATTGGTTTTGGTCTCCTGATAAAATTAAGCATCCCGTGTTCGCCCCGAACACACAACTTAATTTTATCAATGATAATTCATTCCACTAGAGAACTATCATTGAACTACCGCACCAATCCCAAATTACATTTTTGGGCTCCTTCTTATTATGAGTGTGTTAGTCTCCCTGTGTTTAAGATATCGAATGTCCACTAATTAAGTGAGTTACTGACAACTCATTTAATTAATATCTAAGTCCAAGAGTAGTACCACTCAACCTTATTGTCATGTCGGACTAAGTCCACCTGCAGGGTTTAACATGACAATCTTTATGAGCTCCTCTTGAGGACATTATCAACCTAGTATCTCTAGGACACAGCTTCTTCTATAATCAACAACACACACTATAAGTAATACCATTTCCCAACTTATCGGGTTTATTGATTCAACGAACTAAATCTCACCCATTGATAAATTAAAGAAATAAATATCAAATATATGTGCTTGTTATTATATTAGGATTAAGAGCACACACTTCCATAATAACTGAGGTCTTTGTTCCTTTATAAAGTCAGTATAAAAGAAACGACCTCAAATGGTCCTACTCAATACACTCTGAGTGTAATAGTGTAATTATATAGTCAAGATAAAATAATACCTAATTACACTACGACCTTCTAATGGTTTGTTCCTTTTCCATTTTGGTCGTGAGCTACTGTTTATAATTTATAAGGTACTGATAACATCATCTTCTGTATGTGACACCACATACTATGTTATCTACAATATAAATTAAATGAACAACTACAAACAAATGTAGACAATTAGACCAAATGTGATTCTTTATTCATAATAAATGTTTACAAAGCTTAGGCTTTCAGTATACATTCCAACAATCTCCCACTTATACTAATGACTAAGCTGTCATATCTTCTACCATGCATCTGATTCCCATTCCCTCCACATGCCGATCGAAAGCTTTCGCCGGAAGGGCCTTAGTGAAAGGATCTGCCAGGTTATCCGCTGATGCAATCTTGGTGATGACAACTTCTCCTCGCTTCACAATATCTCGTATCTATACGTAGCCTATATGTTTACTTGCCTTATGAGCTCATGGTTCCTTCGAGTTTGCAATCACCACTATTATCACAATAAATTGTGATGATTTTGGGCAAACCAGAATCACATCTAAGTCCATTAGAAATCTCCTGAGCCATACTGCTTCTCAGAGGCTGTCACATATTCACTTCCATGGTTGAGTCCAAAACGCATTGCTTAACACTCCTCCATGAAATGGCTCCACCTCCTAAAGTAAACACATAGCCCGATGTAGACTTATCATATCCCTATCTCGATTGGAAATCGAACTGTAACCCAGGGAGCGATCGTCTGCTTGGTAAACTAGCATATAATCTCTAGTCCTTCTCGTGTACTTCAATATATGCTTTACCGCATCCAATGTCCTTGTCCAGGTTACTCGATATCTCACGACCATGCCCACGGCAAAAGGATATCAGGTCTCGTACATAGCATTGCATACATTAGGCTTCCTACACCAAGCATAAGGAACCGCTTTCATGTCCTCTATCTCTTTTGATGTCTTTGGAGACATCTCTTTAGATAGAGCTACTCCATGTCTAAAAGGTAAGAAACCTTTCTTGGAATCCTGCATGCTAAAACGAGCAAGGATTGTATCTATATATGAAGCTTGGGATAGACACAACATTCTTTTCTTACGATCCCTTATAACTTTGATCCCAAGAATGTGTGCACATTCTCCTAAGTCCTTCATATCAAATTGTTTGGACAACCATACCCTTACGCCTGATAATACCTTGACATTGTTGCCAATTAACAAAATATCATCTACGATAGTACAAGAAATACCACCACGTATCCGCTACACTTCACAAGACTCATCCGGACTTTGAATAACTCCATATGACTGGATTAATTCATTAAGCCGGATGTTCCAAGACATTGAAGCTTGCTTCAGTCCATAAATGGATCGATTGAGCTTGCAAACTAAATGCTCTTTGCCTTTTCAATGAACCCTTCCGTTGCTTCATATGGATGTTCTCTTCAAGACTTCCATTAAGGAAAATCTTGACATCCATTTGCCAAATCTCATAATCCATATGAGCAAAGAATGGATAAGAGTATCCTGATAGACTTAAGCATGGCTACCGGTGAAAAGGTCTCCTCATAATCGATTCCCTCTTTTGAGTTACCCTTTGCAACAAGCCTAGCTTTGAAGGTTTCTACCTTCCCGTCCCTCTTTTCCTTTTGTAGATCCACTTGCATCCAACGGCTTTTACACCATCGGTGGTTCTACAAGCTCCCAAACCTTATTAGAGTACATGGACTCTATTTCGAATTCATTGCCTTTTGCCAAGATGCATCTATATCTTGGAGTGCTTCATATATCCAGGGATCGTGTTCATGTTTACCCGGATCAAGTCCAAGACTCTCCCAAAAACATGAATCTTTCAGTGCCTCACAACCCTCCCACTACGACGAGGCATCGTGGTTGTATATCATGTGTGACACGTGTTGCTCTCTTGTGGTACTTCATCTTGTCCTGTTACTCAAGTAGACATGTCCTCTCTAAGTTCTTCTAAAACAACTTTACTATCGGGCTTGTGATCCATTATATAGTCTTCTTCTAAAAAGCGGGCATTGGTGCTAACAATGACCTTCGGTCTTTAGGACTATAAAATAAACCACCTTTCGCTCCTTTGGGATATCCTACAAACACACGAACTTCTATACGAGATTCTAACTTATCAAGATCTGGTTTCAAGACATGTGCTGGACTACCCCAACCGAATATGTCTTAGACCGGGTTTTCGCCCATTCCACAATTCTATGGGAGTAGAAGAAACTGATTTAGAAGGTACTAAGTTCGAACATAACTGCTTGTTTCTAGAGCATATCTCCAAAACGAATTTGGAATTCAATAACTCATCATCGATCTAACCATTTCCATAAGAGTCCTATTCCTTCGCTCGCTACACCATTCTGGGGTGTTCCAGTGCAGTAATTGGGATTGAATCCCTTCGATAAGTAATTCCTAAACTCTCCTAAGAGGTATTCGCCACCGCGATCAGATCGTAGTGTCTTGATACTTTTACCTAATCGTTTCTCCACATCAGCCTTGTATTCTTTGAACTTGTCAAAGCACTCGGACTTGCGGCGCATTAGGTAAATGTATCCATATCTTGAATAATTGTCTATGAAAGAGACAAAATATTCAAAACCTCCTCTTGCCTGGACAGACATAGGACCACACAAATCAGAGTGAACCAACTCTAACACTTCTTTGGCTCTATACCCCTTGGCCTTGAACGGCCTCTTGGTCATTTTACCTTCTAAGCAAGATTCACAAGTTGGAAAATTTTCCAACTCTAATGAACTCAAAAGTCCATCGGCTATAAGCCTCTGAATCCTACTTAAATTAATATGACCAAGTCTTAGATGTCAAAGATATGCTTGGTTCATTTCTGAAGGTTCTTTTCTCTTATTAGAATTAGAAGATGAGTTATAAATTTCCATGTTTTGCTTTGTGGAAGAAATTGAATTTAAAGTATACAAATTGCCAACTAATGCACCAGAACAGATAATCACTTTATTTCTTTTAATAACTACATCGTTACTAAAGGAAACTGAATATCCATCTAAAAATAGTTTAGAAACTGAAATTAAATTCTTTCTAAAACTGGGTACATAAAGACAATTTCTTAAAACCAAATTCCTATTTCTACTAAAAGATAAGTAGACGTCTCCCACTGCAACAGCTGCCACCTTAGTAGCATTGCCCATGTAGACGGTAATTTCTCCTTCAGATAGTCCGGGTTTCCTGGAACCCCTGCAAGGAATTGCAGACATGATCATGGCTCCCGTATCTACACACCAGGTGCTGGTAGATAACACCGCTAAACATGTTTTAACAACTAGAGTATGAGATATACCTTTGTTTTGGTTCCTACGAGGACAGTCCGCCTTCCAATGTCCTGCCTGCTTGCAGATGAATCCTGTACTCTGAGATTTATTCACTTTCTTTATCGAACCAACTTGTTTCTTCTTCTTCTTCCTTTCGGTTTAGAAGTAGAACCATTTTCAACATAGTGAATTTGAGCATTGTGACGAAATAATCCTTTTGCTGCTTTCTGTCAATAGTTCCGCTAATGAATAAACCCTCTTATTCATATTATAGTTCAAACGGAACTGCTCAAAACTAGCGTTTGGAGGATCATATCGATCCGGGTTTCCCATCAATTTCTCCTCCAAGGATCAGTATCTCGTTCGGATAAGCCATCATCTTTAGGATATGATCCTCAGGAGTACCCTCTTGCATGGTGGTCGCCATTATCTTTCTCATGGCTTCTTGCCTAGAAGCCCTATCCTGATGACCAAAGAGTTCCTTGAGATTGTTCATAATATCATAGGCTGTTGGTAAATCTTGATGTTGATGTTGCAATACATTTGACATTGAAGCCAAAATGTAACACCGCGCCATCTCATCTGCTTACCCATTTCCTATGATATTCAATCTCCTCTTGGGTAGGAGCATCAGGGCACTGCTCAGTCAGTACATATTTATAGCTTTCAGCAGTAAGAACAATATCCAGGTTTCTTTTCCAATCTATGTAGTTTGGTCCAGTAAGTCTATTCTGTTGAAGTATGATGGACAGTGGGTTGAAAGACATCCTAAGAATCACAAATAACTTTTGGTCAGAACTCTAAATTTAGAATAATATTGATTCCTCAAACAATACTATTTTAAATTAACCAACACCTCATAACACCGTGAATTTTGTATGCCACGTTAGTGTGGACGTATACAAATTCAACATTTGTAAAAGGAGGGTTTTAACCCATTAATTTTATTATCTTGCCAACCTAACTTTTGACAAATAAAAATAATAGTTGGTATCATTTGGTCACACAAATAATAGCAGTGACTCCGTTGGGAGGATACTATTAGATGTGTCTAAGTGTATACTATTACTTGACACTAAGTCCATTAATAAGATTATGCCCTTCCGTTGGGGAAGATCACACGCTCTTAATTAACTTCCTATAGTCATCCAAAATAGAAGTCTGTTCTAGTGATCCGCAAACAAGCTCATCCGTTATGGAGGAAGGCACTCGAGCCAACGCAAGCTTGTTTGCATCACTTACAAACCAATAATGGAGACCATGGATTTATTTAAAATCCCTCTCCCACTTAGTTATTTATAAATGAGGAATTTTAACTATGCTAGCCTACTTAAACTTGTAAACTAACATGCACACACAGCACAATATAAAAGCAATAAATAGAAAATTTTAATTTTCAACTATTATGGCTTTTATCTCTAATTGTCCTCCGTGTGTTGTCATCCCAAGCTGCTGCCATATTTGGCCACCGCCACCGGGTCTAGCTGTCGCATCCATCTTGCTCCTAGTTCCGCTGCGCCTCTGGTCCTTAGAAGGTTCCACGCTTTGCAAGATGCGATCCGCGACATAAATAGAATTTTACATTTTTGATCCTATATTCCATAAAAGGAATGTACATGTATCTAGATCAAAAAATAAAATCCTAATAAAAACTAAATACAGCTCCTGCTGTATTTTAATACAATCATGCACACACATTAAATGCCCTTGACATGTCCAAGGGTCCAATCACACACATAATATCTAAAAGCCATAATAGTTGGATCCTGCATCCACAAAGTTAGCACATCCTACTATTATCCTGCCTAAATTATGTATGACAGGTGCATAATTAAACTAAATACCAAATACACAGAGGCAAAACCCTAGCTCTGATACCAATTGTTGGTTGCTACTCAGAAAATCTATAGGTTCCACTGTACAAAAATTTTGTACAAAGATCTGAACCTTTTCCTAGCTACCATGTGTTCTTTTAAATTAAATTTTGGATCGCCTGCGAAACTTAACACGTTTGATCCAAAACTTAATCTATTTGTTCTTTTAGGTTTTGACTTGGATCTCCTGCGGAACTTAACACGTTCGACCCAAGTCTCCTTAAGTTATTAATTTCATTAAATATTAATTTCCATAAAAGGTTCTCAGTACTGACGTGGTGAGGCACATGGCCTTCTTGGATATGGGAGCAACCACCACCGACTAGACAAAACCTTTAATAGAAAGCTAATATTTAATTTCCTAAAATAACTTTAGGTTAACCAAAGAGAACAATCAAATCACAAGGAAAAGAAAAAACAAAAGAACACAACTTCGAAAAAACATATTCGAAATTCTAGAACGTAAGCCTCTTGTATTTGGTATTATTTCCATAAATAACTAGCATGATGCGGAAATAGAAATTACTAGTTATACCTTGTAGAAAAACCTCTTGATCTTCTACCGTATTCCTCTTCTAACCTCGGACGTTGTGTGGGTAACGATCTACCGAGATGAGAAACCACCAACCACCTTCTTCTCCTCCAAGCAAGGTTCGGCCACAAAGGAAGAACTTCACCAAAGAAGAAAATCAAAATACTAACCAAGCTCCAAGAGATGCTAGCTTTCTCTCCTTCTTCTTCTTCTCCAAGTAGTATCCGGCCACCACAAGAACTCCAAGAGAGATGAAGTATTCGGCCACCACAAGAGGAAGAGAGGGAGAGGGTAATGGCCGGCCACAACACCAAGGAAAAAGGGAGAGAAAACAATAGAGGTTGTGTCTCATGAAGGCACCCCTACCCCTTCTTTTATATTCCTTGGCCTAGGCAAATTAGGAAATTCAATTACAATAAAATTTCCATAATTTTTCTTGACATGAATTAATTGAGAAAAATAAAACAAAATTTCCCAATTAACTTGAGATGGCCGGCCACATCATTGGAAACAAAAGAGGACAAGTTTTAATCAACAATTAAAACTTCCTAATTTGTTTCCGAAAATTTTAAAAAATAAAATTTCTCTTTAAAATCTCTTCATGGTTGATAAAAGGAAATTTCTATAATTTTAATTTTATCAACATGTGAATAATTTTTAAAGAAAAAATAAAACATCTCTCCAATCTACAAATAAGGAAAGAGATCTAATCTCTTTCTTTAATCTTTTGTAGATCTTTTACAAGAGAGATATTTTAATTTTAATTCTCTTTAAAATATATCTTCCACATAATAATAAAAATTAAAATTAAATTTCTTTTTAATTTTATTTGGCCGGCCCTACTAGCTTGGGTTCAAGCTAGGGCCGGCCACCCCAAAGTATACCTAGGCTGGGTTCCCAAGCTAGCTTGGCCGACCCCTATTGGGTGGGTATAGAAGGTGGGTATTGGTGGGTATAGAACTCTATAAATAAGAGGCTACGATAGGGACCGAGAGGAGGAATTGGTTTTGGTCTCCCGATAAAATTAAGCATCCCGTGTTCGCCCCGAACACACAACTTAATTTTATCAATGATAATTCATTCCACTAGAGAACTATCATTGAACTACCGCACCAATCCCAAATTACATTTTTGGGCTCCTTCTTATTATGAGTGTGTTAGTCTCCCTGTGTTTAAGATATCGAATGTCCACTAATTAAGTGAGTTACTGACAACTCATTTAATTAATATCTAAGTCCAAGAGTAATACCACTCAACCTTATTGTCATGTCGGACTTAGTCCACCAGCAGGGTTTAACATGACAATCTTTATGAGCTCCTCTTGAGGACATTATCAACCTAGTATCTCTAGGACACAGTTTCCTTCTATAATCAACAACACACACTATAAGTAATACCATTTCCCAACTTATCGGGTTTATTGATTCAACGAACTAAATCTCACCCATTGATAAATTAAAGAAATAAATATCAAATATATGTGCTTGTTATTATATTAGGATTAAGAGCACACACTTCCATAATAACTGAGGTCTTTGTTCCTTTATAAAGTCAGTATAAAAGAAACGACCTCAAATGGTCCTACTCAATACACTCTGAGTGTACTAGTGTAATTATATAGTCAAGATAAACTAATACCTAATTACACTACGACCTGGTTTGTTCCTTTTCCATTTTGGTCGTGAGCTACTGTTTATAATTTATAAGGTACTGATAACATCATCTTCTATATGTGACACCACATACTATGTTATCTACAATATAAATTAAATGAACAACTACAAACAAATGTAGACAATTAGACCAAATGTGATTCTTTATTCATAATAAATGTTTACAAAGCTTAGGCTTTCAGTATACATTCCAACACCTCTTGCTTCTTCTTCATCTTTCTGCACTCTAAAGATTTATGAACGATTCGGTCACAATTGAAACACTTCCTAGAGAATTTCTTCTTACTTATGCCTTCTCTAGGTCCCATCTTGGAAGACTTGGGATTCTTTCGTTTTGAGTTTTGACCGTTCTTAATCACATTGACTTTCATAATAGCCTAAGATAATAACTTTCTCTCTAAACTCTTGTTGTCTTCTTCAATTCGAAGTCTAACAAGGAGTTCTTCCATATTTATTTCCTTCCTCTTATGCTTTAGACATGTTTTCAAGTCCTTCCAACTGGGAGACAACTTCTTAATGATTATTGCCACCTAGAATGTTTCACTCAAAACTATACCTTCCAAGTGAATCTTGTGAAGGAATATCTAAAGCTCCTGGACTTGGCTGATCGCTCACCGTCTTGGAGTCAACCATCTTGTAGTTTAGGAATCGACCCACAATGAATTTCTTTGTTCTCGCATTTTATGTCTTGTACTTCTTGTCTAGGGACTCTCACATCTCTTTCGTCGTTCTCTTTGTGTTGTACATAACATATAGCAAGTTACCAAGGCAATTAAGAATGTTGTTTCGGTATAGGAACTCAGAATAAATCCATGCCCCACTGCACTGATGGTCTAAACATCAACATTCTCAGCATACTTGGGAGGGTCCTCGATCAAGTACCAAGCCAGAGTAAGTGTGGTTAAGTAATAAGAGAATTTTCTACTACCATCTCTTGAAATTCAACTCAGTGAACTTTTATAGCCTTTTCCCATGATTGATTGGAATATTTCTAATTGGGGCAGAGGGGCCTCCATGTGATGAGTCTACTGCACCTCAGCACTTTCTATGGTTATCTCAACAAAACTACTCTGTTTTAAGATTGTTGGATAATTTTGTCGGAGATAGAGGGGAAGTAGTTCTAATTGAAATTGCAGATTAAATCAGACTTATCTATTGAATTGACTTATGTTGATAATCTCATGTTGTCAAGCAAGGAAGGAAGAGCTGTTTGGGATGGCTAAGTTGGATGGAAAATTAGACTGCCTTGTATGCCCGAGTGTAGACTCCCGACTGTTGAGTGCGAGTACAGACTCCCGACTCTCAAGTGTAAACTCTCGACTGCCAACTGTCGACTCTAAGTGTAGACTCCTGAGTCCGAGTGCAGGAAAGAAGATGTCGAGACCTGCTTTCAAATGGTTTCTTTCAAAGAGATTCGTCCTCCTTTGATTGCGCTTTGAGATTATGATAGATGTCTATTTATCAAGATACAATAATAGAATCACGTACACAACTAAGCACTAGTTGCTCGTGATGAACTAAAAAGTATTTGATTACTATCATGGGCAAACCACTAAATGGAAATGCATGGCAAAGAGAAGATTTGGGGGAACGACTGTAGAGAAAAATCTTTGCTATTAACTTTCTCTTTGCTCTTGATCATAACCTCGTTATATAGAAGCTTAGATCCTTACAGTATTTAAAGGTTGAATTAAAGTTATTTACCGCTCATTAACCCATCTGGAGATTACAAATTCTTTATTAATCATCGATTAATATTTTTATTATATTTGAAAAATAAGCAAAAATATTCATATGATAAAATATTGATCCATTCACTTAAATAAATTTTATTTCGATTGATCCAACATTCAATACGTATAAATTATACTCGTACACAACTGACTTCCCTTAGATTTTGGTAAAGATTATACTAGAGTAAAAATGAAAAGACTCTTTCAACAGCTAATATTGAATATTTTTCAACAAAAAGTCATCTATAGTATATACTGTTTTATTTTCTTCCGCATGCATACGAACTTAAGAACTAATGCGGTATTTAACTATGAGAAAATCATTTTTTTACAATACTTATTCATATACATGGGGAAAAAATTTATATGGATATGATGCGCTGAAGAAGTCAAGTAACCTGGTCTCTAGCCAACTGCCGAAAATGTCCAATTGTCATCTCCTACTTTGAATTCAATGACATCCTCATCAAATGATCGAGAACAGACTACTACAGTGTTATTGTTAAGTGTTTTTTATAATAATCTTGGATCAACTATGTATACTAATCCTGATCAATTATTTTGATCCGAGAATAAAATAATTCAAAGATTACTAGTGCACATGAAAACTTACAGAGAGATGTCATTAGGGCCGGCCCTAGATTTTAAAGCCCCTGGTATATAAAAAACTCTTTTAATTTAAATAAAAAAATTTCATCTAAATCGAATGATTTAATTAAGTGTATGCACTAATGTGTAGTATCGATAGGCGAGGGTGACGACACGACGATGCGACAATGGTTACGCTTGATGATAACTATCGGTGTGGGCGAAGAATTTAAGGATGAACTAAAGTAGATTTCAAAAGATTAAGATTTAAAGAGATATAAATAAGAAAAGACTCGTAAATGAGAAACAAAATATCTATTTTATTTTTATTTTTGTATGTATTTTTCTTTTTTCTTGGGAGCACTTTTATAAAATAAAAATTATAATATTTTAAAATTTATAATTAGATTTTTTTATTTTTTTCAATAAATACAGAATTTATTAAATTATCTTTTTAAAAATATATATATACAAAAATTATTTTTAAAAAACAGGGGCTCCAAAGGAAGGTGGAGGCTTGTGCACCGGCCCCACCTTGACAATCCCTAAGCAGAAACATACTTCTGCTCTGCACGCCATACTTCTTGTGTTGCAAAGTAGCTGATAAAGGGCAAATAATGACTAAATATTATACTTTCAAATAAGTAATACATTGTATACGCAACCAAATACGACACAGATTGACAGTAAAGGGATAGCAGAAACATAAGCAAACTTAGAGGAAGGAAATATTTCAACCAAGTGTAGCATCTATGTATTTTCACCAATATCTATATTGTCTTCTTGGCCTCATATAATAGCTTTGTACTTCACTTATGTATGAATTGTGATGGTGTTGCAAGCCATAGTGTTACTACATGGAACTATCAATTAATGCAGTTTCTTCAAGACTATTAGCTTCAAGATCCAAGCAAGTATATAAAAAAGATGAAGTTCCTCCAAGGCTATTAACACCGAGATCTAAGCAAGATGCAGTTACTCCGGGGCCATTAGGATTAGCTTTTGGTTTCTTTGCTCTCATAGCTTCGAGTTCCTCCTCCACTTCCTTCATTGTTGGTCGTTCAGTCCCATTCAGTTTGAGGCACCTCTCTATGAGCCTTGAAAATTTTCCAAGAATTTCTTCTTTTGCTTCCTCTAAAACTAGAGGATCGAGGATCTCAGGAAGTGAATTATCCTTCAATGAAGCAATGAAGTCCATAACTAGGTGTCTCACCTCATTATTTATTTGGTAAGGAATTGCCGTTGTCCCAGTCAAAAGTTCTGCAAGAATAACTCCAAAGCTATAGACATCACTCTTGTCAGTTAATCTTCCTGTTTGATGGTACTCGGGATCTAAGTATCCATAAGTTCCTTGAACAATAGTAGTTACTGAATTTGTATCGCAAGTGACAGCCCTTGAAGCACCAAAATCTGCTAATTTTGCAGTATTTCTTTCATCAAGTAGAATGTTAGATGATTTAACATCTCTATGGAAAATTGTTATGGAAGCTTCTGAGTGTATATAGGATAATGCTCTAGCAACTTCGTAGGCAATCCTTAAACGTTCTTCAAATGATAAAGGCGAGAATTGCTCATGATTAAGAAGATGATCAGAGAGTGTTCCACCTGATATGAACTCAAATACAAGCAAAGGGACTTCAGTTTCTAAGCAACACCCCATGAACTTAACCACATTTCTATGGTTGGTTTGAGAAAGAATGAAGACCTCATTAATGAATTGTCCAAGCTCACATTCATTTGTTATCTTGGGCTTTTTGATGGCCACGATACGTTGATCTGATAAAATTCCTTTGTACACTTTTCCATGACCTCCGCCCCCAACAACTCGAGTTTTATCAAAATAATTGGTAGCTTTTTCCAATTCATCAAGCTCGTAGATCTTCATCCTTTCAGTAACAATTTCATCCAGAGAAGATTGTTCTTTTTTTAGCAAATCTAAATTTTTACTATAGAATTTCTTCTTTCTGTTTTGAAGATTTCTTTTTTTAATAATTCTCCACATCGCTATAATAGCAACCCCAATAAGCACACTGCCTCCGGCACTTGCACTAATAATCATAAGAATGTTTCCTACAATGGCACAAATAACACACATGATTTCAAACATACCTTAAATTTAGCATTATATTATATGCTACAACAATGATAAATGAGTACTAGTCTGAGTTATATATTTAAGCCAAATATGTACGAGCATCAAATCCCCTATGTTTAGTTTGTGTACTTCCTTAGTTTGTACGTAAAATTACATGCTTGAATCTTGTGCTAGATTGTGTGGCTTGTAACTGTAAATGTTTGTAATGACGCCACCCAATTGTTTGAAGGAGAATTCAAATCCTACAGAGGGTTCCTTTTTGAAAGTCGAACGTAACCTAGAGGCAGTTAGTTAATCTCAATTGTTGACTATTGATTAACCTTAGATAGAACTCTAATTCATAGAAATTGAATTACAAGTGTTTTGGCCAAGGATCTTTAATTTCTCAACAAATTTAGCGGCGCTAGTTAGTTTATATGAGCTTTTGTTTCATCGTGTACTCAAATAACACTGGATCACACAACCAAAATTAATGGAAAAAAAAAAAAGAAATGATTAGAAGGAAAGAAATGTTTAATGTTATTTTGATTTAAGAAGAATAAGATATATTGAATTAACTGGAGAGAAAACTTACTCATCCTGGTGTCTTTTGCATTGCATCCGTTGGGTCGATATGGATTCCCACTCTTGCCTGGGGGGCATCTACAAGTTTTGTTCTCAGGACACACCCCATAACAGCCGGGCATATGACATGTACCAACTGTAACAAAATAATAAGAGTATCAAATAAAATCACTTTTGCCACGTTATTACAACCATGTACAATCAAACAAAACGATCAAGGTTACTTTCATTGTTAATTAATTATATATATATTTTTTGAATTGTGTAAATAAATATATTTGTACGTACCCGAACATCCGTCTTCTATGTAAGGATTGCCTTCGTAATAATAATCGCAGTGGCAGTCGTATCCGTGGGAGGATCGGTGACAGTAGCTGTTGAGACTCCGACACGCATAGGTTGTGGGATTGAGCTTAGCTTCGTCGCATGACACATTGGCGATGGTCCAGTCGACGGCGACCGGAACCTGTCCTTGGCCGTCCGACGACGACAAGTTGAAAGATTCCCGATCCACAATGAACGAGTGGCGGCACGAATTTTGTGACGAGAGGACGTTAAATCCGGCGAAGTCGAGGATGAAGTAGGAAGTGAATTGCTGCATTTCATCGGGTAAGGAGTTGATCAGGCAGCATCCGTCGGCGCCAGAGCAAGTATCTTTAAGGTCGACGGAGTCAACGTCGTCGCAGAGACTGGCGCAGGAAAATCCATCTTGAATGTCGGAGGAAGGGATGGCGGTCGACGTGTTGAAGAAGGCGACGACGTTGCAGCCAAAGGCGGCGAAGATGTTGCGCTCACTGGAGAAGCTGAAGGGCGAGCCGGTGAGGTCCATCTCCGTCGAAGTTGTAAGGACTTCATTGGAGTTGTTGTTCTTACGGGAGCAGTCGGGCTTGATTTTCTGGAGTATTGTGGCTTGGGACTTGTTGGGATTGATGTTGAGGAGTTGGATGTCGCCGGAGTAGAGTTTGGAGGAGGAGTTGCAGACGACGTGGAAGCCGGGAAGGAAGCAGCCCTGCTCGATGCCGAAGGGGAAGAGGATGTCGACGTCGCCGCAACGCCTGGTGCAGGTCGACTCTGCACTACTAATTGCTAAGAGCAAAAGAAACAGACAAAACATGCAAATTACATACTTCTTCGTCATCATCATTAATCTCTCTTTCTCTCTTTCTAATTTTGCAGGTAGCAAGCTCGATCGACGTGAGCTAGTCTTATTTCAACATACTTTTTTTTTGGAAATTGATAATAATGATTTCACTTCCACAGTCTCCATCGCTCGCATTATTATATATGCGACTGGAATTGGTCGCGATAAGGATTGCGTGGGTTTTGGTGGTTGGCAGTCGGATGAAGAAGACATGCAAATTTAAGTTCATTTAGCCGACGACTTGCATATGTAAGAGAAAGGAAAGGTGCCATATGCATTTATATTTAGACTTATAATTTTCCCCTGGTTTGGGTGGTTGGTCGCCCCTGGTTTGGGTAGTCTTCTGAGACTACTTCTAACGACTGTTTCCACGGTTATAATTATTAATCATGTTTAAATTTTGAACAAAAAGTCATCTATAAACAGTTTGGCTGTCTGCCATATGATCACGAAATTAACAACCACTGATGAGTGGATGAGGGCCCATCCCAAGAAGGATAGCGGTTACGGTGGAAGTCAAAGTTAAGACAGTTAACGTGTAGATAGTATTGGCCAATTGGACTAACATACCATGGCTGGGGAAAAGGTCCCGGTCCGATCCCGTCTTCGACGTGGGGAGGTGTCAAATGACCGACGCTCATTGGAGCATTGGACGTCGGACGGAGGAGGGAGACATGTGCAGAAATCAGGCCGAGCGGCTAACTCGCTCGGCCTGACAGCAGGACTCGACATTGACAGAGCGGAACTTCAACCGAGTGGAGGTGACACAAGCACAGGGGAGTTACGACTGACCGGACGAGACACAGGATCAATGGAGTTCCAGGCGAGTAGACGTGACGCAGGCATAGTGAAGTTCCGACCAGCGGACGGTACATAGGAACAGCGAAATTTCGGTCGAGTGGCTTTTCGCTCGACCTAACCGTATACTCCCTCTGTTATCCATTAACATCCTTTTGGGAATTAGTACCGCTGACACCGAGCATGGACAACCAGAAGATCGTACGACAGAAACTTCCACTATCACTTCAGAAATATGCTCGGCCTGTTAAAGTATTGTGTCAGAGACACTTTATTGATAAATTTTTTCAAAAAAATTTTGGGAAGCGTGCTCACTTTGGGGAGCGTGCACGCGCGCTACAAGAGTTTTATATAAAGAAGGTCCAAGCATCGGCGGAGGTACACAAGACGAAATAGACATTGTTCTAGCTACTGTTCATTCTTGTTGTTGCTCCACTTCATCATTGGTGACTGACTTAAGCGTCGGAGGACCAACGCCGGGACTCCTTCCCTAGTTTAGCATTGACGTAATCTGTGTTGCAAGTCAGAGCGGAGTCTACAGATGATCAACAAGAGCGTTATATCCTCAACTTTATATTCCATTAACTTTCGGAAGGATCAACTACTAATGCAGCAATTATGGGAGGAAAAAACAAAATAGTTAATAATCCTGGATCAGTTATGCTGATGCTGTGCAATCAGAGAATAAAATAGTTCAAAGATCGCTAGTGCAAATGGAAATTGCAAAGGGAAGCCATATTTGTTGTGGTACAAAGTAACTGATAAAGGGCAAATAATAACTAAATATTAGACTCTCAAATCAGTAGTACATTGTGCAGGCAACCAAATACACACAGACCGACAGTAAAGGAGTAGAGAGACATTAGCAAACTTATCAATATCAAAGACTATTAACGTCGATACCAAAGCAAGTATCGAAAGATGATATTCCTCCAAGACTATCAACACCAAGATCGAAGGTCGTATAAATTGATGCAGTTCCTCTGAGGCCATCAGGATCATCAGGATCAACTTTCAGTTTCTTTTCTCTCATAGCTTCAAGTTCCTCCTCCACTCCCTTCATTGTTGGTCGTTCATTCCCATTCATTTTGAGGCATCTCTCTATGAGCCTTGCAATCTTTTCAAGAATTTCGTCTTTTGCTTCCTCTAAAACTAGAGGATCGAGAATCTCAATAAGTGAATTGCCCTTCAATGAACCTACGAAGTCCATAACTAGGTGCCTCACCTCATTATTTTTTTGATAAGGAATTGCCGTCTTCCCAGTCAAAAGCTCTGCAAGAATTACACCAAAGCTATAGACATCACTCTTGTCTGTTAATCTTCCAGTTTGATGGTACTCAGGATCTAAGTATCCATAAGTTCCTTGAACAATAGTAGTTACTGAATTCTTATCGCAAGTAACAGCCCTCGAAGCACCAAAATCCGCTAGTTTCGCAGTATTTCTTTCATCAAGTAGAATGTTAGATGATTTAACATCTCTGTGGAAAATTGTTACTGAAGCTTCAGAATGTATATAAGATAATGCTCTAGCAACTTCGTAAGCAATTCTTAAACGATCTTCAAATGATAAAGGCGAGAATTGCTCATGATTAAGAAGATGATCAGAGAGTGTTCCACCTGATATGAACTCAAATACAAGCAAAGGGACTTCAGTTTGCAAGCAACACCCCATGAACTTAACCACATTTCTATGGTTTGTTTGAGAAAGAATGAAAACCTCATTAATGAACTGTCCAAGCTCACTTTCGCTTGTTATCTTTGGCTTTTTGATGGCAACTACGCGTTGATCCGATAAAATTCCTTTATATACTTTTCCATGACCTCCACCACCAACAACTCGAGTCTTATCAAAATTATTGGTAGCTTTTTCCAATTCATCTAGCTCATAGATCTTCATCCTTTCAGTAACAATTTCATCGGTAGACGATTGTTCCATTTTTAACAAATCTAAATTTCTACGGTAGAATTTCCTCTTTCTGTTTTGAAGATTTCTTTTTTTCAGAATTCTCAACAACACCAAAACAGTAAAAAGAATAAGCACACACCCTCCAACACTTGCACTTATAATCAAAAAGATGTTTCCTGCAATGCAGACATAACAAAAGTTTCAGACATACTTTAAATTCAACATTATATTCACTAACTCTGAGCCACAATCATAAATGAATACTTGAATCTGGCCTATATTGTCCTAATGATCTCAACATATTTAACCAATCTGTTTGGCCAGGTTCATGAGCTTTGAATTTTAGATCGTCAAGGTTAAGTTTTTGATCCAACCTGTGATGTTTTCATAAACAGCATTATTCTTTTTCTCTTTCTCTACTGTTTAGTCATATTTAAACAACACTTGGTCACATAATCAAAATGAAAAGAAAAAAAAAAAGCAATCAAAAGGAAAGGAATGTTTAATTCTATTTTAATTTTATATAAAAAAATTGAATTAATTAAAGGAAGAGAAAAACTTACTTGCCGGAGTGACTTCTACACCACATCCGATTGGATCAAAAGGATCCCCTCCCATGCCTGGCGGGCAAAAGCATGGCCCGCCCTTAGGACACACTCCGTAACAGTCGGGTCTAGCGCATTTACTAACTGTAATAAAATAAAAAGTATCATGTAAAAATAAATATTTTAAATTAGCATTTGAATATAAAAAACTAATTAAAATGAAATAAAATGATAAAGGGCGACCGAGCATATCCTTTCACGTGATTAAATTATGAAGGAAGGGGAATTCATTTGAGTTGTCTTTTACTGTAATTTGATCTTTGTCGTCGTTCGCAAGCGAACAGTCAAAGATCAAATTAGTCGCAGTCGGATCATACAGCTAGCTAGCTCTAGTCCCTTCATTTTTATTTTGAATATTTTAATTTTCTAAATATTTAATTTGTACCAGAACATCCGTCTTTCTTGTAGGGATTGCCTTTGTAATATTCACTGCAGCTGCAGGTGTATCCTTTGAAGGAGGAATAGGGTTCGTAACACTCGCTGTTCTGACTCCGGCACGCATAGGCGGTGGGATTGAGCTTAGCTTCATGGCACGACGCGTTGGTAATGGTCCAGTCGACGGAGACCGGAACCTGTCCTTGGAACAGCTCAAATAAGTCACGCCCGCTAAGGTCCGACGACGAATTGAAAAAGGACCGAGACACAAGGGTCGAGAAGAGGAACGACGAATTTTGTGACGACAAGCCGCCGCTAAATCCGGCGAAGTCAAGGATCAAGTAGGAAGTTAGTTGCTGCATTTCCCGGGGAATGTTGGTGATCTGGCAGCAGCCGTCGGCGCCGGAGCAAGTACCGTTAAGGTGGATGTAGTTGACGTCGTTGCAGAGAGCGGCGCAGGAATGCCGTTCGTATCCAGTGTCGGAAATTTTGCCGGGGATGGATGTGTTGAAGAAGGCGATGACGTTGCAGCCGAAGGCGGCGAAGATGTTGCGGCTCTCGGGGAAGCGGAAGGGCGAGCCGGTGAGGTTCATCGCCGTTGAGATGTGGACTCCGGTAGTGGAGTTGTTGTTGTTTTGTGGGTCGACGAGTGAGATTTTCTGGAGTATGTGGGCATGAGACTTGTCGGGATTGATGTTGAGGATTTGGATGCCGCCGGAGTAGAGTTTGGAGTTGTTGCAGACGACGTGGAAGCCGGGAAGGAAGCAGTCCGACTCGATGCCAAAGGGGAAGGGGATGTCGACGTTGCCGCAAAGCCTGGTGCATGAGTTGATCGACGAATCTGCTCTACTAATTGCTAAGAGCAAAAGCAACAGAAGACACATGCAAATTACAGACTTCTTCATCATCGTCGTCGTCATCAATCTCCCACTCTCTTCTCTAATTTTCCTGGTAGCTAGCAATTAAGCTCGACGTGAGCTCGATCACTAAATGCAAATAGAAATAAATAAATAAATAAATAGAAAAACCAAGTTTTTTCAAAGAAGAGGATATTTTGGCGTTTGCAGAAAAATCGAACACTAAAATAGGCCTTTTTTTGGGGGGGAAATAATAAATAAATCTTTCATTTCCATAGTCTCCATCATTGACATTTGACACGAGCAATTGGATGACTCGTCAAAACGAACCGAGTGACTTTAGGTGGTTGGCAGTGGAAGGAAGAGGACATGCAAATTGAAGTCCATTGAACAGACGATTTGACTTAGTAAAGAGAAAGGTGCCACATGCATTTAAAGTTCGGCTTATATTTTAATACGATAGCTAAATTTTGGAAATGTCTTCTCGGTCGCCATCCCTGTGACTTGGTGGTTGCGCCGTCGAGACCGGCGTTCGTTGCATCAAAGTGGACTACATACGCGTCTCTTGTCTGATACAAACATGAAAGATATAAAAAAGATGAATTATAAAACACGTCTACCATTAATTCATCTTGATTTTTCAAAAAACGAAATCAAAATGGAATTGAATCTCTTTGATCGGATTCACCAGTTAAATCTCGGCATAAATGGGTAAGATATGATGAAAAAAAGAATAATCAATGCAAACAAATTAAAGAAGGATCAATGCTATAGTAGAACATCTTACAAATAATAAGATTCATAAGGTAACTGATGAAACTAAATATAGAATGTTATGTAGAGACTAAAGCATCAGGGTTACATGAATAACAATATTATTTATAGCTTAAGAAGAGATTATTCAAATTATATATGATAAATGACAAAAAATAATCTAATAAAATATCTTAGTATATTCTATCTAGGTCTTTGTGGATGAGATATCCAAGGTTAAAGTCTAGATACTAGATAGATCTCAAGTAGTGATGTGATGCAGAATCGATGCAAGAGGATTTAAATTTTAATGGTTCATAATTTTTTACTCTGATATCAGAATGAGATATAATTTTTTTAAAAAAATTCGAAACTCAATTACAGACCTAGATTTGTTATAGGATGAAACCCATAATCAGCCTTGATTAGAGTGGTTTGCATTGTTTTAAGGGTTACTACCTTGCACACCATGTTTGGCCATTGTGGATCCTGTCTAGGGAGATCAACCATCCTATATGAATGCAAGTCAATTGTTGTTATGGTCAATGGAGAAATTTACAACCACGAGGAATCAAGAGCCAACCTTAATTCGATCCTCATCACTGTTGGACTGGAAGTGATTGTGAAATTATTTCACACCTTTGTAAAGATTATGGAGATTTAGCCGATTTTGATAAGAGGTGAAAGTTCAGTTGTTAGTAGATTTTATTGATTTCATGCTAGAGAATCTTCCTCTTAAACTATGAAATTATACTATTATGAACACCAGGATTAATTTTTTCAACAAAACTCATCCTTTTTCCGTCCGACTCTTTGGTCTTAAGAATACTAGTTTTAAGAACGAAGGATTACCCTTCTCCGACCCTTACTGCCCAACCGGGGAGTGGATAACTAATGCGTTCCACTTATTGAATAGGTTCTATGGTCGGTCCGTGACCCCTGGATACTGAAAGCGTCCTTGGGGTGATCTCGTAGTTCTTACGAGGTGGAGACGACGAGGTCGGTCCATGGATTTTCTTTCCTTTTGCCACATTTCGCTCAAAGGGTTGAAGGGAGATAGTGCATCAAGCTATTCGCAAGGGTCAACTTGATCCTCTTCCCCAGAGATCCCAGATGAGGGAACCCTAGGGGAGCCATCGACTCCAACTATCAATCATGTATGATCCATATTAGATCTGACCAATTGTCCATCCTACCTCCTTTATGTTCTTGACAGCCTATTTTTTTATCTCAGTAGAATCTTTTAGTGGTATGTTTCGATCCTCTTCTCCATTACTTAAAAAAGTAAGCCCCGGTTAAAAGTATCATGGCCAAGGTTTGAGTAGTTTGATTTTGTCAAAAGTAAGATCAGACAACATCCTATAAATCAAGAGTAAGATCGGACAACACCTTGTGAAAAGCCAAAGCAATATCATATCAGAAAAAAAATAAATAGAGAATTTTTAACCTGAAGCAAGAAAGATATTATTTATATAAAATACGGTAATAAATAAAAATTTAATCATAAGATTTAATAGACGGATAATTTTATTGGAATTCTTAAGAATTTTTAAAAATTTTCTAAGAATTTTTGGGAGTTCGTATGACGAGTTTAAGGGGATCAATTATTGGATCACGAGAAAATCTGTTTAGGTTACCTATTTAAATGAGAAAAAAAATTATTTATTTATTTTTCCTTTTCCTTTGCTTTTTCTTTTCCCCGTCGTGTGCCCTAGCCCTCACCAAACGTCACCCTCTTTTCTTCTCCTCTCTTCTCTTCTTCACCTCTTCGACTCCTCCACTCGACGACGCCGCCGCGACTCTTCTTCTCCCACGCAAATAAAATCCATCGGCCCAGGGAAAAGCCAAGCCCATTCCTATCCCCTTCTCCCAAGCTTTGCCCTAGCCTCTCCGCAGTCCCCGCCTTTCTTTTCTCTGCCCTAGATCTATCTCTCACCGGTGACCCCTTTCTGGTCCTTCCGATCAGAGGCGCTACCTCTGCATAGGACGATCTTCGGCCAAGGGCAGAGAGTTGTGCCCTATCCGTCGTCGTCGAACGGAGCACCGCCGATCACCAGATCTCTACGGCGTGCCCCGTTGTGCCCTAGATTGGGTCCATAGCCGTCGACGCCCCTTTCTGACGCCTCCTTCCTCTCGATCCTTGTAGATCGTCGCACGAGCAGTGGAGATTCGGCCTAGGGCTCATGTTCACCTACACATCTCCTCCCTCTGCATAATTCAGTCGCGTAAGCTCACTTCAACAGCGCTAACCTAGGGTTTCCGACGACCAGATTTGAGGTAGGTTTTCCTCCTAGATCTAGATTTAGGAGTTGGGTGTTATTTTGGCTGAATTGGACAACCAAACTGTGTAGGGCTGTCGTCCTTCTCCTCCTGGTCTCTACCATTGTCGTCGTCGCCCCTCTGCTCCGGTTCACCATCACAACAGACACCTCTGAGTGAAAGTCACTGATTTGTCTTGACTTGTTGCTGGAGCAGCGAACAATCACTGCTGCCATGGTTTTGGGCGCTGTTGATGCTGTTGTACCGCCACCGAGGAGCTATAGGATAACAAAATCTTGTCTCTTATTAGACTTATAGTGGAATTTGTGATAGAACGTGTTAATATGTGGTAGTTTGGTTATTTGGAGAGGTGGTTGGAAGAACAGATATGAGGGGTGTGGTAATTGGGGTTCAAATGTTGGATCTAATCTAAGTTTCGGGTTAGATCCGATTAATGGATGAATTTGGATAAGTGGTAAGGAATTGATGTTAACAAGAGGGATTAGCTAATTGAGTTACATAGTTTCTAATCGGATTAAGATTTTGTTTAGCTATTTTGTTATAATGAAATTTAGCTAAAACTGTATGATTTATTACAAGACTCTGATTCGGGATGAGCACTTTGAAATAGCGATTGTTTAGCTCGATCTACATTTGAGGCGGGTACCATTAACTTATCTTTTGATATTGTCATTCTGATATGCTTAGTAGGTTATAACTTACAATAATAGTTATGTTGATTTCTGTTTGGTATGTCACTACATGATACTTATTGTATGTTTTTTATCTGTTCTACATTTATGTTTTATACCCTCTTGATTATTGCCATATGTATTTATTTTCATGGAGGTAGTGACATATCATGCCTTATTGTGTACTGGACTAGTTATTTGTCATACCATTTACCTTTTTGTACATACTTTATGGATGTGGATATGGTCAGGATTTACATGTTTAGTGTCATGCACCATCTTGCATGATTGCATGCTGAGCGATTGACAACTTCATTATTGTTGAACTCATCTCTAGTTACATGGATCTACACAGACAACCACTCAGGGGTTAGCGGTATATCAGGCAGGGTAAGTGATAGTTTGCTCTGTCAATGCTCCGTTGGTCCACTCATGGGTAGCGTGATGTAGCATAGTAGCACGACAGGGATCTCTCCTCTAGATTGTCTTAGGGAGATGAGAGCATTGAACTCCCCCACTTATGATTTGGGGTAAGAGGATAGGTGTACTCCGACAGCATCCTGTCCACTCGGTCACTCATTAGGAGCAGTGATGGAAGAGTGCATGTCACGCCCCAGAGGAGTCCCTGTCCGAAGAAATTTTGGCAGCACCTCCCCTGTACGGGTGACAATCTGAAGCATTTCTACAGGCATAATATACATCAGCCACAGCCGGCTGGAATATACACACAACCACGCAGTTATATATATATCATCAACCCACACGGCTAGAACAAAAGCAACACAACAAAAATGACAGAAATCCAATACAAACCAAATAAATCACTGCTAGCCGGCTAGGCTTACACCAGACAACCAAAACAACACTCCGAACACAAAAAAAATTCGGAACACACAAAGCCAAATACACACATCTCATATACCAAGATAAAATAACAAAAAGGCGGAGATATGTCTTCTGATGTGACGTGGGGACCAGCAGTCAGGATGCTCCAAGCGACACCATAAATAACCTGGTACCAGAAAAGATAGTGTCCACGGGAGTGAGTTCAACAACTCAGCGAATACCAATAGACATGCCTAGTAAGATATATCTAACAACAATAAAATATGGAATACAGCTTCCGAATAATATATAGGAAATATACAAAACTGAAAAGTAACCAAGGAAGTTGTACTCACCAGGAACTCCTATCCTGAACTAAAGGGTCATCAAATCGATACGCAGTATGTCTCCTGTATGCATGTCAAACAAATGCATCCACCAAAATGCAGCATATAAGTGCAGCAAACACAAACAAATAAAAGCAATCAATGCATGTGATGACTGCAGACTCTAACATCACCGCTCCCGAGCGATGGATCGAGTGGATGGAATGTCGGAGTACTCCGTCCCGTGACCCCAAATCATAAATGGGGAGCTCAATGCTCTCATCTCCGTGAGACACGACGGGGAGGACATCTCTGCCGGTTACCGAGTCACCGACCAACGGAGCCAAACAGAGTCCACCATCTGCCGGCTACCACTGCTACACTAAATGCCGAGCCAAACAGAAGGCGATTCTTGGCTACCACGAGTCATAAGACCAACTGAGCCAACAGAAATGAGCCGTCACACACCGCCGATATACCACTAAACCATGACTGGGGGTGTGCAGTACATGTAATGGCGATGGACTCAACCATAGTGGAGCCGATAATCGCACAAAGATGCAATCATGATGCATGTCACTACGCATAACAAAACCGATCAACA
The DNA here is from genome assembly GCF_018446385.1 of Zingiber officinale. Classification (NCBI taxonomy): domain Eukaryota; kingdom Viridiplantae; phylum Streptophyta; class Magnoliopsida; order Zingiberales; family Zingiberaceae; genus Zingiber; species Zingiber officinale. Next base: position 128,881,632 of record NC_055992.1, read on the forward strand.
TAACCATATCCATATATACAAAATGGGTCTTGTAAAAGCGATGGTCACATACCAAAATCTAGAATACAAGTCAAATAGAATATCAAAACCTATGTCCCGAACATAATAAGTATGGAATATCCCGATCAACATAGAAAAATCCATATATACATAATATAGGTACCACAGAGTAGGTCAACCCACGGATCTAGGGCATCTGGTCCTCTATGGTATAGCAACCTAGATCCTAAACATATCTCCTTCCATAACATATGTACCAACAATATGCACATATCAAGAATCAAGGTCTAGGTACACGAATCATATATGATATACAAATAGAGGTACACAAGCCAGTCATGGCATAAAACCTAAGTATCAGATAATCTCGATACACATGACTGAAACCAAAAGTCCAGAACCTAGTCCTAACCTCAGTAAAACATGATATGTCACTTATTCTAGAAACTAAGATACTTATGGTAATACAGTACTCATGGCAATAAATCACATGATATAAGCACGGATACGTCACAGGCGATAAATCTAACATGCTATGGATATCAAACAGTGACATACCAAAGACAAACATGTTCATTGCTTGTAGTTATAAAATACTATGCATATCCAATGACAATATCATAAAAGATAAGTCAAGAGGTACCCGCCTCCAATGTAGATCGAGCTAATCAATCTCTATGTCGAAGTGCTCGTCCTGAATCAACATCCTGCAAATCACATGATTATAATTTAGCTAATTACATATGCATCAGTTAGCTAAATCTCAACTCAACCTAATTAGGGAAAACCCAAATCAAGCCATCCATGAATCCTTTAATCTTTCCAAGACACTCCACATTTTATAATCAATCCAATGATTAAACCATTCATAAACTCTTCTATTTATCACGATGTCAATTTAATTAACAATCCATCATAACAAATCATGATACTAATCCCATAATCGTATAAATGATCATGTGACCTTCTACATCAATCAATCAATAAGATTTCCATCATAACTCCACAACAACCAAACATCATCGTCTACAACTAACCAAACCACCACATCTGATAATCCAACCAACAATCATTCATCCTACTCACGTCACACTACTCACATCCAAATGTAGACAAGAATAAAACTTCAAAACTCACCTAAAACCAGATGAATTTCTGTTGACCCACAATTGAATAGATGAAACTGTATGCTACTGGAAACTCAGCCAAAACCAAAGTAAACTCGCTGCACCTTTCCATTCAAACATTCCAAATCAATATCCATAGAACCACAACCAAGAATTCAACTCTAATTCTTGATTAATAACATTTAACTAACAACTTACCTCCTTTAAATCCTCAGTTGATGATACGCTGCTGTAGAAGGTTACTGCCGGAAAAGATGACTTGTACGAACTCTAACAGAAATCCTCGACCCCATAAGAATTGCCACAACTAACAATCTGCAACCCAACACCCCTAGATCAAAATCAACGCTTCCATAACTGAGTATAAAATCAAACCCTCAACCCTTACCTTTCGGTCACATTGCCGGATAAATCTACTTGATCATAAACTTCCTGTCGGACCAAGGATCAAGTCTAGCACCAATCTTGAAATTAGGTTGGCGATTGAAGGTAGGGATCTGATGGTCAGCGGTGCCAAACCGGGGCTAGGGCACGAAGTATGGGAGATCGGGAGAGGGCTCGGCTGTGCTAGGAGGTGTCGGGCGGTGCTAAGCGGCTACGACACAGGCGCTAGGGCACGGCTGTTGTGCTCCCAAATCGCAGCAGAAGAAGGCAATCAGTGTCGGCGCTAGAGCACAGGGGAGGCCGGCAGTGAGGATGGGGCGTCGCTGTGAGGATATGGCGTCGCTGGCGATCCGGTGGAGACAAATCTGAACTAGGTCTCCTCTCCTAGATTCGGTGGACAGCCGTGGAAGAAAACAAGATCTGCGTCGGCGGCGCAGTGCTCAGCGAAGAAGAAAGGCTGAAGAGAAGATGGCCGGTGGCTCGGTGCAGAGAGGAGAGGAAGAGGAGTGGCGTCGGGAAGATCACAGCGTCGGCAGGGAAGAAGAGGGGCGCGCGGCGTCGAAGAGGAAAGGGTTAGGGCACAGTAACGAGGAAAAGAAATTAAATAAATAAATAAAATTTTTCCTCGTTTAAATGGGGTAACCCAAACAGGTTTTCCCGGGCCCCATTTTTATCCCCATTAACTCGTCCATACGAGCTCCGAAAAATTCCAGAAAAATTTCCAAAAATTCTGGAAAATTCCCTCATCATTATTCGTCATTTTTTCGGTATTTTACATTCTCCCCCACTTATAAAAATTTGGTCCCCAAATTTCGTTATCTACCATCAGCAAATACCAACAACAGGTAACGAGTATAAATGATGAACGGTAAATAAAATCACATATCTCAAATGAAAAATGGGGTATCGAGCTCGGATAGTATCCTCGAGCTCCCAAATAACCTCCTCGTCCAAATGATACTGTCATCCGACTTTAACCAGTCGGATAGTCTTGTTCCGCAACTAATACTCTTTCCGGTCAAAAATCTGTACCGGAACCTCCTCGTAGGTCACGTCAAGCTGTACGGGAACTGAGATATCTGTCAGCACATGTGTCGGGTCAGGTACGTATCTCCTCATCATATATACGTGGAATACATTGTGAACGCCTGCCAGAGACAATGGTAGCGTCAGACATTAAGCTACAACTCCAATCCTCTCCAAGATCTGGAAAGGTCCAATATATCGCGGAGCTGGCTTACCTCCAAGGTCAATCCCTTCACCCCTTTCGTGGGTGAAACTCGCAGAAATACCTGGTCGCAAATGGAGAACTCTTAGAGTCTCCGACTCCGGTCAGCATAACACTTCTGGCAGTCATGTGCCTCTGACACTCTCTGTCTAATAGTACGGACCAACTCTGCCTCGTGCTGAGCTCTATAAGATCCCAGCAATTTGGCCTCCCTAACCTCATCCAGAGGGTGGGTGTCCGACAAGGCCTACCATACAACGCTTCAAACGGTGTCATCTGGACAGCCAAATGCAAACCGTTGTTGTAGGCGAATTCTACCAATGGCAAATGGTCCTCCCAACTGCCTTCAAAATCCAATACACAATACTTCAGCAAGTCCTCTAGAGTCTGAATGGTCCGCTGTGACTATCCATATGTCTGAGGATGGAAAACCGTACTGAAACAGAGCTGCGTGCCCAAAGCCTGCTGCAGACTCTGTCAAAAAAACGAGACGTGATCCGGGGTCTCTATCCGAATAATAGTCAACGGAACATCACGTGATCTGATAATCTCCCGGCAAAACAGATCTACCAATCGATTCAGGAAATCAGTCTTCCGGATCGCTAACGAGTGCGCGGATTTGGTTAATCGATCAACGATTACTCAAATCGTGTCATGACCTCGTCGTGTCCTCGACAAACCTACCACAAAGTCCATAGTAATGTGTTCTCATTTCCACTCGGGAATAGGAATCTGCTGAAATAAACCGACAGGTCTCTGGTACTCATATTTCACCTGCTAACAAACCAGACATCTCGCTACAAATTTCGCGATGTCTTTCTTCATACCGTTCCACCAATAAGAACGTCTCAAATCTCGGTACATACGATTACCGCCTGGGTGGATCGTAAATTGAGAGCGATGAGCCTCCGGAAGTAACTTCTATAAGACCGGATGAGACTGAAATACGCAAAATCTATCTCGAAAGTGTATAACACCCTCCTCGTCTCATGTGAACTCGGTCTGCTGCCCGGAAGCTATCTAGCTGTAAATAAATTGCAAATACTGATCAGCAGCCTAGGGCTCTCGGATCCTCGTCCTGATCGACGACTAAGCAGCCACGGTAACAAGAATACGCTGCTCTGTCTGTCCCTTTTACTCGAGGCCCAATTCGGAGAATTCCTGTACCAAGTCTGTGACCACAACTCGGTGGCAAGCTAGAGTCTCTCTGGACTTCCGACTAAGTGTCTCGGCAACCACATTAGCTCTCCCCGGCAATAGCTAATGGTACAATCATAATCCTTCAAGAACTCCATCCATCTCCTCTGTCGGAGATTAAGTTCCTTTTAAGTAAACAGATATTTGAGATTCTTATGGTCAGTGAGAATCTCAAATGTAACGCCATATAAATAATGTCGCCAAATCTTCATGGCAAAATAATGGCGACTAGCTACAGATCATATACAGGGTAGTTCTTCTCATGCTCCTTCAACCGACGAGAAGCATAGGAGACTACTCTATCGTGCTGCATCAGAACAGCGCTCAAACCCTGAATAGATGCGTCGGTGTAGAGGACATATCCGTCCTCTCCAGAAAGTAAAACCAAAACTGAAGTCGATACTAATCTCCGCTTCAGCTCTTGGAAGCTGGTCTCGTAGTCCTCGGATCACATGAACTTCACGCCTTTCCTGGTCAGGCGTGTCAGTGACATAGCTAACCGTGAGAAACCCTCAACGTATCTCCGGAAATATCGAGCCAACAAAGGAAGTTGCGAGCCTCTTCTATAGACTTCGTTTACTCCCAACGGTAACAACCTCGATCTCCTGTGGAACCACAGTATACTCCTACTGGTCATCATGTGTCTCAAACATCTCACAGAAGACACCCAAAACATGCACTACTGATCGTCGCATATAGATGTTTCCGTCAAAACATCTCTAGAACTATGCGAAGATGGTGTGCATGACTCACCTCAGATCCGAAATAGATCACAATATCGTCAACAAGACAATGGAAACCGATCCAAACATCCTAGGGATACCCAAATCATCGAGTCCATGCTAACATCTAGGGCACCGCAAGCCATAATGGTAAAACCAAGACACAAAATGTCCGTATCACAGACATTCCTAACCATAAGATCCTCAACAATAAACAGATCTGATCACCAACTAATAACATATCACCATAGAATAGATCCTCCAGTGTGAGAGCAACGCTCCATCACACGAAATACCACATATGTGAGAGCAACGCTCTACTACAAGAAATCCTCCATATGTGGGAGCAACGCTCCACCACAAAATAATCTGAAATATGTATCTATAATAAGCATGGGAGCAATGCTCCGCTACAAGAAACCCGAAATATGTGGGAGCAACGCTCCACCACAACAAACAATAATATGTGGGAGCTACGCTCCACCACAAACGATCCATAACATGTGTGGGAGCAACGCTCCACCACAACCAATACATAATTGCCCAAGGCACCTAACTATCCAGCTAGAGACTGCACGAGATCTCTCTACCATAGATCACTGTGGGTAACCTAGGGTATAACCACCCAGTAAACAAATCAAATCCATAGTCAACTCCATCATCATCCTAGTGGGTCGGTCACCCACTAATAGGAGAATTAATTGACAGGATAATACAACTAATGTATTAATATAGACATTTAACATTCTACATTCCATATAAGTAGAATCATCATGATGCTACCAATCATAGACCCGACACACGTGCACACACAACATAGGTATGATCAACATAATTCTTTAATTATTATACATCAAACACACACACAACTCAGGCATATTCAGTATGATACCTCCAACAATACATACCGAATACGTGTGCAAAAATCAACGTAGGTATAATCGGCAATACACCTCAAATAATACTCACAACATATACCAAATGAGTATAATCACTTAATACTTCCAATAAAGCATACTAAACCCAGGTGCACTCACATATCAAACATAAGCCACAAGATACCTCCAATAAAACACTCAAACACATGTGCACATATCACGACACAGATTAAATTGATAAGATATCTCCAATAAAACACATGTGCACATTTCACCACATAGATTTAATCGACAAAATACCTCCAATAAACCAATCAGACCACTCGGGTATAATCTACTAGAAACTCACAGTAATCATAACTGGAAAAGTATGCACCCACTACATGCAATTAGACCGTCCATCAAAACGCTCCTACAACCCGTAATAATCATATGTACACACTACATAGATATGCAGAATCAGCATATTTAATCCAATCAACCTGACATTCAGAAACGGCAGGGTCACCTTCTAAGTTATCCAACTAGATACATACCGTCAAAAAATTAAAGTACCCATAGAATAGGATACATCAATCCTCTATAATCTGACCAAAATCGACAATGATATACGATCAACTCAGTCTTTTCCACGTCAGTACCAAAACATGTACTCAAATGTGCTCTAGAAACCAAACTAAGCACAAACAACCCAAAGATTCACATCGGACCAATAAAGTTAATCGGTCATCTACTAACTAATCAAGAATACCTTAATCCTCCACAAACCACTAAGGTATATCAATCCACGACTACCCAAGTCGACAAACGTAAATCAGTCTTCTATTGACCGATCTAACAAGAGTAAATCAATATTTACTGATAAAATTACTAAGATAAAATGGTATACTACTGGCTAGGTCAACATGAAGATGTAGATACTATCCACTACATAGCTAATAATAACAGAGGCTAGTATATGCCTCGATCTTCTAACCAACTAACCGTGACAGAAGCTAAAACTACTGGGGTATGATATGAAAAATCACCAGACACTGTAATCCTTGATCTCTATTCCGATCTACATGATCAGTGGTTTACCTAACACATAAAATATATGATATAGCAACTAGACAGGTACCAATAAATAATGCTAATACAGGTCATAAACTGTAACAGTGAACAGGACATATACTAACAAAAAGGTAGGACAACAGTATACCAACATACCTCCTATAGCTTGGAGATGTCCTGCTGCTGCCAGGTCCCAAAATCCGAAAAGTCACATCGAGAAGACCAAAACACAAAATCCGAAACACCGGAAAAAATAAGACACGTAAGTCGATCTCTGATACCAAATAAATTGATATAAGATAAATCTCGAAAATCCAGAACACATAGGAAGTATCGTATACCTGCTCTTATACCACTAAATTGTCATGCCCCAGAGGAGTCCCTGTCCGAAGAAATTTTGGCAGCACCTCCCCTGTACGGGTGACAATCTGAAGCATTTCTACAGGCATAATATACATCAGCCACATGCGGCTGGAATATACACACAACCACGCAGTTATATATATATCATCAGCCCACACGGCTGGAACAAAACCAACACAACGAAAATGACAGAAATCCAATACAAACCAAATAAATCACTGCTAGCCGGCTAGGCTTACACCAGACAACCAAAACAACACTCCGAACATAAAAAAAAATCGGAACACACAAAGCCAAATACACACATCTCATATACCAAGATAAAATAACAAAAAGACGGAGATATGTCTTCTGATGTGACGTGGGGACCAGCAGTCAGGATGCTCCAAGCGACACCATAAATAACCTGGTACCTGAAAAGATAGTGTCCACGGGGGTGAGTTCAACAACTCAGTGAATACCAATAGACATGCCTAGTAAGATATATCTAACAGCAATAAAACATGGAATACAGCTTCCGAATAATATATAGGAAATATACAAAACTGAAAAGTAACCAAGGAAGCTGTACTCACCAGGAACTCCTATCCTGAACTAAAGGGTCATCAAATCGATACGCAGTATGTCTCCTGTATGCATGTCAAACAAATGCATCCACCAAAATGCAGCATATAAGTGCAGCAAACACAAACAAATAAAAGCAATCAATGCATGTGATGACCGTGCACTCTAACATCACTGCTCCTGAACAGTGACCGAGTGGACGGAATGCTGTCGGAGTACTCCTGTCCTGTGACCCCAAATCATAAATGGGGGAGCTCAATGCTCTCATCTCCCGGTACACGATGACGGGGAGGACATCTCTGCCGGCTACCACGATGAGTCACCTGACCAACGGAGCCAAACAGAGTCCACCATCTGCCGGCTACCACGCTGCTACACTAAATGCCAGCGGAGCCAAACAGAGCGAAACTGACTGCCGGCTACCACGCTGAGTCATAAGACCAACGGAGCCAAACAGCAGAACCGCCACACACCTGCCTGATATATACCACTAAACCATGAGTGGGGGTGTGTGCAGTACATGTAACTGGCGATGGACTCAACCATAGTGGAGCCGACAATCGCACAACATGCAATCATGATGCATGTCACTATGCATAACAAAAACTGATCAACATAACCATATCCATATATACAAAATGGGTACTGTAAAAGCGATGATCACATACCAAAATCTAGAATACACAGGTCAAATAGAATATCAAAAACCTATGTCCTGAACATAATAAGTATGGAATATCCTGATCAGCATAGAAAAATTCATATATACATAATATAGGTACCACAGTATCAGTAGGTCAACCCACGGATCTAGGGCATACAGGTTCTCTATGGTATAGCAACCTAGATCCTAAACATATCTCCTTCCATAACATATGTACCAACAATATGCACATATCAAGAATCAAGGTCTAGGTACACGAATCATATATGATATACAAATAGAGGTACACAAGCTAGTCATGGCATAAAACCTAAGTATCAGATAATCTCGATACACATGACTGAAACCAAAAGTCTAGAACCTAGTCCTAACCTCAGTAAAACATGGTATGTCACTTATTCTAGAAACTAAGATACTTATGGTAATACAGTACTCATGGCAATAAATCACATGATATAAGCACGGATACGTCACAGGCGATAAACCTAACATGCTATGGATATCAAACAGTAACATACCAAAGACAAACATGTTCATTGCTTGTAGTTATAAAATACTATGCATATCCAATGACAATATCATAAAAGATAAGTCAAGAGGTACCCGCCTCCAATGTAGATCGAGCTAATCAACCTCTATGTCGAAGTGCTCGTCCCGAATCAACATCCTGCAAATCACATGATTATAATTTAGCTAATTACATATGCATCAGTTAGCTAAATCTCAACTCAACCTAATTAGGGAAAACCCAAATCAAACCATCCATGAATCCTTTAATCTTTCCAAGACACTCCACATTTTATAATCAATACAATGATTAAACCATTCATAAACTCTTCTATTTATCACGATGTCAATTTAATTAACAATCCATCATAACAAATCATGATACTAATCCCATAATCGTATAAATGATCATGTGACCTTCTACATCAATCAATCAATAAGATTTCCATCATAACTCCACAACAACCAAACATCATCGTCTACAACTAACCAAACCACCACATCTGATAATCCAACCAACAATCATTCATCCTACCCACATCACACTACTCATATCCAAATGTAGACAAGAATAAAACTTCAAAACTCACCTAAAACCAGATGAATTTCTGTTGACCCACAATTGAATAGATGAATCTGTATGCTGCTGGAAACTCAGCCAAAACCAAAGTAAACCCGCTGCACCTTTCCATTCAAACATTCCAAATCAATATCCATAGAACCACAACCAAGAATTCAACTCTAATTCTTGATTAATAACATTTAACTAACAACTTACCTCCTTTAAATCCTCAGCTGATGATACGCTGCTGTAGAAGGTTGCTGCCGGAAAAGATGACTTGTACGAACTCTAACAGAAATCCTCGACCCCATAAGAATTGCCACAACTAACAATCTGCAACCCAACACCCCTAGATCAAAATCAACGCTTCCATAACTGAGCATAAAATCAAACCCTCAACCCTTACCTTTCGGTCACATTGCCGGATAAATCTACTTGATCAGAAACTTCCTGTCGGACCAAGGATCAAGTCTAGCACCAATCTTGAAATTAGGTTGGCGATTGAAGGTAGGGATCTGATGGTCAGCGGTGCCAAACCGGGGCTAGGGCACGAAGTATGGGAGATCGGGAGAGGGCTCGGCTGTGCCAGGAGGTGTCGGGCGGTGCTAAGCGGCTACGGCACAGGCGCTAGGGCACGGCTGTTGTGCTCCCAAATCGCAGCAGAAGAAGGCAATCAGTGCCGGCGCTAGAGCACAGGGGAGGCCGGCAGTGAGGATGGGGCGTCGCTGTGAGGATATGGCGTCGCTGGCGATCCGGTGGAGACAAATCTGAACTAGGTCTCCTCTCCTAGATTCGGTGGACAGCCGTAGAAGAAAACAAGATCTGCGTCGGCGGCGCAGTGCTCAGCGAAGAAGAAAGGCTGAAGAGAAGATGGCCGGTGGCTCGGTGCAGAGAGGAGAGGAAGAGGAGTGGCGTCGGGAAGATCACAGCGTCGGCAGGGAAGAAGAGGGGCGCGCGGCGTCGAAGAGGAAAGGGTTAGGGCACAGTAACGAGGAAAAGAAATTAAATAAATAAATAAATATTTTCCTCGTTTAAATGGGGTAACCCAAATAGGCTTTCCCGGGCCCCGTTTTTATCCCCATTAACTCGTCCATACGAGCTCCGAAAAATTCCAGAAAAATTTTCAAAAATTTCGGAAAATTCCCTCATCATTATTCGTCATTTTTTCGGTATTTTACAGTGCACAATTATCATAGCCCTACCCACTCGGTCTCACCATCGTGTGTGAGATGGTTGACTAACGTCAAGGGTAACCATGTCATTTACATCATATGCATGGATTACATTTATTACTTGGGTTTGCTGCACTATATTTGCTGCATATTTGGTGGATGCATATGATTGACATGTATACAGATGATATTTTGTATCTGGTCTGACAAGCCTTATTATCCTGATAGGAGGCTCCGGTGAGTACAACTTCTCCCATTTCCTTCAATTTTGTATTTTTCATTATTATTCCAGGAGATTGTACGCATAACTGTTACTATTGATTATTTCTTACTGTGCATGTCAACTTGGTATCCGCTGAGTTCTTGGACTCACCTCGTGGTTTTATTTTCCTATTTCAGGTTGATACTGTCAGGAGATTCCAATCACTAGTCCCCCACCACTTGTCGTAACGGGTTCACATATTTTGGGTTTTTTTTTTGTTTACTTGTTACATTTTATATACTTGTGATGTATAACTGTACTCGTGGATTTTTATTGAGTTTTGGTCTACTGTCTTATTTTCTGTTGTGTTGGATTTTTGTTGTGGGTTTAAGTTTTTCGTCGTATTAGTGGAGTAGGTTTTATTTAAATAAACTGCATAGTTGTATTAGCCAGAGGCTGAGTTAATATAAACTACGTGGATTATTAGATATTTTTATTGTTGTTGTTTCGACCGTGTTGGTCGGGGCTTATGTACCCGGGGGGCTTTGTAGTAATGTTTTCGATTGTCACCGGTATAGGAGAGATGCTGTCGAAATTTCCTTTGTCAGGGACTCCCCGGAGCGAGACAATTTAGAAGATTACTAAAATTAAACAATCAATTGCGGAGAAACAACTAAACGAGTTCTGACTTGAAGTTTGACGATGTAAAAGTCGAGTAAACTCAGAAACATTATGTAGAAAAACAATCATAGTCATCAGGTACACATTAGTAACTCAGTTCCGGAGTAGGGAAAGTTACAAACACAAAATTATGGCTATCTATACAACAAAATGATCAACTGCCTTGATGGAGGATGAACAAAATGTTTGAATGTTACTTTAGGAGCTACAAAATTTTATATTATTTGGGGCAATCAATATTCCTGCTTTACCCTATGAAACTCGACAATAACAATAATCAACAACTAAACATTTATTCTACTACATGGGGTTTGCTAGAAACTCTCATGATACAAGTGTGAAGATATTTCCTGAAAACTTATTAACGTCACAATATTCTTTAATAATGAAACGAATACAATTTTATAACATGATCCGGTGGTAAGAATCCGGAACCCCATAACGAGGGGTCAACGCCACGGGGACGTCAAAGGGCCCAGTGGCTCGCCGGAGAAGGACGAGCCGACCGGATTTGGAAGAAAAGGACATCCGGTAGTAAAAGGCACCCTGGTAAGGACCAGGGTTCCGACGCTCAATGAAACAGTACATAATGACCGAGTGGAGGGACGTGCCGCCCGGCCGACGCAGGGAATTAAGGCCGTCCGGACGCCGTTATTCGCCCGGTCGGCCGGACGGGCGGTGGGTAAAGGAAGGGAACACCCTCTGACAGCCGTCAATTCGCATGGCTACGTCATACTCCTAGTCTGGTAACGGGGTGTCCTGTTGTCCCATCGAAGACATGCTCGGACTGTAGCAGTATGGTGTCAGGTAAGCTCTCTGACAAGTGCATACCGAAGTATGGGTTGCTGACACGTCTACACCTCGATGAACGTGCATTAGTTCTCTCCTCGCTCTATAAATAGAGCCTCTTACTTCGCCGCAGGTACGCGCAAGAAACATCTCTGGAGCCACCCTTTTACACTGTTTGCTTGCCTGACTTGAGCGTCGGAGGGTCACCGCCGGGAACCTTTCCCGGCCCGACTTCTGTGCAGGTTCGCCGGAGCTTCGCGTGACCCGACGAAAGCCTACGTCATCGACTAGAAGCGCCCCACGTGCCCAGCGTCCTTTGGTTCGACGATTCGGACAGGATCAATTTGGCGCCGTCTGTGGGAACGCTCCTGCATCCGATCGGAAACAATGGACGAAGCTGGACGACAACACATGGTGACGCTTTCAAACGAGGAACTCGACGCTCTGATCGAGACAAGGGCCGCCAAGCTCGTAGAGCAAAAACAGAAAGCAGCATCCGAGCGGCCAGAGCAGCAAGCAACATCAGCATCTGGTGGCCGAGCGGAAGCACCACCTGCCACCGTCGCATTTCATCGGGCCCTGTTCCGCACCCCTGAAGCCGTACCAACTCACAGAGATAGGGTGTCTTCTTCGGATGAAATGCCTAGACGAGATGACAGGAAGGGGAAAGCCCCCCGAGCGGACGCCTCGCCCGAGCGGATCAATCGCCAATTTTCAGAGGCTATTCTACGAGACCCTTTGCCCAAGCACTACATGCCTCCGACGATCGGCGAGTATAATGGGACAACCGACCCAGACGATCACCTGGGTAAGTTTGATAATACGGCAACCCTCCATCAATACACAGATGGAGTAAAGTGCCGAGTTTTTCTCACCACTCTCTCGGGATCGGCTCAACGGTGGTTCCGGAGGCTGCCGGACGGATCCATCACCAGCTTCAAGGACTTCCAGACGGCCTTCCTCCACCACTTCGCCAGTAGTCGGCGCTATTAAAAAACGAGCGTGAGCCTGTTCGCCATCAAGCAAGAGGCCCAGGAATCGCTTCGAGCTTACATCCAGCGATTCAACCAAGTAGCGATGGGCATTCCAACGGCCACCTCGGAAACCATGATGAACGCCTTCACACAAGGCCTAGTGGATGGAGATTTCTTCCGATCGCTCATCCGAAAGCCACCCCGGGATTATGATCACATGCTATTCGGGCTAACGAGTACATCAACGTGGAAGAAGCACAGGCGGCCAGGAAAAAAGAAACTCCAGCCGAGCGGCCTACTCAGTCCGAACGGAAACAACATACCGCTCAGCAGCTGCCCAGAGGGCCAAGGGTTGAAGCAATCCGATCCCCCCACGTCAAGTCACATGTGCAAGAGGTAGCCGCTGCTCGGCCCAAGCCAAAAAAGAGATGGACCCCAATGTTCTGCTCCTTCCACCGCACAGATACGCACAACACAAGGGATTGTCGAAGTCTTCCCTTCGTGGCTCATCCTGTACCTCGGAATGCTGGACGGCGGTCTCCCTCAGTCGACAGGCGACAGAGAACTCAGGAAGCCGATCGGACGCAAGCTGACAGGCCACAGCAACAATATCCCGATCGACATCGTTCTCCAAGGCAAGAGAATCGCCGAGCGTCCAGAGAACGGTCTCGACCGTCCGTTCGGGAAGAAGAAAATAGAAGCAATACTTCCTGAGGCGAGATCAACGTTATTGCTGGCGGGCCGACCGGAGGAGACTCCAACCGAGCTAGAAAGGCAAGCGCCGGTAGCTCCAGATTCATGCAGTCGGCTGTAGCCGAGAACGAGCGGAAGGACCCGAAATTAGTTTCGGGCCCGGGGACTTGGAAGGAGTTGAAGTACCCCACGACGATGCTCTGCTCGTCAAAGCGGTAATAGCCAATTACACTATTCACCGTGTATTTGTTGACACAGGGAGCTCAGTCAACATCATATTCAAGAGGGCGTTCGATCAGCTGCAAATTGATCGAGCCGAGCTGCTACCTATGATGACTCCGCTCTACGGGTTCACGGGTAACGAAGTCCAGCTGGTCGGCTAGATCCAGCTTGCTACCTCGCTGGGAGAAGAGCCGCTCAGGAGGACGAGAACAATAAACTTCGTGGTGGTTGACTCTCCCTCGTCCTACAACGTCATTTTGGGACGACCGGCGCTTAGCGAATTCCGGGCGGTTGTCTCAACTTTTCATCAGAAGATCAAGTTCCCCGTGGAGGACCAAGTGGGAGAAGTACGAGGAGACCAGCTAGCAGCTCGGCGATGTTACATCGAGATGGTCCGAGCAGAGGCTAATTCTGCTCGGAAAACGCCCCGGGTCGAGGTAAACGCCATCACCGAAAAGCCACCCACTTTAATTTATGAGGAAAAAGAGGAAGTGCAGATTCATCCAACCCGGTTGGAGGCCACAACCTTTATTGCGTCCGATCTGGGGGAGAAGCAGAAAGAGGAGCTGATCCAATGCCTCAGAAGAAATCATGATGTCTTCGTCTGGTCGACACATGAGCTGCCCGGAATTTCGCCGACCATCGTGCAGCACAAATTACATGTCCGATCGGACGCTCGGTCGGTCAAGCAAAGAAAAAGAGATTTCAGCACTGAGCAGAATGCCATCATCCGGGCGGAGGTGGAAAAGCTTCTGGAAGCCGGTCATATACGCGAGGTGCAGTTCCCGAGCTGGCTGGCGAACGTAGTATTAGTCTCCAAGTCGGGCAACAAATGGAGAGTGTGCGTAGATTTTCGGGATCTTAACAAGGCTTGCCCGAAAGATTTTTATCCTCTGCCCCGGATAGATCAGCTGGTGGACTCTACGGCCGGCTGCGAATTGATCTGCATGCTCGACGCCTACCAGGGCTATCACCAAGTGCCGCTCGCCAGTGAAGATCAAGAAAAAGTCAGCTTCGTGACGGCCGACGGCACTTATTGCTATAATGTGATGCCGTTCGGACTGAAGAATGCTGGAGCCACATATCAGCGCTTGATGAATAAGGTATTCAGAGAGCAGATCGGGCGGAACCTAGAAGTTTATGTGGACGACATTCTAATTAAGTCCGTCCGGGCGGCCGACCTCTTCAAGGATATGGAAGAAACCTTCCGAACGCTACGCAGGTATGGAGTCAAGCTGAATCCTCAGAAGTGCCTGTTCGGAGCGAAAGGAGGACGTTTCTTGGGATACATAGTGACCGAGCGGGGCATCGAAGACAATCCCAACAAGGTGAAAGCTCTACAAGATATGCCACCGCCAAGAAATGCAAGGGAAGTGCAGCGTTTGACCGGTCGGATAACCGCTCTGTCCAGATTCATCTCCAAAACCGCCGACCGGAGCCTCCCTTTCTTCAAAATTTTGCGCAAGGCCACTAAGTTTCAATGGGATGAAAAATGCGATCGGGCGTTCGAAGACTTGAAGATGTATCTGAACTCTCTCCCGGTATTAGCCAAACCGACGGCGGGTGAGCCACTTTATATGTATTTGTCTTCAACCGAGCATGCGATCGGCTCAGCTTTAGTAAGGTCGAGCGGAGAAGAGCCTGTATATTTTCTTAGTCACATTTTAAAAGACGCTGAATCTCGCTACACTGGGCTCGAAAAGCTAGCGTTCGCTTTGGTCCTCGCTGCTCGGCGCCTTCGCCCATACTTCCTGGCGCACACAATCGTTGTCAAAACCAATAGCCCGCTCGGACGTGTGCTACTGAATCCAGAGGCATCCGGACGGCTCATCAAATGGACGACAGAGCTGAGTGAATTTGACATCCAACATCAGCCCCGCTCGGCTATCAAAGCTCAATCCTTGGCCGATTTTGTGACTGAGGTGCAAAGGCCGGAGCCGGAAGCTATGTGGAGAATATATATAGATGGATCATCCACTCGGCTCGGAAGCAGGATCGGAATATTGCTGCTCTCTCCTCAAGAAGAAAAGATGCACTTATCCGTCCGGTTGGATTACAAAGCTACCAACAATGAGGCAGAGTATGAGGCCCTCATAGCTGGCTTGCAGACTGCCCGGCATGTGGGAGCCGGTCGGGTAATCCTCCACTCGGATTCACAATTGGCTGCTCAGCAGCTCTCTGGCACCTTCGAAATCAATAGCGCTCGGCTCAAGCTCTACGCTGAAGCCTTTGAGAAGCTCAAAACTGATTTTAAAGAAGTTGTTGTCCATAAGATACCCAGAGCAGAAAATCAAGCAGCCGATGAACTGGCCAAGCTCGCGAGCTCAATAACGCCAGTCACCATTCAGCAGCCAATTGAAAAAGTACTGTTGGTAGCGCACGTCGACCGAATGGAGGGCCTTACATTTCCAAGCGATTGGCGGACACCCATCATAGAATTCCTCCGCTCGGGCGCCGCACCATCCAATGCGTATGAAGCCCGGTTGCTAAGAAGGAGGGCCGGTCGATTCACACTTATCGGCGATCAGCTTTACAAGAAAGCTTTCTCGCGCCCATTGTTGAAATGCGTGAGCTCGGAGGACTCGGTTTACATCCTCCAGGAAGTGCATCAAGGATCATGTGGAGGGCATCCGGGCGGACGCTCGTTAGCCAAGAAGATCCTCTTGGCCGTGTATTTTTGGCCAACTTTACAAGCAGACGCCGCTCGGACAGTATCTACATGCCTTTCGTGCCAGAAATATCACAACTTCTCCCACCGACCGGCCGAAGAAATGAAGGCATCCACCATTTCATGCCCGTTCGATCAATGGGGAATGGACATTGTCGGTCCGTTTCCGATGGCGACCGGGCAGAGGAAATTTTTGCTAGTGGCGGTCGACTATTTTTCCAAGTGGGTGGAAGCCGAACCGCTGGCGAAGATCACCGAGCAGATGGTCAAAAAATTCATCTGGCAACACATCATCTGTCAGTTCGGCATCCCCCGCCGATTGGTTTCCGACAATGGGCGGCAATTCACAGGCAAGGTGCTAGAGAACTGGTGCAAAAGTTACGGCATCAAGCAACATTTCACGTCCGTGGCCTATCCCCAGAGCAATGGTCAAGCTGAAGTAGCTAATCGGGAAATTCTTCGTATTCTGCGCGCTCGGCTCGACCATTTAGGAGGGAGTTGGCCGGATGAAGTGCCAGGCGTCTTGTGGGCCATCCGAACGACGCCGAAGGAAGGGACGGGCGCCACACCGTTCCATTTGGTGTATGGCGGCAAGGCAGTCATTCCGGTTGAAGTCGGCGTTGAGTCCGTCCGGATCCAGAGCTATGATGAGGGGAACGCCGAGCGGAGGAACATGGAGCTGGATTTGATCAAAGAGGAGCGAGCTAGGGCGTCCGTGCGATTGATGGCATACCGGCAGCGCATGAAGCAAAACTACAACCGCCGAGTAATCCCTAGATCATTCCAGGTCGGCGATCTCGTCTGGAAGAAAGTCAAGCCTGTCGGCGACGTCGGCAAGCTGGAAGCTCCTTGGGCAGGTCCCTTCAAGGTTATTGAAAAACTCCGCTCGGGCGCTTACTACTTGGAGGATGAGGACGAGCGGCAGCTGGATCGACCGTGGAGTGCAAATCATCTCCAGCCCTATCGAGCTGGATGAAAGGTGCACGATTGTAATTTATTCTGGTGTATATGCTAGTCGCCTATGTACTTGTAATACAGGAAGCAAAAAGAGGAAAACGCATTGACCATTCCCTGCCAAACGACTTACTGCGTGAAGACCCCTTGCCGTTCGGCCTGGGCATATAACTTATCCGAGCCAAGCGCTCAAATAACAAGGCCCCGAGCCGATCGGCCTGGAGGTTTATATCCGAGCTAGGAGCTCGAGAACGAAGGCCCCCGAGCCGATCGGCCTGGAGGGTTATATATTTAAACTCGTAAGCGAATGACCCGTGCTGTTCGGCCCGGCATAAATATTGTTCTAGCGCGGGATATGATACGAAGGCCAAGGTCGCTCGGCCTGGTAAGGAGTTAGCCTTGGAAGGCAGACGAGTCCCGTCGTTAAAGATCGAGAGCCGCGCCGACCGGCTATAAATATCCGCGCCGTCGAGCTCCGACGTTAAATATCGAGAGACGAGCCGGCGTCTATAAACGTCCGAGCGGAAGTCCGTCGTTAAAGATCGAGAGCCGCGCCGACCGGCTATAAATATCCGCGCCGTCGAGCTCCGATGTTAAATATCGAGAGACGAGCTGGCGTCTATAAACGTCCGAGCGGAAGGCAGACGAGTCCCGTCATTAAAGATCGAGAGCCGCGCCGACCGGCTATAAATATCCGCGCCGTCGAGCTCCGACGTTAAATATCGAGAGACAAGCCGGCGTCTATAAACGTCCGAGCGGAAGGCCGACGAGTCCCGTCGTTAAAAATCGAGAGCCGCGCCGACCGGCTATAAATATCCGTGCCGTCGAGCTCCGACGTTAAATATCGAGAGACGAGCCGGCGTCTATAAACGTCCGAGCGGCTCGCATGCGAAAATCCAGCGAAAACCTCTTTGAGGTGAGGCGCGAAGCAAAAGATGGTTAATCGGAATGGAGAAGGCAAACAAGCGACGTCTGCGCGCTGAGCGGCTGCTCAGTCGCATGATGAAAGACATTAAAGACAGGTCATGTTTGGCATAGCGAGGTTCCGAGCGGAAGAGTTTTAAAGAACACAGTCGTGATGGGGGAAAAATTTCTTGCTAAAATAAAAAGTGAAAGGAACAGAAGATTATCTATTATGCAAGCCAAAAAAGTCATTACAGAGATAAGCCGGGCCGAACGGCGGGAATACAAAAAAGTTTATAAAAAACGCTCTTCACACATCAAAATCAAAAAGAGCATCGGGGATGGTGTCCATCACGCTCGCTAGATCCTCGGGGGGGATGGTCAGCTCGGCAGGCAGGTGACCTTTGGTCTTCAGATAGCCCACTGCCGCCTTGATCGCCTCCTCGAACGTAAGGGATATCTTGTCGGTGAACTTCTCTCCGAAGTCTTCCGAGCGGAGGAACGCCTTCCTCACTTCTTCCGAGCGGGCCAACTCCCCCTCTTTGTATTCCTTGACCGTGGCGTGAGCGGCGTCACTGGCGGCTTGGAGCTCTTTCAAGTCTCCATCGAATCTTTGGAGATCCGCCGAGCGGCTCTCCTTCTCGATGGCCAGCAAGGCATCCAAGTCTTTGATGCGTTGCTCCAGCCCCCTGATCTCCACCTTCATCCGGTCCATATCATCGATGGCCTGGAGCTTCCGGGTGGTCGCCGTCTTGATATCTTTATCTCGTTGCTTGATCATCGCTTCAAGCCGGACGACCTTGCTCGCCAAATCGTTAGCCCTTTTCCGTTTGGCGTCCAGTAGTTTTTTGGCCTTCTCCAGAGCGGCCGTCAACTGCCCGTTGCCCCCCGCAGCTTTTTTCAACTCGTCCTCCAGTTCGGCCAATCGATCGCTAATAGCGATCTGCTCCACCCAGTTCTGCCGGCAAATGTGCGTAGGTTAAAAACATAATTTGAACATGCTAACCAAGAAAAGCAGAACATACCCCGGTGGCCTGTTGTAGGTTGTTGTCACCAAGCTGCCCGGGAGTCATCTTGGCTATTCGACGCCGAGCATCTATCCAAGCTTGTGCAAGAGGGCCCGTCAGAGTAATCTGCTGCTCGGGGACCACTGGCCGATCAGCAGCAGCCATGTACGCCTCTGAGGGGAGGCGTAGAACAGTCTTTATTAAATTCGGGCCGCTCGGCTCGCTCTGGGAAGTACAGGCCTTGCCGGTGGACGAAGAAGGAAGCTCGCCCAAACGCCTGATACGGCGCAAAGTTCTTGAAGGGCTGGAGGGCGGCACCTCCGAGCTGGCCCTCGGAGAACCCTGAGGGGTCGGGGTACTCTCGAGGGAAACCGTACCGGACAGCACAGGTACATCCGCGCCCCGCTCGGGTTGTGGCTCGTCAAATGTAGAGGCGGGTGCGGAATCCGGTCGTCGACGTTTCCGAGTGCGTAGCGGCACATCATCGGCCGAGCGGTCCTCCACCACAGCTTCGGTAGGAGGTTCTATGCCGCCCGCGGCCTCATCAGGAGGAGCGGGGACGTCTGAAGCTTCAGGGACAGTTGGTGTCCCCGCACCTTCTTCGCCGGCCGGATCAACCGGAGCAAGGCCCCGTTCGGCGGCCTCCTTACTCGTCACCGCCTCAATCTGAGCGGCCTTCAATTTGAGCCTCTCGGTAGCTTTGGCGCGCCACATGACTTCAGCTGCAGAAGCAGAAAATAAATCAGTTAGAACATAATAAAGGGGGAGATAAGGGAACTTACTCATGCTATAGGGCAGATCGACTGGGGTAGAAGACAAGCCGAATATATGCATTACTCCCGGAAGGAGCATCTTGTCAATATGATAGCGCTGACCGACTAGTCGTTCGGCTGCATAGAGATAGTCCGCGTCGCCTCTAAACTTGCCGAGCTCTGATTGCGCAGGCATGGCCGTCTGCCACTTGGTGCGGAAAGTTGGCCGCTCGGGGAAACGTATATAGAAAAAATGCTCCTTCCAATATTTGTTGGAGCTCGGCATATGATCAAAAAGGACGAAGCCTATCCTAGACTGGAAAACAAAGGTACCCCACTCGGCTTGCTTGGGATAGTAGAAGTAGTGGAAAATTTTTGGGGTTAAGGGGATGCCATTCAGTTTGAACAAAACTATCACTCCGCTCAGCAGCCTAATAGAGTTAGGAACCACTTGGCCGAGCGGAATGCGAAAATAGTTACAAACTTCTAAGAAAAACTTAGGGGGTGGAAAACGCAGTCCGGCTAGGAATTGGTCTCGGAAGAAAAGAACAGTGCCGGACGGTGGTTCATGAGGCCGATCGGCCGGCGTGGCTAGCACTATTTGATGGTCGGTCGGCAGGTCGTAAGTCCGAACGAGACGCAATGCGTCTTCCTCGTCAAAACGGCTCTCCATGGTCGTATACCACAGACCCGGAGCGCCGCCGGCCGACTGCGAGGTGCTGGTCATGATCGAAAGACAAGAATGCGGGATAAAAAAGGAGGGTTCAAGCAGAGAATGGAAGGAAACCAACTGAAGGGGACGAATAACAGAAAGAAGAAAACGTCAAGAGTAAGAAAAAGGGTCTTACAAGCGAGGGAGATGGTCAGAATAAGCCGTGTGGTCGTCGGAAAGCCTGAGCACAAGGTTGCCGGCGAAAGAAGAAGCAGCAGGGTGTCTGGAAATGAGGAGGATGAAATGCGGCGAGGAACATGGGTCGGGAGCTTTATATGGACGGCCGCCATTATTGTCCACCGTCCGATCCAGGTCACGGATACCCAAATCATCATCCAGCCGTTCATTTCGAACGGCGGTTGTCCCATCGGAAGTGACGCCACCGCCATACGCTGACAAGCGCACGATCGCCACGTGTCAACTGGATACTGGCCGCATTTAATGAGCTCCCCTTATCGTGCGCAGTGCACGTGATAAATAGTGGGGGGGGGGGGGGAGCATTGGACATGAATTCCGAGAGAAGCACAAGGCACGGGCAAGACACTGCCGAACGGATGAGTATCCTTATGCCTGGCCGAGCGGACTAAGGCAAGGGTCATTGCTCAGTCAGATCGGCAGTCCAGTCAGTCGGACTTCGCCTCCTTCGACTAGACTCGAGGGGGAGGCAAGTGATCCGGTGGTAAGAATACGGAACCCCATAACGAGGGGTCAACGCCACGGGGAGGTCAAAGGGCCCAGTGGCTCGCCGGAGAAGGACGAGCCGACCGGATTTGGAAGAAAAGGACATCCGGTAGTAAAAGGCACCCTGGTAAGGATCAGGGTTCCGACGCTCAATGAAACAGTACATAATGACCGAGTGGAGGGACGTGCCGCCCGACCGACGCAGGGAATTAAGGCCGTCCAGACGCCGTTATTCGCTCGGTCGGCCGGACGGATGTCCCAGTCGGGCGGTGGGTAAAGGAAGGGAACACCCTCTGACAGCCGTCAATTCGCATGGCTACGTCATACTCCTAGTCTGGTAACGGGGTGTCCTGTTGTCCCATCGAAGACATGCTCGGACTGTAGCAGTATGGTGTCAGGTAAGCTCTCTGACAAGTGCATACCGAAGTATGGGTTGCTGACACGTCTACACCTCGGTGAACGTGCATTAGTTCTCTCCTCGCTCTATAAATAGAGCCTCTTACTTTACCGCAGGTACGCGCAAGAAACATCTCTGGAGCCACCCTTTTACACTGTTTGCTTGCCTGACTTGAGCGTCGGAGGGTCACCGCCGGGAACCTTTCCCGGCCCGACTTCTGTGCAGGTTCGCCGGAGCTTCGCGTGACCCGACGAAAGCCTACGTCATCGACTAGAAGCGCCCCACGTGCCCAGCGTCCTTTGGTTCGGCGATTTGGACAGGATCATAACACATGAACCAAAACATGCCAAATCCCCAGTGCAAAACAATTAGTTGGGTGTGATGCTTGTGGTCACTGAATATTAATTTCAATTGATTAAGTGCCTCCAAGACTATTGACATCTTATCTTGTCCGAAATGCGAAAAGACGGTAGACTAAGAACACGACTCTGTAGTTGACATGATGAAGACTCCTCGCTATCTTGCAAAATTAAGAGCATTAATGCTAGGTCGGGAAGAGGTTCCCAACGTTGGCCCTCCGACGCTCAAGTCAGTTCCTGGTTCTATGGAAAATAGTAGACAAACTGTAGCAATGAGCATGTTGAATAGTAAAGCAACGCATACTTCTGCTTATAGATAGAAACTCCTTTTTATAGTGTCACTGTAGCATCTGTGCACGTATCTCAAAGCGTGTACATATTTTCCAAAATGTCCTAAGAAAAGACAAGTCAAAAAGTGTCCATGACATCTTTCCTTAAGCAGACACACAAATCTTTGATGTGACAGACTAAAAGCTCATAAAGTATGATTTGCATGCTAGACATGCTCTATTGTCGACGATACAAACTTCCAAAAGAGTACGATGAAATATATATGTGAGTCCCTCTATAAGCCGATTGGATCCCGCTCGACAGGGACATCCCAGCTCGGTGGTACTGAACAGAGCTATCTTCCTTCACTTGACTTTCTTGTTATCGAAGGGCTACCTTTTGTCAGATCGAGCATGCCGTCCACTCCGTAGGAACGGTGGGTCGAGAGATTAACTGTTTGTCTCTTAATCCAATTGCAAACTTTTAGTGGATGGTTGTTCGGACGATCACGTCTGATCGACATTAGAGGCTCGTTTGGCCAACTTCGCCTGATCTGTGGATCTGAGCTTTTGATTGTTTTGACTTTGACCTTGTTGGAGTGTATACTGAAAGCCTAAGCTTTGTAAACATTCATTATGAATAAAGAATCACATTTGGTCAAATTTTCTACATTTAGTTGTAGTTGTTCAATTAATTTATATTGAAGATAATATAGTATGTGATGTCACATACAGAAGATGATATTATCAGTACCTTATAAATTATAAACAGTAGCTCACGACCAAAATGGAAAGGAACAAACCATTAGAAGGTCGTAGTGTAATTAGGTATCAGTTTATCTTGACTGTATAATTACACTAGTACACTTAGTGTGTATTGAGTAGGACCATTTGAGGTCGTTTCTTTTATACTGACTTTATAAAGAAACAAAGACCTCGGTTATTATGGAAGTGTGTGCTCTTAATCCTGATATAATAACAAGCACATATATTTGATATTTATTTCTTTAATTTATCAATGGGTGAGGTTTAGTTCGATGAATCAATAAGCCCGATAAGTTGGGAAATGATATCACTTATAGTGTGTGTTGTTGATTATAGAAGGAAACTGTGTCCTAGAGATACTAGGTTGATAATGTCCCCAAGAGGAGCTCATAAGGATTGTCATGATAAACCCTGCAGGTGGACTTAGTCCGACATGACGATAAGGTTGAGTGGTACTACTCTTGGACTTAGATATTAATTAAATGAGTTGTCAGTAACTCACTTAATTAGTGGACATTTGATATCTTAAACACAGGAAGACTAACACACTCATAATAAGAAGGAGCCCGAAAATGTAATTTGGGATTGGTGCGGTAGTTCAATGATAGTTCTCTAGTGGAATGAATTATCATTGATAAAATTAAGTTGTGTTCGGGGCGAACACGGGATGCTTAATTTTATCGGGAGACCAAAACCAATTCCTCCTCTCGGTCCCTATCGTAGCCTCTTATTTATAGAGTTCTATACCCACCTATACCCACCTTCTATACCCACTAATAGGGTCGGCCAAGCTAGCTTGGGAACAAGCTAGTGGGGGCCCTAGCTTGAACCCAAGCTAGTGGGGGCCGGCCAAATTAAATTAAAAAAGAAATTTAATTTTAATTTTTATTATGTGGAAGATAAAATTTATTAAAGAGAATTAAAATTAAAATATCTCTCTTGTAAAAGATCTACAAAAGATTAAAGAAAGAGATTAGATCTCTTTCCTTATTTGTAGATTGGTAAGATATTTTATTTTCTCTTTAAAAATTATTCACATGTTGTAAAATTAAAATTATAGAAATTTCCTTTTTATCAACCATGAAGAGATTTGAAGAGAAATTTTATTTTTTAAAATTTCCGGAAACAAATTAGGAAGTTTTAATTGTTGATTAAAACTTGTCCAATTTTGTTTTCATTGATATGGCCGGCCACTTGATTTTATTTGGGGAAATTTTATTTTATTCAATTAAATCAAGTCAAGGAAATTAAGAAAATTTTATTGTAATTAAATTTCCTAATTTGCCTAGGCCAAGGAATATAAAAGAAGGGGTGAGGGTGCCCTCATGAGACACAACATCTATTATTTCTCTCCCTCTTTTGTTCCTTGGTGTGGCCGGCCATCCTCTCCCTTTCTTCCTCTTGTGGTGGCCGAACCTCTCTCTTCCCCTTGGAGCTCTTGTGGTGGCCGGATACTACTTGGAGAAGAAGAAGAAGAAGGAGAGAAAGCTAGCATCTCTTGGAGCTTGGTTAGTATTTTGTTTTTTCTCCTTTGTGAAGTTTTTCCTTTGTGGCCGAACCTTGCTTGGAGGAGAAGAAGGTGGTTGGTGGTTTCTCATCTCGGTAGATCGTTGCCCACACAACGTCCGAGGTTAGAAGAGGAATACTGTAGAAGATCAAGAGGTTTTTCTACAAGGTATAACTAGTAATTTTTATTTCCGCGTCATGCTAGTTATTTATGGAAATAATACCAAATACAAGAGGCTTACGTTCTAGAATTTCGAATATGGTTTTTCGATGCTGTGTTGTTTTGTTTTTTCTTTTCCTTGTGATTTGATTGTTCTCTTTGGTTAACCTAAAGTTATTTTAGGAAATTAAATATTAGCTTTCTATAAAAGGTTTTGTCTAGTCGGTGGTGGTTGCTCCCATATCCAAGAAGGTCATGTGCCTCGCCACGTCAGTACTGGGAACCAATTATGGAAATTAATATTTAATGGAATTAATAACTTAAGGAGACTTGGGTCGAACGTGTAAAGTTCCGCAGGAGATCCAAGTCAAAACCTAAAAGAATAAATAGATTAAGTTTTGGATCAAACGTGTTAAGTTCCGCAGGCGATCCAAAATTTAATTTAAAAGAGCACATGGTAGCTAGGAAAAGGTTCAGACCTTTGTACAAAATTTTTGTACAGTGGAACCTATAAGTTTTCCGAGTAGCAACCAACAGACCTGCATGTCAGCTGCTCTTCCCTGCTTTGACTCATCTTTAGCAGGGCCCCTCTTCATCACCATATCAAATATCAAGATCAAAGTACCTGCCCATTGATGCAATGCCTCCAAGACTACTACTATCATCAAGATCAACTCTGGATTTCCCGTTTGAATTCGAGACACTTCTCAACAAGCTTTGTGATCCTTTCAACGATCTCTTCTTTAGTTTCCTTCATTAAAGCTACAAAATTCATAACTAGGTGTTTCACCTTATTGTTTTTCTGTTAAGGAAATGCAATCTTTCCACTTTTAATGATTCCAAAGCTATAATATCACTCTTCTCAATTAATCTTCCTGGGTTATGGTACTCAGTATTCAATTATCCATAAGTTCTTTGAACAATAGTAGTTATGGATTTTCTTTTTGCAAGTAACAACCCCTGGAGCATCAAAATCTGTTAATTTTTTAACTTTTATTTCCCAAGCTCACTTTCAATTGATTGCAACTACACTATAACCTCCGTCACTATCAATTCAAGTTTTATCAAAGTAATTGACAGTTTTTTTTCTTAATTCATCTAGCTCATAGATCTCCTACTTTCAAAATGCCCAAAACTGAACTTTCACTCTCCATAAATTCAGAATACTCTCGATTTCACTAACTGAATCTTTGAATTTTATAAGTATTTTGTGAACTTATTAGCGACGGATTTTTTTTCCGTCACTAACTTTAGCAATGGAAAAAACTCAGAAAGTTTATTTCTTTCCATCGCTTAATTAGCGATGAAAATAAATTCCGATGTTAATTTTCAATAAAATTTTGATAGCACCTCCTTTAATTGAGTTTTCAATCTTGTTTACATATATCAACGATATCTAACAATGATATCACATCAACAACGATATCAACATCAACAACGATGATACGATGCATAAAAGTGGGGCTCGATAAGGTCAGACAGTCAGAAGTCAAGGGGACGTGACAGTCAGAAGTCAAGAGGATATGGCAGTCAAAGATAGTCAGAAGTCAAAGGAGCGTGACAGTCAGTAGTTAAGGGGGGAAAGAAGGAGTTAAACCGCTTAACGTTATCAACCGCATAATTCCCGATTCGGTGCAGCTAGATCAGGGTCTCAGATCTGAGACATAAGATGCAACCTTGAGTAATGCCTGGTTTGCCTCGACTGGTCGGGTTTCCTCAGCTCGGTCTGCATAGCCAGGCCTAGTACTTTCGGTAAAACAACTCCCGATCGACCCTTCAGTGATCCAAGCATGAAAGATGAGACTCTCGCCACAGCTTGTCTCCCTCATCAAGACTCGAGTCAGCTGGCACACCCAAACGGTCATCCTGAGCTATCCGTAGCTAAACTCGGGCGGGACAGAAAGCATTAGGCGACAACAATGTCAGGGAATCATAACCTCCTGTCAAGGAATAACTGTCACACATCAAGGAATATTTCAATGGTCTGCTATCATCTGCGAATGGAGCATTCCTTCCACCAATAGGAGGCCACCGTACACCTTCTCTCACCCGATAAGGACCTGACATCCGACATTCTCTGACAACATGCAGGCTCTGAGGGTATGCAGCATCATATAAAAAGGGAGATCCTCTCCCTGAGCCAGGTACGCGCACATTCGCACTCGTCTTCTACAGTTCTTTTTTCATTCGTATACTATTCTTTTGGGGAAAAAGGATCTGACTTGAGGGTCAGAAGGCCTACGCCAGGGACTTTTCCCCTGGTTTCTGATCTCTAATGTTCCGTGTCCTTGTCTGAGTGTGCGCAGAGCCTAAGTACCACTAGTTTCGTCACCACTGTCCTTGAGCTCCACATGGGGGTCTGCCTTTCTGGTGCACATACACTAGGTGTGTCTAAGTTACCTCTCCGTCAATACCGATGTCATCTCAGTCGGCCTTCGTCTGACTCAGATTCCGGACAGGATTAATTTGGCGCCATCTATGGGAACTTCCTACACCTGTTCTGGAATGTGACGATGGAGGATACCGGAAGGAAAAACGTTACCATAACAGCAAGAGAGTAAGAGCTGTTCAAGGAGGCCAAGAGGCGAGTGGCTTCCGAAAAACAGACCACTACTTTACAACCACCCAAGATGCTTGCAGTTTCAAAGGATCATATCCACGTTTCTGACAAGGGGTCTAAGAGAAAACAGCCTAAGACTTTCTCCCAAGCCTTTTATCGCGAGCCCTGCCCGGACTATTATAATAAGGGTCCGGACTATTATAATAAGAAAGAGCAACACTGGGCCTTCACGACCGAGAGTTCCCCGTCCAGAGATCCAAAGAAGGGGAAAGCTATAGTCCTTCGGGAGGAGTCGAGGGAGATACCTAAGGAGCAAGTACCCTTCTCTCTAAGGGTACTCGAGGAGAAGTTACTGAAGGGGTACAAGCCCCCATCTATAGGAGAATACGATGGTAGCAAGGATCCAGAGGATCATCTCTGAAAATTTCAGAACGTTGTGTGTACTGCACCAATATAGCGACGCATCAAGTACCGAGTGTTCTTAAACACTCTATCTGGCTCGACATAAAAGTGGTTCGATGAATTGTCGAACGGATCTATCATTTGCTTTCAAGACTTCAAGAACGCTTTCCTGCATCATTTCGCCAGTAGCAGGAAATATCATAAGACAGACCACTGTCTTTTCGTCCTCAAGCAAGGGTCTGCGGAACCCTTGAGAAGCTATATCAAACGCTTTAACCAGGTAGCCCAGGACGTCTCGTCCGCTACCTCAGAAATCTTGATGAGCGCCTTCTCCCACGGTCTGGTGGAGGGGGAGTTATTCCGGTCCCTCATCCGAGAACCAGTAAAGAATTTTAATGAGATACTGGGAAGACCGCCAGCTATATCAATGTGGAAGAAGCTCAGGCAACTCAGCGGAAAGCAGACATGGCGCCTGCTCCTGCCAACAAATCAGATAAAAGGCCGCCCTAACCTTCAACTCGACCCCTTTCCCGACTCCAGGGATGCCCAACCAGGATATCCGCCTGGTCAGGAATCTAGGGTGATGTAATGAGTTGAAAATGTCCAAGCCCCTAGATCTGGTTAGTGGGGGCCCCGTTATTGCACCTACCATAGGTCCCACATCCATTCCACTGGAGATTGAGTCCAGTTCACTCGAGATTCTCAAAGGACGGCTGAACTGGGTCTACCTTTGCCTAAAACGTACCCAAGCTTCAGAAGTTGTTAGTCAACTTGCTTGCTACCACAGGGCAATCAGGTAAACCCTGCCTAATAATGTAGGTCAGGGAACCCAGCAGCCAGGTCGGGGCAACGAGCCGATGGAATCCCCTGAGGAGGAGAACAGGAAAAATATCGTCATCCAAGAGATCGACATAATCTCTGAAGGGCCTATAAATGGAGATTCTACTAGAGCTCGGAAATCTCATGAACGTCGCTTGGAGATACATGCGATAGGATGCATCCGAGAACAAGCTGCAGGGCCCGTAATCAGCTTCGAGCCATAAGACTTGGAGGGATTGGGGCTCCCTCATGATGATGCCCTCATAATCAAAGTCATCATCGCCAACAGTCACGTGGTCAGAGTTTTCATTGACACCGAAAGCTTTGTCAACGTGTTGTTCAATAATGCCTTCGAAGACATGTAGAACGACGCTAGTGAGCTCCAACCCGTAGCTACTTCCTTGTACGAGTTCACTGGAAATGAGATATGACCAATGAGTCAAATTAAGCTAGTCATATCTTTGGATAGTGAACCATTGGTGAGGACCTAGAGGAGCACTTTCATCGTAGTGGATTCTCCATCCTCCTATAACATCATCCAAGGAAGACCCGCACTGCACGAGTTCCGAGTGACAGTCTCTACCTTCCATCAGAAGATTAAATTCCCTGTGGGAGAACAAATCGGGGAAGTCAGAAGCGAGCAACTGGTCTCTCACAGGTGTTATATCGACATGGTGAAGGTCGAGGCTTGCAAGGCTCAAAAAACCTAGGATGGGGGAATCCACGTCATCTAGGAGGAGCCTCTTCCTATAGCCGAAGAACCCATCCCTTAAGAAGAGGTTCAGCTCTACCCTGAGCGTCCGGAGAACATCACCCGCATATCCAGCGACCTACCGATCAAAATCAAGACGAATCTGGTGATGTAAGTAGATTATATGATCATTTATGCATGCTTTGACACACATCTACTTGCATTTCATTGGACCCTAAACCCTAAACCCTATTTCTTTATAATGTCATACTTCCATTATATTTTATTCGGAGATCTACTCTTTGATTGTTTTGATTAATACGACGCTATTTGGAGCGAAAATGGAGCAAAAGCGCTTGGGTCGTGTAGGCCACACGGCCGTGTGGCCATAACATGTTCCGACCGTGCCAAATGGCACGACCATGCTTGTGATCCAGATTTGAAGAAGGCCTTGGCCGTGCCGAATGGCACGGCCATGCCAATCATCCCATGGCCAAGCAATACACGGCCGTGCCAAATGGCACGACTGTGCCAACATTCCAGAGGTAGAGAAGGTCACGGTCGTGTGAATCCACACGACCGTGTGACCTCGGCAGAGACGAAGAAGGCCACGATCGTGTGACCACACACGACCATATGACTCAACCTGAGAAGAATCCGTGTGAGGCCGTGTGGATTCCACACGGCCGTGTGACGAAGAACACGGGCCGTGCCACGCCAAAATAGAGCTATGCTGAATTCTGGACAGATTGCAGACAGTTCGTAATTTGACCATAACTTTGCGCTCCGTTGGAGTTTTGAGATGTTCTTTATACCGAAACATAGTTGACTTCAAGATCTACAACTTTGCTTCAGATCCAATAGAGAGAAAGCAATGTTTTCCCATGCTAAATGGCACGGCCGTGCATCCCAACCGCGGGTTCAAATGGACCTCCGCCTAGACTGCAGAGCAAACTTCAAACCACCATAACTTTCGGCTTGGTTTGAACCAGGGCTCAATCCAAGTATCAGATTGAAGATAATTTCAAGAGATATAACTTTGGTTCAGGGTGAATCACGAGAAAATATGGTTTAATGGGTGAAAAACCTGGTTTACCGGATGCCTGTAATCCTGGTTTTCCTGGGCAACGTGGAGGAGGTATAAAAGGGTCAAGAACTCTATTATTTGATTATCTTTGGTTCGGGGACTTCGTCCCTCTCCTTGGGAAAGAGTTTTCTCCTTCAGGGGAAACCCTAGAGCTTCATCCACCATCGTCTCTTGACGTTCCATCCATCTCCAGAGCAAGGAGGCATCCCCAAGACATCGGAAATCTCGACAAGCATCACTTCTTCCCTTCCTTCTCATATCAAGGGTTGTAAGTATGTTCTTCTTTATGTTTTGGGATTGTTCTTCCCCCACAATGGAGTAGACATCCTCTTCTAGGATTAGGAAGTATTTGTAATATGATGGAGATATAGAACTATGTAGATTCGCCTTGTTTCTATTCAATGACCTGTTAATGTCTTATTCGTGCTTGATGAGTTGCGTGTGTGCCATGTTTATATTTCTATGCTTTGATTGCTTGATGTGGAGGATTGTTGATCCCGCAAAGGGGATACCTTAGAGCGTATTGACCAAGGTACCCTAGTGACAAGGGTAACCCTTTCCGGACGTCTGAGACGTTCCCTTAAAAGGAGAAACAATTCCTTAGGAATTGCTACTCTCGTAGAGAGAGTGCTCTAGATCGTATACCCGAGGGGTCCTAGTGACAATGGTAACTCGTTCATGGATGTCTAGGACATTCTCTTGAAAGGAGAGGCAATTCCCCCATAAGGAAGTAGGTAACCGTACTAAATCTCTACCCTTATCCTTATTGTTATTTACTAGATGTGTGTCCCAGTGATCTACCGAGGCGCCCTCGTGACAGGAGGGGTTAATCGTTACAGGATTTCACAGGAATCATCTCTACGTCATACTTAAGGATATCGACCAATCTAACTTCCTGCAAGAGCATGGACATAGAGGATAGAAACTAAACAATCCATGTAGTATCTCCTCGTATTATAATGAAACTGAAATCCTAGAGTCCCTTTTCCGAAGCTCAATTCCCTCAAAGGTCAATTCCCTCTCTCCTCTTCCTTCTTCTCAACCTTCTCCTTCTCTCCTAAATCACTCTTGTTAGTTTGCCAGCGCCAAAGCCAACTTTCGATCGTCTAGATAACTCACTTTGCGACATTTCTAGTGCTTAATCAACAGTCCCTGTGGATTCGACAAATCTTATATATTACTGACGACAAAACCGTACACTTGCGGTTGCGTAACAAGTTTTTGTGATGTGCGCAAATATTATGATCTTTTACGCATGTTTTAGTGCACATTCACTTGACTTATATACATATATTCTTCACATGATCACATCTTTTATCTTGTATTCATCATATCTATTGTCTTATTCGAATATCTGCTCTTTGTTTGATTTTATGTTGACGGGAAAGATTTTCGGAGCCTGAACGGAGAGTATTGATGCACCAGAACCAACCAGACAACACGGTTGTGCAACCTTGCACGACCGAGTGGCCAAACAGGAGAGGAAGAGCACATGGCGTTGCAACCCTGCACGGCCGTGCGACCAAAACAGTGACCAGTCAGCACACGGTTGTGTGACCCTGCACAACCGTGCCACCCTAGGCAAAGAAGGAGATTTGCACGGCTGTGCCCCAGGAGATTTGCACGGTCGTGCACTCCTGTACGGTCGTGCCCCAAGAGACAGAGCCCAAGAGCTACACGGTCGTGCGACCCTGCACGGCCGTGCAGCCACGCACAGAACCGGAGAAGGGCACGGTCGTGGCGCCGCAGCCAAACCCTAAGGCTATATAAGGGTTTTAACCCTTTTTGCCAGGGGGGCGAGCCGTTAGGAAAAAAAAAGATCTTGGAGCAATTCTATGCCGCTTTGGACCACCGTTCAATGAACTTCTACCACCACATCGACTCCATAAGCTGAGAGTTGGATCCGAAGGCCACTCTTCGACACCCGATAAGCATATTCCTTCTTACTTGCTGAGAATTGTATGTTTGTCTATACTATGTTTTCGGATATCTCTCTAGCATTCATGGAGTAGATCCCTTGTTCTGAGATTAGGGAGTAGTCGTGGTACGAATTGATGTAAAACTCGAATTGTGTTTATACTTGTTGGATGAACTTTCATGCTTTGTTTCAATTGTTAATTGCTTACTTTTGATTGAGAAGAACTTGTCAGCCTCGTAGAGGATTACCTCTAGATCGTATACCCGAGGGACCCTAGTGACAGGGATAACCCGTTCACGGACATCTAGGATAGCTCCTTGAGAGGAAGGCAGATTCTCCCCAAGGGAGCGAGAGACCAGGCTTAGCTCTACTCACTATTCTTAATTTACCAGTTAGAGTTATGTCCTCAAGATTTACCAAGGTGCCCTAGTGACAAGGGTAAACTGTGACAGGACTTCTTAGGGCATTACCCTATTCTGGCGCTTAAGAATACATACTTAGCTTCTGGCAATAGCAGGAATAAGGACAGCGAGAGTAAGACAAACCGAGACACATCAATACTACCACGACGAAACCGACCCCCTAGAACTTCTCATCACCAAGTGAATATTTTGACCTTGCGACTCTCTACTCTCTCCCTCGACCTTTCTTTTCCCTTAGCCTGATCAAGACCGTTGGTAGTCTAGCTAACCATAAGTGAGCGACTGCTAGTGCTTATAGCCAGTCCCTATGGGATCGATATTTTTATTACTGACGACGAATCCGTGCACTTGCGGAAGCATAACAAGTTTTTTGAAAATCTCCTGGGGAACGACCGTGCAGGGGTGCACGGCCGTGCAAATCTCCTTCTCTGCCTGGGGTGGCACGGCCGTGCAGGGTCGCACGACCATGTGCTGATTGGTCACTGTTTTGGTCGCACGGTCGTGTAGGGTTGCACGGCCGTGTGCTCTTCCTCTTTTGTTTGGCCACTCGGTCGTGCAAGGTTGCACGGCCGTGTTGTCTGGTTGGTTCCGATGCATCAATACTCTCCGTTCAGGCTCCGAAAATTTTTCCTGTCAACATAAAACCAAACAAAGAGCATATATCCGAACAAGACAATAGATATGATAAATACAAGATAAAAGATGCGATTATGTGAAGAATATATGTGCATAAGTCAAGTGAATGTGAACATGCGTAAAAGATTATAATATTTGCGCACATCATCTGGTCGAATGTTTGACGCGCAACAGGGACGTCTTCGCTTGGTCCCCCCAAAGAGCTACCGGGAGTCAAGCCCGAGGTAGCTGAGCACAAGCTACACCTCCTGCCTGATTCCTGGTCAGTCAAGCAGAAGAAGCAGAACTTCTCGGCCGAACAAAATAAGATCATCCGAGCTGAGGTTGATCAGCTCTTGAAGGTAGGACACGTTAGAGAAGTACAATTTCCGCCCTAGCTCTCTAACATGGTCCTGGTGTCCAAACCCAACAATAAGTGGAGGGTTTGCATTGACTTCTGAGACCTCAATCGAGCTAGCTCTAAGGACTGTTACTTGCTACCAAGGATTGACCAGATGGTGGACTCAACCTCGAGCTGTGAGAGGATCTGCATACTTGATGCTTATCAAGGATACCACCAGATCCCTCTCACCCAGGAAGATTAAGAGAAAGTTAGCTTCATCACTGCTGATGGGACTTTCTGTTATACAATTATGTCGTTCGGTCTACGTAATGCAGGAGCTACTTATCAACGGATGATGGATAAGATCTTCCGAGAGCAAATCGGGCTGAATGTGGAAGTTTATGTAGACGATGTTGGTACCAAATTTAAAATTCGATTATCATGTTTCTACACTCCTATGCACAATGGAATTTCAAATTTTATTTATGATTTGACAATTAAATCAAAGGAGTGTTCGTATGATTTTTAAAATAAACATAAACATTATCTTTATCTAAGTATGCATTACAATCTCCGGACTATCCCGGGTCTGACTTCGGATCACTGCTGCTCAGTGCTTGATGCTTCCGGACTTTCTGCTCGACGCCCGCTCCTCGACCCGTCCAGTCTTTCACCTGGTTCGCGACACCAGAACTTTCCACCTAGGGTTACTACCCCCTAAGACTTTTGTCTGAAGCTCTCGACCCACCAAGACTTTCTGTATAGGGTTACCACCCCCTATGACTTAGGGTTATCACCCCTAGAGTTTTCCACCTGCCTAACCTCAGTTAAGACTTTTGCCTAAGTACACTTATGTCTTTCTTGCAAGCTCATTCAGACTGTTAGATCACAACATAACCTTAACTTTGAATCCTTTGTCATTATCAAAACACTGGTTCGATCGTCGGATACTTCTCGCACCAACAAATAAGATTTCTTAATGGAAGAGAGAGAAAAGATCTCTATCTTCTTCCTTTAGAGGGTGCTGTCAAAATTTTTCAAATAGATCAGAGGATATGACTGCCGAAACTCCAAATAAAGGAAGAAGAAGGTTGCTGTCTAAAATTTAGCAAGCTCTCAAAATGTTGCTGCCAAAAATCCTTTCTCTAAAAACTGAAGTCGTAGTTTTCATCAAGAGCTTCACGAGAGAGCTTTCTTCTCTAACAGCTTCAAAGAGCAAGAAGGAATGAAAAAAAACGTAGAATGAGTGGAAGAGTGAGTGGGAAAGTGGATTAGTGGAGAAAATGTGCTTCATTATTTCCAAAACGTGGAGGTTAAGGGGAAAAAAAATTCTTTTTTATTTCATGTCACATTGATTTTTTTTTCTCCAGGATGCAATTTAATTTTAATTGCATTTTCTTTTAGGCTTAAACTTTCAAAGCCCAATATCTTTTCTATCTTTACCTATTAGATTTTTAAAAATTTTCTAGAATCCTATAATATGAATCCATTGTAATCAGATCAATGATCAAATATTGTTAATATGACAAACACATTTGCTTACTATTACAATAATATAAATTTAATTTATAGATTTTGTGTGGAACTCTTCCACTCTCCTCTGAAACCTAATCAGATCTACATTTAATTGATAAATTACAGGGAAGTGCCCCTCAAAATCTCATTCTTAAATATGTAAAGACATAGAGGTCATCTAAGTGTTCAGAATTTTCTTCTAATGCCAGTTGTGAGTCAGCACCTCAGTCAAAAACATTTTGCTTGACTTACTTTCCCCAGATGGATTCGAGCCTATTTTAGCTCAGCTTGAGTCAACTGAAGGATGCGTCGTTATTAAGCAATTGTTTCATCTTTAATCTTTGTTTCTTCCTGCAAAAGGGACATGGAGGAGGCGTGTTTCTCTTTCAAATGGTTCATGAATTGAGCTTGACTCTCTAGATCTGAATAAGCTTTCTGTTTCAGCGCTACTTCAGCACGGACCCGCGACTTAGCAACTAGCCAAAGTTCTTCAATTTCCCTACGAAGAGAAGATTGGAGATCTCTCTCATGCGTCATCTCGGTTAAGGCCGTATCCTTTTGGGCAAGCAGTTACGTTGGGTCATATAAGCCAGTTGCTGGCGAAGGTATGATAGTTCATCAAACTTGGATTGCAACTCCATGATTAGGGGGCGTCAATTAGAAGAAAGTATGTCTCTACGAGTGGAGGTCAACCCCTTTTAAAGAGGAAGAGGGGAGAAGTCAACTTCTATAGAGATTTAAGTGGCCCTTCTCCCGAGGTTGATTGAGCAATTAAACAGGTTACAATACCGATGGTCTGGAAAAAGAAACAACATTTATAGTCATAATGGCGAAGTAAATGAAATTTAAGTTTGGGTCTAGTCAATTGGACTTGAGTCTCCTTCGACTAGACTTGGAGGAGAGGCTTGTGATACAGTGCATAAAGTGGGGTCAGATAAGGCCAGGCAGTCAGAAGTCAAGGAGATGTGGCAGTCAAAAGTCAAGGGGACGTGGCAGTCAAAAGTCAAGGGGACATGGCAGTCAAGGACAGTTAGAAGTCAAAAGGATGTGCCCGTCAGCAATTGGAGAGGAAAGAACGAGTTAAATTGCTTAACGTCATCAACCGCATAATTCTCGGTCGGTTGTAAATAGATCAGGGTCCTAGATCTGAGACATAAGATGCAGCCTGGAGTAATGCCTGGTCTGCCCCGATTAGTCGGGTTTTCTCAGCTCGATCCGCATAGCCAGGCCTAGTACTTTTAATAAAGCAACTCCCGGTCAGCCCTTCAGTGATCCAAGCATGAAAGATGGGATCCTCACTACAGCTCGTCTCCCTCATCAAGACTTGAGTCAGCTGGCTCACCTGAAAGGTCATCCCGAGTCCGTAGCTAAACTCGGACGGGATAGAAAGCACTAGACGATAACAATGTTAGGGAATCATAACCTCTTGTCAGGGAATAATTGACATACGTCAGGAAATATTTCAATGGTCTACTATTATCTACGAATAGAACCTTCCTTAGCTTCCACCAATAGGAAGCCACCGTACACCTTTTCTCACCTGATAAGCCCTGGCACCCGATATTCTCTGACACATACAAGCTCTAAAGGTACGCAACATCATATAAAAAGGGAGGTCCTCTCCCTTAGCCAGGTACGCGCACATTTGTACTCATCTTCTATAGTTCTTTTTTCCTTCGTACAGCGTTCTTTTGGGAAAAAATGACCTGACTTGAGCTTTAGAGGGCTTGCGCCGGGGACTTTTTCCCTGATTTCTAGTCTCTAATGTTTTGTGTGCTTGTCAGAGTGTGCACAAGTATCACCGGTCTAGTTACCACTGTCCTTGAGCTCCATGTGAGGGTCCGCCTTTTCGATGTACATACGCTAGGTGTCCAAGTCGCCTCTCCATCAACACCGATGTCATCTCAACCGACCTTTGTTTGACTCAGATTCTGGACAGGATCAAACGATATTACATAAACAATGATATCAATATCATTAATGATATCAATATCATTAATGATATCAACAATTACATCAACAAAACAAATACAGATTTACAAATCAACACAGTTATAAAATAACGATACTATTGGGATTCAATTAAAGTCCCATATTAAAAAATTTGGTAAAAATCATGGGTTTAAAAGAATGCAAGTTATCTCCATTGGCATGAGGCCTTTTGGAGAGAGCCCAAGAGCAAAGCTATGAGGACCTAAGGCCCAAAGTGGATAATATCATGTCATTGTAGAGATATGTGGATATTCTTTGGACACAACAAATGATATCAGAGTTATGGTCCAGACCAAATGCCATAAGGTGGCCTTGAACGAAGTTGAGGATGGACACGGAGTAGGTAAGGTTAACTGGATGCTTACGGGGAAGCCCAAAGCTTTTTGTTATGCCCTAAGCTTTTTGTTGGGCCTAGACCTTCATGACTTTACTTTTGGGCTCTCCCCAAAAGACCTCATGCCAATGGAGATATCCTACATCCTTTTAAACTCATGATCTTTATCAAAACTTTCCAATGTGGGACTTCGATTAAACCCCAACAATCCTTCCCTCAAACGAATGCTTGCGAGGAGACATGTAGTAGGTCAGAGTGATTGGATGCTCGCGGGGAGGCCTAGAGCGGGTCAGGGTGACTGAATACTCGTGGGGAAGCACATAGCAGGTCAGGGTGACCGGATGCGGATGTTCGAGGGGAAGCCCGAAGTAGGTCAAGAGTAACTAAATACTCTCGGGGGAACCGGACCATGAGAGTAATTATGATCCTTCATTTGAGGGGAGGATTATTGGTATCAATTAAAGTCCCATATTGGAAAGATTTGGTAAAGATCATGGGTTTAAAAGGATGAAAATTATCTCTATTGGCATGAGATATTTTGGAGAGAGCTCAAGAGTAAAGCCATGAGAGTCTAAGGCTCAAAATGGACAATATCATATCATTGTAGAGATATGTGAATGTCCTTTGGACACAACAGATATATTTAACATTATTATATCAATAAATCATCGTATATATAGTGTTCAAATCTACACGATCATGATACAAAAAACATAATAAGTATATGATTTAAACTTCACTACATTTTCTATTTTAAAATAATGATGATAAAATAAATATTTGTCTATAATATTCCTGAAAAGATGAAAAACATTTAGAAATACATATAGTATCAAAAATAACAAACCCATTTTACATTTAAACTACTGTTGCATGAAAAACATATAACCAAATGAATGGGCATCAAATGACTGTAGTTAGTGTGATGTTGGATTGGACAAAAAATAAGATTGTTAGGCTCGTGTTACGAGTATCAAAATGGAAAAGTGAAGTAGTTTACGGCAAAGTGGGGATCTGATGTATTAGGCTATTTTAGGAAAATACAACCTGCCACTATTTCATTCCAATTTTAGAGGATTTTGGTAAATTTCTTGTAACTATGATTTTCTTGTAATGGAGTGTTTAAAACCCTATTAATATATTTTTGTAGTGTGTTTGAGGATTATGAAAAACCATATTGGTAGAGATTTATTTCACATTCTTAAACCATCATAGTTAGATCTATATATGTATTGTTTTAGATAGCATAGTCTATCAACCAGTGCTTGACAAATCATAGATCTGCTATTTTGCGTCAATAAAACAGGAGGCTTCAATAAGAAATGACAAATTAATGTTTTTCTCAAAACAGATGAAGAGAAATTTAAGATTGTTAATAAAAAAAGAAGTCAAAATATGATTCGTGATATATATGGAAGCAAGGATCATCAACTCTTGTAATAGTGTGATCTAAGTCGGCAAACTCATAAACAGAATCAAAACATGTTTTTAGCCATTAGCAGTTTTTAAATCAAAAGAGTTAAATCCAAAAAGTGTTTCTATGTGGGGAGAAGCCTGCAAGTCAAAAGTAAGATCATACAACACCTTGTAATTTTGTAAATCAATTGTAAGATCAGACAACATTTTGTGAAAAGCCAAAGCAAGAGCAATATCACATCAGGAGAAAAATTAAATAGAGAATTTTCATCTTTCATTCAATTGTACAACTTCGTGCCGCTTAAGTATAGCGTTAATAGAAAGCATTGTTTGACCACAAATCTAACCTAAAGCAAGAAAGACATCATTTAGAAGATTACTCAAATTAAACAATCAACTGAGGAGAAGCAATTAAACAATATTCATTTAGAAGTCGAGTCAACTTGAAACATTATGTAGCAGAACAATCACAGTACTTATCAGGTGCACTTTAGTAACTCAGCTTGCCAAGCAGGGAAAGTTACATACACAAAATTATAGCTATCTGTACAACAAAATGATCAGTTGCTTGGATGGACGATGAGCATAATATTTGAATGTTACATTAGGAGCTACAAACTATATTATTTGGTGCAATCACTAGTAAATATCTTTGCACTTGCATGTATGAGAGTTTCTAGCCAACCCACGTAGTAAAATAAAGGTTTAGTTGTTGGTTATTGTTATTGTCTTAGTTTCATAGGGTAAAGCAGGAATAGTGGGTGAAGGGATAGTACGGGGATAATAGTCAACGTGACGTAGCCGTCAAAAGTCAAGAAAATATAACGATCAAGGTTGAGAACTACGTGTCCAAAAAAGTTACTCCTCAGGACTTAGTCCCCTCACTTTTCATGGGCACGACTCTCAATCTACTCTCGGCCCGCTCTAATCCGGTCGGACCCCAGGGCTTAGCTCCCTCACTTCTCATGGACAAGAGTCTCAGTCTACTCTCAGTCGGCTCTAATTCAATCGGACCCTCAGAACTTAGTCCCCTCACTTCTCATGGGTATATTAGAGTGTATACTAAAAACCTAGCTTTTGTAAACATTTATTTTTGAAATAAAAGAATCATATTAGTCAAATGTCTATATTTATTTGTTAAATATAGTTGTTTAATTAATTTATAAAGTAGATAACATGGTGTGTGGTGTCACACACAGAAGATCATGTCATCAACTCTTTATAAATTATAAACAGTTGCTCACGACTAAGATGGAAAGAAACAAACCATTGGTATAGTCGTAGTGTAATTAGGTATTAGTTTATCTTGACTAATAAATTACGCTAGTACACTCTAAGTGTATTGAGTAGGACCATTTTAGGTAAGTTCTTTTGTACTGACTTTATAAAAGAATTAGACCTTAGTTGTTATGGAAGTGTGTGCTCTTAATCCTAATATAATAACAAGCACATATATTTAATATTTATTTATTTGACTTATCAAAGGGTGAAGTTTAGCTCGATAAATCAATATGCCCGATAAGTTGAGAAATGATATTACTTATAGTGTGTGTTGTTGATTATAGAAGGAATCTGTGTCCTACTTATCTAGGTTGAGAATGTCCCCAAGAGGAGCTCATAAGGATTGTCATGTTAAACCCTGCAGGTGGACTTAGTCCGATATGACAATAAAGTTGAGTGGTACTACTCTTGGAGCTAGATATTAATTAAGTGAGTTGTCAGTAACTTACTTAATTAGTGGACATTCGTTATCTTAAACACAGGGAGACTAACACACTCATAATAAGAATGAGCCCATAATGTAATTTGGGATTGGTGCGGTAGTGCGATAATAACTCTCTAGTGGAATGAGTTATTATCGATGAACTTGAGTTGTGTGTTCGGAGCGAACACGGGATACTCAAGCTCATCGGAAGGCCAAAACCAATTTCTCCTCTAGGTCCCTGTCGTAGCCTCATTAAAGCCTCAAGTCCATCCAAATAATAGCTCATCTTGGTGTCCAAGAAGGGGGACGACCCAATGCTTGGTGATCAAGCAAGGGTCGGCCACATTATCCTCTTAAGGGGTCGGCCCCTTGCTTGGTGCCCAAGCAAGAGGGGGGTCGGCTACATTAATTCAAATAAGGAAGGGTGTTTTAAAATTTTAAAATCTTCTCTTTGTAGAAAATTACAAGTTTTAAAAGAGAGATTTTAAATTTAAAAACTTTCCTTATTTAAATTAGGTCACATGTTTTAAAAGAAAATTTAAAAATTTAAAAATTTTTCTTTTTTAACCATCCTCATGGTTTTAGAAAAAAGGAAGAGAAGTTTTAAAATTAAAATATTCTATAATCAAGTTAAAAAAGAAAATTTTTAGAAGAGAAGTTTTAAATTTTAAAACATAGTTTTAATTTTTGAAACTTTCCTTTTTTTAACTTCCACTTTAGGAAATTAAAAGAGAGCTTGTAAAATTTTATAAGAGATTATAAAATTTTTACAAAAAAATATTTTTTCTTTCCTTGATGAGGTGGTCGGCCACCTTGCTTGGTGCCCAAGCAAGGGGCCGGCCAATCAAATTAAAACCAATATATGATTGGTGATTGATTCAATCAAGAGAAAAGAAAAGGAAAAATAAAAAGGAAAAAGGAAAAACATGAGGAAGATTTTAATTTTTGTAAAAAGTCTTTCCTTATTTGCCTTGGCAAATAATATAAAAGAAGGGGAGGGGAGGTCTCATGAGATATCAATTCTTATTCTCTTGGTGGAATTCCTCTTGGTGGTCGGCCCCTCTCTCCCTCTTTTTCCCTTTGCTCTCTTTTGCTCCTTGGTGGTGGTGATGGCTGAATTCTAGAGGAGGAGAAGAAGTTCTTTGGGTGGTGTTCATCTTGGAGGATTGTCGCCCACACGACGTCCAAAACGAGGCGGGGAATACGGCAGAAGATCTCGAGGTCATTAGCATACAAAGAGAATGTATAATTAGCAATTGTTTTCCGCATCATGCTAGTTATTTTTCTTTGTATGAATTCCAAACACAAAAGGCATTAGATCTAGTTTTTCGAATTAGTAATTCGTGTTTGTGTTTTTTTTTTATTTTTTGAATTTGTGATTGGATTGTTCTTTTTGGTTAAACCTAGAGTTATTTAAGGAAATTAAATATTAGCTTTCCTTAAAAGACTTTGTCTAGGCGGTGGTGATTGCTCTCATATCCAAGAAGGCCATGTGTCTCGCCATGCAGTCCTGGAAGTTAATTTTGGAAATTAATATTTAATAGAATTAATAACATATGTGGATTTGGGATGGATTACGTATACTATCTTCGCATAGTTCTAGAGATATTTCGACAGGAACGTCTATATGTGAAGTTCAGTAATGCATATAGTGATTGACTTCTGCGAGATTTTTGGGACTCGTTGTCTTTAGTAGAGGGATATTAGAGGATTCACATGAGATAGAGGTTGTTACTAGCTGGAAGTAGTCGTAGTCTATACCGGAGATTCGTTGTTCCTTTAGTTTGGCTAGATATTACGGGAGATTGGTTGAGGGTTTATTCAGCGTGATGTCGTTGACTGACTGTCTAGAAAAGAATGGAACTTTCCTGGATAGATGCGTATGAGATCAGTTTCAGGAGTTGAAACGAAAAGTTGTTAACTGCACTGTTTTAGTTGTGTTCTCTAGTGTAGATGAATTTGTACTCTATATAGATGTATTGTACCTGGGGTTTGGTGCAACTCCGATATAGTGTAAGCAGAGTAGTCTTGTGCAGGTAGTTAGAATTCTCGAGTAATGAGAATTAGATTCTTTATCTTCATGGGAGATTATGTGTGTTCTCGAGTCACTTCTTATCAGGGAGGAGTTACTGCAGGAAACATATTGATCTTGATTTGCGATACATTCTGGTGACACCCGATATATAGAGACTTGAAGCGTTCCTATTGATGGGATGACATGAAGAAAGA
Source organism: Zingiber officinale (assembly GCF_018446385.1). NCBI lineage: Eukaryota > Viridiplantae > Streptophyta > Magnoliopsida > Zingiberales > Zingiberaceae > Zingiber > Zingiber officinale. The sequence continues at coordinate 128,924,795 of NC_055992.1, forward strand.
CAATGCAGATATTGTAGCTTGGTGTCTAGTATGTCAGCGAGTGGAGGCTGAACATCGGAGACTAGTAGGATCGTTTCAGTAGACTCGTATATTACAATAGAATTGGGAGCATGTTATGATGGATTTTATTATGGGATTACCCAGGACTCGGGGAGGATATGATGGATTGGGTAATCGTTGTTGAGTGACGACTTTGCTCCCTAGCTATTGATTTGTAGGGCGGATTCGTTTGGATTGAGTAGCAGGATTATAATCTAGAGAGATTACAAGACCTTATGGTATATCTTTCAGTATTGTATTGGATGGAGATCAGCGATTTCACATCATGGTTTTGATTGTGGTTACAGCAGATTTTGGGTTAGGAGCTTTATTTTAGTATAGATTTTCACCCTCAGACTGATGGATAGTTTGAGTGCCTTATATAGATGTTTGAGGATCTGTTGATAGTGGATTTTGTATTTTAGAGGTAGTTGATTTATTTCGTAGTTGACTAGATTGCAGAGTGGGAGTAGCGGGAGGAGGGTGAGTTCATAGCTCACAAAGTTGTTGCTAGTCACGTGGAGGTGGATTGTCATGTTTGGAGATATGTTTATGATACTAGGGTGGAGTAGTAGATGAGGATGTTGTTTGGTTATTATGCTTGGAGTGAGTGGTATATAAGTATGTGATTTGGATGTTATCCTTGGATGAGGATCCCTGAGTTGACCAGTAAATTTGAGGATCAAATTTTTGTTAGTGGGAGAGAATGTAAGATACCGTAAATTTAAATAATAAATATTATTGGATGAAAAATCTTATTGGATTTTTCTGAATTTTTAGAAATTTTTTCGGGATTTAAACGGAGTCCGTATGACTCGTTTTGAGGGGATAAGTCGTGGGAATAGTGGAGACCTATTTGGAATACCCAAAATAAGTGGGAGTTGATTGATTAAATTAACCTATAGTTGGTTAATTTAAATCCTAGATTAAAAAACCCAAACCTAACTTCTTCCCATTCATTTTCCCTGACTCCCTCCTCTGTCCTTCGCGTTCTCTAATCTCGACGATCGGTGATTTCTTCGCCTCTTCTCAGTGTCGCCGACGAGGAGCTGGTCTTGGTGCGGGGAGGGGGAAGAGCTGTCTACAGTCGATCCTTTGTTTCTGGCCTCTTTCTCCTCTCCGATCTCGGCAAGCGACAGCGATGAATGTCCCTTTCCTTGCCATTGCCGCACCACTTGTTTCCGTCGAAAAGAAATCGAGGGCACCGGCATTGAATCCATCGAGCGTCGGCCATTGGGGTGAGGTAGCAGTGTCTATCTTCGCTATTTCTTTCCCCGATCTTCTCCTCTGTTTGTCGGCAAGAGCACATCGTTGCCCTAGCCTTGATCTTGGAGGTAAGTATTTAGATTTGGTCATGGATTCGAGTATGTGTTCTTCTTCTTGGATTGATTTAGGTGGTCTTCTAGGAAGCAGAGATTGTATTTTGGTTCCAGCCACCTCAACTCTGTTGGGGATCATTTTCTCCATCGAATCTGTGATTCTCTCCGACGATTGAAGTCTCGGTGAAGAGGTGGAGTGTTTGAGGTGAGCAGAGTTCTGTTTGTTAAGAGTTCAACAAATTAATTGCTCTACAGCTCGGTTTAGGATTGATTTTGGAAGGAATTGGTGTAGGGCTTCTTTGGTAGCTGCCGGCAGAAATCTTGTTGGCCGTGAGCCCTTTATTATGGCCATACCTCAAGGTAAGTGTTCTACAGTGAGGTATTTTGGTTCTTATCAGTAGTAAACAATTGGGTTTTTCTATGGGTTGTAGGGTTTGTATTGCTTAGATTATGAGTAGTGTGATGAGGATTGGATGAATTATTGTGGTTGGATTAATTGAGGTGGATGAACTATGTAGGATTGATTCTTGATGTTAGTTGTTGAGACATAGATTAAATGATGGTGATAAATGGATTAAATGATTAGAATTAGGAATTTGGTTGAGATGTGTTGATTTGGAGGAGTTTTGGAGATGTATCATGTATAACCTAATCTAAGTAGGTAGTATTATGATTAAGGTTTATTGGGAGATTAATCAATAATCATACTTGATTAGAGTTGTTCTAATTAGGTGGGGGAGTTATTTAGTTAATTATTTTCTATGAAATTAGCTAAATACACCTAGTGATCGCAGGACTTGGATTCGGAACGAGCGTCTCGACGTGGGATTTCCATATCACGATCGACAGATTTAATGCGGGTATTTCTTCCTTGGCTATATGTAGATTTTTATTGAGCTTAGTGCATGATTATTATGTGATGGTTTAGGCTGCTTTACCTTATATCGTGTTCGTTGGTTACTTTCCTGCTTGATACTTATACTTGACCCTTGTGATGATCTATTTAATTCTTATACAGTCTGCACTTTGGTTATCTATACTCTGTGGTATTTTTACATGTAGAGTATGTATTGTGGGTTGCTACTCGGAAAACCTAGAGGTTCCACTGTACAAAAATTTTGTACAAAGGTCTGAACCTTTTCCTAGCTACCATGTGTTCTTTTAAATTAAATTTTGGATCGCCTGCGGAACTTAACACGTTTGATCCAAAACTTAATCTATTCGTTCTTTTAGGTTTTGACTTGGATCTCCTGCGAAACTTAACACGTTCGACCCAAATCACCTTAAGTTATTAATTCCATTAAATATTAATTTCCATAATTGATTCCCAGTACTGACGTGGCGAGGCACACGACCTTCTTGGATATGGGAGCAACCACCACCGACTAGACAAAACCTTTTATGGAAAGCTAATATTTAATTTCCTAAAATAACTTTAGGTTAACCGAAAAAAATAATCAAATCACAGGGAAAAATAAAACAAAAGAATACAACATCTAAAAACATATTCGAAATACTAAAATCGTAAGCCTCTTGTATTTGGTATTATTTCCATAAATAACTAATATGATGCGGAAAGGAAAAATTACTAGTTATACCTTCTAGAAAGACCTCTTGATCTTCTACCGTATTCCTCTTCTAACCTCGGACGTTGTGTGGGCAACAATCTTCCGAGATGAGAAACCACCAACCACCTTCTTCTCCTCCTAGCTAGGTTCGGCCACAATAAGGAAGCTTTACCAAGGATGAAGAACAAATCACCAACCAAGCTCCAAGGGATGCAAGCTTTCTCTCCTTCTTCTTCTTCTTCTCCAAGTAGTATCCGGCCACCACAAGAGCTCCAAGGGAGATGAAGAATTCGGCCACCACAAAGACGAAGAAAGAAAAAGAGAATGGTCGGCCACAACACCAAGGAAAAGAGGGAGAGAACAATAGAAGTTGTCACCCATGAAGGCACCCCTACCCCTTCTTTTATATTCCTTGGCTTTGGCAAATAAGGAAATTTATTTATAATAAAATTTCCTAAACTTTCTTTGACAATAATTAATTAAGAAAATTTTAATAAAATTTCTTAATCAACTAATCATGGTCGGCCACCTCAAATAGAAAAATTAGGAGAGTTTCAATCAACAATTAAAACTTCCTTATTTGTCTTTGGAAATTTTTAAAAAATAAAATTTCCCTTTATAATCCCTTCATGATTGATAAAAAGAAATTTCTATAATTTTAATTTTTCAACATGTGAATAATTTTTAAAGAGAAAAAATAAAATATCTTTCCAATCTACAAATAAGGAAAGAGATCTAATCTCTTTCTTTAATCTTTTGTAGATCCTTTTAAGAGAGATATTTTAATTTTAATTCTCTTTAATAAATTATATCTTCCACATAATAAAAAATAAAAATAAAATTCTTTTTAATTTAATTATGGCTGGCCCCTCTAGCTTGGGTTCAAGCTAGGGCCGGCCACCCTAAACCATGCTTAGGTAGGCCCTAGCTTGATTCCAAGCTAGCTTGGCCGGCCCCCTTTAGGTGGGTACAGAAGGTGGGTATAGGTGGGTATAGTACTCTATAAATAAGAGGCTACGATAGTACACCGCTAAACATGTTTCAACAACTAGAGCATGAGATATACCTTTGTTGTTCTGATTCCTACGAGGACAGTCCGCCTTCCAATGCCCTAACTGCTTGCAGATGAAGCACTTGCCCTTCGGCTTCTTCATTCTAGCTTTAGGTCCTGTACTCTGAGATTTATTCACTTTCTTTGCTGAACCAACTTGTTTCTTCTTCTTCTTTCCTTTCGGCTTAGAAATAGAACCATTTTCAACATAGTGAATATGAGAGTTGTGACGAAACAATCCTTCTGCTGCCTGAAGTTCTGTCAGTAGTTCCGCCAATGAATATACCCTTTTGTTCATATTTTAATTCAGGCGGAATTGCTCAAAACTTCTAGGTAGTGTTTGGAGGATCATATCGATCTGGGTTTCCCCATCAATTTCTCCTCCAAGGATCTGTATCTCGTTCAGATAAACCATCATCTTTAGGATATGATCCCTCACAGGAGTACCCTCTTGCATGGTGACTGTCATTATCTTTCTCATGGCTTCTTGTCTAGAAGCCCTATCCTGATGACCAAAGAGTTCCTTGAGATTGTTGATAATATCATAGGCTGTTGGTAAATCTTGATGTTGATGTTGCAATACATTTGACATTGAAGCCAAAATGTAACACCGCGCCATCTCATATGCTTTTACCCATTTCCTATGATATTCAATTTCCTCTTGGGTAGATTCACCAATAGGTGCTTCAGGACAAGGCTCAGTCAGTACAAATTTATAGCTTTCAGCAGTAAGGACAATGTCCAGGTTCCTTTTCCAATCTATGTAATTAGGTCCAGTATGTCTATTCTGTTGAAGTATGATGGACAGTGAGTTGAAAGTCATCCTAAGAATCACAAATAACTTTTGGTCAGAACTCTAAATTTAGAATAATATTGATTCCTCAAACAATACTATTTTAAATTAACCAACACCTCAAACCACCGTGAATTTTGTATGTCACGATAGTGTGGACGTATACAAATTCAACATTTGTAAAAGGAGGGTTTTAACCCATTAATTTTATTATCTTGTCAACCTAACTTTTTGACAAATAAAATTAATAGTTGGTATCCTTTGGTCACACAAATAATAGCAGTGACTCCGATGGGGAGGATACTAATAGATGTGTCTAAGTGTATACCATTACTTGACACTAAGTCCATTAATAAGATTATGTCCCTTCCGATGGGGAAGATCACACGCTCTTAATTAACTTTCTATAGTCATCCAAAATGGAAGGTTGTTCTAGTGATCCACAAACAAGCTCATCCGATATGGAGGAAGGCACTCAGAGCCAACGCGCAAGCTTGTTTGCATCACTTACAAACCAGTAATGGAGACCATGGGTTTTACTAAAAAATCTCTTTCCCACTTAGTTATTTATAAATGAGGAATTTTAACTATGTTAGCCTACTAAACATGTATACTAACATACACACACACAACAATATAAAAGCAATAAATAGAAAATCTAATTTTCAACTATTATGGCTTTTATCTATGGTTGTCCTCAGTGTGTTGTCATCCCAAGCTGCTGCCATATTTGGCCACCGCCACCGGGTCTAGCTGTCGCATCCATCTTGCTCCTTGTTCCGCTGCGCCTCTGGTCCTCAGAAGGTTCCACGCTTTGCAAGATTCGATCCGCGACATAAATAGAATTTTACAATTTTGATCCTATATTCCATAAAAGGAATGTACATGTATCTAGATCAAAAATAAAATCCTAATAAAACTAAATACAGCTCCTGCTGTAGTTTATAATACAATCATGCACACACATATAAATGCCCTTGACATGTCCAAGGGTCCAATCACACACATAAAACTATAAGCCATAATAGTTGGATCCTGCATCCACAAAGTTAGCACATCCTACTATTATCCTGCCTAAATTATGTATGACATGTGCATAATTAAACTAATACCAAATACACAGAGGCAAAACCCTAGCTCTGATACCAATTGTTGGTTGCTACTCGGAAAACCTAGAGGTTCCACTGTACAAAAATTTTGTACAAAGGTCTGAACCTTTTCCTAGCTACCATGTGTTCTTTTAAATTAAATTTTGGATCGCTGGAACTTAACACGTTTGATCCAAAACTTAATCTATTCGTTCTTTTAGGTTTTGACTTGGGTCTCTTGCGGAACTTAACACGTTCGACCCAAATCACCTTAAGTTATTAATTCCATTAAATATTAATTTCCATAATTGGTTCCCAGTACTGACGTGGCGAGGCACACGACCTTCTTGGATATGGGAGCAACCACCATCGACTAGACAAAACCTTTTATAGAAAGCTAATATTTAATTTCCTAAAATAACTTTAGGTTAACCGAAAAAAATAATCAAATCACAAGGAAAAATAAAACAAAAGAACACAACATCTAAAAACATATCTGAAATACTAGAATCGTAAGCCTCTTGTATTTGGTATTATTTCCATAAATAACTAGTATGATGCGGAAAGGAAAAATTACTAGTTATACCTTCTAGAAAGACCTCTTGATCTTCTACCGTATGCCTCTTCTAACCTCGTACGTTGTGTGGGCAACGATCTTCCGAGATGAGAAACCACCAACCACCTTCTTCTCCTCCTAGCTAGGTTCGGCCACAACAAGGAAGATTTACCTAGGATGAAGAACAAATCACCAACCAAGCTCCAAGGGATGCAAGCTTTCTCTCCTTCTTCTTCTTCTTCTTCTCCAAGTAGTATCCGGCCACCACAAGAGCTCCAAGGGAGATGAAGAATTCGGCCACCACAAAGAGGAAGAAAGAAAAAGAGAATGGTCGGCCACAACACCAAGGAAAAGAGGGAGAGAACAATAGAAGTTGTCACCCATGAAGGCACCCCTACCCCTTCTTTTATATTCCTTGGCTTTGGCAAATAAGGAAATTTATTTATAATAAAATTTCCTTAACTTTCTTTAACAATAATTAATTAAGAAAAATTTAATAAAATTTCTTAATCAACTAATCATGGCCGGCCACCTCAAATAGAAAAATTAGGAGAGTTTCAATCAACAATTAAAACTTCCTTATTTGTCTTTGGAAATTTTTAAAAAATAAAATTTCCCTTTATAATCCCTTCATGGTTGATAAAAGAAATTTCTATAATTTTAATTTTTCAACATGTGAATAATTTTTAAAGAGAAAAAATAAAATATCTTTCCAATCTACAAATAAGGAAAGAGATCTAATCTCTTTCTTTAATCTTTTGTAGATCCTTTTAAGAGAGATATTTTAATTTTAATTCTCTTTAATAAATTATATCTTCCACATAATAAAAAATAAAATTAAAATTCTTTTTAATTTAATTATGGCTGGCCCCTCTAGCTTGGGTTCAAGCTAGGGCCGACCACCCTAAACCATGCTTAGGCCGGCCCTAGCTTGATTCCAAGCTAGCTTGGCCGGCCCCCTTTAGGTGGGTACAGAAGGTGGGTATAGTACTCTATAAATAAGAGGCTACGATAGGGACCGAGAGGAGGAATTGGTTTTGGTCTCCCGATAAAATTAAGCATCCCGTGTTCGCCCCGAACACACAACTTAATTTTATCAATAATAATTTATTCCACTAGAGAACTATTATTGAACTACCGCACCAATCCCAAATTACATTTTTGGGCTCCTTCTTATTATGAGTGTGTTAGTCTCCCTGTGTTTAAGATATCGAATGTCCACTAATTAAGTGAGTTACTGACAACTCATTTAATTAATATCTTAGTCCAAAAGTAGTACCACTCAACCTTATCGTCATGTCGGACTAAGTCCACCTGCAGGGTTTAACATGACAATCCTTATGAGCTCCTCTTGGGGACATTATCAACCTAGTATCTCTAGGACACAGTTTCCTTCTATAATCAACAACACACACTATAAGTGATATCATTTCTCAACTTATCGGGTTTATTGACTCATCGAACTAAATCTCACCCATTGATAAATTAAAGAAATAAATATCAAATATATGTGCTTGTTATTATATTAGGATTAAGAGCACACACTTCCATAATAACCGAGGTCTTTGTTCCTTTATAAAGTCAGTATAAAAGAAACGACCTCAAATGGTCCTACTCAATACACTCTGAGTGTACTAGTGTAATTATATAGTCAAGATAAACTAATACCTAATTACACTATGACCTTCTAATGGTTTGTTCCTTTCCATTTTGGTCGTGAGCTACTGTTTATAATTTATAAGGTACTGATAACATCATCTTCTGCATGTGACACCACATACTATGTTATCTACAATATAAATTAATTGAACAACTACAAACAAATGTAGATAATTTGACCAAATGTAATTCTTTAATCCAAATAAATATTTACAAAAACTTAGGCTTTCAGTATACACTCCAACAATCTCCCACTTATACTAATGACTAAGCTGTCATATCTTCTACCATACATCTGATTCTCATTCCCTCCACATGCCGATCGAAAGTTTTCGCTGGAAGGGCCTTAGTGAAAGGATATGCCAGGTTATCCGCTAATGCAATCTTGGCGATGACAACTTCTCCTCGCTTCACGATATCTCGTATCAGGTGGTACTTGCGCTCTATATGTTTACTTGCCTTATGAGCTCGTGGTTCCTTCGAGTTTGTAACTGCACCGCTATTATCACAATAAATTGTGATGATTTTGGGCAAACCAGGAATCACATCTAAGTCCATTAGAAAGTTCCTGAGCCATACTGCTTTTTTAGCTGCCTCAGAGACTGCTACATACTCAGCTTCCATGGTTGAGTCCGAAACGCATTTCTGCTTAACACTCCTCCATGAAATGGCTCCACCTCCTAAAGTAAACACATAGCCTGATGTAGACTTACTGTTGTCCCTATCTGATTGGAAATCTGAATTCGTGTAACCCACAGGGAGCAAATCGTCTGCTTGGTAAACTAGCATATAATCTCTAGTCCTTCTCAGGTACTTTAATATATGTTTTACCGCAGTCCAATGTCCTTGTCCAGGGTTACTCTGATATCTGCTGACCATGCCCACGGCAAAACAAATATCAGGTCTCGTACATAGCATTGCATACATAAAGCTTCCTACAGCCGAGGCATAAGGAACTGCTTTCATGTTTTCTATCTCCTTTGATGTCTTAGGAGACATCTCTTTGGATAGAGCTATTCCATGCCTAAAAGGTAAGAAACCTTTCTTGGAACCCTGCATGCTAAAACGAGCAAGGATTGTATCTATATATGAAGCTTGGGACAGACACAACATTCTTTTCTTGCGATCTCTTATTACTTTGATCCCAAGAATGTGTGCACATTCTCCTAAGTCTTTCATATCAAATTGTTTGGACAACCATACCCTTACGTCTGATAATACCTTGACATTGTTGCCAATTAACAAAATATCATCTACGTATAGTATAAGAAATACCACCACGTTTTCGTTACACTTCTTATATACACAAGACTCATCCGGACTTTGAATAAATCCATATGACTGGATTACTTCATTAAACCGAATGTTCCAAGATCTTGAAGCTTGCTTCAGTCCATAAATGGACCGATTGAGCTTGCACACTAGATGCTCTTTGCCTTTTTCAATGAACCCTTCTGGTTGCTTCATATGGATGTTCTCTTCAAGACTTCCATTAAGGAAAGCTGTCTTGACATCCATTTGCCAAATCTCATAATCCATATGAGCAGCAATGGATAAGAGTATCCGGATAGACTTAAGCATAGCTACCGGTGAAAAGGTCTCCTCATAATCGATTCCCTCTTTCTGAGTGTACCCTTTCGCAACAAGCCTAGCTTTGAAGGTTTCTACCTTCCGTCTGTCCCTCTTTTCCTTTTGTAGATCCACTTGCATCCAACGGCTTTTACACCATCAGGTGGTTCTACAAGCTCCCAGACCTTATTAGAGTACATAGACTCTATTTCAGAATTCATCGCCTTTTGCCAAGATGCTGCATCTATATCTTGGAGTGCTTCGTCATATGTCCGGGGATCAGGTTCATGTTTACCCGGGATCAAGTCCGAAGACTCTCCCAAAAACATGAATCTCTCAGGCTGCCTTACAACCCTCCCACTACGACGAGGCACTGTCTGTGGTTGTGTATCATGTGTGACACGTGTTGCAGTTTCTTGTGGTACTTCATCTTGTACTGTTGGTACTAAAGTAGACGTGTCCTCTCTTAGTTCTTCTAAAACAACTTTACTACTGGGTTTGTGATCCATTATATAGTCTTCTTCTAAAAACTAGGCATTGGTGCTAACAATGACCTTCTAGTCTTTAGGACTATAAAATAAACCTCCTTTCGTTCCTTTGGGATATCCTACAAACACTCGAACTTCTGTACAAGATTCTAACTTATCAGCATCTGGTTTCAGCACATGTGCTGGACTACCCCAAATCCGAATATGTCTTAGACTAGGTTTTCGCCCATTCCACAATTCTGTGGGAGTAGAAGAAACTGATTTAGAAGGTACTAAGTTCAGAACGTATACTGTTGTTTCCAGAGCATATCCCCAAAACGAATTTAGTAATTCTGAATAACTCATCATCGATCTAACCATCTCCATAAGAGTCCTATTCCTTCGTTCTGCTACACCATTCTGTTGGGATGTTCCAGGTGCAGACAATTGGGATTGAATCCCGGCCTCTGATAAATAATTCCTAAACTCTCGTAAGAGGTATTCGCCACCACGATCAGATCGTAGTGTCTTGATACTTTGACCTAGTCGTTTCTCCACATCAGCCTTGTATTCTTTGAACTTATCAAAGCACTCAGACTTACGGCGCATTAGGTAAATGTATCCGTATCTTGAATAATCATCTATAAAAGAGACAAAATATTCAAAACCACCTCTTGCCTGGACAGACATAGGACCACACAAATCAGAATGAACCAATTCTAACACTTCTTTGGCTCTATACCCCTTGGCCTTGAACGGCCTCTTGGTCATTTTACCTTCTAAGCAAGATTCACAAGTTGGAAAATTTTTCAACTCTAATGAACCCAAAAGTCCATCGGCTATTAGCCTCTGAATCCTACTTAAGTTAATATGACCAAGCCTTAGATGCTAAAGATATGCTTGGTTCATTTCCGAAGGTTCTTTTCTCTTATTAGAGTTAGAAGATGAGTTATAAATTTCCATGTTTTGCTTTGTGGGAGAAATTGGATTTAAAATATATAAATTACCAACTAATGTACCAGAACAGATAATCACTTTATTTCTCTTAATAACTACATCGTTACTAAAGGAAACTGAATATCCATCTAAAAACAGTTTAGAAACTGAAATTAAATTCTTTCTAAAACTGGGTACATAAAGACAATTTCTTAAAACTAAATTTTTATTTCTACTAAAAGATAAGTAGACGTCTCCCACTGCAACAGCTGCCACCTTAGTAGCATTGCCCATGTAGACGGTAATCTCTCCTTCAGTTAGTCGTCGGGTTTCCTGGAACCCCTGCAAAGAATTGCAGACATGATCAGTGGCTCCTGTATCTACACACCAGGTACTGGTAGATAACACCGCTAAACATGTTTCAACAACTAGAGCATGAGATATACCTTTGTTGTTCTGATTCCTACGAGGACAGCCCGCCTTCCAATGTCCAAACTGCTTGCAGATGAAGCACTTGCCCTTCGGCTTCTTCATTCCAGCTTTAGGTCCTGTACTCTGAGATTTATTCACTTTCTTTGCTGAACCAACTTGTTTCTTCTTCTTCTTTCCTTTCGACTTAGAAATAGAACCATTTTCAACATAGTGAATATGAGAGTTGTGACGAAACAATCCTTCTGCTGCCTGAAATCTGTCAGTAGTTCCGCCAATGAATATACCCTTTTGTTCATATTGTAATTCAGGCGGAATTGCTCAAAACTTCTAGGTAGTGTTTGGAGGATCATATCGATCTGGGTTTCCCCATCAATTTCTCCTCCAAGGATCTGTATCTCGTTCAGATAAGCCATCATCTTTAGGATATGAGCCCTCATAGGAGTACCCTCTTGCATGGTGACTGTCATTATCTTTCTCATGGCTTCTTGTCTAGAAGCTCTATCCTGATGACCAAAGAGTTCCTTGAGATTGTTGATAATATCATAGGCTGTTGGTAAATCTTGATGTTGATGTTGCAATACATTTGACATTGAAGCTAAAATATAACACCGCGCCATCTCATCTGCTTTTACCCATTTCCTATGATATTCAATTTCCTCTTGGGTAGATTCACCAGTAGGTGCTTTAGGACAAGGCTCAGTCAGTACAAATTTATAGCTTTCAGCAGTAAGGACAATGTCCAGGTTCCTTTTCCAATATATGTAATTAGGTCCAGTAAGTCTATTCTGTTGAAGTATGATGGACAGTGGGTTGAAAGTCATCCTAAGAATCACAAATAACTTTTGGTCAGAACTCTAAATTTAGAATAATATTGATTCCTCAAACAATACTATTTTAAATTAACCAACACCTCAAACCACCGTGAATTTTGTATGCCACGATAGTGTGGACGTATACAAATTCAACATTTATAAAAGGAGGATTTTAACCCATTAATTTTATTATCTTTGTAGGACCGTTGGGCCGGCTAGGAGGGTTAGTGAATAGCCTGTCAATAAAACACAAAAGCCCTTTCTCGAACGATTAAGCTAACACTTGTAAAATGAATTAAGCAGATAAATAAAGGCATAAAAGAAAAGACGAGGCACCAGATGTTTACTTGGTTACAACCGATGTGGTTGTTAATCCAAGGAAGATTAATCTCAAAAACTCCTTCAGGCGGAGAAGCCTCTTACAGCGTTTAGGCACAGAAAACAGAAGCTTAACTACAACTAAAGCATACAAGTGTTTGGAAATAGAATGATCGTGATTGTTGAAAAGCTTCTGGACCAAGGCTATATTTATAGCCTTGGTCGGGGCACCTGGATGGGTTCCGGGCGCCCTGGGGGGATAAAATTTATCCCCCAACGGTTGGATCGAGTCAAAGCTCGATCCTGTGAAAAAGTCCCTTCCGGGCGCCCCGGATGGTTCCGGGCGCCCCGGAGCCAAAAGTCAACCCAATTGACTTTTGGTCCGTGCTCTCTTCTCTGGTTCAGCTCGCCTCTGGTCAGGGTCTTTCTGCTCCGGCTCCGCTTGCTTGGGTGATCTCTGACATCCGGAATAGGGCTCACCCGAACCCATCTTCCGGTCTTCTCGAGCGTGCTTCCCTCCGGCTTCTCGTCCCTCGGAATTACCGCGTGTCCCTTCTCGTCCACCAGCGTACTCATCCGCAGACTTCGTCCCTCAGTCGCACCTCGTGCCGACCTTCGCTCTAGCTGCGTCTCTTGCTCCCCGAGCAATCTTCCGCTCCGGCTTTCGTACCTCGGAACCACCGCGCGCACTTCCTTCTCGTCCGCCGGTGTACTCTTCCGCAGCACCTCGTCCCTCGGATGCACCGCGTGCCGTCCTTCTCGCTAGCTGCGTCTTCCGCTCGAGTACCTGTGCTCCTAAGCTCCTGCACACTTAGACACAAGGTTAAATACAATGCAGGACCTAACTTAACTTGTTGATCACACCAAAACAACCTTGGGGTTCCAACAATCTTGTCAACCTAACTTTTTGACAAATAAAATTAATAGTTGGTATCCTTTGGTCACACAAATAATAGCAGTGACTCCGATGAGGAGGATACTATTAGATGTGTCTAAGTGTATACCATTACTTGACACTAAGTCCATTAATAAGATTATGTCCCTTCCGATGGGGAAGATCACACGCTCTTAATTAACTTTCTGTAGTCATCCAAAATGGAAGGCTGTTCTAGTGATCCACAAACAAGCTCATCCGATATGGAGGAAGGCACTCAGAGCCAACGCGCAAGCTTGTTTGCATCACTTACAAACCAGTAATGGAGACCATGGGTTTTACTAAAAAATCTCTTTCCCACTTAGTTATTTATAAATGAGGAATTTTAACTATGTTAGCCTACTAAACATGTATACTAACATACACACACAACACAATATAAAAGCAATAAATAGAAAATCTAATTTTCAACTATTATGGCTTTTATCTATGGTTGTCCTCAGTGTGTTGTCATCCCAAGCTGCTGCCATATTTGGCCACCGCCACCGGGTCTAGCTGTCGCATCCATCTTGCTCCTTGTTCCGCTGCGCCTCTGGTCCTCAGAAGGTTCCACGCTTTGCAAGATTCGATCCGCGACATAAATAGAATTTTACAATTTTGATCCTATATTCCATAAAAGGAATGTACATGTATCTAGATCAAAAATAAAATCCTAATAAAACTAAATACAGCTCCTGCTGTAGTTTATAATACAATCATGCACACACATATAAATGCCCTTGATATGTCCAAGGGTCCAATCACACACATAAAACTATAAGCCATAATAGTTGGATCCTGCATCCACAAAGTTAGCACATCCTACTATTATCCTGCCTAAATTATGTATGACATGTGCATAATTAAACTAATACCAAATACACAGAGGCAAAACCCTAGCTCTGATACCAATTGTTGGTTGCTACTCGGAAAACCTAGAGGTTCCACTGTACAAAAATTTTGTACAAAGGTCTGAACCTTTTCCTAGCTACCATGTGTTCTTTTAAATTAAATTTTGGATCGCCTGCGGAACTTAACACGTTTGATCCAAAACTTAATCTATTCGTTCTTTTAGGTTTTGACTTGGGTCTCTTGCGGAACTTAACACGTTCGACCCAAATCACCTTAAGTTATTAATTCCATTAAATATTAATTTTCATAATTGGTTTCCAGTACTGACGTGGCGAGGCACACGGCCTTCTTGGATATGAGAGCAACCACCACCGACTAGACAAAACCTTTTATGGAAAGCTAATATTTAATTTCCTAAAATAACTTTAGGTTAACCGAAAAAAACAATCAAATCACAAGGAAAAATAAAACAAAAGAACACAACATCTAAAAACATATTTGAAATACTAGAATCGTAAGCCTCTTGTATTTGGTATTATTTTCATAAATAACTAGTATGATGCGGAAAGGAAAAATTACTAGTTATACCTTCTAGAAAGACCTCTTGATCTTCTACCGTATGCCTCTTCTAACCTCGGACGTTGTGTGGGCAACGATCTTCCGAGATGAGAAACCACCAACCACCTTCTTCTCCTCCTAGCTAGATTCGGCCACAACAAGGAAGCTTTACCAAGGATGAAGAACAAATCACCAACCAAGCTCCAAGGGATGCAAGCTTTCTCTTCTTCTTCTTCTTCTTCTCCAAGTAGTATCCGGCCACCACAAGAGCTCCAAGGGAGATGAAGAATTCGGCCACCACAAAGACGAAGAAAGAAAAAGAGAATGGCCGGCCACAACACCAAGGAAAAGAGGGAGAGAACAATAGAAGTTGTCACCCATGAAGGCACCCCTACCCCTTCTTTTATATTCCTTGGCTTTGGTAAATAAGGAAATTTATTTATAATAAAATTTCCTTAACTTTCTTTGACAATAATTAATTAAGAAAATTTTAATAAAATTTCTTAATCAACTAATCATGGTCGGCCACCTCAAATAGAAAAATTAGGAGAGTTTCAATCAACAATTAAAACTTCCTTATTTGTCTTTGGAAATTTTAAAAAAATAAAATTTCCCTTTATAATCCCTTCATGGTTGATAAAAGAATTTCTATAATTTTAATTTTTCAACATGTGAATAATTTTTAAAGAGAAAAAATAAAATATTTTTCCAATCTACAAATAAGGAAAGAGATCTAATCTCTTTCTTTAATCTTTTGTAGATCCTTTTAAGAGAGATATTTTAATTTTAATTCTCTTTAATAAATTATATCTTCCACATAATAAAAAATAAAATTAAAATTCTTTTTAATTTAATTATGGCCGGCCCCTCTAGCTTGGGTTCAAGCTAGGGCCGGCCACCCTAAACCATGCTTAGGCCGGCCCTAGCTTGATTCCAAGCTAGCTTGGCCGACCCCCTTTAGGTGGGTACAGAAGGTGGGTATAGGTGGGTATAGTACTCTATAAATAAGAGGCTACGATAGGGACCGAGAGGAGGAATTGGTTTTGGTCTCCCAATAAAATTAAACATCCCGTGTTCGCCCCGAACACACAACTTAATTTTATCAATAATAATTCATTCCACTAGAGAACTATTATTGAACTACCGCACCAATCCCAAATTACATTTTTGGGCTCCTTCTTATTATGAGTGTGTTAGTCTCCCTGTGTTTAAGATATTGAATGTCCACTAATTAAGTGAGTTACTGACAACTCATTTAATTAATATCTTAGTCCAAAAGTAATACCACTCAACCTTATCGTCATGTCGGACTAAGTCCACCTGCAGGGTTTAACATGACAATCATTATGAGCTCCTCTTGGGGACATTATCAACCTAGTATCTCTAGGACACAGTTTCCTTCTATAATCAACAACACACACTATAAGTGATATCATTTCCCAACTTATCGGGTTTATTGACTCATCGAACTAAATCTCACCCATTGATAAATTAAAGAAATAAATATCAAATATATGTGCTTGTTATTATATTAGGATTAAGAGCACACACTTCCATAATAACCGAGGTCTTTGTTCCTTTATAAAGTCAGTATAAAAGAAACGACCTCAAATGGTCCTACTCAATACACTCTGAGTGTACTAGTGTAATTATGTAGTTAAGATAAATTAATACCTAATTACACTACGACCTTCTAATGGTTTGTTTCTTTCCATTTTGGTCGTGAGCTACTGTTTAAAATTTATAAGGTACTAATAACATCATTTTCTGCATGTGACACCACATACTATGTTATCTACAATATAAATTAATTGAACAACTACAAACAAATGTAGATAATTTGACCAAATGTGATTCTTTATTCCAAATAAATGTTTACAAAAACGTAGGCTTTCAGTATACACCCCAACATGTATGATATGGGATACCTCGTTGGTGGTGTTCAAATGATGATTGCCCATTTGTATATTGTGTAGACATTTGTCTGGTGTGATGATTGAAGGAGTTGTGTTGATTGTATATTTGTTGTATATACACGTGTCTGATGTGTTTTTACTGGAGGATACATGTTGATTGTAACTATGTTCTGTGTACATGTGTTAGGAGGATTATCGAAGATTCTTGGTTGATTAAGCATATGTAGTTGTGTATATGTGTTTGGTGGGATATGTAGAGGTATCATGATGATCATACTCATGTTGTGGGGTATTTAGGTGGATTTAGAGTTTGCATAGATGATGACGGTGTTCGTATCATGATTATATATATATATATATCATGTTCATCATTCATTGCATTGCTGACGACTATTGTCTTCCTTGTGGTGGGGAGAGTCCTCAGTCGTTTATAGTTGTCCTTTCGACCACTGATGGAGAGTGGTAGCTAGGAGTAGAGCTAGTCCTGTCGCGCTTACTCAGCCGCTCAGTGTTCCTGTCAGCCTCGACCACTCTGGAGTAGTGAGTCTTGAGGGTACAGTAGTCAGAGGACTAGAGATGTGAGTGGTCAGAGACCCTTAGCTATGTAGTTAGATAACTACTTAGCTGACCGTCCGCTTCGGCCGCCTATAGCGGTGCTTGTACTGGAGGCTAGTACGGTTTGTCACGGACCCAAGCCTCTCGGCCATACAGGGGTCGTGGTGTCTAGAGAGGTGGCGGGGGTGACCATGGAGCATGCATACACATTTTTGCATATGATGCGCGGTGCATCTTTGGAGATATATTTGCATACATGCCTAGTAGATACTAGATACATGTGATTGTGGTTGTTGTACTTGTTTGAGATATGCTTGTTGCATATGGTTGTCATGCTGCATACATGTCATTTATTTTACATGTATATGCAATTGTATTTATATTGCACAGGTGTCATGAGTGGGTTTGTTGCAGATCCGGTAAGTTTACTGATCATTGTATCATGTGTCGTCTTCAGATTGGGTATGTGTTTATCATCTTGTCAGTTGTAGTATATGCATTTTTTGTATGTCAGTTATGATCATTATACCATGTGAGATAGACTGGTACTGGTAGTTGTGTTTATTGGATATGTTAGTATAATCATGTTCTTTATTCTCTACTGAGACTGTATACTTTGATCTCCATATTTATTTATGGACCATGCACTATTCTGTCTATTACTCGCTGAGTTACCTATACTCACCACTGCATTTGTACCTTTATGTTTTCAGGTAGCAGGTAGATGGTTGGTGTGTCGCTTGGAGTATCCTGTCTGCCGGGTCCTACGTCACATCCGAAGACCGTTTCGGGTTTTGTATATGTTTTATTTGTATTTGGTATTTGCTGTATTTGGTGTGTTGTTGTATTTGTTGTTGTGGTTGTTGTATAAAGCCTAGCCGGCTAGTAGTGTGTTGATTTATGTTGTATTGGGATTTCCGTTATCGTTTTTCCGCTGTGTTGGTTTTTAATGCAGCCGAGTGGGTTGTTCATTGTATATATATAACTGCGTGGTTGTGTTTTATTATGTTTCAGCCGAGTGGGCTGAATATAAACTGTGTGGTTGTGTATATATTCCAGCTGCATGTGGTTGATGTATTTTGTTTGTATTTATGCTTCAGATTGTTACCGGTACAGTGGAGATGCTGTCGAAATTTTTCGATAGGGACTCCTCTGGGGCGTGACAGGCCGGGCCCTCTCTCCCTCTTTTTCCTTTTGCTCTCTTTTGCTCCTTGGTGGTGGTGGTGGCTGAATTCTAAAGGAGGAGGAGAAGTTCTTTGGGTGGTGTTCATCTTGGAGGATCGTCGCCCACACGATGTCCAAGGCGAGGTGAGGAATACGACAGAAGATCTCGAGGTCATTAGCATACAAAGAGAAGGTATAATTAGCAATTGTTTTCCGCATCATGCTAGTTATTTTTCTTTGTATGAATTCCAAACACAAGAGGCATTAGATCTAGTTTTTCGAATTAGTAATTCATGTTTATGTTTTTTTTTTATTTTTTGAATTTGTGATTTGATTGTTCTTTTTGGTTAAACCTAGAGTTATTTAAGGAAATTAAATATTAGCTTTCCTTAAAAGGCTTTGTCTAGGCGGTGGTGATTGCTCCCATATCCAAGAAGGGCATGTGTCTCGCCATGCAGTTCTGGAAGCCAATTTTGGAAATTAATATTTAATAGAATTAATAACATATGTGGATTTGGATCAATAGTGTTAAGTTCCGCTTGCGATCCAAATCTAAACCATTAAGAACAGATAAGTTAAATTTGGAATTAATGATGTTAAGTTCCGTCTGCGATTCCTAATTTAACTTCTAAAGAACACAATAGGTTATTTAAGGAAAGGTTCGACACTTGTATAAAATTTTTGTACAGTGGAACTGGTACGATTTTCCTAGGACTAACCAACAGGGCAAGACTCCCAGTATACTCCCGGTGGGCATAAAAGTTAATCGGCCTGTCAGGGTTCAACTGCACTTCTCATTGGCACAACTTCCATTCTACTCCCGGTCTGTCCATAGCCGGCCAACCTCTCAAGGTTCAACTACACTTCTTATGGGCACATCTCCCAATCTACTCCCGGTTGATCCATAGTCGGCTAACCTCTTAGGATTCAATCACACTTCTCATGGGCACAACTTTCAGTTTACTCCCAGTCGACCCCAACGTTGATCGGCCTCGTAGGACTCAGTCATGGGTACAACTCCTAGTCTACTCCCGATCGACCTCATTGTTGGTCAAACTATCACCAGGAACAACATTATCAGGAAATCATAACCATCTGTCAAAGAATAACGACTATTTGTTAGGAAATATTCTGATAGTTTGTCACATGCATGTCGTGGAATCTTCCTTAACCAAATGAAAGTTCATCGTACATCCTCCATCATCTGACATACCTTGACATCTGATATTCCCTAATGCCTCATTATTGTGGAGGTTATGAGAGGCAGTATAAAAAAGGAGTCCTCTCCATTGGCAAAGTACACGCGTACACCCGCATCTACTACATGACTATTGTCCATCAACTTCTTGCATTTTCGAGCTCTGTCCCGGTTCTGACTTGAGCATTGGAGTGTCTGTGTCAGGGACCCCTTCCTTGATCCTGGTTCTAACGCTCTTGTGTGATCGATCTGTGGTGTGCGCAGGTTCATGGTACCGTCACCGACCTTCTCCCTCTACTCCGCGAGAAGGTGAAAAGCCTGTGGTGTATCTCCAGGGTCTCAGGCCTAGGTCTTCTCCCTATCAATGTTCTTACCCTCGTCACCAGCACCCCTATCTGATTCAGCTTTCAGACGAGATCACATTTCTTCTTTAGCTTTTTTCATTGAAGGTGTTATGTTAAGGAAATGTAATCTTTTCTGTTTTAATGATTCCAAAGCGATAAATATCACTCTTCTCAATTAATCTTCTTGGGTTATGGTACTCAGTATTCAATTATCCATAAGTTCTTTGAACAATGGTAGTTACGGAATTCTTTTCGCAAGTAACAACATTTTCCCAAGCTCGCTTTCTTGTAGTGCAAGATAACCTCCGTCACCAACAATCAAGTTTTAACAAAGTAATTGTTAGTTTTTTTTCTTAATTCATCTAGCTCATGGATCTCCTACTTTCAAAATGTCCAAAACTGAACTTCCACTCTAGCTCCATGGATTCAAAATACTGTCGATTTCATTAACTGAAGTTCTTAATTTTACAAGTATTTTCAAAAGGTCATACCAAGGAGAACAAATTTTCTAGTCCTCTTTTTAATGGACCAGGAGATATATCACTCATAATTATGGTCGGATCGTGACCGTAATCTGGTCATAATTAGTTGCAATCTTGTTCTGGATTCACCGTCCCCTCCAGATTATAATTTGATTTGGAACGGACAACTGGAAGCCACCTGGAGGCCACCCCCAGCTCGGCGCCCCGCAACTGGCAACTTGTCCACCATTGGTGGCCTCTGGGCGGTCTCCGACCTCCCGCTCCAAACCAAATTATAATCTGGAGGGGATGGTGAACCCAGGAAGGGATCACAACTAATTGTAGCCGGATTACGGCCACGATCCGACCGTAATTATAAGTGGTCCATCCTTTGGTCCACAAAAAAATAGATCAGGAGATCTGCTCTCCTTACTAGAGCACATGAAGGAAGGGATCGTAACTAATTGTGGCCGGATAGTCACATGAAGGAAGGGTTTAAGTATTTTTGAATTGAAATGAATCGTTGAGAAATTTTGGTAAAGATTATACTAGAGGTTTCTTGAAAATCAAAGTTGGAGTCTTGATATTGTAAATGGAGCTAATTAAGTAGATCATCTAAGAGTTAAATTACAGACTTCTATATGAATTTATGTGAAGGGTACTCTGTATTCTCTTTGTTTGGAATTAGGAGGTAATTATCCCTTCCCGGAGCCACCAATTTCTGTTTTTCTTTAAATGTTGAAAATTAAAAGAGTTGGACAAGATTCAAACTTTAAGGAAATCATGAACAAAAAGTCGTATATATACTGTTGTTTTCTACCGTATGCTTATGAAATTAAGAACTACTAATGCGGTAGTTAACTATGAGAGAATTAATTTTCTTTTACAATAATTATTCAGATACACGGGTAAAAAATTTTATATGGATAGTTGATGTGCTGAAGATGTCAAGTAAGTTGGTCTCTAGCCAACTGCTGAATCTCCAACTGTCATCGCCTACTTCGAATTTATTGACATCCTCGTCAAATGATCAAGAACAGAGTGTAGTGTTATCGTTAGGAGTTTCTTATAATAATCTTGGATCAACTGTATGCTAATCCTGGATCAATTATGTTGATCAGAGAATAAAATAGTTCAAAGATTGCTAATGCACATGGAAACTTGCAAAGACATACCATACTTGTGTTGCAAAGTAGCTGATAAAGGGCAAATAATGACTACATTTTAAACTTTCAAATAAGTAATACATTGTACACGCAACCAAATACAACACAGTTTGACAGTAAAGGGATAGACTTTAGCAAACTTAAAGGAAGGAAATATTTAGAGCAGGTTTAGCACCTATGGGTTTACACCAATATATTCATTGTCTTCTTGAGCTCATTTTTACCTCTGTACTTCACTTATCTATGAGTTGACCAGTGTTGCAAGCCGTTCTGTTACTACATGGAAGTGTCAGTTGATGTGATGCCTCCAAGACTATTAGCTTCAATATCAAAGCAAGTATAAAAAAAAGATGAAGTTCCTCCAAGGCTATTGACACCAAGATTGAAGCAAGAAGCAGTTACTCCGGGGCCATTAGAATTTGCTTTTGGTTTCTTTGCTCTCATAGCTTCGAGTTCCTCCTCCACTTCCTTCATTGTTGGTCGTTCATCCCCATTCAGTTTGAGGCACCTCTCTATGAGCCTTGCAAATTTTCCAAGAATTTCTTCTTTTGCTTCCTCTAAAACTAGAGGATCGATGATCTCAAGAAGCGAATTGTCCTTCAATGAAGCTACGAAGTCCATAACTAGGTGCCTCACCTCATTATTTTTTTGGTACGGAATTGCTGTCCTCCCAGTCAATAGCTCTGCGAGAATGACTCCAAAGCTATAGACATCACTCTTGTTAGTTAATCTTCCTGTTTGATGGTACTCAGGATCTAAGTATCCATAAGTTCCTTGAACAATAGTAGTTATTGAATTCTTATCGCAAGTAACAGCCCTTGAAGCACCAAAATCTGCTAGTTTTGCAGTATTTCTTTCATCAAGTAAAATGTTGGATGATTTAACATCTCTATGGAAAATTGTTATGGAAGCTTCTGAGTGTATATAGGATAATGCTCTAGCAACTTCATAGGCAATCCTTAAACGATCTTCAAATGATAAAGGCGAGAATTGCTCATGATTAAGAAGATGATCAGAGAGTGTTCCGCCTGATATGAACTCAAATACAAGCAAAGGGACTTCAGTTTGCAAGCAACACCCCATGAATTTAACCACATTTCTATGGTTGGTTTGAGAAAGAATGAAGACCTCATTAATGAATTGTCCAAGCTCACATTCATTTGTTATCTTGGGCTTTTTGATGGCAACGACACGTTGATCCGATAAAATTCCTTTGTACACTTTTCCATGACCTCCGCCCCCAACAACTCGAGTTTTATCAAAATAATTGGTAGCTTTTTCCAATTCATCTAGCTCGTAGATCTTCATCCTTTCGGTAACAATTTCATCGGTAGAAGATTGTTCCTTTCTTAACAAATCTAAATTTCTACGGTAAAATTTCTTCTTTCTGTTTTGAAGATTTTTTTTTCTCAGAATTCTCCATAGTGCAACAATAGCAAAACAAATAAGCACGCTGCCCCCAGCACTTGCACTAATAATCATAAGGATGTTTCCTATAATGACAAAGAAGATTTCAAACATACTTTAAATTTAGCATATATTATATGCAACAACAATGATAAATGAGTACTTGAGTCTGACCTATTTAAGTCAAATATGTACGAGCATCAAATCCCTTATGTTTAGTTGGTGTATATCCTTAGTTTATAAAATTACATGTTTGAATCTTGTGCGAGATTGCGTGGCTTGTAACTGTATGTATATGTTTGTAATGAAGGAGAATTCAAATCCTACAGAGGGTTCCTTTTTGACAGTCGAACCTAGAGGCAGTTAGTTAATATCAATTGTTGACTATTAATTAACATTATGCAGTACTCTTCGTAGAAATTTCATGTTATAAGGAATTGAGTTCTAACTGTTTTAGCCAAGGATCTTTCTCAACAGATTCAGCGGTACTAGTTTATGAGCTTTTGTTTCATATATCGCACTCAAACAACACTTATCACATAACCAAATTAACAGGGGAAAAAGAAAATGATTAAAAGGAAATAAATGTTTAATGTTATTTTGATTTTAGAAGAATAAAATTGAATTGACCGGAGAGAAAACTTACTTATCCTCGGGTCTTTTGCATTGCATCCATTCGGTCGGAAAGGAGACCCGCTCTTACCAGGTGGGCATCCACACATACCGTCATCAAGGCACACCCCATAACAGTTGGGCATACGGCATGTAACAACTGTAACAAAATAAATAAATGTATCACATTATATATATATATATATATATATATATATATATATTGTAATAATTTAAATTAATATGTATATAATTAAAGATAATTGAAATGATAAAGAACTATGGTGAAAGGACCTTCAATTGAAATCCAAATGGAGGCCCTTATTCTTATAGGGATGCTTAATTCTTGTATATAAAATCTGATGAAGGGAGGTTCTATTAATGTTTGATACAGTGGATGGAGTTGGTTGTTGCGGGACAGAATTGCTATCATAGGTAAGAAAGAAAAGTTCATCCCATACTAGTCAATTATATCTTTCGAATTGGAACCGCGTTTGAATTGTGTAAATATATTTGTACCAGGACATCCGTCTTCTATGTAAGGATTGCCTTGGTAACCATAATTGCAGATGCAGGAGTATCCGCCGAAAGATTCGAAACAGAAGCTGTTTCGACTCCGGCACGCATAGGTGGTGGAATTAAGATTAGCTTCATAGCACGACGCCTTGGAGATGAACCAGTCAACGGCCACCGGAAACTGTCCTTGGTATCGCTCATACAAGTCGCACCCACGAAGACCCGACGACGCGTCGAATAAAGATTGCCGATCCACAAGGGTCGAGAAGAGGCACGACGAATTTTGTGATGGCGAGTCGCTAAATCCAGCGAAGTCAAGGATGATGTAGGAAGTGAATTGCTGCATCCCCCAGGGGATATGGTCGATCTGGCAGAAGCCGTCAGCGTCTGAGTAAGAACCATTAATTACGTTGATGTAGTTGACGACGTCGTTGCAGAGAGCAGAGCAGGAACCTCCATATTGAGTGTTGGGGGTCGACGTGTTGAAGAAGGCGACAAAGTTGCAGCCGTAGGCGGAGAAGATGTTGCGGTCATCGGAGAAGCGGAAGGGCGAGCCGGTGAGGTCCATCTCCGTTGAGATATGAACTCCGGTGGAGTTGTTTTGTGGGTAGACGAGTGCGATTTTCTGGATTATTGTGGCTTGGGACTCATCGGGGTCGATGTTGAGGATTTGGATGTCGCCGGAGTAGAGTTTGGAGTTGTTGCAGACGACGTGGAAGCCGGGAAGGAAGCAGTCCGACTCGATGCCAAAGGGGAAGGGGATGTCGACTTTGCCGCAACGCCTGGTGCATGAATTGATCGACGACTCTGCTCTACTAATTGCTAAGAGCAAAAGCAACAGGAGACACATGCAAATTACAGACTTCTTCATCATCGTCATCATCAATCTCCCACTCTCTTCGCTAATTTTCCTTCGCTAATTTTCCTGGTAGCAATTAAGCTCGACGTGAGCTCGATCACTAAATGCAAATAGAAATAAATAAATAAATAAATAAATAAATAGAAAAATCAAGTTTTTTCAAAGACGAAGATATTTTGGTGCATGCAGAAAAAGTATCGAACAATAAAATAAGTCTTGTTTAAATGTGTTTTGGGGGAAATAATAAAGCTTTCATTTCCACATAGTCTCTATCGTTTACATTTGATATGAGCAACTGGATGATCGGTCAATACGAATCGAGTGACTTTTGGTGGTTGGCAGTGGAAGGAAGAAAACGTGCAAATTTGAGTCTATTGAATTGACAATTTGACTTAGAAGGTGTTTGACTAAACTTATTAAAAATAACTTATAAATTCGTACAACTTATAAGTTGTTTTAGGAACTTATAAGTTGTTAGATTTTATTTTAAAAATAAGTTGTTAAAGTGTTTCGGTGAACTTATTACAATCAACTTAAAGGTATTGATGTGTTTCGTATTATAAGATCTTTTTATTAATAAAATTATCAAAAAAAAGATATAATACTATTAATAGAGGATTTTGAGATTTTTATTAATAGAGGATCATGGGCGATTTTTTTGCACCGGGGAGAGAAAATTGGAAAGAGATATTGACCGAGAAGATGACACAGCGTTGAAAGAAAAGTCAGCGGAGATAAAAAGATATTAGACTTATAAAATTTTATGGAGGATAAGATGAAACTTTATGAAATTATATAAGGATATTTTAGAGAAAAAAATTATTAAAATAAGATCTTTTTTAAAAAAGTAGGATCTTTCATACTTTTTTAAAAACAGCTTATAAGTTCCAAAATAACTTATTTTGACAACTTATAAATTGTTTGAAAAAAATATTACCAAACTAATTTGAAGAACTTATATTTCGACTTATATTTTAATACGATAGCTAATTTTGGAAATGTCTACTCGGTCGCTAACTTGGTGGTTGTGCCGTCGAGACCGGCGTTCGTTGCATCAAAGTGGACTACAAACGCGTCTCTTGTCTGATACAAACATGAATTATAAAACATGTCTACCATCAATTCATCTTGATTTTTCAAAAAACGAAAACAAAATGGAATTGAATCTCTTTGATCGGATTCACCGGTTAAATATCGGCATAAATGGGTAAAAGAAACGATGAAAAAAAGAATAACCAATGTGAACAAAGAAGGATCAATGCTATAGTAGAGCATCTTACAAATAATAAGATTAATATAAGGTAACTGATGTGATACATCGGTTAAGGTGGGGCCTCCCCGAGGTAGGTCAAAGTCTCACTACAAAAATACTGTCACTTAGGAACAAAATTTGCAACAAATTTTAGAAAAAAATTTGTTGGAAATAGGATTTGGGACGAAAATTGCGATAAAAAAAATTCGTTGGAAATCTGCCACCCCAAAAATTTGCGACGAAAAACTATAATTTCGTTGAAAATTTTGCAACGAAAATAATATTCGTTGCAAAATTCGTTGACAATTTTCATTGCAACGAAAATACTATTTTGCAATGAAAAAATTTTTGCAAAATTCATTGGAAATTGTGCGTCGATTAAAAGGGTTTTTAAGCCACAGCATGCTTTCCAACGAATCTACAATTCGTTGGCAATTTCCAACGAATTGGCAGATTCGTTGGAAATGTTTCTAACGAATCTGCAATTTGTTGGAAATTTCCAACGAATTTCAGATTCGTTGGAAACCCTACATATTTTTAAAATCACGGTTGACCGACCTAGAGACCTCCGAATTGGATGAAACCGGTTCCTGTGCGCTCCTCTATTTATCCTAACTTCATATGTGTCCTCAAATATTTTTTTTACTTCATATATTTTTTTCCTTTATTTTTTCAATCCCCATTGGAAAAATTAAATTCAAGTTTAAAAATTCACAAATCAAAATAAATTAGCTCCGTAATTATTTTTAATTCATGGATATAATCACGAGAACCTTACGCACGCCAACAAACTGATTTCCCCTCGTTCTGAGCACTCGAACATCATTTTTTAAATCTACCAAGTTCAACTATACTCCAATTTGATTTAAAACTCTAACACTTTCATGCTCAAATTCAAATTCATCAAATTAACCTTATGTTAAAAATTCATCTTATTTCAAAAAAAATATTTAAGCTCATCTATAAAATCAGGAGACCAAAAGGAGCACATAGGAACTTGTTTCATCCGATTCCGAGGTCTCTAGGTTGGTCAAACGAGTTTTTAAGCCATAACATACTTTCCAACCAATCTGCAATTCGTTGGCAATTTCCAACGAATTGGCAGATTCGTTGGAAATGTTTCCAACGAATCTGTAATTTTTTGGAAATTTCAACTGTAACGACCACCCTTCTTACTATACTATACTACTCTCTAAGGATGACCGTTACTTAACTACTAACTCTACTTAACCGGTATGATTAAAAATCACATGGAAACCCTACCGAAAAATTTCAACAGAGTCTCCCCGGTACCGGTGACCATATTCAACAATACATGCAATATATACTCAGCCACAAGCGGCTAGAACACATATCAATCAACCACGCAGTTTAATAAATCCAAAACAAAAGAGAACGACACCAGAAATCATCACACAAGATTACAATTCTTCTACTATGTCCTAATCATATCAAAATAACAAATACTATCACAAATACTCCTAACATAGCAAAAGACAATGGAAACTAAAATAAAACTTCCTTCCTAGTCCCAAGGCTTCCATAGTCCTGGCATCACACATCCTTCGAACACCTCCTTGTCGCCTTCCTTTCTATATCTTTTCCTTTCCTGTATCTGCAGTAAGAGGAAGTGCAATCTATAAGCAAAATTTGCTTAGTAAGCGCTATCTAACTCACAAAATCACGAATGTGCATGTATACGAAAAGAACTAGAAATTATATGCTCTAAAAAGAAATAAAGCATAAACATAACTACTCATGTCAAACTAATAGCAAAGAAAAGCTAAGGAATCTACTCATGTAATTCTAATAGCTAATCATGCTACTCATCTAATAGGTAAACATGAAAACTACTCATCCACTAGATAAACATGGTAGAATAAAGAACTAAACTTACTGATTTTCAGAACTATATGAAACTTATTTCATTTGTTCTAACTTAATCTTTAATACTTTATGTTTATGTAAAACTCGTTTTACTTGTTCAAAAACTTATACTTATAATACTTCAAAATAATAATCAACTTCTTCTTGGGCCCAGGCGTAGTACCATCTTATGCGCGTTCCCTAATAGGTTGGGGTAGCGAGCCACCAATCCAAAAAGAGAAGATCTCGGTCTACCAGGGCCAAGATCTCGGAATTGGACACCTGGATTTGTTTAACGACAACCTCGGAAGTTGGGTACTAGCCTCTTCTTAAAAGTAAAATACTTATAATCTTAATTACTTCTTCTTTAAGTGCCTTGGATTTTAATAGACACCTTGTGTGCCAAAAATCCCTAAAGTCTTGACTTTGAGATCTACTTAAGGCCTTGGCCTTTTTCTTGCTTTTCTTTATCTTTCTTATACTTGTTAATACTTCTAAAAGAATGCTTCCTTAAAAAGAAACTGAAATGTTTAAGCAAATTTTAACTTTAAAATGCTTAAACAAAAAAAAATCTACCTACCATGCTAATAAAATTCTGCATATTAAGCTTAACAAAAATCTGATCTAAGATTAGAGTTCTGCATGAAACACTTATCAAAATCTGCAAGCACTACTTATGAAAGTCTGCATATCATACAAGCGTAAACTAAATCTAAAACTTGTTGGAATTAAAACCTATACTACACAACTATTCAAAACTAAACAATTTGAATTGAGTTTCATGGCAGCAAAGGAACTTCAAAAATGCCACTATTATGCATCCAATAAACACTCTGCAGCATGACTCGATCAAGACATTTAAGATAAGTAGATCAACAATAACATGGTTTAGTCATAACATGCGTGCGTA
The DNA here is from genome assembly GCF_018446385.1 of Zingiber officinale. Lineage (NCBI taxonomy): Eukaryota > Viridiplantae > Streptophyta > Magnoliopsida > Zingiberales > Zingiberaceae > Zingiber > Zingiber officinale. Next base: position 128,953,951 of record NC_055992.1, read on the forward strand.
GAGGGTATATAATTCCTTATATCAACAGTCCAAAGCATAAGACCTTAAGACAGTAAAATTATCATTCATGGAAACAATTACTACAGCTTCACAAATCCTGACCACACATATAGCTACAACAGATGCAAATAACAACATGAACTTAGAACTAAACTTGGGTATAAACAGTTAGAGCTTAAGGTAAATCATGTATAGGAATATGATGGACTTAAAGCTATGCATACCAGAAGCAATAAATTCATATTAAAATAAAACCTAGGTCATGCTTAAAGAATTCAAAAATCTGTATTGCTTCTACAGGTTGTTCATGTTATCCCAATAGCAAATAAATCTAGAAATCTACTCATGCACATTTAATAGCAAGGAAACTAGAAATAAAGGAATCAAATGCTTAAGGAAATCTAAGTTTCTGCACTGCTACTGAAAGGAACTAAAACAGGAATAATCATCTTGTTATGTGCCATGGCTGTAATGGAAAAACACAGAAAAATGACTCTGTTTCAATCCACAACAAAAATGGAAGAAAAGAAAACAGAAAGTGCCTCTACTTTAATCTACGGCAAGGAAGGAAAACCACAATACCACCAACCTCCTGTTCAGTGCTACGGTAGGGAAAACAAAGAAACCAAATTTGCTACTTATAGTCATTCCAACCTAAAACCTACTGAAGCTTAAAAACTATGTGAGACTTATGCAAAATCTGTACTTTCATTGAGTAATATAGAGATCTTCAAGCTTACTACAGCAGGGATGCAAGGGAAAAAGCAAACACCCGAAGCTACACTTCCTCTAGCAACCCTATTCTGCATAACATAATCCGAATCCCAAAAAGGAAACTAGATTCTTAGCAAACCACAACTTTTTCTACAGCATGTTTTGAAAACCAAAAAAAAACAGATATCTAAATCCTTGGACAAACCCAAAATTCCTCATGGCAGAAATGACAAATTCACCATCTTAACAGCTTAAATCCGAACATTCATCCTCTACTTCATGGAGTTCATATCAATATATAGGATGTACTTGCTCAACTATATAATCATCCTCTTTCTTGTTCTTTCTTTGAACCTCACGGCAACAAGCCCTAAACGGAAATCCCCATAGCAAAATTCGAAAACAAGGAAGAAACGAGAACCCGGAGCTGCTCTACTGCAGGTGAGGAAGCGCTTACTTGCTTCTTGAACTCACAACCAAACGCAAGGAGAACTTCTAGGTCTCGGAGCTCTGATCAGAAGACTCGAAATCGCGGCTCCTCGTGCTCCAGACTTCTCCTCGTCGAGAGGAGCTCGGCGGTGTGAAGAATCCACAGAACCTTGCCTTGGCCGGCCGCCGGAGTTGAGCCCTAACCTTCCTTGCCTTCCGCCCGAGCACGGCCGTCGCGCGCAAAAGAGAGATGCGAGGAGAGAAGAGGAGAAGGAATTAGATCACGGGATAACATCAACTTATCCCTCTTTATAATACCTAGTTATTCTGTTATGGCTTAAGATTATTTCGCTCCTTACCTTTTCACGAAATACTCACGGAACCGTTGGTTCGTTGCGTTCTGCTTAAGGCCCGGCTCGTGGGTTCGAATCCCGGCTGCAACCTATTTTCTTCTTATTATTTCTTGCTATTAACTTCTATTACTTAAATAAAATTCTTCCTTTACTTGATCAAGTAACAACTGCTAGCCCAGTTGGTTAGTTAGGTTTTGGTCGGGTCAAGGGTTGCCAGTTCGAGCCTCGGCTTGGACATTTTTTGTCAAAACTTCTTTTTTTTGGTAAAAATACCAAACGACTTCCAAAAATTGCATAAAAATTTCTAAAAATCTCTAGAATTTTTCTAAAATATTTCTAGATTTTAATAAGGTCTTTTAGGACTCCAAATCATGAAATTTGGGGCGTTACAATCCTCCCTACCTTATAAAAAGTTCGTCCTCGAACTTAGAATAATTCCGAATATTTCTATCTCATACTATCCTCACTCTCCTAAGTAATTTCCTCATGCTTCTGGTTCTAAATGACTCCCACTAATGATACTCTTTTGTTCCTTAGTCTCTTAACTTTACTGTTCATATCGGGTCCTGGAAACTGTTCTGGACTCTTCGTTCTCCTGTGCTCAGTCCTAACGGTACGGGGACGTCCTCTTCTTGACATCTAGTTATGTAGAGAAACTTAAAATTGTCTCTATGCTTTCTAGACATATATACATATGTAAACAAAAGAAATCAAGAACTTCTATCTTACTTAAGCACTTAAAAATAATTACTTTATACCGCAAATAGTAATAAAGGAAAGCAATAAAGAAAGAAATTAAATACTTTCTTACTTGAAGACGGCAAGGTTGGTGCTGATGTGTGATGCTGGAGAATGGGAACTGCTCTGATACCAACTGTAACGACCACCCTTCTTACTATACTATACTACTCTCTAAGGATGACCGTTACTTAACTACTAACTCTACTTAACCGGTATGATTAAAAATCACATGGAAACCCTACCGAAAAATTTCAACAGAGTCTCCCCGGTACCGGTGACCATATTCAACAATACATGCAATATATACTCAGCCACAAGCGGCTAGAAACATATCAATCAACCACGCAGTTTAATAAATCCAAAACAAAAGAGAACGACACCAGAAATCATCACACAAGATTACAATTCTTCTACTATGTCCTAATCATATCAAAATAACAAATACTATCACAAATACTCCTAACATAGCAAAAGACAATGGAAACTAAAATAAAACTTCCTTCCTAGTCCCAAGGCTTCCATAGTCCTGGCATCACACATCCTTCGAACACCTCCTTGTCGCCTTCCTTTCTATATCTTTTCCTTTCCTGTATCTGCAGTAAGAGGAAGTGCAATCTATAAGCAAAATTTGCTTAGTAAGCGCTATCTAACTCACAAAATCACGAATGTGCATGTATACGAAAAGAACTAGAAATTATATGCTCTAAAAAGAAATAAAGCATAAACATAACTGCTCATGTCAAACTAATAGCAAAGAAAAGCTAAGGAATCTACTCATGTAATTCTAATAGCTAATCATGCTACTCATCTAATAGGTAAACATGAAAACTACTCATCCACTAGATAAACATGGTAGAATAAAGAACTAAACTTACTGATTTTCAGAACTATATGAAACTTATTTCATTTGTTCTAACTTAATCTTTAATACTTTATGTTTATGTAAAACTCGTTTTACTTGTTCAAAAACTTATACTTATAATACTTCAAAATAATAATCAACTTCTTCTTGGGCCCAGGCGTAGTACCATCTTATGCGCGTTCCCTAATAGGTTGGGGTAGCGAGCCACCAATCCAAAAAGAGAAGATCTCGGTCTACCAGGGCCAAGATCTCGGAATTGGACACCTGGATTTGTTTAACGACAACCTCGGAAGTTGGGTACTAGCCTCTTCTTAAAAGTAAAATACTTATAATCTTAATTACTTCTTCTTTAAGTGCCTTGGCATTTTAATAGACACCTTGTGTGCCAAAAATCCCTAAAGTCTTGACTTTGAGATCTACTTAAGGCCTTGGCCTTTTTCTTGCTTTTCTTTATCTTTCTTATACTTGTTAATACTTCTAAAAGAATGCTTCCTTAAAAAGAAACTGAAATGTTTAAGCAAATTTTAACTTTAAAATGCTTAAACAAAAAAAAAATCTACCTACCATGCTAATAAAATTCTGCATATTAAGCTTAACAAAAATCTGATCTAAGATTAGAGTTCTGCATGAAACACTTATCAAAATCTGCAAGCAATACTTATGAAAGTCTGCATATCATACAAGCGTAAACTAAATCTAAAACTTGTTGGAATTAAAACCTATACTACACAACTATTCAAAACTAAACAATTTGAATTGAGTTTCATGGCAGCAAAGGAACTTCAAAAATGCCACTATTATGCATCCAATATACCCTCTGCAGCATGACTCAATCAAGACATTTAAGATAAGTAGATCAACAATAACATGGTTTAGTCATAACATGCGTGCGTAGAGGGTATATAATTCCTTATATCAACAATCCAAAGCATAAGACCTTAAGACAGTAAAATTATCATTCACGGAAACAATTACTAAAGCTTCACAAATCCTGACCACACATATAGCTACAACAGATGCAAATAACAACATGAACTTAGAACTAAACTTGGGTATAAACAGTTAGAGCTTAAGGTAAATCATGTATAGGAATATGATCGACTTAAAGCTATGCATACCAGAAGCAATAAATTCATATTAAAATAAAACCTAGGTCATGCTTAAAGAATTCAAAAATCTGTATTGCTTCTACAGGTTGTTCATGTTATCCCAATAGCAAATAAATCTAGAAATCTGCTCGTGCACATTTAATAGCAAGGAAACTAGAAATAAAGGAATCAAATGCTTAAGGAAATCTAAGTTTCTGCACTGCTACTGAAAGGAACTAAAACAGGAATAATCATCTTGTTATGTGCCATGGCTGTAATGGAAAAACACAGAAAAGTGCCTCTATTTCAATCCACAGCAAAAATGGAAGAAAATGGAAGAAAAGAAAACAGAAAAGTGCCTCTACTTTAATCTACGGCAAGGAAGGAAAACCACAATACCACCAACCTCCTGTTCAGTACTACGGTAGGGAAAACAAAGAAACCAAATTTGCTACTTATAGTCATTCCAACCTAAAACCTACTGAAGCTTAAAAACTATGTGAGACTTATGCAAAACCTGTACTTTCATTGAGTAATATAGAGATCTTCAAGCTTACTACAGCAGGGATGCAAGGGAAAAAGCAAACATCCGAAGCTACACTTCCTCTAGCAACCCTATTCTGCATAACATAATTCGAATCCCAAAAAGGAAACTAGATTCTTAGCAAACCACAACTTTTTCTACAGCATGTTTTGAAAACCAAAAAAAAATAGATATCTAAATACTTGGACAAACCCAAAATTCCTCACGGTAGAAATGACAAATTCACCATCTTAACAGCTTAAATCCGAACATTCATCCTCTACTTCATGGAGTTCATATCAATATATAGGATGTACTTGCTCAACTATATAATCATCCTCTTTCTTGTTCTTTCTTTGAACCTCACGGCAACAAGCCCTAAACGGAAATCCCCATAGCAAAATTCGAAAACAAGGAAGAAACGAGAACCCGGAGCTACTCTACTGCAGGTGAGGAAGCGCTTACTTGCTTCTTGAACTCACAACCGAACGCAAGGAGAACTTCTAAGTCTCGGAGCTCTGATCGGAAGACTCGAAATCGCGGCTCCTCGTGCTCCAGATTTCTCCTCGTCGAGAGGAGCTCGGCGGTGTGAAGAATCCATAGAACCTTGCCTTGGCCGGCCGCCAGAGTTGAGCCCTAACCTTCCTTGCCTTCCACCCGAGCACGGCCGTCGCGCGCAAAAGAGAGACGCGAGGAGAGAAGAGGAGAAGGAATTAGATCACGGGATAACATCAACTTATCCCTCTTTATAATACCTAGTTATTCTGTTATGGCTTAAGATTATTTCGCTCCTTACCTTTTCACGAAATACTCGCGGAACCGTTGGTTGGTTGCATTCTACTTAAGGCCCGGCTCGTGGGTTCGAATCCTGGCTGCAACCTATTTTCTTCTTATTATTTCTTGCTATTAACTTCTATTACTTAAATAAAATTCTTCCTTTACTTGATCAAGTAACAACTGCTAGCCCAGTTGGTTAGTTAGGTTTTGCTCGGGTCAAGGGTTGCCGGTTCGAGCCTCGGACATTTTTTGTCAAAACTTCTTTTTTTTGGTAAAAATACCAAACGACTTCCAAAAATTGGATAAAAATACTCTAAAAATTTATAAAAATCTCTAGAATTTTTATAAAACATTTATAGATTTTAATAAGGTCTTTTAGGACTCCAAATCATGAAATTTGGGGTGTTACACCAACGAATTTCAGATTCGTTGGAAACCCTACATATTCTTAAAATCACGGTTGACCGACTTAGAGACCTCCGAATTGGATGAAACCGGTTCCTGTGTGCTCCTCTATTTATCCTGACTTCATATGTGTCCTCAAATATTTTTTTTACTTCATATATTTTTTTTCCTTTATTTTTTCAATCCCCAATGTGTTGGAAAAATTAAATTCAAAGTTTAAAAATTCACAAATCAAAATAAATTAGCTCGTTAATTATTTTTAATTCATGGATATAATCACGAGAACCTTACGCACGCCAACAAAATGATTTCCCCTTGTTCTGAGCACTCGAACATCATTTTTTAAATCTACCAAGTTAAGCTATACTCCAATTTGATTTAAAACTCTAACACTTTTATGCTCAAATTCAAATTCATCCAATTGACCTTGATGTTAAAAATTCATCTTATTTCAAAAAAAAATATTTGATCTCATCTATAGAATCAGGAGACCAAGAGGAACACATAGGAACTTGTTTCATCCGATTCCGAGGTCTCTAGGTCGGTCAAACGAGTTTTTAAGCCAGAACATACTTTCCAACCAATCTGCAATTCGTTGGTAATTTCCAACGAATTGGCAGATTCGTTGGAAATGTTTCCAACGAATCTGCAATTCATTGGAAATGTTTCCAACAAATCTGCAATTCGTTGGAAACCCTACATATTCTTAAAATCATGGTTGACCGACCTAGAGACCTCCGAATTGGATGAAACCGGTTCTTGTGTGCTCCTCTATTTATCCTAACTTCATATGTGTCCTCAAATATTTTTTTTAATTCATATATTTTTTTCCTTTATTTTTTCAATCCCCAATGTGTTGGAAAAATTAAATTCAAGTTTAAAAATTCACAAATCAAAATAAATTAGCTCCATAATTATTTTTAATTCATGGATATAGTCACGAGAACTTTACGCACGCCAACAAACTGATTTCCCCTCGTTCTGAGCACTCGAATATCATTTTCTAAATCTACCAAGTTCAACTATGCTCCAATTTGATTTAAAACTCTAACACTTTCATGCTCAAATTCAAATTCATCCAATTGACCTTGATGTTAAAAATTAATCTTATTTCAAAAAAAATATTTGAGCTCATCTATAGAATCAGGAGACCAAGAAGAGCACATAGGAACTTGTTTCATCTGATTTCGAGGTCTCTAGGTCGGTCAAAAGGGTTTTTAAGCCACAGCATGCTTTCCAACGAATCTGCAATTTGTTGGCAATTTCCAACGAATCTGCAATTTGTTGGCAATTTCCAACGAATTGGTAGATTCGTTGGAAATGTTTCCAATGAATTGGCATATTCGTTGGAAATATTTCCAACGAATCGACAATTTGTTGGAAATTTCCAACGAATTTCAGGTTCGTTGGAAACCCTACATATTCTTAAAATCATGGTTGACCGACCTAGAGACCTCCGAATTGGATGAAACCGGTTCTTGTGTGCTCCTCTATTTATCCTAACTTCATATGTGTCCTCAAATATTTTTTTTAATTCATATATTTTTTTCCTTTATTTTTTCAATCCCCAATGTGTTGGAAAAAATTAAATTCAAGTTTAAAAATTCACAAATCAAAATAAATTAGCTCCGTAATTATTTTTAATTCATGGATATAGTCACGAGAACTTTACGCACGCCAACAAACTGATTTCCCCTCGTTCTGAGCACTCGAACATCATTTTCTAAATCTACCAAGTTCAACTATGCTCCAATTTGATTTAAAACTCTAACACTTTCATGCTCAAATTCAAATTCATCCAATTGACCTTGATGTTAAAAATTCATCTTATTTCAAAAAAAATATTTGAGCTCATCTATAGAATCAGGAGACCAAGAAGAGCACATAGGAACTTGTTTCATCTGATTTCGAGGTCTTTAGGTCGGTCAAATAGGTTTTTAAGCCACAACATACTTTCCAACGAATCTGCAATTCGTTGGCAATTTCCAACGAATTGGCAGATTCGTTGGAAATGTTTCCAACGAATCTGCAATTCGTTGGAAATTGCCAACGAATTTCAGATTTGTTGGAAACCCTACATATTCTTGAAATCACGGTTGACCGACCTAGAGACCTCCGAATTGGATGAAACCAGTTCCTGTGTGCTCCTCTATTTATCCTGACTTCATATGTGTCCTCAAATATTTTTTTTTTACTTCATATATTTTTTTTCCTTTATTTTTTCAATCCCCAATGTGTTGGAAAAATTAAATTCAAGTTTAAAAATTCAAAAATCAAAATAAATTAGCTCTGTAATTATTTTTAATTCATGGATATAATCACGAGAACCTTACGCACGCCAACAAACTGATTTCCCCTCGTTCTGAGCACTCGAACATCATTTTTTAAATCTACCAAGTTCAACTATACTCCAATTTGATTTAAAACTCTAACACTTTCATGCTCAAATTCAAATTCATCCAATTGACCTTGATGTTAAAAATTCATCTTATTTCAAAAAAAATATTTGAGCTATCTATAGAATTAGGAAATCAAGAGGAGAACTTAGGAACTTGTTTCTTCCGATTCCGAGGTCTCTAGGTCGGTCAAAAGGGTTTTTAAGCCACAACATGCTTTCCAACAAATCTGCAATCCGTTGGCAATTTCCAACTAATTGGCAGATTCGTTGGATATGTTTCCAAAGAATCTGCAATTCATTGGAAATTTCCAATGAATCTGCCTATTCGTTGGAAACATTTCCAACGAATCTGCCTATTCGTTGGAAACATTTCTAACGAATTTCAGATTCGTTGGAAACTCTATCCTGCAAATCTTTTGCTGTAAAATTGCGATAAATTATATATTTGTTGGGAAGTTCCAACAAATAATAGTTTCGTTGCAATATTTGTGACGAAAATACTATTCGTTGCAAAAATTTGCAACGAATAAAATATTCGTTGCAAAATGTGCAACGAACAAATTATTCGTTGCAAAATTTGCAACAAATTTTATTTTTTGTTGCTAACTTGCAATGATATTAGCGACAAAATATCTTTTGTTGCTAATTTGCAACGAATTTATTTTGTTGCTAAATTTGTTGCTAATTCGGAACAATTTATTATTTTGTTGCAAATTTTGTTGGAAAGTTTGGAACAAATTTTAAATTTGTTGCAAACTGTCGTCCCTAATAGACTGTTTTTTTGTAGTGTCTCGAGGGTTGGCTGACGTGGAAATCAAAGTCAAGAAGCGATCAATACCATGGGTCAGGACATTGAAAGCTTGCCCGACCAAACATTCTGGTTGGTCGGACATCGTGCCCTAAAGCCTTTTAGCACCATGCGCCGTGACACTAAAAACTTGCTCAATTGGATCATTTGGCCGATCGGACCTCGGGCTCTAAAGCCTTTCAGTATTCATAAGGCGCTAAACCAAGTTAATATCCCTTAGAGCCCAGCCCTCTTTGGCGCTTGGATGTAGTACGGTTAATAAGCCCAACCGAGCAAACGTATTGTCCGATCGGACAAACTAGATATCCGATCCACTCGAGCTCCCTGTCCAAACAAAGAGGTCGAGCGAATGCTGAGTCACCGATTGCATTCATCAAAGCCGACCCAACGGCTCTTGTGAGTGACGGTCGGTCGGCCTGTTGGTTGCTACTCGGAAAGCCTATAGGTTCCACTGTACAAAAATTTTGTACAAAGGTCTGAACCTTTTCCTAGCTACCATGTGTTCTTTTAAATTAAATTTTGGATCTCCTGCGGAACTTAACACGTTTGATCCAAAACTTAATCTATTTGTTCTTTTAGGTTTTGACTTGGATCTCCTGCGGAACTTAACACGTTCGACCCAAGTCTCCTTAAGTTATTAATTCCATTAAATATTAATTTCCATAAAAGGTTCCCAGTACTGACGTGGCGAGGCACATGGCCTTCTTGGATATGGGAGCAACCACCACCGACTAGACAAAACCTTTAATAGAAAGCTAATATTTAATTTCCTAAAATAACTTTAGGTTAACCAAAGAGAACAATCAAATCACAAGGAAAAGAAAGAAACAAAAGAACACAACTTCGAAAAACATATTTGAAATACTAGAACGTAAGCCTCTTGTATTTGGTATTATTTCCATAAATAACTAGCATGATGCGGAAATAGAAATTACTAGTTATACCTTGTAGAAAAACCTCTTGATCTTCTACCGTATTCCTCTTCTAACCTCGGACGTTGTGTGGGCAACGATCTTCCAAGATGAGAAACCACCAACCACCTTCTTCTCCTCCAAGCAAGGTTCGGCCACAAAAGAAAAGCTTCACCAAGGAGAAAAACCAAAATACTAACCAAGCTCCAAGAGATGCTAGCATTCTCCTTCTTCTTCTTCTTCTCCGAGTAGTATCCGGCCACCACAAGAGCTCCAATAGAAGGGTAGGGTTCGGCCACCACAAGAGGAAGAGATGGAGAGGTTGGCCGGCCACACCAAGGAACAAAAGAGGGAGAGGAATAATCGATGTTATGTCTTGTGAAGGCACCCTCACCCCTTCTTTTATATTCCTTGGCCTAGGTAAATTAGGAAATTTAATTACAATAAATTTTCCTTAATTTCCTTGACATGATTTAATTGAGAGAAATAAAATAAAATTTCCCCAATTAATTTGTGGCCGGCCACATCATTGGAATACAAAGAGGACAAGTTTTAATCAACAATTAAAACTTCCTAATTTGTTTCCGGAAATTTTAAAAAATAAAATTTCTCTTTAAAATCTCTTCATGGTTAATAAAAGGAAATATCTATAATTTTAATTTTATTAACATGTGAATAATTTTAAAGAGAAAATAAAACATCTCTTCCAATCTACAAATAAGGAAAGAGATCTAATCTCTTTCTTTAATCTTTTGTAGATCTTTTACAAGAGAGATATTTTAATTTTAATTCTCTTTAAAATATATCTTCCACATAATAATAAAAATTAAAATTAAATTTCTTTTTAATTTTATTTGGCCGGCCCTACTAGCTTGGGTTCAGCTAGGGCCGGCCACCCAATATACCTAGGCCGCCCTAGCTTGATCCAAGCTAGCTTGGCGGCCCTGTGGGTATGAAGGTGGGTATAGGTGGGTATAGTACTCTATAAATAAGAGGCTACGATAGGGACCGAGAGGAGGAATTGGTTTTGGTCTCCCGATAAAATTAAGCATCCCGTGTTCGCCCTGAACACACAACTTAATTTTATCAATAATAATTCATTCCACTAGAGAACTATTATTGAACTACCGCACCAATCCCAAATTACATTTTTGGGCTTCTTCTTATTATGAGTGTGTTAGTCTCCCTGTGTTTAAGATATCGAATGTCCACTAATTAAGTGAGTTACTGACAACTCATTTAATTAATATCTTAGTCCAAGAGTAGTACCACTCAACCTTATCGTCATGTCGGACTAAGTCCACCTGCAGGGTTTAACATGACAATCCTTATGAGCTCCTCTTGGGGACATTATCAACCTAGTATCTCTAGGACACAGTTTCCTTCTATAATCAACAACACACACTATAAGTGATAGCATTTCCCAACTTATCGGGTTTATTGATTCATCGAACTAAATCTCACCCATTGATAAATTAAAGAAATAAATATCAAATATATGTGCTTGTTATTATATTAGGATTAAGAGCACACACTTCCATAATAACTGAGGTCTTTGTTCCTTTATAAAGTCAGTATAAAAGGAACGACCTCGAATGGTCCTACTCAATACACTCTGAGTGTACTAGTGTAATTATATAGTCAAGATAAACTAATACCTAATTACACTACGACCTTCTAATGGTTTGTTCCTTTCCATTCTGGTCGTGAGCTACTATTTATAATTTATAAGGTACTGATAACATCATCTTCTGTATGTGACACCACATACTATGTTATCTACAATATAAATTAAATGAACAACTACAAACAAATGTAGATAATTAGACCAAATGTGATTCTTTATTCATAATGAATGTTTACAAAGCTTAGGCTTTCAGTATACACTCCAACACGACCTACATTAAGGACTCAATCGGCTTGCCAGGTGAGCCTATTGTGGGCCTCGTAGTCCAACGACCTAATATTCTTTTTTGACATTTTCTGTCACGAAGGACAATGAATATTTTGCATGCAAGTTGTACTTTCGAAACTTTCAACTTGTCAATCGCAGACATTGCAGGTCCATTTTGGGAAAGGTTTCAGAGCCTTTTTATGGCCTATCCTTTTTTGAAAATGCTTTGAGATTCGTACATAAACACAATAGTGACACTATAAAAAGGAGGTCTTCATCTATAGGTGCAGGTACATGATGCTATATGATTACATACGCTCATTTGCTATTGTTCATTCCAGTATTTACTATCTTCAAACTGGTTACTAACTTGAGTGTCGGATGACCTGCGTCGGGATCTTTTCCCTGCCCTGGTTGCTAACTCTTCCTTTGGCACGCAAGACAACTAGGAGCCTTCGTTTGGTCAGCATCAGAGCCACGTTCCTAGCCAATCATCTTCTCAACTTTTAGACATAATCATATTTGGTACCATCTGTGGGAACTTCACCTACATCCGAGACGTAAAGATGGGCAAGACTAGACAACTCACCATGGTAACCTTGACGCAAGAAGAGCTAGAGCAGTTGATAGCTGCCCGAGCGGCAAGAATGATACAACAACCATAAGCAACGATTGAGTACCCGTTGCTGAATGACCCTGCTATATCCGTAATTGGGCAGCAAGCTGAGTGTGGAACCTGAGTAAATGGCCCAACCAGGTTCCAACTGATACACCCTTCCCCGGTTGCCTTCCCGTAAGTACCTGTGCAGTCGACTTGCCTACCGCCGGTATCACTATGGCCAATTACATATCATCAGGCATTGTTTCGCACGCCCCTCGATGGCATTGACGAAGTGGATAGGCCTCAAGGCTCATCTTTAGAAAATGTGTTGGCCCGCGACCATCGTAAAGGAAAAGCACCAATGGCTAGAAGTTCTCTCGAGCGGGTAAACATACCATTTTCCTAAGAAATCCCAGATGATAAACTACCGGCTCATTTCCGACCCCTGTCAATTGGGGAATATGGAGGAGCAACTGACCTTGAGAACCACCTACTCAAATTTGAGGACACATCCATCCTCCACTAATATACAGAGGGGGTTAAGTGTCGAGTGTTCCTCACTACATTGTTTGGCTTAGCGCAGAGATGGTTCAATCGACTACTTGTCGAGTCCATCTGTTATTTCAAGGACTTCTGAATGGCCTTTCTTCATCACTTTGTTAGTAGCCGTCATTACCTCAAGACGACGCTAAGTCTATTCGCTCTTAAACAAGGGTCCAAGGAGACGCTGAGGACCTATATCAAGAAATTCATTCAAGTGACCATGAACGTTCCCTCGGACACCCAAAAAATTTTGGTGAGTGCCTTCTCCAAAGGGTTTACGAATGGTGATTTTTGTTGGAGCAAAATCAATGTACCCTTAGGTTTTAATGTTTGGGTAAATAGTTTAAGTTCATGTTAGCATCTGTATTTAATATGCATTATTAAGTGTGCAGATGACAGGTGCAAAGGAAAGACCAAGCATGAGAGCCTTGACGGTGTAAGTCCAAGCTTGAGACTTGGCCATATAAGTCCAAGTGTGACTTGGAAAAGGAAGACTCAACAACAAGGGCAATTCTGAAGGAAGCTCTTGAAGGCAAGGCGTGAAGGATGAGGAAGTATCCGAGGGACACAAGGCTGATGGAGGAAACACAATTTAGGTATTTCCTCCCAAGTTCTATATAATAAAACTCAGATTAGCTGACTTTGGTGATAAAATTAGAGGTGATTAACCCCTAATAGAGTCTCCAAAGCTCAGAGTAATCTAAGAGTTCTTGATCAAGTTTGTGGTGAGGTTTCTTCACCGATAAGGAGGATTGAACTAGTCAGAGTTCTAGGGACTAATCCACTAACGGATTGATGGATTGTCCATCTTACAGACAGCCCTGGAGTAGAAGCATCATCTCCAAATCATGTAAACAAATGTTCTAGGGTTTGTTCTTTTTTTGTCTCTAGGAGTAACTTTCATACTTGTTTAGTTGTATTTCCACTGTGCTAACAAATATAGGAAAGCAAACTAAGTGGTTGACCTTCTATTCACTCCCCCCTCCCCCCAAGCAATATCAAGGCCCTAACAATTTTTTCAAATCCCTTATTAAGAAGCCTTCGAGGGACTTTAACATTTGTTCAGATGAGCCGCCAAATACATTAATATTGAAGAAGATTAGTTTGCTAAAAAAAGAGGTGATTCCTTCTGCTCCCGTGGCTGCTCCCGAGCCTCGAGCGCTCCCTACCGCTCTGCCTCCAAAGGGCCACCGATCGGGTCCTCCGCAACATCATCATGAGTTAAAATCGCACATAGTCCAACATGTAGAAGATGATCGGACGAGCTTCCCCGAGTCCTGATAGTGAACTCCTATGTTTTGCACTTATCACCGCTTGAGGACTCATAATACAGAAGACTTCTATCATTATAATCAAGAGTTGCGTCTATTGACCAATCATGGATTTCGTCAACAGTCCCCTTTGTAAGTACCCCAAGTAAGTTAGGTCATGTTATATTTAATCCTTGTGTCTAAATGTACAGAAATTTAATAATACAAGAAGTCTAGCAGAACATGCAGCTAACTGTTGGTGCAGCGGAGACCGGCAAGAGGGGGGTGAATTGCTGAAAAAAAAACAAACTATACCCTCCTCGGATTTCAACTCAGAAAATAAAATAACAACTAAATTAAGGAGACAGAAAAAGAAACAGAAACAGAATTTAACCTGGTTACAACCAAGGAGGTTGTTAATCCAGAGCGATGAAAAGCTCTACTATCAGAATCTCCTTTACTGTAGGCGGAGAAGCCTTTTTACACTTAGAACGCTCACTTAGTTACTAGGAATTGAGTACAGATTGATTGCTTGAGTTGTTCATTCATTCCTAGCTCGAGGGGCCTTTATATAGCTCCTGGAAAGTCTATCCCGAGGGTCCAAGGCGCCTCCAACAAGGTTCAAGGCGCCTCCATCTCGGTCAGCGGATAAAACTTTATCCACAACGCAAACGGTCAAATCTGACCTGTTGAAGGCGCCTTCAATAGGGTTGAAGGCGCCTTCATGATGGAGGCGCCTCCAAGCCTGCTGGAGGCGCCTCCAAGCTGGCAGCTCCATTTTTCAGCTTGGTTTCTTCAGCTTCCGATGCTCCGTTCTTTTGGGTGATTGCGGCCAACCGGAATAGGGCTCACCCGAACCCAATTCCTGGCCTTCTCCTCGAGCAGGCTTCCGTCCGGCTTAACGTCCCTCGAATGCCGCACACGCTCTTCACGCCCATCGGAGTACTCTTCCGCAGCTCTCTCGTCCTTCAGACGCACCGAGCCCGTCGGCTCCCTTCCCGTGCCGTCCTTCTTGCTAGCTGCGTCTTCCGCTCGACTTCCTGTGCTCCTAAGCTCCTACACACTCAGACACAGGGATCAAACACAGCAGGACCTAACCAACTTGGTTGATCACATCAAAACTACCACGGGGTCCAACAATCTCCCCCTTTTTGATGTGCATCAACCCAAGTTCAAGTTAGGGTTAAAAATATACATAAACAGTAATTTTAAAGAAAAAATTACTAAACTAACAAGTTAAATATAATTTTTGCAATTAGTAAAATTGCAACACTTTTTATAAAAAAAAAGTAAGTTTTCTCTAACTTCCCCTAAACTTGTACTTTTCTCTCCCCCTTTGATCACAACAAAAATGGGGTCTTTAAGAATATTCAAGTAAGATTGAAGTTTTTTTTGAAAAATTTCTAAGTTAAAAATGAATTTATAAACAAAATTTTCATAAATGTTTGATTAAACTTTCAAAGCATTATTTAATTCTAATTTTTAAATACTTTTTCAGAAAGTTAATTAAACCTTTCATTTCAGTATTTTAGCTTCCAGGTCGTGGTGAGGCACTAGACTTTCTTGGTTATTGGAGCAACAACCACTTCCTTGACAAAGCTTTATAAAGAAATTTACTGTTTAATTTTCTTCTCTGAAAGCGCTAAGTCTAACATTTCAACTAAGATCAAATATTATGACTTTTAAATTTCCATTTTAACTTCTCATAAGTTCTTAATTCATAGTTTTTTAGAATTATGGCAACAAATATTGAGCATGCAAAAAATTGTACATTTTCTATTGTTAGTTTGTCAAAATCTTTTAATTGACAAATTATGTCTTTTAACTCAATATTCTTTAATAGTTTTTCAGTTTTTAATTTAAAATATTCTTTAGACGAAATAATTTGTAATTCACGAAAACCTTTCGGCAATATTTCAATTGAAGCAATTAATTTGCCAAGAGGTGGAGACCATACCTGACTTACCTTGTCGGTGGTTGATTCTCCCCCTGTCGAGTTATTTTCGTCTTCTGATGTTTCTCCCCCTTCATCGATGCTCATTTGTGATGAGCATTCTAGGTCTTCAAGTTGGAGTTCGGTTACTGGTTCTGTCTCGGCACTTACCTCAGTTTCGGACTCTTCTGATGTCGGATCAGTGTCCATCGAGGAGTCGGATTCAACTTCAATTTGTTTTTCATGGAGTTTTAAGAACTTTTCCCAAAGTTCTTTTGCGCTATTGTACTCTCTAACTTTGTCGAGATCTTCATTTGGTATTGTGGTTAGAAGATGAAATTCAGCTCGTGCATTTGCCATAAACTCGTCACGTTGCTTCTCGTTCCAGAGGTATTTCTCGAGCTCTTCTCCGTTTGCTTTCTTTGGTGCTTCATAACCAGATTTCATTATTAAATAAATAGAAAAATCAGAGTTAAGGTATACCTCCATCTTTTGCTTCCATGAAGCAAACTCCCCCTCGAATGCAGGTGGGTATTCACTGTCTCCGGCCATCGTTTTGATCGTTGTGCGTCAGTCGGCGGTTAGTCCTTCTGAGCGGTCTGGCTCTGATACCACTTGTTGGTGCAGCGGAGACCGGCAAGAGGGGGGTGAATTGCTGAAAAAAAACAAACTATACCCTCCTCGGATTTCAACTCAGAAAATAAAATAACAACTAAATTAAGGAGACAGAAAAAGAAAAAGAAACAGAATTTAACCTGGTTACAACCAAGGAGGTTGTTAATCCAGGGCGATGAAAAGCTCTACTATTAGAATCTCCTTTACTGTAGGCGGAGAAGCCTTTTTACACTTAGAACGCTCACTTAGTTGCTAGGAATTGAGTACAGATTGATTCCTTGAGTTGTTCATTCATTCCTAGCTCCAGGGGCCTTTATATAGCTCCTGGAAAGTCTATCCCGAAGGTCCAAGGCGCCTCCAACAAGGTTCAAGGTGCCTCTGTAAAATACCGGAAAATAAGCGAATATTAATAAGGGAATTTTTCGAAATTTATGGAAATTTTTCGGGAATTTTTCGGAGCTCGTACGGATGAGTTGACGGGGATAAAAACAGGGTCCGGAAAAGCCTGTTTTGGCTACCCCAATTAAATGAGGAAAAGTTGAATTTTTCTTAATTCTTTTCCTTTATTTATTTATTTTCTTTTTCCTGCATTTTCGCCGTTTCCTCATTTCTTCTCCCCGACGCCGATCGCGCGCCTTCTCCCCGTGCCCTAACCGGCCGCACGAGTGGTTCCTCCTCCCCGAGTGCACAAAACCCCTCGGCCACTTCTTATTCTTGCTTCTTCTCGCCACTGCCGAAGCTTCCTCTTCTTCCTTGACTCTGAATTGGCGCCGACTCCTCCTCCCCTTTGGGCTCGCGACGCCGCCGACCCATCTCCTTTCTTCTTACCACCGGCCAAAGCCCGAGCAGTGCCGATCAAGCCGCCGACCTCCTCTGTGCCGCGACGCTACTGCCTCCTCTTCTCCGAGCCTGATCTCTGCCTACCGACGCTGAGTCGTGCCCTAGTCACCACTGCCACCTTCTTCTGTCGATCGCCGATCTTCCCTCTTCCTTCCGAGGCAGCGCCGGCCACAAGAACCCTAGCGCCGGCTATCTGTGCCTTTCTTCCTCTCTGTCGCATCTCGCCATAGCGCCGACGCCGACCGTCTCGCCGGTGTGTCTTTGCTCAGGATTGGGTTCGGACAGGAGTAAACAGAGCTGACCATCGCTGGAGATTTGCTTGCTTCCGTGCCCTAGCCTTGGTCCACTGCTACCTCTGCACAGGTTAGTTTGGACAGGAGCAACACTGCCGAGTCCTGTGTGAGTTTTGCTCGACAGTGTCGAAAACGACTCAGAGCTATGCCCTAGTCAGATCTTGGAGGTAAACTTCTGTGGTTGATTAGAATTTGTTGCTTGATTTGCTGTCGATCTTGATTTCATCAAATCCGAACAGTGAAGAATTCCAGCAACTCTTGGATTTCAGTATAAACCAGTGGCTTTGAATCAAGGTAAGAAGTAGAGTAATTATTACATGTTGATGAGTTAGATTCATGTATTGGATTAGGAATATATTGGATTAATCCATGTTTAGGTATGATCTTGATACCTATTGATAATTTATTCATCATTAGGTTGTGTAGAATAATTGGGTTATATGGAATTAGGATTTTATTTTAATCTAATAGTATGATTAAGGTTTTATACTCATTTAGAGTTAGAGGTTTTGTTTAGCTATTTGTGAGAATTGTAGCTAAATAAAATATATTTATGTTGGTGATACAGGACTTGACGCGAGACGAGTATCTCGACGTCAGATTTGGACCTAATAGGATTGGACCTTTCTATTTTCGGAGGCGGGTACTTTTGACTTATTGTCTTTGATATGCTTAGTAATGAAAATAATATGTTGCATTAATTGTGTTTCCTATTTGTTTCGGTTAATCACTGCCCAATACATGTTACCTGTTTGATTGATTGTTTGTTTGCATCTCGTATTGATCTTGTACCTGATCTATCATGCTCATGGGTAGTGATATAACCATGTTTCACATGTTCAGGACCTAGGTTTGATACCTTATTGATCAGTATATCTTGATATGATTTATTCACTATGGTGCCCATTGTTATATGTCCAGAGGTTGGTTTAGTATATTACCATGCTTAGTGACATGCACCATTTGCATGATCGCATGCTGTGCGATAGATTGCTCCATTATTGTTGAGCACTTTGCCAGTTTCATCACTGTTCGGTGCTCCGTTGTGACGCTCATGGGTAGAGTGACACAGCGTGGTAGCACGTCAGTTTGACTCTTCCGGTGCTCAGGGGTAGTGTGACGCAGCGTGTAGCACGTTAGAGATTCCTCCCTGTCATAGCGTACCGGGAGATGAGAGCATTGCGCTCCCCCATTTATGATTTGGGGTAGGAGTATGTATGTACTCCGACAGCATCCCGTCCACTCGATCACTCATCAGGAGTAGTGTTGCTGAGTGCACGGTCGTCACAGCCCTACCCACTTAGTCCCACTTTTGTTGTGAGTTGGTTGACTGGCGTCAGGGGTGACCATGACATTGGCATCATATGCATGATGCATTTATTGTTTGTGATTGTGTTTGCTGCATTTATATGCTGCATATTGTTTGGATACCTATGTTTGACATGCATGTGTCTTCTATACCTTTCGGACGCTTTGTCCTTATACCGGTCCGGTTAGCATGCACTCTCCTGCCTTCTTCGGTTTGCATTTACCTTTATCTTTATCGAGACTGTACGCATGATTAGTGCTAGGTGTTATTTCTTTACTTTGCATATCAATTGTACCGCCGAGTGTTGGACTCACCTCGCCCATTGTTGTTATTTTCGTGTTGATGTCAGAGGGAGTTCCAGCTAGTCCTCACCGCACGTAGTGCTGGTCCCTGCACCTCCGTGATATGTTTGGTTTTCTTTGGTTTCTTTTCTGTTCTAGACTGTTATGAACATGATATGTTTTGGATTATTCTGCTTATAGATATTGTATAGATTTTATTATTGCGATGGATTTGGATTTGGATTTTATTCTACTACATGTCTGCCTGTATGGCAGAAGAGGTGAGTTCGTCGGATTTGAGCTTTACGAGTGTAGTGGAGTAGGGTGGATTTCAATCGAGTTTATTTTACTATTTAATTATCTTAATCAGAGTACTATTGTTGAATAGATTATATATAACTGCGTGGTGATGTTTTATTTTGTTGTTATTATTCCAGCCGCCTGTGGCTGAGGTATTTGTGAGATGTAGAAAAGTTTCAGATTGTCCACCGTACAGGGGAGATGCTGCCGAAATTTTCTCGGACAGGGACTCCTCTGGGGCGTGACAATTTAGTGGTATCAGAGCCAGATTTTACGATCTTTTGTTTCGTATTTTGGATTTTCGGGATTTATCTGATACCAATTTATTTGGTATCAGAGCGGGTTATGATACCTGCTTTTGGTGTTCTGGATATTTATTGGATACCTGTTGTTGGTATTCTAGATATTTGGGTTAGCCAGGTTTGCGAGTCAAACTGGGCATTATCGGATTTTCGATATGGTTATGTTTCGGAATTTCCGTTTCAGATTTATTTGGATTTCCGGCGATATGTACGTTCGGAATTTTGAGGTCAAATTGGGGACTGGACAGCGACGGAACATCTCCAGACGGCAAATAGGTATGTTGTTATTTTATGTTTGTTATATTGGTATTGATATCTGTAATTTAATTTAACAGATATGAGACGATCTACTCGTATTGCTGCGAGACGTGGCCGACGACCACGTGCGAGGACCACGGATCTCCGGATATACCGTAGATGCCCATCGTTAGTGAGCCCGTCTACCGTGATGCACTCAGATGCAATGAGCATCGGCCTCAAATCCCGATAGCCCTGTAGAGATACCTACTTTGGCCACACCGACTATCCACTCCCACCGTATTTACTGTACCATCAGTGTACCATTGGCGTGCTCGACATTTGCTCCAGAGCACCTCACGACGTACTGCACCACCGCCACCGGATCTACAGCTGTATCCTATACCGGGCACCTGCACTCAAAGGCTCACAAGAGCAACTGCCCACATCCGCACCTTTTCCCACTGCACTCCGCTGCCACCACTTTGTTCCCAGCAAGACCACCGACGCTTATGCTCCAGATATACAACAGCCCGGAGTTCCTCCTCCGTTTATTCCGCGTACCACCGTAGTATCACCCAAGAGCCGCCAGCCTCGCAGTCCCGACATACCATCGACATCGACGAGCTAGGATTCCAAGACCGGCCGAGTCGATGAAGACTGCTTTCACTCTTTTCCGCGGAGATCTCGATCCGAGTATGGCTCGTCATGGATAGAGACTATGGAGCGCACTTTCTTCTATATGGCTTGCTCCGAGTGGGAGAAAGCAGAGTGCCGCTTATCATTTACGGGATGAAGCTAATGCTTGGTGGGTTACTCAGCGTTTTATTGGTGAGCACAACGTCACATGGACCAGTTCTAGAGGCTTTTGAGAGCCGCTTCTTTCCACTGTCCTATCGATGGCTCGCCGACAAGATTTTATGAGTCCGAGGCGTAATAATCGCCAAAGGACCGAGTATAATATCAATTCCTCAGTTGGCTCCGCTTTTGTCCAGAGTTAGTCATGAGGATGAACTCGATGATGCGCTTTATACAGGATTGGATGGTTATCTCGCATGTACCTTGCCGGATTAGGGATTACATCTTACTCGATGCATTGAATCGAGCTTTGATGATAGAGTTAGCTCTGCAGACAGATATCCGGACAGAAAAGAAAGCATACGGTCGACATCAAGGCAGGTCCAGCAGACACAGCATGTGATAGCATCGAGTAGTCGCATGATCAGTCGAGTTCTTCCGGGTTTCTCGAGGCCTGTCGTGATGCCTTCCTTAGGACGCTTCCGGCCTCCTAGATCGAAACACCACCACCGATATAAGAGCCTGATGTGGTTCCAGACCACATCACTCAACAAGATTCGAATTGCTTTTATTGCAAACCGCCTGGGCACCAGAGCCGAGATTGTCACCGAAGGCTCAGCACACGGCCCGGAGGGTCAGGCAGAGGGACAGCCTAGTCAGTCCGGGGTCTCGAGGAGGGCAGATTCACACCTCACAGAGTCGGCAGGGAGCGGCTCCCTCGCAGCAGATTTGGCATGCTTGGACAGAGTACTCCAGTGCTTCCATAGCACCCCGTAGTTCTATTCCAGGACCTTATTATCCGACTCGGGGCAGTACCAGACTCATCCCACCAGCTGCACAGTATCAGTCACCATCCTCTCAGCTTCTGCCCAGCCGCAGCAGCTGTTGGCAGCGTTACCACCTCCTCCTCCGCCAGAGACTGGACGTGTTCATGCGATTACCAGGGAGGATGCGCAGTGAGCCGACGGATCCGTTTTCCGTGGTATGATTTCCATTTATTCATTTTCCGCGATATATTGATTGATACTGGTAGCTCGCACTCTTTTATATCTCGTACATTTATGCGGGAGATTGGTAGATTACCCACTTGCAGACCCCTGATTGACTGTCTCTCTACCGTCCGGTGATACTTTAGATGTCACTCAGGAGATCAGAGGTTGCCCATTAGACTTTGGCAACATGATACTTACGGTAGATCTTCTAGTATTGGAGATGGTCGAGTTGATATTATTCTTGGCATGGATTGGCTATCAGTATATCATGCTACCGTTGATTGCCAGACGAGGGTGGTCACCTTCCACCTCCGAACCAACCCTCGTGGAGTTTCACGGCATCGAGACGACGGTATCTCGATTATTTCGACGATTCAGCGCAGAAGCTGTTGTCTCACGGCTGTCATGGTTTTCTGTTATCGCTGATCAGCACTAAGGACAGTAGTTCGCAGCTCTCCGACGTTCCTGTAGTCCGGGAGTACCCAGATGTATTTCCAGAGGAGCTGCCAGGTTTGCCTCCCAGAAGGCAAGTGGAGTTCGCTATTGAGCTGATTCCGGGAACCGCGCCGACATCAAAAGCTCCGTATCGTATGAAACCAAAAGAGTTGAACGAGCTGAAGGTTCAACTCCAGGAGCTTTTAGACAGGGGATTTATTCGCCCTAGTGTTTCACCATGGGGATCTCCGATTTGTCAAGAAAAGGATGGTACTATGAGGTTGTGTATTGACTACAAACGCTGAATAGTGACCATCGAAATAAATATCCATTACCACGGATCGAGGATTTGTTTGATCACCTCGGAGGTACATCGGTGTATTCTAAGATTGATCTGCGATCCGGATATCATCAGTTGAGAGTCGATATTCAGAAGACGACTTTCCGTACCGTATACGGTCATTATGAGTTTTGATAATGCCATTTGGCTTACCAATGCTCCAATGGTGTTTATGGATTTGATGAACCGCATCTTTCCGGAGTCCGGATCAGTTTGTTATCGCTTTCATTGATGACATATTGGTCTACTCGCTCCGAGGAGGAGCATGCACATCATCTCGCACAGCCTTGGAGATTCTTCGACGACATCACCGTACGGGTTCAAAGAAGTGCATTCCGCTATCCTCGCTGGGTTTCGGGACACATGGTTTCTAGCAGGTATTTCATTGATCCTCGAAGATCGAGGTCACACCTGGGAGCACCAAGTCGATCAGAGATCCGCAGCTCGATTAGCCGGATATTAAAGACGTTTTGTCGAGGGCTTCTCGCATATTATGCCACGACACGCCTTACCCGGAAAGGCGTGAAGTTCATATGGTCCGAGGATCGCGAGATCGCCTTTCAGAGTCAAGCGGAGATTAGTGTCGGCTCAGCTTTTGGTTTTACCTTCCGAGAGAATGGATTGTACTTACACCGACACATCTCTTCGTGGTTTGGGCACTGCTCGATGCAAGACGGCAGAGTAGTCTCTTATGCTTCTCGTCAGTGAAGGAGCATGAGAAGAATTACCCAGCTCATGACTGGAGTTAGTCGCCATCATCTTTGCTCAAGCTATGGCGACATCATTTATACAGATCACATTTGAGATTCTCACCGATCATAAGAGTCTCAAATATATTTTCACCGGAAGGAGCTTAATCTTCGACAGAGGAGATGGATGGAGTTCTGAAGGACTACGATTGTACCATTAGCTACCACCCGGGAAAGCTAATGTGGTTGCAGATGCATCAGCAGAAGTCCCGAGGACTTGGCTTGCCACCGACTTCACCACGGACTTGATCTGAGTTTCTGAGTTAGATCTTGAGGAGCAGGGACCGACAGAGCAGGGTATTCTTACCATGGTTGCTCAGCCGTCGATCGGGACTAGGATCCGAGAGGCCGAGCTAGTGATCAGCATTTGCGGCTCATTAGCAATCGATAGCTTCGGGTAGCAGACCGAGTTCACACGAGACGAGGAGGGTGTTATATACTCCGAGGCAGATTATGCGCACTCGCCTCATCCGCCTTACAGAGCTACTCAGAGGCACACTGTTTCGACGATCCATCCAAAGGGAACCGTATGTATCGAGACTTGAGACGTTCCTATTGGTGGAACGGTATGAAGAAAGACATCACGGATTTTGTAGCTAGATGTCTTGTCTGTCAGCAGGTGAAGGCTGAACACCAGAGACCTGCAGGATTACTTCAGCGGATTCCTATTCCTGAGTGGAAGTGGGATCACATTACCATGGACTTTGTGGTAGGGTTGCCGAGGACACGACGAGGCCATGACGCGAATTGGGTAATCGTTGATCGATTAACCAAATCAGCGCACTTCTTAGTGATCCGGAGGATTGATTCCCTGGATCGATTGGCAGATCTGTATTGTCGAGAGATTATCAGACTACATGGTGTTCCATTGAGTATCATTTCGGATAGAGATCCACGGTTCACGTCTCGTTTCTGGCAGAGTCTGTAGCAGGCCTTGGGTACACAGCTCCGTTTCAGTACAGCCTTCCATCCACAGACAGATGGACAGTCAGAGCGGACTATTCAGACTCTTGAGGATCTGCTGAGGTCATGTGTTATGGATTTTGGAGGCAGTTGGGAGGACCATCTGCCGTTGGTTGAGTTTGCCTACAACAACAACTTTCATTCGGCTATCCAGATGGCACCGTTTGAGGCGTTGTATGGTAGACCTTGGCGGACACCCACTCTTTGGGATGAGGTTGGAGAGGCCCAACTATTGGGACCTCAGAGAGCTCAACAGGACGCAGAGTTAGTCCGTACTATCAGACGGAGGATGTCAGAGGCACAGGACCGCCAGAAGAGTTATGCAGATCGGAGACGCAGACCACTAGAGTTCTCTGTTGGCGACCATGTATTTCTACGAGTTTCACCCACGAAAGGGGTGAAGAGATTTGGCCTCAGGGGTAAGCTAGCTCCGCGGTATATTGGTCCTTTCGAGATATTGGAGAGGATCGGAGCAGTAGCTTACCGACTGGCACTACCACCGTCCTTGTCAGGCGTTCACGATGTATTTCACGTATCGATGCTGAGGAGATACGTGGCCGATCCGACGCATGTGCTGGCAGATATTCCAATTCCAGTTCAGCCTGACATTACATATGAGGAGGTTCCGGTACGGATTCTCGACCGGAAAGAGCGTCAGTTGCGGAACAAGACTATCCGACTGGTTAAAGTCGGATGGCAGCATCATTCGGACGAGGAGGCTACTTGGGAGCTCGAGGATACTATCCGAGCTCGATATCCCCATCTTTTTACTTGAGGTATGTGATTCAGTTTACCGTTCAGCATTTTTACTCTATATCTGTTGTTAGTACTTGCTGATGGTAGATAACGAAATTTGGGGACCAAATTTTTATTAGTGGGGGAGAATGTAAAATACTGGAAAATAGGCGAATATTAATAAGGGAATTTTCCGGAATTTATGGAAATTTTTCGGGAATTTTTCGGAGCTCGTACGGATGAGTTGACGGGGATAAAAACGGGGTCCGGAAAAGCCTGCTTTGGCTACCCTAATTAAATGAGGAAAAGTTGAATTTTTCTTAATTCTTTTCCTTTATTTATTTATTTTCTTTTTCCTGCATTTTCGCCGTTTCCTCATTTCTTCTCCCCGACGCCGATCGCGCGCCTTCTCCCCGTGCCCTAACCGGCCGCACGAGCGGTTCCTCCTCCCCGAGTGCACAAAACCCCTCGGCCACTTCTTATTCTTGCTTCTTCTCGCCACTGCCAAAGCTTCCTCTTCTTCCTTGACTCTGAATTGGCGCCGACTCCTCCTCCCCTTTGGGCTCGCGACGCCGCCGACCCATCTCCTTTCTTCTTACCACCGGCCAAAGCCCGAGCAGTGCCGATCAAGCCGCCGACCTCCTCTGTGCCGCGACGCTACTGCCTCCTCTTCTCCGAGCCTGATCTCTGCCTACCGACGCCGAGTCGTGCCCTAGTCGCCACTGCCGCCTTCTTCTGTCGATCGCCGATCTTCCCTCTTCCTTCCGAGGCAGCGCCGGCCACAAGAACCCTAGCGTCGGCTATCTGTGCCTTTCTTCCTCTCTGTCGCATCTCGGCATAGCGCCGACGCCGACCGTCTCGCCGGTGTGTCTTTGCTCAGGATTGGGTTCGGACAGGAGTAAACAGAGCTGACCATCGCTGGAGATTTGCTTGCTTCCGTGCCCTAGCCTTGGTCCACTGCTACCTCTGCACAGGTTAGTTTGGACAGGAGCAACACTGCCGAGTCCTGTGTGAGTTTTGCTCGACAGTGTCGAAAACGACTCAGAGCTATGCCCTAGTCAGATCTTGGAGGTAAACTTCTGTGGTTGATTAGAATTTGTTGCTTGATTTGCTGTCGATCTTGATTTCATCAAATCCGAACAGTGAAGAATTCCAGCAACTCTTGGATTTCAGTATAAACCAGTGGCTTTGAATCAAGGTAAGAAGTAGAGTAATTATTACATGTTGATGAGTTAGATTCATGTATTGTATTAGGAATATATTGGATTAATCCATATTTAGGTATGATCTTGATACCTATTGATAATTTATTCATCATTAGGTTGTGTAGAATAATTGGGTTATATGGAATTAGGATTTTATTTTAATCTAATAGTATGATTAAGGTTTTATACTCATTTAGAGTTAGAGGTTTTGTTTAGCTATTTGTGAGAATTGTAGCTAAATAAAATATATTTATGTTGGTGATACAGGACTTGACGCGAGACGAGTATCTCGACGTCAGATTTGGACCTAATAGGATTGGACCTTTCTATTTTCGGAGGCGGGTACTTTTGACTTATTGTCTTTGATATGCTTAGTAATGAAAATAATATGTTGCATTAATTGTGTTTCCTATTTGTTTCGGTTAATCACTGCCCAATACATGTTACCTGTTTGATTGATTGTTTGTTTGCATCTCGTATTGATCTTGTACCTGATCTATCATGCTCATGGGTAGTGATATAACCATGTTTCACATGTTCAGGACCTAGGTTTGATACCTTATTGATCAGTATATCTTGATATGATTTATTCACTATGGTGCCCATTGTTATATGTCCAGAGGTTGGTTTAGTATATTACCATGCTTAGTGACATGCACCATTTGCATGATCGCATGCTGTGCGATAAATTGCTGCATTATTGTCGAGCACTTTGCCGCCATCACCGCTCGCGCTCCGCCAGACGCCATGGGTAGCGTGACACGATGGTAGCACGCCGCTTGACTCTTCCTGCTCCGCTGATCCGCCAGGGTAGTGTGACGCAGTGTGGCACGTTAGAGATTCCTCCCCGCCATAGTGCATCGGGAGATGAGAGCATTCGCCCCCATTTATGATTTGGGGTAGGAGTATGTATGTACTCCGACAAAGATCCCGTCCACTCGATCACCATCGTGAGTAGTGTTGTTGAGTGCACTCGTCACAAATTTCTACCCACTTAGTCCCACTTTTGTTGTGAGTTGGCTGGTCGCGGGTGACCATGACATTGGCATCATATGCATGATGCATTTATTGTTTGTGATTGTGTTTGCTGCATTTATATGCTGCATATTGTTTGGATACCTATGTTTGACATGCATACAGGTCTTCTATACCTTTCGAACTGTTTGTCCTTATACCGTGTCCTGGTTAGTACAGACTCTCTCCTGTCTTCTTCGGTTTGCATTTACCTTTATATTTATCAGGAGACTGTACGCATGATTAGTACTAGGTGTTATTTCTTTACTTTGCATATCAATTGTACCTGCTGAGTGTTGGACTCACCCCGCCTCCATTGTTGTTATTTTCAGGTTGATGCTGTCAGGAGGGAGTTCCAGTCGCTAGTCCTCACTGCACGTAGTGCTGGTCCCTGCAGACCTCCAGGATATGTTTGGTTTTCTTTGGTTTCTTTTCTGTTCTAGACTGTTTTCAACATGATATGTTTTGGATTATTCTGCTTATAGATATTGTATGGATTTTATTATTGCGATGGATTTGGATTTGGATTTTATTCTACTACATGCCTGCCTGTATGGCAGAAGAGGTGAGTTCGTCGGATTTGAGCTTTACGAGTGTAGTGGAGTAGGGTGGATTTCGAATCAGAGTATTATTTTACTGTTTAATTATCTTAACTGCGTGGTTGTGACAGCCAGACGCTGAATAGATTATATATAACTGCGTGGTGATGTTTTATTTTGTTGTTATTATTCCAACCGCATGTGGCTGAGGTATTTGTGAGATGTAGAAAAGTTTCAGATTGTCCACCGTACAGGGGAGATGCTGCCGAAATTTTCTCGGACAGGGACTCCTCTGGGGCGTGACAGCCTCCATCTCGGTCAGCGGATAAAACTTTATCCGCAACGCAAATGGTCAAATCTGACCTGTTGAAGGCGCCTTCAACAGGGTTGAAGGCGCCTTCATGATGGAGGCGCCTCCAAGCCTGCTGGAGGCGCCTCCAAGCTGGCAGCTCCATTTTTCAGCTTGGTTTCTTCATCTTCCGATGCTCCGTTCTTTTGGGTGATTGCGGCCAACCGGAATAGGGCTCACCCGAACCCAATTCCCGGCCTTCTCCTCGAGCAGGCTTCCGTCCGGCTTAACGTCCCTCGAACGCCGCACACGCTCTTCACGCCCACCGGAGTACTCTTCCGCAGCTCTCTCATCCTTCGGACGCACCGAGCCCGTCGGCTCCCTTCCCGTGCCGTCTTTCTCGCTAGCTGCGTCTTCCGCTCGACTTCCTGTGCTCCTAAGCTCATGCATACTCAGACACAGGGATCAAACACAGCAGGACCTAACCAACTTGGTTGATCACATCAAAACTACCACGGGGTCCAACACTAACAAGAAAGATGGCACGGGAAGGGAGTCAACGAGCTGGGTGAGTTTGAGGGATGAGGTGCATTGGAAGAGTACGCTAGGAGACGAGAAGGAATCACGTGGCATTTTTGAGGGACCAGAAGCTGGAGCGGTAGTCTGCATGAGGAGAAGGCCAAAGTTGGGTTCTGGTGAACTTAACTCTAGAAGGCTGGAGGATCACCCAAGTGACCAGAGAAGAAGCCAGCAACCGGAGAAGGCGTCGAATGGTCAGCAAGTGGTTGACTAATTCGAGCGTCCGGACTAACTAGTCTGAGAGCATCAAGACACACAGACTACCAGGGCACAGAATAGCCTCCTCGTCATAGTGGATCACTGTTCGGGTCCATGTCAATAACGGTTCGGATGTCCGGGCATGAAAAATTCTATCCTAGTTTTATGGAGATAGACTTTGCCATGCTAGAGGCACACGGATCACCATCCAGGTGTTGGTTGCTACTCGGAAAACCTAATGGTTCCACTGTACAAAAATTTTATACAAAGGTCTGAACCTTTTCCTAGCTACCATGTGTTCTTTTAAATTAAACTCGGATCGCCTGCGGAACTTAACACGTTTGATCCTAAGTTTAATTTATTTATTCTTTTAGATTTAGACTTGGATCTCCTACGGAACTTAACACTTTCGATCCAAATCACCTAGGTTATTAATTCTATTAAATATTAATTTCTAAAATTGGCTTCCAGTACTGACGTGGCGAGGCACATGGCCTTCTTGGATATGGGAGCAACCACCACCGACTAGACAAAGCCTTTTAAGGAAAGCTAATATTTAATTTCCTTAAATAACTTTAGGTCAACCGAAAAGAACAATCAAATCACAAGGAAAAGAAAAAACAAAAGAACACAACATCGAAAACAAATTCGAAATACTAGAATTGCATGCCTCTTGTATTTGGTATTTTTACAAAGAAATAAAACTAGCATGATGCAAAAAAACATTACTAGTTATACCTTTCTTTTGAAGACAAAGACCTCTTGATCTTCTACCGTATTCCTCTTCTAACCTCGGACGTTGTGTGGGCAACGATCTTCCTGTTGGGACCGAAAAGTAGCTAGAGGGGGGTGAATAGCTCTTCGCGCTTCTCGTGTGCTTGGCGTTGCTTGTTTCTTCAAGAGATGTGCAGCGGAATACAAAGAAACAAAAACAAACACGCTAACACTTGGGATTTTACTTGGTATCCACCTCACAAGAGGTGACTAGTCCAAGGATCCACGCACACACACACACCTCCACTATGAAACACTCCTTTTCGGTAACTACCGAAGGCGGAGAAGCCCTACATGTAACGACCTAATTTTTCCTATTTCAAGTTTTTAAAGTCCATAAAAATATTTGGAAATGCTTTTAAAATATTCTAGAGATTTTTAGGAATTTTTAGAGTATTTTTACGTAATTTTTGGAGGTCGTTTAGTAAGTTTACAAAAAGAAAGAAGTTTTGACAAAAAAACGTTGAAGGTAAGACTCGAACTAAAACCTCCGGCCGGACCTGACCCAATCGGATGCAGCCAACCAACTGAGCTACGCAGGTTTTATTAATCAAATATGGAGAGAAATAGATTTAAGCTATAGCTGGAACGTTTAAAATAAATTGGAATAAAAGTGCGCGACAGAGGAATCGAAGCCTAAACCTTTGATTTGGTTAAAATCTAGCCAACCAACTGGGCTGCGCGTGATTTGTTAACTAAGTATGTAGCGAGATGTATTTAAGTTATTTTAAATGGAAAAAATAAAACCTAGGTTATAAAGGGTTAAGTGTTTTCTCATGACCTAATCCCATCTCTTCTCCCTTCTTTCATCCCGTGCGTGCGCCGATTCTGCCCGAGCGGAGGAAAAAAAAAACGAAGCCAACTTCGTCTCCGACGGCCGGCCGAAGGGAATTTCCACGAGCTCTTGCGGAACCGAGCTCTCCTCGTCAAGGAGAACGCGCGGAAAGGAAGGAATCATCGAGATCTTCATCTTCACCCGAAACCTAGAAGCTTTAGAGTTCTCTTCTCCGGTTGTAAGTCCAAGAGCAGCGAGGTGAGTCGCTACTCACCTGCAGTAGGATAGTTTCGGATTTCTATTTCGTTTGTTTTCGAATTTTTTTCTGTGATGTTGGTTTTGGGTTTGCCGTCGTGACCTTCAAAGAAAGAATAGGATGGGTAAAATTCAAACATGTGGGTTTAATATCTTAAGCTTTATAGTTTGAATTCGGATTTTGTTATACTAGGCAATGAGAAATCTTCTGTTTTGGTTCTTTGCCGTGGACTGAGCAGTAGCAATCTTCAATTCTTTTTGTCACCGTGGCACATAGGATAGAGAACAATTGATGTCTTAGTTTTCAATTTAAGATTCTTTTTCCTTCTTCCTTGCATATATATATTGTAACATGCTTAAAAGTCTTGTTGCTGCCGTGAGTTTCCAAGGGAAGAACAGGAAAAGGATTAAGTAAGTGGAGTGTTTTTGCTCTTATTGGTTTTTACCGTGGCACTAAACAGGGAAATGGATTATGGTTCCAGGTTGTTTTGAAGTAGACTTGAAGAATTCTGTTGCTTTATGTTGTGAACATGTTTGCAAAGATTTTAGTTACAGCAATACTTTCTGGTTGGTTTGTGCCAGGGAACATAACAAGAAGAACATGCATGTTTTGGATCCGTATCAGTTATAGACCTTTTATTGAATTGTTAGAGCATGAAATGCTGTGGATTTATAGCTCTTGTTGGATTTTCTCCTTGCTGCGATAAAAGAACAGCTTTGAAATCAAGCATATCAATCTTAGACTTATTTGTTACCTTAATTAGCATCTCAGTCTTAGCATACTAGTTTTATTTGCATTTCTGCAAGCATGAACAACTCTGTTTAGAGCTTAGAACAGTTTCTCTTTAATCGCATATTCGCAAGCAAGAACAATTTCATTTAGGGCCTAGAACAACCTTTCTTTATTTGCATTTCTGTTTGTGTAGCAATAGATGTACATGAATAGATTTTCTTGTTTTAAGTTGCATTCTTTTGCCCTATTTTACAGCATGTTTAGGAAGCTTAAAGTTGCTTTCTTTTGCTTTATTTTAAAGCATGATTAGTAAGTTCAAAGTTGCTTTCTTTTGCTCTATTTTATAGCATGATCAGTTTTCTTTATTACTAGATACACATGAGCAGTTTCTTTAGTTTTTATTTGCTATTTTAATAAGCATGAACAACCATGTATTCTAGTGGGAAAATAAGAGTTCTATCAAATTCTTTTAGAAGCATTAACAAGTAAAAAGGAAGAAAAAGAAAAGAAAGAAAAGGCCAAGGCCTTAAGTAAATCCCAAAGTCAAGACTTTAGGGATTTGGCACACAAGGTGCCTATTAAAATGCCAAGGCATTTAAAGAAGAAGTAATTTAAGTTAATAAGTATTTTACTTTTAAGAAGAGGCTAGTACCCGACTTCCAAAGTTGTCGTTAAACAAATCCAGGTGTCCAATTCCAAGGTCTTGGCCCTGGTAGACCAAGGTCTGCTCTTTTAGGATTGGTGGCTCGCTACCCCAACCTATTAGGGAACGCGCATAAGATGGTACTAAGCCTGGGCCCAAGAGAAGTTGATTATTATTTTCAAGTATTAAAGTATAAATTTTAAACAAGTGAAATAAAAGAATAAGATTAGAGTAAATGAAGTAAGTTTCACTTTGTTTTAAAGATCAGCAAGTTTAGCTTTCTTTTATGCTAGCAACTTTTACATGTTTAGTTTCTTACATGTTATTTATTTGCTAGTTGATGAGCATGTTTTGCTTTATATGTTAGCATTCCAGTTAGTTTGCTTTCTTTATTAGCTTATGAGCAGGATTAGCTACACATGTTTAGTATATCAGTTAGTATGATGTCTTTGCTATTTATGAGCATGAGTAGTTATACATGTTATCTTTTCTGTTAGCTGATTTCTTTGCTATTTATGAGCATGAGTAGCTTTACATGTTAGCATTCAGTTTTAGCATGTTTTTATTTGTATACATGCATATCGAGTTTTTGTGAGTTAGATAGCGCTCACTAAGCTTTATGCTTATAGACTGCACTTTCTCCTACTGCAGATAAAGGAAAGGAAAAGATTTAGCAAGGAAGGCGACAAGGTGGTGGTGATGAAGGTGTGTGATGGCTGGACTATGGGGAGATCAAGAGTTTATTAAGGAATTGTTAAGACTTTTTCTATTTAGAGTTCTTTTAGTTTTCTTTAAATGTTATTATGAGTTAAGATTGTAATTAAGTTTATTCCGCATTTGTAGCTTGTTATGTCTATTGTTGGAGTTATATACTTGTTTACCATTGCTAGAATAGTTTCCTTTGAGTTATTGTTATTTTTATTTATTGCGTGGTTGTGAAAATATATGTTCCAGCCGCTTGTGGTTGAGTATAATTTGTTTGTATTGTTGATTTGGTCACCGGTACAGGGGAGACTCTGCCGAAATTTTTCGGTAGGGATTTCTCGTAGTTAAGTAGCGTACCGGTTAAGTAGAGTTAGTAGTTAAGTAACGGTCACTCTTAGAGAGTAGTAATAGTAGTAAGAAGGGTGGTCTTTACACTACAAGACTCTCAATACAAGAAGAAAGGAAAGGGAAATAAAATACAAGCGCAAAGCTTACAATGAGTATATAAAACCCTAACCCTAGCTTCTCTTCTTGGCTTTGATCCGCCTCTTGACTTGGAAAACCTCCAAGATCTTTCAAGAACTGGCAATCTGAGCTTTGAGAGCGCTGTGGAGGAGCTGGCGAGAGATCTGAGATGAAACAGTAGTGATTCCTTGCAGCCATCGCACGCCTGCAGCTCAAATACGACGCAACGGTCGGATCCCGATCAATTCGAAAGCTCCCAATCGATCGGGGAGGCTTTGGATCAATCCACGGATCGATCCAGAGCGCCTCTATGCTCTGGAAAAATGCCTGGATCGATCCACGGATCGATCCAGTGCTTATCGCGCGAAGCAGCAGCGTCCCAATCGATCCACTGATCGATTGGGACCTCTGGATCGATCCACCGATCGATCCAGAGCGGTTTTGTTCGCAGGGACTCACCGGATCGATCGACCGATCGATCCAGATCTGCTGGATCAATCTACGGATCAATCCAAATCTGCTTGATCGATCCACGGATCAATCCAAATCTGCTGGATCAATCGGCTGATCAATCCAGATCTTGGTTTTTGCCTAAAACCAAGTCCAAAGCCCCCTAAACCAACATCTAGTCAACCATGACTTGTTGGTACATAAGACCTAGCATTCGGTCACCCTTGACCAGCTAGGACTCTCTCACCAAGTGTCTGGTCAATCCCTTTGACCCACTTGGACTTTTTTCTTCTTGCCAAGTATCCGGTCAATCCCTCTGACCTACTTGGACTTTTACTTCCTCATTTCAAGTATCCGGTCAATCCCTTTGACCTACTTGGACTCTCACCAGATGTCTGGTCAATCTTGACCCATCTGGATTTCTCTTGCCTGGCTTCACTCACCAGGACTTTCCCAATTGCCTAGCTTCACTCACTAGGTCTTTTACCTGGCTTCACTCACCAGGATTTTCCTCCTGCCTAGCTTCACTCACTAGGACTTTCCCAATTGTCTAGCTTCACTCACTAGGTCTTTCACCTGGCTTCACTCACCAGGATTTTCCTCCTGCCTAGCTTCACTCACTAGGTCTTTCCTTCTGCCTAAACATCCCAGTTAGGACTTCCCAGTCAAGTATCCGGTCATCCTTGACCTACTTGACTCTTCTTCAATCAACCTTGCATTGTCAAACATCGAAACTCAAACCAAGACTCAAGCTTGGTCAACCAGGTCAACCTTGACCTGAGGGATGTTGCACCAACACTTCCGAGATGAGAACCACCTTTCCACCTTCCTTCTTTCTTCTAGATTTCGGCCATAATAAATTTCTTCAAGGATGAAGAATTTCAGCCACCACCAATGCTCTAAGGGATGCTAGAGACGAGGCTTGCTTTCTCTTCTTCTTCTCCTTCCTTGATCCGGCCACAAACAAGAGCTCCACCAAGAAGATAGGTTTCAGCCAACAAGAGGAGAGGAGAGAAATAGGGTCGGCCACCAAGGAAGAGAGGGAGGAAAAGAATAAAGGTTGTTCACCCATGAAGGCTCCTCTACCTCTTCTTTTATAATCCTTGGTCTTGGCAAATAAGGAAATTTTAATAAAAACTTCCTTAATTCCTTTACCATGAAAAGGAAAATTTTATTTAATTAAAAATAATTTTTCTTCTAATTATTATAATGGCCGGCCACACCAAATCTCCAAGCAAATAAAAATTTTAAACACAAATTAAAACTTCCTTATTTGCTTCCGGAAATTTTATAAAAAAATTTCTCCAATAATTTTATCCATTCATGATTGGTTAAAAGGAAATTTTATAAATTAAATCTTTCTTTAAACATGTGGATAATTTCTGGAAAGTTATCTCAAAAATTAAAATCTCCTTTAAATCTACAAATAAGGAAAGATATCAAATCTTTTCTTAATCTTTTGTAGAAACTAATAAAAGATAATTATTAATTTTAAACTTTCTTTTAAATCATGAACATGGTTAAAAGGAAATTTTTTATCAAAATTAAAATCAACCTTTTAATTTACAAATAAGGAAAGAGATTTAGCTCTTCTCTTAATCTTTTGTAGAATCTTATAAAAGGAAAGATTTAAATTTTTAAACTCTCTTTTAAATCATGTTATCCACATAAGAAAAATTTTAAAAATAAAAATCCTTTTATTTTAATTTGGGCATGCCACACCAAGATTGAACCCAAGCTAGGGCCGGCCACCTTGAAGCACCCATGAACCAAACTTTGGCCGGCCCTTGCTTGGTCTCCAAGCTAGCTTGGCCGACCCCTATGGGATGGGTAAGAAGGTGGGTATAGGTGGGTATAGTACTCTATAATTAAGAGGCTACGATAGGGACCGAGAGGAGGAATTGGTTTTAGTCTCCCGATAAAATTAAGCATCCCGTGTTAGCCCCGAACACACAACTTAATTTTATCAATAATAATTTATTCCACTAGAGAACTATTATTGAACTACCGCACCAATCCCAAATTACATTTTGGGCTCCTTCTTATTATGAGTGTGTTAGTCTCCCTGTGTTTAAGATAACAAATGTCCACTAATTAAGTAAGTCACTGACAACTCACTTAATTAATATCTAGCTCCAAGAGTAGTACCACTCAACCTTATCGTCATGTTGGACTAAGTCCACCTGCAGGGTTTAACATGACAATCTTTATGAGCTCCTCTTGGGGACATTCTCAACCTAGATTACTAGGACACAGTTTCCTTCTATAATCAACAACACACACTATAAGTGATATCATTTCTCAACTTATCAGGCTTATTGATTTATCAAACTAAATCTCACACATTGATAAATTAAAGAAATAAATATCAAATATATGTGCTTGTTATTATATTAGGATTAAGAGCACACACTTCCATAATAACTGAGGTCTTTGTTCCTTTATAAAGTCAGTATAAAAGAAACGACCTCAAATGGTCCTACTCAATACACTCTAAGTGTACTAGTATAATTATATAGTTAAGATAAACTAATACCTAATTACATTACGACCTTCCAATGGTTTGTTCCTTTCCATCTTGGTCGTGAGCTACTGTTTATAATTTTTAAGGTACTGATAACATGATCCTCTGTGTGTGACACCACACACCATGTTATCTACAATATAAATTAATTGAACAACTATATTTATCATAAATGTAGACATTTGACCAATGTGATTCTTATTTCTAGATAAATGTTTATACCAAAAACTAGACTTTTAGTATACATCCTAACACCAGGTGCCCGAAGTCCTCCACGTCAACAACGGATAGACTTGAGCAGAGCACTATAAATAGAGCCCTAGTTCAGCTAGTTTAAGACAACACACTGTACTCAAATTTTCTATTTTGTTCCTTAATTTCTGTGCTTTTAATGCTTGTAAACAGCTTCTCCGCCTATGACGAAAGGAGAATCTTAGTAAGCTTTCATTCCCTTGGATTAGCAACCTCCCTGGTTGTAATCCAAGTAAAATTATGTTTATCTCTTGCTTATTTCTTTTTATGTTATTATTTTTAAATTAGCTAATGTGTGTTCATTGCTAAGCTGAAAAGCAATAGAAGTGTTAAACTCTAACTTGCAGGCAATTCACCTCCCTTTTGCTGACCACATGGGACCAACAAGTGGTATTAGAACTCAACTACCTCAGAAGGACTAACTGCCAACTGAACCCAAGAAATCAAAGACAAGGCAGCCGCTCGACTGATGACCTACTGCAACGTATGAAGCAAAACTACAATCGGAGGGTCATCTCAAGATTTTTGCAAGTCAGTGACCTAGTATAGAAAAGAATTAATCCAATTGGTGATGTCAACAAATTGGAATGTTGGACCAATCTTGCCTCAAGATGGTCTGGTGTGACCATGGGTTTTGATGATTTGGGCAAAGGGTTTAAGTTAGGTTCACCCTTGTATTTGATACATGTATGTGAGTGTGTAGGTTTACAGGATACACATATGACTCAGCTTGATGGCTTTAAGTCCGGTGAAGGATGGAGCATCCGAGGGACCGTGGACTGTTGGTTGCTACTCGGAAAACCTATAGGTTCCACTGTACAAAAAAATTTTGTACAAAGGTCTGAACCTTTTCCTAGCTACCATGTGTTCTTTTAAATTAAATTTTGGATCGCCTGCGGAACTTAACACGTTTGATCCAAAACTTAATCTATTTGTTCTTTTAGGTTTTGACTTGGATCTCCTGCGGAACTTTACACGTTCGACCCAAGTCTCCTTAAGTTATTAATTCCATTAAATATTAATTTCCATAATTGGTTCCCAGTACTGACGTGGCGAGGCACATGGCCTTCTTGGATATGGGAGCAACCACCATCGACTAGACAAAACCTTTTATAAAAAGCTAATATTTAATTTCCTAAAATAACTTTAGGTTAACCAAAGAGAACAATCAAATCACAAGGAAAAGAAAAACAAAAGAACACAGCATCGAAAAAACATATTCGAAATTCTAGAACGTAAGCCTCTTGTATTTGGTATTATTTCTATAAATAACTAGCATGATGCGGAAATAAAAATTACTAGTTATACCTTGTAGAAAAACCTCTTGATCTTCTACCGTATTCCTCTTCTAACCTCGGACGTTGTGTGGGCAACGATCTACCGAGATGAGAAACCACCAACCACCTTCTTCTCCTCCAAGCAAGGTTCGGCCACAAAAGGAAAAACTTCACCAAGGAGAAAAATCAAAATACTAACCAAGCTCCAAGAGATGCTATCTTTCTCTCCTTCTTCTTCTTCTTCTCCAAGTAGTATCCGGCCACCACAAGAGCTCCAAGGGGAAGAGAGAGGTTCGGCCACCACAAGAGGAAGAGAGGGAGAGGATGGCCGGCCACACCAAGGAACAAAAGAGAGAGAGAAATAATAGATGTTGTGTCTCATGAAGGCACCCTCACCCCTTCTTTTATATTCCTTGGCCTAGGCAAATTAGGAAATTTAATTACAATAAAATTTCCTCAATTTCCTTGACATGATTTTATTAAGAAAAATAAAATAAAATTTCCCAAATTAAAACCAATGGCCGGCCACATCAATGAAGGAAAAAATTAGACAAGTTTTAATCAACAATTAAAACTTCCTAATTTGTTTCCGGAAATTTTAAAAAATAAAATTTCTCTTTAAAATCTCTTCATGGTTGATAAAAGGAAATTTCTATAATTTTAATTTTATCAACATGTGAATAATTTTAAAAGAGAAAATAAAACATCTCTCCAATCTACAAATAAGGAAAGAGATCTAATCTCTTTCTTTAATCTTTTGTAGATCTTTTACAAGAGAGATATTTTAATTTTAATTCTCTTTAAATTATATCTTCCACATAATAATAAAAATTAAAATTAAATTTCTTTTTTAATTTAATTTGGCCGGCCCTA
The DNA here is from genome assembly GCF_018446385.1 of Zingiber officinale. Lineage (NCBI taxonomy): Eukaryota > Viridiplantae > Streptophyta > Magnoliopsida > Zingiberales > Zingiberaceae > Zingiber > Zingiber officinale. Next base: position 128,992,920 of record NC_055992.1, read on the forward strand.
CTAGCTTGGGTTCAAGCTAGGGCCGGCCACCCAATTTTATACCTAGGCCCTAGCTTGCTTCCAAGCTAGCTTGGCCGGCCCCTATTGGGTGGGTATAGAAGGTGGGTATAGGTGGGTATAGAACTCTATAACTAAGAGGCTACGATAGGGACCGAGAGGAGGAATTGGTTTTGGTCTCCCGATAAAATTAAGCATCCCGTGTTCGCCCCGAACACACAACTTAATTTTATCAATGATAATTCATTCCACTAGAGAACTATCATTGAACTACCGCACCAATCCCAAATTACATTTTTGGGCTCCTTCTTATTATGAGTGTGTTAGTCTCCCTGTGTTTAAGATATCGAATGTCCACTAATTAAGTGAGTTACTGACAACTCATTTAATTAATATCTAAGTCCAAGAGTAGTACCACTCAACCTTATCGTCATGTTGGACTAAGTCCACCTGCAGGGTTTAACATGACAATCCTTATGAGCTCCTCTTGGGGACATTATCAACCTAGTATCTCTAGGACACAGTTTCCTTCTATAATCAACAACACACACTATAAGTGATACCATTTCCCAACTTATCGGGCTTATTGATTCATCGAACTAAACCTCACCCATTGATAAATTAAAGAAATAAATATCAAATATATGTGCTTGTTATTATATCAGGATTAAGAGCACACACTTCCATAATAACCGAGGTCTTTGTTTCTTTATAAAGTCAGTATAAAAGAAATGACCTCAAATGGTCCTACTCAATACACACTAAGTGTACTAGTGTAATTATACAGTCAAGATAAACTGATACCTAATTACACTACGACCTTCTAATGGTTTGTTCATTTTCATTTTGGTCGTGAGCTACTGTTTATAATTTATAAGGTACTGATAATATCATCTTCTGTATGTGACACCACATACTATATTATCTTCAATATAAATTAATTGAACAACTACAACTAAATGTAGAAAATTTGACCAAATGTGATTCTTTATTCATAATGAATGTTTACAAAGCTTAGGCTTTCAGTATACACTCCAACATGGACAAAGGTAGCAAGGACAAGAGCCGAGGGGAGCGACTTCGAGGCATACACGAAGGATGACATTGGGACAAGCTGCGAGCTTGAATGCATCTGAGGGACGAAAGTCAAAGGAAGTAGGCTTGAAGGAAAAAGGTCAAGGCTACAAGGAAGAGTCAAGTGAGTCATAAGAGTGAAAGTCCGAGTGGTGAGAGATTGTACTCGGGGTACCAGTTGACTAGTACTTTCATCAGTCGACTAGGCAGTCAACTGGGAGCGAATAGAATGCTTCTATTCGCTCGGCCAATGTGGAGCAGTCGACTGGTATTTTTTCCAATCGACTGGTATCGAGCCATTGAGTTGTAATGGTCGAATTTCTATAGAGGGCAGTCAATTGGCACTTTCACTAGTCGACTGATAAGTGAGATTTTCGAACCCATGGTCTATATAACCAAGGCTTGGGAGCTTAGTTAAGGTTGATGAAATAGAGGTGGTTAACCCCTATTAGTAGTCTTCCAATGCCCTAGCTTCTCAAAAGTTCTTGTGAGAGTTGTGGTGAAGTTTCTCCACCCACAAAGAGCTACGTAAGCTAGCCAAAATTTATCGAGGAGCCATCCACCGATAGATCGGGATCGTCCACTTTACGGACAGCTGTGGAGTAGAAGCTTTATTTCTGAACCACGTTAAATAAGTGTGTTAGCGGTTTGTCTTTCCTTTATTGTTTAGCTTGTTTGTTTTGTATTATTCCACTATGTAACTAACAAGTGTAAGAAGAATCTCGAATTGAGGTCAACATCTATTTAACTCCCCTTTTAACTAGCCATCAATCTCCAACAAGTGATATCAGAGTGATGTCACTCTTGAAGGACTAACTGCCAGAAGGAGTAAGTTCTAGAGGAAGAAATGGATTTGGAAGAAGCATTTGGAGGGGATATCCAAATTCCACCTCCATATGAGCAAGGAAACTTCAATTATTGGAAGTTACGATTGGAGACATGTTTCTAAATAGATTGGGATCATACGATCGCATTGGAGGAACCTTTTGAAGCTCCAACGGATAAGAAGGGAAAGCGTCTCTGACCAAGATATTAGAGTGAGGAGAAAAAGCAACAATTGGAGGCGAACAAGGAGGAAATCAACATTTTAGTAAATTTATTGTCTCCTTATGTGTTTCCTAGTGTAGATGAATACAAGGATGCAAGTGACCTTTGGAAAAAGGTAATTGCACTTCATGAGAACACCTCACAAGTACAAAAAGTGGAAGAGCCCAAGGAGAAAGGATTATTAGTCCAAGAGAAGGAGAATAACCAATCGGATGTGGAGACAAATTCAACATCCAATGAGGAGGATGAAGTGAAATCCATCACATCTGAGGAGAAGGAAGATCAGGAATCATCCACATCATCAAGGGTTGAATAAGAATCCAAGACAAATGACGAGGAAGTCTTGAAAATCAACCTTGCAAGCATCTCCACCGAAGTGAAGTCAAAGGGCTACATCATTTGATTCGGGTGCAATGAGAAGGGACACTACAAGAGTAGGTGTCCAATGGGTAAGAAGAAGGTAACTCCTAAATCCAATCAAGTTATTTTAAATATTAACATGGGTTGTAGGAAAGGAGCCAAGGAGAAGAAGCATATTAGATGCTTCACGTGTGGTGAAATGAGCCACTACCACACCAAATGCCCTAAGACGAAGGAGCTTAAGAAGTTGTAGCATTTGAAGAAATGAGAGAAGAAGAGATGCTCAAGTCAAGGGGGAGCTTCAAGGCTAAGGGAGGTGTATCCTAACTTGAAGGTTAATTCAAATTTAAACTCCTCCATGCATGCTAAAAATAATTTTCATTATTTACCCATGAAAAATTTTATATTTAAATATCATAATAGAATAGGGTCAATGTAGATTATAACTCAAAGGCATCTATGCATGATAAACCTAGACATATTAGATTCTCATTACCTAAGGAGAAGAAGGTTAATGGAGAACCAAGACATTGATCCTAAAAAGGGGAGACATATGCCTAGGAGGGTTAGGTCTAGGTTTATCTATGGTGGACAAGTTGACTCTAGGTTTAGGAACCTAGAAAGGGAAAATCAAGATTTGAAAGCAAAGCTTGATCAATTGGAGAAAACCCTAGCACAAGACAAAATTAACCAAGGATAATGTGTCTAAGGTTAAGAAGATTAAAAAGGTTAAATTTGTAGGCCAAGTGTCACTCGAGGTGCACTGATGTGGTCTAGCCATAGTGGATGAGTCATCTAGGTAGGTGACTAAGGTTAAGGGCTCTAAGGTTAGGAGCTCAAAGAGTCTTTGGGACTCATGGTAGATGAGCTATCAAATGTGCCAAGTAGTTAGGAGACGAACTTGAGTCTCTAACCTAATGGGTTGGAACAATTGAGATATTTTTCATACAAGAAATATGACATTGGGGTCATATTGCATGAAAATAGATTTTGGATGTATAGATGTCATATAAAAAAATGCTAGGGATGCATTGAGGTTTAGTATGGGCAAATACATCAAGAGGAAGTCAAAACTAGGACTTTAGGTCAAGTTTCAATTGAACCATTTAGCTAATTTTAGATTTTATGTTAATCTTAGGATCCATATATGTACATTTTTAAATATATTTTTTCCAAGTAGACACGGGTAAAATAAATCTCTCCACAAAATTTAGGGATTTTTAGAAGTCTGTGAAATTTTTTATGAATTTCTGAAGTTGGGTCAAAAATATTATTTGGGCTAAAAATAGGGTGTCAGTCGACTCATGCAGTTCTCGACTGGTAACACTGTTCATTGAACACAGAATAGTTCTGTACGATTGTTTCTGTAGGTCCCTTGGCGGTGGCTAAAAGAGAGGTGAATAACCCTATAAAGGAAAACAAACCTTCCTCGAACTTTATAGCTTTATAAGAATCAACACTTACATAAAAGAAATAAGAGACTAAATAAAGAAATAAAGAGGGACAAAAGGTTTATTTGGTTACAACCGGGGAGGTTGTTAATCCAAGGAAGATGAAAATCTCACTAATGTCTCCTTCAGGCGAAAAAGCCTCTTACAGCAGTTAAATTACTCAAAATACAAGGTTAAATTCAAATGAAATCAATTACAAGTGTTGTTGTGAACCATTGAGACTAGGGTTGTATTTATAGCCCTAGTCGAGGTGCCTGGAAGGACTCCAAGCGCCTCTAGGTCGATAAAATTTTATCTCCGTCGCAATCAATGTGCCACGTTGTGTTTGTCTAATTTTTTAGTTCTAGGTGCTCGAAGGGGTTCTGAGCGCCCAGACAAAGTTTGGGTGCCCCGGACAGGTCTAGGTGCCCCTAACTGGGTTAAGGTGCCTTAGACAAAAACTGAACATTTTGTTGGCTTTCGGTCCTGGTCTTTCGTTCCAGTTCCACTCGTATTTGTTCGGGTCTTTCACTCTAGTTCTACTCGCTTGGGTGATCTCGGCCATCCATAATGTTAGTTAGAGCCCTAGAGCCAATCATTTGATGATTGTATGGACTCATGTATATCATATTCTTGTATATATATTAAGGCATTTGGTTTTTGGTTATTATGCTTATTTGTATTAGTGCCAGATAAAATAAGTATAGTAACGTCCTAGAGTAGAAGGTTCATACCTATATCAATCGATTAGTTGAATCGATAGTGAGATGATATAGGGAACACTATTCTAAATCACTCCTAGTCGAGTATTAACATTCAGGGACAATGTTAATGCAATAAGACTAGCATGTAGGTCAGCTCGATGACTTGATCTCACAAGTCATGGATATAGAGATATCATGCTGACACATGGGTATACATTGGAGAATGTATACTGAATGACCCGCCATGAGAAAGTATCATGGATCGTTATATGAGTGTCATATACTTTCTCATGTGACTATTAGTATGACTATTAGTCCTTAGACCTGAAGTCACCATGGATCCCTACATAAGGAGTTATGTACTTTGGTTTCGTCAAACGTCACCCGTAACTGGGTAGACTATAAAGGCGATTACTGGGTATATAACGAATTATGTAGAGGGATGTGAGTGATGTAGATGGGATCTATCCCTCCCATATGACGGGAGCGACATCGGTATTCTTGATAGAGTGAGACCACTAAGTGCATGGTCATGCCCAAATGAGTCAACATGAGATGTTGAGCTCATTTGATCGAGTGAGTCTACTTGGAGTTCAAGATTTAGATTGATTAGAGGATGACACGGTCTATGCCTCATATTGATCAATCTAGATGTCTAGGATAGAAGGACAATGTCACATATTTTGTGAGGAGTCACAATTGGTAGTCACAAGGTGATGTCGGATCTCGACATTCTTGTAACTTGGGTAGTAATGATGTGTTGCTAGATACCGCTCATTACTTATGCTCCTAAATGGGTTTAGGGCATTGCCAACGTTACAAGAACCTATAGGGTCACATACTAAGGACAATTAGATGGAGATTTGGTTCATATGATGAACTAAGAGGATTAGATTCATTTGATGAATCATATTCGATTAAGAGTAATCCAAATTGGGCTAATTGAGTTGGACTCAAGTTGATTCATGTATTCAATGAGTCTAATTTAGATTATGACTCATTAAATCAACTTAATTTAATGAATTAGATTCATTATATTAAGTTGGCTTGAATCATATGGTTGGATTAGATCAACCATGAGAGAGATTTGATCAAGTTTGACTTGATTTAAGAGGAAGAGAAAAAGTCATGTTTGACTTGACTTTTTGCCACATCACTAGTGAGTTGGCAAGATGTGGACCAATAGGATTGCTCCACATCATCAATGTGTGCCACCTCATGGAGGTTACAAGCCTCTATAGCATTTAATGTGGTCGGCCCACATTAAATGAGGAGGTTACACTTGTTGCCATGTCATTTAGTGAGATGGCAAGATGTGGACCAATAGTGTTGATCCACATCATCCTAGAGTGCCACCTCATGGGGGTTACAACTCTTAATGGTCTCCACATTAATTGGAATTAATGTGGGGGTTACACCTCCTAGAGTGGCCGGCCACTTGATGGCTAAGGGGTTTTTGAATTTCCTCTCATTGATTTTCATTCACTCTTCTTCTCCCTTGGGTGCTCTCTCTTCTCCCTCTCCCATTCCTTGGCCGAACACTCCATTGGTGCTAGCACACCTTGTGTTTTGGTCATCTCCTTCTACTTGTGTCCGTGTGGATACATATAGAGGTTGTCTACTTTGACAACTAGAGATCCGGCGACATCTTGGACAAGCGGGAACGCGAAGGGCTTCGCTACAAGGGTAATGATCTTAACTTTAGTGTAGATCTAAAGTTTTTACAAACTCGTACAAGAAAAAAGTTTTTCGATAATTTTGTTTATGAATCTTTGCACGGGATCCATGGCTTTGGGTGACTCGGGGTTTCCGCGATGCGGAAAAGCGGTTTTCACGGCCCGACGAACCCAACACATAATAGGGCTCACCCGAACCCAACTTCTGGCCTGCTTGAGCAAACTTCTGCTCTGACTTCTCGTCCCTCGGAAATGGTGCGCGCCTCCTTCTCATCCGCCCTTGTACTCTTCCACAGCACCTCGTATCTCGGACACACCGAGCCCATCGGCTTTCATCCATGTCGTCCTTCTCGCTAGCTGCATCTTTCGCTCAACTTCCTGTGCTCCTAAGTTCCTGTAAACTTAGACACAGAGGTTAAATACCAATAGGACCTAACCTGATTTGGTTAATCATATCAAAACTACCTTGGGGTACTAATAATCTCCCCATTTTTTATATGAAAAATCCTAAGTTAAGTTAGGGTAAACTTCAAAAATAACAATTATAAAAATAACAGTTACAAAATAACAGTTATAAAATATGCAAGTAAATTAGGAAGTACAAAAATTAAATTGTACTACCCTCTCCCTAGACTTAATCTTCACTACTCCTTTTGATCACATTAAAAATGGGGTACTTTAAAAATGCTATTTGAAAAAAATAAAAGTCTAAGGGAAAATTCTAGAAAAATATTAAAGTTTAAGTTTCGAAAAATCTGGATTTAAAATATTAACATATATAAGGCAAAAAAAAAAAAACTCATATGAAGTTAAAATTATTTTTAAGCAGAAATAAAGTCTTTTGCACATTAAATTTTTTTTTGATAATAATTAAAAAAATTAACATTCAAAAAAATTTAAATTTTTTCTTACAGATAAGTGATAAAGTTATCTTTCTCGAAAAAATTAATTTCTAACAAAATTTTTGACAAACAATTGAAAGCATTTTTATTACAATTAAATGCTTAACAATTAGTCAATTAAATACTCATTTCAATAATTGACTTCCAGGCTAGGGAGAGGTACTAGGCCTTCTTGGATATTGAAACAACAACCACTTCTAGACAAAGCCTATTAATGAAAGTAAAATATTTAATTTTCTCCCTGAAAGCTCAAAAAAATAATTAATCTAAATATGATTTTGAACCCAAAATAGATTTCTTCCTACAGGAATAATAAAAAATTTATTAGAAATATATTTCTGTGATATTTTCCTAATTTAACCCTTATGGAATTTAAAATGCTAATTTAAATCATTATATCTTCTAATATTTTGAACATGTGAGCATGCATGTTCCTTCAAATATTCTATTTTTGTTTTCAATTTCTTATTTTCTATTTTTACTTTGTTGAGATCTTCTAATCGACAAGATATAGCTAAGGTTAATTTTAACTCTTTATTTTCTTTTTCTAACTTATAGCAATTTTTTGATAACATTTTTACGAACTGAAATAACTTGTCAGAACGAAGAGATCATACCTGACTTACCTTGTCGATCCCATAATCTGAAGCTCCCCCTGAAGTGCTGCTTTCTTCTGATGTCACTCCTTCTTCATTGATGCTCTGGATGTTCATTTCGGATAGCTTGCTTTGTCTTCATCTACTTGGTGACTTGCCATTAGTGCAAGTCCAGTGAGGGCTTCTATCTTTGATTCGGACGACGTTTCATCCCACGTCACTTTTAGATTATCCTTGGTCTGGGATGGCTTCTTATTCTTTTCATTGTCCTTGTTCTTATCCTTGCTCTTCAATTTAGGACAGTTATCTTTCACATGTCCTTCTTCATTGCGGTGGTAGCATCTTATCTTTCTTTCCCTTCTATTACCCTGCACTTCATTAAATTTATTAGTTTTAAATAATTTTTTTAATTTTCTTACCATGAGTATCGTTTCATCATTATCGAGAGAAAATTCAGAGTCTCGTTCATCTGTTTTTGCCTTTAAGGCAATGTTGTGCCTTAGCTCCTTCTTTGAATCTGCACATCTTGTTTCATGGACTTTAAATGTTGAAAATAATTATTCTAATGTACTTAATTCTAGATCTTTAGATATATAATAAGCATCTACTAATGATACTCATTCAGGAAATGCGTTAAGCACGTACCTTTGCGAATCTCAATTGCTTAGCTTTTCTCCGAGATTCGTGAGTCCGCGATGAGTTCTTTTATTCTTGAGTGAAGGTGTGCAACGATTTCACCTTCTTCTAACTTGATGTTGCTGATCTGGTTCCCGAGTAGATCACATCTCGCGAGTTTTGTCTCCGAGGTCCCTTCGTGTAGTTCCAGGAATTTCTCCTAGAGCTCCTTGGCTGACTCGTAGGCTCCGATCTTGTTGATTTCTTGAGGGGGTAAAATGCTAAGCAGGTGAAACTCTGCTTTGCCATTTGCCACAAAGTCGGCTTGCTCCTTCTTCAATTATTGGTATTCTTGTTTACCCTCAAGTGCTACAAAATTAAATTTCATTATTAAAAGTAAATCAAAATATGTCTTAAAGAATAGCTCCATCTTTTTCTTCCAGCTCATGAATTCCCCCTTGAACTTCGGTGGGTCGATGTTTGGTCCGGTCATCTCGTGTACTTCGTTCGGCAGTTAGTCCTCCTAAAGCGAACCCACTCTGATACCAATTGTATGTCCCTTGGCGGCCGGCTAGAAGGGAGATGAATAGCCCTGTAAAGGAAAATGAACCTTCCTCGAACTTTATAGCTTTATAAGAATCGATGTTGGTGCAATCCCAATAGTCCATGCGACCATGTGTTTTGGTATTTGGGTAAAGGGTTTAAGTTAGGATTACTCTCATTATTTGATATGTGTATGTGATGTTGGTGCGATTAGCACTAACAGTCTAACTCAAGTTTTGATGAATGACAAAATATGTTAAGTTAGTTTCATTGTTATCTAACACTCTGACCGAGTGTGCAGGAGAAGCCCAGACAGGTCGACGGGCTGACCTGATGTCTGGCACGAAGCCCAGCTAGGTCGACGAGCAGACCGGATAGCTGGCACGAAGTTCAAACGGGTCGACGGGTTGACCGGACCTTTGGCACGAAGTCCATCTAGGTCAACAGGCTGACTGGATAGCTGGCAAGAAGCCCAGACGGGCCGAAGGGCTGACCGGACGTCTGGCAGGTAAGTGAAGGTAAGTCACTGGAGGAGAGTGACTGTGAGGATGTGTTCCCGGGAAGGGAACTTAGGCGCCGATCCGACTTAGAACCATTTCGGAACTCTAAGTCGAGATCTTGACTAGATTTCGATCTCGGAGAGACGGGATCTAATTAATATTCTGTTTGATTTTAAACTGTGCTAATACTCTGTGTTGCAGGATATATATCTTATATTTGCCTCCGGACTAACGTTTTCTTGCAGAAAGGAATCTGTTGGAAAATGAGGGTCCAGGCGCCCAGGATGGTTCCAGGCGCCCGGAGCCAAATTGTATCTGCAACGTCATTTCGTCACGTTGAGCATCCTGGTTGGCTCGGCCACATCATACTTAAGACGCCCTGGAGGTTCCAGCCTTCCAGGCACCTCGAACCTCCTATATAAGGAGGGTAAAGGCCGAAGCTCCAATAACAACTCACGATTCGCTCTTTTATGCTCCTGTGACATTACGAAGATACTCTGACAAAGTGCTGCTCTTTAATTCTTCTCTTTTGTCAGTATTATTTTTTTCATTAGCTTTCTTGTACTTTAAGTTGTAAGCAATTACTTCGAATTGCTAGTGAATTACCCATCGAAAGCACTCTTGCGTGCGGGCCTTGGAGTAGGAGTCGACACAGACTCCGAACCAAGTAAAACTACTTGTGTCATTCTTTTCGCATTTCTTATTAAGCTGCTTACTCAAGAATTTTTTTAATTGATATTCACCCCCCTTCTATCTAATTTACGATCCAACAAGTGGTATCAGAGCAGGTACCGCTCTGATTTGGTGCAACCACCAATCAGACAGGGGGTGAAACTAGTTTCTTTTCTTTTTTTCTTTGGTTTTTAGATTTTCATAATTTTCCAAATTGGTACTATTACCTTTTTGGAAACTTTTCGTTCGTCACAATCTGAATTGGTGCAACACTAATTCAGTTCTTAAATTATTTATATCTTATCCCGCACTACAAATCCAAGACCTAGTCTTGGGATTCTTTTGTCTATTTCTTTACTTGTGTGTAGGAAGTCTCAAATTGAAGGTTTCAGCACAGTACGTCCTCCCCTGTTCAACAGGAATGATTTTTCGTACTGAAAGAAGTGGATGGAGGTTTATCTAAAGACGGATTTCGACCAATGGTTCAGCGTCACCAAAGGCTACAAGGCGTCGGTCGACAACTCCGGAAGCCCACTGGAATCAGAACAGTGGACTCCGGACATGAAGAAGAAAGCGTCAACGGATTTCAAAGCACTCAACACGCTTCAATGCGGACTGACGAATGAAGAATTGAACCAGGTTGGATCGCACCAGAATGCAAAGGAATTATGGGACAAACTGATCGAATTACACGAAGGGACAAGCAACGGCAAGGTAACGAAACGTGACCTGCTTTTAAATAGATTATTTAACATTAAAATGTAGGAAGGAGAGACGGCGAGTCAGCTTCATGCGAGGATTAAGGACATCCTTAATGGACTCCACGCAATAGGCCATCAAATGGAGAACCGGGATTTAATAAGGTATGCCCTAAACACTTTTCCGCGTAATAATTTGTGGGCATCTATCGTGGATGCCTATAAAATCTCTAAAAATTTATCAAAATTAAAATTAGACGAGCTATTTTGTAAATTAGAATTGCACGAGCAAACTAACGTCGAGATCGAGAAATGTGTAGCTTTGTTTGCAGGTTCATCCAAGGAAAGGACGAAGAACAAGCCTGAGGTTGAGGATGAGTCTGACCAGGACTCTGAAGACGAAGAATACTTGGTGAACCTGGTAAAGAAAATGTTTACCCAGAGAAAGAAAAGCTTCAGCAAGAAGGACCTGCAAAAGATCAACTCCCCAAATGAACCGAGGAACGTGACCTGCTTCGGATGCAAAAAGAAGGGCCACTATAAGAACGAGTGCCTGAAACTGAAGAACAACAAGACAAAGACATCCAAGAAGAAGACTCTCAAAGTGATTTGGGACGACTCTTCCTTGAACGAATCAGAGGTTGAAGATCAGAAGCATCAGAGCCACCTCGCGCTGATGGCCCTCGAAGAAGAATCAGACGAAGAATCGGAAGATGGGTCCGAACCCGAATTGAGCCACGAGCCCGTACTCTTTTCCGAAGGTCCCGATGAGGTAAATTTTAATTTAAATAGAAAATTCTTTAAAATTATTGCATGTTTGAATAATAAATTAATTACATTGGAAAAAGAAAACAAATTGCTCCTTGAAGAGAATCAAAATCTCAAGGAACAAAGTAAAAATCCAAATCCAACTCAAGACCCAACACTTGAGGAAGAAAATTTATCACTAAAAATAGAAATTAATAAATTAAAAGATCTCTTAGAAAAATTCACAACAAGGTCTAAGAATTTAGATCTAATTTTAAATATATTTTTTTGATGAATGTCAAAGGGAGAGGGTTAGGGTTTAAGTAAGAAAAATAAATGAAAATATGGAAAACTTAACCCTAAAATAATCAAGAGAATAAAACTTACTTGTTTCATGTTAGATTTCTCTTAAAGTCAATTTCTATATATATTTGTATATTTTTTTCTAACTTTAACCTAAATTGTCATTGCATAAAAAAGAGGAAGATTATTGGTACAATTGGCACCAATGATCAAACCTGAGTTATGATGAATGACAAGTGGATTAAAGTTAAATGTATTATTGATCTAACTTGTCTACCAAGTGTGCAAGACTTGATTGGTCTGACACATGTTAAAATCCAACTAGGTCTGGAAGACTTGATAGCTGGTGTAAACATCCAGATATATAGGTCAAGAAGTGATTCGATATATGGTGGGAAGTCCGGTTGGGTCCGCGGGACCTGACAGCTGGCCAAAATCTAGTTGGGTCTATGGACTTGACAACTGGCTGGAAGACCTAATGGATCATAAAGAGTCAAGCGATTATGCATGGTAAGTTAAGGTAAGTCACTAGAGGAGAATGTTCCGGTGAGAACGAGTCCCATTTGAGAACTTTATGCGTAGATCCAATTGAGGTCCATTTCAGAAACTTAAATTAAGACCTTAACTAGATCCTGGTCTGGAAGAGATAAGATCTAATTACTAAACTACTTATTTTTATTGTGCTAACTTTGTCTTATAGGGTATAATTTATTTTGTTGGACTAACACATTTTGTAGAACAAAAGAAACACAAAATGCCTCGGGTGAACAGAACCCGAGATACCTTCCATGCAAAGGAAGGCGCCTTGAGCTGGACGATGGAAGGCACCTTCGAGGGCTTAGAAGGTGCCTTCGGTCGAATAACTCAGAAGACCTCGACGAGGATAAGGCACTGGTTTTTTAAGATAAAACCTTGCCAATGGAATGTGCCTTCAACACTCAATAAAAGGAGGTCTCGCCCAAGGCTTCAATACAACTCCTTCACAACTCTTCTATAAGCCTTTGTGTTGGGCCCCGTGGTTGTTTTGATGTGATCAACCAAGTTAGGTTAGGTCCTGCTTGTTATTTGATCCCTGTGTCTAAGTGTGCAGGAGCTTAGAAGTGCAGGAAGTCGATCAAAAGATGCAGCTAGTGAGAATGACGACACGGGAAAGGAGCCAACGGGCTCGGTGCGTCCGAAGGATGAGAGAGCTGTGGAAGAGTATACCGGTGGACGAGAAGAATGTGCGCGGCGTTCGAAGGATGAGAAGCTGAGTCGGAAGCCTGCTCGAGGAGAAAGCCGAAAATTAGGTTCGGGTGAGCCCTATTTCGGTTGGTCGCAATCATCCAAGCAATCGAAGCTTCGGAAGAAGAAAAGGAGTCAAAAGGAGCTGAAAAAGCTAGCTGGAGGCGCCTTCAAAGAAGTGTTAAAGGTGCCTGCGTTGACTGCAGTCTTGGAGGCACCTCCATTACCTTGAAGGTGCCTCAACCTTGTCCAAGGCACCTTAAGGGCATTGGAGATGCCTCAGACCCAGTCTAGATGGTCGTTTGCGAAGCAGATAAGGTTTTATCCGGTCAAATCCATTGGAGGCGCCTTCAACCATCTTGGAGGCACCTTCAAGACCCAAGATAGAATTTCTAGGAGCTATATAAAGGCCCCTAGAGCTAGGAATAAATCAATCAACTCTGTATTAAGTTTCTAGCAACTTCTGAGCGTTCTTAGTGTGTAAAAAGATTTCTCCGCCTACAGTGAAGGAGACATTCTAGTAGAGTTGTTCGACTGTCTTGGATTAACAACCCCATGGGTTGTAATCAAGTTAAATTCCCTGTCTCTCTTTTATTACTATTTATTTTTTATTTTATTGTTGTTATTTTTTAAGTTGAAAGTTTGAGGAGGGTATTCTTTATTTTCAGGCAATTCACCCCTCCCCTCTTATCGGCCCCACTGCACCAACAAGTGGTATCAGAGCAAGACCGTCTTAGAAGGACTGACCGCCGATTGAAGCATAAAAGATCAAGACGGTAGCCGGAACAAATATTCATCTCCCAAAATTCGACGGAGATTTCGCTACATGGAGACGAAGAATGGAGGTATTTTTTAAAACAAATTTTGACATTCTTCTAACTATGAAGTTTGGTTTTACAGCTCCAAAAGACAAAGAAGAGTATTAGTGGACGAAGAAGGAGCAAGCCGATTTCGTGGCCAACGGAAAGGCAGAATTTCACCTGTTCAACGTTCTGCCGCCTCAGGAGGTAAGTCGGATCGGAAGTTACAACTCCGCCAAAGACCTCTGGGAAAAATTCCTGGAGCTCCACGAAGGCACTTCAGAAGCGAAGCTAGCAAGGCGGGACATCCTCCGGACTCAACTAACAAATCTCCGGATGAACAACGGCGAGAAGGTAGCGGAACTCCAAGTGAGAATCAAAGAGCTGATAACTCAGCTAAATAACCTCGGAGAATCGATAACAAACCGAGACTCGATCCGGTACACGCTCAACGCCTTCCCAAGATCTCCAGAATGGGCGTCCTTAGTAGATGCATACTACATCTCTAAGGACTTTGAGGTAAGTACTTTAGAAAACCTATTTTCTACCTTCGAACTTCATGAGTCTCGAATTGCAGAGCCAAGTCAAGCGAAGCCAAATCTCAATATTACCCTATAAGCCGAAAAGGATGATCTCGACTCAAAAGCGTCGATCAACGAGTCTGAAGCAGCTCTATTAGTAAGAAAATTGAATAAATTTATTAAAACTAATAAATTTAGATTGCAATTAAAAAGACATCAATACAGCAAAAGGACGGTTCGTTACCTTCTAAGTTCTTGATTAATCCAGTAGGAAGAAACCTTTACTGGGTTCCAAAATATTTTCTAAAGTAAATTTTTTAGTTAAAACTTTCAGCAAGAAAATTGAACGTTTAAATTTCTTTATGAGCCTTTATCTAAGGAAGTGGTTGTTGCTCCAATAACCAAGAAGGTCTAGTGCCTTGCCACGACCAGGAAGCCAAAATATTGAAATAAAATGTTTAATTAACTTTCTGCTAAAGCATTAAAAGTAGAATTAAATAATACTTTAAAAAAGTTTTTTTTCAAATATTTTTAAAATTCTTCAAAAATATTTTTATACTTATAAAAATATTTCATGCATAAAATTTTTATTTAGACA
Organism: Zingiber officinale; assembly: GCF_018446385.1. Classification (NCBI taxonomy): domain Eukaryota; kingdom Viridiplantae; phylum Streptophyta; class Magnoliopsida; order Zingiberales; family Zingiberaceae; genus Zingiber; species Zingiber officinale. The sequence goes on from NC_055992.1 coordinate 129,007,927, forward strand.
AATTCTCAAAATTGTTTAAAAATTGTCGAAGTTAAAATTTTTTCCTACTTAGAAAAATAGTTATGTTTGCAAAATCTTTTAAAAAAATTTTAGCGATTATTGTGAAACTGATTTATTTTAAATCTTCTTTAAAAATATTTTTTACTTAGAAATTATTTTGAAATGATTAATTTTTTAAAAAAAACTTGAGTATTTACTTAAGAAAATTGTTCTATGAACTTGAAAATTTTTGCTTGATAATTATTATCCCATGTTTTTTATGTGATCAAAGAGGGAGAGATAGGACAAGTTTAGGGGGAGTTCTAGATTTCAGAGGAATTAATAATTTTTTTATTTTTTTTTGGTGTTGCAATTTTTATTTTTGCAATATTTATGCTTAAACAGTTGGTTTAGTAATTTCTATAAATTATTGTTTGTCCATTTTTTCCCTAACTTGAACTTGGGTTGATGCACATCAAAAAGGGGGAGATTGCTGAGCCCCGTGGTTGTTTTGATGTGATCAACCAAGTTAGGTTAGGTCCTACTTGTTATTTGATCCTTGTGTCTAAGTGTGCAAGAGCTTAAGAGTGCAGGAAGTTGAGCGGAAGACGCAGCTAGCGAGAAGGACAGCACAGGAAAGGAGTCGACGGGCTCGGTGCGTCTGAAGGACGAGAGAGCTGCGAAAGAGTACACCGGTGGACGAGAAGAATGTGAACGGTGTTCGAGGGACGAGAAGTCGGGTCGGAAGCTTGCTCGAGAAGAAGGCCAGAAATTAGGTTCGGGTGAGCCCTATTTCGGTTGGCCACAATCACCCAAGTAATCGGAGCTTCGGAAGAAGAAAAGGAGTCAAAATGAGCTGAAAAAGCTAGCTGGAGGTGCCTTCAACGAAGTGTTGAAGGCGCCTGCACTGACTGCAGTCTTGGAGGCGCCTCCATTACCTTGAAGGTGCCTCAACCTTGTCTGAGGTGCCTCAAGGGCATTGGAGGCGCCTCAGACCCAATCTAGATGGTCGTTTGCGAAGCAGATAAGGTTTTATCCGATCAAATCCATTGGAGGCGCCCTCAACCCTCTTGGAGGCGCCTTCAAGACCCGAGATAGAATTTTCATGAGCTATATAAAAGCCCCTGGAGCTAGGAATAAATTAATCAACTCTGTATTAAGTTCCTAGCAACTTCTGAGCGTTCTTAGTGTGTAAAAAGGTTTCTCCGCCTATAGTGAAGGAGACATTCTAGTAGAGTTGTTCGACTGCCTTGGATTAACAACCCCCTGGGTTGTAACCAAGTTAAATTCCCTGTCTCTCTTTTATTACTGTTTATTTTTTATTTTATTGTTGCTATTTTTTGAGTTGAAAGTTTAAGGAGGGTATTCTTTATTTTCAGGAAATTCATTTCCTCCCCTCTTGCCGGCCCCGCTGCACCAACACTTTGTGCATCCGTTTGAGGCTCCGATCACTCCAACTTCGTGCTGCTGCTCTGCTATGACACTACTGAGTCTGACTACTACTGAGGAGGCGACCAACACCGAGCTTGATATGATCATCTACAAGTGTTGGGCAACGAAAGTTTGATTTTGTACTTAAATATTGTTTAAAAGGAAAGTATAGTTTACTACACTTATCGTCATCTTTTTGTACTCGATTCCCTTTTCCGACGGTTCCAGAAGAGGTCATTAGTGGATTACCCATCGATAGGTCTACGGGACTTGGATCTTGGAGTAGGAGTTGCAAAAGCTCTGAATCAAGTAAAACAGCTTGCGTACTTGTGCTTTCTTGTTTCTGTTTTTTGTTCTGCTACACGCACTTTATTTTTTAAAAAAAAAAAAGAAAAAGAAAAATTTTCTAAACCCACGTAATTCACCCCCCCCCCCTTCTCATGTGCATAACGATCTAACACAACCACCCTATATGAACATAAGTCAATTGTTGTTATGGTCAATGGAGAAATTTACAACCACGAGGAATCAAGAGCTAACCTTAAATCTCATCAATGTCGGACTGGAAGTGATTGTGAAGTTATTGCACACCCTTATGAAGATTATGGAGATTCAACCTATTTTGATAAGAAGGTGAAAGTCTAGTTGTTAGTAAATTTGTCTATTTGATGCTAAATAATCTTCCTCCTAGGTTATTATGTTACTATAAACATGAGGATATGAAGATTTTATCTTTTTTAAAAATTATTTTCATCTTTTGTTTTTTTAGATTTTGATTCCATTTAAGGTTTTAAAGATTTTGAGTATATTAAGATTTTTTTTTTAATTAGGATTTTTGTTTCCTCTCCTTTTGTATGATTTTTATCTATTTAAGCAATTGTCTAGTTAATTTTAAAAGAGTTCTTTTAGATAAATAATATTTCTGATCATACCATTTGATACGGTGCATGTTTTGTGGGGTCGATAGGATGATGTGGTTATGAGTCAAGGTCGCAAGAGGGTCAGAAGTCAAGCTGACCTGGAGGATAGGAAGGTCAGAAGTCAAGCCTCCGTGGTCGGTCAGCAGTCAAGCTGACGGGGAGGTCAGGAAGGTCAGAAGTCAAGCCTCCGTGGCCGGTCAGCAGTCAAGCTGACGAGGAGGTCGGGAAGGTCAGAAGTCAAGCCTCCGTGGCCGGTCAGCAGTCAAGCTGACGGGGAGGTCAGGAAGGTCAGAAGTCAAGCTGTCGTGGCTGGTCAGCAGTCAGGCTGACATGGACAGCAGGGAGGTCAAAAGTCCAGCTTACGTGGCCAAAGTCAAAGTCTCAGCGGACAGGGTAGTCAAAAGAGAGGATTATAAGACCCAGCCCTGATAGTGAGTAATAAATAGGTTCGTGGGCCAGGTATAGCTAAGGATGGAGACTACAAGCAAACAGGTCTAGTACAGACCCGGCGTGCAGGTCGGGACATCCAAGCCAAGGATCACAAGTCTGCTTACAGACCCGGCATGCAGGTCGGGACATCCAAGCCAAGGATCATAGGTTTGCTTACAGACCTAGCGTGCAGGTTGGGACATCCAAGCCAAGGATCATAGGTTTGCTTACAGACCTGGCGTGCAGGTTGGGACATCCAAGCCAAGGATCACAGGTCTGGTTACAGACCTGGCGTGCAGGTCGGGACATCCAAGCCAAGGATCAGAGGTCTGGTACAGACCCAGTGTGCAGATCGGGACATCCAAGTCAGGGATCAGAGATCTGGCATAGACCCAACATGCAAGTCGAGACATCCAAGCCAGGGATCACAGGTCTGCTTACAGACCCGACGTGCAGGTCGGGGCATCCAAGCCAAGGAGCAGAAGTCTGGATACAAACCCAGGGTGCAGATCGAGATGTGCAGATCAGAGATAGCAGATGACAAAGGCAGGTCTGGATACAAGCTTAACACAGGTCGGGGCATACAAAAGGGTAATATTATATAAAAGCAGGGCGAGCCCAGATCTCGGAACGCGGGCTCATCGGTCAGACACTACGGGACAAATCAGCCAAGGAATCGTAACTGCTTGTCAGAGAGAATAATCAAGGTGTCAGGGAATATACCAACAGTCGGGGCTCAATACACCTTCGGTTTTGCCGCCAGCCTATTAAGAAAAGCCACGTGTCAATCACTGCCAGACAAAGCTTGACAGCCGACATTCCCTGACACCCGTCAGACCTAGAAACTTTCGTTACAGTATAAAAAGGGATGCCTTGTCCCTTATACAGTTACGCTCACTCGTCATTTCTCACTAGTCTCTACTTTTCGTCCTTTCTCTGCGATTTCTGGGGAAAAAGTACCTGACTTGAGCGTCGGAGGGCCTGACCCGGGGACTTTTTCCCTGGTTTCTGGTCTTTAACGACCGGGGGATTCGTCTGAGTGTGCGCAGGGCAACAGCGTCATCGTCCTGATCATCTCTAGCCGTCAACCGCCCGTGTGAACCTTTCCAGGGGGGTACCGGGCAGATTCAACACTTCAACGACTCTCTGTCAACTTTCCGTACAGCAAGGCCCGTCTTCATCTGACTCAGCTTCCAAACGGAATCACCATTTATTTTCTTTTTTGTCTTTTTCTATTCTTTTGAATCAATATGTTTTAAAATATTATTTCTGATGTTTGTGTTCGAATTAACTAAATCAATATCATCCATAGGATAATTATTATACTATCCGATGTCAATTTCTCTTTATTTATCATCTTATTTTCTTCATAATTCCTCTCTCATTTCAGTTCTTAGGATAATTATTATTTTTTTCAGTGTCAAGATTTAACACAAGTATTTATCATTTCAATATTGTTTAATCATTTGAATTTTTTACGGAGAACATATTGCTTGGTGTTTCTTCGATGTGCAAAGAGAGCACCAGGGATAAAGTTTTCCTTATATCTCAATATATTAATATTTAGAGAAGTTTAAAATTGATTTACAAATATCTTGCCCAAGGTTTGAGTAGTTTGATTATGTCAAAAGTAAGATGACAGCACCTTGTAAATCAAGAGTGAGATCGGACAACCCCTTGTGAAAAGCCAAAGCCAAAGGCCAAAGCAATATCATATCAGGAAAAATAAATAAATAGAGAATTTTTTTAACCTGAAGCAAGAAAGACATCATTTAGAAGATTACTTCCTAGGATTGAGATGGCAGATTAAAATTGATGAGATACTTTCTCGATATTGAAGTATAATAAAGAGAAGAGAGAATTTTCATATCACAAGAAAAATATACTAATGAGATTCTGAAGAAATTTTCAATGAAAAATTATTCTGTTATGGATATGCCTATTTAATATGACATTAGAATGACTACAGATGGAGAAGGTAGATTTGTGAAACGACTTATTATAAAAGTCTTGTAGGTTGTTTTAAGTATCTGACATGTACAAGACCTGATATATTATTTGAAGTTAGTTTGGTAAGCAGGTATATAGAAATTGCAAAATCTTCTCACTTATATACAGTTAGGAGAATTCTTAGATATATCAAAGGGACAATTGATTATGGGTTTCTTTATTTATCAACGAAAGATATAGAGTTTTTTTTTTTATTTTAGTGATAACAATTGGACTAGAAGTTATGATGTTTGTAAGAGCACTACTAGATACATGTTTTATCTGGGTAATGTTGCATTCACTTGGTGTTCAAAGAAACAATCAATTTTTAATTTATCAACTTGTGAAGTTGAATGTATTGCTATAACCTCTTGTGTTTGTCATACTATTTGGCTAAAGAGATTACTCCAAGACCTTAGATTGCAATAAGAAGTTACAACCAAGATCTACGTGGATAACAAATCAGCAATTACTTTAGCCAAAAATGTAGTTATCATGAAAGATCCAAACATATAAATACTCATTTTCATTTCATAAGGGAGTATATTAAGTCACAAAAAAAATATAGAATTGCTCAATGTGAAGTCAAGTGATCAAGTAATTGATATGTTTACAAAGTTTCTAAAAGCGAAATCTTAAGAAAATTATTGGAAGTTCAAGGAAGAATAAGTTTAAGTGGGACAGATGTTGACATATGAACTTATTCCAAAAATAAATTGACTTCTTCAACTATACAAGAACAATGCCAAGAACAACTTGACTTCATCAACCATGTAAGGAAGTTATCAAAATCAATTTGACTTCATGTGACTCTTCATCAAGTAAGCAAAGTTCAATTATCTAAGTTCAATGAAATTCTTTATAACAAAAGTTATTAGTATAAAAAAGAATAAAATATAATTATCTTATGCTTGATGACGTGATATAATTGTAAAAAATTGTAAAAGTATGAATCTACATGTATGAATAGGATCCTTGTAGGGTGATGAATAACAAATAGTAAATATTTCTCTCATTCTCATACTTATTATAAAGTCTCTCCTACGCTTCTTATATTCTCATTCAAATTCCATCAAAATTCCAACATACGTCTCCGTTATTGGCCAATAAGAATGAGTGACTTCAGGCGGCCGGCAATGGAAGAAGACATGCAAACGTATCAAGTTCGTTTTGACGACGACTTGACTGGGCTCCATTATTGCCCAGCAATGGAAGAAGACATGCAAACGTATCAAGTTCGTTTTGACGACGACTTGACTTAGTAAAGAAATGATAACTATAATTTAGGCTTATATTTTTCTCTGAGCAATATCTGTACGTAATATGATAACTATAATTTAGGAATCTGTCTCATCAGTCACCATTTCTGTGATGGTGCGGGTGCACCAGCGAGACCGGCGCCGTTCGTTGCACCAAAGTGGAGTGTATGGAATTAGTATTCTTACACAAACACAACATGTAAAAATGAATTCTAAGAGTTGATCGATGTACATGGCAGCTTGCAGCGTACCATACACGTCTACCATTAATCCATCTTGATTTCGAATTGAATCCCTAATTAGATCGGATTCAAGTAGAGAAAATAATCATTTCATATATGATCAATGAGTACATAAATCACTCGTGGTGTTGGACCATTCCCGTGACCCATCTATGCTTTCTGAATTTATTCAATAGCTGATAGAAACTTTCATAAAACTGAGCCATGGTCACCTTCAATGAATGAAAGGTAAAAATATTATGACACTAAACTTAATCATCATACAGTATCGAGGCAGAATGCAATAATCATCTTAAGGAAGTATCCTAATAACACATCTCTTGTTAATGTTTGGTGTTTCGAGCGCAAGATTTATGGTTGCTGTAATAGCAATCATTTGGAGAGTGCAAATGTATAGTTAATCAAGGAAGATGTTTCTGCTTACCATCTTGAAGAAAAAGAATATAGCTTCTTAATTAGCCTTTTGTTTGATTCTTTTAATTGAGACTTTGATTGTGATGTGACTCAGACGTGGAGGTCCAAGATGTTGGCATATCACATGGTTCGTGATATAGAGGCATATTCACATGCGAAAAAGATTGAAAAAAAAAAAAGATATAACGCACATCTCTAAAAGACATAAGATTGTTAGGTCACGCTAAGTGATATTTAGATCCATATATGTATTGTTCGAGGATTATGAAAAACCATATTGGCAGAGATCCATCATATTTAGATCTATATATGTATTGTTTTGGATAACATAGTCTATCAACCAGTGCTTGATAGATCTGTCATTTTGTGGCACTAAAACAGGAGGCTTCAACCAGAAATGACGGACTAATGTTTTTCAGCAGAGGAATAGAAATTTAAGATTATTAATAAAAAAAAAAAACAAAGTCAAAACATGATTCAGTGATATATACGGAAGCAAGGGTCATCAACCTTTGAAATAGTGTGATCTAAGTTGGCGAACTCATTTCATAACAAAAACAGAATAAAAAAATGTTTTTTATCCACTAGCTGTTTCTAAATCAAAAGAGTTAGATCCAACGTGTTTCTGTCTGGGAGAAGCCTGCAAGTCAAAAGTAAGATCAGACAGCACCCTGTAAATCAAGAGTAAGATCAGACAGCACCTTGTGAAAAGACAGCATGAGCAATATCACAACAGGAGAAAAATAAAGAGAGAATTTTCATCTTTCATTCAGTTGCATAACTTTGTGCTCAAATATAGCAATGACAGAAAGCATGCGACCACAAATCTAACCTGAAGCAAAAAAGACACCATTTAGAAGATTACTCGAACAATCAACTGAGTAGAAACAAGTAAACAAGTCCTGACCTGAAATTCGAGTCAACTTAGAAACATTGTGTAGCAGAACAATCAGTCACCAGGTGCACATCAGTAACTCAGCTTGCCAAGCGGGGAAAGTTACAAAGACAAAATTATGGCTATTTATATACAACAAAATGACCAGTTGCCTGGATGGATGATGAGCATAATGTTTAAATGTTACATTAGGAGCTACAAAACTTTATATCTACATGATGAAGAACTAAAGACAGCTGGAGCAATTTGCCGTGCATAATAGGGTGGTCATGACTACAGTGAAATTCTGCCAGTAAAATTGGCAAAGAAAAATTGACAGCCCTTTCTGCTTTCAGGTTAATACAAGAAACACTTTGATGTATGCAATTTACTTTGTGAGAAGATGTTGACCGATGAAATTTAATCTCTTTCTCTTTCATCAAGGGGGGACTGTGATGTCCGCTCGCTGGTCAAACTAGCAGTTTCTTCCTGAAGAGAAGGCATCATTGATAATGAGAATAGATACAACTTAAAATAGAGGCAATGCCAGATTCATTATACATTAATTTAGAATGACAGCTCTTATACACATCTATGTAAAACCAAACCGTCATTTAGTGCATAGAACCTTGATATAAAGACAGTTACCTTTATAACATTCCCAGTTCCTATGTTATCTTCATTGGACATCCTAGTTTTGGAATTGAGCCCTCCATTTTCAGTCACAGACAAATGCACTTCCTTTTCCTTCTTTAGGACCTGTTTAATTAGCCAAGTAAAATCCTATTCTTTGAAAACAGAGGGTATAAGGAAACACATTTTTAAGCATTTGAGAAACACCTGTATATCTGCATTCTCAATGGGTTCATCACTAGTTTCAATTGATGTGGCTTCCAAGCTTATCTGCTTGATGGCTATATCAGAATGTTCAGTTGCCTCGAGAGCTCTCTTCTTTGCTTCTTCCCTTTGTTTTCTCCTACGTGCTTCTTCCTCCTTGATTTGCTTGAACCTGTTTCAAAAATCAGGAACTCATGCAATAGGAAAAATGACATTAAAGATCTGCCACTGAGAAGCTAAATATATATTAACCTTTCACCAGGACGTAATCCGCCTGTTATTTCATTTTGTTGGCCTTGACTGGGGTTTGAGAAATCAGCTCCTACATCAGAAACAGTCTTCTGCGCAGTAGAAATAGTCTTCTGTCTAGTGGAGCTATCATCTCTGGTTGTAATATTTATGTAATCTTGAACTGGATTTTTAGCACCTCCAAGCTTTTGAAGCCATATTTGCTGCGCAGTGCTCAAAATATTATTTGTCAGCCTGTAAATCAAAATACAACCAAATTGATGAGACCTAATTTGATCATGATTATATTTTTTTTATTTTAACCAAGAGCTAGATTGCGACAAACCACATCAAAATAGAATTGCAATCTTATGAGTCATCCTACCACAATTATAAAATTACTACAATTGAGAAGTTCATAAGAAAAAGGTCATCTGCTTTCTGCCAGTTTAGCGGTTTTCCTTCACTTTTTCCTTCTTTGATCCAAATATCAATCAAGATTTGAAACTAACAACTCCCTTATGCAAGACAAACAACCTTAGCAAGATGGTGGGCATGGTTTTAAAAACCATTCCATGCCAATTGACATAGGTGAAAGTTGTCATTTCACCCCAACCAGCATGTGAAACAGGCTTGAAACTTTGAGAAGGTCAGGTTTACCCAAAGGAGCTTCCATGTGGGCTACGCTTCCACAGGCATAAGGTTTGGGACTTCCATTTCACAACAGGGCTGCTGCGATGGCACTTCAACAACAAGGTAGCCCAAGGCAAGGGATCTTCTACAAACGTGATTCCTGCTTATGAGTCATCCTACCACAATTATAAAATTACTACAATTGAGAAGTTAATACGAAAAAAGGTAATCTGCTTTCTGCCAGTTTAGCGGTTTTCCTTCACTTCTTTCCTTCTTTGATTCAAATATCAATCAAGATTTGAAACTAACAACTCCCTTATGCAAGACAAACAACCTTAGCAAGATGGTGGGGGCATGGTTTTAAAAACCTTTCCATGCCAATTGACATAGATGAAAGTTATCGTTTCAACCCAACCAGCATGTGAAACAGGTTTGAAACTTTAAGGTCAGGTTTCCCCAAAGGAGCTTCCATGTGGGCTAGGCTTCCAGAGGCGTAAGGTTTGGGACTTCCATTTCACAACAGAGTTGCTGCAATGGCACTTCAGCAACAAGGTAGCCCAAGGCAAGGGATCTTCTACAAACATGATTTCTTCTGCTCCCCTTTTCCATATTCTAGATCCTTTCTCTTATGCCAAAAGGTAAATTATGGCGAAATAAATTACAAATGGTAGTGATCATAGTCATCTAAAAATTCATAGTCAAAGTGTCAAACAACTATATAGCTCCTTTTAAGCTATATGCCTTGAAAGCATTCATAAGTATCATGCCAAAATTTGGGGGAAAATGGGGAACGTATTTATTGAGAGCAAAGGATGGAATGCAATGATGATGGCTAACCAATATAAACTGAGGCCTGAAGGAACTGAAAGAGCAAAGTAGCCAATCAACAGAGGAAGGAACTTTGTTACAGCTTGAGCATTCTGTTGGCTGGGATCATTAACCTGAAATATGGGAACGAGGAAGTATGAAAACTTTAAGAAAAACAGAGCTTTATCATGATCTATTGTGATGAAATTCATTCTTTTACACTCAGTATCCCTATAACAGCAATTACAAAATTTGAAGACCACTCAAAGCATCATAGGTATTGATACAGATACTGTAAAAACAAAAGTGAGATCTACAAGAAGAGACCAATTACATCCAAGCATACCCATTCTACTTATGGAGATTTTTAAAATGAGAATCAAATTATAGTCCTCTAATATCAACAAAGGACGTGGTAAAGTTATCACAAATCAAGGTGCTTCTTTCTTAGCATATATGCTATTACTTTACTGTTTAATGATTATCCAATTGAAAAAACAAAATATTTACCAAAAGCATTAGTAAATTGGGAGCAGGTGACACTCCATGAAACCAACTTATAGGTCAAACAGTGTAAATGAAATGCCAGTAGCAATGTAGAAGAAATTATGCTTTGTTGGTCAGAATCTCTTTCGTATGGAACATTTATATAGTTAATTAGTATGAACATGAAGTTTCCATGAGGTAGAGTACCTATCCAGTGGGATTCTTGAAACTGATAGGAAGAGCATCATTGCAACAGCATTTAGCAAATTGGTGGACAATAAAAACTAAGATCATTAGTTTGTGATACCAAGCCTCTAAAATAAATGGTTCTTGTAAAGTGTAAACTGAATGGAATCGCAGGCGATAGCACTTGTCTAAGTTTCCCAGCCTTTTGAAGATAGATAGAACTATATTGATGCTTTTAATTTTTTCAATTAGGAAGCTCCAATGCATACATGGAAGAGATACTACAGAAAATAGTCTAGGTCTTTGCATAAAATAACTACTAGCAAAATGGTGTATGCAAGTTAATGAGTAAGGAAGTATAGCACAAAAGATTTTCTTTTCACCAAAATTTACATTCAAAGGCTTCGGAGGTAACCTGGTAATATTAGCAAGAAGAATCTGTATGTGTATGTGTGTATATAAACATACCTGTGATGACTGCATGATCTGTGAGGATATGTATTGTGAGATAACTAGTAAAACTGGCAAAACCAGATAAGCAAATGTGTCTGACCATCCAAGAGGTGGATGACCATCCTGCAATATTATTAACAAGAAGACAGATGAGATTACATTCTTTGTTTTGAAAATAATTCAAATAACTGATTGCTGAGAGGGTAAATTTTTAAATGAATTAAGAGACCAGTCAAGAAACATGAAATTGAAATAACACTTATGAGATTATAAGAACTTGGAGAATGAAGTAACCAATTGAAGGTTAATGAGATGGAAGAAAATAAGCTGTGGTGTTGCTGTGGAAGTACGGAAGTGAGCAATCAAACAATTAGATGCTAGAAACCAGAGGTTTTATTGGCAAGTGCTTGTTCCATGAAAATTAATCTAGTGCTATTATGATTGACAAGGATGCCTTTTATTGGAATCTCTTTTCACAATTCTACAAAGGCTGAAAGAGAATGCCTAACATCTGAAACAGGTATCAAGTCATTCCCTATTTGAAGATGCGTGTGGAGAAATCTAGAAATTCACAGAGAAAAATCCTAATTAAAAAGAATTATAAAGCTTATTGTGACTCCATAATTGCAACATGACCTCAATTCCTCATTCACATTTACTCCTTATACAATGTCTGATCATGTAATTTCCATCCAGTGATACATGCTACAATACTTGCAAAAAAATGAAAAATGAACTGAATTGCAAACAGGATAGCTAGTCAATGACCCATAATTAAAAGATAATACTGGATGATGATTTTAAGAAATCAATGTATAGCACACTTACCACAAAAGGAAAAAGCCAAGAAATTCCACTGCCACTTTGTCGGGCTGCAATTGTAGTAGGGCCAGACAAAGAAGGTATCCAGAAAAAACCTTCAGTAAGGAGTCCCTATAATAACGAAGAGTCCAGGTTCATAGATATCACATAAAAAATGAGATAAAAACACAAGCAACCAATGAACAACCTCATTAGCAACATTTGACAGAGCCCTGTACAGTCCAATCCATACAGGTATAGTTAACAAGGTAGGCAAGCATCCTGACAGGAAAAATGTTGAATAAATACAAAAAGTGAAGAAAGAAAATAGTAAAATTCTTACTGTTCAAAAAACACAAACATCAAAAAGTGTATGAAAGCAACACATAGCAGAAAGCAACAAAATTTCCTAAAGCTTCATAAGGAAAAAAATTAAGAGAAAATAAGTTAACATGGTATGAAAATGTTCAAAAACAATAATAGATCTTAATCCCCAGTCAAAAATGAGTATATTTGAGTTGATGTTATGAGGAGGGGTAGGGGAGACAAAGAAAACTCCTGTTGACATAATCAAAATTGATCTAATAGATCTACGATATAGTGTTAAAGCGGCAGGTTCCATGGACATGCTTCCATCCTTTGAGACTTAGTTTACTTGCTGTCACTTTTATAGGTCCTCCTCATTTGCTATTTAATGGGCCAAATAAATGTATGCATATTGGGCATGTCTCTACAGAGAGTAGACAAGACTCTCTTTTTAAAATTCCTTGCTTGCAACTAAACATGATCGATGTAAAATCTCTATTAGCCGCATTAATATTATCAACACCTTCTGTAGTCAAAATCCAGTGCAAAAACACACAGGATATAATGTCCTGGATAGCACTTAGTAGGATACTAGATTGCCCCACCTAGTCTTGCGGGGAATTAAACACCTAGGCAATGCCTCATGTAGTAAACCTATATATACATATACTTGGTCAATTGCTACCGATACTGGGTAGTAATTCATATACACAGAATAGTGAGTTTCCACCATATAACTTTATGCATAGTCCATTAGCAGGCAAAGATCTATAAAGCTATCAATCTAGTTGGGACTTGTGACTTCTATCTGTTATTGTGTTAAATTTTCCCTCATTAGGAATGTACAACAATAAAGATTGAGTATGATATATTAGTCTGTTCCTTGTGCTTATTGCACTGAATCAATGCTAAAATAGCAATTTATCTGTCATATGGGATTGAAGATGTTATGTCAAAGATAAAGCCTCATTGATCTATGTTAGATCTCGTGTATCTCTAGATTGCAGAACATGTAGACCTTGTAGGCTTGTAGCTAGAGGCATAACCAGAATATTTCTAGTATGACCTCTTGGCAAGGATATTTTTTTACCCAAGAGAAATTTGAAAGAACTGCTAAATAAAGATATTATGACTTAAGAATACCGAATGAGAGAAAAAAAAAAAAAAAGTAAAAAAGCAAAATCCCCATATTAAAACAAAATCCCTTCTATTGATAGCAACAGGAAAAGATAAATAGCAACACTCACCAGCCAAAGGGTTTATACCAGCAAGTTTATAGAGGCGGGCAGTCTCCAGTTGTATCCTTTCCTGCATATTTGTAAGTATCTTTAGAAACATCTTAAACCTTTGTACAAGTATCTGCTACAATCTATTTATTTTTGCACTCTTTTCTTTTTTGTAAAATCTAAAGTTTTTTGCATAAGAGAACTGTTTCTCATGGTTGAACAAATTTGTAGCCATACAAGGGAGAAGTCCTGATAGGGTGAGAAAAATTAGAGATTGCATCTTGGACAGTTCAGTGAAGAAGACTAACTAAAGTTCTGTCTCACCATGGCCCACTATTCATCAAACATGGGGAAAAGAATGGTTCAGGAGAGCAACTGGGAACCATACAGCAGCATCTGTATAATTGTATACCATCATTGACAAAGTAGCCACACCTAGATAGCATTCTGTTTACCTTGTGTGCCAATGTCAAAGAACTAGAAGATGAATTTACCATCCCAGTATAGGGTGTTAAACTAATTGAACCTATGGACAATCAGTAAGGCAACATTATATTGTGTATATCATGCATTGGCCAAACACCTCCATAGCTATCTTCACTAGAAATCATCTTTCTTGATTTCTTACTTCCCTTGAATATACAACTTCATGAATTACATTCTCTGTTTGTATTAAACAAGTTTCTTTAAATAATTAATATGACATTAGTTGTAGCCTGTAGCAATTCTATTAGCAACCTCGCTTCTCTTCTTACAAATCTCAGTCGGGTAATTGCAGAAAGCTTCTCGGAATTCCCGTTTGTAACCTCTACTTGCTGAACTTCTTTCTTTCTGCACCATTTTTCAGAGGTCTAGTATATGCCATAAATTTCTCCATGAACTAGTTCCCACTAATATCTCATTCCATATCAGATTAATAAGTCTCTTAAGATAACTTAATGGTGTGCATAACCAATTCAATCAGTCAAGCAATGCTTTCCTACTTGTTAAGAGCGCCTCTATGTTCATCTGCCTTTTCTCAAAAGGCTACATCATAACATGCTATCGTCTACCCAATTCCCATAACCAAATCTTTTCACAATGACAACGTAAGCCATACCCATTTTACAAGTGTTTTCTAAGATCAAATTACCAACCTAAACCCAGAATCCTATATTTCATCAGATTAGCATCAACTAATACAGTACATTGACTAGGTCTCTCCATAGTCATAATTTTAAACTAGCGCATACTAGTCCACCAGATTGCCAATCAGATTTATCTTCAAGAATTAGGTGGAGGAACAAAACTTTCAGAGATATTGCCAACTGAATTCGTCAGTAAAGAGTAATAAACACAAAGGCACTATAATTCTTCCAAGTGGTCAACTATCATAATGCACTTCAATCTTGATTTCTCCTTGGTTCCTACCAATTATGGAACTATCTAAGAATGCTAACAAAGCATGCACGTGTAGAGCTCAAAGCTTGATCAGAAAATAATGTTTTCAGAATTTACTATACACATAAGAATGCGAAGTTTTACCATTCATCCATGTAGGAGAACAATTTCACAAGCCAACAACAAGGATGATATAATATAATAAGTTACCTGATCTCCAGTATAACGCTGTTGAATAGCCTTAATTTGAGGTTGCAATGCTCGCATCGCAAGTGCTGACTCAACCTGTAAAAGTCACTTATTCTAGGTGATTGTTGTCTAAAATATCAAAGATATTTGTTGCTAATCAATTTGACAGCAATTTGTATAAGAAGAAATTCCATGAACATTGAATATGTACTATGTAGTTTGTTTAATAAAAGAAAACAAAAACTCAAAAGGGTGCATGGATCACTGTTAATAGAGATGAATAAAACTACAAAAAGAATCCAAAGAAGTTCGATTAGACAAACCAATTGGCAAAGGCCAATTTGCACTGGATAACATTGTGGCTACAAAAATGTCATGAAGTTTATACTTGACTTGTAACAAACTTTATCTGAAGCAAATTCAGAATGACCAACACACCTAAAAATCAAAGGATAACACTAGCATTTTGACCATAGAGGGTTTGGTTCAGGGTATGATGCATGACATCTCCTATCTCCAGTCAACATAAGTGTGATACACAGTTCAACAAAGCTTGCTTGCTCACTCTAGTAAACCTTTATGATTATGTAAAATTGCTTTCTCTCGTATTTTTTTATTTTATCTTTTTTAGCAACTTCACACATCTATCTTAGCATCTTCATCCCTATTAAACTAATTAATCTTCATCTCTGTTAAACTAATTTTTTCTACATGTTTCTTATTGAAAAATCCTCTGTTACACTCCCACTAGCTCCAACACGCATGCCCTTTAAGGCTTTAACACATTGATAGATTAGTTTTAAAAAAACCTTTTCTTTAAAACTCATTATGAGGACTATCATAAAGTTTTCTAAGTCAACAAAGAATTTGCTCAGCCCCTACTAATATGATCTAATTGTATAGGTAGTGTAAATAGCAAACATATCATTGTCATTGAATAGATTATCTAAAAATTCGTAAGTTGAAAGGTGAAAAAAAAAATAATGATATTAACCTGTTTTTTTGTCAAAGGAAATGTAGCTGCCTTTACAAGAATTGTCAGTAGAATAATTGCAAATCCATATGAATAAGGAACATGCAATGAGGATAATCCATCTTTCAAGACCTGCATAAAGGAATCACACATCAAGATTTTCAGATCTGGCTGGTTATAAAGGTTGTTAAAAACTTACAACTAATATACTTTAGACGTCAGTAACTTTACAAATGTATTTGTGCATCAATTTTTTTTTCACGAGCATAATGCTACATCTAGTTACTCAGGGCTTATTGTGAATACAATATAAAGTTACATGATCTCACTGTAATCCAACAAATATAGTTATTTGGGAAATATCAATGGGCATCCGTTTGCTAGGGAAGTGACATACAGTGAAAACAAAAGTACTGGGTTATCAGATTTCTATGGTATTATTGCTTCATAAATTGACCTGATACCATATGAAACAAAACCCATAGAAATGAGGGGGGAAAAGTTATATTTTTCTCCAACATTTAGTCATTGCCACAACTAACTGAAAGGAAACACTTTTCACTTCTTTCTCAATAATAATAATAAATAACAGATATTAGTTCACAGAACCAGAATTATTAGTGTATATGCAATATTTTACTTTCTTCCTTTTACATACTATGTAATTCTTCAATGCAAATCTCACAAAAAGTGATGACAATTTATCTTTGTAACTTGAGCTATTCCAGATTTTATTTATGCAAGATGAAATGGCCGGATGTATCCCTATAAGAGAGAACTTCAGTTTCAACAGTAGGTGTTCGGACCAGAACATAATCATCAAGTCTCTGGCCTGTTTAAATAGCCTACAGCATCAAAATATAAAAGATTGTTTTTGCTTTTATTGATATAAAGTTCAGTTTTCGACTTAGTTATATATTTTGATTGTGTTGTTTCAGCGTTTTCTTGGAAGAAAAAATCGTTATAACTTTACCAAAAGATCTAATTTTATAATTTACAATCAAACAGATTTTTTTATTAGACTGTAGTAACCCTAGCAAACATTGGGCTATTGTGAAGAAACCAAACTTCTATCATTCTATGTCATACTTTTCGACTCACGCTTTATCACATACCAACCTTGAGTACAGTCTCGAGGTAATTAGTGATTCCCGTCAACCAGTCATCACTCTGCTTCGAGCTTTTCTCGACGACATCGGAGGAGGAGACGGCCGCATCAGCGATGGTGTAGAGGAGACCCTCCACTCGGCCAAACAGCTCTCGGGCGAGCCCCTCGGTGGCCTCGAAGTCAGGAAGATGCGGAGAGAGTCCAGCTCTGACGTATAAGGATCCACGGAGGTAATCCGGAGAGGGGCGGCCGCTGTCCAACCCAAAGAGGTCTCGACGGCGTCGGAGAGGGAGGAGGGACGGCGACGGAGCGCTGGAACGGAAGGAGAAGTGAGGTCGACTGACGAACTGTAGGTCTAAGGAGAAGGCGAAAGCCATAGATGAGAAGCTCCGCGAAACCCTCGCCGGCGGTGGAGGATGCGAGATAGCGAAGAGGGATGAGGTGCGCGAGATCGGGACGGAAGGCGCTGCAAGTGATATTTTTGTGGTGTGATGAGGACCAAAATGAGAGCCGAGTCTTGATCTTTCAAGACCAACCACGACTGACCACCGCGAAGTCAATAGAGCCTCCAAGCTGTTGATCTGGCGGATCTGAAGCTCCTGATGGGAATTGTAAGTTTATATTTTTAAATGCATCAATAGCTAAATTTTGTATCATAAGTTTTTGCAAATAGTGACTAAAAAGGTGAAAAAAAAATTGGAGATGCGGGGTATCGATCCCCGTACCTCTCGCATGCTAAGCGAGCGCTCTACCATCTGAGCTACATCCCCGTTGTATTACATACGATATTTTAAACTTTAATAAGTAAAATATATGTAATGGATATCCTCTCTCCTTTATCTTCTCTCTCTTCGCCTTCCAATTTACGGTTCAGGGCGGCAAGCATACCCTTCAAGCTTACCATGGCCGATGCCCTTCTCCCTTCCCTCCCGCCCGTTTTATTCTCTTCCGAGCCCTGGCTTCCTCAACTCATCCCTCTTCTCCGCTCGTCTAAGCCCCTCCGCCTCTCCTCTTCCCTTTCCTCGTCGTCGATTTCTCTCAGCAAGAAGCCCCCTTTTCTTCCCCTCGTGACCCGGACCTCACGCTGGGATTTCCAGAAGGGGCTTGACTTGGGAGTCACACCTGTGCTCGAGGAATTAGCCGGAGAAGAAGAGGAGCAGACCGAGAAGCCTGGGACAATCGCCCAGGGTTTGGACGGGTTTGTAGAGAACCCAAAGGAGGAGGATCCTTACGCTGCTCCACCGGACAAGATCAAGCTCTACGTCGGAAACCTCCCCTACAATGTGGACAGCCAGAAGCTCTCCCAGCTCTTCGAGAATGCTGGCGCCGTTGAGGTCGCCGAGGTACGGAAAAAACTTTCCCTTCTTAGTGTTCGATGCACAAATTTGGGTTTTTTTTATCCTTCTTCTTCTTCCGCATTGTTCTCTTTTCCTGCTCTGTATTTGCTTAGGGTTTTGATTGAAGTAATAACATCTGTATTTGCTTAGGTAATTTACAATCGGTTGACTGGCCAGAGTCGTGGCTTTGGATTTGTGACCATGAACACTGCTCAAGAAGCAGAGAAAGCTGTGAAAATGTTTAATAACTATGTAAGTTGTCCTTGTAGTCATTTAGTAGGACATGCATCTTTGAAACTGACTGGTAGAATGAAACAGGAATTTGATGGCAGGCTTTTGTCTGTAAACAAAGCAGCTCCCAAGGGACCCCATGGGAATTCTGAAAGATCTTTTAGAATATTTATCGGCAGTTTGCCTTCGACAATGGATGATGACCGTTTGGAACTACTATTTAACGAACATGGAAAAGTGCTGGAAGCAAAAGTGATATACGACAACGATACTGGACTCTCACGTTGTTATGGCTTTGTGAAAATGGCATCACAGTCTCAAAGGGATGATGCGATTGCTGCTCTTAATGGGCAGGTCAGTTCATATAATTTGTCTAATCGCATGCTATTAATTTAATTATTTTATCGTCTTGTTGACAGAGTTTGGACGGTCATACATTAAAAGTTAAAGTTGCAGAGCCACAAAGAAGAAACTTTGTTCTTTAATTTTGAAGAGCCAAGAACTGTTTCGTCGGAAAAGAGAAATCCTGTCGACAAAATACTTAATGAGGTTCAATGTGCCTATCTATCAATTTTGTTAACCCTCCTATCAATTAGGGTTAAACTTAAACATTGGTCTTGTATCGTTATTGTTTTATTTACTACATGTCAAAGCATGTTTGCCTTGTCCATTATGTTACAACTATTGGAACTTGGAAAGAGATGTTTGGTTTAGACGAATTGAGTCTGAGATACAGTAAGTGACCAATGTCAATCAAGATTGACAATGAATTAATCAAATTTTCCTCAAAAGAATGTCTAAACCTAGCAACACCAAAAAATAAACAAAAATTTCAAACACAAAATGACACTAGTCAGACTACTATGTCTTATGCATTGTCTTGCAACAAGACCTCCATAGGAAGGCCTGCCGCAAGGCTTTTCACCTTGATCAGTAGAGCTTTATTCTAGTCTGGATTTCAGTACGGCAAAGAGGGCATGACTGAAGACTTGGGCCACAGGCGGAACATGTCTGCATGAAGTCAAATTAAACAAGAATAAGAATTAGAGGGGCACGGTATTGATAATTTAGTGTGTAAATTGCATGAGTGCTGCTACAAGTGTTTACCTGGTGCCCACAGCCGAAGACCATGTCTTTTGGATTAGACAAACAAATTGGACAAATCTGGAAGGAAAAAAAAAGTGTAATGTATATATGTGAAGAAATTTATCAAAAGCTAATATTCGATGAATTTTGATAGTTGAGAACTTGCGCCTTGTTTACTTGGACAGGAGAGAAATAGCATCAAAAAGTAAAGGAGATAAGAGAATGTGGAGGGAAAAATTGCAGACACGCCAAAGGGTTAAATACCAATATTGCGTGTCGAAAGTAATACCTCAATTTCGAAGGCCGATGTTGGTGCAGTTCGTGCACTGGTTTCTGCTCTATAACCAGAATAGGGTGATGAACCCTGATGGAAATTCGATGACTTGGAGCTATCATATCCAAAAGAAGATTTGCTTTTTCCAGTGGGGGGAAGAAGAGGTACCCTTCGAGGAGACTTCCCTGTTCGACAACTGCTTGTTCATGGCAGATACGCGCCAAAGAAGAACATAAATTATTACAAATCAATGACATGGGGAAAATCCAGAAGCTAGAGAAACCTTACCCCAATATCCCCATGTCTATAGTTGCTTTATATTGAGAAGGTATCTCCATTAATGCTGCGAGAGAAAATGCTGCCTCTTTTCTTGCTAGAGGTATATTCTTTGCCATTATCTCAGTAAAATTGACAAACTGCCGGATAATGAAACTCAATTAAGAGTTATTTCGCAGAGAAACTCGACTTGTGCATACTTACTTGAATTAAACTCTACTGGTCTTTTTACCTGGAAATTGTCATAGGAACGGGCAGGTATGTTATCGTCAAATTCTTTCATCATGTCCCAAGGACCGTCTCCAACTCCAACTAAGATTATTGACAATGGAAATTCACTGCAATCGTATGAAAAATGTTAATGCTTTAATTCAAAGAATAGAGCAGCCAGTTTTCTCAAAAACCAACTGAGGATTGTTGTATCTAATAGTATACATATTCGAAGATGGAAATGATAGTGTTTAGTATTTGATATAACAAGGAGCATAAACAAACCTTGCTCGGACAATAGCATCTATAGTTTTCTGCTCTTGAGAACCAAAGTGACCAAATTGGGTATCTACACTCCTTGTAACCTGCACGATCTAACCTTTTAGAGACTGAAATATTTTCAAATAAATTGTATCAATAGGCCGTTCCACTCTACCAAAAATTTATTATTGTATTAATCAAGCACCATAAGAAAGCATTCTCTCCAATAGAAATAGACACACAGAAACTAACCATAGCATGTTCATTTCTTATACTTTGGTTTAGGTTACAGAACAAAGAAAATTAGGGAAATATATACCTGTCCATCAGCAATTATCAATAAAACATGGTACTGACCACCAGTCTGTTCCACAATAGTCATAGCCATTTCAATAATTGGTGCAAAAGAGGTCGGACCTATAGATCGGGTAAAAATTAAGAAAAAATAGGAAAATATATAGTGAAACATTTCTACCTTGAAAGTAATTGAAAGAACAAATACCAGCCAATCTCAGATGAGGTAGTAGTTCTTTGTATCGTGCCAGAGTATTTTCAAAACCATTACAAGGTTGCTCATTTGGATAAAAACTAAAAACATCTTGATCATGCGTGGATGCTGGAAAGATCAAATATTTTGGTTGTTAATAAAACACAAGGACAACCATTAGTAGTAAACGTTTACCATCTCCAAACCCAAAGCAAGGAATCAAGTTGTCTTCGTCAAATGCTGATAAGGTTCGTCCAATAATGGAGATTGCTTGTTCATAAGGATTCGGTGTTGTATCTCCAATGTGATGCAAGCTACGGCCACCAAATGAGAATTTGCCTGTCACCAAATTTATCAAACAGCGAGAATCATGACCTATACATAAATAAGGAATAACGTTCACTGCGATATCAATCTCCATTAGATAGTCTGACCTGTCCACTCATTGCTCTTTGTGAAATCAATGCCTACAATTAAATTAGAGGACTCAAGGCCAGACTCTGCTAGCGCTTCGGTAACCTGCATTAGAAAAATTAAATCAATGAAGAAGATAAGAACGGTTAAATATTTGAATAGATGTCGATCTTAAAAACTTGAAACTGTTAACAAGAAGAACTGATTGAATATAGAAAATTGATCCAGGGAAGTAATCAGAGAAACCGCAAAAGAGAAACACTCATGTTGGCAATTTGGTTAATTACAGATCATGGATGGAGAGCAAAATGATTTTTTTTTTTTCGGCAGCAAGTTTCTGAAGATATTTGAGCAGCAGTTTTATAATCAAATTACCTGCTCCAAAGTCTCGTAGTTGTCGCTTATTCGCGAATACCTCCGTTCAATCCTCGGCCGCGGATCATTCGATCGAACGGCAGCAGGAGCGGAGTGGTGGCTGCTGTTCGAATTTCGATACTGAGTCACTTGCCGGGACTGGGCGTAGCTACGAGAATCCGTCTCCTGCGAGAATCCCTTGGCGCATTTCGCTCCCATCAAAGAAAGAAACAATCGCCTCAACTACGAAATCGATTCTTCGCAAAAAAAAAAAAAAAAAAAAATACAACAATCGGAGGACAGATGGATCAGGCGATAGGTTTCAGGATAAAATAAGAGAGAGAGGACACGCTGGAGAATCGAGACGTCTTGCTTGCTGCAATGATGAATGCGATCGGCGTAGATGACGTGAAAGTTCGTCGTTGACGTGATTTGGGCGGAACGACGGCGGCGTCGATTGCAAGAAATCGAAGAGGAGGAGCACGAAGAGGCGGTCGACGGTTGCGGACTTGAGACTTCATCTCGATCTTTCCTGCGTTCAACACGTGCTAACACTCTTTTAAAAAAAAAGAAAAAAAGAAAAATCAAATGGCGATTTACTATTTTTTAAATAATTTAGGCGATTTACTTAACAGCCTTTTCCGATAGTAATCTGAAAAATAAAGTGGCTAATGAAACTCAGTGCATAATAAGTGAATTATTATTATTTTTCATATGGATATTTTACTTAAATGGTTAAACTAAATGGATACTTGTAAATTTGAATTCAACTTGATGATGAATTAGATATTAGTAAACATTTGATTATCAATTAATTTTTGTACTATCAACTATTGATTGTTAATTTTTTTATTTTTGATAATCTAAATATTCAGTTCTATGAATCGATGAATTTTATAGAAAATTTTCACCGGATACCTGAATAAATTAAATTCATCATCAATATTCTTAGGATCATCTTTCTATTAGAGAAAAGTTCTTACTGTGAGTATTCTTAGAAGTTCTTAGCTAAAAAAAAACCTGCACCGTGCCGTGGTGGTTCGTTGTTATCTTTAAATCGTAATAAAGCTAATGAGCTAAGGGATATTGGTCAAATTTAACTTCGGCCTTATTTTCAAAAAATTAGGTATTTTACGTGTTTGTGTAAAAATCAAAATGGATACAATATTTTAATTAATTAATTTTAAAAAATGGATTTTTTTCCTCCAGTTCTACGCGTTTGTATAAAAATCAAGTTCAACGAAGACGCCGAGTCATCCCTGGTTTTCGTAATATTAGTAGAATTTTTTGCTTATTTAATTGATTAATTATAGAAACTTTTGAATATATTTGTAGAGAAGCAGAAAAAAAAAACAGTCAAGAAACACCTCTAATTAAAAATGAGGAAATAATATTTTGTTGACAATTAAAAAAGAAAATTTTATTTTATTCTCCTTTCGATATATATTTTTTCAATATTTTGTTGAATATATGTATCTCATTGTTCAAATCAATTAATTAAAAAAAATGACTGGTTCAATTCTATAGAAATTTTTTATCCATCATCGAAATAAATCGAAAATAAAATACCTGCCTAATTGCTGTAGAGTTGAGAAGAACATCAATCTTTTTTGGCACTAAGTAGAATGATTCAGTGGTAAGCATAGGGAGACCCACATGGGTAGTGGTCAACGACATGTGAAGATCAAAGTCAAGATGGTCAACCTAAAGATTTTATCGATCGGAGAGAGATAAAGTCTGATCGGCCAGGATAGCGCGAAGATAGCTCGACCATGGGTCGGACTTCCGATGCTCACAATTTGCCCACAGAGGAGTTGATGGGCCAAGTGACCCTTCCGCTCGGCTGAGCTGTTAACCAACTAAAGAACGCATTCCCGTCCGAGTGACCAAGGGGCCTTCCCGCTCGGTTTGGCACGCAACTGCGCTTGACCGCCTGGGCTGCTGGGCGAACCCGGAAACAAACAAGAGGCGCAAAAATGGACGAAGGAGGCAGACAGCTAGTGGTATCCTCCTCGAGTCAGGTGCCGCCGACAGACAGCATGGTCAGCTACTAGGCTGGACAGAGAATCGTACGGTGGAAGTTTCCACTGTCATGTCAGAGATATGCTCAGACAGTTGTGGTATGATGTCAGGCACACTTTTTTGACACGTTCATTCCGAGGTATGTTTAGAAGAGCGTGCACGCCTCAAGAAGCGTGCGCGCGCCTCCTAGGGGTCCTATATAAGGACCCCCAGACTTCGACGGAGGTATGCACGATTCATCACTGTAGCTACTGTCTCATTACTCTGCTTCTACACTACAACAAATATGACTTTCCGCAGCACATCATTAACGGCGTGCAATTAGAGCATGCCGTTAATAATAGTTTTTACGGCGCACTTAATTATGTGCGCTGCGAATAGTATAATATTTAAACAAACAACGGCATGCAAAAAAAAGTACACTGTCAATAAACTTTTCTACAGCATATAAAGTGCGTTGTTAAAACTTAATATTAACATCATACAGAGTGCACTGTTAATATTATTATAATTATATAAATGACGGCGTAAACAAATACACATGATAAATAAATATTATTTATTAAAATTAAATATTAATAGCAACTTACTTGTACGCTGTAAATAATTTGTTAAAGATTTTATGAATTCTTTCTGCTCACAGACCCTTTGCCTTCCAAAAAAAAACCAAATTCTTTCTTCCTCAAATTCTTTCCGCCGAATTTTTCTGCAACCCCTCTCTGCCGCAATCCCTCTCTGCCCATAAACCCTCTGCCAACTGACTACGAGGAAGAGGATGCGCACTGTAGCTTCCATCGGTGCCCACAGTGAAGTTAAATTCCCTCTCCACCTCCTCCCCTCTTCTCTCCCGACTCATCCTCTTCCTCGTCATCTGTAACGACAGCGAACTCGAGGTCGAAGAAAGGCCGCTCGTCATCCGCTATCGTTGTCCTCCTCCTTCTCGTTATGAGTAGAGGACGAAGGCTACGATGGTGGAGCCAGCGCCGGTCGGGTTAAAGGCAGGGGAAGAGGCCTCACCCCTTCATTGTCTTCCTCTTCCTCGGCGTCAGGAATCTCTCCCTCTTCTCCACCGAGGGGGTTCCCTTGTCCTCCGTCCACCTCGTTGTGTTCGACGACACATGGAGGTAAGCCAAGAAGATGGTGGCGGCGAGCGCGTCGTTCCTCGAGTGATTTGTTGTTAGGGTTTCACTAGGCAAATGTGATCGACTGGTGGAGAGGCCGAGCACGTTCGAGTCAGAGCTGATGCTTAGGGGTTGTGTGAGCACAATGGAGATAGTGGCGAGCATGTTGCGAGTGATGGAGCCAAGTGGAAAGGGGTGGAGGGCATGCTGTTGTTGCTGAGAGCCATGGTGGGCTTCCAGGCGCTCCACCTAAAGCTGACGAAGCCCCGCACCGAACTGAAGAAAAAGAAAGAAATCATTGTGGAAATGTTGACAGCTAGGAAGTCAAATGAGAAGAAGGGAGCTGTCGAGGAACACAATCTGGTACAATTCTATGCTCATAACTTGTTTGTTGTTATTAGTCTTAGAAAGAGCAATATTATTTAACCTGTTTGTTGTTCTGAAAGAGAATTAGTTGTTTAATAACCTGTTTGTTGTTTAAAAGCCTTTCCATTTTGAAGCTATTACTGAAATTGAATTGTACAAATTTGCCCCTTGGGATCTCCCAGGCAAATCTCAATTGCATAACAAAGACCTTGAGTGGTACTTCTTCTGTGCTAGAGATAGAAAATATCCTAATGGCTCTAGAGAAAATCGCACAACTGGAAATGGCTACTAGAAAACTACTGGAAAGGATAAAGATGTTGTTCACAACTCTTCTACCATTGGGATGAGGAAATCTTTGGTTTTTCATGTAGGAAAGCTTCCAAAAGGCATTAGAACTGACTGGATGATGTATGAGTACAGACTAGAAAGCAAGGAACTGGTTGATGCTAGATTCTTTTAGGATGCATATGTTGTCTGCAAAATCTTCTAGAAAAGTGGTTCAGGTCCTAAAATTGGGGAGCAATATGGTGCACCTTTTAACGAAGAGGATTATGATGATGACACAACTACTGAAGATTCTTTTCCTCTTGGTCCATAATCCTTAGATTGTCAGACTACTTTGTTCAATCCTATGACTGAGCAAGCTATGACCTTTGCTATCATTGAGACATCTTCCAACCATGATTTTCTTGAATTTGATGGAATACTGCTGGATGAGTTTTTAGAGTTTCTTAATAACTCTCCACCTAGAGAGAATGCTCATCATGAGGTCCCTGATTCAGTTGTTCCCAATAAAACTGTGGATGAAACCTCTTCAAATGGAGTTGTATGGCTTGTGGTATATTTATAGGCAAAGGGATACATATATAACAGTGACCACTTCTCAATTCTAAGTTATATAGTGAACATCTTCTTTATATCAGTGACCACTTCTCAATTCTAAGTTATATAGTGAACATCTTCTTTATATTTTTCACATCAGATGCAATTAATTAGTTTTATATTAGATTGTGGTCATCTAAGTTATATAATGAACATCTTCTTTATATTTTTCACATCAGATGTAATTAGTTTTATATTAGATTGTGGTCAATGATTATTAATTGGATCGTTACAAAATATTATGATGTAGGAATCAATTTTTTATATTTAGGTTTTTTATTTATTATGTGATGTTTTCTTATACATATATTTTGATAAAATCTCATAATTATTTCATATAAATGAAAAAGGTTTATTCACAAGATGGATAAGAAATGGATGCATCTGCCTTCAAGGCTTGTACCCGAGTATGAAGAAGGGGTTAAAAAATTTATTGCACAAGCTAGGAACTATGCAAAAACACGTAAAGTAATCTTATGTCCTTGCAAGCATTGTAAAAATAAAAAGTATATGAAATTTGACCAAGTGTACGATCACTTAATTATTAAGGGGTTTGATCCTACTTACACTATTTGGGTTTTCCATGATGAAACTTATAACTCACAATCTCAAGATGAAGGTAGTTCAAAAAGAGGATGAATGTAGAGAGGCATATCACTTATATAAGGATGTTTTTGTGCCAGAAGAAAAGGTTGGACACACTCATTTTAGATTTCTTTGGTATTTTATTCCACTCATATGGTTTTTCATAAGCATTTATACTTAAGATCTCCATTTTAGTTTATTCATCTCTTGCTGGTATTTCATCATCTGTTACTCTGTTGCTGTAAGAGTGCTACTGTAAATCAATGACTTTTTATACTTAAGATCTCCTTGTGTTTTTGATTTCTGAATTTAATCGCTCACTCTGAAGCTTATAATCTTCAATTTCAGATTGCTATGACAAAAGCTTTTCTTAATTTTCTTTGGAGTCAGTAAACCTTTCATGCAATGCTGCAGCTAAACCTTCCATTGATTTTTTTATGTTTTCTCTGTGATCTTTGCTGGCATTAAGCTTGTCAGTAGTCTCTCAATTTATGAAGCAGAAACATTGTAATTGTCAAGTGCTTGTAACCTGTTTTAGATCCGTAAGAATGTATGTAAAATGTGTTTAATTTTCGAAATATGTGCCTATGCAATTGTAGCTGTGTTTGCCATTTCTGACTTCGTACCGTGTTATGTTTTTGTTGCTTTGGTTTATTTTTGCTAGTTATTAGTTATTCAAATTCGCTATTGTAGGTTTTTTTCATTTATTTACCAGTTTTGATAATAATTTTTGTGTCATCCTTTGTATTTACTCTGTCTTTGGAACTAAATCAGTATCTGATAATAGTCTGAGGTTTTTTCTCATATGGTCAGTGAACATAAGTCTCTAAAGTTTGTCTGTCTGTTTTAATCTTGCTTAGTATATGAAGTGAGTTTTAAAATTCCTTATTGTTTAAACTTAGTTTTGATAATAATTTTTGTAACACCCTTTGAATTTAGTTGACTTCTGAACTGAACTAAGTTCAGTATAGTTCATTTATTCACATGAAGAAATTTTTATAGTTCATTGATAATAATTTTTGTAACACCCGTGGTATATGAAGCTGTGCATTTCTTTATTCTATTTCAGAATTTTCACATGAGTTGATTTCTTTATTATATGTTGATTTCATTTACATGCATGATATGTTGATGTTCTGTATAGTCATTTATTAC
Source organism: Zingiber officinale (assembly GCF_018446385.1). Lineage (NCBI taxonomy): Eukaryota > Viridiplantae > Streptophyta > Magnoliopsida > Zingiberales > Zingiberaceae > Zingiber > Zingiber officinale. Next base: position 129,036,138 of record NC_055992.1, read on the forward strand.
ATTAATGATAATATATTGAAAGTTTTTTTTTGTTGCAGAAAAAAATATTAGAATGTCTACCCGAATCTCAAAACACAACTAATATTGTTGATGATGCAATTAGCATTGTGTTTGGCAAAGAAGCTCAGGGTAGAGTGCGCGGAATGGGCTTTGGAGTAACACATCGAAAGTTGGAGCTTCTGTGCAACAAAATAGAACGGTTCAACAACTTCAAACTATAGTACAAAATGTTCAACAACAAATGCAAGAAATGAGGCAACAAAATCAACTAGAAATGCAAGAAATGAGGTTTATGTTTTTACAAAGTATGAGACAACAAAATCATCCAGAACAGGTTAGTAAGTAAACAATATATATAAAATAAGTTTGATATGTACACTTAAATGCTTTTGAATTATCATGATGACATTGCTTGACACGATTTGGTTGTAAAATTAGATTGCTAGTGGTGGCATTTGTAGCGGTATTGGGAATGAATTTGGTAGTAATAGCGATATCAATATTGGTGCCAAAAAAAGTGTTTTTCAGGTGATTATCATAAAATTATGTATTTCTGAATCATAAAATTATTACAAAAATATATGTGATTGAATTAATAACTTTGTATTGTTTATTTACAGTCAAATTTGAGAAATGTGAGTCGTGGAGATATCTGTGCTAATACTAAATGTAAGCTGCTTCATTGGTCTGCTGAAGAATTAGTTGTTGCAGAAGGTCGAATTGCATCCACAGATCCAAACACAAAAGTGCATCACGTTATTCTTGGTGGATCATGTTGGAAAGTTTGGGTTGATAAAGTTTTGGTGGAAAAGGTGGACCTAATTCGATCAAATGATGAAATGCAGTTTCTTGATGATGCAATAGGAAGCACGGTTGCATGGTTATCGAAATTTATAGTATTGTGTGATTGATACATAATATACTAATTTGTGTGGATCGTAAGTTTAATTGTTGATATGTAATAACTAGTTTAATCGAAGTTTGTAATAGCTACTCTTGGATCTTAAAATTATTTTTTGGTATAATGAAATGACTTTTATTAATTGTGTGTGGATTGGATTTGTATTTAATTTATTGTGAAATGTTTATTGATTGTTTTAGCATAATGAAATTATTTTGTTTTACATTCATTAGACTATCAGCGGCGCGCATTGCGTGCTGCAGAAAATAGTATCCGAAGCGCACAATGCATGCCGCGGAAATTACTATCCGCGGCATGCATTGTGTGCCGCGGATATTATTTTCCGCGGCGTGCATTGCGTGCCGCGGATACTATTATCCGCGGCGTGCATTGCACGCTGCGGATATTATTTTTTATTTCATGAAAAATACAATCCACAGCGCGTATTGCATGCTGCGGATAGTCTTGTTCCGCGGCGCGCAATGCGCGTCGCGGATAGTATTTTCTGCAGCGCGCAATTCACACCGCGAATAGTATAGGACTTTCAACAGCTTTTAACTGCGCAGCATGCAATGTGCACTGCGAAAAGTGAATTTGCGCGCTGCGAAAAGTGATTTTTGTTGTAGTGCTACTTCATCTCGTCGTTGCCTGACTTGAGCGTCGGAGGGTTGTCATCGAGAACCCCTTCCCGGCCCGGCTTTATTGCAGGTTCGCCGGAGGTCCACGTCATCGGGAGGGCAGCCGAAGACAGCGTAGAGCGCCACGTCCCCAGCGTCCGTCAACTCGACTCTCAGACATGATCAAATTGGCGCCGTCTTTGGAAACGCACCTGAATCCGAACCCGAGACGATGGAAGAAGCTAGATGTGAACACACCGTGACGCTCTCCCAAGAAGAGCTCGACGGGCTCATCTAGGCGCAAGCAGCGAAGATAGTAGAATAGCAACAAAGTGTAGGACCGTGATCATTCGATAGAGGGGGGGGGGGTGAATATCGATTCGAAAAGTCGAGTAAAACTACGCAGCGGAAAAGTAAATGAACACAGTTGTTTTTACTTCGTTCGGAGCCTATGACGACTCCTACTCGAAGGCCCGTGGTCCTTGACCACTTTCGTTGGGCAATCACTAGCAATTCGAATATAATTACAAAATGAATACAGGAAATGCTAGTGAAACAAAGTAATATCGACAAAGAAATTAACTAAAAATCGAAGAAGCACTTTGTCGGAGCTTTGTTGGCGTCGCAGGAACGTAGAGCAGCAGGACCAGCAGTAGAAGAGTTCTCAGATTGATTATTGAAAAAGCTCCATCCCTGGGGCTTCTTTTATATGCTGCTCCGAGCGCCTGGATCCCTTCCGGGCGCCCTGGTGAGACGTGGCAGGTCTAATCAGCGAATTCCACGTGGCGACGACTCGGCCTGGATAAAATTCACCTACGGGCGCCTGGACCTCCGGGCGCCTGGACCTCCGGGCGCCCGGATCCCTTCCGGGCGCCCGGACCTCCTGTTTCCAGAAACTTCCTTTCCTGCAAAACAGAGTTAGTCCGAGGCACATATGTATTCTGCAACACAGATTGTTAACACAATTTATGAAATAGAATTAACGGTAAAAATATGACTTAGATTCCGTCTTTCCGAGACTGGAATCTAGTCACGATCTCGACTTAGATATCGGAAATGGATCTAAGCCGGATCGACGCCTAATGTTCCCTTCCCGGGAACGCGTCCTCGCAGTCACTCCCCTCCAGTGACTTACCTCACTTACCTGCCAGACGTCCGGTCAGCCCGTCGACCCGTCTCGCCAGCTATCTAGTCAGTCCGTCGACCTAGCTGGACTTCTCGCCAAGCATCCGATCAGCCCGTTGACCCGCTTGGACTTCTCGCTAGCTATCCGGTCAGCCCGTCGACCTAGCTGGACTTCGTGCCAGACATCCGGTCAGCCCGTCGACCTGTCTGGACTTCCCCTGCACACTCGATCAAAGTGTCAGACAACAACAAACTAACTTAACCTATTTGTCATTCATCAAAACCTAGGTTAGACCGTTAGTGCTACCCGCACCAACACAAAGGGCTCACGTTGAGCGGCTGGCACAGCAGGCCACCTCAGCGTCAGGTGGCTGAGCGACACTAGAAGATCGACCGGAGCAATTTTCTACGTGGGCGTAGAATAGAGGGCAAACCGGTACACCAGGAGAGGCACCCGCTACCCCTATTCCATTCCATCGAGCCCTGTTCCAGACTCCGTCCGAACTGGCCCAAGCCAACCAAGGATCATCTGATGAAGCGCCCGTGCGGGAGGCCGGGAAGGGAAAGACACCTCGAACCAAGTCATCCCCCGAGCGGATCAATCGCCAGTTCTCTGAGGCGATTCTACAAGACCCGCTCCCAAAGCATTACGCTCCTCTAGCGATCGGAGAGTACAATGGTACAACCGACCCGGACGACTACCTCGGTAAGTTCGACAACGCCGCTACACTCCATCAATACACCGACGGAGTCAAATACAGGGTCTTCCTCACCACCCTGTCCGCCTCCGCACAACGTTGGTTCCGGAGGTTGCCGAACGGATCGATTCGAAGTTTCAAGGATTTCTGAACGGTTTTCCTCCACCATTTTGCGAGCAGCAGGCGCTACCAAAAGACCAGCGTCAGTCTGTTCTCCATGAAGCAAGGGGCCAGAGAGACTCTCCGAGCTTACATCAAGCGATTCAACCAGGTCGCTCTGGACATCCCCGCAGTCTCATCCGAGACCATGATGCACGCCTTCACCCAGGGGCTGACGGATGGTGACTTCTTTGCCGAGCGGAGGCCTCAAGTCATTCATCAACCACGTGGCGAGGGGATGAGGTCGCATCAGGAATCAAGGTCGCACGCTGTCCAACACGTGGCGACCGAACGACCTAAGCCGAAAGGAAAGGTATGGACCTCCCATGTTTTGTTCACTTCATCAGTCGGCAACCTATAACACCCGCGACTGTCGGAGTCTCGCCTCGGTCAATAAGCCAAGGAGCTATCGTCGTCGATCGCCTTCGCCTGATCGACGGCACAATCATCAAAATGACGAACGGCGAGTAGCCAGACAGTCACCCGAGCAGCGACACCCGCACCAACTAAGAAGCAACCCTCGAGCCTCCCATGAGCGAGCCAGACCGTCTGCTCGGGAGGAAGAAAATAGAAGCAACACTGCTGGGGGGAAATAAACATCATCGCTGGTGGGCCAACCAGCGGTGACTCCAACCGAGCCCGCAAGTCGTACGCCAGACGGCTGGAGATCCATGCCGTGGGATGCAGCCGAGAAAAGGCGAACGGGCCCGAGATCAGCTTCGGCCCTGGCGACCTCGAGGGAGTTGAAGTGCCTCACGATGACACCCTCATCATCCGAGCGGTAATAGTAAACTACACTATTCATCACATCTTTATTGACACTGGGAGCTCGGTCAACATCATTTTCAAGAAGGCGTTCGACCAACTTCAGATCGACAGGGCTGAACTGCTGCCTATGACAACGCCCCTGTTCGGATTCACTCGTAACAAGGTTTAGCCGGTCGGCCAGATGAAATTGGTTATTTCGCTCGATGAAGAGCCGCTCAGAAGGACGCGGACCACAAACTTCATCGTAGTGAACGCACACTCGGCGTACAACGTCATCTTGGGCCGACCAGCCCTTAGTGAATTCCGGGGTGTCGTCTCAACATTCTATCAGAAGATCAAGTTCCCTGTCAAAGACCAAGTGGGAGAGGTCAGAGGCGATCAGTTGGCAGCACGACGCTGCTATGTGGAGATGGTCCAAGCCGAGTCGAGGTCCGCTCGGAAGACCCCCCGGATCGAGGTAAATGCTATAACTGAAAGACCTCCCACCTTAGTTTATGAAGAAAAAGAAGAAGTGTAGATCCGGGATGGTCGACCGGAGGCCACCACCTTCGTTACATCAGACCTCGAAGCAAGCTCGAAGGAGGAGCTGATCAGGTGCCAACAACGCAACAACGACGTCTTTGCATGGTCAACACACGAGCTACCAGGCATCTCACCGAGCGTCGCGCTGCACGAGCTCCATGTCCGGCCGGACGCTCGTCCCGTCAAGCAGAGGAAGAGGGACTTCAGTGCCGAACAGAACGTCATCATCTGAGCGGAAGTCGAGAAACTCATGGAGGTCAGCCACATACGAGAGGTGTAGTTCCCAAGCTGACTAACGAATATGGTACTGGTCTCCAAGCTGGGTAATAAGTGGAGGGTCTGCATCGACTTCCGGGATCTGAATAGAGCATGCCCGAAAGACTTTTATCCTCTGCCCCGAATTGACTAGATGGTAGACTCAACCGCTGGATGCGAGCTGATATGCATGTTAGATGCTTATCAGGGTTACCACCAACTGCCGCTCGCCCGAGAAGACCAGGAGAAAGTGAGTTTCATTACAGTGGGTGGCACCTACTGCTATAACGTCATGCCGTTCGGACTAAAGAACGTCGGTGTCACATACCAGCGGCTCATGAACAAAGTATTCCGAAAGCAGATCGGGCGAAACCTGGAGGTATACGTTGATGACATACTTATTATATCAATCTGAGCGGTCAACCTTTGTCTAGATATAGAGGAAACCTTCAGGACGCTGAGGACATACGGGGTCAAGCTAAATTCCCAGAAGTGTCTATTCGGAGCAAAAAGTGGACGCTTTCTAGGGTATATCGTTACCGAGTGGGGCATAGAGGTAAATCCCAGTAAAGTGAAAGCGTTGCAAGACATGCCGCCTCCCAGAAATATGAAGGAAGCTCAGCGCCTTACGGGATGAATAACCGCACTGTCCAGATTCATTTCGAAGACCGCCGACCGGAGCTTGCCCTTTTTCAAGATTCTGCGCTGAGCCACTAAGTTCAAATGGGATGCAGAGTGCGATAAAGCCTTCAAAGAGTTCAAAGTATACCTCAATTCCTTACCTGTGTTAGCCAAGCCGGTCGCCGAGGAAGCCCTTAGAGTTTACTTGTCCTCGACTGAATATGTCGTCGGGTTGGCTCTTGTGAAGCCGGACGGTGAAAAACAACTTGTGTACTTCTTAAGCCACATACTAAAGGATGCTGAGTCTCGCTACACTAGTCTCGAGAAATTAGCTTTTGCGCTGGTACTCGCCGCTCGAAGACTCCGCCCTTATTTCCTGGCACACCCGATCGTTGTGATGACAAACAACCCCCTGGGAAGGGTCCTTCTTAATCCAGAGGCGTCCGGTCGGCTAAATAAATGGACCACAGAACTTAGCGAATTCGACATACGGTATCAACCCTGGACGGCCATCAAGGCGCAGTCGCTAGCAGACTTTGTCACTGAGGTACAAGATCCCGAGCCCGAAGCCACCTGGAAAGTGTACGTGGATGGATCGTCCACTCGGCAAGGAAGTGGGATCGGTATGCTGTTAATCTCCCCCCACGAGGAACGGATGCACTTGTCTGTATGGCTGGATTATCGAACGACCAATAATGAAGCAGAGTATGAGGCGCTGATAGTGGACCTACAGGCCGCTCGGTTGTGGGAGCCAGCAAGGTCTTGATTCATTCAGATTCACAGTTGGGTGCTCATCAACTTTCGGGAGCATTCGAGATAAGCAACGTCAGGCTCAAGCTTTATGCGGGAGCCTTCAAAAAACTGAAGGCCAGTTTTCGAGAGGTGCTCATCCAGAAGATCCCCAGAGCGGAGAATCAGGCTGCGAATGAGCTGGCTAAGCTAGCTAGCTCGATATCCCTGATCGTCATCCAAGAGTCGATCGAGCAGGTATCTCTGGTCGCCCACATCGACTGGATGGAGAGGCTCACATTTCCAAATGACTGACGAACGACTATAGTAGATTTTCTAAAGTCAGGAGCAACACCTTCCGATCGGGAGGAAGCACATCTGCTTAGGAGGAAAGCTGGTCAGTTCATCCTCATTGGCGATCAGCTCTACAAAAAGGCGTTCTTCAGGCCTCTACTCAAATGTGTTGGTCCGGAGGATGTAGACTATATTCTACAAGAGGTGCAGCAAGGCTCATGCAGCGGGCATCCGGGCGGCCGCTCGTTAGCGAGAAAGATTCTTTTGGCCGGCTACTTTTGGCCAACTTTACAGGAGGATGCCGCTCGGACGGTCGCCACGTGCTTATCTTGCCAGAAATACCATAGCTTCTCACATCATCCCGCGGAGGAGCTAAAGACATCCACAGTGTCCTGCCCTTTCGATCAATGGGGCATGGACATTATGGGACCATTTCCAATGATAACCGGACAGTGGAGGTTCTTACTAGTAGCGGTCAACTATTTTTCTAAGTGGATCGAGGCCAAGCCAATGGCTAAAATAACCGAGCAGGTGGTCAAGAAATTCATCTGGCAGCATATCATCTATCGGTTCGGCATCCCGCGGCGGCTCATCTCTGACAATGAAAGGCAGTTCTCGGGTCAGCAACTCAAGAAGTGGTGCGAGGGGTACGACATCCAACAGACCTTCACCTCTGTCACGTATCCCCAAAGCAATGGGCAAGCTGAAGTCGTCAATTGAGAGATCCTGCGAGTTCTTCGGGCTCGGCTCGACCACGACGGTGGGAGTTAGGTAGACGAGCTGCCCGGTGTATTATGGGCACTCCGAACAATGCCTAAGGAAGGAACGGGAATGACCCCATTCCACCTGGTGTATGGTGGGGAGGCCATCGTCCCAGTGGAGGTCGGGATAGAATCCGATCGGACCCAACACTACGACAAAGACAATGCCGAGCGGAGGCACTTGGAGCTGGACCTGGTGGATGAGACGCGAGCCAAGGCTGCCGTCTTGATGGCGTACCGGTAAAGAATGAAGCAAAACTACAACAGGCGGGTAATTCCTAGATCTTTTCAGGTCTGCGACCTTGTCTGGAAGAAAGTCAAGCGGTTGGCGATGTCACTAAGCTGGGAGCTCCTTGGGTTGGACCTTTCAAGGTTGTAGAAAAGCTCCGTTCGAGCGCATATTACCTCGAGGACGATGACGAGCGGAAGCTAGAGTGACCGTGGAGTGCAAGCCGCCTCCAACCGTACCGAGCTAGATGAAAGGTGCACCAATGTAATATGCGATATACTTATTATCCTCTTTATTTCCTTCAACCGTAGGGAGTAAAATCAAAAAGGTTTTGCAAAATTACGGTCGAGCGGCCAATCTAGAGTCGAACCAGCGATTATAAACCTCCCGGCCTGAAGACCGTCAAGCGGCGACGTTAAACTCTAGGGTCGAAGCGGCGACCATAAATACCCCATTCGGAAGACTGTCGAGCGGCGACGTTAAACCCTAGAATCAAACTGACGACTATAAACCCTCCGGTCTGAAGACCGCCGAGTGGCGACGTTAAACCCTAGGTTGAACCGGCGACTATAAACCCTCCGGCCTGAAGACCGTCGAGCGACGACATTAAACTCTAGAGTCGGAACCGACGACTATAAACCCCCCGGCCTGAAGACCGTCGAGCGGCGACGTTAAACCCTAGAGTCAAACCGGTGACTATAAATCCTCCGGCCTGAAGACCGTCGAGCGGTGACGTTAAATTCTAGAGTCAGAACCGGCGACTATAAACCCCCCCCCCCGGCCTGAAGACCGTCGAGCGGCAACGTTAAACTCTAGGGGCGAAGCGGCGACCATAAATATCCCGCTCGAAAGACCATCGAGCGCCGATGTTAAACTCTAGAGTCGGAACCGTCGACTATAAACTCTTCGGCCAGAAGACCGTCGAGCGACGACGTTAAACTCTAGAGCCGAACCGGAGGCTATTAAAAATCCAGCTCGAAGATCACCGACCGGTAACTATAAAGTTCAGCCTCGGCATCGCTTAAACCTAACAAGATTTAAAGTAGTCTCGCCGAGCGATAGCTCGAAGATCGAAAGATGAAGGCTCTCACGAATTCGGTAACGATCAAGGGAATAGATAACTCGCCCAAATACACAGCAATAGAGCAAGCAGACGAAGAAATTCATTAATCAAAATAAAGCCGAATGGCTAGTACACAAAATGAAATAGGCCGAACGGCCATTACACAGCCACGACTTCACTCTAGATAATTTAAAATCTCATCCGGAATCATGGTTAGAAGATCAGCATGATCGCGGACAGGAATAGTGAAATCCTCAGGGAGCCGACCCTTCGTCTTCAGGTAGTCAGCTGTGGCAGTGATGGCCAGCTCGAACACGTGGACCAACCGAGCGCAGGTTTTCTCTACGAATTTCTCCGAGCGGATGTAGTTCTGCTGCATGACAGCGACTCGGCTAGGCTCGGGCTCTTGATATTCCTTGAAGGCAGCTCGGGAGGCCTCCAGTGCGTCTTGAAAGGTCTTCAGATCAGCCTGGAGAGTGACCACCTCCGCCGAGCGACCAGCCTTCTCTGCGGTGAGTAGATCAGTCAGCTCCTTTACCTTCAGCTCGAGCCTCGACATTCTTCGCCTCCAAGTCGGTGATGGCTTGATTCTTCTTGGTGGTGGCCAAAGTGATCTTCCTGTCGTATGTTTTGACCTGTTTCTCGAGCTGGTCCACCCTAGTCTGTAGGCCCGAGGATTTGTGCTGCTCGGCCTCTAGTAGTTTGTTGGTCTTATCCAGGTCGGCCTTCAGCTCGGCATAAGAAGAGCCTTGAGGAGGAGCCCCACCAGAGACCTTGAGCATTTTAAACTCCTCTTCGAGGAGAGCCAAGCAGTTGCATACCGCTATACTTTCCACCCAATACTGCAACCAGGTCCGAAGGGAAATAGTCAGTACCGAACGGAGAGGAAGAAATGAAGGCTTGTGATAAAAGTTACCCCGGTGGTTTGTTGCAGATAGTTGTTGCCAAGCAGCCTCGGGGGCATCAAACCAACACGCGCCCGGGCGTCCTCCCAGACCTTCGCCAGCAGTCCCCAGATGGTTATTTGGTGTTCAGGACTCATCGGCCGCTCAGCCGCTTGCAGATATTCCTCCATCGGTAGATGAAGGATGGCCTTGATTGTCCTGCGTCCGCTCAGTGCAGATTGAGCAGACGTTGAAGGGGCGGAGGACTGGCCGACCGGCTAAGAGCAAATAAGATATCGCCTGATTGCCCGTGGAGCCGGAGGGAATGAGCTAATAGGTTGAGTAGCGACAGGGTCGGAGGGCCAATCCCCTTGAGATGGGGTCCGATCAGAAGACAGCGCTCCCCGCAGTCGCTGGAGCTAGAGGAGGATCGTCCATCTACTCGGACACGTGAACAGCTGAGGTGGCCGAGCGGGTTGGTGTGCCCATTCGGCGATGTTTGCGCCCAACCAACAGAAGTTCGTCGTCGGAAGATTCAGCCTCCTTAGGGCGAGTGGCGGGTTGAGTGCTCGATGGAGCGGTTTCTCCTGCTGCATCGGTGGTGATGGTTCGAGCGGCAGACGCATCACCCGCCGTCTGCGCCTCTTCGCTCTCACCTTCATGAGAGCCGACCAGGGCAATGCCAAGCCTCTCCACCTCCTGCGCTGCAGCTGCCTCTATCTCGGCAGCCTTGCGTTTCAGCATGCCGAGCACCATTGATTTCATCATGGTCGCAGCTGCAAGAAAGAGAAAAGAAATTAGTTAGACTCAAAGAAAGGGAGAGAAAGTTATTTCTTACCAGGGTCGTTCGGAAGTCGCGTTCGAATCGGGCTTAGGCCAAACAAATACAACATCCCTTTGGGTAGCAGCTTGTGGATGTCCAGCTTCAGCCCGGCAAGCAGGTTAGCCGCATGTAGAAAAGCAGACTCGGTCCTATACCTTTTCAGGTCGGGGGGAGGTAGCAGAGCAGTTTGCCATTGGGTTCGGAAAGGTGGTGGCTCGAGAAAACTCAAAAAAAAAAAAATAGTCTTTCCAGTGCTTGTTGGAAGTAGGCATTTTATCGAAGAAAACCAGGCCGATCCGCAATTGAAACAAGAAGGTGCGGATTTCGGACTGCTTGGGATAATAAAAATAATGAAAGATCTGAGGCTTAAGGGGGATGTTGTGCATCTGGAAGAGCACAACTACGCCGCACAGTAACCTAAAAGAATTGGGCACAAGTTGGCCGAGCGGAATGCGAAAATAGTTGCAAACTTCTATGATGAAGGGGTGAATGGGAAACCTAAGGCCGGCTACAAATTGGTCGCGAAAGAAAGTAACAGTGTCGATCGGTGGGTCATGGGGTCGGTCGGACGGCTCGTCCAGGGTAAGCTTGTGGTCATCAGGGATGTCATAGGCATTGATCAAGTTACAGGCATCTCCCGAGTCGAACCGGCTCTCCATGGCATGGTACCAGAGGCCAGGAGAAGGGTCAGAGGCACTGGCGATGACCGGAGAAGGAAAAACTTGATGTTTTTGCTAGTGGTTCAACAGAGAAAGACCGACGAGAATAGGAACAGAGAGAAAACCAAAACGAAGGAATACGGCGACAAGTTAAAGCAATGAAGAAGCTTACTAGGAAGCGAAACGTAAAGGAGAAGGGTGCCGAGAGTTCGCCAGAGCGCCGAGAGAGCAACTTGCCAGAGAGCTGGGCACGAAAGGAATCACCAAAGCACGGAGGCAGTAATGATGGAGCAGAAGTTGGCTTCGGGGTTTTATAAACGTTTAGCCCGGCCAGCCAGAACCGTCCGATTTAGGTCACCAGAATCGAGGCTTGCATCCGACCGTGAAATTCGAACAGTCGCGTGTCCCATCGGAGCTGACACCTTTGCCGTACAATGATGGCGGGGACTCCACGTGTCGCCAGGTTATTGGGTAGCATTTAAGGGAGACCATTACCCGGCGTGGTCGCATGCTCATTGTTAATAAGGGGGATTTGTACGAATTCCAAAGGGATCTCGATGATGATAGCTTTTGACCGCGAGCAGTTTGGACATAGAGCAAAAAGATTTAACAAGTGCGAGCGCACTTTTCACCGACCGGCTAGCGACGGCTCGGCCAAGCGGGTCGCCCGAGCCCACCTCAATCCCTCCATCATCGCTGCCGGACGACCAGCAAAACGCTAAACTAGTCTAGTCAGTCGGACTTACAGCCTCTTTCGACTAGACTTGAGAGGGAGACACGTGATCCGGTGGTAAGCATAGGGGGACCCACATGGGCAGTGGTCAACGACATGTGAAGGTCAAAGTCAAGAGGGTCAACTTAAGGATTTTGCCGATTGGAGAGAGATAAAGTTCGATCGGCCGGGATAGCGCGAGGGCCGGCGCGAAGATAGCTCAACCATGGGTCGGTCTTCCGATGCTCACAATTTGCCCACAGAGTAGTTGCTGCGCCGAGCGACCCGTCTGCTCGGTTGAGCGTTGACCAACTAAAGAACGCATTCCCGTCCGAGTGACCAAGGGGCCTTCCCGCTCGGTTTGGCACGCCTCTGCGCCTGACCGCCTGGGCTGCTGGGCGGACCCGGAAACAGACAAGAGGCGTAAAAAAGGACGAAGGAGGCAGACAGCTGGTGGTATCCTCCTCGACCCAGGTGCCGCCAACAGACAGCATGGTCGGCTACTAGGCTGGACAGAGAATCGTACGGTGGAAGTTTCCACTGTCATGTCAGAGATATGCTCGGACAGTTATGGTATGACGTCAGACACACTTTTCTGACACATCCATTCCGAGTTATGTTTAGAAGAGCGTGCACGCCTCAAGAAGCGTGCATGCACCTCTCAAGAAGCGTGCGTGCACCTCCCAGGGGTCCTATATAAGGACCCCCAGACTTCAACGGAGGTATGCGCGATTCATCATTGTAGCTACTGTCTCATTACTCTGCTTCTACTTCATCTCGTCGTTGCCTGACTTGAGCGTCGGAGGGTCATCGTCGGAAACCCCTTCCCGGCCCGGCTTTGTTGCAGGTTCGCCGGAGGTCCACGTCATCGGGAGATCAGCCGAAAACAGCGTAGAGCGCCACGTCCCCAACATCCGTCGACTCGACTCTCGGACAGGATCACAGAAAGGTTCAATATTTACACGTATGTGATTCATGTGAATTCATAAAAAATAAAATCAGTGTAGATGGTTTTATACATGGAAATTTAGCAACAGATTTGATACACAAAATGAATCACTCTAAACAGAAAGAAAAAAAAAAAAAACATCGCAGTGTAGATGGATTCACAAAAGTAGTCACCCTGAACCAAGTGACTGACCAAATATAGAGTGGGGTTCTTCTGTGCAAGTCGTGGCTTCATCTCGGCAAACAACGAACGTACTCTGAACATGGACCATGAACTTAATCACATAAAAGAGCAACATGAATTTGAGGGATAGATGGAAGGAAGGGACCAAGCTTTTCTGCATTCTGGATGAGGCATTGTCTTTTGTGCGCTTTGCGGCTGATACTCACACCAAGAAAAAAATTCAATGTGTCGTGAACTTCATCCACTCGAAATTACAGCTCAAGCTCATTGCGAGGAATGCACAAAGCCACTCAAAGAAGGAAATACTAAAGTTTCGCTGAGCACAAAAAGCACAAGGGTCAACTCAAAGAAGAAAATTGTGCTGATCATTGTTCGGTCAACTGTCCATCCAAAGATTGTAATGCCTCCGGGGTTGGACTGCAGATAAATAACTGTAAAAGCAATAGGGAAACATAAGGAGGGAACGGAGAGCCAACAGAAACAAATCTGTATCGAGGGTACTCTCAACAGATATTTTGTCATGAGCTATGCTGCAAAAAAAGAAACAATGTACCGTAGCACCTTTTGGCAGTTGAGAAGAACTATGCACATAGTTAATAAAGAGAATTTAGGCAAAGCAAGCTTCATACCATATGCCTCAGCAGATAAATAACAATTATGCTTGAATATCAATTGCGTTAGCTAGTTGAAAATGCAAAATGTCAGTATTTCTTAATGAAAAAAAAATTATTTGAAGACTTCTATCACCAAACATTTGATACAAAAGCTATTCACTTTCTTGCATGTCTGTGGATGGTAGCAAATTATTTCTAGAATTTGAAGTTCTTTAGAATTTGCCATGACATGATGACAAGATATCAGGTCCAGACTTTGATACTGCTTAATAGCTTTAGTCCACCAGGGCCTATGTCGGATGCTTTATACCTCAAAAAGAATTTCTAAACAATATAGAGAAAAAAGTAAATGCTACATACCAAGAGCTTGCCGTTTGTGATATGAGGGCATAAAGGAAGCCAGATGAGCATTATTAAACGTTGTGGAATTTTCTAGTGATTCCAGATCATTCTCAGAATAATCTCTCGACGAGGAACACACTGAAACATCCTCCATATTCCCTGATACACTTGTATCCTGCACTTGCGATTTAGTCGGACAGCATGTTGCATAGGCATGCCATCTACTAGCTAAGGATCCGATGCGTTGAGCCCTATGGGAAATTTTGGATGCTGCATTTAAACAGAGAACTATAACAACAACTTGAACAACAGATGAAACCTGTTAATATAAAAATATAAATTAATTTCCATATTCTAAGGTATCTTTGAAGAAAAACCAGGAACTTGTATGTGAAAATAAAAAGGACTAGTATACCAGTTTTAACTTACAGCTAAGCTTCCAGCATTAGTGAAATTGATCTTCCCACTATATCTAGTGATTTGAAAAAGGGTGGCAAATTGACTGACTGTGACAACTGAGAAAATGGAAAGCAGAAATATGCGGAACCTATGACTTATTTTTGAAAGATAGAAATGTAGGCGCGCATGTTCCTCCAAACACTCAAAAGTTTCTACATCTCTTTCCAAAAGCTTTCCATAGTCTTCGAAGTGAATAATTTGTAAATTACATATAAGATTGAACGACATACAAGCTGATAAAAGAATGATTGTTAAATAAACCCATGAAATCATTGAAGCTACCAAAACTGTTGTTGATCTCCATGTGGTCTCATAGAAGGTATACACAAAGCGGATAATTTCACGGGCGGTCATTACAAGAAAGCATGGCAATATCCACCAAAGTAGCAAATGAAAGAATTCCTGCCATTTGATACACAATAAATCCTCAGTCAAGATCAATGAGAGGTAAGAGTTTATCAGCCCAAACTGACCACATTGTCTTCCAACATCATCATTTACCATAAGGATAATATATGTTGATTTGAAAATGAATTTACATATTATGATTAATTTTTATTATAACAAACAATGAAAATATTTCCTTAACTCTCCCTGATATACATTCAAACCACGTTTAATGAGACTTCTAAGAAATAAATTCTCATGCAGGCAAATTCTAATTTAAGAAAACAATAAAAAGATAACGGGTCATTGTCAAAGTACAATGAAGTCAACTAGACAAGGAAAGAAATATGCTTCCTCAGGTACATAAACGTTCTTGATATACTATTTGAAATTGTTCATTCATTATACATCCAAACCATGTTTAATGAGACTTCTAAGAAGTAAATTCTCATGCAGGCGAATTATAATTTAAGAAAACAATAAAAAGACAACGGGCCATTGTCAAAGTCCAATGAAGTCAACTAGACAAGGAAAGAAATATACTTCCTCAGGTACATAAAAGTTCTTGATATACTATTTGAAAATGTTCATTCAATCAAATAAATATTAATTGAACCTATTAAGGGACAAATAGAGAAGACGTGTGACATCTAGAAGCGGCACAAGCACATCAAATGAACTCATTTATTTCAATCAGATAGCTGATTTTCTTCTTACAGCTTATAGTGCAGTAATATCTGCTACTCTCACTTGTTAACCCAAATAGACTATGATTCACTGAGTGATGGAGTCATAAAAAAAAAAGAGCAGCCCGGTGCATGATGGAGTCATATCCATGTAAATTAAAACTCTAAACGTAGCCCAAAATGCAATAAAGGAATTAGTAACTAGTGTTAGATAATCAAATTTGCAGCATTTCTTTTCGCCAAATGCTTCCAAGCGACTAAGGTCCGTGAAAACAAACAAAAAAGTCACACATAATTTTCCTTAGCCAACAATTGATCCAATGTATTTAAACAAGAACAATAAAACGAGAAAATTATTTCCATAAATCTCACCATTCATTAAAAAGCCCCAAGGTTCAATTTCTTTGTCCATGCTGATTTTTTTGGTTATTATCAGCCTTGAACAATAAGAAACATTTTTATATCAGTTGATCAATTTAGTTTAAAGCAGAATCATGAAACGAGATAATCTATTTGCATAATTCACACTATTCGTTCAAAAGCTCCAGAGTATCAATTTTTTGGCCATGCTTATCTGATTGATTATTGTCAACCGTGATCGATCCGAAACAATTTTTTAGCAATTGCTGTGCTATAACAGCAAGATAAAGGAAAAGGGAGACGATCGATCTGAGAAGCAAAAGAAAAATCGCAAAAACCCAACCTGGATTTTGCGGACATACTCCTTCTGAAATCTCTGGACATGGCCGTGGTGCTGATCCACGAACAAGAATCTCCGAATCCCGTACTTGAGAAGGTTATGCGAGATGCAAACAAGGGAGACGGCGGCGAGAGAGACCTCAGAGAGGAGGACGCAGAGCTCGAACTGCTCCACTTTGTACTCCTCGCAGACGGAGGGAGAGCACTGGGAGAGGAATATTGCGGCACATGGGACGGCAACTCCGAGAAGGAGGAAGGCGGCCCAGGATGCGGCGATGTGGGCCTGCGAGGAGGTGGAGTCAGGGAAACCGAGCAGACAGAGGAAGCCCTCGAGGCGGTGGAGCGCAACGTCAATATCATCCAACCCGCCCTCATCCGAAGTAGCCACCAGCGGAGCGTTGTCTGCGCCGGCGTCCATGGCCGACCACGATTTGCTCAAGAAAGAGAATGAACGCACGTAGGTAGAGTGAGAAGTCCTGGTTTTTAAAGCGATCCAGCTGACGACTTTGTGATGACACGAGTTGAGACACGAAGGCGCATGCTCCCAGGCCCCAGCACCACGGCGATGTGACTAAACTCGTGGTTCGAGCCGTTTGTTACTGGTAAATGCCCTAATTAAGAGCGTCGTGGTTTTCTATTTGAAAGAAAAATAATTAATAAATTTAATTCCCAAAAATTATAGGAAAAAAGAATCTCCCGGATCGATTCAAAGCTTCTGAATTTTGACCCAAACAAACATCTTTGTGTTTACTTTTATTTATCTAATATTTTAAAGTAAAAAAAAACACTTTTTTTCCTCGTGAGTTCAATAATGTTTTTATTTTAAAAATAATAATAAGAAAAAACAAGTCTTAGTTATCTTGCTTATTATGCGATCCAATTAAGTTCGTCACACAGCACGATATCTATAAAGTCCAACCATATATTTGTTAATTAAATATGAAGAAGAAAATATATAAATATTTCTTCAATAATTCAATATTATATAATTTACATAATAAAAAAAATCAAAAAACCTCAAAAATAATATAGATGCCATTCTAGTTGACACATCATGAAAACCAGCACAACACAACCGAAAGGCTCGAAACCTAACAACTATACATATTTAAATGGAATATAATAAATAAATGAAATAAATAAATATTTTAAAATTTTCCCTTCAATAATAAATTCTAAATTCTAGAGCCATCGATGGACTAATACAATTGCCCATCGCACGCGCACACCGCCACGCTTTTGTTTGCTTCTTCGGTAAACAGCGCGGACCCTCACGACAACGTTCCCCTCCCCCTTCCGCCGTCACGTGCCCAGCTCACGGTGGTAGGTCCGCCATCCGCGGCCCGCCGTCGGAGCCCATGGCGGCGGGACTGCTGCTGCTGCTGAGGAGCTTGAGGCGGGCGACTCTAGTCTCGGCGGCGCTGGACCTGGCCGTGGTGGCGCTCGGGGTCGCGATGGCCGCGGCCGTCCTCTGCGGCTGGCGGGAGAGGGCACCCGCCTCTGCGGCTGCAGGGGTGGCTGCGGCAAAGATCGTGGCCATGGCTTGGGCGGGGATCAAGCAAGGGGCGGCGGCGGCGGTCGTTGCGTCGCGGTCCGTTGGGGACGCCCACCTCGTGGAGGACGACGACTTCCGGAGATTGAGAAAGGTAACTTTTTTATTTCTTTATTAAAAAAAAAAAAGACAATTTTACTGCTCAGTAAATTCCTTTCCCATCGTAAATTCCTTAAACTCTGATATAAAATTTCATAAACATTAAATTAAAATTAAATTAAATTAAACAAAATTATTTCACCAAATAACTAGAGCCATAAATGAACGGAACGGTAAGATGTTCAAATTTATTTGATAAGATAGTTGACCCGAACTTAAAATGAATTAAGTTCTTGAAATGATTATTTAAGTTGAGTTTGATTTATTTTTTATAAGCTTGAGCTTATTTGAATTTTGACTTGAGCTTAGTTCGTTTAGATGTTATCGAACTCGTAATTTAAATTTGGCTTGAACTTGATTTGAGCTTAGCTCGAGCTTGATTACAGCTTAATTCGTTTAGATATTATTGAGCTCTCAATTCAAGTTTGTTTGCTTGTTTGAAATTTTTAATTGTTTGATTAGTTAATGAATTTATAATTTAAATTTATTTATTTATTTATTTTATTATTTATTTAATATATTGGAAAGAGTTTATTAATAAATATAATTCATGAATATTGTTCACGAATATTATTAATGAACATTGTTCATGAACGTTATTTACTAATGTTAACGAGCTGAACACATATGTATTCAAGCTTATTTATTTAGTTTAACAAGTTGTTAAAGTTGAACGAACATGAATAAATTTTTATCAAGTCAAATATTAAATTTGATAATGAACATTTGATTCATTTACGGTCCTATAAATAGCATAATAATAAAGCTAGTTTTATCTACTGAATTATCTTTTTCTAAAGTTGCAGATAAACATGTAAAATTAATAATTTTGTTTTTTAGAAAATGTTTTACCATATTAAAAGATTAATACAATTAGTTAAATAGTTATTTATTTTTTAAAATTTATAATTTATTTCTATTGGTAGAACTATTAAAATGATTTTTTTTTTCAATATATTTTACCTAATGAAAAGATAAATACAATTAAGTTAAATAGCTATTTATTTTTAAAAAAATATTTTTAAAAAAATTAGACTGATTGTTTATGAATGAAGGTTTTCGGCCAATAATAAATTTAAAAAGTACAATTTAAAAAGAGGTACAATATTAATATTTGATAAACAAATAGGAAAATTTTATTTTACCATAATATCTTATTATTGTTTTAAATTCCTACATAATAAATATTTTAATGAGCTTTATAACAGCTAAAACTATACCGTCAGCTGATAGAATTATTAAAAAAATAAATAAAAATAAATAAAAATCAAAGGATATGGTAAATCATTACGGGAAAGGATCCTCTAGTCCGTAAATATTAGATTATTCCTTGATCTAATATTTACATTGGTGAGAGACAATAATCCCTACCTGTTTAACATGTAGGGGTCATTGTCTTCCACCAATCCACCTTTAGGAGTCATTACTTTCAATCAATCCGCTTTTTCCTAATCTAAAAATAGATCATAAAAATGATCCAGAGGATCCCATTCTAATCATTTCAGAAATCATACTTAAAATTTGAATCCATTAACAATAAATGTTCTAAAGGTTGATTTTTAAATAGAGTGATCTTACACTTTTTAAAAGAATATAAATATCAAGATTTCTTCCAACAACAATAGCGTATGCATGAGGATGAAGCAATCAGTAGGACAATTTGTATTGGTTTGGAATCAGCTTCGGATTTATCTGCGGCATGAATCATCTGCGGATTTTTAAATATACTTGGTGGCAAAATAATGAATACGCTCGCCCCCAGCGCCTTCGCCAATTCGTCCTAGGGTCAACATGGAGGAGGTAAATCACGGGCGGTTACTAGTCTTTGGAATAGTGACTAGCACATAAGGGAGATATTTACCTCTACTTTTGCCGAGATTCGAACCCCAGATCTCATGGTAACAACACCTCATGCGCTAGCCAAATCATCTTAGGTATATACTTGGTGGCAAAAGGCAAATACGTTCGCCCCCAACGCCTCCGCCAACCCGTCCAAAGGTCAAAACGGATGAGGTAAACCAGGACGGTTATTAGTCTTTGGAATAGTGACTAGCACATAAGAGAGACATTTATCTCGACTTTATCGAGATTCGAACCCCAAACCTTATGATGATAACACTTTATGCGCTAGTCACTAGATCCATCCGAAGGAATATCTTAGGTATATACTTGAACTATGATCTGATTGATATCTTAGGTATATGATCCATTCTAGGTCATTAAGATATGTTTACATGGCTCCATCCCGAGCTAGCCAAATCATCAAAGTCATCTAACACATGCTAAGCCAAGTTACTGAGTGTCGAATAGACTGAGTTCTTGAAATAACAAGGACCAAGAGGACTCGACAACCGAGAACCAAGAACCTGAGCCTAAGCGTCCAATCGCTCATATGAGCTAATTAAGGACTCGGGAACCTGAGCTTGAGTGCTTAATACCCCAGGCTCTGAGAGCATCCACAATGCTCTAACGTTATAACATCCACCACCTCATCAAAAGGCATAGGGTCCACTACCACATATTTGTTATAATAACACTTTTCTTTCATCCACATCCCTTTTAACGTTAATACTCATTATTCATGGACCCCACCATCTACTCACTCATCTTAAAACTATATCATATTAAATAAATATATTTTAAATATGTTTTAAAATATTTAAATAATTATTATTTTTAATAATAATCTTACGTTTAAAAATATAATTTTATTATTTTTCAAAAAAAATAATAATTTTTTAAATATATTTATTAAAAAAATTTGAACATTTTAAATAACTAGCCGTTATTTTAAAAAAAATTTAAAATCTTTCATGTTAATCTTTCCCGTTATTTAAAAGTTTTTAAATAACTATATGTTATTTAAAAACAAAAAAAAAATTGCACATGGGGTGGGCCTGCCCTGGCCCACCCCACGAACACTTGAACGCGCTTGAACGCGTTCAAGCTTTTTAACGCCGCGTTGGCATCTGCAACGCGGCGTTAATACACAGTAGCATTATAACACGGCGTTTAACGCCGCGTTGTAGATGCTCTGAGAGCATCCACAATGCTCTAACGTTATAACACTCACCACCTCATCAAAAGGCATGGGGTCCACTGCCACGTATTCGTTATAACAACACTTTTCTTTCATCCACATTCCTTTTAACGTTAATACTCATTATTCATAGACCCTACCATCCACTCACTCATCTTAAAACTATATCGTATTAAATAAATATATTTTAAATATGTTTTAAAATATTTAAATAATTATTATTTTTTTAATAATAATCTTACGTTTAAAAATATAATTTTATTATTTAAAAAAAAATATTAATTTTTTAAATATATTTATTTTAAAAAAATGAATGTTTTAAATAACTAGCCGTTATTTTAAAAAACTTTAAAATATTTCATGTTAATCTTTCCCGTTATTTAAAAGTTTTTAAATAACTATATGTTATTTAAAAACAAAAAAAAAATTGCACATGGGGTGGGCCCGCCCTGGCCCACCCCACGAACACTTGAATGCGTTCAAGTTTTTTAACGCCGCGTTGGCATCTGCAACGCGGCGTTTAACGCCGCGTTGTAGATATTGTGAGAGCATCCACAATGCTCTAACGTTATAACACCCACCACCTCATCAAAAATCATGGAGTCTACTGCCACATATTCGTTATAACAACACCTTTCTTGCATCCACACCACATCCCTTTTAACGTTAATACTCATTATTCATGGACTCCACCATCCACTCACTTATCTTAAAATTATATCATATTAAATAAATATATTTTAAATATATTTTAAAATATTTAAATATTTTTTATTTTTTTAATAATAATCTTACGTTTAAAAATATAATTTTATTATTTAAAAAAAAATTGATTTTTTAAATATATTTATTAAAAAAATTGAACGTTTTAAATAACTAGCCGTTATTTTAAAAAAACTTTAAAATCTTTTATGTTAATCTTTCTCGTTATTTAAAAGTTTTTAAATAACTATATGTTATTTAAAAACAAAAAAAAAATTGCACATGGGGTGGGCCCGCCCAGGCCCACCCCACGAACACTTGAACGTGTTCAAGCTTTTTAATGTCGCATTGACATCTGCAACGCGGTGTTAATGCACAGTAACATTATAACGCGGCGTTTAACGCCGCATTGTAGATGCTCTAAGTACCTAAGCAGCAAGTGCGGAGCCACATACAAGTGATACCCTAACTTTAGCCAGGGCCCACTTGAAGGTTATTGTAATTTCTTTTCTATATGTAATTATTTAGCATGCAAATTTTAAGATTGGTCCATGATAGCCAAGGGATTTTTTTTTTTTGTTATTTGGCGTTAAAAGTTTTTAACCTGACCAGACTCAAATTCTTGGCCCAAGTAAAGGGAATGAGATCCTCTGGATCATCTTTTTTGATCGGTTTTTGGAGCAAGAACGATGGATTGGTGGAAGGTAATGACCCCCACATATTAAATATGTGGGGGTCATTGCTCCCACCAATGTAAATATTAGACCAATAAATGGTCCAACATTTATGGACCAGAGGATCCCTTTCCCAAATAGAAGTATCGGGCATTGGTACCCGAGGACTCGAGCTATCGAGCCAGCTCTAGTTGTCGAAATTACCTAAGCGCCCAAACACTAAGGACCTGAGAGGACTCGAGACCTTGACCTTGAGTGTCTAATCGTCCGAGTGAGCTACGGACTCGAGTGCCCGATAGCCTGAGCACAAGTGTTTGATCACTCAAGCACTCAACAGCCTAGAATTCGGGAGTTTGAGCCTGATAGTTGCATGGGGATCTTTGTACTAAACATTGGACTTGTGGAATCGAGAACTTAAATTTACAAGGTAACAGACAAATATGTTAGCATAACGAATGTTCTCATTATAGAGCAAAAAGGGGTGTGCTCTTTGTTAAATATAAAAGATGCACCATTTGAGAATGGGTCGGATGATTTTTCATTTTCATCTTCTCCCTATACAAGACAATGATACTAGCTCGTTGGGGGGTATGTTGTTTTTTCTTCTATCTCATCTTTTTGGCTACTCTTGTCTGGGAGGTTTGACTTGAGCGTTAAAGGAGTTTGTCGAGGTTCATTTCGACCCTCTTCTAACCAATATTTTGAAAACTGGACCGGTCACTGAATCAGTATGATGATCGGATCGAGATTTTTAAGATTTGATTGATCGAACCGATGGTTCAACCGTTATATATATATATATCATGCTTCAATAATTAAAAATCATGTTTCAATCTTGATTAAACCTGCGATTTTAACCGATTTCGAACGATTTTAACCGATTTTTTATTTTTTTCGGCTTTAATGATGGATCGGACCGGATCAAGGGCCGGTTCGCGGTTCAACCGATCAGACCGGCCGGTCCGGTCCAATTTTCTCAACACTGCTTCTAACATTTTCTTTTGAGCATAAGATGTCAATAGTTAAGAACGCCATCTCAATCCGAACATGATAACGGACCTCTTCCTCATCATTGACCTATTGCCACACCTCCAACCTATTTGAGCTCTTCGTCGGCCATCAATCCATCACCTGATCATAGTAGAATCACATGTGGCAAAGGGTGACTCAACCTAAGCATTCCTCATCGTCCACCCAATAGTGAGATGAATGAAATACATTATAGTCATTGAGCCTTCTTTTTAGATGGAAGGGATTTTATTTCAAAGAGATTATTTCTCTAAAGATTAGATCCCTATTTTATATGTGGAGATTGTTTATCTAATATCAAAATTAAAAAAAAATATGGGCACATTTTTTTGCGCAAAATACCAAAGTAACTCATTTTTACCAAAAAAACAACTTTGTCCAAACTATTTCAAAATAATTAGGTCAACGGTAAATTGTGAAAAAATTTCTGATCACAACTTAAACTTTATCTTTAGTCCCCATATTAAAAAATATTTATTCTCACTTCCTAACTAAATATAATAAATATTAATTTATCTAATTGTACTTTATTTTTAATAGATATAAAAAGTTCAAAAATAAAATCTAATTCTTCTTAAATTCAGCACATTTGAATTATAATCTAATATACTTTCTATCAAAATGAGTACAACTTTTTTTTTACTTGATCAATTGATTGACTTGGGATAAAACGATTTATCAGGTGGAAAAAGACACATACTCATTTTTTTATAAAAATTATATGTAAGAGAACTGAGTTTTTGTAGAAAATATGTTCTAAATGCATGATAGACAAATTAATTAAATGCGGTAAAAACTTACAGCGATCTCTCGCAGATCTGCAATTGGCAATGACGAAACTCGCTGTCGGAAGAGCGATCACAAGATCGGAAAGCCCTCCGTAATTCCACAAACCAAATCCCGCCGCCTTGAATGTTCTCCACTTACTCTCGTCGCACACTCGCAATTTCACACACCCTGAGCCTTAGACGGACCCCCTTTATATAGGGAAATACACTAGGGGCATAATGGACTTTTCCATTATGAGTAGTGGGGAACATGGGTCACGTTCCCATATCCCCACTCTTTCCATTTCCAACATCTCCCACTCGTCCAAGGTAAGTCACTAAGACTAGTTCATTCAGGTAAGTCACAAAGACTTAATAAGTCACATAGACTATTAGAGAGTTTGGTCACATAGACCATATGCGAACATCCAATCCATACTTAGAGAAAATGGTTCGTGCGACAGCAAGCACACTGAGCGATAATTGCTAAGAAGATTGTTACACCTTGACTTAGCCGCTCGTTGAGCAATCAATGCTAATAAAGTTGTTACACTTTGCTTAGCTGCTCAAATAAATTAGAGACACACTCTTCATGGCACTTAGCCACTTTCCTGGTGGCACATAGCCTTTATCCAGGATTCATCCAATCTTCAAGTGACACACAACCATTATCTTGAAGATATCCATGTCTTGCTATTTACCCAGATTAAATAATTTTCATTTACATCGATATGAACATCTCTAATCCCTTATAATGACCACTATGTCATGAGCATGTTCCATATCCTATATTCACATTCATTTCCATACATAACAGAAATGGGTCAACCAGTGAATAACAACAACAGATGTAAATATATTTAATCTTCCTTTTTTAGCTAGAATCAATTCATTTTAATCAGTCGCTTTCCTAGTTATGTTCCATAGACCGAATCATCCATAGCCATAGGATACATGCTAAAGTAGCAGACACTGATTAAAATTTCAAGTAAACAGCTAAATAGTCACTAAGGCAAAAATTGAGATTAACATATAATCTCAAAAGTCTCACATAGTAGAGAAACAGGAATTTATTCTCCTACTACCTTTATCGTCGCAATAACACATGTGGTATGAATCACATGCTGCGATGTTATTCTCTTTACTAAAAAGAGTGCATGTTGTCTTCAAATTTAACATCGTACAGATTTTGATCTAGACATACCTAACGTCTAATCCTGAATTCAATATATGAATTCTAATCTGGCTTTCAACAAGTTCAGTAAATGGTGAGTTCATTTACTTCGATCATTATTTACACATAAATGATCTCATCTTGACACAATTATCAAGGCGACCTCAACTTATGAATCTGTCTCTAATTTCAGCTACATAAGCTGTTCCATAAGTAACGGTCTTAACCCTATTTGTACTTAACAAATAGAGATGATTGTCCATGTGAGTGGACCAATCTCCACCTGCCAACATGTTTACCGAAATCTTATATGAATGTAACAAATACAACATATACACTGAATAAATTATGGTAAATTACACGATCATAACACAAAGTTTGATTGTTATTTCAATATTGTTACATTCTACGAAGTCCCAAAGACTTTACATGTTCTTTAAATGACTCTTTAGTCATTGGCTTAGTAAAAGGATCTGCAAGCATAACACATGTAGGGACATACTCAAGAATGACTTTTCTTTTAGCCATAATATCCCTTACAAAATTATATTTAATTTCTATATGCTTGCCTTTACTATGATATTTGGGATCCTTGGAAAAAGCTATTGCAGCTTAACTGTCACAGTAGACAGTTACTGGACTCCCACTATCCTCAACAATTTTCAGATGCTTCAGAAACCTTCTCAACCAGACTGCTTGTTGCACAGCTGCTGAACATGCCCCATATTCAGCTTCCATAGTCGACAAAGCTACACAAGCTTGTTTCTTGCTGTTCCAGGAGATGGCGCCACCATTCAGCAAGAATGTATAGCCTGATGTAGATTTTCTACCATCCAGGTCTCCAGCCCAATCTGCATCTGAATAACCTTTCAGACTCATTTCTGATCCTTGAAAACAGAGACAATAATCTGTTGTCGCCTTCAGATATCTGAATATTCTTTTTACTGCCTTCCAGTGTCTCGGTCCTGGGTTTGACTGGAAGCGACTGACCAAGCCCACAACATAGCTGATATCGGGACGTGTATACAACATAGTGTACATCAAACTACCAATAGCACTGACATATAATTTTTTATTCATCTCAGCTATTTCCTCTAGAGTTTTAGGACACATACTTTTGCTCAACACAGTACCTTTCACAATATGTGTATGTTCTTTGTTGCAATTAGACATGTTGAAATGATGTAAGATCTTATTTATATAAGACTCTTGTGACAAACCTAAAAGTCTTTTAGAACGATCTCTTATGATCTTCACCCCTAAGATGTATTCAGTTTCTCCCATATCTGTTGTATCAAATTGTGATGACAGTCACTCCTTGACTTCATTCACATATCCTATGTCATTTCCAGCTATCAGCATATCATCAACATATAATGATAAAATGACATACTTTCCTTTTCCCCTTTTTAGGAAGACACAATGATCCTCATTGATCATCTCAAAACCATAAGATAAAACGACTTCGTTAAATCTTATGTTCCATTGTCTTGACGCTTGCTTTAGCCTATATATAGACTTTCTAAGTCTACATACTTTCTGTTCTTGGCCTTTAGCAATGAAACCTTCTGGTTGAACCATATAGATTTCTTCGTCAAGATCACCATTAAGGAAAAACGATTTTTACATCCATTTGATGTAATTCCAAGTCATAATGTGCCACAAAGGCCAAAATAACTCTTATTGATACAAATTTCACTACAGGAGAAAATGTCTCTTCAAAGTCAATACTCTCCATTTGGGTATATCCATTTGCAACTAAACGAGCTTTGCATCTGTTAATCGATCCATCTATTTTCCTCTTTATTTTGAGAATCCACTTATTCCCAATAGCCCTTCGGCCAGGAGGAAGATCGACTAAGTCCCAAACATGATTTTGAATCATGGACTCCATCTCTTCAACCATTGCAGCTTTCCATTTTTCTCTAACTCTATATCCCAATGCTTCCTCAATGGATTGAGGTTCGTCATCGTCAATTGGAAGTGTTACCAATGCCTCCTTCTCAATATCAAACCTCATCTTAGGTTTGATCTTACGAACACTTCTCCATAAGTTGGGTTGTTGAGAAGTCAACTCATGACTCGACATATCACTCTCACTCGGTTGACTAGACTCAGGTATCCCTTTTGACACATCTCTTGTTGATAATATCTCATCCTCCTCAAATAGAGGAATATTTTTATCAACATCACCTCTGATTGGGAACTCTGTTTCGAGAAAAGTCGTATCTCTCGAGTCTATTTCGGAGATAGTTCCATCTAGTTGCTCACCTATGAAAACATAACCTTTGGAGGTCTCATGATATCTTATAAAAATACATTTCTTACCTCTAGGCCCTAGTTTTCCATACTTGTGAGAACTATCATGAACATAAGCAGCTGACCCCTAGGGTCTCAGATTACTCAAATCTGGTTTTCTGTCTATCCAACGTTCATATGAGGTAGATGGAACTGACTTTGAATGCACTTTGTTAAGTATATAGGCTGTAGTTAATAATGCATCTCCCCAATAGGAGTTTGGCAAATTAGCTTGCGCCATCATAGACCTAACCATTTCAAGAAGAGTCATATTTCTTCTTTCAGCTACCCCATTTTACTGTGGAGTTCCAGGGATTGTCAGCTGTATAATAATCCCTCTATCATTACATATTGTCTTGAACATATCAGACAAATACTCCCCTCCACGGTCAGTGCGTAAAGTCTTAACTTTACGTTCTGTTTGATTCTCAACTTCGTTCATATAACGAATGAAGCAATCTAATGCTTCAGATTTGTGAGAAATCAAATACACATGACCGAACATAGAGAAATCATCAATAAATGTAATGGAATAGGAAGCTCCATGTCTAGCCTTCACATTCATTGGACCACAAATATCCAAATGAATTAACTGCAATGTTGATTCAGATCTAATAGCCTTACCAAATGGTTTCCTAGTTGCTTTTCCAGCAAGACAATGCTCACATAAAGACAATTAAATCTTAGCCTGAGTGCCCAATAGACCCTCTCTAGCTAACCAATTCATACGTTCTTGTCCTATGTGTCCTAATCTAGCATGCCAAACCTCATCAGTTATATCTGCATCACTAGTTAAAGCAATGTTTGAAAAACAACCGTCAATAGCATAATTGACATCTGGTTCTACATCAAGAACCATAAAATCATTTGTTAAAAAAATCATGTTCGATTGACACTGAGTCAATTTTAAGTTCAACTGACCGACTGTAAAAATTAATACAATATCCTAAATCAAGAAGACACGTAACGGAAACAAGATTTCGTCGAATTTCAAGAGCATACAGGACATCATGTAGAAATAAAACTCTACCACCACGTAGGTTGAGTTTGCAAGTGTCGACTCCTTTGACTTCAACTCTTGCATTATTTCCCACATAGATCCACTTGTTGCTAGCTGGTACCCGACGGTACTCAACAAATGTAACTCGTTCCCGAGCTACATGGTTGGTTGCTCCCGAATCTATAATCCACAAAGGATAAGAATGAGCTAACAACACTGAACTAGCAACAAAATGCTCTTGAAAATAAGACACGCTTGGATTTACCTTCTTCGGCTCAGTGCACTCCCAAGCAAAGTGACCCTTTTTGCCACAGTTAAAACAAATCAACTTGTTTTTAGGTTTCTTTCCGGTCTTCTTGACTATCTTCTTGATTGGGTCATGTCTCACACCAACAGCTTCCCTCTTCTTTCCCTTCCCTTTCTTGAATCATTTCCTTTTTCTTGGATCCATATGATCCTGCAGAACCTACAGCCACAAAAGCTTGTCCAGAAATCCTCGCGGATTCAACTCTCTCCGCCTCCAATTCTACATGACGTAAGACGTCAGTGAAAGTCTTGATACTCTCACTGTGAGTTAAGGTCTACTTCATGGTCTCCCAAGAATCTGGAAGTGAACGTATAACTGCTTGAACATGTTGTTCATCAGTCAACTCATGACCGTAGTTTTAAGCTCCCGAATCATGTTCGACATCTCCCTGAGGTGTTGAACCATTGATACATTTGGACGCTTTTTGTAGCTGTCAAATTTAATTGTCAGCTGTCGAAGCTTGCTCAGACTTACTCCACCGTATTTTTCTTTAAGGGCTACCCAGACTGCATGAGCCGTAAGATATGACTCATACTCAAAAGCTAGGTCGTCTACCATTGAACTAATCAATATACCCTTTGCAGTGGAGTCCTTTTTCTTCCATGCCTTATAAGCATCAAGATCTCGTCTGTGTTGTGCAGTGGGACCATCTACAAGTACTTCCATAACCTGATTTACAGCCTCTAGAACTTTTTGTTCCTCAAGTACATATTGTATCCTGAGGTGTCAGATCTTATAGTTATCCCCATTAAGTTTTTCACCTTTGTTGAGTTCAGCTATTATGTTTTTGGTTGCCATAATCTATCATAAATAAACAAATTATTTAGTATTCAGTGTATATCATATGTATGCAATTTATGATTGATTTAATATTACTTTGAGTTGGTTTACAAAATCAAGTGACAATTATGTTTTCACTCATCATCTGTATGACCAATTAAATTAATATTAATTAATTCTATTACATACATCCCAACAAATGAACTAATCATTTATAATATCATGAATTCTTTAATTAAATGAACTAATCATTTAATATATCATGTGTTTTTTTAAATTAAATGAACTAATCATTTAATACTTCATGAACTAATCATGCATCATGTCAAGCAAACAGTATAAATAAATGAACACATCATTAACATAAAATTATGCTGCAAATTGTTAACATATAACTAACTGACATGAATGAAATGGACTAACTATTGTTCATACAAAATGACAATAAAAATAACAGAACTCTAATAAACTAGATAGACAACTACCACTCCCACTAGGACAGACACTAGTGCAGTGGCTAATATAATCCCTCTTAGCCTGGACTCATTTGGGGTAATCACAGGCAGGACAACTTCAAGGTTCTCTATTGGATCCACAATTGAATCCTCTTCTGGTTCCTCCTCGATCATTTCCGAGTCCTCTTCGAACTCTTCCGGATCATCTTCAGTCATATGATGAAGCAGCTCCTCACATAATACAGAATATGTGACGCGTCCTTGATGACGCCCCAAATATAGTCCGCTATCATCCTAGGATTTTCTGGCAATGATTGCATCAAAGCCCAAATCCTATAACTGTCTAGGACTGGAAACTCTTCTCGCTCAAGTTTCCAAAACAGATCATCAAGCCGTCCAATGTGTCCGTCGACTCCATAAGCAGAGTTGTACTCTATCTCCTGAATCTCCTCCCTGAGCTGATTTCGTCGCACTTCGCGACGAGTCAATGTGTGCCATCTGAAAAATTGAAAATAAATAAGTCAGTGCAAAACCGACTAACCAGTACAAAACCGGCTTATTTCAATTTATACAGGCATAGTACCAACATAATAAATCAAGAAAAACAAATCTTCTCGATTTTCAGGAGTTCAAGTCGACAATTAGAACTAATCTAATTGGTCAGACCCATTGGATCGGTTGATCAGGGATCCAGATCCTAAGCTTGGTCCTTTGTCCTTAATTAGAACTAATCTAATTGAATAAGGATTTTTGTGCCTATGTTCTGTTACTTTTTCTCTAGGTCCATTTCTACCAATTTCAGACTTATTGGTCAAACTCAGATCCATTTGATCAAACCAATGCCCATTGGTTTAAGTCCGACCAATTAGAACAAATCTAATTGTTTTGATCAAATCTGACCTAATAGAACAAATCTGGTCATTTGATCATATTTGATCCAAGTCCAATTAATGAACCCAAATTGATTTTGGGTTTGAATCAAATTGGTTCGGTTAAACCAACTAATGATTTAAACTTGAACCGGATCTAAGTGGACCAAAATTACACTTGATCATTTATCATAAATGACAAATTAATTGAACTTATTTTCAATTAATTACTGTATGCACCCAAATTGAAAGTAATGCTACGGTACAGTAGGCATGCATTAGCATATTTCAATGATGCATTATTTGACAAACAAAAAATTATACTTTAATTAACATGCATGTAATAATTCATAATGAAACATTATCATTTTTTTTAAAATTTAATTGCATGCAGCATGAAGCATTATCATGTTCGCTCACGTTTTTTTTTTTAAATCAAACTTTTTCTCACACGAAGCACTGTGCTTCGTTATCGTCGTTTTCTACGCCTTATTCTCCCACGTTCGCACGCTGCTCAAGCCACGCACGCCACGCACCGCGACGGACACGGTCGCCGGCCACGAAGGCCACTGACGCATCGTCGACCAGCCAGAATACCTTCGCTGACCTTTGCCGACTCCAGTAAAAATCACGAAATCATCACGATTTTCTATCTTGGCAGCATCAGCGCTAACGTTGGCAAAACGACTCAATCGCTGAAATTGCAACCCAGTTGCAAGTCTTCCTGTGACCTTATTGTCGGCAACCATCGGAGACAAACTCCGTTCCACATCCCTTCTTTCGAGATGGTGACTCTTACCAGCGACCCCGTCGCCGGTGTACAACGTTGTATGCTACGACACATTAGTCGTGGAAAATAGCGACGACATGAGAAAAAACATCCGAACGATGATTTCATAATTCGTCTCTAAGTATTTAGAAATAACTACGCGCTCTGATACCAATGTAGAAAATATGTTCTAAATGCATGATAGACGAATTAATTAAATGCAGTAAAAACTTACAGCGATCTCCCGCAGATCCGCAATTGGCAATGACGAAACTCGCTGTCGGAAGAGCGATCACAGATCGGAAAGCCCTCCGCAATTCCACAAACCAAATCCCGCCACCTTGGATGTTCTCCTCTTACTCTCGTCGCACACTCGTAATTTCACACACCTTGAGCTTTGGACGGACCCCTTTATATAGGGAAATACACTAGGGGCATAATGAACTTTTCCATTATAAGTAGTGGGGAACATGGGTCATATTTCTATATCCCCACTCTCTCCATTTCCAACCGTTTTATAAAAATTATATGTAAGAGAACTGAGAAGGTAGAATAATTTGTTATTAGAGAGTTTTGAGCCATTTCCATTAGGTCAACAGTCCGAAGAACTATTTTCAGTAAAAATTTATAACAGAGCGGTGTTTTTTTAAAAAAAAAACATTTTTCGATGATAATAATAATAATGGATATTGTTTTAATTTCCTGAGTAAGAAAATAATTAAGTGAAAAGTAGGGTGCATTTCAAACAAATGGTAAAACTCTGGGGCAAAATAAAATATTCTCGTTCTGCAAATCGAATCGGCCGAAACTGTTCCGCCTCTCGTTTCATGGCCACCGTGTTCGCGTCCATTTCCAGCTGCGCTTCTCTTTCTTCCCCATTCCATGGTGGAATCCCTCCTACCGATGCCACCTTTGATCCGCGAACTGTCACCTTTCGTTCTCTGATCCCGGTCGCCGGGCTTCCTCCTCCCGCCCCACATGTAAAATGGAGGATCTCGAGGTGGAACGGAGATCGCTCTTATCAAATCTGCGCATTCTCCGTTTCTCCTCTGTGGTCCTTGGGCTCTGCAACGTGGCGATTATCCTCACGGCCGGCGTGCTGGTGGGTTCGCTCCATCCCGGCTGTTCCGGCGCCGACCGGCTTGCGCTTGCCATCATCTCGCTTGTCGCGGTCGTTCGGATCGTTTACATGGTCGCAGCAGGGAAGGCGCAGCAGGACACGGCGGAGTCCATTGTCAGAAATGTTCTGGAAGGTCCCGTCGATGTCGATTCCTTGATCCGCTACGAGAGACGGGTAAGCTGAGCTCCTCATCCTTGTGTCCAATCAAGAAAAAAAGTTAATATAATGGAAAATTTGCATGCAATCCCCAATCACAATTTAAACTTTGCATGCAGTCCCCATTAATAAAAATCTTTATTTCCAATCCCTAGTCAAACATAATGGACACTAATTTACCTAATTGTCCCAATATTTTTAGATATAAAAAGTTTAAAAATAAGTATAATTCTCTTAAATTCAACACATTAAACTAGAAACTAGTAGATTTTCTATCAGATTGAGCATGACTCTTTTTCTACCTCAATTGAATGGAAAATATACTAAATTTTCTTTAAATGGTGCTGGGATGGGAAATATACTAGATTTTCTTTAAATGATGCTGAATTTAGGAGGACTTATATTAAGTAGAAAAAAAAACCGTGCTCAATTTGATAGAAAATATACTCGATTCTAATTTAAAGTGCTAAATTTAAGAGGAATTATATTCATTTTTGGACTTTTTGTATTTAAAAAAAATTTGAGGAACAATTTTGATAGAAAATATACTCGATTCTAGTTTAAGTTGTTGAATTTAAGAGGAATTATACTCATTTTTAGATTTTTTGTACCTAAAAAATTTGAGGAGCAATTAGGTAACGATATTTGCATGAGGGAGTTGAAGTAAATAAAACTTTGCATGCAGGGAGTGGAAACAAAGTTTTTTTTTTGACATGGAAAATTAAAATTGTGATTGGAGATTTTTCTCTAATATACCATTAATATATAATTGAAAAAAAAGTAATCTTGAAGGCGTACTAGTAGTACTGTGAGTGCTTGTTTGTGCTTGGTTGATTCAACCAACCTTTTTAATGCTAAAATCATGGCCAATTACAGAATAATATAGAATCGATGTCTCTTTTGGATGGAGAGTGACTTCTTTACATGGCTTTGTTGATAGATGAGATACAAGAAATGGTTATGGTGGACCCGGTTCGGCATGCTGGTCACTGCACTGCAATTTCTAGTAGCGCTTTTTCTCCTCTGTGTCTTTGCTAAAGACTTCTCCACGGGCACCAATGCAAATAATAATTGCTTGAGTGGTAAGATTGCCGCATTGAATATTTGTTGTTTGATGGAATTATTCAATTTCTCGTTTAACCTTTTTTTCATATTGTCTATTGATATTATGTTGTAGCATAAGTCGAATAAGACTAGAGCCAAAGTTGGTCTTTGTTTTTTTAATGTCGTGTTCATTTGCATATATTATCCTTTTATGGACAGTTTGTAGGCATTTTGGTCCCCTCTCTATCCTGGCCTGTTGAGGTGCCTTGACCTAAGATTGGGTTGCCTATTGTCTTTCTACTTGACAATTGCTAAAAATATTTTCCTATTTGGCAATTTGAGATGGCTGATGTGCTCGACACATCTATTCTCCTGCAGTTGGTGGGCAACTTTTTGGCCTTCCTTTCCTTATAATAGATCTACCAACTCTAGAGTTTTCCTTGAAATGCTTCTACATTTCAAGATTCTAACATAATCCTATAATCATAAACTACCTGCTTTACCCTTATTTACTCACAACAATGTGTGAACCCTTTCCTATTTTAAATGTATAAGCTGGATTGCTAGTTTACCTTTTGCATATCAGGGAACATGGATGGTAATGTCCTTGCAATGCTTGGGTATGATAATTTACCCTTACACCAAATGCAATCACGATCCCTGTTCTGGTATTTAGGCACTTTTGGTGTTCTGTCAAGGCCTAACAATTAGCAACCTATTTCATTCAGGCTTGGGATCAAGCGGATGCATGGTGTCATGTTTTTATTTTGCAATTTCAACTCAACCCATTTTATTTGTAAAAATGATGTATTTACATACGTGCTGAAAATTATTGGAAATATTCCAAGATATATTTGGCCCGACCAACCTAAGATAAAAGAAATAGAAAACACTTTTTACCAAACCATACCTAAGTAGGATTGTTTTCCCCCAGTCCAGTCCTTGCATAAATTTAAAATTTTGATTGATGTTTTTTTCTGAGACTTTTTTTCTGATTTCATTTATAGACCTGATTTTGCTCCACCTTAATTTTGATGGAGGAAATTCGAATGATATAATTTGCACCAATCCCATTTTTTTTTAAAACAAAATTCTTTTATTTCTTGGGCTTGTGGTTGTCATACTGTAGATATAGATATCTTCTAAGTGGAGTTAAATGAAACACAAATATAAGAGTTAAAATGTATCATAAATTTAAAAGGTTTTGTTATACAACTTGATCTAATTTTGATCAAAGAAATAAAACATATATGAAACAAATTACATAATCTGTAAATATTTCTTTTAAAGAAAAATTTATAACCTGACCTGATATTAACTGTAAAACAAACCTTGATCCTTTGTGAAGTCAGTTTTTCCACTCAAATACCAGTTTTGTTTCTTATGTTATCAAAATCATATAGTACTAAAGTAAGATATTCACAAGTTTTATAGTTAAAATTAAAATAAAATTTTGACAAAAGAGATAAAATTAGATCTTATACATTCATAAAATTTTGAAGTTAGTGAACTTAAATTTATATCTTAAAAGTTTCTTCACTTGGATACTTTCATTTTTTTAATCAACGAGGTTTGATTTTCCAATAAAAACACAAAATTAATCCTCTCTTTGTAGATCAACTAGAAAAGCTTCTACAGGAGCCTCAAGTAGTTTATAACAAGTATCTAATTTTCTATTAAAAATCTCTCAAGTTGGTTTTGGTTCTATCTTAATATTTGGCATGTATGATATCGGATTCTACCCTTGGTACATAATTTGTGTTTAAGAAAAGCTAATGACTTTCACCAGGGCAAGTTACTCTTATATTGACTGTGCAAATTATTGATAGATCAGAACCTTTTGGAAGAATTTACCTTTTTGATTGCTTTGTAAACCTTGTAGTCTGGCATATTTACACAATCGTAAGAATGGTTTTTATCTGTTTAATTTTCTTTCAATTTTTTTTATGTATTGTACTCAGTGAATTGTTGTGAAATCACTTAGTATATGTTGTGCCTTATTCTTTGAATGCTGTTATGGACAGGACTCAAAGATACAGCATGGAAGAAAATATTGTTCATTTCTTTTCTTATTCTTGTTTGGCTGGTGGTTATCATTCAGTGTTCCACTGGTTCTGATGTATTAAAATGGAGATCCTTTTATGCAACCCATGATGCCGCATGGAAAGCTCATTACCGTGAAGTTTTTGACCATGGTATTCGAGAAGTATTATGTTGCCTAGGGCGTGCAAAATACCTGTATGATAAATATTTATTTTTGCATTTGGTGACCAATATGATAATTCATCTGCTAGAAATTCTGACTCTGTTTATTATTTCCTTAGGAGTGTCTTGGAAGAAGATGAAGTTTATTCTGTTGCAAGATTATTAGGTGATCTGGTAGCATACCGGGCATCAGGAACAGGGCATTTGGAGTTGTTAGCAGGTTTGTTAGGAACTGTCTATATTTGTAATTGTGTTAATTCAGTTATACACCTGAAAGTTTGAGCTGAAAGATTTACTCAAACACTGTATTAATTAAAATTTTACCCACCCAAAAGCTCTTTCGTTGGACTATATTGATGAATCTAGTGTGCTAAATTATTCGAAGAAGTCATCGTGTATGAAATTAGTTTATATCATCATTATTTATAGTAACTGTTTTGATCCCACAATTACCCATGTCTTGGGTCCACCACTGATATGATCCAGAAGGTTTTTAAATAGAGGACATGTTTGTCACACTATTAAGTAAAATGATTTTGTAGATGGAACAATCAATGATAACGAGTGTGCTGAAGCTTCTACAGGCTTTTCTGCTGGTACTTTTTTGCTGTTCCGCTTGTAAATTATTAATCATCTACAAAGAACTTTTCTCCATTACACATACATTGCATATATATTATATTTTATCTAAGCTACTGCAGGTTATAAACCTCTCTCGCCCTTGATTTTGTGATTAAAACTAAACAACTCAATCCATGTTGAAATTACAGAATGATGTGCCTATTATGTTTCATATGTAACCCTTCATACTTGTCCTCTTCTGACTTCAATTGCAACATAGTTGTACTCCCTCTGTTTTTCTAGGTTCAGATAGTATACATAGTCTGCTACATGCTTTTGAAACTGTAAAATGCAGTCTGATACAGAACCATTTTAATATTTGTATTCTCAAACTTTTTTCACAGGACTTGCATTACTGCAGAAGCATAAACCGGCTTCTTTGCCACCCACCAACTTTGTTGAGGCACCTGATGTTCATCTTCATGAGGCTGCTGCTCTCCATCAGTTTGCTGAAGCCTCATATACAGTTATGTTTCCAAAAACTGCACATGTTCTTATTGCTTAAGCAGTTAAGCTACCTTTGTGTTTGACACAATCCTTTTGCAGGGACCACTTCTTGATTTTGGAAGAAATCCTATCCTCTTTCCATGCGCCTGGCTGCACAGACAAGGAGTTTTATGCCCATGGGCCCGTACTAGGTTTGTGTCTCACCTTTTTATCATTCTAGCTATACATGATCTTGACCAAAACAATTAACAAATATAAGGAGCTATATAGTAGACCACTAGAAATAAACTGAATTCTAATATAGATGATATATGATACTAGCTTCTTGTGGAAATGCACCTAAACTTTATGCTTTCTTAGACATTGGTATCTTTCTGCAGTAAGAGAAAAAGTGAAATATGACAAAGTGTAGAGGATCAGTATACATCATTCTACAGTATTTGTTTTATTTATAGACCTTTCTAGAGAAGAGTTTGATATAAGATCCCTCTAAAACTCCAAACAGATGGTTAGATATGTAGAACTTTGATCAAAGATTTTTCCCCTTTCTTAATCAAACATTTGAACCATCCCTGTTTCCTTCTAACTAGTAAGACATGCTATTTTATTCTCATTAAAAGCTTATATTCATTCAATAATTTTATTTGCCTACATTCTAGGCGACCTAAACTTGAAGGTGATAACTGGTGGCGAGGTCATGCAGCAGCCTTTCTAAAGTATGTTAGCATGCCACCAGAAGCTCTTCGTCGTGGGCGTGTTAATCAGGTAAGATTTCTATATGCTACTTCTATTATATTAGTATAATTATGAGTTGATTAGGTTGAAATTCATGAACCAAGCCTGTTGTTCACTCCATTTGTTTGAGTATTGTTTGTTCCAGTTAGCTTGTGGAGATAATACAATGAGCTTTTAGTATTGTTTTGAGCAAGTTCAAAACCCAATGTTGAAACATGCAAAACTGCAAAGAAGCATATGGTATGTGGCAATACATGGATGATGGAGTTGTATCTCATTGCTAATGATAATATAGACAGGATTTGTTCATGGTTGAAGTGTTGGCTATATCAATGATAGTCCCTGCCTGTACCGATATATTACAACTATTAACTCGGTATGATCTCATTTGCGATGACACCAAAGATCTAGTGTCTGGTGACTCGCCCTCTTCCTTATATAAATCTTGTTTCACATATAAACAGTGAAATGGATATAATTCTAGATTAAAATATGAAGGAATTGAGAGCATACTCATTTGTATTTCTCACTCCTTTTGCTTCTTTCGACTAGCCAATATCCCACTCCTCTGGTTCATCCAATGAAATAATTGACATGGTAAGCAATACCTCCAAAAAATCATTGTGTGTTTTTAAATAAATCTTCAGACAACTGGAGCTATCCTTACAAAAAATTTAAGATAGTATTGTCTTTTAATATCAGATGAAAAAAAAAAACTCTAGGATCATGCTCAATAGATGCTCTAGAAGCGTTGATGTACATCAATCGTCAACTATGCAAGAAGAGCTATCCTCTTCGAATAAAGTTTTTCAACAACCAGGATAATGATTCGTGAACATTTTGTGTGTGTTTTTTTTCACACAGATGGTTAACCCATTGATGCTTCATCGAGCATCATTCAAGCATGCTCCAAAATCCAAATAGTTATCATTCAATATAAGAAGTACAAATGACATCCTTATCTGTTACTATTTTTTTTCTGTACTAGTCTAACATAGATTTTAGTTTATTTCTTCATGTTTCTCTGTGTTTGGGCAAGTTATTCCTGGAGTTAATCCACTTTTACAATTTTTACTATGTAATCATAGATGTTTTTTATCTTAGATTTTCCCATTCAGATTTGTTTTCCTCTTCATTTGCAGACAAAGTGTGAGGCTGCTTATTTTGTTATTGTTATACACAACCTTAAATCTATAGTTATTTCAGTACGTGGGACAGAGACTCCTGAAGATCTTTTAACAGATGGTTTATGTAGAAACTGCACACTTTCAACAGATGACTTGGATGGAATAATTAAGTAAGTCCTCTCTATGTTCCTTGTTGTCTGGGTGTCCATCTGTACTTCAGTTAAAGTTTATTGAGTATATATTCCTACTTTTTATGAATAACTCTTTGTCACACATAGGCATGTCAAGTCAATTACTTCTCCCTTTTCTCCTGTCTTCCACTTATTTTCTTCCACCCCATTTTCTATTCTTCCTTACACGTAATCAGTTTGTCCATTCTTTATTTCTTTCCTTATCTTCACCCCATAGTGTTATTTAAGTGACTCCAGTTAGTCACTGTGAATGCTTTGATAGAGAGTAAGTTAATAAACTCCAATAGATGGGATAGATCTTTCGTTGTTGATGTCTGTGTGTTGGATCTAATGACCTCAATTACTTTACATGCTATTTAATATGTATTTTTTCTTCTTTGTTTAGCATGGATTTGTACTTCAGCTCTGAATTGGCAATAAATTTTTGAGTCATAATTTCTAGGCTACTGAATGGGATATTCTTTTAATTTTCAGTAGCGACCAACTTCCTGAAAATATCAAGGAAAGTGTTCTCTCGTCATTCCCACATTATGGTCATTCAGGGATAGTTGAGTGTGCACGAGAACTTTTCATGCAGATTGATGGGCAACCTCATGAAAAAGGTGATATAATATAGTAACTTGTTGTCATGCTTTATCTATTGCTAAGCAAATTTATTTTCCTAAATCTTTGGTTAACTGTCTTTCTCCCACACAATATAACTTCTACTTCTTGTTTACAATTAGAATTAATTTAAATGTCATGTAATCACCTGTTTGTCTTATTTTCCCCTGCGTCCTTTTTTGTATTGTTTATTACCGTAAGCTAAAATGGTTGACTTTCTCATGGCCTCTGACTTTGTTCTGCTCATAAAGGTTTGTCTTTTTTGGGGATGTAGGAATTAAATAATTCCTCTTCATTGCTTATCTTCGTTTAGCATGATATACTGTTAGTTTTTAAATGTAGATGGATAATTAAGTGCATGATGTTAATTATCTACTTTAGGTCTATTGATCCAATGGGTGATCTGTTGGTGGACAGTCCAATTTTGGATGGTTAACTTGCATACTGTCAGCGCCAAGATCAAACAGCTCTTATATTGAGTATTATAGGTGGCTATTCTTGATTTCTTATCACCTATCACCACCTACCAATTCCACTCTATTAGGCTCTGGTCCAACAATCAAATTAAATAATTTAGCCATTCTTTGATTTCTCCATGTTGAATTAAAATATATTGCAAAAAAATGATAGGTTTTATGTTCTAAAGACAAACTACACAACAGAGAGAAGATGGAGATGTGAGACATCATCAAATCTACAACCACTGAAGTGTGAACTCTGAAGTTTGAACCAAGTTAATCAAAGCCCAATTTCTATAATAGTGTAAGTCTAACAATGGTTGGTGATCTGTCTGAGATCTGCGGAGATGACGTGCTAGGTACGATGAATGAATGATTGACCGTCAGAAGACCTTTCTCTCCAAAAGAAGCTTCTCCTTTGATCCTACGCAAAAGGAGACGATCCAACAAAACGTCAGCACCTAGAAACCAGGGAGAATCCTTGACGAAGACCCTTCGACGCTCAAGTTAGTATGAGTCCGGCCGAATGGATGAAGAACAGTAAGAACGTATGCACGAGTAGAGTTGCAGATGTTAGTGAGTGTATCTTTGTCACGGAGAGGACGCCCCTTTTATATACCACTTCACATAACCTTCGTAATCATGAGGTGGCAAAATGTGTCAGAGTTTGTTAAGTAATTCATCATAATCGTCTGAGGAATCTTTATTTTATCCGCATGTATATCCCTTTTGTCGTTTATAGCTTCTGTTATTGTCGAGATTGTCGAAGGAGTATGCTATTATTATTGGTCTGCTGATGGGAGACACGATGATACTTGAAGAAGTTTCCAAAAGAATATTCTCTGACACAAAGTTATTATTATGACAAGTTGTCGGGCTATTGTCTGCTGAGCATAATTTGGTCGGTCCTTGAGTCGGCTACCCTATTGAGATGATGTCGTTGGCTGAATATAATCCGACCGGTCCTTATGTCGACCGTCCTGTTAGGATAATGCGTTTGGCTAAATATAATCCAGTCGGTCCTTAAGCCGACCACCCTGTTCTGATGATGTTGTTGGCTGAATATAATTCGGCCGGTCCTTAAGTTGGCCACCCTGTTAGGATGATGTTGTTGGCTGAATATAATTCGGTCGGTCCTTAAGTCGACCGTTTTTATTAAGCGTTTTAGTTGCATTCTGATATTCCACTGTTATGCATCATATTAAGATGCTCAATCACGTTTTGCACAGCATTAAAATATTTGCCGGAGAATGGTAGAGTGCATCATGCTCCCGGGAAATCCCTTTGATAATATATGTTGTGCTGGAATTCCGTTCAACCGATAATAATATGAGTATAAGTGTCGTATGCCCGGTCGTCCCTTTACTTGGCCAAGCGTATGAGAAGTTACCTAGAGAAGAGCCACTTCGTTCTGAGAGACTTGATCAATATATTAGACTGAACTGTATTTGTCCTGCTCGGCTTTTTGTACGGCCGGGACATATAAGTTTGCCTGACTTTATGACCGGACGGGTTTATCTACCTACTGTCCCTAACAGTTGGTCTATTGCAGAGTGAGTCAATCGTCTTGGTCGGCCCTTAAGATTGGCCAGCTCCAATCATGATCGTCTTAAAATCTGGCTGGCCCCGAGATATCAAACTCCCTGGTTCGTGTGGCTTGAGGACTGACCATCTCCCTCTG
This sequence comes from Zingiber officinale, assembly GCF_018446385.1. Lineage (NCBI taxonomy): Eukaryota > Viridiplantae > Streptophyta > Magnoliopsida > Zingiberales > Zingiberaceae > Zingiber > Zingiber officinale. Next base: position 129,078,180 of record NC_055992.1, read on the forward strand.
TCCAGATTATAACTAGATCTGGTTGAATCTAAGAACCTTACTGGGCGCCTAATCAAAGCCAGATGAGGGAATATTGCTCCCTCTCTAGTATAACTACCACATCACTTTGACTTTGATTGCTCCATCATCTTGACCCTCGCTACCATGTCACCTTCCGGGTCCACTCATCATAACCTGTATCAGTTGGTTTTATGTTCTAAAGACAAACTACACAACACAGAAAAGATCGAGATGTGAGACATCATCAGATCTACAACCAATGAAGTGTGAACTCTGAACCAAATTAATCAAAGTCCAATTTCTATAATAGTTTTAAGTCTAACAATGGTAGGCAATTGACCTATTGAAGTAATTTGTAGAATTGTAAAGCAAGGGCATAGATTACCATCTATGCAAAAGGATTAGAAGCGTATTACATTTCAAATCAAAGCAGAGCAGAAGTATGATATTTGTTAGAATTGTAAGTCAGAGTTAAAGCATGTTGCTTCCTTAAAATTTTATGCTGATACTCAACTTGAAGATACAAGCTAGTATATTGGTATTTCTTTATTCAATTTATATTTTACTGAATTTGGAATTTAGATTCATATAACTGCTGTATCATTGTTTTTTTCCCAATAATTAATCGGCTGGAGCCAGTGTGTGCCTATAAATATTGAGTGTTTGATTGGTATGGTGCAAGTTCAGAACTGTTCTGGGCATGGTGAAGCATAAGGCATTGAACTAAAATTAGGCCTTGGCACATGAGATGTGGATTGCCTAAAATTGTGAAAGACAGATCCCTAAGTTTAAAAAAAAAAAATCAATGTGTTGTATTCCATTATGACAAACAATAACAAATTATGCATGGAAAAATAGTTTTAAAAAATAATAGAGATTATTATTCACTAAAAAGACAACATTACCAATAGGGACAAAACTATTAACTCTGAACACTTCCCCTTAGGCTGGAGCTTAGAAACCTACTAATGTACAGCTTGTTACACACACAAATAGATAACAAATAAATATTGATCAAGCATAATTTTGAGGACTTGTAGCGCATGTGCCATGGTCAAGAGTTTTATTGGGTTCATGTTGAAGATAGCTATGTTCAAAAGAGAACACTAAGCTTCTAACTTTACTCGCTTAAACTGCTGCCAGCATCTGAAATTTTATGAAGATAAAGAAAAAAAATGGATTATAAATGAGATATAGGCTAGTATCTCTATTCTCAATTGACAGTGAAATGGTGAAAATATCAGGGAGAGAGAATGAGCAAAAATTCAATATTTACTCCAACAGTAGAGAAAATATGAAAAGAGTACATGTTTTGACATGAACTCAAAAGAAGAGAGAGAAGGCACTGAAAGAATGTGAATAATTTATCTATCTTTCAAGTTTGTGATCAGTAATGAGAGTAAATTATTGTTGTAGACAGAAGGGAGATCAGAATTTGAACATCTACTTAAAAGAGGAGAGTTGCAGAAAAGGAATAAAAAAACTTCAATCTTTTTTACTATGAGAGAGAAGAATATACTGGTAATGCAAAGTAAAAGTCTATCATTAACTTTGAGAGGGTAGAAATATTTGAAGAGAAAGAGAATTGCTAATCTCCTGAATTCTAGGAAAAAATAAATGAAAGATGAAGAATAAATTGGTATTGAAAGTATGAATGTGCCAGTACATTAACTTGAGACACGAGGTTAAGGCGAGAGAAAATTTTGCAAAATTGGGACTTACAATTTCAAAATCCTATTTATGCTTCCCTTTTTATGAAATTCCATCTTTTTGGGGGTCAAAAGGTAGCCTAGGGCCTTGTTATGAAATTTGCTGCATCTTTTTTTGAAATGGATTTTCTTTCCAATGCCATCGTTCTCATTTTTAAAATTTTCCTTGATGCTTGGTTTCATTAAAAATGTTAAAGCGAATTAAATTTGCTGCCTAGAACTTGTGTTTAGTCGGTCGATATTTGATATTTGTGCTACCTAAAGAGATGAGGGGACATGCTAGTAATTAGGAAGAAACTGGTGTTTGTTGGAGATGCGAATCCTATAATTCTCTGATGCGAGTGCTCATGAGTGGAGGAATATGGGGAGCAGATAAGGAACTCTGCAATCTGGACTGGGATGTAGGATTGGCAGTTGCATGGTGGGATGGAGCAAACTGGAAATTTTGTACTAGTGGTTGTGGTCTGCAAAGGAATGACAACAATGGTAGTAGTGCAAAAGAAGTTTCTGTTACATCTGAGGCAGCAGCAAAGAAGGTCACTCACAGACGGTCAGTTTTAAGAAGGCTTTGCCTGGATGTTGCAAGCCTCGTTCCTGGGGTGCATGTCACACTGCACAATAACTGTGTGACACATGAGGCTGGATGAAGTGTGATTCTGGCAACATGCAGCTTACGGGGAGTGTAGAGCAGCAACACCACTAGAGGAGGAAGTCATATGGTTTTGATTTGTGTCTGACATTATGGTCAGGACTGACAGTTAAACTTGTGCAGCCAGGAGGTTAATTAGCTATATTCATAGACTGCATTGTAACATATACCAAAGGAATTAGCCATACATGTCGTGCTATTGCAGAAAATTTCTGTTTATCTGCTTCAATTTAGTCTCATGAATTTTGAATCTATGCATTACACAATTGTCTGATTTAATCCTTCTGTCACTAGATGACTTGCCATCCAAGCAAGCTGGATTCCTTGCTTCTTTGGTGGGAGTAGGATGTGAATGCTATGGATACAAAATTCGTATTGTAGGGCATTCATTAGGAGGTTCTGTTGCAGCAGTACTAGGACTGAGAGTAAGTGCATTCTTATTTTTCATGTGCACGCAGATCTAGTTTAATGGATCTACCTCCATAAATCAGTTATTGAGTAGTTGCATGCTTCATTTCCAGGAATCTTTTCCTGTTGCTTATCATAATTATATCAAGTATGTGATTTAAAATACTTAGTCAGCTAGTAACTATTTTTTAAGCACGTTTGTAACTTATTCAGCTTGGGCAGTTATTATACTTTGACAGGAAATGAACACATTTTTGTTTTCTTTTGTGAGAATAATGAATCTGAGTGTTGCTCCAAGTCCAAAAGGTTGAGCTGTTAACAACACTAGTCCTATGTTGGACTTGTTCTACCTCGCAATTGCAAGAAGTAACCTGATGTCAATAATGCCAGTAGCTAGACGGACTCCTTTCATTCAACTGCAGAGTGTCTGATTTACCTACAAGAATAAGAATTTTAATACTTAATTTGGGTGAACTTGATTGAAAAGACAATAGTGGTGGTTAAACTGAAAGAATCTAGTCCCAATGAACCTTGTCCTATGGTTCATTAGACCATAAAGAGATGACATGCTAACTGATTGTCAGAGTAGATATTCCTAAAATGAAGGGCATCTTGATTTGTCAAATCTAATTGGATCCATGCCAGGGCAAAGACATATTCTATGTTTCTGAGTTAGACCTGATCTGATTCATGTTTAGACTTAATTCAAAAGTACTCAGTAGATTAATAAGTTCCCATGTTGACTATTTTAAGAGCTCAATGGAGGATGATTCATGTAGCCAACTCCAAACGTATCTATAGTGGCACCAACAGTAGTTTAATCCATACATGTCTATCAATATATTTGGATCACAACTGAAAGTTCAACTAGCATAATTGTAGATTGCCTTGTCTCTTTCCTATTGAGAACTTAGGCTTTGCTTTTAATTTTCACCATTTCCATCCACAATACTAAGTTTCATCTGCTTATTGTCTGTGCAGTTATTTGCTCGATATCCAAACTTGCATGTGTATTCATATGGACCGCTTCCTTGTGTTGATTCAGTTGTAGCCGAGGCGTGTTCAAAATTTGTTACTTGGTATGCATTATATAAACAACAACTATTGAATCAGTTTTTTTTTTAAGTTTCTGAATTTAATGTTGATAATTCTATACAGCATAGTATACAATGATGAATTTTCTGCACGGCTTTCTGTCAATTCCATCCTCAGACTTCGTGCTGCTGCCATTGGTGCTATTTCAACTGATTCTTTAACCAATTCAGGGATGATTCCAAAGATTGTCAGCAGAATTCTTCCTTTGAAGAGGTTACATGACGATGAGAAAGAGGGAATTGCTCCTGCTCCAGTTCCTGGGGAAGGCACTATTGCAGTAATTGATAGTAAGCCTAAAAAGAATCATTTGAAGTATACTATCAAAGGCAGTGTTTTTCTTTGTAGTCAAGCAGTTTCTTGTGTGGTGGATATGCCTATGCCTAATCACGGTCCTAGATCCCATTTTATTAATGGTAACAAAACATCTCCAAGAACATCACAGATAAATGGCGCACCTACTGAAGAACTAGAGCTTATTGTTACAGGGAACAGTCATACTGATCAACAGCTATATCACGATGGAACTTATATCTTTGATGAATCATCTTCTGAATTTCCTCGGGAGGGCAATCACTCTCATTTGAGTGCAGAAGTTCCATTTGAGAATCCTGAAAATTTGTTTCACTGTGGTGATCGATCATCTTCATTCATGGGTGACCAAGTATCCTGTGTCCAGAACATGGAGGAAAAATATGTTGAGGTCTATATACCAGGTCTCGTTATTCATATAATCCGAATTCGGAAAAACACTTCACCCATGTGGAAAAGCTGGATAACTACTGATGCTGAGTATGACTATAAGGCTTTTCTTGCAAACAGGGAAAGTTTCAAGGATATTGTTGTCTCACCCTATATGTTCCTGGATCATCTACCGTGGAGGTACTATGAAATATTTTTTATTTTTTGCCATGTAGTTAACTTAGTAATTTAATTTTACCAGGAGCTCTCCTATTGGCACTTAATTCTTCTCATAAATAGATGCAGGCATTGCTTTGCACTATATTTCCAATTCTCAATTAGAGTTGAAGTAAAGATCAAGAATATTCAGATATTTCTTGTGATATAATGTTACACAGTCTTACAGGGAGAATGATAAGATCCATTTAACCGACCCCTAGAATTTGGATATAACATGGCTTGTTGATGCTGTCAATAGCATAGATGCCAGGTAAAGGTGAATCAATGAAAATGAATTTCAGCAATCCTTATGTGAGACATGGCTAAAACCATTTCCACATTGGAAGCCATGCATTGGAATTTTCAACGAATTTGTGGGTGCATGAGGTGGAGATTAAGAGATCTAGGTTGCAAAACCTGAATACCTTAAATCCAGTATGTTTATTCAATTGATGAACATATATATTGCAAACTTCATTTCTCTTAGCCCTGCCCTATGGCTGTGTTCTTCTAAGATTACGAAACAAGAGGAGAGAGGAAATAATGAGAGACGAACAAAGGTTATATCCTCTGAGAGAGAGAGTTCGGTAGGGAAAGAAAGACTAAGAAAATATTTCTTTTCCTTTTCCTAAAATTCATCTGTACAAATGAGGTGGAAATTATCATCACAATCTCCTCACTTTCCCTCATTACCACCCTGGCCTTTTCCCCAAACTCCGAGCCCCCTTTCCACCTCTATGATCGTTGTTTGATCTCCTCAGAAAGATTATGAGGGTACCATAGGAAATCTTTCCTTGTCCACTCCAAAGAAATGTACCAGATACAAAATATCCCTACAAGAAAGTACAACCTAAATTTATGATATCATAACTGATTGGATAGTGTTCACCGGTATATTAGAAGTTATACGTACACCATTGTGTAACATAGCTAACCAATATGCGAGTGGATGGACCATTGTCGGGTCAGATTCTTCATTTTATTACGTGGATCTCTATTGATCAACAATAATCTCCTTCTAGGAAAGTGGATTTGATCATTATCGAATGGGAGACCTCTTGGCTATTTTTTTAAAAAACTTTTTTAAAACTAAAGTAAGAAGGAGACCTCTTGGCTATTTTTTTTAAAACTTTTTTTAAACTAAAGTAAGAAAGAAACAAGGATGAGCGTAGTTCTACAAGTGCATTTAATTGATTAATTTTTTTATATCAATTAGTAAATTCAGATAGCTGAAATAGTAAAGTAAATATGAATAACTAATAAGAATTAATGTTCATCAATTGATTCATTTTGAAATAATTTGTCAATAAAGCTAATTCTAAATGGTATGTAAAAGTTATAGTACCTAATATGTTTAAAACGTGCTTATTAAGAGTGTGGTAAATTAAGGTTTATAAATTAAATTTATGGACACTAAAGTAAGTGCATTTAATTGACAATTTAATTAATCATTAAATTAATTGCTTGAGCTAGTGCAAAATTAAAAGTTAATATTGTGTGTGTTTTTATTTGTCTATTACTAATATCAAATTGAGTGAAATATTAAGTCAATTTGAAGCATTTCTTTCTATATTTACCAATTCTGATATCATTGATCCTAGGATCCAAAACATTAGATACTTGGTTTTTTCGTATTCCAATCCCAATACTTATATCGATTTTGACATCATGGTATTTGAATCTCCTCTCCATGGAAGAGTACAATTGTGTAGATGACCAATGATACATCCTACCTGGCAGGGATCTCCTACATTAGTTGATCCTTACAGGTGATGATATGATATCTTCTAAGGTTCAACTCTGAAAGGGGCACTCCTAGTGGATGAACTATATTCCTATTGATCACATATAGAAACTTTTATAAATAGATGTATACTTATTTGGATCTACATCGTTGTACGTTAGTGTTTTTCTTTATCGGACTGTGGTGTCAGGCATGCTACTGTATTACTGGTCTCAGTCATGCTGTTAGCATTTATCTGAGTACAATGAGGACTTATAGTGTGGAATGCATATGCAACCTAGCTCAAGTTTCTGCATAATATGTTTTACCTAATATGTGATTATTGCAATTTTATACTTTTACACGCTAGTGAAGTCCAATCTGTTCAACTGATGTTTTTTATTGCTAATCTTTCCAGGTGTCATTATGCAATCCAGAAAGCTCTGGAAACTTGCAAATATAACAGTCAGGATGCTAATGATCTGTCTAACGAGGAGAATGAAGTATAACCACTGTTTATCTAATTATGCTGCTTTACTGACTTATATTAGCACAATATAACTATTGACACGACCTCAGCTGAGAACTTGCAAGCCACATGTGATGTTGACACCATATATCGTCTTAAACTTCAATTGAAGAAACAATGCCTACTTTTGCAGTTGCTTCTGATGCCGCCATGCCAAATGGCTTGTTCTAGACATGCTCTTTCTTTCTGTTGTGATTCCGCACGTATTATAAAGCCATAACTGAGAGCAGGACCTAAATTTTTTTACTGAATCTAAGCAGAGCAACTTACTGACACTTCCTCTTTTCCAATGTAAAAGGAGGTAATTTAAGAAAGCAAAAGAAGGTATGCATCCTTCTGTGTATATTATGATGTATATTCTTACAACAGCATTTCTTTTCCCCAGTTAACTTGTACTGAGGTATAGTTCAGCGACGTGGTTAACTGTTACTAGGAGATATCTTATGTCAGTAAACTTGTATAATGGTGTAGCTCAGCAATGAAACAGACCATAAAGGAAATATTCACCTCTTTTAATGTACTTGTTGGCTGCAGAATCGGTAATCCTAAAGAGTCTATAACTTTGCTGGGAGTTCCTCGATGTTAACATCGTCAGATCTGTCCATGCATGGTGATTGTTACAGAGCTTTTGACAGAACAAACACTTTTTGGCTGCTGGAATACTTCAAATCTGTCCATTCAAATTTAGTTTTTAAATACTTTTCTTGGGAAATAGATTGTGAATCTGTTTACTTGCATTGACGATTTGGGTAGGATTGTTTTGCCCGTGAAGATGTTGGTTAGAGATCGATTGAAGATACTCAAGGAGATTAGAGTGAGTGATTTTGATGGTTTTAAAGTGTGAAGCATGGCTTTGGCCTACGCTGTTGATGGTTTTAAAGTTGGGGGAAGAGACGAGGAGGTGCCAATTGGCTCGACATGGGTTAAATCGAGTTGGTCTAACTCAACCTAGCACGGGCACGGCCGCACGGGTACAAGTAGGATTTTTAATGAAATTTTTTCTAAAATATAATTAAAAATATAAATATTTAAAAAATATTTAGTGTTTTTTTGTGTGTGGATATTTTTCAAAAGTTTAAGGGTAAAATTTGAAAACATATTTTGATATTAAATTATTTTTAAAATGAAAATTTGGAAGTGTTTTCGGAGGTAATAAATTTGGTGTTTTCTTTAATAAAAATTTATTTATATTCATTCAACAATAAAAATATATATATAAATGAAACGAGTTCAAACAATTTATAAATAAAATATTTTATCTGTTTGTTTGAATTTTGATAATATATTTTTTTTTTATTTTTTTATTCAAAAGCATAAAAATATTATTTATAATTTTTTACAAACTTAAATTAGCTGTAACATTTTAAAATAAAAAGTTATATATTTAATATTTTAATTAAATTGTAAAGTTAACAACATCATAACTTTAAACTCGACTTAAAAAAAATGGAATTGTCACACTAACGATCTCTTTAAAATTGATCCCATGGATATGAAGGAATGTAAATACAAATATATAATTGAAAGCGTATGACAAAAAAATTAACCCCAAGTCGTGATTCTCCGAGGATCAAACCTTAAATCTTTCGGTCATAAGATCATATACCCCGACTATGCTACGTCTTGGGAAACTCGACTCACGCTTATACAGAAAACATGCTTAAACACAATTAAGTTCATAGCGACACCTTCAGAAGCTAAGTGATCATTACATACACGGATTCCTTCGATTATATTCAAATAAAAAGTTGTGCCAATGGATTATATTCAATTTTTTTTATCCTGTTCGATTCGACCAAGTTTTATCGGGGTGACATTGTCTCAAATCGACTTCAAAACAAAATCAATTTTTTAATGAATTTCAAATCAAACTGGAACTGATACACCTATGAAAAATGACTTTTTTTCTTAATACAGATCAATTTAGATTAAATTGGAAACCCAAGCCGTTTCTAATTGGCTGCGAGGCGAGTTCTTGTTCGTCAACTTAGAAAGAATATGGCTATGGAAGAAAAAATGAAGCACTCTTGTTGCTTTACCTTAACAAAGGGCAGATATTTTTTTGACACTTGCACGTTTTTCATAGATCGAAGCTCTCATCAATGGCATTGATAAAATTGATCTCACGCGAATAAATTAGAGATTAGAAGAGAAAAAGGAAAATGATAATAAATCAACAATTACTGTATTTTTCATCACTAAATACTGAAGAAATTCAGGCCAAATGTAGAGTTTATGGCATAATAAGTATCCTACTCGCCCATGAGGTTTCTCGGCCCTTGGTCATTTCTCAGCCATCATCTCTCATTATTTGAAAAAAAAAATCAGCTTGATTTATCTTGTAACGGACCAGCAATTGTTTAAATTTCATTTGATGCATTCAACTTCCTACTCTGCAATTGGCACCGAGATTGTTGTTAGTTAACAATTGATATTGTGCATTTAACGCAAAAGCATCATCTAAACAAGGACTGAAAGGAAAAAAAGAAAATGAAATCAAAGTGATCGAATAGATAAATGAAATCTTGAGTAGGCAGGTAGTATCTGTTCTTAAGTTGGATTTGAGACACTCTTCTATGATGAATCCAGGAATCTTTAAGGAAATTTTAATTAGAGAACCAGAAGCCAATAAAAACACAAATACAAGTTGACAAGTAGAATTTGTTACTTTCCAGTAGAAACGAAAATGACAATATGGAGGGAGAAATGTTAACCTAAAAGCTGGATATAATTGCATCCTCTTTTAATTTGAGTTCTAATGTAGGCTCAAGCAATGGGAAATCCCAGTCAAAATCCTCGATTTCTTCATCACCTGGACCAAAGACATCAACAAGAATGGAGAGGGATAAGAAAAGGTGCAAACACCAAACTCTAATGAAACTAGTAATACATATAGACAAGTCCTATCCCAAAACTTAAGGTCGATGGAAACTTCTGCCTATGCAAGAATTACCTAGCTTGCTGAATTTATCTGTCCTCAAGGGAAGTTCCTCAGGGACCAGTTCCATCTTTAAGAGATCTTCGTTATCCCAAGCAATATCCTACATTGAAATAGTTCTCCAATTATTGCATAATGAATATCCATTTAGCTGCAAATATGTCTTTCAGTTTTTCTAAAATATATTAAATTAAGATGCACAGCAAGATAACCTCAAAAATATAAAGGAATAAAAGTAATAAATGATATCATATTCAACTGCAATAGGAAACAAAAGGGGATACAAAGACAACCTAAGGAAAATAAGGAAAACAATTTCAAATAGAGGGGGAATCATCACCTAATGCATAATATATAAAAAGGGAAAACAGCTTCAACAGGCCATGAAAATATTGACAGACTAGGCCATTTAAATGAATCATCAAACGTGTATTTTTAATTATAATCTCCAAATCAAGTGTTCAAAATAATTCTTTCAAGGAGAACTCTGTGATCATATCATGATTTACAAAGTTTGGGCAAACGGAACTAAAGCATCGATTGAATGAATATAATGGACAAATGTTCAGTAAAATTTCAACTGTTTACAGATGATTTTAACTTAACCAGCTAATGCAGTGAACACGTGATCAGAGTATTGATGATAAAAAGTTCCTGACAGTACAAATTTCAATAGAAAATGTCTGTTGCAGTTCTTCTTCATGCACTATTATTTCTGACTTTCCATTATCATGACTCAAGAATAACAATTCTACATATAATCTCAGCAGAATTCAAGGAAAAACAACACACTTTACAGTACTGGGCCTAGATGTAAAGGCAGCATATGAAGAACAAAAAACTGTAACATATTTAATGATAACAATAAAGCCTTTAAAGAAAAAGTTGAACACACCATGTCTTTTAAACACCTAATCTAGACATATCAGAATTATTCCTTTGGAATCTAAACGAATTATTCATGTTAGCTTCAAGTTGCACCAAAATTTTTAATGCTAACAAGCCCATACTCTAATCATGTAAAATGACATAGATGCATAAACAAATAGTAGAGTTTCATGCATAGCATTCAAACCACATTGACTGAACATCACAGTTCACAGGTAAACAATTGGAGAATGTCTATTCATCAGCCTAGATACAATGATTTAACAATTATATGAACATATATAAGTAGCACTTGAATAGAAAAAAGGAAAGAAACTTGAAAAAGTCTAATTATAAGCAATCAATCAATTTGTTGCTCTCTTAGAGAAACAGCAACTATCTAGTTTGACTTTGATATGGTGGGCATCATCATAACCAGCTATAATGCCAAATGGTAAATTGCAATCAAAATAGTGGTAAAAACTCATTACAAATTATATGGGAAAAAGAGCAAGAAAAATTACATTGTTTGTGCTAAGTGCTCTGACTGAAATTGTAGAACTATAATCCGTAACAATCCACTCCTGCATTGCAGCTAATATTTTCTCAACTTTCTTATGAACCCCTGAAAAAATGTATAATGGATAATAAGAGAAGTGAAAAAAAGAACCAATAAAATCCTAGAGCAGTATAGAATTCACGTTCATCTTCTTTTTGCTGTTGAAGTCTTCGCGAGTCCATTCCTGTAAAATGAACCTGCTCAATTCCCTCTTTGGCCCACTCCTGGCATTGCTTTATCTCTTCATCAGTGAGATAATTGCCCTTTGGTTCAACTTTGCTTTCAGGAGCAAGGAATCCAGTTTTCTTTTTCAATGTGGGAGCCTTGGATGCACCAGACACGATAGGCTTTCCTACTTTTGAAAGATCCCTTAGGGCTTTACGATCTTGACGCACCAACTTCGCTGGCTTGGGCAGAAGAACAGGTTTTGAGACATTGGCACCTTTGCCTGGATGAATCAATACTCAACTTTTCAGCAACACTTCCCTTGCCAACAAGCAATATGCAAAATCTAGTCTCAAATTACTGTTCCTATAGAATTACCTCTGTCAATATGCAAATTTTCATTTTGAACAACCAGAGGAGTCTGTGTAGCCATGTCAGCTTCTATTTCAACTTCCTAAGACCTGAAATGTTACGAAATGGAAAAGGAAACCTAGTAAGGCTGCTAAACAGGCCCACGTCCTCCACATTATGCGCACGAAAGTATATTCATCATGCACAACAACAACAAAAAAAAACAAATTTTTGGGGCTGCGAAAAAGAAAAGTAATGGTCGGTTCGATGACCTAAGGGTTACTGAGTTGGGACTTGTAGAATAGCAGGAAGATACTTACATTGTTATCATCGGGGGGAAAAAAATGCTGCAAGAATCGGGAGAAAACATGTATCAGAAAAAGGAAAGCTATAGGGTTCCGAAAAAGTACCTTCAGACGAGAAGAGTCACTCCTTCTAGGCCGATCTGCCAGCGAGCTAGGGTTTGACGATCGGGATGAGGGAACGATGCGAGTGTAGCGGAGCGAATGAGAGGGTCGGACGGCAGCAGGGAGCCAGGGACGGAAAACGGGAGGAGGGCCGCAGCGCTGCGTTTCCAAAATTTGCTCTTCCCCGTTCGCATTCTGTGAAGTGAGAGACACAGTAGGGCGGCTGCTTATGTCGTGTCCAAAGTCGTACGGCAGTTCTTAAATTTAAATGCTGTTTACGAAATTAATTAGTTTAACACAATTTGGATTTCATGCTAATTATCATGCTTATTCTTCAAGAGGAGCAAAGTTTTGTTTCCTTACTATGAAGGAGAATTTGTTCCGTTCCTTTCAATAAATTATAAATCTTTTGGTGCAATCTAGAAGAAATCACCAAATTACACAAGAACACAATAAGCACATAGGAAGAACAAAAAAAAATTCCAACTAATAGTTAGAGTTCATGACTTGTTCTTTTCTTCTTATATGCACAGTAGTTTGCCAAATAGATACAAGAATGTTTCAGTCAAGGAATAAGATTGACTCAGATCTCTTCATTAGGCATTTCGATTATCGCAGATGCCAGTGCTTGCCTCGAGAAACTTGCCTACAAAAAATCCAAAAAAAAAAATGATGAATTAGATTTATCGACGTCAAATTTTACTACCTTTTATCGTAGAATCTACTCAATCTCCTACTTGTGTTACTTAATATCGCACTTGATATTTTCTATATGATCAATGCTTCGATATCGCTGATGCTTTCCAAGTATAAGGGAAGAAGAATTGAAAAGTGTTTAAAATGCAGAGATAGATGAGATGTAGAGAATAGAGATATGAAGAAAAGCAAACGAAGAATGAAGAGATCTAGGAGAAGATAGTAGAGATGCTACCTATAAAGATCAAAGGCAAGGGAGTGACACAGCACCTCTAAGAGAGTGATGGAATCTTCTCTTGATTTTTATCGGCTGATCGATCCAAGCATGATGGCCTTACTGCTTTGTAGTAGAAAAATGCCATCATCTTGGACCAATCATCTCCACTCCGAACCACTGCGATAGAGAGAATTAGTAAGAGAAATGGAGGCAAAAGAAAGCAAATTTGATCATACAATTTGTAACATACAGTTGGATATCTACCTTTATCGCGATACAATATCTTTCCTGCTTTGGTGAAGATAATTTCAGGGAAGATAGATACTTGCAGTGCATCGACAAGATCATGTTCAACACAAGCATCAATAGCTACACACTGCAATTCATATAATAGCATCTAATGCTTTCAGACATTACACGAATAGTTACGGTAAGCAAAGAAAAAAAATAAAAACAGTGTCTCACCCTCGGCGAAGGCAAGCCAGACTGCCAAAACATTTGCACTGCTCTCTCCAACTCATTCCTCGCCCTCTCATTCTCTGAAGGCCTGTAAACAATATTGCAAATATTGATCACTCAAAATTGTGACCATGATAGAGCAGCCATGGAGCTAAAACTAATAGCAGATTTGATAAAGAATAGAACAATTAATCAGCATTAGAGAATTCAAGAGAGTAGAAATAAGAAATTTGCATTTGTTAGTAATAATAGAATTATTTCAGGCAATAATAGATCCATTAATAATAGGCAATAATCTCAAAAACAATCAGAAAGCAATTCTAAGTTCTAACATATTAGAATTATTTCCTGAAGCTGATAGAATGAAACTCGAGGTTTCTTATATAACCAAACATGATCAGATATGCTTGGTTTTCAGGAATTATATAAGTAATAGGGAACAATCTCTAAGAGATTAAGTTGTTATCAGAATATATTCATGAAACTGATAAAAAGGAGAGCAATTCTAACATATCAGATATCTGTTATGTAAAAGATCAGATATGGAACAGTTACTATACGAATCAGTGAGAAAATTAACAACCTTTTGTATCTGTTGTGGACAAGTATAATCAGAGGATTGAAGTCCCTGAAGACAGTGTCCTCCCACTCTGCAGAGGTGATGTCTCTTATTGGCCGAATGTAGTTGTCATCCTGCCAAACCAACTCCTTATCGCTATCATAATTCTCATCATCCTCGTCCTTCTTAACGTTCTTGATGGTAATCTTGTTGAAGAACTGGTCGAGGTTGAATCCCCGACCATCTGAGTCCTCGGGCCAATCAGGATCATCCTCTTCAACCACCAAGGGGTACTTCTCCAACAGCTTCTTCATCTTGATCTTTCTCTGGTCTGGGTCGGTCTCCTCCTCGACGATAGGGTTTGCGTCGATCACCTTCCTTATTTGCCTCCTCATTTCTTCCCTCTCTTCCTCAGTCATAAGCAATGAAGCTTCGTCATCGTCACAGTCTTCGTCCTCGCCGGTCTTTCTCTCGGAAGGGTTCCACCCGCTCACATCGTCCTCGTCTTTCCCGTCCCCGAGAACGAGCTCGACCGCCTTAGAAGCATAGGCCTTGGAATTGCAAAAAGGAAAGGTCTTTACTGCAGAAGATACAAATGGAGAGCAAAAGGAACGATCTTGGAAGGGAAAAGAGGGCAAGTACTACCAGTGCTAAAGGCTTGGACAAAGAGATCCCGAAACGAGGAGATGAAGGCGATCCGAAGCAAACGTGCTTCCTCTGGCACCAGGAAGATGAAGAAGAGGAGAGAGAAGGAAGATAGAAGCCAGATGCTTCTTTGGGGCCTCGTGTCGAACGACTGGAGAGCAACGAGCAGTGCGGTGCCGCCATGTCGCAGCTTGCTGAACTTCGAGCAGACAAGCTGGGTACCGTATCGGCGAAGTCTAGCTCGCCGCTATAGCAACTCGATAGAAGTCCCGAACCGGATATGGAGGCGCTTTCAACCGTCGGATTCGATTGAGATTTGATAAAACTGGAGGAATGTAAGGTTCGAGTGCAGATCTCGTAATCCAGCTGTCAAAAAGGTGATTCGTTCACCCTCATCAATTCATCTCTAGATCAATACGGAAGAAATAAATCACGGATGGATACTAGTCATTAGTGCAAATGACCAATACATAGGGGAGGTTATGCTCAGTCACGCTGAGTTTCGACTCCAAGACCTCATATGACAACACCCCATGTCTTAACTATTGTACCGTCCCGAGGGGACAAGATCTTGTGATCCATGATAGATCGGGAGATGATCTATTTTTCTCGATTATATTATAATTGGATCATAATTACGATTTAATTATAATTAATTATCATTTTTTTATATATTGTCTTTATTATATTATAGTTTGAATTGGAACATATGATCAAAAACGGCCCCTTAGCGTATATTTTGGACATCTATCCATTTCCGATATTCTTCATATAATTTCCGACCATTTATTCTGACCTAAATTATTAAATTATAATTTGATGAGACAATGAAATAAAAAAAAAATTGTAATCAATTGTAAAAGGATCATAATTACGATTAACAGTGGACCATCCTGATCCAATTTTTTTTTTTTTATCAGCAGACCTCCTGGTCATTTTAGTCATTTGGATGGGTGTTCATGTTTATCTTAGTAGATAAAAAATCATTAACCGATTTAGTTGGTGTCAATTATTATACAAAATAATAATAATAAAGCAAAAAAAAATTGATAAAACTGGAGGGAAGTGATCACTCACTTAACAATTCGAGCCAACGAGCCGAGTCACCACCCTGAATTGACCTACAACATTGCTGATATTCATAACGAAGGCTTGTCTTTCTCTCTGTCTGCTTGCTTTCTTAATACGATGGGCTTCTTCTCCGCATCGCGATCTCTTCTCCGGCGATCCACCACTGCCTACCTTTCCTCCCGGCGATGGTACTCGGGAAGTGGATCTATCTCCGGCATCGACGGCGTCACGGCCGCCGGGTACCACGTCTCGGGAGGGCCGTCCTTCATGCGCGGGACCGTCTTTTGGGAACCCAATCGGCCCCTCACCATAGAAGAGTTCCAGATGCCCCGACCCAAGTCCGGAGAGCTCCTCATCAAGACGAAAGGTCCAGGATCGTCTGATTGCCTATCCATTTTTTCCTATTTGGTTGCGTCCGCAAAGCTTCTATTTATCCCTCTTTGTACAATCTCTTGCAATTTTCGTTTCGTGGTTCGTCTAAGCAGTCTATGTGGTATTAGCATCATGTAAACAGGGTGAAATTTGATTGTCAGAATTGATCCAAAAAAAATCCCTTTTTGCACTAGTTTTAGCAAAGAATTTTATTAGGAAAAAGGGAGCTTGTGTTGATAATCATTTAAGGTAGCATATGTTAGGTTAGTTGGCCTTTTGTGTCCAAGTTATTATATCAGTCATTCCTTATATATTTGATTCTCATGTTTCAGCCTGTGGAGTCTGTCATTCTGATCTTCACGTCATGAAAGGCGAACTTCCTTTCTCAAGTCCTTGTGTTGTTGGCCATGAAATAACTGGAGAAGTAGTTGATCATGGTGCACATACTGACATTGGGGTGATAAAGAGGTAGATTTACATGGAGAGAGTTATCTTACTTCCTTTGTGGACTCATTTTATGAAATTATAATTGATCACTTGTGATAAGCTTTACAGGTTTCCGATCGGAAGCCATGTTGTTGGTGCTTTTATAATGCCCTGTGGAAATTGCTTTTTCTGTGTAAAGGTATTTAATTTCTACTTTGAACTGCTATGCTTGTGCCATTATGACTTCTTAATCTGAGTTGGTTTTGGTAATAGCCTTATGAAATTTTTATATAATTGTTTTTATTTGGATGCAATGATAGGGTCAGGAGGACCTCTGTGAGGCTTTCTTTGCTTATAACCGTGCAAAGGGGACATTGTATGATGGTGAAACACGTCTATTTCTTCGCAGCAATGGTATCTTCAATATTTAGCAATAATTACCTCTCTTACATTATTTCAAGGGCAAAAACTTCCATTTATATCCTAAAGCACACTGCATCCCCTCGAATTTTCACTGGAAGCTTTCATATATCATTTTTGGAGTGAAGTATGTTAGACATTGTTTCATTCAAGATTGTGATTAAACCTAACTGTTTCTATTTATGTCAGAATAGTGATGAAAAGCTGTAATGTTTAGTTATTACTATATTATTTGTTAATACAAAATTTTCATTCTCTGTTTAAGTCTGAATGATTGTCGTTTTAGGTAAACCTGTGTACATGTACAGTATGGGTGGGTTAGCTGAATACTGTGTTGTTCCTGCCAATGGGTTAGCTCCTCTTCCAAGCTCACTTCCATACTCAGAATCAGCAATTTTGGGGTGTGCTGTGTTTACTGCCTATGGTGCCATGAGACATGCAGCTGAAATGAGAGCAGGCGATTCTGTTGCAGTTATTGGAGTTGGTGGTGTTGGATCCAGGTGATTTTCTGAAGTCTAAAATCATATTGTTTGATTGGCTGTCTAGATATGATCCATGCATTTTATGTGGGATTGTTATGCATTGCTTGCATATCTCAAATCAGAGTGTCTCAGTTGCCAGTACCTATATGCAAAGCACAAATCATATTTTTTTGGCTTACCTAATGTATCCAACCTAGTTCTTTCCCAAGTTGCAATAATGGTTATAGTTCTGCTCCAAACGATGCTTTACTAAAGAAATGGAGTTTGCACTTCCCCTTCCCAAGTTATGTCTATTCAATGAAGATTTTAAAAAATTAATACATAAAGAGCTGCTACCTGAAACTTTTTACTATATTGATCTTTATGTTTTGATTAATAATATTTACAGCTGAAAGTAAAATTAAATCAGCCTCCTTTAATATTTTAATGATGCTTTAGGAAAGTGATGCATAGATCAATGTTCCTGAGTTAATATTAGTTGAATCCAATTTTCCTTACACTTTCAGACATCAAAAGACAGAAAATAGTGGAAGGGTACTGATATGTATTTCTTCGATGTTTGCATTATTTTGATTTAAGTGTATCACTTCAGTTGTTTGCAGATAGCAAAAGCATTTGGTGCTTCTGAAATTATAGCAGTAGATGTTCTAGATGAGAAACTTCATAATGCTAAAACACTTGGTGCAACTCACACCATAAATGGATTGAAAGAAGATGTTGTTGATAAGATCAAGGTAGAAGTTGTTCCTTTGTTTTCTTAAATTATTTTTTTTTTCAGGTAAGTGAAGATAGAAAAAGAGTGTTCATATGACTTTCTTCTTCAGGTTTGAATTTCTGTACGCCTGTTGATTTTACTCTGATAATGGTTTGACATTTTTATGGTAGATGGGCATGTGGATTATAATGTGGAATTCTCAGTTTATTTTCTGAATATTGAGTGTATTCTTGTGTTCTCCAAGTTGAGAGGTCGTCCTTGTCTAAACTAGTGTGTCGCCGATGAAACCTATCCTACAACCATATGTGTGACAATTTTAGTGTTATATGTCAGTCCTGCCTAAATGAGAGAAGTTTGGATATATAATTCTTCCACTAAACGGTTTGATATCTCTGTCAAGTGAAGTTGGACATTCAATACCTATTCTCCAACTAGAGGAGTGTTAGAATATATAATCTCACATTATAATTTAATTATTTGGTTATTATATTTAAATTATTATATGAACGGGTCTAGTATCCTTTTTTTTATTGAATAATATTGATCCAACTTTCATTATTCAATTCCATATTTATGATATACATGCAGATATTTCTGTGCACCCGCTGCATTCATTCTCTTTTTTGATCGTGTTGGTATTCTCTTTTGGTTATTTGCATGCTAAATACATTTCGGTGTGCTACGGAAGTGGTTTAAGTAATTAAGTGTCTTTCTGTGCAAAGGCCATTTAATTGCAATCACGTTTTCTTTTCTTTTATAAGTTGGCCATTTTCATGTATGCCTGACTGATAATTGATGTCAAATTTCCTATTCCAAATGCAAAATCAGAATAGATAAAATAGTTTTATCTTTTGTCTACATACCACTTTGTATAACATCCAAAACCTGGCGGTTGCTTAATGTTATCATTGGCTTGGATTTTTTATAGGAAATAACTGGAGGAAGAGGAGTTGATGTGGCAGTAGAGGCACTAGGAAAACCACTGACATTCATGCAATGCACTAAAAGTGTGAGAGATGGAGGGAAAGCTGTTATGATAGGTCTTGCTGCCACCAATGCTATAGGAGAGGTAGACATAACTCGTCTTGTCCGGAGACAGGTGAAGTTTTGCACCCTAAAATTCATTTCAGCACTTCTCCATGGAAATATTTGATATTATGCAACAGGGAATTTTCTATTAATGTAAATGCCCGTTGTTCAATTAATAACTTGGTACAAGTTTTTTTTTTTTTTTTGATATAACCATTTGCATATTTGTGCATAGTGTTTAATTCATATATAACTAGCTTACTATTTGTTCTTCCTGGACTTGCAAATATCGGGTCATTGAATTAAAACATAGTATCCAGGATTTTCTGCATCACTATAATTTTAGAACATCTAGTGATATGGAATTATTCACAATATAATCTTGTATGGAACTTCCTACATGACTAAGATCATGTAGTCTATCACAATATTTGGGGCATGTGGTTCTTATGCCTGTTGTATATAATGGCTCTTCGGTTGTTGAAATAAATGAACTGTCATGTTTTCATCTATTAACACACTGTAAGTTCAGCATATCATCAAAGGAAATCTTGTGAGAACCCATTATCTTTCGTGCAGCCATTTATTGCAGTATCATTTCTTGCATATCATTTAAGTATCATCAAAGGGACTAAAAGCATTATTATGTTTCTGACTAGTACTACTGATTTCTTTGGTTGCCATGATAATTTCATTGTGTTTTTTTTATGTATCATTGACTTACATCTTAAATAGAGTTCTTGGTGTGATAGATTCATGTAGTTGACTTAAAATATCTGCTAATCTAGTAGTTCTTTGTGCCAGGTAAAAATAATTGGCTCATATGGCGCTAGAGCAAGACAAGATCTTCCCCAGGTAGTGAAGCTTGCAGAAACTGGAATCTTCAATCTTCGTAACACAGTCACAAGGAAATGCAAGTTTGAAGAAGCCAACGATGCATTTGACGATCTGAACCATGGTAAGATTGTTGGCCGCGCAGTCGTAGAGATTATGTAGTTCAATGAACCACTTTAACTGAACGCTTTGTTATTAAAAAATAATCCATTGTTTGCTCGCTGTAAGCAAATGACATTCTCTTCGATCACAAAATATTTAGTTGTTTATGCTCTATGTTCTCGATTGGATGGTTTTCAAAATTTAATGCTTCATTATTGCAGTCGTAAGTGAGATTATCTACAAGCTTGTGTCAGAACCATACTAGATAGCAAATACCATGCTTCAGTCGACAAAATCTATTGGAGAATTCACCCCATTCATTTCAGATCCTGTCAACAGCTTAATCTAATTTCCAAGTGTATAACTCTTTGATTTTTGACCAGCTGTTATATTAGGCAAGTGAGAGCTGCCCAGATGCTAAAAGAAGGTAAAATGATTCTGTTGACAAAAGTTTAATATGATAGATCATTGTAAAATATAGACATTCTTTGCCCATATAAGTAATGTGGCATTATCTTTAGCCAAACAGCAGAAGAATATTCATACAAGAACGAACGCCTTCAACTGAAACTCCCTCCAAATCCAATAAATTAAAAGTCAAATTCTCCTTTAGTTTTTGAAAGGTAAAGAAATGTCTAATTCAAACAGCTACCTGTTGTGCTTGAGGAACAACAATGCTTGAACTGCCGCCACCGAGTAGCCCTTCAATCTCCTGGCTTCGTCCTGCTTTGCCAAAAGTATCTGATAGTAAGGCACTGAGTTCAGAAGTCGCATTTATCCGACTCCTTAGCATCTGCTCGAACAAATCTCGTGCTCGATCCAGGCTACCCACATTGCACAGAGCAGTAACCAAAACCTCATAACTCAACATGTTAGGCCTGATTCCCCTCTCCCACAGCTTGTCAAAAACCTTCAGTGCTTGGCTGATCCTTCCTGCCTTCACCAATCCATCAAAGATCATGTTGTAGACCTCAACGTCGACTCTGAAGCCAGGGCTTTCCCCACTATTTTTGATCATCTTCTCCAAGAACTCCATCGCATCGTCTGCCCTCCCGACCCTGAAACATGCATCAATCAGGGTCCTGAAAGTTGTTGCATCCGGGTTAACTGACTTCTCGGGCATTTCATCGAACAGCGTCTGTGCCTCAAGGAGCAACCTGTTCTCGCAGAGCTTTGCGATGATATTATTGAAGCAGCCAACGTCCATGATGAGAGGCTTCTTGGGCTGCCGGTGAAATGTCTCGATAGCCTCGACGAACTTCCCTTCCTTGAAGCGCTGGTTAACCATCAGGTTGTAGGTGTCAGTGTTGATGGCCGTGAAGCCAGGCGGGGAGTGGTTGTTTAGCATATTCTCAAACATTGCCTCTGCCTCGGCCAGCTTGTTGTGCTTGAGCAAGGTCTCGATGAGGACGTTGCAGGTGGCAGGGATCATCTTGAACTGCCGGTCTAACAACGATTGATACGAATCCATGGCTTCCTTGTCCATTCCTTGCTTGAAGTAGGCCTCCATCAGAGTCGAATGCACGATACCGTCGTAGACCAGGCAGCGATCGCGGAGCTCATCGAAGAACTGAAGAGCCCTCTCCATGTTTCCACGGTCGATGAAGCCAGCCATGATGGTGTTGTAGACCATGGAGTCAGCGCCATGGCCGCGATTAAGCATCTCGCGGAGAAGATCGATGGCGTCCTGCATGCGGTCGGCGTCGACAAGGCCCTTGGTGAGGTGGCGGTAGGTGACATAGGACGGGGAAAAGGGGGCGTTCTCCAGGATGTGGCGGTAGACATCGAGGGCGACATCGACACGGCCGGCGTTACAGTGGGCGTTGATTAGGATATTGTAGGAGACGACGTTGGGAACGATGTTGGATTGGTTGAAGAAGAAGGTGAAGAGGGCGACGACGTCATCTAGACGGCCGGCGCGGAGCATGGAGGCGGTGATGGCGTTGCAGGTGAAGACGGTGGGGCGGACGGAGGAGAAAACGGCGTGGCGGGCGGTGGAGGAGGCGGCTTCGAGGTCACCGCCGCGGATGAGGGACTGGACGCGGTTGTGGAGGTTGAGACGGGGGCCGACGAGGGCGGAGGTGGAGTCGGGGAGGCGGGGCGCGTTGGGATCACGCGGCTGGCGATAGGCGTTCGGGTCGCGGCGGAGAGCGTCGAGAGGGGGCTCTATGCGTAGGCGGCGCTTACGTCGGCGACGCTCGGCCGCGGCCTCCTCGGCTGAGGAGAAGGCGAAGTGACGGGAAGGGGCACATAGCGCTGCGATGAGTTGCGGGCTGCGGAGATCAGAGGCCGCGCCGCCGCGGATTGAGCGGAGGAGGAGGTGGCGGAAGAAGAACATGGCGACGAGGAAAAGAAAGGAAGCGGAGCCGCAGCGGGGCGAAAGTAACGGCGGAGATCGGTGCAGGAAGACCTCAGAAACGGAAAATGAAAAACCCTAGAGAAAATTTCAATTTGCTTCCTAGATGTTTACTGCGTTCTCGAAGTACCCTAATAAGTTCACTATTGTCATCTAGAGCCCGCTCACTAAGGAAAGATCAAATGCCAGTTAAGTTTTAATCAATTGAAAAAATCAGCTTGATCACCCACAAGAAACCTGAATCCATCAATACTACAATCCAACATTCCAGTACTACAAGTCTACAACCTAACATCTTCTTCCTACATTCCAACAGTCTAACATGAACTAAGTTAGTCTGGCAACTAAATGGTGCATGCCTGCTTAGTGTGGCTTCAAAGAAGGCTTGTTTGATGTCGGACTGAGAATCTCTGATACATCATTCCATGCATTGCTCCAAGTTTTTCATACGTTATTTAGGTCTCTTGCTGCTGCAACCTGGGCACTTGTATTGCTTGATATGCTCCGCCTTCGCAGGTGTTATCCTAACACATTTTCCATGGAACCACTGTTCACAGACATCACAACAGATCCAGAACTCATCGGCTGCATAGTTGTCGCCGCACGCACCACATAGGGTGTTCTCGTGCTCCTCTTCGTCCTCTCTGCTGTCTAGATCTGTGAGGACCTGCATCTTTGAGGGTTTTTGAGACTCTGCGAGCTTTAGCTGCTCAGAGGCATCAAGGTAGGAGGCGTTCTAGATTAATTGCTTAAAAGAGGAAAGTTAATAGTAGTTGAGGAAATAGGCTCTACCTTCTTGGAACTAGACTTGCTGCTCTTGATGCTGCCATTGGAAGTCTTCTCTCGCGATGGCTTGGCAGTTCTGGTTACGACTTCGTATACAGTAGGGAGACTGTTGATCATACTGTGTAGCCGCATCCTGCAGCATCATTAGGAACAAAAAATCAACGAGTCGGTCAAACCAGACTTTAATCTTAAGACGAACTCAGTTGGCAATTTTAACAGACAAAAGTAACAACGATATCTTGGAACCACTACTCGCAATATCACTGAATCCACTACACAGTCAACTTAATCATGTAATTGACAATGCATTAGGACTATAAGCTTATGAGAATAACTAAGAACTAACAAACCAACTTGATATGCTTTCAATAATATAACTATGAAATTTAGACAGTTTTCAATTAAATATCAAGGATGACATGAAAGCAAAAGAACATATTCAACAACAGCTAGGCCAAACAATATTTTTTCTTTTATCTTGATAGTGGTGTCAATCAAAGATAATACCTAGTCTCTTTGTTAAATTCAAAGCGTGCTGCGAAGTAGAAAGCAACAGCTAGTAACCATGAATCACTGTGGACTGCAACAAGCGCAAGCCAATCATTTTCTTCCATCCCATCCCTAGCAAAATTGATTCCTAAAGCAGGCTCTGGAAGCTCTGGAGGAACTTCTTCAGCAGGCAAGTTGACTTCCCAAGTCTCATCTGGAAAACCATAAAGGCATAGGTTCTCTTTTTCTGCAAATTTTCCATGTCATCAGCAACTATATTCACCCCTCTTGGAATGATTACAAGTGTATCTTAAGATCATTGTAGTACATTCAGTGCATACTCTGGTGAATCAAGTTATTATGTTTAAGGTAGAAAAACAAACTTAGAAAGAAGATAATAGTCATTCAGAATACTAATGGTGATGAAACAAGCAAACCCTTGAAAAGTATCAAATAATTTATTTTAAAATTTTGTTTTTGTAAATAAAAGTTCTCTGATTTAACAAAACAATAGAGTGCAGCATCTCTTTTGCCAACAAAAAAGAAAAGAAACCAGAACGAGCATAAAATGGGCACTAGAACTAGGGGTGGCAGTTTTCTCAATTACCATGACTGCATGATCCCTGCTAAATAGGTGTGGACAGGTTGCTGTGAAATGGTAGATACCCCTGTCACATGTATTAGATGAGTCTCAAATCAGCATACTCAGGTACGGTTACTCATGCGCATGCACGTGTATTTGCAAAATTTAAATTTGATGGTTAGTGTGATTTTATAGGCATATTGTCATTCGAGCTTGACTAGCATAGTTTAGACGTAATTTATTAATGTGACGTTGAATTAGCTATTTCTAAATGTTCAATTTCTTATAATTTTTTACTATTAGAGGTACCACGATATCTTGAAACAAGACATGCTTCACACTTGTAGTGTGATATTACAGGTATGCATAGAATAGTTAATGCCCACCATCACTATTCACAGGCATGGATTTGGATGTGTCAATTGAATTATGGATACCCTATCCGTTACAACCCCTAAATAAAGAAGTGAAATTGGAAATGTTGTCCTAAATATTAAGATAATAGATCTCTCATATACAACAATATCTAACCATAGATCAACTATCTTTGGGATAATTATTTAATTAATCTAGAATAGTCTTTACACCTTATTTTAAGCATAACATAGCCTTTAAATTTCTTATATCTAGAGCAATATATCTTTTTATTCCAAACATAGCACATCTTGTGTCTTCTAACCATTAATTTATAATGTAATGCTATACCACATCAAGAAATAGATTGCGTGCATGCTAGCGTGTAATGCTGAAAACAGAATACCCTTTCCAGATTTGATTTGCGATTCGCACCCAAATCTGATTACCTAAAAAATCCACTTTTAAATTTTTCATATCCAACTTTTTTTTTACACGCACGCAATCTGTTTGCTGACGTTATATTATTATGTTACATCAGCACCAGCTCATCATTTTAATGGTTTTTTACTTAAAAGTAGCGGACACGTTTTTTTATTTACTCAAAGAGAAATACTCTAATTTTAAAACTAATAAAAAGAGTACAAAATATTGTATTATTTCATTCCTACTCTCGCCGACCTCCTAAATCCTCCTCTTTCACACCGTTTTTCAATGCATCCTCTCTATCGAGAATTAAAAAAGACCTGATATGTTCCCATATCAGGCTTACTCTGAGCCTGATATGATCCAATGTCAGGCATACTCTCGGCATGATATGATCCAACATCAGGCCCAACCTAACCCTGATATTTTTCATATCAAACTCAGTCTAATATTTTTCCATATCATGCATATTGATCTTGATATGGAAAATATCAGACATATACATTGAAAAATAAGGTGGGATTTAGAAGGTTGGTGGGAGGAGTAGGAAATGAATAATATTATTTTTGATGTTATGTTTGTTTAGTAATTTTAAAATTAGGATGTTTCTTTTGATAAATAAGGAAACTTGGCTAATGATCGAAATATTAAAATAAATAAATAACACCCCCTCTCTCTCTCTCTATATATATATATATAATTTTATTTTTTTAATGTCATTTCACAATTCCACAATTTTTTCAAGCAAATTACTTCTCCCACCCCATAAACTCCCCTGGTCCCACCATAAAATTTAATTGTATTTACCCTTATGCCCTTTTATTCTTCTACTTTCTTTTTTTAATTGATTTTGTTATTAACAATTAAAAAACAAACATTTTTTTTTGTTTTCACACCTCCTAACATACATTTTTTTGACACTTTTTTTTAACATTTTCTTGGCACATTCTTTTTTAACATTTTTCTGGCCGGGCCCAACATTTTTTTATTGGATTTGTTTTTTTTTTTTTGTTAAAAAATAAAACCAATAAAAAAACAAAATTTAAAAAAAGAAGTGAAATGTAAAGGGTATAAGCATAATTTTAGAGTGGGGACCGGGGAGGGGTGTGTAAGGTGAGTGGGAAAAGCAGCACTCTTTCAAGCAAATGAATTTTATATATATATATAGTTTTTCAGATTAACCAGTTCGACTAGTCAAAACCAATGCCCCGATAGCCAACACCGGTTTGATCTGTGGTTCGATTTTAAAAACATCTTTTGGAAGGTTGAGCTAGAGTAAATTGATTCAACCATGCCTCAAAAAAAAATTGGAAACAGAAATTAATTAAACAAAATATAAACTACATGTTCGATGGCGTCGCACATCAAACGCTGGAGAAAACGTAGTGCCAGACAACCAAAAGGCTATCATCGCAACTGTCCTAACAATAAATAAATAAAGTAAATAAATAAACGCCGAAGAAAAGCAAATTACCTGGATCACACTGCGCGTAGAACTTCTCGACATCTGCAACACCAGCAGGAAGAAAGAGGAGGAAATGACACCAGAGATCCACGAACATGGACGAGAACAACCCAAAATCGAGTAAAAAAAAAGACGATACCGGTAGTGAGGGCCTTGATGATGCCGGAACGGCGGCCTCTGAAGTCGCGGAAGACCTGCTCGGGCTTGCGTACGTCATCGTCCATCCTCCACGAACCTGAAGGAGAGAAATCGAAGTCGTAACCCTAGCGCCGGAGTAAAATCGGGAGGGTACCGCCGGTAGGATCGAGAGGCACAGGAGATCAGCATAAAAAGATGGAATGTAGATAGAGGGGAAAAGGTGTTAGGGTTTTCGATGGAGAAGAGCAGTCAGAGTGAGAAGTAGCTTTGTGGCGTTAGGAATGAGAACTGGGTGAGGTTCAAGCCGATCTCGCTCTTTTTTCTTCTTTTTTTCTACTGTGTTTTAAAATGGATAAGAAAATGAGAAATTTGAGAGAAATGAAATTGTTTACTAAAACAATATTGGGGCCCATTATTTTTTTATTTATTTTTATTTGGTACCACGTGTCATACGATTATCCTATTACATATTAAAATTAAAAGGGTGTTCCATTTAACGTGAACCGTCCGAAATACCTTCACTTTATATCTGATTCAAAAAAATCAATGTTTCTGAATTGGATTTAAGTTTCAAATCTTGTGTAAACGTCGTGTTAAAATTTATTACTAGCTTTTAGCATATTGACTTTATATCACTTTTTTATTTTATTTCTCTAATGGGTTGTTTACTCTAATGCACGGATAAAGAAGAAAAAAAGAATCTATGATAAAAAGTTATTTGGAAATTGGAAGAAAGAGAAGAGAAATGGTAATGAATTCTTTTCCTTTGTATGTTTATTTATTTTCTTTGCATATTTATTTATTTTAATAGAGAAAGATGTATCTATATGATATAATTTTATAAATAAAAAAGATACATATGTCGTTTTTTTTATATGGTATAATTTTGTGAGTTAAAAAGAGTACATGTGTTATTTTTTTTTATATGATATAATTTTATAAATAAAAAAGGGTACATCGTCATATTTTTTTTCATCGGTTGTTTTCCGTTCGATTTTGAGATGATTAATTTTGATTCAAAAATTATCTGTTGATGGATTGTATTTTTCTTCCGTCTGAAAATTTTAATAAAATAAACGACAAAAACTTTTTCATTATGAAAACTTTTTATTAATTTTACTTTCTATTCTCACAAGTAAACAAGGCATAAGAGTAATAACTTAGTTCAAACAATATTTAAATGAACAAAATAAATGAAGAGAACTTCATGACACATTGACACTCATTATATTTTAAATAAATAATATTTGATAACAATCGATAATGTCTACAATGTGTAGAATCTAATTACTAATTTCTACAATAGTGATTTTATAATTCTACTTCTCTTAAATTGATAGTCTAGTTCAAATAATATTTCAATAAGTAAAATAAATAAAAAAAATTCTATTATACTCATTATATTTCAAATTAATATTATTTGATCATGATTAACTAACTATGTAAAAATTAGCATGTAACTTCTATAATAGATAGAAATCTGTTGCTAACTTATTTAATAGTAATTTTGTCATTTTGATTTTATTTTTTTTAAGTGATAAGTGGTAATTTAGTTAAAATAATATTTCAAAATAATTGATGAAAATATTATAATATCTATTATATTTAAAATAAATATTATTTGATGATCACAAATCCGTATAAAAATTAACAAGTATATTATAGCCGACGGCTATGGTTCAAAGCCTTAAACTCTATCAGAACTTAAACCTAATTCAAAAGCATAAGAAGTTTTGAATCTGACAAAAAGTAAGGGTATTTCAGACAATTCACATTAAATGGGATGTCCATTTCATTAATTAGAAATCAGATGTCCATATGAAAATGGACGCTTTTTTTTTGTCCAAAAATATTTTCCTCGTGTTTTTTTTCAGAAAAATATTTTTTTTTCTATAAAGTAAAACACATCCTTCCTTTATATTTCAATTGACCATTTAAAATTGTCATTACAAAAATTAACTAGTCATTGAAAACAAAGGCTAGAGATAAAATAAAATAAAAACCCTTTACTTTCACTATTACCAAAAGTATTAATTTTTAAAATATTAAAAGTATACCTGTATTTTACTTTAAATAATCAAAATATTAATTAGAGTTGTTTTAATTTGAGAAAAGATCTAATTTAACTAAAACTTATCAAATAGTAAATAATTTTAATTAAAACTACTATAATTAAAATAGTTTTGATTAAAATTATTATTGATCTGGTGATAAGGATCGGGGACCCATATAGAAAAAGGTCAACGACACAGGAGAGTCAAAGCTCTGGCTGAGGGGGGAGGAAGTCACCTGGCCGACCGGCCGGAGTAGATCCCGGGCCGGCACGAAGACAGCTCGACCTCGGGTCGAGCTTCCGATGCTCACAATCTCCCTTATAGAGGAACCGCTATGCCGAATTGCCAATCTGCTCAGTCAAACTGCAGAACAACTGGCTTGTACCCCGTCCGAGTATGTGACCGAGCGGCCTTTTCACCCGGTCCGAGGTGCATGTGTACCCGAGCGCCCTGGAGCCCGAGCGACCAGCCTGTCCGACCCAATTAGAGACAAAAGGCTTAGAAGAGGACAAAAGTGGCAGCTAGTGATATCATTCTCGAGACACCTGTCACCGATAAACAGCATGATCGGCACCCCGGCCGTACCGAGGATCGTACGGGGAAGTTTCCGCTGCCGTGGCAGAGATATGCTCGGACAGTTGCGGTATGACGTCAGACTCGCTTTTCTGAACAACCATTCAGAAATATGCTTTGAGGAGCGTGCACGCCCTGGGAAGTGTGCACGCACTTCTGCGGGATCCTATATAAGGACCTCTTGACTTCGGCGGAGGTATGATTTTTCTCTTCATCTACTGTAGCCATAGTCTCTCTATTTTGCGCCTGTTTCATCTCGCCATCGTCTGACTTGAGCGTCGGAGAGTCGTCGCCAGGAACTCCCTTCTCGACCCGGCTTTGTTGTAGGTTCATCGGAGGGCCACGTCACTACGGAGATCACGTTCCCAGTTTCCATCTACTCAGCTACTCAGTGCACGGACATGATCAATTATAATATAAAATAATTTTAATTAAAATTATTATAATATTGAACAGATTAAAGTAATTTTGATTTAAATGGCTTTAATTTGAATAATTTTGGAAAAAAGAGTATACTTTTGATTTATTATTTTTTTTTGCCAAAAATAAATATTTATTATTTTAATGTTCTTAATCTATTTGATAAATAAATGTAAAAATAATAATTATAATTATTTTATTTTTCTTTTACCTTGACTGATTGGCAACCCCGGCGAGCAATTATTCCTTTCCTTCTTCCGACGACCTGAAGACGACCTCTCTTCTTCGCTTGCAGATCTCGTGATCTCCGTCTCTCTGTCTTTATTTGATACAACGATTTCATTTCTGTCTTCCATCCTATCAATCCAATTCCTCTATTCGTCTCGTGGGCACTTCTCTGCCCGCAGCCGCCAGATCT
Source organism: Zingiber officinale (assembly GCF_018446385.1). Lineage (NCBI taxonomy): Eukaryota > Viridiplantae > Streptophyta > Magnoliopsida > Zingiberales > Zingiberaceae > Zingiber > Zingiber officinale. Next base: position 129,108,566 of record NC_055992.1, read on the forward strand.
CCATGGCCTGGACGGACCTTGAACGCCCCGCTTCGCATTTTTCGATCTGACACCGCCGCTGCATGCGCCGCCTCCCCAAAGCAGGATCTAGCGGCGGGGGGCCGTCTTTGCGTCTATCTTCTTAGTGTTTGCGCGGCCGATCTCGTATAGCGATTGAAGCGAATGTCTGAGTAGTGCGGGAAGGGCGGGGTGGCATCTAGGGTTCTTGTTTGGGGTTCGGGATGGCTCCCGCCGCCGAGGCGTCCGACGGGAAATGGTACACTGGAATGTCCTCGGATAACATCAAGGGGTTGGTCCTCGCATTGTCTTCTAGCTTATTCATCGGCGCCAGTTTTATCGTCAAGAAGAAGGGACTCAAGAAGGCCGGCGCTTCCGGAGTCAGAGCTGGTGATTTTTCCCCCTTTTTTTTAGTTGTGGGTCTCAATTTGTTGATTTGCTACTGATTGTAAGTCTGACCAACAGTTAAATATAGTTCTGAGTGCAGATTTTTTTTTGCTTTCTCCACTCTCTCGTGGTGTTTTCCGCCCTCTTTTCATTTAGCAATATGAACTGCATGATTATGATACTGGATTATTGACTGATGCTTTATTATGCTTAATTAAACAGGATTTCACCGTATCGCTAGTGGAATTAGGACACTTATTGATGGATTGTACTATAGACATTTCAATGTTAGACATCCTTTAAGTTTTGCTTGTAGTAGAAGTTGAAACAACGGACACTGGGCTGGGAATGAGCTTCAGTTAGTGTACTTTAGAAGTCATTCTTTGTCATTACTTGATAAGAGCAACCCGACACCACTCTCAAGCCTAGATAAATAAATAGAGAGTAAGTAGGTTCTCAAAAGGAGCAAAAAACTAAGTCAACAAACTCCTGTAAATGTATCTTAACTTTATTTGGTGCAAAGCAAGGTTTTCACCAGCCATGCCTCCTGCTAAATGGAAGGGTAAGACTCAGGTAACAAACCTAGAATAGTTGAGACTGGTAAGATTTGTAACTGAAATTCATGGAAACAATTAGCTTCTAGTGATTGTTTAAGATCAATAAGGAAGTCATCAAAAGAATTATATAGGTAGAAACACACGAGTATATTTCGGCTACCTTATGTTTAACTAACATTCAGATTGCTGTTCTACTTTTATTTATCATCTTGGGTGCATCATTCAAAATTCAGATTTCAGATACTAGATATATGTCACTCTGTAATTTGATTTAAAATTATTTTAACTGAACTAGATTCAGAGTGCACATGGTTGAAGGGAAAAGTTACCCAAAATCTTCTAGGAAGTCCATTCTTATTATTGAATGATAAGTGTGAATCATGGATTATTTGCATTATTATAGTGGCAAATTCCATTGTCATATGTTGGCATATGATGCTCTTATTGCAATTACCTGCAATTTCTCAAGCATTTCTTTCTTTCAGCACTGGAATAAGTTTTGTTTAAGTTCTTCCCTATTAAAACAAGATTTACGCGATCTTATTTTATCATCACAAGTGTATGCATATGCCTGTATTATGCCAAATAATGTTGGTTGTAAAAAGGAATTGATGCAGCATTCAGCACAAAGAAGTAAACTTTCTTAAAGAGAGGATTGAATCATTTAATTAGATTTATAGTGTACATGATTGGCGCATATCAAAGATTGAGTAGTTATTTTCTTCAAGGATTATAAAACACTAATAGGTTTAGAGGACCTATTGCCTGTGATCAATGAAGTTATTATTTACAGATAAAGATAAGTTGAGGCATTAGATTATGGACTTCTATGCTTTGCTGGGATATCCAGATATCTTCTATATTATTACCCTGATGAAAGTGATCTTCTTCAGGGTTGTATCATACCAAATAGGAATTTGATAAATGATAATCTAGGACAGACCAAATGCTGTTAAATCATAAGAATTACTACGTTGTTTACATGCCCTAGCTAGGTGAGAGGTATTTCACACAAAGTGTAATTTTTTTGAAATTTGGATAGTATTTTCCCCTTCAATTCAGTCCCTAATGGCAAACTTTTAGAACTCTGGTAACTCTCAGTAGTTTATATGATCTGTTAAAAGTTGTTCTAGTATTCACAAGTTTGTTGAAGCCACTGTCTTTTCCGAATTTCACCCAAAATAGCTTATTGCAGCATTTGGCTGTCCATCATTAGTTTTGTGCAATTACTATCTTTATTTCTTTATTTTTTTCAATTACATGAAAAAGTACCTAAATATGTTTAAATTGGCAAACAGGGGCTGGCGGGTATTCTTACTTGTATGAACCACTTTGGTGGGTAGGCATGATAGCAAGTGAGTATGATCTTTGGTTTTCTATTCTTAATTAGTTCCTTTGGTAACAACATGGTGCCGTCATTTACTTTCTATAATTAGAATTTCATTATTGAATTGTGGCATGCAATAAGATAGTGAAATCAATGGAACATGTGCATTATAATTATTTGGGTTTGTTTGGTTTCTTTTTATGAACTTTGAATTATTACAATCTTTCCCTTTGGTAACAGTGATTGTTGGGGAAGTTGCTAATTTTGCAGCATATGCATTTGCTCCTGCCATTCTAGTAACTCCTCTTGGTGCTCTAAGCATAATCATCAGGCATGACCTTATCACCACCAGACATTTTGATACCCTCTATTTCCTTACCTTGTCCAGCAATTATTAACATAAAAATAGTGTTTCCAGTGCTGTACTTGCACATGTCATTTTACAGGAAAGGTTACATATTTTTGGCATCCTTGGCTGTGCTCTTTGTGTTGTGGGATCGACTACAATTGTGCTTCATGCACCTCAAGAGCGTGAAATTGAGTCTGTGGCAGAAGTCTGGGATCTGGCAACTGAACCAGGTGCTTGCTTTTCTCTTTCTCTAATATGTGTGTACTTTAACTGTAATCCATTGTTAAGAACAATTGTTAAAACTTAGGAGGGGGCTAATATTTGGTTTATATTTCTTCAGCTTTTTTGTTCTATGCAATAACTGTGCTTGTAGCAGCCTTGATACTTGTAATCCATTTTGTCCCTCAATATGGGCAAACACATATTATGGTCTACATCGGCATTTGCTCTCTTGTTGGATCACTCTCGGTATAAGACAAATTTTGCTACTTTAGTCAACATTCTGGAATCTGAAAAGAACTTGTGTTATCTCCTCCCCATTTATTTGCAGGTTATGAGTGTGAAAGCTCTTGGAATTGCTCTAAAGTTGACATTTTCTGGAATGAACCAATTGATTTATCCCCAAACTTGGGTATTCACAGTTATAGTTGTATCATGTGTCGCTACCCAAGTGAATTATCTCAACAAGGTACAACTATGTTCTTTGAGCATGTATATCATTTTTATTAATTAATTTTGTCATGTTTGAAATATTAACTGCTGCATCAGCACACAACTGCTATTAATATTAGAAGTCACTCCAATAACAGCTTGAGCTGCTGTGGAAGTTAACTTGTTTAGCATAATTAGCAAATCGATAAAATTACCAAAACGATACAGATTGATCCCTCTCAAGTCACTAATGTTCTTGTGCCTTGTTCGAATCTTTTTCAGGCTCTTGATACATTTAACACTGCAGTTGTGTCACCCATATACTATGTGATGTTTACATCATTGACCATTCTGGCCAGTGTGATTATGTTCAAGGTAACTGCTTCTATATGACATTTGCCCCTAACTTTGATCTCAAATTCTTGGTACATTAAATCTAACTGTTGAATTGCTCATCTGCTACGCTAGTTTCATGTATAAGGATTTGAGCTGGCGCGATCTAATTCTAGGTTAACTGCTCCTATATGACTGTTGAAATCTTTGTTTCATTTTTGTTTGAAGTTTAGCATTATTATATTGTTGCCATATAGTATACGGCTTTTAACAATACTAATGTGTGTCAATTGGCAGTGAAACTTTAGATTTGCAGTGTCAGCTGGATGTACTTGAATATTGTAGAAGTAGGTTTAAATGAAGGTATTAAAAAACATGTGGCTAGTTTTGTGATTGACCCAATGTATAACTCATATGGGGTATACGGGTCAACAGAGCCACATATGTAACCTATATCTAAAATATAGTAGAATCATTGGAATTGTCTATTCTACTTTGACCTTGACACTCCATAATTTCAAGAGCATTATGCTTCAATCTACACAATCCATATAATATACAAATTCATATGAACAATCTAATAAATTTTCTGAAATGACAGTCAAGGCATATGTAGGTGGTTTGCATAAGCAGACCCCTCCTGAAAATGCATATATGCATTTGAATCACTTTTTGAAACACTGATTGTTGTACAAGTCAATCAACAGGTAGACACTTCAATGATAAAATACCATTCATTTCAGCAATCTTCCAAATTTGTATGGAAGTGTCAAGTGAACATATAGGCAAGTGGTTTAGAAGATGGATGAGTAGGAACCATGATTATTGTTAACTGTACTCCGGACATTCATTTCCACTATACAGGATCAACCATGCTTAAATCATGGTTGATAAGGTGTTATCAGTTTAAATTTATTTGCTTTTGTATCATGTGGGGTATAAGTTTGTTTTAATGTTCTTGACTATGGATTTTCTGACAGGACTGGGATCGACAAAATCCCACACAGATTGTCACAGAGATGTGTGGCTTTGTCACTATTCTTTCCGGGACATTTCTTCTTCACAGGACCAAGGACATGGCAGATGGTTAGTCGTGTCTTGGACTCAAATAAAATGATTTAACTTGGATTCATTGGGTGCGTTTGTTTCACAACCGGCTCCTTTATCTGGCAGGTTCGCATCACTCTGGCCGCCTTTCAAAATACTTCAACAGTGAAGATGATGATACCTCCGGCAACAACGACGGCTATTCCTCCGGAGCCACTCCTCTCAGGTCTCCTGACTCATTTTGGCAGCCATGAGGTGGTAACTTTTGTTTTAGCTCTGTATTTGAGTACCCCTGCGTCATGAATGTTAGTGTACCAAGGGAATGTTGCTTCCTTTTAAATTAGAAAACTGTAAAGATTTTTAGACCACGAAGCACAGTTTGAGACCCTGTAGACGAGAGTGAGAAGAGAGAGCGATTGCTAAAATGGAAAGGGGAAATTACATTTTGTTAAATATGTAATTTAAATACGTTTTCGAGAAAATTAGTTCCTGTGAGACATGACTTTTGAGTTCCAACAGCATTGTTAGTTATGTGGAGTGAGAAGAATTATCCTCGCCCCTTAATCTTTCGAGGATCTTCTTTGATAATAACAGGCACATTATTGGAAGAAATATTGTTGAAACAGAGTATTTTATCTTCCTTAACTGTTTATTGCAGAAGCCAGTCAACCAAAATTAATGAAATCAGAAACTGAAATTAACTTGGTGGGCTCTTAGATCCACTGGTCTTTGTCAATATACTATCATAAAAGGAGAAAAGAAAAGAAAAAAAAAAAAAAGCAAAGAAAGGTGCCATCAGCGTCAGCTGTTGTGGTTGGTAGCTTCATGCCGGCTCTTTTATAATCAAAAATTAAATTTCTAAATAAAACTTTCAAACTTACAGGCGGGGAAATTTTTAAAATAAGTATAAACAGTAAGGTTATTAAAAAATAGGTAAAATTAAAATTTTTTACAAATATAGATGAGAGGTGCTCATATCCGGGATTTAAATCTCGGTTCTTTTTTTTTTAATTTATTTTATTAAATTCCAGGATTTAAATCCCGGATATGATGAATATCCGGGATTTAAATCCCGGATAAATTTTTTTACAAAATAAAACTTAAGCATGAAAAAAGCAATAAGGTGTTCAAAAAATAAAAAAAAAAATACCGGGATTTAAATTTTTTTACAAAATAAAACTTAAGCATGAAAAAATTAAATCCCGATATTTTTTTTTAAATTTTTTGAACATATTACTTTTTTCATGCTTAAGTTTTATTTTGTAAAAAAATTTAAATCCCGATATTTTTTTTTTAATTTTTTGAACACCTTATTGTTTTTTTCATGCTTAAGTTTTATTTTGTAAAAAAAATTATCCGGGATTTAAATCCCGGATATTCATCATATCCGGGATTTAAATCCCGGAATTTAATAAAATAAATTAAAAAAAAAAGAATCGGGATTTAAATCCCGGATATGACCACCTCTCACCTATATTTATAAAAAATTTTAATTTTACCTATTTTTTAATAACTTTACTGTTTATATCTATTTTAAAAAATTTCCCCTTACAGGCATACTATTTAGGCTAATTTTTTAATATATTATTATTATTATAATAATTATTATAAGATACGAAGAAAAAGAGAAAATGAAGCGAAGAAATTTTTATTAATTAATTAATTAATTAATGGATGAAAAGGACCTGGAGCTGGGGATGGGCATCTTTCGCCCTCTTTGCTTGTGACCAACTGGAACAAAGCAGCGAAGAAGAGCGGCGATGTCGCGATCTCTGTGCTGGTTTTTGCTTCTCCTATCTCTTCCGGCGTCGAACATAGGGGCGGCGGTGGCGGAGGCAGCAAGCTGCCCCCTGGATCTGAACTATGTCTCAACCTTCCCCTGGGACGACACCGCTTGCCTCCCCGCCCTCGCCTCCATCAACCTCACCGACTGCCGCCAAACCCTCCAAAGCCTCTTCGGCATGGGGTCGGCGCAGCGCCTCCACGACACCGGCTTCTTCCGACTCCCCGACGATTCCACCGCCTCTGCCTGCCTCTCCGACTTCCAGTCTAACATCTCCGCCGCCCGCCCCTCCCTCTCGCCCTCAATCGTCTCCGCCTGCTTCCCCAATCCCAACCAATTCGTCTCCACCTGCGCCGGCGTCTACACCCTCCGGGACTGGGACGCCCGTGTCGGCAGCTCCTCCGCCCTGAACGCCACCTGCGATGGCGACCTCACCGACAACGTTCGATGCAACGCATGCCTCAGGGAAGGCATCAACGTCACCTCCACCCTCACCGCCCACAACGAAAATACCTCTAGCATCAACCTCTGCTTCCCCCTCACCATCCTCTACGCTTCCGGCGTCGTCAATCAGCTCGGCCCCAAGGATCCCCGCGCGGCCTATTGCATCTTCGGCCTCGCCCTCTCCTCCCGTCATAAATCCCACTCTGCCGCAATTTTTGGCTCCGTCTTTGGGGCTCTCGGCATCCTCCTCGTCGCCTGCGCCGTCGTGTTCATCTTGTGCCGATCCCGCTTGAAGAAGAGGCAAAGCAGCGCCTCCACGGTGACGGAGAGGAGCTCGAGATCGTATCCGCGGCCCAATACCGGCTCGATCTGGTTCGACATCAAGGAGCTACAAAAGGCCACTGCTGGTTTCTCGCAGGGCAACTTCATCGGCCGAGGCGGATTCGGCGTCGTCTACAAAGGCACCCTTTCCGACGGCACCTTGGTCGCAGTAAAGAAAGTGCTGCAGCCGGACGTGGACGGTGGCGACGAGGAGTTCCGCAACGAGGTAGAGATAATCAGCCATCTCCGGCACCGAAATTTGGTCCCTTTGAGAGGATGCTGCATCTCTCAATACATCGACGCCGAGGAAGGAAATCAGAGGTACTTGGTCTACGATTACATGGCCAACGGAAGCGTCAAGGACCACATCTTTGACAAGTCCGGCGGGATGAGGAAGCCCCTGACGTGGCCGCAGAGGAAGAGCATCATACTCGATGTGGCCAAGGGGCTCGTGTACCTCCACTACGGGGTAAAGCCGGCGATCTACCACCGCGACATCAAGGCCAGCAACATATTGTTGGACGACGAGATGAGGGCGCTAGTGGCCGACTTCGGAGTGGCGAAGGAGAGCATGGAAGGGCAATCCCACCTCACCACCAGGGTTGCCGGCACCCATGGCTACCTTGCGCCTGAGTACGCGCTCTACGGACAGCTGACGGAGAAGAGCGACGTCTATAGCTTCGGCGTCCTCCTGCTCGAGATCATGAGCGGTCGCCATGCCTTGGACATGAGAGCGCCGGCGAATATGGTGCTGATCACAGATTGGGCGTGGACTTTGATCAAAGAGGGAAGAACAGAGGAGGTGTTCGACGAGACGTTGACTAGGAGCGAGAACGACGACGGCAGGCCGCCGCAGTTGCCGAAGGGGGTGATGGAGAGGTTCGTGATGGTTGGCGTATTGTGCTCGCACGTGATAGTGGCGGTCCGCCCGACGATATTGGCAGCGCTGAAGATGCTGGAGGGGAACGTGAGCGTGCCGGAGATTCCGGACCGGCCGCCGGCGATCGGGATCGGCTCCGTTTACGGCGATGGGAATACCTTCGCAGCTTCGCCGGCCGTGAATAGGCCTTCTCAGGACGCCGGTGGCATGCTCAGGTAGCTCAAATTGTACTCCACAAGCAACACCTTTCTTCAGGGTCCAAAAATGAAGAACATTTCTTTTAGCATCACAATTTTCAAGGGGATATTTGCAAAAGATTAACACTTAATAGGGGTAATATGAAATTTTATTGGGAAAACAAATTAAAACTAAAGCTGACAATTTGGATTTGGTCGGTATCTCCTATCAAATAATTTAAATATGTTAGGTTGGAATTGTTCAATTTTGAGTCAAAAAAAAATATCATTTAAAATATTTTTGAAGACATTAAAGAATTTTAATTTATTTTTATTAAAGTTATTTTTGTTTGTTATAGTAATTATGAAATTATAATACTTAGAAATTATAGTTGCTATAATTATAATTTCTTAATAAAATATCCCACAGAATAATAATAATAAAAATAATATTAAAGGATAGTTGTGAGAGCATTCATAATGCATTCATATTATAACACCCGTTATTTCATAAAAAAAATGAGGTCCATTGCATATACTTGGTATAACAATTTATTTCTTTCATCCACATTCCTTTTAATGTTAATATTCATTATTCATGGGTTCCACCGTCTACTCAATTATCTTAAAATTATATCATATTAAATAAATATATTTAAAATATTATTATTTTTTAATAAAATCTTACTTTTAAAAAGTATTTTCACTATTTTTCAAAAAAAAATAAATATATTTATTAAATAAAATAAAATTTTCTATTATTAATTAATTTTTTTTTTTTAATAAATAAAATAAAAAAAACACGTGGGGTGGGCAGTTGGCCCACCCAACCGCCCACCCACGTTACTTGAACGCGTTCAAGCGGATACACCCCTCCATAAGGCTAATTAACACCAATTAATAGTGGAATAACGAGCGTTACAAATGCTATGATAAGTGGAACTTTTTTTACCTAAAAAAATTAAACTGGAGTACCCTTTAATGATTTTAAAAAATAAAAATTCTTTTATTATTACTATTATTATTTAAAATTTGTTTTACGTCGCATTGCAATTGTTCATCTGTCACTAGTCAGATTTTGAAGCCAATAATTCATTGAAATTTTCAATAATATGTGAACTATAATTTGACACATCCTCATTCAATATTTCAATTTCACTCTCTTGATTTGTTCCCAAGAAATGACAAAGAATATTCAAACAATTTCACATTTTCAACTATTATATATTTTTTTTCCACTTTCTAAATATTTAAAATAAAAAGGATCAAGTTGCCTTTTGCCTTCTTGGGTCAGCCGACCAATCCGGTTGAGATTCATAGCTGACTTTTTGGCATCCGAGTCAACAATACAAATCAGAGTTTGACTTTTCGATTTGTTCAGTAGTAACATTCATTGAATCCAAAGAAGAGATTAAACATTCACACCTAATTCATTTTATTATCATAAGAATTTTCATAACATTGCTGTGGCAGTTGCTGTTTTTTGCCAAGAGGAAACAAACAGTCTTTCTTTTTTTTTTTTATGATTTTAAACTATCATTAGATCAAGAGCATCTTCCAAAAACAAGGAGTGATTTTCGAGTTCCAACACAGGGATCCCCTCCAAACATCTCATCAGTTACAAGAATGGTGCACTCTTGCTTACCAAGACAAGCCTGTCAAAATATAATTTTTTTTAAGAAAAAAAAATGAAATTCTAAAAACAAAGAAGAGAGAACAATGCATTAAAATTGCGAGTTAGCTCACCTTCTTAATGATAGCTTCAGATTCCGGAGCATGGCAATTGCCTATGTTGGGATAAGCTAAACACTCTCCGAGAGGAGTCCCATAACTCGCAAACTCTATCATCGAGATGTTTCTCCCTTGTGGACATTGAAGTAGTGCATATGGATCCTTGTTCTTTGAAAGTACTGATGGATAATGCAATTCAGACACATGGCCGCAAACGCGAAAGATGGACATGGTTTCGACTCCAATAGAGCGAGGATCGCCACCGAGTTCCTCGAAAAGAACAAGGAGGTTGGCCGAAGGTTTAAGAAAAGATCGAGGAATATGATACCTGAAAGTAAGTAGAACATGAGCAATGTTGGTTTTAGGATTGAGTTTAGATAGTGTTTTTGCTTACAATGCTTGTGTTGGGTCTCCACTTGGAGCTTTAAAAGATGCCCAATATCTTCCAATGCTTTCCCCATTGATCCAAACCTCTCCTTTACCCATATTTTCAAGGTTGAGCACCACTGGATCATCGCCTTTGGGAGCATCAAATCTCGTCTACACGAAAGATTTATGTGTTGGCACATGACAATGAAGCATGGAGAATGCTAAAGTTGATCGACTAACCACATATCTATGATGAACATGGTATTATTACCTTGTACCACATCAAGGGTTTGTTTGTATAACCTTGTAAAGATTTCCATTCTGCTGTTTCTGAACCTTGTTCAGAGAAGATGAGCATACTTTCTCCTGTTAAACCCACCTGTATTTGTTCTTGTCAATTTCTTCACGAACTCGAGCTTTTATGTAAAAGGAAAACCCCAAGTTGTCATTGTTTCTTTTGTAGACATAACATACCTTGTAGTGCCATAGCCAATTTCTTAAATCTCTTAGCGAACCACCCGAACCTTGAATTCTCACACGTCGAAGTCCCGCAACTCTCCTCTCAAGATAGGGTCCTGAATCCTTCAAACCAATTGTTGAAAATCATTCATAACTCTGGAGTAACAAGTTAACTATTAGTAATAGTTGAGACTCGTGGTTTGTTTGTAAACTTGTATTGAATGTTTCATGTTCCAAATAGTTTGCTCAAAGCATGAGCACTACTAACTTATCGACTGTGGAAATCAGTATCTTCTGTAGCAATGAGAAGTTTAGATCATTGTATCTCTTGCTAATTGGTAATTAGTATCGAGTGCATTGTCCTCACCGGAAGCCCAACCATAACACTGAGCAATGAGATATCATTCCATCCTTCCCTAAATTCTATGGGTTGCTCAAAATTTGGTAGTGCTCCATCATGATCACCATGAACAGTCCCTGCTCATAAACAAAGGCCTTAGTTTTATGCTTATCATCAGCTTCAGCAAATGCTCAAGCAGTATATATAACTTACCTACAAGTTTACCATTTATGAATACATGTAGTACATGCGCGCGAGAACCGACATGAAGAGTTTGTGGACCATCATGTTGGGAATGGTTATAGCTGCAGTGATGTGGTAAAGATTCAGCTGAAGTGATTCAAGTCGACGAATAGATTGATCAAGTATGTATTGCAGTACCTTATGGTGTACCAGAGATAATCTGTGGCATCTTTTATCAATGACATTTGCTCTTTTAGTTCTTTTGCAGTGAATGAAGACTTGTTCTGGCTAATCACTTCATCTGCAAATGCTTGCCATTGCTGATCTTGACTGAGATACTGAATCGGTGTCGCAGACCGTTCACGGGTTTGAGCACTCACCTAACAATCAAACCAATTTTAGAGCTCACCTTTGCTGTATGACTGAAACATAGATCACCTTTGCTGTATCGAAGGCAACATCCTTGCAATTTGGTAAGACATTGATTGATCTGGCCGATAAGTCATACGTAGCCCCGCGAAAATGAAGAGTCGCTGAATCGTGTTTATCGTAATTGACAAGAAAGGCAACACATTGTCCTGAATTGGTTTGAAAGACATGTGCCTATGCAGAAGTTGGGCACTTAAATTCCATTAGGATCCAGAGCATGGAACAAAGAAACCTTTTGTTATGTTTTTTCCTAGAGAATTAAGCCTTAACCTCTTGTTGCTGACCAAGGGAAGAGTTTGAGTACACTCCCCAAAGTAATGCATCCTCTGATTGCTTGATCACAGCATGAAGATCCCTAAGGTGCCCCCATGTAGGCTTCCATATTAAACCTACACGAACACAAAAAAGCTTATGTTTCGTCTCGAAGGAACTGATCATGACAAAACTATTTTCGTTGAGATACCATATTCATCGAGAGGAGCTTGATCATAATAAGCTGTTGTGACATATGAGGAGGCAGATTTTCCAAAGTTTGTTCCTCCGTGATACTACATTCGATCGGGTTTGAAGGACATAACTTAGAACATATACCAAATTGTGAGGAACCATAAGAAAGAAAGCTACCATGTAGTAGTTCACAAAGCTTCCATTCTTTTTGGCAATAAAGAGTGCAACTGCAAAAGCGATATCTTGAGCTGACCTCGGTCTTGGATTTTTTCCATAAACTTGATACCTATAAAATTGCAATTTCTAAATTCACTTGAGACAAAAACTTAAGTAGGTGTATCGAGAATTCGATCACATACTTGAAGGTCCAATTTTCAGTCCATATTGCTGGTTTTTTGGGGGAATTAGGCCCTGCAAAAGTCAATCCGCAGTTCAACCCATTGCAAGCGTTGATCTGTACAAACAACAACAACAAATTCTTCAAGTGATTTCTAGAGATACATATGAACATTGCCTTAAAGAGACAAGAGAGATCGACCACCGGATCAGGAGCATCGTCTTGCTTGCACATCATCCAGGGAACACCAGTTTGAAGGCCTACCGCCATTGATGCAGTCCAGTTGACGTACAGAGGTCCCTTTTCATGGAATGCAGCCTCAACTGTTTTGTATTCATTTTCAATCTACATAAGCAAGAACACAAACTAGTAAGTGAGTGTCATATGAAATACAAGCACTGAAGGATCACATTACCTGGGAAATTATGATCGGGCCACCTTGAGAGGCAAACAACTTCTCAGATTTCATTAGATCGACTATCTTCGTCACATACTTTCGCATGTGGAACTGCATATGGCAAAGCAAAGTTAAGGTTCATTCAGAGAGCAGAGGATACTGATCAAGAACACCTACCTTGAAAGGTTCATTATCAGACCTGAAGACAATGTCAGGAACATCATGCAACCAAAATGGCAATCCTCTGCACAATTGAATCGAAAACAAAAGGCATCAGGATGATAAAGAACACTCTCAAGTGTTCATTCTTCTTAATGTTGAAGCATTTTATATATACCCGTAACTCCATTCCGCTTGGATAAAAGGCCCGATTCGAAGGCTCACATAGAGGCCTTGAGATTGAACTTCCTTGATGAATCTCACAAGGTCGAATCGTCCACTGAAGTTATACTGAAAATCCACAAATAATTGTGTGTCTAGGAATTAAGGAACACATGGACTTACTACATCAATGGATTGAAGAAGACTTGCCTGTCCTTGTACAGGTTCATGCACATTCCAAAATACACAAGTTTGTATCACATCTAGCCCTCCTTCCTTTGCTTTCGCAATGAGAGATGGCCACATCTGTCAAATATATACAAAAAAAGGCATGAAAAAGATTTACCATAAACATTTTCTACTAGTGCACATTAATAAATAATTATATTATATTAAGCAAACGTTGATCTCCAGGAGTAAATTGAACAATCTTTCCAGAAAAAAAATCTATATCTTCCAGCTCAATCAATCTATCTATAAATCAAAAACCAATCCTATCTAGCCAGTTGACTTATAATAAACAAAAGATATAATTAATTGAAGGATTTGTTTACCTGAGGGGTGCTTCGAGGGTAATGGATGGAACCTGAGAAGAGCAGCCTACGAGTTCCATTGATGATCAAAGATCTTCCGTCGTAGGTTACTCCAGCGTTTCCTTCTGCTGCAGTAGCTATCATCCATGTCGATACCAGGAAGAATAAGAAGAAAAACACCTTCTTCAGAGCAGCCAACATCTCTGATTTCTCTCTATCTGCAAAACTATGTTTTAATCTCGCAAAAAGAAAGATGGTGTGAAGAAGTGAAGATATATATACATAAATTCATATGGAAGCACACGACTGGAGAGGCAATAATGATTAATATTTTACTAGATGAAAATTAAGGAAATGTAGTAAATGCCCGTGAGGAATTTATGGATAGATTGTGTGTTATTTTGATCGTGAGGATGATCACACGGTTTGACAGCAATTTATTTTACTTAATTGTTGTTAAAACTACTGTTTAATCCATAGGTATTTTTTTTTGTAGAAATATAAAATAAATTTTTGGAAATTATTTCATCTGTTGATGCATAAAATTAAGTAATTCAATCTTATAAAGAAATTAATATAATTTATTTTTTTTAGATGCTTCATTTACAGCTTCACTAATTTAAATGATTAATTTTAAATTTTGAAAGATTTTCTAACAATAAACTTATAAAATCAATGAGCTAGCAATAATTACCTTTTTTTGTATTTTATTAGAGAATAAATTTTATATATAAAAAAAATAAGATTATTACTTTCTTTAAAATTCATTTAATTAATGGGAATGAAAGCAAAGGAGTAAAGAATTATGATGGAATGAAAGTCGTCCGTGATTTACCTCTTTCGTATTGGTCATGGACGGATTGATGAAGACGTTGAGGATGAGTGTATTCATCTTTTTACAATTATGATCATTTTTAAAATATCCTACTAAATTTTATTAATGTTAAAACACTTTTATAATTTTTATTTATTAGTAAAATATGTCATACAAAATCAAATGCCTATTTTATCAATTTTAAATTATCGCATTAATTGCTTAGTAAAAAGATAGTTTGGAAACAAAATAAAAATTTTAAAGGACGTTTAGTTTTGACATTAATAAGATCAAAATATTAAATGTTAAGAGATATTTTAAAAATAACCCTTTTTTTTAAAAAAAAAATTGTTTAAGAAAAAGTCAAAAATATTCTATTCAAACACAAAAATATATAGAATTTTATATCATTTCAACTGTACTCAATATTTTCCTGTAAAATTGTTGTCTGACCCAATTACAAAAAGAATTTAAAAATGAAATATTGAGAATTTTTAAGAAAAAGCAAACACAATTTAGAACTCTGTTGGATATGGTAAAACTGCTTTCATCCAAACTGGGAAGTGTCGTAGAAATTTGTTCAACAATTTGATGTTCTTCATGATCAAACAATACAATATCTTACACTACTTGTAACATTAAAGAAGAAATACTCGTGAATTTGCACAATGTCTTCATTCTTGCCAGTAAACCAACTACTTCGATGAAAGATCTCTAGAATTTAGACAGCAACAGGTGGTTTGAGCAGAGCCATGGCTTCTTTTATTTTCTTCATTGCTGCTTGCAATGTTGACAGAGATGCAGCATAAGAAATCCGAATGCATTTATCATCTCCAAATGCATCTCCTGGAACAAGTGCAACCTGCCAATACATAAGCAATTATGTTAGACGACGATGATGAAAAGAAGACTCATATCACAATAACACATTATAACAGTTAACTCGCCTGGGCCTTGTCCAAAAGGAACCGGCAAAGGGATTCGGAGTCTTCAATGTTTCCAAAACCTTCAACCTCAGATCCATAATAGGAGCTAAAATCAATGAACAGATAGAAAGCACCCTGTTGTAGGAGAATATTTGTCATATTCAAGAGAAGTAAATTGTTTTTTATTTAAAGTGCAAAAACTAAAAAGAAAGGGGAGAAAAAAAAAACCTGGGGCTCTGATATTTTCACACCGTCCAGTTCTCTAAAGCTTTTAACTAAGAAATCACGTCTTTCCTGGAATGCTTTCACCATTACTGAAACTGCTTCACCGCCGGCATATCCCAAGCCTAGAGCTGCAAGGCCAGCTTTCTGAGATATGCTGCTAGCACCAGAAGTAGACTGCAATCCCATTGCATTTAGGAGTAATCAAACATGACTGCTGACGAAAACTAAGGAAACTATCACTACTCGACTGAGTTGAAATAAGAAGTTTAACGGGAAAATGGTCCTCCATTTTCTACCGAAATGGTCTAGAATAATTTGGGAGCCTTTGTTTATGTTTTAGCAAAGATATCTATTTCATAACACATTACAGTACATGATATCCATTTCATTCTTGAATCCAATAAATTTTCATTTACTCTAACTCATAGACATATTGTCTCCTAGGATGAAGGTAACTGCATATATGTCAAACATTTACAGCTATGTGCAGATAAGCATATAATAAATCACATATTACATAAGCTATAAGACAAGGTTTTTTATTCTTTATTAGCTATATATGGGGTAAAAAATGACCATGCAACAACAACAGACAATCTAATGATAATTATTGAAAAAGTATTCTATCAGGGAGTCTTAGACCTATCGAGAAAATGAAGAATTACCTGGCTTTGAATCTTTCCACAAGCTGCTAAAAAGTGTTTAGGACAGGCAAGGTACCCAAGTCGCCAACCAGTCATTGCAAAGGCCTAAAATTTAACAACAATCAAACAAAACATGAAAACAAGAACTACTTTTTCATTGCTTGCAAGCATTAGTGTCTTATTTAGTAAATAATGAACAAAATAGAATGAACACTGAGAATTAAAGTAAATCCAGTTGTAACCGAAATTATTCTGTAAAACACTGGTGAATAATTGAAATTTATGAACCTACAAATAAGATCAGAACAGTGAAACTAATAGATGCAGCAATAAAAACATTGGAGACTGGTTCCAACTTTAATTTTCATATATTTGTCAGTATAGCACTATTAGTTGCTAAAATCTAGAAAAATTAACACAAGGGTAATAAAACTAACTAATTACCTTAGAAAATCCATTTACAGTTAGAGTTCTTTCCCACATTCCAGGTAATGAAGCAAAGCTTGTATGTTTGGCTGGTGGATATATTATATGTTCATATATCTCATCTGATAACACCTGAAAGACACACAGATATCTAATGTCCTGAACATCTTCGATTTGAAGCATGTATTATGTCCTGACAAATAGACTTTGTGTTCAGAAAGCTAACCAGAAGTCTTGGATGTTTCTTGACTATATCAGCAATCTCCTCGAGCAGTTTCCTTGGATAAACCGAACCAGTAGGATTGGATGGTGAACAAAGTATAAGCAGCCTTGAGTTCTCATTAATTCTTGAAGCAAGCAAGTCAGGACTTAGAAGAAAGTTATCTGATATGTTTGTTGGAACAATTACTGGAGCTGCATCAGCCAACCTAGCCATCTCAGGATAGCTCACCCAATATGGTGCTGGGATCAAAACCTACAGAAGGAGATTAGTGCATTTCCATGTAAGATACCAGGCATAGTGGCAACTTCTAATCATTGCAGGATAAGCAGGTACCCAAGCCAATACAAATGGGTTGGGTAATTACAAGTGCCCAACAGAACGCATTCTGCTGCCATCACTAGATGTTAGGCACAACAACAAGCTAGAATCATATCAGGATCGAGGAACTAACACAGTGCTGGAAATGAAACTGACAAGGAAAGTCTGTTTATTTTCACACAAAATATCAAACACCTTATGGGTGGAGCGCCTTAGTCAATACTCTAATGCAAGTTATGCAACCGACCATCTTTCCCCAACTATGAAGATTGACTATATCTGAGCTGATGGTTTCCAGCCATAGATACTAGCACAGGAATGTTCTATACATGGAATCTGCAAGGCTAATGTGCCAAGTTCACAATCTTTAGATGTGTAAGCAGTTAATTTGCATAGTTCAAATGAAACACATACCATAATTTTCTGATCCTGATAAACGCTTTCACCAAGCAACCTCAATAACATTTTGATGAATGTAAACAAACGATCATGATTTTTGCAGTTAAAATACACACACAATCCTATAACAAGGACAATTCGATTTGTGTAGATAATATTGTATTATCCAACTAAAAGTATAATCGTGGAATCAAAGGAAAGTTTATATGTACTAAATATAGTGAATGAATAAATAACAAAAGAAAATTGATAAATTTTACCTCGTCACCTGGTGAACAAACTGCAAGCACTGCTTGCATAATAGATTGCTTTGCTCCATTGCTAACCAAGATTTGGTCAGGTGAATAAGACAAGCCATTCTCCTCTGTCATCGTAAACAGAACGTAGCAGTAATTTGGCAGTCTAAAACTGCAAAAAGTCATAAATTTGATTTCCAATTCACTGACCTAGAAGCTTATGACAAATCGCCTTCCTAAGTTCCAAAGTCCCAGCATTTGGAGTATACCTCGTATGCCCTTCTCGAATCGCAGTGATCCCAGCCTACACAGGGGTTATTCAATCAGAAAGAGTTGCGCGTATGAAAGATAAGTAAGCGGACGACGAGATTCACCTCCGCAATAGCAGCGGGGGTGTCAAAATCAGGCTCTCCGGCAGCCAGCCGGATGACGGGCACACCAGCCTGAACGAGGGCAGTAGCATGGTCGGTGATGGCCATAGTCTTTGAAGGCTTCACCGAGCTCACCCTCGGATTGATTGAGACATCGACAGGCGTCGTCAGATCAGCAGATGGCTCCAACGTCGCCCTCGTTTCCATCGAATGATAAAGCCTTTTCCTGCCCAACAGTCCCACCATCAAACCCTACTCAAATTCTCTGTAAACAAGCATAACTTACCTGGAGAAAGGCAAGAACTTTAGTGTCGATTTCGAGTTCCGAAGAGATCGGAGGGAAATGAGAGACGGGGAGGAAAAGGAAGAACGGCGGTGGCAGAGAGGGGATTGCATCGACGACGGCTGAGTGTTCCGGGATTATGCATCAATAGGTTTAAAGGAAAATTCTTCGAGGCTTCCTCCACAAACCAACGTTCTATTTTTTTTCTAGGAATTTATTTTGATATTAATCTAAATTTAAGGAAAACTTTAAAATACATATATAATTTTCCAATATTAAAAAGATCGGCAACCATTCTTCCAAACTGACACGTTCACGTTCACGTTCACTGAGAAGTATACAAAATGAATGATTCTTTCATGCTACAAATCAGAAATACTTAATTCCCCATAATTTAATCAAACACATCTTTGATTCTTTCATTGAATGGATCGATTGATCAGGAGCTACTTGATCATCAAACGTTCTGCGTGACGCCGGTGGCCGGCTGGTGCTGGGCGGCGTGCGTCGTGTCGTCGTTGTACCAGCCGTGGCGCGTAGAGTCGTACCTCTCGCCGTCGCCCCACAAGGCGTAGGCCTCCTCGCCGTGCACTGCGTCGTCTCCGATAAGGAGTTGCTCCTCCGACATTCGCAGCGGGACGAGGAGGTTGATGACGAGGCAGATGATGGTGGTGACGACGAGGTTCCAGCCGATGATGAAGAGGCCGCCGACGATCTGCTTGAGGAACTGGACACCGCCGACGCCGCCGTAGACAGCGCCGCGGGAGTTGGTGACGGGGAGGAAGAGGGAGCAGAGAGTGGGCTCCGCGAACAGGCCGGTGGTGAGGCCGCCGAGCAGGCCGGCGACGGCGTGGGTGTGGAAGACGCCGAGGGTGTCGTCGACTTGCTGCAGGATGCGGGAGCGCTTGTGGACGATCATCATGGTGAACCAGGGGATGCTGCCGGATAAGATCCCCATCACGATCGCCGCCCACCCTTGCACCAACCCTGTTCACGATCACCAGTCTCCTCCATTAATCAGCAGCCGATCCAAAAATGCAGAATCGATCAACCGCTTCTAATTTGCTAAAATAAATGGATTTTGATCCCGAACTCCTCTGTTCTTACTCCCTTTTTTCGGTTCTCTATCAATAAAATCACCTCTAATTTACTAAAAACTTGAGATGCTAACAAATTCGTCCATTATTAATTAGAAGCAGATCCAAAAAATACACGGTGCATTGGAGCCTCATATTCCCAACCATAAAAGCAATCGCTTCCATGTTCCGATTATCATACATGCTCTATCATGTGAATCCAGACTCAAAAGTAAATCTTTTTCAATAAACTTTAACAAAACTTCATTGAAATTTTCGTGGTGTAGAAACTACGCAACGAGTCCTTCGAAACAGGATCTTGATTTTTTTTTTTAAAAAAAAACATTTTTGAATAGAACAGCTCACGAGTGAAGTTATTGGTAGATTTAAATTTTTTTAGACATTTTCCTCATTAAAAAAACGTTTTTGTCTTTCTTTTTCAGTGTAGAACAGGTGGTTGCTTGCCGGATGATCCAAAAAGCAAGCAAAGACTTTGACTTTGAGCGAAGCACTTAAGCGATTGCGCATTAAACGACGCAAATGCGACGATAAAAAGATTAAAAGACAAAAAAGAAAGAGCCACAAAGTCTCGAGGAATCACACGAGTCAGATTCCCCGTCAATCTTTGCTGCCATATGCATTCATTTGATCGGATTTTCCTCGTCTTGAAAGATTCATTTTAATTTAATTCTATTGATGTTGAAATATTTTAGTTGAGATTATCTTCTTCTTCTTTACTAGTAACAATCGCAAAATTAAGGTGATGAAATTGCCAAAAAATAGTATACATACCGGCGCCGGGAGTGATGCAGACGAGGCCGGTGATCATGCCCTGCACCGCGCCGATCACCGACGGCTTCTTGAAGAAGATGACGTCGAGGCAGGTCCAGACGAGGAGGCTGGTGGCGGCGCAGATGTTGGTGTTGAGCACCGCCACCGACGAGTCGATGTTGGCCGAGTAAGGATCGCCGCCGTTGAACCCCGCCCACCCCATCCACAGGAGTCCGGCTCCGGCGAGCATCAGCAGCACGTTGTTTGGGGGAAATCTCTCCCTGTCCTTCGTCGACCTCGGCCCAACCTGCGACGACGCAATTGAAAAAAGGGCGATCGTTAATTAAGAACCTTCGATTGGGAACAGAGGACTAAATTAAAGCTCCATGCTTACCCAATAAGCGGAGGTGAAGCCGGCGATGCCGGATGAGAGGTGGATGACGTAGCCGCCGGAGTAGTCGATGACGCCCCACTGGAAGAGGAAGCCTCCGCCCCAGAGGGAGAAGGCGCCGACGGTGTAGGAGAAGGTGAGCCAGAGGGGGACGAAGAGCATCCAGGCGATGATGTTCATACGGCCGAGGAGGGAGCCGGCGAGGAGGATGAGGGTGATGGCGGCGAAGACGCACTGGAAGTAGACCATGGAAGCCATGGGGTAGAAAGGGGTACTCATGCCCGTCTCCAAGGTGCCGTCCTTGTAGTAGTGGGCGGTGGCCGGCAGCTCCGCCTGCTTGATGAGGAACTTCTGGCCGAGCGCCGGCTTGGCCTTGCCCCACAGAGGGAGGAGCTTGTCGCCGAAGGACATGTTGTAGGCCCAGATGACCCAGCAAAGCCACACGGCGGCGAAGGCGTAGAGCGCCATGAAGGCAGAGTTGACCGCCCACTTCTTCTTCACGATGCTGCCGTAGAGGATGACCAGCCCGGGGACGGACTGCAGCCCGACCAGCGTCGCCGCCACCATCTGCCATGCGTTGTCGCCTTTGTTCAGCCAGTCCGCCACCGCCGCCGACGTGTTGCCTTGGTACGCCACCGGCACTGACATCGTCGCTGCCGTAGTCAACTAACAACCACTAAATATATACAGAACTAAGAATAGAATTGAGTGAAAGCGGAGATTCTCCCTCCTTTCGCAGTTTGCTACCGTATTTATAGAGAGAGAGGGAGAAGATTCAGCCAGCCAGAAAAGACAGGGACATGGAGATGGAATCAGCCATCCATTATTCCGAATACTAATAATAATAATAATAATAATAATAATAATAATTATTATTATTATTATTATTATTATATATACCGTCTCGTTATACTACCCCTCCGCGCGCCTCGTGTGCGCACCGTTAGAGGATGCGACCACGTGGGGGCCACCCATATTGCCATGTCGTTGCTCTTCACGAGAACCCATTATTTATTTTATCATGTTCATCCCGCGCGCATAAATTAAAAAAAATTATTTTAATTTTCTTTTTACTAATACTATAACACAATTCATGAATTAAAAACAAAATCTTAAAATTATAAGTCAAAACGTTGATCCTATCGAGCAGTCAGGCATGGATATCAGGAAGTCTATGATTTAGAAGAAGAAGTGCCATAATTAGAATTTTTAATTAAAAAAAATAATTTTTAAAAACTAAATATTAATGTAGATAGATTTTCATCATCAAAAATTTAAGGGTGCATTTAATTTATGCATTTTTAGCAAATAAGTATTTTTTTAAAAATAGAAAATAATTTTTGGACATTTTTTATTTTTCTAAAAAATACTATCTATTTTTCTAGAAAGCATATGTGAAAAATACAAACCAAACATTATTTTTTAGAAAATATGTATTTTTTAGAAAATGAAAAAAAAATGCGCAAATCAAACACCCCTAAAATGTAAATCCGCTAAATTAACGGTACTTCTAGTACCGACCCCACAGATATGTGGAACCAAACACTCCTAAATTTTGAATTTAAAGAGGTTGAAATGAACTTAAATTTGAAAATTTCAACCGTAACTCTTGATTTTAATTAAAATAATGATCTGCTGATCTACAAAATTTATCTATGACTCAAAGTCAAAAAATTATATGTGATCTCACTTCTCATAATATTTAGCATTCTTACTGTTGGTGCAACATCCCTCAGGTCAAGGTTGACCTGGTTGACCAAGCTTGAGTCTTGGTTTGAGTTTCGATGTTTGACAATGCAAGGTTGATTGAAGAAGAGTCAAGTAGGTCAAGGATGACCGGATACTTGACTGGGAAGTCCTAGTGAGTGAAGCTAGGCAGGAGGAAAATCCTGGTGAGTGAAGCCAGGTGAGAGACCTAGTGAGTAAAGCTAGGCAATTGGGAAAGTCCTGGTGAGTGAAGCCAGGTGAAAGACCTAGTGAGTGAAGCTAGGCAATTGGGAAAGTCCTGGTGAGTGAAGCCAGGCAAGAGAAATCCAAATGGGTCAAGGTTGACCAGACATTTGGTGAGAATCCAAGTAGGTCAAAGGGATTGACCGGATACTTGGCACGAGAAAGAAAAGTCCAAGTAGGTCAGAGGGACTGACCGGATACTTGGCAAGAAGAGAAAAGTCCAAGTGGGTCAAAGGGATTGACCAGACACTTGGTGAGAGAGTCCTAGCCGGTCAAGGGTGACCGGATGCTAGGTCTTATGTACCAACAAGTCATGGTTGACTAGATGTTGGTTTAGGGGGCTTTAGACTTGGTTTTGGACAAAAACCAAGGTTTGGATTGATCCGTGGATTGATCCAGCAGGTTTGGATTGATCCGTGGATCGATCCAGCAGATCTGGATCGATCAGTGGATCGATCCAGAAGATCCGGATCGATCCGCCGATCGATCCGGTGAGTCCCCGCGAACAGAACCCCTCTGGATCGATCCGTGGATCGATCCAGAGGTCCCAATCGATCAGTGGATCGATTGGGACGCTGCTGCTTCGCGCGATAAGCGCTGGATCGATCCAGGCATGTTTCCAGAGCACAGAGGCGCTCTGGATCGATCCGTGGATCGATCCAAAGCCTCCCCGATCGATTGGGAGCAATCCAATCGATTGGGATTCGACCGTTGGCGTCGTTTATAGCTGTTGGCGTGCGATTCCTTCAGGATCTCTTCACCGATTCAACTCAGATCTTCACCAGCTCCTCCACAGCTCTCTCCAAGCTCGAGATCACCAGTTCTTGAAGGATCTTGGAAGTTCCCCAAGTTAAGAGGCGGATCTATTGCAAGAGGAAAAAGTTAGGGTTAAGGTTTTTATTGCATATCTTGTAAGCTTTTGCTTATCTTGTATTTCCCTTTCTTCTTCTTGTATTGAGAGGGTTGTCGGGCTTCTCCGCCTTTGGTAGTTACCATAAAGGAGTGTTATTCATAGTGGAGGGTGTGTGTGTTGGTGTGGATCCTTGGATTAGTCACCTCTTGTGAGGTGGATACCAAGTAAACCAATCGTGTTAGCGTTGTGTGATTGTTTCTTTGTATTTCCGCTGCACATCTTTGAAGGAACAAGCACCGCCGAGCACCGAGCGAACGCGACGAGCTATTCACCCCCCCCCCCCCTCTAGCTACTTTTGGTCCTAACAAGTGGTATCAGAGCGAGGCCGCTCTTCACCGGAATCATCGTCGGAAGGGTCAAGTATAACAAGAAAAGCTAGAGGGTGAAGAAGTTGGAGCAAATTCTTCAAGTTCAAGACTTTATCAAGCTCAACTTTAAGATGCAATTCCAAGATGGACTTGGATTTGACACAAGGGTGGCTCCACCATACACTTCCATGAGTTTCGATTCTTGTAAATCAAGAATCGAAAATTTCCTTATGATGGAGATAGAGCAATGGTTTGCTCTAATGGAAGGCTTCGAGGCTCCAAGAAATTCAAAGGGCAAAGTTTTCAAGAGGAGCAAGTGGAGCCAAGAGCAAGTCCGAAGGTGCGAGGCCAATGACAAAGTGACCAAGCTCTTGGTCAATTTATTGCCAAGCACCATCCTTTGCAAAATTGGAGAATTTGAAGATGCAAAGGAACTATGGAGCAAATTGGCCAAGCTTCATGAAGAGATCCCCTCTACTGTACAAGAGCAAAAAGAATCCAGAGAGGGTGACTCTTTGGAGCAAGACCAAGAGGAGGACTCCGAGGTTGAGAGATGCTCAACCTCCGAAGAAGAGGAAATCCAAGAAGCTTCATCCTCAAGGGAATGCACCGGAGGGAACAAGGAGGGAGCATACTCCTTGTTTCATATTCAAGATGATGAAGCCTCCACCTCTAGGATTGAGGGGGAGCAATCCTTAGTGACGCCGGATCAAGAAGAAGGAGAAGCTTCTACATCCAGGTCGAGAGAAGAAGAGGAGGAAGAAGCAACTAACTCCACAAGTCAAGTCAAATCAAATGGAGAAGCTTCCACATCCGGAGCTAGTGCCATCCCTACACAAGAAGGTATAAATGTTTCAATTAAAAATAAAAATCATATAATATGTTTTGAGTGTAGGGAAAGTGGGCACTACAAGAGCAAGTGTCCCAACTTGGCCAAGAAGAAGGGTCAAGTGACACAAATGGACAAGGAGAAGCCCAAGGAGACCACCCCCGGGACAAAGAAGAGCAAGGAGCACATTGTGTGCTTCTTGTGTCAACAAAAAGGGCATTACCGAAGTCAATGCCCCAAGGGGAAGAAGATGGTCAAGGCTCAAGGAGGCACTAGTCAAGGGGGAGTCTCCAAGGTAAAGAAGAAGGTAACATTTATTGAGCCTACCCCTTTACATTATGGTAAAAATCATGATAGCTCTAAGCTTTATCATTTTAATGCTATTTACCATAAGAATAAGAAGCATGAGAGCATTAAAGAAAAACATGTTGCTCTACATGCTAAGACTACCACACCTAAGGTTAGGAAGGTAGATAGACATCTAGGCAATAGCACTAAGGACTATAGGTATTTGCCTAAGAAAAATAAAAATGCTCAAGGACTTTATGAAAAACCAAAATCCAAGGATTTAATTAGGGAAAATCAAGTCTTAAGGTCAAGACTTGACAAATTGGAAAAGACCCTAAAAAGGATGGAAAATATCCTATTAGGGCAAAATGAGCATAACATAGGTCTATGGGTACACAAGCCATCCAATGCTCATAGGGGTTTGGGATACATACCCAAAGCTAAGAAGGATGTGCCTAGTTATCATAGGGTTCCATATAGCTATGGGACCAACCCTAAATCTAGAGGTCAAGTCAAAAATACTAGGGAGGTCATCCCTAAGAGTATTTTTGTCACAAATGTGACTAAGACTTCCAAGAAGTCTAAGAAAGTCACTAACAAGGCCACGAGGGAAGATATCCCTAGAGTTGACCTAGAAATTGTGGCTAAGGCTTCTAAGAAGCCTAACAAGGTCATTAGGAAGATAACTAGGGAAGTCATCCCTAGTGAGTACCTAGAGCATCCAAGGAGCACCAATAGGTGTTGGGTTCCTAGAAGCATCTTCTCTACCCCATAGATGGGTTAGAGAGTGTCAACTCCGATTAGAAGGGTAGTTAACCCAACTTTGAGGAAATTGACACTCAAGGAGCATTTTCAAGGTTTTTGTTAACCTTTGAAAATGAAATGGAATTATTATTTACTTCTTGAAAGAGTAAAATGTGCCTAATGGTGGAATATTGATTTTATCAAAAAAAAAAAAAGGCATAAATTGGGAAAACCTAGAGAAATACCAAGTTGGGATTTTGGTATTCTCTTAGAAATTTTAAGGCAATCCGGGCCTTGATTTATGTGTTTACTCTTGAGGAAAAATGGAATATGCCAATATTTGAGGATATGCTTAATTTTTTAAGTGGCATAAACAAATCAAGAGAAATATAAATGTCAATTTAGGTTTTGGCATTTTCTTGAAGCATTTAGGGCAATCTAGGTTTAACCTTTTAAGGTAGCTAAGTGGTTAAGGATACTTAGATAGGGAATCTAGGTATATTTTTATTTATGCTAAAACTTGCCATGATTGCTTGCACATCATATGCCATGACATCATATTTATTGTTGCATTCATATCTTACTATGAAAAATCCAAAAAATACCATGTCATGACACACATGCATCATGTAGCTATAGGGTACTTTCTTTTGAACATTATCTCCTTTTGATGTATGCCATAACATAATCATGCATTAAGTTTAATTCCTTGTAATTAAGGACAAATGACATTTAACAACACTTATTAACAAGTGACATCCTAGGTGGATGTCTAATATCTCTAAAAATGCCTAGATAGATATGCATGATCCCCAGAATAGGGCAAAACTAAAATCTCATATCTCACAAGGACTATAAGGTGACTTGTATGTGTTTTAGTGCACATTAGATACAAGTGAGATGTTAGAAAGATGAACAAAACTCAAGATGTTGATTTAGTGCATTCTTTTGAGTTTTAGGTTCATCAAAACACATAGTTATGTGTTTTCCCATCATTGGGAAAGCTAATGTACAAGTCATGTGCATTAAGCCCAAGGAATGTGATGGGATATTGGCTTTGAAAATTATTTCAAAATGCTTTTGGAAAACCTTGGTGAAGGCTATCTTTTGATAGTAATCACCATTGAATAGTTAGACACAAACTTGAAGAAAACGCTAAAGTTTTAGCAAGCTTTCAAGTTTGTGCCAATCTTTGAAAATATAAGGTATTTTCTTAGAAAACTATTTTTCCTTGATAAAGTATGCCCTAAGAAATGTCTACACGAAATTTCATGATTTTTGGATTTTTGTAGAATTTTCTAGGGATTTCTGAAGTTGACTGATTTTGAATTTCAGCAACTATCAGAGCTCCAATCGATCCATGGATCGATTGGAGTGCCTGAATCGATCAGTGGATCGATTCAGAAGGCAATTCTCGCGAGCAAAAGCTCGCTGGATCGATCAGCCGATCGATCCACACATCCTGAATCGATCAGTGGATCGATTCAAATAGGTTGAATCGATTGGAACCCAACTCCAATCGATCCAGGACGCTGATTTTGGCTGGGAAGGTCTGATTTCAGCACTCTAAACCTATTTTAGTCAATGTAACCATTCCTAACCCCTCAAGACACGTTTGTATACCTCTAGAGGGTGTTTTTATGTTGAAAACAAGGATAGATTGGTTAAGGAAGGCTAAGTTGAAGTTTAGATTGAGGTTTGTTTCAAATTTTGAATATTTGAACCTCAAAACTTCTAAAATTTGGATTTCCTAAAGTTTTAGGGATTCCAAGTCATTGTTGGTGCAATGACAGAAGTTACCACCATGTCTTTAGGGGGAGGGACTCTTTAAAGACATAAAAATTATTTTTCATGAACCTTGGAAGGTGGTTAACCTTCCGTTAAGAACATGCTCAAGGTTGAGCGTTTGAACTTTAATGGGGAGTGGATATCCTCATTGTTCAAGTGGTTTCAAATGGATAATGCTCAAGGATGGGCATTTGCCTACATTGGGGGAGAATGTAGGGTTAAGGTAAATGAAGGGTATGGGACCTTCATTATCGTGTTGGTCACAACGAGTGAAGTTGTGAACAACGATGAACAACTCTTCAGGGGGAGAGTTTTCAACAATGGGGCATTTGTTGAAGAGTGCCCAAAATTGAGGCACGGGTTGATGTGTGCTCAAAGATGGTTTGATGTGTGCCAATAGGGGGAGAATGAAAGGGAGTAAGTTAGGCTTTCATTACCTAGAGGGAGTTTGCCCTCTTAGGGGGAGAATGAAGAGCTTAACTTATGTATTCATTACCTAGTGGCATGAAGAAGGTTTAGGCTATGGGATTAGCTTAACTTACATGTGATATTGTAAGTGATAGTGTTGGTATTGTCAAACATCAAAAAGGGGGAGATTGTTGGTGCAACATCCCTCAGGTCAAGGTTGACCTGGTTGACCAAGCTTGAGTCTTGGTTTGGGTTTCGATGTTTGACAATGCAAGGTTGATTGAAGAAGAGTCAAGTAGGTCAAGGATGACCGGATACTTGACTGGGAAGTCCTAGTGAGTGAAGCTAGGCAGGAGGAAAATCCTGGTGAGTGAAGCCAGGTGAGAGACCTAGTGAGTGAAGCTAGGCAATTGGGAAAGTCCTGGTGAGTGAAGCCAAGTGAAAGACCTAGTGAGTGAAGCTAGGCAATTGGGAAAGTCCTGGTGAGTGAAGCCAGGCAAGAGAAATCCAAATGGGTCAAGGTTGACCAGACATTTGGTGAGAATCCAAGTAGGTCAAAGGGATTGACCGGATACTTGGCACGAGAAAGAAAAGTCCAAGTAGGTCAGAGGGACTGACCGGATACTTGGCAAGAAGAGAAAAGTCCAAGTGGGTCAAAGGGATTGACCAGACACTTGGTAAGAGAGTCCTAGCCGGTCAAGGATGACCGGATGCTAGGTCTTATGTACCAACAAGTCATGGTTGACTAGATGTTGGTTTAGGGGGCTTTAGACTTGGTTTTGGACAAAAACCAAGGTTTGGATTGATCCGTGGATTGATCCAGCAGGTTTGGATTGATCCGTGGATTGATCCAGCAGGTTTGGATTGATCCGTGGATTGATCCAGTAGGTTTGGATTGATCCGTGGATCGATCCAGCAGATCTGGATCGATCAGTGGATCGATCCAGAAGATCTGGATCGATCCGCCGATCGATCCGGTGAGTCCCCGTGAACAGAACCCCTCTGGATCGATCCGTGGATCGATCCAGAGGTCCCAATCGATCAGTGCTGCTTCGCGCGATAAGCGCTGGATCGATCCGTGGATCGATCCAGGTATTTTTCCAGAGCACAGAGGCGCTCTGGATCGATCCGTGGATCGATCCAAAGCCTCCCCGATCGATTGGGAGCAATCCAATCGATTGGGATTCGACCGTTGGTGTCGTTTATAGCTGTTGGCGTCCTTCAGCATCTCTTCACCGATTCAACTCAGATCTTCACCAGCTCCTCCACAGCTCTCTCCAAGCTCGAGATCACCAGTTCTTGAAGGATCTTGGAAGTTCTCCAAGTCAAGAGGCGGATCTATTGCAAGAGGAAGAAGTTAGGGTTAAGGTTTTTATTGCATATCTTGTAAGCTTTTGCTTATCTTGTATTTCCCTTTCTTCTTCTTGTATTGAGAGGGTTGTAGGGCTTCTCCGCCTTTGGTAGTTACCATAAAGGAGTGTTATTCATAGTGGAGGGTGTGTGTGTTGGTGTGGATCTTTGGATTAGTCACCTCTTGTGAGGTGGATACCAAGTAAACCAATCGTGTTAGCGTTGTGTGATTGTTTCTTTGTATTTCCGCTGCACATCTTTGAAGGAACAAGCACCGCCGAGCACCGAGCGAACGCGACGAGCTATTCACCCCCCCTCTAGCTACTTTTGGTCCTAACACTTACTTCATTAAGATCTAATTAATCATCTTAACTAACAATTTAATAAAATAAATTTATACTTTATAATTCTCCTTCAATTAATGAAATACGAAAGAAGAAAGTAATAACAGATTTCTCTTGGAAGACCATTGTTTTTTAGAAAAATAGAGAAGAGAAGATAGGGAAGAAGAAGTAAAAGAGGAGAATTTTACTTTCTTCATTAACAACCTTAACTAGGGAAGAAAATGTGAGGGCTAAGAGCTGCTCTTGTTGCTAGAAGAGGGCAAATGCTGCATTTCTTGTTTGCTGAAGTAGATAAAGGAGAAGAAATGAGAACTTTGGTGCTTGAGAAGAGGAGAAGAAAAAATTATAGGTTTACTATTGTTGAAGAAGATAGTGAGAAAAAGTAAATGAGGAAAAAGAGGGAGGAAAAACTAATAGAGAGAGATAGGCAAAGTAGTGGCATAAAGTATGGTGTGTTGCCACAACATGCATATGAAGAAAGAAGAGAAAAAAAATGAAATAGAAGATTTCCTCTAAAAATATCCTAATTCGTTTTTAATATCTAGTTTAAATTTTAAATTTCATTCAACCATAATTTAATCAAAATCAACTTCAAATCAATCCCGATTTGAACCAACATAATTTTTATTTTTGCACCCACCCGTTGGATTTAATTCAAACTCGATTCAATTTTAATTTAGTGCTCACACTTCATGTCTTACAATTTAATTTATCTATTTATTATTATATATTTTATTTTAAAATTTAATACTTATTCAAGTAGTGATATTTCATAATAAAAGTGATATCGATGGATAATTTAGGCATGAGCTATCTAAATATATGATAAATTTTAATTTCTAACAACTAATGATGATGAACTAATCAATAAAAGTGACGGTGAGAATTTTTAAATATATAATATTATTTTTTTAACTAAATACGAGAGAGGTCCTCCACGTAGCCACAAAATCTACGAGGGCGAGTTTAATTTTTTTTTTTTTTAATGTTTACATACTTGATGAAGTCGTGGAATTAAATACTCGTAAATATTCTACTTTAAGCTATCGATTAGATTGGTTGCTTATTAATTTTCCCCCCATGAATCACGTAATACTTATATTCTCGATGAATCTTGCAAGAAATTCAAAGTTGACTTTCATATAAAATGGCTTGCCAACCTTTTTTTCTTAGAAGAAGTGATGTTGTTGTTGTTGTTTTTTAATTTCTTTGGATTGAAATTTACTCATTTAACTTTAACTAATTGATATATTTGTGTTGATTCTTTCATTTCATTGCATAAAGCTCATTAAACAAGCTAATTAATATAATGAAACATATTACTTATAATAAGTAGGAATATTCTTTCCAACTCTAGTTTCATTTCATTCGTCCGAATTATGTCATTCTCAGACAAAAACTAGTATATGACTTCATTCGAATTGAATTTTCTATTTATTTTGCAATGGAGACTGAAATCATGACTCATGAAAAGCAATAAAAAAATTATAAAAAATAAAAATAATTAATTAAAACTAGAATCGACAGTTGTCTCCAAAGATCAAAATCAATAGGAATTTAAAGAAGCAAAAGACATGGAATTGGTAAAATTTTCCAAGGGTTTAATAGACTCAACGAGCCATTGCAGCCATCCAAATCCAGCGACTTAGTATTTCCGATCCATTTTGTGGCTATAAAATTGGTTTACATAAATCACAAAGTGATATTTTAATTAAAATAAATAAATAAATAAATAAGAGTGTTTGGTATATATAAATAAAATTGTCCATATATTATATTCTCTTGACTTCATTAATCAACAGTCAATGTCTCTTTGTGCGTCTTTTTGGTGATGGAAAGTAAAAGGTCGTGTTATTTTGAGAACCATGGGATAAATTTGTTTGATGCATGGGATCATACAATTTAAATCATGACAAATAACCAGTAAATAAATAAACAAATAAATTCATTCTATATTCTTTTTGGGTATTACTTCTGTTGCGTATAATATTCGACAGTAGTAAAACATTATTTTGTTGCGTAGAATCAACGCGACTGTTTATCTTAGTAGCTATTGGTTTCGTAGATCGAATAAGTATCAAGTCAGGATGAGCCTACGGATAACCATCATTATTATTTATCTCAAGCAAGAAACATTATCTATTGATCTAAAATAAGCCCGGTTGTTTAAAAGAAGGTTTTCCTGTTTAACTTTAATTAGGGATATATTGTATCGGCGATTCTTCTCACACCCTATCCTCAAATGTCTGAGTCTCAATGATGCAGATTATGTCATACGGAAGATTCATGAAGCTATTTGTGGGAATCACATTGGAGGAAAGATGTTAACTCAAAAAATATTACTAGCTGAGTATTTTTGGCCAACTATATATGTCAATAATATGTCTGCTTTGTTGTTGCTTGTATTCGTTGTCAAAAGCAATATCAGAACATCTTTCATCGCTCAATTGTGCTCTTGAAAACCTCCACTATGTCATATCCCTTTGACCAATGGAATATGAATATTGTAGGCTCCTTTCCGATTGGACCTTAGTAGAAGAAGTCATTTCTCTTTGTGGTCATCGACTACTTCTTTAAATGGATGGAAACTAAACATTGACACGCATAACTGAACAAAATATTAAGAAATTTATATGACAATATATTGTCTAATGATACGGATTGCCTCACAAACTCGTCTCGGATAATGGTCAATAATTTCACGGTTGCAGATTAAAAGAATGGTGCAAGAGATTTAAAATTAAGCAAGCATTCACCTAGGTGGCTTACTCACAAATCAATGGGCAAGTGGAACTATGGAAGTGACCAAGCGAGAGATAATCAAAGGGTTCAAGATTAAGTTGGACCACGTTAAAGGCAGTTGAGTGGATGATTTGTCAAGTATTCTCTGGGTCTATCAAACCACACCTCGGGAAAGTAGGGGAATGACTCCTTTAATTTCCACCTAGTTTATGGTGAGGAAGCAGTCGTCCCTATGGAAATTAGTGAAGAATCCATTCAAAGAAGCACCTATGGACAAGACAATTCTAAACAATCTCTCTTATATCTCGATTTGATCATAGAAACTTGAGAAAAGATAGCTACTTGATTCATGACGTATCAACAACGGATGTTTCTTGATTACAACAAGTGGGTCTTTTCCCGTGCCTTCCAAGTTAGAGATTTGGTTTGGAAGAAGGCCAAGTCGATCAACGACGTTAACAAGATGGAACCGCAGTGGAATAGACCATCCGGATGACTTGCAAATGAAGTTTAGGAGCATGCTATTTAGAAGACACAAGTGGCAAGAAACTCGATCACCAATGGAGTGTCAAACACTTGAAACCCTATTTATCTTAAGCAACTCTAGTATCCTTATTTTTTCATCACCATATTTTTGTATTTCCTTCTCTTTCAATAAATTAGCATTTTTGTCAAACTTGGATTCTCTCACCAAACTCCCTCAATTCAGACATAATCGGAGTCAAGATCTCGACTGCAGTAACAACCTCCCTTTCGCACAAGAGTCGAATGCATATCGTATTGTCATGTCCTTTTTAAGGCTCAAACCTCGCCGACTCGAACATAATCAGGGTTGAGATCTCGGCTGCGGTAACAACCTCCTCTTCACACAAGGATCGAGCGCATATTGTATCATCATGTCCTTTTCAAGCCCAAAACTCCCTCAATTCGGACATAGTCGGAATCGAGATCTCGACTGCGGTAGTAACTTCCCCTTTGCACAAGGGTCGAACGTGTATTGTATCTTCATATCATTTTCAGGGACAAACTCTCCTAACTTGAACATAGTCGGGGTTGAGATATCAGATGTGGTAGCAATCTCCCGTTCGTACAAGGGTCGAGCACATATTATATCATCATATCCTTTTTAGGGTATGAACTTCTTTGACTCAGACATAGTCGGGGTCGATATCTCGGCTGCAATAACAATTTCTCCTTTACACAAGGGTCAAGCGTGTTTCATATAACCATGTTCTTTTTTCAGAGCTCCAAATTACTTGATTCAGACATAGTCGGGGTTGAAATCTCAGTTGCGGTAGCAACCTTCCCTTCACATAAGAGTCGAGCACATATCATATCGTCATGTCCTTTTCAGGGTTCAAACTCCTCCAACTCGAATATAGTTGAGGTTGAGACCTCGACTACAGTAGGAACCTCCCATTCTCATAAGGGTTAAGTCATATCGTATCATGATATCTTTTTTAGAGCTCCAAATCCCTTAACTCTGACATAATGGAGGTCGAGATTTCAGCTGCGATAACAACCTCTTTGCACAAGAGTCGAGCATGTACCAAAAACACCTCCTGATTCGGACGCAGTCAAGGTCAAAAGCAAGAAAACTAAGTTTTCCAAAAGAGTAATTCATGACGGTCATTACCAAAAGGGTGATTCATTACAAAATGATGCTAAGATAAATATACCATGTTCTCATCTAGGATGTTGTCGATAATCTTGGACAAGTTGATGGTGGGGGTGGCATTCCGGCTGGCATATGTCCATTCTCTATCAGTTGTCGAATGGTGTCGTCCATCCCATATGGTACCATCCAGATGAGAGGGGTGCCTACTAGGTTGTAAAATTCCTCCGAATGCAGGAATTCTCTCTTTCGGGTAATCTAACATCCATCTTCCCCATCTTGATAATCTTGGAACTCGACCATTTTGTCTTCTAGTTGGCCTCGTTGGCCTCCAACGTCACTTGAAGCTTAGACTTGGAGGCTTCCATGACCTCCGTGGTGGCTTTGGCTGCCTCCAGCTTAGTATGTATGGAATCCACTTCGCATAGTCGGGCCTCCATCAAGGCCTTGGTCGACTCAGCTTCCCATCTGGTGGCCAACTCAGCCACCAATTCGTTCTCGGCCTAAAGGGATTCAACCTCACACTTCATCTTGTTTAGGTTGTATGTCACATGGATCCTCTCTGCCATCACCTTGGCTATTCCCGCTTTAGTCGAGTGATCACTGCTTGATCGGAAGCGAGGACAGCTTGCTGTTTCTTCAAACGGTTGATCTCCGACTGTATAAGGGGCATTTCTTCTTGGGTCGCGACTAAGACCTCCCAGGAAGGAACTACGGCTAGCCAAGACTCTAGTTCGACAATTCGAGCCAGTAGTTCCCGCAGACCCTGAGATATGGAAGGGGTGGTGCAAACCCTCTATTTGCCCCCAACTTGGACACCAACACCATATTAATGAGTCAAGTCAAGAATTGTACCTCCCGTATGTGCCTGACTTCCATTGGCTTGTCGATTTCCGACTGAATCACCTGGTCCTATTCCAGAGAGAAATTTTACTTCTTTTGTCAAACAACCAAACCTCTAGCAGTGTGTTTAGCTGGATAACCATTACAGTTAGAAAAACATCTATAACATCCTTTGATGACCAGGCGAAGACATTATGGATGCGTGAGGGATATGCAATTAATTATTGTTTGAGTTCGGAAGGGAGGTTGGTAGCTACTTGGGTGACCCCGCCTAAATGACTAGGATGAACCTATACACTTTTATGATTCTCCACTAATTGGTATAACGCCTCCTAGATGACTTGGATAGCAGTATCCTGAGTTTGACGGGCCTTACATGAGTGTATTTGGATTATATCAACATAGTATTTTCTCACCATCGATTGGTCACCTTTACCTCCCTAACCTAGCTTCAAACTAGGATCTTGATCTTCTAATAGAAAGTGGAGACTACTGCTTATGAAGTACTCAATGCTGGCCTCCCCAGTATGACATTGTAAGCAGAGATTTTGTTCGTGATAGTAAAGAATGTTTGTCGAGTCTGCATGAGTAGTTCCTTCCCCAAGGAAAGGGAGAGTTTAATTTGGTTGATTAGCTGTACTTCATGACCTATGAAGCCATACAGGAGATATGTATAGGATGAAGTTCTTCTCCGTCCAGCTGCATTTGATGGAAAGCCATTTTAAAAATGATATTGACAAAATTGTTGATGCGGTTTGCACTAATGATCTAACTCGGGTTTTGATGAATAACAAGTAAGTTAAGTTAGGTTCTGTTATGATCTAACCACATAATTAAGTGCGCAGTATGAAGTCCAGATAAGTCGATGGGCCAACCAGACATTTGGCAGGAAACCCAGCTAGCTCAACGAGCCAACCAGATAGTTGGTACGAAGTCCAGATAGGTTGACGGACTGATCGGATATCTAGCAAGAAATTCAGCTAAGTCGACGGACTGATCAGATAGCTGATACAAAGTCCAGATAGGTCAAAGGGCTGACCGGATATCTGGCAAGAAATTCAGCTAAGTCGACGGATCGATCGGATAGCTGATACGAAGACCAGATAGGTCGATGGGCTGGCCGGATATATGACAGGAAGTCTAGCTAGGTTAACGGGCCGATCGGATAGCTGACATGAAGTCCAGACAAGTTGACGAGCTGACCGGATGTCTGGCAAATTAGTAAGTTAAGGTAGGTCACTGGAGGAGAATGACCAAGTGAGAACACATCCCAGTTGAAGGGACAATAGACGTTGGTCTAGTTTAGGTCCATTTGAGATCCCTAAGTTGAGACAATGACTAGTTCCTGGTCCTAGGAGGACAAGAACTAATTACTACTCTTTATTACTAAATTATTATTTGTCCTAATACTTGTTTTGCAGGTTATTTAGACTAACGTTATTTTGTAAAATAAAAGGAGAAAAGTTGCCTTCGGATGAACAATGTTCGAAGGCGCCTTCAAGTAGTGAAGGTGTCTTCGTATTTTTTATAGAAGGCGCCTTTCGAAGGATAAATTTTGGCCAAAGTCGTGGATAAGTGTCGGACTATTCATGATCGAAATTGCCCCGTTAGAGGCACCTTCCATAGCGATGGAAGGCGTCTTCCATTCCTTTTATAAGGCTATCTCGAGAAGGCATTGAAACACAACTGGTATACAAGCTACTGCATGTTCATTTATGCTTTTGACTGCTCCAGGCTTCTGCTACGACTCTGCTGCAAAGCTACTGCACCCGACGACTATTACGAGGACTTCCGATCGGGACTAGTAGACTAACATCGACACACAAACGCTTCCACAATCAAACTCTAGGTGTCAGTAACAAACTTTACTATTGTACTTATATTCTACAAACGGAAAGTGTAGCCTGTTACACTTATCTGAATTATTCTTTGTATTCGATTCCCTCTTTCAGGGGTACCAGAAGATATCTTTAGTGAATTACCCATCGATTAGTCTGCGAGACTTAGGTCTTGGAGTAGGAGTCACCGAAGGCTCCGAACCAAATAAACCACTTATGTTTTCTGGTATTGGCTTTTCATCTTAATTTTTTGCTGCGTACTCTATTCTATTTTTAAAACCGAAAAGAAAATTTTTCAAAACCACATGATTCACCCCCTCTCACGTGCGATCGATCCAACAAAAACTGGCGGTAGCAATGAACACTCTCTTTACCTGATAATTGACAATAAAAGCCTTAATTATTAAAATATCATTGTAGGCGGCCTCAATCCCTACCAAATCCTCAGACCCAAAGTTAATTGAAGGGCCTTTTCTTCCTCCTTGACTGGTGTTAATGGTGTAACTCTATAGCCTTCTATCATGAGTCGTGTGAGCTCAAGTGGAGTCCCTATATGTGGGGCCATATGAGATCATGTTCATAGTCCCTCCGGCATCGATTCTATTCTTGTTCGTGCTTTTTCCCTTCTCATTGACCTCCCATCAAGACTAGAAAGAATCTCAGGACTTCTTGGAGGGAGAATGAGATTGCCGACTTGAGAGTCGATCGGTATTAGTATCACAATCAGAGCGGCAACGACGTTTGTAAGGCTCAGGCGATTTTCTTTTGCCGGTCGACATTCCGATGACCAGTTACTCATTTTCAGCACCTTTGCATATTATTGGCAATCCTGAGTGGAGTGAGTGTCTGATTAATGGTAGACATAATATTGAGTCACCACGGGTGACCCTAGACCATATTCAAGAGCAGGAGTCGAGACTACTTCTATCACTTGCACCACCTTTTCTCCCTTCCAATTTGTGAACGCCTGATTCTGCAAGGGTGGAGGAGGGGCTCTGCACTCTGGGTGAGTAGAAACAGGAGTTAGAGTCGGAGCTTTCTTCCTCTATGCAGATTGGACTTCCTTGACTTGATTATACTTAATCACCTAGGCTTCCAATCCATTAAAGTTGGTCGGGGGCTTCTTCACCAGGAATTTGAAAAAACCTCCATTAATTAAACCTTGTGAAAAAGCACTGGCATGCATCTTGGGGAAAACTAGGAGAGCATTCTTGACCACCTGATTGAATCATTGTAAATGTTGAATCTAACAACATGAAACATAAATAAAGTAAGCAATCAACTTATAGTGATCTCCCGAGATGAACTTGGTCATCGCTTGATGTCAGAAGAGCGATCAAGAAATGATATCGAAAAGCTCTCTGCAAGGTTCATGAATCAAAACCCTTTGCTGCCTGAATGTTCTTCACTTTGCTAGTGATCACCTCCTCGATCCCCCTCTGTGTTCTCTTGGACGTATAAATTTATAAGATGGAAACATCAATTTGTAATCGATGCTTTGATGGCTCTTAATTGCAATATACGTTGAGGGAGATGAATAAATCATCTCCTCAATGTAAATGTTGCAAATCTTTTGCAATGTAACGATCTTTAACATCTCCCACTTGTCCAAGTCAATCCATAAAGGTTATCTAGTCACATAGACCATGTCAGTTACATGACTATAGGATGACCATATCATAAAGGCTAGAGTAAAACATTAATTAGTCACAAAAATCAAATAAGTCACACAAACTATATGATGATCAAGTCACGAAGACCAGAGCAAAACAATCAGTCACAAAGACCAAACAAGAACATTCTTTCCATTCTTTAGGGTAAGTGGTTTGTGCGACAACAAGCTGTTGGTTGGTCCTAGGAAGATCATACCGGTTCCACTGTACAAAAATTTTGTACAAGTGTCGAACCTTTCCTAACAACCTATTGTGTTCTTTAGAAATTAAATTCAGAATCGCAAACGGAACTTAACATTATTGATTCCAAATTTAACTTATCTGTTCTTAATGGTTTAGACTTAGATCGCAAGAGGAACTTAAAACTATTGATCCAAATCCACCTATGTTATAAAGTTGATTAAATATTTCCTTCTAAAATCGGCTCCCAAGTCAAACATGGCGAGGCACTAGACCTTCTTGGTATGAGATCATCCACCACTGCCTCGACAAAGCCTTTACTAGAAATTCAATATTTAATTTCCTAAAATAACATTAGGTTTAACTGAAAAGAATAATCAAATCACAAATCCGAAAAACAAAACAAAAGAAACACAACTTCGAAACAAATCCGAAACTCTAGAATCATATGCCTCTTGTGTTTGGAATTCATACAAAGAAGAACTAGCATGATGCGGAAAATAATTACTAGTTATACCTTTCTTTGTATAAAACGACCTCTTGATCTTCTACCGTATTCCTTTTCTTATCTTGGACGTTGTGTGGGCAATGATCTACCGAGATGAGAACCACCCAAGCTCCTTCTTCTCCAAGCTAGTTTCGGCCACCACAAAAAACTCCAAGAGATGTGAGGTTCAACCACCACCACCAAGCTCCAAGGGATGCCAGAAATAAAGCCTCCTTTCTCTCCTTCTTCTCCTAGCTAGAACCGGCCACCAAGGACTCCTCTTGTGTTGATGCCACCGGACACAAAGAAGGAAGAGAAAAGGAGAAAAGCAAGAAGCAAGGGTTGGCCACCACCAAGGAAGATAGGGAGGAAAATAGAATAGAGTTGTTAGCCATGAAGGCACCCCTACCCTCTCTTTTATAATCCTTGGTCTTGGCAAATAAGGAAATTTAAATAAAAACTTCCTTAATTCCTTTTTCCATGAAAAGGAAAATTTAATTGATTAAAAAATCAATTTCCTTTTCTTTATCTACATGGTCGGTCACCTACAAGCTCTAAACAAGGAAAGTTTTAATACAAGAATTAAAACTTCCTAATTTGTTTCCGAAAATTTTTAATAAAAATTTCTCTAATAATTTATCCCTTCATGGTTGATTATAAAAGGAAATTTATTTAAATTAAAATATTTCTTTTAAAACATGTGGATGATTTCCAAAAAGGAAAGTTATCTCTAAAATTAAAATCTCCTTTCAATCTACAAATAAGGAAAGATATCTAATCTTTTCTTAATCCTTTGTAGAAACTTATAAAAGGAAAAATTTATAATTTTAAAACTCTCTTTTAAATCATGAACATGGTTACAAAAAAGGAAAGTTTTCTCAAAATTAAAATCTTCCTTTCAATCTACAAATAAGGAAAGATATTATATCTTTTCTTAATCTTTTATAGAAAGCTATAAAAAGGAAAGATTTAAATTTTAAACTCTCTTTTAAAATCATGGAATCCACATAAGAAAAATTTTAAAAAATAAAATCCTTTTAATATAATGTGGCCGGCCACACCAAGCTTGGGTTCAAGCTAGGGCCGGCCACACCATCTTACTCATCCTAATTGCTTTGGCCGGCCCAAGCTTGCTTGGCCGACCCCATTAGGATGGGTATAAGGTGGGTAAGAAGTGGGTATGTGATGTGTATAATTCTCTATATACAAGAGGCTACGATAGGGACCGAGAGGAGGAATTGATTTTGGTCTCCCGATGAAATTAAGCTTCCCGTGTTCACCTCGAACACCCAACTTAATTTCATCAATAATAATTCATTCCACTAAAGAATTATTATTGAACTACCGCACCAATCTCAAATTATATTTTGGGTTCCTTCTTATTATGAGTGTGTTAGTCTCCCTGTGTTTAAGATGTCGGATGCCCACTAATTAATTGAGTTACTGACAACTCATTTTAATTAATATCTCAGTTCAAGAGTAGTACCACTCAACCTTATCATCATGTCGGACTAAGTTCACCTGCAGGGTTTAAAATGACAATCCTTATAAGCTCCTCTTGGGGACATTATCAACCTAGATTACTAGGACACAGTTTCCTTCTATAATCAACAACATACACTATAAGTAATATGATTTCCCAACTTATCGGGTCTTTTGATTTATCGAGCTAAATCTCACCCTTTGATAAGTCAAAGAAATAAATACTAAATATATGTGTTTGTTATTATATTAGGATTAAGAGC
Organism: Zingiber officinale; assembly: GCF_018446385.1. Lineage (NCBI taxonomy): Eukaryota > Viridiplantae > Streptophyta > Magnoliopsida > Zingiberales > Zingiberaceae > Zingiber > Zingiber officinale. Next base: position 129,149,512 of record NC_055992.1, read on the forward strand.
ACACACTTCCATAATAACTAAGGTCTTGTTCTTTTATTAAGTTAGTATAAAAAGAACTTACCTTTAATGGTCCTACTCAATACACTTAGAGTGTACTATTGTAATTTATTAGTCAAGATAAACTAAAACCTAATTACACTACGACTATTCCAACAGTTTGTTCCTTTCTATCTTAGTCGTGAGCTACTGTTTATAATTCATAAAGAACCGATACCATAATCTTCTGTGTGTGACACCACACACCATGTTATCTACAATATAAATTAATTGAACAACTACATTTAGCATATAAATGTAGATATTGACCAATATGATTCTTATGTTTATATAAAAAGCTAGGCTTTTAGTATACATTCCAACAATCTCCCACTTATACTAAAAGACTATGCTGCCATATACCCTGCCATACATCTGATTCCCAACCCTTCAACATGCCCATCAAAAGCTCTTGCCTTAAGGGCCTTAGTGAAAGGATCTCCTAGGTTATCACCTGATGCAATCTAGGCGACAATAACTTCTCCTCGTTATACGATGTCTCGTATTGGGTGGTACTTGCGCTCTATTGTGTTTACTTACCATACGGTCTTATAGTTTCTTCGAGTTTGTTACTGCACCACTATTATTACAATAAATTGTAATAATTTTTGGACAAACTAGAAATCATGTCTAAGTCCATCATGAAGTTTCTAAGCCATATAACTTCTATGGCCGTCTCAGAGGCTGCCACATACTCAGCTTCTATGGTGGAGTCTGGAAAAGCACCTATGCTTAATACTCCTCCATTGTTATGGCTTCATCTCCTAAAGTAAACACAAAACCCCGAGGTCAATTTACTATTGTCCCTGTCTGATTGAAAGTCAAAATCCGTGTAACCCATAGGGATCAAATTATTTGCCTTGTAAACTAGCATATAATCTCTAGTCCCTCTAAGGTACTTTAATATATACTTTACAGCAGTCTAGTGTCCCGGTCCTGGGTTACTTCGATATTTGCTAACTATGCCCTGGACAAAACAGATATACAGTTTCGTACATAGCATTACATACATTAGGCTTCCTATAGCCGAAGCATAAGGAATTGCCTTCATGTCCTCTTTCTATTTTGATGTCTTCAGAGACATCTCTTTAGATAAAGATTCTCCATGCCCAAAAGGTAGAAAAACCTTTCATGGAGTCTTGCATGCTTAAACGAAATAGGATAATATGAAGCTCGGGATAAACACGACATTCTTTTCTTGTAATTCCTTTGTTCCCGAGAATATGTGCACACTCTCTCAAGTCTTTTATTTTGAATTGTTTGGACAACCATACCCTTACTTCGACAATACTTTGATATTGTTTCCAACTACCAAAAATGTCATCTACGTATAGTACAAAAAATACCACCACGTTTCCATCTCACTTCTTGTATACACAAAATTCTTCCGGTCACTGAATAAATTCATAGGTCTGGATTACTTTATTAAACCGAATGTTTCCAAGACCTTGAAGCTTTACTTCAGTCCATAGACCAATTGAGCTTATATACATGATGCTCTTTGCCCTTTGCAATGAACCCCTCTGGTTGCTTCATATAGATGCTTTCTTTAAGACTTCCTTTAAGGAAAGCTATCTTGACATCTACTTATCAAATCTCATAATCCATATGAGTAACAATAGATAAAAGAATCCGGATAGACTTAAGCATAACTACCGATAAAAAAGTTTCCCTTTTTCAACAAGCCTTGCTTTGAAAGTTTCAACCTTCTCGTCTGTCCTTCTTTTTCTATTGTGGACCTAATGGCTTTTACATCATTTGGTTATTCTATAAGCTCCCAGACTTTATTAGAATACATATATTCTAATTCTATATTCATTGCTCTTTGCCAAGATGCTGCATCTTTATCTTGGAGTGTTTCATGATATGTTCGGGGACCAGGTTCATGTTCACCAGGGATCAAGTCCAAAGACTCTCCCAAAACATGAATCTTTCAGGTTACCTAACAATCCTCCCACTACGACGAGGCACTTTGTACAATTGTGTATCATTTGTGATACATGTTGTAGTTTCTTGTGATACTTCATCTTATACTGTTGGTACTAAATTAGACGTATCCTTTTTTATTTAAGAACAAATTTACTTATGGGCTTATGATTCATTACATAGTCATCTTCTAAAAATCGAACATTGGTGCCAACAATGTCCTTCTGATTTTTAGGACTATAAACCTCCTTTCGTTTTTCTAGGATAACAAGTGAACTCATGTCCAACTTATCAGTATCTCCCTTCAGCACATGTGCTGGACTACCCCAGATCTGAATATGCTTTAGACTAGGCTTACGCCCATTCTACAAATCTATGGGAGTAGAGTGTTTTGACTTAGAAGGTACTATGTTCACTTCCATTTCCAGTGTATATCCTTAAAATGAATTTGGTAATTTTAAAAAACTCATCATTAATCTAACTATTTCCATAAGAGTCTTATACCTTCTACTACACCATTCTGTTGGGGTGTACCAGGTGTAAGTAGTTGGGATTAAATCCTGACTTCTGATAAGTGACTCCTAAACTCTCCTAAAAGGTACTCGCCACTATGATCTCACTGTAGTATCTTGATACTTTTACCTTGATGTTTCTCCACATCAGCCTTGTACTCTTTGAACTTATCAAAGTACTTAGACTTGTGGTACATCAAGTAAATGTACCCGCATCTTAAATAGTCATCTATAAAAGAGACGAAATATTCGAAACCACCTCTTACCTGGATAGTCATAGATCCACACAAATCAGAATGAACCAATTTCAACACATCTTTGGCTCCTTACCCCTTAGACTTAAAAAGCTTCTTGGTCATTTTCATTTCCAAGTAAGACTCGCAGGTTGGAAAGTTTTCCACCACCAATGAACCCAAAAGTTCATTGACTATTATCCTTTGAATCCTACTCAAGTTAATATGGCATAGCCTTAGATGCCAAAGATATGATTGGTTCATTTTCGAAGGTTGCTTTCTCTTACAGTTAGAATATGTGTTATTAATTTTCATTTGTTGCATCGTGGGAGTTATTGGATTTTAAATTGCCAACTAACGTACCAAAACAGATAACTTTCCTATTTTCTTGATAACAACTTTGTTACCAAAATAGACAGAATATCTATTCTTTAATAGTTTAGAAACTGAAATCAAAATCTTTCTAAACTTAGTACGTAAAGATAATTTCTTAAAATTCATGTTTTATTCCTATTAGAGGATAAACATCTCCCACTGCAACAACTGCTATGTTTGCAGTAGTGCCCATGTAGACGGTATTTTCCCTTTCATATAGTTGTCAGGTTTCCTGGAACCCTTGCAATGAATTGCAGACATGATCAGTGGCCCCCATATCTACACACCAGGTACCGGTAGATAACACCACTAAATATATTTCAACAACTAATGAATTAAATACACTTTTATTGTTCTCATTTCTGAGAGAACAGTCCACCTTAAAGTCCAAGTTTTGTTTCCAATCATAATTGGGACTACTAAGTTTATTCTATAGTATAACAGGTAGGGATTGACAAACATTTGAAATCTTAAGAATTACAAAAATATTTGGTCAAGACCAACACCTTAAAATCCCTGTGAATTTTGTATGCCACGTTAGCGTGAACGTATACAAATTCAAACTTTAATAGGAGATTTTATCCATTAATTTTATTGTCTTGTCAACCTATCTTTATGACAAATAAAATTAATAGTTGGTCTTTCTTTGACCAAATATTTGGTCAAAACTTTGAATTTAAAATAATATTGATTCCTCAAACAATATTATTTAAATTCACCAACACCTCAAACACCGGGAATTATGCATGCCACGATAGTGTGGGCGTATACAAATTCAAACATTTGTAAGAGGAGGGTTTTACCCATTAATTATCTTGTCAATAAATCTTTATGACAAATAAAATTACCTCAAACACTGTGAATTTTATATGCCATGATAGTGTGGATGTATACAAATTCAAACATTTGTAAGAGGGAGTTTTAATTTTATTATCTTGTCAACCTATTTTTATGACAAATTAATAGTTGGTTTTCCTTTGGTTACACAAATAATAGCAGTGACTCCGATGGGGAGGATACTATTAAATGCGCAAGTGTATACCATTACTTGATACTAAGTCCATTAAGTAGGATTGTGCCCCTTCCGATGGGGAAGATCACACGCTCCTAAATAATTTCCTATAACCATCTATAAAGGAAGTTTGATCTAGTGATCCGCAAATAAACTCATCCGATATGGAGGAAGACACTCAGAGCCAACGCGCAAGTTTGTTTGCATCACTTACAAACCAGTAATGGAGACCGTGGAATCTATCTACTAATCCCTCTCCCACTTAGTTATTTATGTTGGTGCGGTTAGCACTAACGATTTAACCTAGGTTTTGATGAATGACAAATCAGGTTAAGTTAGTTTGTTGTTGTCTAACACTTTGATCGAGTGTGCAGGAGAAGTCCAGACAGGTCGACGGGCTGACTGGATGTTTGGCACGAAGCCCAGCTAGGTCGACGGGCTGACCGGATAGCTGGCGAGAAGTCCAAGCGGGTCAACGAGCTGACCGAACGCTTGGCGAGAAGTCCAGCTAGGTCGACGGGCTGACCGGATAGCTGGCGAGAAGTCCAGACGGGTCGAAGGGCTGACCGGACGTCTGGAAGGTAAGTGAGGTAAGTCACTGGAGGGGAGTGACTGCGAGGACGCGTTCCCGGGAAGGGAACATTAGGCGTCAATCCAGCTTAGATCCATTTCGGATATCTAAGTCGAGATCGTGACTAGATTCCGGTCTCGGAAAGACGGAATCTAAGTCATACTCTTTGCTATTACTTTGTTGAACTGTAATTATGCTAACACTTTATTTTGCAGGATCTATTTTGTCTCGGACTAACCTTGTTTTGCAGGAAAGTTGTTCGCTGGAAAAAGGTGGTCCGGGCGCCCGGGAGGCACCCGGGCGCCCTGGAGGCACCCGGGCGCCCTGGAGGCAAAAATTTTCCTGACCGCGCGTCGCCACTTGGAGCTCGCTGGTTGGACTTGCCACGTCTCACCAAGGCACCTGGAAGGGATCCAGGGCGCCCCGAGCTTCATATAAAAGATGGGGTGGAGGCAGAAACAAATATCAACTCAGAGCTCTCAGACTGCCTGCTCTACTGCTCTGCGCTCCTGCGACGCTAACAAAGATCCGACGATATACTCCTTTCCTGTTCTTTAATTCTTGTCGGTATTTTCTTTATTTTGCTAGCATTACTGTATCTTAAATTGTAATCATTTTCGAACTGCTAGTAATTGCCCAACGAAAGTACTCACGGAGTACAGGCCTTCGAGTAGGAGTCGTCACAGGCTCCGAACGAAGTAAAATTCATTGTGTCCAATTTTTATTCCGCTGCATTTATACTCGTTATTTTTCGAATCGATATTCACCCCCCCCTCTATTGACGTTTCACGATCCAACAAGTGGTATTAGAGCAGGTACCGCTCTGATTTGGTGCAACCACCAATCAGACAGGGGGTGAAATTTTTTTTTACGCCTAATTCTAATCTGATATTATTATTATTAATCTGGGAAGTTTTTTTTCCTTTTTCTTTCCTCCGTTGCAATTAAATCCATATTGGTGTAACACTAATTTAGATATTCTTATTATCTTTCCCGCACTGCTAATCCAAGACCAAGTGTTGGGATATTCTTTTTTCGTTGTTTACTTGTGTGCAGAATGTCTCAACTAGAAGACTTTAGCACAGTACGTCCTCCCCTATTCAACGGGGATGACTTCTCATACTGGAAGAAAAGAATGGAAGTATACCTAAAGACGGATTACGATCAGTGGTTCAGCGTTATAAAGGCCTACCGAGCTCCAACCGACAACTCTGAAAATCCACTAGACACGGAACAGTGGACTCCGGACATGAGGAAAAAGGCGTCGACAGAAAACAAAGCGATCAATATGCTACACTGCGGCCTAACACGAGAAGAGCTGAACCGGGTCGGACCACATCAGAATGCTAAAGAATTGTGGGACAAATTGATCGAGTTGCACGAAGGAACAAGCGACGCAAAGGTAACAAAAAGAGACCTACTTTTAAATAAAATATTTAATATAAAAATGTAGGAAGGGGAAACGGTAAGTCAACTGCATGCAAGAATCAAGGACGTCCTCAACGGACTCCACACGATAGGCCATCAGATGGAAAACAGAGATTTAATAAGGTACGCTCTAAATGCTTTTCCTCGTAATAGCGTGTGGGCATCAATCGTAGATGCCTACAAAATTTCAAAAAATTTATCTAAGTTAAAATTAGACGAGCTTTTCTGTGAGTTAGAATTACATGAACAAACTAATGCTGGAGCCGAGAAAGATATTACTTTATTTGCAGGCTCATCCAAAGAAAAGAAGAGCAAGCCTGAATCTGAAGAAGATTCTGATCAAGATTCCGAAGACGAAGAACACCTGGTGAACCTGGTAAGAAAAATATTCACCAGGAGAAAAAGAAGCTTCAGCAAGAAGGACCTTCAAAAGATCAGTTCTCCCTCGGAACAAAAGAACGTGACGTGCTTCAGATGCAACAAAAAGGGGCACTACAAGAACGAATGCCCAAGACTGAAATTCGACAAACCGAAGCCAACCAAAAAGAAGGCCCTCAAAGCAACGTGGGACGACTCCTCGGACGAATCGGAGGGAGAAGAGCAGAAACACCAGAGCCACCTCGCGCTGATGGCCTGTGAAGCTGAAACAGAAGACGAGTCGGAAGATGAAGACGGGTCTGAACCCGAATCAAGCCACGAGTCCGTACTCATTTCCGAAGGCCCGGATGAGGTATATTTTAATTTAAACAAAAAATTCTTTAAAATTATTTCTTGCTTAAATAGTAAGTTAATTAAAATAGAAAATGAAAACAAATCACTCCTTGAGGAAAATCAAGACCTCAAGGAACAAATAAAGAATTTAAATCCAACTCAAGATATAATACTTGAAGAGAACTCAACATTAAAATCAGAAATTAATAACTTAAAAGAAATACTAGAGAAATTCACTACAAGATCAAAAAATCTAGACTTAATCTTGAACAATCAAAAAGCATGTTATAATAAAACCGGACTTGGATACAAGTCGAATTCAAATAAAACTTTCAAATCGTTAATAACCCAATACAAATCAACTAATCAAGCTTGGGTTCCGAAAGCGTGTTTGACCACGCAAATAGGAATTAATCAATATTACATACCTAAAGAAAAAATATACTATATTAACTCAAATAAACTAAATCAAAACCCAAAACACAAATCAAAGAAATCAAAATTTAAAAATATTAAAACTCAACAAAATATAAATTATCACCAAGTTAATTATAACTATAAAAGGAATCGACACAAACCTAAAACCAAAATTTAAATTAATGACCAATAATTCAGGGGGAGGCTCCAGAATAGCTGGCACCTCCAAAACTAACTTACCCGACAGGGTAACCTAAACAAACTAACCCGGCAGGGTAATTAGGATTAGTTAAAAAGAGACCAAGTTTAACTTGAATCATGGTACTGGTGAAGTTTTTGGATGATAGTACGTTAGGGAAGCTTGGGCATCGCATGTCTAGAAAGATATGGTTTCGATCTGGTGCATTTGGCAAAGTGGAACTGACCGAAGCTGCCCTTAAATGAATCCCAACCAGTTAGACCAAGTTTTAGTACTAAGCTCCGTGGACAGGACTATTCGGAAAACCTCGAAAGGTTGGTTACTTCTAATGACGTCCATGTGACTCACCAAGCTTAGAAGTTTATCCGAAGAATGCCTGTTTGTAGAGACCAAAGCTAAAACTGAATCTAACACAAGTTAAACCAAAACTCCATAATTAAAAATCCAATCCATCTCACAAAATTATAGGATTCCCTGATTGACAACTTAGATCGGGTGAGATGCCTAAGAATCAAAATCAAATTTCAAATTAAATTTTAAATTAATTAAATTAAATCTCAAATTAAATTAATTAAATTAATTAAATTAATTTCAAATTTCAAATTAAATTTCAAACTGAATTAGTTAAATTTTAAACTAACCAAATTTCGAATTAAATAACTAAAATGAATTACGATTAATTTACTTTTAATTCTAAAACCAAATTAACCTTAAAAATTATTTTTAAAATTATTTTAAATTAACTTTAAAAAAAAAAAAATGGGGCTGGCACCCCTGGTATACCCTTCCGGGGCGCCCCGGAAGGGATCCGGGCGCCCCGCCCGAAATCAACCCCGGGCGCCCGGAAAGGCTCCGGGCGCCCGGAGTTCCCTATAAATAGGGGGCAGCAGACGCCCCCAACACTTGCCACAAACTCCTTCACTCTTACCAAGGTTCTATCTGAACCTCAATGTGAGAGTGTTCTAAAAATTAAATTTTCTTGTGATGAAGACGCTGCCACGACTCAACCAAGGTCATCAGTTCTATATTTTACGATGGCTCCTCGGTAAATCCTTTTTCCTTGTCTAAAACTTTTTTAAATATTGTCTTGATGTTTTATTTAGAATATCTCTTTGATATAACAGTAGGAAACAAACAAATACTGGTGCTGGGCCCTCTAATGCTAGCACTGACCCTAGGTTTCCCACAGATGAACTTAGACTTAGATTTGAGTCAACCATTTATATGGCCATTAGGACTAAATGCATAGATAGATCGTTCTTTTTAGTTTCTTGTGCTCCTGTTATGGAGGTTATAAACTACTATAACCTACGAAACCTTGTTGAATGTACTAGTCCTATAAACATAAGTCTGTGTGCTGAATTTTGTAACAACCTAGTGAAAGTAGACGACCCTACCTATACTACTAGGGCAGCAGGTACTGATATCACGCTATCACCTACGACGATCCGGGAGTTTTTAGGGTTACGTCCATCCACTTGTTCCTTTTTGTGCTATTCTCCCGGGGATCTACCATTCGGAGATCCCTACTCACATATCACTCTTGATACGATTTATTCGTATTTTTTTGGGGGAGAGCGAGATCCCACTGTAACCCAGTTTAGGTCTGTAGAACTTCGAGTCCAGGACTACGCTCTTTATAGGGTCTTAGTCTTTTGCATCTTACCACTGACTACTCGGGACATCGCTGTGATGCGCCCATTCCACTCATTTTTACTCTATGCCCTGAGTTATAGGTTAGATATTGACATCAACCTACATATCTTCTCCACCATTATCTACTCTGCTGGATATGTGACAAATAGTCGAGTCCACATGCCTTTTTGTCACATTCTGACAGCATATATGTCCTCATTGCACATTGATGTCACTAGAGGAGACATTCGCTGTATGACTGAGTTTGACGTCATAACAGCTAGGAACTTCTCTCTGGCTAGTATCCACATAGATGAGGGCGATGGTACTATGTCTTGGCGGAGGGGGGCACAACACCAGCACGACCCAGGCGTGCAGGGGGAGGCCGAGCAGGATGAGTTAATGCTTGCACTGTTTCCGGAGGAGGCCGTTCCACCTCCACCACCAGCTCGAGCACCACGTTACGCACCACGCACTCTAGCCGACCGCATGACTGGACTAGAGAGGGCCATGGCGAGTCTCCAGCAGGAGAACTCTGACTTTCAGCGTGACATGCGGCGAGAGGTCTCCGAGCTACGAGCTGACGGACAGACTCGACACACTGAGCTGATGACACTACTCCGCTCCTGAGGATCTGGACCACCCCCTTCCTCATCTCAGTAGCTCTAATTGTAACACTTCAGATATCTACATCACTTGTAGGATACTTATTGATCTATCTAGTGTTCTTTCTGGTATGAATTGATCATGTTCAATCTTAATAGACTAGGAGTTTCAAATTTCAAAAATATTTTCAAAAATGGTTATTCTCAAATTATAGGTTAAAACATATTTTGTTTTCAAAACTTTCCTATTTTTTTTAGATTTTCAAATAAAGTTTTAGCCTTAGACTAGTTCAAAAATCCTTAGAGAACATGTACCCACAGGACTAGTTTTGAGCATCTCACTAAAACCCTAGGCTTACCTTGCTTGTGTTTGACGAACATAGAAAGGGGTGAGATGCATAGGCCACTTGCCTAAGACTTAAGATGCTTATTTCAGTGCATCGACATAAGTCTGGACGTTAAATATAAAATATATATTAATCAAGCTAAGGTTGACCTTAACTTGACTAACCAAGTGAAAGCTGCTATCTTTTGATAAGTCAGTCAGTAACAAACTGGTTAGACATTTGATTTAATGTTAGGTTCAGGGGGAGAAATACAACTACTTCAGTCTTTCAAATTAAACTTTAAAATTATTTCTGAAAAAGAATTTTACAAAATCATTTTAAAACTCCTTTATCTACTGTGAATATTTTAAAACTATGTTTGCAAACTAACTCGTATACAATAAGTTGTATTGGGTTTCACTTTTTATTGAAAATTGATTTTTAGATTTAACTTAGTTTTGAAAATTAAATCTAGTTCTCAAAATTTGATTGTACTTGATTTGAAAGTTAAATTTTGTAAAAATTAGTTTTAAAAATTACTTTGTTATTGAAAAATTGTGGAAATTAGATTTTTTCAAAACTTAAGTTTACAAACTAAGCTTCTCAAAATCATTTTCCTTAATTTTGAAAATTGAATCTTTTACAAACTTAGTGTTGAAAAATAAATTTCAATCAGTTTTGAAAAATAGATTTTTCGAACTTCGTTTTGGAATTTTGATTTTGAACACTTATGTTTGAAAAGCGTTTCAAAGTTGAAACATGTTTTGAAAATTTAAAACTTGATCTTGAAATTTAGAACTTATATACTTATGTTTGAAAATTAGACTATCTAAACTTAGCTATTTTTATAAAAGCTAATGCTTTAAACAAGTTTTCAAAAGTTTAAACTCCCCCAGATTAACTTGACATTATTTCTTACTTTGTCTGAAGTCTATGTTTACTTAATCCATGCTTATTTTTTGATGAATGCCAAAGGGGGAGGGTTAGGTTGTTAAGTTAACTGAACCAAACTGAAAATTCAAACTAACTTAAAAACCACATAAATGCATGTTTCTTGCATATGTTTTCACTAATTTAACCAGGTTGTCATTCCATCAAAAAGGGGGAGATTGTTGGTGTGGTTAGCACTAACGATTTAACCCAGGTTTTGATGAATGACAAATCAGGTTAAGTTAGTTTGTTGTTGTCTAACACTTTGATCGAGTGTGCAGGAGAAGTCCAGACAGGTCGACGGGCTGACCGGATGTCTGGCACGAAGCCCAGCTAGGTCGACGGGCTAACCGGATAGCTGGCGAGAAGTCCAAGCGGGTCAACGGGCTGACCGGACGCTTGGCGAGAAGTCCAGCTAGGTTGACGGGCTGACCGGATAGCTGGCGAGAAGTCCAGACGGGTCGAAGGGCTGACCGGACGTCTGGAAGGTAAGTGAGGTAAGTCACTGGAGGGGAGTGACTGCGAGGACGCGTTCCCGGGAAGGGAACATTAGGCGTCGATCCAGCTTAGATCCATTTCGAATATCTAAGTCGAGATCGTGACTAGATTCTGGTCTCGGAAAGACGGAATCTAAGTCATACTCTTTGCAATTACTTTGTTGAACTGTAATTATGCTAACACTTTATTTTGCAGGATCTATTTTGTCTCGGACTAACCTTGTTTTGCAGGAAAGTTGTTCGCTGGAAAAAGGTGGTCCGGGCTCCCGGGAGGCACCCGGACGCCCTGGAGGCAAAAATTATCCTGACCGCGCGTCGCCACTTAGAGCTCGCTGGTTGGACTTGTCACGTCTCACCAGGGCGCCTGGAAGGGATCCAGGGCGCCCCGAGCTTCATATAAAAGATGGGGCGGGGGCAGAAACAAATATCAACTCAGAACTCTCAAACTGCCTGCTCTACTGCTCTGCGCTCCTGCGACGCTAACGAAGATCCGACGATATACTCCTTTCCTGTTCTTTAATTCTTGTCGGTATTTTCTTTATTTTGCTAGCATTACTGTATCTTAAATTGTAATCATTTTCGAACTGCTAGTAATTACCCAACGAAAGTACTCACGGAGTACGGGCCTTCGAGTAGGAGTCGTCACAGGCTCCGAACGAAGTAAAATTCATTGTGTTCAATTTTTATTCCGCTGCGTTTATACTCGTTATTTTTCAAATCGATATTCACCCCCCCCCTCTATCGACGTTTCACGATCCAACAATTTAAGGTGAGGAATTTTAACCTATCAAGCATACATCACATGCACACACACATCACAGTAAATAAGAGCAATAAATATGAAAATTAATTTTTCAACTATTATGGCTTCTTCCATCACTGTTCTTCGTATGCTCCAACCCTGGCTGCTGCCATATTTAGGCCACCGCCATCGGGTCCATGTCGTCGGGTCCATCGAGGTTCCTTTTCTGCTGCGTCTCTGGTCCTCTAATAGCACCACGCTTCGCAAGGATACGATCCGCGACAAAAATAGAATTTTACATATATCGATCCTATATTCCACAAAGGAATGTACATGTATTCTAGATCGAACAAAAAAGTAAAATTCTAAAACTAATACAGCTCCTGCTGTATTTGATACATACAATTATGCACACACAAAATAATGTCCTTGACATGTCCAAGGGTCCAATCACACACAACATCTATAAGCCATAATAGTTGGAGTATGCAACCACAAAATTAGCACATCCTACTATTATCCTGCCTAAATTATGTATGACATGTGCATAACTAAATTAAAAACCAAACACACAGACACAAACCCTAGCTCTGATACCAATTTTTAGTTGGTCCTAGGAAGATCGTACCGGTTCCACTGTACAAAAATTTTGTACAAGTGTCGAATCTTTCCTAACAACCTATTGTGTTCTTTAGAAATTAAATTCGGAATCACAAACGGAACTTAACATTATTGATTCCAAATTTAACTTATCTGTTCTTAATTGTTTAGACTTAGATCGCAAGCGGAACTTAACACTATTAATCCAAGTCCACCTATGTTATAAAGTTGATTAAATATTTATTTCTAAAATTGGCTCCTAGGTCAAACATGGTGAGGTACTAGACCTTCTTGGGTATGAGATCATCCACCACTGCCTCGACAAAGCCTTTAATAGAAATTCAATATTTAATTTCCTAAAATAACATTAGGTTTAACTGAAAAGAACAATCGAATCACAAATCCGAAAAACAAAACAAAAGAAACACAACTTCGAAACAAATCCGAAACTCTAGAATCATATGCCTCTTGTGTTTAGAATTCATACAAAGAAGAACTAGCTTGATGCAGAAAATAATTACTAGTTACACCTTTCTTTGTATACAACGACCTCTTGATCTTTTACCGTATTCCTCTTCTTATCTCGGACGTTATGTGGGCAACGATCTACCGAGATGAGAACCACCCAAGCTCCTTCTTCTCCAAGCTAGTTTCGGCCACCACAAAAAACTCCAAGAGATGTGAGGTTCGGTCGCCACCACCAAGCTCCAAGGGATGCTAGAAACAAAGCCTCCTTTCTCTCATTTTTCTCCTAGCTAGAATTGGCCACCAAGGACTCCTCTTGTGTTGATGCCACCGGCCACAAAGGAGGAAGAGAAAAGGAGAAGAGCAAGAAGCAAGGACCGGCCACCACCAAGGAAGAGAGGGAGGAAAATAGAATAGAGTTGTTAGCCATGAAGGCACCCCTACCCTCTCTTTTATAATCCTTGGTCTTGGCAAATAAGGAAATTTAAATAAAAACTTCCTTAATTCCTTTTTCCATGAAAAGAAAAATTTAATTGATTAAAAATCAATTTCCTTTTCTTTATCTACATGGTCGGCCACCTACAAGCTCCAAACAAGGAAAGTTTTAATACAAGAATTAAAACTTCCTAATTTATTTCCGGAAATTTTTAATAAAAATTTTTCTAATAATATATCCCTTCATGGTTGGTAATAAAAGGAAATTTATTTAAATTAAAATCTATCTTTTAAAACATGTGGATGATTTCCAAAAAGGAAAGTTATTTCTAAAATTAAAATCTCCTTTCAATCTACAAATAAGGAAAGATATTTAATCTTTTCTTAATCCTTTGTAGAAACTTATAAAAGGAAAAATTTATAATTTTAAAACTCTCTTTTAAATCATGAACATGGTTACAAAAAAGAAAAGTTTTCTCAAAATTAAAATCTTCCTTTCAATCTACAAATAAGGAAAGATATTATATCTTTTCTTAATCTTTTATAGAAAGCTATAAAAAGAAAAGATTTAAATTTTAAACTCTCTTTTAAAATCATGGAATCCACATAAGAAAAATTTTAAAAAATAAAATCCTTTTAATATAATATGGCCGACCACACCAAGCTTGGGTTCAAGCTAGGGCCGGCCACACCATCTTACTCATCCTAATTGCTTTGGCCGGCCCAAGCTTGGGTTCCAAGCTTGCTTGGCTGACCCCATTAGGATGGGTATAAGGTGGGTATGTGATGGGTATAATTCTCTATATACAAGAGGCTACGATAGGGACCGAGAGGAGGAATTGATTTTGATCTCCTGATGAAATTAAGCTTCCTGTGTTTGCCCCGAACACCCAACTTAATTTCATCAATAATAATTCATTCCACTAAAGAATTATTATTAAACTACTACACCAATACCAAATTACATTTTGGGCTCCTTCTTATTATGAGTGTGTTAGTCTCCTTGTGTTTATGATGTCGGATGTCCACTAATTAATTGAGTTACTGACAATTCATTTTAATTAATATCTCAGTCTAAGAGTAGTACCACTCAACCTTATCGTTATGTCGAACTAAGTCCACCTGCAGGGTTTAACATGACAATCCTTATGAGCTCCTCTTGGGGACATTATCAACCTAGATTACTAGGATACAGTTTCCTTCTATAATCAACAACACACACTATAAGTAATATGATTTCCCAACTTATCGGGCTTTTTGATTTATTGAGCTAAATCTCACCCTTTGATAAGTCAAAGAAATAAATACTAAATATATGTGTTTGTTATTATATTAGAATTAAGAGCACACACTTCCATAATAACTAATGTCTTGTTTTTTTATTAAGTCAGTATAAAAAGAACTTACCTTTAATGGTCCTACTCAATACACTTAAAGTGTACTAATGTAATTTATTAGTCAAGATAAACTAAAACCTAATTATACTACGACTATTCCAACGGTTTGTTCCTTTCCATCTTAGTTGTGAGCTATTGTTTATAATTCATAAAGAACCGATAACATAATCTTTTGTGTGTGACACCACCCACCATGTTATCTACAATATAAATTAATTGAACAACTACATTTAGTATATAAATGTAGATATTGACCAATATGATTTTTATGTTTATACAAAAAGTTAGGTTTTTAGTATACATTCCAACACACACACACTAAGCAATAAATGCTAAGAAGATTGTTACACCTTATATAGTTGTTCTATAAAATGAATTAGAGTCATCAATAACTTGCTTTTACCCTAGATTAAATTATTTATATTAATATGAATATTTCTAATCCCTCATAATGACTATTATGTCAAGATCATGTTCAACATCTCCAATCAATACAATTATTCACAATTATATTTTATGTACTGAACTAAAAATGTAACTAGTACCAGTGAATAAATGTCACAGATGTAAATCAATCTTAATCTTTCTTTTTAGCTAAAATCTATTTATTCTAATCAGTCACTTTCCTAGTTATGCTCTATAGACCGAATCACTCATAGCCAATAGGAAACATACAAAAGTAGTAGACACTAATCATAACTTCAAGTAGACAGCTAAATAGTCACTTAGGATAAGATTGAGATTAACTTATAATCTCAATGGTCTCATATAGTTGAAAAGCCAGGATCCATTCTCCTACTACTCTTCTTGTCGTCATAGCACATGTGGTATGAATCATATGCTATGATATTATTCTCTTTACTAAAAAGAGCGCATATTTTTCTCAAAATTTAACATCGTATCGATTTTAATCTAAACATACCTAATGTCTAATCCTGAATTTAACATATGAATTCAAATCTAGCCTTAAGCAAATTCAGTAAATAGTGGGTTCATTTAGTCTGATTATTACATAAATGATCTTATCTTAACACAATTATCAAGACGACCTTAACTTATGGGTATGTCTTTATTCAGAGCTATATAAGTTGTCCCATAAGCAACGGTCTTACCTCTATTTATACTTAACAAATAAAGATGATTATCTATGTGAGTGGACCAATCTCAATCTGCCAACATGCTTATCGGGACTTTTATTCGAATGTAACAAAGATATATACATTGAATGGATCATGACATTTTCAATTATCAAAATGTATTTACAATAAGTTACATTATTCGAAGTCCCAAAAACTTCACATGTCCTTGAAATAACTCTTTAGTCAATGACTTAGTAAAAGGATCAGCAAGCATATTACGTGTAGGGATGTACTCAAGAATTATCTTTTTCTTGTCGATAATATCCCTTAAAAAATTATACTTAATTTCTATATGCTTGCTTTTGTTGTGATATTTGGGACCATTGGAAAAAGCTATAGCAGCTTGACTATCATAGTACACTGTAACAGGACTCCCACTGTCATTAGCAATCTTTATATGTTTCAAGAACCTTCTTAGCTAGACAGCCTTTTGCATAGCCTTTACACAAGTCACATACTCAACTTTCATTGTCGATAAGGCTACACAAGCCTGCTTCTTGCTGTTCCATGAGATGACGCCACCATTCAGCAAGAAGGTATAGCCAGATGTGGATTTTTTATCATCAAGGTCCCTGCCCAATCTGTATCTATATAGCTACTCAAGCTCATATCTGATCCTTGGAAATATAGACAATAATCTGTCGTTCCTTTGAGATATCTGAATATCCTCTTCACCGTTTTCCAGTGTCTCGATCTTGGATTTGACTGGAAACGACTAGCTAAGCCAGCAACATAGCTTATATTAGGACGAGTAAATAACATAGTGTACATTAAACTACCAAAAGCTCTAGCATATGATTTTTTCTTCATTTTAGCTATTTCCTCAGGAGTCTTGTGATACATACTTTTGCTCAAAATAGTACCTCTCGCTATAGGTGTATGTTTAATATTGCAATCTGACATATTGAAGTGTTATAGCATCTTAGTGATATATATAAGCTTCTTGAGACAAATCCAAAAACCTTTTTGATCGATCTCTAATGATCTTCACTCCTAAGATGTACTCTGCTTCTCCCATATCTATTATGTCAAATTGTGATGAAAGTTAGGATTTGAGTTCTATCACATACTTTATGTCACTTCTAGCTACTAGCATATCATCAATATATAATGATAAAATGATAAATTTTTATTTTTCATTTTTTAGGTAAACACAATGATCCTCATTAATCATTTTGAAACCATAAGACAAAATGTCTTTATTAAATCTTATGTTCTATTATCTTGACGCTTGCTTTAGCCCATATATAGACTTCTTAAGTCTACATACTCTATTTCTTGGTTTTTAGCAATGTAACCTTCTAGCTGTGTCATATAGATTTATTCATCAAAATTACCATTAAGGAAAGTTGTTTTACATCTATTTGATGTAATTCCATGTCAGATTGTGCTACTATAGCTAAGATGACACATATTGACACAAATTTCATAACTGGGGAGAATGTCTCTTTAAAATCAATATCCTCCAGTTGGATATATCCTTTTACAGCTAAACGAGTCTTGTATTGATTAATCAAACCATCCGCTTTCCTCTTTATCTTGAGAATCTACTTATTCCCAATAGCCCTTCAGTCCGGAGGAAGATCGACTATATTCCAAACTAGATTCTTTCTCATTGACTTTATCTCCTTATCCATTGTAATTTTTTTTTCCTTACTAAGCTTCTCAATGCTTCCTCAACTGTTCGCGATTCTTCATTGTTAACTGGGAGAATCATCAATACATCATTCTTAATGTCAAATCTTCTCCGAGGAATCATCTGGTGACTACTTCTTCGTAGGTTAGACTGTTGAGAAACCGACTCATTCAGTGGCAAATTACTCCCACTAGGTTGACTAGATTCAGGAATCTCCTGATTTGTTGATCAAGAAATATTATCCTCCTTCTCTATCTCATATTGAGGAATAGTTATAGTCTTATCAACTTCATTTCATGTTGAGAATTCAGTTTCAAGAAAAGTAGCATCTCTTGACTTTATTTTAAAGATAGTTCCATCTTGTCGCTCACCAATGAAGACATAACCTTTAGAAGTCTCATAATATCTTATAAAGATACAATTCTTACCTCTGGGTCATAATTTTCTATATTTGTGAGTCTTATCATGAATGTAGGCAGCTGACCCCCAAGGTTTTAGATTACTCAAATTCGGCTTTCTACCTGTCCAACGTTCATGTAGGGTAGATGGAACTGACTTTGAAAACACTTTGTTAAGTATATAGGCCGCAGCTTATAATTCATCTCCCCAATAGGAGATTGGCAAATTAACCTGCGCCATCATAGACCTAACAATTTCAAGAAGAGTCATATTTCTTCTTTCAGCAACCCATTTTGCTGTGGTGTTCCGGGGATAGTTAGCTGTCTAATAATCTATTTCTCATTACACATTATTTTGAACTGATTAGACAAATATTCACCTCTATGGTCAGTGGCAGGATTTAAACCTTATATTTCAATTGATTCTCAACTTCGTTCAAGTAACGAATGAAGCAATTTAATGCTTCAGATTTATGAGAAATCAAATACACATAACCAAAATGTGTGAAGTCATCAATAAATGTAATCAAATAAGACCTTCCATTTCTAACCTTTAGATTCATTGGACCACAAATATCCGAATGAATTAATTATAATGGTGATTAAGCCCTTATAGTTTTACCAAATGATTTTCTAGTTGTCTTTCCAGTAGGACAATGCTCACATATATACAAGTTAATCTTGGCATGAGTGCCTAAAAGACCCTCCTTAGCTAATCTATTCATTCGTTCTTGTCTCATATGCCCTAGTCTAGCATGCCAAATTTCATCATTAACATCAGTATTACTAGTAAGAGCAATATTATAAAACAACATATTGGTCCTCGTGGTTGTTTTGATGTGATCAACCAAGTTAGGTTAGTTCCTATTTGGTTTTGATCCCTGTGTCTAAGTGTGTAGGAGCTTAGGAGCGCAGAAAGTCGAGTGAAAGATGCAACTAGCGAGAAGAACGACATGGGAAGGGAGTCGACGGGCTCGGTGCATCTGAAGGACGAAGGAGCTGCGGAAGAGTACACCGGTGGATGAGAATAACGTGCACGACATTCGAGGGACGAGAAGTCGGGGTGGAAGCCTGCTCGAGGAGAATGCCGGAAATTAGGTTCGGGTGAGTCCTATTTCAGTTGGTCGCAATCACTCAATCATATAGAACTTCGAAAGCTAAAGAGAAAATGAAGAAGTGCTGGAAAAGCAGCTGGAGGCGCCCTCAACAACTGTTGAAGCACCTCCGCCCTCACCAGAGTGAGGGCGCTCTCAACTGCATTGAGGGTGCCCTCAATGCCCTTGGAGGCACCCTCAACTGGGTCAAACAGACCGTTTGCGAGTGGATAAAGTTTTATTCGCTTATCCCCTTGGAGGCGCCCTCAACCCCTTTGGAGGCGCCCTCAAGACTCGAGATAGGATTTTCAGGAGCTATATAAAGGTCCTTGGAGCTAGGAAATTAGACAATCAACTCTGTATTCAATTCCTAGCAATATCTATGCTTTCTTAGTGTGTAAAAAGGCTTCTCCGTCTACAGTGAAGGAGACGTTTCTAGTAGAGTTGTTCAACCGCCTTGGATTAACAACCACCTAGGTTGTAACCAAGTTAAATTTCTTATCTCTTCTTTTATGTTATTTTTTTTATTATTGTTGCTGTTTTTAGAGTTGAAAGAACGAGGAGGGTATTTTCTTTTTGCAGGCAATTCACCCCTTCCCTCTTGCTGGCCCCGTTGCACCAACAAGTGGCATCAGAGCCAGACCGCCGACTGAAGCATCAAGATCAAGACGATGGCTGGTGCAAGTATTCATCCCCCGAAATTCGACGGAGATTTCGCAACATGGAAATGTCGAATGGAGGTATTCTTCAAAACAGAATTTGATATTCTTTTAATTATGAAATACGGTTTTGCAACCCCTAAAGACAAGGAAGAATACAACTGGATGAAAAAGGAGCAAGCTGATTTCGTGGCCAACGGAAAAGCAGAGTTCCATCTGCTCAGCGTCTTGCCACCCCAGGAGGTAAGTCGGATTGGAAGCTACGACTCCGCCAAAGACCTCTGGGAAAAATTCCTGGAGCTCCACGAAAGTACCTCAGAAGCGAAGTTAGCAAAGCGCGACATCCTCCGGACTCAGCTGACAAATCTCCGGATGAACAACGGTGAAAAGGTAGTGCAACTCCAAGCGAGAACTAAGGAGCTGATAACTCAATTAAGCAATCTCGGAGAAACGATAACAAACCGAGACTCGATACGGTATGCGCTCAACGCCTTCCCAAGAACTCCAAAATGAGAGTCCTTAGTAGATGTATACTATATCTCTAAGGACTTTGAGGTAAGTATGCTAGAAAATTTATTTTCTACATTTGAACTTCACGAATCTCGAATTGCAAAACCTAAACAAATAGAGAAGTCAAATCACAATGTTGCCCTACAAGCTGAGATGGACGATTCTGACTCTGAAGCGTCAATCGACGAAACTGAAGCGTCGCTATTGGTAAGAAAATTAAATAAGTTTATTAAGACTAATAAATTTAGATCACAGACGAGAAAGCATCATCGCAACAAAAGGACGGTTCGATGCTACAATTGCAATGAAGAAGAGCACATCAAAGATGACTGCCTGAAACTGAAGAACAAAGGTAAAGAAAAGAATAAGAAGCCAACTCGATCCAAACATAGCCTCAAAGCAACGTGGGACGAGTCGTCATCCTCCGAATATGAAGTCGAAGCATATGCCGGACTAGCTCTAACGGTAATTCATCAAGAAGAAGATGAGACCAGCTCAGAAATGAGCATAGATGAAGGGAGAGGATCAGAATAAGAAAGCTACGATGAAGGGGGAGCATCAGAAATAGAGGTAAGTCAAGTACGTGCGCTAATCCCTAAACAATCTTTTCGCTTTATCAAAGTACTTACTAAAGACTTGGTCAAATCAGAAAAAGAAATTGCTGATTTAAAAATACTGTTAGATAATTTGAACTCAGAAAATGAAAAGTTAAAATTGGAAATTGAAAAATGAGCATGCATGCTTAAATAAATTTCAAAAATCAAAACTTAGAATTTATGATAAATTAAATTGGTATATTAAAAAACATCAGGGACAACTTAGAAAAGTTCCCAGAATTTATGTCCCCCCTAGGTTTTTGATAAATCCAGTAGGAAGGAACTTATACTGGGTTCCAAAATCTCTTCTAAATTAAATTTTTGTAAGTTAGCGCTTTTCAGCAAGAAAAATTAAACAGCTAATTTCTTTATGAGGCTTTGTCTAAGAAAGTGGTTGTTGCTCCAATAACCAAGAAGGCCTAGTACCTCGCTGCTGTTTGGAAGTCAAAATATTGAAATAAAATATTTAATTAACTTACTGATAAAAGCATGAAAATAGAAATTAGCTAATGCTTTAACAAGTTTTTTAACATTTGTTGGAAATTTCTCAAAAAAAATACTTTGCTTAAATTGCCTAAAAGTTAGAATTCTCTGTTAACTTAGAATTTATTTTGAAAAATTCCTATCCCAATTTTGCTGTGATCAAAGGGGGAGAGATAGGAACAAGTTTAGGGGGAGTTAATATTTTTTCAAAAATTGGTACTTAAAAAATTTTTTTTGGATAGGAACAAGTTAATATTTTTTTCTTAGAAAATTACAAATTCTATTATTGCAATATTTATGCTTAAAATGTTAGTTTAGTAATTTCTTTAAATTACTACTTGTCTGTTTTTTTCCCTAACTTGAACTTGGGTTGATGTACATCAAAAAGGGGGAGATTGTCGGTCCCTGTGGTTGTTTTGATGTGATCAACCAAGTTAAGTTATATCCTGTTTGGTTTTGATTCCTGTGTCTAAGTGTGTAGGAGCTTAGGAGCACAGGAAGTCGAGCGGAAGATGCAGCTAGCGAGAAGGACGACACGGGAAGGGAGCCGACAGGCTCGGTGCGTCCGAAGGGCGAAAGAGCTGCGGAAGAGTACACCGATGGACGAGAAGAACGTACGCGACGTTCGAGGGACGAGAAGCCAGGGTGGAAGCCTGCTCGAGGAGACAGTCGGAAATTGGGTTCGGATGAACCCTACTTCAGTTGGCCGCAAATACCCAATCATACGGAACTTCGAAAGCTAAAGAGAAGACGAAGAAGTGCTGGAAAAGCAGTTGGAGGTGCCCTCAACAATTGTTGAGGTGCCTCCGCCCTCACCGGAGTGAGGGCGCCCTCAACTGCATTGAGGGCGTCCTCAATGTTTGGAGGCGCCCTCAACTGGGTCAAACAGACCGTTTGCAAGCAGATAAAGTTTTATCCGCTTATCCTCTTGGAGCAACCCCTTTGGAGGTACCCTCAAGACTCGAGATAGGATTTCCAGGAGCTATATAAAGGCCCCCTGGAGCTAGGAAATTAGACAATCAACTCTGTATTCAATTCCTAGCAACATCTATGCTTTCTTAGTGTGTAAAAAGGCTTCTCCGTTTATAGTGAAGGAGACGTTTCTAGTAGAGTTGTTTAACCGCCTTGGATTAACACCCACTTAGGTTGTAACCAAGTTGAATTTCTTGTCTCTTCTATTCTGTTATTTTTTTTATTATTGTTGCTGTTTTTAAAGTTGAAAGAACGAGGAGAGTATTTTCTTTTTGTAGGCAATTCACCCCTCCCCTCTTGCCGGTCCCGCTGCACCAACACAACCATCATTATTATTTAGTTCTACATCAAAAATCATAAAGCCATTTGTTACATAACCATGCCCAATTAACACTGTGTTAATCTGAAGTTCCACACAACGACTATAAAAATTTACACAATAACCTAAATCAAGAAGACAAGTGACGAAAATCAGATTCCGTTGAATCTCAGCAGCATACAGGACATCATATAGAAACAAGGTTTGTCCACCACGTAGGTTGAGCTTATAAGTGTCAATTCCTTTGACTTCAATTCTTACATTGTTTCCCATATATATCCATTTGTTGTTAGCTGATACCCGACGGTACTCCACATATGTAGCTCGATAAAGAACTACATGGTTCGTTACTCCTGAATCTACAATTCACAAAAGATAAGAATCAGCTAACAACACTGTACTTGCAACATAATGCTCATGTAAAGAAGATAGAGATGGATCTACCTTTTTAAGCTCAGTACAATCTCGAGTAAAATGACCCTTTTTGCCATAATTGTAGCAAGTCAACTTGCTCTTAGGTCTTTGTCCATATTTCTTTCCTTTCTTCTTGATTTGATTTTTTGCAACAACAACACTAGTCTCCTTTCCTTTTTCCTTTCCTTTCTTAAATCATTTTTTCTTATTCTTGGAACTAGAACTTTAAGCTACAAAAGTTTGACCAGAAATCTTTACAGATTCAATCTTCTCCGCCTCAAGTTCAACATGACGTGAGACATCAGTAAAAGTCTTGATACTTTCACTATGAGTTAGGTTTCATTTCATCGTTTCCCAAGAATCAGGAAGGAAATGGATAATTGCCTGAACCTGTTGTTCATTGGTCAACTCATGACCGGTAGCTTTTAAGTCTCGAATCATATTACCCATCTCCCTAAGATGTTGGGCCATAGTAACATTCGAGTGTTTTTTTACAACTATCAAACTTGATTGTTAGCTTACAGAGCTTACTTAGACTTACTCCATTGTGTTGGTGTGGGAAGCATCCGACGATCGAACCCAAGTTTTGATAATGGCAAAGGGTTCAAAGTTAAGTCTTGTTGTTATCTAACATGTTGAATGAGTGTTTTAGGAAAGTCCTAACTGCGGTTAGGCAAAAGTGAAAACCCTAGGGGGTGGTAACCCTAGATCCTAGGGGGCGGTAACCCTAGGTGGAGGAAAGTCCTAGCTGCGGTTAGGCAAAGGGAAAACCCTAGGGGGCGGTAACCCTAGGTCATAGGGGGTGGTAACCCTATGCGGAAAGTCTTGGCAGGTCGATGGCTTCAGGCAAAAGTCCTAGGGGGTGGTAACCCTAGGTGGAAAGTCCTGGTGTTGCGAACCAGGTGAAAGACTGGACTAGCCAGGAAGCGGATGTCCAGCAGAAAGTCTGGAAGCGTCGAGTGCTGAGCAAAAGTCCAGTCGATCTGGAGGATCGCACTGGCAGCAGGTAAATCTCCTGAGTGGAGTAGGTGAGGACGTGTTCCCCGTAGAGGGAACAGTAGACGTCGGGTCGACCTAGGATTTCCGGATGGAAATCCGAAGTCAGACTCGAACAGTCCGGAGACTGTCATTATCACTTCTTTTATGTTTTATGTGCTAACTTTGTGCTGCAGGGTATATTTGGGATTAATGTATCTTGCAGGGACCAAAGTGCAAAGATTAACCTCGGATGAACAGTGTCCGAGGCGCCTCCATGGAGCTTGGAGGCGCCTCGGGTGCAAAAACTGACCTGGCCGCGAAGCAGGGCTGAAGGTGCCTCGGTTGGCTATGGAGGCGCCTTGGAAGGCGCCTTGAAGACCTATGAAGGCGCCTTCAAGGTGATAAGCGCAGAACGGTCAGCGCTCATCTGCACGGTGGACTCGGAGCTATGGAGGCACCTTCGGAGGCTTCCAAGGTGCCTTGGACACCCTTTATAAGGGAGTTTCGAGCAGCACCTCAAGATATCTGATTACAAGTGATCATGCTTCAATTGGCTGCTAAATGCGACATCCCGAGAAAGCTTCAACTCGACTCGACGACCCGACACTTCGATTTCCTTAGATTCTGTCGTCGGTATTGTATTTCTTTAGTCAGTAAATTGTTCTAAGTTTGTAATATTCTTCGAGCTTATAGTTGTTACCCACGGAAAGCGATCAAGGATCACGGGCCTTCGAGTAGGAGTCGTCTTAGGCTCCGAACGAAGTAATTCCCTGTGTCTCTATGTTTGACTATTTTTATTCCGCTGCATTTTAATTACTCCGATAGTTTTCCGATAATCGAACGAAATAGCCGCGAGCGCTATTCACCCCCCCTCTAGCGCTTCTCAATCCAACAATTGGTATTGTAGGATCGAAAAGAATTTAGATATCTCCACAATAGCATGATATTGTCCACTTTGGGCCTAGGCCCTCATGGCTTTGCTCTTGGGCTCTTCCCAAAAGGCCTCATTCCAATAGAGATATCTTTTCTCTTATAAACCCATGATCTTTCCCATGTGTTTCCAATATGGGACTATGTTTGCAACCTTGCAACCCCAACAATCCCCCCCTCAAACAAAGGACCATAGGCTTCCCACGTCCGATCCTCGACCCACCAGGTCTTTCTGCCCCTCGGTCCACCCGACCTACTCGGACTTCCTTACCTAGTTGCAACTAGGACTTCCTGCCTGGTGTCTGGTCCTCTTGATCCGAACATAAGAGCCCCCACTTTCTTTGTTCGAGGTCAATATTGTACTCACATGGCTCAATCAGACCATAGCTCTTGTGCACAGTCGGCGGTTAAACCTTCTGATAGTCCGGGCTCTGATACCAATTGTAGGATCGAAAAGAATTTAGATATCTCCACAATAGCATGATATTGTCCACTTTGGGCCTAGGCCCTTATGACTTTGCTCTTGGGCTCTTCCCAAAAGGCCTCATTCCAATGGAGATATCTTTTCTCTTATAAACCCATGATCTTTCCCATGTGTTTCCAATATGGGACTATGTTTGCAACCTTGCAACCCCAACACATTGTACTTCTCTCTAAGAGCTGCCTAGACAACATGAGCTGATGGTAATGGCTCATACTCAAATACTAGGTCATCCACCATTGAACTAATCAATATTCCCTTTGCAATGAATTCTTTTCTTTTCCATGCTTTATAGACATCAAGGTCACATCTATGCTGTGCTATGGAACCATCAGCCTGTTTGTCTATGAATTGATTTATAGCCTCTAGAACTTCATGTTCCTCAAGAACGTATTGTATCTTGAGGCTCCATATTTTATAGTTATTCCTATATAATTTTTCTCCTTTATTGAGTTTAGTTATGATGTTTTTAGTTGACATAATCTACATAAATAAACACATTATTTATTATTTAAGTGTATTTCATATGTATGTAATTAATTATTGACTCAGTGTAAATTAGAATTAGTTTATAAAATCAAGTGATAAGTATGTTTCCACTCATCATTTGTATGTGTCAATCTAATTAACATTGATTAATTATATCACACACACTCTATCTAATGAACTAATTATTTTCATATGAACTAATCATATATTAAAATGAACAAATCATTTTCACATGAACTAATCATTGAATATGAACGAATTATAAAGCATAGCTATTTTTTTCATAGAATATAACACTGTTGGTACAAAAATAACAGTTTCCACTACATTATTTTCAGAAAAACAAAATGAGCTAGGATGGTTTGTATATAATGACAATAAACAGAACACTAATAACATAAATAAGCTAGCACCACTAGAAAATATACTAATGCAGTAGGCACTATTATCCCATTCATGCCGGATTCGACAATGGCAAGATCAACCTCAGATGTATCCATTAGATCCATTTCTGTATCTACCACACACTCTTTTAGATTCTCTTCTGATTCTTTAGGATCCATCTCTAGATCCCCTACGGGATCTATTTTTGGATCCTCCTCAAATTCTTCAAGGTCCATTTCTGGATCCTCTTCAAATTCTTCGAGGTTCATGTCTACATGATTTGGATCCTCCTCAAATTGTGCAGGATCCATTTCTTGGGGATCTAGATCCTCTTCAGATTCTTCAGAATTCTATTCCAATTGATGTAACTGTTGGCACATCTCCGAATAAGAGATATGCCCTTCAGAATAATCCCATAGTTGGTGTGCTATATCACTGAGATGTTCTGGCAGTGACTGAATAAGAGCCCATCGTCTATTTTTATCCTGGACTGGATACCCTTCTCGCTTGATTTTTCAGAATATCCGATCGAGCTGACCAATAAACCATCCAATTCCATGATCCAGGTCATATTCTAGCTCCTTGATCTTCTCCCAAAGCTCATATTGTCGTTCATAACGACCAATCATCGTGTATATTATTCATGATATCTGGAATTAAAAAATGATGCTAGCACAAAACTGATAAACTAGTAACAAAATCGGTCAATGCAATTCTCACTAGAACAAATATATACAGAATACATAAGCAAATAAGAAAAATAAATTTTCTTTATTTAGGGAGTCTCATGTGACTGATACATTGAGTCCGTTGACCAACTCATGCGTTCGGTCTATTTTCCAATCAAACCTAATCTAATTGGACAGAGATGTTTTATCTATGTTTGCTCTGGTTTATATCTAACTCATTTTATCAAATCTTAACCCATTAGACAATTTGACTCATTTGATCAAATCTAGCCTGATCCGACAATAAGGTCGGGGGACCCCCTCTGGAGGGGAGTCAACGCCACGTGAAGGTCAAAGGTCAAAAGGGTCAGCATGAGGTCCGTCCGATCAGAGAAGGGGTGGGTCGACCGGCCGAACGGCTCCGAGCGGAATCAAAGACAGCCCGACGGGGAGTCGGGTTTCCGACGCTCATGGTGAATAGGGTCGTCGGGTCGAGCGGGCAGCACGCTCGGCCGAGGCACAAAGCAGCAATGGTGGATGAACCGTCTCAGCCGACCGGAGAACGTGGAGTGGAATCTTCCCGGTCGGACTGATGCCTGCCGAGCGGATGGACGCTCGGCGCGGGGAAAGAAGAGACAAAAGGACAAGGGGACATTGGGGAACATCTTCTGATAACAGGCATGTTCGACGACCAAGTTATACGCATAATCTTATGACGGAAGGTTCTACCGTCCCATCAGAAAGGTTCTCGGACTGTAGCAGTATGGTGTCAGGCATGCTTCTCTGTGAAGCCCATACTACGGTATGGTAAAGGACACGTGTACGCCTCGATAGGTGTGCATAAGCCTTCCTACAGCTCTATATAAGAGCCCTTAGACTTCGACGGAGGTACGCAATATATGATCTTGAGAGCCACTCCATCATTTTTCTCTTGCCTGACTTGAGCGTCGGAGGGTCGTCGTCGGGAATCCCTTCCCGGCTCGACTTCCTTGCAGGTTTGCCGGAGATTGGTGCAGCTAGTTGGAGATAGAGGAGAGCGCCACGTCCCCAGCGTCCGTCGACTCAGCGTTCGGACAGGATCAAATTGGCGTCGTCTGTGGGAACGCACCTGCATCCGAGCGGAAGAGATGGACTAAGCTGGACGATCGCACACTGTGATGCTCTCCCAGGAGGAGCTCGATGCTCTAATCGAGGCAAGAGCAGCTAAGCTCGTGGAGCAACAGAAACAGAAGGCGCAAGCCGAGCGGATGGAGCAACAAGCGACGTCCGTGTCGGGAGGCCGAGCCGAAGCACCGCCGACCATGGTTCCATTTCATCGGGCCCTATTCCGTACGCCTCCTGAAATCGCACCCGCTAACCTTGATCGAGGATCTTCATCCGACAAGGCGCCCAGGCGAGACTACAGAAAAGGCAAAGCTCCCCGAACGGGCGCCTCCCGCGAGCAGATCAACCGACAATTTTTAGAGGTCATCCTGCGGGATCCTCTGCCAAAGCATTATGTTCCACCGGCGATCGGGGAATACAACGGAACCACCGACTCGGACGACCATCTGGGTAAGTTCGACAACACAGCTATCCTACATCAATACACAGATGGAGTAAAGTGCCGGGTGTTCCTTACCACCCTCTCGGGATCGGCGCAACGGTGGTTTCGGAGGCTGCCGGACGGATCCATTACAAGTTTCAAGGAGTTCCGCACGGCCTTCCTCCACCATTTTACAAGCAGTCGGCGTTACCAGAAGACTAGTGTTAGTCTATTCGCCATCAAACAAGAGCCCAGGGAGTCTCTCTGAGCTTACATCCAGCGATTCAACCGGGTGGCCATGGATATTCCCACGGCCACCTCAGAAACAATGATGAATGCGTTCACGCAAGGCCTCGTGGACGGTGACTTCTTCCGCTTACTTATTCGAAAGCCGCCCCGAGACTATGATCATATGTTACACCGGGCCAATGAGTACATTAATGTGGAGGAAGCCCAGGCGGCCCGAAGGAAAGAAGCTCCAACCAAGCGACTAGCCCCTGCCGAGCGGAAGCCGCTCACTGGCCACCAGCCGCCCAGAGGACCGCGAGCTGAAGCAACCCGCCCTCAGCAACATGCAAGATCCCACGTCATCCAAGAGGTATCCGCCGAGAGGCCCAAACCAAAATAGAATGTATGGACCCCCATGTTTTGCTCGTTCCATCGGACCGACATGCATAATACAAGAGATTGTCGAAGCATTCCCCTGATCGCCCAACCCGTTCCCCGGAGTAGCCGCCATCAATCGCCATCATCCGACAGGCGACAGCGACACCGTGAAGCAGATCGACGACAGTCTCCCGAGCGGTATCATCCTCAGAGGCACGAGGACAATCCCCGGGTATCTAAGGAGCGGCCTAGGCCGTCCGCACGGGAGGAAGAAAATAGAAGCAACACGTCCCGCTGTGAAATCAACATCATCGCTGGCGGGCCGACTGGAGGTGACTCCAATAGAGCAAGGAAGGCAAGTGTCAGGCAGCTCCAGATCCATGCGGTCGGCTGCAGTCAAGAACGGGCGAGCGGGCCCGAAATCAGCTTCGGGCCCAGGGACCTTGAGGGAGTCGACGTGCCACATGACGACGCCCTCATCATCAAAGCTGTAATAGTTAATTATACTATTCACCGCATTTTCATTGATACAGGCAGCTCGGTCAACATTATATTTAAAAAGGCCTTCGACCAACTGCAAATTAATCGAGCCGAGTTGCTGCCCATGACAACCCCCCTCTACAGGTTTACGGGCAATGAAGTTCTACCGGTCGGACAAGTCCGACTGGCTATTTCATTGGGAGAAGAGCCGCTCAGAAGGACGCGGACTGCCAACTTCGTCGTGGTCGACTCTCCCTTAACATACAATGTTATCCTGGGGCGACCGGCGCTCAGTGAGTTCCGAGCGGCCGTCTCCACCTTCTACTAGAAAATTAAGTTCCTGGTTGAAGATAAAGTTGGAGAAGTGCGAGGAGACCAGCTGGCGGCTCAGCGATGCTACGTCGAAATGGTCCGAGCGGAATCTAATTCCGCGAGGATGACGCCACGGATCGAGGTGAACGTCATAACCGAAAAACCATCCTCTTTGGTTTATGAATAAAAAGAGGAGGTGCAGATCCATCCGACCCGATCGGAGGCCACCACATTCATTGTGGCCGATCTGGAGGCGAGTCAGAAAAAGGAAGTGATCAAATGTCTCCAGAGAAACTGCGACGTCTTCGTTTGGTCGATGCATGAGCTACCGGGAATTTCACCAAGTATAGCATAGCATGAGCTTCACGTCCGACCGAACGCTCGGCCAGTGAAGCAAAGGAAGAGGGACTTTAGCGCCGAACAAAACGCCATCATCCGAGCGGAGGTTGAGAAGCTCCTGGAGGCCGGCCATATAAGGGAAGTCCAGTTCCCGAGCTGGCTCGCAAATGTGGTGCTAGTCTCCAAGCCGGGCAACAAGTGGAGGGTTTGCATCGATTTCCAGGATCTCAACAAAGCATGCCTAAAGGATTTCTACCCTCTACCCCGGATTGATCAACTGGTGGACTCCACAACCGGGTGCGAGTTAATATGCATGCTAGACGCCTATCAGGGCTACCATCAGGTGTCGCTCGCCCGAGAAGATCAAGAAAAGGTTAGTTTCATCACAACCGACGGTACTTACTGCTACAATGTAATGCCGTTCGGATTGAAGAACGCAGGAGCAACTTACCAGCGCTTGATGAACAAAGTATTCAAGGAGCAGATCAGACCCAATTTAGAAGTGTACGTGGATGATATTCCCATCAAGTCCGTCCGAGCGACTGATCTTTTTGCGGACATGGAGGAGACCTTCCGAACGCTGAGGAAGTATGGAGTCAAGCTGAACCCTCAGAAATATTTGTTCGGAGCAAAAGGCGGGCGTTTTTTGGGTTATATAGTGACCGAGCGGGGCATAGAGGCAAATCCCAGCAAGGTAAAAGCGTTGCAAGATATGCCGCCCCCAAGAAATCTGAGGGAAGTACAGCGCCTGACCGGTCGGATAACTGCGTTGTCAAGATTCATCTCCAAGACTGCCGACCGGAGCCTCCCTTTTTTCAAGATCCTGCGCAAAGCTACTAAGTTTCATTGGGACGAGGAATGTGATCAGGCGTTTGAGGAGCTGAAGGCATACCTGAATTCCTTGCCCGTGCTAGCCAAGCCAGCTGTAGGTGAGCCGCTCTGTATTTATTTATCTTCAACCGAGCGGGCAATAGGCTGGCATTAGTGAGGACGAGCGGTGAAGAACAACCCGTGTACTTCTTGAGCTATATTCTAAAAGACGCTGAATCTCGCTACACTGGACTCGAGAAGCTGGCTTTTGCTTTGGTCCTCGCAGCTCGGAGATTTCGTCCTTATTTCCTAGCACATACAATCATCGTCCGGACAAATAGCCCATTGGGAAGAGTACTGCTGAACCCAGAAGCGTCCGGACGGCTCATCAAATGGACAACGGAGTTAAGCGAATTTGACATTCAGTATCAACCCCAGTCGGCGATAAAGGCGCAGTACTTAGCAAATTTTGTTATCGAAGTGCAAAATCCCGAGCCCGAAGCTATGTGGAAAATATTTATGGATGGATCGTCTACTTGGCTCGGGAGCGGGATTGGTGTGCTATTACTTTCTCCCCAAGAAGAACGGATGCACTTATCCGTTCGGCTGGACTACAAAGCCACCAATAATGAAGCGGAGTATGAAGCCCTCATAACTGGCTTGCAGGCAGCCCGACATGTAGGAGCCGGTCGGGTAACAATCCATTCAGACTCTCAGCTGGCCGCCCAGCAGCTCTCGAGCACTTTTGAGATTAACAACGCTCGGCTCAAGCTCTACGCTGAGGCCTTCAAAAAGCTCAAGACCCACTTCATAGAAGTTATTATCCAGAAGATACCCCGAGCGGAGAACCAGGCGGCAGATGAGTTAGCCAAGCTCGCAAGTTCAATATCACCGGTCATCATCCAGCAGCTAATTGAGCAAGTATCCTTGGTGGCGCACATCGACCGGATGGAAGGCCTCGCATTCCCGAGCGATTGGAGGACAGTCATCATGGAGTTTCTCCGCTCGGGTGCTACACCTTCCGATCGGGAGGAAGCCCAGCTATTGAGAAGGAGAGCCGGTCGGTTCACACTCGTGGGAGACCAACTCTACAAGAAGGCTTTCTCCCGCCCACTTTTGAAGTGTGTGAGCTCGGAAGACGCGGAGTACATCCTCCTGGAAGTGCACTAAGGATCGTGCGGAGGATATCCGGGCGGACGATCGCTGACCAGGAAGATCCTGCTGGCCGGATATTTCTGGCCAACCCTGCAAGCAGACGCCGCTCGGATCGTCGCGACGTGCCTCTCCTGCCAGAAGTACCACAACGTCTCCCACTGACCAGCGGAGGAGATGAAGGCATCTACAGTCTCCTGTCCGTTCGATCAGTGGGGAATAGATATCGTGGGTCTGTTCCCTATGGCGACCGGTCAGCGGAAGTTTCTTCTAGTGGCGGTCGACTACTTTTCCAAATGGGTGGAGGCCGAGCCACTGGCCAAGATCACCGAGCAGATGGTCAAAAGGTTTATCTGGCAGTATATAATCTGTCGGTTCGGCATTCCTCGCCGGCTCGTATATGATAACGGACGACAGTTCGTCGGAAAGCAGCTCGAAGAATGGTGCAAAAGTTATGACATCAAACAACATTTTACTTCCGTGGCGTATCCCCAGAGCAATGGTCAAGCCGAAGTAGCCAACCGGGAGATTCTTCGCATTCTTCGGGCTCGGATCGACCATATGGGAGGAAGCTGGGTGGACGAGCTGTCGGGCGTCCTATGGGCTATCCGCACGGCCTCAAAGGAGGGAACGGGCGTCACGCCATTCCATTTGGTGTACGGCGGCGAAGCGGTTATCCCAGTTGAAGTCGATATAAAGTCCGTCTGGATCCAGAACTATGATGATGACAACGCCGAGCGGAGGCAGCTGGAATTGGACTTGATCGACGAAGAGCGAGCCAAGGCGTCCGTCCGGCTGATGGCGTACCGGTAGAGAATGAAGCAGAACTACAACCGGCGTGTGATCCCTAGAGCGTTCCAGGTCGGCGACCTAGTGTGGAAGAAAGTAAAGCCGGTCGGGGACGTTGGCAAGCTGGAGGCTCCTTGGGCGGGCCCCTTCAAAGTCATCGAAAAGTTCCACTCGGGTGCCTATTATTTGGAGGATGAAGACGGACGACAACTGGATCGACCATGGAGCGCGAACCACCTCTAGCCTTACCGGGCGGGGTGAAAGGTGCGCCAATGTAATGTATTCTGTATACTTTCCGTTCGGCTGTATACTTGAAATGCAGGAGTAAAAAATCGGAAAATTAACGCAAGTATAAGGCATCGTCAGCCGAATCGGAAGACCATCGAGCTCCGATGTTAAATATCGAGAGTCATACCGGCGACTATAAACCCTCCGGCCGGAAGACCGTCGAGCTCCGACGTTAAAAATTGAGAGTCGTACCGGCGACTATAAACTCTCTGGCCGGAAGACTGTCGAGCTCCGACGTTAAATATCGAGAGTCATACCGGCGACTATAAACCCTCCGGCCGGAAGACCGTCGAGCTCCGACGTTAAAAATCGAGAGTCGCGCCGGCCACTATAAACTCTCCGGCCGGAAGACCGTCGAGCTCCGACGTTAAAAATCGAGAGTCGCGCCGACGACTATAAACCCTCAGGCCGGGAGACCCTCGAGCTCCGACGTTAAAAATCGAGAGTCGCGCCGACGACTATTAACCCTTTGGCGAGCAGACCGTCGAGCTTCGACGTTAAAAATCGAGAGTCGCGCCGGCGACTATAAACCCTCCGGCCGGAAGATTGTCGAGCTCCAACGTTTAAAATCGAGAGTCGCGCCGGCGACTATAAACCCTCCGGCCGGAAGACCGTCGAGCCCCAACGTTAAAAATCGAGAGTCGCGCCGGCGACTATAAACCCTCCGGCCGAAGACCGTCGAACTTCGACGTTAAAAACCGTCCGGCAGGAAGACCGACGAGCTCCGACGTTAAAAATCGAGAGTAGCGCCGGTGACTATAAACCCTCCGGCCGGAAGACCGTCGAGCTCCGATGTTAAAAATCGAGAGTCGTACCGGCGACTATAAACCCTCCGGCCGGAAGACCGTCGAGCTCCGACGTTAAAAATCAAGAGTCGTACCGGCGACTATAAACCCTCCTGCCGGAAGACCGTCGAGCTCCGACGTTAAAAATCAAGAGTCGTACCGGCGACTATAAACCCTCCGGCCGGAACGAAAGACGCTTGAAGATAAGCGACAGGGGAAAGTAGTGACAAGTCGTATGCCACTTACGCCCGCTCGAGAGGCCTAGTGGGTCGAGTTGTGTGTCATAGGCCCCGACCAATCACTCAAAAACATGCAAAGTAAAAACGAAGTTGCACAACACAGATAAACTTTTCATTGAAAGTAGAGGAATCAAGGCCGAGCGACCGAATTACAAAAAAGGGGAGTTTTCTGGCCGAACGACCGAATTACATATAGACTTCTATTCCAGATAATCGTAAAGGTCCTTCGGGATGGTGCTGAGGAGTGTCGCTTGGTCTTGAGCTGGGATGATGGCGGAATCGAAAAGTTTCCCTTTGGACTTCAAGTAGTTTGTCGTGGCAGCCATGGCAAGTTCAAAGGCAGTGTACATCCGTTCGCAAACTTTCTCCGAAAATTCGGCCGAACGGATGTAATTCTGCCTCAAGGCGGCGACCCGGCCTGGCTCGGCCTCCTGGTATTCTTTGAGGGCCGCTCGGGAAGCATCGGCTGCTGCCTGGTGTTCTTGTAAAGTAGTCTCGAGCTTCGTCACCTCATCCGATCGGGCAGCCTTCTCGTTGGCCAGCTGCTCCGTCAGCTCCTTAACCCGTTGCTCCAGGCCCCGAGCCTCGACGTTCTTCTTCTCCAGATCGGAGATAGCCGTTTTCTTCCGCTCGGTGGCCAGGCTTATTTTGCGGTCCAGTGACTTGACCTGTCGTTCAAGTTCGGCCAGAGTATGGGCCTGGCCGGCCATTTTCTTTTGCTCAGTCGCCAACAGGTCTTAGGTCTTTTTGAGCTCTTTCTGCAGCTCGGCATATGATAGACCTTGGGAGTCGGACGGGCCGCCCGGAGCCTTCAGCCTTTTTAATTCTTCGTCCACCATGGCCAGACGGTTGCAGACAGCGATCTCCTCCACCCATCTCTGGCATAAACAAGATTGTTAATGGCCGATCGGAAAGAATGCGTAAAGGACTTGAGAAAATACGCTTACCCCAGTGGCCTGCTGCATGTGGCTGTTGGCCAAATTACTGAGTGGAATCATAGCGACGCGTGCCCGAGCGTCGGCCCACATTTCGGCTAGAGGCCCCTTCATTGTGATCATGTGCTCGGGCGCAGTTGGCCGATCGGACTCGGGCATCAATTCTTCGGTGGGAAGATGCAAGGAGACCCTGATGGTACGGCGC
The DNA here is from genome assembly GCF_018446385.1 of Zingiber officinale. Classification (NCBI taxonomy): domain Eukaryota; kingdom Viridiplantae; phylum Streptophyta; class Magnoliopsida; order Zingiberales; family Zingiberaceae; genus Zingiber; species Zingiber officinale. The sequence goes on from NC_055992.1 coordinate 129,185,179, forward strand.
CGACCGGGAGTAGTCTGAGCGGAAGCTAGAGAAGGATCGGAGGCCGGCGCAAAAAACTGGGACAAGATGGCCGAACGCTGGACTTGGTGGGGAGTGGGCGGAAGGGCGCTGACAGGAACGGCCTCGAGGGGGTCCGCGGACGCGTCCAGTTGGGATGGGGTCCGATCGGACGAGATCGCCTCAACCTCTGGGGCTTTGCCGCGAGAATCAGCGGTGGTCCGCTCGGACGGCTGGACCGCTGAAGTGGCCGATCGAAGGGGTGTCTCCGTTCGACGCCTCTTTTGCCTAAGCGGGCACTCTCCCTCCTGAGCGGAGCCTTCCTCCCGGACGGAAGGCTCTCGGCTAGCAGTTGCGCCAGCCGCTGGTTCCGAGAGAGAAGCCTGAGCGGCCGACTCCCCCGCATTCGTCTCGCTCTCCCCTTCGTGTGAGTCGACCGGCTCAATGCCGAGCGCCTCCATCTCCTTGGCAGCTGCGGCCTCGAGCGCCGCCGCCTTCCTCTTCAAAATACCGGCCATCACGGACTCCATGACAATGTCCGCTGCAAAGGAAAAAAAAAAGAAAATCAGTTAGCAATCAAGGTAAATATACAAGTAAAATTCTTACCGAAGCCGCTCGGGAGGGGGGTCCGGATCGAACTCAGGCCAAATATGTACATCACCCCTTCAGGTAAGAATTTGTTGATGTCGAACTTCAGACCGGCTAGCATGTTGGCCGTGTGAAGATAGTCCGGTCGGGTCTTGAACCTTTTTAGCTCAGGGGAGATTGGCCGTCCGACCTGCCACTAGGTTCGGAAGGAGGCCCGTTCAGGAAGACGAAGATAAAAGTAGAACTCTTTCCAATGTTTATTGGAAGAGGGCAGTTTATTAAAGAAGACTAAACCGGGCCAAGCCTGGAACATGTATGTACCCAGCTCGGACTGTTTAGGATAATAAAAATAATAAAAGACCTCCGGTCGGAGGGGAATGTTGTGGATTTTGAAGACAATGACGCCGCATAGAAGGCGGAAAGTGTTAGGGACTAGGCTTCCGAGCGGAATGCTGAAAACATTACAAACTTCTACGATGAAGGGATGGATTGGAAAGCGCAGACCGGCTATGAACTGGTCGCGGAAAACACAGAAAGCTTCGCGCGGCTGCTTGTGTGGCCGAGCGGAGGGGGAGGGTAGGATAATTTTGATATCCCTCTGATTTTGAAATTATCCATCAGAATATCGACGTTGCGCCGATCAAAGCGCGACTCCATGGTGGTATACTACGGGCCGAGGGCTAGGTCTTGAGGCTGAGAAGAACTGGCCATTGTCCAAACGACAGAGCAAGCGAAAGGCGAAAAAAAGGCCAACGACAGAGGGGAGAAGAGGATGAACAAGACAACGATCAGAGGACGAGAACTCGATAAGAAACACAAGGCTAACAAAGAGAGAAAGTAGGAGAATCTTACAACGAAATGGAGGATCGAGGGAAGAACGCCGGAGATCGTCGGAAAACAGGAGAGCAGGATCGTCGGAGTGCTTAGATAGAAAAACTGGGGAGCACGCGAAGGCAAAGATGCGACTGGGGGAGAAGGCGAAGGCTTTATAGGGTTGGGCCCGAGCGGCCTCCACCGTCGGATGCAGGTCACGGGAACCGAAGCACGCATCGGGCCATCCATTTCAAACCGCCTCGATCCCGTCGGACACCACGCCGCCGTCGTACGATGACGGCAGCATCGCCACATGACATTCGACTACTGGAGCGCATTTAATGAGCGCGTGCTCGGCCTTAATGATGGAGATTGACGCAAACTTCGAAGAGATCCGAGGAATGTTGGCGTTGACTGACGTTATAGCTACCCCCGTGGGGGCCGAGCGGAGGATAGTTGCATATAGACGTCGCTCGGCGTGACTGACGGTCCAGTCAGTCGGACTAATCGCCTCCTTCGACTAGACTTGAAGGGGAGGCAAGTGATCCAGCAATAAGGTCGGGGGACCCCCTCTGGAGGGGAGTCAACGCCACGTGGAGGTCAAAGGTCAAAAGGGTCAGCATGAGGTCCGTCCGATCGAAGAAGGGGTGGGTCGACCGGCCAAACGGCTTCGAGCGGAATCAAAGACAGCCCGACGGGGAGTCGGGTTTCCGACGCTCATGGTGAACAGGGTCGTCGGGTCGAGCGAGCAGCCCGCTCGGCCGAGGCGCAAAGCAACAATGGTGGATGAACCGTCTCAGCCGACCGGAGAACGTGGAGTGGAATCTTCCCAGTCGAACTGATGCCTGCCGAGCGGATGGACGCTCGGCGCGGGGAAAGAAGAGACAAAAGGACAAGGGGACATTGGAGAACATCTTCTGACAACAGGCATGTTCGACGACCAAGTTATACGCATAATCTTATGACGGAAGGTTCTACCGTTCCATCAGAAAGGTTCTCGGACTGTAGCAGTATGGTGTCAGGCATGCTTCTCTGTGAAGCCCATACTACAGTATGGTAAAGGACACGTGTACGCCTCGGTAGGTGTGCATAAGTCTCCCCACAGCTCTATATAAGAGCCCTTAGACTTCGATGGAGGTACGCAATATATGATCTTGAGAGCCACTCTATCATTTTCCTCTTGCCTAACTTGAGCGTCGGAGGGTCGTCGCCGGGAACCCCTTCCCGACCCGACTTCCTTGCAGGTTCGCCGAAGATTGGTGCAGCTGGTTGGAGATAGAGGAGAGCGTCACGTCCCCAGCGTTCGTTGACTCAGCGTTCGGACAGGATCACAACCCATTATAACGAATATGATCTGATTTGATTAACTCGACACATGTAATCAAATCATTCCAATTAATTCAATAATAAGCTGCTCTAGTTAAACCAACCAATGGTTTGAACCAGATCTAGGTATTATTAAATCAAACTGATTTAGTTAAAGTAACTAATAGTTTGAACCAGACCTAGATTTAATTGGACCAAGAGTTGGTTCCATTTTCAATTAATTAAATCATAAATTAATTAAACATGCATTTAATTAATTAAATATTTCCAAAAGCTAATTAAAAACGTCATTTACCCTTTTTTTAACTAATAAAAAAACTTAATTAATGATGTAGAAAATATTTTATTTTTATTTATAAAAATCAAATAATTTCTCAAAATTACTGTACTTTGTAAAAACACTGTTCACCTTTTTTTTAATTAAGATTTTATTCAATCGATTTAATTAAATGAATTGATTGATTAATCGATTAAAAATATGGGAAATTATTGTACCGATAAAAATGTTGTTCATCTTCCCTATTTTTCCTTTTTTCACCCGTGCTTCTTTTCCATTAACAAATACGGTGGTCAACCGGTCGCCAGTCTTTCAAACACGATTCTCTATATTCATCGGCCATGAAAACCAATAGCCTTCCAACGATTAATCACAGTTCATGATTTCGTTCAGCAGATGCATATCATGATTTTGTTAACAAAATCATGGGCAGAACAAAAAAAATTCCAAGGGATTTTCATGCACTTAGAACTAATAGCTCTAATACCATTGTTGACTCTAACAACATGAAACACAAATAAAGCAGGTAATCAACTTACAGTGATCTCCTGAGACAAACTTGGTCATCGCTTGACGTCAGAAGAGCGATCACGAAATGATATCGAAAAGCTCTCCGCAAGGTTCACGAACCAAAATCCTCTGTTGCCTGAATGTCCTTCACTTTGCTAGCAATCATCTCCTCAATCCCCCCTTGTGACCTCTTGGATGCATAAATTTATAAGATGAAAGCATCAGTTTGTAACCGATGCTTTGATGGCTCTTAATCGCAATATACATTGAGGGAGATGAACCAATCATCTTCTCAACGTAAACTTTGCAAATCTCTTGCAATGTAGCGATCTCCAACAGTATATACTCCTTCAAGAGTTCTTTAGGTTTTTGTTTGAGAGCAAACAAATCATGTGAAGTTTTTTGATATCTTCGACTGGTGGCAAAGTGTTGCATGAATACGATCTTAAACTCAACAAAAGTTTGAATAGAAGAGGCAGGAAGATCGCTGAACCACCTCTGTACTGAGCCTGAGAACGTCATTAAAAAGACTCGACAGTTAACGTCATCTATATACAATCTATATACTGATGTAATAGGGAGATGTTTTGAAATTTGCATATATGATATTTAGAATTGGTAGTATCATTATATTCCCTTATATGTAATGCTTGAAACTATCTTGGTAACTCATCTTTCAAGATGCTCCTTGAGAAATGAGGGCCCTAAGAGCCTTTTGTCTCGTTAGACTCAGAGGTCTTTCCCCTCAAAGGTACCTGGTGGGGGAGGGTTTCTCTCGAAGATTCTATAGAGGATTCCTTTATAACCGATGTTCTGGGGAACGCGGTTTGCGGTGTTTCCGTAGGCCAGGGCTTCTTCTGATGAGGAGTTGGCATTGCTTCAGCTGACTGAGGCGATGGCTTGGTTCCTAGCGGGAGAGGCTGTTGGGGTTGCCCTTGCAATACTGCCTGTACCATCGCAACTATCAATTTGTCAAAATTCTCCATTGCCATGGTGATGATGTTGGATTTTTCGATGTTATCTATCCTAACGTCCTAGTTCAGGTCTTAACTCAATTTTTCTACCGACAATATCAATTTGATCCTACCTGGGAATGCCGATGAATGGACCACCGGTGAGTTAGCGTGGATGCTAACTTGTCGTCAATCGCCTAGCGATAACGAGGATAGACAAGCAGATCCACTAGAGCTAAACAAAAGAAGACGAAAGAGAAAGAGAGTCAAAATGACAGCCAAGAGATTCCAAGCGAAGCCACTCCAACACTCAAGTTAGTTTTTGGTGTAGTGAAAGAGGAAGAATGAAGAGTAGTATAGGTCCAGGTAGACCAACTAGAGGGAGATGAATAGTCCTAAAAAGAAAGTTAGAAAATTTTCTTGCTTTGTATTTGACAATGACGCAATATTAATTAAGCACAATTAATTAACATTAAAAATAATAACATAAAATAAATAAAAGAATAAAATAATTACTTGATTACAGCCTAGATAGTTGTTAATCTAAGGCAAGTGAAAACGTACTAAAAAAGATTCCTTCATTGAAGGCTGAGTAGCCTCTTACAGATCTTGAAAACTCACATATAACTAAAGAAATAAGTACAGTGATTGTTTTTTAATTCCTAGCTCCATAGGGCTTCTTATAACCTCCTATGAGAATGTTACTGTTAGTTCATGTTAGTTGGAGGCGCCTCCAAAAAGATTTAGGGTGCCTCCAAAAGGATAAAAATATATCCTCTTCTCAACGGTAGTCAAATGACTACTGTTCATTGGAGGTGCCTCTATGAAAGTTTCAAGACGCCTCCAAGCGAGGTGCAAGGGCACCTCCAGCATCCATTAGGGTGCCTCCATCAAGAGGCGCGATGGTGCCTCTAACCTCCATCAGGGCGCCTCCTTTAAGAGCGCGAGGGCACCTCCAATCACCTTGGAGACTCCTCCAACCATCTTGGAGGCTCCTCCAACCATCTTGGAGCTCCAGTTAACCTCCAAATGATTAACTCTTCATTGTGTCTCTTTGGGTGATACTTTGACCGTTCAAAATTAAGCTCACCCAAATCCAACTCCAATCTTCTCCTTGAGCAAACTTCCTCCCTGGATCTCATCCCTTGAACGCTCCATGCGTGTCCTTCTCGTCCACGTGTATACTCTTTCGCAACTTTTCGTCCTTCAGATGCACCAAACTCATCAGCTCGTTTCTCATGACATCCTTCTCGCTTGCTATATCTTCCACTCGGCTTCTTGTGTTCCTAAGTTCTTACACATTTAAACACAAGACATCAAAAGACACAGGACCTAACTTAACTCGGTTGATCGCATCAAAATTAATCTACGATACTTACAAGTAGTTCTAGGGTTTTGGATGTGTTTTTGTGTCTATATGTGCCCCTAGAGGTAAGTCACCTTTTATATGGCATTAGCTAAACCTTATGCTCTTCACGTGCCCTCAAATCTATGAGATCATTATCCTCCTGAAATAGTCCCAAAACCCTTATATCCGTGCGAGCATTTTTCTTTTCCGGAAATCGTCCAAAATATATCGCAAGATCCACACAAGCGTTGTTCTTTTCCTGAAATAGTTTGAAATCCCAATTTGAGGCGCAAAAGGGACAAACTCCATGGAGATGGGGGCACCACGAAGTCGGGGACACCAAGGAGTTAGGGTGCCTCGGTTTTCTCTCGACTTGAACCGCCACTTCCGCAAGATTACTAACCTCTCATATTCACATGACGCTCTCAGATTACCCCTGGATCAATCACCTTTACTCCATTCTTTACTTTGTCATTCAATTACTCTATTTGGGACTCCATGATGACTTAGGCATTGGAGAGCCTCACTTGGGTAACTCCCAGTGAACTATTTGACGCATGTTAATCTCCACAAAAATCGACAACATCACGAGAAAAAAGCGAGAAGAAGACTTCAACGCCATTGCTCTAGGTTGCGAGGTAGATTTCTACCGCTATACCATCGTTGTGAGATTTCCGCACTATAACAATACCCCTCCTCTTTCTTTCCTATTCAAAAATTTACTCTCAATTTACACTGTCAAATATGAGAGCATATATATGTACATTAAAAAAGGTTTTAGAAGTATATTGATTTTAATCTGAAGTAATTCAGAATTTTTTAGAATCATCAGCTAATTATCCTAAATTGGCTGATGGACATAGAACTTGAAAATTCAAAAGTTTAATAATTTTTTTTAATAGAAGAGTTCTAAAAACTTATTGGCGATGTTGATTATTTTGTATTATTATTACCGGGTTTATTTGATAAATTTAGAGAACTTTGAATCACAATTAAAATCAGTATGGTATTAGAAGTCTTCTCAATGTAACTATGCTAATTTGATAGTGTAAATTTAAAGTAATAAATTTTTGAATGGAAAAGGAGGGGGTATAATAGAAATTTCTGGTGTAATTTTAGTATTATAAAAGTTAGATAAGAGAAATCTGGATGTACAGTTTAGTAAAATGACGAAAAAATAAATAGATGGAATATGTTTCATGAAAATTTCATTATACCAATTTTACAACTATTTCCCTCTTTTCTTACTCTCCAGTCTCAAGAACAGAAGATCTTGAAGCAGAGGAAGAGGAAGAGGAAGCAATGAATCTCCAAAGTAGTTCCATGAACGCTGCTACGATAACTTCGTGGGTGCTCTTTCCGTTGGCCTTCAGGTACCACCGCAGCATCTCTTCCAGCCAGGCCCAGTCTCTCACTCCATGCGCCATCACCATCTCCTCCATCGACCGCTTAAAATCCTCATACGGGTCGTCCGACTCCACTTCCATCGCCACGCTCCCCTCCAACGCCGACGGCAACACAGAGCTCGTCTCTGTCGTCCCCGGCTCAAAGAAGAGCCTCTCTGATTTCAACCCGCCGGCCACCAACTCACTTAGGCACGGCAACGACTCGGCGAGGTCGAAGAACGCACCGTCCGGGTCATGCTCCAGCCTGAAGGAAAGCGTCTTCGGTCGCGTGCAAGGAGAAGAGGAGGCGGTGCTGTGCTTTAATATTCTAGAGAAGAAGGAGGAGGTGAAGTCTAGTTTTCTGCCCATGATCAGTTTCGACCTTCTCGGCTCAAGAGGATTTCAGATTTGATGGAATGATCAGAGAAGTGAGCAATAAATAGAGGAATATGGATTGCCTCCATTGTTCGTGATGGTCTCCCTCCAAATCTCCCATTCCAATACAATACAGTATTTAATTTGAAAAAAAAAAATTGACAGGCAGAACAATAGAAAACTGAGAATGTGACAATACTGCGATCTGCATTTGTTGTTTAATGTCTTTTTTGGTTATACCTGGTCCATGTGTCGATACCAGCAACATTTGAACTTTGAAGAACTTTAATTCTACGAGGAAAAACAGAGAAGGTAGTTGGTAGGAAGATAGGAAGTCTCTTAATGGCAGGGCTCAAACTGTTCATGGTGTGAATAATGTGCACGAGAGGAAGATGTGACAGAACAGGTGACTCAACAGCATTCGTATTTGTCCACTGCTAGCTACAACGAGCAGGGAAAAGCCTCCAGGCTTTGATGGACTTTAATTAGACTCCATGATTAATTCTCACATTGCTATATATATATATATATATATATATATATATATATATATATATATTCCTAATTAAGGGAGAACAAGAGCTTCTTGTCCCCTCGTCGAAGAACATTCATCTGCTTGTATTTGTCCTCTGCTCTTTGTTCTAATTCTTCGTTCGTGTGCACGCACGCACGCACACGTAAACCCTTGCAAGCGAGCATAAAGCAGTGCTTCATTGGGTCCATGATACGTGATATAAACTTTAATAAGCTGCATGTCTTGTAGCATGTCAGCTAATGAGAGCTTAAAGGCAGCAAACATGTCTGCTAAACCCAAACATTACACTTTGGAGAGAAAGAAAACATGGAAGCACTCAATGGAGACAAGGAGGAATATAGTTAACAATGCTTGGTAGGGGCCAAGTAGCTAGTAGCTTTGAAGGTTCAATGTTCCATCGTTATTTATGTAGTTCAATCACAAGTCGACAAGATTGATTGTCATGGTTGTAAGGACGGTACAAGGACTTTGTCTTGTCAAGCTTTGCATGACCATCAACGATATCTACCACAAAGACAAAAGACTAGTGCTCAAAGTTATAGACACCATGAGCCCCTTGCTATTAAATATATTTATTGTCTTTATAATTTGTTTACAGGAGAAATATTTAAACAGGCAACATAAACATTCTATCATCTTTTTTTCTTTAAAAAAAATATTTTTCTTTTTAAATTTATTGAAAGTTTATTGATCTCATTCCTTTTCCTCCAAATATCTTCGACGAGAAAAGTCATGGTTCTTTCGGAAAGAAAGGAGCACGTGGGCCCCGCTGTGCCCGAAATTCCAAACCCGATTCATCCGCTATTCGTCCGGACCGACCGTGCGCCGGCTCTTCGCCTTCAGCTCCGCTTCCTCACCCCACGACGCCGCTCGCCGCCCCGACGATAACCGCTTCATCGCGTCCACCCCCGGCACCTTAACGCTGTCGCAAGAGTCTACGGACGCAGACCCTTGTCCCGTCTTCGTCTTCGTCTTTGTCAACACTGCGCCGCCCTTCAGCGACAAGTTATCCAAACCCTGCTGCGCCGACACCACTTTAGACTCGATGACGCTTCCTTCTCCGGCGCGGCCGTGGCCTATGCACCGGAACATATTTATCCAACTGCTCCTCTTCTTTCTCCCCTCCTTCCGCCGGAGGCGGCACCGCTCCTTCTCCGACAGTATCTTGCCGACGCAGGACACCTTGGGGGATCCCGGCTCCGCATCCGACACCGCCGGCCGCTTCTTCTTCTTATCCTTGGGGAAGAACCTGCACTGGGTGGGGCGTCGGACGGAGCGGCCGTCATAGGCTGACGCCGCCTGGACGTTGGCGCGGGGCAGGGCGATGATGGGCGGCTTGTTCTTGGAGGCCGTCGGCGACGGCAGCGGGTTCGACTTCGAGCAGGAGAATCGGTCGGAGCCTAAGGAGCGGGACTTGGGGTTGGTGCCGCCTTTGGTCGACTCCTCCCGGTCATAGACGCGGTAGCCGAGGCTCCACCCCACGGCCGGAACCTCGACGGTGCCGTAGGCGATGTGATAATTAGGATCAGCATCGACATCCTCCAACGTGGCATCTCCCAGGCCGATGGTTAAGCTAGTGTTGCTGGCCAACCTCTCCGTATTGACTCGAGGCATTGTTGGAAGGAGGAGGATGGACAAGGAGAATTAGGAGAGTGGTTACGGCCGTGTCTAGTGGAGTTTGATGGGTTTAAAAGGAAGAAGAAGAGGAAGACAAGGAACCAGACGAAGAAGAGTCAATTGGAACAATTGTGCAGTACAGTAGAATGAAGACGACGTTGATAGGAAATATTGGCTCCGCCACAGCATGGCCCAGTGGACTGCCCTCTCAAGTCTACTGAGAGAAACAGTGGGAAATCAGTTTGTGTTTTAAAAAAAAACACTTTTGTATTTAACTTAAATAAATTGTACTTTGAACTTACCCGATAAATAAATTAGCAATACCATCCTTCACGGCGGATTCATCTAAGTATAATAGGACTCTTAACCCCCTTCTAACAAGTCACACACTTAGCATGAAAATCTCTTTCAACCCTTGTGACAAAAATCACACCTTGCATGCTTTTATCAAACAGCATTAATTAGTAAAACAAGAATCCTAGATCACAATAATTGCACTCAAGACAAGTTGTATCATATATTTGATCTACAATACAATTTAAGCAAACACATAGTTTACCGACCGGTATTTTTATTTTTCATTTGAAATATATAGAAAATGCCTTTCAGTTGCATGTGAATTTAAATAAAAAAAGTGTTTTCTATTTGTATGTGGATTTAAATAATGCTGTTTGATAAGGAGAAAAACAGAGCAGCTGTATACCTGCCATACATAAGCAGTGACAAAGGATGAGCAAAGGTCAACTGCATTTTGTGGTTGGTCGTCCACGTTACTGAGGCCTTAATCAATGACGTTGAAAATTTTGGCCAAATTGAATTTCTATATGCCAACTGTGAGGTCAACAAATTTACAGAGCCAATGGGATCGTATTACAGGGAAGAAAAACGAAGAAAAAAAGCTTAAGAAAAAAGTTGATCAGTTTATGCAATCAACACTTTTCCAGTTTAACATGTTGTTATAAATTTGTTTGACCAATATATTTGACCGGGTCAATGTCTGTGTTACTATGTGGTTCAACCAAACATTGTGCCAGTAACTGAAAAATGTCTGATGGCCTCATCCAAATTTTTCAAGTTAATTTCTAACAACTGGCACTTCCAAGGTAAAATGTGAATGCTGAACAAAAAATATGTAAAGCGGCAAAACTAACATTTAAAAAAATGTGGAATCGACGTGTTAACGGCTCCCCTACAACAGCCCCATGTCATATGGAGGGATATTCAACAGGAGCAAGTGGCAATGACATGGTGGGGTCTCTGCAGGCGGTGGCCCTGAGATCGGCCCCTATCCGATTCGGATAGAATACTATGCGCTTACTATATATGTGCCAAGCCCTGAAGGCTAGCAAAACTAGCATTTAAGATATCATTGAATGGCCATTGTTTGTGTTTCAAGGAAAATTTTATGCAAACTTTTTGAAGATGTAGTTTGATAGCATCATCCTTCGAGACTAAAAAGTAACAGAATGGAGATCATGGAACAGAGAACATCAGGTAAATAGGCTGCAACATCATAGCAACTCTTAGTTTCAGGCATATCTTTCAAACTTACTTATCCTTCTGCTCCTGAAGAAGAGATGCAAGACCTACAGGCGACTGATTAGTTGCTGAAGGTTCTTGCTTGCTCACAACATCTAAGGATCTGCATTGAACATGGAGAATAGCATAAGGTTCTTGTTTGTTCAAGTAAACATGTGTTTCAGAATATGGTCCACTATATACCGACACCCAATCTCATTCTTATGCTTCTTTTTGATACAATCTAAATTATGTGGCATGAAAACACTCACATCAAAACATACATTTGTTAAGTCATCTGATTTCCACACACAACTAACTCATTGTGTTCTGAAGGGAAAAGGCTCTCTAAAAATAAGCTGAAAGAGACAATTTACTACATTTTAGTAATTGTAAGTGATATCCAAAACATAAACCCCGAGCCTCATTGTTTCCAAAGTACCCTTGATGATAGTGTTATACCAACTACAGACAACTGTTGTCATAAAAATGGCTTTCTATTCAGATGAACAAAGTTCCCTATGAGAGTTTAACCATTATGTCACTAGATAATGCGCCATCCAATAAGAGCACTTCAAACATTTAGTTGGTGTTCAGTGAAGTGCAAATCGCAGGAAAAGATCTGATTTCCATATGAATAATCAACCATAGCACTCCCTTTAAGGAGAATAGTGCAAGTGTTTTGAAATTTGCATATTATGAAATATTCAAACTGGAAGGAATCTTCGTTGTCCAAAAAATAGTATTTTGCATCAGTTGAAAAGTTACAAGAAGTTCAATGATAAAAAGAAACACGTCAAGTCTGCTTTTAATCACTTTATGCAAATATATTCGGAATAACATGCCTAATACTAAAAGCACCAGAACAAAAATTACCAAATCAAGAGCATCAAGCTAATAGGTACAAGTGCAGCTCTTTTGGTTTAAGGCAAATGTTTTAGACTTACTTATCTTGCTTCTGAAGAAGAGATGCAATCCCTATAGGCCATTGATTAGTTGCTGAAGATTCTTGCTTACTGCTAATGAATGAGGATCTGCAATGAACAGGGACCATAAAATTAAGATTTTTTCTTGTTCAAGCAAACATGTCTCAAGTAAGAGATTGGGCATAAGTGACATGTGGCAAGCTGCATTGCTATGATAAAAAAGTAAATGTTATTCTTATATTTCTTCTAGGTTTATCTATATTAAATGTCAGCTGTTGACTGCAAAGAAAAAATATATCATCAAATCATTTGACTGCATAAGTGCAGCCAATCCATTTGTTCCATAACTTCCTCATTGAAAAAGTCCCAAAAGAAACATGAAACAGTTAATTTCATACTCATTTTGTTAATTATCAGCAAGGTCCAACACATAAACCCAGTCCTTCATTGCTTTCAAAGCATCCTTAATGACATTTGTACCAACTGCTACAGGAGTATTTATTTTTTTAAGAAAACGTGAAACGTGAGGTTATATTTCAATGATCAAATATATAAAAGCTTTGTCATATAAATGGTTTTCTCTTAAGATAGGTTAAATAAAGTTCCTAGCAAGAGTTTGACCATTTTATCACTTCTGAAATGTAAGATAACTGCAATTATAAAGTTGCGATGATCAGTAAAGTTCAAATTTCAGGAAAAAAAATTCTGATTGCCCTTGAATATTCATGTTAGTACACCCTTTAATCTAAGCAATGAAAGTACACTGAAGTTTTAATATTATGGAATACCTGATCTGGAAACCATCATTGTCTTTCAAAAAAAGGAGCATTTGCATCATTTAACTCACATAAGGAATTGTGACACCCTAAATATAACTTTTTCATAATGTTCAAATGTTAAGAACTTCAGGACACCACCACAAAATTGAGACAATAACTAGGCAACTAATCAGGGTTTGAAATATTTGTTTCGCATTGTAGTTTTAATCCTCAGTCAAAACAATATAGTATTCTGTGCTGTGTTGGCTGTGCAAACATATAGTACTGGAGGAACCAAAGGAGGCAAAAGGAATTGAGGAGGGAGAGGAAGAAGCTCTGAGGAAGGGGTAGAAGAGAAAGGAATTGGCTGAACTCGCAGAGGAAACCATAGACCTTGTGCTTGCACTTGCTTTTGGAAGTCATTGTTAAGCAAGTCCTTATAGCTCTCAGAAGCCATCGATGCTAACTGATAGGCAGAAGCCCTCACTTTGTCACCATGTTGAGTAGCTTTCACATGTTGGTCAACTGGGGAAATGATAAGCCTCAACTGTGCTGATCAGCATGGAATATTTTTCAAGCCTTGCAACTGATTCTAACGTCTGACAATATCATAGAGATTGGTATGACCAGGACAAACAAAGCTATAAACAACATATAGCAAGAAATAGAATAAGCCTCTACAAATGGGATGCAAATAGAAATATGCTATGGCAAAAACATACAAATAAGAGCACTTACTCAGGAGGCAACAGGCCCTCGTATGCAAATGTAGACATGCCTTGTCTTTGCTTATGTTTGGGGTTGCTTGTACATAACACATAAATTCTCCCACGACGTTTAACTACCCTACAAAACTCACAAAGTTTCTTCACTGAAGCTCTAACCTTCATGTCTCTGATAAAGAAAAAAAAACACACAAAAAATATTAGCTCCAACATAAAGAATTTTTAGCTCAACTGTAAGTGTAATTCTGTCAATGTACTATCTGGCTAAAATTTGATGTGGTATATATATTAGATATTTTGCTCCAGACACATGCTTCAACTTTATAAAAATGTTATTTGTCACATATCACATAAGAGTTACCAGCATGAGTAATATGAAGATAAGAAAAATTACATAAATTTAGAAACAATACCAAAATAATTAGTACAAAACAGAAACACACTATAGAACATCAGAACTAACCAGATCTACCAATGAACAAGATGCTACAGATATTTTGAACAGATGAAATTAAACAATTTCAAACAAGAAAATCTTCGGTGAGGTTGCAGGTTATGTGAGTCACTCATCAGAATTGTCAGGATTAATTAAACCACAAAACTTGATTAGATTTCAGGCAAAACACATGTAAAAATCAGAGCACTGGGTTTCAAAAATCTCAGCATTAAAAATCACGCGATCAAGAACTGATTCCATTTAAATAATACAACACACAGAATGATAAAACTTATGTTGTTTTATAAGCTTTATTGAGGTATGCTTCAGGTAGGTTGTGCTGTTTTATCAAGGTCAGTCAACAGAACAGCAATACATCTCAGGAAGTCTTTGGTTATGTTTAAGCATCACCAGTTCCACAGCCTCTTGAAGCATGATACTATTGATAATGTATAACAATATGCATTAACATGAGAGTCAATATTCTGTTTCACTATGCTTAAGCAACGTAGGAAAATGCTTAAAATAAAATACGACATAAAGTTTGTAATAAAAAATCTTCATTGGTGAATCATATCACAATCAAAGTAAGCAATTCATTAGAAATATTCGTTCACAAAATCAGAATTGCGAGCAAAGCAAATATTGGCCATCGAGAACTTGGTTTTATGGATAAACAATAAGCTTGCACCATACATCATCTAAAAAACAAAGACATCATATGTCAAGATTGTCAATACCCAAGATAAACCAAATTATGTTCCCAATCAATAATGGCTACATGAAACAACCTAAGCAACTGAGGCATGCAATCAAGGTCTTAAAAACAAGATACCAAATAAAAAACCTCCACCAGTGGACCACCTTCCTCCATTCATATTGCTTCATAAAATTCATGATGAATCACAAATTGATGGCCAATAAATCAAGTATGGATCACAGTCGAAATTACAATTAAAAAAAACTTTTTCATATGAAATATATCATAATACATGAAAGATCGAAAATTCTACGTAGAAATGCAGTGATAAATCAAATTCACGCAGAAAGGATCATAGAATGAGCTGGTTGGCAGCGATCAGAGGTTTCTAGGAGGAAACCCTCAAGCGGATTCTAAGTTCATATATCCAGCGGCTTCTCAGCACACCCACGCAACCATCCCCGATCGCTGACGAGAACTTGAGCCGTGAGCGACAGTGAAGAAGACATCATCCAAGGAAAATGCTAGATAGAGAGAAAGAGAAATAGAAAGAGAAAGAGAGGGAGAGGGAGAAAGGACCTGGATGCGGCTCGACGAGTTTGGTTTCCGCAAGGAGAAGATCGCCGGCGTTGCGAAAGGAGCAAGAATTCGACTCAGCAGTGGCGACGAAAGGCCTGGGAAACGACTCCTCCCGGGTTAGGGTTAACTTATAGAAAATTTCGTTTTACTCCCTACTTTAAACCTTTTTCTAAAATGCTCATATAGTGTTAATATTATCATTTAATTCTTACAAAATGGGATTGGGCCTGCGGGCCTGAACTTGACCAATTATAATTTCTGAAAGGCCCGGTTATGGCCGATAGTTTGGGGCCGGTCCGCCGACACGTCTATATCTACTTTTTGCGTTTGACGGGGGTTTAAGTTCAAGCCTCCCACGCCAATCGATTTCCGCCGAACTTTCACGTTCTCGTCGGCCATGGCGGCGGTGCTCCAGACCTTCGAGGCAGCTGCCGCCGCTCCGACGGCCGGTAGAAAGAGGAAGTCGAATCACAGTAAGGCAAAGAAGCCAAGCAAGAGGTTCAAGCCGACACACATGGTAGCTGACAAGCATCGGCAACCTAGCAACAAGATGAAGAAGCTGTTCCGGAAGAGAGCCAGGGAGTATCATTCGGACGAAGAGGAAGGAGTTGACGAAGAAATCCCTGCGGATCCTTCTAGCGACGAGGAGGAAAATGGCGAGAAGGATTTGGATGTGGGAGATTACGGGGGTGGCGATTCCGAAGGAGATGAGGAGGAGGATGAGGAAGGAGGGAAGCATGGAATCACCAGGTTCCTCGAGGGTTGCAGGGCGTTTAAGGTCGCTTTTGCAAAGATTATGAAGAAGCACCTCCAAGATGATCCACTTGTAAGTGTTATAGTTAAAGATGTTTTATTTGGATTCAATTAATAAAAAAATTCTAAATCTTTTGGCTTTGGTCCTCTTAGGGCCCAGTTTTGTCCGCGCACAAAAAGCTTGTTGCGGAGAAGCTCGCGGATGAGGATTCTGAACAGAAGATGAAAGGGGAGACGAAAAAACTAAAACAGTCTGTTAGTATAATAATAATTATTATTATTATATTCTCTGTTTGCCTTAACTAAGGGCTGAATGAAAATAATGTGTGTGTTCATTTTCATTTTGATTTCTAATGTATAATTTAGTCTTCCGAGAAGGGACATGTGAAGCCTGATACATTCTTAGATGCAAAGGAGAAGCTTCTTATCAGCATTGCAACTAAAGGAGGTAAGTTTAATGTTTCTACTAAAGGGTGGTACTTAAAACCTTTGCAACTTGTGTTATTCTAATTTCTAAATGATAGTTATACACTGCTTTAGTTTCTTTTACCTCTAACTAGACAGCCTTCATCTTGCATGTGTGGGTGTTTTGGATTCTCAGTGGTGAAGCTATTCAATGCAGTAAGCATGCTATTTTACTGTGTTGTAATTAGCACTTGTATGGCGGAATTACTATTTTCGATGCTAACATATAACTTTCGTATCCAGGTCAGTAAGGCACAGAATTCCTTGAATAGCTCAAGTTCCAAAG
Organism: Zingiber officinale; assembly: GCF_018446385.1. Classification (NCBI taxonomy): domain Eukaryota; kingdom Viridiplantae; phylum Streptophyta; class Magnoliopsida; order Zingiberales; family Zingiberaceae; genus Zingiber; species Zingiber officinale. The sequence continues at coordinate 129,202,049 of NC_055992.1, forward strand.
ATGCAAAAGGTAATGAATGGTGAATTTGCATTTTGTCATCCTTGATGCTGTATTGAATTATGAAAATCATCTTCCTATTATGAAAGAACATTAGTGTCCTAGTGCCAATATGATCCAATTAAAAATTTGAATTATGCATGGAAATTATTCTTGATACAACCATTTTCTCTGATTTTATATATGTTGAATTAGAGGTTGAAATAACAAGGCTGGTGTCATGTCTACAACTAGATCCTTTTTCTGGTACTACTAGAATGTGGAGACTGGCATCCTAGTTTATCTCACATGAAGTGTTGATGGATAATACAAGTTTATAAGCTTAGATGAAATATTTGTACGTAAAGAGTGACAACTGTGATGACTTGTCACTTGATGACCTTTTAATTTAGTTCGCTACCATGCGAGATTATTTGATGTTCTGCACAGGCAATTTCAAGAACTTAATGATCATTTAATCAAGTGCATACTGAGTGTTTCTTTGTGTTTAATATCTGACTTAGTTTAAAATAAGTACTAAGGTTTGTTTTAATCATGTTGCCTGCATTTACAAAACATTACTTCTGGTATGATATTTCTTATACAGTCGCTTGCTATCTATGCTAAACATAGCTTAAAAATGGTTTCACTCATTAAACTTAACACAGCACTAGGTATATTAAGCATCTTTTGTATTTCTGCCTTCAATTAATGATTAATTACATATTAAGGCCATATACATTACTTTTGAAAGCATTCTATAGTGACTTGTGTCTTGTGATATGAACAGCATTGGCAAAAAGAAGAAAGCAAGCATTTTTTTCAGAGCTACAGAAGCCAACAACACAGGTATGCTATTCCTTCCCATCACAATTTATTGGATTTTGTCACTTGGTCTTTATCATAGTTGGGGTTTGGATCTCCATGTAATGAGCATCTTTCAATTTTTTATATTTTTCTCCCTTCAAAAGTTTTGAGTGTTTGAGATCTGGTTTCTACATCACATTGCCAACATTAAAAATAAAAATAAGGTCTTTATTTTCCTGAACAGCAAAGGGTACATTAGTTTAGTATTTTTTGCTTAGTCATCTATTTTGGTTCGTTTTATTTGCTTGGACATCATTCTCACCTCATAAGAGCTTCAACGATAAATGCACATCTATTCTTTCCAAAGCTCTCTCTTGCCTTCTCTTGCAAAGATCTACAATGGCTCTAAATTAACATCAGCATTCTTTATTATTGAAATGGTATTTTCATTAATACTGTCTTGTCTAGGTCGTCTGTCATATATGTATTTTTCCTCATGCGTTGTGCAGATCTCTGATTCTAGCAAGAGAAACAGCAATGAACCTGGATGGGCTCCCTTACGCGAAGGTTACATGCTTACTAATACAAAGTTGAAGGACTGGGATAAAATGGCAGTAAGTGGAAAAAGAATGAATAATTCCCCTACGCCATTTTTCATTTGTTTTTTCTATGGGCTGTCAAAAAGTTTTGCATCAGCATCTCGCAGATTGCTTATTGATATCTTCCTCTTCTGCACACAGGAGCCTTCAGCAGAGATTGGTGCGGAGAAAGTTTTATCTGATAGTTCTTCAGAGGAGGAATAATAACCCAAAGATGCTCTTCAGTAGTTGAAACTCAGTTCATGCAAAAATGTAAATTATTCTCCGTATTGTCATATTGTACTTGAGTTTCTAGGCGTGCGTGAGCTATCGCGAATTCCATCTGGTTACGAGCGGAGAAGATGCTAACACAGGTAATTTTCATTGTTTGTCAGTCTCTTTACTTAATTACGAATGCCTTAGGAAACGTATAATGTGGACGAATATGGTTATTAATTTCTTCTGTTACTTGATGTTATCTAATTATTACAACACTCTTGGTGAAGGGTGCCATTTACTATCCCTGTAACTTGATGGTATCTAATTCTGTGAACACTCCTGATGTGGGTGTTTTAATGCACTTCACTTGTTTTTCAATACTAGACGCATATTAAAAGCATCATTTTAGGCGTATTATTTCTTCAATTCTAGGTTTTCTTTTAGGTGCGCCAGTTTTTCAATACCGAGTGCTTTTCAATGGGAAGATTGACAAGTCATACAATCTTTTTAAGCCATTGATTGGTGTTTAAGGTCGCAGCAGTTCATGATGAACTAGTCGATCATCTACCTGTTGCCCCGATGCATATCAATGATTTTGAAATAAGTAAATTGACAGTTTAAATCGCCAAATAACTGTCTATTTAATTTTTTTTTAAAAAAATTGTTTTAGATTTTAAAATTATTTAATAATATTTTAATGATCTTAATGGTGTAGTTTCATATAAATTTTAATATGGGATTATTGTACATTTCTATTGAATTAATTTTTCTATCTTAAACCTTGATTAAGACTATTATACTTTTAATTCATTAAATTTATTAATCTAACTTTATATTAATAGGTTATTTATTGATTTATTCTCTCTTAATAAAAAAATATAAAATATAATTTATCGTCGAATATATAAAATTAATTTAAAAATATAAATTATGTAACATGCTAAAATATAATAATATTAATATTAGCTAAAAAAATTATTGATATATAAAAAAAATGATTCGATGTTTAGTATAATATTATTCTGGATTTATTGACTCCTGACTTTTTTTTATAGCTCAAATAGTATTCAATAATTGAGCAAAAGTTACAAAAGTAATAAAAATATATAATTTTCAGATAGCTAGAAGATTTTAATATTGAAGGAACTAATAAATTAAATAAATTCACGACTTTTTAAAATTTTTATTTTGCAATATTATAAATTTTAAATATTTTTTTAAATAAAATAATAATAATAATAATTTTGAATTGTCAACCATAACCGCATTTGCAAAAAATAAAATGTAGGGTCGATATTCGTATGAACCAACAGTTTCGAATAGTGTTGCTAAAAAAAAGGATAGAGTCGATAGTCCTAGTAATTAGGGATATAATCGAGCCGAGTCGAGTCAAACTCTTGAATGTTTAAGCTTGGCTAGTTTATAATTAAACCGAGCTCAAGCTTTATTTAATAAATATATTTATGGCTCACGAGTTTATTCGAGCTTTTATCGAACCTAAACGAGATTAATAAATATAAAACATAAATTTAATATTTATTAAAAATTAAATTATATATTTAGAGAAAATTATAATAATATTATTAAAATTTATAATTTTATTCTAATAAATAAATTTAATATATTTGTCTATATTTTTCATAAGTAGAGTGTAAAATCTATAAATTCAATATCAAAACTATTATTATTTTTATTTAAAAGTTGCTTAATGAGCTTAACGAACGTGTTTATGAGCTAACGAGCCGAATATTGTGAAGTTTGAGTTTGGTTCGTTTATCTTAACGAGCCTCATTAAACGAGCTCAAACGAACTTTTATCGAATCGAGCTTCGAATAACTCACGAACGGCTTGGTTCATTTATATCCCTACTCGTAATTATGTGATAACAGTAGACGTCATGGACTAACCTTCATCCGGATGATCCTTATCTTTGTCTCCGATCTCATAATTGAAAATTTTATTTCGACTTTTTGGGTATCATTTTTTTTTTAAAAAAATGAATAATTCGATTAATTTAGAGTTCAGATTTAATTTTAAAATTTCTTTGAATAAACTCAATTTTTTATTTGATCAAATTCAATTTTGAGATTAAAAAATTAAGAATATTTGCTAAATCGAATTAAATTTTTAGACTTAATTTAAAATTTTTAATTAATTTGATTAAATAAATTCTGATTAAATTAATTAATATTTTATTAATTTCTAATTTTTTTTGAAAAAAATTATTCATTCCTAAGACGTCAAATCCTGTTGGCGTTTGTCTGGAGCATAATTAAGATCGGCTAGCAATCCCTTTCCATGTGTACGATGTGGATAAGAACAACTTAATCCTTTTATTTATTCTTATAAATATTTTTATTACCGTACCACACGCCCCACGCCCCACGCCCCACACCCCACACACAGGGAGGGGGATCCTACTGAGAAAGATACCTCAACTGGATTGAGTTGGGCACTCTGCAGTTGGTGCGTATCTCTCCGTCGCTCCCGGTCAGCACGCCGATGCTGCCCATCCTCACCATCGCCGCCGCAAATCTACTCTTGAAGACGTCCGAGTCGAGCGCGTACAGGATCACCTGCGCCGCGGCCGCCGGCTTCGACACCAGCGTCTGGTCCGACGTGAACAGCCCCCTGTGCCTCAAGATGCCCTGGTAGTAGCTGTTGTCGAACCCGAGCTCGCTCGGCGGGTCCATCGGCACCTCGGCGTCGGTCCCCACAGTCGGGCATTGCTGTTTCAGCTGAGCCGCGTACGCCGCGTCCAGCGTCGGGTCGACTCCGGAACTGCTGCTGAAGTTATACAGCCTGTTGGCGAAGGCAGGGCAGTGAGCGACGCCAATAGTGTGCGCTCCTGATCAATTAAACATATACAAAATTACTCAAATAATATATATATATAATATTTATTAATTTATATCCAATTAATTATTTAGCGACTAATCAATACCTGAGAGGGTGATCATCTCGGCTTGAGTCAACCCTTTCCCGGCGAAGACTTTTGTCAGTTGACCGAGTCGGAGATCGGAAGTAGGGAGCTCCGACATGCTATCGCTTGCCCTCGAAATCCTCCCGTCTCTTCTTCCAGCGGGAACATCGTAGAAATCTCCTCCATACTGCAATCGCACATTAATTACATTAATCCTTCACTCTCCCAAAGTATATATATCCATTTAAACATCAACAGATAGCTAGTTCCAGCCAGCAAATGCTTTAATTAGTTATACTTATACTTACGTGTGCAATGCTGTCTCGGGCAATGAAAGCGAGAATGTCCGCGCAAGAGACGACGCCGGGGCAGGCGGCTTCCACACTGGCCTTTGCATTATAGACGACTTCGAACGCTTCTTCCTCGATGGTTTGGTTGATCTCCGCGTCCTTCTCCGCCGTGTTCCCGTTCGCCGAATCGATGAGAACCGATCCATCGCACCCCTGCTCCATCAATTTAAAACGATCGATCAGAAACTTATTAGGTACAACATTAATTCAGACGCGGCAACGAGGCTTCGATCGATATATATACTGACTCTGACAAAGCAGTCATGGAAATGCATCCGGAGAAGGTCAGCGCCGATGTCGTCGGTCTGCTGGACAGCGTTATCGAAGGTTTGTCTGACGAGGGTTTCGGCGGTAGGACAGGTTTTGGAGTAGAAACCAACTCGGAGCTTAGCTGCTACCGAAGCGCTCATGAGGCAGAGCGCCAGGCAGGAATAAACAGCTACGGACGCTAACGCCGCCATTGTCGATCTCCCACAAGGAGCCATTATTGCTTCTCTGAGCCAATGGGTTGCAAGGTGGAAGGAATCGAGTCCCTACTTATAGGAATCGTGGCGTGCATAAAAAGAAAATTTTGCTCGTTTTAGGTGTTTCTTATCCGTGTTATGAAAGGAAATAAATGATGGAGTTAATTTATAATCAATGTCAAATTAACTAAAGGGGAAAGAGATTTTTTTTTCCCCAAATATATGCACTATGTCTATAAATTAAGGTACGATTATTCGATCGAATTAACTAAAGGTGAAAGAGATTTTTTTTTCCCAAAGATATATATCTATAAATTAAGGTACGATGATTAGTTAGAGACGGGGATTATTTACTAAATAACGATAATTCAAATCTTATCGGACGCAACTTTTCGAGACATTTAATTTGCTAGTGGAATAGTCGTTCCAGTGGAATTGGAATTTATATATTTATCTTTTACTAAATCTAAAATAAGTACAATGATAATGGATTTATTTTTGTCAGATTTTATCTAATCACAAGTGTCGGCGTTGAACAAGGGGGCATGGATTATTTCGTCCAAGAAGTAGCCTCCGTGTAACCCCACGCCGGTAGGCAAACGATGTGACACATTAAATCTTAGTCATAAACGTCGGCTCTGTATGTTAATAATATTTATATTATAATTGTTTAGTATTTACAAAATTAATATTTAAAGTATTACGTGGAAATTACTATCTCGTTAGAGCAAGATTATCACCTTATTTAACGGTCGCTCTATATTGTCCGAAAGGGAATAAATCACAAGGAGTTTACCCTACCACAATGGTCTTTGTAGGTAGGAGATCAGATATCAAGATATTTTGCACTTAATCCCAAGATTTATTGGAAGTTTACTATCTCATTAGATGAGGAATTTTTCTCATGTGATTGGTCTGATTTGTATAAATTAACATGTGTCAAGTTGTCAGTAAAGTTGTCAAACGAATCAATCTGTGATATAGTGTGATGAGTCAATTATTTAGCGGGATGAGTTAATCCAAGCTCGTCGCGGGCCCATATGGATGAGCCCGCTTAGACTCATCCGGTTAAAAAAATTTCAACTTAATTTATTTAATTTATTTAACGGAGTGGGTTAATCCAATGGATTTATTTTAAATTGATGATTCAAGACATCTTAAATGTCTAAATCATCGTAAGTAATATGAGAGATAAAAAGATAATAATAAAAGATAAAAGATAGAGAGATTAGATAGGGTCAACCCTAAATTTTGAGGAGCCCAGTGAAAAAAAAAGGACCCTTCATATTTGATCCGGTGGTAAGAGCCCGGGACCCCCTAACGAGGGGTCAATGCCACGTGGAGGTCAAAGGGCCAGGTGGTCCGTCGAAGAAGGGTGAGCCGACCGGACTCATGAGAAAAGGGCAAGCCGATCGGTCTGCCAGTAAACATCTGATAGTAAAAGGCGCCATGACAGGGATCGGGGTTCCGACGCTCAATGAAACAGTAAATAATGACCGAGCGGAAGGCCTAAGAGAAGGCAGGACGTAATGGGCGCGCCGCCCGGCCGGCGCAGGGAATTAAAGCCTTCCGGACGACGCTCTTCGTCTAGCCGGCCGGATGGACGTCCTGGCCGGCGGTGGGTAAATAGGGACAGGAACATCTGCTGACAGCCGTCAAGTCGTATGGCTAAGCCATACTCCTAGTCTGACAATGGAGTGTCTTGTTGTCCCATCGAAGGCGCGATGGGACTGTTGCAGTATGGCGTCAGGTAAGCTTTCTGACAAACACATACCGAGGTATGGGCTGCGGACACGTACGCGCCTCGGTGGGCGTGTAGAAGCTCTTTCACCGCTCTATATAAAGAGCCGCAGACTTCGCCGGAGGGACGCGTTCTACAAGCTTTGGAGCTACTTTTTCGATCACTTGCTTACCTGACTTGAGCGTCGGAGGGTCGCCGCCGGGAACCCCTTCCCAGCCCGACTTCTGTGCAGGTTCGCCGGAGCTTCGTGCCGCCAGTCGAAGATCCACGCCAGCAGCCGGAAGCGCCACGTGCCCAGCGTCCGTTGATTCGGCATTCGGACAAGATCAATTTGGCGCCGTCTGTGGGAACGTTCCTGCTTCCGATCGGAAACAATGGACGAGGCTGGACGACAACACATGGTGACGCTTTCGAACGAGGAACTCGACGCTCTGATCGAGATAAGGGCCGCCAAGCTTATGGAGCAAAAACAGAAAGCTACAGCCGAGCGGCCGGAGCAGCAAGCAACGTCAGCGTCTGGTGGTCGAGCGGAAGCACCACCGGCCACCGTTGCATTTCATCGAGCCCCATTCCGCACCCCCGAAGCCGCAGCAGCTCATAAAGATCGGGGATCTTCGTCAGAAGAAATATCAATACGGGACAACAGAAAAGGCAAGGCACCCCGAGCGGACGCTTCACCCGAGCGGAAGCACCGACTGCCACAGTTCAATTTCCCTCAAAAGCAGATACTTCATCTCCCGAATTCAACGTACAGCAAGCCCCTCCTTCTGGAACCTCAAGAGCGGGAGTTTGATGTCAGGCGATGAATCGACCACATACGAGGAAGTTGGGTGGACGAGCTGCCGAGCGGATGAAGATGGATTGGCACTTGGATCCACCATGAAGCGCAAATTATCTCCAGCCTTTCTGGGGCAAGGTGAAAGGTGCACCAATAGAATGTGTGATGTATATTTTCCGTTTGGTTGTATATTTGAAATGCAGAAGGCAAAATGTTATAATGTGCGCAATTGGCATTATCGCCCGAGCCGCCTATCTTCATGGTGTATAAGATCCGAGCCAAGCGCTCGAGGAAGAAGGCCTCGAGCCGTTCGGCTGGAGGTATAGTATTCGAGCCAAGCGCTCGATGACGAAGGCTCGTGGAGCCAAGCGCTCGAGACGGCGTCTATAAACGTCCGAGCGGAAGGCCATCGAGCTCCGACGTTAAATATCGAGAGACGAGCCGTCGTCTATAAACGTCCGAGCGGAAGACCGTCGAGCTCCGACGTTAAATATCGAGAGACGAGCCGGCGTCTATAAACGTCCGAGCGGAAGGCCGTCGAGCTCCGACGTTAAATATCGAGAGACGAGCCGGCATCTATAAACGTCCGAGCGGAAGATCGTCGAGCTCCAACGTTAAATATCGAGAGACGAGCCGGCGTCTATAAACCTTCCGAGCGGAAGACCGTCGAGCTCCGACGTTAAATATCGAGAGACGAGCCGGCGTCTATAAACGTCCGAGCGGAAGGCCGTCGAGCTCTGACGTTAAATATCGAGAGACGAGCCGGTATCTATAAACGTCCGAGCGGAAGACCGTCGAGCTCCGACGTTAAATATCGAGAGACGAGCCGGCGTCTATAAACGTCCGAGCGGAAGACCGTCGAGCTCCGACGTTAAATATCGAGAGACGAGCCGGCGTCTATAAACGTCCGAGCGGAAGACCGTCGAGCTCCGACGTTAAATATCGAGAGACGAGCCGGCGTCTATAAACGTCCGAGCGGATAGCCATTCACATGATACAATCAACGATAGCCTGGTCGTTAAGACCAACATACGGCTGAGCGGCTCGCTTATCAAAAATATACGGAAAACCCCTTTGGGGGTAAGACACAAAGCAAAAATTGGTCAATGAGAACTAAAGATAATTACCATACCAACGAAGGGCGTTCTCATGCCGAGCGGCTGCTCAGTCGCATGATGAAAGACGTTATTAAAGACAATCGACTTTAGTCTGACAGAGCGTGGTGCCGAGCGGAGGAGTTTTAAAGAAAACTTTAGTTATGACGAGAGAAAAATTTCTTGTCAAAACAAAAGTTGAAGGAAAGGAAAAGATTATCTATTAAGCACAGGGCTAACCAAAAAAGTTACAGCAAAAATAAGTTTGGCCGAACGGCGGGGATACAAAAAAGTTCATAAGAAACACTCCTCATGCGTCGAAATCAAAAAGAGCTTCAGGGATGGCGCCCATCACGGTCGCGAGGTCCTCGGGAGGGATGGTCAGCTCGGCGGGCAGGTGGCCTTTGGCCTTTAAGTGATCCACAGCCGCTTTGATCGCCTCTTCAAAGGTGAGCGAGATCTTGTCAGTAAATTTCTCCCCAAAGGCATCCGAGCGGACGAATGCCTTCCTCACCTCGTCGGAGCGAGTCGACTCCCCCTCTTGATACTCTTTGAGCTCGGCGTGGGCAGCGTCGCTAGCAGCTTAGAGATCCTTCAAATCTCCATCAAATCTTTGAAGATCGGCCGAGCGGCTCTCCTTCTCGGTGGCCAGAAGAGCATCCAGATCCTTGATGCGTTGCTCCAGCCCTCTGATCTCCACCTTCATTCGGTCCATGTCATCGATGGTCTGTCGCTTCCGAGTGGTCGCTGTCTTGATCTCCTTATCTCGTTGTTTGACCATCGCTTCAAGCCGAACGAACTTGCTCGCCAGATCGGAAGACCGTTTCCGTTCGGCTTCCAGTAATTTTTTGGCCTGCTCCAAAGCGGCCGTCGATTGTCGGTTGTCCCCGGCGGCTTTAAGTTTTTTCAATTCATCCTCCAGATCGGCCAACCGATTGCTAACGGCAATTTGCTCCACCCAGTTCTACGAGTAAAAATGAACAGGTTAAAAACTTAATTCAAATACACGAACAAAGAAAAAGAGCATACCCCGGTGGCCTGTTGAAGGTTGCTGTCGCCGAGCTGCCCGGGAGTCATCGCTTTTATTCGGCGCCGAGCGTCCTCCCAAGCTTTTGCAAGAGGGCCCGTCAAGGTGATCTACTGTTCGGGGACCACTGGCCGATCAGCAGCAGTCATGTATTCCTCTGAGGGGAGGCGCAGGACGGTTTTAATTAAATTCGGGCCGCTCGGCTCGCCCTGAGAAGCATCGGCCTTACCGGATGGCCCACCGGTGGACGAGGAAGGAAGCTCGCCCAAATGCCTGATACGGCGTAGAGTTCTTGAAGGGCTGGACGGCGGCACCTCAGAGCTTGCCCTCGGAGAGCCATGTGGGGTCGGGGTACTCTCTAGGGAAACCGTCCCGGACAACACCGGAGCATCCGCGCCCCGCTCGGGCTGTGGCTCATCAAGTAGAGTTGAGGCAGATGCAGATTCCGGTCGTCGGCACTTCCGAGTGAGTAGCGGAACATCATCGGCCGAACGGCCCTCCACCTCGGCTTGGGTAAAAGGTTCTGTGCCGCCCGCTGCCCCGTCGTAAGAGGTAGTAGCTGCTAAGACTTCAGGGGCATCCTGAGTCCCCTCGCCTAATTCGTCGGTCGGATCGGCTGGATCAAGGCCCCGCTCGGCGACCTCCTTGTTCATCAACGCCTCAATCTGAGCAGCTTTCAATTTGAGCTTCTCGGTCGCCTTAGCACGCCACATAACTTCAGCTGCAGAAACAAAGATTAAATCAATTAGAACAAAAGAAAAAGGAGGGATGAGAATCACTTACTCATGCTGCAGGGCAGATCGGCTGGGGTGGAAGACAGACCGAATATATACATTACTCCTGGGAGGAGCAGCTTGTCAATGTGATAGAGCTGACCCACCAACCGCTCGGCCGCATGAAGGTAGGCCGCATCACCTCTAAATTTGCCGAGCTCCGGTTGCGCCGGCATCGCCGTCTGCCACTTGGTACGAAAAGTTGGCAGCTCGGAAAATGCACATAGAAAAAGTGCTCCTTCCAATGTTTGTTGGAGCTCGGCATATTATCAAAAAGGACGAAACCTATCCTAGATTGGAAAATAAAGGTACCCCACTCGGCTTGCTTGGGATAAAAAAAGTAGTGAAAAATCTTAGGGTCGAGGGGGATGTTGTTCAGTTTAAAAAGGACTATCACTTCGCTCAACAGCCTAATGGAGTTAGGGACTACCTGGCCGGGCGGAATGCGAAAATAATTGCAAATTTGTAAGAAGAACTTTGTGGGGTGGAAAACGTAGCCCGGCCAAAAATTGGTCTCAGAAGAAAAGAACGGTACCGGGCGGCGGTTCATGAGGCTGATCGGCCGGTGTGGCTAACACTATTTGGTGGTCGGTCGGCAGATCATAGGTTCGAGTAAGGCGCAAGGCATCCTCCTCGTCGAACCGGCTTTCCATGGTCGAATACCAAAGACCCGGAGCACCGCCGGTCGGCTGTGAGGTATTGGTCATGGTATAAGGCCAGGGATGGACGTGTGATGGAAGGAAGGAGAAATAAAACTAGGAAAGAGTGCGGGATGATAAAAGAAATAGCTAATAGAGAGAAGAAAGGAGAGGCAGCAAGGAAGAGGAAGTCTTACGGGCAAGGGAGATGATCGAGAGAAGCTGTAGGGTCGCCGGAGAGCCGGAACGCAAGGTCGCCGGAGAAGAAAGGAGCAGCGAAACGTCGGTAGGAGATGAGGCCGAAATGCGGCGGAAAGCGGAAGTCGGAGCTTTATAAGGGCGGCCGCTATTAATTTCAGCCGTCCGATCCAGGTCGCCGATATTGAGGTCGTCATCTAGTCGTTCATTTCAAACGGCGGCTGTCCCATCGGAAGTGACGCCACCACCATACGCTGACAAACGCACGATCGCCACGCGTCAGCAGGATACTGGCCGCATTTAATGAGCTCCCCTTACCGTGCACAGCGCACGTGATGGGTAGTAGGGGAGAGCATCGGACATGGATTCCAAGAGAACACAAGGCACGGACAAGATACCGCCGAACGGATGAGTATCCCTATGCCTGGCCGAGCGGCCTAATGCAGTGATCATTGCTCAGTCAGATCGGCAGTCCAGTCAGTCGGACTTCGCCTCCTTCGACTAGACTCGAGGGGAAGGCAAGTGATCCGGTGGTAAGAGCCCGGGACCCCTAACGAGGGGTCAACGCCACGTGGAGGTCAAAGGGCCAGGTGGTCCATCGAAGAAGGGTGAGCCGACCAGACTCATGAGAAAAGGGCAAACCGATCGGTCTGCCAGTAAACATCTGATAGTAAAAGGCGCCCTGACAGGGATCGGGGTTCCGACGCTCAATGAAACAGTAAATAATGACCGAGCGGAAGGCCTAAGAGAAGGCAGGACGTAATGGGCGCGCCGCCCGGCCGGCGCAGGGAATTAAAGCCTTCCGGACGACGCTCTTCGTCTAGCCGGCCGGATGGACGTCCTGGCCGGCGGTGGGTAAATAGGGACAGGAACATCTGCTGACAGCCGTCAAGTCGTATGACTAAGCCATACTCCTAGTCTGACAATGGGGTGTCCTGTTGTCCCATCGAAGGCGCGATGAGACTGTTGCAGTATGGCGTCAGGTAAGCTTTCTGACAAACACATACCGAGGTATGGGCTGCGGACACGTACGCACCTCGGTGGGCGTGTAGAAGCTCTTTCACCGCTTTATATAAAGAGCCGCAGACTTCGCCGGAGGGACACGTTCTACAAGCTTTGGAGCTACTTTTTCGATCACATGCTTACCTGACTTGAGCGTCGGAGGGTCGCCGCCGGGAACCCCTTCCCGGCCCGACTTCTATGCAGGTTCGCCGGAGCTTCGTGCCGCCAGTCGAAGATCCACGCCAGCAGCTGGAAGCGCCACGTGCCCAGCGTTCGTTGATTCGGCATTCGGACAGGATCAATATTAATATAAAAAATAATAAAATCGATGTCTATATAGTAATTTTGGTCAAAATTATTACATGGGCGACCAAACTTGTTATATTGACCTAAACTAGTCAAATTAAAATTTGTGAATCTTGTTTGTGAAATTTAGGTTGGTCAAATATCTCAATAAAAGAGAAAATTCAGAATGGATGCTTAGAGAATTTAAAATTTCTATTTATTTCAGATTCATATAAACTTATGTGGATCAAAAACTGTTGTATGAGTATAAACAATAAATACAAATACACCAAAAGAGGAAAGAAAAAGGCAAAAATATATAGAAAAAATGATAGTGAAAAATGATAGTGTAGATTAGAGAAAGGGAAACATTGGTTGATGATCAAGAGATAAAACTACAGTTATAAGAAATTAAAATACATTTGAAGGAAGACAATTAGATAAAGTAGAGTAGAGATTGCGACTTAACCTAAGATTTTAAAAAAGGTTATTGTTCTAGTGGAATTATAGAATTGTGGTTTTTTGGTCTACAGGTTTGGGTGATGGATTAGCTTGAAAAAAGGTTTTTTTTTTATGAATGAGTGAATGATTCAAGTGAGTTTAGATGGTATTTAAGACTTCCTCACAACTTGATATGCACCCTAAAGAAAAGTGCATGGAGACTGGTGCACCCCGGAGAGAAAAATGGAAAGCACAATTTTCCTTTCTCTATTTCATATTTACGGAAAAGAACAAGAAGAATGCAAGTGCGACAAATCTAAATAAATCCCACTAAACAGCCCGCTCACACAAGATCGGAGAAAAAGTTTAATTTGGAGAAGAAAATTACCTCAGGTCCTCAGCGTTCTTATTCAGTGAAGAAGTCTAGTGTAAACTGTTGGTCAGTTTGTCGTTCTGTGAAGAAGAAAGCATCGTGCAATCATCGTTGTTGTCTCTCTTCTAGAGACGAAAAAAAAAAAGAATCAGGGAAAAAGTCCCTGGAACAGGCTCTCCGACGCTCAAGTCAGGTACTTTTCCCCTAGAAACACAGCAAAAATACAGAAAGTAGAAGACAGATGCGAAAAAGTTAGTGAGCGTACCTGCGTAAGGGAGAGGACCCCCCTTTTTATATGACAGTGCGCACTTTTGACCTCTCACAAGTGTCAGAGAATGTCGGGTGTCAAACCTTGTCTAGCGGTGAGTGACATGTGACATCCTCTTATAGGTTGGGGGAAGATTCTGTTAGCAGCGAGTCACAGATCGTTAGAATATACCCTGACACACAGCAGTTATTCTCTGACAGGTGGTTACGATTCTCTGACTCTGTTGTCGTTTTTGTTGATCGGGCATGGAAAAGAGAACTCTTGACAACCAGCAGTCAACGAGCCTGACCTAGATATATCTGAGTAGTCCGCCATATCCTGACCGGGCGTATCAAGTTCTTATATATAAGTCTGTTGTGAGAAAACCTGACCGGTAGAGATAGTTCCTGCCCTTCCTTCACTGTTCCTTATGTTACTAGTCTGACTTCCCGATTCGGACATCTCGGCCGAGCAACCAGTCTGAATTCTTGATCTAGACATCCCGATCAAGCAACCAGTCTGAATTCCTGATCTAGACATCCCGACCGAGCAACCAGTCTGAATTCCTTACTTGGGTATCCCAACCGAGTATTAGCTGGTTAGCGGCTTTTAACAGTTATAGCCCTTCTGTGGAGTGATACGCCCCTCGACCTCTGACTACCACATCCCCTGGATTTCTGACTGCCACGTCCTTTTGACTTTTGTCTATCACGTCCCCTTGACTTTTGACTTCAACGCCCTCTTGACTTCTGACTGTCACACCCCCTTGACTTCTGACTGCCACGTCCTCTTAACTTCTGGCTGCCACGTTTTCTTGACTTCTGATTGTCACGTCCCCTTGACTTCTGACTGTCACGTCCCCTTGACCAAACCCTACCATTATGCACCTATCGCAAGCCTTCCCCTCAAGTCTAGTCGAAGGAGACCCAGGACCGACTGCCTAGACCGAAATCCGGCTTCACTAAACCCTATTACCGAAACATTAACTACTTCTCCCTTTTCTTTGGGAATTTATCATGCTATCAGATGCTGCCCCATTTCTCAGATGTTTGGGTTACTGCATCAATCCCCAGATTTAGGAATACGTATCGTATCCTTGAATGCGACATGATTTCCCATATGTCGTTGCACGCCCCAAGGAGAACTCTTTACTTCTATTTCTTTAAGAAGAGCCAACCCCTCTCCTACCCTTATGCTTTTCTTAGGCTCTTTTACGCCATAAAACCTATAGCGAGGTTTGATGAAATATCATCTTTATGCCAACAACTCACTCATCTGACTTAGTTACTCGCCCAGAAGGATGAGGTCGTATTGGAGATGACTCGGAGTAGAGATCTACAGTCTTCCCTTCATCGGGAGATGGAATAACTCTGGTTGGCTTCTAAGTCTCGAACCCGGGCTGAGGCAGCCTTGAAGCGTAAAGCTCATGCGGATCTGGAGAGCCAGACTCACTTTATCACATATATGAAGATAAAACATGAAGATTCTCTGACCTTTCTTCAAGAAAAAAATTGGCTAAAAGATGAAACTATCGCCCAACAACATCGCTCCATTCAGCATATCCAGACGTAACTGAGGCAAGTACGAGCTCAGCTGGAGCAAGCAGGTCGAGCAAATCACTCCAGCTATCAGTGCTCACTTAACCCGGCCAACTGAAAGGGAATTTGGCATGACTTGAACTACTAGTATGATAGTGTGTATTTCGAACAATATCTTCTGAGCTTTATCAAATAAATGCAAGTCAGGCTATATTGTGGGCCTATGTTCATGATTTTTTTCTTGTGTTTTCCCTCCTTCTCTGGTACTTCTTCTTTGGTGTGACCTTTCGAATTGTTAAAACTTGTTCCGAAGTGAGGGTCTAGAATCTAGACCGAGAATTCAGTGAAAGCATGCTCACTTATAACTCGCTCTGGGACGAGAGTCTGAAATCCCGACCGAGAGGTCGTTGGTTGTGAGAACAAGCTCACTTATAACTCTCAATGGGTCGAGAGTCTGGAATCCAGACCGAGAGGTCGTTGGTCATGAGAGCAAGCTCATTTATAACTCGCACTGGGGTGAGAGTTTGGAATCCCGATTGAGAGGTCGTTGGTCGTGAGAGCAAGCTCACTTATAACTCGCAATGGGGCGAGAATCTGAATGCGTGAGAGTATACTCACTTATAACTCATCCGGGGGCGAGAGTCTGGAGGTGTGAGAGCATACTCACTTATAACTCGCACTAGGACGAGAGTTTGGGGGCGTGAGAGTATGCTCACTTATAACTCACCCAGGGGCGAGAGTCTTGAGGCGTGAGAGCATGCTCACTTATAACTCGCACTGGAGGCGAGAGTTTGAGACCCGACCGAGAGGTCGTTGGGCGTGAGAGCAAGCTCACTTATAACTCGTCCGGGGGCGAGAGTTTAGAGGCGTGAGAGCATGCTCACTTATAACTCGCACTGGGGTGAGAGTCTGTGACCCGATCGAGAGGTCGTTGGGCGTGAGAGCAAGCTCACTTATAACTCGCTCTGGGACGAGAGTCTGAAGGCGTGAGAGCATGCTCACTTATAACTCGCCCGGGGGCGAGAGTTTGGAGGCGTGAGAGCATGCTCACTTATAACTCGCAATGGGACGAGAGTCTGAGACCCGACCGAGAGGTCGTTGGGCGTGAGAGCAAGTTCACTTATAACTCGCACTGGGACGAGAGTCTGGGAGCATGTGCTCATTTATAACTCGCACTAGAACGAGAGTCTGAGACTCGATCGAGAGATTGTTAGGTGTTTTTCTTAGTTTGGTTTCAAATCTTAGATTCAGGGAAGGGAAATAAATTATAAAATTAATTTATAAATGATCGTTAAATGGACTAAAAAGTGAAAGATTTTTTTTTTTAGTTCAGACACATACATTAGGTATATAAATTAAATAATAATCTTAATTAATTTCATTGACGATCATTGAATGATTGATTCGATGCTATAATTTTTTTTTATTAATCACTAAAATAAACCGAAAATTTCAAGCGGCGACATTATATTAAATAATAAATTAAGGTACGATGAGAGGTGGGCATGATTTACTAAATAACGATAATTCAAATCTTATCCGGATGCAACTTTTCGAGACATTTAATTTGCTAGTGGAATTGTCGTTCTAGTGGAATTGGAATTTATATATTTTTTTTTACTAAATCTAAAAATAGTACCATGATTATGGATTTATTTTTGTCAGATTTTATCTAACAATGAGTGTCGACGTTGACCATGGGAATGGATTATCTCGTCAAAGAAGTAGCTCAATCTTACTTACCCCACGTGAAAGGCAAACGATGTTACCCATTAAATCTTAGTCATAGACGTCGGCTCTATAAGTTAATAATATTTGTATTATAATTGTATTGTATTTACAAAATTAATATTTAAAGTATTAGGTGGGGATTACTATCTCATTAGAGCAAGATCGTCACCTTAATTAATGGCCCTTTCAGAGCGTTCCATGCTATCTCAAATAAATTATAAAGAGTATTTATTCTACCACAACCATCCTTAATTTTTATATGTAGGAGATCAGATATCAAGATATTTTGCACTTAATCCTTAAGATCTATTGGAAGTTTACTATCTCATTAGATGAGGAAATTTTCTCATGTGATTGGTCTTATTTGTATAAATTAACATGTGTCAGGGTGTTAGCAGTAGAGTTATCAAATGGATCCATTCGTGATATAGCGAAATGAGCTAGTTATTTAACGAGGCGAGTCAATCCAAACTTGTTACGGATCCAGATGGATCAGTTCATTTAAATTCACCTTTAAATAAGTTAAACAATTTCAAGTCAGTTCATTTAAATTATTTAATGGAACGGATCCATCCGTTGGACCCATTTTAAATGGATGACTCTAGAAAGCAATACTTATCCTGATGAGACATCTTAAATGTCTAAATCATCGTAAGTAATATGAGAGATAAAAAAAATAACAATAAAAGAGAAAGGGTAGAGAGATTAGATGACCATACCTTTAAATTTAGTAGTAATAAGAGGTTTTTTTATCTCTAATCTATTAGATTATTGCATCTTATGGATTGCCTGCAAGTCGTATATGGATGATGTTAACAAGATATCAAATATGAATTTATTGGAGACAAGTTAGGTTCATACGAGCACACCCAAACCATCGGCCCTATATTTATTTACTATTTAATTAAAAAAGATTATGGGTAGACTGACTTCTACAATTTTACTGGAGAAAAGAATATATTAATACAATCGACTCCTTGATAAAATACAGAAAAATAAATCATAGAAACATTTTAAATTTTTTTGTCAGGTTTCTATTTCATGATAAGCCAGAGTTGCCTAGAGAGCTTGTGCTTGGAACTCGCTCTGTCCAATTTGTCAGATTGACCTATTCGTGTTTAGGTAGAGCTAGAGACAATCCAAACTGATAAAGTAATACTTGACTCAGTCCAAGCACGGTTGCCCCGGTTCACATCTCTATCTTCAACGGCTTAATTAATGCTAATTAATTTTGACGTGCTATGTCTCAAGAGTAAGTCAAGGAAAAAAAGTTAAAGTGGTCGCTTTTGTTGGTACAAAAAAGTCGAGGTTTTCTTGGGTTAGATATGCATTGATTATGTAGATCACTTCCTCACTAAGTGAGAAAAGAATCGCAGCAAAATGAAATTAAATATTATATAATTAGCAATGTGCGTATTTGAAATATCCCCCATTTTCTTTTGTTTTGCTCGAAATATTCTAATTACTTTGTCCCTAAAAATACGCAAACCCCATCAACCATTAATTTTGATAGATGGCCATCCCTTTCTTGACTAGTCGATGCACGCCCCTCTAAAACGACGACTGGATCATTTCTCTCCATGCACGCACATATCGAGAGGATTAATGACTCACTCTAACGTGGCAGTTGGCGGGCACACGTCACGACGTTAATTCCCAGCCTTGCCCCGGATTACAATGTAATATAGGGATTTTTTTATTTTTATTTTTTCAAATAGGGCCTGTAATCATGGGGTATGGGGTGATAGACTTCTTAATTTATTTTACTGGTCAATAAAAGATTAATACGGAACTTAATCGATCGTCCAAATTCGATGTTACCTGTTCAGTATTTTTATATAAATCTTTGACTATGATTAAATCCTAACCTCAATACATTAATACAAGCAACGTTAGTGGTTACACTCATACGGCAGTATTCGATTGCCCATAATTTATTATGGTCCAGCACTGCTTGTGTTCTCCAAGGTTAACACGTCGCCAGTCTTGTCCCGTCTCTCTGATACTTACATGAGATTTTGAGAACAGGAGATAGTGGAACGAAATAGATGGTCTCGTGGGAGAGAACATAGCTTGTCCCTGTATTATCGATTTTCTTTTAAAGTTCTTGCTACGTAACGACGCTCATTCAGCAATGGTCGCTAGCCATTGTTATTGCTTTTCCGTTTAACAGCACACCCTTTTGGCCTTTTCTAAAGATCTCCTTCATTTATAACGGCTAGCGTTCAGTCATTAATTATATTTATTATCTATTTTTTACCTGGTTCTTCTTTAATTATTGAGCACTATCGATTGCTACTCAGCGCTGGACTTTGAAGTCGGCCACTATCTGTGTCTGAGTCTATTTCCGAGCATTAGATTCTAATGTGGAGCACTACGTGGCTCTGAACCTAATACTATCTTCTCTAAGTCAGCAGAACGATGTGCCAACGTGATCCAGCCCCGAGCTAACTCAATCATCTTGCTGAGTCGCCATTTGTTTAGGTCACACTTGACCAAGTTGTTGAACTAATATAGCTGAGATGGTCTGACTTTCGATCTGCTGAGCTGGTCCGACCTGCCGATCTAGTCCGATCTTCCGACTTGTTGAACTGTCTGACCGCTAGAGTACATGTAGACCCAAGAGCACTCAAGCACTTGAGTTCGAGTGCCTTGTCTATCCGTCGCCCGGAAGTGAAGGACTCAAGAGCTTGAGTAGGTGTGGTAAGTCCAACCACGATTAGCAACCGACGGTTCGACAATGATTCAAAATTGTTGATTCAAAACCGTCGTTTGGATAGGATTTAATTTAAGATGAGTGACGGGTGATATTCCCATTATAATCCAATTGTCAAAATTAAGAAAAAGCTATTATGCATCAAAATTCAAACGAATCAATTTTGTTTGGAGCACTGTTTAAAAGCATCCATAGCTGTTTATGTAAAATCAATTACTATGATAAATTTTATATTTTTTTTATAAAAGAATTATTTACATCAAATTTCCTTTTAATTATCTAAATTGCTTCTTTCATTACCGAATATGAAACTCTTTACCTTAAAAATAAAATATTTTTTCTATTCAATTTCTCTTCTTTCTAACTCTTGTTATTATCAATATAATAATAAAAAATAAAAAAAAGAAAATAATAATAAAAATATAAAGATAATAAAAACTTTAGAATAGTTAGCATAGGAAAAAATAATTATTTAAATTTAATAAAAAAAATAATTTATTTAGAATTTAAGAGATATTATAAAAAAATTAATAAAATGGTCGGAAGAAAAACAATAAAAAAAAGTCAACCAGGCACGCGATGATTTTAATGGTGAAAGGACAACCATCAGTTTCATGCTGTTCTGTCATTTCTTTCCCATCCAACGTTATAAAAAGCAAAAAAAATAAAATAAAAGTATTCTTTATTGTATGTGAAGTTTTTTCCTTCCCTTTCTTCTCGGCGTTGATAGCTTCTGCCGCTTTATTAAAAGAAATAAAATATAATTCTTTATTGTAAGTGAAGTTTTTTCGCTGTCTTTCTTCCCTTTCTTCTCGGCGTCGATCACTTATTCAGTTACCTTTCTAATAATAATAATAATAATAATTATTATTATTATTATTATTAATTTTTTAATAATAAAATAAATAAATAAAACAAACCATGGGACCAACCATTCCGATTGTTTTGGACTTGAATCGGGACCGACCCGGTCTTAGACGGATTGGTTCTAGTTTGAGCCCATTTAATCAAGTCAACGGATAATCGATCCGTTTACTTGATTATCTTTCCGAGCCGAATCCAATTTGGACTCAACTTGAGGTCGGATCTACATGTGAGTCTTTATGTGAACTCAGACTCACCGTAACAGATAATTACAAAGAGGTGCCCTTTAAGTTTTTCAGCATGAAATGCATCTCTTTGGCTTCTCTCCAGATATATAAGGGATGCCAATCTCTCTATTAAGGGAGGGATTTTTCTTTATTATCGCATATGCTTTACTTTATTGTTATCACTTCTCTTTATAATATTAATTATTTTGGGACATCCTAATCCTAATGACTTTAGCATCGGACAAACCTCATCGAATAACTCCCATGGAGAAAGCTTCAACTTTATAGCTCTATGATGCTAGGTAGATTTCTATTGCTGCATTATCACTCCATAATGCAGGATAAATTTTTACTGCATCAAATCCATTTAGAGAACATCATGTGACTCCAAATCTGATTCCCGAGCACTCTTGGGTTTCAGGCCAGATTCTCTGAGCTATTTTTACGATTCAAAAGAATCCCCACTTATAAAATAAATAGGAATCATATATCTCTATCAATACATGGAAATGGAGCAAAATCCGCCCCATTAATCGCCATCTGCCCCAATCAGACGAACTAATTCTTAATGCATTTATCGGATTCATCCGGCACAAAATCCGCATCCGATCAAAATCTAAACACTCACGAGCTTAGCGGACCTTACTCGGGCCTGCAAATCTGAATCCAGTCATAATTTGAACGGTCACGTGTGTAATGGACTTATTTGCGCTGAGAATCCGAACCCTATCATGACTCCTGCCCTTTGATCTCCTTGGGATCCGTGCCTAACGAGCACCGTTATTCTTCCCCATACGCCATCTTCTCCTCCTTTCAAATACCTGAACTCGAGCCTTTCCCCTCTTTCACACTCTTTGGCCAACCTCCAACCCTAATCTTTCCCTCAACCACTGCTGTCTTCCTCACCCAGTAAGCATTCTACTTTCTTCTTCACGTTCCTGGTCCTCATGGCTTCATTTTCCCATTTGAAAACTAAAAACCGTTCGATCTCTCTTTCCTTGTTTGAAATCACTGAAGCCAAACTGAACTTGACCCATTCCTTTGTCGTCCATAGTACATCGCTGAAGGATCCAAGTTGATGCTTCCTAGGCCTTCTGATCGTCCCAACCAACCCCCTTATGGCACTGTTACTTTCTTTGTTGGTCAGTTTGTTGGAGGACCTCGTCTTCCTATTCCTCCTATCTATACTCGTTTTATTTTCTTCTTCAAAATCACTCTCAACCAACTCGCTCCATGTTAAAACAAAGGAGAGAAAACATAGAATAATTATTTGTGAAGGATCTTATTGATAAATATGTAATAAACAAAAGAGAGAAAAGAAATAATTACTTTATGATATAGTTAAATAATTATATGGTAAGTATTATGATATATATGATAATAAATTATGATACCTATGGCAATAATAAATATAAAAATAATGATAAATATGATTACTATTGTAATCTAAACATAGTAAGTTATCAATAATTGAAATTAATTTTTGATTCTATCCGAAACATGATAAATATTCTGATTATTATTCTAGACTAATATCCTTATCGTCATTACCTCCGCGACAAATTCAACGGGATGTGTAACACGTTAAGTTTAATTGTCAATTTATGAAACTATTGTCGAGATAACAATTTGGTGAAGATGTCAGTAACTTGATCCTCTGTAGAGATGTATGAGACTGAGAGTTGTTTAGTCGCTACACGTTCTCATATAAAGTGAAAATCTATCTCTACATGTTTTGTATGAGAATGAAAAACTGGATTTGTAGTAAGATATGTTGCTCTAATGTTATCACACCATATCTTGGGTATAATATTAGCAGAAAGATGTAATTATGAGAGAATGGATTGGAGCTAAATGATTTTAGACGTTACATTAGCAACAATTTTATATTTAGCTTCAGTACTGGATCGAGATATAGTAGGTTGCATTTTAGAATACCATGAGATAATATTTTGTCTAAGAAATATTGCATATCCTCTAGTAGAACATCTGTCTTCAAGAGAGCCGGCCTAATTTGTATCACTAAACGCATTCAACTCTCATGAGGAATGCCAATATAAAAAGAGACCATGAAGAATAGTGTCATTGAGATAGCGAAGGATCCTCTTAACTCTTTCCCAATGTTGTTCAGTAGGAGAGAGCATATATTGACAAGCCCAATTGATAGTAAAATATGTTAAGACGTGCGATAGTGACATATTGTAAGACTCCAACAATACTTCAATATATTTGAGGATCAACCAAAGCAAGAGATGATGAAGGTGCAAGAAAGTTGTCTACAATAATCAATGTTGAGACAAGACGTGCACCATCCATCTTAGCCCATTGAAGGATTCCAGTAATGTATTTGCTTTGTGAAAGGAGACAACCATACGGATTTGAGAAAAGTTCAATACCAAGAAAGAAACGAGTTATATCGAGATCTTTAATAGGAAATTCTTGATTAAGAAGATGAAGTAGAGAAGTGAAGCCTTCTTGATCATTATCTGTTAGAAGTATATCATCAACATAAATAAGGAGAAAAATCATAGAGCCGACATTGCACTTATAAAATAAAGAGGAGTCAGTTTTTTAGCCAAAGAACCCTTGAGCATGTAGCCAAGTAGAGAGATGATGAAACCAAGCACGAGGGACTTGTCGAAGACCATATAATGATATCTTCAACTGATAAACATGTGTTAAAAGTTGTGGATGAATAAACCCAGGCGACTGCTCCATATATATGATTTCCTCAAGATGTCAATGAAGAAAATCATTAGAAACGTCTAATTGGCATATTGGCCAGTTGGAGCTAACAACTATAGATAGTAATAATCTGACGATTGTAATCTTAATAACCAGACTGAATGTATTATTAAAGTCAATACCTGATTGTTGATTGAATCCTTTTACCATAAGACGAGCTATATTGCTCAAGAGAACCATCAACATGCTACTTAAGACAGAAGACTCATTTGAAACCTACAATATTCATGGAGGTAATGCCAGGAACTAAGCACCAAGTCCCATTACGAAGGAGAGTATTAAATTTTGTAGACATAGCAACACGCTAATTTGGATCCTTAACAGCCTGTGTATAGCATGTTGGTTCGATAGATTTTAAAGATATTACTAGAGCCCATGGAAGGGGATATTGAGTGGCGTTAGGTGGACATCATGCATAGATATCACTTAAGGGAAGTGTGTGCCGCGGAGAATCTTCAACAGAATTACTTGTTGAAGAAGGCAAGGGGCTAGGCTAGGAATGCGAAGATGTGATATGTGACATATCTGAGGAAGGAAGCAAATTATTCTCATGATTGGATGATGTGATAGAAAGATCAAAAGAGGAGGCCTCAAAGAGTGGTAGAGATAGAGATGGACCCAAAATACCATTACCTCGTGCATCATGTTCCGGTAAAGGAGATAGTGTTGGATCATAAAAGTCGATAGAGGGGGGGGGGGGGTGAATATCGATCGAAAACGTTCGTAGAGAGTACGCAGCGGAAAGATGAAAATAAAAGCAATGCTAACAAGAAACGTTTTACTTGGTTCGGAGCCTTCGTCGACTCCTACTTCAAGGCTCGAACTTGTCGAGTACTTTTGTTGGGCAATCCACTAGCAATTCAAAAAAGTTATTACAAAATGAAAGTACATGAATGCTAAAAAATGAAATACCGACAACAATTAAGGAAAAGAAGAAATTGTTTGGGTTGCAAGGTTGCAAACATAGTCCCATATTGGAAACACATGGGAAAGATCATGAGTTTATAAGAGAAAAAGATATCTCCATTGGTATGAGACCTTTTGGGGAGAGCCCAAGAGCAAAGCCATGAGGGCCTAGGCCCAAAGTGGACAATATCATGTCATTGTGGAGATATCTAAATTCTTTTCGATCCAACAATTGGTATCAGAGCCCACCGTCGACTATGCACAAGAGCTATGGTTTGATTGAGCCATGTGGGTACAATATTGACCTCGAACAAAGAAAGTGGGAGCTCCTATGTTCGGATCAAGAGGACCAGACACCAGGCAGAAAGTCCTAGTTGCGACTAGGCAAGGAAGTCCTAGTAGGTCGGGTGGACCGAGAGGCAGAAAGACCTGATGGGTCGAGGATCGGACGTGGGAAGCCTATGGTCCTTTGTTTGAGGGGGGGATTGTTGGGGTTGCAAGGTTACAAACATAGTCCCATATTGGAAACACATGGGAAAGATCATGGGTTTATAAGAGAAAAAGATATCTCCATTGGTATGAGGCCTTTTGGGGAGAGCCCAAGAGCAAAGCCATGATGGCCTAGGCCCAAAGTGGACAATATCATGTCATTGTGGAGATATCTAAATTCTTTTCGATCCAACAGAAACAACGCATTGTCGAAGAAGCTTTGCAACGCCGCTGGAGTATAGCACAGCAGAGCAAGCATTGGATGACGTTGTAGTGAGTTTTTTTTGCTCCAGGGCTCACCCTCCTTATATAGGAGGCTCCGGGCGCTCGGATCCCTTCCGGGCACCTTGAGTGTGACGTAGTCCAGCCAACCATAGAGCTCCATGTGGCGACGCGGTGAGGAGATACAATTTGCACTCTGAGCGCCCGGACCCCTTCCGAGCGCCCGAACCCCTTCCGGGGCGCCCGAACAACATTTTCCAGCAGCTTCAACTCCCTGCAAGAAAACGTTAGAGTGTTAGCACAGTTATAATAATCAAACAGAGTATTAATTAGATTTCATCCTATCGAGACCAGAATCTAGTCAAGATCTCAACTTAGAGTCCCAAAATAGTTCTAAGTTGGATCGGCGCCTAAGTTTCCTTCCCGGGAACGCATCCTCATAGTCACTCCCCTCCAGTGTTTAAATTAACTTACTTGTCAGATGTCCAATCAGCCCTTCGACCCATCTGGACTTCGTGCCAAACGTCTGGTCAGCCCTTCGACCCGTTTGGACTTTGTGCCAGACATCCGGTCAGCCCTTCGACCCGTCTAGACTTCGTGTCAGCTATCCGGTCGGTCCGTCGACCTAGCTCAGCTTCGTGCCAGACATCTGGTTAGCCCGTCGACCTGTCTGGACTTCGTGCCAGCTATACGATCGGCCCGTCGACCTAGCTGGGCTTCTCCTGCACACTTGGTCAAAGCGTAAGATCACAATGAAACTAACTTAACCTACTTTGTCATTCATCAAAACCTGAGTTAGACCATTAGTACTAATTGCACCAACAGTCTCCCCCTTTTTGATGCAATGACAACTTGGTTAAGTTAGTGAAAAAATATGCAATAAATAAATACTTACAAGCACTTGCAAGCAATGATGTTAAGTTAGTCTTTGTTTTATTTTTGTTAATTTCGTTGCTAACTAACTTAAGTCACCTAACCTTTCCCTAAAAACATAGGATAGAAAAAAATAAGCGGTAAAGAAAAATAACACAATAGAGAATCCGAACTAAAATTAGATTGACTTGGGGGAGTTTAAAATAGAAAATTTTAAAAATTTTACTTTAAACTTTATCGTTTAGCCTTTTCAAAAATAACTAACTTAGAAAAAATGACTAAGGAAATAATTTTAAAACATAAGTTTTATAAAAACTAATTTGTAGATATATCTACTTTACAAAAATAAGATTAACAAAGTCAAGTTTACAAATTTTAAAACTAAGTTTGTAAAATGTAATTTTAAAATCAATTTTCAAAGACAAGTCAATTTTCAAAACAAAGTTTTTGAAATATATTTTCAAAAATAAGTTTTTGAAGGTTATTTTAAGAATGAATAAGTTTTTGAAAGTTTTAAAAAGCCATTTTTCAAAGATTAAATTTACAAAATTAAAGTAATTTTTAAAATAATTTTGCTAAAATATTTTTAAGGAAATGAAAAATACTTTTCAAAATTGATTTTGTAAAAATGTTTTCAAAGAAGAAAAAAAATAATAAGTATGACAATAATTAATTCTCCCCCTGAAAATTTTACTTTAAACTTTATCGTTTAGCTTTTTCAAAAATAGCTAACTTAGAAAAAATGACTAAGGAAATAATTTTAAAACATAAGTTTATGTTTTTTTAAAAAATTTAAGCTTTAATTTTAATTTTAAATTTAAGTTTTAAAATAATTTTTAATTTAAGGTTTAATTTAAGTTTTAAGGTATTTTTAAGTTTTAAATTTAGCATAATTTAATTAATTTTAATTTAATTAGTTTAATTTAATTAAATTTTAAATTAAATTTAATTTAATTTAATTTGTTGTTATGTTAATCTTAAATTTGATTTTTAATTTTAGTTTTAGTTATGATTAAGTTAGTTTAAAAAAAATTAAGTTGAGTAATTTTTAAAACAATTTTTTTATGTTAAAATAATTTTTATGTAAAAATAATAATTTTTAAAAAAAAATTTAAGATAAATTAATTTTAAAATAATTTTTAGGTTAATATATTTTTGTTGAAAAATAATTTTTATGTTAAAATAATTTTTTTTAAAAAATAATTTTAAGATAAAATAATTATTTTTTAGGTTAAAATAATTTTTTAAGAGAAATTTTTAAGTTAAAATAATTTTTAAAAATTTTAAGTTAAAATAAATTTTAAATTTTTAAGTTAAAATAAATTTTAAAATAATTTAAAATGAAAATTTGAATTTAATTTGATTTCATTTAGTTTAATTTTAATTAGATCTAATTCAATTTGATTTAATTAGATTTAATTTAAATTTAATTTAATTTAATTTTAATTTTAATTAAATTAAATTAAAATTAAAATTAATTTAAGTTAATTTAATTTAATTTTAATTTAATTTATTTTAATTTTAATTTTAATTTAATTTAGTTTAATTTAATTTTAATTTAGTTTAATTTAATTTTAATTTAAATTAAAATTTTATTTTAATTTAATTTAGTTTAGTGTAATTTTGATTTAAATTAATTTTAATTTAATTTAAATTAAATTTAATTTAGTTTAATTTTAATTTAAATTTTAATTTAAATTTAAATTTAATTTAATTTATTTTAATTTTAATTTAATTTTAATTATTTTAATTTAAATTAATTTTAATATGAGTTTAATTTTAATTTAATTTGATTTTAATTTAGTTTTTTGTCATCTCTCCTGATCTAAATTTTCATTCAGGGGAAACCTATAATTTTGTAAAATGAGTTAACTTTGAATTTTAGGGTTTGATGTAACTTTGTGTTAGATTTAGGTTTAACTTTGAGCTCAACAAATATGTATTTTTTGGATAAACTTTTGGGCTATAGTCACTTGGATATCATTAGAGTAACCATGCCTTCAAGGTTTTCCAAATAGTCCTATCCATTGAATTTAATACAAAACCTTAATCTAAATGGTTCGGATTTGTAAGGGATAGCTTCAGTTAGTTCTATTTAGCCAAATGCACCAGGTCAAAGCCATATCTTCCTCGATATGCATAGACTAAGCTTCCCTGACCTACTATCATCCAAAACTTCACCAGTACCGTAGGTCAAGTTAAACTTTTGTCCCTTTTTAACTAGTCTTAATTACCTATCTGGTAGGTTTTTTTTGGAGGTGTCAGTTATTCTGGAGCTTCCCCCTGAATTATTGGCTTGTATTTTCAAGTTTTAGTTCTAGGTTTATGTTTGTTACTTTTGTAATTATATTTAACTTGATGATAGTCTAATTTTTGGAGGGTTTTAAAATATTTCGATTTTGATTTAGTTAGTCTAGGTTTGTGTTTTGGGTTTTGATTTGGTTTATCAGATTTTATATAGTATATTTTATCTTTGGTTATATAATATTGGTTAATTCCTACTTGCGTGGTTAAGCATGCTTTTGGAACCCAAGCTTTAGTTTGTTGTTTGTGTTGGGTTATTAGTGATTTAAACGTTTTATTTAAACTTGACTTGTAGCCAAGTCTAGTTTTATTGTAGATGACTTTTTGACTATTTAAAATAAGATCTAAATTTTTAGATCTTGTTGTAAATTTTTCTAAAAGCCCTTTTAATTTATTAATTTATGTTTTTAGTGTTAAATTTTCCTCCTCAAGTGTTAGGTCTTGAGTTGGATTAGAATTTATAATTTGTTCCTTGAGATTCTGGTTTTCCTCAAGGAGCAATTTATTTTCATTTTCAATTGCAGTTAATTTTTTTATCTAAACAAGCAATAATTTTAAAAAATTACTTATTTAAGCTACGGTATACCTCTTCGGGACCTTCGGAAACGAGTACGGACTCATGGCTCGATTCGAGTTCGGACCCATCTTTCGATTCGTCCTCCGATTCTTCTTCGCGAGCCATCAACGCGAGGTGGCTTTGATGCTTCTGATCTTCGACCTCCGATTCTTCTGAAGATGAGTCATCCCAGGTTGCTTTGAGAGCCTTCTTCTTGATTGTTTTTTACTTGTCGCTCTTCACTCTCGGACGCTCGTTCTTGTAGTGGCCTTTCTCATTGCACCCGAAGCAAGTCACGTTCCTTGGTTCAGTCGGGGAGTTGATCTTCTGCAGGTCCCTTTTGTTGAAGTTTTTCTTCCTCCTGGTGAACATCTTCCTTACCAGGTTCACCAGGTACTCTTCGTCTTCAGAATCTCGGTCGGACTCATCTTCAAGTTCAAGCTTGGTTTTTGTCCTTTCCTTGGAGGAACCTGTAAATAAAGCGATACTTTTCTCGGTTCTGGCGTTAGTCTGCTCGTGTAATTCAAGTTCACAAAATAGCTCGTCTAATTTTAATTTAGAAAGGTTCTTTGAAATCGTGTAGGCATCCACGATGGATGCCACAATGTATTTCGCAGAAACGCATTTAAGGCATAACTGATTAAGTCGTGATTCACCATCTGGTGGCCTATCGCGTGATTTAACCAGAATTTCTTTTAAATTTTTAATCTCTTTTTCTAACTTACAATAATCCTTAGTTAATAATTTAACAAACTTAAATAATTTATAGGGAGGAAGATATCGTACCTAACTTACCTTATCGATCTCATTATCCGTGTCTCCCTCTGAACTGTTGCTTTCTTCTGATGTAGCTCCCCCTACATCGATGCTCATTTCAGACGAGCTTGAATCGTAGTCCTCATCTTGATGACTTGTCATTAATGCAAGTCCGGAGAAGGCCTCGACTTCCAATTCGGACAACGTATCGTCCCACGTCGCCTTCAGAGTCTTATGCTTATTCTTTCAGACAGTCTTCATTCCTTTGTCCTTGTCCTTGTTCCTTAGCTTGGGGCAGTTGTCTTTGACGTGTCCTTCTTCATTGTAGTGGTAGCATCGGATCGTCCTTTTCTTTCTACCCTGTGGATGGTTAGTTTTTCTAGATTTACATAATTTCTTAAATCGCCTTACCATCATTACCATTTCTTCATCGTCAAGAGAGGATTCTGACTCTTGTTCGTCTCTCAATGCCTTTAGGGCGATATTGTGCTTCGGCTCCTTCATACCTGCACATCTCAATTCATGCACTTCAAATGTGGAAAATAATTCTTCTAAGGAAATAGTTTCTAAGTCCTTAGATATATAAAAAGCATCTACTAGTGATGCCTGATCCTGTCCGAATCAGGAGTCAAGGGACGCTGGGCACGTGGCGCTTCCTGCGGAATCCTCGAATGCTCCGGTGAACCTGCAACAAAACTGAGCCGGGAGAGGTGTCCCGGCGACGGTCCTCCGACGCTCAAGTCAGGCGAGGAATAACAAAAAGGTGGCTCCCAAACCAAGATTTCGCATACCTCTGGTGGAGAAATGGAGGCCTTATATAGACCTCTTGAGGAAACCTGGGTGCTCCAGTCAAAGCAACCACATGCCTTTGACCATGCTCAAGTATGGGTCTGTCAGAAGGGCCATGCCTGAATATGGATCTGTCAGGAAGACGTCCATGAGACCATACTGTTACTGCGCCAACCTTCCCATGATGTGACAGCAAGATCCTCCATCGTGCGATTCTGTGTGAGGCATAATCATCAGACATGCTCCTGCTAATATCCCAGATCTTGAGCCGAGCGCATGGGCCGCTCGGCCACCTTTTACCCTCGCCCATATTTCTGCCGAGCGGATTCCCGCTCGGCCTGAGCGTACTCCCGCTCGGCCCTTCGATCTCCGTGCCTTGGCGTCGGAAACTTAAGCCCCTGAATGGGTTAACTCTAGCTCCGCTCGGACCTATCCAGCTGCTCGGCTCACTTAGTCAGCCTGCCCTCGGTCCTCAAGTTGAGACCCTTCAGGAAGTGGATCCCTCATTCTTACTGCCAGATCACTTGCCTTCCCTTCAAGTCTAGTCGAAGGAGGCAATGAGCCCGACTGACTGGACTATATGTGTCCGAGCGGACGGTCGCCGCTCTTTCGTAGCTTACAATATCACTGGGGCCGACCGGCCCTTCTGCCAGATTCAGCCGCTCGGCTCTTTATTTTGGTTGTCTTGTCGCTCCCTGTTGATGTTCACTTGTCTAAATCTCCTCGAAAATTGTGCAAATCCTCTCCATTAAGTGGGAGCATGCGCGACGTGAGCGCATTAATTACACTCGGTGACAGAGCGCCACGTGTCGATCCTTGTGTGGCGGCGACGTCACATACGATGGGATGCGCCCGTTTGAAATGGATGGCCCGATGGCGTCCTTGTTTCTCGTGACCTGGATCGGACGGTGGAGGTTAACCGGCCTCGGCTGTATAAAGCCTCCGTCCCTTTCTTGGCCGCCTATTCGCTCGCGCGTTGCCTTCTGTTTCATTCCGTTGCTGCGGCTTCCGGCGATCTAGTGTCTGGTTTTAGGCGGCGATCACCTCATCGGTGATTCTTTCCTCCCGTTTTCTTCCCTGTGAGTCTTCTCCTTTCACTTATTAGGTCTTTCCTGCTCATTTCGCCCCTTTCCTTTCCCTTCCTTCGATTTCTTGCTATTTTTTTCGCCTTTCCGAGATGGCAAGTTCCTCCGAACCCGCTGCTAGCGTTCTGGGCCCTTGGTACTTGACCATGGAGAGCCGATTCGATGAGGAGCACGCCCGGCGCCTCGTTCGGACATATGAGCTCCCTGATGACCACGAAATAATCATAGCCGACTCGACCGACCGGCCACATGACCCGCCGACCGGCTCTATTTGTTTCTTTTTAGACCAATTCCAGGGCGGCCTCAGATTTCCTACTCATCCCTTCATTTTGGAAGTTTGTAACTATTTCCGCATCCCGCTCGGCCAGCTTGTGCCGAATTCCTTTAGGTTGCTGAGCGGGATGGTCGTCCTCTTTAAGTTGCACAGTATCCCCCTCGACCCTAAGATATTCCATTTCTTCTTCTACCCCAAACAATCCGAACCAGGCACTTTTATCTTCTAAAGCAGAATAGGCTTTAAATTTTTTGATAACATGCCGACCTCTAACAAGCACTGGAAGGAGTTTTTCTTCTATCTTCGACTTCCCCATCGGCCAGCCTTCCGAACCCAATGGCAGACCGCCGTGCCGGCCCAGCCGGAGCTTGGCAAGTTCAGAAGTAACCCAGCCTATCTTCATGCGGCGAATTGGTTGTTCGGTCAGCGATACAAGATCGACAAATTGCTCTTGCAGGGGGTGCTATATATTTTCGGATTATCTCCCGTTCGGGCGAATCTTCCCTTCCGCATGAGTAAGGACTCTTTACTCTCTTAGTCTTTTTTGTCTAACTGATTTTAATTTCTTTCACTGCAGCTGACGTCATGTGGCGATCCAAGGCTACCACTCACTTGAAATTGAAGTCTGTAGAAATTGAATCGGCCACCAAGAAGGAGCTCGCCGCGCGGGGTTTAATCCCTAGCCGCCCGGCAGGTACAGGAGAAGGAGGGGCACAGTCCGCCCTTGAAACAGAAGCTGCCTCGTCCGATTCTGCGGCGGTGGAGGCGGAAATCGATCCTGTTTCCTCGGCTCCCGCCGAGCTGGGCGTTCCACGTGTCGAGGATCCCCCATTGGAGGTGCGGCGGAAACGTCGAAGAGACCCGAACCTTCCGCCGACCCAGGAGGGACAACAGGCGCCGATCGGCGTGACTTCGCCCGACCGCACGCCATCACAGATCGGGACCCCTATGGCGTCGCCACCGGCACAGCTTTCTAGTTCTCCTCCCCGGACTCGTCGTCGCCTGCGACGGTTCGGCGAAACTTCCACTATAGGGGAGTCTTCGGGCCAGGCTACTGCAGCTGCAGAAGCGGCGTCCGGCCATCCGATCATCAAGACCACCCTCCGATTCCCATCGGAGGAATATTTGCTATCCGCCGATCGGCCGTCGAGCCCTGTCCACGAAATAACCTTGACGGGTCCGCTCGCCAAGCTCTTCGAGGACGCCCAGATTCAGGCGGCCCTCATGACGCCCAAGCAGCTCGGCGATAACAATATGCAGCAGGCGACTCAGGTAAACCCATCTTCATTCCCGTGTCATGCTATTGTTTGATTCCTGACATTATTATTTCCCTTACAGCGCTGGGCTGAACAAATTGCCACTAGCCGTCGGCTAGCCGAGTTAGAGGGCCTTCTGGAAAAACTCCAAGTATCGGAAGGTTCCACGTCCGAGCGGGAGAAACAGGCTCTGGAGGCCGAACAGAAGAAGGCTGCCGACCTGGCTGTTGAGGTAGCTCGGCTAGGGGGCTTGGTGAAGAAACGTGACAAAGAGGTGAAGCGCGCCGGTAGCCGGAAGAGGCAGGCGATCGCTGACTTGGACAGAATGAAAGTGGATGTCCATGCGCTAGGTCAGCGATCCAAGGATCTGGAGGCCCAGCTGAACGCCGAACGGGAGGTTCGTTCGGCCGAACGCACAAAGGCTGAAGCAAACTTGAAGGCCCTCCAAGATTCCTTAACTGCTTCCCGGGCGCTGCTAAAAAAATACCAGGAGGGGGAGCCGAGTCGCCTAGCTGCAGCGCGCCAAGAATACATCCGCTCAGAGCGATTTGGCGAAAAGTTTGGCGGCAACGTCTCCTCAACCTTCCTCGAGGCAGTCAAGGTCACCACAGCGTACTTCAAGAAGGGGGGGCATCTTCCTGCTGACCTTAGCATCCCATCTCCCGAACTGACGGCCATGCTCGACGGCATCCCGGACACCTTTTTTAATTTTGAGGATCCGGAGTGATGTGCATTATTTAAGCACTTTTTTGTACTTCCTCCGCTCGGCGGATGTGAACTTTTTGTATGTGCCGTACGGCATAATTTTTCTTCTATGGAAACGTTCTCACTTCTTGTCCATAATATTCTTTGGTTTGCTTAACATCAAAGCTTGAAAAATTTTCGCCAGCCGTGCTCTTAAGCTTTCTCCCTCACGCGTCCGATCGGCTCGGCTCATATCCCGCTTGCGTGGAGTCAGCAGATGCCGAGTGTCGGAGGACCAACCTCCCTCCGGGCCTGACTGCTTTAATATTCATAGTTTCCGCAGTTTCTTACTCTGATATTCGTTCCGCTTGTTATATTTATAGACGCCGGCTCGTCTCTCGATATTTATCGTCGGAGCTCGACGGCGCGGTTTTTATAGCCGGTCGGCGCGGCTTTGCGGTTTAACGTCTGGGCTAGACGGCTCATCCGCTCGGACTATTTATAGCCGGTCGGCGCGGCTCTCGATTTTTAACGACGGTGCTCGTCGACGCGGTTTTTATAGCCGGTCGGCGCGGCTTTGCGGTTTAACGTCTGGGCTAGACGGCTCATCCGCTCGGACTATTTATAGACGCCGGCTCGTCTCTCGATATTTATCGTCGGAGCTCGACGGCGCGGTTTTTATAGCCGGTCGGCGCGGCTTTGCGGTTTAACGTCTGGGCTAGACGGCTCGTTCGCGCGGACTATTTATAGACGCCGGCTCGTCTCTCGATATTTATCGTCGGAGCTCGACGGCGCGGTTTTTATAGCCGGTCGGCGCGGCTTTGCGGTTTAACGTCTGGGCTAGACGGCTCATCCGCTCGGACTATTTATAGACGCCGGCTCGTCTCTCGATATTTATCGTCGGAGCTCGACGGCGCGGTTTTTATAGCCGGTCGGCGCGGCTTTGCGGTTTAACGTCTGGGCTAGACGGCTCGTCCGCTCGGACTATTTATAGACGCCGGCTCGTCTCTCGATATTTATCGTCGGAGCTCGACGGCGCGGTTTTTATAGCCGGTCGGCGCGGCTCTTGATTTTTAACGACGGTGCTCGTCGGTCTTCAAGTGAGACTATATACCCGGCCGAGCGGCTCGGGCCTTCCCATCGAGCGCTTGGCTCGTATATAATCCTCTCCGAGGTAGCCTCGGCTAAAATGTACCTGGCCGTCCTAAACAGCGCAGGGTTATGGTTTCCCATCCAGCCCTAATAGCATGCAGCCCGGCCGATCGGCTCGGGGGGCCTTCGATTTCGAGCCACTGGCTCGGATATAAACCTCCCGGCCGATCGGCTCGGGGGGCCTTCGATTTCGAGCCCCTGGCTCGGATATAAACCTCCCGGCCGATCGGCTCGGGGGGCCTTCGATCTCGAGCCCCTGGCTCGGATATAAACCTCCCGGCCGATCGGCTCGGGGGGCCTTCGATCTCGAATGATCCGGCCTTATTTTTGCTCTTCTGACTTTCCATTTCTGCATTTTCAGTAATCAGTTGAAAAATGTACACGTGGTAATTTACAGTGATACCCCATTCACCCCGCCCGATAAGGCTGGAGGTGGATCGCGCTCCATGGCCTATCTAGCTGCCGACCGTCTTCATCCTCCAGATAATACGCGCCCGAGCGGAGCTTTTCGATGATTTTGAAAGGACCTGCCCATGGAGCTTCCAGCTTACCGACGTCGCCAACCGGCTTGACCTTCTTCCAGACAAGATCGCCGACTTGGAATGATCTGGGAATGACGCGTCGGTTGTAGTTTTGTTTCATCCGCTGACGATATGCCATCAGCCGGACGGACGCCTTTGCCCTCTCCTCTTCGACCATATCTAGCTCCATATTTCTCCGCTCGGCGTTGCCCTCATCATAGCACTGGATCCGAGCGGACTCGACGCCGACTTCAACCGGAATGACGGCCTCACCGCCGTATACCAAATGGAACGGGGTGGCTCCTGTCCCTTCTTTTGGCGTCGTTCGGATGGCCCACAAGACGCTCGGCACTTCATCTGGCCAACTCCCTCCCACATGGTCGAGCCGAGCGCGTAGAATACGAAGAATTTCCCGGTTGGCGACTTCAGCTTGGCCATTGCTCTGAGGATAGGCTACGGATGTGAAATGTTGCTCAATGCCGTAGCTATTGCACCAATCCTCTAACATCTTCCCTGTGAACTGCCGCCCGTTGTCGGACACTAGTCGGCGAGGGATGCCGAACCGACAAATGATGTGTTGCCAGATGAATTTTTTCACCATTTGTTCAGTAATCCTCGGCCTCCACCCACTTGGAGAAGTAATCTACCGCCACTAGTAAAAATTTCCTTTGCCCGGTCGCCATCGGAAATGGACCTACAATATCCATTCCCCACTGATCGAACGGGCATGAGATGGTTGATGCCTTCATCTCCTCTGCCGGTCGGTGGGAGAAGTTGTGATACTTCTGACATGAAAGGCAGGTAGATACTGTCCGAGCGGCGTCTGCTTGCAATGTTGGCCAAAAGTACCCGGCCAAAAGGATCTTCTTGGCCAACGAGCGCCCTCCCGGATGACCGCCGCATGATCCTTGGTGTACTTCCTGAAGGATGTACGCTGAGTCCTCTGAGCTTACACATTTCAGCAAAGGGCGCGAGAAAGCTTTCTTGTACAGCTGATCTCCGATGAGTGTAAACCGACCGGCCCTCCTCCTGAGCAGCTGGGCTTCGTCCCGGTCGGAAGGTATTTTTCCCGATTGGAGGAACTCTATGATTGATGTCCTCCAATCGCTTGGAAATGAGAGGTCTTCCATCCGATCGACGTGCGCCACCAGCAGTACTTTTTCGATTGGTTGTTGAACGGCGATCGGCGTTATAGAACTTGCTAGTTTGGCCAACTCATCGGCTGCCTGGTTCTCCGTTCGGGGAATCTTTTGAATAAGGACCTCTCGGAAAGTGGCTTTGAGTTTTTCAAAGGCTTCAGCGTAGCGCTTAAGCCGAACGCTATTGATTTCAAAGGTACCAGAAAGTTGTTGAGCGGCCAACTGTGAATCGGAATAGAGTGTCACCCGACCGGCTCCCACATGCCTTGCTGCCTGTAATCCGGCTATAATGGCCTCATACTCTGCTTCATTGTTGGTGGCCTTGTAATCCAGCCGGACGGATAGGTGCATCTTTTCTTCTCGCGGTGAGATAAGCAATATCCCAATCCCACTTCCGAGCCGAGTGGAAGACCCATCCACATATATCCTCCATAGAGCTTCCAGTTCTGGCCTCTGTACCTCGGTCACAAAATCAGCCAAGGATTGGGCTTTAATCGCCGGGCGGGGCTGGTACTGGATGTCAAACTCACTTAATTCTGTTGTCCACTTGATAAGCCGTCCGGACGCTTCTGGATTCAACAGGACTCTTCCGAGTGGACTGTTCGTCCGGACAATGATTGTGTGGGCCAAGAAATACGGTCGAAGGCGCCGAGCGGCTAGAACCAAAGCAAAGGCCAACTTCTCGAGCCCGGTGTAACGAGATTCAGCATCTTTCAAAATATGGCTCAGAAAATACACCGGCTGCTCTTCGCCGCTTGCCCTCACAAGTGCTGAGCCTACAGCATGCTCAGTTGACGACAGATACATATACAGTGACTCGCCCCCGATCGGCTTGGCCAGTACAGGCAGGGAATTTAGATATGTCTTCAACTCTTCAAATGCTCGGTCACACTCTTCATCCCACTGGAACCTAGTAGCCTTTCGCAGGATCTTGAAGAACGGCAGGCTCCGGTCGGCGGTTCTGGAGATGAATCTGGATAAAGCAATTATCCGACCGGTCAACCTTTGCACTTCTCTTGTATTTCTTGGGGGCGGCATGTCTTGCAGTGCTTTCACCTTGCTGGGATTTGCTTCGATCCCCCGCTCGGTCACTATATACCCCAAGAAACGCCCTCCTTTAGCTCCGAACAGGCACTTCTAGGGATTTAGCTTGACTCCATATTTGCGCAGTGTTCGGAAGGTTTCTTCCATATCCTTGAAAAGATCGGCCGCTCGGACGGATTTGATAAGAATGTTGTCCACGTAAACTTCCAGGTTCCGCCCAATCTGCTCCTTGAATACCTTGTTCATCAAGCGCTGATAGGTGGCCCCGGCATTCTTTAATCCGAACGGCATCACATTGTAGCAATATGTGCCGTCGGCCGTTACGAAGCTCACTTTTTCTTGATCTTCCCGGGCGAGCGGCACTTGATGATATCCTTGGTAGGCGTCAAGCATGCAAATTAATTTGCAGCCGGCCGTAGAGTCCACCAGCTGATCTATCCGGGGCAGAGGATAAAAATCCTTGGGGCACGCTTTGTTCAGGTCTCGAAAGTCGATACAGACCCTCCACTTGCCACCCGGCTTGGAGACCAAGACTACGTTGGCCAACCAGCTCGGGAACTGCACCTCGCGTATGTGGCCTGCCTTCAGAAGTTTTTCTACTTCCGCACGGATTATGGCATTCTGCTCGGCGCTAAAATCTCTTTTTTTCTGCTTCACTGGCCGAGCGTCCGGTCGGACATGCAATTCATGCTGCGTCAGGCTCGGCGAAATTCCGGGCAACTCATGTGTCGACCAGACAAAGACATCATGATTTTGCTGGAGGCATTGGATCAGCCTCTCCTTCTTTTTTTCCTCCAGATCTGAGGCGATGAAAGTGGTGGCCTCCGATCGGGTCGGATGGATCTGAACTTCCTCCTTTTCATCATAAATTAAAGCCGGAGGTTTCTCGGTTATGGCGTGTACCTCGATTCGGGGGTCTTCCGAGCGGAAGCTTCTGCTCGGATCATCTCTATATAGCATCGCCGAGCTGCTAGCTGATCTCCACGCACTTCTCCTACTTTGTCTTCCACGGGGAACTTTATCTTCTGGTGGAAGGTTGAAACAACCGCTCGGAATTCGCCGAGCGCCGGTCGTCCCAAAATGACATTGTAGGATGATGGGGAGTCTACCACCACGAAATTTATTGTTCTGGTCCTCCTGAGCGGCTCTTCTCCCAGCGAGGTAGCTAGCCGGATCTGTCCGACCGGCTGAACTTCGTTGCCCGTAAACCCGTAGAGCGGGGTCGTCATGGGCAGCAGCTCGGCTCGATCGATTTGTAGTTGATCGAATGCCTTCTTGAAGATGATGTTGACTGAGCTCCCTGTGTCAACAAATATGCGGTGAATGGTATAATTTGCTATTACCGCTTTAATGAGTAGTGCGTCGTCGTGGGGCACTTCTACCCCTTCTAAGTCTCCGGGCCCGAAAGTAATTTCCGGTCCACTCGCCCGCTCTTGGCTACAGCCGACCGCATGGATCTGCAGCTGCCGGACGGCCGCCTTTCTTGCTCGGTTGGAGTCTCCTCCGGTCGGCCCGCCAGCAATAACGCTGATCTCGCCCCGGGCAGTATTGCTCCGGTTTTCCTCCTCCCGAGTGGACGGTCGGGACCGCTCCCTGGACGCCCGGCGATTCTCCTGTCTTGGGGATCGGTGCCGATCGGGCGTTTGGTGATGTCGCCTATCGATGCGGGTCCGGTCAGCTCCATAGGTCCTTTGTCTTCTGTCGATGGGAGGAGACCGTCGTTCGACTTTCCTGGGAACGGGGTTAGTCACGAAGGGAAGGCTTCGACAATCCCTCGTGTTGTGCGTATCTGACTGGTGGAAGGAGCAGAACATAGGGGTCCACCTCTTCTTTGGCTTGGGCCGAGCGGCAGCCACTTCTTGTACGTGCGATCTGGTATGGGGGGATCGAGTTGCTTCAGCCCTTGGTCCCCTGGGTGGTTGCTGAGCGGCCTGCGGCTTCCGCTCGGCATGAACAGGTGCACGCTCGGTTGGAGTTTCCTTGTTCCGAGCTGCTTGAGCTTCTTCCACGTTTATGTATTCGTTGGCCCGGTGCAGCATGTGATCATAGTCTTGGGGCGGCTTTCGAATGAGTGACCGGAAGAAGTCCCCATCCACAAGGCCCTGTGTGAAGGCGTTCATCATCGTCTCCGATGTGGCCGTTGGGATATCCATTGCCACTTGGTTGAATCGCTGGATGTAAGCTCGGAGCGATTCTTTTGGTCCTTGCTTGATGGCGAACAAGCTAACACTTGTTTTCTGATACCGCCGACTGCTAGCGAAGTGGTGGAGGAAGGCCGTTCGGAAATCCTTGAAGCTTGTGATAGATCCGTCCGGCAACCTCCGGAACCACCGTTGAGCCGATCCCGAGAGAGTGGTAAGGAAGACGCGACACTTCACTCCATCGGTGTATTGATGGAGTGTGGCTGTGTTGTCAAACTTACCCAAATGATCATCCGGGTCCGTTGTTCCATTATACTCGCCGATCGTAGGGGGCACGTAGTGCTTGGGCAGAGGATCTCGCAGAATGGCCTCCGAAAATTGGCGGTTGGTCCGCTCGGGAGATGAGTCCGTCCGGTGGGCTTTCCCTTTTCTGTCATCCCGCCTGGGCATTTCGTCTGAAGAGGAGCCTCTATCTCTTCGAGCTGGTGCTGCTTCAGGGGTGCGAAATAAGGCTCGATGGAATGCGACGGTGGCTTGAGGTGCTTCCGCTCGGCCACCGGACGCAGATGTCGCTTGTTGTTCCGGCCGCTCGGCTGTCGCTTTTTGTCTTTGCTCCACTAGTTTGGCAGCCCTCATCTCGACCAGAGCTTCGAGTTCTTCGGTTGAAAGCGTCACCGCGTGTTGTC
Organism: Zingiber officinale; assembly: GCF_018446385.1. Lineage (NCBI taxonomy): Eukaryota > Viridiplantae > Streptophyta > Magnoliopsida > Zingiberales > Zingiberaceae > Zingiber > Zingiber officinale. The sequence goes on from NC_055992.1 coordinate 129,242,661, forward strand.
GTCCAGCCTCATCCATTGCTTCCGATCGGATGCAGGAGCGTTCCCACAGACGGCGTCAATTTTATCCTGTCCGAATCAGGAGTCAAGGGACGCTGGGCACGTGGCGCTTCCTGCGGAATCCTCGAATGCTCCGGTGAACCTGCAACAAAACCGAGCCGGGAGAGGTGTCCCGGCGACGGTCCTCCGACGCTCAAGTCAGGCGAGGAATAACAAAAAGGTGGCTCCCAAACCAAGATTTCGCATACCTCTGGTGGAGAAATGGAGGCCTTATATAGACCTCTTGAGGAAACCTGGGTGCTCCAGTCAAAGCAACCACATGCCTTTGACCATGCTCAAGTATGGGTCTGTCAGAAGGGCCATGCCTGAATATGGATCTGTCAGGAAGACGTCCATGAGACCATACTGTTACTGCGCCAACCTTCCCATGATGTGACAGCAAGATCCTCCATCGTGCGATTCTGTGTGAGGCATAATCATCAGACATGCTCCTGCTAATATCCCAGATCTTGAGCCGAGCGCATGGGCCGCTCGGCCACCTTTTACCCTCGCCCATATTTCTGCCGAGCGGATTCCCGCTCGGCCTGAGCGTACTCCCGCTCGGCCCTTCGATCTCCGTGCCTTGGCGTCGGAAACTTAAGCCCCTGAATGGGTTAACTCTAGCTCCGCTCGGACCTATCCAGATGCTCGGCTCGCTTAGTCAGCCTGCCCTCGGTCCTCAAGTTGAGACCCTTCAGGAAGTGGATCCCTCATTCTTACTGCCGGATCAATGCCCATTTAGTATTTATAGGAAATGAATTGAGTGCATACCTTAGCGAATCTTGGTTACTTACCTTTTCTCCGAGATTCAAAAGTTCGGTGATAAGCTCCTTAATTCTCGAGTGCAGATGTGCAACTGTTTTGTCTTCTTCAAGTCTTAGGCTGGTGAGTTGGTTGCGAAGTAAATCCCGTCTTGCGAGCTTAGCTTCGAACGTCCCTTTGTGCAGCTCAAGGAACTTTTCCCACAGTTCCTTTGCTGAGTCGTAGTTGTCGATCTGGTTGACTTCTTATGGCGGAAGGACGCTCAGTCGATGGAATTCTACTTTGCTGTTTGCCACGTAGTCAGCTTGCTCCTTTTTCATCCACTGGTATTTTTCTTTGTCCTCCGGTACTACAAAACCGAATTTCATCATTAAAAGTAAATCAAATTCAGTTTTGAAAAATACCTGCATTCGCTTTTTCCAGCTAGCGAACTTCCCCTCGAACTTCGGTGGGTATATGCTTGGTCCGACCATTTTTTCGATGCTTCGATCGGCGGTTAGTCCTCATGAAGTGCCCTGGCTCTGATACCACTTGTTGGACCATGCTGGCCAGCTAGAAGGGGGTTGAATAGCCCTCTGCAAATTAAAACACAACCCTTCTCGAACTTTTAAAAGAACACTTGCATAAAATTAAACAAAGAAAGCAATAAACTAAAAGAAGAGGCTCATAGACTTGACTTGGTTACAACTAGGGAGGTTGTTAATCCATGGAATGAATCACACACTAAAAAGATCTCCTTCAGGCGGAGAAGCCTTTTACAGCAGTGAAAGCGCAAAAAGAGAAGCTAAACTAGAAATGGAAGCTCACAAGTGTTGTATTGCTAATTCTTTTTCTGTTGAAAAGCTTTTGGACTAAGACTGTATTTATAGCCTTGGTCAGGGCCCCTGGAGGGTTCCAAGCACCTGGGAGGGGGATAAAATTTTATCCCCTTCGCAACGGATCACGGTCAAACGCGATCCAATCAAAATCAGGTTCTGGGCATCCGAAATCGCTCCAGGTGCCCGAGCCACCAAAGTCAACTTAGTTGACTTTTGGTTGGGGCCCTCTGCTCCGGTGCTGCTCGCCTCAATTTGAGTCTTCTGCTCCAGCTCCGCTCGTTTGGGTGATTTTAGCCAACCGAAATAAGGCTCACCCGAACCTAATTTTGACCTTCTCGAGCAACCTTCCGCTTCGGCTTCTCGTCCCTCGGAAACACCGCGCGCTTCCTTCTCGTCCGCCCTCATACTCTTCCGCAACACCTCGTCCCTCGGATGCACCATGCTCGTCGGCTCTCTCCCATGCCGTCCTTCTCGCTAGTTGCGTCTTTTGCTTGATTCCCCGTGCTCCTAAGCTCCTGCACCCTTAGACACAAGGTTAAAATACCATAAAACCTAACTTAACTTGTTGATCACATCAAAATAATCTTGGGATTCCAACACTAAGTTGGATCGGTGCCTAAGTTCCCTTCCCAAGAACGCGTCATCACAATCACTCCCCTCTAGTGACTTACCTTAACTTACATGTCAGACGTCCGATTAGCCCTTTGACCCGTCTGGACTTCATGCCAGATGTCTGGTTAGCCCTTCGACCCGTCTGGACTTCGTGTCAGACGTCCGGTCAACTCTTCAACCCGTTTAGACTTCGTACCAGCTATCCGGTCGGTCCGTCGACCTAGTTGGGCTTCTCCTGCACACTTGGTCAAAGCGTTAGATCACAATGAAACTAACTTAACTTACTTTGTTATTTATCAAAATCTGAGTTAGACCGTTAGTGCTAACCGCACCAACAAATAGATGTTGTATGCTTGTTGTAAGGGTGGGTGGTACCAAATATGTGTTACTTGTCTTGGGAGGAGAGGATGAACATGCTATTGAAAAAGGGAAGAGAGACTCATCAAAAATAACATGCCGAGATATATAAATCCACCCGGTCAGTATATGTAAGCAACGATACTCATGATGCAAATTGCTATAATCCAGGAAAATATATTGTTGTAAACAAGAGTCCAATTTATATTTAGAGTATGGACATAACGATGGATAACATGCGCAACTAAGAAGCAAAGTATAGTAAGGAGTTTGATTATAAAGCTTCTCTAGTGGACACTTTTGATCAAGCAATGGAGTGGGAAGATGATTTATGAGGTAAATTATAGTGCTAACTGCTTCATTCCAAAATTTAAGAGGAACCGATGCATGATTAAGAAAAGCTAAGATTGTTTCTACTATATGTAGATGTTTTCTTTCTGTAAAATCATTTTGTTCAGGGGTGTGGGGATAAGAGATACAATGAACAATTCCATAAGAAGCAAGATAACGATGAAGAGCTTGATACTCACCTCTGCAATCAGAATGAAAAGTAAGTATTTTATGACCAAAATAATGCTAAACTTGGTTTTGAAAATGACAAAATATATCAAGTAAATTAGACTTTCGTTTCATAGGATAGAGCCAAGTAAACTTGCTAAAATGGTCAATAAAAATAATATAATATAGAATCCTTGATTTGATAAGATAGTTCGGAACATGATAAATATTGCACATGTGAAAAGTTCGATTAGATGACTGAAAATATGTATTTTCATAGTTAGTAATTTGCAAACCTTAGTCATCACCTACTTGTATCGTATCTGAGTCATAGTATGGTAAGATTTCTACATTGATGTGTTGGTCTGGCGTTACATGATGAATTGCTATAGTTTCAAGATACCATCCCATAGATGAAGATTTTGCGGACAAAAGGATGCCAGAACAAATTTATGGTGCAACTTGCATTGTTAGAGACTTGCTGGAAAACAAACAGGAGAAGTTCGCTCCTCTGCTGATACGAAGAAATCCAGAGACATATCTCCTATAATAAACTTGGCCGACACCGTGAATGAGAAGAAAATTAGAAGAGAAGAAACATGGACGTGTTGGCGGAGGATTTGAGAAAAGAGAAATAGAGGAAAAACGACGACAGACAGTAGATCGAGGAAGAAGGATCATGACTTTGATACCATGAAAAGTATGTAATAAACAAAAGAGAGAAAATAAATGATTGCATTGATATGATCAAATAATTACATGGAAAAGTATTATTATATATATGGTAACATATTATGATACCTATGGTAACAATAAATATAAAAATAATAATAAATATGGTTGTGATTACAATCCAAATATAGTAAACTATCAATAATTGAAATCAATTTTTGATTCTATCTGGAACATAATAAATCTTCTGATTATTATTCTGGACTACTATCCTTGTCGTTATTACTTATTACTATAGCCAAAGGTTTGTCGTTCAAATAATAAATAATAATTATAATTATATCAATGAATATAAATATTATTTCTTACTATCGATTTATGTCGATTTTAATTATTATAGCAAAAGGCGATTATGCTCATTCTAGATGTCCCTCACAACTTGTCCTCAGATTATGTGAAATGAGTTAAATCACGAGATCAACTTGTAGCCAACCGCTAAATGACTAGAGGGTGAGAAGAGTTTTTTCTTCAAGGGCATACACTTGTCGAGAATTAATCTTTGCCCCATTGTAGCAAATCTCGATCTTAATTATAATACTAGATATGATAAATCTCGATTAATTAAAATTAATTCATGATGATTGTCCATTATGGTTCTCTTTGTCGTTATTACTCTCGAGCAACTCAATGGTAGTGCTCGGATGTTGAATTTGAATGCCAACTTAGTAAAGCATTGTACAGATAATTGTTTAGTACATATATCATTAATTTGATCTTATGTAGAGATGAAATAAACTAAAAGACAGCAAGTTGTCATACTTTCACAGAGAAAATGAAAATCAATCTTCACATGCTAGGCGTGAGCATGAAAAACTAAATTTGTGGTAAGTTATGTTGCTTCAATATTTTCACACTATACTTTAGGATTTAGTAGCACTAGAAAGATGTAGTTCAGAAAAAATGGACTAAAGCCAAATGATTCCAGATGTTGCATTGACTATACTTTATATTAGACTTTAATGCTTGAGTGAGAAATAGTATGTTGGTTTTTAGAATGCCATAAAATGAGGCTTTGACCTGGAATAATGTATATCTACTAGTAAAATGTTTATCCTCAAGAGAACTAACCTAATCTGTATCATTGTATGCATTTAACTCTCTTGAATGATGATAGAAAAAAAAGACCATGAAAAGTAGCGCCTTTGAGATAACGCATAATCCATTTTAACACCATCCCAATGTAGTTTAGAGGGAGCCTACATAGATTAGCAAGCTCAATTGATAGCAAAAGCAATGGCAGGTCGGGAGATAGTGACGTACTATAGTGGTACAATTGAGGATTTGTCATAGATGAAGAGGATGGCAATGTAGAAAAGTTACCTATAACCATCGGCGTAGAATCCTAGTGATGTTTGCTTTGTGAGAGAAAATAACTCTTATAATTTGAGAAAAATTCAATACTAAGAAATTAACTAACATTGCCAAGATCACCAATCCTGATTATGAAGATGGAGAATCATAACAATGTCTTCATGATCACTATAGTTAGGATAATATCATCTACATAAATAAAACGAAATATCGTAGAGTCAACATTGCACTAAATAAAGAAAAATCAATCTTTGAAAAATGTGGAACCGCCACATCAGCGGCCCCCCTAGAGCCGGTCCCACGGATATGGAGGGAGGTAAATGCAGGTACACAGGTGGAAAGTGCATGGCGGAGACGGTAACCCCAGGCAGTGACACCCCAGGAATCGACCCCTGGACCTTTCAGCCACAGAACCATGCACTCCCCATCTGTGCTACGCCCTGGGGACAAGAAAAAAAAAAAAAATCTTTGAGATAGAACAACATATAGCCAAGTAGATAGATGATAAAAATTATGCATGAGAGGTTCGTTAAAGGTAGATCCACTTTTTTAGCGCCCCCCCTAATGTCGACTCTACGGATATGGAGGGAGGTTCATGCAAGTACACAAGTCATAGGTACATGACGGGGTAAACCCTATGTCATCAATTCCTGAGAATCGACCCCTGGCTATTATGCCAGAGATATCATGCGTCTACCGTCTGCGCTACACCCTGGGGGCATGAGAGGTTCGTTAAAGATCTTATATAGATTTGTTGGGTTAACAAAGTGTTCAAACTTGTGGATGAATGAATTCAGACGATTACTCTAAAAATATAATTTTCTCCAGGTGATCATAAAATAATAATAATAAAAAAATCTAATTATTTGCTTGACGAATTGGAGTTGATGGTTATAGAAAGCAATAATCTAATAATTGTCAGCTCAGTTTATTTTAAAAAGACCGATAGAGCTTGCAGAAGGAGATAATAGTATTTGAAATCAATTTAAAATTACTGTCCATTATGGTTCTCTACTTCTCTTTGTCGGTATTACTCCTAACTGCTTTCAAATCCTAGTCAAGATTATCATTGTTTTCAAACACCATCACCTCCCATTATTGGCATTCTCTTTCATTGCTTCTATAAATTGAAAATGACGGAGCTAATTTTATTTTTATTGCCGATCTTGACTGTTAATTCTTAATTGACATACCACTACAATAAAAATAGCTTTTCGCAGCTTGCTATTAACAACACATATTAAAAGCATGCCGTTAATAGTATTATTAACGACGTGTATATTGATGCGCGCTGTTAATAGTATAAACTTAAAGAAGAAAAAAAATTACGTCTAGATATTAACAGCGCACATTAAAAGTATGCCGTTAATACTATAAATATTTAATAACAATAACGGCATGCAAAAAAAAGCACGCTGCGAATACTTTTTAAAATTATTAACGGCATGCAGCATGCTGCGATTAGTTTAAAAAATAATAATAATAAAAAATTATTATTTACGACCATGATTAAAAGGAATGTGTTTTGACCCAACATATTTTGACCAACTTTAATTTTTTTTAAATTATAGTTTAAAAGATAGTTATCTTAAAAAAAAAATAAATTAAACAAATATATGTAAATAATAAAAAAATACATCCAACTCCAAAAGCCGATCAATAATAAACATGGTTAAAAAAAATAAGTAAAGAAAAACTTAAAGTAAGTAATTAAATAAAAATGTAATAAGTAAAAAAACATAATTAAAATAAAAAAAATGCTAGGTTAAAAACATAAACCGGATCAAAGCCGCCGAAGCAATCACCGCTTCCTCTCCCACTACAGGAAAATTGATCTATCGTGATATTATCTTAATGACACTTATTTCTAAGTGTCATAATAAATACCTTATAATGACATTTATTTAAAAATAATACAAAAATAAAATAAAATATCATGTTAGATCCGGTTAATAATAAATCCTTTATCTTGACATTTCTAATAAATGTCATTATTAATCCATTAATAATTAGTTTAATCTATTAATAATTAGCCTTAGCAAAAATCCAAACCCTCGTCCGCACTTGTCACACCCTCCGCACTTTTCCCTACGGCGCCGAAAAACTTCTCATGCTGCACGCTGTAAGATATCGAAAAATTTAAATAATAAGGTTATTTGGGAAATAGCGTTATAAAATTTTTCCGGAATTTTTAGAAATTTTCTGGAAATTTTTCGGATCTCGTACGACGGATTTTAAGGGGACAAATTGACGGTGCGGATAAAACCTGTTTGGGATACTCATTTAAGTGAGGAAATGTTTTATTTATATAATCCTTTTTCCTTATTTTCTTCCCCAAACGCCGAACCTTTCTTCCCCAACCCTTCGCGACCCGACTTCCCTCTCTTCTCTGTTCTCTCTCGCGGACGATTGACGCCGACGGAGCAAGCTTCAGCTCCGGCGATCTTTTCTCTACCAGAATCGACCCTTAAGCTCAGATCCAGCCGAAGCCCTTCTCCTTCTCAGTCCGATCTCTCTCTTCTCTCACGCGGAAGATCCGACGCACCCGACGCCGACAGAGGGCAATTGCTTTCCGACGATCTGGGCCTCTTCGCGTCGCCTGAGGACCGTCGCCGGATTCTTGAAGGTGCTGACGCTGTCCAAGCTCTTCCGATGGAGCGATCCCTTCCTCGGCCGGTTCTTACGCGTGAGCGACGATGGCTAGGTGGCTAGGGCACGGTGGAGGGCTTGGTTTTGGTTGTTTCCGACCGATTGACCCTTCGTTTCCTCCTTCTTGAGCTATTCACATAACGATCCGTGGCTCCTCAAAGTGGATCGGATTGGGCGATACCTTCTGGAGACAACCGATTGAGGTAAGCTTAGGTCTTCTTCTCTGTTACCGATCCTCTTCTTCTTTTCGGTTGAATTAGGTTACAGATTTGGAGATGTTGGTATCAGGGAGGTGTTCTTGAGCTGCCGGGAAGAGGCTAGAAGGATGGTTAATTGATCAGTGACCTCCCTGCTTGACCTCCTGTTGTGATCCGATTGATTCCAATGAGGTTGAGTGTTGTGGATCAACAAGCACTACTGTGAGGTGAGGTTCTGTGTACTGTAGGTGTTCTTGGTTCTGCTCTACTTGTTCCAGCATCAACAGTAGCTGTGATTTGAGGTAAGGTGTAGGAATTAGGGTTAATTGGATTACTAGATCAGTTAGTATGATTGGTATATCATTAGTTGATACATGTTGTAATTAGTTGTTGATTGTGTGTAGATTTATTTAGTTTAGAATTAATCTAATGGATAAGAGTTCATCTCCTCTTAGGTTTGTGTATATCCTAATTCTCCCATGTTTCTACCTCTTTTTCTAACAATTAGGATAAGAGTTCTATGATAGAGTTCTAGGTTTTCCATACTTTATTTTCTTTTTTTTTTTAATATTTTTTTTGTTTTGTTCTATGATAGAGTTCTAGGTTTAGTATGTATATTATCTTGATGACATATTAAACGTTTTCTTTCAACTTAGGTTCCTGCAATCTCTATGATTCATTTGCAATCTAGTTTATTGAACTATCTCTCTTATAACAATAGCAAATCTGTTTGGCACAGGCCAAAGAATGATCATATTTATATACTGTTATCCATAAAAAAAATTAACTTTGTGGCAATTACATGATGGAAGGACATAATACCAAGGAAAAACTTTGTTAGTTACCTCTACCTATTAAAATATAATGATAGGTTTTTTCAAGTTTTGTAATTACAAGTTTTGTAAAACTTGTGTGAATAATACATGATATTTATTTGTTTAAAATATAATGATGTAGGAATCAATTTTTTATATGTGATTTTCTTTCTTGGTAATCAAAAAGTTAACTTGCATGTTTGATTGTTTTGGAGATTTTTTGTCTTAATGAGTGATTCACCTTTGTTTAGAACCCTCCCAAGCTGGCTACTCCTCTATTTGATACTAAAATGGTAGAGGACCCTAAGATGACATACATAGACCTAGATAATCTTCAAATTGTGTTTTGAACGAAGAGGTATTTACTTATATTCGCAAGCATGTTATATATAAGTCTGCCACTAGATTCATGTCTTTAATGTATTGTTGAATTGATAGCACTAATTCTTTTCCGCACAGTAGTGTTTGGTCTTGCATTGTGATGACGTCTGAGTGTTGGCTTGGTCTCTGTTGGCTTGCTACATATCTAGAAAGCTCCATGATTTGTGCTAAGGTAGTTCTTCTCAACGAGCATATCTGAGATGGAACTTCCATGCTACTTGCTTTTCCGAGTTTGATTTGCTGCTACAAGATCGGAAAGATATTATGTAATTGTTGTTCCTTCTGGTCGAACAGTTTCACTTTTCCGTCTTAGTTTCTTGTATGTTCTTTGTTAAATAATTACGTGGATTTAATTCTTATCGGTAACAGCTTAAGCGTATCCAATTTGGATTTTCCATCTCAAAATATCAGTAGATTTGTTGTGGTAGTGCCTTAACAGGATTTGAGACTTCTCCATTCAGGTAGGTTATGCTCGTTTGACTCACATTATGGTAATTATTTTTAATTTTTTATAATTTAAGTAATAAGTAATGATATATGTATCTTTTGAATTGTGTCGTAATGATTTTGTATATATTTCTATATTTAAGGAAAAGACAAGTCCGGTAGATACAAAAATTACAAGATTGCAAGTTTAGATTGAAGGTCACAAGAAAAAAAATGGGGAGCTTAGTACTCAAGCTGTTGGAGAGAAAATAGTAAGCATGTCCACTCATTTTAGATTCCTTTAGTATTTTATTTCACTGATCTTGTTTTTCATAAGAATTTATACTTAAGATCTCTATTTATACAACGTAAAATGTTTTTTCTGTACCTCCTTGTACATGTGTTCAAGCTATTTTTTACTTGTGAGTTGGTACATGTGTTCAATTTCAGGTGGACCTAATTCGACCAAATGATGAAATGCAGTTTCTCGATGATGCAATAGGAAGCACGGTCGCATGATTATCTAAATTTATAGTATTGTGTGATTGATACATATTATACTAATTTATTTGGATTGTAAGTTGAATTGTTGTTATGTAATTGCTAGTTTGTTAGAGATTTCATATATTGTTTTAGATGTTTTGAGTTTTTGTGGTATAATGAAAAGCTATGACTTTTATTAATTCTGTATGAATTTGATTTGTACTAAATTTGTTGTAAAATTTTAATTTATTATTTTTGTCAATTTTTTTTTAATATAGTTAAGACCATTAACAGCATACGTTTGCGCGCTGTCGATAGTATTTTTCGCAGCGCGCAACGCACGTCGCGGATACTATTATTCACGGCGTGCTTTCCGCGCTGCGGAAAATACTATCCGCAGCGCGCAAAGCATGCCGCGGATAATAGTATCCGCGGCGTGCTTTACGCGCTGCAGGAAATACTATTTGCAGCGTGCAAAAGCACGCCGCGAATAATTTATGACTTTCAACAGCTTTTAACTGTGCAGCGCGCAATGCGCGCTGCGAAAAGTGAATTTGCGTGTTGCGAAAAGTCATTTTTGTTGTAGTGTGCCTTCCTCCCACGAGGATGAGAAAAAATTTCTTCCTAAGTGACCCTGTCCGAAAGTTGAGTCGGACGGAGGCTGGTCGCGACGGCCTGGTTGCTGACGGAAAGTCATGGGTGATCCGGGCTCCCACGGGCGGCTGACGATACTGCAGGCCCCTGCACACACTTAGACGATCTCCCCCCCCCCCTCACGTTAGAGACCAGAACCCAGGGAAAAAGTCCCCGGGTCAGACCCTCCGACGCTCAAGTCAGGTACTTTTTCCCCAGAAAACGCAAAGAGAAGCCAAAAACGACTGAAAGTGAAAAGTTGTGAAAAAAGTGACGAGAGAGCGTACCCGCGTACGAAGAATCCTCCCCTTTTTATGCACCCGCCTCCTTCTAGAACCTGCAACTATGTCAGAAAACGTTAGACGCGGGGCTTTGTCGTGTAGTCCTGGACACCTGTCGTGCTGCTATTGGTTGTGAAAGCATCTTCTTATTTAGGAACCTCCGCCTTTACACATGGGTTTTGTCTTGTAATGAAGGACATCTGTCAGGCTGCCATTGGTTATGAGGACATCTTTTCGTTTAGAAACCTCCGTCCTCGCACATATCGCTGGTATGTAATGATTACCCCTTGACGGGCAATTGTGATTCTCCGACTTCCGCACGGCTTAATTCGTCCGATCTATTGTGGCCTGCATCTGCCTCGCATCCTCCGATCAGATCCAGCCTCTATGCGTCACCTGCCAGTCGAGCTGACTCTGAACAGCTCTGTCGATCTCGGTCTGTACCCTGTATCTTGTATACCCTGGCCCTCGACTGTAGGCCTGTAGATCGAGCTGCCTTTAAACAGTTCTGCCGATCCCGGGCCCTCGACCGTAGGCCTGTAGATCGAGCTGCCTTTAAACAGCTCTGCCGATCCCGACCTATACCCTGCACTTTGTATTTCCTGGCCCTCGACCGTAGGCCTGTAGGTCGAGCTGCCTTCAAACAGCTCTGCCGATCCCGACATGTACCTTGCACTTTGTATTTCCTGGCCCTCGACCGTAGGCCTGTAGATCGAGCTGTCTCTACACAGCTCTACCGATCCCGACCTGTGATTTGTGACTTGTACTTCCGGGCCTTCGAATCGAAGGCCTGTAGATCGAGCTGTCCCTACACAGCTCTGCCGATCCCGACCTGTACCTTGCACTTTGTATTTCCTGGTCCTCGACCGTAGGCCTGTAGATCGAGCTGTCTCTACACAGCTCTGCCGATCCCGACCTGTGATTTGTGATTTGTACTTCCGGGCCTTCGAATCGCAAGCCTATAGATCGAGTTGTCCCTACACAGCTCTGTCGATCCCGACCTGTACCTTGCACTTTGTATTTCCTGGCCCTCGACCGTAGGCCTGTAGATCGAGCTGTCTCTACACAGCTCTGCCGATCTCGACCTGTGATTTGTGACTTGTACTTCCGGGCCTTCGAATCGCAGACCTGTAGATCGAGCTGTTCCTACACAGCTCTGCCGATCCCGACCTGTACCTTGCACTTTGTATTTCCTGGTCCTCGACCGTAGGCCTGTAGATCGAGCTGTCTCTACACAGCTCTGCCGATCCCGACCTGTACCTTGCACTTTGTATTTCCTGGCCCTCGACCGTAGGCCTGTAGATCGAGCTGTCTCTACACAGCTCTGCCGATCCCGACCTGTAATTTGTGACTTGTACTTCCGGGCCTTCGAATCGCAGGCCTGTAGATCGAGCTGTCCCTACACAGCTCTGCCGATCCCGACCTGTACCTTGCACTTTGTATTTCCTGGCCCTCGACCGTAGGCCTGTAGATCGAGCTGTCTCTACACAGCTCTGCCGATCCTGACCTGTGATTTGTGACTTGTACTTCCGGGCCTTCGAATCGCAGGCCTGTAGATCGAGCTGTCCCTACACAGCTCTGCCGATCCCGACCTGTACCTTGTGTTCCGCCTGTCGTCTCTCTTTGTCTTTCAACTACTTTGCCCCCTTGATCGACAAGTCTGCCTGACCTCTGACTACCCCATATACTTGACTTTGACTACCTAGTCAGCTTGACTATTGACTGCCAAGGTACCTTGACTATTGACTGCCACATCATCTTGACTTTTGATCGCCATATGGCCTTAACCCTTCTCACCCTTTCCTTTTGGGCCCCTCCATTGCCAGCCGTATCACAAGCCTCCCCCACAAGTCTAGTTGAAGGAGGACGACAGTCTGACTGACTAGACCTCAGCACATCTCTAAGATCTCAGCATATCTTTGTGACCTCAGCATATCTCTGTGTCTTACCATACCTTCTGTTTCCTGCCTCACGTACTAACCTTTGTGTCCCGTCGCCTGGGATACCATGCCTCCTTAATTGCTTTACCAGTTGCTTGGGGTACCGTGCTCATGTAGTTGCTTTGACTTGGGTACCCACCCTCTCTTTAAAGAGCCTTACAGTCACTTCTTTATTCTATCCTTCTTCTTTCACGCTTTCCTACTTTCTTTTGATAACCCACGTTCCACCAGTTTCTTCCCCACACGATGCATTCTCCTTCTTCTGATGAGGTTGATCAACCCTCCCCCCAAATGCGGATAGATCAACTCGCCTCGCAACTTGCCGAGAAAGAGTGCGAACTGGAGCGCATGTCCAGGGATCGAGCTCGTCAACTGGCTACCCTGCACTCCATGGAAACCCAGTATCGTCTCGCAAAGTTTTGCGTGCATGCTGAGAAGGCGAGGAAAGAGGAATGCCAGGCTAGCCTGCAGCGCCAACTTAGCCTTCAGGAACGTTTGCAGCAAGAGCATGAAACGGAGCTATCTCTGCTCCATGCGTGTCTTGACGATAAGCAATACACAATCGCTCAGCAACAAACAGTCATCAACTCCTTACACGCGGAGCTGGCTCGAGCCTTGAACGCCCCAAAGGCTCCTGAGTCCCCAGACATTTCTTCACACGGCAGTACTCATACTCCATAACCAATCCTTTCCCCGAGTTAAAGCTAGTCCGGGTTACAGTTGTCTCAGTGGCTCCTGACCCATGGGATGTTCCTTCTTGTAGCCTCAGCTGTATCGCCCACTTATCGAGCTGTGCTGCTATACCTATATATTTGTCCTTTTCCTGCGTAGTCTCTCTTGATCGATTTTCATCTAGCAAGCATTCTCAGAAACTGGCCCGTATGTAAGAGACAAGAGTTGCATCATGACTGATTTTTACGGATAATCAAACCAGTATAATACTTGAAAATTAAAACTGTAATGAATGGGCAAAACCTGATTTCGCAATTAATATTGATGCTTTATGGGTATGGTGGATGACCTCCCGTATTCAGTACCTTGCATATTTGCTGCATATTTGCAATTTACATAAAGGAGTTAAAACAAGATCAGATGTAGTTGACCTGATTATTTGAAGACGCTCTGCTCAGCATGAGGCATATCAGTCTGAAAGGTCGTTAGGCGTGGGCGCCGGGCTCGCTTTTGATTCTCGCAGGGGAGCTGATTTTTGATTCCCGCATGGGAGCCGACCTGAAAGGTCGTTGGGCGTGAGAGCAGAGCTCACTTTTAATTCTCGCATGGGAGCCGACCTGAAAGGTCGTTGGGCGTGAGAACAGAGCTCACTTATAACTCGCACTGAGGCGAGAGTCTGGGACAACCGACCTAAAAGGTCGTTGGGCGTGAGCACAGGGCTCACTTTTGATTCCGACCTGAAAGGTCGTTGGGCGTGAGAACAGAGCTCACTTATAACTCGCACTGAGGCGAGAGTCTGGGACAACCGACCTAAAAGGTCGTTGGGCGTGAGCACAGGACTCACTTTTGATTCTCGCATGGGAGCCGACCTGAAAGGTCGTTGGGCGTGAGAACAGAGCTCACTTATAACTCGCACTGAGGCGAGAGTCTGGGGCTACCGACCTAAAAGGTCGTTGGGCATGAGCACAGGGCTCACTTTTGATTCTTGCATAGGAGTCGACCTGAAAGGTCGTTGGGCGTGAGAACGGAGCTCACTTATAACTCGCACTGAGGCGAGAGTCTGGGGCTACCGACCTAAAAGGTCTTTGGGCGTGAGCACAGGGCTCACTTTTGATTCTCGCATGGGAGCCGACCTGAAAGGTCGTTGGGCGTGAGAGCAGAGCTCACTTTTAATTCTCGCATGGGAGCCGACCTGAAAGGTCGTTGGGGCGTGAGAACAGAGCTCACTTATAACTCGCACTGAGGCGAGAGTCTGGGACAGCCGACCTAAAAGGTCGTTGGTCGTGAGCACAGGTCTCACTTTTGATTCTCGCATGGGAGCCGACCTGAAAGGTCGTTGGGCGTGAGAACAGAGCTCACTTATAACTCGCACTGAGGCGAGAGTCTGGGACAACCGACCTAAAAGGTCGTTGGGCGTGAGCACGTGACTCACTTTTGATTCTCGTATGGGAGCCGACCTGAAAGGTCGTTGGGCGTGAGAACAGAGCTCACTTATAACTCACATTGAGGCGAGAGTCTGGGGCTACCGATCTAAAAGGTCGTTGGGCGCGAGCACAGGGCTCACATTTGATTCTCGCATGGGAGCCGACCTGAAAGGTCATTGGGCGTGAGAACAGAGCTCACTTATAACTCGTACTGAGGCAAGAGTCTGGGCGCTGGTCCGAGACGAGTAATGATACTCCGGTCCGAGACCGGTGGCGATGACGCTGGTCCGAGACCAGTAATGATACTCCGGTCCGAGACCGGTGGCGATGGCACTGGTCCGAGACCAGTAATGATACTCCGGTTCGAGACCGGTGGCGATGGCGCTGGTTCGGGACCAGTAATGATACTCCGGTCCGAGACCGGTGGCGATGGCGCTGGTCTGAAACCAGTTGGACCCCAAACGGCAAAGGTTTAGATGAATTGCTCTTTTCCGCTTTCATCCATCTCGCCTATGCCGACCTAATTGCTTTTGTCGATCTGGTCGTTATTGCTAGCCTTGGGCTTACTCATCCGCACCACTTTTCTCCCTGCAATCGCATTATGTATGGTATAGGATTATGAATAAAGAAGGGAGCACATAAACTTTACTCGACCCTTGGGCCATAGTGCCCTCGTAGTTTGCGATGACCCTGCAGCTCTCGTGATGCACTTGGTTAGATGATTTGATTAGGAGATACCTATGCAGAACTACTTACTCGGATGATCCGAGCCAGCAACACCCCCACAGGCCTGCTTGCTACTTCTCTGATCTGATACTCACTCCTGCTGACCTGCCCTGTCTCATTCTCGGCTCTTTTGAATTGCCTGGATTCTACAGCTTTATGAAACTTCCCGCTTAGTCTCGGGCCTTTCATGAAGAATGCATCTTTTCTAGGCCACGCCCCTTCATGATTGCCTTGCCATGTCAATCCTTAATGCACTTCTTCTCGCGGCGACACCTGTTCGAAGCCTTTATTGCTCACGCCTCCTGACGCCAGCTTCTGACCCTTTTTCGCACCCTTTGGCGCTTACTTCCTATCAGACGGTGCTGGGGCGCATTACCCAAAAAGATACTTGGCTCGACTCTCGATGTTTCCTAGGAATGAATGAGCTTTATAAACCCTAAAGGCAGTCCGCCGTCTTCACTTTGACGCTTCGCTATCCTCTTCCTCTCGTTCGTGGCCGTTTCTGGTAGTGCAACTTTTCGTCTTCCTGCTTGCGCTTGACCTGCGACCCCTCTCGTCTCCGACCCCCTCACTTGCTTACTCCTCACAATCATGGATGGTAAGGAAATCTTCTGGTATTCATGCTACATCTCTGATTTAGACTATCATGACCTATCTTTACTGCAATCCCACTTGAAACTAGATTCCTCGTATGAGCTTTGTCTCCCTTTGCCAAATGAACATCCTTCTTCTCCTCCCGAAGGTTTTGTCACTGTCTTTAGGGATCAAATCTTAGGCGGCCTTCGCTTTCCTTTACATCCCTTCTTCTCCGAGTTGTGTCAGTATTGCGGCATCGACATTTCTCAGTTTGCCCCCAATGTATTCCGAGCAGTCTGCAGAGTCATCATCTTGTGCCGTATTTATCAAATTCCCTTGACCGCTCAACTATTCCATCATTTCTATTCCTTCAGGTGGGCCGAGCCGGGGGTGTTTAACGTACAGGCCAAGCCGGGCTATAAATTTTTTGATGACTTACCTTCTTCCAGTAAAGGCTGGAGATCTCACTTTTTCTTTCTTAAGCCCCCCGTCCCCTTAGCTGGGCCTTCCCAATGGCGTTCCATCCTTCCTTCGAACTTCCCTACACATGTTCATGAATCTGCCTGCTCCACAGCCTCGGACAAGCTGACCGGTGTTGTTGTTCGCTTGTCCGTGCTGATGCTAGAAGGCATTCTGTGCGCTTTTGGTCTTAGCCCTGTTTCAACAGAAATCGGAGCTCCTTTTGGTAAGTTGCTATTTTTTATATGCCATTCTTTGCTAACTGAGGTGCTTTTTCCTCTTATTTTTGTAGTGGCTGCCATTCTCCGTTCTTTTGCCAGTCAGGAGAAACCATCTGTGGCCGTTCTGCATGCTCTGAACGAAGAGTTAACACAAGGCCTATCTTCTGATCCCGCTGCTTCCGTCGGTCTGCAGCCTTTGGAACCCCAAACCTCAGATGTGGTAGCCACCTCGACACTTATTGAACCACCTGCCCCCAGCCCTGCAGACTCAGCCCTACTCCGAGTCTCTGATCGACCTGCAACTGAGCCATCGCCGGCAGGACAAGTGCCCTCTCCCCCTCCTACTATGAAGCTGTGTCTTGCGCGCAAGGGTAAAAGAGTGGCGCCGGTCACCGCGACTTCTCCTCCACCCCCTCGCCGTCAACGTGTAGTTGGTATCTCTTCTCCTTCTAGGTCTTCGGATACAAGCTTGGCCCAGGAGAAGGCCTCTGATATGGGAATTGCAGACCTGTCATTGGACATGACAGCTCCGGTACCGATCCAGATCTTATTACCTCCCCCGTCTTCGTCCTCTGGCGATCGGCCCCAGGGCTCGATGACTCCCTCAGCCTCTCCTCTTCTTGTGCCTACAAGCTCAGCCACACCAACCTAGGAACTGCCTTCCACGGAGCTAGCTTTCGAGGCTTCCTGGAGACTTCCCTCAGAGACCATCCGGCTTATGCACCCGCTGCCGCCCTACCTTCTATCCTTGGTAGGGTTGATTTCTATGGGGACTTTCCCACCTCCTGGCAATCAGCCAATCGTCAATTCTGGGAGAGCAGTTCCCCTTTGGAGGGGTTTGATCAAATTGCCCATTCCTTGATAGCGGTAAGCTCCTCTTCTTCTCCTGGGTATTCATACATTTCTGTAACCCCCTTTCCCTTCCTATGGCCATTTGCAGACCTGTTCCGCGAGTTTGAGTGCCGTTCAACAAGCGGCCGAGCTTTAGCGAGAGAATGCAGTGCTCAAGGCCCGTCTTCGGGAACTAGAGCCTCCCGTGGCTTCCTCAGCTCCTCCTGAGCCTTCACTTGGAAATTTGGATGCCTATTTGCGTGCCGCTGGGGAATCTGCGGCCTCTGCCCGAGCCATCTCCCATGTCGCCTTCGATAAGCTACAAAAGTTGGAGGCGGCCTTAAAGACGAGTGAATCCTCATTGGCTTCTGAAGTGGAGCGCCATCGAGCGGCAGTTTCTGAACTGAAAAATAAAGAGGCAGAGCTGCTTTCCCGATCAGCTGAGTTGACACTGTTACGGCAAAGTCAGGAGCTCCTGCAAATGGGACTGGCCGATGCCCAGGCTCTGGCTCTTGCTTCCGCTGCCCGGGAGGCAACCATGCGGACTCAATGGGAAACTTGCCAAGCCACTCTTCAGTCTTTGCAAGCAGATCTCTTGAAGGCCCAGGAAGCAGCATCTCAGGGCCAGAGTGACTTATCCGTGGCCCGCACTGAGGCTGCCGAGAACAAAAACAGCTTGGAAGTGTACCAGGCTGGCGAACCAGGGCGGCTGAAAGCCTACAGACTGGCCTATATTCGCTCTTCCTTCTTCCTCCGAAAGCTGCGGAGCTGGATGATCTTGTTGCTATGTCACGGGGCCGCTGACGGGGTCAGACATGCATTTGAGCAAGGTTTTCTACGCTCGGCACCTCCTGCCACTTTTCTGGACACAGCTCGCTTATCTAGGGAATTGCCGCCGGAAACTTTTCCTTCCTTTGAAGCGGATGATGGGCTTTTTCTTCTGGAGGCTCCTCCCCTCGTGGCTGACCAGACTTGCATTGATATTTCTGCCCAGGCTCTTCCTGCTACTGTTCTTGAAGCATCTGTTGATCTTGCGTCTTCCTCCACCGTGCTGGCCGAACCCGTGCTCCGTCCGTTGGTATCCAATGACCCTGCACCCTCTTCCCCGGATGTTGCGTAATCGGAAACATGCTGTAATATTAACATTTATGCGCTGATGCTGAATCTCTCATGACTGTACTTATCTGTGTTGTCATGCTGAACTTTTGATGACTATACTTATCCGCCCTTATATCTGGATGGTCACACTGCTTCCCCTCCATGTATCCTTAGCTTGCCTCTTTTCTTAGTAGGTCATCCACGGTTTTAGCTGATCTCTATTAATCAGCTCGCCCTTGCTTATTTTGCTTTGCTACGTCGCTCTTCTTCCAATAATTGCTTTTATATCGAGTCCGGCAAGAGCTAGATTTTACTTTTTATCTCTGATGCATGTCCATGAAGCCCGCTGATTTGATCTACCTACCTTTCTAATAGCCCTTCTGTACACTTTTGTCCTGTTCGAAGCGATCACTTTATGAGGCGCCTCGTATCCTAAGCCTCTGCCTTTCCTATAATGCCCCTTAGTTATACTCTCGAGAGTCATCACAAGGCGTTCCCTGTCTATCTCTGCCCCTATATCAACCGTCCGTTGTCAACTTACGAAAATGTCCTTCCTCCGCAATACCTATAAATATCTTCTTACTCTCTTCCTTCTGTTATGATTCGCCATCACCACGGAGCACTCAGACGTTGCCGCCGCAGATCGCCTTCCCTTGAGACTTCCCTAAGATCCTCCCTTTTCTCCAGGCTTCTTCTTTTCGTTTGTTCTTTCTCCCTCCGGAGGTAATCTCTTTTGCAATGACCTCTTCTTCTTGGTTCTCCCTGTTAGCGGAGCACTTCCCGGACGCTTCGACTTTTGCTGAGTTGGATTGGGATGACCTACGGTATACTTACGAAATCCCTACCAACTTTCGCCCCATCATCCCTACTGGTGCGAACCTATACTTCGATCCTCCGCCTGGTTCTTGTACTTTCTTCACTGAACAATTTGTATCTGGCCTTCGTCTACCCCCACATCCTTTGTTATCCGGAGTGTGCCGCTACTTTAAGATCCCCCTAGGTCAATTGACTCCCAATTCCATAAAGATTTTGTGTGGCTTCGTAATACTCTGCGAAGTTTGTGAGGTTTCCTGGTCAGCTCCTCTTTTTCACTGCTTCTTCGCTCTTGCTCGGCATGCCGACGGTCTTTTTTACTTCCAAGCTCGTAGTCACACTGCTTTCTTCTCTCCTCTTTCTCCTCCCAGCGCTAACTGGAGGAAAAAGTTCTTTTTTCTCCGATTTCCAGAGGAAGCAAGCTGGCCTATGCATTGGCAATCCGAGCTGCCTCCGACTCCGGCGTTGGAAGACTTCCATATGGACCTTCCTTTTACTATGGCTGCAACCCAGATGGAGGATTGGCGCTTGAATCTAACAAGACTGCTATATGAAGACCTACTTTCTTATTTCAGGCTGAGCCCCTCTTCTCCTGAAACACCGCACTCCTTAGGTAAGTTCGTGCTGAGCCCCCCTTTCGATCATTTTCTCTGTTAGAATGACCCTTCGTGCTGGTGCCTACAGCTGAGGTTTTGTATCGCGCATCAGAGGTTCTGCCTTTGCCCCTCAGTGATCTGGAAATACTGCGGCGCGGTCGGGTAATCTTAGAGAGGAGGCTACTCCCTCATCTTGGATCCACCTCATTTGGGGCAGCGACTCAGCCTACTTCCAACCCCGCCTCACACAACGCTTCTCCTTCATCTGCCGCCCCGAGCCGAGGTCGGGGTCGTGATCAAGCCGGCCGTCTGGCCAAACGCGTCTTCCGAGGAGCCTCCGGGGCCTCTAGACGTGCTCGCGCAGCCCTTCATCGCACAGGTCAAGGCTCATCCGGTCGGGACGCCATAGACAGGGGTGCTTCAGCCTTTTCACAGGGTCAGCCTTGCTCTGATAATTTTGACTCTCACAACCAGCCCCTGCTTCACATACGGCGTCGAAGACCAGGTTTGACTTCACAAACACTTGATACTGTTCCTTTTACTACCATATTGCTCCCCGCTGCCACCGTGGCTGGCTCTAACACCACTCCCCTCTTCATTCTTGTTTTATTTATCTGGCAGCCTCTCCCAACCCTTACAGGGGAAGACCAGCAACATTCCGCTCTGCCCCTACCCCTGCTGAGGAAACTAACTCAAGCGAGCATCATGACACAGCGCCAACTGGGCACATTCCAGGGCCACCTCCTGCTCCTCCTGGTTCTGCCGCCGGCCCTTCTCGACCTTCCTCCTCCGCCCGCTATCGTTACAAAACCACTATCCCTTCTGAAGCTGCTTTAGCTCGGCGACATGACGTCCCCACGAGCCTTCTGATGATGAAAGGCTGCCTCAGCAGTTTGTGGGCAGAGAGCATGAGTCAAATGGATAGCGCGCCACCATTAGTCCAGATGGATAGGTTCTCGAAGTCCTGGGCTAAAGTAAGTACTCCTTACCTTACACTTGTTATTAGTTTGCCTTAACTGAAGGTTATATCTTTCATCCAGACTTATGCAGAATCTTTAGTTCTGAACCAATCTTTCCACAACCTCCATTATCAAAGCAAAGAACTCCGAGAAAGAGTCGCCGAATTAGAGCTGCAACTGAATGACCCAGCCCAAGTTAGTTATGCATTGCGAGCAGAAATCCAAGCCTTGACCAATCAGACCAATCGGCAGAAAAGGTCCCTGGTACAGGTCAAAGATGAGCTCCAAGCTTTGAAGGAGGAGAGAGATGCATCTGAGGCAGGGTATCAACAACAACTAGCCCATCAGGCTCAGGAAATACAGTCCAAGGATACCCTTCTGCAGGAGAGGAACAATAAATTGGAGGTTCAGGCAGCTCAGTTGGAAACTCAAGGAGTTGAGCTGAGGGCTCTGAGGGCGGAACTATTCCAGTCTCGGGCGGCTTTGACGGGAGTATCTACTGCCCTGGCGGTCTATCAAGAAGGAGAGAATGATCGTTGCCTGCGAAGTCGAATGTCCTATCTGAGCTCTCCTGAATTTTTATCCCAGGCTGGGGCACGCTTTTCTACGACCGTACCCTACACGGCAGCTGGAGTTATCCGACAACTTCATGCACAGAACTTCTTGAACTCCATCCCTCCAGCAGACTTCTTGGATCAAGACAAGATCATTCAAGGCTTTCCGGATGAGATATTTGCCCCTTTTAAATGATCTGTACCAACTGCTTAAACTGATGAATTTTTATATGTACATATGTGTCTTTGAGTTTTTACTTGACTATCCTACTATCTCCAGGCCCTTCGTCTGACCTGGCTCACACCAACAGAGTCAGCCCCCTCAAACCCGATAGGGCCGTAGGTAGTTTGCACTCCAAGGTCGGTCTAGCTTCCTTCCTTGAGCATCCTGCAAATAATAGGCCTCTGATGCCAATTTCTTGATAACTTTGTATGGTCCGTCCCATTGAGGCGCCAACTTTGTCACTTCCCCTAAGGGTTTCACCTGCTTCCAGATTAGGTCTCCTTCTCCGAAGAATCGAGGGATCACCCTTCTATTATAGTTTTGTCTCATCCTCTGTCTATAGGCTTCCAACCTGGCAGTTGTTTGTTCACGAATTTCGCTGATGAAATCTAGTTCGGCCAACCGCCGCTCTGTGTTCCCTTCGTCATACATCATTCTTCTGACGGATGGTATCCCGACCTCCAGAGGTACCACTGCTTCATTGCCATATACTAAATGGAAAGGTGTCAGACCTGTACTTTCTCGGGGTGTCGTACGATAAGCCCACAAAATGCTCGGCAGCTCGTCCACCCAATTGCCTCCCGTGTGATCCAGCTTGACTTTGAGCCCTCGCACTATTTCTCAATTGACTACTTCTGTCTGACCATTGCTTTGAGGATGAGCCACCGAAGTAAAGGCCTGAGCTATGCCGAACCCCTTGCACCAATCTTGTATCTTGCGTCCTTGAAATTGTCTGCCATTGTCCGACACTAACTTATGAGGCAAGCCGAATCTGCAAAAGATATTCTTCCACAAGAACTGGATCACCGCATCTTCAGTAATTCTGGCCAGAGCTTCCGCCTCTACCCACTTGGAGAAGTAATCTACTGTTACCAACAAAAAGCGTCTTTGCCCTGTAGCCATCGGTAAAGGTCCTACAATATCCATACCCCATTGGTCAAATGGACAAGACACGATAGAAGTTCTCAGCAGCTCTGTGGGTCGGTGCGTCAAGTTCTGATACTTCTGGCATGACAAACAAGTATTCACCAGCTTCTGTGCATCCTTTTGCAGGGTAGGCCAGAAATATCCGGCCAATAGCACTTTCCGAGCCAGCGTTCTTCCGCCTGCATGATTGCCACAGCACCCCAAATGTATCTCCCGCAAGGCCTGATCTACTTCTTCCATATTCAAGCACTTGAGCAGAGGTCTGGAGAAAGACCTTTTGTACAGTTGATCTCCAATCATAACATAAGCATGAGCCTGTCTCCTGAGCATATGCGCTTCCTCTAAGTTGGTTGGTACAATTCCTTGCTGGAGGAAATTTATTATGGGCGCCCTCCAATCAATTACTCCTCCCAGGTTATTTTGTAGATCTATCTGAGCTATAAGGAAGGTCTGTGCTATAGATCTGTCAAGTACCCAAGTGGTCAGGGAGCTGGCCATTTTAGCTAATTCATCCGCTCTTTCATTTTTAGCCCTGGGAATCTTAGTGACTGTGACTTCTTTAAAATCTTTCCTCATCTTCTCATAGGCTTCCTTGTAAACTTGCATCTTTTCGTTGTTTACCTCAAAATGTCCGGTCACCTGTTGAGTTACTAGCTGTGAATCTGAATATATCACGACTCGGCTTGCCCCCACATGCCGAGTTGCTTGCAGACCTGCTAATAGGGCTTCATATTCTGCCTCATTGTTGGTAGCTCTGAAATTTAGTCGTACAGCCAGCTGCATAATGTCTCCCTGCGGAGATATTAGAAGTGCGCCTACACCACTTCCATGATGGGTAGCCGACCCGTCTACATAAACTTTCCAAACCTCCTCCGAATCTGCTTGATAAACCTCTGTTAAGAAATCCGCCAGAGCCTGTGCTTTGATCGCGGTTTAGGGATGATACTGTATATCATATTCCCCTAGCTCAGTTGCCCATTTGATAAGCCGACCTGCTACTTCCACCTTGGTGAGAGCTTGACCCATTGTACTGTTTGTCAGGACGATAATAGGATGCGCCAAAAAATACGGTCGGAGGCGCCGAGCCATGAGAACAAGTCCGTAAACCAACTTCTCCAGGGCTATGTACCGAGACTCAGCCCCCTTCAATAGATGACTGAAAAAATACACTGACCGTTGTACATTGTCCTGCTCTTTAACTAGCACGGCCCCCACGACCTCGGGAGTGGCTGACAAATAGACCCAAAGGGGTTCTCCAACAACAGGTTTGAACAGCGATGGTAAAGATTCCAGGTATTGCTTTAGCTCTTCGAAGGCCTGTGTGTACTCTTCCGTCCACTGAAACTTACCTGCTTTCCTGAGCTCTTTGAAGAAGGGCGCGACTCGATCTGCAGATCTGGAGATGAATCTGGACAGCGCCGTTATCCTGCCTACTAACTTCTGCGTTTTCTTCAGATTCTGAGGGATCTGCATGTTTCAGAGTGCTTGAACCTTCTCAGGATTGGCTTCTATCCCTCGTTCAGTCACCAGATATCCCAGAAACTTCCCTCCTTTGGCCCCGAACATACATTTCAGAGGATTAAGCTTTACACCATATTGTCTCAGAGTCCCACAGGTCTCTTCTACATCTCTTATTAGATTGGACGCCAGGGGGGACTTGATTAAGATGTCATCAACATAGACTTCAACGTTCCGCCCGATCTGACTCCGAAAGATTTTGTCCATTATCCTTTGGTAGGTGGCCCCAGCATTCCTAAGGCCAAATGACATGACCGTATAGCAGAAAGTACCATCAGCCGTTATGAAGCTAACCTTCTCCTGATCTTCCTAGCTAAGGGTATCTGATGATATCCTTGATAAGCGTCCATCATGCATATCCTCTCACAGCCAGTAGTTGAATCCACCATCTGATCGATCCGCGGGAGAGGATAACAGTCTTTGGGGGTGGCTTTATTGAGGTCGCGGAAGTCTATGCACACCCTCCACTTATTGTTAGGCTTCTTTACTAATACAACGTTAGAAAGCCAGGACGGGAATTGCACCTCCCGAATATGTCCCGCCTTCTCGAGCTGATCCACTTCAGCTCGGATAATTTTATTCTGGTCGGCAGAGAAATTTCTCTTCTTCTGCTTGACTGGCTTGGCTTCAGGTATTAAATGCAGCTTGTGCTCAGCTATCTCTGGTTTGACTCCAGGCAGTTCTTCCGGGGACCAAGCAAAAACGTCCCTATTACGGATTAGACACTGTATCAGCTTCGACTTAAGCTCTGGTGGTAAGTCACTAGCAATGCGAGTGATGCTCTCTGCTCTGTCAGTATGCAACTGAATCTCTTCCCAAGGGATGGGCTCCTCGGCAATAGGCAGAGGCTCCTCTTGGATAGCGTGCACACCACCATCCCGAGTCCTCCTGCTCTTGCGTGCCTCCACCCGGACCATATCAATGTAGCAACTACGAGACACCTTCTGCTCTCCCTTGACTTCTCCGACCCGCTCGCCGACCGGGAACTTAATCTTCTGGTGAAAAGTGGAAACAGCAGCCCTGAACTCATGCAGAGCTGGCCTTCCCAGGATGACATTGTAAGAGGAAGGAGAATCTACCACTATAAAGGTGCTCCTCCTGGTGCGCACCAGTGGCTCAGTGCCCATGGATATGGCCAGCTTAATCTGACCCATGAGCTTGACTTCGTTACCTGTGAATCCGTATAAAGAAGTGGTTATGGGTTGGAGCTCAGCGGCATCAATCTGCATCTCCTCGAATGTATCTCTAAACAAAATATTGACCGAGCTCCCAGTATCCACAAAGACCCGAGCCACTCGGCTGTTAGCAATAACGGCCTTGATTATGAGAGCATCGTCATGGGGTAGTTCCAGACCCTCCAAATCTTGTGGCCCAAAGCTAATAACAGGGCCAGACGCCTGCTCGTGGCTGCACCCCACAACTCCCACATATAACTGCCGATCGTGTGACTTACGGGCTCGACCTGAGTTCCCGTCAGTGGGCCCTCCCGAAATCATGCCGATCTCTCGTACAGCAGCGTTACCCCGGTTTTCCAGCTCCCCGACATCTCTTCGGTCTTCCACGGGACCAGCTTGCTCAGAAGGATCGGCGAGGTCGGACCGGGTCTGATGAGCATGTCCGGCTGCGGCCCGTTCTTCCTCCATTCTCTGTATTTGGGGGGCTAGCTCCGGGGGAGGCAAGCCCTGCTCTGCAGCTCGCCTGGAATCACTGGCGAATTGGAAGCAGTTACTGAGATCATGCGTCTTGGACCGATGATATGTGCAATATGGTACTCCCCTTGGTCCAGGTTTGGGCGCGTGTATGGCAGCAACTCGCGGAGCTGGTCTGACTCCCTGAGCGGGCTGAGGGGCAGGCCTGGGTTGAACGCGCTGCAGAGGCTGAGCTGGCTGTGGTGCTCTCCTTTCAGGTCGGTTGTCAGGAGCCACTGTCTTTTCGGCCTTCCTCCTAGCTGCCTGAGCTTCCTCCACTTTGATGTAGCAAGAAGCTTTCTCCACCATATCATCAAAACTCCGGGCGGGGTTTTTGATGAGGTCTCTGAAGAATTCTCCTTCCAGCAATCCGTGGGAGAAGGCGCTCATCAGTATTTCTGAGGTGGAGGAGGGGACGTCATTGGTCACCTGACTGAACCGATTGATATAGCTTCGCAGAGGCTCGGTCGGACCCTGTTTAAGAGCGAAAAGACAGTGGTCGGTTTTTTGATACTTACGACTGCTGGCGAAACGACGTAAGAAGGCCGTTTTGAAATCCAAGAAGCGATTGATGGACTCTGGGGATAATCCATCGAACCACTTCTGCGCCGAACCCGACAGGGCATGTAGGAATACTCGGCATTTGACGGCATAACTGTATTAATACAACATAGCCGCGTTCTTGAACTTTTGCAGATGCTCTTCCGGATCTTTGCTTCCATCGTATTCTCCGATGTTCGGGGCTCGATAACCCCTTGGTAGGTTTTCCCTCAAGATCTGAGCCGAGAAGGGTACCTTGTCATCCGGATCTTCGGGAAGATCTTTGGCAGAGATTATAGCTTTTCCCTTTCCTGAATCCCGGGATGGATGTAGAGAGCTTTCCGCCACCGACGCCTGCGGCTCTTCTTTCTTCAGACTATGCTCATGAGGTCTAGGTTGATGATAGTTGCAGCGAGGCTCTCGGAATGAAGTACGAGGGAGTTCTTCTGGCTACTTCCTCTTTGTGCCCCTGTCGGAGACAGGAGCTAGTTCTTTGGACGCTTCAGGCGCTAGGCGAGGTCGTGAAACTGTTCCTTGTTTTTCAGAGGCGGCTCGCTTTTTGACCTCCTTGAAGAGCTCGTACTCCCCCACAGTCATGGTGACATTAATCCTCCTGCTGGAACTTCGACCAGAGTCCTCCATCTTCACGCTTCGGATCAGGCTGTTGTGTTTCCCATAGACGGCGTCAAATTTGATCCTGTCCGAAAGTTGAGTCGGACGGAGGCTGGTCGCGACGGCCCGGTTGCTGACGGAAAGTCGTGGGTGATCCGGGCTGCCACGAGCGGCTGACGATGCTGCAAGCCCCTGCACACACTCAGACGATCTCCCCCCCCTCACGTTAGAGACCAAAACCCAGGGAAAAAGTCCCCGGGTCAGGCCCTCCGACGCTCAAGTCAGGTACTTTTTCCCCAGAAAACGCAAAGAGAAGCCAAAAACGACTGAAAGTGGAAAGTTGTGGAAAAAAGTGACGAGAGATCGTACCCGCATACGAAGAATCCTCCCCTTTTTATGCACCCGCCTCCTTCTAGAACCTGCAACTATGTCAGAAAACGTTAGACGCGGGGCTTTGTCGTGTAGTCCTGGACACCTATCGTGCTGCTATTGGTTGTGAAAGCATCTTCTTGTTTAGGAACCTCCGCCTTTACACATGAGTTTTGTCTTGTAATGAAGGACATCTGTCAGGCTGCCATTGGTTATGAGGACATCTTTTCATTTAGAAACCTCCACCCTCGCACATATCGCTGGTATGTAATGATTACCCCTTGACGGGCAATTGTGATTCTCCGACTTCCGCACGGCTTAATTCGTCCGATCTATTGTGGCCTGCATCTGCCTCGCATCCTCCGATCAGATCCAGCCTCTAAGCGTCACTTGCCAGTCAAGCTGACTCTGAACAGCTCTGTCGATCTCGGTCTGTACCCTGTATCTTGTATACCCTGGCCCTCGACTGTAGGCCTGTAGATCGAGCTGCCTTTAAACAGCTCTGCTGATCCCGACCTATACCCTGCACTTTGTATTTCCTTGGCCCTCGACCGTAGGCCTGTAGATCGAGCTGCCTTTAAACAGCTCTGCCGATCCCGACCTATACCCTGCACTTTGTATTTCCTGACCCTCGACCGTAGGCCTGTAGGTCGAGCTGCCTTCAAATAGCTCTACCGATCCCGACCTGTACCTTGCACTTTGTATTTCCTGGCCCTTGACCGTAGGCCTGTAGATCGAGCTGTCTCTACACAGCTCTGCCGATCCCGACCTGTGATTTGTGACTTGTACTTCCGGGCCTTCGAATCGCAGGCCTGTAGATTGAGTTGTCCCTACACAGCTCTGCCGATCCCGACCTGTACCTTGCACTTTGTATTTCCTGGCCCTCGACCGTAGGCCTGTAGATCGAGCTATCTCTACACAGCTCTGCCGATCCCGACCTGTGATTTGTGACTTGTACTTCCGGGCCTTCGAATCGTAGGCCTGTAGATCGAGCTGTCCCTACACAGCTCTGCCGATCCCGACCTGTACCTTGCACTTTGTATTTCCTGGCCCTCGACCGTAGGCCTGTAGATCGAGCTGTCTCTACACAGCTCTGCCGATCCTGACCTGTACCTTGCACTTTGTATTTCCTGGCCCTCGACCGTAGGCCTGTAGATCGAGCTGTCTCTACACATCTCTGCCGATCCCGACCTGTGATTTGTGACTTGTACTTCCGGGCCTTCGAATCGCAGGCCTGGAGATCGAGCTGTCCCTACACAGCTCTGCCGATCCCGACCTGTACCTTGCACTTTGTATTTCCTGGCTCTCGACCGTAGGCCTGTAGATCGAGCTGTCTCTACACAGCTCTGCCGATCCTGACTTGTGATTTGTGACTTGTACTTCCGGGCCTTCGAATCGCAGGCCTGTAGATCAAGCTGTCCCTACACAGCTCTGCTGATCCCGACCTATACCCTGTGTTCCGCCTGTCGTCTTCCTTTGTCTTTCAACTACTTTGCCCCCTTAATCGACAAGTCTGCCTGACCTCTAACTACCCCATATGCTTGACTTTGACTGCCTAGTCATATTGACTATTGACTGCTAAGTCACCTTGACTATTGACTGTCACATCATCTTGACTTTTGACCGCCATATGACCTTGACCCTTCTCACCCTTTCCTTTTGAGCCCCTCCATTACCAGCCGTATCACTAAGCTTGTCCGATTGAACAGATCACTTCCTTTCTCATCTAATTGGGTGACAGAGCTCCCTCTTCTTTTTGACATAAAGAATGCCCGAGCTCAATATGCCCCCAACATCCTTACTCTTTTAGACAACCATCTTCTCTCTCATTTTGAGCTTTCACCTTTTAAATCCAACGACCCAGACTTTAGCAAAAAGTTATACATGGATTCCAGGCACCTGACGTAGCTGACCCCATGCCCATGTGTAGAGAGATAAATTAAGAAATCAAGCCGACCACTATATGAGAGGGTAATTTCTCCGCCAATCCATTTCAAGGATGGATCAACACGGAGGAGGTAAATCATGGATAACTACTAGCTTTTGAAATAGTAACATTTACCTCGACTTTGTCGAAATTTGAATCTCAGATCTCATGGTGACATCATCTCATGCGCTGACCATTAGATCATCCCAAAAATACTGAATCCAACCACCCAGAATTCATAGGCGCTTGTCACTCTGCTTGGAAAACAAAATAATAGAATTATATTACCCTTCATATCAATGAGCATGTCCCCTTGGGATGGACTAGTGGCTAGTGCATAGGGTGTTGCCACAATGAGGTCTGGGGGTCAAATCCTGCTAGTAGCCAGATTCCTGCACTCCCTTATGCACTAGTCATTGTCTGGGCTAGTAACCCCCATGATTTACCTCCTCCGTGTTAGCCTAGGGACGGGTTGACGGAGGTGCTGGGGTGAGCGAATCACCTTTTGCCATAATGACTAGAATCATTTGTAAATTCAATTTCATTCAAATACAAAATGACACTCCATTTTTATGTCAAATAACTCTGTACAAATTGAGTGAATGAAGTTCAAATTTTACATAATCTCAACAAACAAAGTTCGGAAATGCCATTGTCGGAAACCAATTGGAGGGTTTACATAATTTTATACTTGCGTAGTTGTATTTGTGATAGATGAATGATAAACTAAAATCAAAATAACAAAAAGAAAATGATGGAAGGAGAGGAGAGATCAATTGGAGGATGAAATGGAGCTAGAGAGGAGAAAAAATGACAACAACTTTGAATATATATATATATATATATATATACACACACACACGGTCATAAACGGTGAATCAAACTATAATGGACCATTTAAAATTGTGAATGGATAATCACCTTTGAAAATTAAGGTTTGAGATTTGATGAATCGATCATTTTGAACCACGATTGAGTAAATAATGTCAATCTTGTATGAAGGTGAAATCCACTACTTGACATTCATTGTTCATGGGCTATAGTGCAACGGTAGAAGTCCCCAGGGCGTAGCGCAGACGATGGACACATGATATCTCTGGCGTAATGGCCAGGGGTCGATTCTCAGGAACTGACGACCTGGGGTTTATCCCGTCATGTGCCTATGGCCTGTGTACCTGCATGAACCTCCCTCCATATCCGTGGGGCCGACACTAGGGGGGCCGCTAAGGTAGCGCATCTACCTTTTATAGTGCAACGGTAGAATATTCAGATTATCATTCAGATATTCACAGTTCGAATCCCAGTTATGACGAATTTATAGAAATATTTTCCTCCAAATAACATACGCAACTAAAGGATGCTAGGCTCCTGGGCTGCCCACTATGAGCTTCTTGATTATTTACTCTGATGGTTGATGGAAACATTTCGATAGGATTAGACCGATCACCCAAACTTAATGTTATCCATTAATATTTTTTTTAATGACGGTCCCACGTCATTACGAGGAAGTAAATCTAAGAGATTAAGACTATTAAAATTCAACTCTTTCTTAATTTTACAAATCTATACTGCACAAGAATAAATAATTGCCAGAAACTTGGGATAGAAGACATTACCTTTTGATTAAGATAAATTGGAAGCGTAAGATATATACCCACATAAACTTTTACCTTTTGGTTAGATAGGATGAGCGAAGATTCATTAATGAAAGAGGAAGACAAGGAAAGGAAAAAGAAGTAAAGTATATATATTCTCTTTATATGGGAGGGAGGGAAAGTTCATTAACGTAACATGTGTTATCGTGTTTGAGAAGAAAGTGAGGGTAATGAAGGTTAAATATATAAAGTTATAAAATTATCCTCCCTTTTATTAAAAACATGTGCGTTCAAAAACTCAGTGCATCTTGCATACATTTATTGGTTAAGACTTACACATTCAAGTAATTATAGCTCATTTGTTAAAGTTGTTAGGGTCGTTTGGTGCTAGAGGAGGGGTGAATAGCTAGTCGCGATTTGGTTGCTTACTCCGTGATGATGCTTTGCAGTGGATAGTCTTCACAACAAGCTCACAATGCTAACAATAGGATTTACTTGGTATTCACCTCAAGAAGAGATGATTAATCCAAGGATCCACACACACAAGCACTCTCCACTAAGAAAATACTTCTTCTCGGTAATTACCAAAGGTGGAGAAACCTCGTACAACAACCACACATACAACACTCAACACAATAAGAAAAATACAATGAATACAAGTGTAAAACCCTTTCTTCTTGCTTACTTGTTACTTGTTGTTGTCTCTTGAACCTTGGGAGTGCATTAGCAGTTGTCCCCAAGAACCTCCAAGAACTGACTGTGAGTGTCGAGGAAGAGCGTGTGAAGATCGGGAGAAGTGTTGCTGAGAAAAATGCTTGCCAACGACTATATACCTCGTGCTTTTAGGGCTCCCAATCGATTGGACATGCTCTCAATCGATTGCCACGTCAAATCTGCACCATCCCAGCTGTCCATCGTTCACTTCTCGTGCAATAATCGAATCCCAATCGATCCGTTGATCAATTGGGGAGGCTTGAATCGATCGGTCGATCGATTTAGAGCGTCTCTGTGCTCTCTGGAACTGGCCTGAATCGATCGACCAATCGATTCAGGCTTTCTCGCGATCGCGCGAGAAAAACCAACCCCCAATCGATCGGCTGATCGATTGGAGGTGCCCAATCAATCGACTAATCGATTAGGAAGTGTTATGTGCCTATGACAAAGGATCCCAATCGATTGATTGGGCCACTGCTTGTCCCAGCACAGTGCCAATCGTTCAATCGATCGGTTGAACCACTGTTCAATCGATCGGTTGAACCATTGTTTAATCGATCAGTTGAACCACTGTTCAATCGATCGGTTGATCAATTGGTCTTCACTTGGCTTGCTTAAACCATGTCTAGGGTCCCCAAATCCAACATCCGGTCAACCGTGATCTATTGAAACCTCATGCCTAGCATCCGATCAACCTTGACCTGCTAGGACTCCTTCACCAAGTGTCCGGTCAATCCCTTTGACCCACTTGGACTTTTCTCCTCGTGCTAAGTGTCCAGTCAACCTTGACTCACTTGGACTTACCGTTTCGTGCCAAGTGTTCAGTCCTCTATAACCCACTTGGACTTCTACCAGATGTCCGGTCACCCTTGACTCATTTAGATTTCCTCGTGCTAAGTATCCGGTCAATCCTTTGCCCTACTTGGACTTCCCAACACAAGGTGTCCGGTCAACCTTGACCCACATGGATTTCCACGTGCCAAGTATCTGGTCAATCCTTTGACCTACTTGGATTTCCCAACACCAAGTGTCTGACCAACCTTGACCCATCTGGATATCCTCGTGCCTGGCTTCACTCACCAGGACTTTCACCTACCTTCACTCACTGGGATTTTTTTCTGCATGGCTTCACTTACCAGGACTTTCACCCTGCCCCGCTTCACTCATCGGGATTTTCACTTGGCTTTACTCATCAGAACTTTCATATTGTCCGACTTCACTCACTGAGACTTTCACCTGGCTTCACTTACCAGGACTTTCACACTGCCCCGCTTCACTCACCGAGACTTTCACCTGGCTTCACTCACCAGGACTTCCAACTGCCTAACCTCCAGTTAGGACTTTCCCAGTTAAGTATCTGGTCAGCTTTGACATACTTGACTCTTCTTCACACCAATCTGGTCAAACCTTGACCAGAGGGAAATTGTACCAATAATCTTCCCAATCGGGCGATTGCACCTGCAATTTCCATGTATTGTCAAACATTGAAACCCAACCCTCAAGACTCAGGCTTGAGCCAACTCAAGCTTAGTCAACCTGGTCAATCTTAACCCAGGGGATATTGCATCAATAAAAGTCGACATCGGTATTGGCATCGACATCGATTTCGAAATCAGTGTCGGCGTCGAAGTCGGCATCGACGTCGAAGTTGGCATCAGTGTCGAAGTCGGTGTCGGCATCGAAGTCGGTATCAGCGTCGAAGTCGACATCTGCGTTGAAGTTGGTGTCGATATCAACGGAATGCGAGCGTTGGACGGTGCGAGTCGGGTGATGTGAGTGTTTTTCGTCGTGACGCAAAGAATACCTAAAACAATAATTTTTAGAATTAATATAATAAAATAAGGATAGAATTGAAACATAATTTTTTTTAATTCCCCTTACTTTTTATAGGGTATAAGAAATTTTTTCATTTCATGAATAAGAAAGATTAAAATTTATTCTTCCTTACCTTTTCTTTCCCTAACTCACTTCCTCCCAAATAATAAAATTTCAAATTTTCTTTTCCTTTATTTACCCTTCATTCCTTTTCCCTCCCCTCCTCCCAAAGTTAAATATTCATTTCTACTTAACATTTCAAACTTAATCATCTTATTTATTCTTTTAAATATTTTTGCATTACCGCACCACACACCCCTCTGGGTTTGACATTTTTATAAATATAAAGAAAGACACCAGTTATATAAAAGTCAACTCGATTCAGTTGGGCACTCTGCAGTTGGTGCGTATCTCTCCGTTGCTCCCGGTCAGCACGCCGATGCTGCCCATCCTCACCATCGCCAGCGCAAATCTACTCGTGAAGACGGCCGAGTTGCGCGCGAACAGGTTCACCTGCGCAGCCGCCGCCGGCGTCGACACCAGCGTCTGGTCCGACGTGAACAGCCCCCTGTGCCTCAAGATGCCCTGGTAGTAGCTGTTGTCGAACCCGAGCTCGCTCGGCGGGTCCATCGGCACCTCGGTGTCGCTCCCCGCCGTCGGGCATTGTTGTTTCAGCTGAGCCGCGTACGCCGCGTCCAGCGTCGGGTCGACTCCCGAGCTGCTGCTGGAGTTATACAGCCTGCTGGCGAAGGCAGAGCAGTGAGCGATGCCAATGGTGTGTGCTCCTGACCAATTGAACATATATAAAATTAACTCAAACAATATGATATTAATTCGTCAAATTATACAATTATTAGTGACTAATTCAATACCTGAGAGGGTGATCATGTCGGATTGGGTCAACCCTTTCCTGGCGAAGATTTGAGTGAGTTGAACGAGTCGGAGATCGGGACCAGGGAGCTCCGACGTGTCGCTTGCCAACGAAATCCTCCCGTCCCTTCTTCCACCAGGAACATCATAGAAACCTCCTCCATACTGCAATCGCACATTACATTAATCCTTTACTCTCCAAAATATATGTATATACATTTAAACATCAAGAGATTGATCGAGAATGTCGTGTATATATACTTACGTGTATATACATATAGCAAATGCATGCTTTAATTATGTATATATATACTTACGTGTGCAACGCTGTCTCGGGCAATGAAAGCGAGAATGTCGGCGCAGGAGATAACGCCGGGGCAGGCAGCTTCCAGCTTGGCCTTTGCTTTATCGACGACTTGGAACGCTTCTTCCTCGATGGTTTGGTTGATCTCCGCGTCCTTCTCCGCCGTGTTCCCGTTCGCCGAAGCTATGAGAACCGATCCATCACACCCCTGCTCCATCAATTGAATACGATCAGAAACTTAAGTATAACATTAATTCAGACAGGGCAACGAAGCTTCGATCGATATATATACTGACTCTGACAAAGCAGTCGTGGAAATGCATCCGGAGAAGGTCGGCGCCGATGTCGTCAGTCTTCTGGACAGCGTCATTGAAGGTTTGCCTGATGAGGGTTTCGGCGGTAGGGCAGGTTTGGGAGTAGAAGCCCACTCTGAGCTGATCTGCTACTGCATCGCTCATCAGGCAGAGGGCCATGCAGGAATAAACAACTATGGACGCTAACACCGCCATTGTTGCTTCTCTAAGCTTGTTCGATATTGGATTAATGGTTGGCAAGGTGGAAGGAATGGAGCCCCTAGTTATAGGAATCGTGGTGTGCACTGACTAGCTTTGCGCCAGCCCTCCATTGAAAGGTATAGAAATTAAGGTGGCGATGGGTGATGGACAACTGCCAGCTACATAGCATCGACTCATGGCTTGTTTCCGGACACAGCTCTTCGAGACACTTAATTTGCTAGTGGAATACTTCGTTCTAGAGGAATTGGAATTTAGATTTTCGTTTCTTTACTAGATCTAAAATTAATAGAATGATAATGAATTTAGTTTTGTCGGATTGTATCTTTATTCTCGTCTCGTGGATTGTTCATGCCTATTGTCCATTCTCTTGACTAATTAAAATGATCACTAACTAGTCAAAGACGGTAGCTAGGCTAGCTCAATCTTACTAGGCTGAAGCTGAAAGGCAAACGATTTGACGAATTAAATCGGTCATAAACGTCGGCTCTAGAATTTAATAATATTTATATTATAATTGTATAGTATTTATAAAAAATTTATTTAAAACTACTTATAATTAAACATAATTACTCTCTTAAAACTTATGTAAACAACCCTTCTTCCATGCATGTTTGGATAGTTTATTATTATTAAGCATGTCATGATAGCAACTTACAACTTAATCTCATAATTGGCTTTCTAGAATTTTCTTGACGAATGACATTTAACTTTTTTTTTGTTGAGACTGTTAGATAACAACGAATGACAAATAATAGTTTTCATGATCAACATTAATTTCTGTCTATCTGGACGCCATATATCCTCGCGGTGACTGTCAATACTGTTAGTTAGGTTAATTATAAAAATATTTTTGCTTAGATAAGCTATTGATAGTGATCATATGTAATAAAAAAATATATTATAAATTTTAAGTTAGTGACACTACCTTTAAATAAATTATCAGACAATAACTTTAAAATATAACTATTATTATTTTGAGCGATTCGACCTTAATTGCAAGTTTTCTTATGTGTTTGGCCATGTACACTGTTGAACTGTCTCCCCGTTATCATTGGAGTTCTGTTGCGTGATTTCAGAGATACATTTCATCTTTATTATATTTTCCTACCTTTTTTTTCCATGGATTGCATTGACTAGGATCATGCTCAAGATGTGTATTACGTGGAAATTATTGTCTCGTTAGACATTGATGAGGAAGTTTTCTATCGTGATGCAGTTTGATCTGCGCCAATTAACATGTGTAAGGGCGTATGGAGTGAGCATCTTCAATGTTTAAATCATCACAGGTATTATGGAAGATTAAAAATAACAATTGTTCCTATTTGAAACTGTCGATGGATGTGCCATCGGTGAGGTAGCTTATGTGTTGACTGAATCGTCAGATTTCAAGGAAGAGCCTAGATCGGAGGAGGGACCCAAATGTGGAAGAAAGTCTCCGATCAACAATGCCTACAAGGTTGTAGAAAAAGAGTAGGGAAACAGAGCATTATAAGAGAGGTCGGGAGGTGTCCCGGCTCAATCACTCCCATGCTTAAGTCAATCTCCGATGGAGGAGAAATGAAGAAGACGAATAGTGATGAAAGTAGAGCCATATGTGCTCGTATGCTTTAGCGTAACTTGGCCCACTGATATGGATTCCTATTATAATACTACTAAACTGATATTCTCTCCTCATTAATTAGGTGTCATATCACGACGTGGATACTGTCCCATCATTATATCTCTATCGCATTTGTATAATTATACTACTCCATGAGCTCTGACAATCCACGTGTTGTACCATTTATGGCGTCAGCCCATGAGATAGAGATCTATTGGACCTAAGGGCCCGACCCATTAAGCAAAAGGAGATCAGAGTGGGAAGATTAAACTAAAGAAGCCAAGGAAAGGGGAGCGGAGCCTTTATAGTCTAATAGGCAGGGCCGAATGGGGTTGAGCAGGGATTGACCTTTGAAGGACATTATTAATGTTTGTTCATCTGAGAGAGTCAAGGGAGCTTAATTGACTGAGCGGGGCATATTTCCGAGAGAGTTGAGTCCCTAGAGTTGGATAAACTAACTCGAGGAATGGGGGAGTTGAGCTAACTAAGTGGAGCAAGTTATCGGATGAGATGAGCCCCTAGAGTTGGGTGAATCGACTGGAGGAATCAGGGAGTTGAGTTGACTGAGTGGAGAATATAGTTAAGGGAGTTGAGCTCCTGGAGTTGGGCGAACCAACTGAAGGAATCAGTGAGTTGAGCTTACTGATCGGAGCAGATTGTCATGGGAACTGAGCTCTTGGTGTCGGGAGAACCGACTAGAGGAATCGAGGAGTTGAGTTAACTAAGCAAAGCAAGTTGTTGGGGGAGCTGAGCCCTTGAAGTAGAGTGAACCAACTGGAGGAATTGGAGAGTTGACCTAACTGAGCGAAGTAGAGGTTGTCGGGGGAGATGAACCCTTGGAGTTGGACGAACCGACCACAAGAATCAGGGAGTTAAGCTCACTGAGCAGAGCAAGTTGTTGAGGGAGTTGAGCCCTAGAGTCGGGTGAACTGACTAGAGGAATCGGAGAGTTAAGCTTGTTGGTTGCTACTCGGAATATCGTACGGTTCCCCTGTACAAAAATTTTGTACAAGTCCCGAACCATTTCTAACAACCTATTGTGTTCTTTAGAAATTAAATTTGGAATCGCAAACAGAACTTAACATTATTGATTCCAAATTCAACTTATCTGTTCTTAGAGGTTTAGACTTGGATCGCAAACGATGCTTAACATTATTAATCCAAATCCACTCATGTTACAAATTTGATTAAATATTTATTTCAGAGATCGACTTTCAGGTTAAACATGGCGAGACACTAGACCTTCTTGAGTATGGGATTATCTACCACTTCCTAGACAAAGCCTTTCAACGAAATTCAATATTTAGGGGGCGTTTGGTTCTCTCCTAGGAATCGAAATGGGAATGAGTATCATAGTATTATGGAATGGGAATGAGTATGAGCTTGGGTATCATTCTTAAAAATAATATTTGGTTAGTTAAATATTTTTAATCGGAATGAACCTAAATTTCCTTTTTTGCCCTTATAGGAAAATAAGACAAAAAAATAGATGAGAGAGAAAGTTGAATGTGAGAGAAACATATGATGAGAGAAAATGATGAGAAAGAAAGTGTGATGAGAGAGAAAGTGTGTTGGAAAAAAATAAAGAGAGAGAAAGTATGATGAGAGAAAATGAGGAGAGAGTCCATGATAGGAGAGATTGAGAAGTGAAATAGTATGATAAGAGAGAAAGAGTGATGGGAAAAAATGAAGAGAAAGAAAATATTATGAGAGAAAATGAAAAGGTGAGGAGAGAGAAAGTGCGATGAGAGAGAAAGAGTGATGGAAAAAATGAAGAGAGAGAAAGTATGATGAGGAATTGAGGAGAGAGAAAGTATGCTGAGAAAAAAGAAGAGAGAGAAAGTATTATGAGAGAAAATGAAAAAGTGAGGAGAGAGGAAGTATGATGAGAGAGAAAGAGTGATGGAAAAAATGAAAAGGGAGAAAGTATGATGAGAAACTGAGGAGAGAGAAAGTATCGTGAGAGAAAATAAAAAAGTGAGGAGAGAGAAAGTATGATGAGAGAGAACGTATTGTGAGAGAAAATGAAAAGGTGAGGAGAGAGAAAGTATGATGAAAGAGCAAGTGGGTTGAGAGAGAAAGAGTGATGGGAAAAAATGAAGAGAGAGAAAGTGTGATGAGAGAAAATGAGAGACTGAGAGAGAAAAAGTATGATGAGAGAGAAAGTATGATTAGAGAAAATAAAAAGAGAGTGTGATGAGAGAAAATGAAGAGAGAGAAAGTATGATGAGAGAAAATGAGGAAAGAGTAGGCTAAGAGATATTGAGGAGAGAGAAAGTACAATGAGAGAGAAAGTATGATGAAAAAATAAGGAGAAAGTGTAATGGAAGAGAATGAAGAAAGAAAAAATGAGGAGAGAGAATGTATGATGGAAGAGAATATAGAGAGAAAATAGTAGAGAATGTGTGATGAGAGAGAATGAGAAGAGAAAAAGTATGTTGAGAGAGAAAATGTGATGATAAAATAAGGAGAGAAAAAATATGATGAGAGAGAACAAAGAGAGAGAGTGTGAAATAAAAAAAAATTGAACAAATATACTAAGGGTATTTTTGTCTAAAACTTAATTCACATTCCTATTCCATCAAAACCCAAGGGAGGGGATGAGTTTCATCCATATCCAAATTTTTGGGTTTCATTCCAAAATCTTGATTCCATTCCCATCAACCAAACACAAAGTTTGGGAATGAATTCATTCTCTCATTCTCAAACCCATAAACCAAACGTCACCTTAATATCCTTATAGTAACCTTAGGTTTAACCATTAAGAACAATCGAATCACAAGATCGAAAAACAAAAGAAACACAAAATCGAATCATAAATCCGAAACCTATAATCGTTAGCTTCTTGTGTTTAGTATTTCAAAATTCATACAAAAGATGAACTAGTTATGATGCGGAAACAAAACTAGTTATACCTTTTGTAGATTATAGACCTCACGATCTTTTGTCGTATTCCTCTTCTTATCTCGGACGTCGTGTGGGCGATGATCTACCGAGATGAGAACCCACCCAAGCCTTTCTTCTTCTCCTTGCAAGTTTCGGCCACTAACAATCTCCTAGAGATGAAGAACTTCGGCCACCAACCAAACTCCAAGGGATGCTAAGAAACAATGACTCTTATCTCTCCTTCTTCTCCAAGCAAAATCCGGCCACCAAAAATCTCCTAGAGACTAGATGTCGCCGGCCACCAAAGAAGAAGAGAAGAGGAAGGGCAATGGAAGAGGGCCGACCACACCAAGGAAGAGGGTAAGGTGAGGCACCTCTACCCTCTCTTTTATATTCCTTGGTCTTGGCAAATATGAAAAGTTTTAAACATAATTAAAACTTCCTTATTTTCCTTGCCAATGGCTAATAAGGAAAATTTAATTAAAATTTCCTTTTAACCCATCTTGTGGCTGACCCCTACAAGTCTTCCAAATAAGGAAAGTTTTAAACACAAAATTAAAACTTCCTAATTTGTTTCCAGAATTTTTTTAAAATAAAAATTTCTCTTTAAAAATTCCCTTCATGGTTGGTTATAAAAGAAAACTTTTATAAATTCAAATCTCTCTTTTTAAAACATGTGGATGATTAAAAAAAAGAAAGTTTTCTCCAAAATTAAAATATTCATTTTAATTACAAA
Source organism: Zingiber officinale (assembly GCF_018446385.1). NCBI lineage: Eukaryota > Viridiplantae > Streptophyta > Magnoliopsida > Zingiberales > Zingiberaceae > Zingiber > Zingiber officinale. The sequence continues at coordinate 129,283,360 of NC_055992.1, forward strand.
TATGGAAAGATATCAAACATTTCTCTTAATCCTTTGTAGAAACTATAAAAGGAAAGATTTAATTTAAAACTCTCTTTTAAAATCATTGCTTCCACATAAGGAAAGATTTTAAAATAAACTCCCTTTTATTTTTATTGTGGCCGACCACCTAAGCTTGGGTTCTAAGCTAAGGTCGGCCACCACTTGATCCCATCTAACCTTTGTTTGGCCAACCCTAGCTTGGGCTCCAAGCTAGGCTTGGCCGGCCACCTCAAGGTGGGTAAGAAGTTGGATTTGGGTGGGTATAAGACTTTATAAATAAGAGGCTACGATAGGGACCGAGAGGAGGAATTGATTTTGGTCTCCCAATGAACTTGAGCTTCCCGTGTTCACCCCGAACACCCAACTCGAGTTCATCAATAATATCTCATTCCACTAAAGAGTTATTATTGCACTATCACACCAATCCCATATTACTATATGGGCTCCTTCTTATCATGAGTGTGTTAATCTCCCTGTGTTTAAGATATTGAATACCCACTAATTAAAAAAGTTACTGACAACTCACTTAATTAATATCTAGCTCCAAGAGTAGTACCACTCAACTTTATCGTCATGTCGGACTAAGTCCACCTGCATGGTTTATATGACAATCCTTATGAGCTCCTCAAGGGGACATCATCAACCTAGATTACTAGGACACAGTTTCATTCTAGAATCAACAACACACCATATAAATAATATCATTTTTCAACTTATCGGGTCTATTGATTTAACGAGCTAAATCACACTCTTTGATAAATTAAAGAAATAAGTATTAAGTATATGTGCTTGTTATTATATCATGATTAAGAGTACACACTTCCATAATAACAGAGGTATTGTTCTTTTATATAGTCAGTATAAAAAGAAATTACCTCAAATGGTCCTGCTCAATACACTCAGAGTGTACCAGTGTAATTTTATAGTCAAGATAAACTAATACCAAATTACACTACGACTATTCCAATGGTTTGCTCATATCCATTTTAGTCGTGAGCTACTATTTATAATTTATAAGGAACTGATAACATAATCTTCTGTGTGTGACACCACACACCATGTTATCTACAATATAAATTAATTGAACAACTACACTTAGCATATAAATGTAGACATTTGACCAATGTGATTCTTTATTTCAAAATAAATGTTTACAAAAAGCTAGGCTTTTAGTATACACTCAAACAAAGCTGACTAAGTGGAGCAGATTATCAGGGGAGCTGAGCCCTGGAGTTGGGCGAACCAGCTGGAGGAATTTGGGAGTTGAGACCCTAGAGCAGGTTATCGGGGGAATTGTTCGGAGATTTGCTCGTTGCATGTTTTGATTGATAGGACGTGATTTGGAGCAAAAACGGAGCTTAAATGAAGTCTAGAGCTTCCAGAGTGTCACGGGTGTGCGAAAACTAAGTTCTTGCAGGTTCTGGCCGTGCTGACCAAAAGTAAATGGGCATAACTTTGTGCTCGGTTAGAGTTTTGGGCTGTTCTTTATATCTATTTATAGATAACTTCAAGATCTACAACTTTGATGAAGACTTCAACCAGAGAAAACCCCATCTTGATGGTGTAAAAGACGTTACAATGAAATATAGTCATTCAGAGCCAAGACAAGGGGTGTGCAAGGGGTGTGTGAGCTCCACACGACCTTGATGCACGATCATGTCAATTCGCACGACCGTGCGGTGTAACCAGAGTAGAAGGAAGGCACGACCGTGTCAATTCGCACGGTCGTGTGATGTAACCAGAGCAGAAGGAAGGCACGACCGTGTCAATTCGCATGGCTATGCCACTCAACCCCAAGGGAGAAGGCAGTTGGCCGTACAGATCTCGCACGACCATGGCACAGGTTGTGCGACGCCCCTGTCCTAACTTATAAAAGGGTCAAGAACCCTATTCTTGGGGGTATCTTTGGTTTTGGACTCTGTCCTTCTCCTTGGGAAATGGTTCTCCCCTCTGGGGAAACCCTAAAGCCTCATCCACCGTCATCCCTTGACTTTCCGTCTATCTCCAGAGCAAGGAGGCATCCCCAAGACATCAAAAACCTCGGCAAGCATCTCTTCTTCCCCTTCTTCTCATATCAAGGGTTGCAAGTATGCTTTACTTTATGTTTTGGGGTTGTTCTTCCCTCACAATGGAGTAGATATCCTCTTATAGGATTAGGAAGTATTTGTAATGTGATGGAGATGTAGAACTATGTAGATTCACCATATTTCTATTCAATGGCTTGTTAATGTCTTGTTCATGATGAATTGTGTGTGTGACATATTTATATTTCTTTGCATGCTTTGTTGATTGATGTGGAGGATTGTTAATCACGCAAAGGGGATGCCCTAGAGTGTATTGACCAAGGTGCCCTAGTGACAGGGGTAATCCTTTCCAGACGTCTAGGACGTTCCCTTAAAAGGAGAAACAATCCCTTAGGAATTGCTGCTCTCGTAGAAAGAGTGCTCTAGATCGTATACTCAAGGGGCCCTAGTGACAAGGGTAACCCGTTCACGGACGTCTAGGACATTCTCTTGAAAGGAGAGACATTTTTTCCATAAGGAAGTAGGAAACCGTACCAAATCTCTACCTTTATCCTTATTGTTATTTACTAGACATGTATTCCTGTGATCTACCGAGGTACCCTCGTGATAGGGGTTAACCGTTATAGGATTTCACAGGAATCGTCTCTATTCGATACTTAGGGGTATTGACTAATTTAACTTCCTACAAGAGCATGGACATAGAGGGTAGAAACTGAGCAATCTATGTAATATCTCCTAGTATTATAATGAAATCGAAATCCTAGAATCCATCTCCCAAAGCTCATTCCCTTCAAGATCAATTCTCTCTCTCCTCTCTTTTCATCTCAACCTTGTTTCCCTCTCTTTAATCACACTCGTTAGTTCGTAAGTGTCAAAGCTAACTTTCGACCATCTAGATAACTTACTTTGTGACATCTCTAGTGCTTAATCAACAACCCCTGTGATTCGACAATCTTATATATTACTGACGACGAATCCGTGCACTTGCGGAATTGTAACAAGTTTTTGACGCCGTTACCGAGAACTATTTTCAATTAACATTAGTTGATTAGCATATGAGTTACCCTAGATATTTTTCTTTTTTCCTTTGCATTTTCTTTCTTATTTTCATTATGTACTTTCTTTCTTGCAATTTAAATTCTGCATTTTCTTTCTTGTTTTCATATAGCATTTTATATCTTGTCTTTAATTCTTTATTTTTGTTCTTTTCTCATAATTATTTTTTAGATACCATGAGCACTAACATGTTAAGTAGGTCCTTAAGAGATTTTTCTGCACCCATTTCTGCAAGATTTTTATCTCCCATTGTGTAACCTCATATTGAAGCAGAAAGTTTCCAACTAGACCCAGAGTTAATTTTCATGATACAAGGTCACAAATTTGGAGAAGAAATATCAGAAAGTCCTTATTGTTAGAGTGTATACTAAAAGCCTAGCTTTTGGTATAAACATTTATCTAGAAATAAGAATCACATTGGTCAAATGTCTACATTTATGATAAATGTAGTTGTTCAATTAATTTATATTGTAGATAACATGGTGTGTGGTGTCACACACAGAAGATTATGTTATCGGTTTCCTTATAAATTATAAATAGTAGCTCACGACTAAGATGGAAAGGAACAAACCATTGGAAAGTCGTAGTGTAATTAGGTATTAGTTTATCTTAACTATATAATTACACTAATACACTTAGAGTGTATTGAGTAGGACCATTTGAGGTCGTTTCTTTTATACTGACTTTATAAAGAAACAAAGACCTCGGTTATTATGGAAGTGTGTGCTCTTAATCCTGATATAATAACAAGCATATATATTTGATATTTATTTGTTTAATTTATCAATGGGTGAGATTTAGTTCGATGAATCAATAAGCCCGATAAGTTGGGAAATGATATCACTTATAGTGTGTGTTGTTGATTATAAAAGGAAACTGTGTCCTAGAGATACTAGGTTGATAATGTCCTCAAGAGGAGCTCATAAGGATTGTCATGTTAAACCCTGCAGGTGGACTTAGTCCAACATGATAATAAGGTTGAGTGGTACTACTCTTGGACTAAGATATTAATTAAATGAGTTGTCAGTAACTCACTTAATTAGTGGACATTCGATATCTTAAACACAGGGAGACTAATACACTCATAATAAGAAGGAGCCCAAAAATGTAATTTGGGATTGGTGCGGTAGTTCAATAATAGTTCTCTAGTGGAATGAATTATTATTGATAAAATTAAGTTATGTGTTCGGGGCGAGCACGGGATGCTTAATTTTATCGGGAGACCAAAACCAATTCCTCCTCTCGGTCCCTATCGTAGCCTCTTAATTATAGAGTACTATACCCACCTATACCCACCTTCTTACCCATCCTATAGGGGCCGGCCAAGCTAGCTTGGAGACCAAGCTAGGGCCGGCCATGGGTATGTTCATGGGTGAATTCATGTGGCCAACCCTATTAAATAAAAAGGAATTTTAATTTTAAAATTTTTCTTATGTGGATAATATAATTTAAAAGAGAGTTTAAAAATTTAAATCCTTCCTTTTATAAGATTCTACAAAAGATTAAGAGAAGAGTTAAAATCTCTTTCCTTATTTGTAGATTAAAAGGTTGATTTTAATTTTGGTAAAAACTTTCCTTTTAATTATATTCATGATTTAAAAGAAAGTTTAAAAATTAAAAATTCTCTTTTATTAGTTTCTACAAAAGATTAAGAAAAGATTTAATATCTTTCCTTATTTGTAGATTGAAAGGAGATTTTAATTTTTAGAGATAACTTTCCTTTTTGGAAATTATCCACATGTTTAAAAGAAAGATTTTAATTTATAAAATTTATTTTTATTAACCAATCATGAAGGGATTAAAATTATTGGAGAAATTTTTATAAATTTCTATAAACAAATTAGGAAGTTTTAATTTTTTGTTTTAATTAAAACTCTCCTTGTTTTGTGGAGAAGAGTGGCCGACCATTACAAATAGAAAAGAAAATTTATTTTTAATTAAATAAATTTTCCTTTTTAATGGCAAAAGAATTAAGGAAGTTTTTATTAAATTTTCCTTATTTGCCAAGACCAAGGATTATAAAAGAGGGGGTAGAGGAGGCTTCAAGGTGAATGTCTCTATTCTATTTTTCCTCTCTTTTCTCCTTGGGTGTGGCCGGCCCTTTCTTTCCTCTCCTCTCCTTTGTATGGCCGAAACCTTCTCATGGTGGAGATAGCTTTGGTGGCCGGATCTAAGAAGGAGAAAAAGGAGAGAAAAGAAGCCTCTTTTCTAGCATCCCTTGGAGCATGGTGGTGGTGGCCGAACCTCTTCATCCTAGGAGAAGTTTTGATGGCCGAAACTTGTAAGGAAGAAGAAGGTGCTTGGTGGTTCTCATCTCGGAAGATCGTTGCCCACACAACGTCCGAGGTTAGAAGAGGAATACGGTAGAAGATCAAGAGGTCTTTCTAGAAGGTATAACTAGTAGTTTTTCCTTTTCCGCATCATACTAGTTATTTATGGAAATAATACCAAATACAAGAGGCTTACGATTCTAGTATGGCGAATATGTTTTTCGATGTTGTGTTCTTTTATTTTTTTCTTTTCCTTGTGATTTGATTGTTCTTTTCGGTTAACCTAAAGTTATTTTAGGAAATTAAATATTATCTTTCCATAAAAGGTTTTGTCTAGTCGGTGGTGGTTGCTCCCATATCCAAGAAGGCCGTGTGCCTCGCCACGTCAGTACTGGGAACCAATTATGGAAATTAATATTTAATGGAATTAATAACTTAAGGTGATTTGGGTCGAACGTGTTAAGTTCCGCAAGAGACCCAAGTCAAAACCTAAAAGAACAAATATATTAAGTTTTGAATCAAATGTGTAAAGTTCCGCAGGCGATCCAAAATTTAATTTAAAAGAACACATGGTAGCTAGGGAAAGGTTCAGACCTTTGTACAAAATTTTTGTACAGTGGAACCTCTAGGCTTTCCGAGTTGCAACCAACACTTATCTACATCTTGAGACATTTCTAGAACTTTGTGATATGGTGAATTGTGAAGGAGTGTCAGCAGATGCAGTTTGATTGATGACATTTCCTTTTAGCATTAAGGATAAAGTAAGGACTTGGTTATATTCTCTCCATCCTCAAAGCATCATAAGTTGGGAACAATTGGAGAAGCAATTTCTGAATAATTTTTTTTCCTCCAAGTAGAACGATTTATATGAGGAATTGCATCACAAATTTTGTTCAAGTATATGGAGAATCATTATTTGAAGCATGGAACAGATTCAAGAGTCTACAAAGACAGTGTTCCCATCATGGTTTGGAAAAATGGCTAACCCTGCACATCTTCTATAGGGGAATTTCTTTTTCAGATAAGTGTTTGTTAAATTCATCAACTGGAGGTTCTTTTATTGACAAGAGTGTAAATGAAGCATATATGTTAATTGATCAAGTAGCATTAACCTCCATGAATGGTCAAACAAAAGTTGGATGGAATCTCCCACAGAAATTCATGAAGTACAAGCCATATATACAAGAGAGTCTGTCAAACAAAATACAATTCAACCATCCAAGAGTTTTGAAATCCACAAGTCATAGAATGAGGAGTTCAAACATTTGGGGGCAAAGATTGATAGCATTGTTTCAAAATAGTTCAAATAAGATCTCCCTCCTACACAGACAGTGTCTAGTAAATAGTGTAATAATTTTAAGTTGAGAAGTGGCAAGAATTATGAAGAACTACCGAAGAATGATTTGTTTAGAATTGAGGAGAAGAACAATAGAAGACCTCAAGAACTCAGTTTCATTACTCCAGGAAGCTCCCAAAGGTCACAAGTACCTTTCCCTCAATGATTGATCACACCTACACTAGATAAGCAAGTTGGAACTCCTCCGTAAACTCAAAGGGAATATGGGAAAAAGGAAGTACCTTTCCCAAGACCTTCACTAAAGGTTCCTTTTCCACAAAGGCTAGTGAAGGTCAATGAAAACGAAGACTTTGGCAAATTCTGTAACACTAATATGGTTGAGTGTAGATTTCTGGATGTATATGAAGATAAGGACTCTTCAGATGAGGATTGTGATGATAATGCAGTGGATAATAAGTTTTCAAACTTACCTTCTGGGTTTACAGGGTGTTATGATGAAATTGAATTTTCAGATGATGAATGTGATGTGGTAGATCAACTTAAAATTGTAAATGAAGTTAGTGATCCTCTTATAGATGATTCTCCCACTGAGGATATTGATGTTGATTTATTTTTTGATGCTTGTGTTAATGATGATGTTATGAAAGGAAGTGTAGGAGTTGTGTTGTGGAAGTAGCATCTCAAGAATCACTTCGTTTATCCACACAACCTTTTGAGATTATGAGAGTTGCAAGGATTGAACATGTTGTGGACCAATGTGTAGGGACTTGTGCAATAGAAGCAAAGCCCCAAGAATCACCACTTTTAGAGGCACCACTACTTGAGCTAGAGCTAGAGCCAATACAAGATTCAGAAGTCACATCCATATGTTTAGAACTTTCAGGTATCTCTCAGCAAAGCAAGGTTAGTATCCTTTTTGATCTTTTAGAAAATTTCATAGATGTACCAATAGTAGATTTTGTTGGATGTGATTCAATTTGTGATACATACTCAGTTCATCTTAATAAGGTTCTAGTTCTATTTAATATAACATGTTTGGGAGAGGTATGTTTTTCTTTTGGGTGTGCAGATTTTCATGGGGCCTATAATTGGAAGCTTGATCTGAACCGTCTTCGACCTCTTGAAAGAATTTCCAAGAAGATGAAGATGGAGAGAGAGATTCTTCACTTTTGATGAAAGTTCCCTCCATAATAAGAGCCCTTGGTAAGAGGGTGATGAAATATCTTAACCCTCCAAGAGCGAGATTTCGATGAATTTAATGAGGTGGTCGAGCTAATGACCTTAAACAAACGCTTCTTGGGAGGCAACCCAAGTTCAATCTTGTTTTCATTCATATTTTTAGTTCCTTTCTAGTTTCATTTCTTTCCTCATAATAAGCATGTATCTTCTACTTAATTTTTGTTGCCAATTTTCTTTTATAAGACTCAAAGATTAGGAGGAGTGCAATTACATGATGGAGAAGTTAATAACATGGGCATTTGACACACATCATTTGATAACTTCTCTTACTTTTAATCTCCTCCACATTAATTTTAGTTTTCATTGGGACAATGAAAAGTTTAAGTTTGGGAGGATATATTAGATGTATTTGGTTTAGTTTAGTTTTTGTTTATTTCTTTTGCATAATAAATTTTTCCTAGTTACATCATTCATCATATCATGATTGTTTGTTCCTTAATGCAAAATACTAGCACATTTCATCTAGATATTTATATTGTGTGATTTGGTATGCTAGTATGCCTATTGATCTTTATTTTCCTATCTATAGTAGCATGAAGTGAGCATTGTTATTACTAGAAGAATTTGAATGTTGGCTTAGTTTTAGGATCTCTTCACATTATACTTGACTTTGATGGTAGATATTTTTGAAAATAGTCATGATTCATAGAATCGGACTAGTACTCTTGCTTCTATGGTGACCTTTCAACTACATTTTGGTTACTGGATAAACTCAGATCATGTAAGTTCATTTGGAAAAATCAATCCCAAAAAAAAAATAATAAAAATGAAAGTTTATTCAAGTTTGATACTTTGCAAATATAAAAAAAAAAGAAGGAAAAAATAAGGGATAAAAAATAATTATCGTGAGTGAAAACTAGCAATTCACCCCTTTGAGACCGAGTTAGGTTATTGGGAAAATGAATGTTATGTTTCTCTTGATACTGAGTATTCCTTTGAGACCTTGTGTAGACGATACATAGCATTTTTGAGGGGAACGAACCTTGTGTGTGGCAAGTAAGTGTCTATCGACGGAAGTATAAGGAACACGGTTAAATGAAAAATTGACTAGGTTCAGAGATTGACACTTGAAAAAGTTAAGCCACTTATTACACTGAGCATGGAGAACTTTTACTTAGGCCACACTCAAATAATTTTTGTATCATGCTCATCAATGAAACTATATGATAAGTTTATATTGATTTATTAGGGATTATTACATGCCATCTACGCACATAAATCTAGATTACGGGTTTTGTTTGAGGACAAGCAAAGGTTCAAGTCTGGGGGTGTGATGTGCGTAGATCTTATGATCATTTATACATATTTGGACGCACATCTACTTGTATTTCATTGGCATAATCTATGTTTATTGCACCTTATCAAGTCTATGATATTATTTCTTTATAATATCATACTTCCATTTTATTTTGTTTAGAGATATGCTCTTTACTTGTTTTGATTAACAAGACGTGATTTAGAGCAAAAACGGAGCTTAAATGAAGTCTAGAGCTTCCAAAGTGTCACGGGCATGCGAAAACTAAGTTCTTGCAGATTCTAGTCGTGCAGACCAAAAGTAAAATGGCCATAACTTTGTGTTCGATTGAAGTTTTGAGCTGTTCGATCTTTATACTGATTTGTAGATAACTTCAAGATCTACAACTTTGATGAAGACTTCAACCAGAGAAAACCCCATCTTGATGGTGTAAACAATGTTACAATGAAATATAGTCATTCAGAGCCAAGACAAGGGGTGTGTGAGCTCCATACGGCGTTGATGCACGGCTATGTCAATTCATACGATCGTGTCAATTCGCACGATCATGCAGTGTAACCAGAGTAGAAGGAAGGCACGAACGTGTCAATTTGCACGGCCGTGCGGTGTAACCAAACCAGAAGGAAGGCACGGTCATGTCAATTCGCACAGTCGTGCCACTCAACCCGAAGGGAGAAGGCAGTTGACTGTGCGGATCTCGTATGGCCGTGGAATAGGCTGTACGACCCCCCCCATCCTAACTTATAAAAGGGTCAAGAGCCTTATTCTTGGGGGCATCTTTGATTTTTGGACTCCGTCCCTCTCCTTGAGAAAGGGTTCTCCCCTCCGGGGAAACCCTAGAGCCTCATCCACCGCCATCCCTTAACGTTCCGTCCATCTCCAGAGCAAGGAGGCATTCCCAAGACATCGAAAACCTCGGCAAGCATCTCTTCTTCTCCTTCTTCTCATATCAAGGGTTGCAAGTATGCTTTACTTTATGTTTTGGGATTGTTCTTCCCTCACAATGGAGTAGATATCCTCTTCTAGGATTAGGAAGTATTTGTAATGTGATGGAGATATAGAACTATGTAGATTCACCATATTTCTATTCAATGACTTGTTAATGCCTTGTTCATGATGAATTGTGTGTGTGACATATTTATATTTCTTTGCATGCTTTGTTAATTGATGTGGAGGATTGTTAATCACGCAAAGGGGATGCCCTAGAGAGTATTGACCAAGATGCCCTAGTGACAGGGGTAACCCTTTCCGGACGTTTAGAACGTTCCCTTAAATCCCTTAAAAGGAGAAACAATCTCTTAGGAATTGCTGCTTTCGTAGAAAGAGTGCTCTAGATCGTATACCCGAGGGGTCCTAATGACAAGGGTAACTTGTTCACGGACGTCTAAGACATTCTCTTGAAAGGAGAGGCAATTCTTCCATAAAGAAGTAGGAAATCGTACCAAGTCTCTACCTTTATCCTTATTGTTATTTACTAGACATGTATTCCTGTGATCTACCGATGCACCCTCATGACAAGGGTTAACCATTACAGGATTTCACATGAATCGTTTCTATTCGATATTTAGGGATATTGACCAATTTAACTTCCTGCAAGAGCATGGACATAGAGGGTAGAAACTGAGCAATCTATGTAATATCTCCTAGTATTATAATGAAATCGAAATCCTAGAATCCATCTCCCAAAGCTCATTCCCTCCAAGATTAATTCTCTCTCTCTCCTCTCTCTTCGTCTCAACCTTCTTTCTCTCTCTTTAATCACACTCGTTAGTTCGTAAGTGTCAAAGTCAACTTTCGACCATCTAGATAACTTACTTTGTGACATTTCTAGTGCTTAATCAACAGTTCCTATGGTTCAACAATCTTATATATTACTGACGACGAATCCGTGCACTTGTGGAATCATAACAACTGACTAGCCATGCTTCTCATCTTAGATAATCCGACTAGGGGCGATCGGATTAACCCATCTAGACTTTGACCTCTAGACTTTGACCTCCATCTCAACAGGACTATTGAACTTCTCAGCATAAAAGGAAAACTCTCGATTCACTCTTTGTATCGCAAGCCTCCCTCGAGTTTAGTCAAAAGAGGCATGATAGATTAGCCATGATTTGGATGCCACTTTGCATTAAACGTTGTCATGCACATTTTATATAGGCCATGTATGTTCAACCTCGATTTCTGGGTCACGGTTACTTTGATGGTACTTTTCTAAGGTCGCATCCATCAATATGACATGATTAACTGAAGAGATCAAAGTGTCAGCCAGATCTTAATGATTACTTGGATTTTATTATTCTGAGTGCTTAATCCGGCAGCTGGAGATTGATCGTACCTTTTTTATCCCCATATTTGACGGTCATGGCTGAGTGAGTGAGGATATATTATGTAAAAAAAAGGGCGACACCGCTGTTATCACTTTTATTTGCTTCTTCCTCTATTGCTTTGATCTTCTTCGCCTTCGAGTTCTCCACGTCCAACATCACCTTAAGTCGCCGTCGCCCCCCCATTGAGTTCCCCTTCATCATTTTTTTGTCAACTATTGACCTTCCAAACTTAGTATAAGATAGATTCTTCCTTAGCATATTCTCCCAATGGAAGACGAATCACCTTCCACCTTTAGTATATGTCACGCCCGAAGGATAAGGTTGTTTGATGAAAATCGAATAGGACCTCCCCTATAATGATGACAATTGAAATCTGGGTACATAGTCACACGACTGAACAAGAATAATAACATTAGCACACACAGCTGGAACTACCACAACCATCCAAGATAAATAGCAGCCCACACGGCTGGTAGAAAAATACAACGGAAGATATAAGGTAAACTACTTGAACAAAACAACGGACTATGAGTCAGCCTGGCTTGACATAACAACTATCAAACCGAACAAAAGACCAACACAAGATAAAAATCCACACTCATGTTAATTATTATATAAATATATTTGAAAAACCAAAATATGAGTAAAAGCAACAGCAGAAACAAAACTCTCGATGCAACGTGCAACTGGCAGGCAAGATCCTCCAAGCAACTCCATTCAAATATCATCTACCTGCTATCTGAAGGAAGAAAGAAAAAGAAATACAACATGTAGTGAGTCCAAATGAACTCCGCGGATAATAGAAGATAGTGCATAATAATAATATAAGGAGAGCAAAGGTATATAGTCTCAATAAAATACTTATTATAAAAGTAAGTGTATCACTATAATCATCAACTAACTAAAGCATAACCAACAATAATAATCCTCCACTAACCTGCTCAATCAGGTGTTTGTACAAACAAATATATGATCGACATATAACAAATATATAATAAGCACTGACTGCAGGAGAACGCTCTACCACGGATGGTCCCGTCGGCGGTCAGGGTAAATAAATAGTCATTGTCTGCAAACAAACTCGCTATCACGAATGCTCTTGTGGGCAGACAGGGTAAGTAAACAATCACTATTTACTGGTGACTCGCTACCACGAATGGTCTCATGGTCAAACAAGGTATATACGTAGCTGTTTAGCTATAGACAGTATGCGAACTCGCTATCACGAATAGTCTCGTGGGTAGTCGTATATATATCATAATCACTGACGACTCTCTTAACCATGAGTGGGAGACAATAGTTGATTGGATATACTAACGGTCGCTAAAGACTCTCTCAACCATAAGTAGGAGACAATGGTCGATAGGACATACCAACAGTCACTAACGACTCTCTCAACCAAGAGTGGGAGACTGTAAGTACCCCAAGGTAGTTTTGATGTGATCAACCAAGTCAGGTTAGGTCCTATTAGTATTTAACCCCTGTGTCTAAGCGTACAAGAACTTAGGATCACAGGAAGTCGAGCAAAAGATGCAGCTAGCGAGAAGGATGGCATGAGAGAGAGCCGACGGGCGTAGTGCGTCCGAGGGATAAGGGGCTGTGGAAGAGTACGCGGGCAGACGAGAAGGAGGCACGAGGTATTTCCGAGGGACGAGAAGCCAAAGCGGAAGATTGCTCGAAGGTCAGAAGTTGAGTTCGGGTGAGCCCTATTCCGGATGGTCGAGATTACCCAAGCGAAAGGAGCCGGAGTGGAATACCTAGACCTAAGCGAGTGGAGTTGAAGCAAGAACTCAGATTAAACAGTTAGCACAAAGTTAACTTAGGTCCAGGCACTCGAACCAGATCCATTACGATGGGGATAAAGTTCTATCTCCCTAGAGGCGCTTGGAACCCTTCCAGCACCCCAACTAGGGCTATAAATATAGCTTTGGTCCCAATGGTTCAGAACAACACTTGTGATTGATTCTTCTTTAGTTTTGTCTATAATTGAGTACTTTAATTACTGTAAAGAGGCTTCTTGATGCCGAGCAGAATATAGATTATTCTGGGGCATGAAGTTATAGAGGGATTAAGAAGAAACAAGAGAGAAATAATAAAATAAGAAGTAGCTCAAGATAGGTTTTAAAAAACCTTCTTGAGAAAATAAGAGCAGGAAATAAAGAACAAAAGAGATGTAGTCGTAACGTGGCTTAAGCGAAATCAATTGATTCAATATCAAAATAACTTATCCCCAAACATCATCTAAGCATAGGTTTATATAGCTCTCAAAACCTTCAAAAAAATCTAAACAGAAAAATAATCAACTAGACTTATTCCCTAAGATTTAGGATAAATTAACTATCAAGACTCGGTTCCTAAGATTTAGGACAAAATTAAATATAAAAAATAAACTAAACTTAATTAACGGATAACTACTTAAAAAAAACTTCAATTTTAGATTCTCTCCTACATCAGTCACTTGGAGTTGAAGAGAACTCGTCATCGAGTTTAGGGTGGGTGTATTCGGCTCTAGACCAAAATGACTTAGGTGTTTTACATTAAAAACATCAGAAGTTTTTAAATGGTTAGGAAGTCGCAACCTGTAGACATTGTCATTAATCTTTTCTAGTATCTCGCAAGGTCCAATCTTTCGATCTTTAAGCTTATTGTATTCACGAATAGGGAAACGATCATGAGTTAATACAACCCAAACCATATCACCAATGTCAAAAAGAACCTGACGTCGATGCCGATCTATCCTGATCTTGTATTCGGCGTTGCTTTCTTGAATATCTTGCTTAACTTGTTCATGAATAACTCGAAGATGCTCGGTCATCTCCTCAGCCTTGGGGTTAGTTTGTCTTGGACGTGAAATAGGGACTAAATCTAGTACCCCAGATGGGTTTCATCCATAAACAACTTCGAAAGGACTCAAACCAGTGGTCCTGTTCTTTGATCTATTGTATGCGAATTCTTCTTGAGGTAAAACTAGATCTCATTGCTTCGGTTTGGTTCCTATAAGACATCTCAGAAGATTTCCTAAGCTCTGATTCACTACCTTGGTCTGACCATCTGTCTGAGGGTGATAGGCGCTGTTGAAGTTTAGCTTTGTCCCTAGATTTTCCCATAAAGTCTTCCAAAATTAACTAACAAATTTAGTATCATGATTCGAAGTAATAGTTTGAGGAATACCATGTAAACGCACAATCTCTTTGAAGAAGAGGGTGGCAATCCGAACAACATCCATGATTTTTTTGCATGCCACAAAGTGCTCTTGGAGAATTGGTCCACCACAACTAGAATAGAGTCTGCATCGGTGAGGGTTCCCTTAGATTGCTGACAAACAAAGCAACGGTCCACGAAATGGGCTACGCCACTGGTTAGCTTGGTCCAATAGAAGTCGGAAGAGATGAGGGCTAATGCCTTATCTAGGTCAAAGTGTTATTCGTTATACAATTCACTGATAATGTGTTGTATATATAAGAAGGATCCAAAGCCGACAATCTTAATGCTCATGGTAGTAAGTAGGGAAGAATGACAACTTAGAGCATCTGCAACACAATTAAGACTCCTGGATTGATGCTTCAGCGTGAATGTGGTAATGACTCTACTATCAATACACATGCACCATGAACCGTCTTTCTTTGGCACAAGTAGGGAAGGGACTACACAAGGGTTCATACTCTCACGAATATAACCTTGTCTCAATAGCTCCATAACTTGTCGTTGTAGTTTTTCAGCATCCTTAGGGCTAACACGGTATGCCGGCCGGTTAGGTAAGCTTGACCCTGGAACGAGGTCAATCTGATGTTGAATGTCTCTCCTAGAAGAACGCCCCGGAGGAAGGTCTTCAACCATCAAATTTGCAAAGTCGGATAAAAGTTGTTGTACCTCAGTTGGTAGATCTAAGTCTAGGTCTATTTTATCACTTTTGTAAGGAAGCAAAGTATATACCATGTCTTCGTGCTTCATCTTGTTCAAAAATTTGGATATAGAAAGTAGTGTAGGGTTATTAGTTACAAAATCTGAAGGGATTCCATCTCGTCCAGACTCCGAATAGAGTCTTTCGCGCTTACTTACTTTCGTATCGGAGGTGCCTTCGTGCAGCTCAAGAATGTACCAACTCGGTTCAGCTCTTCCTTTGTTAGACCACATTGAAGAGTACACGTTGCTTTGGTGTTGGCCTCGACCTTCTTTATTATACTTGCGCCCCAGTTCTTGCATGATACTGATTTTCCCATATCGTCGAGTGGGAGTGAGATGCTGATTTTAATGATCATCCACTTCTCAAATTGGGTTTGAAGGTAGGACTCCATTCGACTCTTCCAATAGCCGAAGTCCTCGCCGGAGAAGAGAGGCGGGCGGGTTGTGCTGTAGCCTTTTTGATGGACCATTTAAGAAGTAAAATCTCACACAAATAAAAACAAGAAACTTTGTTTCAAGACTTGGTCTTGGATTAGTAGTGTGAGATTAAAAATAAATGTGTGAACTCAAGTGGTTTTGCACCAGCTTCGAGGGGAAATTTTGATTGCGATAAAAACAGATTAGAAGATGACAATTTTATCGATTCCGATCGACTCCGAAAAATTGAAAATTACCACGAAGAAAAAAAATTGCTTGAATGGTGGTTTCACCAATTCGAAGCGATCCCGCTCTAATACCAATTGTTGGATCGAAAGCGCTAGAGGGGGAGGGGGGTGAATAACACTTGTGACTTTCACTTATGTTTCGGAAATACGCAGCAGAATAGAAGTAAACAAAAAAAAAAATAATCGCTAACACCAAGAGTTTTACTTGGTTTGGAGCTTGTGACGACTCCTACTCCAAGACCCGCACGTAAGAGTGCCTTCGATTAGCAATCACTAATCAATTCGAAATAGTACAAGTACAATGATTGATTACAAGTAATTTAAAATTTTAAAGAGTACCAACAACTTAGAAGTATCGATCTTCAGCGCGATAGTTGTCGGAGCAGCTTTTGAGCGTCGAGGAGGTGTTTTTTGAGCAGCTCGAAGAAGCGAAAGTCGTTCGTTGTGTTATACTGAAGCTTTTGGTCGAGGCTACTTTTATAGGATGTTTCGGGCGCCCGGAACCCCTCCGAGCACCTGGAGCACCCAGCTCGGCCACTCCGTGCGTGCTACATCAGCTTCCCGATAACTTTTGGGTTACGGGTGCCTGGACTAACTCCGGCCGCCCGAACCAGCTCGGGGCGCTCAAACCAGTTCAAGGCGCTTGGACTCCTTCCGGGTGCTCAAACCACCTTTCTTCAGCTCCTTGTTTTTTGCAAAATAAAGCTAGTCCAGGCAAAAATAATATACATATAATATGAAATTATGATAACCTCTGATTGTTTGATTCTGACTTCGAATTTCCATCCGGAAACCCTAGGTCAAACCGACGACTATTGTTCCCTCACCGAGGAACATGTTCTCACTTACTCCACTCAGGAGAGTTTACCTGTTGTCAGACCAATTGGACTTTTTCTCAGTGCTCGAGGCTTCAGACTTTCTGTTGGACATTCGCTCCACTACCCGTCCAGTCTTCCACTCGGTTTACGACACCAGGACTTTCCACATAGAGTCCCCGACTCTAGGATTTTTGCCCGAAGCCCTCGACCTGCTAAGACTTTTCTCCTAGGGTTACCACCCCCTAGGGTTTTTCACTTGCCTAACCACAGCTAGGATTTTTGCCTAAGTACACTTAGGACTTTCTTGCAAACTCATTCAAACATGTTAGACCACAAATAACCTTAACTTTGAACTCTTTTCCATTATCAAAACTTAGGTTTGATCGTCAGATGCTTCTCGCACCAACACTACAAAGCCATACTTGGTTATTAAACGAATCTCAACGGTAGTTTTTAGAAATACCTCCATTCGATGTTTCCAGTGTGCGAAGTCTCCCTCGAATTTTTGTGGAACGATGTGTTGGAACCCCAAGGTTGTTTTGGTGTGATCAACAAGTTAAGTTAGGTCCTGCGTTGTTTCTAACCTTGTGTCTAAGTGTACAGGAGCTTAGGAGCATAGGTACTCGAGCGGAAGACGCAGCTAGCGAGAAGGACGGCACGCTGTGCGTCCGAGGGACGAGGCGCTGCGGAAGAGTACACCGGCGGACGAGAGGGAAGCGCGCGGTGGTTCCGAGGGACGAAAGCCGGAGCAGAAGATTGCTCAGGGAGCAAGAGACGCAGCTAGTGAGAAGGTCGACGGCCGAGGGACGAAGACTGCGGATGAGTACGCTGGCGGACGAGAAGGAAACAAGCGACAATTCCGAGGGACGAGAAGCCGGAGGGAAGCACGCTCGAGAAGACCGGAAGTTGGGTTCGGGGAGCCCTATTCCGGATGGCAGAGATCACCCAAGCGAGCGGATCCGGAGGAGAAGAACCGGACCGAGGCGGGACTGAACCAGAGAAGAAGTCCCGGGCGAAAAAGTCAACAACTGTTGACTTTGGGCTCCAGGGCGCCCGGAGCAGTCCGGGGCGCCCGGAGCCCTCCAGGGCGCCCGGAACCCTCCGGGGCGCCCTGAGCAGTAAAATTGACCAGATCGAGTTTTAACTCGATCTGAACGTTGGGGGATAAGTTTTATCCCCCCCAGGGCGCCCGGAACCCTTCCAGGCGCCCCGACCAAGGCTATAAATATAGCCTTGGTCCAAAAGCTTTTTAACGAACTCTAAATTGTAATTCCAAACACTTGTGCGCTTCTGTTCTAGTTTAGCTTCTGTTTTCTACGCTACATTGCTGTACGAGGCTTCTCCGCTTGAAGGAGATTTTTAGTGAGCTTAATCTTCCTTGGATTAACAACTACATTGGTTGTAACCAAGTAAACCTTTTGTGCCTCGCTTTCTCTTTATGCTTTTAATTTATCTGCTTACTTTATATATGCAAGTGTTAGTTTAAAGAGTTCGAGGAGGGTTTGTCTTTTTGTGTTTGCAGGATATCCAATCCCCTCCTAGCCGGCCGCAACGGTCCTACACGATGCTTGGTCCGGCCATTGATTTCTTTGCTTTGGTCGGTGATTAGTCCTTTTGAAGCGTCCTTGCTCTGATACCACTTGTTGGTCCCTTGGTGGCTGACAAGAGGGGAGGGGTGAATTGCCCTGCAAAAGCAAACTCAACTCTTTCTTGACTTATATCTTGATTAAGAAAACTTGTAATAAAAAAACTAGAGACTAATTACAGACACAGAAACACAAGGAGACTTACTTGGTTTGCAATCAGAAGATTACTAATCGAAGGAAAATGAAGCACACTTTTATGATGATCTCCCTTCGGGTGGAGTAGCCTCTTACAATGTTAACAACTCACAAATGAAAGTAGAACAGAAAGAAATGAATTACAAGTTGTTATTGAACTACTAAAATCATAGCTATATTTATAGCACTATTCCGGGCACCTGGAAGGATTTCGGGCGCCTGGAGTAGGATAAAATTATATCCCCGATGCGTCGGTCAACGTACACGTCGATCGTGATAAAATTGAGGTTTCGAGCACCTGGAAGGGTTCCTAGGTCAGACTGACTTTTTTGATCAATCGCGTTGACTTTTTTGGTCCAGGTCCTCTTCTCCAGTTCTGCTCGCCTTGGTCCGGGTCTTCCACTCCGGTTCCACTTGTTTGGGTGATCTCGACCATCCGGAATAGGGCTCACCCAATCCCAATTTCCGATCTTCTCCTCAAGCAACATTCCTCCTCGGCTTCTAGTCCCTCGAACGTCGCGTACGTTCTTCTCGTCCACCGATGTACTCTTCCGCGGCACCTCATCCCTCTGACGCACCGAGCCTGTCGGCTCTCTCCCGTGCCATCCTTCTCGCTAGCTGCATCTTTCGCTTGACTTCCTATGCTCCGAAACTCCTGCACACTTAGACACAGTGGTTAAACCAAACATAACCTAACTTAACTTGTTTGATCACATCAAAACAACCTTGAGGTTCCAATACTTTCAACTTTGATTTCCTGCACCACTGAGTTAGCAAAATAGATACTAGTATGTAAAATAAGGATTTTGATAATTTCTAGACTATTCGATCACTGAAATCCTAGGTCAGACTGACGTCTACTGTTCCCTCAACCGGAAACGCGTCCTCACTAGATCTCTCCTCCAGTTGCTTACCTCACTTACTATTACAGACTTACTTGACTCTTGACCCACCAGGTCTTCTTACTAGATGTTCCATCTAGACTTCAGCTAGTTGTCAGGTCTCGCATATCCAACTGGACTTCCCGCCAGATATCACCCTATCTGATTTTTCAGTGCCAGTTATCAACCTAATTGGACTTTACCTTGGTGTCAAGTCTTTCAATCATGTACACTCGGTCAGTGGTTTAGAAAACACAATATCTAACTTTAACCATTTGCCATACATCAAACATTGAGTTTGATTATTAGTACTAACTGCACCAACAAATTTGACGCTTGCTGTTTTTGCAATACCTCTTGTATCTTAGCCTTGACAAGCTAGTTGAAGTTTTCTTGTTTTATTATAATGACGATAGGTCTTCCAGTTTCATCCATCTTAATATCATAGTTCAGAATTTTAACTCAGTGTTTTCACAGACGTTGCCAAATTTATTGTTGCCTGAGACCACTGACGAGTGAGCCATTGGTGAACTAGCTTCTATGTTGACTGAATTGCCAAACTTATGGAAAGAGCTATAGCCAAAGGTGGAAAAAAGTCTCTAGCCATCAATGCCTCCAAGGCTGTAGAAAAAGGGGAGGGAAACATAGCTTTAGAAGGAAGCTTACGAGGTGTTCTGGCTTAGTCATTTCGATTTTCAAGTCAGTCTTCAGCGGTGGAGGAATAAAGACGATGAATAGTGATGAAAGTAGAAGCGTATGTGCTTGTATGCGTAAGCGTACCTTGGCCCGTGGATGTGGGTTCCTTTTATAATAATGCTAAAATGATATTTTTTTCCTCATTAATTGGATGTCACATCACAATGTGGATAATGGCCCATCGTCATATCTCCGCTGTATTTGTATAACCCTATTGCTCAACGTGCTCTAACAACCCGCATAATGTACCATTTATGGCGCCAACCCATGAGAAAGGGATCCATTAGGCCAAAGGGCTTAACCCATTGAGCAAAAGGAATGTCAGAGTGAGGAGATCAAAATAAAGAAGTCTAGGGGAGTGGAGCCCCTTAATCGGATTGGCAGAACCAAATGGGGCTGAGCAGGGTGTTGGCCTTCGAAAGTCATTCTTAATGTATGCTCATCTGAGAGAGTCAAGGGGCTTAACTAACTGAGCATAGCAAGTTGCCGGGGGACCTGAGCCCCTAGAGTCGAGCGAACTGACTAGAGGAATCGGGGAGTTAAGCTAACTGAGTAGAGTAGGCTGTTGAGGGAGTTGAACCCCTGAAGTCAGGTGAACCAACTGGAGGAATCGAGGAGTTGAGCTGACTGAGCGAAGCAGGTTGTCGGAGGAGTTGATCCCCTAAAGTCGGGCAAACTGATTGGAGGAATCAGGGAGTTGAGTTGACTGAGCAGAGTAGATTGTCAAGGGAGATCAGCTCCTGGAGTCGGATGAACCAACTAGAGAATTAGGAGTTAAGATGATTGAGCAGAGCAAGTTGTCGGGGAAACTGAGCCCCTGAAGTCGAGCGAATTAACTGAAGCAATCAGAGAGTTGAGTTGACTAACCAGAGTCAAGGGAGCCAAGCCCCTAGAGTTAGGCGAACCAACTGGAGGAATGGGGGAATTGAGCTGACTGAGCGAAGCATATTGTTGGGGGCACTGAGCTCTTGGAGTCGCCCGACCTGATTGATTCTTATCTTGGATAACCTGACCAGGGGTGGTTAGATTAATCCATCTAAATTTTAACCTCCATCTCAATAGGACTATTGGCCTTCTCAGCGTACGTCACTCTCTGTATCAACAATGAAAGATAAAAGGTAGAGAGATTAGATACCAGGTGATAGATTAGATGACTATACCATTAAATTTAATAGTTATGGAGGCTTCTTGTCCTAAATTCTAATGGGTTATTAGATCTTATGCCCTGTGGTTACGTTGCAGGTCGTGTATGAGTCTTGTCCAATTATAATCTTCTTGTAACTGTATTAGAGTGACCATGCTAAGTTAGAAGGGGATCATTATCACAGAATATAATTTGATTGGAGTCAAGTTAGGCTCATACCATTGGACCAATATTTTTTTTAATATTATGTAAAAAGAGAATGGGTCGACTTCTACTTCTAGGTTATATATGTTAGAATATTCATGGAACTTCTTCATCAGTTCTTTCGATGCTATAATAACATCATGTCAAAATTAAAAAATTCTATATATTTTTACTATAAAAAAAAAAATCTTTTAACAACTTTTTTACAGGTCCAACTATAAAAAAAATACCTCTAAGTAATTCCTTTAAACAAAAAATAAAAAATATTTTAATAAATAAAAAACAAATAAACAAAACACGGATGAGCCAATCCTTCGTTAAATTGAAGGAGCTCAGCTTACCGTGGGAGGGAGCTCCTTCCCCTTAGCCATGTAGAAAGAGCTCCCACTATGGATTCACTTAAGTTCCATTTCATGCTGAGCGAGACACAGCCTGAATTGCCTAGGGCTTGCATGTGGCTCGAACTCTCTAAATTCAACTTGTGTTCGCGTTAAGGTCGAGCTGGAGACAACCTAAACTGATAAAATAACGCTGAGAAGTCCAAGTAGGCTTGGCCCGGTCACATCTCTATGTCCAACTGCTTAATTAATACCACCTTTGACGTGCTATGTCTCAAGTCATTGTTTTTTAAATGGCCACTTTTTTTTGGTGCGAAATGGTTTTATTGGGTTAGATATGTATTAATTGTATAAATCACTTCATCATTAAGTAAAGAAAAGAATCGAAGCAAAATGAAATTAAATATTTCTACAGTTTTTCTCGAATATTTCAACCTACTTTCTCTCTAACAATACGCAAACCCCATCAATCATTAAATTTGCTAGATTCACGAATACCTGCCTCGCTTGACTAGTTTGATACCCCTGTACATAAACGACGACTGGATCCATTCTATGCTAGTCATGGTGGCAAATATCAAACTCGTGAGGATTGACTCGATCTAATGGAGCAGATGGGAGCTTCAATGCACGCAACGTTAATTGACACGGTTTAATCGGATTCCTATTAATAGCGACTCGTTTGCTAGGCCATTCCAAACACCAAGTTAACAGCTACAGGGCGAGCTTCGATCAGATTGTGATAGAGACATCAATGGCTTTGGGGAGAATGAGATCCACCACCACCACGCTAGTAGTTTGTTCTTGCATGGCTCTCTGCTGCCTGATGATTGCTGCTGCCACGGCTGATCATCAACTCCGAGTTGGCTTCTACTCCTACACCTGTCCCAACGCCGAAACCCTCATCAGGGAAGCCTTCGATGACGCTGTCCGGCAGACTGACGATATCGGCGCTGACCTTCTCCGGATGCATTTCCACGACTGCTTTGTCCGAGTCAGTAGATCACCTCTTGATTCATTAATATATATGTATACTTAATTTAATTTGCTGATGACATTATTGCAATTGGATTGATTGATTCAATGTATATATAGGGCTGCGATGGGTCGGTGTTGATCTCGTCGACGAAGGGAAATAAGGCAGAGAAGGACGCACAGATCAACCGAAACCTCGAAGACGAAGCGTTCCAAGTCGTCGATAATGCCAAGGCCAAGCTGGAAGCTGCCTGCCCCGGCGTCGTCTCCTGCGCCGACATTCTCGCCTACGTTGCCCGAGACAGCGTTGCACACGTAAGGGATAGGGATAATTAACTAAAGCATTTGCTACTAGCTCAAACAATTTCTTAATGTTTAATTAAATGTATATATATTTTCGAGAGTAAAGGATTAATGTAATTAATGTGCGATTGCAGTATGGAGGAGGTTTCTACGATGTTCCTGCGGGAAGAAGAGACGGGAGGATTTCGAGGGCAAGCGAGAGCACGTCGGAGCTCCCTACTCCTAATCTCCGACTCGGTCAACTCACTAAACTCTTCGCCGGGAAAGGGTTGACCCAAGCCGAGATGATCACCCTTTCAGGTATAAATCGATCGCCGTTCGATTTGTTTGGAAGAATCGATTGAAGGTCTAGTTAATTGTTGATGATTTGATCGATGTGTGTGTGTTTGATTGATCAGGAGCGCACACCATCGGCGTCGCGCACTGCCCCTCCTTCTCCCACCGTCTCCGCAACTTCAACGCGAGCTCTGGAACCGACCCAACTCTGGACGCGGCGTACGCGGAGCAACTGCGGCGGAAGTGCCCGACCGCGAGGAGCGACAACGAGGTGCCGATGGACCCGCCGAGCGAGCTAGGGTTCGACAACAGCTACTACCAGGGCATCCTGAGGAACAGAGGGCTGTTCACGTCGGACCAGACGCTGGTGTCGAAGCCGGCTGCGGAGGCGCAGGTCAAGCTGTTCGCGCGCAACTCGGGCGTCTTCACCAGCAGGTTTGCGGCGGCAATGGTGAGGATGGGCAGCATCGGCGTCCTGACCGGGGGCAACGGAGAGATACGCACCAACTGCAGAGTGCCCAACTGAAATCCTCCTCCTCCTCAACAATAGTTCCTTTATTTTTAATGTGTTTTTACTATATTTTAAATATATTTATCTAATTGTTTCCGCAGATCATTAAATGTCAATCTTTATAATATGTTCAGAAATATGAATATCAATTTGTAAATCTATGCGAATAAAAATGTTAAAAGCGTGTAACCAATTAAAGTCTTATAATTAAACAAATTGAATATCAATAAGTCTTAACCATATTCAATCTATTAAGTTGGATCGACGGTCTGAAACAAAATTCTGAGTGTTTCATTGTGCGTCATGTTTTAATCTAAATGATGCCTTTACATGTTCTGATAAGAAAATTTGATTGGTTTGGCTCAGTCTCTATATGACTAATCTTATATTTTGATAATTTTTAATTATCAACCTGAGACTTAATTGATATGCATCCCCGTGATGAGTCTCTTACCATGAAAGAGATTGACACTTGCAAAAAACTTATTGGGACAAAAATTGAATTTTATCCATTAATATATTTGCTTGTGAAGCTTTTACTGACTTTGCCTACTGCTAGTGCCTGTGAACGGTGAGCTTTTTTTCTGTAGTGAACATTGTAAAAAATAAATAACCTTACTGAATGAGAAAGCATGGTATGAATGAATATTTAATAATAAATAATCCATTTAATAGCATTGATAATGAATATCAAACAAAAATTTCAATCTATGCAACTTATTATTTGTTTTTTGTCAAGATGGGACCGGATGTCATGATTAAATCTTTCAATAATAGATTTGATATTTGAAAACTCAACCAAGGCATATTAGGAAGGATTTTCTTCTTCATGGCTAACAGATTTGAAAATTTTGATCATCAAAATGAGTCTCTATGTATATTTTTTTTATTTATCCTAGTTATCGGTGAATAATTTCTGTGGAGTAGAGCGAGATAATAATTATATTACGGATTATTGAATCTGTTAATTCACGCATAAATATTTGAAATAATTTTTTAAAACATGTTGATTTAGAAGAATATCAGTAAATAGAAAAATAAATAGGATTGTCTAAAATATTAGAAACGAAAAAAAATATATGTAATTTTAAAATCCTTTAACTGACTCAAAATTTAAAAATACAAAAAATAAAAATTATAAAAGATATTTTAAATACATAAAAGTCTAAAAATCATTAAAAATAGTAATAAAAATCTTTAGATCTTAATCTTTCAACCTAGTTCTCGATATTAGGTATTATCACGTGGTAAGCAAGGAGAAAGATCATCTGACATTAAACCAGTAAAATCTATTAATAACCGTTGGACTTTCGGAATCTCGATGATCCAGATGGAATTTTTATTTCCAAACTTGAGAAGCTAAAAATTAATTTCGACGCCTCAATTCCATCAGCCGACTATATTTCAATCAACCATGTTGATTGCTTCATCAGCTTCAATCTTCTAATCGTTCACGTCAGCAACCTGAGTATTTACAGCATACGAGTTGTTTGTAAATTTAACCTCCCTAGACTGAAGTTCTATACCAGAAGGAGAAAGTTCAAATAAATGACTGGTTCCTCATAAGCAACTTGTCATGATCCATTTGCTGTCGACACTAAAATTGATATCCTATATAACTGCATTGGTAATGCCACACTGCAACAGTGCAACCTATAGAGATGAATGTAAGAGCCTTTAGCATTGGATCCTGCAGAACTGTCAAGCATAGAGATCGTATACCAAAAATGTTGATGTTGTGACCATGGATAGAAGTTGTCACCAGTAACATTCTGCTAATGCAGAAATAGGACTTGAATGTGCCCTGAACTGAACTATTATTGACTTGGAAATAATAATATCATGGACTATGACCATGGCTGCATTTTCTATATTAGACAGTTACCCATTCGTGTTTCCATTCTGTTTTAAGCTTGAAGTTCCATGTCTTCTGGGGTCAGCCAGAAGTTCAGAATAATATTTTTGAGATCTTCTTATATCCCATGGCAAGTTGTATTCCTCGATCTCCCTACATCAGTAGCCTTCACTCGCTCTTTTCAGCAAACAACAACAATATATAGGTTTCAGCACTCCAGTCAGAAGTCAAGAGAATGTGAGAGTCAAAAGTCAAATGAGCGCGACAGTCAGTAGTCAAGGGATGTGACAGTCAAAAGTCAAGGGGATGTGACAGTCAACAGTTAGGGAAAAATGAAGAAGGATCGTGTGACGACGTCAACAACCTAATTTCCGGTAGGGTTCTCACAGACCAGATCCCAGAGCTGAAAAGTCTGAGTCTAAGGCATGGGAGGCAGTCGGGGTAATATCTTACTCGGATGTGACTGGTCGGGTTCTCACAGATCGGTTATGTTCAGGCTTGGTTCACTCAGCAAGTTAACTCTCGATCAGCCAACTCCCGATCGGCTCTTGGACGATCTTACCATAGCTCCCGGTCCCTCAAGGTTTAGGCCTAGTATTATACCCGACAGATTATCTTGAGCTACCCTATTCATACTCGATCAGGACAGAAGGTGCTACATGACAATAGGGGCAAGAAATCATAACCGCATGTCAGAGAATAACTGTTGACTGTCAGGGAATATTCCAACGGGCGACGGTCACCTGTGAATGAAACCTTCCTTCAGTCCACAGGAGGATGTCATGTGTCCTCCATCACCCGACAGGTCCTGACACCGGACATTTTTTAACATCGGTCAGCTTCCAGAGGTACGCACTGTCATATAAAAAGGGAGGTCCTCTCTTTTGCGCAGGTACGCTCTATCGCACATTCGCACTTGTCTTCTATTTTTCTTTCTCCTTCGTACACTATTTTTCTGGGCAAAAAGTACCTGACTTGAGCATCGGAGGGCCTGCTCTGGGGACTTTTTTTCTGGTTTTTGGCCTCTAACGTCCCGTGTGCTTGTCTGAGTGTGTGCAGAGTTCAAGTACCACCGGTGCAATCATCGTCGTCCGTCAGCACCACGTGGGGGGTCCATTCTTGAAGGTGCATACGAGAATGGTGTCTCAGTCGCCCCTCCGTCAACACCGGCAACAGCTCATCCGACTTTCATCTGACTCAGATTCTAGACAGGATCAATTTGGCGCCGTCTGTGGGAACTTTCTTCACCTATTTTGGAGTGTAAAGATGGAGGACACCGGACGAATCAACGTGACTATGACGACAGGGGAGTACGAACTGTTCAAGAAGGCCAAGAGGCGAGCGACTTCTGAAAAGCAGACCACTGCTTCGCGACTGTTTAAGATGCCTGTAGTTTCCAAGAACCTGACTCATGTTTCTAATAGAGGGTCTAAGAGGAAACTATAGGACTGAACAAGTGCGACAGAGGCGGTGGCGGGTGAATATCGCACTCTTAAAAAAAACTTTTTCTTTTCGTATTTTAAAGACAATCAGAATATGCAGCAGAAAGTAAAAGACTCAGTTAGGATACTTGGTTCGAAGCCTAGGTCGACTCCTACTCCAAGGTCTGCGATCCTTGACCGCACCGATGGACAATCCACTAAAACCTTTCTTTCTGAAATCCTCGGAAAGAAGAAGATCGTACAAATGTAAATGGAAAATAGTAACAGAATACTATCTTCTTTTAAATCAAGTACAATGCAAGCTTTAAATAATTATACCGACAAGAGTAGAAAATGAAGCTCGGTCGGTCGGATGGAGTAGTTTGCTTGAAGTTTGTAGAAGACTTGTAGCATGAGTAGCTTGCGCAGAGATGAACTTCGAACCGATCAGATTGTGTTACCTAGCCTCAGACCTCGAGCTCTCTTTTATAAGAATCATCGATGTTCGGTCGACCGATCCCCAGGTTTGGTCGACCGAACCAGCTCTCTTCCATCTTCACTAAGATCTGATGCAGATTCGATCTTCGACATTTAATGACCATTAAGAGTTCGGTCAACCGATCCTTCTTTTCGATTGACCGAACAGGATCCTTCCCTATTCGTCGAGATTTGCCGAGATTCGCACTACTGCGCCTTTAATGTGATGATCGTTCGATCGACCGATCCATGTGTTCGGTCGGCCGATCAACAAGCATTCATTCTTTGTTTTTGCTCGATCTGAACTGTGTTGAGTCATCAGGGTTCGGTCGACTGATCAATCTTTGATCGAACCTTGCTCTGTTTTGGTCTGAATAAATATCTGCTCTGAGTTGGCCTTGTTCGGTCGACCGATCATCTGGGTCAGTTGACCGATCAGGCCGAACCTGCAAACCAGTGTTAGAAAATAATCCTGCAAAACAGATATTGGCATAGTAATAATAAATGCATGAGTAATAATAATAGATAGTTCAACTATCTTGATCTCAACTTAGAAACCTTCCTGGTTTCTTCAGTTGGATTAGACACCTTAGGTTGTTCCTTTTAGGAACACGACCTTACTGTCGCTCCTCCAGTTACTTACCTCAACTTACCTACCAAACATTGGTCCTCCAGACTTGTTTGGACTTTCTTTGCTCAGTGTCTGATCACCTGATCCACTAAGGCCTTTTCTGCAATACTACATTAGCCAGCAGCAATAATAGTAATATAGAATGCTATGGTAAAATTAAACTTAGAATCACCAAGATCCGCTGGTCCGGTCGACCGCGAGCGGTCGACCTGAAACCATCCGATCAACCTTGCTTAGAGTTCACTACTCCAAGACTTTTCGTTACCTAAGGTTATCTTCCCCTAGGATTTTCTCCATCTAGCTTCACTCACCAAAACCTAAGGTTACCACCCCCTAGGGTTTTCTCCACCTGGCTTCACTTACCAAGACTCAATATTCGGCTACCCAGGGATTAGGTCCTTCAGACCTATCCACATGGCTTCCACGATCTATTAAGATTTCTCTTCCCTAGCCTACAACTAGGGCTTAGTATTCGGCTACCCAGGGATCATGTCCTCGAAACCTATTGATCCACCTGGCTTCCACGATCTACCGAGATTTCCCTTGCCTAGCCTACAACTAGGACTTCCCTTGCCTAGCCGCAGTTAGGACTAGTCACTCGATTGACTTTCCACCCTTGCCTAGCCATGACTAGGACTTCCCATGATTAAGCTCCATTAAACTTACTTAAACATATTTGTCGAACATTAAAACCTTGGAAGTCGATTGCACCAACAAAAATAGCCCGAGGAGTTCCCCCCGATCTTCTATCGAGAACTGATCCCAGGCTATTACCATAAGGGCCCGGACTGCTATAATAAGAAAGAGCAACCTCAGGCCTTTATGGTGGAAAGCTCCCCACCCAAGGACTCAAAGAAGAGGAAAGCTATAGTCCTCAGGGAGGAGCCCTAAGGGAACCCGATTAGCAAGTGCCCTTCTCTCCGTGGGTACTAGAGGAGAAGCTACCGAAGGGGTACAAGCCCCTAGCCATTGGAGAGTACGATGGTAGTAAGGATCCGGAGGATCATCTTCACAAGTTTCGGAACGCTGCGTTGTTGCATCAATACAACGACGCTATTAAGTGCTGAGAGCCCGGACCAACTTTTTCCAGCCCTTATTTTCTGCAAAACAAAGTTAATCCAGGTAAAAACAATATAAATATAATATGAAATTATGACAACCTCTGATTATTCGGTTTTGACTTTGAGTTTTGTCGAAACTCTAGGCCGAACCGATGCCTACTCCTCTCAGGAGAGTTTATCTGTTGCCAGATCGATCCTTCAGACCGACTGGACTTTCTATATAGGGTTACCACCCCGTAGGATTTTCCTTAGCCTAGGGTTACCACCCTCTAGGATCTACGGTTACCACCCCTAGGGTTTTCTTCAGCCTAGAGTTACCACCTCCTAGGATCTAGGGTTACCACCCCTAGGATTTTCCACCTTCCTAACCGTAGCTAGAACTTTCCACCACCTAGGGTTTCCACCCCCTATGACCTAAGGTTACCACTCCCTAGGATTTTCCACCTACCTAGAATCCATTAGGACTTTTGCCTAAGACAACTTAGGATTTTCCTGTAAGCTCAATGAACCTTGTTAGATAACAAGACAATTTAACTTTGGACCCTCTGACATAATCAAAACATAGGTTTAATTATCAGATGCTTCTCGCACTAACAACCTTAGGGTCCCCTGACTGTTGAGAGGAGGCCCCTGCTGAGGTGTTGGCTTGGGGAACCTCCTGGCCAGACATAATCTCTCTGCCTTGCTTCCGTAGGATTGCACTGGGCATCGCAGAGGAGTTGAGGGCGAAGGCTCGGAATATGACGACTTCTGCAGGAAAAAGAAAATACCTTAGTTAGTGAAGATATGAAAGGAGAGTCGAGTAATCTTACCAAAAGGTGCGCACAAAGGTGTCTGCATGGGGCTCATCCTGAAAGTGTACAAACTCTCTCCCATAGAAAAGAAGAGATTTGAAGTTGCACTCCATCTAATTTCTTAGAAGCGGTGAAATAAGCAGGCCGGTGCTGATGATCACTCAACTCAAAAGGAGGGGGGAGATCGGGATGCCATTCAACAGGCTAAGTCAAGGACTCAGGCAACTGGACATGGAAGAAATGAGACTTCCAACCCTTATTGGAAGTAGGCATGCCCTCGAAAAATTTATACCCGGTCCTGGATTGTACTATGAAGACATCCGGCTCCGATCACTTAAGAGAATAGAAATGGTGAAAAAGTTGAGGAGTCAAAGGAATCTCATATAGGTGACACAGAATTATCATTCCACACATGACACGGAAGACATTGGGGGCACACTGGGATAAGGGGATACCAAAATACTAACTCAAGGAGGAAAAGAATGAAGGGATAGGAAAGCGGAGACCACTGAGAAGCTGGTCTTTGAAGAAGGTCATGAAGCCGGTGGGAGGAGGACAAGGATGGTCGTCGGGTCCCAGAAGGCGAAGCTTGTATGCTTTAGAAAGTTGCAAGCTAGATTGTACCGACTTGAGGTCACTTCTATCAAAATCAGAAGGAAAATACGCATACCATAGTACTACCGTTTCTCCGGCCATTATCAAATCGAAAAGTGAAGGAGTAGAAGATGAGGGAGGAGAAGCACTTACAAAAGAGATGCACGAATGGGAAAGTGAATGAGCAGAGAAGGAAAGGTCGAAGGAAGATGAAGCGTTGATAAATAGATATCGAAGGACTTTAGGGGTTTTAAACCAAAACCCTTATGGAGCATGGGGATTTGAGTGGGATAATCGAAATAGCGGGGTGCACGATAGCCGTCAGATCAAGGGAGAGAAGTGCTATCGGGTCACGTGCAGAAAGCGTGCATCAGGCATTATATCAAGGGAAGTTCGTGGGACATGTGTCAGCTTCATAAGAAGTGGCATTTATAATGGAAACGATAAGGAAATCATGGAGTTGATATGCGAACAGTGGCACTATGCCTCACTGAGACCTTGCCTCGAGGATCAAAAATTCTATTTGGCTACCTTGGAAAATGGAATAGGAGGTGGCGAGAAGCGTTGATCAAAATTTGGCGCCTCATCCTAACCTCGGAATCAGAGTAAGATTCAAGTTTAACTAATATCTTGTGTAATACTCTTCATGATCACAAGTGGATTGGGCTAAGTCCACGGGT
This sequence comes from Zingiber officinale, assembly GCF_018446385.1. Lineage (NCBI taxonomy): Eukaryota > Viridiplantae > Streptophyta > Magnoliopsida > Zingiberales > Zingiberaceae > Zingiber > Zingiber officinale. The sequence continues at coordinate 129,314,860 of NC_055992.1, forward strand.
GCATTTCCTTGAATTCCTAACGGCCTCTCGGTCGGTATTCCAGACTCTTGCCCCAGCGCGAGTTATAAGTGAGAATGCTCTCACGACCAACGACCTCTCAGTTGACATTCCAGACTCTCATTCTAGCGCGAGTTATAAGTGAGCATGCTCTCACGACTAACGACCTCTCGATCAGCACTTCAGGCTCTCACCCAACATGAGTTATAAGTGAGCATGCTCTCGTGACCAACGACCTCTCGGTTGGCACTCCAGGCTCTCGCCTTAGCGTGAGTTATAAGTGAGCATGCTCTCACTGCTGGATGCTACTTGAAATACCGTTCTGTTTCCCCTGTACAAAAAAAATTTATACAACCATAGAACTTTTCCTAACAACCCATGTGCTCTTCAAAAGTTAAACTTGGATTGGAAACGAAACTTAACATTTTTACTCCAAGTTTGTTCTTCAAAGTTAAACCTGGATTGGAAACGAAACTTAACATTTTTACTCCAAGTTCAACCGTTGTGTTCTTCTGAAATTAAACCATATTACCGAAGTTGATTAAATATTTATTTCAAGGATCGACTTCTAGGTCGTAGGCGAGACATTAGGCCTTCTTGGTTATGGGATCATCCACCACTTCCTAGACAAAGTCTTTCAAAGAAATTGAATATTTAAACTTCTCACAGTAACCTTAGGTATAACTACAGAGACCTCAATCAAAGCACAAGATCGAAACACAAATCGAAGCACAAAAATGAAAACACGAAATCGCTAGCCTCTTGTGTTGGCATTTCATGATCCATACAAAGAAAGCAAAACTAGTTGTGCTACGGAATAAATAACTAGTTGTACCTTTCTTTGTAGACAAAGACCTCTTGATCTTCTGTCGTATTCCTCTCCTCTTCTTGGACGTCGTGTGGGCGACGATCTACCAAGACAAAAAACACCTGAACCCTTTTTGTTTCCAAGCCGCCTACCACCAAAAGATGCAAAGAAAAGAATGCCTCATTCTTCTTCTCTTCCAAACCACCGGGCACCAAGGTGCTTCGTCTCTTCGTTTCTTTTCCTCCAAGCTCCAGCCACCAAGAGAAGATGGGGCACCGGCCCTAAAGGGAAGAAAAGGGAAGAAGAAAAGAAGTGGGGTGCCGACCCTAGAGGAAAGAAAAGAAAGAATGGGGCGTCGGCCTTAAGGGAAAGAAGAGAGTTTTTAGTTGTGGAGAGAAACTTATCAATTCTTAATTGAATTGTTGATTGTTGTGGCACAACCTCCTCTCCTTTTATAACCCTTTACCCTAGATAAAAAAGGAGAAAAAGTAATAGATTTTTGTTTAGAAAAAATCTCTAGAAAAGAATTAACATAATTCTTTTTAGAAAAATTTCTTAAGAAAGAATTAGTATAATTCTTTTTAGAAAATTTATAAGAAAGAATCAATATAATTCTTTTTAGAAAATCTTTAGAAAAAATTAACATAATTCTTTTTAGAAAAATTCTTAAGAAAGAAATAATATAATTCTTTTTGAAAATTTCTAAGAAAGAATCAACGTAATTCTTTTTAGAAAAATCTCTAATTCTATTGAGAAAAATCTCCTCTTTTTTTCTTTCTTTTGGTTTGGCCGGACCCTTGCTTGGGCACCAAGCAAGGCTTGGCCGACCCCTTTCTTGGGTAGGAAGCAAGGCTTGGCCAGCTCCTTGCTTGGGCACCAAGCAAGGATGTGGCCGACCCCTTTCTTGGGTAGGAAGCAAAACCAAAACAGGTGAATGCGAGACTTTATAGAGGCTACAATAGGGACCGAGAGGAGGAATTGGTTTTACCCTCCTGATGGACTTGAGCTTCCTGTGTTCGACCCGAACACCCAACTCAAGTTCATCAATAATAACTCATACCACTAAAAGAGTTATTATTGAATTACCGCACCAATCTCATATTACAATATGAGCTCCTTCTTATCATGAGTACATTAGTCTTCCTGTGTTTAAGATATCGTAAGTCTGTTAATTAAATGAGTTACTGACAACTCGCTTAATTAACATCTAGCTCCAAGAGTAGTATCACTCAACCTTATTATCATATCGGACTAAGTCCACCTATAGAGTTTACATGATAATCCTTATGAGCTCCTCAAGGGGACATCATCAACCTAAATTACTAGAACATAGTTTCCTTTTATAATCAACAACACATCATATAAATAATATTATTTTTCAACTTATCAGGCCTATTGATTTAACTGAATAAATCTCACCCTTTGATAAATTAAAGAAATAAATACTAAGTATATGTGTTTGTTATTATATTGGGATTAAGAGTATGCACATCCATAATAACAGAGATTTTATTCTTTTATGCAATCAGTATAAAAAGAAACAACCTCAAATGGTCCTACTCAATACACACCTACTCTACTAGTGTAATTTTATAGTCAAGATAAACTAATACCAAATTACGCTACAACCGTTCTAATGGTTTGTCCCAATCCATCTTGGTTGTGAGCTACTATTTATAATTTATAAGAAACTGATAACATTATCTTCTGTATGACACCACACACCATGTTATCTATAATATAAATTAAATGGACAACTGCATTTAACTAAATACAGACATTTGACCAATGTAATTCTCATTTCAAAATAAATGTTCATACAAAATACTAGGCTTTTAGTATACATCCTAACACTCACGACCAACGATCTCTCGGTCGGTGTCCTAGACTCTCGTCCTAGCGTGAGTTATAAGTGGGCATGCTCTCACGACCAATGACCTCTCAGTCGGTGTTCTAGACTCTTGCCCCAGTACGAGTTATAAGTGAGCATGCTCTCACGACCAACGACCTCTCGGTCGGCACTCCAGACTCTCGCTCTAGTGTGAGTTATAAGCGAGTATGCTCTCGCGCCTCAACGACCTCTGGTTAGTGTCCCAGTCTCTCACCCCAATGCGAGTTAACAACGAGCATGCTCTCATACCCCAACGAACTATCGGTCGGCGCCCCAAACTCTCGGCCCAGCGTGAATTATAAGTGAGCATGCTCTCATGACCAATGACCTCTCGATCGACATTCTAGACTCTCACCCTAGCATGAGTTATAAGTGAGCCTTCTCTCATGACCAACAACCTCTCGATCGGTACTCCAGAGCGAGTTATAAGCGAGCATGCTCCTCTTGGTCGGTATCTCAGACTCTTGCCCTAGCGCGACTTATAAGCGAACATGCTCTCGTACCCCAACGACCTCTCGGTCGTCATTCTAGACTATCTCCCCAACGTGAGTTATAAGTGAGCATGCTCTCACGGCCAATGACCTCCTGATTAGCACTTCAGGCTCTCGCCCTAGCGCATGTTATAAATGAGTATGCTCTCACAACCAACGACCACTTGGTCGGTGTCCCAGACTCTCGTCCATAAGTTATAAGTGAGCATGCTCTCATTACCAACGACCTCTCGGTTGGCACTCCAGACTCTCACCCCAATGTGAGTTATAAGCGAGCATGCTTTCATGCCCCAACGATCTCTCGGTCAGTGTCTCAAACTCTCGCCCATCACGACTTATAAGCGAGCATGCTCTCGCACCCCAACGACCTCTTGATCGGTGTTCCAGACTCTTGTCCCAGCACAAGTTATAAGTGAGCATGCTCTCACGACCAACGACCTCCCAGTCAGCACTCTAAGCTCTTGCCCTAGCGCGAGTTATAAGTGAGTATACTCTCATGACCAACGACCTCTTGGTCAGTGCCCCAAACTCTCGCACCAACGTGAGTTATAGGAAAGCATGCTCTCGCTCCCCAACGACCTCTTGGTCGGTGTTTCAGACTCTCGCCCAAGTGCGAGTTATAAGTGAGCATGCTCTCACAACCAACAATCTCCTGGTCGGCACTCCAGGCTCTCACCCTAGCGTGATTTATAAGTGAGCATGTTCTCACGACCAATGACCTCTCGGTCGGCGTTCTAGACTCTCTCCCTAGCACGAGTTATAAGTAAGCATGCTCTCATGACCAACGGTCTCTCGAACGATGTCCCAGGCTCTCGCCCCAGCGCGAGTTATAAGCGAGCATGCTCTCGCACCCCAACGACCTCTCGATCAGCGTTCTAGACTCTCGCCCCGACGCGAGTTATAAGTGAGCATGATCTCATGACCAACGACCTTCCGGTCAGTACTCCAGGCTTTCATCCTAATGCGAGTTATAAGTGAACATGCTCTCACGACCAACGACCTCTTAGTCGGTGTCCCAGACTCTCGCCCCAGCGCGAGTTATAAGCGAGCATGGTCTCGCACCCTAACGACCTCTCGGTTGGTATTCTATATTCTCTCCTCCGCGCAAGTTATAAGCAAGCAAGGCCTTCACCAACTTCCTCTTGGTCGCCAACTACCTCTCGGTTAGTATTTTAAACTCACCACATCAGGGGTGATAGAGGGGCAGGACCCTTTCCATAGCTTAAAGAAGTATTTTTTTCTTGGGGCAATTAGTGTCGCTATCATCATGTAATTCATGGATATTCAAAAGTGCTCTTTCTGTTAAAGATGTTTGCATGAAGCAAGGGAGTTCCGGTGGGAAAGGAGTAACGAGATAGGAATAAAGACTAAAACTTGATCAGATCTACATTAATTGATAAATTACAGGGGAGAGCCCCTCAAAATCTTATTTTTAAATCTATAAAGACATAGAGGTCATCTAAGTGCTTAGAATTCTCTTCCGGTGCCAGCTGTGAGTCGGCACCTCGAGCAAAAGCATTCTCCTTGACCTGCTTTCTCAAGATGGATTCGAGCATGTTCTAGCTTAGCTTGAGTCAACTAAAGGATGTGTCGTTGTTGAGCAACTTTTTCATCTTTAATCTTTGCTTCTTTCTGTAAAAGGGACATGGAAGAGGCGTGTTTTTCTTTTAAATAGATCATGAATTGAGTTTGGATCTTCAGGTCTGAATAGACTTTCTGTTTCAGTGCTCCTCAGCACAGGCCCGTGACTTAGCAACTAGCTAGAGTTCTTTAATTTCCCTATACAGGGAAGACTGAAGATCCCTCTCCTGCGTCATCTTGGCTAAGGCCGTATCCTGTTGGGCAAGTAGTTGGGTTATTTGAGCTAGTTGCTGATGAAAGTGTTGTAGTTCATCAAACTAGGAGTTCAACTCCATGATTAGGGGGCGTTAGTTAAAGGAAAGTATTAATCTGTGGGTGGAGGTCAGCCCCCTTTTAAAGAGAAAGAGGGGAGAAATCAACTTCTGTAGAGATTATAGTGGCCCTTCTCCCAAGGTTGATTGAGCAATTAAACAGGTTACAATACCAATGGTCTAGGAAAAGAAGCAGCATTTATAGTCATAATAGCGAAGTAAATGAAACTCAAGTTTGGGTCTAGTCAGTCGGACTTGAGCCTCCTTCGATTTGACTTGAAGGCGAAACTTGTGATACTGTGCATAAAAGTGGGGCCTAATAAGGCTAGGCAGTTAGAAGTCAAGGGGACATGACAGTCAAGGACAGTCCAAAGTCAAGGGGATGTGACAGTCAAGGACAGTCCAAAGTCAAGGGGATGTGACAGTCAAGGATAGTCCAAAGTCAAGGGGACGTGACAGTCAGAAGTCAAGGGGACGTGAAAGTCAAGGGCATTCCAAAGTCAAGGGGATGTAGCAGTTAAAAGTCAAAGAGACGTGACAGTCCACAGTTAAGAGGGGAAAGAAGGAGTTAGACTGCATAACGTCATCAACCGTATAATTTTTGGTTGGGTACAGATAGATCAGGGTTCCAGATCTGAGACATAAGATGCAGCCTGGAGTAATGTCTAACCTGCCCCGACTGGTTGGGTTTCCTCATTTCGGGCAGCATAGCCAGGCCTAGTACTTTCAATAAGACAATTCTCGGTTAGTCCTTTAGCGATCCAAACGTGAAAGATGGGGCCCTCGCCACAGCTCATCTCCCTCATCAAGACTTGAATCAGGTGGCACACCCGAACGATCATCTCGAGCTGTCTGTAGCTAAAAGAAAGCGTTAAGTGACAAACAATGTCAGGGAATCGTAACCACCTATCAGAGAATAACTGTCATTAGCTAGGGAATATTCTAGTGGTTGGTCATTTCCTGAGAATGGAACCTTCTTTCAATTAATGAGAGGGCACCACGTGTCCTCCATCATCCTACAGGTCCTGACCCCGACGTTCTCTGACATCGGTCAGCCTCCGGAGGTATGCATTGTCATATAAAAGGGAGATCCTCTCCCTTGAGTAGGTACGCGCACATTCGCATTTGTCTTCTACAGTTTTTTTTCCTTTGTACACTGTTCTTCTTGAAATAAAGGACCTAATTTGAGCGTTGAAGGATCTACACGGGGGACTTTTTCCCTGATTTATGATGTATAACGTTCATTGTGCTTGTTTGAGTTTGTGCAGAGCCTAAGTACTGCTGGTCTCGTCACCACTGTCCTTGAGCTCCACGTGGGGGTCTGCCTTTCCAGTGCATATACGCTAAGTGTGTCCAAGTCTCCTCTCCGTCAACACCGATGTCATCTCAATTGGCCTTGGTTTAACTCAGATTCTAGACAGGATCAGGCATGATATTTTGTTTTGAACACCTACTTAAGACCAATTACATTCTTTCCTTAAGTAGACCCACCATCTCCCATGTTTCATTATTATTGATTGTTATTAGCTCTTCTTTCACCATTCTTCTTTTGTTACTGCTTCTTCAAAGGTTGTTGGATTTGTAGCAAAGAGAGTAAATTGACCTGATTCATTAATTTCTCTCAAGGATCTAACCTTTGTTGGAGGTGTTTTATCAAAAGATTCTTGTAAGAAAGATGAGCCACTGCTTGAATTTGATGGTAAAGAAGATGGTAACACCAAAGGAGATGATTCAACATCTTCAGTTGTTGGAGTTCTGTTCTCTATTGGGATGGAAACTTGAGTCTCTTCACCTTGTATATTCCAATTTTAGCTCGAATATTCATCAAAATTTATATTTCTCCTTATAATCTATGGTAACACCACTATATGAATCATCTCCATCAACCAGTGGGAGCACCACATCTCTCCATATCAATTTGCCACTAAGAGGATTATATAGTTAATATGCTTTGGATGGATTGCAATTCCATCAAAAATGTATTTTTCATATTTCTTCTAAAGTTTTTGATGAAATTGAGAATTTATCAAAGCATATGCAATACAATAAAACATTCTCAAGTGGTTTACCAATAGTTTTCTACTTCACCATGTTTCATAAAGTGTTTGATTCAAGACCACCCTTGTTGGAGAAATATTCAGCAAGTAAACTTATGTAGCCACTGTTTCAGCCCAGAAAAGATTTGGAAGTCCTCTGATATTCAGCAAACTTTTAGTCATTTTTACAACTGTTTGATTTTTTCGTTCAGCTACACCATTTTCCTCCAATATATAAGGTGTTGTTAACTTCCAGTGGATACCAAAATTATTTAATTCTTTAGATAAGAACTGTTGGACCATCGTGGGCTGGCTAAAAGGGGTGAATAACCTTGAAATACAAGTTAGAAGATCTCTTGATAAAAGAAATAAAGTAAGAGGCAGAGAATTTTTACTTGGTTTACAACTGGAAGGGTACTAATTCAAGATAATGAAAAGCTCACTAAAAGATCTTCGTGAAGGCGGAGTAGTTTCTTACAGACTTTAGAAGCTAAAAAAACAAATCAGAAAATGAATACACAGATTGTTGTTGAATTCCTAGCTCCAAGATGCTATTTATAGCATTCTGGGAAAGGTTACTATTACGTTGACGTGGCTCGAAGGCGCCTTCAATGTCATCCAAGGCATCCTTAAGGTGATAAGCTTTTATCCACATTGCAACGATTCTTCAACGGCTTTGTCATGTTGGAGGCACCACTAATGTGATTTGAGGTGTCTCAGCTACTTTTCATTCGAGGTGCCTTCAGTCCATCAAAAGCGCCTTCAGAACTGTTCATCTTAGGCGCTTCCAGTTTGATCTAAGATGCCTCGAGTACTATTCATTCGAGAATGGTTAATTCCCATTGTTAATCATTATTCGCTCTGCTTGCTTGGGTGATGCTCCAGTTGTCTAGAGTTGAGCTCACTCAAGCCCAACTCCAGTCTTCTCCTTAAGCAAGTTTTCTTCTCAACTTCTCGTCCCTTGAACGCTTTGTCCACGTCCTTCTCATCCACCAATGTAGTCTTCCACAATTTTTCGTCCCTCGGATATACCGAGCCTGTCAACTTGTTTCCCATGTCATTCTTCTCGAACTTCCGCTTTCATTCGACTAAGTCCTTGCACACTCAGACACAAGGCATCAGATACACAGTGTCTATTTTAACTTAATTAATCATATCAAAACTAACTCGAGATACTTACAAGAACTCACCTCCTCGATCTATATAGAGAGTCTTTATTAAAGTACTCTTTTGATTTTCCACAACAACCTTGGATTTTTTTTTGAAATTTTTAAAAGTTTTTGACTTGTCTGTTAGAAAATAAACTAAACGCATTCGACTAAAATCATTAGTAACATCAAAAAATATTTACTCCCGTCAAGTAATGCTGTTCTCATATGTCCATATAAATCAGCATGAATTAACTCAATATATTATGGAGCTTTCCTTGATTACCCACTTGAAAAAGGCTTTATTGTTTGTTTTTCATAAACACATCTTTCACATAAACGATGAGACCTAATTGCAGTAATCCTAAGATCATACCTTTTTGACTTAAAAGTTGTATTACTTTGATATTGAGATGCTCATATCTCAAGTGTCACATTTTGGATTCATTATCTTCACTAACAATTGAGTTGCCACAATTGAGTTTCTAGCCGTGGGTGAGCAATCCTTGCAAATTCCATCTGGTTATGGGTGGAGATCATGCTAACATAGGAAATTTCCATTTTCGATATCAGTTTCTATGTACGCAATTTGTAAGGGCACATTTGTGGAAGAATATGATTATTAATTTCCTCTGTAATTTGATGTTATCTAATTCTGTGAACACTCATGATGAGGGGTGTTTTAGTGCACTTGTTTTTCAATACCAGAGTCCAAACGCTTCGGTATGTCATATTAAAAGCATCATTTTAGACGTATTATTTCTTCAATTAATATTAGGTTTTCTTTTAGGTGCACCAGTTGCTCAATACTAAGTGCTTTGTAATGGAAGAGTGAGAACTAAGTCATACAATCCTTTTAAGCCATCGATTGGTGTTTACTGCATGTTGTAACTTTGACATTTTTATTCATATATTTGAAGATAATGGAGACAGCAAGCTCTCGATCGTCGAATTAAGACACACGACTTTGACATTTTTGTTCACATGAAGATAATGGAGACAGCTCTCGTCGAATTAAGACGCGAGTTTGACACTTTTAGTCATATAAAGAAAGATAAAACACAGTTAAATAAATCTAAGTCAACTCGATTCAGTTGGGCACTCTGCAGTTGGTGCGTATCTCTCCGTTGCTCCCGGTCAGCACGCCGATGCTGCCCATCCTCACCATCGCCGCCGCAAATCTCCTCGTGAAGATGGCCGAGTTGCGCGCGAACAAGTTCACCTGCGCCGCCGCCGCCGGCGTCGACACCAGCGTCTGGTCCGACGTGAACAGCCCCCTGTGCCTCAAGATGCCCTGGTAGTAGCTGTTGTCGAACCCGAGCTCGCTCGGCGGGTCCATCTGCACCTCGGTGTCGCTCCCCGCCGTCGGGCATTGTTGTTTCAGCTGAGCAGCGTACGCCGCGTCCAGCGTCGGGTCGACTCCCGAGCTGCTGCTGGAGTTATACAGCCTGCTGGCGAAGGCAGAGCAGTGAGCGATGCCAATGGTGTGTGCTCCTGACCAATTGAACATATACAAAATTAACTCAAACAATATAATATTAATTCGTCAAATTATACAATTATTAGTGACTAAAATGTAAGAGCCTTTAGCATTGGATCCCGCAGAACTGTCAAGCATAGAGATCGTATACCAAAAATGTTGATGTTGTGACCATGGATAGAAGTTGTCACCAGTAACATTCTGCTAATGCAGAAATAGGACTTGAATGTGCCCTGAACTGAACTATTATTGACTTGGAAATAATAATATCATGGACTATGACCATGGCTGCATTTTCTATATTAGACAGTTACCCATTCGTGTTTCCATTCTGTTTTAAGCTTGAAGTTCCATGTCTTCTGGGGTCAGCCAGAAGTTCAGAATAATATTTTTGAGATCTTCTTATATCCCATGGCAAGTTGTATTCCTCGATCTCCCTACATCAGTAGCCTTCACTCGCTCTTTTCAGCAAACAACAACAATATATAGGTTTCAGCACTCCAGTCAGAAGTCAAGAGAATGTGAGAGTCAAAAGTCAAATGAGCGCGACAGTCAGTAGTCAAGGGATGTGACAGTCAAAAGTCAAGGGGATGTGACAGTCAACAGTTAGGGAAAAATGAAGAAGGATCGTGTGACGACGTCAACAACCTAATTTCCGGTAGGGTTCTCACAGACCAGATCCCAGAGCTGAAAAGTCTGAGTCTAAGGCATGGGAGGCAGTCGGGGTAATATCTTACTCGGATGTGACTGGTCGGGTTCTCACAGATCGGTTATGTTCAGGCTTGGTTCACTCAGCAAGTTAACTCTCGATCAGCCAACTCCCGATCGGCTCTTGGACGATCTTACCATAGCTCCCGGTCCCTCAAGGTTTAGGCCTAGTATTATACCCGACAGATTATCTTGAGCTACCCTATTCATACTCGATCAGGACAGAAGGTGCTACATGACAATAGGGGCAAGAAATCATAACCGCATGTCAGAGAATAACTGTTGACTGTCAGGGAATATTCCAACGGGCGACGGTCACCTGTGAATGAAACCTTCCTTCAGTCCACAGGAGGATGTCATGTGTCCTCCATCACCCGACAGGTCCTGACACCGGACATTTTTTAACATCGGTCAGCTTCCAGAGGTACGCACTGTCATATAAAAAGGGAGGTCCTCTCTTTTGCGCAGGTACGCTCTATCGCACATTCGCACTTGTCTTCTATTTTTCTTTCTCCTTCGTACACTATTTTTCTGGGCAAAAAGTACCTGACTTGAGCATCGGAGGGCCTGCTCTGGGGACTTTTTTTCTGGTTTTTGGCCTCTAACGTCCCGTGTGCTTGTCTGAGTGTGTGCAGAGTTCAAGTACCACCGGTGCAATCATCGTCGTCCGTCAGCACCACGTGGGGGGTCCATTCTTGAAGGTGCATACGAGAATGGTGTCTCAGTCGCCCCTCCGTCAACACCGGCAACAGCTCATCCGACTTTCATCTGACTCAGATTCTAGACAGGATCAATTTGGCGCCGTCTGTGGGAACTTTCTTCACCTATTTTGGAGTGTAAAGATGGAGGACACCGGACGAATCAACGTGACTATGACGACAGGGGAGTACGAACTGCTCAAGAAGGCCAAGAGGCGAGCGACTTCGAAAAACAGATCATCGCTTCATGATCGCTTAAGATGCCTGTAGTTTCCAAGAACCCGACTCATGTTTCTAATAGAGGGTCTAAGAGGAAACTATAGGACTCAACGACAGAGGCGGGGGGTGAATATCGCACTCTTAAAAAAAACTTTTTCTTTTCGTATTTTAAAGACAATCAGAATATGCAGCAGAAAGTAAAAGACTCAGTTAGGATACTTGGTTCGAAGCCTAGGTCGACTCCTACTCCAAGGTCTGCGATCCTTGACCGCACCGATGGACAATCCACTAAAACCTTTCTTTCTGAAATCCTCGGAAAGAAGAAGATCGTACAAATGTAAATGGAAAATAGTAACAGAATACTATCTTCTTTTAAATCAAGTACAATGCAAGCTTTAAATAATTATACCGACAAGAGTAGAAAATGAAGCTCGGTCGGTCGGATGGAGTAGTTTGCTTGAAGTTTGTAGAAGACTTGTAGCATGAGTAGCTTGCGCAGAGATGAACTTCGAACCGATCAGATTGTGTTACCTAGCCTCGCACCTCGAGCTCTCTTTTATAAGAATCATCGATGTTCGGTACGACCGATCCCCGTGTTCGTCGACCGAACCAGCCTCTTCCATCTTCACTAAGATCCGATGCAGATTCGATCTTCGACATTTAATGACCATTAAGAGTTCGGTCAACCGATCCTTCTTTTCGATTGACCGAACAGGATCCTTCCCTATTCGTCGAGATTTGCCGAGATTCGCACTACTGCGCCTTTAATGTGATGATCGTTCGATCGACCGATCCATGTGTTCGGTCGGCCGATCAACAAGCATTCATTCTTTGTTTTTGCTCGATCCGAACTGTGTTGAGTCATCGTGGTTCGGTCGATCGATCAATCTTTGATCGAACCTTGCTCTGCTTTGGTCCGAATAAATATCTCGCCTGAAGTTGGCCTTGTTCGGTCGATCGATCATCCGGGTCACTGACCGATCAGCCGAACTCGCAAACCAGGTTAGAAAATAATCCTGCAAAACATATATTAGCATAGTAATAATAAATGCATGAGTAATAATAATAGATAGTTCAATTGTCATGATCTCAACTTAGAAACCTTCCTGGTTTCTTCAGTTGGATTAGACACCTTAAGTTGTTCCTTTTAGGAACACGACCTTACTGTCGCTCCTCCAGTTATTTACCTCAACTTACCTACCAAACATTGGTCCTCCAGACTTGTTTGGACTTTCTTTGCTCAGTGTCTGATCACCTGATCCACTAAGGTCTTTTCTGCAATACTACATTAGCCAGCAACAATAATAGTAATATAGAATGCTATGGTAAAATTAAACTTAGAATCACCAAGATCTGCTGGTTCGGTCGACCGCTCGCGGTCGACCGGAAACCATCCGATCAACCTTGCTTAGAGTTCACTACTCCAAGACTTTTCGTTACCTAAGGTTATCTTCCCCTAGGATTTTCTCCATCTAGCTTCACTCACCAAAACCTAAGGTTACCACCCCCTAGGGTTTTCTCCACCTGGCTTCACTTACCAAGACTCAATATTCGGCTACCCAGGGATTAGGTCCTTCAGACCTATCCACATGGCTTCCACGATCTATTAAGATTTCTCTTCCCTAGCCTACAACTAGGGCTTAGTATTCGGCTACCCAGGGATCATGTCCTCGAAACCTATTGATCCACCTGGCTTCCACGATCTACCGAGATTTCCCTTGCCTAGCCTACAACTAGGACTTCCCTTGCCTAGCCGCAGTTAGGACTAGTCACTCGATTGACTTTCCACCCTTGCCTAGCCATGACTAGGACTTCCCATGATTAAGCTCCATTAAACTTACTTAAACATATTTGTCGAACATTAAAACCTTGGAAGTCGATTGCACCAACAAAAATAGCCCGAGGAGTTCCCCCCGATCTTCTATCGAGAACTGATCCCAGGCTATTACCATAAGGGCCCGGACTGCTATAATAAGAAAGAGCAACCTCAGGCCTTTATGGTGGAAAGCTCCCCACCCAAGGACTCAAAGAAGAGGAAAGCTATAGTCCTCAGGGAGGAGCCCTAAGGGAACCCGATTAGCAAGTGCCCTTCTCTCCGTGGGTACTAGAGGAGAAGCTACCGAAGGGGTACAAGCCCCTAGCCATTGGAGAGTACGATGGTAGTAAGGATCCGGAGGATCATCTTCACAAGTTTCGGAACGCTGCGTTGTTGCATCAATACAACGACGCTATTAAGTGCTGAGAGCCCGGACCAACTTTTTCCAGCCCTTATTTTCTGCAAAACAAAGTTAATCCAGGTAAAAACAATATAAATATAATATGAAATTATGACAACCTCTGATTATTCGGTTTTGACTTTGAGTTTTGTCGAAACTCTAGGCCGAACCGATGCCTACTCCTCTCAGGAGAGTTTATCTGTTGCCAGATCGATCCTTCAGACCGACTGGACTTTCTATATAGGGTTACCACCCCGTAGGATTTTCCTTAGCCTAGGGTTACCACCCTCTAGGATCTACGGTTACCACCCCTAGGGTTTTCTTCAGCCTAGAGTTACCACCTCCTAGGATCTAGGGTTACCACCCCTAGGATTTTCCACCTTCCTAACCGTAGCTAGAACTTTCCACCACCTAGGGTTTCCACCCCCTATGACCTAAGGTTACCACTCCCTAGGATTTTCCACCTACCTAGAATCCATTAGGACTTTTGCCTAAGACAACTTAGGATTTTCCTGTAAGCTCAATGAACCTTGTTAGATAACAAGACAATTTAACTTTGGACCCTCTGACATAATCAAAACATAGGTTTAATTATCAGATGCTTCTCGCACTAACAACCTTAGGGTCCCCTGACTGTTGAGAGGAGGCCCCTGCTGAGGTGTTGGCTTGGGGAACCTCCTGGCCAGACATAATCTCTCTGCCTTGCTTCCGTAGGATTGCACTGGGCATCGCAGAGGAGTTGAGGGCGAAGGCTCGGAATATGACGACTTCTGCAGGAAAAAGAAAATACCTTAGTTAGTGAAGATATGAAAGGAGAGTCGAGTAATCTTACCAAAAGGTGCGCACAAAGGTGTCTGCATGGGGCTCATCCTGAAAGTGTACAAACTCTCTCCCATAGAAAAGAAGAGATTTGAAGTTGCACTCCATCTAATTTCTTAGAAGCAGTGAAATAAGCAGGCCGGTGCTGATGATCACTCAACTCAAAGGAGGGGGGAGATCGGGATGCCATTCAACAGGCTAAGTCAAGGACTCAGGCAACTGGACATGGAAGAAATGAGACTTCCAACCCTTATTGGAAGTAGGCATGCCCTTAAAAAATTTATACCCGGTCCTGGATTGTACTATGAAGACATCCGGCTCCGATCACTTAAGAGAATAGAAATGGTGAAAAAGTTGAGGAGTCAAAGGAATCTCATATAGGTGACACAGAATTATCATTCCACACATGACACGGAAGACATTGGGGGCACACTGGGATAAGGGGATACCAAAATACTAACTCAAGGAGGAAAAGAATGAAGGGATAGGAAAGCGGAGACCACTGAGAAGCTGGTCTTTGAAGAAGGTCATGAAGCCGGTGGGAGGAGGACAAGGATGGTCGTCGGGTCCCAGAAGGCGAAGCTTGTATGCTTTAGAAAGTTGCAAGCTAGATTGTACCGACTTGAGGTCACTTCTATCAAAATCAGAAGGAAAATACGCATACCATAGTACTACCGTTTCTCCGGCCATTATCAAATCGAAAAGTGAAGGAGTAGAAGATGAGGGAGGAGAAGCACTTACAAAAGAGATGCACGAATGGGAAAGTGAATGAGCAGAGAAGGAAAGGTCGAAGGAAGATGAAGCGTTGATAAATAGATATCGAAGGACTTTAGGGGTTTTAAACCAAAACCCTTATGGAGCATGGGGATTTGAGTGGGATAATCGAAATAGCGGGGTGCACGATAGCCGTCAGATCAAGGGAGAGAAGTGCTATCGGGTCACGTGCAGAAAGCGTGCATCAGGCATTATATCAAGGGAAGTTCGTGGGACATGTGTCAGCTTCATAAGAAGTGGCATTTATAATGGAAACGATAAGGAAATCATGGAGTTGATATGCGAACAGTGGCACTATGCCTCACTGAGACCTTGCCTCGAGGATCAAAAATTCTATTTGGCTACCTTGGAAAATGGAATAGGAGGTGGCGAGAAGCGTTGATCAAAATTTGGCGCCTCATCCTAACCTCGGAATCAGAGTAAGATTCAAGTTTAACTAATATCTTGTGTAATACTCTTCATGATCACAAGTGGATTGGGCTAAGTCCACGGGTGCATTTCCTTGAATTCCTAACGGCCTCTCGGTCGGTATTCCAGACTCTTGCCCCAGCGCGAGTTATAAGTGAGAATGCTCTCACGACCAACGACCTCTCAGTTGACATTCCAGACTCTCATTCTAGCGCGAGTTATAAGTGAGCATGCTCTCACGACTAACGACCTCTCGATCAGACTTCAGCCTCACCCAACATGAGTTATAAGTGAGCATGCTCGTGACCAACGACCTCTCGGTTGGCACTCCAGGCTCTCGCCTTAGCGTGAGTTATAAGTGAGCATGCTCTCACTGCTGGATGCTACTTGAAATACCGTTCTGTTTCCCCTGTACAAAAAAAATTTATACAACCATAGAACTTTTCCTAACAACCCATGTGCTCTTCAAAAGTTAAACTTGGATTGGAAACGAAACTTAACATTTTTACTCCAAGTTTGTTCTTCAAAGTTAAACCTGGATTGGAAACGAAACTTAACATTTTTACTCCAAGTTCAACCGTTGTGTTCTTCTGAAATTAAACCATATTACCGAAGTTGATTAAATATTTATTTCAAGGATCGACTTCTAGGTCGTAGGCGAGACATTAGGCCTTCTTGGTTATGGGATCATCCACCACTTCCTAGACAAAGTCTTTCAAAGAAATTGAATATTTAAACTTCTCACAAGAACCTTAGGTATAACTACAGAGACCTCAATCAAAGCACAAGATCGAAACACAAATCAAGCACAAAAATGAAAACACGAAATCGCTAGCCTCTTGTGTTGGCATTTCATGATCCATACAAAGAAAGCAAAACTAGTTGTGCTACGGAATAAATAACTAGTTGTACCTTTCTTTGTAGACAAAGACCTCTTGATCTTCTGTCGTATTCCTCTCCTCTTCTTGGACGTCGTGTGGGCGACGATCTACCAAGACAAAAAACACCTGAACCCTTTTTGTTTCCAAGCCGCCTACCACCAAAAGATGCAAAGAAAAGAATGCCTCATTCTTCTTCTCTTCCAAACCACCGGGCACCAAGGTGCTTCGTCTCTTCGTTTCTTTTCCTCCAAGCTCCAGCCACCAAGAGAAGATGGGGCACCGGCCCTAAAGGGAAGAAAAGGGAAGAAGAAAAGAAGTGGGGTGCCGACCCTAGAGGAAAGAAAAGAAAGAATGGGGCGTCGGCCTTAAGGGAAAGAAGAGAGTTTTTAGTTGTGGAGAGAAACTTATCAATTCTTAATTGAATTGTTGATTGTTGTGGCACAACCTCCTCTCCTTTTATAACCCTTTACCCTAGATAAAAAAGGAGAAAAAGTAATAGATTTTTGTTTAGAAAAAATCTCTAGAAAAGAATTAACATAATTCTTTTTAGAAAAATTTCTTAAGAAAGAATTAGTATAATTCTTTTTAGAAAATTTATAAGAAAGAATCAATATAATTCTTTTTAGAAAAATCTTTAGAAAAAAATTAACATAATTCTTTTTAGAAAAATTCTTAAGAAAGAAATAATATAATTCTTTTTTGAAAATTTCTAAGAAAGAATCAACGTAATTCTTTTTAGAAAAATCTCTAATTCTATTGAGAAAAAATCTCCTCTTTTTTTTTTTTCTTTTCCTTTTGGTTTGGCCGACCCCTTGCTTGGGCACCAAGCAAGGCTTGGCCGACCCCTTTCTTGGGTAGGAAGCAAGGCTTGGCCAGCTCCTTGCTTGGGCACCAAGCAAGGATGTGGCCGACCCCTTTCTTGGGTAGGAAGCAAAACCAAAACAGGTGAATGCGAGACTTTATAGAGGCTACAATAGGGACCGAGAGGAGGAATTGGTTTTACCCTCCTGATGGACTTGAGCTTCCTGTGTTCGACCCGAACACCCAACTCAAGTTCATCAATAATAACTCATACCACTAAAAGAGTTATTATTGAATTACCGCACCAATCTCATATTACAATATGAGCTCCTTCTTATCATGAGTACATTAGTCTTCCTGTGTTTAAGATATCGTAAGTCTGTTAATTAAATGAGTTACTGACAACTCGCTTAATTAACATCTAGCTCCAAGAGTAGTATCACTCAACCTTATTATCATATCGGACTAAGTCCACCTATAGAGTTTACATGATAATCCTTATGAGCTCCTCAAGGGGACATCATCAACCTAAATTACTAGAACATAGTTTCCTTTTATAATCAACAACACATCATATAAATAATATTATTTTTCAACTTATCAGGCCTATTGATTTAACTGAATAAATCTCACCCTTTGATAAATTAAAGAAATAAATACTAAGTATATGTGTTTGTTATTATATTGGGATTAAGAGTATGCACATCCATAATAACAGAGATTTTATTCTTTTATGCAGTCAGTATAAAAAGAAACAACCTCAAATGGTCCTACTCAATACACACATAGTGTACTAGTGTAATTTTATAGTCAAGATAAACTAATACCAAATTACGCTACAACCGTTCTAATGGTTTGTCCCAATCCATCTTGGTTGTGAGCTACTATTTATAATTTATAAGAAACTGATAACATTATCTTCTGTATGACACCACACACCATGTTATCTATAATATAAATTAAATGGACAACTGCATTTAACTAAATACAGACATTTGACCAATGTAATTCTCATTTCAAAATAAATGTTCATACAAAATACTAGGCTTTTAGTATACATCCTAACACTCACGACCAACGATCTCTCGGTCGGTGTCCTAGACTCTCGTCCTAGCGTGAGTTATAAGTGGGCATGCTCTCACGACCAATGACCTCTCAGTCGGTGTTCTAGACTCTTGCCCCAGTACGAGTTATAAGTGAGCATGCTCTCACGACCAACGACCTCTCGGTCGGCACTCCAGACTCTCGCTCTAGTGTGAGTTATAAGCTAGTATGCTCTCGCGCCTCAACGACCTCTGGTTAGTGTCCCAGCCTCTCACCCCAATGCGAGTTAACAACGAGCATGCTCTCATACCCCAACGAACTATCGGTCGGCGCCCAAACTCTCGGCCCAGTGTGAATTATAAGTGAGCATGCTCTCATGACCAATGACCTCTCGATCGACATTCTAGACTCTCACCCTAGCATGAGTTATAAGTGAGCCTTCTCTCATGACCAACAACCTCTCGATCGGTACTCCAGAGCGAGTTATAAGCGAGCATGCTCCTCTTGGTCGGTATCTCAGACTCTTGCCCTAGCGCGACTTATAAGCGAACATGCTCTCGTACCCCAACGACCTCTCGGTCGTCATTCTAGACTATCTCCCCAACGTGAGTTATAAGTGAGCATGCTCTCACGGCCAATGACCTCCTGATTAGCACTTCAGGCTCTCGCCCTAGCGCATGTTATAAATGAGTATGCTCTCACAACCAACGACCACTTGGTCGGTGTCCCAGACTCTCGTCCATAAGTTATAAGTGAGCATGCTCTCATTACCAACGACCTCTCGGTTGGCACTCCAGACTCTCACCCCAATGTGAGTTATAAGCGAGCATGCTTTCATGCCCCAACGATCTCTCGGTCAGTGTCTCAAACTCTCGCCCATCACGACTTATAAGCGAGCATGCTCTCGCACCCCAACGACCTCTTGATCGGTGTTCCAGACTCTTGTCCCAGCACAAGTTATAAGTGAGCATGCTCTCACGACCAACGACCTCCCAGTCAGCACTCTAAGCTCTTGCCCTAGCGCGAGTTATAAGTGAGTATACTCTCATGACCAACGACCTCTTGGTCAGTGCCCCAAACTCTCGCACCAACGTGAGTTATAGGAAAGCATGCTCTCGCTCCCCAACGACCTCTTGGTCGGTGTTTCAGACTCTCGCCCAAGTGCGAGTTATAAGTGAGCATGCTCTCACAACCAACAATCTCCTGGTCGGCACTCCAGGCTCTCACCCTAGCGTGATTTATAAGTGAGCATGTTCTCACGACCAATGACCTCTCGGTCGGCGTTCTAGACTCTCTCCCTAGCACGAGTTATAAGTAAGCATGCTCTCATGACCAACGGTCTCTCGAACGATGTCCCAGGCTCTCGCCCCAGCGCGAGTTATAAGCGAGCATGCTCTCGCACCCCAACGACCTCTCGATCAGCGTTCTAGACTCTCGCCCCGACGCGAGTTATAAGTGAGCATGATCTCATGACCAACGACCTTCCGGTCAGTACTCCAGGCTTTCATCCTAATGCGAGTTATAAGTGAACATGCTCTCACGACCAACGACCTCTTAGTCGGTGTCCCAGACTCTCGCCCCAGCGCGAGTTATAAGCGAGCATGGTCTCGCACCCTAACGACCTCTCGGTTGGTATTCTATATTCTCTCCTCCGCGCAAGTTATAAGCAAGCAAGGCCTTCACCAACTTCCTCTTGGTCGCCAACTACCTCTCGGTTAGTATTTTAAACTCACCACATCAGGGGTGATAGAGGGGCAGGACCCTTTCCATAGCTTAAAGAAGTATTTTTTTCTTGGGGCAATTAGTGTCGCTATCATCATGTAATTCATGGATATTCAAAAGTGCTCTTTCTGTTAAAGATGTTTGCATGAAGCAAGGGAGTTCCGGTGGGAAAGGAGTAACGAGATAGGAATAAAGACTAAAACTTGATCAGATCTACATTAATTGATAAATTACAGGGGAGAGCCCCTCAAAATCTTATTTTTAAATCTATAAAGACATAGAGGTCATCTAAGTGCTTAGAATTCTCTTCCGGTGCCAGCTGTGAGTCGGCACCTCGAGCAAAAGCATTCTCCTTGACCTGCTTTCTCAAGATGGATTCGAGCATGTTCTAGCTTAGCTTGAGTCAACTAAAGGATGTGTCGTTGTTGAGCAACTTTTTCATCTTTAATCTTTGCTTCTTTCTGTAAAAGGGACATGGAAGAGGCGTGTTTTTCTTTTAAATAGATCATGAATTGAGTTTGGATCTTCAGGTCTGAATAGACTTTCTGTTTCAGTGCTCCTCAGCACAGGCCCGTGACTTAGCAACTAGCTAGAGTTCTTTAATTTCCCTATACAGGGAAGACTGAAGATCCCTCTCCTGCGTCATCTTGGCTAAGGCCGTATCCTGTTGGGCAAGTAGTTGGGTTATTTGAGCTAGTTGCTGATGAAAGTGTTGTAGTTCATCAAACTAGGAGTTCAACTCCATGATTAGGGGGCGTTAGTTAAAGGAAAGTATTAATCTGTGGGTGGAGGTCAGCCCCCTTTTAAAGAGAAAGAGGGGAGAAATCAACTTCTGTAGAGATTATAGTGGCCCTTCTCCCAAGGTTGATTGAGCAATTAAACAGGTTACAATACCAATGGTCTAGGAAAAGAAGCAGCATTTATAGTCATAATAGCGAAGTAAATGAAACTCAAGTTTGGGTCTAGTCAGTCGGACTTGAGCCTCCTTCGATTTGACTTGAAGGCGAAACTTGTGATACTGTGCATAAAAGTGGGGCCTAATAAGGCTAGGCAGTTAGAAGTCAAGGGGACATGACAGTCAAGGACAGTCCAAAGTCAAGGGGATGTGACAGTCAAGGACAGTCCAAAGTCAAGGGGATGTGACAGTCAAGGATAGTCCAAAGTCAAGGGGACGTGACAGTCAGAAGTCAAGGGGACGTGAAAGTCAAGGGCATTCCAAAGTCAAGGGGATGTAGCAGTTAAAAGTCAAAGAGACGTGACAGTCCACAGTTAAGAGGGGAAAGAAGGAGTTAGACTGCATAACGTCATCAACCGTATAATTTTTGGTTGGGTACAGATAGATCAGGGTTCCAGATCTGAGACATAAGATGCAGCCTGGAGTAATGTCTAACCTGCCCCGACTGGTTGGGTTTCCTCATTTCGGGCAGCATAGCCAGGCCTAGTACTTTCAATAAGACAATTCTCGGTTAGTCCTTTAGCGATCCAAACGTGAAAGATGGGGCCCTCGCCACAGCTCATCTCCCTCATCAAGACTTGAATCAGGTGGCACACCCGAACGATCATCTCGAGCTGTCTGTAGCTAAAAGAAAGCGTTAAGTGACAAACAATGTCAGGGAATCGTAACCACCTATCAGAGAATAACTGTCATTAGCTAGGGAATATTCTAGTGGTTGGTCATTTCCTGAGAATGGAACCTTCTTTCAATTAATGAGAGGGCACCACGTGTCCTCCATCATCCTACAGGTCCTGACCCCGACGTTCTCTGACATCGGTCAGCCTCCGGAGGTATGCATTGTCATATAAAAGGGAGATCCTCTCCCTTGAGTAGGTACGCGCACATTCGCATTTGTCTTCTACAGTTTTTTTTCCTTTGTACACTGTTCTTCTTGAAATAAAGGACCTAATTTGAGCGTTGAAGGATCTACACGGGGGACTTTTTCCCTGATTTATGATGTATAACGTTCATTGTGCTTGTTTGAGTTTGTGCAGAGCCTAAGTACTGCTGGTCTCGTCACCACTGTCCTTGAGCTCCACGTGGGGGTCTGCCTTTCCAGTGCATATACGCTAAGTGTGTCCAAGTCTCCTCTCCGTCAACACCGATGTCATCTCAATTGGCCTTGGTTTAACTCAGATTCTAGACAGGATCAGGCATGATATTTTGTTTTGAACACCTACTTAAGACCAATTACATTCTTTCCTTAAGTAGACCCACCATCTCCCATGTTTCATTATTATTGATTGTTATTAGCTCTTCTTTCACCATTCTTCTTTTGTTACTGCTTCTTCAAAGGTTGTTGGATTTGTAGCAAAGAGAGTAAATTGACCTGATTCATTAATTTCTCTCAAGGATCTAACCTTTGTTGGAGGTGTTTTATCAAAAGATTCTTGTAAGAAAGATGAGCCACTGCTTGAATTTGATGGTAAAGAAGATGGTAACACCAAAGGAGATGATTCAACATCTTCAGTTGTTGGAGTTCTGTTCTCTATTGGGATGGAAACTTGAGTCTCTTCACCTTGTATATTCCAATTTTAGCTCGA
This sequence comes from Zingiber officinale, assembly GCF_018446385.1. Classification (NCBI taxonomy): domain Eukaryota; kingdom Viridiplantae; phylum Streptophyta; class Magnoliopsida; order Zingiberales; family Zingiberaceae; genus Zingiber; species Zingiber officinale. Next base: position 129,337,431 of record NC_055992.1, read on the forward strand.
ATATTCATCAAAATTTATATTTCTCCTTATAATCTATGGTAACACCACTATATGAATCATCTCCATCAACCAGTGGGAGCACCACATCTCTCCATATCAATTTGCCACTAAGAGGATTATATAGTTAATATGCTTTGGATGGATTGCAATTCCATCAAAAATGTATTTTTCATATTTCTTCTAAAGTTTTTGATGAAATTGAGAATTTATCAAAGCATATGCAATACAATAAAACATTCTCAAGTGGTTTACCAATAGTTTTCTACTTCACCATGTTTCATAAAGTGTTTGATTCAAGACCACCCTTGTTGGAGAAATATTCAGCAAGTAAACTTATGTAGCCACTGTTTCAGCCCAGAAAAGATTTGGAAGTCCTCTGATATTCAGCAAACTTTTAGTCATTTTTACAACTGTTTGATTTTTTCGTTCAGCTACACCATTTTCCTCCAATATATAAGGTGTTGTTAACTTCCAGTGGATACCAAAATTATTTAATTCTTTAGATAAGAACTGTTGGACCATCGTGGGCTGGCTAAAAGGGGTGAATAACCTTGAAATACAAGTTAGAAGATCTCTTGATAAAAGAAATAAAGTAAGAGGCAGAGAATTTTTACTTGGTTTACAACTGGAAGGGTACTAATTCAAGATAATGAAAAGCTCACTAAAAGATCTTCGTGAAGGCGGAGTAGTTTCTTACAGACTTTAGAAGCTAAAAAAACAAATCAGAAAATGAATACACAGATTGTTGTTGAATTCCTAGCTCCAAGATGCTATTTATAGCATTCTGGGAAAGGTTACTATTACGTTGACGTGGCTCGAAGGCGCCTTCAATGTCATCCAAGGCATCCTTAAGGTGATAAGCTTTTATCCACATTGCAACGATTCTTCAACGGCTCTGTCATGTTGGAGGCACCACTAATGTGATTTGAGGTGTCTCAGCTACTTTTCATTCGAGGTGCCTTCAGTCCATCAAAAGCGCCTTCAGTACTGTTCATCTTAGGCGCTTCCAGTTTGATCTAAGATGCCTCGAGTACTATTCATTCGAGAATGGTTAATTCCCATTGTTAATCATTATTCGCTCTGCTTGCTTGGGTGATGCTCCAGTTGTCTAGAGTTGAGCTCACTCAAGCCCAACTCCAGTCTTCTCCTTAAGCAAGTTTTCTTCTCAACTTCTCGTCCCTTGAACGCTTTGTCCACGTCCTTCTCATCCACCAATGTAGTCTTCCACAATTTTTCGTCCCTCGGATATACCGAGCCTGTCAACTTGTTTCCCATGTCATTCTTCTCGAACTTCCGCTTTCATTCGACTAAGTCCTTGCACACTCAGACACAAGGCATCAGATACACAGTGTCTATTTTAACTTAATTAATCATATCAAAACTAACTCGAGATACTTACAAGAACTCACCTCCTCGATCTATATAGAGAGTCTTTATTAAAGTACTCTTTTGATTTTCCACAACAACCTTGGATTTTTTTTTGAAATTTTTAAAAGTTTTTGACTTGTCTGTTAGAAAATAAACTAAACGCATTCGACTAAAATCATTAGTAACATCAAAAAATATTTACTCCCGTCAAGTAATGCTGTTCTCATATGTCCATATAAATCAGCATGAATTAACTCAATATATTATGGAGCTTTCCTTGATTACCCACTTGAAAAAGGCTTTATTGTTTGTTTTTCATAAACACATCTTTCACATAAACGATGAGACCTAATTGCAGTAATCCTAAGATCATACCTTTTTGACTTAAAAGTTGTATTACTTTGATATTGAGATGCTCATATCTCAAGTGTCACATTTTGGATTCATTATCTTCACTAACAATTGAGTTGCCACAATTGAGTTTCTAGCCGTGGGTGAGCAATCCTTGCAAATTCCATCTGGTTATGGGTGGAGATCATGCTAACATAGGAAATTTCCATTTTCGATATCAGTTTCTATGTACGCAATTTGTAAGGGCACATTTGTGGAAGAATATGATTATTAATTTCCTCTGTAATTTGATGTTATCTAATTCTGTGAACACTCATGATGAGGGGTGTTTTAGTGCACTTGTTTTTCAATACCAGAGTCCAAACGCTTCGGTATGTCATATTAAAAGCATCATTTTAGACGTATTATTTCTTCAATTAATATTAGGTTTTCTTTTAGGTGCACCAGTTGCTCAATACTAAGTGCTTTGTAATGGAAGAGTGAGAACTAAGTCATACAATCCTTTTAAGCCATCGATTGGTGTTTACTGCATGTTGTAACTTTGACATTTTTATTCATATATTTGAAGATAATGGAGACAGCAAGCTCTCGATCGTCGAATTAAGACACACGACTTTGACATTTTTGTTCACATGAAGATAATGGAGACAGCTCTCGTCGAATTAAGACGCGAGTTTGACACTTTTAGTCATATAAAGAAAGATAAAACACAGTTAAATAAATCTAAGTCAACTCGATTCAGTTGGGCACTCTGCAGTTGGTGCGTATCTCTCCGTTGCTCCCGGTCAGCACGCCGATGCTGCCCATCCTCACCATCGCCGCCGCAAATCTCCTCGTGAAGATGGCCGAGTTGCGCGCGAACAAGTTCACCTGCGCCGCCGCCGCCGGCGTCGACACCAGCGTCTGGTCCGACGTGAACAGCCCCCTGTGCCTCAAGATGCCCTGGTAGTAGCTGTTGTCGAACCCGAGCTCGCTCGGCGGGTCCATCTGCACCTCGGTGTCGCTCCCCGCCGTCGGGCATTGTTGTTTCAGCTGAGCAGCGTACGCCGCGTCCAGCGTCGGGTCGACTCCCGAGCTGCTGCTGGAGTTATACAGCCTGCTGGCGAAGGCAGAGCAGTGAGCGATGCCAATGGTGTGTGCTCCTGACCAATTGAACATATACAAAATTAACTCAAACAATATAATATTAATTCGTCAAATTATACAATTATTAGTGACTAATTCAATACCTGAGAGGGTGATCATGTCGGCTTGTGTCAACCCTTTCCTGGCAAAGTTTTGAGTGAGTTGACCGAGTCGGAGATCGGAACCAGGGAGCTCCGACGTGTCGCTTGCTATCGAAATCCTCCCGTCTCTTCTTCCAGCAGGAACATCGTAGAAACCTCCTCCATACTGCAATCGCACATAACATTACTCCTTTACTCTCCAAAATATATATACATTTAAACATCAAGAGATTGATCGATCTAGTAAATGCTTTAATTATATGTAGTTACGTGTGCAATGCTGTCTCGGGCAATGAAAGCGAGAATGTCGGCGCAGGAGACAACGCCGGGGCAGGCAGCTTCCAGCTTGGCCTTTGCATTATCGACGACTTGGAATGCTTCTTCTTCGATGGTTTGGTTGATCTCCGCGTCCTTCTCCGCTGTGTTCCCGTTCGCGGAAGCGATGAGAACCGATCCATCGCACCCCTGCTCCGTCAATTGAATATGATCAGTAACTTGAGTACTTTAACATTCAGATATGCCAATCAATATACTGACTCTGACAAAGCAGTCATGGAAATGCATCCGGAGAAGGTCAGCGCCGATGTCGTCAGTATGCTGGACAGAGTCATTGAAGGTTTGCCTGATGAGGGTTTCAGCGGTAGGGCATGTGTAGGAGTAGAAGCCAACGCGGAGCTGCGCTGCTACTGCAGTGCTCATCAGGCAAAGAGCCATGCAAGAATAAACAGCTACGGACGCAAACGCCGCCATTGTTGATCTCCCACACGAAGCCATTGTTGCTTCTCTGAGATTACTCGATATTGGAATGGGTGGCGAGGCGGAAGGAAGCGAGCCCCTATTTATAGGAATCGGGGCGTGCACTGATTAGCTTTGCTCTCCAGCTCTCCATTGAAGGATATAGAAATTAAGGCGGCGATGGGTGATGGACAACTGCCAGCCATATTGCGTTGACTCATGACTTGTGCTCGGACACAACTCTTCAAATTTAAGGTGTGAATGGCGGAAGCAAAAGAATTCAAAAAAATGAAAAATCTATAAAAAAAAAAATTAAAAAAATAAGGATTGTCCTGAACTCTAGTTCAGTCCAAAAAAAAAAAATTTATCACCTATTGTAAAAAATGTTATTGCTATTAGGATGAACAGTGAAATATTAATTTTCTTAAATAGGGAGTTAATTTGTTAGTGCAATAGTGGTTCTAGAGGAATTAGAATTTAGATTTTATTTTATTTTATTTTTATTAAATCTAAAATTAACTAGTGGTTGCATCGGATATTATGTTGGATTGTCTATATTCTCGGTTCTTGGATATAGTGGATACCTGTATTGTCATGCTTCTCCTCCTGACTAATTAGTGTCGGTGTTGGGGATTGTGCATGCCTTCAACTCGTCGTCTACTATTTTTGGTCACTAACTAGTCAAAGAAGGCAGGCTCAATCCAACCACATGCTAAAAGGCGAACGATGCGCATGATATAGGAAGGAGAGTTGACAAATTGAATATCTCAGTCATAAATGTCGGCTCATTTAAATAATACAATTATATAGTATTTACAAAATTAATATTTAAAAACTAATTATAATTAAACATAATTACTGTCTTAAAACTTATGTAAACCCATTGGCGTGCATGCATATTGTTTGGATAGCTGATTGTGATATATTAAGCATGTTACGATAGCAACTTTAACAACAATTAATAAAATTGGCTTTCTAGATTTTTTTTTTTTTACGAATGACGTTTAACGTTTCCATGATCAACATCCCTGTCTATGATCTGGACACCATATATATATATATATATATATATATATATATATATATATATATATATATCGTCGTTGGTAATTGTTTTTTAAGGTTAATTATAAAAATTGTTGTTTCCTAGATGATCTATTGGTAGTGATTATATGTAATTAAAAAAAATGTATTATTAATTTTAAGTTAGTGACACTACCTTTAAATAAATTATAAAACAATAACTTTAAAATATCATTATTATTTAGGACGGTAAACGAGTCAAGTTGTGCCTAGCCGAGTTTTATGATATTCAAATTTATTTCATAAGGTAATCGAGATAATCCAAATGGAGTCCAAAATAAATCAAGTCATTGAATGATTATTCAAATTTCATTTGATTCATTTTTTTATGAGCTTAAACTTGGTTTGAGCTTAAACTTGATTTCATTTTTATGAGTTTTCTTTATTCGTTTAAATATTATCAATCTCTCAATTTAAATTTATTTGATTATTTAAAATATTTACATTTAAAATTTGCTTCATTGATTATTAAGTTTGATAATGTAAATTTGTTTATTTATTTTTCAAATTTATTTTTGTTTATTTTAACATGTTGATAATAATTTTATTGATAAATATTATTCACAAAATGTGGAACCGTCACATCAGCGGCCCCCTAGAGCCGGTCCCACGGATATGGAGGGAGGTAAATACAGGTACACAGGTGGAAAGTGCATAGCGGAGACGTTAACCCCAGACAGTGACACCCCGGGGATTGACCCCTGAACCTTTCAGCCACAGAACCATTCACGAACATATTTATGAATGCAGTTCATGAATATATATTTATTTTTATTTATTTTAACAAGTTGATAATAATTTTATTGATAAATATTATTCACAGACATGTTTATAAATGGGTTCACGAATATGTTCATAAATATAGTTTATAAATATTAAAAAATTAAATATATGTGTTTAAATTTATTTATTTTATTAAAATTATTTAAATTTATTTATTTATTTAATCGATCTAGCATAATTCAATGAAAATAAATTTATTTATTTACAGGCAGGCTTTGACCTTGCTGTAATTTTCTTATTCGTTTGGCCATGCACATTGTTGAACTGTCTCCCAATTATCGGAGTCTTGTCGCGTGATTTCAGGGATACATTCCATTTCCATCTTCTAGGATTATATGGATGTCTCTCACCTAGTGAGTGCCTCCCATTCAGAAAAGTACTTTCTATTTAGAGAGGGATTTATGCACGTGACCCGTATCTTTTTTTTTTATCGACCGTATAGCTTTTAGGATGTGTTTGATTTAAATTATATAATCTTGATTATATAATTATCTGATAATTATATAATCAAGATTATGAGAATAATAAATATTATTTGGTTTAATTTAGTTAATATAATAAAATTTTATTTGTTGGAAGATTTTAATAAATAATCTAATTTAATATTTTACTATATTATCCTTAATTACAAAATCAATTATACTATAAATTACTGTATCTTGACATATTTTATTATAATAAATATGTCACAGCAGCAGAAGATACACTTATCAAGATAACTCTTGACATCGTAAGACGCATGTTAATTTATGCAGATCGCACCAGGAGAAAATTTTATCACGTCACACCACCCTCTAGCAAATTTCTGCCTACTACCCATCTTGGGCACGACCCTAGTCAACTCAAAATATATTTGGCTCTTAGGATTAACTATGACTTGTATTCTATCAATCAATTTGTTAATGCAAAAGCGTAGGAGTATAAAAATGGGGCGAATAGAAGGAATTCCGGACTGGGTCCTTGATTGCTAGATGATAGAGATTAGATTACACCATTTAGTTTAGTAGTTACAGAGGCTTTTGTCCCAAATTAGAATGGATTATTAGATCTTGCGGATTGTGGATCGTGTGCGAGTCATATCCAATTATAATACGCATGTAATTGTGTTGGAGCCGATCACATAGTCTAAACATGTTGAATTCAAAGGGGATCTTGATTGGAGTCAAGTAGGGCTCATACGAGCATGCACGCCCAATCCCATTGGACCTATATTTATTTAATATTTTATAAAAAAAGGATAATGAGTCATCTCAGTGTATCTGTTCAATAGTTTAATGGACCTAATCCATATGACTTCGTACTCATCTCTTTTATAAATTTGGTCAAACAATTAGGTGCACTTTACCTATAAGTTATTATATTTACAACCGGACAAAAGGATCAACCGGACCTAAGATATTTTGGCTCGGGATATTAATCGAATCTCTCAAAACACAACATTTCTCTAGAGGCTGGTTGTACGCTCGTCCGGACAAAATACTGACCTAACCTAAGGCACTTAAGATGCTTAGCTTCATATTACGGATCAGACGGATTTCTAGCTAGCACTCACAAGTTATTATATTATTTCTCAAATAGACTCTCAATGTGTCCAGGGCATTATATTATTCTCAAAATGAATGTCTCAAAACTGCACAAAATATAACTTAGTGGCTTAATACCGAGACAGCCTAACAACGTGGCCAACTTAATGACCGACCGAGATATACTTAGCAAACAACAATCTAACAAGGCGGCCGACTTAATAACCAGCCGAAATATACTCAGCAAATAACATCCTAACAGCCTATCAGAATAACAAACCATGTGTCAAATAATATTCCCCCGGAACCTTCTTCAGGGACCCTTTTGTCCCCCGTTAGTCGACCATTTATAACAGTATATTCCTGTTGAATTTTGTTTTAAATTCAAAGTATTTTTTTTGTAGTGTTTTTAGTCCCACATTGCTAAGTGGAGAAGCTTGGAAGGGCTTATATAGGAAGCTCTTCCATCCTTGCTTAGCAATGATAAGGGGATCTACACGCATGCGCGGGCCAAGCCCAAATCGAGTGGATTTGGGGGGTTCGAGCCGGAAATCCATAAACCGGGCGTCACGTACGCAATTAACGCGCGGAGGGGGGGGTGCAAATCCCCAGCCCGTGGGCCTTGCGCACACAGGCAGCCCGGTCTGTTTTTGCTGGATTGGTTCAGTCTGAACCAAACCAGTTTGGTTTCCGGTTCGGTCTGAACCAAAACCAAACCAGAGTTTGGTTTTTCGATTTTGTTCCGCGCGTGAGGAAGGGACGCGGACGCGACACTGAGACGCGTTTCCTCGCTAGCGAAGCAGTGCTTCGTACCTTCTCAGAGTGAATAAAAGGGGACTTGCAGCACCTCTATTCTTCACTCAAGCCTCGAGTTTTCTCCTCCTTTCCCTTCTCTGTGCGATTCATTCTGCACGGTTTTCTGCTTTCTTCTCGTCGAGTTTTTTCACTGCTTTGTTGTCCTGAGGCTTGGTCTTCCGGCGATCTGAGGTTGGGTCCGAGTGTCGCGTCCGTTTTGGAGTGCACCTACGGACGAGACGAGCGGTTGTCGTATCTTGGGGGAATTTTGCTAGAAAGCCTTTGTACCGTGAGGCGGCAATAAATTCTCCAAGGACAGTCGGCGTGCCGACGCTTCAACCGGATAACTATATTCTAAACCCTACTCCTTTATTTATCTGTCTATTGCATGCTATTTTTTGTGCGAATATAATACTGCTTGTATTGCTTTTAGTTACAACATTCTTAGAGAATTTACTGCCTACATCAATAGACATGATGAATGATAGGGTAATAAGATCTGATGAGGCTAGTGCTAAACCCGAGAAATTTTACGGGCAGAACTTCAGACGTTGGCAACAACGGATGAAATTTTGGCTTACTACGCTAGGGCTATTCTCCGTTATAGAAACAGACCCTCCTTCACCTAATGAAGAGGAACCTGCCCGTAGTGCTGTCTTAGAGAGGTTTAAGCAAAGAGATTATCTCTGCCATGGGAGAATCCTGTCTGCCCTCTCAGACGCACTATTTGATGTGTACTGCTCAACCTCTTCAGCTAAAGAGCTGTGGAAATCTTTGGATAAAAAATATAACTCCGAAGATTCTGGTTTAGAAAAGTATACTGTGGCAAAATTCCTGAACTTCAAAATGGTTGAAGGCAAATCTATGGTTGAGCAGACACATGAATTCCAAGTTCAAATTCATGGTCTTGCTGAAGGAGATATGCCATTACCTGAAAAATTTCAGGTCTTGTCTATCATCGAAAAATTGCCTCCGGGTTGGGAAGATTTTGGCATGACTCTTAAACATCGGAGAGGTAAAATCTCTCTAGAAGATTTGATGATTGCCTTAAATATCGAAGAAGAACATCGGAAGCAACATAAAAATGATGATACAAGAATGCCTATGGATTTTATTCAAAGGCGAATGTAGTAGTCTCATCTGACAAGAAGAAATTCAAAAATCAGAAAATGAAGAACAAGATGAAACCCAACCCAAAGGTTCAAAAGAAACTTGGAACCAAACCTAAGCCTTGCTGAGCATGTGGACAGGTTGGACATTATGCCAAATTCTGCCCTAAGCGAAAGGACAAGGAGAAAAACCAACGCAATACGTCCAACACCAAGGCACAAGTAAATGTCGTGACTGCTAGTAACGACACCAGCGATAGATTTGTTACCTTCAAACCCGAACTAAACTTGATCTATCAACCCAATGAATTGTTAGTTGATACAGGTGCTAATGTACACTGTTGTACTGATCACTCTGCCTTCCTTACTTATTAGGTAATTGAAGGCACTTCCGTGACCATGGGGAACCATTCTGCAGCCAGGGTGTTTGGGATAGGACAAGTTGACCTGAGGTTCACCTCTGGAAAAGTCCTGTCACTGCATGAGGTGCACCATGTTCCAGCGGTCCGTCGGAATTTGATTAGCGAATCAAAGTTAGTCCGTGCTGGTTATGAGTTGAACTTTAAATGTAATAAAGTTGTAATATTACATTTAGGAACCTTTATTGGAAAAGGTTACCTTAATGAAGGTTTATTCAAACTCAATGTAGAAAATGCTACCTTAAATAAATCTACTAATATTGGTTGCTCATATAACATTGAGTCTTATGATATATGGCATGACAGATTAGGACATGTCAATTTTAATACCGTGAAAAGGGTGATGAACCTTGACATGATTCCTAAATATGCTATAAATGATAGGAAAAAATATGACGTTTGTGTGCAATATAAACAAATCGGAAAACCCTTCAAATCAGTTGATAGAAATTCTGATATTTTAGAATTAATTCATACTGATTGTTGTGAGTTTAATGGTGTAATAACGAGAGATCATAAAAGGTATTTCATCACCTTCATTGATGATCACTCTCGTTATTGTTATATTTATTTGTTAAAAACCAAGGATGAAGCTTTAGATAAATTTATGATTTTTAAATCTGAAGCTGAGAATCAAACTGATAAAACTATTAAGAGGTTAAGGTCTGATAGGGGTGGAGAATTTACCTCGAACCTGTTTCAAAAATTTTGTCAAGATACAGGTATAATCCATGAGGTAACTGCTCCATATAGTCCTCAATCCAACGGTATAGCAAAACGAAAAAATCGAACCCTTGAAGATATGATTAATTCCATGTTAGGCAGTTCTGGGTTACCCAACTTTATGTGGGGGGAGGCTCTATACACTGCATGCCATGTGCTAAATAGAGTCCTAATGAAGTCAAGGGATAAAACACCATATGAGCTTTGGAAAGGCCGAAGGACAAGTTTGAAATATCTTAAAGTGTGGGGGTGCCTTGCAAAGGTACTAGTACTTGAACATAGAAGGAAAAAACTTGGTCCAAAGACCGTAGATGGTATCTTCTTGGGTTATGCTCAAAATAGTATTGCATATAGGTTCCTGATTATTAAATCAGAAATTCCTGGAATAGATGCAAATACTATTGTAGAACTTCGCGATGCTATATTTTTTGAGGATATATTTCCTATGAAGACCAGAACACCTCAATCTAGTATTCCTACTAGAAATGAGCCTTTTTCCGTAGAGGTCCCACTACCGTAGTGGGTACACCTTCCTCAAGTCACTCTAGACTAGATGAATCTAGTGAGTATACAGAACCAAGAAGGAGCAAGAGGCAACGTGTGTCTACGGATTTATGCCAGGACTTTATCACCTATAATATAGAAGGTGATCCTGTGACATATAGAGATGCTATGGCTTCTCCTGAAGCTAAACACTGGAAAGAGGCTATTAAAAGTGAAATGGACTCTATTATCTCTAATGCCACTTGGGAGTTGGTAGATTTACCTCCTGGGTGTACCACTATAGGATGTAAATGGGTGTTTAAGAGAAAACTAAAACTTGATGGGTCAGTAGATAAATTCAAAGCCCGCCTAGTTGCTAAGGGATTCAAACAAAAAGAAGAGATTGACTATTTTGACACTTATTCTCCTGTTACCAGAATTACTACAATCCGAGTGTTAATCGCATTAGCATCCATATATCATCTTGAGGTCCATCAAATGGATGTCAAAACGACATTCCTGAATGGAGATCTAGAAGAAGAGATATATATGGATCAGCCTGAGGGATATGTAGTCTCTGGAAATGAGAATAAAGTCTGTAGGTTAGTCAAATCTCTTTATGGTTTGAAGCAAGCCCCAAAGCAGTGGTATGAAAAATTTGATAGAGTTATGCTATCGTTTGGCTTTGAAGTAAATGACTCTGATAAATGTGTGTATGCTAAAATGAAAGGTGATAATTGTATTATCCTATATTTATATGTAGATGATATTCTACTATTTGGAATTAACCTTTCTATTATTAATGAGACTAAGACCCTCTTAAGTGGTAAGTTTGATATGAAGGATATGGTTGTGCTGATATGATTTTAGGACTGAAGTTGACTCGTTCAACTGATGAAATAACAATTTCTTAGTCACTCTATGTTGAGAGAGTATTAGAGAAATATGGTTATAGCCAAGTTAAATCTGTTGTCACACCATATGACCGTTCAAAAACTCTCCACAAGAATAATAGTGGTGTGGCAGTGTCTCAATTAAGATACTCACAAATAATAGGTAGTCTAATGTATTTAGCTAATTGTTCTAGACCTGATATTTCTTTTTCTATAACGAAATTGAGCAGGTTTACCAGCTTTCCGGACAGAACGCATTGGGATGCATTAGACAGAGTACTCAGATACCTAAAAGGTACTATATCCTTGTGCTTATGGTATGAGAGATTTCCTGCAGTCCTGGAGGGATATAGTGATGCTAGTTGGATAGCAGACACTGCTGAGTGTAAAGGCGTTACTGGTTATGTCTTTACACTTGGAGGCGGTGCAGTTGTTTGGAGGTCTGTTAAACAGACGATTATATCCCGTTCTAAATTTGAGGCAGAATTATGTACTTTAGATACCACAGTAACTGAAGCTGATTGGCTTAAGGGTCTTCTTTCAGAAATTCCCTTGATGGTAAAGCCAATACTTTCTATTTCAGTACACTGTGATAATCAAACAACAATAGCTCAGATTAGAAGCTCCAAGTATAACCAGAAACAGAAGAGACATGTACGAATAAGATTGAAGTCTATTCGTGAGCTAGTGTCTCTTAGAGTGGTGTCATTGGACTTCGTAAGTTCAAAAGACAATATTGCTGATCCACTCACAAAAGGACTTGATTATGAGAAAATCAAGAGATCCAGTAAGGGAATGGGACTGAGGCCTATCCTGGTTTCATCTATAACGGCAACCCAACCTATCTGATTGGAGATCCCAAGAAGTAGGTTCAATGTGGTATAAACAAGTTATAAGGGTGAACCGTAAGCATCAAATTGATTGAGATGTAATCTCATAGTCTCTTCCCTGGATAGATGCTTGACTGCTAGTAAGGATGAGCTTGGAGGCTCTTAATGAGTTCAAGGTCTTATTGACAGGATGCTCGCAGTACATCCTTGGAGAACTCACCTATGTAAGTGTAACTGTGTGGCCGCAGTGTGGGGGGTCTAGGCAACTCCCCTTAGCACTTATGAAACAAGATTCAGTGGCATGGCCGTAATGCACCAACCCAGAAGGATTCAACCGTCGCCCGTGATGAGTTGTTACCATTTAACTTCACATATAAAAAGGTTTAAGTTCAAGACCTAGTTCACTTCAAACCTATGTGAATAAGATTGATGTACTTAGGTGAAAATTCAAACTGAAAGGTATTTTCACTAAAAGCAAATTACAACCTAGCCTCAGGACATACTTTTTTGTTTTTTATTTTTAAACCGAAATGATTTGAATTTGTGGGGGATTGTTGAATTTTGTTTTAAATTCAAAGCATTTTTTTTTGTAGTGTTTTTAGTCCCACATTGCTAAGTGGAGAAGCTTGGAAGGGCTTATGTAGGAAGCCTTTCCATCCTTGCTTAGCAATGATAAGGAGACCTACACGCATGCGCGGGCCAAACCCAAATCGAGTGGATTTGGGGGGTTCGAGCCGGAAATCCATAAACCGGGCGTCACGTACGCGATTAACGCGCGGAGGGGGGGGGGGTGCAAATCCCCAGCCCGTGGGCCTTGCGCTCACGGGCAGCCCGATCTGTTTTTGCTGGATTGGTTTAGTCTGAACCAAACCAGTTTGGTTTCCGGTTCGGTCTGAACCAAAACCAAACCAGAGTTTGGTTTTTCGATTTTGTTCCGCGCGTGAGGAAGGGACGCGGACGCGACACTGAGACGCGTTTCCTCGCTAGCGAAGCAGTGCTTCGTACCTTCTCAGAGTGAATAAAAGGGGACTTGCAGCACCTCTATTCTTCACTCAAGCCTCGAGCTTTCTCCTCCTTTCCCTTCTCTGTGCGATTCATTCTGCACGGTTTTCTGCTTTCTTCTCGTCGAGTTTTTTCACTGCTTTGTTGTCCTGAGGCTTGGTCTTCCGGCGATCTGAGGTTGGGTCCGAGTGTCACGTCCGTTTTGGAGTGCACCTACGGATGAGACGAGCGGTTGTCGGATCTTGGGAGAATTTTACCGGAGAGCCTTTGTACCGTGAGGCGACAATAAATTCTCTAAGGACAGTCGGCGTGCCGACGCTTCAACCGGATAACTATATTCTAAACCCTACTCCTTTATTTATCTGTCTATTGCATGCTATTTTTTGTGCGAATATAATACTGCTTGTATTGCTTTTAGTTACAACAATTCCTTCATCAACCAGAAGCTATAATGACAAAAGAGGTATACATGTGGGTAAGGGAAAGATTCCCGAGATGATTATTGCACATCACCTAGGTTGTATATTTCTTTTTACCTAGTAAACTCTGATACACTCTGTCACCTCATGATTACGAAGGTTAAGTGAGGTGGTATATAAAAAGTGAGTCCTCTCTATGGCAAAGGCACGTTCTTTGGACATCTGTAGCTTGACTCTTGCATGCACGTTTTTACCGTTCTTCATCCACTCGTCCGGATTTGTATTGACTTGAGCATCGGAGAGCCTTTGCTAGGGATTCCCCCTGGTTTCTAGGTACTGCCGTTTTATTGACTCATCTCCGCGTGCACAGGATCAAATAAAAGTTTCTTCTCGAATAGAGAGGTTTTCTACTGGTCAATCACCAGTCCATCTTGTCCAGCGCGTTATCTCTATAGTTTTCCGACATGATCAATATGTTAATTAGGTTCCATTTCATGCTGAACTAGACACAATTACTTGAGTTGCCTAGAGCTTGTGGGTCGAACTCTCTCAATCCAACTTGTCAGATTGACCTGTTCATGTTTAGGTCGAGTTGGAGACAAACTCAAACTGATAAAATCATTCTAAGTCAGTCCAAGTAGACTTGCCCGGTTCACATCACTAGCTTCAACTGCTTAATCAATACTAATTATTTTGACGTGTTGCGTCTCAAATCAGAAAAACTTAAAAGTGGCCACTTGTTTTTTGGTACGAAAAGTGGAGGTTTTATTGGGGTTAGATATGTGTTAATTATATAAACCACTTCATCATTAAGTAAAGAAAAGAATTGCAATAAAATGAAATTAAATATTTTATTTGCAATATATTTGAAATATCCCCCAAATTCTTTAGCTTTGCCCGAATATCTCAACCTACTTTCTTACGAAAACCCCATCAATCATTAATTTTGTTGATAGATTCACGAGCAACTAACTAAGCCTACCTTTCTTAACTAGTTGATGCACGCCCCTGTAAAACGACGACTGGATCCATTCTCTCCATGCACGCACATATCAAGCTCGATCGAGAGGATTGAATCGATCTAATGGGGCAGTTGGGGGCAGTTGTCCATCACACATCACCACGTTAATCGGATTCCTATAAATACTGACTCATTTGCCAGCCATTCTAAACACCAAATTAACAATTAGATTGTGCTAATGGCTTTGACGAGATCCACCACTACATTAGTAGTTTGTTCTTGCATGGCTCTCTTCTGCCTGATGAGTGCTGCTGCCACGGCTGATCATCAGCTCCGAGTTGGCTTCTACTCCTACACCTGCCCCAAAGCCGAAACCCTCATCAGGGAAGCCTTCAATGACGCTGTCCAGCAGACCGACGACATCGGCGCTGACCTTCTCCGGATGCATTTCCACGACTGCTTTGTCAGAGTCAGTATATATATAAAATTAATTTGCTGATGACATTATTGCAATTGGATTGATTGATTCAATGTATATACAGGGCTGCGATGGGTCGGTGTTGATCTCGTCGACGAAGGGGAATAAGGCAGAGAAGGACGCACAGATCAACCGAAACCTCGAAGACGAAGCGTTCCAAGTCGTCGATAATGCCAAGGCCAAGCTGGAAGCTGCCTGCCCCGGCGTCGTTTCCTGCGCCGACATTCTCGCCTACGTTGCTCGAGACAGCGTTGCACACGTAAGGGATAATTAACTAGCTCAAACAATCTCTTGATGTTTAATTAAATGTATATATATTTTGGATAGTAAAGGATTAATGTAATCAATGTGCGATTGCAGTATGGAGGAGGTTTCTACGATGTTCCTGCTGGAAGAAGAGATGGGAGGATTTCGAGGGCAAGCGAGAGCACGTCGGAGCTCCCTACTCCCAATCTCCGACTCGGTCATCTCACTAAACTCTTCGCCGGGAAAGGGTTGACCCAAGCCGAGATGATCACCCTTTCAGGTATAAATCGATCGCCGTTCGATTTGTTTGGAAGAATCCATTGAAGGTCTAGTTAATTGTTGATGATTTGATGTGTGTGTGTGTGTGTGTGTGTGTGTGTTCGATTGATTAGGAGCGCACACCATCGGCGTCTCCCACTGCTCCTCCTTCTCCCACCGGCTCCGCAACTTCAACGCGAGCTCGGGAGCCGACCCGACGCTGGACGCGGCGTACGCGGCGCAACTGCGGCGGAAGTGCCCGACGGCGAGGAGCGACAACGAGGTGCCGATGGACCCGCCGAGCGAGCTAGGGTTCGACAACAGCTACTACCAGGGCATCCTGAGTAGAAGGGGGCTGTTCACATCGGACCAGACGCTGGTGTCGAAGCCGGCGGTGGCGGCGCAGGTGAAGCTGTTCGCGCACAACTCGGGCGTCTTCACCAGCAGGTTTGCGGCTGCGATGGTGAGGATGGGCAGCATCGGCGTACTGACCGGGGGCAATGGAGAGATACGCACCAACTGCAGAGTGCCCAACTGAAATCATCCTCCACAACAATAGTTCCTTTATTTTTAATGTGTGTTTACTATATTTTAAATATCTTTATTTTTAATGTCAAACTCTATATATAATATGTTCGGAATGATAATATCAATTTGTCAATCTCTATGCGAATAAAAAATGTCAAAAATATTCAAAGACAATGTTAAAAGCGTGTGTACAAATCTTATAATGAGTTGGATCCAACGGTCTAAAGCTCTTGAAGCAATTATATTATTGTGCCTAATATATTGATTTATTGAAATGCACCCAACTATAATGTCCAACTCAATTGAAATCATATAATCTTAATTGACGATATCTTTTGCTAGTTTTCGGGCTTCTCTTCGTAAAGCTATATCGCCTTCTTGACTCACGAGATCCGTTCACTTCAGAGATAACACGAGTTAGGATTTGACCAACTCTATTAATACGACCATTCTGATGCTAAGTCATTCATAGTGGAAGAGATCTAAGGTTTGCAGAGAATATGAAAGCTAGAAGAAATGGAGGAAGAAGAAGAATTTAGTGAAGAAGAGTTGTCTTTATTTGATGGCAAAAGAAAAGTACGTGAAATTGTCTCTATTTGCAAGCATAAGAAAATCATTGTATATATGATTTATCTTCTTTAGTGTTTATATAGTTGTCAGAAAAATATTTCCATGTTAGATGTCTCGTACTCCCTCATTTCTCATCATATGAATCAATAAAGGAACTGCTTCTGACAATCGGTAGTTATCTCTCTATTCATTTATCCTCTTGTATTTGGAAAAAGATAACCAAGAGACCAAATCTGATAGTCATTACTCATTACCATGACGGGGAAATTTTGATTTACCTACGAAAATTGCTATTCCAAATTGAACTTGGTCAGTAAGCAAAACATTTATAGGCCAAAATGAATTTTAGCCGGTAAATAATTTTAATTACCGGCCAAAATTTTTTTGGCAGATTATTTTAATTTATTGCTAATCAAAGTTTAATTTGGTCTGTGTAATTTTTTACCGACCAAAGTTAGATTTAATCAGTAATATTTAATTTTTTTACTCACCAAAATTAGATTTAGTCGATAATATTTAATTTTTATACTAGCAAAATTTATTTGACCGATAATGTGTAATTTTCTACTATCCAAAGTTAGATTTGGCTGATAGTTATAATTTTTTATCAACCAAAGTTAGATTTGATAGGTAATATTTAATTTTTACTAGTTAAATCTATTTGGTCAGTGATACAGTGTTTAAGGTAGGGCCCTTTGGGATGGGTCAAAGTCTGGGAGGTCGGTTGACGTGGGAGTGAAAGTCAAAATCAAAGAGTGGTCAACATCATTTAGAACAAGAGAAGGTCCGACCGAACCTCCAAGATGAACGGACCATGAGTTCCGATTTTGTGCGCGAACAAAGTGTTAAGACAGGGTCTCGCCCGATCAAGCCCTCCGGTTGGTCTGGCCTCGAAACCTGATCTCATAATCATTAATGAAGTAAAAAGACAAGTGTCAATTAGCCAAACTGAGTGCTCTAACCGATCGGACATATGGTCTGATCGGACGTACTAGACATCTAGTTGCGTACAGTTCAAACAAAGAAGCCAAGTGAACATCGAGTCACTGACTGCGCTCATAATCATTGACCGGATACTTCTCTGGAGTCATGATCGGTCGGACTATACCAATAATTTGATTGGTTGGTCCAAGTAATCTCTTGTGGGCCTCGTAGATTAATAAATTATTACTCTTCTTTGGCCCTTTGTGCCATGGAGAACAGAGGATATTCTGTAGGCAAATCGTACTTTTGAAGCTTTCAGTCTGTCAAATCACAGAGATTTACAGGCTCATTTTAGAAAAGGTGTCAGGGTCACTTTTACGACTTGCCCTTTTTTGAAAGTGCTTTGTAATTCGTGCATATACACAACAGTGATAGTACAAAAGGAGATCTTCATCCATAGGCAGAGGTATGCGATGCTATATATTTTTACACGCTCATTGCTATAGTTTCTTTCACTGTTTCTCTCTAAAAATCGATTACTGACTTAAGCGTCGGAGGGCCAACGCTGGGACCTCTTCCTTGGCCCTACAGCTAATGCTCTTTGTAGCACGCAGGACAACTTGAAGTCTTCGTTTGGTCAACAACAAAGCCGAGTTTCCAACCAACCATCTTCCTAGTTTTGGGACGGGATCATATTTGGTGTCGTCTATGAGAACTTTGACTGGCCTGGAACGTGAAGATGGACGAGAATGGATGACTCAGAATAGTAACCTTGACACAAGAAGAACTGCAGATGCTGATAGAAGCTCATGCAGCTAAAATGGTGCAACAAACATAAGAAGCAACCGAGTGTCATTTGCCGAACGACCTGCTATATCTGCAATCAGCTAGCATGCTAGACACGAAACCCGAGTGGACGACCGATCAAGTTCCAACTTACCCAGTCCCCTCTAGCAGCCTTTCCTCAAATACTCGTTCTGTCGATCAGCCTGCCACCAGTGCCACCTTCACTAATTGCATATCATAGGGCATTATTCTGAACACCCCTAGAGGACATGGGTCGAGCAGAGAGGACACAGAGATCATCTTTCGAGAATGCCCCCGCCTGGGATATCCGTAAGAGAAAGGCTCCCATGACAAGTGACTCGCCTGAGTGGGCCAGCACGTCGTTCTCCAAATAGATATTGAAGAACAAACTCCTGAAACATTATCAATCCTTGTCAATAGGAGAGTACGCAAGAACAATCGACCCTGAGGACCATTTACTAAATTTGAAAACGTTGTTATACTCCACCAATACACAGATAGAGTTAAATATTGAGTGTTCCTCACTACTTTGGTGGATTCAGCACAAAGATGGTTCAACCCAATGCTATCAAATTCGCGAGTTGACTCGTAAACTCATACAAAATCATGAGTTTACTTATGAAAATCGAGTGAAATCGTGATAAAATCGTGTATTAAAGTAAAATCAAATTAAAATTGTAAAATCAGATCAAAATAATAAAACTGCATTTAAACTCGTAAAAACATGATTTTTGAGATAAGTTTATCGATTTTGTGTTGTTGATAAAAGGGAATCATTTTGGATAAAACGATATCATTTTGGGACAATTTTATATTTTTACTTGTCTATGAATGATTTATATTAATTTATTATCTTGTGTTTTATTTATCTTTAGACTTAAGCTTTAGACTTGAATTTATGTTTATGTTGTATTTTCATGTTAAGTATCTAGTTGTTTAAAAGTTTAAAATTATGAGTAGTTTATAATTATATGAATTAAAATGTTCTATAGGTAGATTTATGTTATAATTTGGATTAAAATATTTAATGATCAATTAAAAAGAATATATCAGATTTCTTTTAAAATTGATTTAAAGTATGATGTAAAATCTTAAGATTTTATGATTCGATTTACGATCCGATTTTATGACTACTCTAACGATTTTACATAAACTCTCGATTTTACCTAAACTCTCGATTTTGACAACACTAGTTCAAATGACTACTTGTTGAGTCCATTTGTAGTTTCAATGACTTCCAAACGGTCTTCTTTCATCATTTTGCTAGTAGTCTTCTTTCATCATTTTGCTAGTAGTCGTCGTTACCACAAGACGACGGTAAATCTATTCTCACTCAAGCAGGAGCCCAAGGAAACGTTAAGGGTCTACATTAAGTAATTTAATCAAGTCACCATGGATGTCCCCTTGACCACCCCAAAAATTTTCGTAAGTGCCTTCTCCTAGGGACTTATAGATAATGACTTTTTTTTTGATCCCTTATTAGGAAGCCTTCGAGGGATTTCGACTATTTGCTCGGACGAGCCACCAAATACATCAATGTTGAAAAAGCTCAATCCACTCAGAAAAAAGTAGTTCCTGAGCAAGGCACCGCTCTTGAGCATCAATCGGCCAACAACAATTTGGCTCCAAAAGGGCCTCGACCGAGCCCTTCACCACAACAGCACGAGTCAAGGTTGTACACAATCCATCATGTGCAAGTCGATCGGCTCCGAGTCCCCGAATCTCGATCATGGAGTCCAATGTTTTATACCTACCACCACTTGAGGACTCATGACACAAAATATCGCTACCACTTTAACCAGGGTCTACGCTGACCGACGCATCAAGAATTCTGCTGGCGATCTTCATCTCCCAACCTCTAATGTTATCATTGACTGAATGAACCCCCAGGTCAAAATAATGCGCTAGTCGATCGAAACCATCAATCGCCTCAACAAAGGGAAAACCAAAGACCTGCACGGGCATTTGTCAAACATGTGCCACACCAACTGACTCGGGAGGAGGAAAATCATGGCAATGCCACCCAAGGGGACATTGGTTTGATAGCAGGTGGCTCGACCGACGATGCTTCCAACCGAGCCAAAAAATCACATGCATGATGACTGAAAGTTCACGCAATCGGGTGCAGTAAGGAGAAAACACAAGGACCCGAGATTAGTTTTGGTCCTAAAGGCTTGGAAGGGGTGGAGATACCCAATGATGATGCCCTTGTTAGCTAGAGCCCTAGAGCCAATCATTTGATGATTGTATTTTGGACTTGTTGTATCATATTCTATATAAATAAAGGCATTTGGTTTTTGGTTATTATACTTACTTGTATTGGTGCCAAATAAACTAAGTATAATAACGCCCTTGAGTAGAAGGTTCTCACCTATATCAATCGGTTAGTTGAACCGATAGTGAGATGATATAGGGAACACTACTCTTAATCATTCCTAGTCGAGTATTAACATTCAGGGACAATGTTAATGCAATAAGACTAGCATGTAGGTCAACTCGATGACTTGATCTAACAAGTCATGGATATATAGATATCAAGTTGACACATGGGTATGCATTGGAGAATGTATACTGAATGACCCACCATGAGAAAGTATCATGGATCGTTATATGAGTGTCATATACTTTCTAATGTGGCTATTAGTATGACTACTGGTCCTTAGACCTGAAGTCACCATGGTTCCCTACATAAGGAGTTATGTACTTTGGTTTCGTCAAACGTCATCCGTAACTGGGTGGACTATAAAGGCGATTACTGGGTATGTAACAAATTATGCGGAGGGATGTGAGTGATGTAGATGGGATCTATCCCTCCTATATGATGGGAGAGACATCGGTATTCTTCATAGAGTGAGACCACGAAGTGCATGACCATGCCCAAATGAGTCAATATGAGATATTGAGCTCATTTGATTGAGTGAGTTTACTTGGAGTTCAAGATTTAGATTGATTAGAGGATGACACGGTCTATGCCTCACATTGATCAATCTAGATGTCTAGGATAGAAGGACACTTGTCATATATTGTGAGGAGTCACAATTAGTAGTCACAAGGTGATGTTGGATCTCAACATTCTTGTAACTTGGGTAGTAATGATGTATTGCTAGATACCGCTCATTACTTATGTTTCTAAATGAGTTTAGGGGCATTGCCAACGTTACAAGAACCTATTGGGTCACAAACAAAGAACAAGTGGATGGAGATTAGGTTCATATGATGAACCAAGAGGATTAGATTCATTTGATGAATCAAATTGGATTAAGAGTAATCCTAATTGGGCTAATTGAGTTGGACTCAAGTTGATTCATGTGTTCAATGAGTCTAATTTAGATTATGACTCATTGAATCAATTTAATTAAATGAATTAGATTCATTATATTAAATTGGTTTGAATTAAATGGTTGGATTAGATCAACCATGAGAGAGATTAAGTCAAGTTTGACTTGATTTGAGAGGAAGATGAAGAGTCAAGTTTGACTTGACTTTATGCCACTTCATTGGTGAGTTGACATTAAGTGGACCAATGATGATGCTCCACATCATGATGGTTACTTAAGTGAAGTGTCACCTCATGAGAGTTACCAAGAGTTGTGACTCTTGGTATCCCATGGAGGTTACAAAACACTTAATTAGATGAAAAGAGTTTTATTTTACAAATGTAACTCTCATTCAAGTGATCTTCCTCCTCCTAAGCTCTCTTCTTGCTCCTTCTCTTCTCTTGGTCGTGGGTTTCAAGCAAGGGAGAAGAAAGGAGAGTGAATCTAATCCAAGAAGAAAGGTTAGTGAAAGTCACATAGAGATTTTAGAAAGGAGTGTGTTCTCTTCTTTTCTTTTATTCTTCTTCCAATCCTACCCGAGAGCCCTAGAGAGTGCTAGCACACTTGTGGTGCTCTCTTCTCCATCCTTGAGTGTTAGAGAATACATCTTGTTCGTGTGGATATCACTAGAGAGTTGTCTACGTTGACAACTTCGAGATCCGGCGTACCGTTGGACGAGCGGGATTTGCGAGGGCACGCTTCAAAGGTATAAAATGTTTTTCCTTTGTAGATCTACTGTAGATCATAGTTTTAAACTCGTACTCGTATTTTCGAAAGTTTTTCTTCGCACGAGATCCAGTGGCATGGGTGATTCGGGGTTTCCGCGACGCGAAAACGCGGTTTTCGCGGCCCGATAACCCAACAGTGGTATCAGAGCCACGTGCGAAGCTTGTACGAGTTTAGTTTTTGTTTTTATGACAAAAATTCAGTTCTATGATATTCTGTAATTTTATGATTTTCAGAGTTTTTATGGGTATTTTTCTTGTAGAAGTGAAGCACAAGTGTTTCGGCACTTGTAGGCTTCGACTACCGAGAAGAATTTTCCAAAATGGCAAAGTTTCGCCCCAAAATTTTTTGGGAAAGCGTGCTAAGGCGCTCTTGGATCACTTAGGAGCAACTCGCGATGGTTAGATCGCGGGTAGGGGTACTGCCCCTAACCCCGCAAGGGGATTTGCTTCGCGATTGCGCCCGAAATCGCTAATCGGGGCTGCCGGGAAAAATTTACTCATAAAATCTGTAAAATTATGAAAAATTATAGAAAAATTATGAAAAATATATAATTTTGAATTATATATTATTTTTGTGATAGTCATGGCCCAAAGACCCAATTCGATTGGACAATTTGTGTTGTAATTCATAATACGACCTGCACGCCGTGATGTGATGTGCGTGTTGTACTTGTATTTTTATTTTTTTTTATGTTATTCGCGACCTGCGCGTCGTGCCTTTCTCTTATATTCTGGTTGTAAATTAGATTTAGACTCGAATGTAACTCGAGTTTCAAAATTGTAATGTGTTGGTTGCTACTCGAAAAACCTATAGGTTCCACTGTACAAAAATTTTGTACAAAGGTCTGAACCTTTTCCTAGCTACCATGTGTTCTTTTAAATTAAATTTTGGATCGCCTGCGGAACTTAACACGTTTGATCCAAAACTTAATCTATTTGTTCTTTTAGGTTTTGACTTGGATCTCCTGCGGAACTTAACACGTTCGACCCAAGTCTCCTTAAGTTATTAATTCCATTAAATATTAATTTCCATAATTGGTTCCCAGTACTGACGTGGCGAGGCACATGGCCTTCTTGGATATGGGAGCAACCACCACCGACTAGACAAAACCTTTTATAGAAAGCTAATATTTAATTTCCTAAAATAACTTTAGGTTAACCAAAGAGAACAATCAAATCACAAGGAAAAGAAAAAACAAAAGAACACAATATCGAAAAACATATTCGAAATTCTAGAACGTAAGCCTCTTGTATTTGGTATTATTTCCATAAATAACTAGCATGTTGCGGAAAGGAAAAATTACTAGTTATACCTTGTAGAAAAACCTCTTGATCTTCTACCGTATTCCTCTTCTAACCTCGAACGTTGTGTGGACAACGATCTTCCGAGATGAGAAACCACCAACCACCTTCTTCTCCTCCAAGCAAGGTTCGGCCACAAAGGAAAAACTTCACCAAGGAGGAAAACCAAAATACTAACCAAGCTCCAAGAGATGCTAGCTTTCTCTCCTTCTTCTTCTTCTTCTCCGAGTAGTATCCGGCCACCACAAAAGCTCCAATGGAAGAGAAGGGTTCGACCACCACAAGAGGAAGAGAGGGAGAGGATGGCCGGCCACACCAAGGAACAAAAGAGGGAGAGGAATAATAGATGTTGTATCTCATGAAGGCACCCTCACCCCTTCTTTTATATTCCTTGGCCTAGGCAAATTAGGAAATTTAATTACAATAAAATTTCCTTAATTTTCCTTGACATGAATTAATTGAGAAAAATAAAATAAAATTTCCCAATCAACTTGTGATGGCCGGCCACAATCAAAAGAGCAAATTAGGAGAGTTTCAATCAACAAATTAAAACTTCCTAATTTGTTTCCGAAAATTTTAAAAAATAAAATTTCTCTTTAAAATCTCTTCATGGTTGATAAAAGGAAATTTCTATAATTTTAATTTTATCAACATGTGAATAATTTTTAAAGAGAAAATAAAACATCTCTCCAATCTACAAATAAGGAAAGAGATCTAATCTCTTTCTTTAATCTTTTGTAGATCTTTTATAAGAGAGATATTTTAATTTAAATTCTCTTTAATAAATTATTTCTTCCACATAATAAAAATTAAAATTCTTTTTTAATTTAATTTGGCCGGCCCCCACTAGCTTGGGTTCAAGCTAGGGCCGGCCACCCAAATTCATACCTAGGCCGGCCCTAGCTTGTTTCCAAGCTAGCTTGGTCGGCCCCTATTGGGTGGGAATAGAAGGTGGGTATAGGTGGATATAGAACTCTACAAATAAGAGGCTACGATAGGGACCGAGAGGAGGAATTGGTTTTGGTCTCCCGATAAAATTAAGCATCCCGTGTTCGCCCCGAACACACAACTTAATTTTATCAATGATAATTCATTCCACTAGAGAACTATCATTGAACTACCGCACCAATCCCAAATTACATTTTTGGGCTCCTTCTTATTATAAGTGTGTTAGTCTCCCTGTATTTAAGATATCGAATGTCCACTAATTAAGTGAGTTACTGACAACTCATTTAATTAATATCTAAGTCCAAGAGTAGTACCACTCAACCTTATTATCATGTCGGACTAAGTCCACCTGCAGGGTTTAACATGACAATCTTTATGAGCTCCTCTTGGGGACATTATCAACCTAGTATCTCTAGGACTCAGTTTTCTTCTATAATCAACAACACACACTATAAGTGATACCATTTCCCAACTTATCGGGCTTATTGATTCATCGAACTAAATCTCACCCATTGATAAATTAAAGAAATAAATATCAAATATATGTGCTTATTATTATATCAGGATTAAGAGCACACACTTCCATAATAATCGAGGTCTTTGTTTCTTTATAAAGTCAGTATAAAAGAAACGACCTCAAATGGTCCTACTCAATACACTCTAAGTGTACTAGTGTAATTATACATTCAAGATAAACTGATACCTAATTACACTACGACCTTCTAATGGTTTGTTCCTTTCCATTTTGGTCGTGAGCTACTGTTTATAATTTATAAGGTACTGATAACATTATCTTCTGTATGTGACACCACATACTATGTTATCTACAGTATAAATTAATTGAACAACTACAACTAAATGTAGACAATTTGACCAAATGTGATTCTTTATTCAAAATGAATGTTTACAAAGCTTAGGCTTTCAGTATTCTAGTTGTAAATTAGATTTAGACTCGAATGTAACTCGAGTTTCAAAATTGTAATGTACAAAATTGGAGCTGTGGAAGGTCCACTCGAGACGGAGTTATGAGGAGGGCGCGAGCAACACAAGGTGGTCAAACGAAGAAGCTTGAGAAGCTGTTGACCTTAGGTTGACCATTCGATCTTCTCATTGGCTTGAGAAGATCGTAGTAGGGCCATGACATAATCACAAAATTATTTGATTAATTATTTAATTAATTGTTTTGTGTGTATGTGATGCATGCTAGTTAATTAAGTAATTAATTAGTGCCTTACGATTAGATTAGATCTAAGTCGTGCACATGATGCACCCTTCGATTAGATTAGATCTATTGAGTATATGATACGCATCATCGTTTAGATTAGATCTAAATCACGTCAACTCGTAATGCCTACCATGCCGTGATACCTACCACTACCTCGATCGCATGTTGTTGTTGAATCTGCCAAAGCAGAGCAACACATACTATCTTGGTAGGGTACGGAGGGACAATTTTGGTCCCGCCTATCAACGCATGGGTGAGTACAACTTAATTAGATTGAGTATTCCTAATTAACTCAGTTGGATCGAGTATAACTATAGGCATTCTTTCAACGGTTGGAAAGATATGTCAAAATCACATATATATTAACTCTCGGGCGTATTAGCCAAAGCTAACTCGAGTTTTAATATAAATGCGGATTTTGATCCTATAAACAAGAGTTGCATAGAGATGTAATTGGTAATCGTTACCTACCGATCATACTAAGTCTTGGGCGTATTAGCCAAAGCTAACTCAAGGGTTAGTATGATGTGGATCATGTCCCACATGAATTATAGAATTCAGTGGGATCATCATTTAGTTAAAGGCCTAATTAAATGATTAAGAATATGATACTTATTTCTGCATTTATTTTTGTTGTAGAATTGCCATGACGTCAAACACAAACATCTTCTCTCTGCGTTCTGTCCTTAAGAAGGACAAGCTCAACGGAGCAAATTTCCTGGACTGGTATAGGAATCTGAGAATAGGTCTCACCCAAGAACGTAAACTGTACGTTCTGGAGCAGCCCATTCCGGAGGCTCCTCCTGCCACTGCTACGCGAGCAGACCGAGATGCTTACGAGAAGCATCAAGATGACGCATTAGATGTGTCCTGTCTTATGCTCGCGACCATGAACTCTGAGCTTCAGAAGCAACATGAGTTGATGGGCGCTTACGATATGATTGAACATTTTTGTCACCTATATCAAGGACAAGCAAGGCACTAGAAGAGGAAATCCAAAGAATACCTGGAAGACCTTACGAAGAAGAGAAATAAGATTTCTACTTCAGGTATACATGTTATAGAAGTCAACCTCTCTATTTCTTCAATGTGGGTATTAGATACCGGATGTGCTTCGTACATTTGTACTAATGTACAAGCGCTGAGAAATAGCAGGGCATTGATGAAGGGTGAGATAGACCTACGAGTAGGCAATGGAGCACGGGTTGCTGCTATTGCTGTAGGAACTTACCATCTATCTCTGCCCTCTGGGCTTGTACTAGAATTAGATGATTGTTGTTATGTGCCTGCCTTAACAAAGAACATTATATCTGTTTCTTGTTTGGACAAGAAAGGTTTTTCGTTTATAATAAAGAACAAATGTTGTTCTGTCTATTTAAACGAAATGTTCTATTGTAGTGCACCTCTAATGAACGGACTCTATATTCTAGACCTTGAGAGCCCTATTTATAACATAAATACCAAGAGGTTCAAGTCAAATGACATGAACCAAACCTACCTCTGGCACTGTCGCTTAGGTCATATAAATAACAAGCGCTTATCCCAGCTCCATAAGGATGGTTTGCTGGACTCATTTGATTTAGAATCATATGAGATATGCGAGTCATTCCTACGAGGCAAGATGACCAAGACTCCCTTTAGAGGGCATAGCGAAAGAGCGACTGATTTGTTAGGACTCATACATAGTGATGTATGTGACCCTTTCAATGTCGCTGCTAGAGGCGGTTATAGGTACTTCATCACATTTACTGATGACTTCAGTAGATATGGTTATGTGTACTTGATGACACATAAGTCTGAATCCTTTGAAAAGTTCAAAGAATTCAAGAATGAAGTACAGAACCAGCTTGGCAAGAGTATTAAGATACTTCGATCCGATCGAGGTGGAGAATACCTTAGCCATGAGTTCCGTGACTATCTAGTTGAGTGTGGGATTCTATCCCAACTCACTCCTCCTGGAACACCACAGTGGAATGGTGTATCCGAAAGGAGGAATCGTACCCTATTAGATATGGTACGATCGATGATGAGTCACACAGATCTTCCGACATACCTTTGGGGCTATGCTCTAGACACGACAGCTTTTATACTCAACCGAGTTCCATCCAAGGCCGTGATAAAGACACCATATAGGATATGGACTGGGAGAGATGCCCAGGTGTCTTTCATGAGGATTTGGGGTTGTGAGGCTTACGTTCGACATCAAGTCTCAAACAAGTTAGGACTCAAATCCGACAAGTGCTACTTTATTGGATATCCCAAGGAAACTAAGGGATATTACTTCTACATTCCCAGTCAGCACAAGGTAGTTGTGGCAAAGACTGGGGTCTTTCTAGAAAGGGACTTTGTTTCTAGAAAGACTAGTGGGAGTCGATCTTGAAGAAGTTCAAGATGCGAACAATAGCACTGATGCCTCAATGGAAGTTGAACTGGAACCACAAAGTGTTGTGGATGATGTTGTTCCACAAAGAGTTGAGGAACAACAACCAGTTCAAGTAGACATACCTCTTCGCAGGTCTGATAGGGTACGTCGTCAGCCTGAGAGATACTCATTTCTCTTGTCTGACCATGATGACGTTGTGCTCATAGATGATGAGCCTACCACCTATCAGGAAGCTGTGATGAGACCAGATTCCAAGAAATGGCTAGAGGCCATGAGATTCGAAATGGAATCCATGTACACCAACCAAGTATGGACTTTGGTTGATCCACCTGAAGGGGTAAAACCCATTGGGTGTAAGTGGGTCTTTAAGAGAAAGACTGACATGGATGAACTTATCTATAAGGGTCGCTTGGTAGCTAAAGGTTTCAAGCAGATTCATGGTATTGACTATGATGAATCCTTTTCTCCAGTAGCGATGTTTAAGTCTATTCGGATCATGCTTGCTATTGCAGCTTACCACGATTACGAGATTTGGCAGATGGACGTCAAAACCGTGTTTCTGAATGGAAACCTACTCGAGGATGTGTACATGACACAACCTGAGGGTTTTGTAGATCCAAAGCATACTAGCAGAGTATGCAAGCTGCATAGGTCCATTTATGGACTAAAGCAAGCTTCTCGGAGCTGGAATCTTCGATTCGATGATGCAATCAAACAGTTTGGTTTCATCAAGAACGAAGATGAGCCTTGTGTCTACAAGAAGGTTGTAGGGGATATAGTTATCTTCCTCATATTGTATGTGGATGACATACTACTCATTGGGAAGGACATCCCTTTGCTTCAGTCTGTCAAGACCTGGCTAGGGAATTGTTTCTCAATGAAGGACTTAGGTGAGGCATCCCACATTCTAGGGATACAGATCTATAGAGATAGATCTAAGAGATTGCTTGGCCTATGTCAGAGTACATATATTGACAAGGTACTCCTTCGGTTTGCCATGCAGAACTCCAAGAAGGGATTTCTACCGATATCACATGGCGTGAGTCTTTCGAAGACTCAAGGTCCCTCTTCTAGAGAGGTGAGAGACCGCATTGATCAGATCCCTTATGCCTCAGCCATAGGATCGATCATGCACGCCATGCTATGTACTCGACCTGATGTCTCGTATGCTTTGAGCATGACGAGCAGATACTAGTCACACTGGATAGCGGTCAAGAATATTCTTAAGTACTTAAGAAGGACTAAAGAATATTTCTTGATATATGGAGGCAATGATGAGCTAGCTGTAAAAGGTTACAGTGATGCTAGCTTCCAGACCGACCAGGATGACTATAGATCGCAGTCGGGGTTCGTATTTTGCATTAATGGTGGTGCTGTGAGCTGGAAGAGTTTGAAGCAGAACACAGTAGCTGATTCTACAACAGAGACCGAGTATATTGCTGCATCAGAGGCAACAAAGGAGGCAGTTTGGATTCGCAAGTTCATCACTGAACTTGGGGTGGTTCCTAGCATTGCTGACCCTATTGAGCTCTATTGTGACAACAATGGAGCTATAGCACAGGCGAAGGAACCTCGCTCACACCGGCGGACCAAACACATACTACGGCGCTTCCATCTCATTCGAGAGATATTTGAGAGAGGAGATGTGAAGATTTGCAGAGTACCTACAGAGGCTAACATCGCAGATCCCTTGACCAAGACTTTGGCACAGAGGAAGCATGATGGTCACACTAGGTCATTGGGGCTTAAAGCCTACACTGATTGGCACTAGTGCTAGTGGGAGATTGTTAGCTAGAGCTCTAGAGCCAATCATTTGATGATTGTATTTTGGACTTGTTGTATCATATTCTATATAAATAAAGGCATTTGGTTTTTGGTTATTATACTTACTTGTATTGGTGCCAAATAAACTAAGTATAATAACGTCCTTGAGTAGAAGGTTCTCACCTATATCAATCAGTTAGTTGAACCGATAGTGAGATGATATAGGGAACACTACTCTTAATCATTCCTAGTCGAGTATTAACATTCAGGGACAATGTTAATGCAATAAGACTAGCATGTAGGTCAACTCGATGACTTGATCTCACAAGTCATGGATATATAGATATCAAGTTGACACATGAGTATGCATTGGAGAATGTATACTGAATGACCCGCCATGAGAAAGTATCATGGATCGTTATATGAGTGTCATATACTTTCTCATGTGGCTATTAGTATGACTACTAGTCCTTAGACCTGAAGTCACCATGGTTCCCTACACAAGGAGTTATGTACTTTGGTTTCGTCAAACGTCATCCGTAACTGGGTGGACTATAAAGACAATTACTGTGTATGTAACAAATTATGCGGAGGGATGTGAGTGATGTAGATGGGATCTATCCCTCCTATATGACGGGAGAGACATCGGTATTCTTCATAGAGTGAGACCACGAAGTGCATGGCCATGCCCAAATGAGTCAATATGAGATATTGAGCTCATTTGATTGAGTGAGTCTACTTGGAGTTCAAGATTTAGATTGATTAGATGATGACACGGTCTATGCCTCACATTGATCAATCTAGATGTCTAGGATAGAAGGACACTTGTCATATATTGTGAGGAGTCACAATTAGTAGTCACAAGGTGATGTTGGATCTCAACATTCTTGTAACTTGGGTAGTAATGATGTATTGCTAGATACCGCTCATTACTTATGTTTCTAAATGAGTTTAGGGGCATTGCCAACGTTACAAGAACCTATTGGGTCACACACAAAGAACAAGTGGATGGAGATTAGGTTCATATGATGAACCAAGAGGATTAGATTCATTTGATGAATCAAATTGGATTAAGAGTAATCCTAATTGGGCTAATTGAGTTGGTCTCAAGTTGATTCATGTGTTCAATGAGTCTAATTTAGATTATGACTCATTGAATCAATTTAATTAAATGAATTAGATTCATTATATTAAATTGGTTTGAATTAAATGGTTGGATTAGATCAACCATGAGAGAGATTGACTTGACTTGAGAGGAAGATGAAGAGTCAAGTTTGACTTGACTTTATGCCACCTCATTGGTGAGTTGGCATTAAGTGGACCAATGATGATGATCCACATCATGATGGTTACTTAAGTGAAGTGCCACCTCATGGGAGTTACCAAGAGTTGTGACTCTTGGTATCCCATGGAGGTTACAAAACACTTAATTAGATGAAAAGAGTTTCATTTTGCAAGTGTAACTCTCATTCAAGTGATCTTCCTCCTCCTAAGCTCTCTTCTTGCTCCTTCTCTTCTCTTGGTCGTGGGTTTCAAGCACGGGAGAAGAAAGGAGAGTGAATCTAATCCAAGAAGAAAGGTTAGTGAAAGTCACATAGAGATTTTAGAAAGGAGTGTGTTCTCTTCTTTTCTTTTATTCTTCTTCCAATCCTACCCGAGAGCCCTAGAGAGTGCTAGCACACTTGTGGTGCTCTCTTCTCCATCCTTGAGTGTTAGAGAACACATCTTGTTCGTGTGGATATCACTAGAGAGTTGTCTACGTTGACAACTTCGAGATCCGGCGTACCGTTGGACGAGCGGGATTTGTGAGGGCACGCTTCAAAGGTATAAAATGTTTTTCCTTTGTAGATCTACTGTAGATCATAGTTTTAAACTCGTACTCGTATTTTTCGAAAGTTTTTCTTCGCACGAGATCCAGTGGCATGGGTGATTCGGGGTTTCAGCGACGCGTAAACGCGGTTTTCGCGGCCCGATAACCCAACAACCCTCATTATTAAAGTTGTGATCGCTAACTATATTATTCATCGAACTTTTATTGACACAAGCACTGGGTCAACATCATTTTCAAAAAGGTGTACCATCAACTTCAGATGGCCAAGAATAAGCTCCAGCCAATGACAACACCACTGAATGGGTTTATGGGAATGAAGTGTTGGATCGAGACGCGCTAGAAGGGGGGAGGGGGTGAATAGCGCTCGTGGCTTTCACTTTTGGTATTCGAAAAACTATCGAGTAAATGCAGCAGAAATTAAAATACAACACAGAAGGATATCAAGTGTTTTTACTTGGTTCAGAGCCTGGGGCGACTCCTACTCCAAGGCCCACGCTCGTTGAGCGTTTACTTTGGGCAATCACTATAATCACACAAGTATTACAAAAGTTATTGCAATAATAGTAATAGAAAAACTATACCGACAACAAAGAAATGAAACTTCACAGCTTCGGGTCGTCGGAGTCTTGTTGTAGCTCAGCCGGATCGTCTCGTTGGCAGAGTGCAACTGAAAGATGGCTCAAAATGTGATTAATACAAACTGCTGGTCGAGACTGCCTTATAAAGATTGTTGAGGGCACCTTCAAGCCCCTTGAGAGCGCCTGCAATCACCGGGGCAGCCGCGCGTGGATAAGGCTTGACTTCTTCATCGCTCATCCACTTGAGGGCACCCAATCTCCTGGAGGACGCCTCCAATCTCCTGGAGGGCGCCTTCAATGCCATCTGAGGTGCCTCAGCACTCCATGAGGGTGCCTTCAGCTTCGCTGCGTGCACCCCTCAGCGTTTGCACCTGAGGTGAAAAATATTTAATTTTTTCAACAAAAACTTAGATAAACATAAGTTTTGAAACTTTTATATCTTTTTTGAAAAACAAACTTAACTCAATTTTCAGCTTTAAAATGGTTGGGTTGATAAAACACCTTACTAAATAGCTAAGTTTAGAAAACATTTTAATTAAATTTAATGTTTAGTTTTGAAAATTACTTAGTTAAAAACTTAGCTAAAAGGGAGTTTAATAAACACTTAGGTTTAAAAAAAAACTTAGTTAAAATTTTGCTTTGAAAACACTTTTATCAAAGTCTTAGCTAAACTTTTGAAGATAATTGTTTTGTCAAGTATTTAGCCTTAAAAAGACTTGCTCTAAAAAGACTTTGAGAATTTTAATACTTAGCTTCAAACGTAAAGGTTTTGAAGAAGGACTTACTTAAAAGTACTCAACTTAAAACAGATTTTGATAAAAACTTTAGCTTAAAAATTATTTTAATAGAATCTTAGATTTAAAGTTAAAAACTTAACTTAAAAAATATTTTCTTGTAAAAATACTTGAGCAAATACTTAGTTTTTGTAGATAATTCATTTTTCATTTTTTTAAAAATAAATTGAAATTTTGAATTTTTTTTTTTAAACTTAGCTTGACTCCCTTCACTCCCCCTTGATTAATGCCTTAATAATTTTGAGGATTCTAAAGTCCAAGCATGTAATTAAAAAATAGTTATTTTATATTTTCTTAATTTTTCATCTCACCCATTTTATGTTATCCAGTATGTTCGGCTTATGAGTGAGTGTGAGACGAAGTTAACTTTATTTTAATTTTATAAATATTTAAGAAAAATATTGAGATTTAAAATGTAAGTCTAAATTTTCAATGAGTTTGAATTTTTAAAAAATGAGTAAACATTTAAATTTTTGAAGATTTTAAAAATATATTAAAAAAAATTTGAAATGATAATCTTAAGCATGATGAGTTGAAAATTAATTAAGATTTTTGAAAGTCTAAGAATTAATAATTTTTAAAAAATAATTATAATAATTAAGATTTTTGAACTTTTACTATGATTGAGATTTTAAATTAATTAAAGATAATTAACTTTTTGAAATTAATTATGATAATTATAATGATTTGAAAGTAATGATCATTTTAAAAAATAATTTGAAAATATTTATAGAATTAAGTAATTTTAAATTTAATTATGATTTTAAAATTAATTATAAAATTATGTAAGATTTTAAAATTAATTATGATTTTTAAAATAATTATGAAATTAATTATGATTTTTAAAATAATTATGAAATTAATTATGATTTTAAAATGAGTTATAATTTCGAAATTAAGATTAAAATTAATTAAGTTAAATTTATTAAATTGATTAAATTGAATTAAGGTTGATTAATTAGATTAAATTAAATTAGGTTAAATAAATTCGACTAAGTTCATCCTAGGTCCATCTCACCCGATTCTAAGTTGTCAATCAGGGAACCTTGTATGTTGTTGTGAGATTGTTAACTTTAATTTAGATTATGTCTAAGGATTAATTTACATTTGAGTTAGACTTAGGTTTTTCAATTAGTCAATTAAATACACATTTCAAAGATTGGCTTCCAGGTTGTGGCGAGGCAGTAGGCCTTCTTGGGTATGAGATCATCCACCACTT
The DNA here is from genome assembly GCF_018446385.1 of Zingiber officinale. Lineage (NCBI taxonomy): Eukaryota > Viridiplantae > Streptophyta > Magnoliopsida > Zingiberales > Zingiberaceae > Zingiber > Zingiber officinale. The sequence continues at coordinate 129,372,034 of NC_055992.1, forward strand.
ATAGACAAAGCCTTTCAAAGAAATTGCATATTTAATTTTCTTTTTGAAACTTCTAGGACTAACCAATCAGTGTAAATTATGCCTGAGTCCTTAATCTATCCTAATCTAAGCATTTAATAAAAAGCAAAAGAAACAAAGAAATCATCAACCAATTCTATTTATTTATAACGATGGTTTTTTTATTGGTTTCCCTTGGATCATAGCCTCGATATGGTCTATCAAGGTAATGTATCTGATCCTTGGGGACCCAATATAGTCCAAGTCCAACTTGATTAACCAAGTTCGACTTGGGGACCCATGCTTGGACTTTGCTTCTGTTTGATCTATTCATAATTGACAAATATAATTTTTGTTTACGCTTAAATCCAAGTCCAGATCTATTGTAGATGACTCTTTGTTTTCCAAGAATCAGATTAAGATTCTTGGAACCCAACGTGAACCGTTCCAACGTGTCCTTAAGTTCTTTAACATGAGTTTTCAAATTGGAATTTTCTTCCTTAAGTTGTTGGACTTGAGTTGAACTTCCAATGTGAACTGGCTCAGTCAAAGGATTCGAGTTAGTCGCTTCCTTAAGGGTTGTTACCTCCTTTTGGAGTGACTTGACCCGGACGTTGGATTTAGCCAATTTATTTAACAAATAAGGAACTAAATTTTCTAGATTATTTATGTTAATACCAGAAATTAAAGAGCTTACAGTAGGTTTGGGTACTTTAGAAACGGATACGGATCCGTGGCTTCGCTCGGACTCGGTTTCTGATTCGCTCTCGATTTCGGACTCAAACTCAGACTCAGTTTCGACAATGTTTGCTTGTACTAGTAGAGCGAGGAAGCTTGCTTGTTCTTCTTCGTCGGATTCAGATTCGTCTGATGACTCGGACTATGTTGCCTTCAACACCTTACTCTTTCTAGCCTCCTTTGTCTTGCTTGTACATGCAGCCAATGCAATACCTTGCTCGTCTGGAGTAGTATTAGGCTGCTCATATAACTCAAATAATTCATCTATTAAATCATGCTTACTTACTTGCATATCGGAAGTACCTTCGTGTAGCTCAATCAGCTTCTCCCATAGCTCTTTCACACTTGAGAATGGACCGACTCGGTTCAGCTCCTCCTTTGTTAGACCACATTGAAGAGTATACATCACTTTGGCATTGGCCTTGACCATCTTTATTTGACCTGCGTCCTAGTTCTCGCATGGTACCGATTTTCTCGAGTCGTCGAGTGGAAGAGTGATCCCAGTCTTGATGATCATCCACATCTCGAATTGGGTTTGTAGGTATGACTCCATTCGGCGCTTCCAGTAGTCGAAGTCTTCACTAGAGAAGAGAGGCGGGCGAGCTGTGTTGTAGCCTTCTTGATGGGCCATTTTAGAAAGACAATCTTGCACACACAGAAACAAGAAACTTTGTTCCAAGACTTGATCTTGGATTAGCAGTGCGGGATTAAGAGAAAACTAACAATTCACTAATTTTAAAAAATAAAATATTAATAAAATATTAAAAAATAAAAAATATATTAAAAAAATATTATTGCATATTTTTGAAAATGTGATATTTCGTTAATACCGACCAACGGTGAAAAGATGAAACTGAATTTTTTAAAAATAGTTTTGGAGGGAAAAAAAATGAAAGGCGTAGCTCTGATACCAATTGTTTAATCGAGACGCGCTAAAGGGGGGGAGGGGGTGAATAGCGCTCGTGGCTTTCACTTTTCTTATTTGAAAAACTATCGAGTAAATGCAGCGGAAATTAAAACACAACATAGAAGGACACCAAGTGTTTTTACTTGGTTTGGAGTCTGGGGCGACTCCTACTCCAAGGTCATGCTCGTTGAACGTTTACTTTGGGTAATCACTATAATCGCGCAAGTATTACAAAAGTTATTATTGGAATCCCAAGGTATTTTGATGTGATCAAACAAGTTAAGTTAGGTCCTGTTTTGTCTAACCCTTGTGTCTAAGTGTGCATGTGCTTAGGAACACAGGAAGTCGAGCGGAAGACGCGACTAATGAGAAGGACGGCACGGGGAGAGAGCCAACGGGCTCGGTGCGTCCGAGGGACGAGGTGACCATGGAAGAGTACACCAGTGGACGAGAAGAACGTACGCGGCGTTCGAGGGACGAGAAACCGGGAAGAAAGGCTTGTCAAGGAGAAGGTCGAAACTTGGGTTCGGGTGAGCCCTATTCCAGATGGCCCAGATCACCCAAACTAGCGGAGCCGGAACAGAAGACTTGGACCGAGACGAGCTGAACCAGGGCAGTGGAACCGGACCACAAAAGTCAACTAGGTTGACTTAAGTGGTCCGGGCGCTCGGATCCATTCCGGGCGCTCGGACCGTCCAGGTGCCCGAAAGTGGATTTTGACCAGATCGAGGTTTGACTCGATCTGAACGTTGGGGGATAAAATTTTATCCCCCCTAGGGAGCCTGGACCCTTCAGGGCGCCTCGAACAGTGCTATAAATATAGCACTGATTTGCATAGTCTTAATAATAAACTTGTAATCCATTCTCTCTGTGCTCTACTATTCTTTTGTGCTGTCAACGCTGTAAGAGGCTACTCCGCCCAGAGGAGATCATCAGATTGTGCGCCATCTTTTCCTTGGATTAGCAATCCTCTGATTGCAAACCAAGTAAATCCTCTGCGTCTGTTTTAGATTCTATTTATTTAGCCTCTTCTATTTTAATTACAAGTTTTGTTATCTAGTTAAAAATCCGAGAAAGGGTGTTTTATTTTTCAGGGCAATTCACCCCTCCCCTCTTGTCGGCCTCCAAAGAGACCAACAAGTGGTATCAGAGCCAGGCGTTTCAGGAGGACTAACCATCGATCGAAGCAACGAGATGGCCGGACCAAGCATTGTTCCACCAAAATTTGAGGGGGACTTCGCACACTGGAAGCGTCGTATGGAGGTATTCCTGAAAACTGATTTCAAAATTTGGTTAATTATAAAGTATGGCTTTGTAGCTCCGACGAATCATAATGGAGAAGAAAAAGAAGAGAGCCAGTGGACAAAGAAGGAGTAGAGTGATTTTGTAGCGAACAACCGTGCGGAATATCACCTGTTGAACGTGTTGCCTCCTCAAGAAGTCAACCGCATCGGAAGCTACTCGTCGGCTAAAGAACTCTGGGAGAAGTTCCTGGAACTCCACGAAGGAACATCCAAAGCCAAGCTAGCAAGAAGAGATATCCTTCGGAACAGACTGACGAACATCCGTCTGGAAAAAGGTGAGAAGGTAGCTGATCTACACGTGAAGGTGAAGGAATTGATTACTGGTCTCGAGAATCTCAATGAAACAGTAACAAACCGGGACACCATACGCTACGCACTCAATGCGTTTCCCAAAACTCCAGAATGGACATCAATCGTCGATGCCTACTATATTTCAAAAGACCTGGAAGTAAGTACTTTAGAAGAATTGTTCTCTACTCTTGAATTACATGAAACCAGGTGTGCAGGGACAACAAAGGAATCAAGCCAGATGATCGCACTAAACACAACCAAGAAGGATGAACCCGAGTCAGATTTAGAAGAGGATCAGGAAGCATATATGGTAAGAAATTTTAAAAAGATTTTTAGATCTAATAAATTTAAAGAAATGCAGAACAAAAAGAATCCAAGAAATAGAAGAAGGATGCGTTGCTACCAGTGTTAGAAGGAAGGACACTTAAAAGAAGACTGCCCAGAACTAAAGAAGGACAAAGTCAAGATTCTAAAGAAGCACAAGAATCTAAAAGCAACTTGGGACGATAATTCATCATCTGAGTCCGAGATTCAAGAATATGCCAGAATAGCACTGATGGCAAGTTATGAAGGGATAAGTACATCAGAACCCAACATCGATGAAGGGGGAGGGATGTCAGATGAATGCAGCGAAGCAGGGGGAGAATCAGGCTTCAAGTCTGATATGGTAAGTGAGGTATGCCTCTTACCTCCTGATCAGCTTTACTTTAGTATTAAGGCTATGACAAAATCCATGTATAAATTAGAAAATAAAAATACCAAATTAAAAAATGAAATTTTAGAAACAAAAAGAATTTTGGCAAAATCATGTCTAATAGAGGATTTTGATAGATTAAAATTTGAAAATGAAAAATTAAAAGAAGAAATAGAAAGATTGAGAAAGTCTAACGGTTCAAATATTTCTGCTTTTAAAAATTATAGAGGATTAAACTGGTACTATAGGTTTCACCAAAATCAAATCAAAAAAATATCAAAAGCCTATATACCTAGAAAATATTTGATTAACCCTGTAGGAAGGAACCTCTATTGGGTTCCAAAAACTTGTTTAACTTAAAAATTAAAATTAGATGTGGCATTTTCAGCAAGAGAATTAAACATGTAATTTCTTTATGCGGCTTTGTCTAGAAAGTGGTTGTTGCTCCAATAACCAAGAAGACTTAGTGTTTCGCCACTGCCTGGAAGCCAAGTATCGAAATGAAAAGTTTAATTGACTAGCTGAAAAGACATTAATTTAAATGACTTATACTTTAAAATAGTTATTTAATTTATTTTAGAAAATATTTGCAAAAATATTCGTGTTTGAAAAAAAATTTAGAAAATTATTATTTTTGGAAATTAGAAAAAACATTCCTATGTTTTTAACTTAGAAATTTTGAAAGTTTTCCATTGCATAAAAAATTATTTTTAAGTTTTTGCTTAGAATTTTTTTTTGAAATTTTTGAAACTTAAAAATTATGTTTTCAAAAACTTTGAAAATTTTCTCTATTGCAATTTTCCTTAGAATTTTTTTTACTTATGAAAATTTTCTTTTAAACTTAAAATTTTTGATTACTTAGAAATTTTCTAACTTAAAGTTTTAACACTTAATTTTTTTTTTAGAATTTACCTTAGACTTGTTAAAAATAAATCCCATTTTTTATGTGATCAAAGGGGGAAAAGAATGTTAAGTAAGTCTAGGGGGAGGTATACATTCTTTAAATTGAAAAATCTTTTGGACTTATTTGCAAATTAATTGTTTTTATTGCATATGTTTACCCTAGCTTAACTTGGGTTTCTCACATCAAAAAGGGGGAGATTGTTGGAACCCCAAGGAGTTTTGATGTGATCAAACAAGTTAGGTTATGTCATGTTTTGTCTAACCCTTGTGTCTAAGTGTGCAGGAGCTTAGGAACACAGGAAGTCAAGCGGAAGACGCGGCTAACGAGAAGGACGGCACAGGGAGAGAGCCGACGGGCTCGGTGCGTCAGAGGGACGAGGTGACCGCGAAAGAGTACACCGGTGGATGAGAAGAACGTACACGACATTCGAGGGATGATAAACCGGGAAGGAAGGCTGCTCAAGGAGAAGGCCGGAACTTGGGTTCGGGTGAGCCCTATTCCTGATGGCCGAAATCACCCAAGCTAGCGGAGCCGAAACAGAAGACCCAGACCGAGACGAGCTGAACTGGAGCAGTGGAATCGGACCACAAAAAGTCAACTGGGTTGACTTAAGTGGTGCGGGCGCCCGAACTATCTGGGCGCCCGGACCGTCTGGGCGCCCGGAACCATTCCAGGCGCCCGAAAGTGGATTTTGACCAGATCGAGGTTTGACTCGATCTGAACGTTGGGGGATAAAGTTTTATCCCCCCAGGGTGCCCAGAACCCTTTGGGGTGCCCCGAACAGTGCTATAAATATAGCACTGATTTGCACAGATTATTTACTCAACTTGTAATCCAGTGCTTTCAATTTTATTCTTTCTTTTTGTGCTGTCAACGCTGTAAGAGGCTACTCCACACAGAGGAGATCATCAGATAGTGTGACATTCTTTCCTTGGATTAGCAATCCTCTGATTACAAACCAAGTAAACCCTTTGTGTCTGATTTCATTAATTAGTCTTTTCTTTTTATTATTACAAGTGTTTCTTAATTAGTTGAAAATCCGAGAAAGGTTAGATTTAATTTTTCAGGGCAATTCACCCCTCCTCTCTTGCCGGCTGTTGACCTCCGCAAGTGTACGGAAATGTCGCAAGTAATATAAAAGATTATCGTATCCACAGGGACTGTTGATTAAGCACTAGTTAACTTCGCAAGACGAATTATCTAGACAATCAAAAAGTGGTTTACAAATGTTAGGATAAGAAATAGAAGAGAAAAGAAAGAGAGTAAAGAGGGAGAGAATGAGCATAGTGAATGGAGGGGAATAGATACTAGGATTTCGGTTTCTTTGTGATGTTATTCAATGTAAATGATCTACCAAATCTTATTTCTCAATTGTCCACCATTCGTAGAAGGTTGTCGATTCTCTCTTGCAATAGACAACCGGTTTAGGACTGAAATCTATACCTAAATGCGATCAATTAGATATGAGTATATGTTGTCCTTACACGGGCATGTTCCTGTCACGAAGATCCCTAGGAAAATCAACATAAAAATCATTACCTCTCAACCCATAAGATATAAAGATTAATGTATAAATCTATCCTACCCTCTTGAATTATCGTATTTCCCCCCTAAGCTTATCCCTCAAATGTCCTTACACGGGCTTGCACCTTACGCGTGCTTCCCTCGAAAAATCGAGTGAGAGATAATCTCTACAAGATCCACAAGACATTCAAACAATCAATCAAGAATGTGAATTAGGTCCAAATCACAACAATACATCCAAGATTTAATTGATACAAATAGGGCAAAATCATAGAAATAGGAAATTGGCAAATCCACAAGAGTTTACATACAATCACATTACATCACACAAGAACAATGCATCAACAAGTCATTGAATAGAATCATGGCAAAAATCTACATAGTTTTACATCATTCATCACATCACAAATACTCCCTACATCCTAGATCTAGAGATCTACTCCATTGCAAAGGAAGAACAACCCCAAAACATAAAGAAAAGCATACTTACAACCCTAGATTTGAAAGGAAGGGGAAGAAGAGATGTTTGCCGATGATTCCGATGTCTTGGGGATGCCTCCTCACTCCATAGATGGATGGATCACCAAGGGATGGAGGAGAATGGAGCACTAGGGTTTCCCCCTAAGTGGAGAACCCTTCCCCCAAGGAGAGGGACGAAGTCCCAGATCCAAAATCTCCCAAGGTGAGTCAAAGAATGGGGATCTTGACTCTTATATACCTCCTCCAAACTGCTCAGGAAAACCAGGAAAACAGGGGTCCGATAAACCGGGTTTTTCACTAATTAAACCAGGTTTTCTCATGATTCACCCTGCACCAAAGTTGTAGCACTTGAAATTATCTTCAATCTGATACTTGGATCGAGCCCTAGCTCCAACCGAGCCGAAAGTTATGACGGTTCAAAGTTTGGTCTGTAGTCTGGGCAGAGGTCCAGTTGAACCCACGGTTGGGAGGCACGGCCGTGCCATTTAGCACGGGGAGACAAGTCTCCCTCTCTGTTGGTGTAAAATACGGTGCCCAAATAAGGATTTAAATAATAAGGTTATTTGACCAATAATCTTATTGGAATTTTTAGGAATTTTTAGAAATTTTTCTAGAATTAATCGGAGCTCGTATGATGTATTTAGAGGGGATGCATTAATGGGCCCACTAAAAGCCTGTTTGGATATCCAATTAAGTGGGAGTTGATTGAGAAATTAATCTAGGGTTTAATCAAAAATACCTAAGTTTATAAATTCCTTTCTCTTATTTTTCACGTGCCCTAGCTCCCTCACCCGCCGAACTCCATCTTCCCCAAACCCATCGTCGACACCGTCGCCCTCCCTGTCCTTGTCCTCGGCCGAGCACCACACAATCGGTGATTTCTTCCCCCTCGAGCCACAGTAGCTGCCGATCCTCTCCTCTCCCCTCTCCGAGCTGTGCCCTAGCTAATCCAGCAGGTAGTTTCCCTTGTAGCTATGGATTAGGTGATTTTGGAAGGTTAATGGTTAGTAGCAAGTTTGGTTGCCATCTATGCTTCTTTGTAGGATTCGTTCGATTTCGGTTTTGGTCTCAGAAATATTATTGTTTTTCTTTTGGTGGATTGCGTTGCCTTTAATTTGCTGCGCTTTGATTCATCGAAATGGATTTGGGAAGTTGGCTCATTAATTACGTTTTTCTCTCATTGCTTCCCGGATGATTTCGATTGGTTGATCGGTCTTGGATGAAGGGTGCGGATTTGATGAAATTTCTATTTTCCCAAGCTGGTTGTGATGTAGTGGACAAATTTAATGGGTTGAAGGGAGGTTTTAATGGTTCCTGTTCGTGCAAATTTTTGTTTGGTTGTGATTATTGGTATTAAAGCTATGTGAACATTTTGGGTTTGATAGTAGATGAAGGTGAGGATTTGGAATAGCTTTATGATCGGATTGTGACTTATTTGTAGGGAATTAGAATTTGTATTATGTTGGTAGTTGCTCTTCTAAAGTTACCTAATGAAACTAAGCTTGTATATGTACGGTTAGCAATACCAAATAGATTACCTTATGAATGTCAGTAGAAGAACTATGCATGATGTGAGTAGCTAAACTATAATATTGGCTACAGATTCTGATTCGAGATGGGCACTTCGACGTGAGAATTGATTTAGTTGGATTTACAATAAAGACGGGTACTTCTTGCTTTGTTTTCTTTTAGTACTTTGATCTTAGTGCATGAATTATTTTGGATAAGGACTGTTTACCTTGGCTCCACTCTTTTTTTTTCCTGCGCTTGATACTTCCACGCAATCTTTGAGAAATTCGTTCCATATCTATACAGTCTCTTGTTGTTGTCCATGATCAGTAGCAGGTACTAGATACCATGTTTGTATGCTTTGACTGTTGCTTATTTATGTACGATATTGAGCGTGCTGGCTCCATGTAGCATACCTATTTCTGCTTATATATATGATGACTGTTGCATTGTTCGCATCATGTCATTGCATGCATGCCGCATCCTCGGCCACACTCGTGTCGCTTGTCCTGTCGTGCTGCACTCGGCCACGCGTGGGTAGTAGTAGCTGGAGTTGCGAACAGCAAGGACCCCCCTTCGCTGTGTAGCTAGTTAGCTACTCAGCACTTGTCCATCCGGTCACTCGCGGGAGTGGCGGCCTTTGGGTGGTACAGTTGTCATTGATCCGGCCTCTCGACCATACAGTGGTCATGGTGCAGAGAGGTGGGCGGGGTGACCATCCGTACATACGTTGTTATTATGCCTGCTTTGGCTGCTGCTGTTTACGTATGTTATTATTGCTTACTTATGCTGATGTGATATATTTATGCTGTCGTTGCTTCTTGCTGTTGTTCACTTATGCTGATATGCTGTCTTATGTTGAGATATGCTCTCGTTGTAGGCGATTAGACCTTGGTGTATTTATTGGAAATGTTTATATGTCTGACACATTACCTCAATAGTTACGAGTAGTATTGTAGCAGATTAGTACCATTCTTGACCTTCTATATTTAACCTAGGATATGGTTGCAGGTATTAGTATTGATTACCCCTTATGAGACTGTATACCTTTTTGCATTCTCTATTTGGTTACCTCATGTTCATGCACTATCTTTCCTTACCCGCTGAGTTCCAATACTCACCACCCCCAAATTTGTTTTCTTTCGCCAGGTAACAGATAGACGAGTCATGGATGCTTGGAGAGTCTCGGCCGCCGGTCCCACGTCACACTCGAGGATAGTTTTCGTTTTGATTTTGTTATCGTTAGGGGTGGTATATTGATTTTGTGTATTTTGTTTTCAATAAGTCGCTATGAATTTTGGGTCAAATCTGTGATGACAGGTATTTCTATTAGTGTCGTTGTTGGTTTTACGTTCGTTTTATGTCTTTCTCTGTTGTGTGTTTACGTTCAGCCGTATAGGCTGTTGTTAACTGTGTGGTTGTTTTTATTCATTTATGTCCAGCCGGGTAGGCTGTGTATATTAATTGCGTGATTAGTTTATTTCATTTTGTATATATATTCCAGCCGAGTGTGGCTGAGGTATATTTTGTATGTAGTAATGCTTCCGATTGTCACCCGTACAGGGGAGATGTTGCCGGATTTTTGTCCGGCATGGACTCCTCTGGGGCATGACAATTTAGTTGTATCAGAGCCAGGTTCGATCTTTTTTTTCGCTTTATGATTGTTCGAGTTGATTCCGTGTTCTGGGTTTTATTTTTTTGAGATTTCGATTTGGCTTCGACCCTTGATGTGACTCTTGAGTTTTGGGACCAGGCAGCGGCAGGATATCTCCGAGCTATAGGATGTAAGTGGTCTACTGCTAAATCATTTTCCTTACATACTTATTATTAATAGGAATGGCACAAAAAGGGTCGACTGCTGTGCATCACCGTGGACAAGGTCGACCACGAAAACAACCCACGTTATCTATGGGTCCCGAATCTACTGGCCAGGAGACGAAGTTTACAGGAAACCCAAATGAGGTTGATTCAGGTAGCAGTGATCGGAATCCTCCAACCTCTACTAGGGAGCATGAGTTACGGACGCCGGGAGTACCACCTTCTATACCTGCTCCAGACACTACTGGTTGGGTGATGGATAGAGCCTGAATACCCTTGTTGGCGAAGTCTGTGAAGGATCGAACTACTCTGTTCCATGGGGGTGTTGACCCTTGGGCGGCTCGTAGCTGGTTGAAGAACTTGGAGAGCACATTTGGGTACATGAAGTGTACAGATGAAGAGAAGGTGGAGTTGGCTGCATACCATCTTCGGGATCAGGCCGTCACTTGGTGGAACATGCAGAAGACGATCTTTGGGGAACAACACGTCACGTGGCCGATGTATCGGGAGGTATTTGAGAGACAGTATTTTCCGGTTACATTTTGTCTAGCTCGACGTCAGGAGTTTCTGAACCTCAAGCAGGGCGACCGTTCTGTGATGGAGTATAATACAGAATTCAGTAGATTGGCTGAGTTTTATCCTCATCTGGTGGCTCAGGATTATGATCGGATGCATCAGTTTACCCAGGGACTTGCGGCATACATATGACTCAAGATGTCAGGATTTCCAGGTGGTTATTATCGGGAGGTGTTAGATCGGGCGTTGTTCATTGAGATGACTCAGCAGCAAGTGAACCTGGAAAAAAGTAATACTAAACAAGTGACACAGAAGAAGGAGAAAAGAGGCCAGAGCTCACAGGTTACCTCTGGAGGGTCCTCTCCACCTCAGAAGACAAGGCGAACCTCGGATGGGGGTTCTCGTTCCCCTCAGCGAGATTGGAAGAATGATAGTAGAGGGACCAGATGTTTCCAGTGCGGCTCGAAAAGTCACCTCAAACCCAATTGTCCATTGGACCACTCGATATGCTTTTATTGCAAGCTTTCGGGCCATGAGAGTCGGGATTGTACTCTGAAGGCTCAGTTGGAGACTACTAAAGTTACATCTCAAGGAGATCGACCCGCTCAGCCATGGCAGCAGAGAGGACTTCAGAGGACTCGGAGTGATTCACGTCAACAGCGACAACCAAGCTCCCAAGGGCAGATATATTATATCCAGAGCCAGGAGGATCCAGTGATACCAGCGACCACACAGTACTCTGCCACAGAGTCTCCTCGTCAGGCATATCCTGTGCAGCACGACCTTTCCCCTCCATTTCAGCCTTACCTGGCCTTTCAACCCCAGCCACAGTTTTAGTACCAGCATCAGCAGCTGGTTATCGCACCTCCGAATCCACCTTAGACTGTTCCAGCGATGCCACCACCGAGCTCAGATGTGGGGCATGCTTATGTAGTCACACGGGAAAAGGCGCAGCGGGCCGAGGGATCGGCCTTCCAAGGTAAGGTCTCAGTTTATATTTTTATTGCACCCTTATTGATAGGTACGGGTAGTTCTTATCCAGTTATATTTATAGTATATTTGAGTAGAATCGGTAGGCTACCTGTGCACCGAACACATGGATTAGTAGTGTCCTTACCATTCTTGATATTTGGTTGGAGTAGCGTACGAGTATGTTGCTTGGTTGTTATCTTTGGATGAGGAATCCCTAAGTTTGGTAATAAATTTAGGGACCAAATTTTTATTAGTGGGGGAGAATGTAAAATACGATGCCCAAATAAGGATTTAAATAATAAGGTTATTTGACCAATAATCTTATTAGAATTTTTAGAAATTTTTCTAGAATTAATCAGAGCTCGTATGACGTATTTAGAGGGGATGCATTAATGGGCCCACTAAAAGCCTGTTTGGATATCCCAATTAAGTGGGAGTTGATTGAGAAATTAATCTAGGGCTTAATCAAAAATACCTAAGTTTATAAATTCCTTTCTCTTATTATTCCCGTGCCCTAGCTCCCTCACCCGCCGAACTCCATCTTCCCTAAACCCATCGCCGACACCGTCGCCCTCCCTGTCCTTGTCCTCGGCCGAGCACCACACAATCGGTGATTTCTTCCCCTCGAGCCACAGCAGCCGCCGATCCTCTCCTCTCCCCTCTCCGAGCTGTGCCCTAGCTAATCCAGCAGGTAGTTTCCCTTGTAGCTATGGATTAGGTGATTTTGGTTGGTTAATGGTTAGTAGCAAGTTTGGTTGCCATCTATGCTTCTTTGTAGGATTCGTTCGATTTCGGTTTTGGTCTCAGAAATATTATTGTTTTTCTTTTGGTGGATTGCGTTGCCTTTAATTTGCTGCGCTCTGATTCATCGAAATGGATTTGGGAAGTTGGCTCATTAATTACGTTTTTCTCTCATTGCTTCCCGGATGATTTCGATTGGTTGATCGGTCTTGGATGAAGGGTGCGGATTTGATGAAATTTCTATTTTCCCAAGCTGGTTGTGATGTAGTGGACAAATTTAATGGGTTGAAGGGAGGTTTTAATGGTTCCTGTTCGTGCAAATTTTTGTTTGGTTGTGATTATTGGTATTAAAGCTATGTGAACATTTTGGGTTTGATAGTAGATGAAGGTGAGGATTTGGAATAGCTTTATGATCGGATTGCGACTTATTTGTAGGGAATTGGAATTTGTATTATGTTGGTAGTTGCTCTTCTAAAGTTACCTAATGAAACTAAGCTTGTATATGTACGGTTAGCAATACCAAATAGATTACCTTATGAATGTCAGTAGAAGAACTATGCATGATGTGAGTAGCTAAACTATAATATTGGCTACAGATTCTGATTCGAGATGGGCACTTCGACGTGAGAATTGATTTAGTTGGATTTACAATAAAGGCGGGTACTTCTTGCTTTGTTTTCTTTTAGTACTTTGATCTTAGTGCATGAATTATTTTGGATAAGGACTATTTACCTTGACTCCACTCTTTTTTTTTCCTGCGCTTGATACTTCCACGCAATCTTTGAGAAATTCATTCCATATCTATACAGTCTCTTGTTGTTGTCCATGATCAGTAGCAGGTACTAGATACCATGTTTGTATGCTTTGACTGTTGCTTATTTATGTATGATATTGAGCGTGCTGGCTCCATGTAGCATACCTGTTTCTGCTTATATATATGATGACTGTTGCATTGTTCGCATCATGTCATTGCATGCATGCCGCATCCTCGGCCACTCGAGAGAGTGGTAGCTGGACTTGATGTCGCTTGTCCTGTCGTGCCGCACTCGGCCACGCGTTTGCGAGCAGCAGGGACCCCCCTTCGCTGTGTAGCTAGTTAGCTACTCAGCACCTGTCCATCCGGTCACTCGCGGGAGTGGCGGCCTTTGGGTGGTACAGTTGTCATTGATCCGGCCTCTCGACCATACAGGGGTCATGATGTAGAGAGGTGGGCGAGGTGACCATCCGTGCATACGCTGTTATTATGCCTGCTTTGGCTGCTGCTGTTTACGTATGTTATTATTGCTTACTTATGCTGATGTGATATATTTATGCTGTCGTTGCTTCTTGCTGTTGTTCACTTATGCTGATATGCTGTCTTATGTTGAGATATGCTCTCGGTGTAGGCGATTAGACCTTGGTGTATTTATTGGAAATATTTATATGTCTGACACATTACCTCTATAGTTACAAGCAGTATTGTAGCAGATTAGTACCATTTTTGACCTTCTATATCTAGCCTAGGATATGGTTCCAGGTATGAGCATTGATTACCCCTTATGAGACTGTATACCTTTTTGCATTCTCTATTTGGTTACCTCATGTTCATGCACTATCTTTCCTTACCCGCTGAGTTCCAATACTCACCACCCCCAAATTTGTTTTCTTTCGCCAGGTAACAAATAGACGAGTCATGGATGTTTGGAGAGTCTCGGCCGCCGGTCCCACGTCACACTCGAGGATAGTTTTCGTTTTGATTTTGTTATCGTTTGGGGTGGTATATTGATTTTGTGTATTTTGTTTTCAGTAAGTCGCTATGAATTTTGGGTCAAGTCTGTGATGACAGGTATTTCTATTAGTGTCGTTGTTGGTTTTACGTTCGTTTTATGTCTTTCGCTGCTGTGTGTTTACGTTCAGCCGTGTAGGCTGTTGTTAACTGTGTGGTTGTTTTTATTCATTTATGTCCAGCCGGGTAGGCTGTGTATATTAATTGCGTGGTTAGTTTATTTCATTTTGTATATATATTCCAGCCGAGTGTGGCTGAGGTATATTTTGTATGTAGTAATGCTTCCGATTGGGGGATATGCTGCCGGATTTTTGTTCGGCATGGACTCCTCTGGGGCGTGACAGTTGGACCTGAAGCAAAGTTGTAGATCTTGAAGTTTGCTACGTTTCGGTATAAAGATCATCCAAAAACTCCAACCAAGCGCAAAGTTATGGCCGTTTTATGAACGGTCTGCAGTCTGCCCAGAATTCAGCACAGCTCTGTTTTGGCATGGCACGTCCCGTGTTCTTCGTCCCATGGCCGTGTGAGATCCACACGGCCTCACACGACTTCTTCTCTGGTTGAGTCACACGGCCGTGTGGCACACATGGCCGTGACATTTTTCTTCTCTACCGAGGCCACACAGCCGTGTGGATTCACACGACTGTGACCTTTCTCTCCTCTGGAAACTTGGCACGGCTGTGCCATTTGGCACGCCCGTGTGTTGCTTGGCCACGGGAAGCTTAGCACGTCCGTGTGGGACACACGGCCGTGACCTTCTTTACATTTGGTGCTGGAGCACAACCGTGCCATTTGGCACGACCAAGGCATGATATGGCCACACGACCGTGTGACATACACGGCCCAAGCATGAATTCTTCCGGAGTTTCTCCCGTGTGCGTTTTAGCTCCATTTTTACTCCAAATAGCGTCCTATCAATCAAAACAAGCAAAGAGCAGATCTTCGAACAAAATATAATGGAAGTATGACATTACAATGAAATAGGGTGTAATAAACATAGATTATGCCAATGAAATACAAGTAGATATGCGTCAAGACATGCATAAAAGTGTATATAACCTACGCACATCACCGGCCTCCAAAGGGACCAACAGTTAAGAGTAGTGTTCTATGTATATCTACAATATCTTACTATCAATTCAACCAATTAATATGTTGTAGATTAGAATCTCCTACTCTAAGATATTATTATACTTATTCATTCGGCACTGAATTGAAGTAAATATAATAATCAACTTTGCCTTTATTAGTAATAAAATATGATACAAAAGGAGCCCTTTATAATCATCTCATAATTGGTAATAGGGTTAATACTAACAATTACCGACGAAAAAAGGTATCATCGGCCATTTCTAATGGTTATTAATCCTACTTTTTCCCCTAGTGTACCTGCTTCTTCATTCATTGAGATGTCACGTGTTCAAAGAAAAACATCTAGGGGACCAAATCTAACATCCACTACTCCTTCGTCCACTTAAAAGGTGCTACATACTTCTAAGGAGAAGCTTCAAAACTTGGGGCTCGATGAAAGCTAGTTCCGGTGCTTAGTGGAAGCAAATTCCGATGCTCGATGAAAGCTAGTTCCGATGCTCAGTAGAAGTTAATTATGGTGCTTGGTGGAATCTAATTTTGGTGCTAAGTGTAAGCTATTCCTGATGCTCAGTGAAAGCAAGTTCTGGTGCTTGGTGGAAGCTGATTCTTAGCATTGAGGTTAGATGCTAGGGAAATAACTCAAATGCCATTAATTGTCTCTCCTTCAAGTCAGATTGAGGAATATAATCGAATTAAGTCAACTAAGTATTAGGTTTTCCAACTTTCCTAACCATGTGCTATCTTTCCTACTTTGGTTGTCCTAACTACTTAGTCCCGATGCTTGGGAAGTAATCCGGATATCATCACCCTCCTTAAAGTTAGATTGAGAAGTGTAATCAAAAGAAGTTTGATTAAGTATGAGGCCTTCCAACTTTCTTGCTCAAGTGCTATCATTCCTGCTCTAGTTGACCTGACTACTCAGCCCCGGTGCTCACGAAGTAACCTGACTGTTATCATTAATCATTTAAGTTTTTTTTTAAAAAAAGTAGTTCAAATTTTTTATATTTTGTCCGATTATAGCAAAAGATGATTAAACTGATCTCAGACATCCCTCATAATCCGTCCCCAAATTATGTAAAGAAAACTAAATCACAGGATCAACTTATAGCCGATCGTTAAATTGACTAGGGGTCTTGGACTTAGACTACCTTCCCCTATTAATTACGTGTTTTTGATATTATTCTATTTTCGACATCCAATATTTTATCCTGAGTTATTACATTAAAATTTTAGAAAAGATTACATTTATGAGAAAAATTTAAGTCGGAATGTATAGTTGCCTAAATTTCTAAAAGTGTGAACTATTTACACATATAGTGGAATTAAACGAGTTTTTGTTAATTTCATGTCAATTATAGGAAAACTAAAATAATCACCTTCTATTTGTAGTCAATTTTCATCCTTAAAGGTGTTACGATTCGCCCTAATTTCTTCACCCTCTCCCTCTCTATCTCTATCTCTTCTCTCTCTGTCTTTTTTTCGCCATGGAGTTGAAAAGAGTTCATGTAATTATATTATTTAATTAATTTCACCTCTTTTTCTATTATTTATTCTGATCGACTCGCTCCTATCATGGCGCAGGCGCAAGGGAAGTTGTTCTTGTGGGTGGCGGCGCTTACGCTGTCGATCGCAGAGTCTACGGCGGCAGGCGACGAAGCATGGTGGCACCCCAACCGCAAGCACGTGGCGAAGTTGACGGACTTCGGCGGCGTCGGTGACGGCGTGACGTCGAACACCGCGGCCTTCGCGGCGGCAGTGGCCAACCTCAGCCAGGTGGCGGGCGACGGCGGAGCGATGCTGGTTGTCCCGGCGGGGAGGTGGCTCACCGGACCCTTCAACCTCACCAGCACCTTCACTCTCTTCCTCGAGCGCGACGCCGTCATCCTCGCCACTCAGGTAACTAATCCAACATCGATACATATATATACATCAGTACTTTACTATTTATCTCAGAAACTTTAATTTCTAATAAATAAAATTACTGCAGAATTTGGACGAGTGGACTACCATTGCACCACTGCCTTCTTATGGCAGAGGAAGAGATTTACCAGGACCAAGATATACCAACTTCATCATGGGATATAATCTCACTGATGTCGTCATTACAGGTATATATATTAATCTAATCTCATCAAAATAGTACTCTTCAGTCGAGATTTAATTAAAAACTTCGCCTGTTTTAATTTGAGTTTAGGGAACAATGGAAGCATCAACGGACAAGGCCAAGTATGGTGGGATAAGTTCCGCGGGGAAGAGCTCAAATACACGAGAGGTTACCTGGTCGAGTTCATGTTCTGCAGCTACGTCGTCGTCTCCAATGTCGTTTTGATCGACTCTCCCTCGTGGAATCTTCATCCTGTTTATTGCGAGTAAGTAATTGATTTTGATCTGTCTGTTAGAATTCGTCTCTGCTCTCGTTGTTGATTCTGCGAGCTTTGATTCTCCGCAGCCATGTCGCCGTTGCAGGCATCACAATTCTTGCACCAATCAGATCTCCCAACACCGATGGAATCGATCCAGGTATATAATTAAATTAGTTGTTTATTTATTTATTGAATCGATCAATTGATTGATTGATTGATAAAGAAATTAATTAGTTGTTATTGCGCAGATTCCAGCGAATACGTTTGGATCGTGAACTCGAACGTCGTCTCCGGCGACGACTGCATCGCCATCAAGAGCGGGTGGGACCAGTACGGCATCGCATTCAACAAGCCGAGCCAGCATATCTACATTTCCAACTTCTCCTGCGTCTCCCCTACCAGCGCCACCATCGCGCTCGGCAGCGAGATGTCCGGCGGGATCTCCGACGTCCACGCGACCAACATCGTCGCCGTCGACACCGAGTCGGCCTTGCGGCTCAAGACGGGGATCGGGAGGGGCGGCTTCATGAGGGACGTGATTGTGGAGGGGATGAGGCTGACCAACATGAAGTACTTGCTGTGGATGACGGCCAACTACGGGCAGCACCCCGACGATAAGTTCGACCCGAACGCCATTCCGGTGGTGAAAACGATCAGCTTCAGTAATGTCGTGGCGACGAACGTGTCGATCGCCGGAAAGCTGGAGGGGCTGCCGCAGTCGCCGTTCACGAACCTCTTGGTGTCCGACGTGACGGCGGAGATATTCGTGAATAAGAAGCCGGTTTGGAATTGCACGTTCGTGGAGGGGAGATCGTACAATGTGACGCCCACGCCATGCGCCGAGTTGCAACATTAGTCAGAAATGCTTGCGTCTTAATTAATCAAAATAAGGCTGTCAAAGAGATGAGCATGACTGTTCAAATTCACAATTGTCTCTGACCCACTTATTTAAGAAATATAAAAATTTGAGATTTAATCTGAATAAATTGAGCAACTTTAAAGTTACGAAATTCTCAAGTACCTAATTTTTAAATCTCTGACCCACTTATTTTTCATTTTATCCTCTCCCGCCAATCATTTGATATGATATTTCATTTTAACTCTCCCGCCAATCATGTTATATTTCAAAAATTAAAAACAATAATGTTGATTTACATTATTTGTAAAATACGAAACCGATGCAGAAATCTGAAAATTAGATCTGTCTTTTAAGAATTTCACATTTTAAACGCCCTCTGGACAATTGCCGTTAAAACTTTTATGCAATCAAACACATTAACAATTGATAGAAATGGTGTCCAGCATTCAAAGAGTTTTTTTTTTTGTTAGTGAGTTAGTTTAGATGTACAAGAATAATCACAGTGAAGGAAATATGCATTGATACGGTGATAAAAATGACTCAAAAAATGAGTCAAAGTAGGAGGATCAATTAACACAGAGATTAAAGTCAAACGATAAAAGTCATATAGTCGGATAGATATGAAATTGCCGATCAGATTATAATGGTCGAGCCGGTCTCGCACCGTCGGTCAAACTGGAAGGGCCGATCGGACATCTCGATCGGTTGCCCTTCGCAACTTGCAAGTGAGGTTTAAAGCTAAATACTAATATACCGGGCTCACCGGCCTATCCGATCAAACCTAAAGGTCGATCGGACATATTGTGCCTCCTTGGCAAAATGAAGGGTCAAGTGAAAAATGAGTGGTTGACAACATTCTATAAGCATGAGCTGACGATCTCCTGACAGAGTGGCAGCCGGTCGGCCTACAGCGAGCCCCAGATACTGTTGGTGTAGGGTGCACCAAAATCGAACTTGAGTTTTGATGTTGTTAAAGGTTCAAGTTAAGTCTTGTTATGATATGATAAATTAACTAAATATGCAGACTGTTTACTCAACTAGGCAAGCCCTAGTTGCGGCTAGATAGAAAAGTCTTAGCAGATCATGAAAGTCAAGTAGGATGTCCAGGTGGATCGAGGACCTAACACCTAGCAGTTGGAGTTGATAGATCTGGAGGACCTGATATTGATAGGAAACCCTGGTGAGCCAATCCGATACTTAGCTGAAGTCCAAACAGGTCTAAAGGAGTCAATGTTTGGCAAATAGGTTAAGGTAAGAAACTAGAGCAGAGCGACGGGGAGGTCGAGTTATGAGAAGAAACAAATCCTAGATCACTTATCCAACTAAAGAAATCGACAGATTTCCAAATTGAGATCAAGACAGATCTTACTGTCTTTTCCTATTTATGCATTACTACTGTGTTAACTTTATGTTGTAGGGATATTGTATACTACTATGCATTATAACTCTATTTTGTAGAATTCAGATGGATCGGTTGACCGAATGGGAGAATCAATCCACTGAATCAAGCTGATATGACACAGAGTGATTTAGCAGAGAACATTTGGTATGCAAGGGGATCGGTCGATCGAACCCAAGGATCAGTAGACCGGACCCATTTTGGTAAACAACTTAGAAGATCGAAATCTCGACAAACTTGGAATTCAAGCAGATTGATCTACCGAACATTTAATAGCATTGATGTCGAAGCACATTCAAATCGCAGCCAAGAAGCCAGTTTAAGGGATCGGTCGATCGAACAATTAATGCTCTTAATTACGCGAAGATCAGATCTTATCACAGAAGGAAAGCGTAGTATTCAATCGACTGATAGAGAGTTCAGTGGATTGAACGGATCAGAAGGGTTTTTTAGTCGACCAATCAACACGTATAAAAGCAAGCCTCAAGTACTGAGCCGAAGTAACTTTTCTGCATTTCACTGTTCTACTGCATTACTGCTCGTGCTACTTCTGATCTTCCACTCAACGTGCAAGCTACATCACTAAGAAGCTCTGACAATCTTCATTGTTGTATTGTTCGTATTTTTATTTAGCTTGCATTCTTTTGTATTAACTTCTCTGTATGTATTACCTCTTTTCCAAAGTTTTTGGAAAGAGGAATTTTAGTGAATTAGCCAATGGTATGATCAAGAATCACGGGTCATGGAGTAGGAGTCATTATAGGCTACGAACCAAGTAACCGAACAAGTCTATCTGTTTTTATTTTCATTCCGCTACTACTTTGATATATCGAATTGAAAAGAAAAGTTTTGAAATGAACGATATTTACACCCACCCCCTTCTATCATTTCCTATCGATCTTTCAATTGGTATCAGAGTAAGGAAACTCTGAAGTAACTTAACAGTTTTTCGAGCAAATTTTAAAAACTTTTTCTCTTCTTTAAAAGTGTTTTCCTTTAATCATAAGTAATATTCTTTTATATTTTATGCTGCACTGTTAATCCTAAGACGAAAGTCTTGGAAATTTTCTAATTCTTTTTGTGTAAGAATGTCGAACTCATATGAAGAGGGATAAACATGGTCATCCCCCACTATTTAAGGAAGACAACTTTAGCTACTGGAAGAATAGAATGGAGTGCTACCTTAAGTCTGACATCGAATTTTGGTTCACCATACTGAAAGGATACACACCACCAATGGTAGATGGAAGTCCATAGAGCCAGAAGAATGGACTCCCCAAATGATCAAGAAGGTTCAAATGAACTACAAAGTCATAAACACCATCTAGTGCGGCTTAACTATGGTAAAACTAAACAGAGTTAGACACTATAAGAATGCAAAAGAGTTTTGGAATCTTCTGGTAAAATTATATGAAGGAACGGGCGACTTCAAGGTAACAAAGAGAGATCTCCTACTGAATAATTTATTTAATATCAAAATGCTTCCCGGAGAACCTGCCACCCAACTGTATGCATGACTCAAAGACATTCTCAATGGTCTCCACCTAATTGGACATCACTGGGAAAATCGTGACACGATAAGGTATGCCTTGAACGCCTTCTCTCGAAACGCATTATGGATATCAATAGTAGAAGCTTATAAAGTTTCTAAGGATCTTTCAATTCTTAAATTTGATGAACTCTTTTGTGAATTAAAATTGCATGAACAATAACTTGAGTCAAATCGTGAAAGGAATTACTTTGTATGTAGGAACAAGCAAGGATACAAAATCCAGAACTAAAAGTGAACCTGAAAGTGAGTCAAACTCAAACTCAACAAACGAAAAAGAACTGGTGAACATGGTCCGAAGAATGTTTAATAAAAGGAAGTTTAAAAGAAGCACGAAGAAAGTAACAATCAATCAGAACCAAAACAAATCAAAGTAACATGCTATGGATGCAACAAGAAGGGGCACTATGAATACGAGTGCCTAAATCAGAAGGAGGAGAAGGCAAAATTCACAAGAAGAAAGAAAGCTCTCCAAGAGACTTGGGACGAATCATATTCCAAGAAATTCAGCACGGAAGAACCGAAGAACATGAGTCATGTTCCTTTTAGGCAAGAAATGAAGAATTAGAATCTGAGGAAGAGTACGAGTCTAAATCCAACGTTGAGTCTGAGAGAAGCCATGAATCCATATCTATTTCCAAAGGTCATTATTGGTGCAGGAAGCATCAGATGATCGAACCTGAGTTTTGATAATGACAAAGGGTTCAAAGTTAAGGTTATTTGTGGTCTAATGAGTTTGAATGAGATTACAGAAAAGTCCTAAGTATACTTAGACAAAAGTGCTACCTACATTTAGGCAGGTGGAAAACTCTAGGGGGGTGGTAACCTGTTACGCTTCCGCAAGTGCACGGATACGTCGTCAGTAATAAAAGATTATTAATCCCACAAGGACTGGTTATAAGTACTAGTGATTGTTTACGTAGAATTAGTTAAACTACCGATGGTTGTAAGTGAACTATTTCTTGAGAAGAAAATAACTTGGGAAGTAGATGTGAGAACTGGCAAGAAAAATAGAGTTTTACTTGGTTTGGGAAGAGCTCTAGGAGTTTGGTTTCGTTGTGGTGGTAACTAATGCATCATGTTCTATCCTTTCCTCATTGTCAATCAACATGTACTCGTCGGAAGTTATAGCTACTACCCCTAAGCACTAAACAGAGAAGATCCCTGTGAAATCCTGTTACGGTTAACTCCTGTAACTAGGGCGCCTCGGTAGATCACAAGAATGCAAACCTGGTCGGTATCATTAAGGATAAAGATAGGGGTTTGGTTTGGTTTCTTACTTCCTTGTGGAGGGATTACCTCTCCTTTTGAGGGAGTATCCTAGATGTTCGTGAACGGGTTGCTCCTGTCACTAGGGCCCCTCGGGTATACGATCTAAGATCCTCTCTTTATGAAATTAGCAATCCCAACACAATCAATTAATACGACATGACAAACAAGTCTCATGCATATCAAATTGAAACAAGACAAGCGAAATCATTCAAAGAGTGAAAGCATAAGCATGAATCTTACATCATAACCTATCCACAACTACTCCCTGATCCTAGAACAAAGAATCTACTCTATAGACGTAGGAGAAAAATCCAGAGACATAGTATAATTAAACATGCAATCCCCATACAAGAAGAGAGAGGGAATGGAGATGCTTATTCAATGACGTCGAGTGATCTTCGGATCCAATCCTTTGCTTCTAGAGTTGATGCAGTGATGGAGGTGATCTCGGATCGTTGAACAGAGGTTCGGGACGGCGTGGAACGACACCTGTTAGAGTGTATACTAAAAGCCTAGCTTTTGGTATAAACATTTATCTAGAAATAAGAATCACATTGGTCAAATGTCTACATTTGTGATAAATGTAGTTGTTCAATTAATTTATATTGTAGATAACATGGTGTGTGGTGTCACACACAGAGGATCATGTTATCAGTACCTTATAAATTATAAACAGTAGCTCACGACCAAGATGGAAAGGAACAAACCATTTGAAGGTCGTAGTGTAATTAGGTATTAGTTTATCTTAACTATATAATTACACTAGTACACTTAGAGTGTATTGAGTAGGACCATTAGAGGTCGTTTCTTTTATACTGACTTTATAAAGAAACAAAGACCTCAGTTATTATGGAAGTGTGTGCTCTTAATCCTAATATAATAACAAGCACATATATTTGATATTTATTTCTTTAATTTGTCAATGGGTGAGATTTAGTTCGATGAATCAATAAGCCCGATAAGTTGGGAAATGATATCACTTATAGTGTGTGTTGTTGATTATAGAAGGAAACTGTGTCCTAGAGATACTAGGTTGAGAATGTCCCCAAGAGGAGCTCAAAAGGATTGTCATGTTAAACCCTGCAGGTGAACTTAGTTCGACATGACGATGAAGTTGAGTGGTACTACTCTTGGAGCTAGATATTAATTAAGTGAGTTGTCAGTAATTTACTTTATTAGTGGACATTTGTTATCTTAAACACAGGGAGACTAACACACTCATAATAAGAAGGAGCCCAAAAATGTAATTTGGGATTGGTGCGGTAGTTCAATAATAATTCTCTAGTGGAATGAATTATTATTGATAAAATTAAGTTGTATGTTCGGGGCGAACACGGGATGCTTAATTTTATCGGGAGACCAAAACCAATTCCTCCTCTCGGTCCCTATCGTAGCCTCTTAATTATAGAGTACTATACCCACTTATACCCACCTATACCCACCTTCTTACCCATCCTATAGGGGGCCGGCCAAGCTAGCTTGGAGACCAAGCTAGGGCCGGCCATGTTTTGGTTCATGGGTGAATTCATGTGGCCGGCCCTAGCTTGAACTCAAGCTTAGGTGGCCGACCCTATTAAAATAAAAAGGAATTTTATTTTTTAAAATTTTCTCATGTGGATAACATGATTTAAAAGAGAGTTTAAAAATTTAAATATTTCCTTTTATAAGATTCTACAAAAGATTAAGAGAAGAGTTAAATCTCTTTCCTTATTTGTAGATTAAAAGGTTGATTTTAATTTTGGTAAAAACTTTCCTTTTAATCATGTTCATGATTTAAAAGAGAGTTTAAAAATTAAATATCTCTTTTATAAAGCTTCTACAAGGATTAAGAAAAGATTAGATATCTTTCCTTATTTGTAGATTGGAAGAAATTTTAATTTTTAAAGATAACTTTCTTTTTATCCACATGTTTAAAAGAAATATTTTAATTTATAAAATTTCCTTTTTATTGACCATCATGAAGGGAAAATTATTAGAGAAATTTTTTATAAAATTTCCAGAAACAAATTAGGAAAGTTTTAATTCTTGATTGAATTAAATTTCCTTTGCTTGGTTTAAAGTGGCCGGCCACATTGTTGATGAGAAAAAAATATTTTTAATTAAATAAATTTTCCTTATCAATGGCAAAAGAATTAAGGAAATTTTTATTTAAATTTCCTTATTTGCCAAGGCCAAGGATTATAAAAGAGAGGGTAGAGGTGCCTTCATAAAAAACAACTCTATTATTTTTCCTCTCTCTTTTTCTTCCTTGGTGTGGCCGGCCATCCTCTCCTCCTTTCTTCTCTTTGATGGCCGAACCTCATCCTTCTTGTGGAGACTCATATGGTGGCCAGATCAAGTTTAGAGAAGAAGAAGAAGAAGGAGAGAAAGAAAGCTTTGTTTCTAGCATCCCTTGGAGCATGGTGGTGGTGGCCGAACCTCTTCATCCTAGGAGAAGTTTTGATGGCCGAAACTTGTAAGGAAGAAGAAGTGCTAGGTGGTTCTCATCTCAGAAGATTGTTGCCCACACAACGTCCGAGGTTAGAAGAGGAATACGGTAGAAGATCAAGAGGTTTTTCTACAAGGTATAACTAGTAATTTTTCTTTCCGCATCATACTAGTTATTTATGGAAATAATACCAAATACAAGAGGCTTACGATTCTAGAATTTCGAATATGTTTTTCGATGTTGTTTTCTTTTGTTTTTTCTTTTCTTTGTGATTTGATTGTTCTTTTCGGTTAACCTAAAGTTATTTTAGGAAATTAAATATTAGTTTTCTATAAAAGGTTTTGTCTAGTCGGTGGTGGTTGCTCCCATATCCAAGAAGGCCGTGTGCCTCGCCACGTCAGTACTGGGAACCAATTATAGAAATTAATATTTAATGGAATTAATAACTTAAGGTGATTTGGGTCGAACGTGTTAAGTTCCGCAGGAGATCCAAGTCAAAACCTAAAAGAACAAATAGATTAAGTTTTGGATCAAACGTGTTAAGTTCCGCAGGCGATCCAAAATTTAATTTAAAAGAACACATGGTAGCTAGGAAAAGGTTCAGACCTTTGTACAAAATTTTTGTACAGTGGAACCTCTAGGTTTTCCGAGTAGCAACTAACAACACCAAGGTGTATTTCCCTTTTTTCTGGCCCCCCCCCCCCCCCCCCCCCAAGGGGAAGGGTTAAGAGCCCTTTTATAGGCTAGGGCACGGGTGTCGCACGGCCTGTGCCACGCCCCGTGCCACGGTTGTGCTATATCCGCATGACCAACTCCTCTCCTTCTTCGGGTAGAGTGGCACAACCGTGCGAGATCCGCACGACCATGTCATCCTTTGTCTCTGGTCGTGAGGCATGACCATGCAAGGTCGCACGCCCGTGTGCTGCTCTCTCTCGGGAATGGCCACACGGTCGTGCAGGGTTGCACGGTCGGTGTCAAGTTTGCTGCCTTTACTCCGATGCATTCACAATCACCGTTTTCACTCCAAGAGTTATCCCTATCAATACAAAATCAAACAAAGAGTAGATATCCGACAAAAGAGTAATTAATACTGAATAAACAATAGGAGAGATGATCGTGCGAAGAATATATATAAATAAAGCAAGTGAATGTGCGTTAAAACATGCATAAACGATCATAATATCTACGCACTTGAGATCGAATCACTTTCTTTTGATGACAAAGTGGTTGTCAAGAAAAATAGGATGGTTATCTGTTCTGTTGCGTTGGTTGGTAATTTGTATACTCTTAATCCAATAACTCCCACGATGCAACATATGAAAATTAATAACACATCTTCTAATTCTAATAAGAGAAAGCATCCTTCAAAAATGAACCAAACATATCTTTGGCATCTAAGGTTAGGTCATATTAACTTGAGTAGGATTCAAAGGTTGATAGTCGATGAACCTTTAGGTTCATTGGTAGTGGAAAACTTTCCAACTTGCGAATCTTGCTTAGAAGGAAAAATGACCAAGAGACCTTTTAAGGCACAGGGGTATAGAGCCAAAGAAGTGTTGGAATTGGTTAATTCTGATTTGTGTGGACCTATGACTATCCAGGTGAGAGGTGGTTTTGAATATTTTGTCTCTTTTATAGACGACTATTCAAGATATGAGTATATTTACTTGATGCGCCGCAAGTCTGAATGCTTTGATAAGTTCAAAGAGTACAAGACTGATATGGAGAAACGTTATGGTAAAAGTATCAAGACACTACGGTCAGATCATGGTGGAGAGTACCTCTTAGGAGAGTTTAGGAATTACTTATCAGAGGTCGGGATTCAATCCCAATTATCTACACCTGGTACACCCCAACAGAATGGTGTGGCGGAACGAAGGAATAGGACTCTTATGGAAATGGTTATATCAATGATGAGTTATTCAGAATTACCAAATTTATTTTGGGGATATGCTCTGGAAACGACGGTGTACATTCTGAACTTGGTACCTTCCAAGTCAGTACCTTCTACTCCCACTGAATTGTAGAACGGGTGTAAGCCTAGTTTGAAATACATTCGGATTTGGGATAGTCCAGCACATGTGCTGAAGGGAGATGCTGATAAGTTAGAATCACGTACAGAAGTTCGCTTGTTTGTGGGTTATCCTAAAGGAACGAAAGGTGGTTCGTTTTATACTCCTAAAATCCAAATATCATTGTTAGCATCAATGCACGATTTTTAGAAGAAGACTATGTAATGAACCATAAGCCCATGAGTAAAATTATTCTTGAGGAAATAAGAGAGGACACGTCTAATTTAGTACCAATAGTACAAGATGAGATACCACAAGAAACTACAACACGTGTCACAAATGATGCACAATTACAGGTAGTGCCTCGTCATAGTGGGAGGGTTGTTCGACAACCTGATAGATTCATATTTTTGAGAGAGTCTTCAGACTTGATCCCTGGTGAACATGAACCTGATCCCTGGACATATGATGAAGCACTCCAAGATAAAGATGCAACATCTTGGCAAAGTGTAATGCACTCTGAAATAGAATCTATGTATTCTAATCAAGTCTGGGAGCTTGTAGAACCACCAAATGGTATAAAAGACATTGGATGTAAATGGATCTACAAAAGGAAAAGATGGGCAGATAGGAAGGTGGAAACCTTTAAAGAAAGACTTGTTGCGAAGGGGTATACTCAGAAAGAGGGAATCAATTATGAGGAAACCTTTTTGCTGGTAGACATTGTTGCTCATATGAATTATGAAGTTTGGAAAATGGATGTCAAGACAGCTTTCCTTAACATAAGTCTTGAAAAAAACATCCATATGAAGCAACCAGAGGGATTCATTGTGAAGGGCAAAGAGCATCTTGTATGTAAGCTCAATCGGTCCATTTATAGACTGAAGCAAACTTTGAGATCTTGGAACATCTGGTTTGATGAAGTGATCCGGTCTTATAGATTCATTCAGTGTCCGGATGAGTCTTATGTATACAAGAAAAGTGACGGAAATGTAGTGATATTTCTGGTACTATACATAGATGACATTTTGCTCATTGACAATAATGTCAAAGTGTTGTCAGATGTAAGGGTATAGATGTCCAAGCAGTTTGATATGAAGGACTTGAGAGAATGTGGACATATTTTTGGGATCAAAGTAATAAGGTATTGCAAGAAAAGGATGTTGTGCTTATCCCAAGCTTCATACATCGATACTATCCTAGCTCGTTTTAGCATGCAAAACTCCAAGAAAGGTTTTCTACTTTTTCGGCATGGATCTAAAGAGATGTGTCCTAAAACATCAAAGGAGATAGAGGAGATGAAGGCAGTTCCTTATGCTTCGGTTGTAGGAAGCCTAATGTATGTGATGCTATGTATGAGACCGGATATCTCTTTTGCGGTGGGCATGGTTAGTAGATATCAATGTAACCCAGGACAGAGACATTGGACTACCGTAAAGCATATATTAAAGTACTTGAAAATGACTAGAAATTAAATGTTGGTTTACCAGGTAGATGATTTGCTCCTTGTGGGTTACAAATAAAGCAGTCCCTTGAGGTCGAATCACTTTCTTTGCTGAACCAACTTGTTTCTTTTTCTTCTTCCCGCCTTTCGGCTTAGAAGCAGAAACGTTTTCAGCGATGTGAATGTAACGACCCGCCTTCTACTACTAAGCTGTAAGGTCGATCGCTACATTATGCTGTGCTAAATTACTATTGCGGAAATCTGGATTGATTAAAATTTTACTAAACTGATTACTGTAAAATCTGAACTTAATATTCTAGGTGTACCTAGGAGTTGTACACATGCTAGGGAAGATAATCTATGCCTCTCGGATGTCCTGCTAGCTGTAATCAGGCATTTCAATCGATCCATGAATCGATTGGGCTGTCGGATCGATCTAGTG
The DNA here is from genome assembly GCF_018446385.1 of Zingiber officinale. Lineage (NCBI taxonomy): Eukaryota > Viridiplantae > Streptophyta > Magnoliopsida > Zingiberales > Zingiberaceae > Zingiber > Zingiber officinale. The sequence continues at coordinate 129,401,054 of NC_055992.1, forward strand.
ATCGATCCAACTTAATACTGGCACGGAGAAAGCTTTGGATCGGTCGGCTGACTGATCCACAACCCATCTCGCTTCTGTATGCGGCTGGATCGATCTACCGACCGATCCAGGAGTACACTGATCGGTCGGTAGACCGATCCAGTGGCTCACTGATCGGTCGGCTGACCGATCCATAAACTCTCTGTTCGCGACTGGATCGGTCAGCTGACCGATCCAGCGGCACAACCCAACTCTGATCGATCTGTAGATCGATCTGGGTTTCTGATTTCGAATCAGAACCCTGATTTCAGCACTAGTTCGTGCCAAAATCTCATATAAGAGTTCTAAAAGTAATTGAAATAAGTTCTAACATCTATTAACTAGCATTCCAACATAATTACTAACAACTTAAACAAATCTTCCATGGTTTAAACATTCTAAGGTCTGAAAGTGCATAAAGGTACTTGAGAAAAGAAACTAAGTTCTCAATTTGCTAAACTCCCTAAGGATCTTCATTCCAGGTTCCTGCCACACACACCATCACTGCATTGACCTCCAACTTCCTCTGCTAGTCCATCTTTCCTTTACCCTTATCTGCAGTATAAGGAAAAATAGTATCTGTAAGCTTTAAGCTTAGTAAGAAACCATCTACCTCACTAAAACATGCAACGATGCAAACATGTTTTTAAAGAATGCTATTTGAAAACATGCACTGAATTTGTTAAAGCATGACATACTGGAGTTACATGGCATAAACACTGAAACATGGCATGCATAATAAAATCTAAGCATGAAGCTATCTCATGATATCAACTAGGAGAAAATAAGCTGAAACTGTAACTAAAACTGAGCTAAAACTGAGCTAGTGCTGATCTTAAACTATAATCACATAACTAGATTATGAGTTTGAAAGCTATTATCGTAATAAGTGAAAATACATAATCATGTTGCTAGTGGGCCCGGCAACTGTACTTTGCTGTGCGCGCATCCCTAACTAAACCCGGGTTTGCAAGTCCCGAATTTAGTAGGGTTACTAGGTTGTCTGAACCTAGGGACGACTGTGGGAGCCCAACCCAATGGATATCTAATCCAGTACAGTGCCACTGAAAATAAAATACTGAATATAGCTACTAGTTGCTTATTTTGCTGTTTCTAGGTTATATGAACCTAGAGCTAGGTTATCTGAACCTAGAGGCGACTGTGGGAGCCCACCCATTGGACCGTAATCCCATATAAGCTGAAACTAGACTAATATACTGATTTAAATGCTACTAATGCATTTAACTGAGCTGTTAAAAATATCTGAGGTGGTATTTAGCTACACTAATCATTTTGTCGAACACTTGGTGTACCCCAACTCTCCCATCTAATAGGGAGACCACCTCTAGGCACCCGACAACATCTAGAGCCTCCAACTGAAGGAGAATAACGTGTCTGGCCCATCTAGAGGTGCTCAACTAGATCCCTAGTCTGCGAGGAGGGTTTAAACACACCCTGGGCGCCGAAAAAATCTGCATATAGCTAAACTAAAGGCATGCAATCAAACGAAAGCTACTTATACTGCAGGTGAGGGGTTTCTTACCTCCTGCTCGTAATTTCTTACGATTATAATCGCTAGGTTTCACGGAGGGGAGATCTCTTCAACGATCTTCTCGCGTCTATGCGTTCCTCTCACGGAGGGGAGTGTCCTCGTGCCTTTGATGTTGCCGGGAGGTGCTCCTAGGGCCCTTGGCTTGGTGCGCCGAGAGAAGGAGGATGAAAGGAGAGGGGCGGCGTGAGGTTAGGGTAAGGAGAAGAAGTTCACGGTGGAAACCAAAAATATCACCCTCACTTAATTATTTTCTATTTATATTAAGTGATAATTCCGGCCTAACTCTAATATAAATTTAATTGCCTCCCTTTCCTTTCAGCACGACCCTGCTGGGTTCAACTGGTTACTAGTATTATCCGTAAACCATAGGTCTCGGGTTCAATCCCCGCTTAGGCCGTTTTCGTTTTCTATTTATTTTTGCTACTTCTGCTGCTCTAAAAATTCCGGAAAAATATTTAAAAATTCCAGAATAATTATAGAATATTTCTAATATAGTTTTGAGATTTTTCGGGCATTACAATCCCCCATACCTTATAAAAAGTTTGTCCTCGAACTTAGAATAATTCTGGGTACTTCTGTCTCATGCTAGCTTCTGTCTCCCATGTTGCCTTTTCTGCTGTGTGACTGTGCCAAATGACTTTGACTAATGGTACTTCCTTGTTCCATAATTTCTTAACTGCTCGGTCTATTATCTGAATAGGCCGACTATCATAGCTGAGGTCTTCGCGGATCTGTACTGACTGGTGCTCAATCACCTGGGTGGCATCTGGGATATGCTTCTTCAGCATAGAGACATGAAATACATTGTGGACAGCTGACATTTCCTGGGGTAGCTCTAGCTCATATGCTACCTTGCCCACTCTTCTGCTGATAAGGTATGGTCCCACATATCTGGGACTTATCTTGTCCTTCTTCCCGAAACGCATTACTCCCTTCATGAGAGCTACTCTGAGGAACACTGAATCCCCAACTGAAAACTCTAAAGGTCTGCGCCGTGTATCAGCATATCTTTTATGGCGGCTCTGAGCTGTCTCTATCCTCTGGCGGATCTTCTGTATAGCTGCTGTGGTATCTGCCACTAGATCTGTCTGAAGTTCTAGTTCTTTCTGTTCACCACTCTCATACCAGCAGATTGGAGATCTACACCTCCGCTCATAGAGAGCCTCGTAAGGTGCCATGCCGATAGTGTCCTGATAGCTGTTATTGTATGCAAATTTTGCTAAACTCAGATATTTGCACCAACTTCCCTTGAAATCTAGGGCACATGCTCGGAGCATATCTTCGAGTACCTAATTTACCCGCTCCGTCTGTTCATCTGTCTGAGGATGGAAAGCTGTGCTAAACTTCAACTTTGTGCCCAAAGCTGACTGTACACACTCCCAGAAGTGTGATGTGAATCTGCTATCTCTGTCTGATATAATGGTTCGTGGGACTCCATGTAATCTAATGATCTCCTTGAGATACAACTGTGCTAGCTGTTCCATAGAGTAGGATATCCTGATAACTAAGAAGTGGGCTGATTTGGTCAATCTGTCGACTATTACCCAGATGGTATCAAAACCATTCGTGGTTCTGGGTAATCCCACTATGAAATCCATGGAAATATCCTCCCACTTCCATTCTGGTATCTGTATGGACTGCAAAACTCCCCCTGGTCTCTGATGTTCTGCCTTAACCCTCTGACAGGTTAGGCAGGTGCTGACATATCGAGCGATGTCTCTCTTCATCCCAGGCCACCAAAAACGTTTCTTCAAGTCCTGATACATTTTGGTGGAGCCAGGATGCATCGCGTAGGGAGTCTTATGAGCCTCATCTAAAATTCTCCTTCTAAGTTCCTCCTGATCTGGAACACATAATCTGTCGCCAAAGTACAACACCCCGCTAGCGGACACTCTGAATTCTCCACTTTCTGATTCTGCTAATTCTTGCTTGGTTTTCTGAATTTCAGGATCCTGCTCCTGAGCTGTCTGAATGTTACCAAGCAAGGTAGACTCTAATGTCATAGTAGAGAGCTGTCCGACTATGAGTTCGAGACCGAAATCTGTGATCTCCTTCTGTAGGGGTGGTGACATGGCTGCTAGAGATAATAGGGCAGTACTGGACTTCCTGCTAAGTGCATCTGCTGCCCTATTTGCTTTTCCTGGGTGATAGAGGATATCTATATCGTAGTCTTTGACCAGTTCTAGCCATCTGCGCTGTCGCATATTCAGATCCTTCTGAGTGAAGAAGTACTTCAGACTCTGATGATCTGTATACACCTTGCACTGAGCTCCATACAAGTAATGTCTCCAAATCTTGAGAGCGAACACCACTGCTGCAAGCTTAAGGTCATGAGTAGGATAGTTCTTCTCATAATCCTTAAGTTGTCTGGAGGCGTAGGCGATTACCTTGCCATCTTGCATCAGCACTGCTCCTAGTCCCAACTTCGAGGCATCACTATATATATCAAAGCTATCTGCGTTCTCTGGTAGAGTCAGAATAGGTGCATTGGTCAATCTTCGTTTTAGCTCGCTGAAACTGTTCTCGCAGTCCTCTGTCCACTGAAATTTCTTGTTCTTTCTGGTAAGAGCTGTCAGTGGGGAGGCTATCCTGGAGAAGTCCTCTACAAATTTCCTGTAGTAACCTGCTAATCCCAGAAAGCTTCTGATCTCACTGGCGTTCTTGGGTCTTTTCCAGTTGCTCACAGCTTCTATCTTACTGGGGTCTACCATGATACCATCCTTTGAGATGATGTGACCCAGGAAGGACACCTGATCTAACCAAAATTCACATTTCATGAACTTGGCATACAGCTGGTTCTACTGAAGGGTCTGCAATACTGTTTTCAGGTGCTCGGCGTGTTCTTCCTGAGTTCCTGAATAGATAAGTATGTCATCGATGAATACGATAACGAACTTATCTAAATATTCCCTGAATACTCTGTTCATGAGGTCCATGAAAGTAGCTGGAGCATTTGTCACGCCGAAGGGCATGACTACGAACTCGTAGTGTCCGTATCTAGTCCTGAATGCTGTCTTGGGTATATCCCCTTCTTTAACTTTCACCTGATGATAACCTGATCTGAGGTCTGTCTTCGAGAACACTGCTGCTCCCTTTAGCTGATCGAACAGGTCGTCTATTCTGGGAAGAGGATACCTGTTCTTGATTGTGACTTGGTTCAGTGCTCTGTAGTCTATGCACAAACACATGCTCCCATCCTTCTTCTTCACGAACAATACTGGTGCTCCCCATGGTGAGTGACTAGGACGGATGAAGCCCTTGTCAAGCAGCTCCTGTAGTTTCTCATGAAGTTCCTTCAGTTCTGCTGGAGCCATACGGTAAGGTGCTTTGGAGATAGGATTTGTACCGGGAATGAGCTCTATCTCAAATTCGATCTCACAGTCAGTGCTAGGCACGGTAACTCTTGGGGAAGACTGCTGGGTAGTCACATACGACTCGGACCTCTGCTAGCTGTTGGTCCTTGTTCTGACTGGTACTGACTACGTGTGCTAAGAACCCCGTACATCCTGAATCCATCAACCTCTGTGCCTTCATAGCTGAGAGAAACTTCTTGGCTTTTCTCCTAGGTTCTCCGACAAATTCGAACTGTGCTTCTGCTTTGGGTTGGAATATGACTCTCTGTTTACGGCACTCGATGGAAGCACCGTATCTGATCAAGAAGTCCATTCCAAAAATGACATCGTAGTCAGTCATATTTAGCACGATCAAATCACAGAAGAGTTCTCTGTTTGCTATAATGACTGACACTGCTCTGAGCCAGTGCGTGGATGCCATAATTTCTCCTGAAGGCAGTGTCGTCAGAAACTGACTACTGAGTACCTCTGGAGGTATTGCTAACTTCTCGGCAAATGCCCTAGATATATATGAATGGGTTGCCCCAGTATCGAATAAGACAGTTGCTATTTGCTGGAAAATATTAATCTGACCTGTAACAACTGTCGAGGCATTTGCTACGTCCTCTCTGGTGAGTGAGTAGATCCTCGCATTGGTCATAGCTGGAGGGACTTCTAATCTGCCCTGGCTGATGTATGGACATCTAAAGCGGCCTGCATATGATGTAACTGAGCTGGCTGGCCTCCATACTGAATCAGTTGTAGCTGAGGAAGACTGGTCTTGTTTGGGCACTGCTTAGCCATGTGCCCTTCTTGTCCACATTCAAAGCATCCTCGTGTGCCCTTACGACAAACTCCAGGATGGAATTTCCCACAAGTAACACACTTTGGATAACTGGGTCCTTTTGGTCCTCCTTTTGGGTAACTCCTGGTTTGCGCTTGTTGCTGGAGTTCCTTTCGATTAGAGCCATGGGCTGTGGCCCTGCTTTTCGAGTGCCCAGCCTCCTTGACCTTTAGCTTGAGAGGACTTGCTTCTGCTGCTTGATGCTATTCTGGTAATGCTCAGTGATTAGAGCACTGCTCACTAATTCTTCTGTGGTTTGTGGCCTATGAACGCCATCAGCCACGTTCATTGCTATTTCCGGCCTCAACATCTTGAGCATCAACCGGATTCGTTATTTTTCTGTGCTGACTAGTACTGGGCATAGACGAGCCAACCTGTTGAATTTCTTCACGGCTTCCTCCACTGAAAGGTTGCCCTGACGAAGCTCTGTGAACTCGTCATAGTGGTGGTTCGTGACCCGCATGTGAAAGAATTCCTCAAAGAACTCCTTCATGACATCTGGTTCACTGGGCGCTTCGCTCTGATTCTCTCCCACCACATGCGTGCATCCCCTGTCAGGCAGAAGGAGGCACACTTCACCTTCTCGTGTTCTGGCCAGTCCAGAAGCTCCATCGTACTCTCCAGTGTTTTGAACCAGGCTTGTGCATCCCATGGTTCACTGGTGCCTGAGAAGTTCTCGGGCTTGACTCTCTGCCACTGGATCAGATAGGCTTCTCTCTTTGCCTCTACTGCTGCTGGGGCTACTGGTGCTGTAGGCTGGACTGGTGGAACCTCTAAGACCACTGGAGTCGTCAGATTTGGTTCCGGGGTGACTGTGGGGGTATTCTGTTGATTAGCCCTGAGGGTGGCTATCTCCTGTTGCTGTTCAGCTAGCTGCTGCTGTAACTGAGCCACTAGTGCTGTAAGGTCTGGGGGAGGCACTGAACTGCCTGCCTCATGCTGGGGCTCAGTGGCTGCTGCCCTTCTAGCTGGGCGTCCTCGTGCCATTTCTAAAGACATGAAGGACATACATGACTAATACAACATAATCGCATATCTATGGTTATCATGTTAGGTACTGTCATAAACAAGCATGCTTCAGTTATATCTAAACATGAAAACAAGAAACATAAAGAAAGTGAGAGATGTTCTTACTTAGAAGCTGCAGGTACAATGCTGATGTGTGTGTAGGAAATATGGAAACTGCTCTGATACCACTCTGTAACGACCCGCCTTCTACTACTAAGCTGTAAGGCCGATCGCTACATTATGCTGTGCTAAATTACTATTGCGGAAATCTGGATTGATTAAAATTTTACTAAACTGATTACTGTAAAATATGAACTTAATATTCTAGGTGTACCTAGGAGTTGTACACATGCTAGGGAAGATAATCTATGCCTCTCGGATGTCCTGCTAGCTGTAATCAGGCATTTCAATCGATCCATGAATCGATTGGGCTGTCGGATCGATCTAGTGATCGATCCAACTTAATACTGGCACGGAGAAAGCTTTGGATCGGTCGGCTGACTGATCCACAACCCATCTCGCTTCTGTATGTGGCTGGATCGATCTACCGACCGATCCAGGAGTACACTGATCGGTCGGTAGACCGATCCAGTGGCTCACTGATCGGTCGGCTGACCGATCCAGTGGCTCACTGATCGGTCGGCTGACCGATCAGTGAGCTTTGTACTTCTCTGTTCGCATCTGGATCGGTCGGCTGACCGATCCATAGATCTGTAGATCGATCTAGGTTTCTGATTTCGAATCAGAACCCTGATTTCAGCACTAGTTCGTGCCAAAATCTCATATAAGAGTTCTAAAAGTAATTGAAATAAGTTCTAACATCTATTAACTAGCATTCCAACATAATTACTAACAACTTAAACAAATCTTCCATGGTTTAAACATTCTAAGGTCTGAAAGTGCATAAAGGTACTTGAGAAAAGAAACTAAGTTCTCAATTTGCTAAACTCCCTAAGGATCTTCATTCCAGGTTCCTGCCACACACACCATCACTGCATTGACCTCCAACTTCCTCTGCTAGTCCATCTTTCCTTTACCCTTATCTGCAGTATAAGGAAAAATAGTATCTGTAAGCTTTAAGCTTAGTAAGAAACCATCTACCTCACTAAAACATGCAACGATGCAAACATGTTTTTAAAGAATGCTATTTGAAAACATGCACTGAATTTGTTAAAGCATGGTATACTGGAGTTACATGGCATAAACACTGAAACATGGCATGCATAATAAAATCTAAGCATGGAGCTATCTCATGATATCAACTAGGTGAAAATAAGCTGAAACTGTAACTAAAACTGAGCTAAAACTGAGCTAGTGCTGATCTTAAACTATAATCACATAACTAGATTATGAGTTTGAAAGCTATTATCGTAATAAGTGAAAATACGTAATCATGTTGCTAGTGGGCCCGACAACTGTACTTTGCTGTGCGCGCATCCCTAACTAAACCCGGGTTTGCAAGTCCCGAATTTAGTAGAGTTACTAGGTTGTCTGAACCTAGGGACAATGGCGAGCACACCATAAAATTTCCAAGAAAATAAAATTCTGAATATAGCTACTAGTTGCTTATTTTGCTGTTTCTAGGTTATATGAACCTAAAGCTAGGTTATCTGAACCTAGAGGCGACTGTGGGAGCCCACCCATTGGACCGTAATCCCATGTAAGCTGAAACTAGACTAATATACTGATTTAAATGCTACTAATGCATTTAACTGAGCTGTTAAAAATATCTGAGGTGGTATTTAGCTACACTAATCATTTTGTCGAACACTTGGTGTACCCCAACTCTCCCCTCTAATAGGGAGACCACCTCTAGGCACCCGACAACGTCTAGAGCCTCCAACTGAAAGAGAATAACGTGTCTGGCCCATCTAGAGGTGCTCAACTAGATCCCTAGTCTGCAAGGAGGGTTTAAACACACCCTGGGCGCCGAAAAAAATCTGCATATAGCTAAACTAAAGGCACGCAATCAAACGAAAGCTACTTATACTGCAGGTGAGGGGTTTCTTACCTCCTGTTCGTAATTTCTTACGATTATAATCGCTAGGTTTCACGGAGGAGAGATCTCTTCAACGATCTTCTCGCGTCTATGCGTTCCTCTCGCGGAGGGGAGCATCCTCGTGCCTTTGATGTTGCCGGGAGGTGCTCCTAGGGCCCTTGGCTTGGTGCGCCGAGAGAAGGAGGATGAAAGGAGAGGGGAGGCGTGAGGTTAGGGTAAGGAGAAGAAGTTCACGGTGGAAACCAAAAATATCACCCTCACTTAATTATTTTCTATTTATATTAAGTGATAATTCCGGCCTAACTCTAATACAAATTTAATTGCCTCCCTTTCCTTTCAGCACGGCCCTGCTGGGTTCAACTGGTTACTAGTATTATCCGTAAACCATAGGTCTCGGGTTCAATCCCCGCTTAGGCCGTTTTCGTTTTCTATTTATTTTTGCTACTTCTGCTGCTCTAAAAATTTCGGAAAAATATTTAAAAATTCCAGAATAATTATAGAATATTTCTAATATAGTTTTGAGAATTTTCGGGCGTTACAGTGAATTTGAGAACTTTGACGAAATAGCCCTTCTACTGCTTGGAGTTTTGTCAGAAGTTACGCCAACGAATAAGTCCTTTTGTTCATGTTATAGTTCAGGCGGAACTGCTCAAAACTCTTGGGTAGCGTTTGGAGAATGATATCGACCTGGATTTCTCCATCAATTTCAGCTCCAAGGATTTGTATCTCGTTCAAGTGAGCCATCATTTTGAGGATATGATCCCTCACGGGTGTCCCCTCAATCATGGTGGTCGTCATCAAGTTTCTCATGGCCTCCTGCCTGACAGCCTGAATCTGGTGTCCGAAGAGTTCTTTGAGATTGTACATCATGTCATAGGCAGTAGGCATGGCCTGATGCTGATGTTGCAGCACATTTGACATAGAATCCAAAATGTAACATCAAGCCATCTCATCTTCCTTGACACATTTCCTATGTTTGTCAATCTCCTCTTCACTAGAATCGCTATTAGACACATTAGGATAGACCTCAAAAAGTACAAACTTGTATCCTTCAGCAGTTAAGACAATGCCCAAGTTTTGTTTCCAATCAATATAATTGGGACCAGTAAGTTTGTTTTCTTTTAAAATAACAACAAGAGGATTGAAAGCCATTTTGAAATCCTGAGAATTACAAAATAAAATATTTGGTCAAAACTTTAGAATTTAAAATAATATTGATTCCTCGAACAATATCATTTAAATTCACCAACATCTCAAAACACCGTGAATTTCGTATGCCACGATAGTGTGGACGTATACTAATTAAAACATTTGTAAGAGGAGGTTTTACCCATTAATTTTATTATCTTGTCAACCTAACTTTCTGACAAATAAAATTAATAGTTGATTTGTCTTTGATCACATAAATAATAGCAGTGACTCCGATGGGAGGATACTATTAAATGCGCCTAAGTGTATACCATTACTTGATACTTAGTCCATTAATTAGAATTGTGTCTCTTCAGATGGAAAAGATCACACAAACCTAAATAATTTTCTATAATCATCTATAGAGGAAGTTTAATCTAGTGATCTGTAAACAAACTTATCCGATATGGAGGAAGACACTTAAAGCCAACACGCAAGTTTGTATCATCACTTACAAACCAGTAATGGAGACTGTGGAATTTATTTAAATAATTCCTCTCCCACTTAGTTATTTAAAATCAAGGAATTTTAACATGCACACACATCATACATGCACACAAGCACACAAACACAACATATAAAGGTAATAAATATGAAAATAAATTTTCAACTATTATGGCATCATCTATCGCTGTCCTCCGTATGCCACCAACCCAAGCCGCCACCAACCCTAGCTAGGTGAGGAGGAGAAAACCTAGCCGCCGACCCTAAGGTTTATGTCGTCGCGTTTATCTTGCTTCTTTCTTTGTTGTGCCTCCGGTCCTCAAGGTAGCACCGCGAATAGCAAGCCGCAACAATAAGAAATAAAAAATTACATTTATCGATCCTATATTCCACGAAGAAATGTACATGTAATCTAGATTGAACAAAATATAAAATAAACTAATATAGCTCAGGCTGTATTAATAATTACAATTATGCACACACAAAATACCCTCGACATGCCTGAGGGTTCAAATCACATACAAACACAATAGGCCATAATAGTTGGAACTAGGATGCTTGCAACCACATAGTTAATCTATTTTGCATACCCTACTATTATCCTACCTAAATTATATATGAATAGTGCATAATTTAACCGAAAACCAATCACACAGAACTAGAAAACTTGCTCTGATACCACTTGAAGGGTGCTGGAATTCCGTTCTATTTTAATTTCCCTGTACAAAAAAATTGTACAAGAACAGAACTCTTCCTAGCAACCCGCATGTTCGATCAAAGATGTGTTCGATCAATCAAGCAAGTTATTGAATGATCAAAGCACACCTTGATCGAAATACAAGATCGCTGACCTCTTGTGTTGGTATTTAAAATCGATACGCAAAATCGATACAAAGAAAAATGAAACTAGATACACATTATAATTAAAGAACTAGTTGTACATTTTCTTTGTAGCTAAAGACCTTGATCTTCTGCCATATTCCTCTCATCTTCTTGAACGTCGTGTGGGTGATGATCTACCAAGAACAAAACCACCCTCCTTCTTCTCTTCCAAAACCACCAGCCACAAAAGATTCGCTAGGATGAGACACCTTCTAATCTTCTTCCTTCTCTTCTTCTTCCTCTTCTTTCTCTTCTTCCTCTTCTTGCTTTTCTTGCTCTTCTTCCCTTTCTTCAAGCCGCCGCCCACAAGTGGATGGGAAGGGGCACCGACCACTAAGGGAGAAGGGGCGCGCTGGCCACCAAGGAGGAAGAGGGGATAAGGGCGTCGGACCTAAGCAAGAAGGAGGAGAGGGAAAGGGGGGAGGAGAATAGGTTTGTGCTGCTAGCCCTAAGAGGAGGAGAGAGGTCGACAACCATGAGAAGAGAAGGGATTGTGGAGAATAAGAAAATTAGGTTTTAGGAGCCACATCCTACTCCTTTTATAGACTAGCTGTCGATTAATACAAGGAAAGAAAAATTAACAAAATTTTATTTAGAAAAAATCTAAACAAATTATGTTAAACCAAACCAAGTTAAGTTAAAGTAAACCAAGTTAAGTTAAACCAAACGAAGTTAAGTTAAGCCAAACCAAGTTAAGTTAAACCAAACCAGATTAAATTAAACCAAACCCGGTTATGGAAGGGTGGATGCGAGGTTTTATATATAGAGGCTACAACAGGGACCGAGAGGAGGAATTGGTTTTGGCCTCCTGATGAACTTGAGCTTCCTATGTTCGACCCGAACACCCAACTCAAGTTCATCAATAATAACCTATACCACTAAAGAGTCATTATTGAACTACCGCACCAATCTCATATTACAATATGTGCTCCTACTTATCATGAGTGCATCAATCTCCCTGTGTTTAAGATATCGTATGTCTGTTAATTAAATGAGTTACTAACAACTCACATAATTAACATCTAACTCCAAGAGTAGTACCACTCAACTTTATTATCATGTCGGATTAAGTCCACCTACAGGGTTTACATAATAATCCTTATGAGCTTCTCAAGGGGACATCATCAACCTAAATAAATAGGACACAGTTTTCTTTTATAATCAACAACACACTATATAAATGGTACTATCTCTCAACTTATCGGACCTATTGATTAACGAATAAATATCACCCATTGATAAGTTAAAGAAATAAATACTAAGTATATATTTTTGTTATTATATCAGGATTAAGAGTACGCACATCCATAATAATAGAAGTTCTATTCTTTTATGCAGTCAGTATAAATCGAATAGCCTCAAATGGTCCTGCTCAATACACACATAGTGTACTAGTGTAATTTTATAGTCAAGATAAACTAATACCCAATTACACTACAACCGTTCCAATGGTTTATCCCTATCCATCTTGGTTGTGAGCTACTATTTATAATTTATAAGGAACCGATACATGATCTTCTGTGTGGCACCACACACCATGTTATCTATAATATAAATTAAATGGACAACTGCATTGACATATATAAATATAAAATGTAAACATTTGATCAAAGTGATTCTCATTTCAAAATATTTCAAAACATATGTTCATACAAAAGCTACGCTTATAGTATACATCCCAACACTTGGTGGTGCTCAATATCTCCTATAAGGGAGAGAACAAACTCAGGTTCTGAATCAATGATCACTCAGTTCATGGGGTTGCGAACTGAAGTGCGCTTGGGACAAGGAAGGGGTAATGGGAAACCATCGTTCCTAGGAAAAGCAAACTCATTTTCATCCCGATAGATCATCTTCATTGCAAGACAGGAGTCGATGTTGATTTTATCATTACCATGAACGATCTCCAGCCCATCAAGCTCATATCCTAGATTTATTGCTATTTGGGTGATTAAACCGCCAAACACTATCATCCTCGAAGATGCTTTACTTGCTCTTAACAAGTTTTGTAAGAAATGAATCCTAGAATCAAAGTTGACTTTATTTAGCATCGCCCAAAGAGAATAAAGCTCCACCTTCCTAACCACCCCATCACTCTCACCTCGACCAAAGATTTTTTTGCTCATCACACGGTGAAGGTAACTAAAAGTAGGGCAAATCCACGGGCACCTCCAGTAGGTAAACCAAAATAAATATTAAAATCACTAAACGCCCACCAAATTTCTTTGTTCATCAACCTAAAAGTTATGACCCCAAATGCAGTCATCCTTAGAAGAAAATTTAACATCAATTGAACTTAAAAATTCCAAGACTAGGCGGGGGTAAGTCGGTAGACGTGTGTACATCATGTCATGCCAATCAAAGGAGCTAATCATCCAATCCACGTCATTGCTAATCCCTAACATATCCATGGTGGTTGGATCCATATATCTAGTGCACATAATTTTTCTAGCAACAAGAATATTATATCTAGCTTTATGTTCTTGATTTCTAAAAATAATATTAAATTCGTTGTCGTTACCTTTGTCGTGTGCCACCCTTTTGCCTTTGCCTTTGGATGAAGAAGCCTTTCCCTTGCCTTTGTCTCCTCCTGGTGCATCTCCTTCGCCAGCTCCACCGCTTCCTCTTCAGAGTCTCTTCAGGATTTGAGACATGATATGCAAGGTGAATTTGAGGATGTTCTTCTGGGTGGATGTGGATCTTGAAGATAAAGGAGGAGAGAGAAGAAGGATAGGAGAATTGTTCCTCTCTTTTCGGATTTGAAGCTTGAAGAAAACTTAGATCTAGATCTCAGTAAAGATGAGTTTTAGATGTAGGTAATGAAGGTTGATGAGGTGTAGTGGGGAAGAAAAGGTTTATTGGAGAGAAAGAGATGGGAAGTAGGGTTATTTAGAGTGGTTGGCGGTGCACACGAGTAGGGCACGACCGTGTCTTAAAGACACGGCTTGGTTGATGGGGTCGCCGCACGACCGTGCCTGTTGGCACGACCCCTTCTTTCCTCCTCTCGGCCTAGATCACACGGCCGTGTCAATTGACATGGCCCGTGTACTCTTCTCCTCAGGAAGCTTTGCACGACCGTGCCAGATCCGCACGGTCGTGTATTGTTCCTTCTCTGCAAAGGCCACACGACCGTGTGGGTTCACACAGCCTGTGACCTTTCCACCTCTGTCAGCTTTGCATGGCCGTGTGAAGTCACACGACCGACTCCTTTACGTGTGTAGTGTCTCGCTCGCCTCCTTTTTGACCCCTCCGATGCCCCCACGCCCATGAAACAATCACGACCAGCTCATGGAGGCTAATGCACACCCTAAAAACAAAGATCCAAGAATAAAAATACTTGATTGAACTAAACTAGAATGATGGGTGGATAACGAATTGAAATAAACCCTTGGGTTGTCTCCCAAGAAGCACTTATTTTAGGTTTTTAGCTCGACCCCGTATCAATTAATGTGGACTAAACCCATGGAATCACGACTCTCCTCCTAGGGTTAATGCTCCAGTTTGTGCCTTCAATTTCACTCGTGCAGGACAAATATACTTTTTATTGCTTGTTGGGGGTGATCTCTCAAGTTTTGCCGAATCATGCATCATGTCCGGCAGCCTCCCATGGAAACTGCATTCCTCAGATTTGTGTATATTCGACTTGCTGGCATTTTCTTGAAAAGAAGAGATGCAATTAGGAGAATCAGATAAATCAAATTCTAACCTTTCTTTACTGATCTCCAGGGATAATTTTTGATGCTTCACATCGATGAGGGCTCCAGCGGTGGCAAGGAATGGTCTTCCTAGGATGATTGGGATCTTGGGATCCTCCTCCATATCCAAGACAACAAAATCTGCGGGAACGATGCATCCACCTATCTCTACTGGCACGTCTTCCACTATACCCATTAGGTATCTACATGAATGGTTAGCCAATTGTAGTGTCATAGTAGTAAGTTTGATGTTCTGGAGTCCTAGTTTCTTGCATAACGAGTATGGAAGTAGGCTGACACTCGCTCCCAAGTCGCAAAAAGCCTTGTGTATGGGCTCAGAGCCGATCTTACATAGTATAGAAAAACTTCTTGGATCCTGGAGCTTCGGGGGAGTGTTTTTCATGAGAAGAGTGCTACACTTCTCCGTCAATGCTACAGTCTCAAAGTCGCCCTTCTATCTTCTGTTAGAAAGAATATCTTTTAAAAATTTGGCAAACTTAAGCATTTGGTGTAGTGCGTCTATTAGAGGTACTTCAATGCATATTTCTTTAATCTTCTTTAGGAATCGGTGGAACTCTTCATCTTTTTGGGATGTTATTAGCTTTTGAGGGAAAGGAATTGTCTGACTTTGTGGGGGAAGCGGAAGAGTCCCTTCAACCTCCTTGGTAATCTCCTCCCTATCCTTGTTCTGGACTAAATTAGGCATGAGAGGAGATAACTCTTCTTCTGAATCAATTCCTTTTTGAGCACCCATTTGGGTATCTCCCAAAGTCCATCCATTCTTCAGCTTAATGCAGTTGCAATGTTCCACCGAATTTATGTCAGGCTTTCCCGGAAATGCTCCCGGTGCTCTTGAAAAGGACTGGGCTATCTGAGCGATTTGGCTATCTCGCATCTTTTGATGCTTTTTAGAATCTCCATTCTTTGATTCAATTACTTGATTTCATTCTTCATCTCTTTTTGCTCCAAGAGAGCTTCTTCAAGCATCTTTTCAATTCTGGACAGTTGTGAAGGTTGCTGTTGTTGATAAGTTTGTGGTCCAGATTGGTGGTTTTGTTGTCCGGGTTGGTAGCTTGGTTTTGCTGGTTCTTGATCTTGATTTCCCCGATAAGAAAATTTTGGGTGGTTCCTCCACCCAGGGTTGTTTGTGTTGGAGTAGGGATTGTTTTGCCTTTGGTTATAACCGACTATCGCATCACATTGTTCAAGTTGATGTATTTGTGCTTGTAATGGCCCGAGGGGGCAAGTATCTTGAGCATGATCCGAACTTCCACAAGTTTCGCACACACACACTATTGCATTGGCTGTGTTATTCCCCATGGTCTCAAGCTTCTTGGTCAGAGCATCCAGCCTTGCTGACATGAGCGTGACTGCATCTACGTCAAATTTTCTTGATGCCTTTATTGGATTCCCAGAAAAGGAACCTCCAGATCTTTCGGTTGCCCACTGATGGTGGTTCTGGGCCACATACTCTATTATGTTTTCAGCTTCATCAAGACTCTTGTTCATCAACGCCCCTCCTGCTGCAGAATCGAGGGACACCTTCATGTGATAATTGATTCCATTGTAGAATGTGTGTAGCACCAACCACTTCTCGAGGCCATGATGGGGGCACTGTCTCAGCATACTCTTGAATCTGTCCCATGCTTAGAATAATGATTCTGAGTCTGCCTGTTTGAAGCTTGTAATTAAATTCCTCATGTGTGCAATTTTACTTAGTGGGTAAAATTTATCCAGAAATTTCTGCTCACACTGCTCCCAAGATGTAATACTATTTGCTGGTAAAGAATTAAGCCACTGCTTGGCTGTGTCGTTCAGGGAAAATCCGAAAAGAAGTAACCTTACTATTTCTGGAGGGACCTCGTTCACTTTCATAGTACTACATATCTCATAGAAAAGCTCCAAGTGATAATTGAGATCATCGTGCGATCCTCCTCCAAATTGATTTTGTTGAACCATGTGGATCACTGCAGGCTTGATTTCAAAATTGTTAGCTTCAATTGGTGGTCGGGTGATGCTAGACCGAAGCCCTCGTGCATAAGGTGCTGTGTAGTCCATCAAAAGCTTGTCAGCCATTTCTGAAGTTTCTTGTTCTGCTTGGAGTTTTTGCAAGTTTCTTCTCCTCAGGAAAGTTCTATCAATTTCTGGATCGAACGACAGAAGTTTTCCTGAAAGATTAGATCATCGTATGCAAGAGTATATATAAAAGAATATTGAATAATCCAAGTGTAGAATAAAAGAAAGAGTTTATATATATATATATATATATATATATATATATATATATATATATATATATATGTATATATTCTTTTTTTTTTATAAAAATGCAGAAAGTAGAGTGAAATAATAAAAAAAACAAGGTCTACTCTAATCCAATATGATTATCACTAATATTATAAGCGCAGTTCCCTGACAACGACGCCAAAAACTTGTTATGCTTCCGCAAGTGCACGAATACGTCGTCAGTAATAAAAGATTATCGATCCCACAAGAACTGGTTATAAGTACTAGTGATTATTCATGTAGAATTAACTAAACTACCAATGGTTGTAAGTGAACTGTTTCTTGAGCAGAAAAGAACTTGGGAAGTAGATGTGAGAACTGGCAAGAGAAAGAGAATTTTACTTGGTTTGGGAAGAGCTCTAGGAGTTCAGTTTCGTTATAGTGGTAACTAATGCATCATGTTCTATCCTTTCCTCATTGTCAATCAACATGTACTCATCGGAAGTTATAGCTACTACCCCTAAGCACAAAACAGAGAGGATCCCTATGAAATCCTATTACAGTTAACCCCTGTCACTAGGGCGCCTCGGTAGATCACAAGAATGCAAACCTGGTCGGTATCATTAAGGATAGAGATAGAGGTTTGGTTTGGTTTCTTACTTCCTTGTGGAGGAATTACCTCTCCTTTCGAGGGAGTACCCTAGATGTAACGACTCAAATTTCCTCATTTTGAGCCCCAAAAATAATTTAAAAATATTTATAAATACCTTTAAAATATTCTAGATATTTTTAGGAATTTTTAGAGTATTTTTACGTAATTTTTGGAGTTCATTTGGTATTTTTACCAAGAGGAAGAAGTTAAAAAAAAATAATAAACAATAAAAAGTGTTAAGGTCGGGTTTTGAACCCAAGATCTCAGACCGAACTAGACCATAACCAAAGTCAGCCAACCAACTGAGCTAAACAAGTTTTGTTAAACGTATATGGTACGAAATACATTTAAGCAGTAGTTAAGAACAGTTAAAATAAAAGGGAAATTAAACACTCGACTGAGGTTTCGAAACCGTGACCAGAGGTTTCGGTCAAACACAGCCAACCAACTCTTCCAACGGAGGTTTCTTATTAAAGAAGGAGAAATAATCTATTTAAGCAGTAGTTAGGAGCATTGTAAATCAAAGGGGAATAAAACGCTGGGTTGGGGATTTGAAACCACGACCTTTAACTGGGCCAAATCGTGGTTGACCAGCTGTGCCAGCGAGTTTTGTTAATTAAGGAATGAACGGATTGTATATAAGGTAAAGTTAGAAACGAAAATAACCTAAAGTATAAGATTTAAATCTTTTTCCTAAAACCTAAAATTTCTCTCAAAATTTCCTTCTCCTCCCGCGACGGCGCCGTGTTCCTTCTCCAAGCGATTCCTCTCGGGCGAAGGCGCAGCCAAGGCTAGGGCTCCTCCTCTCGGGCGACGGCAGCGAAGAAGCAAGGTCACCTTGTTGAGGAGGACGCGCGAACACGAAGGGAACGCCGAGATCGCGAGCTTCTCCGAAACCCTAGAGTCCTTCTCTTCCGGCTGTGAGTTCAAGAAACCGAGGTAAGTCGCTACTCACCTGCAGTAGGATAGCTCCGATTGTTCCTTTCCTTTTTCCCGAAAGCTTTGGGACAGATTGTAGGTGCTTTGTGCTTTTGATCGGATTCTATGCTACTTGGTTTCATGCTATGTGATGCGGCTTTGCTTCGTCGTAGTGGTTTTGATTCCATGGGACAGATTTGAGAAGTCTTTGAACCCGATTTGCCTTCCTTGCACTACTCCTACTAGATGTTTTTGGTTGAGAATAGTTTAGATTTGTTTCTTTAATGCGATCTTGCTCTTGGTGAAGGTGCTGAAAATTTCTAGGATGGACTTAGTAGATTGTAATCTATTCATTTGTGGTATTTGTTTTTTTAAGCTCGTGGTGAATTGGGGGACAAATCTAGGAGCTTGTATCTTGAGTACAATGTGGTTCATGCTTCTTGGGAGGGCTACGGATTTCAGTTTTGATTAAAGAATTGGAAGCTTGAAGGGATTTAAGTTTGTTCCTTGTTAAGATATTTCGGTTTTAATGAAAGGTGCATGTTTCAATTATGGAAGTGCTTTAGTTTAGTTTATGTAGCCTTGTATGGAATTTCAAATCAAATTTGGAGCCATAGATTTGATTTCTATGTTGTGTTGGTTCTTCAAGATAGCTTATAGTTTTGGGGACAGATTTGGGTTCCCTTTGAAGATGTGTCACCTTTCTGCTTTGTTGGTTTCTTGTGAGCAAATTTTGGGTTGGATCCAAGGTTGTTTGTATTCCTTAATGATGCTTACAGATTTTGGATTTGAACAATACCTGTCTTGACTTCCCTTTTTGTTTCCGGAAGTTATGGGCTTTGCTAGTGGATTAGCTTGTGAAGGATTTTATTTTTCTACCTGTTAGAATTGTCGAAAATTAGATGTGTGATGCCAGGACTATGGAAGCCTTGGGACTAGGAAGGAATTTTCTTTAGTTTTCTTTTTCTTTTGCTATGTTAGAAGTATTTGAGACAGTATATGTTATTTTGATGTGATTAGGACATAGTAGATGGATTGTGTTCTTGTGTGATGATTCGTGATATTGTTTTCTTTTGGTTTTGACACTTATATAACTGCGTGAGAGTTTGTTATCTGTTCCAGCCGCCTGTGGCTGTGTATATAGTGTTTGTATATCATTTTAAGGTCATCGGTACAGGGGAGACTCTATCGAAATTTTTCGGTAGGGTTTTCATGTGGTTTGTAATCACACCGGTTAAGTAGAGTTAGTAGATAAGTAACGGTCATCTTTAGAGAGTAATAGTAGTAAGAAGGGTGGTCGTTACAGTTGGTATCAGAGCAGGTCCCATTCTCCAGCATCACACATCAGCACCAACCTTGTCGTCTTCAAGTAAGAAAGTATTTAATTTTCTTTTATGCTTTCTTTATTATTTGCAGTATAGAGTATCTGCTTATATGTGCTTAGGAAAGAAGAAAATTCATGTTTGATTTTCTTTGTTTTGATACATATGCTTAGAAAGAATAGAGACAATTTTAGTTTTGTTTCTTGTATATTCATATATACATAAGTATGTTTAGGAAGGATAGAGAAGATATCAGGTATTATTCTTGGCATAACTAGATGTTAAGATAGAGGACAAGACAGTGGGGAGTCAGAAGCCCCAGTTAAGTAATTAGAATTAGAAGGACAATGATAACAAGAAAGACCCAAGTAGGAAGACGTTTGGGTAGTCTGCGAATACCCAGAGGAATTTCTAGAAGAGCTACTTGGACTATCTCCCAACAGAGAAGTGGAGTTTGAAATTGAGTTGTTTCCTGATACCAGTTCAATTTCAAAAGCTCTGTATTGAATTTTTCTAGCAGAGCTAAGAGAATTACAAGAACAATTTTAGGAGCTACTTGACAAGGGTTTCATTCGCCCTAGTTATTCACCCCGGAGAGCTCCAGAGTTGTTCATTAAGGAGAAAGACATATCTATGCGGATGTGCATAGATTTTAGAGCGCTGAGCAAAGTAGCAGTTAAGGACAAGTACCCTCTTCCCAGAATAGATGATCTATTGGATCAGCTAAAGAGGGCAATAATGTTCTCTAAAACAGACCTGCGTTTTGGGGAACCATCAGTTGAAAGTGAAAGGAAGTGATGCACCAAGAACAGTTTCCAGGACCAGAAATGGACACTACGAATTTGTAGTCATGCCATTTGGTGTAACTAATGCACCTATGGTCTTCAGAGACCTTATAATAAGCCTTTCAAGGACCACTAATGGGTACGATTCGATATGAATGATAGAGGACCGAGAAGTTAAGAGACTAAGGAACAAAGAGTACCATTAGTGAAAGTTATTTAGAACCAGAAGCACGAGGAAATTATTTAAGAGCGTAAGGATAGTATGAGACAGAGAGATCTAGAATTATTCTAAGTTCGAGGACGAACTTTTTATAAGGTGTGGGGAATTGTAACGACCCAAATTTCTTCATTTTGAGCCCCAAAAATAATTCAAAAATATTTAGAATGCCTTTAAAATATTCTAGAGATTTTTAGAAATTTTTAGAGTATTTTTACGTAATTTTTGGAGTTCGTTTGGTATTTTTACCAAGAGGAAGAAGTTTAAAAAAAAATAATAAAATAAAATAAAAAGTGTTAAGGTCGGTTTTTGAACCCAAGATCTCGGACCGAACTAGACCCTAACCAAAGTCAACCAACCAACTGAGCTAGGCAAGTTTTGTTTAATATATATGGTACGAAATATATTTAAGCAGTAGTTAAGAACAGTTAAAATAAAAGGAAAATTAAACGCTCGACTGAGGTTTCGAAACCGTGACCAGAGGTTTCGGTCAAACACAGCCAACCAACTCTTCCAACGGGCGTTTCTTATTAACGAAGGAGAAATATTCTATTTAAGCAGTAGTTAGGAGCATTGTAAATAAAAGGGGAATAAAACGCTGGGCTGGGGATTTGAAACCACGACCTTTAACTGGGCCAAATCGTGGTTGACTAGCTGTGCCAGCGAGTTTTGTTAATTAGGGAATGAACGGATTGTATATAAGGTAAAGTTAGAAACGAAAATAACCTAAAGTATAAGATTTAAATCTTTTTTCTAAAACCTAAAATTTCTCTCAAAATTTCCTTCTCCTCCTGCGACGGCGCCGTGTTCCTTCTCCAAGCGATTCCTCTCGGGCGAAGGCGCAGCCAAGGCTAGGGCTCCTCCTCTCGGGCGACGGCAGCGAAGAAGCAAGGTCACCTTGTTGAGGAGGACGCGCGAACACGAAGGGAACTCCGAGATCGCGAGCTTCTCCGAAACCCTAGAGTCCTTCTCTTCCGGCTGTGAGTTCAAGAAACCGAGGTAAGTCGCTACTCACCTGTAGTAGGATAGCTCCGATTGTTCCTTTCCTTTTTCCCGAAAGCTTTGGGACAGATTGTAGGTGCTTTGTGCTTTTGATCGGATTCTATGCTACTTGGTTTCATGCTATGTGATGCGGCTTTGCTTCGTCGTAGTGGTTTTGATTCCATGGGACAGATTTGAGAAGTCTTTGAACCCGATTTGCCTTCCTTGCACTACTCCTACTAGATGTTTTTGGTTGAGAATAGTTTAGATTTGTTTCTTTAATGCGATCTTGCTCTTGGTGAAGGTGCTGAAAATTTCTAGGATGGAATTAGTAGATTGTAATATGTTCATTTGTGGTATTTGTTTTTGTAAGCTCGTGGTGAATTGGGGGACAAATCTAGGAGCTTGTATCTTGAGTACAATGTGGTTCATGCTTCTTGGGAGGGCTACGAATTTCAGTTTTGATTAAAGAATTGGAAGCTTGAAGGGATTTAAGTTTGTTCCTTGTTAAGATATTTCGGTTTTAATGAAAGGTGCATGTTTCAATTATGGAAGTGCTTTAGTTTAGTTTATGTAGCCTTGTATGGAATTTCGAATCAAATTTGGAGCCGTAGATTTGATTTCTATGTTGTGTTGGTTCTTCAAGATAGCTTATAGTTTTGGGGACAGATTTGGGTTCCCTTTGAAGATGTGTCACCTTTCTGCTTTGTTGGTTTCTTGTGAGCAAATTTTGGGTTGGATCCAAGGTTGTTTGTATTCCTTAATGATGCTTACAGATTTTGGATTTGAACAATACCTGTCTTGACATCCCTTTTTGTTTCCGGAAGTTATGGGCTTTGCTAGTGGATTAGCTTGTGAAGGATTTTATTTTTCTACCTGTTAGAATTGCCGAAAATTAGATGTGTGATGCCAGGACTATGGAAGCCTTGGGACTAGGAAGGAGTTTTCTTTTTCTTTTGCTATGTTAGAAGTATTTGAGACAGTATATGTTATTTTGATGTGATTAGAACATAGTAGATGGATTGTGTTCTTGTGTGATGATTTGTGATATTGTTTTCTTTTGGTTTTGACACTTATATAACTGCGTGAGAGTTTGTTATCTGTTCCAGCCGCCTGTGGCTGTGTATATAGTGTTTGTATATCAGTTTAAGGTCACCGGTACAGGGGAGACTCTGTCGAAATTTTTCGGTAGGGTTTTCATGTGGTTTGTAATCACACCAGTTAAGTAGAGTTAGTAGATAAGTAACGGTCATCCTTAGAGAGTAGTAGTAGTAAGAAGGGTGGTCGTTACACTAGATGTCCATGAATGGGTTACCCCTGTCACTAGGGCTCCTCGGGTATACAATCTAAGATCCTCTCTTTACGAAATTAGCAATCCCAACACAATCAATTAATATGACATGACAAACAAGTCTCATGCATATCAAATTGAAACAGGATAAGCAAAATCATTCAAAGAGTGAAAGCATAAGCATGAATCTTACATCATAACATATCCACAACTTCTCCCTGATCCTAGAACAAAGAATCTACTCCATAGACGTAGGAGAAAAATCCAAAGACATAGTATAATTAAACATTCAATCCCCAGACAAGAAGAGAGAGGGAATATATATGCTTATTCAATGATGTCGAGTGATGTTCGGATCCAATCCTTTGCTTTTGGAATTGATGTGATGATGGAGGTGATCTCGGATCGTCGAACAGAGGTCCGGGATAACGTGGAACAACACCAAGGTGTATTTCCCTTTTTTCCAGCTCCCCCCCCCCCCCCCCTCCCCCTCCCCCCAAGGGGAAGGGTTAAGAGCCCTTTTATAGGCTAGGGCACGGGCGCCGCACGACAGTGCGAGATCCGCACGGCCTATGCCACGATCGTGCGACATCCGCACGACCAGCTCCTCTCCTTCTTCGGGTAGAGTGGCACGGTCGTGCGAGATCCGCATGGCCCTGTCATCCTTTGTCTCTGGTCATGAGGCACGACCGTGCAAGGTCGCATGACCGATTGCTGCTCTCTCTCGGGATTGGCCACACGGTCGTGCAGGGTTGCACGGTCGGTGTCAAGTTTGTTGCTTTTGCTCCGATGCATTGACAATCACTGTTTTTGCTCCAAGAGTTATCCCTATCAACACAAAATCAAACAAAGAGCAAATCTACGACAAAAGAGTAATTAATACTGAATAAACAATAGGAGAGATGATCGTGCGAAGAATATATACAAATAAAACAAGTGAATGTGTGTTAAAACATGTATAAATGATCATAATATCTATGCGCATCATAACCCTAGACAGAAAGTCTTGGCGTGTCGAGAGCTTCAGGCAAAATCCTAGAGTCGAGGACTCCAGGTTGAAATCCTAGTGTCGCGAATTGGGTGGAAGTCTGGATGGGTCGTGGAGTGAACGCCCAGCATGAAGACCGGAAGCTTTGGACGCTGAGCAAAAGTCCAGTTGGTCTGGAGGATCAATCTGGCAACAAGTAAACTCTCCTCAGTGGAGTAGGTGAGGATGCATTCCCCAGTGAGAGAATAATAGGCATCGGTCAGACCTAAGGTTTCCGGAGGAAACTCAAAGTCAGAATCGGACAATCTAATGACTGTCAAATACTTATATTATTTGTATTTAATTGTGCTAACTTGGTTTTGCAGGGTATACTTTGTTTGTGAACTAATATGCCTTGCAAAAATGAAGTTGCCTAAGAGAAGCCTCGGATGAACAGTACCCGAGGCGCCCTCCATGGAGTTGGAGGCGCCTCAGGTGCCTTGGATGAAAGCCTCGCAGCAAGGAACAAAGGCACCTTCCAAGGAGATGGAAGACGCCTTGAACGCTGGATGGAAGGCACCCTCCGTGGAGCTTGGAGGTGCCTTTGGGCGGATAAGCAGCGCATGCATCGAAGCTTATAACCATGAAAAAGGGGATAAAAGTCATGGTTGGAGGCGCCTCACATGGGGATGGGAGGCACCTTCAATAGCTTATATATGGCTGGTTCAAGCAGAAGCCAAAATAACAAACCTACAAGCAATCTCCGAAGCTGCACTCTACACCAAAATGATTCAACGATGCTCAGCTGCTGTTCTGACAATCGACGGCTACATCCATAATCTTTTATTGTCGGTATTGTCACGCCCAAAAGGAGTCCCTGCCAGGCAAATGGACAACATCTCCCCTGTAACTATTATAATATGAAGCATATATACATCCACAAGAATACTCACAATCTATAATCGTCAACCCACATGGCAGGAATATATACAACCACGTAGTTATATACACAATCCACTCGGCTGGAACAAAATAATCACAACCACGCAATTATATATTAAACATCCCACACGACTGTACTAAAAACCCAGCGGAAAATGATAGGAAAGACCTATAAAATTGAAACAACACACTGCTAGTCGGCTAGACTTTATACACAACCACAACAAATCAAATACAAGATACCAATACAGCAGAACTCCAAACAAAATCTAAGTAATACAATACCAAACTCACAAAATTCGTAAAATAAAATAATAAGAAAAACCCAAAACAATCCTCGGATGTGACATGGAATCGATAGACGGGATACTCCAAGCGACTCCACGATAATCTACCTGCTATGTGAAAACATAAAGGTACAAACGGGGTGGTGAGTGTGGGTCACTCAGCGGGTAATATACAAGATAGTGCATGGTTTATATAAAAATAATGGAGATCAAAGTATACAGTCTCTATAGAGAAATAAAAACATGATCATACTATCATAATCAATGTACTTAAACATATCTGACATAATAACCATACATAATCATAAATGACATATGAAATGCACATACCATAACTGACATGTAAAGACCACCCTTCTTACTATTACTACTACTCTCTAAAGGTGACCGTTACTTAACTACTAACTCTACTTAACCGGTATGATCGAAACCACGAGGAGTCCTTACCGAAAAATTTCGACAGAGTCTCCCCTGTACCGATGACCAAATTCATCAATACATGCAAATAATAAACCATCAGCCACATGCGGCTGGTATATATACTTCACAACCACGCAGTTTAATAAAATCAAATCATGCAAGTAATGAATAGCGGAAAAAAATAAAATACAGCTTCCTACTCCAAAATCTTCTTATCAACTTATATACAGAATTTATCTAACAAATTCCTAAACTAAGTCCCAAGACTTCCATAGTCCTGGCATCACACACCATCCGCGCCACCTTGTCGCCTTCCTTTGCTAAATCTTTTCCTTTCCTGTATCTGCAGTAAGAGGAAATGCAATCTATAAGCAAAATGCTTAGTAAGCGCTATCTAACTCACAAAAACTCGAATATGCGCATGTAAATACAAAAGATACTGAAACTGAAATGCTAAAAAGAAGGCTACTTATGCTCATCTATTAACAAAGAACTAGAAATAAGAATCTATACTGCTCATGCTGCTCATGCTAGAATCAATAGCAAATGGAATAGAACTAAGAACTCAATACTGCTCATGCTCGAAATAGCAAAGAAAAGCCTAACAAGAAAGGAAAGACTAAACAACAAAGGGAAGTCTAGACAGCATAGGGAAGTCTAAACATCATGCTAGAAATAAGACTAATCATGCTCAATAAACTAATAAGGGAAACAAATAAAACTAATACTGAATGCTTAGAATTCTAAAGAACTAAACTTACTGATTCTAAGCATCTTTGAAGCTTGTTTCATTTGTTCCAAAACTTATACTTTAATACTTTTATACTTATGTGAAACTTATTTTACTTGTTCAAAAGCTTATACTTATAATGCTTCAAAATAGTAATCAACTTCTCTTGGGCCCAGGCTTAGTACCAAAGCGCGCTCCCTAATAGAAACTGGGGTAGCGAACCACCAGTCCTACGAGGGTAAAGACCTCGGTCTTACCAGGGCCAAGACCTCGGAATTGGTCACCTGGATTTATTTAACGACAACCTCGGAAGTCGGGTACTAGCCTCTTAAAAATAAAATACTTGCTATCTTTTATTACTTCTTCTTTAAATGCCTTGGTATTTTAATAAGCACCTTGTGTGCCAAAATCCCTAAAGTCTTGACTTTGGGATCTACTTAAGGCCTTGGCGTTCTCTTTCTTTTCTTTATCTTTCTTATAGCTAAATGAAATTAAAGATCTGCATTGCTTCATTTGTTATGCACGCCTACTGCTACGTAAAGAAATCTAGGAACTAAATGCAAACTAAAAATCTGCTCATGTATATCTAATAGCAAGGAAACTGAACTTGCCATGCTAAAAAAAAACTGATCATGCTTCCTAAAAACCGTTATAAGAACATCTAAACAGAAACTCAAAGTGGGGCTGTTTGTGCCCATTTCATAGCGAGAAAACTAATACTTATACTTTACACAAAAAGGTTGTCCTTGCCCATTAAATAACACTAAAAAAGGTCTAAACTAGTTAGAACTTGAAACTCTCTAAAACTTATACTTCTTATACTTTAAAATATTAATCTTTTCCTATATATCAACTCTAGAAATCACTAGTATTTAGAGTGCCTAACATCTCCAGAACAAACTCCAAAACGGTTTCCAAAAGTTAATGAAACTCTTTACAAACTCTATTCCATATGGACAACTGGAAGCAAAATACTGGAAACAATTTAACAAGTTCATCTAAACTTCAAAAACATCACCAAGAATTAGCTATAACCTTGTAACTGGAATCTTAAACAAACCTATGTAAAACTGGTTCAAGCTTATACCTTTATAAAGCATTAGAAATCCTTAAACATGCCATATCAGAACTCTACACTAATTCCTTATGGAAACATGCACTGTTCGGAAATCCAAATGAATTCACAAGAAATCTTACTTCAATCCATAAACCTAACTACCCATGCCATGTCCAACAGGAGAAGGACTCAACACCTACAATCCGAACACTTCCAGATATCCATGCTATCTTAAACCACTCCTATACTACTAGACTGTGCTGCAATTTATGCCTCATACAAACTGAAATTGAATGCTTAATAAAAAATATCTATAACTACAATACTTAACCAAAATTTAAAATTGCAGTGTTTTTACAAATTTAAAACTGTAAAACTTGAACGGGATCTAAAACTGCAGTGCTCGAACCTAAACTGCAGTGCACAGGGATTGTTATAAAGGTTCCTAGCTCAGCTCAGTCGATTAAGGAAACTAAATACCAAAAACAACCAAGGAAGCCATACTATAAGAACCATTAAAATCCCTTCTCCTCTTCTTTATCAAACTCATGGCAGCAAAGATAAATTAACCAAGCTAGGGCAACAAAAGGGAAATTAACCAACAAAGGAGAATTATCACTGATAACCTAAATTCGAATCTGTTCTTCATGCTTACTGCTTAGAACAACAAAAGACCGAAATCCAGTTACAAAACTTAAGGTAACTACCCACATACTTGAACTTACCACTCATGATCCTTCTGTGAAACTCACGACAGCAAATCCATCACCATATCTTTCACAGAAAAATTTGAAAACAAGAACAAGCACAGTCCAAAATCTAATCCAATCAAAAACCCCTTCCATCTTCCTTAACAACTCACGGCAGCAACTCAAGGGCACCCTCCTAGCGGTATATATCAAAGAAAACAACAAAAAGAAGCAAGAATTTGAGAGATACCTTTACCGCAGGTGAGTAAGCGACTTACCCTTCGTGTTCTTGGACTCACAACCGAAGAGGGAGAGATCTAGGGTTCGGGTGAAGCTTCAAATCTCGGTCTCTTCTTGTGCTCACGGCTCCGCCTCGACGAGGGAACCTTGTACTGGTGAAGAACCTCCGGAGAATCCCCTCGTCGGCCGCCGGAATCATGCCCTAGCTGCGGTCTTGTTTCGCTCGAAAGAAGAAGCGCCGACGCCGCGTGAGAGGAGAAAGGGTTTCGGTCGAGAGAAAAGAAATAACTTAATCCTCTTAAACCTAGGTATTTTTGTTATCCATAACTACTTAAATTTATTTTTTCCCGTATTTGATTAACAAAACCCTCGCGGAACAGTTGGCTGGCTGGATTCGGTTAAGACTCGATTCAGGTCCGAGGTCCACGGTTCGAATCTCGACTTGAACATTTTTTTATCGAAACTGATAGGATCGAGTAGCACGATAGAGGGGGGGGGGGTGAATATCGCTTCTTTTTAAAAACTATTCTTTTCGTATTTAAATCAAAGTCGTGCACAGTGAAAAGTAAATAGAGACACAAATGTTTTACTTCGTTCGGAGCCTAGCTCGACTCCTACTCGAAGGCCCGCGGTCCTTGACCGCACCGATGGGCAATCACTATATTTCTTCTTTCCGAAATCCTTCGAAAAGAAGCAAATCGTACAAGTATGAGCAAGATAGTAACACCCTACTATCTTGCTTAAGTTAAATACAATGCAAGCAAAAAGTAAAGTTATACCGACAAGAAGATTGAAAGACAAAGCATGTGGTCGTCACTTCCGGGCAATGTGGCTTGCTGAATTAACGAAGACGTGTAGCTCAAATTGCTTGCAGAACAAAGTTTTGGTTTTTCAGAAAAATTGTTTTCGCTTCTGTCTTCGAGCCTGATTTTATAGGTGGCCTGAGGTTTGGTCGACCGATCCGTCTGTTCGGTCGACCGAACCAGCTCCGATCACCCACAGTTGGAATCTGATGTCGGCTCGTAAATTCTGCATTAACTAGCCTTCAATGGTTCGGTCGACCGGACCCTTTTATCGGTCGACCGAACAAGCTCTTACCTTGTTCGTCGAAGTCTACCAAAATCATGAATTAATGGGCAATTAATGTTGATTGGATCAGTCGACCGATCCCCAAGTTCGGTCGACCGATCAGCTTATTTCCTTTGCTTGCTGATCGGTGCTGGCGAGCTGGCTTTGCTGAGTCATCAAGTTCGGTCGACCGATCTTACTATTCGGTCGACCGATCAAGCTTTGATCGAACTTTGACTTTGATCTGTTCTGAATTGTTTGCTTTCTGTTATGCTCATGTTCGGTCGACTGAACCGCTGGTTTGGTCGACCGATCCAGTCTGTCCTGCAACACAGTGTTAGAACAAAAACTTCCTGCAACACAGATGTTAGCACACAGCATAATAATGAATAAAAGATAGCATAATGAGTAATATAAAAGACAGCAATAGAACTGTCTTGATCTCAACTTGGAAACCTTCCCGGTTTTTTCAGTTGGATCAGCGACCTAAGGTTGTTCCCTCCGGGAACCCGACCTCACTGTCGCTCCTCCAGTTTGCTTACCTCAACCTACCTGCCAAACTTTGATCCTCCAGATCTAGTTTGGACTTCTCACTCAGCCTTGATCGGCTCCCCAGGACTTTTCCTTTGATCTTCGGTCCTTCAGACCTCTCGATCACACTGCCAAGCTTCGTCTCCCCTCGACCTACTTGGACTTTCACCTGGGTTCCACAATCTGCTAAGATTTCTCTTGCCTAGCCTCCAACTAGGTCTTTCTCGGTTGAGTAAATATTCTCCACACTCAGTAAACTTGTTAGATCATAACAAGACTTAACTTGAACCTTTGACAACATCAAAACTCAGGTTTGATTCTGGTGCATCTTGCACCAACAATCTCCCCCTTTTTGATGTTTGGCAACCAAGGTTCAAAGTTAAGTTAAACATATGCAACTAGTAAATAAACAAGCAATTTCAATTCTTATTTCTCCCCCTGAAATAATCATCTCCCCCTGCATTCACTATCTCTCCCCCTTTGACACACATCAAAATTAGGGGAAGTCAAAAAATCTAAACATTGAACATAAGAAAGTCTAACATTTTTGAAAACGAGGAAAGATTAAACAAGTAAAGAGAAGTAAAACTCTTTAGTAAAGGAAAACTAATTGTTTAAAAAATATACTAAGTTTTGAAATGATATCACATTCGTCTAAGTTTCAAAACCATAATTTTACTAACTGATCATAATTTGAAAAAAAGTTTAATGATAAAATGATTTGAAAAGAGTTATGTAATGACCCAATTTTCTCTATTTGGAGTTCCAAATGTCCATAAACATATTTGGAAATGCTTTTAAAATATTCTAGAGATTTTTAGGAATTTTTAGAGTATTTTTATGCAATTTTTGGAGTCCGTTTAGTATTTTTACCGAGAGGAGAAAGTTAAAAAAAAAAAAGTTGTAGAAGCTAGGTTTCGAAACCAGCTCCTCGGACCTAAGCACAACCGGCCCAACCAGCTGAGCTACACAGTTTTGTTAACCTTATATGGTGAGAATTAAATTTATAGCATAGTTAATGATTAGGGAATAAATTGGGAAAAAGTGCACGGCTGAGGGATTGAAGCCGAGACCTCTTGTTTCAGTTAAAAGCCGGTTAACCAGCTGTGCCGACGAGTTTTTGTTAATTAAGGAAAGAACGGATTATATTTAAGGTATAGTTTTGATTAAACTCGAATATAAGAAAGGGAATTAGGTTTTGGATTTTTGGAAAAATCAAACATTTTCTCTCAAAATTCTTCTCCTCTGCTCCTTGCGTGCGACGGCGCCGCTTCTGCCCGAGCGAAGGAAATACGAAGCTTTAGCTTCGTCTCCGACGGCCGACGAGGGTTTTTCCCGGTGAGATCTTCACAATCGTGAGTCCCTTTCATCGAGGAGAAGGTGTTGCCGCAAGGGATCACGGGAATCTTCACCTATCCGGAACCCTAGACTTCTCCTTTTCGGTTGTAAGTCCAAAAATGCTCGGTGAGTTGCTACTCACCTGCAGTAGGAGTGGTTCCGAGCTTCGATTTGTTTTCATGGTTTTCGGATTTTTGGTTGTAGAGAAACAGGATGTTAGGGATCTTGGAATAGATTTAAGATTTTGCTTGCTCTGTTGCTAATCTGTTGAAGCATGTTTAGAGTTTAGAACAACTTTTTCTTTAACTTCATATTTGCAAGCAAGAACAATTTTGTATAGGGCTGATAACAGTCATAGTCAATTACCTCAAGCCAAAGTGTGCAGTTCCAGTACCTTTTAGTTACTGCCGTGCATGAATAGCTCTCATCTTAAGCCTACTGTTTAGATCTTGGGCAGCATTTTAGTTTTGATTTCTTCTTGTTGTTTTAATGAACATGAACAGCCCTTATATTTAGCATTTCAGTTTGCTTGGATTTCCTTACTAGCTTGTCAAGCAGAGAACAGAATTGTTTCCAGGTTCTAATCATAACCATGTGCTTAGTTGAAAATTAGTATTCCAGGAAATACCCTAGATTATTCAGATGATATGTTCATAGTATGCAAATTTTAGTGCTTTATTATTATTAATACATGAGCAGATTTTCTAGATTCCATTGCATGCCTGGTAGTTTAATTTGTTTTACTTTCACAGCATGCTTAAGTCCTCATTACTACTTGCTTAGTTGGGATATTTCACAGTTTGATCTTCTATAGCATTTCTAAGCATTTCTTAAATTGCATGCTTAGCTTTACTTTCACAGCAGGTTTAAGATGATTTATTTCCCTTTGCCATTAGATGTGCACGGTGATACTTTCTAGTCTCTTTTGCTATTAGAATATCTTGAGCATGCAATTATTAGTTTCTTTGCTATTACATAAGCATGAGTTTATGTCTTTAAGAACTATAAGCAAGAAAGACTAAGGTCTAGACTTGATTTCAATTCCAGAAGATTGAATATCAAAAGTGCACACAAGGTGTTTGCTTAAATGCCAAGTAAGGGCAAGTATAAAGAAGTTATAGTTAAAAAGAAAGTATTTTACTTTTAATGGCATGTACCGGACACAAGGTCCAGGACACAATGTCCAAAGGGTGGGCTCCTAGAACGCCCCTAGGCACAAGATCGCCTAGAAGAACCTTAGTAGTTTCGGGATTAGCTACCTCGACTCTTATTAAGGATGCGCGCAAATTGGTACAATGCCGGGCCCGAAAAGAAGTTTATTATTATTTTGAAGTATTAAAGTATAAGTTTTGAAACAAATGAAACAAGCTTCAAATATGTTTAGAATTAGAAAGTTTAGTTTCTTGTTGTTTGAAGCATTCAGTAGTAGTTTTATTTGTTTCTTGCTATTAGATTATTCAGCATGTTTAGTTTTATTTGCTTTCAGCTTGCTGTTATAGTTTTATTCTTATGAGCATGATTAGCTATACATGTTTAGTATTTCAGTTAGCATGATTCCTTTGCTATATATGAGCATGAGTAGTTTTATATGTTAGCATTCAGTTTTAGCATGTTTTTATTTATATACATGCATATCGAGTTTTTGTGAGTAGATAGCGCTCAATAAGCTTTATGCTTATAGACTGCATTTCCTCCTACTACAGATAAAGGGAAAGAAAAGATACAGTGAAGGAAGGTGACAAGGAGATGCAAGAGGAGTGTGTGATGTGTGGACTATGGAGGTCCTTGGGACTTAGCTAAGGAATCCATTTAGTTTAAGAATGTGATTAGTTTGATTTCTTATTAAGTTGATAAGGAAAGGATGTAGTAAGAAGTTATGTTTTCAGTTTTTCATTATCTGCATGATTTGAATTATTAAACTGCGTGGTTGTGGTTAGTTTTCATTTCTTATTAAACTGCGTGGTTGATTGAAATATATTTCCAGCCGCCTGTGGCTGAGTATATTATGCTTGTATTATGGAAAATGGTCACCAGTACAGGGGAGACTCTGCCGAAATTTTTCGGTAGGGTTTTCCTAGAGATTTTTAATAAACCGGTTAAGTAGAGTTAGTAGATAAGTAACGGTCACTCTTAGAGAGTAGTAGTAGTAGTAGTAAGAAGGGTGGTCGTTACAAGTTAAGAAAGAAAATTGATCTTGATTTTTTATAAAAATGTTAGAGAAAACAATTTTGAAAATAAATAGACTAAGTGAAATTTTTTTGAAAACGTGTTTAAAGAAAATAATTTGAAACAATAAAAAGTTTATAAAACTATTTTGAAAATAACTCCCCCTAAAATTGATATTTATCCTAAAAGTCCAAGCATGGTTTGGTAAACTAAGGGAAAATTTGTCCTTATGATGAAATGCCCAACCTTTATCCAAGACTAGCTATCACAAGATAGTAGCAAGTTGACTCAGGTTGGTCAATTTGAGCATTTATAACTAGCAAGGTTTTACTTATTAGTCAACTCAAATTGATCAATGTTTGTTATTTAAAGCCCAGATTTATAGCGATGCACTGACATAAGCACCTGAAATCTAGGGCTAGGACCTAAGCATCTTACCTATTCTAATTTATCAAACAAGGGATCCTACTGTGCTTGTGAGATGCTGGCTCCTAGAACTATAGGATCATGCAATTCTACGGTAAAACCTAGGCTATTCCATAGACTGAAAAATAGTTTCAAAGTATTGTTTTTAAAAACAAAAATTTGAAATGGGAATTTTTACAAAAATAATTTTGAAAAATAAACTACGTAGTAATTTTCAAAAACAAAGAACCTATTCTACAAAACATAACCCTAGTTGTCTTCTAAGATTACTACATTCTGCTTCAGGCAAGGGTTTAGTAAAAATATCTGCCAAGTTAGATTTGGATTCAATATAATTAAGTTCAATATTCCCTTTAGACACATGATCTCTAATGAAGTGATGCTTAACCTCTATATGTTTAGTTCTAGAGTGATGTACTGGATTTTTAGTAAGATTTATAAAGCTAATATTATCAATGTAGGTTTTTACATTTTTATAATCTAGATTAAAATCTTTTAATGTATGAGACATCCACAACAATTGAGTTACACATTCACCCATTGCTATGTATTCGGCTTCAGTGGTAGATAAGGCAACACATTGTTGCTTATGACTAAACCAACTAACCAAAGAAGATCCTAACAACTGACAACCTCCACTTTTACTATTTCTATCTAACTTACACCCAGCATAATCTGAATCTGAATATCCAACTAAGTCAAAATGTGAGGTTCTTGGGTACCAAATTCCCACATTGATAGTGCTTTTTAAATATTTGATAATTCTTTTAACCAATGTAAGATGAGTTTCTTTTGCACAAGTTTGATATCGGGCACACATACTAACTGAAAATAAAATGTCAGGTCGGCTTGCAGTTAGATAAAGTAAACTCCCTATCATACTTCTGTAATATTTTAAATCAACAGGTATACCATTTTCATCATTATCAAGGGTTAGATTACTAGCCATTGGTGTTTTAAGCCCTTTACAGTTTTCCATACCAAATTTTTTAAGAAGTTATTTTGTATATTTAGTTTGATGTACATAATTACCATCTTTAGTTTGTTTAATTTGAAGACCTAAAAAATAATTTAATTCATCAACTAAACTCATTTCAAATTCATTTTCCATTAAGGTGACAAATTCTTTTAAGAATTTTGAATTAGTTGAACCAAATACAATATCGTCTACATAAACCTGGGCTATAAAAATATTTGAGTTAAAGGTTTTAATAAAAAGTGTAGGATCAATTTGGCCTTCTTTAAAACCCTTGGATTTTAGAAAACTAGATAAACGTTCATACCAAGCCCTAGGTGCTTGTTTTAATCCATATAAAGCTTTTTTAAGTTTAAAGACATAGGTTGGATTTTCTAGATTTTCAAAACCGGGTGGTTGACTAACGTAGACTTCCTCCTTAATAACGCCATTTAGAAATGTGGATTTAACATCCATTTGGTACAACTTGAATCCCTTAAATGCAGCATAGGCTAACAACATTCTAATTGATTCAAGTCTAGCTACCGGGGCATAAGTCTCGTCGTAATCTAGTCCTTCGACTTGACTAAACCCTTTTGCTACTAAACGAGCTTTATTTCTTAAAATATTACCTTGATCATCTAATTTGTTTCTAAACACCCATTTAGTATCAATGACCATTTTATTTATTGGTGGAGGTACTAAGTCCCAAACCTGATTTCGTTCAAATTGGTTTAATTCTTCTTGCATTGCAATTACCCAGTCTGGTTCTATTAATGCATCATTTATATTTTTAGGTTCAATTTTAGATATCAATGCTATTTGACTTAGATTTCTAAAAGCAGATCTTGTTTGAACTCTTAATTCAGGATTCCCTATGATTTGATTGACCGGATGGTGAGGGTTAGATTTTAATAATTTTGAATTTTCAGATTCTTTAAGGTTAGGTAATTCTTCATCATCTACTTGATTACCATTTGAGTGAGGTTGAATAGTTGAATCAATATCAATTTCATTAAATGTTACATTTGTTGTTTCCTCAATTTTCAAAGTAGATTTGTTATAAACCCTATATGCCCTACTCGTAGATGAATACCCTAGAAAAATTCCCAAGTTAGTTTTTGAAGTGAATTTGCCTAAGTGATCTTTAAGATTTAAAATATGAATATTACACCCAAAAACTTTAAAATATTTTATATTTGGAATTTTGTTGAAATAAATTTCATAGGATGTTTTATTTTTGTCTTTATTAATTATAATCTGATTTTGAACATAACAGGCTGTGTTAACAGCTTCAGCCCAAAAGTATTTTGGTGTATTGTATTCATTTAGAATGGTTCGGGCAGCTTCTTGTAAGGTTTTATTCTTACGTTCTACTAAGCCATTTTGTTGTGGTGTTTTAGGGCATGAAAACTCATGTTGATAACCATTTTCTAAACAAAAATTATTAAAATTATGATTTCTGAATTCTCCTCCATTATCACTTCTTATCCTTTTTATTTTAATATCTCTATCATTTTCTACTTGTTTACAAAAATTCTTGAATGTTTCAAAGGTTTCATTTTTGTTAGATAAAAATTTTACCCAAGTATATTTAGAGAAGTCATCAATGATTACTAAACAATATAGATTTCCATTAAAAGATTTTATTCCATGAGAATCAAATAAATCCAAATGTATTAATTCATGTATTTTACTTGTTCTATTTTGATTTGTAATTTTATGAGTTGATTTAATTTGTTTACCTTGTTGACAGGAATTACAAAATTTATTTAAAGGATTTCCTAATTTTGGAAAACCTTTAACTAAACCATTTTTACTTAATTTTAATAAATTTCTAAGGTGAGTATGAGCTAATCTCCTATACCATAACCAAGTTTCATCATTATTTGCTAGAAGACATTTAGATATTGTTTTAGGTAGATGAATGGAGTATATATTTTTGTCTCTAAAACCTTTCAGTAAAACATTAGTTGAGTCATTGTAACTTATTAAGCATTTAGAAGACAAAAATTGAACCTTAAAACCTGAATCACAAAGTTGACTTATACTAAGTAAATTATAATTAAAATGTTCAACAAGTAAAACCTTTTTAATTGAAATGTTTGACTGTAATTGAATTTCACCTGTACCGATTACCTTTAACTTGCCATTGTTTCCAAAGGCAACAGACCCTAAATTTTTGAATTCAATGTTGATAAATTTGTGCTGATCCCTAGTCATGTGTCTGGAACACCTGCTATCCAAAATCCATTTATCCAGAACTTTGGAATTCTACAAAATGTAGGATGAGACCAAAGTGTGGTTAAGGGATTAAATAAGTGGTTTTCAACTTTAATTGATTTACATGAATTTAATATGTATTATTTATTGTTTGAATCAAGTAAAGTGATTAAGTTCTAATTTAAAATATTTTTTAATAAGTTAAAATAATTTTTTAAATAATTTTAAAATAATTTTGAATAAGTTTAAAATAGTTTTTAATAATAATAAGTTTAAAATAATTTTTAAAATAATTTTAAAATAATTTTAATTAAGTTTTAAAATAATTTAATTAAGTTTTAAAATAATTAAGTTTTAAAATAATTTAATTAAGTTTTAAAATAATTAAGTTTTAAAATAATTTAATTAAGTTTTAAAATAATTAAGTTTTAAAATAATTTAATTAAATTTTAAACTAATTAAGTTTTAAAATAATTAAGTTTTAAAATAATTTAATTAAGTTTTAAAATAATTAAGTTTTAATTAAGTTTTAAAATAATTAAATTTTAAACTAATTAAGTTTTAAAATAATTAAGTTTTAAAATAATTTAATTAATTTTTAAAATAATTTAATTAAGTTTTAAAATAATTTAATTAAGTTTTAAAATAATTAAGTTTTAAAATAATTAAGTTTAGTTTTAAAATAATTTAATTAAGTTTTAAAATAATTTAATTAAGTTTTAAAATAATTAATTTTTAAAATAATTTAATTAAGTTTTAAAATAATTTAATTAAGTTTTAAAATAATTAAGTTTTAAAATAATTTAATTAATTTTTAAAATAATTTAAAATTAATTTTAAAATAATTAAGTTTTAAAATAATTTAATTAAGTTTTAAAATAATTTAAGATTAATTTTAAAAATTGAATTAGTTTGAATTAGTTTTGAATTAGATTTAAATTAAATTTGAATTAAATTAGAATTAAATTTGAGTTCAATTAATTTAGTTCAAATTAGAATTAATTTTATTGAAAGAGGTTATTGAACCCATGTTAGATTCAAACTTAGCTTTGGATTAATCAAGCAGGCGTCCTAAGGATAAGTTTCAGTTCAGTGGCGAGGCATATGACCTACTTGAATATCATTAGACCACTTGCTGAAGACTTTCTAAACTGTTCCTGCCCAAAAAACTTAATACTAAATTTTGGTCTAACTAGCCCATGTTTGACTGGGGTAACTTCGGTCAGATCCACTAAGTTTAGTGCACCAGGTAGAATTCCATATTCAACCTAGACATGCCTTCGACAGAGTTTCCTTGACGTACTATCATCCCAATCCATTCCGGTGCTATGTTATAGGGTTTGGTAAACCTTTTTCATTTAACCGTTCTAATAATCCTAATCCTAAGTATTTGGCTTAATTAAGTTGGTTGGATTGTTTTTCTAGTTGCTCCCCCTGAGTCATAGCTTAGATAAGGTCTATCTAAGTAATTGATTTGACTCTTAGGGACCAAGTAGTGGTTTGGTTTGATTGATTTGATTAAGTGTTTTGTTTGAACCCATGCTTGGACTTGACTTCTAACATTTTGACTGATTAGAGACATGTATGATTTGTTTGTTTTGTTCGGTTTATAGCCAAGCCCCGATTTGTTGTACACGGCTCGTTGTGATCCAAGTACCATATTTAGACACTTGGATCCCATTTCGAACCTTTCAAAAGTTTTCTTGAGTCGCTCGACTTGACCTTTCAAATCCGAATTTTCTTCCTCAAGTTTTTCAACTTGAGTCGAAGTTCGGATTTGAACTTGGTTAGTCGAGTCACTCAAGCTAACTTGTTGCTTAAGGTGGTCTATTTCCTTAAGTAACAAGTTATTTTGTTTTTCTGAATTTGCTAATTTTTTAAACAAACATTTAACTACTTTAAGTAAATTTGACTTTGAATAAATCGTTACCATATTCGGATCTTTCGATCTGGGGCTTCTCTCGGAATCGAGGTCGATCTCGGACTCGTATTCTTCATCGGACTCGGACTCGGAATCTTCGTTCCTTGCCATAAATGCAAGGTGACTCGAGTGCTTCGTTTGTTCCGTGTCAGATTCGTCGGAAGAGGTTTCGTCCCAAGTCGCTTGAAGTGCCTTCTTCTGCCTTGTCGATTTGGGTCGTTCTTCTTTCCGATTAGGGCATTCATTTTTGGAATGCCCCATTTTGTTGCATCCATAACAAATCATTTCTGATTTGTTTTGGATCTGGTTCGGTGGAATCTTTTTGGTATTTCTTCTAAACTTTTTCTTAGTCAACAATCTTCGGACCATGTTGACTAGTTCTTCTTCGTTTGTTGAATCAGAGTCTGACTCGCTTTCAGACTCGATCTTCGTTTTTGATTTTGTCTCTTTGTTTGAACCTGCATACAAAGCAACTCCTTTCTTGTAACGACCCAATTTTCTCTATTTCAAGTTCTAAAAGTCCATAAAAACATTTGGAAATATTTTTAAAATATTCTAGAGATTTTTAGGAATTTTTAGAGTATTTTTACGTAATTTTTGGAAGTCGTTTAGTAGGGTTACAAAAAGAAAGAAGTTTTTAAAAAAAATGTTGAAGGTGAGATTCGAATCCATGACCTCGGGTCGGACTGACCCAAGCAAAACCGGCCCAACCAGCTGAGCTACACGGTTTTGTTAACCTTATATGGTGAGAATTAAGTTTATAGAATAGTTAATGATTAGGGAATAAATTGGGAAAAAGTGCGCGGCTGAGGGATTGAAGCCGAGACCCCTTGCTTCTGTTAAAAACCGATTGACCAGCTATGTCGGCGAGTTTTTGTTAATTAAGGAAAGAACGGATTATATTTAAGGTATAGTTCGGTTTAAACCCTAGTATAAGAAAAGGAATTTAGGTTTCTTTTCGGAAAATCAAAAACTTCTCTCAAAAATCTCCTTCTCTTCTCACGCGGCGACGCCGTTCTTCTCTCGGGCGAAAACACGAAGGAGCTAGGGTTTTCACCCTCCGGCTGCCGGCGAAGGCTCTTTCTGGCCGATCTTCACCCGTATGTGACCACCTCGACCCGGGGAGCTCGGAAACAAAAAGGAGCCGCGGGATTTGAAGTCTCTCCGAATCTTTGAAGCGATTTCTTCGGTTGTAAGTTAAAGAGCAAAGGTGAGTTGCTTCTCACCTGCAGTAGGAGTAGTTCCGATTCGTTTGGTGTTTCCTTGTTTGTTCGAGTTTTACTATGAAGCATGTTTTGGGATTTTACTTACTGCCGTGTACTTCAAAGAAGGGAAGGAAAAATATAGAATGGGTTAAGTATGTGGTTTAGATCTCTTTAGTTTCAAACAGAGCAAGGATTCTGTGTTTTGAATTAGCTACCATGAATAACAAGGGAAGAAAGTAGTAATTCAGTTTTCTTGACTAAAATTCCTGTTTGTCACCTTGTTTGGCATGCTCGGTTTATACAGTGCCCTGCAAGTTCGGATTTTGTGCTAAGCAATGAACATAGAATGGATTAGATAATTTTTTTTTAGCATGTAGTTTGGTTCATTGTCAATGCTTGGTTTCAGTTCGGGTTGTTGCTAACAGTGAGCATGAGGTGGCTGGATTTTGAGCTTGTGTGCCATTTTTTTGAGGGTTACTGTTGTTATACAATTGATCAGGCTTAAGAATAGTTTCAATTGGATTTCCTTCTTCCTTGCTAACATTACTGCTATTGGTTTTTGAACAGGTTTTGATTGAAGCATGAGTAGATTTATCTTTAGTTTCATTTGTTATTTTAATAAGCAATGAACATAAGATAGTTTAATTAAATTTTGAGCATGTAGTTAGTTTTCTTTATTGCTGTTAGATTTAAGTTTGAATAGCCCTTATAGTTGGCATTTCAGATTTAGATTTCCTGATTTAGATTTCCTTGTTATGCTGCCATGAACCTCAATTTTAGGTTTTTCCTATGCTGTTTAGATTATTTCCTTGCTGTTTAGTTTTCGTTTGATGTTAGTAAAGCTTGAGAAATTTTCCATTTGCTAATAATTAAGCATGATCAGTTCCCTTTGCCATTAGATGTGCACGGTGATACTTTCTAGTCTCTTTTGCTATTAGTATATCTTGAGCATGCAATTATTAGTTTCTTTGCTATTACATAAGCATGAGTTTCTGTCTTTAAGAACTATAAGCAAGAAAGACTAAGGTCTAGATTTGATTTCAATTCCAGAAGGTTGAATAGCAAAAGCGCACATAAGGTGTTTGCTTAAATGCCAAGTAAGGGCAAGTATAAAGAAGTTATAGTTAAAAAGAAAGTATTTTACTTTTAATGGCATGTACCGGACACGAGGTCCAGGACACAAGGTCCATTGGGTGGGCTCCTAGATCACCCCTAGGCACAAGATCGCCTAGAATTACCTTAGTAGTTTCGGGATTAGCTACCTCGATTCTTATTAAGGATGCGCGCAAATTGGTACTATGCCTGGCCCAAAAGAAGTTTATTATTATTTTGAAGTATTAAAGTATAAGTTTTTGAAACAAATGAAACGAGCTTCAAATCTGTCTAGAATTAGAAAGTTAGTTTCTTGTTATTTGAAGCATGCAGTAGTAGTTTCAATTGTTTCCTTGCTACTAGATTATTCAGCATGTTTAGTAGTTTTACATGTTTAGTAGCTTTACATGTTTAGTAGCTTTACATGTTTAGTATGCTTCTTTTATTGGTTTATGAGCATGATAAACTATACATGTTTAGTATTTCAGTTAGTATGCTTCTTTTATTGGTTTATGAGCATAATTAGCTATACAATGATTAGCATTTCAGTTAGCATGATTTCCTTTGCTATTTATGA
Organism: Zingiber officinale; assembly: GCF_018446385.1. NCBI lineage: Eukaryota > Viridiplantae > Streptophyta > Magnoliopsida > Zingiberales > Zingiberaceae > Zingiber > Zingiber officinale. Next base: position 129,443,242 of record NC_055992.1, read on the forward strand.
GCATGAGTAATTTTATATGTTAGCATTCAGTTTTAGCATGTTTTTATTTATATACATGCATATTGAGTTTTTGTGAGTAGATAGCGCTCACTAAGCTTTATGCTTATAGACTGCACTTCCTCCTATTGCAGATAAAGGAAAGGAAAAGATTTAGCAAGGAAGGCGACAAGGTGGTGGTGATGAAGGTGTGTGATGGCTGGACTATGGGGAGATCAAGAGTTTGCTAAGGAATTGTTAAGACTTTTCTGTTTAGAGTTCTTTAGTTTTCTTTTAATGCTATTATGAGTCAAGATTGTAATTAAGTTTATTCCGCATTTGTAGTTGGGTTCTATTGATGGAGTGATATTGTTGTTTGCTATTATTAGGGTAGTTTCCTTCTTTTATTTGTGATATTATACTGCATGGTTGTGGAAATATATATTCCAGCCGCCTGTGGCTGAGTATAGTTTGTTTGTATTGATGATTTAGTCATCGGTACAGGGGAGACTTTGCCGAAATTTTTCGGTAGAGATTCCTCGTGGTTTTTAATTATACCGGTTAAGTAGAGTTAGTAGTTAAGTAACGGTCACTCTTAGAGAGTAGTAGTAGTAGTAGTAGTAGTAGTAAGAAGGGTGGTCATTACATTTCTCGACATGGCTCATGTTAGATTGCTCATGTAATTCCAACTCGCAAAATAATTCGTCTAACTTAAGAATTGAAAGATCTTTGGAAACTTTGTATGCATCTACAATTGATGCCCACAAAGTATTCCTTGGAAAGGCGTTCAGAGCGTACCTTATCGTGTCGCGATTTTCGAGTTCGTGTCCGATCAAGTGAAGACCGTTGAGGATGTTTTTCAGTCGGGCGTGTAGTTGCGAGGCCGTCTCTCCAGGAAACATTTTTATATTAAGTAAATTATTTAAAAGAAGATCTCGTTTGTTTACCTTTGAGTCGTCGGTTCCTTCGTGTAATTTGATTAGTGAGTCCCACAAATCTTTGGCGTTGTCGTAGGGACCAACTCGGTTCAATTCCTCCATTGTGAGTCCACACTGAATGGTGTTGATTGCCTTGTAATTTAGTTGTGCCTTTTTGACCATTTGTGGAGTCCATTCTTCCGGTTCTAGAGTTGTTCTGCCCTTCGTTGGAGGAGTATAACATTTCAAGATTGTGAACCAGAGCTCGATGTCGGACTTCAAGAAACACTCCATCCTATTCTTCCAGTAGCTAAAGTTTTCTCCTTTGAATAGTGGAGGTCGGACTGTGCTATAGCCTTCTTGATATGAATTCGACATCCTTGCAAAGCACAAAAAAAAATATTTCCAAGACTTTTGTCTTGGGATTAGTAGTGCTTGAAAAAATAGAGATAATGAGAAATATTAAAGAAATTTGAAGAACAGAAAATATTTTAAAGATGCTTAGAAAATCGGTTAAGAAATTTCAGAGCTAACCTCGCTCTGATACCAATTGATAGGATCGAGTAGCGCGATAGAGGGGGGGGGTGAATATCGCTTCTTTTTAAAAACTATTCTTTTCGTATTTAAATCAAAGTCGTGCACAACAGAAAGTAAATAGAGACACAAATGTTTTACTTCGTTCGGAGCCTAACTCGACTCTTACTCGAAGGCCCGAGGTCCTTGACCGCACCGATGGGCAATCACTATATTTCTTCTTTCCGAAATCCTTCGAAAAGAAGCAAATCGTACAAGTATGAGCAAGATAGTAACACCCTACTATCTTGCTTAAGCTAAATACAATGCAAGCAAAAAGTAAAGTTATACCGATAAGAAGATTGAAAGACAAAGCTTGTGGTCGACACTTCCGGGCAATGTGGCTTGCTGAATTAACGAAGACGTGTAGCTAAAATTGCTTGCAGAACAGAGTTTTGGTTTTTTTGAAAAATTGTTTTTGCTTCTGTCTTCGAGCCTGATTTTATAGGTGGACTGAGGTTCGGTCGACCGAACCAGCTCCGATCCCCCACAGCTGGAATCTGACGCTGGCTCGTAAATTCTGCATTAACTGTCCTTCAATGGTTCGGTCGACCGAACCCTTTTATCGGTCGACCGAACAAGCTTTTACCTTGTTCGTCGAAGCCTGCCAGAATCATGAATTAATGGGCAATTAATGTTGATTGGATCGGTCGACCGATCCCCAGGTTCGGTCGACCGATCAGCTTATTTCCTTTGCTTGCTGATCGGTGCTGGCGAGCTGGCTTTGCTGAGTCATCAAGTTCGGTCGACCGATCTTACTATTCGGTCGACCGATCAAGCTTTGATCGAACTTTGACTTTGATCTGTTCTGAATTGTTTGCTTTCTGTTATGCTCATGTTCGGTCGACTGAACCGCTGGTTTGGTCGACCGATCCAGTCTGTCCTGCAACACAGTGTTAGAACAAAAACTTCCTGCAACACAGATGTTAGCACACAGCATAATAATGAATAAAAGATAGCATAATGAGTAATATAAAAGACAGCAATAGAACTGTCTTGATCTCAACTTGGAAACCTTCCCGGTTTCTTCAGTTGGATCAGCGACCTAAGGTTGTTCCCTCCGGGAACCCGACCTCACTGTCGCTCCTCCAGTTTGCTTACCTCAACCTACCTGCCAAACTTTGATCCTCCAGATCTAGTTTGGACTTCTCACTCAGCCTTGATCGGCTCCCCAGGACTTTTCCTTTGATCTTCGGTCCTTCAGACCTCTCGATCACACTGCCAAGCTTCGTCTCCCCTCGACCTACTTGGACTTTCACCTGGGTTCCACAATCTGCTAAGATTTCTCCTGCCTAGCCTCCAACTAGGTCTTTCCCGGTTGAGTAAATATTCTCCACACTCAGTAAACTTGTTAGATCATAACAAGACTTAACTTGAACCTTTGACAACATCAAAACTCAGGTTTGATTCTGGTGCATCTTGCACCATTAGAAACTTCCTTTGTTTAGTAAAAATACCAAACGACCTCCAAAAATTACATAAAAATACTCTAAAAATTCCTAAAAATCTATAGAATATTTTAAAATCATTTCTAAATATTTTTTTTAGGACATTTAGAACTCAAAATAGGGAAAGTTGGGTCGTTACATGACATAATGATAAACACATACCCAATCTGAAATCGACACAAACTATATATATAATGATCAGTACACTCATCGGGGAACAACAACAGATCTGCTCGTAACACCTGAGTAATATAAACCACAGTATATACATGTATAATAAATGACATATATGTAGCATGACAAACATATGTAACAATCATATCTCAAATAAGTGCAACATATCACAATCACATGCAACTAGTATTTACTATGCATGTATGCAGATATATCTCCACAGATGCACCGCACATCATATGAAAATGTGCATGCATGCCACATGGTCACCCCGCCACCTTTCAAGACACCATGTGTGAGTGATGTAGATGGGATCTATCCCTCCTCTATGACGGGAGCGACATCGATATTTTTGATAGAGTGAGACCACGAAGTGCATGGCCATGCCCAAATGAGTCAATATAGGATATTGAGCTCATTTGATTGAGTGAGTCTACTTGGAGTTCAAGATTTAGATTGATTAGAGGATGACACGGTCTATGCCTCACATTGATCAATCTAGATGTCTAGGATAGAAGGACACTTGTCATATTTTGTGAGGAGTCACAATTAGTAGTCACAAGGTGATGTTGGATCTCAACATTCTTGTAACTTGGGTAGTAATGATGTGTTGCTAGATACCGCTCATTGCTTATTCTCCTAAATGGGTTTAGGGGCATTGCCAACGTTACAAGAACCTATAGGGTCACACACCAAGGGAAATTAGATGGAGATTAGGCTCATTAGATGAACCTAAATGATTACGTTCATATGATGAACCAAATTGGATTAAGAGTAATCCAAAGTAGGCTAATTGAGTTGGACTCAATTTGGTTCATGTGTTAAGTGAGTCTAATTTGGCCTTAGACTCATTTAATTAATTTAATTCAATGAATAGAGATTCATTAAATTAAAAATTGACTTGAACCAATGGTTAGATTAGATCAACCAAGGGAGAGAAGTGGTCAAGTTTGACTTGACTTAAGTAGGAAGATGAAGAGTCAAGTTTTGACTTGACTTTGACTTGACCAATGCCACATCATCAAGGCTTCTTCATTTGGTCAAGTTTGACTTGACCAAATGCCACCTCATGGAGGAGATCAAGAGACTTGACTCTTGATATTCCATGGGGGTTACATGCCTTGAAGTGGCCGGCCACTTTTAGGTGAAATGAAAATTGATTTTTCATTCAAGTGGTTGTAACTCCATCTTCTTCTTCCTCTTGAGTTTTTCTTCTTGCTCTCCCTCTCCTCCTTACTGATATCTAAGTTTGCTAGCACATCCTTAGAGATTTTTCTTCATCTCTTGCTTGTGTGGATACACATAGAGAAGTGTCTACTTTGGCACTTTCGAGATCCGACGAACCGAGGACAAGCGGGATTGCGAAGGGCTTCGCATCAAGGGTATATTCTTTATTCATGTAGATCTAGGAGTAGATCTAAGTTGCAAACTCGCACTCATAAATTTTGTTCTATACTCTTCGCACGAGATCCGTTGGCTAGGGTGATTCGGGGTTTTCGCGACGCGAAAAAGCGGTTTTCGCGGTCCGAAAAACCCAACAGTGGTATCAAAGCCACGTGCGAAGCGAGTACGAGTTTAGATTCATATTTTTATGAAAAATATAGATCTGTAAACTTTCTGTAAATTCATGTTTTTATAGTTTTAATGGGTATTTTTCTCATAAAAGCGAAGCACAAGTGTTTAGACACTTGTAGGCTTCGACTACCGAGAAGAATTTTCCGAAACGGCAATGTTTCACCCCAAAATTTTTTGGGACAGTGGGCTTAGGCGCTATTAGATCTCAAAGGAACCCTCGCGATGGTTAGATCGTGGGTAGGGGTGCTACCCCTGGCCCCGCAAGGGGATTCGTTCCGCGATTGCGCCCGAAAACGCTAAACGGGACCGTCGGGAAAAATTTACTGATAAAATTGTAAAAATTATGAAAATTACAGAAAATTATGAAAAATATATAATTTAGAATTATATATTAATTTTGTGTTAGTCATGACCCAAAAAGACCCAATAAGATTGGAATTGTGCTGTAATTCATATTACGTCCTGTGCGCCGTTATTTGTGATGTGTGTGCTGTATTTATTTTTTTTTTTTATTTTCACGACCTGCGCATCGTGCCGTTCTCTTAAATTCTGGTTGTAAATTAGATTTAGACTCGAATGTAACTCGAGTTTCAAAATTGTAATGTAAATTTTGAAGCGGTGGAAGGTCCACACGAGACGGAGTTACGAGGAGGGCACGAGCAACACGAGGTGGTCAACGGAAGGAGCTTGAGGAGCTGTTGACCTTAGGTTGACCATCCGATCTTCTCATTGGCTTAAGAAGATCGTAGTAGGGCCATGACTAAATCACAAATTAATTTAATTAATTGCTTTTGTGTGTATGTGATGCATGCTAGTTAATTAAGTAATTAATTAGTGCCTAACGATTAGATTAGATCTAAGTCGTGCACATGATGCACCCTTCGATTAGATTAGATCTATCGAGTATATGATACGCATCATCGTTTAGATTAGATCTAAATCACGTCAACTCGTAATGCCTACCATGCCGTAATACCTACCACTACCTCGATCGCATGTAGTTGTTGAATCTGCCAAAGCAAAGCAACACATACTATCTTGGTAGGGTACGGAGGGACAATCTTGGTCCCGCCTATCAACGCATGGGTGAGTACAACTCAATTAGATTGAGTATTCCTAGTTAACTCGGTTGGATCGAATATAACTATATGCATTCTTCCAACGGTTGGAAAGTTAGGTCAAAATCACATATATATTAATTCTCGGGCGTATTAGCCAAAGCTAACTCGAGTTTTAATATAAATGCGGATTTTGATTCTATAAACAAGAGTTGCATAGAGATGTAATTGGTAATCGTTACCTACCGATCATACTAAGTCTTGGGCGTATTAGCCAAAGCTAACTCAAGGGTTAGTATGATGTGGATCTTGTCTCACATGAAATATAGAATTCAGTGGGAGCATCATTTAGTTAAAGGCCTAATTAAATGATTAAGAATATGATATTACAAACACCTTCTCCCTGCGATATGTCCTCGAGAAGGACAAGCTCAATGGAGCAAACTTCCTGGACTGGTACAGGAACCTGAGAATAGTTCTCACCCAAGAACGTAAACTGTACGTTCTAGAGCAGCCCATTCCGGAGGCTCCTCCTGCCACTGCCCCGCGAGCTGACCGAGATGCTTTCAAGAAGCATCAAGATGATGCATTAGATGTGTCTTGTCTAATGCTCGCGACCATGAACTCTGAGCTTCAGAAGCAACACGAGTTAATGGGCGCTTACGATATGGTGAAACATCTTCGTCAACTGTATCAAGGTCAAGCGAGGCATGAGAGATTTGAGATCTCAAGGGCACTGTTTCAGTGCAAGATGTCAGACGGGGCTCGAGTAGGCCCATATGTACTCAAAATGATTGGGTACATAGAGAACCTACAAAGGTTGGGGTTCCCTCTTGACCAAGAGCTGGCTACTGACCTAATCTTGCAATCCTTGTCGGATAGCTACAGTCAATTCGTTCTAAACTACAATATGAACGAGATTGACAAGCCACTGCCCGAGCTGCTTAGCATGTTAAAAACTGCTGAGCTAAACCTTAAGAAGGCTAAGCCCAACACTGTTCTGATGGTTCAGAAACATAAGGGCAAGGGCAAGCCCAAAGGCAAGGGAAAGTCCCAAGCCAAGGGCAAAGGCAAGGCACTGAAGCCTAAAGGAGGGGTCGCCAAGGATGCTACCTGCTTCCACTGCGGTCACTGGAAGAGGAATTGCAAGGTATACTTGGAGGATCTTAAGAAGAAGCGAAGTGAGACTTCCACTTCAGGTATATATGTTATAGAAGTCAATCTATCTATTTCTACATCATGGGTATTAGATACTGAATGTGCTTCTCACATTTGTACTGATGTGCAGGCGTTGAGAAATAGCAGGGCATTGACAAAGGGCGAGGTGGACCTACGAGTAGGCAATGGAGCACGGGTTGCTGTTGTTGCTGTAGGGACTTACTTTCTATCTCTGCCCTCTGGGCTTGTACTAGAGTTAGTCCATTGTTGTTATGTGCCTGCATTAACTAGGAACATTATATCAGTTTCTTGTTTGGACAAGAAAGGTTTCTCGTTTACTATAAAGAACAAATGTTGTTCCGTCTATTTAAACGATATGTTCTATTGTAGTGCACCTCTGATAAACGGACTCTATATTCTAGACCTTGAGAGCCCTATCTATAACATAAATACCAAGAGGTTCAAGTCCAATGACATGAACCAAACCTACCTCTGGCACTGTCGCTTAGGTCATATAAATGACAAGTGCTTATCCTAGCTCCATAAGGATGGTTTGCTGGACTCATTTGATTTTGAATCATATGAGATATGCGAGTCATGCCTACGAGGCAAGATGACCAAGACTCCCTTTAGTGGGCACAGTGAGAGAGCGACTGATTTGTTAGGACTTATACATAGTGATGTATGTGGCCCTTTCAATGTCGCTGCTAGAGGTGGTTATAGGTACTTCATCACATTTACTGATGACTTCAGTAGATATGGTTATGTGTACTTGATGACACATAAGTCTGAATCCTTTGAAAAGTTCAAAGAATTCAAGAATGAAGTACAGAACCAGCTTGACAAGAGTATTAAGATACTTCGATCCGATCGAGGTGGAGAATACCTTAGCCATGAGTTCCGTGACTATCTAGCTGAGTGTGGGATTCTATCCCAACTCACTCCTCCTGGAACACCACAGTGGAATGGTGTATCCGAAAGGAGGAATCGTACCTTATTAGATATGGTACGATCTATGATGAGTCATACAGATCTTTCGACATACCTTTGGGGCTATGCTTTAGACACGACAGCTTTTATACTCAATCGAGTTCCATCCAAGGTCGTGATAAAGACACCATATAGGATATGGACTGGGAGAGATGCCCAGGTATCTTTCATGAGGATTTGGGGTTGTGAGGCTTACGTTCGATGTCAAGTCTCAGACAAATTAGGACCCAAATCCGACAAGTGCTTTTTCATTGGATATCCCAAGGAAACTAAGGGATATTACTTCTACATTCCCAGTCAGCACAAGGTAGTTGTGGCAAAGACTGGGGTCTTTCTAGAAAGAGACTTTGTTTCTAGAAAGACTAGTGGGAGCGCGTTCGATCTTGAAGAAGTTCAAGATGCAAACAATAGCACTGATGCCTTGATGGAAATTGAACTGGAACCACAAAGTGTTGTGGATGATGATGTTCCACAAAGAGTTGAGGAACAACAACTAGTTCAAGTAGACATACCTCTTCGCAGGTCTGATAGGGTACGTCGTCAGCCTGATAGATACTCATTTCTCTTGTCTGACCATGATGTCGTTATGCTCATAGAGGATGAGCCTACCACCTATCAGGAAGCTGTGATGAGACCAGATTCCGAGAAATAGCTAGAAGCCATGAGATCCGAAATGGAATCCATGTACACCAACCAAGTATGGACTTTGGTTGATCCACCTGAAGGGGTAAAACCCATTGGGTGTAAGTGGGTCTTTAAGAGAAAGACTGACATGGATGGACTTATCTATAAGGGTCGCTTGGTAGCTAAAGGTTTCAAGCAAATTTATGGTATTGACTATGATAAAACCTTTTCTCCAGTAGCGATGTTTAAGTCCATTCGGATCATGCTTGCTATTGCAGCCTACCATGACTATGAGATATGGCAGATGGATGTCAAAACCGCGTTTCTGAATGGAAACCTGCTCGAGGATGTGTACATGACACAACCTGAGGGTTTTGTAGATCCATATCATACTAGCAAAGTATGCAAGCTGCATAGGTCCATTTATGGACTAAAGCAAGCTTATCGGAGTTGGAATCTTCGATTCGATGATACAATCAAACAGTTTGGTTTCATCAAGAACGAAGATGAGCCTTATGTCTACAAGAAGGTTGTAGGGGATATCGTTGTCTTCCTCATATTGTATGTGGATGACATACTACTCATTGGGAAGGGCATCCCTATGCTTCAGTCTGTCAAGACCTGGCTAGGGAGTTGCTTCTTAATGAAGGACTTAGGTGAGGCATCCCGCATTCTAGGGATACAGATCTATAGAGATAGATCTAAGAAATTGCTTGGCCTAAGTCAGAGTACATACATTGACAAGGTACTCCTACGGTTTGCCATGCAGAACTCCAAAAAGGGATTTCTGCCGATGTCACATGGCGTGAGTCTTTCGAAGACTCAAGGTCCCTCTTCTAGAGAGGAGAGAGACCGCATGGATCAGATCCCTTATGCCTCAGCCATAAGATCGATCATGTACGCCATGCTATGTACTCGACCTGATGTCTCGTATGCTTTGAGCATGACGAGCAGATACCAGTCAGATCCAGGTGAAAGTTACTGGATAGCGGTCAAGAATATTCTTAAGTACTTAAGAAGGACTAAAGAATATTTCTTGATATATGGAGGCGATGATGAGCTAGCTGTAAAGGGTTATAGTGATGCTAGCTTCCAGACCGACAAGGATGACTATAGATCGCAGTCGGGGTTCGTATTTTGCATTAATGGTGGTGCTGTCAGCTGGAAGAGTTCGAAGCAGGATACAGTAGCTGATTCTACAACAGAAGCCGAGTATATTGCTGCATCAGAGGCAGCAAAGGAGGCAGTTTGGATCCGTAAGTTCATCATTTAACTTGGGGTGGTTCCTAGCATTACTGACCCCATTGAGCTCTATTGTGACAACAATGGAGCTATAGCACAGGCGAAGGAACCTCGCTCACACCAACGGACCAAACACATACTACGGCGCTTCCATCTCATTCGAGAGATCATCGAGAGAGGAGATGTGAAGATTTGCAGAGTACCTACAGAGGCTAACATCGTAGATCCTTGACCAAGGCTTTGGCACAGAGGAAGCATGATGGTCACACTAGGTGGTCACACTAGGTCATTGGGGCTTAGAGCCTACACTGATTGGCACTAGTGCTAGTGGGAGATTGTTAGCTAAAGCCCTAGAGCTAATCATTTGATGATTGTATTTTGGACTTGTTGTATCATATTCTATATAAATAAAGGAATTTGATTTTTGGTTATTATACTTACTTGTATTGGTGCCAAATAAACTAAGTATAATAACGTCCTTGAGTAGACGGTTCTCACCTATATCAATCGGTTAGTTGAACCGATAGTGAGATGATATAGGGAACACTACTCTTAATCATTCCTAGTCGAGTATTATCATTCAGGGACAATGTTAATGCAATAAGACTAGCATGTAGGTCAACTCGATGACTTGATCTCATAAGTCATGGATATAGAGATATCAAGTTGACACATGGGTATGCATTGGAGAATGTATACTGAATGACCCGCCATGAGAAAGTATCATGGATCGTTATATGAGTGTCATATACTATCTCATGTGGCTATTAGTATGACTACTAGTCCTTAGACCTGAAGTCACCATGAATCCCTACATAAGGAGTTATGTACTTTGGTTTCGTCAAACGTCACCCGTAACTGGGTGGACTATAAAGGCGATTACTGGGTATGTAACAAATTATGCAGAGGGATGTGAGTGATGTAGATGAGATCTATCCCTCCTATATGATGGGAGCGACATCGATATTCTTGATAGACTGAGACCACGAAGTGCATGGCCATGCCCAAATGAGTCAATATAGGATATTGAGCTCATTTGATTGAGTGAGTCTACTTGGAGTTCAAGATTTAGATTGATTAGAGGATGACACGGTCTATACCTCACATTGATCAATCTAGATGTTTAGGATAGAAGGACACTTGTCATATTTTGTGAGGAGTCACAATTAGTAGTCACAAGGTGATGTTGGATCTCAACATTCTTGTAACTTGGGTAATAATGATGTGTTGCTAGATACCGCTCATTACTTATGCTCCTAAATGGGTTTAGGGGCATTACCAACGTTACAAGAACCTATAGGATCACATGCTAAGGGCAATTAGATGGAGATTAGGTTCATTAGATGAACCTAAATGATTACGTTCATATGATGAACCAAATTGGATTAAGAGTAATCCAAAGTAGGCTAATTGAGTTGGACTCAATTTGATTCATGTGTTAAGTGAGTCTAATTTGGACTTATACTCATTTAATTAATTTAATTCAATGAATAGAGATTCATTAAATTAAAAATTGACTTGAACCAATGGTTAGATTAGATCAACCAAGGGAGAGAAGTGGTCAAGTTTGACTTGACTTAAGTTGGAAGATGAAGAGTCAAGTTTTGACTTGACTTTGACTTGACCAATGCCACATCATCAAGGCTTCTTCATTTGGTCAAGTTTGACTTGACCAAATGCCACCTCATGGAGGAGATCAAGAGACTTGACTCTTGATATTCCATGGGGGTTACATGCCTTGAAGTGGCCGACCACTTTTAGGTGAAATGAAAATTGATTTTTCATTCAAGTGGTTGTAACTCCATCTTCTTCTTCCTCTTGAGTTTTTTTCTTGCTCTCCCTCTCCTCCTTACTGATCTCTAAGGTTACTAGCACATCCTTAGAGATTTTTCTCCATCTCTTGCTTGTGTGGATACACATAGAGAAGTGTCTATTTTGACACTTTCGAGATCCGGCGAACCGAGGACAAGCGGGATTGCGAAGGGCTTCGCATCAAGGGTATATTCTTTCTTCATGTAGATCTAGGAGTAGATCTAAGTTGTAAACTTGTACTCGTAAATTTTGTTCTATACTCTTCGCACGAGATCCGTTGGCTAGGGTGATTCGGGGTTTCCGCGACGTGAAAAAGCGGTTTTCGCGGCCCGAAAAACCCAACACCATGACCCCTGAATGACTGAGAGGCTTGAGTCCGTGACAACTGTACTACCCTCTAGTCCACTATAGAGCGGCCAAGGTGGACAGTTCGCTAGTAGTTATCTAACTATAAAGCATCAGGGTCCCTGACTGCTCATAACGGCAGATATCACTCCAAAGCTGAGTGGTTGGGTGGCACGACAGGACAAGCGGCAACTGCTCCAGCTACCACTACCCATGAGTGACCGAGTGTGCAGTGCTAAACCAAAATGACTGACAACTCTCTCAACCATAAAGAGAGACTTAGTTGTCATCATATAGTGCAATGATGGGCATGATGTATAATCATGATACTGCCACAATCATCATCAATGTAACCTTCCAATCCACATAAGTACCTCCTATACAAATGCTTCGTCTAACACCTAAAACTATAGGTATGGGTAGATCCCACTAGTGACAACTATACAACAAGAAGTACATCAGACACATATACAACATACTCATAAGCACCCTACGATGTAGGTATAATCAATATCACTCACATCAGACACGTATACAACATACTCGTATGCACCCTATGATGTATGTAATGACCACCCTTCTTACTACTACTGCACTCCAAGGATGACCGTTACTTAACTACTAACTCTACTTAACCGGTGTGATCGAAACCACGAGGAATCCCTACCGAAAAATTTCGACATAGTCTCTCCTGTACCAGTGACCTTAAACTGAGATACAAACACTATATACATCAGCCACAGGCGGCTGGAACATATATCAAAAAACTCACGCAGAAATTTTAAAACAACTAGTGTAGTAAGCTGTACTACATGTTTCTAGAAAATTTAAAATTCCAGCAGAGTATCTGTTGTTCAACGGACTAAAATCCAATACATACATCACATGCATTTATAACATAACTATACTAATAGAAACATATCAAAACTATAACTCAAGAAAGCATCAAAGTACTAACTTGCTAACAATTACATTATAGCATGCAATCTAGAACCAAAGACAATCTCAAGGACCTAAAATAAATGATACAGTCTCAAATGTTTTCACCAAACTCAAAATAACTTAATAATGTTCCCAGATCTCTCTCATAGTCCAGACATCACACGCCCCTCACGCATCTCCTTGTCGCCTTCCTTCGTAAACTTTAGCTTTTCCTTTATCTACAGTAGGAGGAAAAATAAATCTATAAGCAAAACGCTTAGTAAGTACTAAACTATCTCACAAAAACTCGAAGTGCATAAGATGCAAAGGATGCTCAAACTGAAATGCTAAAAATAAAAACTAAACATGCTCATGTATAGCAAAGCACTAAAATAATCTGCATATTCATGATATAAGAATAAATCTGCATACTCATGATATAAGAATAGATCTGCATACTCATGATATAAAAATAAATCTGCATGCTAGAAATAAAGCTAATCATGCTCAATAAACTCATAAGGAAAGCAAATGAAAACTAATACGGTATGCTTAGAATTAAAAGAGCTAATTTTGGCTAGTTCTAAACATATGTGATACTTGTTTCATTTACTTATAGCCTTATACTTTAAATTAATATTTAACTTTATTCTTTTCTTTCTTGGGCCCAGGCTTAGTACCATCTTATGCGCGCTCTCTAATAGTGACTGAGGTAGCTAGCCTCCAGTCCTATGAGGATAAAGACCTTGGTCCTACCAGGGGCAAGACCTTGGAATTGGTCACCTAGATTTGTTTAACGACAACCTTGGAAGTCGGGTACTAGCCTCTTACTTTAATTTACTTGTTATCTTTTCTAACTAGACCTTGGTCTTTTTCTTACTTGTAGTTACCCATAATCCTCAAAAGGTTTAATAGGGAAGATAATTATTCCAATAAAATACATGGCTATTCATCTTATTAAAATAGCAAAAACAACTAACTATATGCTTCAGATTAAAGAGCTATTAAAAGCTAACTAGCGCATATATGTATATGTATCAAAACAAGAAACTAGAAACTAAATTATAATTCAATACTGCTCATGCTATTCAAATACTGCAAGTGTATCTAACAAGTAGAGAATTGTAACTAACTGAGCATGCTATAAAAATAAAGCAAGCAAATTAAACTACAAGATAAGCTTAATAGCTGTTCATGTTTAAGAAATTCAAGAAACTAACACTACATACTTTAAATGAAGGTTGTTCTGCCCTTTCTGAGTAGCAAGGAAAATGCTAAACCCATTCTAACTAAATAAAAGGAAAACAAGTCTGAACTCTCTAAGCATGCTATAAAATAGAGCAAAGCTATGAAATTCTAAAACTGAATTGCATGTTGAAATGCAAAGGAAACTAAACACTGGAATGCTAGATAAGGTAGCAAAATAAGCTAACTCCGAATCCTTATAACAAGGCTATAATCTGCTGAAGTTTACAACTATGCAAAGCTTGATACGGTAGCAAAGGAAGTCAACTATTCTGTTAAGAAATGCATTGGCAGATTTCTGTTAAGCACATGCTATTAAAAGGGGTGATTGCTATGACAATTTAAATCCCTTCTCCTCTTCTTAATCAACTCACGGTAGCATAAAGGAAATGACCCAAGCCAATATATATGTCTAGAAATTACAGAATCAATTGAAGATAAAGCATCATCAATCAAGGCTAAATCCATTAATCCCTTTCTCCTTCCTGAAGGCCACGGCAGAAACTTTGAACTCATCCTTAGGTCACGACATATTCAAAAACAAGGAGAAACAAAAACTTGATCCCTAGCAAGCTTAGATTCGGCGCAAACACTATCCTACATGCTCAATTAAACTAAACCAGTTCTTGGTCCCTCTTTGAAACCCACGGCAGAACACCCAAAGCCAAAATCTTTATAGCATGTTTCAGATTCAAGAAGAAAAACAAGTTCGAAACTACTCCTACCACAGGTGAGTAGTACTTACCATGCTTTCTTGAACTTACAACCGAGAAGAGAACTTCTAGGGTTCGGATAACTCGAGTTTTCCGGCCACTTCTTGCGCCTACATGTTCTCCTTGCCGAGAGGATTGTGAAGATGAAGAAATCTCTCGAAAAACCCCCTCCACCACATTCCACCTGGTCTCTGGTGTTCTTCTTTAACTCTCTTGCATGTCAGGCAGGTACTGACATACTTAGCAACGTCTCTTTTGAGTCCAGACCACCAGAACCTTTGTTTCAAGTCTTGGTACATTTTGGTGGAACCAGGATGCACGGAGCAAGGAGTATTATGGGCTTCTTCTAAAATCTTCTTTCTCAACTCTTCGTCATTGGGGACACAAAGGTGGTTCCCCTGGTAGAGGATTCCACTATCTGATACTCGAAACTCTGAATTTCCTTTTTTTTGTATCCCTTGCTTGATCTTTTGGATATCTGGATCTTCAACTTGCTTTCTCTGTATATCCTCATGCAAGGTAGACTCTAAGGTCAATGCAGAGAGTTACCCATGAATAATTTCCATTCTAAAGTCTGACAACTCCTTTTGCAGTGGCAGGGCTAATGATGACAAAGACATCAGGGATGCACTGGATTTTCTGCTTAGTGCATCTGCCAATTTGTTAGCTTTACCTGGGTGGTAGAGGATTTCACAGTCATAGTCTTTGACCAACTCTAGCAACCTACGATGTCTCACGTTTAAATCTTTCTGAGTGAAGAAATACTTTAAGCTCTGATGATCTATGAAGATTTTGCACTGAACTTCATACAAGTAGTGTCGCCAGAGTTTTCAGTGCAAAGACCACAGCTGTCAGCTCAAGATCATGAGTGGGGTAGTTCTTCTCATAATCTTTGAGTTGTCTGGAAGCATAAGCTATCACTTTTCCTTCTTGCATGAATACAACTCCTAAGCCCATCTTGGAGGCATCACTGTAGATGTCAAAAACTCTTGTCACTTTCTGGAACTGTCAGAATGGGAGCACTGATCAGTCTCTTCTTTAACTCTTGGAAACTCTGCTCACATTTGTCTGACCATTCAAACTTCTTGTTCTTCTTGGTTAAGGCCGTTAGTGGAGAAGCTATCCTGGAAAAGTCCTCCACAAATTTTCTGTAGTACCCAGCTAAACCAAGGAAGCTTCTGATCTCCCTGGCGTTCTTGGGTCTATTCTAGTTGTTGACCGCTTCTATTTTGGCTGGATCTACTTGGATACCTTCTTTAGAAATAATGTGACCTAGAAACGCCACATGATTTAACCAGAACTCACACTTTGAGAATTTAGCATACAGGTGCTTTTGCTGAAGGGTCTGCAATACTATCCTCAAGTGCGTGTCATGCTCCTCTGGGGTTCTTGAATAGACTAGAATGTCGTCAATGAATACGATGACAAATTTGTCAAGGTATTCTCTGAACACTCTATTCGTCAGGTCCATGAAGACTGCAGGTGCTTTAGTAACACCAAAAGGCATGACTACAAACTCATAGTGTCCGTATCTGGTCCTGAAAGCTGTTCTGAGTATATCACTTACCTTCACTTTCAACTGATGGTACCCAGAGCGCAAGTCTATCTTGGAGAACACTGTTGCCCCTCTCAACTGATCAAATAAGTCATCGATCCTGGGAAGGGGGTACTTTTTCTTGATTGTCACTTGATTCAGAGCTCTATAATCTATGTACATTCGCATTGATCCATCTTTCTTCTTAACAAACAACACAGGAGCTCCCCATGGTGAATGATTAGGGCGGATGAAGCCTTTGTCAAGCAGCTTCTGAAGTTGTTCTTGCAACTCTTTCAGCTCCGCTAGAGACATGCGGTATGGAGCTTTTGAAATTGGACCGGTATCAGGAACCAATTCAATTTCAAACTCCACTTCTCTGTTGGAAAGTAGTCCAGGTAGCCCTTCTGGAAATACCTTTGGATACTCGCAGACTACCCAAACATCTTCCTGCTTGGGTCCTTCTTGTTATCTTTGTCCTTCCAGTTCTGATTACTTGACTGGGGTCTCTGTTTCCCCACTGTCTTGTCTTCGATCTTGACTGACTTGTGTTGTGTTTGTTGTGCCTTGATGCTGTTCAGATGGTGCTCACTAATATCCTGCTGACCAGCTCTTCACCAATCTGTGGTCGGTGAGTTTCACTACTCACATTAAGTGTTATTTCTGGTCTCAGCATTCGGAACATCAGTCTGACTCGTTCTTTCACTGTACTTACTAACTCTAGGCAAAGGCGAGCTAGCCTGTTGAATCTTTTGACCGCTTCTTCTACTGGTAGGTCACCTTGTTTGAATTCTATAAGCTCTTCATAATGTTTATTGGTGATCCGTTGACGGAAGAATTTTTCATAAAACTTTATCTCGAAGTCCACCCAGCTCATCTGGTTGACTACTCTCTTACTCTTAACTCGCTCCCACCACATACAAGTATCTCCAGATAAGCAAAAAGAGGCACACTTAACCTTCTTGACTTCGGGCCAGTCATGAAGCTCCATTGTGCTCTCAAGTGTCTTAAACCAAGCCTGGGCATCCCAGGGCTCAGTCGTGCCTGAGAAGCTTTCTGGTTCCAGCTTCAGCCACTAGATGAGGTATTCTTCTTACCTTCTAGGTGTTGTGGTGACTTCCAGGGCAACTGATGGGACTTCAGTCACCACTGGGGTCTCCACATTAATGGTTGGGAGAGTGGGAGGAGCTGGCTTCTGATTGGCCATCAGATTGGCAATCACTTGTTGCTGCTCTACTACTTATCTCTGGAGTTGGGCAACAACTTCAGAGAGATTGAGCTCAGTTGATCTAAGCTCTTCGTTCTCCTGATCTTGGTTCTCAGTACGAACGGTACGGGGATGTTCTATTCTTGCCATCTAATTATGCAAAAAAGAAGACTTGATATTTTCTCTACCCTTTCTAAACATACATATATATGAATAAAGAAACAACAAAAACTCTTATCTGACTTAAGCACTTATAAACAATTACTCTATACTGCAAATAATAATAAAGGAAAGCAATAAAGAAAGAACTTAAATACTTTCTTACTTGAAGACGACAAGGATGATGCAGATGTGTGTGATGCTGGAGAATGGGAACTGCTCTGATACTAACTGTAACGACCACCCTTCTTACTACTACTACACTCCAAGGATGACCGTTACTTAACTACTAACTCTACTTAACCGGTGTGATCGAAACCACGAGGAATCCCTACCGAAAAATTTCGACAGAGTCTCTCCTGTACCGGTGACCTTAAACTGAGATACAAACACTATATACATCAGCCACAGGCGGCTGGAACATATATCAAACAACTCACGCAGAAATTTTAAAACAACTAGTGTAGTAAGCTGTACTACATGTTTCTAGAAAACTTAAAATTCCGGCAGAGTATCTGCTGTTCAGCGGACTAAAATCTAATACATACATCACATGCATTTATAACATAACTATACTAACAGAAACATATCAAAACTATAACTCAAGAAAGCATCAAAGTACTAACTTGCTAACAATTACATTATAGCATGCAATCTAGAACCAAAGGCAATCTCAAGGACCTAAAATAAATGATACAGTCTCAAATGTTTTCACCAAACTCAAAATAACTTAATAATGTTCCCAGATCTCTCCCATAGTCCAGACATCACACGCCCCTCACGCATCTCCTTGTCACCTTCCTTCGTAAACTTTAGCTTTTCCTTTATCTACAGTAGGAGGAAAAATAAATCTATAAACGAAACACTTAGTAAGTACTAAACTATCTCACAAAAACTCGAAGTGCATAAGATGCAAAGGATGCTCAAACTGAAATGCTAAAAAGAAAAGCTAAACATGCTCATCTATAGCAAAGCACTAAAATAATCTGCATACTCATGATATAAGAATAAATCTACATACTCATGATATAAGAATAAATCTGCATGCTAGAAATAAAGCTAATCATGCTCAATAAACTCATAAGGAAAGCAAATGAAAACTAATACGGTATGCTTAGAATTAAAAGAGCTAATTTTGGCTAGTTCTAAACATAGGTGATACTTGTTTCATTTACTTATAGCCTTATACTTTAAATTAATATTTAACTTTCTTCTTTTCTTTCTTGGGCTCAGGCTTAGTACCATCTTATGCGCGCTCTCTAATAGTGACTGAGGTAGCGAGCCTCCAATCCAATGAGGATAAAGACCTTGGTCTTACCAGGGGCAAGACCTTGGAATTGGTCACCTAGATTTGTTTAACGACAACCTTGGAAGTCGGGTACTAGCCTCTTACTTTAATTTACTTCTTATCTTTTCTAACTAGACCTTGGTCTTTTTCTTACTTGTAGTTACCCATAATCCTCAAAAGGTTTAATAGGGCACATAATTATTCCACTAAAATATATGGCTATTCATCTTATTAAAATAGCAAAAACAACTAACTATATGCTTCAGATTAAAGAGCTATTAAAAGCTAACTAGCACATATATGTATATGTATCAAAACAATAAACTAGAAACTAAATTATAATTCAATATTGCTCATGCTATTCAAATACTGCAAGTGTATCTAACAAGTAGAGAATTGCAACTAACTGAGCATGCTATAAAAATAAAGAAAGCAAATCAAACTACAAGATAAGCTTAATAGCTGTTCATGTTCAAGAAATTCAAGAAACTAACACTACATACTTTAAATGAAGGTTGTTCTTGCCTTTCTGAGTAGCAAGGAAAATGCTAAACCCATTCTAACTAAATAAAAGGAAAACAAGTCTGAACTCTCTAAGCATGCTATAAAATAGAGCAAAGCTATGAAATTCTAAAACTGAATTGCATGTTGAAATGCAAAGGAATGGAATGCTAGATAAGGTAGCAAAATAAGCTAACTCTGAATCCTTATAACAAGGCTATAATCTGCTGAAGTTTACAACTATACAAAGCTTGATACGGTAGCAAAGGAAGTCAACTATTCTGTTAAGAAATGCATTGGCAGATTTCTGTTAAGCACATGCTATTAAAAGGGGTGATTGCTATGACAATTTAAATCCCTTCTCCTCTTCTTAATCAACTCAAGGCAGCATAAAGGAAATGACCCAAGCCAATATATCTGTCCAGAAATTACAGAATCAATAGAAGCTAAAGCATCATCAATCAAGGCTAAATCCATTAAGCCCTTTCTCCTTCCTGAAGGCCATGGCAGAAACTTTGAACTCATCCCTAGGTCACGACAGATTCAAAAACAAGGAGAAACAAAAACTTGATCCCTAGCAAGCTTAGATTCGGCGCAAACACTATCCTACATGCTCAATTAAACTAAACTAGTTCTTGGTCCCTCTTTGAAACCCACGGCAGAACACCCAAAGCCAAAATCTTTATAGCATGTTTCAGATTCAAGAAGAAAAATAAGTTCAAAACTACTCCTACCACAGGTGAGTAGTACTTACCATGCTTTCTTGAACTTACAACCGAGAAGAGAACTTCTAGGGTTCGGATAACTCGAGTTTTCCGGCCACTTCTTGCGCCTACGTGTTCTCCTTGCCGAGAGGATTGTGAAGATGAAGAAATCTCTCGAAAAACCCCCTCCACCGACCGATGGAGTGAAGCCCTAGCCTCCGCCGTGTTTCCGCCCGAGCAGAGAACGGCGACACGCTGCGACAGAGAAGGGAGAAACGGAATTAGGTTTCGGGAGAAATAAAAAACTAAACCTTTTCTTATAACTAGGGTTTTTAATAATTACTATACCTTAAATATTATTCACCCTTTCCTTAATTAACAAAACCCACTGGCACAGTTGGTTGGCTGCATTCTGCTTAAAGCGCAGCTCGCGGGTTCGAGTCTCGGCTGCAACCATTTTTTCTTTCTATTTATTCCCTATTCATTAACTACTACTTAAATAGAATATTTCTCCTTCTTTAATAAGAAACGCCCGCTGGAACAGTTGGCTGGCTGGATTCGGTTTAGGTGCGAGGTCCACGGTTCTAATTTCGGCTTTGACAATTTTTTTATCAAAACTTCTTTCGTTTAGTAAAAATACCAAACGACCTCCAAAAATTACATAAAAATACTCTAAAAATTTCTAGAAATCTCTAGAATATTTTAAAAGCATTTCCAAATATTTTTAAGGACATTTAGAACTTGAAATAGGAAAAATTGGGTCGTTACAATGTAGGTATAATTAATATGACTCACATCAGACACGTGTACATACACAGAATAGATACAATCAACATAACTCCTCCAACAGTACACAACATGTAATGCACAGTCAACATGATGACACACATACCAACTTGCTTACAATCCACATCAGATGCATAATCAACATAGTAACTCAATCAACTAGACAATCCCTACAATACATACTCTACATGTGTATACACAACAGAGTATAGATGTCAAGAGTTGAGACTTTAAATGAAATAACTAGATCATCTCTAAGATCAAGCATAAGTATCAAGCAGGAAAGCAGCAAACGAATATGATTTAAGGTAAAGCAACCTAATCCATCAGATAATAACCATACACTAAGTTCAAAGAACTAAAGAGAACAAGGAAGAAATACCCGCCTTTATTTGTTGATTGTGTTAAACAATCCCACGTCGAGACGCTCATCTCAAATCCACATCCTGCAAATCTCATGATATATAGTTTAGCTAATCACATAAACAACAATTAGCTAAATTCAAAACTCAATCCTAATTCAATTCTGTAACCATGTTTAATTCCGCCTAATGATCCAAATATAGTTAGATGATAAGTTCATCCTTAATCCACCGATAAAGTTCCTCAATTCTCACCAATCCAATCAACCACTAATCAAATCTTATCATAAATCCTTCTAACTCCACTAATCAATAATTATCCAATCAACTACAAATTATAAAATCTCCAACATAATCCGATACAAAATCATATCCACCAAATCCATCATAAAAATGTAACCAAAATTCCATACATAACTTACCTTGAATCAAAGTCCCCAATCCAAATCTAAAACCTTCATATTTCACATGCCCAATGAATTTACAATCCAAGCACCCTTAAACAGAACAATCTAACATAAGAACCAAAGAGGGCAACCTTGAAAAGAAACTAAACCAATAAAGGAGCAATGATCGGATGCATATACCTCATCAATGATCTGATGGAGCCACTCCTTGTCAACCAGAGAACCAATCAAGGTAAAAGAGACAATGTCAACCTCAATGCCAAAACAAAGGTAGGTGGTCAACGGGTATGTTGGAGCTCGTTCCTGGCAAGAGCACACAAAAGGGACTAGTCATAGTGAGGAAGAAAATCCACTCAAGAGCATCTACTCACCGTTAGGGCAGATGATGATAGGCGGAGGTGGGGAGAAAGAAGGGGTGATGCCGCAACCCTCGTGACTCACATGAAGAAATGGATCGGCGATAGCAGCCCCTACACAACCGGCGGTGAGTTGGCCGCGATAGATCTGAGATGCCACCGAGCATAGATCTAGTAAAATCAATGACGATGAGGAGTCGAGCAAGAAGAGGTCAGCAGATTTGTGCCGGCGATGAGATGTGTTGCGGCGTCTCATGGCAGAGAGGGAACGAAGTCGCCACTCTTCCTCGTGTCAGCTCCTCCCTTTCGGCATTGGCGAAGTGACCGGAATAAGTGACATAGCAACTCAGTGTCCGCTGGGCAGCGCGACATTGGGTGGCGTCGGCAATGTTGGGTAGAGGCGATGCAGTGAGAGGGGAGAGGGCAAGGGATCGGGCGGAGAAAGGGGGAAAATGAGGGATATTACCTAGGTATTTAATATTTATACTTAGGTTTCAGTAATCAACCTCTAAGTTAATTCCTCAATCAACTCCCACTTAAATGGTATTTCTAAACAGACTTTCTCCTAGCCCAATTCCTGTATCCCCTTAACATATGTCATACAGTCTCCGTTTACATCCCGAAAAATTTCTAAAAATTCTCAGAAAATTCTGTAAGGTTATTTCTCCAATAATACTTATTATTAAATTTATCGTATATCACATTATCCCCCACTAAAAAAAATTTGATCCCCAAATTTACTGGTCAACCCAGGGATCCTCATCCAAGGTAACAACATACTGATACACCACTCTATCCAAGTATAATGAATAAATTTTATTATCTCACTCTGCTTCCCCTACTCCCCCACTACTATCTAGCAAACTATGGGTAAATCTACTAGTCATAAATGGTCCTCACAACTACTTCCAAAAATTATAACACACACCATCAATAGATCCTCCAAAATCTATATAGTATGCTCAGACTGTCCATCTGTCTGAGGGTGGAAAGTTGTACTAAAGCGAGACTCCCTACCCATGGTCTGCTATAAAATCTGTAGTACCGTGATGTGAATCACTAATCTCCATCCGATACAATACTTAGAGATATACCATTAGGTCTAGTAATCTCTCTACAATATAACTCTGCTAATGAATATAACAAATCCATCCTACAGATCGACAGAAAGGGAGTAATTTAGTCAACCAATCAACGACTACCCAAATCACATCTTATCCTCACCGTGTCCTGGGTAATCCCACAACTACATCCATTATAACATGCTCACATTTCCATTCCAATATCTGAATCTACTAATACAATCAGGCTAGTCTATGATGTTTAGCCTTCTCTTACTGACATATTAGACATCAAGCTACAAAATCTACGATGTCTTTCTTCATGTTGTTCCACCAATAGGAACGCTTCAAGTCTCTATACATCGGGTGCCCCCTGTGTTAGAGTATATACTAAAATCCTAGCTTTTTGTAAACATTTATTTTGAAATAAAGAATCACATTGGTCAAATGTCTACATTTATGCTAAATGTAGTTGTTCAGTAAATTTATATTGTAGATAACATGGTGTGTGGTGTCACACACAGAAGATAATGTTATCAGTTCTTTATAAATTATAAACAGTTGCTCACGACTAAGATGGAAAGGAGCAAATCATTGAAATAGTCGTAGTGTAATTTGATATCAGTTTATCTTGACTATAAAATTACACTAGTACACTCAGAGTATATTGAGCTGGAACATTTAAGGTAAGTTCTTTTTATACTAACTGAATAAAAGAACAAGACCTTTGTTATTGTGAAAGTGTGTGCTCTTAATCCTGATATAATAACAAACACATATATCTAGTATTTATTTCTTTGACTTATCAATAGGTGAGATTTGTTGGATCGAGATCGCGCTAGAGGGGGGGGTGAATAGCGCTCGCGGAAATTTTGTTCGTATTGGAATCGTAAAACTATCGGAGTTAAAACAAGCAGCGGAATAAAGAACGAACACACACAGAGAGACACGAGAGATTTTACTTCGTACGGAGCCTAAGGCGACTCCTACTCGAAGGCCCGCGATCCTTGATCGCTTTCCGTGGGCAACAACTATAAGCTCATTAAAAGATTACAATTATGAGTACAAATAAAAGCTATAAGTATTATACCGACAACAAGAAATGCTAAATCTGAAGCTTCGGGTCGTCGGGCACTTGTAGCAGCACTTTGGAGCGTCTTTTGGAGCAGCACGTTGATGAAAGATCACTTGGTATTCATTGGTTTGAGCTGCTGGTCGAACCCCCTTTATAAATAGTGTTCAAGGCGCCTTAAACAAGCTCCAAGGCGCCTTAAACGAGAGTTTTATCTCGATCTGCTCGCTGTGATAACCCTTTGACTGCCGCGACCTGAAGGCGCCTTCAACCTCTTCAAGGTGCCTACAATCAGTCTAAGGCGCCTTAAGCCTGCTCCTTGCGCCAGCTCAGGATTTTGAACCCGAGGCGCCTCCAAGCCCCATGGAGGCGCCTCGGACACTGTTCATCCGAGTTAAATCTTCGTTATTTTGTACCTGCAAGACATGTTAGTCCCAAACAACATCCTGCAACACAAAGTTAGCACAAAATAATAGTATGGATAATAAAGAATGTTTAAGACAGTCTCCGGACTGTCCAACCGGAAACCCTAGGTCGACCCGACGCCTACTGTTCCCTCTACGGGGAACGCGTCCTCACCTACTCCACTCAGGAGATTTACCTGTTGCCAGTGCGATCCTCCAGATCGACTAGACTTTTGCTCAGCACTTGATACTCCCGGACTTTCTGCTGGACATCCGCTTCCCGGCTAGTCCAGTCTTTCACCTGGTTCGCGACACCAGGACTTTCCACCTAGGGTTACCACCCCCTAGGACTTTTTGCCTGAAGTTATCGACCTGCCAAGACTTTCCGCATAGGGTTACCACCCCCTATGACCTAGGGTTACCACCCCCTAGGGTTTATACCTTTGCCTAACCGCAGCTAGGACTTTCCTGAAATCCTCAAGTAGACTTGTTAGAATACAAAATACCTTAACTTTGAATTCTTTGCCATTATCAAAACATGAGTTCGATCGTCGGATGCTTCCCGCACCAATAATCTCCCCCTTTTTGATTATGGCAACTCAAATTCAAAGTTAAGTAACCAAACGAATAGATAACCATTTAACACAGGCAAATTTGCTAATTATAGGTGAACACATTAACCAAAGCAAATTTGCTAAACTATATGCTCCCCCTTAACTGATGCTCCCCTTTTATTTAAATTTAAATTTTGCTACTGTCCCCCTTTGCCATATATCAAAAATAATAGACTTTTGAATAACTTAGATACTTAACATTCATTTCTTATTTATACTTAAGTGAAAAGATGTATCTTTTTGAGGGATTTTAAAGGCTAGGAGAAAAGTAATCTTTGAGGGTAATAAAAAGAACTCTGCAGGTATTTACAATGTTAGATTTCAAAGTTAGCTAGGTTCAGCAAGGATTTGATCATTGAGATTGTAACTTAGCTTAGATCTTTAGAAGTATTGAATTTGAAAACTTAGGTTAATAGTAAACTTAAGTTTGAACAATATTTAAAGTTGGTTTAGGTTATTTATTAAAATTCAGTTGGTCCTTAAGTCTAAGCATGAGTTATATTCAATATATTAACTTACTAGGTATCAGAGCCCTAAAGATTAAAACATGCTTAAGCAGAAAACTGTCCTTTTACCAACTGTCTAACCTTTAGCTACTTGCTGACTGCCTATAGGGCAACAGTTTTCACATGGTTAGTCAAGTCAAGTTGATTTGGTCCAGTTAGATTTGACTAGAGCTGGAAGACTCAACTTGATTAATGTATATTGCGTATTTAACGCCCAGACTCATATCGATGTACAAATATAAGCATTCTTGAGTCCAGGCTGTACCCTATGCATCTCACGTCGTTCTATGTCTTTCAAACACAATCAAGGTAAACCTAGGTGTTTGTGAGATGCTCTGGCTTAATTCTAGGGGAACATGATTTCTAGGGGAAAACTTAGGCTAATTCCAGAATTTTGAAAAATCTAGGAAATTGGGAATTTTGAAAATTATTTTTCCTAAAAAAAAACAACAAAATGAGATACCTACTCTACCCAACACATTCCTATTTGCCTTCTAAGTGCACTGAACTCAAGTTCAGGTAAGGATTTTATAAAGATGTCAGCTAGGTTTGATTTGGACTCAACATGGTTGAGTGCAATTTCACCTTTAGCTACATGATCTCTTACAAAGTGGTGTTTTACCTCTATGTGTTTAGTCCTGGAGTGGTGAATAGGATTCTTGGTGAGATTAATTGAGCTGATATTATCAATAAAGATTTGTGTATTTTTAAATTCTAGTTGATAGTCTTTTAACGTATGCATCATCCACAACAGTTGAGATGCACATTCTCCTAGAGCTATGTATTCAGCTTCTGTGGTGGATAGAGCAACACAATGTTGCTTTCTGCTAGACCAACTTACTAGGCACTGACCTAGAATCTGGCAGCTACCACTTGTACTTTTTCTATCTAACTTGCACCCGGCATAGTCTGAATCAGAATAGCCATAAAGGTCAAAGGTGCAAGTTCTTGGATACCAAAGTCCTACATTTAGAGTTCCTTTAATATACCTAAGTATTCTTTTAATGTATGATAGGTGTGACTCTTTTACACAGGATTGGTATCTTGCGCACATACCTACTGTAAACAATATGTCGGGTCGACTTGCAGTTAGGTAAAGTAGGTTACCTATGACACTCCTATAGTATTTTGGGTCAACTGGTTTTCCTTCAGGGTCAGAGTCAATGTTAATGTTGGTTGCCATTGGTGTATTTATGATTTTTGAATTTTCCATGCAGAATTTTTTAATTAACTCCTTAGCATATTTAGTTTGATAAACATAGATTCCATCTTTTGTTTGTTTAATTTGTAAGCCTAAGAAGAAGTTGAGTTCCCCAACCATACTCATTTCGAATTCACTTTCCATTAATTTGACAAATTCTTTTAAGAATTTTGAATTAGTTGAGCCAAAGATTATGTCGTCAACATAGATTTGGGCTATAAAGATGTCTTTTTCTATAGTTTTTACGAACAAAGTCGGATCGATTTGTCCTTGGTTAAAGTCTTTGGATATTAAGTAATTAGATAATCTTTCATACCATGCTCTAGGGGCTTGTTTTAGTCCATATAATGCCTTTTTTAATTTAAATACGTGGTTAGGGTAGTCTATGTCTTCAAACCCTGGAGGTTGGCTTACGTAGACCTCTTCCTTGATAAAACTATTTAAAAAGGCTGACTTAACGTCCATTTAGTACAATTTGAATCCTTTATTTGCTGCATAGGATAATAACATCCTAATGGACTCGAGTCTAGCTACCGGAGCATAAGTTTCATCATAGTCTAAGCCTTCGACTTGACTAAACCCTTTGGCTACTAACCTAGCTTTATTTCTTATTACATCACCGTGATCATTCAACTTGTTCCTAAAAACCCATTTGGTGTCTATTATTGATTTATCTATGGGTTTAGGTACAAGGTCCCAGACTTGGTTTCTCTCAAATTGTGCTAATTCTTCCTGCATTGCAATGATCCAATCTGGATCAGGCAGGGCTTCTTCTATAGTCTTAGGTTCAATTTTAGAAATAAGGGCAATCTGACTAAGGTTTCTATAGGATGATCTAGTCCTGACTCCTAGGTTTGGGTCACCCAAAATTTGGTTAGGTGGGTGAGAGGTACTTACTCTAGTTGGTCTTTTCTGTGGGTCAGAAACTGGTTCTTCTGACTCATTAAGATTAGGTTGGATTTCATCATCTTCTATAGCTTTTGGATTAATGCCAATATTTTCATTTATATAAGGTAAGCTATTTTCTTCATCAAATATTACATTAGTTGTTTCTTCAACTTTCAAGGTATTTTGATTATATACTCTAAAGGCCCTACTGGTAGAGGAGTATCCTAAGAATATTCCTTGGTTAGACTTGGGTGTAAATTTTCCTAAGTAATCTTTAGTATTTAAAATGTGAACTTTACACCCAAATACTTTTAGATAGTTTAGATTGGGAATTTTATGATAGTAGAGTTCATATGGTGTTTTATTGTGAAATTTGTTAATTAAAATTCTATTTTGAATATAATTTGCAGTATTTATCGCTTCAGCCCAAAATTGATCATTTAAGTGATATTCATTTAACATAGTCCTAGCGGCTTCTTGTAATGCTCTATTTTTACGTTCCACTAGACCATTTTGTTGGGGGGTTCTAGGACATGAAAATTCATGTTGGTATCCATTTATTTTACAAAATTGGGTGAACCTATGATTTTCAAATTCCCCTCCGTGATCACTTCTTATTCTTTTAATTTTCGTATCTTTTTCATTTTCCGTTAAATTTCAAAAGTTACTAAATATTTCGTAGGTTTCATCTTTTTTTTTTAGAAATTTTACCCATGTGTACCTAGAGTAGTCATCAATTATTACTAAGCAATATTGGTTCTTGCTTAGTGATTTGGCTCCATGTGAATCAAATAGATCAAGGTGAAGGAGCTCAAGTATGGTGTTAGTTCTTTCTAGATTGGTTGACTTGTGGGTTGACTTAGTTTGTTTTCCTTTTTGACACGCATCACAGATTGAGTTTTCAATAAATTTTAATTTGGGCAAACCTCTAACTAGACCATTTTGACTCATTTTTGAAATGAGTCTAGTGTGAATGTGACCCAGCCTTCTGTGCCACAGTTGGGTTTCCTCTTGTTGTGTCAGGAGACACTTTATTGAGGATATTGATAAGTCAATTGTGTAGATGTTATGCTTTCTAAGTCCTTTAAGTTTAATTTCCGGGTTTTCAATATTTTTAACTAGACATCCAGATTTATCAAAATTGACTAGATATCCGCTGTCACACAATTGACTTATACTTAGTAAATTAAAGTTAAAATTTTCAACCAATAAAACATTTCGAATAATGAAATCGGAACTAAGTTCAATATTACCTTTTCTGATTACTTTAAGTTTATCGTCGTTACCGAATGCAACTGATCCTAGATTTTTGTACTTGAGTTTGGTAAACTTCATCTTATCTCTAGTCATATGTCTGGAGCATCCACTATCTGTGAGATCTTGAAAAATTTAATTAATAGGGTTATTTGAGAAATAGCCTTATAGATTTTTTCGGAATTTTTAGAAATTTTCTGGAAATTTTTCGGAGCTCGTACGACGAGTTTTGAGGGGATCAATTCCGGGTACAGATAAGGCCTATTTGGGATACCCGTTTAAGTGAGGAAATGTTTTAATTATATATTTCCTTTTCTTTTTATTCCTTCCCCTAAAAAACGTCGACCCGACTTCCCCCTCCTTCCCCGATCTCCCCTCTCTTCTTCTCTGTTCTCTCCCTCTCTCGCGGATGAAGCAAGCCGAGAGCTCCGACGATCTCCCTCTGCCGACATCGACACCCTAAGATCAGATCCGACTGGGGTTCCTCCTCTCCAGGCCATCTTCGGTCCAGCGGTCGCTTCTTTGGTGGTTCCTGCGGCCGATCGTCGGCGACGTAATGGCTAGGGCACGGTGAGGGGCCAGATCTGGCATCGTCTCCCATCGGTAGACCTTCCCTCTCCTCTCCTCGTGCTGGACATAGGGCGATTACTCTCTTCGCTAGCCGGATTGGACCGAGCGGCGCCACCTAGCGGCGACCTAGGAGGTAAGGTATCGCCGGATCTTTGGTAGATTCTAGGGTTCTTTTCTGTGTTGATCCTTCTTGCTGGAATTGTGATCGTCTTCCAGTTCTGGACTAGGAGGAAAGCATCGGATCAGTGGACCTCCTCCCTGTTGTTGATTGAGATCTCGGTTAGAGGTGAGTTCTTGTTAGAATTAGGTATTTCTGGATTATAGTTCTCCAATTCTTGTTGATCTGTGGTCTTTGCTTGATTCCTTATTGATCCGGTTGATTCCAGTAGTGATGAGGTTCTGTTCTATGGTGTTCTTGATCTCACCTTGAACCGATTGAGTGAGGAGGAATTCCAGGAGAGTTGCTGTGGTTTCTCTGATCCAGCAAGGAGATTACCTCTCACTGTATCGACAACACTTCAACCAGTAGCTTCTCTAGTTCTAGCAATCAATAGCAGCTCAATTGAGGTATGTTGAGGAGTAATTGATACATGACGAATTAGGTATGATTAGTGGTTGTTTGTGGTTAAATCTAATTGCTTAAGATTAATCTAATGGAAGGATTAAGGTTAAGACAATTAACCCTAATCGACTATTGGATTTAATTTAGGTATTAGATAACTAATCTAATTGGTGATTAGGGATTAGGTAACTAACCCTAATTGACCGTTAGATTTATTAGGTAGGTTGAGATTGTGTTGATTAGAGTTTTGCCTTAATTTAGTTTTAGGAATTTTATTTAGCTATTCATTTGGATTTAGCTAAATAAAATATATATATTGTTTGATACAGGACCCTGATTCGAGACAGGCGTCTCGACTTTGGATTTGGCGTGACTGTACCTTCTATTTAAGGCGGATACCCTTTGACTTATCTTTTGATACTGTCTTATGATATGTATAGTTTATATATAATTACTAGCGGTAGATGGTAGATTTATTTCTTCCCTGGTCTTAGCTTAGTTGATACTTATCACATGCTTCTTCTGTTAGTTGCTTTACTTTAGAACTGGATGCTTTTATCTTTTGCCATGTGTATATATGTTCATAGAGATGGATACTTATGATGCTTATCTACACTTGATTAGTTGCTGGAGATACTTGTTATATGTTGTTGGATTTGCATTGCTTATATCATTGTTATACATATGCGTTGTTTTATTGGCACCTACGCATATGGAGGAGGATATGTTCAGGTATGACATACTGTAGCCGCACGCACCATATAGCATGATTGCATGCTGGGCGATTGACGACTCCATTGTTGTTGAGCTCGTCGGCCGGCTACATGGACCTCTACACACGTGACCACTGCATGGGTAGTGGCACAGCACTTAGGGTGTGTATGGTAGGTTGCTCTGTAGTGCTCCGCTGGTCCGCTCATGGGTAGTGTGACTGCAGCGTGGTAGCAGGCAGGGGTCCCTCCCCGTCATTGTGTACCGGGAGATGAGAGCATTGCGCTCCCTCACTATGTCTGAGGTAGGAGGATAGGTGTACTCCGACAGCATCCCATCCACTCGGTCACTCATCAGGGGTAGTGACGGCAGAGTGCACGGTGTCACAGCCCTACCCACTCGGTCTCACCATTGTGTGTGAGATGGCTGACAGGGGTGACCATGTCATATTGCATCATATGCACATATTGCATTTATTGTGATTGTTGCATATTGGATGATGCACTTGGGTGACTGCATATGATTGACATGCATACAGGATACATGCTTATTTGCTCTGGCTACCTTTGTCTGTGTATGTCCATAGTCATTTGCCCAAGCCTCGCAGGTGAGTACAGTTTATTTCAGTTATGCATTTTCTTATTATTCTTGCTATAGACTGTACTTTATGCTTATTGCTGGTTATTACAGTTTATTTCAGCTATGCATATCTGTTATACTGTTAGGAGACTGTACCGTAGGTTGTACTATTAGGAAACTGTACTATAGATCCTATGGTTTAGGAGACTGTACCATAGGATGTTACTGGTGGTTATATGTTGCTGTACATATCTATTGGATTACCTGCTGAGTTCTTTGAACTCACCCCGTTGTTACTATTTTTCAGGTTGAGGCCGTTAGGAGAGATTTCAGTCGCTAGCCCCTTTATCGCGAGGATTTCCTGTTGTCAGGGTCTATTTTGTTTTTGCATCTTATATACTTGTGATGTGGGTTGTTATTGTGGACTTTATATCGAACACTTGGGTTTACTACTTTTAGTTTTCCGCTGCGGATATCTTCATTTCTTCGTAGATTTGTTTTCTTCATTGTAGTGGAGTAGGAGGTTTACATATATCTTCGAGGATTCTATATCGTTCTTTCTTTATATAACTGCGTGGATTATTCATATTATATCTGTGTGGAAATGTTGAATATAATTGCATGGATTGTTTACTATTTGTGTGTATTGTTCCGGCCGTGCGTGGCCGAGGTATAGATATATGTATTCTGGATTCATATTGTCACCCGTACAGGGGAGATGCTGCCAAAATTTCTTCGGACAGGGACTACCTGGGGCGTGACACTATCCAACATCCATTGATCCAATTCCTACACATGAAGTAATTGAATTGGTTTCTTTTTAATGGATTTAAAGATAGCGTGATTGAAGTAGACTCCTTAGATTTTCTATTTTACTCTATTGTAATCAAGGTAATTTAGAAAACACTTAAGCCTATGGTTATTAACGTTTTGAAATTTAAGTTTAAAATAATTTTGAAATTTAGTTTTTGGAACTAACTTTTGAAATTTAAGATAATTTTGACAGTTAAAAATAATTTTAAAAATAATTGTTAATTAACTCAATTTTAATTTTAATTTCTTAGTCATCTCACCCGATCTAAATTGTCAATCAGGGAATCCTATAATTGTTGTGAGATGAATTATTGTTGAATTTGAGGGTCTGGTTTAACTTGGTGTTAGATTCAGGTTCAGCTTTGGGTTCAATAA
This sequence comes from Zingiber officinale, assembly GCF_018446385.1. Lineage (NCBI taxonomy): Eukaryota > Viridiplantae > Streptophyta > Magnoliopsida > Zingiberales > Zingiberaceae > Zingiber > Zingiber officinale. The sequence goes on from NC_055992.1 coordinate 129,475,927, forward strand.
GTAAGCATTCTTTGGATAAACTTCTGGGCTATGGTGAGTCACAAGGAGCTCATTAAAGTAACCATGCCTTCGAGGTTTTCCAAATAGTCCTACCCATTGAACTTAATACTCAACCTTGGTCTAACTAGTTGAGATTCATTTAAGGGTAGCTTTGGTCAGTTCCACTTGGCCAAATGCACCAGGTCGAAGTCATATCTTCCTAGACATGTGATGCCCAAGTTTCCCTAACGTACTATCATCCAAAAATTTCACCGGTACTGTGGTTCAAGTTAAATTTAGCTCGTTTTTAAACTAGCCTTAATTACCCTGTCGGGTAATCTACTCTTGTTTTACCCATTTCGGGTAAATTAGGTTCAGTTACCCTGTCGGGTAGTTCAGTTGGAGGTGCCATCTAGTTTGGATCCACCATCTATTTTTTAATTTTGAATTTATAATTTAATTTTGAATTTTGAACTTAGAATTTTAATTTTGAATTTTGAATTTTGATTTTGAATTTAGAATTTATAATTTAGTTTCGAATTTTTAATTTGAATTTGAATTTTGAATTTTGAATTTATAATTTAGTTTCGAATTTTTAATTTAATTTTGAATTTTCAATTTTGAATTTAATTTCGAATTTTTTAATTTAATTTTGAATTTAGAATTTATAATTTAATTTCAAATTTTTAATTTGATTTTGAATTTTGAATTTAATTTTGAATTTTTAATTCAATTTCGAATTTTGAATTTTTAATTTAATTTTGAATTTTGATTTTGATTTTGAATTTTGAATTTTGAATTTTTAATTTGATTTTGAATTTAAATTTTTAATTTTTAATTTTTAATTTAATTTTGAATTTTGAATTTGATTTTGAATTTTTATTTTAATCTTGAATTTTTAATTTAATTTTTAATTTTTAATTTAATTTTGAGTTTTTAATTTAATTTTGAATTTTGAATTTTGAATTTTGAATTTTTTATTTTTTATTTTTAATTTTGAATTTTGAATTTTGAATTTTAAATTTTAAATTTTAAATTTTAAATTTTTAAGATCGTTTTCCTTTTAGCTTTCCCTGGATCATAGCCTCGATCTGATCTATCGAGGTAGTGTATTTGATCTTTCGAAATCCAGTATTGGCCAAGTCCAGCTTGATTGATCAATTTGGACTTGGGGATCCATGCTTGGACTGATTTACTACTTTGTTTGTTTATTAAGGATAAATAAGATCTATATTTCTTTTTACTTTTATATCCCAGCCCAGTTTTGTTGTAGACGGCTCTTTGTGTCCCAAGAATTAGGTCCAAATTCTTGGATCCCAGAGAAAACCATTCTAAAGTATTTTTTAAATCTGTTACATGATTTTTCAAACTAGAATTTTCTTCCTCAAGTTTTTGAACTTGAGTAGAATTTCCAGTATGAACTTGATCAGGTAAAGAATTAGTGTTTGTCACTTCTTTAAGGACGGCTACTTCCTTTAGAAGTGATTTAATCCTAAGGTTTGACTTAGTTAGTTTGCGAAGTAAGTAATTAACTAAATTATTAAGCCTTGGAATACTTACAGTGGAGTCTGACCCTTCTGAAACGGATGCGGATCCGTGGCTTTGCTCGGACTCGACTTCTGACTCGCTCTCGCTCTCGATGATCTGATCCCGGGCCATCAGTGCGAGTAGACTTGTTTGATCAAGTTCATCGTCGTCGTCCTCCGAAGAAGATTCGTCCCAGGTTTCCTTCAGGGCCTTCTTTCTTCTTTGCTTTTTGGCCTCCTTTTGGTTGGGACAGTTGGCTTTGATATGCCCCCTTCTGGTTGCACCCGTAACAAGTGACTTCGAACTTTACCTTTGAGTTCGGTTGGGCCTCCCTGGATTGAACTGTCTTCTTCAGATCTTTCTTGTTGAAGCCCTTCTTCTTCTTGTAGAGCTTCTTCACAAGATTCACGAGTTCGCTGGTCAGTTCATCTTCTGAATCTTCTGAGTTGGGTTCATCTTCTGATTCCGATTCAATTTTTTGCCGTACTCTTGATTCCCGTGTTCGACTCGTACCTGCAACCAAAGCAATACCCTTCTCGGATGGCTGTCCATTAGTTTGTTCATGAAGTTCAAATTCAGAAAATAACTCGTCTAACTTTAAAGAAGATAAGTCTTTGGAGACCTTGTAGGCATCTACCATTGATGCCCACAATGTACTCCTTGGAAACAAATTTAATGCGTACCTTATGACGTCCCGATTTTCGACTCTCTGTCCAATTGCATGAAGAGAGTTGAGAATGTCCTGGATGCGCGCGTGAAGCTGGCTTGCCATCTCACCTTCCTGCATTTTTAAATTATACAATTTATTAAATAATAAATCTCTTTTACTTACTTTTGTGTCTGTGGTGCCCTCGTGGAGTTCGATCAACTTTTCCCAGAGTTCCTTTGCGGTTGAAAAGGGACCGACTCTGTTGAGCTCCTCCTTGGTAAGACCGCACTGGATGGTGCAGGTAGCTTTGGCATCGACTTCCACCTTTTTGATAAAGGTTGGCTCCCAGTTCTCACAGGATGTAGGCTTACCATCTGTATCAGTTGGAAGTTGAAGTCCTGTCTTGACTATCATCCAGGTGTCGAACTTGATCTTCAGATATATCTCCATTCGCCCCTTCCAATATCCGAAGTCTTCTCCGGAAAATAGTGGGGGACGAACAGTGCTATATCCTTCTTGTTGAGTCATTTTAGACCTAAACAAATTAAAAAACAAAGAGATCTGTTCCAAGACTGAGTCTTGGATTAGTAGTGCGGGTGGAAGAAGAAAAAATAATGAGCTCAAGTGGTATTGACCAACTTTGAGCAACACTGACTAGAAAAGAATTAGAACTTTAGCTAATTAGCTAATTTCTAATTGACTCCGAAACAAAATGCCACGAAAAAAAAAATTGTTTTGAATGGTGGTTGCACCAGTTCAAAATGACCCCGCTCTGATACCAATTGTTGGATCGAGATCGCGCTAGAGGGGGGGGGTGAATAGCGCTCGCGGAAATTTTGTTCGTATCGAAATCGTAAAACTATCGGAGTTAAAACAAGCAGCGGAATAAAGAACGAATACACACAGAGAGACACGAGAGATTTTACTTCGTTCGGAGCCTAAGGCGACTGCTACTCGAAGGCCCGCGATCCTTGATCGCTTTCCGTGGGCAACAACTATAAGCTCGTTAAAAGATTACAATTATGAGTACAATTAAAAGCTATAAGTATTATACCGACAACAAGAAATGCTAAATCTGAAGCTTCGGGTCGTCGGGCACTTGTAGCAGCACTTCGGAGCGTCTTTTGGAGCAGCACGTTGATGAAAGATCACTTGGTATTCGTTGGTTTGAGTTGCTGGTCGAACCCCCTTTATAAACAGTGTTCAAGGCGCCTTAAACAAGCTCCAAGGCGCCTTAAACGAGAGTTTTATCCCGATCTGCTCGCTGTGATAACCCTTTGACTGCCGCGACCTGAAGGCGCCTTCAACCTCTTCAAGGCGCCTCCAATCAGTCTAAGGCACCTTCAACCCATCCAAGGAGCCTTAAGCCTGTCCTTACGCCAGCTCAGGATTTTGAACCCGAGGCGCCTCCAAGCCCCATGGTGTTGGTGCGGGAAGCATCCGACGATCGAACTCGTGTTTTGATAATGGCAAAGAATTCAAAGTTAAGATGTTTTGTAGTCTAACAAGTCTACTTGAGGATTTCAGGAAAGTCCTAGCTGCGGTTAGGCAAAGGGAAAACCCTAGGGGGCGGTAACCCTAGGTCATAGGGGGTGGTAACCCTATGTGGAAAGTCTTGGCAGGTCGATGACTTCAGGCAAAAAGTCCTAGGGGTCGTAACCCTAGGTGGAAAGTCCTGGTGTCGTGAACCAGGTGAAAGTCTGGACTAGCCGGGAAGCGGATGTCCAGCAGAAAGTCCGGAAGTATCGAGTGCTGAGCAAAAGTCCAGTCGATCTGGAGGATCGCACTGGCAATAGGTAAATCTCCTGAGTGGATTAGGTGAGGATGCGTTCCCCGTAGAGGGAACAGTAGGCGTCGGGTCGACCTAGGGGTTCCGGTTGGAAATCCGAAGTCAGACCCGGACAGTCCGGAGACTGTCATAAACATTATTTTATTATTCATACTGTTATTTTGTGCTAATTTTGTGTTGCAGGATATTGTTTGGGACTAACAAGTCTTGCAGGTACAAAATAAGGTAGTTTTCCCTCGGATGAACAGTGTCCGAGGCGCCTCCATGGAGCTTGGAGGCGCCTCGGGTGCAAAGGATGAGCTGGCTGCGAAGCACCATTGGAGGCGCCTTGAAGAAGGCAGAAGGCGCCTTGAGTGAGGTGCCTTGAACAGTTCAAGGCGCCTTGAACAGCCATCAAGGCGCCTTGAACACCCTTTATAAGGGGGTTTCGACCAGCACTTCAGAACAACGAATATCAAGTGATCTCTCATCAACGTGCTGCTCCAAAAGACACTCCGAAGTGCTGCTACAAGTGCCCGACGACCCGAAGCTTCAGATTTAGCATTTCTTGTTGTCGGTATAATACTTATAGCTTTTAATTGTACTCATAATTGTAATCTTTTAACGAGCTTATAGTTGTTGCCCACCGGAAGCGATCAAGGATCGCGGGCCTTCGAGTAGGAGTCGTCACAGGCTCCGAACGAAGTAAATCTCTGTGTCCTTCTGTTTGTGTTTGTTTGTTTTTAATTCCGCTGCTTTAATTACTCCAACGCTATTTTCGATTCTGATACGTACAAAATAGCCATGAGTGCTATTCACCCCCCCCTCTAGCGCAGTCTCGATCCAACACATGGAGGCGCCTCAAACACTGTTCATCCGAGGCAAATCTTTGTTATTTTGTACCTGCAAGACATGTTAGTCCCAAACAACATCCTGTAACACAAAGTTAGTACAAAATAATAGTATGGATAATAAAGAATGTTTAAGATAGTCTCCGGACTGTCCGAGTCTGACTTCGGATTTCCAATCGGAAACCCTAGGTCGACCCGACGCCTACTGTTCCCTCTACGGGGAACGCGTCCTCACCTACTCTACTCAGGAGATTTACCTGTTGCCAGTGCGATCCTCCAGATCGACTGGACTTTTGCTCAGCACTCGATACTCCCGGACTTTCTGCTAGACATCCGCTTCCCGGCTAGTCCAGTCTTTCACCTGGTTCGCGACACCAGGACTTTCCACCTAGGGTTACCACCCCTAGGACTTTTTGCCTGAAGTTATCGACCTGCAAAGACTTTTCGCATAGGGTTACCACCCCCTATGACCTAGGGTTACCACCCCCTAGGGTTTATACCTTTGCCTAACCGCAGCTAGGACTTTCCTGAAATCCTCAAGTAGACTTGTTAGAATACAAAACACCTTAACTTTGAATTCTTTGCCATTATCAAAACATGAGTTCGATCGTCGGATGCTTCCCTCACCAACAAGATTTAGTTCGATAAATCAAGAGGTGTGATAAGTTGGGAAATGATATTATTTATAGTGTGTGTTGTTGATTATAGAAGGAAACTGTGTCCTAGTAATCTAGGTTGATAATGTCCCCAAGAGGAGCTCATAAGGATTGTCATGTTAAACCCTGCAGGTGGACTTAGTCCAACACGACAATAAGGTTGAGTGGTACTACTCTTGGATTATGATATTAATTAAAGTGAGTTGTTCATAACTCATTTAATTAGTGGACACTGGACATCTTAAACACAGGGAGATTAACACACTCATGATAAGAAGGAGCCCAAAATGTAATTTGGGATTTGTGCGGTAGTTCAATAATAATTTTTTAGTGGTATGAATTATTATTGATGAAATTAAGTTGGGTGTTCAGGGCGAACACGAGAAGCTTAATTTCATTGGGAGACCAAAACCAATTCCTCCTCTCGGTCCCTATCGTATTCTCTTATTATAAAGTTTTATATCCACAAAATATCCACTTTCTACCCACCTTAAGGTGGCCGACCAAGCTAGCTTGGAGCCCAAGCTAGGGTCGGCCAAAATAAGGCTAATGGGTACAAGTTAGTGGTCGACCCTTACTTGGAGCTCAAGCTAGGTGGGTCGGCCAAAAATAAAATAAAAGGATTTTATTTTAAAAGTTTTACTTATGTGGAAGTCATGGTTTTAAAAGAGAGTTTAAAATTTAAATATTTCCTTAGTTTTCTACAAAAGATTAAGAGAAATGTTTGATATCTTTCCTTATTTGTAGTTAAAAGGAAGATTTTAATTTTTGAGAAAACTTTCCTTTTATGAAACCATCCTCATAATTTTAAAAGAGAGTTTTAAAATTAAATCTTTCCTTTTATAGTTTCTACAAAAGATTAAGAGAAAGGTTTGATATCTTTCCTTATTTGTAGATTGAATGGAAGATTTTAATTTTAAGAAAACTTTCCTTTTTGTAATCATCCATATGTTTTAATAGAGAGATTTTAATTTATAAAAGTTTCCTTTTATAACCAACCATGAAGGAAATTTTTAAAGAGACATTTTATTTTAAAAATTTTTGGAAACAAATTAGGAAGTTTTAATTTTGTGTTTAAAACTTTCCTTTTTTGGAGCTCAAGGTGGTGGTCGGCCATTGAAATTTAAAAAGGAAATTGTTGTTTAAATTTCCTTTTTGTTAGCAAGGAGAATAAGGAAGTTTTTATTAAAACTTTCCTTATATGCCACGACCAAGGAATATAAAAGAGAGGGTAGAGATGCCTCACCTCATAACCTAACATCTATTATTCCCTCTCTTCTCTTCCTTGGTGTGGTCGGCCTCTAGTCTTCCTTTTCTCTTCTTCTTTAGTGGACGGTGGCACCCTCTCTTGGAGCTCTTGTGGTGGCCGGATTTTGCTTGGAGAAGAAGGAGAGAAAGGAGGCTTTGTTCTAGCATCCCTTAGGGCTTGAAGTTTGGTGGCCGAAACTTGCAAGGAGGAAGGTGGTGGTGGTTCTCATCTTGGTAGATCGTCACCCACACGACGTCTAAGATAAGAAGAGAAATATGATAGAAGATCAAGAGGTTGTTGCTTACAAAGAAAGGTATAACTAGTAATTCTATTCCGCATCATACTAGTTTTCTTTGTATAGATTTTGAAATACCAAACACAAGAGACATATGATTCTAGGTTTCAAATTTGTGATTCGAGTTTGTGTTCTTTTGTTTTTTTTCGATCTTGTGATTCAATTGTTCCTTTTGGTTAAACCTAGAGTTACTATAAGGAAATTAAATATTAAATTTCGTTGAAAGACTTTGTCTAGGAAGTGGTGGATTCTCCCATACCCAAGAAGGCCTAGTGCCTCGCCATGTTTAACCTGGAAGCCAATCTCTGAAATTAATATTTAATTAAATTTGTAACATCGATAGATTTGGATCAATAATGTTAAGTATCGTTTGTGATCCAAGTTTAAACCTCTAAGAACAGATAAGTTAAATTTAGAATCAATAATGTTAAGTTCTATTTGCGATTCCTAATTTAATTTCTAAAGATTATAATAGGTTGTTAGGAATGGTTCAGGACTTGTACAAAATTTTTGTATAGGGGAACCGGTACCATATTCCGAGTATCAACCAACACCCTGTATATATCGCAAATCTAAATCGAGGTGTTTCCTACAGTAACTCCTTTCGGATAGGAAGTGACTCAGGAACATACAAAATCTCCCATGGAAATAAAGAATCTCATTCCCATCACACGAGTATTCGGTATATTGGCATGAGACTGCTCCGTCATGCTACATCAAAACTGCATCTAACCTCTGGTACGAAACATCTATGTAGAGTACAAATCCATCTACACTAGAAGGGAAAACTAAGACGGGTGCAGTTATTAGTCTTCGCTTCCACCCGTGAAACTGATCACGTAAACATATGTCCAAATCAATTCCACTCTTCTTAGACAGTCCAGTCAATGACATAACAATGCTGGAGAAACCCTCAACCAGTCTCCAGTAATATCTTATCAGACCAAGGAAGCTGCGAGTCTCCTGTATAGACTTTGGCTACTCCCAACTGGTAACGACCTCTATTTTCTATGGATCCACTAATATCCCTTTACTAGAGACAATGTGTCCCAGAAATCCCATAGAATACAATCAAAATACGTACTACTAAACTTAGCATAAAGATGTTCTCGTCGAAGTATCTCCAAAACTATGCAAAGATGGTATACGTGATCCACCTTGGATCGGGAATATATCACCTTCATCAATGAAGACAATGAAAATTGATCCAAACACCCTAGGAATACCAAATACATCTAGTCCATGAAAATATCTAGGGCACTGTAAGCCTAAATGGTAAAACCAAAGACTCATAATGTCCGTACAACAAGCATTCTCAACCGTAAGATCCCCTAGAACTAGTCTAAAATCTGACCACCAACTATAAATCATCAAATCCATAAATATCACACATATACTACTCTTCATGTCGCTATCAACATCAAACACCAAAAAATAGATCATCAAGTCATATATCCACTAATAGATCATCAAAAGATAACATATCACCACACCTGATCTCATAATATCCACCAATATAACTTCTGTTAGTGCGGGAAGCATCTGACGATCGAACCTAGGTTTTGATAATGGCAAAGAGATTCAAAATTAAAATTCCTTGTTATCTAACATGCTTAAATAAGATTTCAGGAAAGTCCTAACTGCGGTTAGGCAGTTGAAAATCCTAGGGGGTGGCAACCCTAGGTCCTAGGGGTGGTAACCCTAGGTGAAGGAAAACCCTAGGGGGTGGTAACACTAGGTCCTAGGGGGTGGTAACCCTAGGTGGAGGAAAACCCTAAGGGGAGGCAACCTTAGGTCCTAGGGGGTGGTAACCCTAGGTGAAGGAAAAATCCTAACGGGGGTAACCTTAGGTCTTAGGGGGTGGTAACTCTAGGTGGAATAAAATCCTAAGGGTCGGTAACCCTAGGTGGAGAAAAACCCTAGGGGCGGTAACCCTAGGTCCTAGGGGGTAGTAACCCTAGGCAAAAAGTCCAGTTGGTCTGGAGGACTGGATTAGCATCAGGTAATTTCTCCTGAGGGGAGTAGGTGAGGACGCACTCCCCGTAGAGGGAACAGTAGGCATCTGGTCTGTAACGCCCGAAAATTCTCAAACTTGCATTAGAATTATTCTATGATTTTTCTGGAATTTTTAGATATTTTTCCGGAATTTTCCGAGTAGCGGAAGTAGCAAAAGTAATTAGATAAGCAAAATGGTTTAAGCGGGAATCGAACCCGGGACCTCTCGGGTCCGCTAAACCTTTAGTTAGCCTTAGTAACCGGTGAACCCAGCAGGGTCGTGCTGAAAGAAAGAGGAACAAATTATATTTATATTAGAGTTGGGTTCAATAATCCGCTTAATATAAATTAAGAACTTAAGTAGGTTTTGGTTTATTTTGGGTTCGGCAACTTCTCAACCCTCACCACCGAGACCTCACCGCCGCCTCTTCCCTCTTCTTCCTCTCTCGGCACACCAAGCCCCAAGGGCTCTAGGAGCACTTTCCGGCAGGATCTTCGATACGAGGACGTTCCCCTCCGCGAGAAGAACGCGTGAACGCGAGCGAATCGTCGAGAAGTCGTCTCCACCGGAATTTCTAGCGATTAGATTTGTAAGAAATCTAGCACACGAGGTAAGAAACCCCTCACCTGCAGTATAAGTAGTTCTCGTTTGATTGCATGCTTATAATTTAGTTATATGTAGATTTTTATCGATATCTAGAGTGTATTTAATTCTCTTCGCCGACTTAGGGGTTAGTTGAGTATCTCTGGATGGGCCGGACGTGTTTTACCTCTTCAGATAGAGGTTTTAGACGTCGTCGGGTGCCTAGAGGTAGTTCCCCTATTAGAGAGGAGAGTTGGAGCACACTAGGTGTTTGATAAAATGTTTAGCGCAACATTAGACAGTTTTAACAGTATAGTGAAATGCATAGAAGCATTTAAACCAGCATGTCAGTTTTATTTCAGCTTTATGGGACTAGATGTCCAATGGGTGGGCTCCCACAGTCGCCTCTAGGTTCAGACAACCTAGTTCTAGGTTCAGATAACCTAGATTCAGCTGATTAGCATTTCAGTATTTTACTTTCAGCAGCGGCACTGTACTGGATTAGATATCCACTGGGTTGGACTCCCATAGTCGTCCCTAGCTAATCTAGTAAACCCTACTAGATTCGAACTTGCAATCAGTTAGGGATACGCGCACAGCAAGTACAGTTGCCAGGGCCCTACAGACATGTTTAGTATTTTTATCTATTATGTATAATAGTTTTACAAATCAGTTTTAAAACATAATGGAATTCAGTATTAGCTCAGCTTCAGCTTAGCTCACTTTTGTATCAACTCAGCTTATTTCAGTTGTTAAATATGATAGCTTCATATACAGTTCTAGACATGTTATGATCAGTTTTATTTTATGTTCAGCTTATGTTATGCCATGCTTTGTATGATACCATGCCATGCCATGCTTGCATATTCAGTATGTTTTTCAAATAGCATGACTTTCAAATCATGAGTGGCATCGTATGCATTGTTTGTGTGAGTAGATGGTTTCTTACTAAGCGAAAGCTTATAGATACTTTTTCCTTATACTGCAGATAAAGGTAAAGGAAAGGTGGACCAGTAGTGGAGGCTGGAGGGCAATGCAGATCAAGATGTGTGTGGCAGGAGTTGGAATAAAGATCTTTGGGATCTAAACAGTTTTACTTCAGTATTAGTACTTAGTGGTTTCAGTTGTTACTATTTAGTTTTTGATTTGTTAAGTGTTATGAAATAGTAAACCATGCACTATGTAGTATGCCAGGTTTAGAATATTAGTAGTTTTATAGTAGTGTGATTTGCATTGAGTTAGAGTGGTTGCAGGTGGTTTTGGCACGACAAAGTGTCGAAATCAGCATCTCTGATTTCGTATCAGGAAATCAGACGCTAGATCGGTCTGCCGACCGATCTAGTAGTGTACCAGGCTTCTGGATCGGTCCGTCGACCGATCCAGACAGATACATTATGCTACTGTATCCTCCTGGATCGGTCAGCCGACCGATCCAGCACGATACAGTAACGTTCCAGAGGTTTCGGGTACCTGGATCGGTCAGCCGACCGATCCAGCCACACATGGATCGGTCTGCCCGACCGATCCAGTTGGGAACCGAATGCCCCATAGCTTCGATCGATCTGCAGATCGATCGGCAGGTCTGTAGTTAGTTGGGAAGTGTAGTTTCTAGTCCCTAGCCGAGTTTGGATGTTCTGTTTCCCCTCCTTAGCATATGTACACCAGCAAAGAAGATCTTTAGACCTTTCTTAGCAGTTGTATCCGTCATCAGTAGAGTAAAATTTTAATTAGCCCAGCTTTCCGCACAGTATAGTTTAGCATAATTGTAGCGACCGGCCTTACAGCCAGTACCCAGAAGGTGGGTCGTTACAGGGTCGACCTAGGGTTTCCGGTCGGAGATCCGAAGTCAGATCCGGGCAGTCCGACGACTGTCAAATATTGGTTTTACTATATTTTATGTGTGCTAACTTTGTCTTGCAAGGCATGTGTGTGTTTTGTGAACTAACATACTTTGCAGGGACAAATGAGCAAGACCAACCTCGGATGAACAGTGCCTGAGGCGCCTCCATGGAGCTTGGAGGCGCTCAGATGCAAAGGAGCTGAAGTATGTGCGGCAGAGCTGGAGGCGCTTGGACTGGGCTGGAGGCGCCTTGGACCGCAGCTTGGAGGCGCCTTGAACCAACTTGGAGGCGCTTTCAAGTGGATCAGAGGAGAAGATTTTTGCGCTGATCCACGTGGTTGACTCGACTGCTTTGAGGCGCCTCGGAAGGGCTTTGAGGCGCCTCCAGCACTGTTTAAAAGGGGTATTCGAGCAGCAGGTTGAAACAACGAATTCAAAAGCAATCTTCTCCTGTGTGCTGCGAACAAGATGACCTAGAAGTGCTGCTACAAGTGCTCGACGACCCAGAGCTTCAAATCTTCAATTTTAGTTGTCGGTACAATGTTTAATACTATTAAACTGTAATACTTTTGTAACTGAATTTGTGCGATATAGTTGTTGCCCACAGAAAGCGATCAACAATCGCGGGCCTTGGAGTAGGAGTCGCCCTAGGTTCTGAACCAAGTAAATAGCTTGTGTTCGTGTGTTATTTTTTTCTTTCTATTTCCGCTGCATTTACTCGAATGATTTTCAAATCTGAATCATGTGAAAGCCATGAGCACTATTCACCCTCCTCTAGCGCATCTCGATCCAACAATTGGTATCAAAGCGGGGTAGCGTTGATCTGGTGCAACCACCAATCACGCATTTCTTTCGTAGTGTTTTCTATTTTACGGAGTCAATTGGATTTAGTATAATTGTTATTTTCTGATCAAGTTCTTTTCATTATCAAATTCTTTTCTCGAAGTTGGTGCAACACCAATCGAGAACGTAACTTATCCTTATTTCCATACTGCGCTACTAATCCAGGATCAAGTCCTGGGATATTCTTTTGTTATTTTTCTGTATCAGATCTAAATGGCCCAACAAGAAGGCTACAACACTGTCCGTCCCCCGCTCTTCACCGGAGAGGACTTCGGTTAAGGGCAGAATGGAGAACTTCTTGAAGATCCAGTTTGAGATATGGTTGATCGTCAAGACTGGATTTGAGCTGCCAACCAACGACATCGGGAAGCCACTACCTTGCGAGAACTGGGACGCGAACATAATCAAAAAGGTCGAGGCCAATGCCAAATCAATGTATACACTTCAGTGCGGTCTAACCAAGAAGGAGCAGAACCGCGTCGGCCACTTCGCAAGTGCAAAAGAATTGTGGCAGAAGCTGATAGAGCTACACAAAACGAATGTAAGTATGCATAATTTAATAGACAAACTATTTGAATTACATGAGCGGACTAATACTACTCCAACCGAGAAAGGTATTGTGTTAATTGCAGATACAAGCAAGACAAAGAAAGCACCAACTTGGTCCAAGTCATCAGATGAGTCTGAGTCCGACGAAGAATAACTGACAAGCTTCATCGCTCTACCAGTATTAACATCTGTGGCGGACATTGAGTCTGAATACGAGTCGGATACCGAGAGCGAATCTGGAACCGAGTCCGAGCGAAGCCACGGATCCGTATCCATTTCCGAAGGTTCTAAACCCACTGTAAGTTCTTTAATTTCTAGTATTAACTTAGATGATTTAGAAAATTTAGTTCCGTACTTACTAAAGAAGTTGGCTAAATCCAACGTCCGAGTCAAGTCACTCCAAAAGGAGGTAACATCTCTTAAGGAAGTGACTAACTCGAGTCCTTTAACTGAGTCAGTTCAAATTGGAAATTCAACCCAAGTCCAACAACTTGAGGAAGAAAATTTCAATTTGAAAACTCAAGTTAAAGAACTCAAAGACATGTTGGAATGGTTTACTTTGGGTTCCAAGAATCTTGATCTGATTCTCAGAAAACAAAAAGACGTTTACAACCGATCCGGACTTGGATTCAAGACTAAAAGGAAATACCACTCATATTTATCACTCGTTAATAGATCAAATAGAAAGGTTGTCACGCCCCAAAGGAGTCCCTGCCAGACAAAAATCCGGCAGAGTCTCCCCTGTACCAGTGACAATATGAAGCATCACTACAAGCAAAATACATCAGCCACATGCGGTTGGAATATTTATATACACAACCACGCAGTTATAATAACAGCCCACACGGCTGGAATGAAACAATCACAACCACGCAGTTATATATAAAACAGCCCACACGGCTGTACCAAAGACCAACACAGCGGAAAAAACGAAAACGGAAAGCCCACACAAGACAAATAGATACAATGCATGCCGGCACGGCTTAAACACAAATACAACACCAAAAGAATAAGATAGCCACATGGATAAACACAAATACAATGCCACGAATAAGAACAGAATATACAATAGAAAATGAACACAGTCTTCGGATATGATGTAGGACCCGGCAGACAGGATACTCCGAGCGACACCAACCATCTACAGGCTACCTGAAAACATAAATGTATACATGCAGTGGTGAGTATAGGTAACTCAGCAGGTAATAGAAAAGATAGTGCATGGTCCATAAACAACATGGAGATCACAAGTATACAGTCTCAATAGGGAATAAGAACATGATCATACTATCATAATCAATGCATCTGAACATACCTGACATAATAACCTGACATAAACTGTACAAACCACAACTAGCATAATGACAGATACATACCCAATCTGGAATCGACACAAGGTACAATGATCAGTAAACTCACTGGAACTGCAACAGACATACCCGTGATACCTGTGCAATATAAATACGACTGCATATACATGTAAAATAAATGACATGTATGCAGTATGACAACCAAATGCAACAATCATATCGCAAACAAATGCAACATACCACAAACACATGCAACTAGTATCTAGTAGGCATGTATGCAAATATAACCCCCAGATGCACCGTGCATCATATGCAAAAGTGCATGCATGCTCCATGGTCACCCCCGCCACCTCTCCGAACACCACGACCCCTGTATGGCCGAGAGGCTTGGGTCTGTGACGACTGTACTACCCTCCAGCCCACAATATAGTGGTCGAGGCGGACAGTCCGCTAATAGCTATCTAGCTAAATAGCATCAGGGTCCCTGACTGCTCACAACGCCGGATCTCACTAAACCTCGTGACCGGGTGGCACAACAGGACAAGCGGCGACTGCTCCAGCTACCACTACCCATGAGTGGCCGAAGGTGCGTGCTAAACCGAACCAACTGATGACTCTCTCAACCACAAGGGAGACAACGGTCATCAGATGCAATGAATGATGAACATGATATATATATATATTTAATCATCATCCATGCAACAACCCCAAACCTCATAAATACCTCCAACAAGAGTATAATCGTCATGATACCTCCACGTATCCCACCAAACATATGTACACACTACACATGTATAATCAACCAAAAATCTCCAATAATCCCACCAGACACATGTACACAAAAATATAAGTACAATCAACATGTATCCTCCAATAAAAACACAACAGACATGTGTATATACCCCAAACATACAATCAACACAACTCCTCCAAAAGTACATGACAAATACGTATGTACACACCCCATGTAAATGCATGGTCAACAAGATGACTCCTATAACACATCTCCACCTATGTACAGTCAACATCATATACCCAATCAGCATGGTAATACCAAAAACCCGACAATCCCTACAAGCCATACTCTACACGTGTAATCACAACAGAGTAGATATCAAGAGTGGAGACTGTATATGAATTAAAATAGATCATCACAAGGGTCAAGCATAAGTATCATGCAGGAAAAACAGCAACCGATCATGATATAAGATAAAACAGCCTAAACCATCACATAATAGTCATGCACTAAGATCAAGAAAAACTAAGTAGAGGCCAAGGAAGAAATACCCGCCTTTATCTGTCGACCGTGTCAAACAATCCAATCCCACGTCGAGACGCTCGCCTCGAAATAAAGTCCTACGAGCACAAAGCAATATATACATATTTTATTTAGCTAAATTCACATGAATTAAAATAGCTAAATAAAATCCTTGTTGGTGCAATATCCCTCAGGTCAAGGTTGACCTGGGTAACCAAGCTGAGTCTTGGTTTGGGTTTAGATGTTTGACAATAAGATATTGATTGAAGAAGAGTCAAGTAGGTCAAGGTTGACTGGATACTTGACTGGGAAGTCCTAACTGGGATGTTAGGTAAAATGAAAGTTCTAGTGAGTGAAGCTAGGCAGATGGAAATCCTGGTGAGTGAAGCCAGAAGGAAGTCCTAGTGAGTGAAGCTAGGCAGATGGAAATCCTGGTGAGTGAAGCCAGGTGAAAGTCCTAGTGAGTGAAGCTAGGCAGATGGAAATCCTGGTGAGTGAAGCCAGGTGAAAGTCCTAGTGAGTGAAGCTAGGCAGATGGAAATCCTGGTGAGTGAAGCCAGGTGAAAGTCCTAGTGAGTGAAGCTAGGCAGATGGAAAACCCTAGTGAGTGAAGCTAGGTGAAAGCCCTGGTGAGTGAAGCCAGGCAAGGAAAAATTGATCGGACATCTGGTGCTGGGAAGTCCAAGTAGGTCAAAGGATTGACTGGATACTTGGCATCAAAGAAAAGTCCAAGTAGGTCAAAGGGATTGACCGGATACTTGGCACAGAGAAAAGTCCTAGCAGGTCAAGGGAGTGACTAGATGCTAGGCATGACATACCAACAGGTCAAGGTTGACCGGATGTTGGTTTGGGAGGTTTAGGACTTGGTTTTGGACAAAAACCAAGTGCTGGATCGATCAGTGGATCGATCCAGGCTCTGGATCGATCAGTGGATCGATCCAGACCTGTCCCAGTGAGCATGGATCGATCCGTGGATCGATCCAGAGGTCCCAATCGATCAGTGGATCGATTGGGACGCGGCTGCTTCGCGCGATAAGCGCTGGATCGATCCGTGGATCGATCCAGGCGCGTTTCCAGAGCACAGAGGCGCTCTGGATCGATCCGTGGATCGATCTAAAGCCTCCCCGATCGATTGGGAACATTCGAATCGATCGGGATCCGACCGTTGGCGTTGTTTATAGCTGCAGGCGTTCGATGGCTGCGGCATTGCTTCTCCGATTCACTCCAGAGCTCTCGCCAACTCCTCCACAGCGCTCACAAAGCTCAGATCGCTAGTTCTTGAAGGATCTTGGAAGCTCTCCAAGTCAAGAGGCGGATCAAAGCCAAGAAGAGAAGCTAGGGTTAGGGTTTTCTACTCATTGTAAGCTTGTAAGCTTGTATTTCTTGTATCCTTTCCCTCTCTTCTTGTATTGAGTCTTGTAGGGCTTCTCCGCCTTTGGTAGTTACCATAAAGGAGAGTTTTATTTAGTGGAGGGTGTGTGTGTTGGTGTGGATCCTTGGATTAGTCACCTCTTGTGAGGTGGATACCAAGTAAAACCAACCGTGTTAGCGTTGTGTGTTTGTTTCTGTATTTTCCGCTGCACATCTTTGAAGGAACAAGCAACGCCGAGCAAGAGCGAAGCGCGACGAGCTATTCACCCCCCCCTCTAGCTACTTTTGGTCCTAACAAGTGGTATCAGAGCAAGGTTGCTCTTCACCGGAATCACCGCCGGAAGGGGCAAACATATCAAGAAAAGCTAGAGGGTGAAGAAGTTGGAGCAAATTCTTTAAGTTCAAGATTCTATCAAGCTCAACTTCAAGATGCAATTCCAAGATGGACTTGGATTTGACACAAAGGTGGCTCCACCATATTCATCTACAAGCTTCGATTCTTGGAAATCAAGAATCGAAAATTTTCTTATGATGGAGATAGAGCAATGGTTTGCTCTCATGGAAGGTTTTGAAGCTCCCACAAATTCCAAGGGCAAAGTACTCAAAAGGAGCAAGTGGAGCAAAGACCAAATCCAAATATGTGAGGCCAATGACAAAGTGACCAAGCTTTTGGTCAATTTATTGCCAAGCAACATCTTGGAACAAATTGGAGAGTTTGAAGATGCCAAGGAGTTTTGGAGCAAATTGGCAAGAATTCATGAGATCCCCTCCACTGTATCAAATCAAGAAGAATCCAAAGAGGGCGACTCATTGGATCAAGACCAAGAGGAGGACTCCGAGGTTGAGAGATACTCAACCTCCGAAGAAGAATCGAAGCTTCATCCTCAAGGGAATGCACCGAAGGGAACAAGGAGGGAGCATACTCCTTGTTTCACATTCAAAATGATGAAGCCTCCACCTCTAGGATTGGGGGGGAGCAATTCTTGGTGACGCCGGATCAAGAAGAAGGAGAAGCTTCTACATCCGGGTCAAGTGAAGAAGAAGAAGAAGATTGTGCCACCTCCGAAATTCAAGAAATATCAAATGGAGGAGCAAGTGCCATCCCTATACAAGAAGGTATAAATGTTTCAATTAAAAATAAAAATCATATAATATGTTTTGAGTGTAGGGAAAGTGGGCACTACAAGAGCAAATGCCCTAAATTGGCCAAGAAGAAGGGCCAAGTGGCACAAAAGGGCAAGGAGAAGCTCAAGGAGACCACCCCCGGGACAAAGAAGAGCAAGGAGCACATTGTGTGCTTCTTGTGTCAACAAAAAGGGCATTACCGAAGTCAATGCCCCAAGGGGAAGAAGATGGTCAAGGCTCAAGGAGGCACTAGTCAAGGGGGAGCCTCCAAGGTAAAAAGGAAGGTAACTTTCATTGAGCCTATTCCCTTGCAAAATGGTAAAAAGCATGATAGGTCAAATTTTTATCATTTTAATGCGATTTACCATAAGAATAGGAAGCATGAGGGCTTTAAGGAAAAGCATGTGGCCCTACATGTCAAAACTACTATCCCTAAGGCTAGGAATGTAGGTAAAAACCTAGGCAATAACTCTAAGGATGTAAGATACAAGCCTAGAAACAAAAATGCTCATGGATCAAATGAAAAACCTAAAACTAAGGACTTAGTGATAGAAAATCAAGTCTTGAGATCAAGGCTTGATAAAATGGAAAAGACCCTAAAAAGGATGGAAAATATCCTATTAGGGCAAAATGAGCATAACCTAGGTTTAGGGGTACAAAAGCCATCCAATGGCCATAGAGGTTTGGGATACAACCAAAGGCTAAGAAGGATGTGCCCTCTTACCATAGAGTTCCATATAGTTATGGAACAAACCCTAGGTCTAGTGGTCAAGCCAAAAATACTAGGGAAGTCATCCCTAAGAGTATTTTTGCAATAAATGTGACTAAGACTTCTAAGAAGTCTAAGAAAGTCACAAACAAGGTCACAAGGGAGGTTATCCCTAGAGTTGACCTAGAAAATGTGACCAAGGCTTCTAAGAAGCCCAACAAGGTCACTAGGAAGGTATCTAGGGAAGTTATCCCTAGTGAGTACCTAGAGCATCCAAGGAGCACCAATAGGTGTTGGGTTCCTAGGAGCATCTTCTCTACCCCATAGATGGGTTAGAGAGTGTCAACTCCGATTAGAAGGGTAGTTAACCCAACTTTGAGGAAATTGACACTCGAGGAGCATTTTCAAGGTTTTGTTAACCTTTGAAAATGAAATGGAATTATTGATTACTCCTTGAAAGAGTAAAATGTGCCTAATGGTGGAAGAATTGATTTTAATCTTAAATGGCACATATTGGAAAATTCATAAGAACTATCAAGTTGGGTTTTTGGTATGTTCTTAGGCAATTTAAGGCAATCCGGGCCTTAAATTTAAAAGTGCTACTCTTGAGGAAAAATGGAATATGCCAACATTTGAGGACATGTTTATTTTCAATTGGCATACATTAAATCAAGGAAATTAGAAATGCCAATTTAGGTTTTGGCACTCTCTTGAAGCACTTTAGGGCAATCTAGGTTTAAGTTGTAAGTTTAGCTAAGACTTTAAGGATACTTAGATAGTTAATCTAGGTATATTTTATTTATGCTAAACCTTGCCATGATTGTTTGCCCATCATATGCCATGACATCATGTCTATTTTTGCATTCATGTTTTATTATGAAAAATCCAAAAATACCATGTCATGACATTCATACATCATGTAGTAATAGGATATTTTCTTTTGAAAGTTATTTTATTTTGATGTATGCCATAACATAATCATGCATTTAGTTTAATTCCTTGTAATTAAGGACGAATGGTATTTAACGACACTTATTAACAAGTGACATCCTGGGTGAATGTCTAATATCTCAAAAAATGTCTAGATAGATATGCATGATCCCTAGATTAGGGCAAAAACCAAATTTTACATCTCACAAAGACCTCTAAGGTGACTTGTATGTGTTTTAGTGCATATTATATACAAGTGAGATGTTAGGATGATGAACAAAGCTCAAGATGTTGATTTAGTGCATTCCTTTGAGTTTTAAATTCATCAAAACACATAGTTATGTGTTTTCCCATCATTGGGAAAGCTAATGTACAAGTCATGTGCATTATGCCCAAGGAACATGATGGGACATTGGTTTTGAAAATGTTTTAAAAATGTTTTTGGAAAACCTTGGTGAAGGCTATCTTTTGATAGTAATCACCATTGAATAGTTAGACACAAACTTGAAGAAAAACACTAAAGTTTTTGCAAGTTTTCAAGTTTGTGTCAATCTTTGAAAATATGATGTATTTTCATAGAAAGCTATTTTTCCATGATTAAGTATGCCCTAAATAATGTCTACACGAAATTTCATAATTTTTAGATTTTTGTAGAATTTTCTAGGGGTTTCTGAAGTTGACTGAAATGGAATTTCAGCAACTATCAGAGCTCCGATCGATCCATGGATCGATTGGAGTTCCATGAATCGATCCATGGATCGAGAGCAATTCTCGCGCAGAAGCTTCCTGGATCGATCAGCCGATCGATCCAGTCTGAATCGATCCGTGGATCGATTCAGAAAGGTTCAATCGATTGGAACCCAACTCAATCGATCCAAGTTGTGATTTTGGCTGGGAAGGCCTGATTTCAGCATCTTTGAACCTCTTTGAGTCTAGGTAACCATTCCAAACCCTTAAATACATTTGTATACATACAAAGGGTGTTTTCATGTTGAAAACAAGGATGGATTGGTTAACGAAGACTGAGTAGAAGTTTAGGTTGAGGTTGTTTCAAATTTTGAATATTTGAACCTCAAAACTTCTAAAATTTGGGTTTCCTAATGTTTTAGGGATTCCAAGTCATTGTTGGTGCAATGACAGAAGTTACCACCATGTCTTTAGGGGGAGGGACTCTTTAAAGACATGAAAATTATTTTTCATGAACCTTGGAAGGTGGTTAACCTTCTGTTGTGAACTTGCTCAAGGTTGAGCATTTAAACTTGAAATGGGGAGAAATGGGGAGTGGATATCCTCATTATTTCAAGTGGACACTCAAGTGGTAGATAATGCTCAAGGTTGAGTAGTTGTCTACATTGAGAGAGAAGTTAAGGATAAATGAAGGGTATGGGACCTTCATTATCGTGTTGATCACAACGAGTGATGTTGTGAACAACGATGAGCAACTCTTCAGGGGGAGAGTCTTCAACAAATGGATTTGTTGAAGTGTCCATTGGAGCATAGGTTGATGTGTGTCCAACGATGGGTTGATGTGTGCCAATAGGGGAGAATGTATGGTTAAGTTAGTCCTTCATAAGGTCATAGGGGGAGAATGAAAGGACTCATGAAAGGGAGTAAGTTAGACTTTCATTACCTAGAGGGAGTTTGCCCTCTTAGGGGGAGAATGAAGAGCTTAATTTATGCTTTCATTACCTAGTGGCATGAAGAAGGAGGCTATGGGATTAGCCTAACTTACATATGGGATTGTAAGTGTTATTGTGGTATTGTCAAACATCAAAAAGGGGGAGATTGTTGGTGCAATATCCCTCAGGTCAAGGTTGACCTGGGTAACCAAGCTGAGTCTTGGTTTGGGTTTAGATGTTTGACAATAAGATATTGATTGAAGAAGAGTCAAGTAGGTCAAGGTTGACTGGATACTTGACTGGGAAGTCCTAACTGGGATGTTAGGCAAAATGAAAGTCCTAGTGAGTGAAGCTAGGCAGATGGAAATCCTGGTGAGTGAAGCCAGAAGGAAGTCCTAGTGAGTGAAGCTAGGCAGATGGAAATCCTGGTGAGTGAAGCCAGGTGAAAGTCCTAGTGAGTGAAGCTAGGCAGATGGAAATCCTGGTGAGTGAAGCCAGGTGAAAGTCCTAGTGAGTGAAGCTAGGCAGATGGAAAACCCTAGTGAGTGAAGCTAGGTGAAAGCCCTGGTGAGTGAAGCCAGGCAAGGGAAAATTGATCGGACATCTGGTGCTGGGAAGTCCAAGTAGGTCAAAGGATTGACTGGATACTTGGCATCAAAGAAAAGTCCAAGTAGGTCAAAGGGATTGACCGAATACTTGGCACAGAGAAAAGTCCAAGTGGGTCAAAGGGATTGACCGGACACTTGGTAAGGGAGTCCTAGCAGGTCAAGGGAGTGACTAGATGCTAGTCATGACATACCAACAGGTCAAGGTTGACCGGATGTTGGTTTGGGAGGTTTAGGACTTGGTTTTGGACAAAAACCAAGTGCTGGATCGATCAGTGGATCGATCCAGGCTCTGGATCGATCAGTGGATCGATCCAGACCTGTCCCAGCGAACAGAGAGCTTCTGGATCGATCCGTGGATCGATCCAGAGGTCCCAATCGATCAGTGGATCGATTGGGACGCGGCTGCTTCGCGCGATAAGCGCTGGATCGATCCGTGGATCGATCCAGGCATATTTCCAGAGCACAGAGGCGCTCTGGATCGATCCGTGGATCGATCCAAAGCCTCCCCGATCGATTGGGAACATTCGAATCGATCGGGATCCGACCGTTGGCGTCGTTTATAGCTGCAGGCGTTCGATGGCTGCGGCATTGCTTCTCCGATTCACTCCAGAGCTCTCGCCAACTTCTCCACAGCGCTCACAAAGCTCAGATCGCCAGTTCTTGAAGGATCTTGGAAGCTCTCCAAGTCAAGAGGCGGATCAAAGCCAAGAAGAGAAGCTAGGGTTAGGGTTTTGTACTCATTGTAAGCTTGTAAGCTTGTATTTCTTGTATCCTTTCCCTCTCTTCTTGTATTGAGTCTTGTAGGGCTTCTCCGCCTTTGGTAGTTACCATAAAGGAGAGTTTTATTTAGTGGAGGGTGTGTGTGTTGGTGTGGATCCTTGGATTAGTCACCTCTTGTGAGGTGGATACCAAGTAAAACCAACCGTGTTAGCGTTGTGTGTTTGTTTCTGTATTTTCCGCTGCACATCTTTGAAGGAACAAGCAACGCCGAGCAAGAGCGAAGCGCGACGAGCTATTCACCCCCCCCTAGCTACTTTTGGTCCTAACAATCCTTACTCAACTAGGATAACTCCACTGAAATCTGATCTCAGACTAATCTCCCAACTCAACACATCCTTTAATCCAATAACAAATCCATCTCTCTAATATCATTTTATCTCATAATGACAACAACCTATAATAACCTATCACGAAATCAAATCTCCATCATGTATCCACATCAACCTAACATCATCATCAACAAACCTCATCTGATAATCCAATCCATCAATCAACCCAATGATCCTATGAATGATCACATAACAATCCACAACCATCAATTAATCCAATCAAAACTCCTCATGAATTTATCCAATTCAATTAGTTAACTCTTCTTGTTAACATGCTTCAATTATCCAACCCATAACTCATCCAATCCAAAAATCCATAATCTAATATCAATCCAAAACTCATTAATCTAGATTTCTACAGTCCATCCACTACTAATCCACCACATAATGATATCGACCACAATAACCTCTCATAAAGTCAAATCTCCATCACCACAATACTACTATTCACCTCCCCTTCCTCTGCCAATTCACATTCACAATCACTACCATATTACAATCAATCCAATGATCCTTAATAACAATCATGAATTCATCAAATGCAACCAACCCCTGATTAATCAAACCACAACATAATACAAACTCCAAGACGAACACTACTCTAATTCAGAAAATGATCCATCCATTACATCCAAGAAGTAAGATCTCCCTTAATCAAATACTAATACAACAATGGGAAAAATGATTACTGTTTGTTACCTCCACACCAGGGCACAAAACTTTGTTTTGTCCAGCTGCCCTCACCATCCCAGGGTTCACCAACCTTCGGTTGTAGCCACTGAAATCCAGAGCAAAATGATCTGATAGCCATGGCTACAAACAATCAGAAATGTGGAGGCTGGAACCAAGCAAAGCCACTGCCTACTGAACAACAACCCTAAATCAACACTACATCACGATCAAATGCCCAAATTAATGTTAGGGATAACCAATTACCTTCAAGAATCAATCCAATTCCATAAACTTCTCTCGGATGAAGGCTGTTGCTGTGCTCATGAGCAAAGGCAGAAGGTAGGGTGACACCGGCCATATAGAGCAACACTGTGTTAACCCAGGATAGGCAAATGGATATCCTTGATCCAAGATTCGGTGGTGAGGAGGCAGCTAGGGCTCGGGCGGAGGAAATCAAGAGGAGGATCGGCGATAGATCCATGCCGACGAAGACAAAGAACCAAGATCTGGTGGAGAGGAAGAAATGATGAACTTCCTTGACGAAATCGCCGCTGCTCCGCTCCGATTCGAAGGCCGGTGGTGGATCAATCGCGAGATAGGGGAAAGATTCCACTCCTCGAGAGGAAGAGGGAGGAGGGAGGCTCGGCCGACGGCGTCATCTATAGGTATCAAATAGCCGGCGTTGGGTCACGGGAGTCGGCGGCCCGCCAGAGTCGACGGCGATGTTGAGGAGGTGGAAGAAAAACCTTGGCTGTATCCGAAGCAGAGAGCTCGACGGTGGGGTAAGGCTCGGTGGCGATGGGCTGGACAACACCAGCGCGTTCGAGACTCACCGGCATTAGGGCGGAGATGCGATGGGAAACCGAGAGAGGGAGGAAGAGGAGAAATGTCGGGGGAGAGGAGAAAGGATCGGAAAATATAGGGGAAAATAAACTTAGATTAACTTAATTAACCTATAAGTTTATTCCTCAATCAACTCCTTTTTAAGAGGTATTTCAAACAGGCTTTTACTGTACCCCGAATC
Source organism: Zingiber officinale (assembly GCF_018446385.1). NCBI lineage: Eukaryota > Viridiplantae > Streptophyta > Magnoliopsida > Zingiberales > Zingiberaceae > Zingiber > Zingiber officinale. Next base: position 129,500,446 of record NC_055992.1, read on the forward strand.
CATCCCCTCTAAACGAGTCATACGGACTCCGTTTAATTCCTGAAAAATTTCTAAAAATTCCCAAAAAATCCAATAAGATTTTTCGTCCAATAATATTTATTATTAAATTTTACGGTATCTTACATTCACCCCCACTAATAAAAATTTGGTCCCCAAATTTTCTGGTCAACTCAGGGATCCATACCCAAGGGTAACCACCAAGCAATATACTCATATACCACTCCATCTAAGTATCATGAACAAATCACCAACCGTGATGATCCAACTACCCCAAAATCCATAATCCACTATCAATAAATCCTCCAATACATATATAGAGCGCTCAAACTATCCATCAGTCTGAGATAAAAATCTATACTAAAGTGAAACTCCTAATCTAAAGTCTGCTGTAACCATAATCAAAACCATGACACGAAATCACTGATCTCCATCCAAAACAATACTCAGAGATACCTTATCCAGTCCGGTAATCCCTCTAGAGTATAATACTACTACTCAATCCAAAAGAATCTATCCTACAAATCGATAACTAGAAAGCTAAGTCATCATCCAACAATGATTACCCAAACTATTATATCCTCTCCATGTCCTGGATAATCCCACAACAAAATCCATCATAATATGCTCCCAACTCCACTATAGTATCCAAATCAATGGAGACAATCCCACATACGAGTCTACTGAAACAATTCTACTGGTCTCCGATGTTCAGCTTCCACTTGCTGACATGCTAGACATTAAGTTACAAAATCTGCGATGTCTTTTTCATGTCGTTCAACCAATGGGAACGCACTAAGTCTCTATACATCAGGCGTTACCCGGATCTATCGCAAATCCAGATCAATGTGTTTTCTGTAGTAACTCCTCCCGGACAAGAAGTGACTCAAGAATACACATGATCACCCATGGAAATAAAGAATCTCATTCTCATTACACGAGAATTCTAACTACCGGCACGAAACTACTCCGCTCATGCTACAACAGAACTACACCAAACCCTAAATACGATACATCTGTGTAGAGTGCAAATCCGTCTACACTAGAAAGTACCGCTAAAACATGTGCAACTATCTAAACTGATCTCTCAAGCATCCGTCCAAGAAAGTTCTATTCCCTTCCTAGACAGTCCAATCAACGACATATCAATGCTAGAGAAACCCTCATCCAATCTCCGGTAATATCCAGCTAGACCAAAGGAACAGCGAATCTCTGGTATAGACTACGCATACTCCCAACTGGTAATAGCTTCTATCTATGATCCACTGATATATCTCTACTAAACACAACGTGTCCCAAAACTCGTAAAAGACAATCACAATACGTACTACTAACTTCACATATAGATGTTCCCGTCGAAACATCTCTAGAACTATGCAAAGATAGTGTACGTAATCAATCTCGACTCGGAAAAATATCACAACATCATCAATGAAGACAATGAAAACTGATCCAATCACCCTAGGAATACCAAGTACCTCGAGTCCATAAAAACATCCAGGTCACTGTACACCTAAATGATAAAACCAAGGGTTCTTGATATCCATACAACAGACATTCTCAACCGTAAGATCCTCGACAAATCTGTGACCTGATCACCAACTATAAATCAACAAAACCATACATATCACCGACAGACCACACTCCATGTCACTATCAACATCAAGCACCAAATAACATATCATCAAGTTAAACATCCACTAACAGATCATCAAAAGATAACATATCACCATACCTGCTCTCTCAATATCTACCAATCATAATCAACCTCAACATCAATCGATCATACTAGATAGTCTCCTAAACAATGTTAGAGAAAAACGAAAGCATCCAACCCACAACACCTACTGCTAACAAACTAAATGTATCCATAAAGTCTGTCAAATCTCATCATCTCATCCTTTCCGATAATCAAATATCCATAGTAAAAGGATGTCAATCCAAAGTCAAAGGGCCACACAACCTACTGACTAAGAATCTACCCATCAAGAAGATATCTCCACAACCCTCATAATCATACTATATATGTCCCTCGACAAATACCGATAATAGGTCAAACCCTCTAATATGAGATATAGACTACAAGATCTGGTACAATGATCACGTGGTCAAGGTCTTGAGCCCCCTAATAGAGACAATGTTAGCTGAGTCGTCTAATCATTGTCTTGTACCCCATCAAACTACGATTGCTCCATCCTGAGGCTCAGCAATCTCCAGTATCGAGCAATGAACACAAAGATAAAGGAATACTATAACCAAACAGCTGATCAAAATATCTGCCAATCGACGCTCTACCCCTCAAAGATCATCATATGAAATTATACCTAGTTATGATCAGAACTCCTAGGTATTACTCAACTAATACCCCTACCTCTGTATCATCACAGGTCGTAAATCACTAGGTACATCAAGGATATCTAACTACATCCGACAGCTCTACGAGTCAGGATCTCCCATGGAGCAACGTTAGACGAGTCTACTAGTCATCACCTTAAAATCCATCGTGCTGATGAAAGAAGTAGAGAACTACTCTCTCTCCAAACACCTCAAAGAAATCACTAAGTGACGACCTGATCTCCAAAAACATTCTCTGCTTCTTCCTTCACGTGGTACCGGGTCACGTAAAGGTTAAGCAGCTAACTTCAACTCTCCTACCCCAGTACAAATCATATATCCAAATGTACTCTCCAACTCATACACCCTAGTAATGGATGTATCTCATAAGTGTTAAGCAGGTAGCTTTACATCTTTCCACACTGTACGGTATCCTATCTGAATGTACTTCTAAGTCACCCAATCAGGTACAGACAATCCATAGTCAAAATCCCCATGGAATAGGATGCATCGATCCTCTATAGACAATCCTCTTTCTGGTGAGGGCTGTTAGTGGAGAGGCTATCCTGGAAAAGTCCTCCACAAATTTCCTGTAGTACCCAGCTAAACCAAGGAAGCTTCTGATCTCCCTGGCATTCTTGGGTCTACTCCAGTTGTTGACTGCTTCTATTTTAGCTGGGTCCACTTGAATGGCTTCTTTAGAAATTATGTGACCTAGAAATGCCACTTGATCTAACCAGAACTCGCACTTTGAGAACTTAGCGTAAAGCTGCTTTTGCTGAAGAGTCTGCAGTACTATCCTCAAATGCGTGTCATGCTCCTCTGGGGTTCTGGAGTAGATTAGAATGTCGTCGATGAACACAATGACAAATTTGTCAAGGTATTCTCTGAATACTCTGTTCATCAGGTCCATGAAAACTGCAGGTGCATTAGTCACACCAAAAGGCATGACTACTAACTCGTAGTGTCCGTATCTGGTCCTGAAAGCTGTTCTGGGTATGTCTCTTTCCTTCACTTTTAGCTGATGGTACCCAGAGCGCAGGTCTATCTTTGAGAATACTGTCGCCCCTCTCAACTGATCAAATAGGTCGTCGATCCTGGGGAGGGGGTACTTGTTCTTAATTGTCACTTGATTCAGAGCTCTATAATCTATGCACATCCGCATAGATCCGTCCTTCTTCTTGACAAACAACACTGGAGCTCCCCATGGTGAATGTCTAGGGCGGATGAAGCCTTTGTCAAGCAGCTCCTGAAATTGTTCCTGTAGTTCTTTCAGCTCTGCTGGAGACATGCGGTATGGATCTTTTGAAATTGGACCGGTACCAGGAACCAGTTCAATCTCAAACTCCACTTCTCTGTTGGGAGGTAGTCCAGGTAGCTCTTCTGGGAATACCTCTGGATACTCACAGACTACTCGAACTTCCTCCTGCTTGGGTCCTTCCTGTTCTTCTGTACTCACAATGTGCACAAGAAAACCAGCACACCCTTTAGCTAACATCTGGTGAGCTGTGAGAGAAGAAAGGAACTTCTAGGTCTTCCTCTTTGGCACCCCTGTGAACTCAAAGGATGATTCACCTTCTGGACTAAAGATCACTTTCCTTCTGCGGCAGTCCACTGAAGCACTGTACTTGCTGAGGAAATCCATACCCAAAATGATATCGAAATCCTGCATGGCGAGGACCACCAGATTTATACATAGCTCACGGTCTGAAATTTGGACTGGTACAGCCCGAAGGTCGTCAGGAACTTGGAGTTCATGTTTTCTGTAGGTACCTGTAATTCTTTGGCAAAGGGTACTGATACAAAAGAATGAGTCGCTCCAGTATCAAATAGTGCAGTAGCTAAATGCTGAAAAATAATCACTTGACCTGTTACGACCGTCGAGGCACTAGCAGCTTCTTCTTTGGTGAGGGAGAATACTCTGGCTTGGAACCGGTGGGGCTTCCAACCTTCCTTCTTGATCTGAGGTCCTTCCAGAGTTGCGGGCATATAATGTAGGCTGAGGTTTGCCTCCATATTGTATTGGTTTGGTGAGGTGCTTTGAGCTTGTTAGGACATTCTTTAGCCATGTGTCCTTCACATGCATAGCATCCAGTTTTACCCAAAAGGGCCCTGGATGTGTTCTCCCACATTTAGGACAGAGAGGATCTTGGTCTGCTTATTCTTTGGTCCTCCCTTCTGGTTACCTCCTGAGTTCCACCGCTTTCTTTTGTTACCCTTGCCTTTCGATTACGCTTATTTGCACGAGCTTTCGATTCCAATTGTCTTATCTTCGATCTTGGTGGCTTATCTTTGCGCTCGTTGTGCCACGATCTTTGTCGAGATAGTGCTCGAACTAATGCTCACGACGACTCTTCGCGATCTGGTTGAGCTCCACTACTCACATTAAGTGTTATCACTAGCCTCGGCATCCCGAGCATCGTCGACTCGTTCCTTCTCCGTGCTTACTAGCTCTGGGCAGAGTTAGCCTATTGAATTTCTTTATTGCTTCTTCCACTGACAGTTTCTGAATTCTATGAACTCCTCATAATGCTTATTGGTGATCCACCGGAAGAATTCTTCATAAAATTCGCTTCAAAGTCAGCCTCATCCGATTGACTGCTCTCTTGCTTTTAACTCTCTCCCACCACATACGAGCATCTCCAGATAGGCAGAATGAGGCACACTTGACCTTCTCAACTTCTGGCCAGTCAAGAAGCTCCATGGTGCTTTCCAGTGTCTTGAACCAAGCTTGAGCATCCCAGGGCTCAGTCGTGCCTGAGAAACTCTCTGGCTTCAGTTTCAGCCACTGTATCAGATATGCTTCTTGTCTTCTAGGTGCTGTGGGGACTTCCAGGATGGCTGGTGGAACCTCAGAGTCTCCACAGTGATTGTTGGAGGAGTGGGAGGGACTGGCTGCTGATTCGCCATCAGATTGACGATCACTTGCTGCTGCTTTGCTACTTGTCTCTGGAGTTGAGCAACAACTTCAGAGAGATTTGGTTCAGCTGCTCTGGGCTCTTCGTTCTCCTGAGCCTGGTTCTCAGTACGAGCGGTACGGGGGCGTCCTCTTCTTGACATCTAATTATGCAAAGAAAAGAAAGACTTGATATATTCTTTATCCTTTCTAACCAAACTTAGGTATATGAATAAAAGGAAAACAAACTTCTATCTTACTAAAGCGCATACAAGCAAATACTCTATACTGCAAATAATGAAGAAAGCATAAGAAAGAAAACTTAAATACTTCCTTACTTGAAGACGGCAAGGATGATGCTGATGTGTGATGCTGGAGAATGGAACTTGCTCTGATACCAACTGTAACGACCCACCTTCTACACTACTACTACTCCCTAAAGGTGGACGCTACTTAACTACTAACTCTACTTAACCGGTGTGATTAAAAACCACATGAAAACCCTACCGAAAAATTTCGGCAGAATCTCCCCTGTACCGGTGACCTTAAACTGATATACAAACACTGTATACATCAGCCACAGGCGGCTGGAACATATATCAGACAACCACGCAGTTTATATATATGAAAAAGAATCAAAATACCGAAAGAAATAACTCTATCAATGCATGATAAAAACACTCCAATGAAAATAGCATATACAAGTTCTAAACTCTTTTAACAATTCGACAGAAGCAATCTTAATAATTATTTTTAAGCTAAGTCCCAAAATCTCTCCATAGTCCTGGCATCACACACCGTCACAGCATCTCCTTGTCGCCTTCCTTCTTATACTTTTCCTCTTCCTTTATCTTTTATCTGCAGTAGGAGAAATGCATACTATAAGCAAAATGCTTAGTGAGCACTATCTAACTCACAAAAACTCGATATGCATGTATATAAATAAAAGAAGCATGCTAAAACTGAATGCTAACATGTAAAGCTACTCATGCTCATAAATAAAAAAGAAATCAACTAACTGAAAAGCTAACATATAAAGCTAAACATGCTCATCAACTAGCAAATAAATAACATGTAAGAAACTGAACATGCAAAAGCTGCTAGCATAAAAGAAAGCTAAACTTGCTGATCTTTAAAACAAAGTGAAGCTTACTTCATTTACTCTAAACTTATTCTTTTATTTCACTTGTTTAAAATTTATACTTTAATACTTGAAAATAATAATCAACTTCTCTTGGGCCCAGGCATAGTACCATTTTATGTGCGTTCCCTAATAGGTTGGGGTAGCGAGCCGCCAATCCTAAAAGAGCAGACCTTGGTCTACCAGGGCCAAGACCTTGGAATTGGACACTTGGATTTGTTTAACGACAACCTTGGAAGTCGGGTACAAGCCTCTTCTTAAAAAGTAAAATACTTATTATCTTAAATTACTTCTTCTTTAAATGCCTTGGCATTTTAATAGCATCTTGTGTGCCAAAATCCCTAAAGTCTTTACTTTGGGATTTACTTAAGGCCTTGGCCTTTTCTTTCTTTTCTTTTTCTTTCTTTTTACTTGTTAATGCTTCTAAAAGAATTTGATAGAACTCTTATTTTCCCACTAGAATACATGGTTGTTCATGCTTATTAAAATAGCAAAAAAAACCAAAGAAACTGCTCATGTGCATCTAGTAATAAAGAAAACTGATCATGCTCAACTCATAGCAATTAAAAACTGCACATGCTCAATAATAGCAAATGAAAACATATATGCATATATTCCAAAAATCCCCACAGCAAGCTTAAAGTAAGGAATGCTAGTTATCTAAACCTATTACACGTGTTAAGCTTAAAATTGTTCTTGAAACGTGGATTTACTAGAACAGAACCTGAGAGATACTACTCATTCTAAATTGATTCCTTCCAAGCAAAGCATAAAGGAACACTACTGTTGCCATCACAAATTGACACGTACTGGAGTTTTAAAACCCACATAAAACTTGGTTTCATTTCAAATACCCAACACATACAAAACCAAAACCTGCCAAAACTAAAGATTCCTGTAACTTGTTCATAACTATACTTTTATCAAGCAACATAACCCTTTAAACTAATTACAGCAAAATTAAACAAAAGAAACCCAAAACTCAAAATTCCTCATCGAGCAACAGATCTTTAAACTGTAAAATTCCACACGAACAGAGCAGGGTATTCCTTCGTAGGAAGCATGGTGAAAAGAACAAGGATCTGAAATGTTTCAAGAAAATGAAACAACCTATGAAAACTTAATCCCATCTTATGTTTATATAGAGTAAAGGAAACCTTTAAAACATGCCACAATGCTTTCAACTACTGAAAACCAAGACATCAATTGTTCTCTATCCTATGTGCCACGGCAACAAAAAGAATTGAAGGTTGCTACTGCTCAGTCCACGGCAAAGAACCAAAACAAAAGATTTCTCATTGCCTAGTATAACAAAATCCGAATTCAAACTTTAAAGCTTGAGATATCAAACCCACATGCTTGAGTTTTACCCATCCTATTCTTTCTTTGAAGGTCACGGCGGCAAACCCTAAACCAACATCACAGAAAAATTCGAAAACAAACGAAATAAAACTCCGAAACTATCCTACTGCAGGTGAGTAGCGACTCACCTCGCTGCTCTTGGACTTACAACCGGAGAAGAGCAAATTCTAGGGTTTCGGGTGAAGCTTGAAGATCTCGGCGGCTCCCTTGAGTTCCCGAGCTCCCTTCGTCACGGTGACCATGTACGGGTGAAGGCCGGCCGGAAGAATCCTTTCGCCGGTGCCGGAGAGGAACCCTAGCGTCGTCGCCTCGGTGTGTTTTTCGCCCGAGCCGGCGCTGTCGCGCGAGAGAGGTGAGGAGAGAAAGAATTTTGGGAGAAAAAGATCCTTTTCCCAAAAATCACTTAAGTTTTTCCCTCTTATTATCCCTAGGGTTTCCATATAACTTTACTTTAAATATTTTTCTCTCCATACCTAGTTAACAGAACGAGCGTAGCTCAACTGGTCGGGCCAGGTTCGGTTGGGTCAGTCCGACCCGAGGTCGTGGGTTCGAACCTCGCCTTCAACGGTTTTTTGTCAAAATTTCTTTCTTTTTGTAAACATACTAAACGACCTCCAAAAATTACATAAAAATACTCTAAAAATTTTTGGAGTGTATACTGAAAGCCTAAGCTTTTGTAAACATTTATGTTAAATTAAGAATCACATTTGGTCAATTTATCTACATTTGTTTGTAGTTGTTCAATTAATTTATATTGTAGATAACATAGTATGTGGTGTCACATATAGAAGATGATGTTATCAGTACCTTATAAATTATAAACAGTAGCTCTCGACCAAAATGGAAAGGAACAAACCATTGGGAGGTCGTAGTGTAATTAGGAATTAGTTTATCTTGACTATATAATTACACTAGTACACTTAGAGTGTATTGAGTAGGACCATTTGAGGTCGTTTCTTTTATACTGACTTTATAAAGAAACAAAGACCTCGGTTATTATGGAAGTGTGTGCTCTTAATCCTAATATAATAACAATCACATATATTTGATATTTATTTCTTTAATTTATCGATGGGTGAGATTTAGTTCGATGAATCAATAAGCCTGATAAATTGAGAAATGGTATCACTTATAGTGTGTGTTGTTGATTATAGAAGGAAACTGTGTCCTACAGATACTAGGTTGATAATGTCCTCAATAGGAGCTCATAAGGATTGTCATGTTAAACCCTGCAGGTGGACTTAGTCCGACATGACGATAAAGTTGAGTGGTACTACTCTTGGACTAAGATATTAATTAAATGAGTTGTCAGTAACTCACTTAATTAGTGGACATTCGATATCTTAAACACAGGGAGACTAACACACTCATAATAAGAAGGAGCCCAAAAATGTAATTTGGGATTGGTGCGGTAGTTCAATAATAGTTCTTTAGTGGAATGAATTATTATTGATAAAATTAAGTTGTGTGTTCGGGGCGAACACGGGATGCTTAATTTTATCGGGAGACCAAAACCAATTCCTCCTCTCGGTCCCTATCGTAGCCTCTTATTTATAGAGTACTATACCCACCTATACCCACCTTCTATACCCACCAATAGGGGGCCGGCCAAGCTAGCTTGGGAACCAAGCTAGGGCCGGCCTAGGTATAAGATTGGGTGGCCGGCCCTAGCTTGAACCCAAGCTAGTAGGGGCCGGCCAAATTAAATTAAAAAGGAATTTTAATTTTAATTTTTATTATGTAGAAGATATAATTTATTAAAGAGAATTAAAATTAAAATATCTCTCTTGTAAAAGATCTACAATAGATTAAAGAAAGAGATTAGATCTCTTTCCTTATTTGTAGATTGGTGAGATATTTTATTTTCTCTTTAAAAATTATTCACATGTTGTAAAATTAAAATTATAGAAATTTCCTTTTTATCAACCATGAATAGATTTTGAAGAGAAATTTTATTTTTTAAAATTTCCGGAAACAAATTAGGAAGTTTTAATTGTTGATTGAAACTTGTCCAATTTAATTTCATTAATGTGGCCGGCCATAAGATTTCAATTGGGGAAATTTTATTTTATTTTTCTCAATTAAATCATGTCAAGAAAATTGAGGAAATTTTATTGTAATTAAATTTCCTAATTTTCCTAGGCCACGGAATATAAAAGAAGGGGTGAGGGTGCCTTCATTGAACAACCTCTATTATTTTCTCTCCCTCTTTTCCTTGGTGTTGTGGTCGGCCATCATCTCTTCTCCTCTTCCTCTTTGTGGTGGCCGAAACTCTCTATTGCTTGGAGCTCTTGTGGAGGCCGGATACTACTTGGAGAAGAAGAAGAAGAAGGAGAGAAAGCTTGCATCTCTTGGAGCTTGGTTGGTGTTTTATTCTTCATCCTTGGTAAAGCTTTTTTGTGGCCGAACCTAGCTAGGAGGAGAAGAAGGTGGTTGGTGGCTTCTCATCTCGGAAGATCGTTGCCCACACAACGTCCGAGGTTAGAAGAGGAATACGTTAGAAGATCAAAAGGTCTTTCTAAAAGGTATAACTAGTAATTTTTCTTTCCGCATCATACTAGTTATTTTTGGAAAAATACCAAATACAAGAGGCTTATGATTCTAGAATTTCGAATATGTTTTTCGATGTTGTGTTCTTTTGTTTTTTCTTTTCCTTGTGATTTGATTGTTCTTTTCGGTTAACCTAAAGTTATTTTAGGAAATTAAATATTAGCTTTCTATAAAAGGTTTTGTCTAGTCGGTGGTGGTTGCTCCCATATCCAAGAAGGTCATGTGCCTCGCCACGTCAGTACTGGGAACCGATTATGGAAATTAATATTTAATGGAATTAATAACTTAAGGCGATTTGAGTCGAACGTGTTAAGTTCCGCAGGAGACCCAAGTCAAAACCTAAAAGAACGAATAGATTAAGTTTTGGATCAAACGTGTTAAGTTCCGCAGGCGATCCAAAATTTAATTTAAGAGAACACATGGTAGCTAGGAAAAAGGTTCAGACCTTTGTACAAAATTTTTGTACAGTGGAACCTCTAGGTTTTCCGAGTAGCAACCAACAAAAATTTCTAAAAATCTCTAGAATATTTTAAAAGCATTTCCAAATATTTTTATGGACTTTTAAAACTTGAAGTAGGGAAAATTGGGTCGTTACAATTCCTCATACCTTATAAAAAGTTCATCCTCGAACTTAGAATAGCTCTGGATACTTCTGTCTCATACTGTCCTCTCGCTCCCAAGTGATTTCCTCGTGCTTCTGGTTCTGCCAGACGACCTTCACTAGTGGTACTTCTTTGTTTCTCAATCTCTTGACTGCTCTGTCCACTATCTGTGTAGGTCTACTCTCGTAGCTAAGATCATCTTGAATCTGCACTGTCTGAGGCTGAATCACTTGGCTGGGGCCGTGAAGACACTTCTTTAGCATGGAGACATGAAATACATTATGTATTGCTGACATGTCTTGTGGTAAGTCCAGCTTGTAAGCTACTTTCCCAATCCTTTCTGTGATCAGATAAGGTCCTACATAACGAGGACTTAATTTTCCCTTCTTGCCAAATCTCATCACTCCCTTCATAGGAGCGACCTTGAGAAAGACTGAATCCCCTACTTGGAATTCAAGTGGCCTACGGCGTGTGTCAGCATAACTCTTCTGTCTACTCTGGGCAGTCTCAATCCTCTGTCTGATCTTCTGGATAGCCTGAGTAGTCTCATCTATCAGTTCTGTCTGAATGCCCAGTTCTACTTCCATTTCTTTTCTCTCTCGTACTTCTTGCCAGCATATGGGTGATCTGCACTTCCTGCCATACAATGCCTCATATGGCGCCATCTTGATAGTGGCTTGATAGCTGTTATTGTAGGCAAATTTAGCTAAGCATAGGTACTTGCACCAACTTCCCTTGAAATCTAGTGCACAAGCTCTGAGCATATCTTCTAGAATCTGATTTACTCGCTGTCCATACCGAGGATGATAAGGGATGTTGAACTTGAGTTTGGTGCCTAGTGCAGTCTGAACACACTCCCAAAAGTGAGAGGTGAAGCGCCCATCTCTATCAGAAACAATAGATTTAGGAACTCCATGAAGTCTGATCACCTCTTTAACATACAACTGTGCCAACTGCTCTATAGAGTGGGACACCTTGATGGCTAGAAAATGAGCAGACTTAGTCAATCTGTCCACTATCACCCATATCGCATCATATCCATTTGTGGTTCTTGGGAGACCTGTTATGAAATCCATGGATATGTCTTCCCACTTCCACTCTGGTATAGGAAGAGGTTGTAGAACTCCTCCTGGTCTCTGGTGTTCTGCCTTGACCCTCTGACATGTCAGGCAGGTACTGACATATTTAGCTACATCCCTTTTGAGTCCAGACCACCAGAATCTCTGTTTCACGTCTTGATACATCTTGGTAGAACCAGGATGCATGGAATAAGGTGTACTATGAGCTTCTTCTAAAATTTTCTTTCTCAGCTCTTCATCATTGGGGACACAAAGGCGGCTCCCCTGATAAAGAATTCCACTGTCTGATACTCGAAACTCCGAATTTCCTTCTTCTTGTATCCCTTGCTTGATCTTTTGGATATCTGGATCTTCACTTTACTTTCTCTGTATATCCTCAAGCACGTTGACTCTAAGGTCAATGTTGAGAGTTGCCCATAAATAATTTCCATTCCAAAATCTGACAACTCCTTCTGCAGTGGTAGGGCTAATGATGACAAAGACATCAGGGATGCACTGGATTTTCTGCTTAGTGCATCTGCCACTTTATTAGCTTTGCCTGGATGGTAGAGGATTTCACAGTCATAATCTTTGACCAACTCTAGCCACCTACGTTGTCTCATGTTTAAGTCCTTCTGAGTGAAGAAGTACTTAAGACTCTGATGGTCTGAGAAAATTCTGCACTGAATGCCATACAAATAATGTCGCCAGAGTTTCAGTGCAAAGACCACAGCCGCCAGCTCAAGATCATGAGTGGGGTAGTTCTTTTCATAATCTTTGAGTTGTCTAGAAGCATAAGCTATCACTTTTCCATCCTGCATGAGTACAGCTCCTAAGCCCATCTTGGAAGCATCACTGTAGATGTCAAAACTCCTGTCACTTTCTGGAACAGTTAGAATAGGAGCACTGGTCAGTCTCTTCTTGAGCTCTTGGAAACTCTGCTCACATTTATCTGACCATTCAAACTTCTTGTTCTTTCTGGTGAGGGCTGTTAGTGGAGAGGCTATCCAGGAAAAGTCCTCCACAAATTTCCTGTAGTACCCAGCTAAACCAAGGAAGCTTCTGATCTCCCTGGCATTCTTGGGTCTACTCCAGTTGTTGACTGCTTCTATTTTAGCTGGGTCCACTTGAATGCCTTCTTTAGAAATTATGTGACCTAGAAATGCCACTTGATCTAACCAGAACTCGCACTTTGAGAACTTAGCGTAAAGCTGCTTTTGCTGAAGAGTCTGCAGTACTATCCTCAAATGCGTGTCATCCTCCTCTGGGGTTCTAGAGTAGATTAGAATGTCGTCGATGAACACAATGACAAATTTGTCAAGGTATTCTCTGAACACTCTGTTCATCAGGTCCATGAAAACTGCAGGTGCATTAGTCACACCAAAAGGCATGACTACGAACTCGTAGTGTCCGTATCTGGTCCTGAAAGCTGTTCTGGGTATGTCTCTTTCCTTCACTTTTAGCTGATGGTACCCAGAGCGCAGGTCTATCTTTGAGAATACTGTCGCCCCTCTCAACTGATCAAATAGGTCGTCGATCCTGGGGAGGGGGTACTTGTTCTTGATTGTCACTTGATTCAGAGCTCTATAATCTATGCACATCCGCATAGATCTGTCCTTCTTCTTGACGAACAACACTGGAGCTCCCCATGGTGAATGACTAGGGCGGATGAAGCCTTTGTCAAGCAGCTCCTGAAATTGTTCCTGTAGTTCTTTCAGCTCTACTGGAGACATGCGGTATGGATCTTTTGAAATTGGACCGGTACCAGGAACCAGTTCAATCTCAAACTCCACTTCTCTGTTAGGAGGTAGTCCAGGTAGCTCTTCTGGGAATACCTCTGGATACTCACAGACTACTCGAACTTCCTCCTGCTTGGGTCCTTCCTGTTCTTCTGTACTCACAATGTGCACAAGAAAACCAGCACACCCTTTAGCTAACATCTGGTGAGCTGTGAGAGAAGAAAGGAACTTCTGGGTCTTCCTCTTTGGCACCCCTGTGAACTCAAAGGATGATTCACCTTCTGGACTAAAGATCACTTTCCTTCTGCGGCAGTCCACTGAAGGAAATCCATACCCAAAATGATATCGAAATCCTGCATGGCGAGGACCACCAGATTTATACATAGCTCACGGTCTGAAATTTGGACTGGTACAGCCCGAAGCCACTGGTTGGATTCCATGACTTCCCCAGAAGGTAGGGTCGTCAGGAACTTGGAGTTCATGTTTTCTGTAGGTACCTGTAATTCTTTGGCAAAGGGTACTGATACAAAAGAATGAGTCGCTCCAGTATCAAATAGTGCAGTAGCTAAATGCTGAAAAATAATCACTTGACCTGTTACGACCGTCGAGGCACTAGCAGCTTCTTCTTTGGTGAGGGAGAATACTCTGGCACTGGCTGGAACTGGTGGGGCTTCCAACCTTCCTTGACTGATCTGAGGTCCTTCCAGAGTTGCAGGCATATAATGTAGCTGAAGTTTGCCTCCATATTGTATTGGTTGTGGCTGAGGTGCTTTGAGCTTGTTAGGACATTCTTTAGCCATGTATCCTTCCTGCCCACATGCATAGCATCCAGTCTTACCCAAAAGACAGGCTCCTGGATGTGTTCTCCCACATTTAGGATAGAGAGGGATCTTGGTCTGCTTATTTGCTGGTCCTCCTTTCTGGTTACCTCCTGAGTTCCACTGCTTTCTTTTGTTACCCTTGCCTTTCCAGTTCTGCTTATTTGCCTGAGCTTTCTGATTCCCAGCTGTCTTATCTTCGATCTTGACTGGCTTATGTTGCGCTCGTTGTGCCCTGATGCTGTCCAGATAGTGCTCAGCAACTAATGCTCTGCTGACCAGCTCTTCGCCAGTCTGAGGCTGTTGAGCTCCACTACTCACATTAAGTGTTATCACTAGCCTCAGCATCCTGAGCATCAGTCTGACTCGTTCCTTCTCCGTGCTTACTAGCTCTGGGCAGAGACGAGTTAGCCTATTGAATTTCTTTATTGCTTCTTCCACTGACATGTCACCTTGTCTGAATTCTATGAACTCCTCATAATGCTTATTGGTGATCTGCTGACGGAAGAATTCTTTATAAAATTCTGCTTCAAAGTCAGCCCAGCTCATCTGATTGACTGCTCTCTTGCTTTTAACTCTCTCCCACCACATACGAGCATCTCCAGATAGGTAAAATGAGGCACACTTGACCTTCTCAACTTCTGGCCAGTCAAAAAGCTCTATAGTGCTTTCCAGTGTCTTGAACCAAGCCTGAGCATCCCAGGGCTCAGTCGTGCCTGAGAAACTCTCTGGCTTCAATTTCAGCCACTGTATCAGATATGCTTCTTGTCTTCTAGGTGCTGTGGGGACTTCCAGGACGGCTGGTGGAACCTCAGTCACCACTGGAGTCTCCACAGTGATTGTTGGAGGAGTGGGAGGGACTGGCTGCTGATTCGCCATCAGATTGACGATCACTTGCTGCTGCTTTGCTACTTGTCTCTGGAGTTGAGCAACAACTTCAGAGAGATTTGGTTCAGCTGCTCTGGGTTCTTCGTTCTCCTGAGCCTGGTTCTCAGTATGAGCGGTACGGGGGCGTCCTCTTCTTGACATCTAATTATGCAAAGAAAAGAAAGACTTGATATATTCTTTATCCTTTCTAACCAAACTTAGGTATATGAATAAAAGGAAAACAAACTTCTATCTTACTAAAGCGCATACAAGCAAATACTCTATACTGCAAATAATGAAGAAAGCATAAGAAAGAAAACTTAAATACTTCCTTACTTGAAGACGGCAAGGATGATGCTGATGTGTGATGCTGGAGAATGGAACTTGCTCTGATACCAACTGTAACGACCCACCTTCTACACTACTACTACTCCCTAAATGTGGACGCTACTTAACTACTAACTCTACTTAACCGGTGTGATTAAAAACCACATGAAAACCCTACCGAAAAATTTCGGCAGAATCTCCCCTGTACCGGTGACCTTAAACTGATATACAAACACTGTATACATCAGCCACAGGCAGCTGGAACATATATCAGACAACCACGCAGTTTATATATATGAAAAAGAATCAAAATACCGAAAGAAATAACTCTATCAATGCATGATAAAAACACTCCAATGAAAATAGCATATACAAGTTCTAAACTCTTTTAACAATTCGACGGAAGCAATCTTAATAATTATTTTTAAGCTAAGTCCCAAAATCTCTCCATAGTCCTGGCATCACACACCGTCACAACATCTTCTTGTCGCCTTCCTTCTTATACTTTTCCTCTTCCTTTATCTTTTATCTGCAGTAGGAGAAATGCATACTATAAGCAAAATGCTTAGTGAGCGCTATCTAACTCACAAAAACTCGATATGCATGTATATAAATAAAAGAAGCATGCTAAAACTGAATGCTAACATGTAAAGCTACTCATGCTCATAAATAAAAAAGAAATCAACTAACTGAAAAGCTAACATATAAAGCTAAACATGCTCATCAACTAGCAAATAAATAACATGTAAGAAACTGAACATGTAAAAGCTGCTAGCATAAAAGAAAGCTAAACTTGCTGATCTTTAAAACAAAGTGAAGCTTACTTCATTTACTCTAAACTTATTCTTTTATTTCACTTGTTTAAAATTTATACTTTAATACTTGAAAATAATAATCAACTTCTCTTGGGCCCAGGCATAGTACTATTTTATGCGCGTTCCCTAATAGGTTGGGGTAGCGAGTCGCCAATCCTAAAAGAGCAGACCTTGGTCTACCAGGGCCAAGACCTTGGAATTGGACACCTGGATTTGTTTAACGACAACCTTGGAAGTCGGGTACAAGCCTCTTCTTAAAAAGTAAAATACTTATTATCTTAAATTACTTCTTCTTTAAATGCCTTGGCATTTTAATAGCATCTTGTGTGCCAAAATCCCTAAAGTCTTTACTTTGGGATTTACTTAAGGCCTTGGCCTTTTCTTTCTTTTCTTTTTCTTTCTTTTTACATGTTAATGCTTCTAAAAGAATTTGATAGAACTCTTATTTTCCCACTAGAATACATGGTTGTTCATGCTTATTAAAATAGCAAATAAAAACTAAAGAAACTGCTCATGTGCATCTAGTAATAAAGAAAACTGATCATGCTCAACTCATAGCAATTAAAAACTGCACATGCTCAATAATAGCAAATGAAAACATATATGCATATATTCCAAAAATCCCCACAGCAAGCTTAAAGTAAGGAATGCTAGTTATCTAAACCTATTACACGTGTTAAGCTTAAAATTGTTCTTGAAACGTGGATTTACTAGAACAGAACTTGAGAGATACTACTCATTCTAAATTGATTCCTTCCAAGCAAAGCATAAAGGAACACTACTGTTGCCATCACAAATTGACACGTACTGGAGTTTTAAAACCCACATAAAACTTGGTTTCATTTCAAATACCCAACACATACAAAACCAAAACCTGCCAAAACTAAAGATTCCTGTAACTTGTTCATAACTATACTTTTATCAAGCAACATAACCCTTTAAACTAATTACAGCAAAATTAAACAAAAGAAACCCAAAACTCAAAATTCCTCATCGAGCAACAGATCTTTAAACTGTAAAATTCCACACGAACAGAGCAGGGTATTCCTTCGTAGGAAGCATGGTGAAAAGAACAAGGATCTGAAATGTTTCAAGAAAATGAAACAACCTATGAAAACTTAATCCCAGCTTATGTTTATATAGAGTAAAGGAAACCTTTAAAACATGCCACAATGCTTTCAACTACTGAAAACCAAGACATCAATTGTTCTCTATCCTATGTGCCACGGCAACAAAAAGAATTGAAGGTTGCTACTGCTCAGTCCACGGCAAAGAACCAAAACAAAAGATTTCTCATTGCCTAGTATAACAAAATCCGAATTCAAACTTTAAAGCTTGAGATATCAAACCCACATGCTTGAGTTTTACCCATCCTATTCTTTCTTTGAAGGTCACGGCGGCAAACCCTAAACCAACATCACAGAAAAATTCGAAAACAAACGAAATAAAACTCCGAAACTATCCTACTGCAGGTGAGTAGCGACTCACCTCGCTGCTCTTGGACTTACAACCGGAGAAGAGCAAATTCTAGGGTTTCAGGTGAAGCTTGAAGATCTCGGCGGCTCCCTTGAGTTCCCGAGCTCCCTTCGTCACGGTGACCATGTACGGGTGAAGGCCGGCCGGAAGAATCCTTTCGCCGGTGTCGGAGAGGAACCCTAGCGTCGTCGCCTCGGTGTGTTTTTCGCCCGAGCCGGCGCTGTCGCGCGAGAGAGGTGAGAGAAAGAATTTTGGGAGAAAAAGATCCTTTTCCCAAAAATCACTTAAGTTTTTCCCTCTTATTATCCCTAGGGTTTCCATATAACTTTACTTTAAATATTTTTCTCTCCATACCTAGTTAACAGAACGAGCGTAGCTCAACTGGTCGGGCCAGGTTCGGTTGGGTCAGTCCGACCCGAGGTCGTGGGTTCGAACCTCGCCTTCAACGGTTTTTTGTCAAAATTTCTTTCTTTTTGTAAACATACTAAACGACCTCCAAAAATTAAGTAAAAATACTCTAAAAATTTCTAAAAATCTCTAGAATATTTTAAAAGCATTTTCAAATATTTTTATGGACTTTTAAAACTTAAAGTAGGGAAAATTGGGTCGTTACATTATTATTTCTCACAACAAGCTAAGGCTTATACTCAACTTATCCATTACTCTTTTGTTTATTTTTGATATATAGCAAAGGGGGAGAGTATAAGAAAATTCAAAGAAAGGTTAAGAAAATTTAAGAATAGAAAATTTTGAATTTTTTTTAATTCAAGGGGAGCTTTTGTTAAGGTGGGTCTTTATACTTAAGTTTTTTACGAAGGGGGAGATCTGCACTTAATTTAGCTCTGCACTTAATTTTATGCTTGTCTTTTCATGCTTATCTTTTTATGGAATTATTTCCTTAACTTTGAATTTTTGTTGCCATGATACAAAAGGGGGAGATTGTTGGTGCGGGAAGCATCCGACGATCGAACCTAGGTTTTGATAATGGCAAAGGGATTCAAAGTTAAGATTCCTTGTTATCTAACGTGCTTAAATGAGATTTCAGGAAAGTCCTAACTACGGTTAGGCGGGTGAAAACCCTAGGGGGTGGCAACCCTAGGTCATAGGGGGTGGTAACCCTAGGTGAAGGAAAACCCTAGGGGTGGTAACCCTAGGTCGTAGGGGGTGGTAACCCTAGGTGGAGGAAAATCCTAAGGGCGGCAACCTTAGGTCCTAGGGGGTGGTAACCCTAGGTGAAGGAAAAATCCTAAGAGGGGGGGGGGGTAACCTTAGGTCCTAGGGGGTGGTAACTCTAGGTGGAGAAAAACCTTAGGGGGCGGTAACCCTAGGTCCTAGGGGGTGGTAACCCTAGGCGGAGAAAAACCCTAGGGGCGGTAACCCTAGGTCCTAGGGGGTGGTAACCCTAGGCAGAAAGTCCAGTCGGTCTGGAGGACCGGACTGACATCAGGTAATCTCTCCTAAGGGGAGTAGGTGAGGACGCGTTCTCCATAGAGGGAACAGTAGGCATCAGGTCGACCTAGGGTTTCCGGTCGGAGATCCGAAGTCAGACCTAGACAGTTCGACGACTATCAAATACTGGTTTTACTATATTTTATGTGTGCTAACTTTGTCTTGCAGGGCATGTGTGTATTTTGTGAACTAACATGCTTTGCAGGGACAAATGAGCAAGGCTAGCCTCGGATGAACAGTGTCTGAGGCGCTTCCATGGAGCTTGGAGGCGCCTCGGGTGCAAAGGAGCTGAAGTCTGCGCGGCAGAGCTAGAGGCGCCTTGGACCGCAGCTTGGAGGCGCCTTGGACCAGCTTGGAGGCGCCTTGGACCGCAGCTGATCCACGCGACTAACTCGGCTGCTTTGAGGCGCCTCGGAAGGGCTTTGAGGCGCCTCCAACACTGTTTAAAAGGGGTATTCGAGCAGCAGGTTGAAACAACGAATTCAAAAGCAATCTTCTCCCGTGTGCTGCGAACAAGACGACCCAGAAGAGCTGCTACAAGTGCCCGACGACCCAGAGCTTCAAATCTTCAATTTTAGTTGTCGGTACAACGTTTAATACTATTAAACTGTAATACTTTTGTAACTGAATTTGTGCGATATAGTTGTTGCCCACAGAAAGCGATCAACGATCGCGGGCCTTGGAGTAGGAGTCGCCCTAGGCTCCGAACCAAGTAAATAGATTGTGTTCGTATGTTGTTTTTTTCTTTCTATTTCCACTGCATTTACTCGAACGATTTCTGAATCTGAATCATGTGAAAGCCACAAGCGCTATTCATCCCCCCCTCTAGCGCATCTCGATCCAACAACTTCCCAATAACCCACTCTCATCATTGTGCACTATCAGGATGTAGAAATATATCATCATCCTACCAAACATGTATGACTACATAAATCCAAAGGATATCCCTTAACTTCTTGATCGATAATCAACAACTCTCCAAATGGTAGAGATACGATCAATACATGAGATGTGAGTATAAAAACTCTACTAATCTTATCCAAAAATGTCAAATCTTATCCTTCCAGATACCCACAATAAAAGAATGACAATCCAAAATCCAAAAGGTCACTCAACCTCCTGAGTGAGAGTCTATCCATCAAGAGAGTATCTCCACAACTCTCATAAACATCCTATAAATGTTCCTCAACAAATATTGATAAAAGGTCGAACTCTCTAATCTAATATATAGATTACAAGACCTTAGGTAAAATAATCATGTGGTCAAGGTCTTGAGTCACTTGATGAAGATAATGTAGCTGAGTCGTCTAACCATTATCTTATAACTCCTCATACTACGATTGCTCCACCTGAGGTTCAGTAACCTCTAATGATGAGCAATGCACACAACGATAGAGGAATACTATAACTAAATAGCTAGTCAAAATAACTGTCAATCGACGCTCTACTCTTCGAAGATCATCATCTAAAATTATACCTAGTTACGGTCGGATCCCATAGGTGTTACTTAACTAACACCACTTCCTCCGCACCATTGTAGGTCATATATCACTAGGTACATCAAGGATATCTAATCATATCCAATAGTTCCATGAGTCAAGATCTCCCATGGAACATCATTAGGCGAGTCGACTGACCATCATCTTATAAATCATCATGCCACATAAACAGGTAGAGAAGTATTCACTCTTAAAACACCTCTACATAATCACCAAATGATACCTAGTCACATAACGGATATACAGCTAACATAATCTTTTCCCACCAGTACAAGTCATATATCTAAATGTACTCCCTAATTCATACACTCATGAATTGATTCTATCTTGTAAGTGTTAAGCAGGTAGCTCTACACTTTTCCACATCAGTGGAGGTATCCTATCTGAATGTACCTTCTAAGTCATCCAACCAGGTACAAACAGTCCATGGTTAAAGTCCCCATGGAATATGTAACGACCACCCTTCTTACTACTACTACTCTCTAAGGATGACCGTTACTTAACTACTAACTCTACTTAACCGGTATGATTAAAAATCACATGGAAACCCTACCGAAAAATTTCGGCAGAGTCTCCCCTGTACCGGTGACCATACTCAACAATACATGCAATATATACTCAGCCACAAGCGGCTGGAACACATATCAATCAACCACGCAGTTAAATAAGTATCAAACACACAAATGTCTACTTACTAAACTGAACTCATCCTACACGCAATCTAAACAGAATAAACTCAAATGACATGAACTTAAAATACAACTCGAATGTTTACAATAACTAAAATGCGGAAACTAAAATTAAAACTTCTTTCCTAGTCCCAAGGCTTCCATAGTCCTGGCATCACACATCCTTCGAACACCTCCTTGTCGCCTTCCTTTCTATATCTTTTCCTTTCCTGTATCTGCAGTAAGAGGAAGTGCAATCTATAAGCAAAATTTGCTTAGTAAGCGCTATCTAACTCACAAAAACTCGATATGCATGTGAATATACTGAAAACTAAAACTGAATGCTCAAAAGGAAAACTACTCATGCTCATCTGCTAGTAAATAAACAAACATACTGAAGTGCTAAACATGTAAAGCTACTCATGCTCTTCTAATAACAAAGAACAATAAACTAATCTAAATAACATGCTAGCATAAAAGTAAACTCAACTTACTGATTTTAAAACAAAGTGAAACTTAATTCATCTGTTCTAAACTTATCCTTTAATACTTTATAGTTATGTAAAACTTGCTTTACTTGTTCAAAAACTAATACTTATAATACTTCAAAATAATAATCAACTTCTTCTTGGGCCCGGTAACTGTACTTACTATGCGCGCATCCCTAACTAGACCCGAGATAGCTGGTCCCGAATCTAGTAGGATTTGCTAGGTTATCTAAACCTAGGGACCGACTATGGGAGCCCAGCCCAAGGACTACTGAGAGTCCTGCATACTAGGTTATCTAAACCTAGGGACCGACTATGGGAGCCCAGCCCAAGGACTACTGAAAGTCCAGTACAGTGCAATTGATAAAAGTAAAATACTTGTTATCTTTTAATACTTCTAATATATAATGCCTTGGCATTTTAATAAGCACCTTGTGTGCCAAAATTCCTAAAGTCTTGACTTTGGGATTTACTTAAGGCCTTGGCCTTTTCTTTCTTTTCTTTATCTTTCTTATACTTTTCTTATAAAAGAATGTTTCTTACAAAACTGAAATGTTTAAACAAATTCTAACACTGCAATGCTTAAACAAAATCTGCATACAAGTTTAAACAGAAATCTGCATATTAAGCTTAACTAAAATCTGCATATTAAGCTTATCTAATATCTGTATACTAAGCTTAACAAAATCTGCATACTAAGCTTATCTAAATTCTGCATGCTATACTTATAAAAATCTGCATATCATACAAGCTTACACTACATCTAAAACTTGTTGGAATTAAAACCTTAAATCTTGCTACAATAGAGATAAAAGAAAGAGAGCAAAGAATGCATGCTACTCAATAATCTCTAGCTGTTCTAATGTTGTACAATGCAATCCGAAAGCATAGACAGCAAAGAAACTCATGCTACTCTTAAGCTCATGCTCATACATGACAGTTGTAAAGGTAAGAATTCTAGAAATAACCCAAAAATACTGCCTCATGAGACATAGCTAGATCAACTCAATATATGTCACGTCTCAAGTATCCAGATTTCTACTGCGAAACTATTCATAATCAAATATGATCAATTTGCATGCTTCAACATGGTTGGATTGCTAGGAAGGCTAAAGTTCTAGCATATTGCATTCATCACTAAAACAAGTTTCTATTGAACTAAGATTTGTTTCCAACGGAACATCTGAGGGTGATGGCATTCAAACAAAACACTAATACATTAGCACTAACATTTCTAGTTCAGCACTAATACATGAGGTTTGCCAATTCTATCAGCACTAATATTCCAGGTAATGCAAAACAGAATCAATTCCATCTGTTATAAAGAAGGAAACTATTAATCTAGCAGTACCAAAACCTTTCAACAATATCAACTAAAGGCACTTCTAGCAACTAGCATATTAAGTTGTAAAGGAGAACTACATAACCAAACATTTCCAAAGTGAGCAGTATACTTCATTCGGTCTAACAACTTAAGCAAGAAATCTAAACAAATAAACATCTAAATAAGCTCTTAACAAATTTACGCAAGATCATAACTCTATCAACTATATCTCCATAAACAACTAAATCCCTTGCGAGGTCAATTCGGTAAACACAACCCCACATGCTCAATGAAATCAAAAATCTGTTCTAGCCTACTAACTATTACCAATTGGTTCTAAAAGTAGGTGCAGGAAATTGCATATCACGGCAGCAAACCCATCCCACAAAAACCCTTCTATCTTCTTTATGTGATTCACAGAAATTCGGAAACAAAAGTAAGCAGAGTCCGAAATCTAATCCAAATTCCTCTCTTATAACCCTAATGAAGCTCACGGCAGCAACATGGCAGCGAGTTCACAACATGCTTCAAAAATCAAAGATACAAAGAAACATCAATCGGAAATCCGGAACAACTCTTACCGCAGGTGAGTAGCAACTTACATTGTGTTCTTAGACTCTCTACCAAGCGAGAAAAGGGCTTCTAAGGTTGCTGAGATGCATGAGTTCCTGACTTATTCTTGTGCCTATGCGTCCACCTCGCCGAGAGGATCGTGAAGAGGCGAAAAGCTCTCGGATTGGACCCTCGCCGGCCGCCGGAGACGTCGGCTGCTTGCTGCGTTTTCGCCTAAGAGAAACTGCCGACGCCGTCGCGAGAGAAGAGGAAGGGTGAGGAAAGAATTTAGGTTTCGTAATTAATCCCTAAGTTCTTCCTTTTAATACTCTAAGGTTTCTGTTAACTAGTACTACTTAAATATATTTCGATATAGATTTAGTTAAGAAAAATTCGGCTGGTCTGTTGGTGGGCTGCGTTTTGCTTAAGGCCCAGCTCGTGGGTTCGAATCCCGGCTGCAATATATTTTCTTCTTATTATTTCTTGCTATTAACTTCTATTACTTAAATAAAATTCTTCCTTTACTTAATCAAGTAATAACTGCTAGCCCAGTGGGTTAGCTGGGTTTTAACTGAATCAAAGGTTTGGGCTTCGATTCCTCCGCTGCGCATTTTTATTTCCAATTTATTTACTGTTCCTAACTACTACTTAAATATATATCGCTCCATATATGATTAACAAAACATCTGTAGACCAGATGGTTGGGCTGAGTTCGTTAAGACTTGGGTTCGGGTCCGTGATCTTGGGTTCAAAACCTGGCTTCAACACATATTATTATTATTATTATTATTATTATTATTTTTTACTTCTTCCTCTTGGTAAAAATACCAAACAAACTCCAAAAATTCCATAAAAATACTCTAAAAATTTCTAAAAATCCCTAGAATTTTTCTAAAGCATTTCTAGATTTTAATAAGGTCTTTTAGGACTCCAAATCATGAAATTTGGGGTGTTACAGAATAGGATACATCAATCCTCTATAGACTGGTCGAGTCGACAATGGTATATGGCTAATTCTATCCTTTCTACATCTGTACAAGTCATGTATTCAACATACCTTCCAGGTTATCTAACCAAATACAAGTAACTCAAAGGTCAGAATCTCTAAGAAATAGAGTAAGTCGGTCTCCTATTGAACGAACCAACAAAAATAAATTGGTCATCTACTATCTGATCCAAAAAGAGTACATCAATCCTCCACTGGCAAAACCAACTAAGGTAAATCGATCCACAACTGCCCAAGTAAATAAAGGTAAATCAGTCCTCTACTAACCAAACCAGCAGGAGTAAATCAATCCTCTACTATCAACACAAGTATGTGACTCTAACTCTTGCCCAACTGGTAGTAGAAGAAGCTAAAACTACTAGTGGTATGATATGAGAAATCCTCTGAAACTGTAATACTTGATCTCCAGTAGGGTCGACCGTGATCAGTGGTTGACCCAACCCATGTGATGTATGCTACAAACAACTAGACAAGTACTAACAAAAGAATACTAACACATGTCATAACTATCATAGACAACTATACATGTACAAGTGTATGATAACAATATACAAACATACCTCCTATAGCATGGAGATGTCTTGTGGCTGCCTGGTCCCAAAACTCGAAAAGTCGCATCGAGAAACCAAAACACAAAATCCAAAACACAAAAAATAAGCCTTGTAAACCTATGACTCTGATACCAATAAATTATCACGCCCCAAAGGAGTCCCTGCTCGACAAACGAATAGCATCTCTCCTGTAACTATGACAATATGAATCATATATATATCCACAAGAATACTCACAAGCTATAATCATCAACCCACATGGTTGGAACAAATACAACCATGGAGTTATATACACAGCTCACTCGACTGGAACAAAATAATTACAACCACATAATTATATATTAAACAACCCACACGGGTGTACTAAAAACCTAGCAGAAAATGATAGAAAAAACCCATAAACCCAAAACAACACACTGCTAGCCGGCTAGGCTTTATACACAACCAAAAAAAATCAAATACAAGATACCAACACAGTAGAACTCCAAACAAAATCGAAGTAATACAATACCAAACTCACAAAATTCCACTACAACAAATATGTTAAAAGACAACACTATAAAGACAACGGTTTTTGAAGAAACTGTTGTTAATTTGATAAAAGACAACAGTTTTTAACAAAACTGTTGTCTTTGAGCTTTAAAAAAAAAACAAAAGACAACAGTTTTGTAAAAGCTGTTGTCGTTGAGCGAATTGTTTTCTAATCAACAACGCAATTTACAACGATTTTCTAAAACCGTTGTTTTTAAGCGTATTTTTAGAGGTTTAATGCTTTCCCTCTGCGAAAAATTCTTTGGTGCGTGTTTTCCCTCCCCTTAGTCTTCGGGAACCCAAGGCATAACTGTGTCTTTCTCCTCTCTTCATCACACATCTCTTCACGTTCCCTCTCCTCATACAATCTCCTCTTCCCGATCTCCACACACAATCTTCTCCACTCCTCACACGTTTTTGCCCTACGACGCCCAACCTTCTCTTCTTCCTGTTCAAATTCCAAACTTTCTTATCCCGCACCTTCCACATATTTCCGTTCCTAAAGATGACCTTCTCCGACTTCCAACCAGGGTGGCTGGTATCAATGACAGTCACATCGGTCGTCGAGCACGCCGACAAGTCCGAGTCCGTCGAACCCCTAGCCGTGCCCCTCTTTCGACACATTTTGGTTCGGCTCTTCTTGCCGTCGGCCACGCTGTTGTCCGCGCTGGAGGGAGGGGAGGCCGTGGGGAGTTCACGGCACCCGTCGATGCTGTCGGAGACGGATGGAATACAAGCCCTAGGGTTGGGCTGCTTCCAGGCGCTCTTCTTGGCCTTGATCCCCGCCGGCCCTTCCATGACGAAGAGCTCCGCGAGACCGCCACCGAAGATATCGAAGATCTTCTGCTTCTCATCGAGTGCGGTGACAAGCGAAGGGAGATCGGGGGCCTCCGAGCAAAGGACTGTAAGAGGAAGGTTAAGGCTAGGGTCGGGCAGGGTGGTAGGATCGGGGCTGGGATCAGAGGAGAGGAAGTGATCGAGGTGGTGATGGACAGGGACGGAGAGGTCGTGAGAACTGTGGAGGCGTTGGAGCCAATTGGAGGTGGACTTGGAATTGGAGGCGGCGGCCGTGGAAGTGGCAACGGAGCAGAGCATTTTGATCGTTAATGGGAGAAGCTTTCCTTTCCTGCCACTGCTCAAACTAATTTGTTCATTAGTTTATTTTCTGATTCTTCCTCCTTTAAGTATCACCTCATTCAAATGATGCTTAGATGTGTTGTATGCTTCACACAAACAATACCCATCTAAGAGGAGCTTCTGTTTAGTAATATGAATGTGATAACTGATTCATTTCGGATTAACAAGTATTATTCTTTATAATCTTGTTGTCTAATTTGTGTGCCCTTCATATTGTTTCTCATTCCAACCAATTATATTTATTTAGTATATAAGAAATAAGATTGCTTATTAGGGGTATATTTATGTTATCCAATGATCAAACACATGAATTTATTGTCGGTGATACTTAAAATTAGTACTAGGTGGCCTTTTGTAAGGTGATAAATTCCTTTTTCTTGAAGGAATGATAGATTGGTGAACTAATTAAACTTTCCAATAAATTGTTTTGCATTTTGCTCTATTTCACATAGAAGGCTCACATGTTTAAATGCACTGGCAGCTTGATGTGATAGGGATTGATGAAGCCCAATTCTTTGTGGATCTTTACGATTTTTGCTGCAATGCTGCTGATCGTGATCAGAAAACAGTTATTGTTGCCGGCTTGGATGGTGACTACCTTAGGTAAATCAGCTTCTTTCTTTAGAGAATGACATTTAAGAATCATCGTTAAGCTTCAACTACTTAAGTGGAGTTCATAGTTTTGATATTGATAGTATAATTCTCAAATGGTTGAGCTTTGTATTCTGCAATACTGCTCATACTCAAACATGCCATTAGTTATCTTTTTAGCCTCAACAAAACCATGTCTTTTAACAGACTGAGATTTGGTTCAGTGCTTGATATCATTCCGCTAGCTAATTCAGTCACAAAGCTTACAGCAAGGTATGAGTTGTGCGGCCAACGAGCACTCTTCACTCCAAGGAAAACAGGCGAAAAACAAACTGAACTTATCGGTGTCTCTGATATTTATAGGCGAAAATAAACTAATTTGAAAGAGGTGATGAGACTTGGGTTGACAATAAATAAGTACAATCCTACATGACATGAACCAACAGGTTAGTCTTTTGACTATTGTTATTCTTTCTAAGGACAGTTTATGTGCATTCTTGCCGAGGTTGAAAGTGTATGTTCACATCATATTGGGCCTAGAGAATCAGTAGATGTAAGTGCTCTCCATTTATTGCTTAGCAATATTACATTTGTAAAAGGAAAACATAGCCTTTTTGTTTAGTATAATCACGTTGTGACTTTTGACCCTGGTTTCAGCCAATAACATAATGGGGGTATGAAATATCGACTATGTTAATTTGGTTTACTAGAAGAGCATGACCAAAAATGGAATTTGTAGATACACTATGTTGCTGTACCTTTTTTCTTTTCTTAGGAAATATCATCAAGTTTTAGGTTCAACTATTTGGATATTGGCTCTCCATTACTCCATGCAAGCATATATTATTGTTGAACATATCTATACCATTTTAATCACATTTTATCTTTACTGGAGTATGTATATGTGCCTGTATTTTGTTGAAAGTTAGGTTTGGAGGCATGAATGAATGTTACTACTTTGGTATATAATTGTAGATTTTCATTCTTAAATGCCTTATCCAACCTATGCAACCTGTGTCAAACTTTCTGTATAGATTTGATCTAGTGGATAGTTAACAAATCCTGCCTAGAAGGTTGATATGGAGAGTGTCTGGTGGATAGTTATTGGATTATAACATTGGTGGACCTGTGGGTTGACTAGATAAAGTAACATCATTATCATTTGGGAACAACTATGTGTAGCCCAATGTTGAGAGTGCTATAAGTGATAAGTGTAGCCTAATAAAGGATAAAATTAATGACAATAAGGTTAATTTGTCATAGAAATTCAACAGTACAATGACTTGAATGAATGAATGGCTCTCCATTAAACTCAATGCAAGTCTATATCATCCTCGAACATGTCCACACTATTTTATCTTTGTTTTATCTTTATTGAAGTTACACCTAATTGTTACCCTATTTTTTTTTCAGTTTTCTTTTCTTAGTTAATTTTATAAAATAATATATGTTTGTGTGTGTATATGTATGTATTTTGTTGAAATTTAGGATTGAAATTTTGATATATAATTGTAGATTTTTCATTCTTAAATACCTTAACCAACCTATATAAGTGTGCCTATTTAATGACTTGAATGAATCAATAATCTACAGTGTGACATACTATAAAAGACTATTATTAACTAAAACAAAAGATATTTATATCCAATAAGATAGACTTAATTGGCCATATTTATTAAATACAGACCTCATAGATAATAGTATATATGTAGAACGATTGAAGTGAATTTAGTTGGGATTAAAAAAGTATTTTTGTTATAACATGGTAACTAACTTGTAAAGTGGTTACTGAAATTGTATTGTCTCAAATTTCTGATAATGTTAGTCAGTTTGGCAAAGTTTTAAATAGCATATGTAAATAATTAAAGAGAAGTCACTGTATAGCATATATATATGGCATGCAGGTATATAATGATACATATATCGATGATTAGAATTTTTTTTTTCAAAAACTGATTAATAAATAAATCATGTAGTCTGCCTAAAGAGTTCAAAACATTGATATATAGAAACATGTCTTATTTAAGATGAAAATATATATCAAAATGACTTCGCCATTGAATTACTCATTCTTTTATTTTCTATAAAGATGGGAATTAAAAATATTGGTTAGGTTAGAGAAATCTTCTTTTGTTGATTGCCGCAGAAGGTCAACTACATCTTTCATTTGATGCTCTATAAATGGTGGATTTAAATCTCATGCCATATCAAGCGATACAAGAGATACATTACAAATGTATGTTAAGATCAATTCATGGTTATAGAAGAATACTTGACATTCTTGTTTATGTAGTTAGATATAGGATGATATCAACAATACAATACATGGCTCAATGCCTGCAATACATTAAATAGTCTTTTGACTATTGTTCATAAGTTTATTTTTAGCAAGCTTGCTAAACTAGAGGAGTTGAAAGAACCACCAAGTAGTTATGGTATTACACGATATGATTGGAGGGCATTTGTAATCAGTCGCATGTCTGACGACTTCAAGGTAAGAATTTTAATTTGCTATTTTCAATTAAGTTGATCACAAACCACTGTTTTAGTTTTAAAGCTGGTATATATGAGGAATGTTCAATTAACTAGAAAGTAAGTGATGAGTAAAAGAAAAGAAGAAAGCAGAATGTATACCCACACCGGCTTGCTCGTAAAGGTTATGCACGTTTTGCTGATGAAATAGTAAGTATTTCTACTTAATTCAGTAAATATGATCTAGAATCTGCCTATATTTTATTCCTACTAAATCTATTAATGTGATTTATAAAGTTGTTTATATTATACATTTTGATTGTAGGGAGATGAATTATGTGATGATGAAGAGATTAATCGAGCGATTATTTGGAAGAAAGGACGGATGAATAAGAAGGGGCAATTTGAAGGCGATGATTTGAAAATGGCAATAGAAAAGATTGTAAGCAAGTTCATTATGCGTCTTTCCTACTAAATCTATTATGCCTTTATGGTTTTTATTATGCCTCTGTCCTTTATTATCGTAACAATAATTTATTGTTACATTTATGTACACTACATCATTGCAGAAAAAAATCAATTGTTGTACAACAAAATTTGGATCTTTAAACATGAATCTGCATCTGCTTATTTTCAGCAATAGTTTGGATACAATTTGCTTTTTATTACAGAATCATTTCACACCCGGAATAGCATCAAACTCTACATCTGCTTCTGCATCAAAATTTAATGTTGATGGAGCATTCTGGAGGCCATGAGGAGCACTTTCATCTGAGGAGCATTTTGGCCGTGCGAGGGGTGTTGGAGGCCATGTCGCTCCAATATTCTATTTTAATGTTGGCAGCATAGTGAAGAAACATCTTGTTGATGAGCAGTTTATCATTCAGCAAAAGGAGTTGATGGAGGCAAAGATATTAATCTCAGAACAAAATGCACTCATCGTCGAACAAAATTCACGCATATCAAATCAAGATGAACGCATACAGAAACTTGAAGCAATGTTCAGAAAGGGTGCATGCGACTTAGATACTGATGAAAAAGGTAGTTGCTCAGTATACTGCTTTGTGGTTTTTATGCAAACTGCACATCCTCAAGCTTTGAGATCTTACTAGAGTGTTGCTGCTGTAATGTTGAGACATAAGGTACATGACTTCCTCTATGATTCCTTCTTTTTGTTGCTGTTGTTAGCTATTCGATCTAGCTGCTTTCACATAATACATGGTTTAAGATATAATGTCAAGTTTATATATTCATCAACTTTTTTCATGCTCACTTGCTTGACTACTCATGAAAATGTGAAGCGGTAAGGTTTCTCGTGCTTATTTGGCCATTCTTTTACTTAAACATTTCAGAAGGTCCAGATTTATGTACGTACTTCACAATTTGGTTTCTACTGTACAAAAGATGCAAAGCTGCAAGAAGTTTATAATTATTTATACATGTTGATAAGTTTTCTACTTTTGGAGCTTGTTTGTTTCAATTATCAATTTAGTTTGTAGTGGTTTATTAGATTTATCTGTTTCAATTATTAGTTTGCAATGATTATCAGTTTATACATGCATGTTTCTACTTTTTTCTATGACTTTAACTATATTTTATTTTCAGAAAAGGGAGAAAGCTGGGTTTGCAAGCTAAGTCTATGAAATTCTGTATGCAGAAAACGGACCAGTACGTTAAGATTGTTGTGGTCTGATAAACTTAATTTTATGGTCTTATCTTTTGTGGTTATGGTATGATAAACTACTTGTGGTCATGTTTGGATAGCTTGTAGTAATTGTAGAAGTTTATAAATTTAAGTGAATGTACATATATGTTGTACCAGTTTTTTATTGAGACAAGATGTATAAAAGACGACTGAATGTATATATGTTGAAAACGATTTTTGTGAATGTATATATGTGGTACCAGTTTGTGTGCAAAAGAATTATAATGTTTTATCTATTCGCGATGCATTTTCTAATCAACATAGACAACGATTTTTTAACCGTTGTGAAAAGTATTCAAAGACAATGATTTTAAACTAAATTTTGAAGAAAGACAACAGTGTATTTGTTGTCAAAAGCATATCTGCGATCAATTTTTTGCAAAACTGGCAATTACAACGGTTTTATACTGTTGCAGAACTATTGTCTTTGGTATTAAAAGACAACACTTTAAATCCGTTGTATGACTGTTGTCTAATGTGGTCAAAGACAACGGTTTTAAACCGTTGTCTTTTACCGCATATTTAACAACAGTGTCAGTTACAACGGGTTTAAAGGGCCTATGACAACGGTTTTTAACCGTTGTCTTTTAATGTTTTTGTTGTAGTGTTCGTAAAGTAAGTAAAGTAAGAAGCAAAACCCAAAACCATCCTCGGATGTGACGTGGAATCGACAGACATGATACTCCAAGTGACTCCATGATAATCTACCTGCTACCTGAAAACATAAAGGTACAAACGGGGTGGTGAGTACGGGTCACTCAGCGGGTAATAGACAAAATAGTGCATAGTTTATATAAAAACAATGGAGATCAAAGTATACAATCTCTGTAGGGAAATAAGAACATGATCATACTACAATAATCAATGTACTTAAATATATCAAACATAATAACCATATATAATCATAACTGACATATGAAATACACATACCATAATTGACATGATGATAAACACATACCTAATCTGAAATCGACACAAACTATATAATGATCAGTACACTCACTAGGGAACAACAACAGGTCCGCTCGTAACACTAAACCACAGTATATACATGTATAATAAATGATATGTATGCAGCATGGAAAATATATGCAACAATCATATCTCAAACAAGTGCAACATATCACAATCACATGCAATTAGTATATACTAGGCATGTATGTAGATATATCTCCACAGATGCACTATGCATCATATGCAAATGCGCATGCATGCCACATGGTCACCCCCGCCACCTCTTTAGACACGACGACCCCTGTATGGCCGAGAGACTTAGGTCTGTGACAATTGTACTACCCTCTAGTCCACTTTAGAGCGGTCGAGGTGGACAGTTCGCTAGTAGTTATCTAACTAAAAAGCATCAGGGTTCATGATTGCTTACAACGCCAGATATCACTCCAAAGCTGAGTGGCTGGGTGGCACGAAAGGACAAGCAGTAATTGCTCTAGCTACCACTACCCATGAGTGGCCAAGTGTGCGGCGCTAAACCAAAATGACTGACAACCTCTCATCCATAAAGAGAGACTTAGTTGTTAGCATACAATGCAATGATGGACATGATGTATAATCATGATACTGCCACAATCATCATCAATGCAACCTCCCAATCCACATAAGTACCTCCCATACAAATGCTCCGTCTAACACCTATAATTATAGGTATGGGTAGATCCCACTAGTGACAACTATACAATAAATACAACAAGAAGTACATCAGACACGTATACAACATACTTGTATGCACCCTACGATGTAGGTATAATCAATATCACTCACATCAGACACGTATACAACATACTCGTATGCACCCTACGATGTAGGTATAATCAATATGACTCACATCAGACACGTGTACATACACAGAATAGATACAATCAACATAACTCTTCTAACAGTACACAACATGTAATGTACAGTCAACATGATGACACACATACCAACTTGCATACAATCCACATCAGATGCATAATCAGCATGGTAACTCAATCAACCAGACAATCCCTACAATACATACTCTACATGTGTATACACAACAGAGTATAGATGTCAAGAGTCGAGACTGTAAATGAAATAACTAGATCATCTCTAAGATCAAGTATAAGTATCAAGCAGGAAAGCAACAAACGAACATGATTTAAGGTAAAACAACCTAATCCATCAGATAATAACCATGCACTAAGTTCAAAAAACTAAAGAGACCAAGGAAGAAATACCCGCTTTTATTTGTCGATTGTGCTAAATAATCTCACGTCGAGATACTCGTCTCAAATCCACATCCTGCAAATCACATTATATACAATTTACCTAATCACATAAACAACAATTAGCTAAACCCAAAACTCAATCCTAATTTGATTATGTAACTATGTTTAATTCTACCTAATGATCCAAATCCAGTTAGATGATAAGTTCATCCTTAATCCACCAATAAATTTTCTTAATTCTCACCAATCAACCACTAATCAAATCTCAACATAAATCCTTATAACTCCACTAATCAATAATTATCCAATCAACTACAGATTACAAAATCTCCAACATAATCTGATACAAAATCATATCCACCAAATCCATCACAAAAATGTAACCAAAATTCCATACATAACTTACCTTGAATCTAAGTCTCCAATCCAAATCTAAAACCTTCACATTTCACATGCCCAATGAATTTACAATCCAAGCACCCTTAAACAGAACAATCTAACATAAGAATCTAAGAGGGAAACCTTGAAAAGAAACTAAACCAACAAAGAAGCAATGATCGGATGCATATACCTCATTAGTGATCTGATGGAGCTGCTCCTTGTCAACCAGAGAACTAATCGAGGTAGAAGAGATGAGGCCAAGCTCATCGCCAAAACAAAGGTAGGTGATCAACGGGTATGTTGGAGCTCATTCCTGGCAAGAGCACGCATAAGGGACTTGTCACAGTGAGGAAGAAAATCCACTCAAGAGCATCCACTCACCGTTAGGGCATATGACGATAGGTGGAGGTGGGGAGAAAGAAGCGTCGACGGCACGACCCTCACGACTCACATGAAGAAATGGATCGGTGATAGCTGCCCCTACACAACCGGTGGTGAGTTGGCAGCGATAGATTTGAGATGCCATCAAGCATAGATCCAGTAAAATCAACGACGATGAGGAGTCGAGCAAGAAGAGGTCAGCAGATTCGTGCCGACAATGAGATGTGTTGCGGTGTCTTGTGGTAGAGAGGGAAAGGAGTCGCCACTCTTCCTCATGTTGGCTCCTCCCTTCCAGCAATGGCGATGTGACCGGGATAAGTGACACAGTGTCTCAGTGTCCGTCGGGCAGCGCGGCATCGAGCGGCGTCGACAATGTTGGGTAGAGGTGACACAGTGAGAGGGGAGAGGGCAAGGGATCTGGCGGAGAAAGGGGAAAAATGAGGGGTATTACTTAGGTATTTAATATTTATACTTAGGTTTAAGTAATCAACCTCTAAGTTAATTCCTCAATTAACTCCCACTTAAATGTTATTTCCAAACAGGCTTTCTCCTTACCCAATTCTTGTATCCCCTTAAAATATGTTATACGGTCTCCGTTTACATTCCAAAAAATTTCTAAAAATTCCCAGGAAATTATGTAAGGTTATTTCTCCAATAACACTTATTATTAAATTTTTCATATATCACAGGTATAATCTTTTTAAGTTTAATACTTGTAATTAATCTTGTAAAGATTCTTGAGCTTATAGTGATTGCCACTGAAAGCGATCAACGATTGCGGGCCTTGGAGTAGGAGCCGACACAGGCTCCGAACCAAGTAACCAAAAGTGTTAGCGATTGCTTTTAGTTGACTTCTATATTAATATTCCACTGTGTATTTATGAAATGAACGAATTAGCCACGGGCGCTATTCACCCCCACCCCCCCTAGCGCTTTTCGATCCTCCAATTTGTTTCAGAGCAGGGTCGCTTTGAATCGGTGAAACCATCATTCAAGTAATTCTTTTCATGGTATTTTTTTCGGATACAATCGGAATTGGTACAATTGTCGTATTCCTATCTTTTTATCGCAATCGAAATTTTCCCTCGAAGTTGGTGCCACACCACTCGAGTTTGCGTATTTAATTCCTTGATCCCGCACTACTAATCCAAGACCAAGTCTTGGAACAAGTTTTCTCATTTTTTGTGTGCTAGATCTTTAATGGCCTACCAAGAGGGATATAGCACTGCTTTCCCGCTCCTCTTCATGGGTGATGACTTTGGATACTGGAAGAGCCGAATGGAATACCAACTCAAGACGCAAGTCAAGATGTGGATAATTATCCAGATGGGATTCTCTTATCCCACCGAAGATAGAGTCCTCATCCCATGCAACAAATGGGATGCACCAACTAGAAAAAGAATTGAGGCTGATGCAAAAGCTACCCGGACTCTACAATGCAGGCTGACAAAAGAAGAACTGAATCGTGTCAGCCCTTTCTCAAGCGCAAAAGAACTATGGGAAAAGTTGATCGAGCTACACGAGGAAACTTCCGACATGAAGGTAAGCAAGCATGATTTGATTTTAAATAATTGTATAACATAAAAATGCAGGAAGGTGAGTCGGCTAGCCAACTTCATGCGCGGATTCATGACCTACTGAACGGTCTTCATGTAATTGGTCAGAAGGTAGAAAACCGCGATATAATCAGGTATGCACTCAATGCCTTTCTGAGGAATACTTTGTGGGCATCCATGGTAGATGCTTACAAAGTATCCAAGGATCTTTCATTAATTAAATTAGATGAACTATTTTCAGAATTTGAGTTACATGAACAGATTAATGCACGCTCGGCCGAGAAAAGTATTGCTTTGGTTATAGGTACAAGCAAGACAAAGGAGACTAGAAAGAAGTTGTAACGCCCGAAAATTCTCAAAACTATATTAGAATTATGGTACGATTTTTCTGGAATTATTAGATATTTTTCCGGAATTTTCCGAGTAGCGGAAGTAGCAAAAATAAATAGAATCGTAAAACGGCCTAAGCAGGAATTGAACCCGAGACCTTCGGTTTACGGATAATGTTAGAAACCAGTGAACCCAGGAAGGCGAACCAAATATCTTTATATTAGAGTTGGGTTCATTAAACCACTTAATATAAATAATAAACTTAAGTGGGGTTTGGTTTATTTTAGAAGTTTGGTTCGGCAAATCTCTCTTCACCGAAGCCCTCACGCCAATTTCTCTTCCAAACCTCACCGCCGCCTCTCCCTTCTTCTCCTCTTCCTCACGCACGGCACACCAAGGCAAGGGTCCATAGGATCATCTTCCGGCGACAACTCCAACACGAAAGAGGTTCTTCTTCGCGAGAGGAACGCGAAGACGTGAGCGGATCGTCGAAAGGATCAGTTTTCTAGAAAACCTAGCGGATAGAATCGTAAGAAAACCTTACGATTGAGGTAAGAAACCCCTCACCTGCAGTATAATTGCTATCGCTTGTTAGTTTTAGCGTTAGTTCAGTAGTTTTACAGTTTTCAGTTTTAGGGTGTGCTTTCAGTGCACACCAAGCATTCGGTAGAATGCCCAGTTCAGAAGGATGCACTAGTAGGCGTCCTAACAGCATGTAAAATGTATTAGAAACATTTTATTCAGTTATTTATCAGTTATTACAGCTTTATGGATCAGATATCCATTGGGTAGGCTCCCACAGTAGCCTCTAGGTTCGGATAACCTAGCTCTAGGTTCAGATAACCGAACACGATAAATAAAGATTCAAGATATTTTACTTGTGTTGGCACTGTACTTGGATCAGATATCCATGGGCTGGACTCCCACAGTCGTCCCTAGGTTGAGATAACCTAGTAAGCCGCTGGATTGAACTTGCAATCCCGGGTCTCGTAGGGATCGCGCACAGTATATTCGATGCAGCACCATGTTTAGTATTTTCATCTATTATATGTATAGTTTTCAAATTTGAAACCAGTGATGAGAACACTAATTTAGCTTTCAGTTCGATTCAGTTCGATTTACATGATTTGAGGTTGTGTACAGATTTAGATATATACTTGACTAGTTCAGTTTCGTGCTTAGTTTGTAAGTATGCCATGATCAGTTTAAAGCATGTTCGGTTTATATGTTATGCCATGCTTGTGTGATACCATGCCATGCCATGCTTGCATATTCAGTATATTTTTCAAATAGTATGATTTAAAATCATATCTGCATCGTATGCATGCTTTTGTGAGGTAGATGGTTTCTTACTAAGCTTATTGGCTTACAGATACTATTTTTCTTATACTGCAGATACCGGTAAAAGAAAAGTGGATTAGCGGAGGCTGAAGGGCGATGCTACAATGATGTGTGTGTGCAAGGGGTCTGGAATAAAGATCCTTGGGATCTATACGCTTTTATTTCAGTTTTAGCACTTAACATGTCTAGTTTCATATTTAGTCTTGTTACTAATTGTTCTAGCTTAGTAACTATGTTTGGTTTAGCTTATCACGTTTAGAACATTGGTACTTATGTGCTTATATGTGTTTCCATTGTTTTAGAACTATTGTGTGATGTTTTGGCACGCCAAAGTGCTGAAATCAGAACTCTCGAGTGAAATCAGCTACTGATCGGTCCCCAGACCGATCAGGGTCTGAGCTGTGCCAGTGGATCGGGGAGATTTCCAGGTGCCTGGATCGGTCAGCCGACCGATCCAGCTCGATACAGAGCCTCGGAGGAGATTTCCAGGTCCTGGATCGGTCGCCGACCGATCCAGACATACCTGGATCGGTCCGCAGACCGATCCAGCAAGGCACAGAATCGTAGTAAGTTTGATCGATCCGTGGATCGATCAGCAGCTAGCTGGGAAGTAAATTCTGAGTTCCTAGCTCAGATGGGAGATCAAGTATTCTCCTTAGCACGTGTACACCAACAGGAAAGGGTCTTGAATCCTTCCTTATAACAGCATGGGTGTATCAGTTGTCAGACTAACCGAGTCAGTTAGTGAAATTTTATTTTACCCAGTTTTCCGTACAGTAGCTTCAGTAGTTAATGTAGCGATCCGGCTCACAGATTAGTACCCAGGAGTTGGGTCGTTACAGAGTGGTATCGAGCAGGGTTCCTTACTTCCTACACACACATCAGCATTGTGCCTACAGCTTCCAAACATCTCTCACTCAGTTTTGTTTTCAGCTTTCATATCAGTTATATGTACTTTCATGTTTGCTCGCATGTTGGTAGTTAATTAATTCATGTTTACAGTAATAGTATTTAACATGTTACCAGTAGTTAACTCTAACATGATAGCCTAGTTATATATATGTGTTCTCTGCTATTTAGAAAATGGTACGAGGGCGTCCGGCTAAAAAGCCGCGGCGAGCCCCGACATGAGGCGGCGATTCGGTGCCTCCCGGACCTTCTGACACTAGTGGCTCACGGCGGTTAGTGAGCAGGCGGAGATAGCCTCCTTAAAGGCTAACCAGACTACTCCCAGTCACTCCGTGCAAACCTCACAACTCCGGTAATCACGGTAGTACCGGCTCGACTGCGATACCGGTCAGTAGCCCGATGGCGAGGACTAAGAAAAAGCTTACCTTATCGGTGGCAAAGAATTAAGCGAGAATTTCTCGGGCACCGGCGAACCATGGGATGCTC
Source organism: Zingiber officinale (assembly GCF_018446385.1). NCBI lineage: Eukaryota > Viridiplantae > Streptophyta > Magnoliopsida > Zingiberales > Zingiberaceae > Zingiber > Zingiber officinale. The sequence continues at coordinate 129,539,989 of NC_055992.1, forward strand.
GGGCATGGTTAAAAACATTGGAAAGCACGATGGAGCTTCTAGGCTGGCGAGCACGAAAGGTGAAGTGTGCCTCATACTTTAACGGAGATGCGCATGGTGGGGCGGATCAAATCAAGTGGCGATCGTCGGATGACATGGGCCAACCGAGAAAGAATTCTTGAGGAATTCTTTCACATGCAAGTCATGAACCAACACTATGACGAGTTTACAGAATTTCGTCAGGGCAACCTATCAGTTCAGGAGGCCGTGAAGAAATTCAACAGGTTGGCCCGTCTGTGTCCAGAACTAGTCAGCTCAGAGAAGGAACGAGTACGCTTGATGCTGAAGATGCTCAGACCAGAGATCGCAGTGAATGTGGCTGGTGGCGTTCATAGGCCACAAACCACAGAGGAGCTAGTGAGTAGTGCTCTGATCACCGAGCACTATCAGCACAATATCATCTAGCAGAAGTAGGTTTCCACAGAGCCCAAGGGACAAGCTAGCTCAGGTACTCAGCAGAAACAACAGGGACATAGCTCCAACTGGAAGGGGAAACGTAAGGCAAGCAGTGACCCAAAAGGAGGACCAGCTGGGAAACATTCCAGACACCCCAAGTGTGCTACTTGTGGGAAACATCATCCAGGAGTTTGCCGCAAGGGTACGCGAGGTTGTTTTGAATGTGGACAGGAAGGGCACATGGCTAAGCAGTGCCCGAACAAGAACAGTCTTCCTCAGCCTCAGCCGATACAGTACGGAGCTCAGCCAGCGCAGCTACACCAGATGTATGCAGCCTTAGATGGTCCACAGATCAGTCAGGGCAGATTAGAAGCCCCCACAGCTACCACGAATGCCAGGATTTTCTCACTGACCAGAGAGGACGTAGCAAATGCCTCGACAGTTGTCACAGGTCAGATCAGTATATTACAGCATGATGCAACTGTCTTATTCGATACTGGGGCAACCCACTCTTATGTATCCAGGGCGTTTGCCGAAAAATTAGCAACACCTCCAGAAGTACTCAATAGTCAGTTTCTGACAACACTACCCTCAGGAGACATTATGGCATCTACACACTGGCTCAGAGCAGTGCCAGTCATTATAGCAGACAGAGAACTTTTTGGTGATCTGATAGTGCTAGAAATGACTGACTACGATGTCATCTTTGGGATGGATTTTCTAATCAGATACGGCGCTTCTATAGAGTGTCGTAAACAAAAAGATTTATTCCAACCTGAAGAAGGAGTACAGTTTGAGTACATAGGAAAACCAAAGAGAAAAACCAGAAAGTTTCTCTCAGCACTGAAAGCACAGCAGCTAATGGATTCAGGATGCATGGGATTTTTAGCAAATGTAGTCAACACCAGCCAGGACAAGAACCAACAGCTATCAGAGGTTCGAGTCGTTTGTGACTACCCAGCAGTCTTCCCTGAAGAGCTACCAGGCTTAGCACCAGACAGGGAGATTGAATTTGAGATAGAGCTCATTCCCGGCACAAATCCAATTTCCAAGGCACCATACCGCATGGCTCCAGCAGAACTGAAGGAACTTCAGGAGCAATTACAGGAGCTTCTTGACAAGGGTTTCATACGCCCTAGTCACTCACCATGGGGAGCACCTGTGTTGTTCGTGAAGAAGAAGGATGGAAGCATGCGTCTATGCATAGACTACCGTGCCTTGAACCAGGTCACAATTAAAAACAGGTACCCTCTCCCCAGGATAGATGACCTATTTGACCAGCTAAAGGGAGCCACGGTGTTCTCTAAAATTGACCTCAGATCGGGATATCACCAGGTTAGAGTCAAGGAAGGTGATATACCTAAAACGACTTTCCGGACCAGATCCGGCCCCTATGAGTTCGTCGTCATGCCTTCCGGCGTGACAAAAGCTCCAGCTACTTTCATGGACCTCATGAACACAGTATTCAGAGAATACTTAGACAAGTTTGTCATCGTATTCATCGATGACATTCTTATCTATTCAGGCACTCGGGAGGATCATGCAAAGCATCTGAAGACAGTTTTGCAGATCTGTACGCCAAATTCACGAAATGTGAATTTTGGGTCGATAGCCTTCCTAGGTCACATCATCTCAAGGATGGTGTTATGGTAGATCCCAAAAAATAGAAGCGATAAATCTGGAAGAGACCGAGGCGCGGTGAAATCGAAGCTTTACGGGATTAGCGAGGCTACTACAGGAAATCGTGAGGACTTCTCCAGATAGCCTCCCCATGACAACTCTCACCGGGAAGAACAAGAAATTTCGGTGGACAGAGGGCTTCAGTGAACTAAAGCGGAGATTGACCGGTGCTCCTATTTTAGCTATACCGGAAAACACAGACAGCACAGTGGCGCCTCTAAATTGGGATTAGGAGCGGTGCAAAGCGGCAAGGTGATCGCCTATGCCTCCAGACAACTCAAGGATTATGAGAGGAACTATCCTACTCACGACCTTGAGCTTACAGCAATGGTGTTCGCTCTCAAGATTTGGAGACATTATTTGTATGGAGCTCGGTGAGTGTATACAGATCATCAAAGTCTGAAGTATTTCTTTACTCCGAAGGATCTGAATATGCGGCAGTAGATGGTTAGAACTGGTCAAAGATTATGACATAGATATCCTCTACCATCGAGGGAAAGCTAATAGTAGCACTTAGGAGGAAGTCAGTGCTACCTTATTATCTTTAGCGACTATGTCACCACCCCTAAGGAAGGAGATTACGACCTTTAGTCTCGAGCTTATAGTCGGACACTTTCCACTATGTCCTTAGCATCTACCTTGCTTGATGATATCCAGACAGCTCAGGAGCGGGATCACGAAATCCAAAATCAAGCAAGGGTTAGCGAATCGAAAATGGAGAGTTGAGTGTCGCGGGGTAGTGTACTTGTGGTGAGACTTTGTGTTCGGATCGGGAGGAACTACAGCATTCTAGACGAGGCTCACAGACTCCCTATGCGATGCATCCTGGTTCCCAAAATGTATCAGGATCTAAAGAAACGATTTTGGTGGCCTGGGATGAAGCGAGATGTCGCCAGATACGTCAGCATCTGTCTAACCTGTCAGAGGGTTAAGGCAGAACATCAGCGACCAGGAGGAGTTCTGCAGCCGATCCAGATTCCAGAATGGAAGTGGGAGGATATCTCTATGGACTTCATAGTGGGATTACCCAGAACCACGAATGGTTTTGATGCCATCTGGGTAATAGTCGACAGGTTGACTAAATCAGCCCACTTCTTAGCTATCAGAATATCCTATTCCATGGAGCAGCTAGCTCAGTTATATCTCAAGGAGATTGTCAGGCTGCATGGAGTCCCACGAACCATTATATCAGATAGAGACAGCAGATTTACATCACACTTTTGGAAGTGTGTGCAGTCAGCTATGGGCACCCAGTTAAAATTTAGCACAGCCTTCCATCCTCAGACAGATGGTCAGACAGAGCGAGTAAATCAGGTACTCGAAGATATGCTCCGAGCTTGTGCCCTAGATTTCAAGGGAAGTTGGTGCAAATATCTGAGTCTAGCAGAATTTGCATACAACAACAGTTATCAGGCCACTATCGGCATGGCACCTTATGAGGCACTCTATGGGCGGAGGTGCAGATCACCAATCTGCTGGTATGAGAGTGGTGAACAGAAGGAACTAGAGCTTCAAACAGATCTAGTAGCAGATACCACAGCAGATTCGCCAGAGGATAGAGACAGCACAGAGCCGTCAGAAGAGCTATGCTGATACATGACGCAGACCCCTAGAGTTTTCAGTTGGGGATACAGTTTTCCTCAGAGTAGCTCCCATGAAGGGAGTCATGCGTTTTGGGAAGAAGGGCAAGCTAGCTCCCAGATATGTGGGACCATACCTTATCACGAAGAGAGTGGGCAAGGTAGCATATGAGCTAGAGCTACCTCAGGAGATGTCAGCAGTCCACAACGTATTTCATGTTTCCATGCTAAAGAAGCATATTCCAGACGCCACCCAGGTGATTGAGCCCCAGTTGGTACAGGTCCGTGATGATCTCAGCTATGACAGTCGGCCTATTCAGATAATAGACCGAACAGTAAAGAAATTACGGAACAAGGAAGTACCATTAGTTAAAATCAGCTGGCAAAATCACACAGCAGCAGAGGCGACTTGGGAGACAGAGGCCAGCATGAGACAGAAGTACCCAGAATTGTTTTAAGTTCGGGGACGAACTTTTTATAAGGTATGGGGATTGTAACGCCCGAAAATTCTCAAAACTATATTAGAATTATGGTACGATTTTTCTGGAATTATTAGATATTTTTCCGGAATTTTCCGAGTAGCGGAAGTAGCAAAAATAAATAGAATCGTAAAACGGCCTAAGCAGGAATTGAACCCGAGACCTTCGGTTTACGGATAATGTTAGAAACCAGTGAACCCAGCAGGGCCGTGCTGAAAGGAAGGAGAACCAAATATATTTATATTAGAGTTGGGTTCATTAAACCACTTAATATAAATAATAAACTTAAGTGGGGTTTGGTTTATTTTAGAAGTTTGGTTCGGCAAATCTCTCTTCACCGAAGCCCTCACGCCAATTTCTCTTCCAAACCTCACCGCCGCCTCTCCCTTCTTCTCCTCTTCCTCACGCACGGCACACCAAGGCAAGGGTCCATAGGATCATCTTCCGGCGACGACTCCAACACGAAAGAGGTTCTTCTTCGCGAGAGGAACGCGAAGACGTGAGCGGATCGTCGAAAGGATCAGTTTTCTAGAAAACCTAGCGGATAGAATCGTAAGAAAATCTTACGATTGAGGTAAGAAACCCCTCACCTGCAGTATAATTGCTATCGCTTGTTAGTTTTAGCGTTAGTTCAGTAGTTTTACAGTTTTCAGTTTTAGGGTGTGCTTTCAGTGCACACCAAGCATTCGGTAGAATGCCCAGTTCAGAAGGATGCACTAGTAGGCGTCCTAACAGCATGTAAAATGTATTAGAAACATTTTATTCAGTTATTTATCAGTTATTACAGCTTTATGGATCAGATATCCATTGGGTAGGCTCCCACAGTAGCCTCTAGGTTCAGATAACCTAGCTCTAGGTTCAGATAACCTAGAACAGCAAAGTAAAATAAAACAGTATTCAGTATTTTACTTTTGTTCAGTTGGCACTGTACTTGGATCAGATATCCATGGGCTGGACTCCCACAGTCGTCCCTAGGTTCAGATAACCTAGTAACCCTGCTGGATTCGGAACTTGCAATCCCGGGTCTCGTAGGGATGCGCGCACAGTATGTTCAGTTGCCAGGGCCCCAGCAGCATGTTTAGTATTTTCATCTATTATATGTATAGTTTTCAAATTTGAAACCAGTGATGAGAACACTAATTTAGCTTTCAGTTCAGTTCAGGTTCAGTTTACATGATTTGAGGTTGTGTACAGATTTAGATATATACTTGACTAGTTCAGTTTCGTGCTTAGTTTGTAAGTATGCCATGATCAGTTTAAAGCATGTTCGGTTTATATGTTATGCCATGCTTGTGTGATACCATGCCATGCCATGCTTGCATATTCAGTATATTTTTCAAATAGCATGATTTAAAATCATATCTGCATCGTATGCATGCTTTTGTGAGGTAGATGGTTTCTTACTAAGCTTATTGGCTTACAGATACTATTTTTCTTATACTGCAGATACCGGTAAAAGAAAAGTGGATTAGCGGAGGCTGAAGGGCGATGCTACAATGATGTGTGTGTGCAAGGGGTCTGGAATAAAGATCCTTGGGATCTATACGCTTTTATTTCAATTTTAGCACTTAACATGTCTAGTTTCATATTTAGTCTTGTTACTAATTATTCTAGCTTAGTAACTATGTTTGGTTTAGCTTATCACGTTTAGAACATTGGTACTTATGTGCTTATATGTGTTTCCATTGTTTTAGAACTATTGTGTGATGTTTTGGCACGCCAAAGTGCTGAAATCAGAACTCTCGAGTGAAATCAGCTACTGATCGGTCCCCAGACCGATCAGGGTCTGAGCTGTGCCACTGGATCGGTCAGCCGACCGATCCAGAGAGATACAGTATGCTACTGTATCCTCCTGGATCGGTCAGCCGACCGATCCAGCTCGATACAGTAGCCTCGGAGGAGATTTCCAGGTTCCTGGATCGGTCTACAGACCGATCCAGACACACCTAGATCGGTCTACCGACCGATCCAGCCTTTGCTGGTTCGGTCCGCAGACCGATCCAGCAAGGCACAGAATCGTAGTAAGTTTGATCGATCTGTGGATCGATCAGCAGCTAGCTGGGAAGTAAATTCTGAGTTCCTAGCTCAGATGGGAGATCAAGTATTCTCCTTAGCACGTGTACACCAACAGGAAAGGGTCTTGAATCCTTCCTTATAATAGCATGGGTGTATCAGTTGTCAGACTAACCGAGTCAGTTAGTGAAATTTTATTTTACCCAGTTTTCCGTACAGTAGCTTCAGTAGTTAATGTAGCGATCCGGCTCACAGATTAGTACCCAGGAGTTGGGTCGTTACAGAAGTATCAAATTGAACCCGAGTCCAAAGATGAATCGGACTCAGAAGACGACGACGATGAGATCACAACTGAGCTAATAAATCTGGTACAAAAACTCTATAAGAAGAAAAAAGGATTCACCAAGAAGGACATCAAGAAAGTAATTCAATCCAAGACGGTACAATCAAGTCCAAAAGTAAAGCCCGAGATAACCTGCTACCGAAGCAACAAAAAGGGACACATCAAAGTCAACTGTTCGAACAAAAAAGAAGTGAAGAAGCAAAAGAGGAAGAAAGCATTGCAAGCAACATGGGATGAGTCTTCTTCAGAAGATTCTGCGAAGAACTCGAACAAATGAGCTTCCTCGCACTTACGACCCGGAACAAGTCGATGAATCTGAAACCAAGAGCGAGTCTGAAACAGAATCCGAGAGAAGCCACAGATCTGTATCCATTTCTGAAGGGCTTAACCCCACTATAAGAACCTCTCAATTAAATAAATTGCATAATTTAGTTAACTATCTCATGCGTAAGTTACCTAAATCCAACATCCGGATCAAGTCACTTCAAAAGGAAATAACAACCCTTAAAGAAGTGGCTAACCTAAGCTCTTTGACCGATTTCATTCAAATTGGCACTTTAAGTCAAGTCCAAAAGCTTGAGGAAGAAAATTTCAGCCTGAAAAGTCAAGTCAAAGAACTTAAGGACACGTTGGAACGATTCACCCTGGGTTCCAAGAATCTTGATCTAATTCTTGGAAAATAAAGAGTCGTTTACAACTGATCCAGACTTGGATTTAAGGCTAAACAAAAATATAATTTTACTTATCACTTGTAAATAGAACAAATAGAAAATTAGTCCATGAATGGGTCCCCAAGTCAAACTTGATTAATCAAGTTGGACTTAGTCAATATTGGGTCCCCAAGGATCAAATCTATTACATGATAGACCCTATCAAGGCTATGATCCAGGGAGCCAGGGAGAGCTAATAAAAAGATCATCTTTATCGATAAATAAATTTGTTTGATACTTGCTTTACTGCTTTCATTATACATATTTAGACTAGGCTAGATAAGGACCTAGGCTTGATTTACACTTGATTAGTTAGACCTAGGAGTTACTGTAAGGAAATTAAATATCCAATTTATTTGAAAAACTTTGTCTAGAAGTGGTGGATGATCCCAGATCCAAGAAGGCATAGTGACTCGTCACAGCCTGGAAGTCAATCATTGAAATGAATATTTAATTGACTGATTGTAAAACCTAAGTCTAACTCAAATATAAATCAATCCTTAGATGATAATCTAAATTAAAGATAAAATTAATCATCTCACAAAAACCTATAAGGTTCCCTGATTGATAATTTAGAATAGGGTGAAATGGACTTAGGTAAAATTTAAAATAAATCTTAATTAATAAATCTTAATTACTAAATAAATTAATAAATCTTAATTAATAAATAAATTAATAAATCTTAATTACCATCTTAATTACTAAATAAATTTAAAAATCTTAATTAATAAATCTTAATTAATAAATAAATTAATAAATCTTAATTACTAAATAAATTAAAAAATATTAATTAATAAATAAATTAATAAATCTTAATTATTAAATCAATTAATAAATCTTAATAAATTAATCAATGAATAAATCTTAATTAATCAATTAATTAATTAATTAATATTATTCAAATAAATTAATAAATCTTATTCAAATCAAATAAATTTATTAAACCTAATCAATCTAACCAATTCATAACTTAACTTAATAATTCTAATTAACTTAATAAGCCCTAAGCAATTAAATTAAACTTAAAACTCAATCAACCATGTCACGGTCACCCATAGGAATAACATGATTGAAAACCTAGATTGGGTGAGATAGAAAATAAGGGGTTGAACTCAATCTAATTTATCTTACGATCCTTTAAAATTGGATCCAAATCAATACTTTATGTGTAGAAATATAACGATTTGGACCAATGGATGTTGGATAGTGGATGCTCCAGGCACATGACTGGAGATTGATCAAAGTTCACTAAGATAAAATTCAAAAAAACTAGGGTCAGTTGCATTCGGCAACGATAGAACACTTAAGGTAATCGAAAAAAGTAATATCAAAATGAGTTTCGATTTTTATATTCAAAAAGTTTTATTGGTTGATCAATTGAATTTTAACTTACTTAGCATTAGTCAACTATGTGACTCTGGGTACTTAGTCACATTTTCAAACTCTGAGTGTTTAATTAAAAATGTTAAAACCCCTGAAATTATACTTAAGGGAATTTGGAAAAAGAACATCTATACAATTGACCTATCAACCTCCTCACTAAAGTGTCTCCTAACACAACAAGAGGAAACTAAATTGTGGCACAGAAGACTGGGTCACACTCATATCAGACTCATTTCAAAAATAAGTCAAAATGGCCTAGTTAGAGGTTTACCCAAGTTAAAAAAATTTAGAAAATACAATTTGTGATGCTTGTCAACAGGGTATACAAGCCAAGTCAACCCACAGGTTAACCAATCTAAATATAACTAATTCAATACTTGAGCTCCTATATTTAGACCTATTTGATTCACATGGAGCCAAGTCACTAAGCAAAAACTAATATTGCTTAGTTCTAATTGATGATTACTCAATATTTACTTGGGTAAACTTTTTGAAAACAAAAGATGAAACTTACAAAATCCTTAAATCTTTTTGCAAATTAATAGGAAATGAAAAAGATACTAAAATTAAACGAATTAGAAGTGACCATAGAGGGGAATTTGGCAATCATAGGTTTAATGAATTTTGCCAATCACATAGCTACAATCATGAATTTTCATGTCCTAGAACCCCTCATCAAAATGGTCTAGTAGAACGAAAAAATAGAACACTACAAGAAGTCGCTAGAACCATGTTAAACGAATATAACCTAAATAATCAATTCTGGGTTGAAGCAATAAATACGACATGTTACGTTCAAAATAGAATATTAATCAATAAATTTTAAAATAAAATTTCATATGAAATATACTATAATAAAATCCCTAACTTAAATTATTTAAAGGTGTTTGGATGTAAAGCCCATATTCTAAACACTAAGGACTACTTAGGAAAATTTATATCAAAATAAACAATAGGAATCTTTTTAGGATACTCCACAACTAGTAGGGCTTATAGGGTCTATAACAAAGATACCCTCAAAGTTCAAGAAACAACTAATGTGGTTTTTGATAAAGAAAATAACTCACCTAATCCAACAAATGTAACTATCAATCAAAATACAGAACATATTAATACAAGAAACATAAAAGATGATGAAGAAATTTAAATTAAACCTAGAAAATCACAAGAACCAGTTGTTGATCCTGATATAAGACCTTCAAGAATAAGTTCCAACCACTCATCTAACTAAATTTTGGATGACCCAACCTTAGGAGTTTGAACTAGATCATCCTATAGAAACCTAAGTCAGATAACCCTTATTTCTAAAATTGAACCCAAGACTATAGAAGAAGTCTTACCTGACCCAGACTGGATATTAGCAATACAGGAAGAGTTAGTCCAATTTGAAAGAAACTAGGTCTAGGAACTTATACCTAAACCCATAAGTAAAACCATAGTTGACAGTAAATGGGTATTTAGAAATAAATTGGATGATAAGGGTGAAATAGTAAGAAATAAAGCTAGACTAGTATCAAAAGGGTTTAGCCAAGAAGAAGGGTTACACTATGATGAAACCTATGCACCCATAGCCAGACTTGAATCCATAAGGATACTGCTAGCCTATACAACACACAAAGGATTCGAGTTATACCAAATGAATGTAAATTTTACATTCTTAAATGGGTTTATCAAGGAAGAGGTGTATATAAGTCAACCCCCAGGATTTGAGGATTTGGACCACCCAAACCATGTCTTTAGGTTAAAGAAAGTCCTATATGGACTAAAACAAGCACCTAGGGCTTGGTATAAATGCCTATAAACTTATCTAATATCTAAGGGATTTAAACAAGGTTAAACAGATTAAAATTTATTTGTAAAAACCTTAGAAAAAGACATCTTTATAGCCCAAATTTATGTAGACACTACAACAAAAACCCTCATAGACATCGGTGGAACAACAACGGTTTTAAGCAAAAACGTCTTTAAGTATTTTACACCGGTTTTTTTCAAAAACCGGTGTCTATGAGCGCAGATTTTCGCTCATAGACATCATTTTTTTAGGTGATGTCTATGAGCGCCTTTTTTCGTTAATAGACACCGATTTTAACAGCGATTTTTAAAACCCGGTGTTAATGAACCAAAATAAAATATTTTAATTTTCCCACAAGCCAAAATTTGCAACACTGTGAAGTTCCCTCCAAACCTAAACCTATATCGCGCCCCTTCCTCCGACCATCTCTCTCAGCCTAAACCTAAACCTAAACCTCCGACCATCTCTCTCAACCTCATCTCCCTCTTCCCCTTCCTAGATCGACGCCCCTTCATCTCCCGATCAGGATCAAGACACGATGCCCTTGCTTCTCCATCCAACCACACCGCATCTCCTCCAACTCCTCCCTTTGGGTGAGAAGAGGAGACCTTCTTTGCATTCCGGTAGTCCATACTTTATCTTTTCCTTTCTACTTCCTCCTGTTTTTGTGTTTAGTTTTGCTCCCTTCCCATAAGGCTACTTTCCTCCCAGAGTTGCCCAACCTCGCCAACATCTCCTTTGAGGAAGGCTACACCCAACTGTTCGAAGACTCCAACCTCATGCTTCACGGTGATGGTCGAACTGTCCACCTCTCCCTCGACCAGCGAATAGGTTCTGTTAAAAGATTTTTTTAAAAAAGAAAGGGACGTCTTTGAACCTACCTTGTTCTGTGATTAGGTGCTGCATTTGCGTCGCAAGATCTCTACCTCCATGGATTCTTTAGTGCCTCCATTAAACTGCCCTCCGATTACGTGGCTGGAGTGGTGGTTGCTTTCTATGTATGCTTCTTTGCTCTCGAGTTTAGATTTTGCAGCACTTTCCTTTACCTATTTGAAAGAAGAAGAAGAAGAAGAAGAAGGAAAAAACAAAAACAGTCTCTCCTCCACCGTGATGGGCTCTGCAACGGTCCTCGCATCACTCTACTACTGCTCCCTCTCCTCCTCTTCCCACTCGATGAAGGTGGCCCTCCTCATCTCTTCCCGTCCGCCCTCTAGGGCTTCTCCCAAAATCCCACCTTCGTCCCATCTCCGCAGATTCTTTTCCGTACTCCACCTACCTCGACCCCCGCTGTGGGATGGCCTCAAGCCGCTGATGAGGCCTCTTTCTTTTGGAAACTTTGCGCGCAAAGGTAACTCCTTGTCCTCCATAAGATTTTGGTCTTCTTAAAAAATGAGTTCTTTGCTTGAGAGTTGCGTGTGCATACCTAATTCTGGGAAGATTAGGGGTTCGGTCACGTTGATGCATTTATTTCTAGAACTCATCACTAATACTAAGCTTCATTCCAGTCTTCTTCTTCTTCTTCTTCTTCTTCTTCTTCTTCTTATTAAATAGTTAAATTAAGCATCTTTTTCTTTTATGTATAAATTGCTTACCTACTTGTAGTTGATTCATTCCTGCTGCTGGGTTTACTTTCTTGTTTTCATAGACTTCCATGGATGTCTAATCTACTTGGAAAATATGTTTGATGTTCTTTTACTTGTTTGGCAGAGAAAAAGGTGAAATTTCATGGTAAAGTTGTTCGTGCTTCTTTATTTGGAGTGGGTGCTCCTGAAGCATTGGTTATTGGAGTGGTAGCTCTGCTGGTGTTTGGCCCTAAAGGCCTAGCTGAGGCAAGTTCCTTCTTTGAACAGTAGATAAATTCATCTGTACGTTGAAAATGTGGTAGAAATACATAGGAAATCCTGTGAATCTTCATAAGCTAACCAATCATGATATTAACATTTCACAAAGACAAAAAGATTTCTTTCATTGACACCCATTAATCTATACCCAAATGTGTCCTACAAGTTGTTACCTATTGTGTGTGTTACTAGATTAAAGTCGATGAAACTTCAATATATTGGTACATATAAACAAATTTTTATTGTTAAACTTTCGGCCATCTGGGAAGCATGGCTTTAGGTTTCCATCCTACCTGATTAGTTTTGCAATTGGTATCTCTTGGTCATGAAAGCATATAAATTCTACAATGGATATAATCACACTCTGTATCCCTTGATGGGCTAGTTATGTCATCAGGCTGAATTGTGAACTCTTACTCCCTAAATTGAATACCAAATAGTTTATTTATTTTGGATTCAGTTTGCAGGTTCTGTTATATTCCTTAGTATGAGAAGCTTTGATTTGAATGGATTATCATTATGGAGGGTCACTCAAGGCACACTTGGATTAGGACTTTCAGTAGAGATTTTTAGATCAATTTTGATTTATTGTAGGATGAATCCAAGTTAATTTTAGGTTTGGGTTAATCTTAATTGTGCTTAATCTTATTTGAGCCTTTTTCTCATAATTTGGTTTGATTTTAATATTATTAAATTAGTTTTTTGTCTTATCAGTATAAATTTCACTGTGAGTTGAGCTAGATTGCTTTTGTTATTTTGATGAAGTTTCATTGTGGTTGAGCTATATTGTTGTTACTATATTCATATCCAATGGCTTGAATTGTGATCTTGTTTGTATATCCACCCTATTTGTGATTAAATTTCAAATGGCATGCATTGTCTACAAGAAGAGAATTGAACCATATTGGCAAAATGCTTTTGATTTATTTTTCTCTTTTAGCTTTTTGATATTGTGAAAACAGGATGTGAATCACATATCCTTTTTAGACTTGAACATCTTGATATCAGTGATATAGGATCTTATACATAAAAAAAAAACTACTTCAGTTTATCTGATTTAGTTTATATTGTCAAGGTACTCTGGTATACTTGAAAAGGAGGTAAAGATTTCTTGTCTTGTCTGTCGCAACTATTGTGATTGCAAAGCATGTTCTAGAAGTCCAGCTAAAGATGGTTATAAGGTACTTACTTTTAACATGCAAAGTTTTATGAACATTATTTACTTTGAGAATGTTTTGTCATGAAAGTTTCCATTTATGTGATCTTCAGGATCTCGAAATTGTTCAAGAGCATAGGAAGACTGAGCATGCCGATAGTGATGAGATGTAACAACCCACCCTTCTCAATACTACTCAGAGGGTGAGCGCTACTTAACTACTAACTCTACTTAAGTACCATTGCTTACTCTAATGCTAGAAACACTTAAAAATTTCAGCAATTTGAATGCAAACTTTTAAGTAGACAAAAAACAAAACATGTAATACTCATTGACCATATTCACAGTGACTGAACTTGAAAGTTCCGATTTATAAACTTCTAAGCAAGCAAACTTATCATTGAAGTGGGTTACAGTTTTATCATACTTCAGCAACTTGCATTCATATAAGAGAAAACTACCAACTAGTTTAAAGCAACTGTGCATATGAATCTGCAAATTCTTGGGAGAATTAAACTCTCATACAAGACTAGCATGCATGGCCAACAAATACTAAGCTAATTTACAGCAACCGAAGTGTATCAAATCTGCTACATGCATGCTAATGATCAAAACATAATTCCTCTCTTAGCAGATCTAAACTCAAACAATGAATTAGCTTATTTCCAATGGTTTAAAGCATAATTATGTAAAGTCGAAGGCATGTTACGGTTTAGCTATACAGGCATGCAATTTATTGCAACTGAATTTATCACTACAGCAGAAAGAGTCAAAATGAACATGCGGCAGATTTTCATTGAAGCAAAACTCACTTCACAGTACTCGGAAAAATTCCAGAAATAATGAAAAGAAACAAGTTCCCAGCATTAACAGCTAATCCAGCTAAATGATAGGAAGATAACAAAACTAGTAATGCAAGGAAAAGCTAATCTCTAGCAACCTCTAATTAACTGCTCTAACACTTTAAGAAAACCAATCTAAATCAATCCTTAGCAATGCAAAATAACTCCACTCTAGCAGTAACAAAAATAGCATGTACATTTCTAAATTCTCCTAGCAGATAAAAGAATCTAAACGAGTCTCAGCAATGTCCCAAGGCTTCCATGGTCTCAAACATCACACGCCCATCAAGCCTCTCCTTGTCGCCTTCCTTCGTATACGTTTCCTTTATCTATAGTAGGAGGAATGCAACTATAAGCAATTTTCTTAGTAAGTACTAATCTATCTCACAAAACTCGAATATGCATGTGTACGAAATAAATTCAAAACATGAAAGGAAGCTACTCAAGCTCATATATAGCAACAAGAAAGTCTAAATAGTATGCTAGTATAAAAGAGCTAAACTTGCTGAATTAAAACTAAATTAGACAACTTGCTGAAGTCAAAACAAAAAGACTAAACTTGCTAAATTTGAAACTTATATAAAGTTTGTTTTGATTGTTTCAAATCTTATACTTTTATACTTCAAAATAATAATAAACTTCTCTTGGGCCTGGCATGGTACCAATTTGCGTGCATCCTTAATAAGAGTCGAGGTAGCTAATCCCGAAACTACTAAGGTACTTCTAGGCGATCTTGTGCCTAGGGGCGATCTAGGAGCCCACCCAATGGACCTTGTGTCCGGTACATGCCATTTAAAAGTAAAATACTTATTTTCTTTTTAACTATAACTTCCTTATACTTGTTATTCTTTGAACTCTTCTAATATAAAATGCCTTGGCATTTCCACAAGCACCTTGCGTGCTGCTAATCCTCAAATGTTGAAATTTGGGATCAGGTTTATGACCTTAGTCTTCTTTTACTCACGATTACTCATAAACCAAAATAACTACTAAAGATGCAGCTATAGTACTAGAATTAATGCTAATCCTGCTCACTGTATCAACAAAAAGGAAAATAAGCTACATGCTATTATAAAAGGTTGTTCAGAATGGTAAATCAGCAAAGTGAGCAAAACTGAAATACTAATGATAAGGGTTGTTCATATTCAGAGCAGTGACTAAAATCCAAAACCACAAGCTTATAATACATGTATAGAAAGCCCAAAACCAAACGGACTACTCACGATACAAGCTATTTATGTTCACTTAACGAAGAAACTAAATCTCCATGCTTTAAATTACTACCAAGGGGATCTAATACAGCATGTTGGAGTAACAAAAGACCTAACTGCATGCTATAATTAGTTCTATTCATGTGTGTTGAGTAGCAAGAAACTAAATTAAATGCTGCATGTTTAAAACACATTCTAACTTGCTGGATCTGAAGTAAAAAGGTCTAACTTACTGAATTTGAGATGAACAGATTCTAAATTTCAAGCTTAAAGTAAGGGATGGGCAAATAAATCCATTACAACTACTTAGGGTATGCTATGAAGGTACAAGGAATACAATTCTTGTAAAAACATGTTGTGCAAATACAAGAAGGCAGTTTGGATCTCGGAAAATAAAACGTCGTTCTTTACAGCATCTTTTGGCAGCAAGAAAGGAAACAAAACTCTCGAAACTACTCCTACCGCAGGTAAGTAGTACTTACTTAGCGTTCTTGGACTTACAACCGAAAGGGAAAAGGCTTCTAGGGTTTTCGACAGTGACTACTTCGTGATCCCTTCGTATCTTCGTGCTCTCCTCAGCGAGATGATCACAAATCTGTGAAAAGCCCTCGGAGGAACCCCTTGGCCGGCGCCGGAGACGAAACCCTAACTCCTCTTTATTTTCGCCCGAGTAGCGCCGTCGCGTGAAGGAGGAGAAGAACCCGATCGGGATGAAATAAAACCTATTCCTCACTTAACTTTCCTTTTATACCAAAGTTTATTTTCGGTTTCTAAAATATCGCTTAACTACTATTGGTTTCGGTTTTCTTCAAGAAAACAATCGCTTGATCACTTGGTCAGCCTGGACAGGTAAAGGCTTGGCTGAGTCGGAGGTCGTTAGTTCAAACCTTGACTCAGCCCCTTATTTTAGTATTTCCGTTTCCTTTTATGGCTTAAGGTTAATTCTGACTTAAGATCAATTGAGTTCCTATTTGTTCACGAAATACTTGCGTAACACTTGGTTATCTCGCCTCGCTTAAGGCTTATGACTTGTCCGAGGTCTACGGGTCGAACCTCGGCTGGAGCTTTTTTTTTCTTTTTGTAACTTCTTCCTCTTGGTAAAAATACCAAACGAATTCCAAAAATTACATAAAAATACTCTAAAAATTCTTAAAAATCTCTAGATTATTTATATAGCATTTCTAAATATTTTTAAGGACTTTTAGAATTCGAAATAGGGAAAATTGGATTGTTACAATTCCCCATACCTTATAAAAAGTTCATCCTCGAACTTAGAACAATTCTGGATACTTCTGTCTCATACTGTCCTCACGCTTCCAAGTGACTTCCTCATGCTTCTGGTTTTGCCAAATGACCTTCACTAGTGGCACTTCTTTGTTTCTTAGTCTCTTGACTGCTCTGTCTACTATCTGTGTAGGTCTGCTCTCATAACTAAGATCCTCTTGGATCTGCACTGACTGAGGTTGAATCACTTGACTAGGGTTGTGAATACACTTCTTTAGCATAGAGACATGAAATACATTATGTATTGCTGACATGTCTTGTGGTAAGTCCAGCTTGTATGCTACCTTCCCAATCCTTTCTGTAATCAGGTAAGGTCCTATATAGCGAGGACTTAATTTACCCTTCTTGCCAAATCTCATCACTCCCTTCATAGGAGCAACTTTGAGAAAGACTAAATCCCCTACTTGGAATTCGAGTGGCCTACGGCGTATGTCAGCATAACTCTTTTGTCTACTCTGGGCAGTTTCGATCCTCTGTCTGATCTTCTAGATAGCCTGAGTGGTTTCTTCTATCATCTCTGTCCGGATGCCCAGCTCTACTTCCATTTCTCTTCTTTCACCTGCTTCTTGCCAGCAAATGGGTGATCTGCACTTCCTGCCATACAACGCCTCATAAGGTGCCATCTTGATGGTGGCCTGATAGCTATTGTTGTAGGCAAATTCAGCTAAGCATAGATATTTGCACCAACTTCCCTTGAAATCTAATGCACAAGCTCTGAGCATATCTTCTAAAATCTGATTTACTCACTCTGTCTATCCATCAGTCTGAGGATGGAAGGTTGTTGAGTTTGGTGCCTAATGTAGTCTGAACACATTCCCAGAAGTGAGAGGTGAAGTGCCCATCTCTATCAGACACAATAGATTTAGGAACTCCATGAAGTCTGATCACTTCCTTGACGTATAGTTGTGCCAACTGCTCTATGGAGTGGGACACTTTGATGGCTAGAAAATGGGCAGACTTGGTCAATCTGTCCACTATTACCCATATTGCATCATATCCATTCGTAGTTCTTGGAAGACCTGTTATAAAGTCCATGAATATGTCTTCCCACTTCCACTCTGGTATTGGAAGAGGTTGTAGCATTCCCCCTGGTCTCTGGTGCTCTGCTTTGACTCTCTGGCATGTCAGACAGGTACTGACATATTTTGCAACGTCTCTCTTGAGTCCAAACCACCAGAACCTCTGTTTCACGTCTTGGTACATCTTGGTAGAACCAGGATGCATAGAGTATGGTGTGCTATGAGCTTCTTCTAAAATCTTCTTTCTCAGTTCTTCATCATTGGGAATACAAAGGCGGTTCCCCTGATAAAGAATTCCACTATCTGAGACTCGAAATTCTGAATTTTCTCCCTCTTGTATCCCTTGCTTGATCTTTTGGATATCTGGATCTTCACTTTGCTTCCTCTGTATCTCCTCAAGCAGGGTTGATTCTAAGGTTAATGCAGAGAGTTGCCCATAAATAATTTCTATTCCAAAGTCTGACAACTCCTTCTGTAGTGGCAGGGCTAATGATGACAAGGACATCAGGGATGCACTGGATTTTCTGCTTAGTGCATCTGCCACTTTGTTAGCTTTACCTGGGTGGTAGAGGATTTCACAGTCATAATCCTTGACCAACTCTAGCCACCTACGCTGTCTCATGTTTAAGTCCTTCTGGGTGAAGAAATACTTTAAACTCTGATGGTCTGTAAAGATTCTGCACTAGACTCCATACAAGTAGTGTCGCCAGAGTTTCAGTGCAAAGACCACAGCTGCCAGCTGAAGATCATGAGTGGGGTAGTTCTTCTTATAATCTTTGAGTTGTCTGGAAGCATAAGCTATACTTTTCCTTCTTGCATGAGTACAACTCCTAGGCCCATCTTGGAAGCATCACTGTAGATGTCAAAACTCTTGTCACTTTCTGGAACAGTCAGAATGGGAGCACTTGTCAATCTCTTCTTCAGTTCTTGGAAACTCTGTTCACATTTGTCTGACCACTCAAACTTCTTTTCCTTTCTGGTCAAAGCTGTAAGTGGAGAAGCTATCCTGGAAAAGTCCTCCACGAATTTTCTGTAATATCTAGCTAAACCAAGAAGACTTCTGATCTCCCTGACGTTCTTGGGCCTATGCCAATCGTTGACTGCTTCTATCTTGGCAGGATCTACTTGAATACCTTCTTTAGAAATGATGTGACCTAGAAACGCCGCCTGATTTAATCAGAATTCGCACTTTAAGAATTTAGCATAAAGCTCTTTCTGCTGTAGGGTCTGCAGTACTATTCTCAAGTGCATGTCATGCTCCTCTGGGGTCCTTGAATAGACTAGAATGTCGTTGATGAACACAATGACAAATTTGTCAAGGTATTCTCTGAACACCCTGTTCATCAAGTCCATGAAGACCGCTGGTGGATTAGTCACACCAAAAGGCATGACTACAAACTCGTAGTGTCCGTATCTGGTCCTGAAAGCCATTCTGGGTATATCACTTTCCTTCACTTTCAACTGATGGTACCCAGAGCGCAGGTCTATCTTTGAGAATACTGTTGCCCCTCTCAACTGATCAAATAAGTCGTTGATCCTGGGAAGGGGGTACTTGTTCTTGATTGTCGCTTGATTCAGAGCTCTATAATCTATGCACATCCGCATAGATCCGTCCTTCTTCTTGACAAACAACACAGGAGCTCCCCAAGGTGAGTGACTAGGGCGGATGAAGCCTTTGTCAAGTAGCTCCTAAAGTTGCTCCTGTAACTCTTTCAGCTCTGCTGGAGACATGCGGTACAGAGCTTTTGAAATTGGACCGGTTCCAGGAACCAATTCAATCTCAAACTCCACTTCTTTGTTGGGAGGCAGTCCAGGTAGCTCTTTTGGAAATACTTCTGGATACTCGCATACTATCCGAACATCCTCCTGCTTGAGTCCTTTCTGTTCTTCTACATTTACTATGTATGCAAGAAAACTAGCACACCCTTTAACTAACATCTGGTGAGCTGCCAGAGAAGAGAGAAGTTTCTGGGTCTTCTTCCTTGGCACTCCCGTGAATTCAAAAGGTGGTTCACCCTCTGGACTGAAGATTACTTTCCTTCTGCGGCAGTCTACTGAAGCACTATACTTGCTGAGGAAATCCATACCCAAAATGATATCGAAATCTTGCATGGTGAGGACTACCAGGCTAACATATAGTTTCGGTCTGCAATTCTGATCGGTACAGCTCTAAGCCACTGATTGGACTCCATGACTTCCCCAGAAGGTAGGGTCGTCAAGAACTTGGAGTTCATACTCTCTGTAGGCACCTGTAATTTACGGGCAAAGGGTACTGATACGAAAGAATGGGTTGCCCCAGTATCAAATAGTATAGTAGCTAAATGCTGAAAAATAACTACTTGACCTGTTACGACCGTGGAGGCACTAGCAGCTTCCACTTTGGTGAGGGAGAATACTCTGGCACTATCAAAGGCTGGAACTGGTGGAGCTTCCAACCTTCCCTGACTGATATAGGGTCCCTCTAGTGCTGCTTCCATGTGATGTAACTGTGCAGGCTTGCCTCCATATTGCACTGGCTGTGGCTGAGGTGCTTTGAGCTTGTTAGGACACTCTTTAGCCATGTGTCCTTCCTGACCACAAGAATAACATTCAGTCTTACCCAAAAGACAGGCTCCTGGATGTGTTCTTCCACATTTAGGACAGGGAGGGAACTTAGTCTGCTTGTTTGTTGTTCCTCCCTTCTGGTTACCTCCTGAGTTCCACTGCTTTCTTTTATTACCCTTGCCTTTCCAGTTCTGATTTCTCGACTGGGGTTTCTGACTCCCCACTATCTTGTCCTTTATCTTCACTGGCTTGTGTTGCGCTCATTGTGCTTTGATGTTGTTCAGGTAATGCTCAGCAACTAATGCCATACTGATCAGCTCTTCACCAGTCTGGGGCCGATGAGCTCCACTACTCACATTCAGTGCTATTTGTGGTCTCAGCATTCTGAGCATCAGTCTAACTCGCTCCTTCTCTGTACTTACTAGCTCTGGGCAGAGACGAGCTAGTCTGTTGAACTTCTTGGCTGCTTATTCCACTGATTGGTCACCTTGTCTGAACTCTATAAATTCCTCATAGTGCTTGTTGGTGATCCGTAGGTGGAAGTACTCTTCATAAAACTCTAACTGAAAATCAGCCGAGTTCATCTGGTTAACTGCTCTCTTGGTCTTTATCCTCTCCCACCACATACGAGCATCTCCAGCCAGGCAGAAAGAGGCGCACTTGACCTTCTCGACTTCTGGCCAGTCAAGAAGCTCCATTGTGCTCTCCAGTGTCTTGAACCAAGCCTGGGCATCCCAGGGCTCAGTTGTGCCTGAGAAGCTCTCTGGTTTCAGTTTCAGCCACTGTATGAGGTAAGATTCTTGTCTCTGAGGTGCGGTGATGACTCCAAGGGCAGCTGGTGGAACCTCAGTTACCATTGGAGTCTCCACAGTTACGGTTGGGGGAGTGGGAGGAACTGGCTGCTGATTTGCCATCATATTGGCAATTATCTATTGCTGCTCTGCTACTTGTTTCTGGAGTTGAGCAACTACTTCCATAAGATTGGGCTGGGTTGAGCCTGGCCCTTCGTCCTCCTGAATTTGGTCCTCAGTACGAGCAATACGGGGGCGTCCTCTTCTTGCCATCTAATTATGCAAAGAAGAAGACTTGATATTTTCTCTACCCTTTCTAAACATACATATTTGTATATGAATAAAGAAAATAGCAAAAACTCTTATCTGACTTAAGCACTTATAAACAATTACTCAATACTGCAAATAATAATAAAGGAAAGCAATAAAGAAAGAACTTAAATACTTTCTTACTTGAAGACAGCAAGGCTGATGCTGATGTGTGTGTGATGCTGGAGAATGGGAACTGCTCTGATACCAACTGTAACAACCCACCCTTCTCAATACTACTCAGAGGGTGAGCGTTACTTAACTACTAACTCTACTTAAGTACCATTGCTTACTCTAATGCTAGAAACACTTAAAAATTTCAGCAATTTGAATGCAAACTTTTAAGTAGACAAAAAACAAAACATGTAATACTCATTTACCATATTCACAGTGACTGAACTTGAAAGTTCCGGTTTATAAACTTCTGAGCAAGCAAACTTATCATTGAAGTGGGTTACGGTTTTATCATACTTCAGCAACTTGCACTCATATAAGAGAAAACTACCAACTAGTTTAAAGCAACTGTGCATATGAATCTGCAAATTCTTGGGAGAATTAAACTCTCATACAAGACTAGCATGCATGGCCAGCAAATACTAAGCTAATTTACAGCAACCGAAGTGTATCAAATCTTCTACATGCATGCTAATGATCAAAACATAATTCCTCTCTTAGCAGATCTAAACTCAAACAATGAATTAGCTTATTTGCAATAGTTTAAAGCAGAATTATGTAAAGTTGAAGGCATGTTACGGTTTAGCTATACAGGCATGCAATTTATTGCAACTGAATTTATCACTACAGCAGAAAGAGTCAAAATGAACATGCGGCAGATTTTCATTGAAGCAAAACTCACTTCATAGTACTCGAAAAAATTCCAGAAATAATGAAAAGAAATAAGTTCCCAGCATTAACAGCTAATCCAGCTAAATGATAGGAAGATAACAAAACTAGTAATGCAAGGAAAAACTAATCTCTAGCAACCTCTAACTAACTGCTCTAACACTTTAAGAAAACCAATCTAAATCAATCCTTAGCAATGCAAAATAACTCCACTCTAGCAGTAACAAAAATAACATGTACATTTCTAAATTATCCTAACAGATAAAAGAATCTAAACGAGTCTCAGCAATGTCCCAAGGCTTCCATAGTCTCAAACATCACACGCCCATCAAGCCTCTCCTTGTCGCCTTCCTTCGTATACATTTCCTTTATCTGCAATAGGAGGAATGCAACTATAAGCAATTTTCTTAGTAAGTACTAATCTATCTCACAAAACTCGAATATGCATGTGTACGAAATAAATTCGAAATATGAAAGGAAGCTACTCATGCTCATATATAGCAACAAGAAAGTCTAAATAGCATGCTAGTATAAAATAGCTAAACTTGCTGAATTAAAACTAAATTAGCCAACTTGCTGAAGTCGAAACAAAAAGACTAAACTTGCTGAATTTGAAACTTATATAAAGTTTGTTTTGTTTGTTTCAAATCTTATACTCTTGTACTTCAAAATAATAATAAACTTCTCTTGGGCCCGGCATGGTACCAATTTGCGCGCATCCTTAATAAGAGTCGAGGTAGCTAATCCCGAAACTACTAAGGTACTTCTAGGCGATCTTGTGCCTAGGGGCGATCTAGGAGCCCACCCAATGGACCTTGTGTCCGGTACATGCCATTTAAAAGTAAAATACTTATTTTCTTTTTAACTATAACTTCCTTATACTTATTATTCTTTGAACTCTTCTAATATAAAATACCTTGGCATTTTCTCAAGCACCTTGTGTAACGACCACCCTTCTTACTACTACTACTACTCTCTAAGAGTGACCGTTACTTATCTACTACTCTACTTAACCGGTTTATTAAAAAATCTCTAGGAAAACCCTATCGAAAAATTTCGGCAGAGTCTTCCCTGTACCGGTGACAATAATCATAAGTACATACATATACAAAGCAATAACATCACCACGCAGTTTATATATAACTAAAAATAAACTATCCTAGCAATAGTAAACAAAAGAACTCCAACAATAGGAAATAACTCAACTACAATGCAGAATAAACTTAACATAGACAAAGGGAAACTACTAAAACAATCTCTATCAATTTAATAACTGAAAGAAAACTCCAAAGAAGGAGTCTTGACAGTTTCCTTAGCAAACTCATGATCTCTCCATAGTCCAGCCATCACACACCTTCATCACCACCACCTTGTCGCCTTCCTTTTATACTTTAGCTTTTCCTTTATCTGCAGTAGGAGGAAAGTAGTATCTATAAGCTAAAAGCTTAGTAAGTGCTTGCCTACTCACAAAAACTCGATATGCATGTATATAACGAAAAACATGCTAAATCTGAATGCTTAGAAGAAAGCTACTCATGCTCATCTACTAGTAAATAAATCAGATTAACTGAAATACTAAACATGTAATCATGCTCATAAATAGCATAGAAATCATATTAACTGAAAAGCTAACATGTAAAGCTACTCATGCTATACAAGAATAAAACTATAACTGCATGCTGAAAAGCAAATAAAGCTAATCATGCTAAATAATCTAATAGCAAGAAATCAACTAAATGATAAGACATATAGTCATGCTCAAATAAACTCATAAGGAAGCAAATGAAAACTGATACTGCATGCTTCAAATAACAAGAAGCTAAACTTTCTAATTCTAAACATATTTGATGTTTGTTTCATTTGTTTCCAAAAACTTTTACTTTTATACTTCAAAATAATAATCAACTTCTCTTGGGCCCGGCATTGTACCACTTTGGTATTTTACCAATTTGCGCGCATCCTTAATAAGAGTCGAGGTAGCTAATCCCGAAACTACTAAGGTACTTCTAGGCCTTGTGCCTAGGGGCATCTTGGAGCCCATCCCTTGGACCTTGTGTCCGGTACATGCCCTTTAAAAGTAAAATACTTTTTATCTTTAAATACTTCTTATAATAAAATGCCTTGGCATTTAATAAGCACCTTGTGTGCCAAAATCCCTAAAGTCTTGACTTCGGGATTTTACTTAAGGCCTTAGCCTTTTTCCTTTCTTTTCTTTATCTTTCTTTTACTTATCTTTTGGTAATTCAGTAGAGAATCATAACTAAATCCAAAAGTAGATCTGTTCATGCTAAATGAGGTAGTAAAGAAACTTAAATCTAAATTGCATACTTTAAAAATGAGGGCTATTCTTGCCCTATGCATAGCATAAAAGATCTAACCAAACATGCCAGGTACCAAATTGTGCATGCTCATTAAGTAGCAAGGAAAGCTAAACCGTGCATGCTTAAGTTAATGGTTGTTCAGGTTCATTGAAATAGCAAAGACATCTAACGGTATGCTTTAGATTAGAGAACTATTAAAAGCTAACCAACACATGTATATCAATTCTTCATGCTAAAATACATCAAATCTGAAATGCTAACTATACTAATCAAAATTCTGCATATCAAGCTAACAAAATTCTACATATATAGAGAAAACTAAAGCTAAATGCTTTAATGAAATCTGAAACTGTAAATAACTAAAGGCTGAAAACTAAAGAATTAAGAACTAATACATCTTGGAAATTAAATTCAATTACAAGATCAACTACTGCAAGTGAATCATGCTCATGCTATTCTATACGAACTAAATTTGCTACTGCTCATGAGTATCCATATAAACTAAATTTGCTACACATGCTCAACTGATAGCAATGAAACTAAAACTGTTCAACTAATAGAAACCGAAAGCTGTACATCTAACAGCAGATAAATACAATCTAAACTTCAAAATCTACAACTAACAAGTGGAATAGAATATCAAATCTACTATCCGATTCTTTCACTAACTACATTCATCTATGGCCTGTGATATCTAGAGCATAAAATCTATTTGTGCATGATAGTAGGTTAACAATCTTTCTATTGGTTTCATGCTCAGATTTAATAAAGAAATCTCAAAATTTAAATACTAATCTACACTATCAATGGATCTAAAACCGTATGTACAGGACCAACCACACAAGATTCTAACAGCAGGTTGACCAATAAAAAAAACGTCAGGTCTAGATGAAGCACTGTAATCCACTGAACCCTCCCAGAACCACAACAATTCTAGCCCATTTAAACAATTCCCTTTTTTCTTCATAAGACTCACGGCAGCAAGTTTTAATACACCAATCTTCACCGCACGCTTCGAAATCGAGAAGAAAACTCGAAAACAAGAAGAACGAAAATTCGGAACTACTCCTACTGCAGGTGAGAAGCACTTACTTCTTGTTCTTGGACTTACAACCGAAAAGGAGGAGATCTAGGGTTCGGGTAAAGCTTCAAATCTCGGCTCTTCTTCATGCTCAAAGCTTCTCCTTGACGAGAAGTGAAGAAAAGCCCTCGGAGAACAACCTCGCCGGCCGCCGGAGACAGGATCGCTCCCTGCCACGATTTCGGCCGAGAAGAATCACCGTCGCGAGAGAGGAGAGAAAGGGTTTCGGGAGAAAATTAATTTCTCTCTTAACTTATCCCTTTTTATAACCTAGGATTATTTCTGTTATCAACTATACCTTAAATAATTTTTACTATCTATTCTTAACAAAACCGCCCGCAGTACACTTGGTTAGCCAGGTTTTAACCAATTCAGAGGTCTCGGCTTCGATTCCTCAGCCGCGCACTTTTATTTCCAATTTATTTTACTGTTCCTAACTACTACTTAAATATATATCGCTCCATATATGATTAACAAATCGAGCGTAGCTCGGTTGGTTGGGCCGGTTTTGCTTGGGTCCGGGGTGCTGGGTTCGAAACCCAGCTTCTACAACCCTTTTTTTTTTAGTTTATTTTTAAAACTTATTCTCCTTGGTAAAAATACCAAACGAACTCCAAAAATTGCATAAAAATACTCTAAAAATTTCTAAAAAATCTCTAGAATTTTTCTATAGCATTTCTAAATATTTTTGAATTATTTTTGGGCTGAAAATGAGGAAATTTGGGTCGTTACACCTTGCGTGCTGCTAATCCTCAAATGTTGAAATTTTGGATCAGGTTTATGAACTTAGTCTTCTTTTACTCACGATTACTCATAAACCAAAATAACTACTAAAGATGCATCTATAGTACTAGAATTAATGCTAATCCTGCTCACTGTATCAATAAAAAGGAAAATAAGCTGCATGCTATTATAAAAGGTTGTTCAGCATGGTAAATCAGCAAAGTGAGCAAAACTGAAACACTAATGATAAGGGTTGTTCATATTCACAGTAATGACTAAAACCCAAAACCACAAGCTTATAATACATGTATAGAAAGCCCAAAACCAAACGGACTACTCACGATACAAGCTATTTATGTTCACTTAACGAAGAAACTAAATCTGCATGCTTTAAATTACTACCAAGGGGATCTAATACAGCATGTTGGAGTAACAAAAGACCTAACTGCATGCTATAATTAGTTCTATTCATGTGTGTTGAGTAGCAAGAAACTAAATTAAATGCTGCATGTTTAAAACACATTCTAACTTGCTAGATCTGAAGTGAAAAAGGTCTAACTTACTGAATTTGAGATGAACAGATTCTAAACTTCAAGCTTAAAGTAAGGGATGGGCAAATAAATCCATTACAACTACTTAGGGTATGTTGTGAAGGTACAGGGAATACAATTCTTGTAAAAACATGCTGTGCAAATACAAGAAGGCAGTTGGGATATCGGAAAATAAAACGTTGTTCTTTACAACATGTTTTGGCAGCAAGAAAGGAAACAAAACTCTCGAAACTACTCCTACCGCAGGTGAGTAGTACTTACTTAGCGTTCTTGGACTTACAACCGAAAGGGAAAAGGCTTCTAGGGTTTTCGGCAGTGACTACTTCGCGATCCCTTCGTATCTTCGTGCTCTCCTCAGCGAGACGATCACAAATCCGTGAAAAGCCCTCGGAGGAACCCCTTGGCCTGCGCCGGAGACGAAACCCTAACTCCTCTTTGTTTTCGCCCGAGTAGCGCCGTCGCGTGAAGGAGGAGAAGAACCCGATTGGGAGGAAATAAAACCTATTCCTCACTTAACTTTCCTTTTATACCAAAGTTTATTTTCGGTTTCTAAAATATCGCTTAACTACTATTGGTTTCGGTTTTCTTCAAGAAAAAAATCGCTTCATCACTTGGTCAGCCTGGACAGGTAAAGGCTTGGATGAGTCGGAGGTCGTTAGTTCGAACCTTGCCTCAGCCCCTTATTTTGGTATTTCCGTTTCCTTTTATGGCTTAAGGTTAATTCTGACTTAAGATCAATTGAGTTCCTATTTGTTCATGAAATACTTGTGTAACACTTGGTTATCTTGCCTCTCTTAAGGCTTATGACTTGTCTGAGGTCTACGGGTCGAACCTCGGTTGGAGCTTTTTTTTTCTTTTTGTAACTGCTTTCTCTTGGTAAAAATACCAAACGAACTCCAAAAACTACATAAAAATACTCTAAAAATTCCTAAAAATCTCTAGATTATTTATATAGCATTTCTAAATATTTTTAAGGACTTTTAGAATTCGAAATAGGGAAAATTGGGTTGTTACATGAGATTTGTCTTGTCGATGTAACAACTGTCTACCCTGTTAGTCATGGGAAATTGGATTGTCCGACTTGTTCTCCTCTTGGAGCTAAAGAAGACTGGCATAAGGTTAACTGCCTAGCCAATTATTGTTAAGTTAGAGACGGTTCTGTCAACTTTCATACTAGTCTAGAACTTTTATGTGCATATGCAATTTGTATCATCTTCAGGAACTGACAAATGGTCAAAACAAGTTTAATAATAAGTGGCACACATATAGCTTGATATCTGAATTGCTTCCCTTGCTGAAACATATCTATCAGAACCAATTAAATGAGCTGGAAGTAAAGCAAGGGGATCAAGGTAAGCTTCAAAACAATTGCCTAGTTTCTTCCTCCAGTTAGATATCCGCTTGATCGATCTATCATCTAGAAGGTGGATTTTCTGGTGTACTTCTTCGAGTATATGAGCCTCACAATGAGCTTGTTAACTGGTATGTCTTCACATCTATAACACCTCTGAGAATTTCATAATTTGTTATGTTTATGAAATCATGGACATAATAACTAAATAATGTATCCTGACCCTGTTTCTTAGATGGTCATTTGTAAACTTGTGCCTCTATTTTGCTTTAGCAAGTTCTAATTTTTAGGTCATATTCTGTTCTTTGTTATCGTCTCATCATGCATTAAAATGCTCACTTGATTGATATTGTTTTCTTTTCTTGTTTCCCCCTTGGAACCAGGAATTATTGCAGGACTTCACTAGTGGATTTTGACAGAAGCTGCTCAAATTGCTCTTACAAACTTTGCTTAGATTGTTACAGAAAGATAGTAAAGGGAACTGCTTCTCAGACACCTGCAATTGATTCCTCCAAGGCTGATAGGAGACAGAGGGCAAAGAAGTATGTCATCAGAAAAATTGTTGGGAAAAGATGGAGATGTTCCACAGGCGAGCGACCAGATAACTCATCTTTATCCACCATTGAGTCTGATAGCAAGGCTAAGAATCATGGAAGCAACATTCCTTGCCCACCCAAGGAATCTGGAGGTTGAGGAAACGATCTTCTTAAGTTAAGTTGCAGCATACCATTTGTTTGGTCTAAAACGTTCTCTTCTCTCTTTCAACTATGATTTTTGTTCTTGTAGCGACCACCCTTCAAACTACTACCACACTCTAAGGATGACTGTTACTTAACTGCTAGCTCTACTTAACCGGTGTGATCGAAACCACGAGGAATCTCTACCGAAAAATTTCGACAGAGTCTCCCCTGTACCGGTGACCATATCCGTAAATACATACAGAGTATACTCATCCACAGGCGGCTGAAACATATATTTTCACAACAACCACGCAGTTTAATAAATCAAAACATGCAGGTAATGAAAAGCGGAAACATAACTTCTTACTACAAAATTTTCTTATCAACTTAATAAGAAATTAAACTAAACAAATTCTTAAACTAAGTGAGTTCTTTAGCTAAGTCCAAAGGATCTCCATAGTCCACACATCACACACCATCACAGCATCTCCTTGTCGCCTTCTTCCTTATACTTTAGCTTTTCCTTTATCTGCAGTAGGAGGAAAATAGTATCTATAAGCTAAAAGCTTAGTGAGCGCTATCCTACTCACAAAAACTCGATATGCATGTATATAAATAAAAACATGCTAAAACTGAATGCTAACATGTAAAGCTACTCATGCTCATAAATAGCAAAGAAATCAACTAACTGAAAAACTAACATGTATAGCTACTCATGCTTATAAATAGCAAAGGAATCATGCTAACTGAAATACTAAACATGTACAGGTAATCATAGAACTATCATGTGTATCAATAGGAAACTGAACTGATACATAAGCTGAACTAATTAATGCTAAACTGAGTCTAACTTGTATTCACATAACTAATTTGTGAAATTTTGAAAACTATTTACATAATAGATTAAAATAATAATCATGCTGCTGATGGGCCCGGCAACTGTACTTGCTGTGCGCGCATCCCTAACTAAACCCAGGATTGCAAGTTCCGATTCTAGTAGGGTTTACTGGGTTATCTAAACCTAGGGACGACTATGGGAGCCCAACCCAATGGATATCTAATCCAGTACAGAGCCACTGCTGAAAATAAAATACTGATTTCATAGCTAATTTTCTTACCTTGCTTTAACTAGGTTATTTGAACCTAGAACTAGGTTATCTGAACCTAGAGGCAACTGTGGGAGCCCACCCATTGGACCGTAGTCCCATATAAGCTGAAGCAAGACTAAATAAGTTATTTTAAATGCTTCTACTGCATTAACTGAGCTATTAAAATGCCTACTGTAGCATTATATTGAGCTAAGCATTTTATCAAGCACTTGGTGTGCACTAGAACACACCCTACGTACTGAAAATCTGTATACAAAGCTTAACATAAATCTGCATGCAAAGCTTAACAAAAATCTGCATATTAAGCCTATCAATATCTGCATACTAAGCTTATCTAAAATCTGCATGCTATAAAAATAGGACTGCTCATGTTATTCCAATAGCAAATAGGAAACTAGAACAACTTAAGCATGCTGTGATAGTAAAACAAATTCAACTACTAGGCATGCAATAGAATCTAGAAAATAAAGGAATCGTTTTGCATGGAATTAACAGAATATCATGCTTCATCAGGAAATACTGAGAATTCGTACTAAGGTAAAGCTAGAAAAGGAAAACTGCACTTCTATTAGCAATGGAAAAGAAATCTGCCAATGCTAAAAAAACTATTCTTACTAAGCAACCAACAACAAGATCTCAAGGCTAATATGAAATTCATGAGGCATATCAAAAACTGAGATACTACAACTGAGATGCAAAACTGCGAGGTCTGAAAGGAAGATTGAATCTATACATATTATATACAGATGTGATGCTACAGCTGAGATGCTAAAACTGAGATCAAAAGAAAGAAATCAAAACAGGCATGTTACTCTTAAACCTCTAGCTAACTCAATACTGTACAGTATAATCCAAGGCAAAGGAAACAAGAAACCCATGCTACTCAGAAACATCTAACTATTCCAATGCTGTACAGCATAATCCAAAAGCAAAGAAACTCATGCTCTGATTTAACAAACGAACTTCTGAAATTGAAACTACAACACAACTAATGGAACAAAAACCGAAATCCAAAACCTTCCAGAACTAGCTATCCATGTTATTCCAAATCTCTCCTCATCTTCTTAAAAACTCACGGCAGCTAGCCTCAAGAATACACTCCTTACAGCATGCTTCGGAAAAACAGCAAGAAACTAACAAGAATTCGAAACCAACAACCACAAGCTAAACAAACAAACAAATTCCATTTCATTTCTTTGAGGTACACGGCAACAAGCCCAAAACCAAAAACTTCACAGCAAACTTCGAAAGCAAGAAGAACGAGAATCCGGAACTACTCCTACTGCAGGTGAGTAGCAACTCACCTTCGGTTCTTGGACTTACAACCGAGCAAGACAGCTTCTAGGGCTTCGGAGAAACTCACGATCTCGGCCTCTTCCTCGCGTCTTCGAGTTCTCCTTGTCGAGAGGATCAAGAGGACGAAGAAATCTCTTGGAATCGAACCTTGGTCGGCCGCCGGAGACGTGCCCTAGGTTGGCTTCGTTTCCGCCCGAGAGGAGAACAGCGCCGCTCGCGTCGGGAGAGAAAGGGAAGAGAAATCGTGAGATTAGGTCACGGCTAATCAAGCCCTAAGTTCTCCCTTTATAACTCCAATATTTCTATTAACTACTCTTGCTTAAATACAACTTGATTCGCGTTTTATTAACAAAACCGCGGCTGGTCTGTTGGTTAAGCGAACCTCTGCTTCACCCGAGGTTCACGGTTCAAATCTCGGCTTGGACATTTTTTGTCGAAACTTCTTTCATTCAGTAAAAATACCAAACGAACTCCAAAAATTACGTAAAAATACTCTAAAAATTTCTAAAAATCTCTAGAATTTTTCTAAAGCATTTCTAGATTTTTATAAGGACTTTTAGAACTCGAAATAGGGAAAATTGAGTCGTTACAGTTCTTGGTTTACTAATATATTATTTATGTGTTTTTACATTTTACAAATCTCAAGTACTCCAGAGTTGAAACTGATGAAGTGCGGTTCGAGTGGGCTGAATGTATGCTAGATTACATTTGAGTAGGAAAAGTATTTGATTTTTGAAAACTTTGGATGATGCATGCATTTGCATGGAATGTAAATTGCGTATATTGTCCCATGTCAATTTCTTTCTGATGGTGATATTCTAGGACTTCTGCAGCATGTATAATTCTTCTGTTTTTGTTCTTTGTTGTAGTTAAGTAGACCAAATGATACTTTTGTTTGACAGATTAGAATAGTGGATGTTTTAACTCAGAAAATTAGGCATTTGAAGGTGAAAAGTGGTGAGATTAGGGAAATGAAAGGTGCAAGAAGAATGGAGCAGTATAGCAAGTTGAACAGATTCTGATTCACATAATTTAATGTAGCCTCAGCTTGATTTTTGACGCACGATGTTCTTCCTTGATGTGTTGTTAAAAGAATGTTCTACCTTAATTCTGATATCTATTAGCTTTTGATGTAAAAAGAATGTTTGTGTATTTTATGGATACTGTTGTAAGAAGAATATTTATGTAATTTATGAATATTTATGTATTTTATGGATACTGTTGAATGAAGAATATTTGTATAATTTATGAATATTTGTGTATATTTTTTGTTACTGTCAGTTTTTCACTGTTTCGAAAATCAAATTTGTGTTGTTAAAAAATACTGATATTACATCGATTTTCCACCGCTGCAAAACCGGTGTCATTAACTAATATTACATCTATCGTATACCGCTGCCAAAACTGGTGTTATTAACATATAATATTACATCGATTTTACACCGTTGATGAAACGGTGTCGTTAAGTGATACTACACCGGTTAATAACTCATTCGAACACCGATGTCATTAAGTGATACTACACCGGTTTTAATCCGATGTCTAAAATGGCAGACCTTTTACATCGCCTTCATAGACATCGGTCGAAAATGTAATAGACACCAGTGGAAAATCAATGTCTATGAGGGTTTTTGTTGTAGTGAGATGACATAATTTTTGGCTCAACTAACACTAAGTTTTTAAAAGACTTTACTAGATTAATGGAAAGTGAATTTGAAATGAGCATAGTATAAGAACTTAACTTTTTCTTAGGCTTACAAATTAAACAAATCAAAGAAGGAATATATATTTTTCAAACAAAGTATGCTAAGGAATTAATTAAAAAGTTTGGCATGAAAAATTCTAAAAATATAAATACTCCAATGGCAACTAATGTTAAAATTGATTCTAATTTAGAAGGAAAACCAGTAGACTTAAAATATTATTGAAGTATCATAGGGAGTCTACTATACCTAACTGCAAGTCGACCAGATATTATATTTACAGTAGGTATGTGTGCAAGTTACCAATCTTGTGCAAAAGAATCACACCTAACAAATGTTAAAAGAATACTTAGATATATTAAGGGAACCCTAAATGTAGGACTTTGGTACCCTAGGACTAGTACTTTTAACCTAGTTGGCTATTTTGACTCAAACTATGTCGGGTGCAGACTAAATAGAAAAAGCACAAGTGGAAGCTACCAACTTCTAGGTCAGTGCCTAGTAAGTTAGTCAAGTAGAAGGCAACACTGTGTTACTTTATCCACTACTGATGTAAGATATCACGCTGTGTTACTTTGGTACGGTTTACTTTGGGTTCCAAGAACCTTGATCTGATGCTTGGAAAATAAAGGACCGTATACAATCGATTCGGACTCAGATATAAGGCCAAACAAAGATTCAGATCATACCTATCTTTAATAAATCGATCAAATAGAAACTTAGTCCAAGAATGGGTCCCTAAGTCTAACTTGAGTAATCAAGTTGAACTCAATCAATATTGGATCCCCAAGGATCAAATCCATTATCTTGATAGACTTTATTGAGGCTGTGATCCAGGAGGAGCCAATAAAAAGACCATTTTTGTTATTAAGTAGACTTGTTGGATGTTTGATTTACTACTTTCCCTATACATGCTTAGATTATGATAGATAAAAACTTAGACTTGATTGACACTTGTTTAGTTAATCAAAGGATTCTCAGAAAGAAAATTAAAAAATTAATTTCTTTAAAAGGCCTTGTTTAGAAATGGTTGTTGTTCCAATATCCAAGAAGGTCTAGTGCCTTGCCACAGCCAGAAAGCTAATTATTGAAATAAATGTTTAATTGACTAACTCTTAAACCTTAGTCTAACTCAAATGTAAATCAATTCTTAGATTTAAATTTAAAGATTAAATCAACCATCTCACAAAATCAATAAGGTTCCTTGATTAAAAATCTAGAAAGGGTGAGATGGATTTAGGTTTAATTTGAGAATTAGTCTAACCTAATTCAAACCAATCAAATTCAAAATTAATTTTAAAATGTTAATTATTTTCAAAATCATAATTATTTTCAAATCTTAATCTTAATTATTTTCAAATGTTAATTAATATTTTAAACATAATTAATTTTCAAATTTTATTATTTTCAAATATTAATTATTTTAAAATATTAATTAATTTTTAAAATTTAATTATTCAAACATAAATATTTTGAAATATTTTAAAATTAAAATTTAATTATTTTGAAACTCAAACTTAATTATTTTAAAATACTTTTCCCAAATTCAAACTTAAATATTTTAAAAATTTTTAATTCAAAATTAATAATTTTTAAAATTTAAAATTAACTTAACTCTATCTCACACAAACTCATAAGATAAACATGATTGATAACTTAGAAAGAGTGAGATGGAAAATCAAGAAAATAAATAATAAATTTTATTTTATTTTTTGTCTCTCATGCTTGGACTCTAGGGCCCTCAAACTTAAATAATTTAGTTAAAATTTTTATAGTATTAATCAAGGGGAAATGAAAGGAATTAAGTTAAGTTAAACTTTTTTTAAAAAAAAGTTAAATATTTTCTCAAAGTTAAAGTATTTTTCCAAAATCATAAAATTAAATATCCTTTTTGTTGGATCGAGAAGCACTAGAGGTGGGGGGTGAATAGCGCTCGTGGCTTTCACACGTTTCGAATTCGTAAATTGTTCGAGTTAAAGTAGCGAAAATAGTAAAGAAAAGACAAACACAGAAGGACACAGGATATTTACTTGGTTTGGAGCCTGTGGCGACTCCTACTCCAAGGCCCGTGATCGTTGATCCCTTCCGGTGGGCAACAACTATAATATCGAAAATCTTTTACAAGCAAGTACAATTAACAGTAATAAAAGAATATACCAACGACAAGTGAAATGTCAGATTTAGAGTTCCGGGTCGTCGGCGTCAAGTTGTAGCTTCGTCGGAGCTTCTCGTAAGAAGCTAGATGCAAAAAGGTCGCTTAAGAATTGATGCCTTAAGTTGCTGCTCGAGAGCTCCTTTTATACACTGCTGGAGGCGCCTCCAACAAGCCGAGTCAACCACGTGGATCAGAACGAACCTGGTTGCAACTCATACACTTGAAGGCGCCTTCAAGCCAATCTAAGGTGCCTCCAATCTCTGGTCCAAGGCTCCTCTAGCTCCATCTGAGGTGCCTCCAGTATTACCGCGCAGACTTCAGCTCCTTTGCACTCGAGGTGCCTCCAAGCTCCATGGAGGCGCCTCAGACACTGTTCATCTGAGGCTTAGCTTATTCCTTTTGTACCTGCAGGACATGTTAGCCCCAAAACAATAACATACCCTGCAAGACAATGTTAACACATAAATAACAGTATGAATATAGAGTGTGACAATCATCGGACTGTCCGGGTCTGACTTCGGATCTCCGACCGGAAACCCTAGGTTGATCCGACGCCTACTGTTCCCTCTGCAGGGAACACGTCCTCACCTACTGCCCTCAGGAGAAATTACCTAGTGCCAGTCTGGTCCTCCAGACTGACTGGACTTTCTGTCTAGGGTTACCACCCCCTAGGACCTAGGGTTACCGTCCCCTAGGGTTTTTCTCCACCTAGGGTTATCACCCCCTAGGACCTAAGGTTACCCCCCCTTAGGATTTTCCTCCACTTAGGGTTACCACCCCCTAGGACCTAAGATTGCCGCCCCTTAGGGTTTTCCTTCACCTAGGGTTTCCACCCCCTAGGACCTAAGGTTACCACCCCTTAGGATTTTCCTCCACCTAGGGTTACCGCCCCCTAGGACCTAGAGTTACCACCCCCTAGGGTTTTCACCTTGCCTAACTGCAGCTAGGACTTTTGCCTAAGAACACTTAGTACTTTCCTGCAATCTCCATCAGACATGTTAGATCACAAATAAGCTTAACTTTGACTCCTTTGCCATTATCAAAACTTAGGTTCGATTGTCGGATGCTTCCCGCACTAACAATTTACCCCTTTTTGATTATGACAACTGAAATTCAAAGTTAAGTAAAATAGATGCATAAATAATCTTCAAAGTTTAAGTAAAAAACATAAGCAAGCTTAAGTAAATAAATTTGAATGCGAGCACAGCTTAAGCTAAAACATACTTAAACTTTTAACGACGTAAATAAGGCTCCCCTTTAGTAAGAGTTCTTTTTAATTTAAATTTTAAATTTTTATTTTTGAATTTTTCCTTGAATTTTCCTACTCTCCCCCTTTGCCATATATCAAAATAAACAAGGGAGTAAGAAGGAATAGTGATTAATGGCCTTAGCTTGTTTTTAACTTTTCAAAAAAAATGTTTAGAAAAGATTAAGGCTTTTAACACTTATCTTTTAGGAGTTAATATTATTGTAAAACTTTTAGCTAAGTGAAACTTTTAGAAATTAAGTTTGAAAAAGTGACTTTAGCTAAGGAAAATTATTTTAACTTTGAAAAATAACTCAGCTAAACTTGAAAGAAATATTGAAAGGCTTAAAGAGCTAGATAAGCTTGTAAAATGCTTAGGTGAAACTTGAAGGGCTTTGTTGAAAAGTATTTCGTTAAATTCTTAAAGTCTTTTTGAAAGACATTTTCTTTATTTCGAAAAAGCTTTTTGAACAAGATTAAGTTTAAAATTAAAAAGCTTTTTCGAAAAATAATTAGCTTAATTTTAAGAGAATCTAAAAGATATTTAGCTAAATTTTGAAAGAAATTAAAAGATACTTATGTTGGTGCGGGAAGCATCCGATGATCAAACCGGTGTTTTGATTATGTCAAAGTGTTCAAGTTAAGTTGTTTTGTTATCTAATGAGCTTAACAAGTGTGCAGGAAAGTCCTAACTGCGGTTAGGCAGGTGGAAAATCCTAAGGTTAGGTGGAGGAAAACCCTAAGGGGCGGTAACCTTAGGTCCTAGGGGGTGGTAACCCTAGGTGGAGAAAAACCCTAGGGGGCGGTAACCCTGTAACGACACAATTTTTCCTATTTCAAGTTCTAAAAGTCCATAAAAATAATTGGAAATACTTTTAAAATATTCTAGAGATTTTTAGGAATTTTTAGAGTATTTTTACGTAATTTTTGGAGGTCGTTTAGTAGGGTTACAAAAAGAAAGAAGTTTAAAAAAAAAAAAACGTTGAAGGTGAGATTCGAACCCACGACCTCGGGTCGGACTGACCCAAGCAAAACCGGCCCAACCAGCTGAGCTACAAGGTTTTTGTTAACCTTATAAGGAAAGAATTAAGTTTATAGCATAGTTAAGCGATATTTTAGAAACCGAAAATAAACTTTGAAAATAAAAGGTGCGCAGATAAGGATTCGAAGCCTAGACCCTTGGTTTGGTTGAGAGCCGACTAACCAACTGGACTGCGCGTGTTTTATTAACCTAGTATGGAGAGAAATAGATTTAAGCATAGTTGGAATCGAATTTAAAACTAAGTTATAAAGGGGTTAAGTGTTTACCGTGACCTAAACCTAATTTTTCCTCACCTTTCTCTCCCGACGGCGCTGTTCCTCTCCTCGGGCGAAAACGCAGCGGCGTTAGGGCTTCGATCCGGCGGCCGACGAGCACCTTTCTTCGAGAGCTCTTCACACATTCGTGACCGGCTCGTCGAGGGGAGCACGCAGACACGAAGAGGAGCCAAGACCTTCAAGCTCTACCCGAAACCCTAAGGGTTTCCTCTCCGTCGGTTGTAAGTGCAAGAACAAGGGGTGAGTTGCTTCTCACCTGCAGTAGGAGTAGTTCCGCGAGCTTTGATCCTTCTTTGTTTATTTTTTTTGGCACGCTGTACAGAATTGGAATTTCTAGAGGTTTGAGAATAGTTTCGAGTTTTGTTTTGGTGTTTCCTTCGAGTTTTGAAACATGCTGTATTGTGGATGTTAGGAGCTTAGTTTTTCTTTCTTTGTCTCGGCACATGCTGAGATGGGGTTGCTAGGGTTTAGTTTTACCTTTCTTGCATTTGGTATATGCTGTTTTGGAGCTTGCTAGGGATTTAGTTCCTTCTTTGTTTTCGGAGCATGCTATACAGGATTGTTGATTGCTAGTGGGCTAAGTGGTAGTACCGAAATTTACCTGCTGATTTGTATTGTTGTTGTAGCTTGCTTAAAGAATTCGGTCCTATGCATGTACAGATTTGTTTATCTCGGTTGCTGTTAAATAATTTAGTGAGAATGCATTAGGAAATAATGTTTTTTGAGAATTTCTCATTTGTTGCTCGTTATGTATCAGAACGCATGAAGAAAGGTTGTTGAGTATTGCTTTTAATTGCTAACTATGTATAAGAATGCTTTTAGAAATAATTTTGAATTTTTCTAACATGAGAAATTTATTGCTCTTATTCCAGTAAGCATGAGAAATTTTCCATTTGCTAATAATTAAGCATGATCAGTTCCCTTTGCCATTAGATGTGCACAGTGATACTTTCTAGTCTCTTTTACTATTAGAATATCTTGAGCATGCAGTTATTAGTTTCTTTTGCTATTACATAAGCATGAGTTTCTATCTTTAATAACTATAAGCAAGAAAGACTGAGGTCTAGACTTGATTTCAATTCCAGAAGATTGAATATCAAAAGCGCACACAAGGTGTTTGCTTAAATGTCAAGTAAGGGCAAGTATAAAGAAGTTATAGTTAAAAAGAAAGTATTTTACTTTTAAAGGGCATGTACCGGACACAAGGTCCAAGGGATGGGCTCCAAGTTGCCCCTAGGCACAAGGCCTAGAAGTATCTTAGTAGTTTCGGGATTAGCTACCTCGATTCTTATTAAGAATGCGCGCAAAGTGGTACAATGCCCAAGAGAAGTTGATTATTATTTTGAAGTATAAAAGTAAAAGTTTTTGGAAACAAATGAAACAAACATCAAATATGTTTAGAATTAGAAAGTTTAGCTTCTTGTTATTTGAAGCATGCAGTATCAGTTTTCATTTGCTTCCTTATGAGTTTATTTTAGCATGACTATATGTCTTATCATTTAGTTGATTTCTTGCTATTAGATTATTCAGCATGTTTAGTTTTATTTGCCTTCAGCATGCTGTTATAGTTTTATTCTTATGAGCATGTTTAGCTTTACATGTTTAGTAGTTTTACATGTTTAGTAGTTTTACATGTTCAGTAGTTTTACATGTTTAGAAGTTTTACATGTTTAGTAGTTTTGCATGTTTAGTATGCTTCTTTTATTGGTTTATGAGCATGATGAACTACAGATGTTTAGTATTTCAGTTAGCATGATTTCTTTGCTATATATGAGCATGAGTAGTTTTATATGTTAGGATTTAGTTTTAGCATGTTTTTATTTATATACATGCATATCGAGTTTTTGTGAGTAGATAGCGCTCACTAAGCTTTATGCTTATAGACTGCACTTCCTCCTACTGCAGATAAAGGAAAGGAAAAGATTTAGCAAGGAAGGCGACAAGGTGGTGGTGATGAAGGTGTGTGATGGCTGGACTATGGAGAGATCCAGAATGAGCTGGCAACTTGCCAAGACTTTTCTGTTTAGTTATTTTAGTTCTCTTTTAATGCTATAATGAAGTTGAGATTGTAATTGAGTCTATTCCGCACTTGTAGTTTGGTATGTCTTATCGTTGGAGTTCTATTTGTTTACTATTGCTAGAATAGTTTCCTTTTAGTTATTATGATATTATTACTGCGTGGTTGTGAAGTACTTATACCAGCCGCATGTGGCTGATGGTTTATTATTTGTTTGTATTATGGGAAATGGTCACCGGTACAGGGGAGATTCTGCCGAAATTTTTCGGTAGGGTTTTCCTAGAGATTTTTAATAAACCGGTTAAGTAGAGTTAGTAGATAAGTAACGGTCACTCTTAGAGAGTAGTAGTAGTAGTAAGAAGGGTGGTCGTTACAGTTGGTATCAGAGCCAAGTTCCCATTCTCCAGCATCACACACACATCAGCATCATCCTTGCCGTCTTCAAGTAAGAAAGTATTTAAGTTTTTCCTTTTATGTTTCTTTATTATTTGCAGTATGGAGAAATTGCTTATATGTGCTTCTGTAAGATAGAAGTTTGTTTCTCTTTTATTCATATACCTAAGTTTGGTTAGAAAGGATAAAGAATATATCAAGTTTTTCTTTCTTTGTATAATTAGATGTCAAGAAGAGGACGTCCCCGTACCGCTCGTACTGAGGACCAGGCTCAAGAGAACGAAGGGCCAGGAGCAACTGAACCAAATCTCTCTGAAGTTGTTGCTCAACTCCAGAGACAAGTAGCAGAGCAACAACAAGTGATCGTCAATCTGATGGCGAATCAGCAACCAGTTCCTCCAACAGTAACTGTGGAGACTCCAGTGGTAACTGAGGTTCCACCAGTTGCCCAAGGAGTCGTCACAGCACCCCAGAGACAAGAAGCCTACCTCATACAGTGGCTGAAACTGAAACCAGAAAGCTTCTCAGGCACGACTGAGCCCTGGGATGCCCAGGCTTGGTTCAAAACACTGGAGAGCACCATGGAACTTCTTGACTGGCCAGAAGTCGAGAAAGTCAAGTCTGCCTCCTTCTGCCTGACTGGAGACGCACGCATGTGGTGGGAGAGAGTCAAAAGTAAGAGGGCAGTCAATCAGATGAGATGGATTGATTTTGAGACAGAGTTCTACGACGAGTTCTTCCGCCAAAGGATCACCAATAAGCACTACGAGGAGTTTATGGAGTTCAGACAGGGTGATCTGGCGGTGGAGGAGGCGGTTAAAAGATTCAATAGGCTAGCTCGTATCGCCCGAGCTAGTAAGCACGGAAAAGGAGCGAGTCGGATGATGCTCGGGATGCTGAAGCCAGTGATAGCACTTAATGTGAGTAGTGGAGCTCATCACCTCGGATGGCGAAGAGTTAGTCAGCAGAGCATTAGTCGCTGAGCACTATCTGGACAACATCAGGGCACAACGAGCGCAACATAAGCCAG
The DNA here is from genome assembly GCF_018446385.1 of Zingiber officinale. Taxonomy (NCBI): domain Eukaryota; kingdom Viridiplantae; phylum Streptophyta; class Magnoliopsida; order Zingiberales; family Zingiberaceae; genus Zingiber; species Zingiber officinale. Next base: position 129,581,217 of record NC_055992.1, read on the forward strand.
TCAAGATCGAAGACAAGACGGCTGGTAATCGAAACCTCAAGCAAATAAGCAACTTTGGAAGGGTAAAGGTAACAAGAGAAAGCGGTGGAACTCGGGAGGTAACCGGAAGGGGGGACCAGCAAACAAGCAGACTAAGTTCCCTCCCTGTTCTAAATGTGGGAAAATACATCCAGGAGTCTGTCTTTTGGGTAAGACTGGATGTTATTCATGTGGGCAGGAAGGACATATGGCTAGGGAGTGTCCTAACAAGCTCAAAGCACCTCAGCCACAGCCAAAACAATATGGAGGCAAGCCTCAGTTACATTACATGCCTGCAACTTTGGAAGGACCTCAGCTCAGTCAAGGAAGGTTGGAAGCTCCACCAGTTCCAGCCAATGCCAGAGTATTCTCCCTTACTAAAGAGGAAGCTGCTAGTGCCTCCACGGTCGTAACAGGTCAAGTAGTTATTTTTCAGCATATAGCTACTGCACTATTTGATACTGGGGCGACCCATTCTTTTGTATCCATACCTTTTGCCAAAGAATTACAGGTACCTACAGAAAGCATGAATTCCAAGTTCCTGACAACCCTACCTTCTGGGGAAGTCATGGAATCTAGTCAGTGGCTTCGGTCTGTACCAGTCAGAATTTCAGACCGAGAGCTATGTGTTAATCTGGTAGTCCTCGCCATGCAGGATTTCGATATCATTTTGGGTATGGATTTCCTCAGCAAGTACAGTGCTTCAGTGGACTGCCACAGAAGAAAAGTGATCTTTAGTCCAGAAGGTGAACCATCCTTTGAATTTACAGGAGTACCAAAGAGGAAGACCCAGAAATTCCTCTCTTCTCTCACAGCTCACCTGATGTTAGCTAAAGGGTGTGCTGGTTTTCTTGCATTCATTGTGAGTACAGAGGAAGAAGAAAGACCTAAGCAGGAGGAAGTTCGGGTAGTCTGTGAGTATCCAGAGGTGTTCCCAGAAGAGCTACCTGGACTACCTCCCAATAGAGAGGTGGAGTTTGAGATTGAACTGGTTCCTGGTACCGGTCCAATTTCAAAAGCTCCATACCGCATGTCCCCAGCAGAGTTGAAAGAGCTACAAGAACAACTTCAGGAGCTGCTTGACAAAGGCTTCATCCGCCCTAGTCATTCACCATGGGGAGCTCCTGTGTTATTTGTCAAGAAGAAGGATGGATCTATGCGAATGTGCATAGATTATAGAGCTCTGAATCAAGTGACCATCAAGAACAGGTATCCACTGCCCAGGATCGATGATTTATTTGATCAATTGAAAGGGGCAACAGTGTTCTCTAAGATAGATCTGCGCTCTGGGTACCATCAGTTAAAAGTAAAGGAGAGTGATATACCCAGAACTGCTTTCAGGACCAGATACGGACATTACGAATTCGTAGTCATGCCTTTTGGTGTGACTAATGCACCTGCGGTCTTCATGGACTTGATGAATAGAGTGTTCAGTGAATACCTTGACAAGTTCGTCATTGTGTTCATAGACGACATTCTAGTCTATTCCAGAACTTCAGAGGAGCATGACACGCACTTGAGAATAGTTCTGCAGACCCTTCAACAAAAGCAACTCTATGCTAAATTCTCAAAGTGCGAGTTCTGGTTGGAACAGGTGGCATTTCTAGGTCACATTGTTTCAAAAGAAGGTATTCAGGTAGATCCAGCCAAAGTAGAAGCGGTCAACAACTGGAAGAGACCCAAGAATGCCAGGGAGATCAGAAGCTTCCTTGGTTTAGCTGGGTACTACAGGAAATTTGTGAAGGACTTTTCCAGGATAGCCTCTCCACTTACAGCCCTCACCAGGAAGGACAAGAAGTTTGAATGGTCAGATAAATGTGAGCAGAGTTTTCAAGAACTCAAGAGGAGACTGACCAGTGCTCCTATACTGACTGTTCCAGAGGATGACAAGAGTTTTGACATCTACAGTGATGCTTCCAAGATGGGCTTAGGAGCTGTACTCATGCAGGAAGGAAAAGTTATAGCTTATGCTTCAAGACAACTCAAAGACTATGAGAAGAACTACCCCACTCATGATCTAGAGCTGGCAGCTGTAGTCTTTGCACTAAAACTCTGGCGACACTACTTGTATGGAGTCCAGTGCAGAATCTTCACAGACCATCAGAGTCTTAAGTACTTCTTCACTCAGAAGGACTTAAACATGAGACAGCGCAGGTGGTTAGAGTTGGTCAAAGATTATGACTGTGAAATCCTCTACCACCCAGGTAAAGCTAATAAAGTGGCAGATGCACTAAGCAGAAAGTCCAGTGCATCCTTGATGTCCTTATCATCATTAGCCCTGCCACTACAGAAGGAGTTGTCAGATTTTGGACTTGAAATTATTTATGGACAACTTTCTGCATTGACCCTAGAGTCAACCCTGCTTGAGGATATACAGAAAAAGCAAAGTGAAGATCCAGATATCCAAAAGATCAAGCAAGGAATACAAGAAGAAGGAAATTCAGAATTTCGAGTATCAGACAGTGGAATTCTTTATCAGGGAAATCGCCTTTGTGTTCCCAATGATGAAGAGCTGAGAAAGAGAATTTTAGAAGAGGCCCATAGTACGCCATACTCTATGCATCCTGGTTCTACCAAGATGTACCAAGACGTGAAACAGAAATTCTGGTGGTCTGGACTCAAAAGAGATGTGGCTAAATATGTCAGTACCTGCCTGACATGTCAGAGAGTCAAAGCAGAACACCAGAGACCAGGAGGAGTTCTACAGCCTCTTCCTATACCAGAGTGGAAGTGGGAAGACATATCCATGGATTTCATAACAGGTCTCCCAAGAACCACAAATGGATACGATGCGATATGGGTGATAGTGGACAGATTGACCAAGTCTGCTCATTTCCTAGCCATCAAGGTGTCACACTCTATAGAGCAGTTAGCACAGCTATACGTTAAAGAGGTGATCAGACTTCACGGAGTTCCCAAATCTATTATTTCTGATAGAGATGGGCGCTTCACCTCTCATTTTTGGGAGTGTGTTCAGACTGCACTGGGCACCAAACTCAAGTTCAGCACAGCCTTCCATCCTCAGACTGATGGACAAACAGAGCGAGTAAATCAGATTCTAGAAGATATGCTCAGAGCTTGTGCACTAGATTTCAAAGGAAGTTGGTGCAAGTACCTATGCTTAGCTGAATTTGCCTACAACAACAGCTATCAGGCCACCATCAAGATGGCACCTTATGAGGCACTGTATGGCAGGAAGTGCAGATCACCCATTTGCTGGCAAGAAGCAGGTGAAAGAAAAGAAATAGAACTGGAACTGGGCTTTCAGACAGAGCTGATAGATGCGACAACTCAGGCTATTCAGAAGATCAGACAGAGAATTGAGACTGCCCAGAGTAGATAGAAGAGTTATGCTGACACACGCCGTAGGCCACTTAAATTCCATGTAGGGGATTCAGTTTTTCTCAAGGTCGCTCCTATGAAAGGAGTGATGAGATTTGGCAAGAAGGGCAAATTACGTCCTCGTTATGTAGGACCTTACCTGATCACAGAAAGGATTGGGAAAGTAGCTTACAAGGTGGACTTACCACAAGACATGTCAGCAATACATGATGTATTTCATGTCTCCATGCTAAAGAAGTGTTTTCACGACCCGAGCCAAGTGATTCAGCCTCAGTCAGTGCAGATCCGAGAGGATCTTAGTTATGAGAGCAGACCTACACAGATAGTGGACAGAGCAGTCAAGAGACTAAGGAACAAAGAAGTGCCACTAGTGAAGGTCGTCTGGCAGAACCAGAAGCACGAGGAAATCACTTGGGAGCGTGAGGACAGTATGAGACAGAAGTATCCAGAATTGTTCTAAGTTCGAGGACGAACTTTTTATAAGGTATGGGGAATTGTAACGACCCAATTTTTCCTATTTCAAGTTCTAAAAGTCCATAAAAATAATTGGAAATACTTTTAAAATATTCTAGAGATTTTTAGGAATTTTTAGAGTATTTTTACGTAATTTTTGGAGGTCGTTTAGTAGGGTTACAAAAAGAAAGAAGTTTAAAAAAAAAAAACGTTGAAGGTGAGATTCGAACCCACAACCTCGGGTCAGACTAACCCAAGCAAAACCGGCCCAACCAGCTGAGCTACAAGGTTTTTGTTAACCTTATAAGGAAAGAATTAAGTTTATAGCATAGTTAAGCGATATTTTAGAAATCGAAAATAAACTTTGAAAATAAAAGGTGCGCGGATAAGGATTCGAAGCCTAGACCCTTGGTTTGGTTGAGAGCCGACTAACCAACTGGACTGCGCGTGTTTTATTAACCTAGTATGGAGAGAAATAGATTTAAGCATAGTTGGAATCGAATTTAAAACTAAGTTATAAAGGGGTTAAGTGTTTACCGTGACCTAAACCTAATTTTTCCTCACCTTTCTCTCCCGACGGCGCTGTTCCTCTCCTCGGGCGAAAACGCAGCGGCGTTAGGGCTTCGATCCGGCGGCCGACGAGCACCTTTCTTCGAGAGCTCTTCACACATTCGTGACCGGCTCGTCGAGGGGAGCACGCAGACACGAAGAGGAGCCAAGACCTTCAAGCTCTACCCGAAACCCTAAGGGTTTCCTCTCCGTCGGTTGTAAGTGCAAGAACAAGGGGTGAGTTGCTTCTCACCTGCAGTAGGAGTAGTTCCGCGAGCTTTGATCCTTCTTTGTTTATTTTTTTTGGCACGCTGTACAGAATTGGAATTTCTAGAGGTTTGAGAATAGTTTCGAGTTTTGTTTTGGTGTTTCCTTCGAGTTTTGAAACATGCTGTATTGTGGATGTTAGGAGCTTAGTTTTTCTTTCTTTGTCTCGGCACATGCTGAGATGGGGTTGCTAGGGTTTAGTTTTACCTTTCTTGCATTTGGTATATGCTGTTTTGGAGCTTGCTAGGGATTTAGTTCCTTCTTTGTTTTCGGAGCATGCTATACAGGATTGTTGATTGCTAGTGGGCTAAGTGGTAGTACCGAAATTTACCTGCTGATTTGTATTGTTGTTGTAGCTTGCTTAAAGAATTCGGTCCTATGCATGTACAGATTTGTTTATCTCGGTTGCTGTTAAATAATTTAGTGAGAATGCATTAGGAAATAATGTTTTTGAGAATTTCTCATTTGTTGCTCGTTATGTATCAGAACGCATGAAGAAAGGTTGTTGAGTATTGCTTTTAATTGCTAACTATGTATAAGAATGCTTTTAGAAATAATTTTGAATTTTTCTAACATGAGAAATTTATTGCTCTTATTCCAGTAAGCATGAGAAATTTTCCATTTGCTAATAATTAAGCATGATCAGTTCCCTTTGCCATTAGATGTGCACAGTGATACTTTCTAGTCTCTTTTACTATTAGAATATCTTGAGCATGCAGTTATTAGTTTCTTTTGCTATTACATAAGCATGAGTTTCTATCTTTAATAACTATAAGCAAGAAAGACTGAGGTCTAGACTTGATTTCAATTCCAGAAGATTGAATATCAAAAGCGCACACAAGGTGTTTGCTTAAATGTCAAGTAAGGGCAAGTATAAAGAAGTTATAGTTAAAAAGAAAGTATTTTACTTTTAAAGGGCATGTACCGGACACAAGGTCCAAGGGATGGGCTCCAAGTTGCCCCTAGGCACAAGGCCTAGAAGTATCTTAGTAGTTTCGGGATTAGCTACCTCGATTCTTATTAAGAATGCGCGCAAAGTGGTACAATGCCGGGCCCAAGAGAAGTTGATTATTATTTTGAAGTATAAAAGTAAAAGTTTTTGGAAACAAATGAAACAAACATCAAATATGTTTAGAATTAGAAAGTTTAGCTTCTTGTTATTTGAAGCATGCAGTATCGGTTTTCATTTGCTTCCTTATGAGTTTATTTTAGCATGACTATATGTCTTATCATTTAGTTGATTTCTTGCTATTAGATTATTCAGCATGTTTAGTTTTATTTGCCTTCAGCATGCTGTTATAGTTTTATTCTTATGAGCATGTTTAGCTTTACATGTTTAGTAGTTTTACATGTTTAGTAGTTTTACATGTTCAGTAGTTTTACATGTTTAGAAGTTTTACATGTTTAGTAGTTTTGCATGTTTAGTATGCTTCTTTTATTGGTTTATGAGCATGATGAACTACAGATGTTTAGTATTTCAGTTAGCATGATTTCTTTGCTATATATGAGCATGAGTAGTTTTATATGTTAGGATTTAGTTTTAGCATGTTTTTATTTATATACATGCATATCGAGTTTTTGTGAGTAGATAGCGCTCACTAAGCTTTATGCTTATAGACTGCACTTCCTCCTACTGCAGATAAAGGAAAGGAAAAGATTTAGCAAGGAAGGCGACAAGGTGGTGGTGATGAAGGTGTGTGATGGCTGGACTATGGAGAGATCCAGAATGAGCTGGCAACTTGCCAAGACTTTTCTGTTTAGTTATTTTAGTTCTCTTTTAATGCTATAATGAAGTTGAGATTGTAATTGAGTCTATTCCGCACTTGTAGTTTGGTATGTCTTATCGTTGGAGTTCTATTTGTTTACTATTGCTAGAATAGTTTCCTTTTAGTTATTATGATATTATTACTGCGTGGTTGTGAAGTACTTATACCAGCCGCATGTGGCTGATGGTTTATTATTTGTTTGTATTATGGGAAATGGTCACCGGTACAGGGGAGATTCTGCCGAAATTTTTCGGTAGGGTTTTCCTAGAGATTTTTAATAAACCGGTTAAGTAGAGTTAGTAGATAAGTAACGGTCACTCTTAGAGAGTAGTAGTAGTAGTAAGAAGGGTGGTCGTTACAAACCCTAGGTCATAGGGGGTGGTAACCCTAGGCGGAAAGTCCAGTCAGTCTGGAGGACCGGACTGGCATCAGGTAAATCTCTTGAGTGGAGTAGGTGAGGACACGTTCCCCGTAGAGGGAACAGTAGGCGTCGGGTCGACCTAGGGTTTCCGGTTGGAAACCCGAAGTCAGACCCAGATAGTCCGAAGGCTGTCAATTCATTTTTTTTATTATCTTTTGTGTTCTAACTTTGTTTTGCAGGAAACTAACACTTTTGTGCAGGGTTAGTACTGACCAGGATCGGTCGACCGAACCTTGGGATCGGTCGACCGAACCTTCAAACTACCAGATCAGATCTCCAGAAGTTGGATCGGGTTCGACCAGGGATAGGTCGACCGGACCTCGGGATCGGTCGACCGAACCTGGGATAGATGTCGACTTGATCAAGCCGAGGTGTGCGGGCCAGAGGAGACTGATCGGTCGACCGAACATTGGGATCGGTCGACCGATCCCAGGGATAAAGTTTGACCAAATCGAAGCGGAGCGACGGATGGACGGATCAGATGAGGTGGAGATCATCTGATCGGTCGACCGATCCGCTTCGGGTCAAATCTGATCCCGAGACTTGGGGATCTGGATCAGACCTTGCAGAGCTATAAAATGAGGCCTCGAGGTGCAGCTCAGTACATCGAATTCCGAACAGAAGTCTTGTGCTCTCGTGTGCTCCGTACGCTTCAACAACGCTTTGCTGCAACAACGAACTGAACCTCCAACGCTCTTCTACTTTCTTGTTCGTTGGTAAAACTTTCTTATTGGCACTTAACTGTAATTGCTTCTAGCTTGTAATAGTTCAAATTTATAGTTGTTGCCCACCGAAAGCGGTCAAGGACCGCGGGCCTTCGAGTAGGAGTCGAGATAGGATCCGAACGAAGTAAAACACTCGTGTCTTATGTGTTTTCATTTACTTTCCGCTGCGCTTATAATCTGTGTTTTAAATCGCTAAAAATAGCCACGAGCGCTATTCACCCCCCCCCCCCTCTCTAGCGCTTTCGATCCATCAACTTAGTCTAGCAAGCTTTTTTGCAAAAGGAATTGAATTTCGAAAATACTTAGCAAAGAAGGCTTTAAATCACTTAGTTAAATTTAGAAATCTTTTAAATAATATTTATCAATTTTTCAAAAAAGACTAAGTTTTAAAAAGATTTTGAAAAAAAATAAGCTTGTAAAGTTGCAAATAAGGCCATTTGCACTTTTTAGAAAAATTTGTTAAGTTCTAAAGTCCAAGCATGAGTAACTTAAAAATATTACGATTAATCCCTTAATCCTCTTGACCGCATGTCTAACCATTTAGCTACTAGCTGATTACCTAGAAGGCAACAACTTTTACTTTGTTAGTCAGGTTAAGTCAATTGATCCAGTTAAATTTGACTAGGTCTAGATAACTTAACTTGATTAATGTAATGTTGGTTTTTAATGCTCAGACTTACTGCGATGCACTGAAATAAGCATTCTGAAGTCTAGGTTGTACCCTATGCATCTCACACCATTCTAAGTTCTTCAACCACAAACAAGGTAAGCCTAGTGTGCTTGTGAGATGCTCTGGCTGAATCTAGGAGAACATGATATCTAAAGGTAAGCCCTAGGCTAAGTCCAAATTTAGAAAGTCTAATAAATTAAATTAGAATTTTGAAAACATTATTTTTCCTAAAATTTTAAAAACCAATAAAAGCAAGTTAATTTGACAAAAATAAGTTTTATTCTACTAAACACATTCCTATTTGTCTTCTAAGTGCACTGAACTTAAGTTCAGGTAAGGGCTTTGTGAATATATCAGCTAGGTTTGATTTGGACTCAACGTAGTTAAGTACAATATCATCCCTAGCTACATGATCCCTTACAAAATGGTGTTTTACTTCTATGTGTTTAGTTCTTGAGTGGTGAATTGGATTCTTGGTTAAATTAATTGAACTTATGTTGTCAATTGAAATTTTAGTGTTCTGATATTCTAGTTGGTAGTCTTTTAGAGTATGCATCATCCATAATAATTGAGATGCACATTCTCCTAGGGCTATGTACTCAGCTTCAGTGGTAGATAGGGCAATACAGTGGTGCTTTCTGCTAGACCAACTTACTAGGCACTGACCTAGAAATTGACAGCTACCACTTGTGCTTTTTCTATCTAGTTTGCACCCGGCATAGTCTGATTCAGAAAAACTAATTAAATCAAGGGTGCAAGTCCTAGGGTACCATAGTCCTATATTTAGGGTTCCCTTAATATACCTAAGTATTCTTTTAACATAAGTTAGATGTGACTCTTTTGCACAAGATTGATATTTTACGCACATACCTACTATAAAAAGAATGTCCGGTCGACTTGCAGTTAGATATAGTAGACTTTCTATCGTACTTCAATAGTCTTTCAAGTCTACTGGCTTTTCTTCTAAGTCTGAGTCAATTTTGATATTAGTGGCCATAGGTGTATTAATATTTTTTTGAGTTTTTCATTCCAAACTTTTTAATTAACTCTTTAGCATATTTGGTTTGGAAGATGTAAATTCCATCTTTTGTTTGCTTTATTTGTAGACCTAAGAAAAAGTTAAGTTCTCCTACTAAACTCATTTCAAATTCATTTTCCATTAGGTTTGTAAATTCTTTTAAAAATTTTGAATTTGTTGATCCAAATATTATATCATCAACATAAATTTGGGCTATGAAAATGTCTTTTTCTAAGGTTTCTACAAAAAGGGTTGGATCTACCTGACCTTGGTGGAATCCTTTTTCTAATAAATAATTAGATAACCATTCATACCAAGCCCTAGGAGCTTGTTTAGTCTATATAGTACCTTTTTTAGTCTAAAGACATGACTTGGATGTTCTAAGTCCTCAAATCCTAAGGGTTGACCTGCATATACCTCTTCCGATTACCTTAAGTTTATCATTGTTGCCGAATGCAACTGAGCCTAAATTCTTTAATTTGAGTTTTGTGAACTTCAATCTATCTCCAATCATATGTGTAATATCCCAAACTTCTAATTTACTTAAAGTCATTTCTGACTTTATTATTACCATTATTATTATTTTTCTATATAATAAAAAAAACCAATGCATGCTTTATATTTAATAAATAAATACATAAGTAAAAATATTAATAAAAGAATATTTAAACACACACACCATTATAATGATTTCAACTGCTATTAGAATATCTAAAAATTATAAACATAAATAAAACAGTATGACTTCTTAAGATCCAACCCAAGTCTAACAAACTAAAATATATTAGCATAAATAATTTAATAATGTATTTTTCCTCTCCAAAACCATTCTTAAGCATAGATAATATATATATATAAAAGAAAATCATTTGATCGTCAAATCTGCAGAAGCTTGTAAGGTCCTTGGAATGTATACTGCCTGTCCAATCCATTCAAGCGTCCGAGCCTCCAATCTCATCAAAGTTATTCTCACCTGCACCATTTAAACTAAGTGAGTCTAATGACTCAACATGTCCTAACCATCATAGAAAATAATGCATATTCATATTACAGTGAAAAACAATATCCTTACATATTTAGCATAATAATATGAGTAAATCTTTTATAATATCATAATCATAGCATAATCATAATCATGAATCATTTATCATAGCATTTATCATTCATTGTAAAGATTCTTAAGGTGAAGTTTGATCATTGAAAGTGACTAGCCAATTGGGGGGAAGGGGTCGATTGATCAATCTCAGCTGTAAAATCATGGTATCATGCGGCGGGGCGTCAGTAACTCTCGTCATTGGGTCGTGGCATAAAATAATGGAAATCCGATATTGGGCTCCCTCTGGGGCCTCCTCCCGTAAACGAGCTCCCTCGGGGGCCTTCTTCCATAAACAGGCTCCCTCGAGGGCCTTCTACCGTGAACGGACTCCCTCTGGGGCCTTCTCCCTCACGAAAAATCCACAAATCATAATTTATCACAGTCAACTCACATACTTCGAGATAATTTTTCATCTTATCATCACCTGTATAAATATCATACATTATATTATTTTTTTCTCTTAAAGTCACGCATACATTGTAATAACATTATATATCATTAAATTTCCTAAAATATACATAATTATTTAAATTAAATATCTTTATCCTACACAACCCTTCCTAGACCAGCAGCTGCCTTGCAACATCAAACCATGCATTTACATGCAAGGAATATCAAGTTTTCATGCATAATTCAATAAAACGAAAAATAAGCGTCATTTTCATGCATAAATCAGTAAAAACGAAAATATACATCATGCTATTAACTTTCCTTCATGCAATAAATCAAAGCACACATATATATAGCTTGAATGATGAGAGGGACGAAGGATTGAACATGCCTTTATGTGATCCACACCCGATTATTCTAATCTAGACATGTAGGAGAGTTGCCAGAAGGACAGGAAAATGGCTTGGCTTCGATTTATCCTTGAAACTTGATCAAGAATCATTTGATATGAAACAGTGACCTTGTGGTTGCAACCAGACTCCTCACCCTCAGTTTTGCCGTGAAGCTTTGTGGGAAATCATATGCTTGGAAGATAAGGTTTTTGGCTTTAAATATTTAGGTCAAGATTAGGCCCACTAATCCTAGGTAACTAGGCCCAATAAAATCAATAAAAACCTATATATGAGCAAAAATTAGTATTCATATAATTAATATTCATGTGACTACTATTCACGTAGTAGTATTCATCGAGAATATTTATATATTTGAAACCTTTTTTGGTTTAATATTAATGAAAAAGTAAACTTGGCCCAACATCTAATATTAAAAAAAAACAAAATCCTAATCATGAAATCGTGTGAAACTACTCAATTAAACCTTTAATCGTGCCTAGCAGATGACATAATGCATTTAAAACCATTAAATTAAATTACTATTTTTCTATATTGCATGGATGGAGTTTACGTTTGCGGATTTTGGACCTTACAATTCCTTCCCCCTTAAATAAAATTTCATCCTTGAAATTAGAACTCACCGAATAGCTCCGGGTAGAGACTCCTCATATCTGTCTCAACCTCCCAAGTAGCTTCATCTTCCGAGTGATTCAGTCACTTGACTTTGACCATCTTAATGACTTTATTCCGTCGTCGTCTCTCTTTTCTGCCCAAAATTTGAGTAGGTCTCTCCTCATAGGAAAAATTCGGGGTGATCTGCAATGGCTCGTAATTCAGTACATGTGAAGGATTCGACATGTACTTCCGAAGCATCGAAATGTGGAACACATTGTGCACTCCTGCTAGATTAGGTGGCAAAGCTACTCGATATGCCAATGTACCCACCCTTTCAAGGATCTCAAATGGTCCAATAAATCTTGGACTGAGTTTGTCTTTCTTGCCAAATCTCATAACACCCTTCATAGGTGCTATTTTGACAAACACATGGTCACCAATAGCAAACTCGAGATCTCGTCTTCTTTTATCAGCATAGCTCTTCTGGCGGCTTTGAGCAGTTTTCATCCTGTCTCGGATTTTGACTACTAAATCTGTTGTATGCTTGACGATTTTGGGTCCCAAATCTGCTCTTTCTCCAACCTCATCCCAATGAATAGGTGACCGACATTTTCTTCCATATAGTGCCTCATAAGGTGGCATTCCTATAGACGACTGATAACCGTTGTTATAGGTAAACTCCACTAGAGGTAGCTTCAGCTCCCAACTCCCTGGGAAGTCGATCACACAAGCTCTAAGTAAATCTTCCAAAATATGGATCACCCTCTCGGACTGACCATCTGTCTAAGGATGAAATCCTTTGCTGAATAATAATTTAGTCCCCATGGTTGAATGTAGACTCCTCTAGAAAGATGATGTAAACCTTGGATCTCTGTCCGACGTTATAGATACTGGAATCCCATGCAATCTGACTATCTCTCGAATATACAGCTCTGCATACTGAGTCATGGAAAAAGTCATCTTTACTGGTAGGAAGTGCGCTGATTTAGTAAGACGATCCACTATGACCCAAATGGCATTAAAGCCCTTCACTGTCTTCGGAAATCCTACTATGAAATCCATCGTAATGTTTTCCCATTTCCACTCAGGAATAGGAAGTGGCTTAAGCATTCCCACTGGCCATTGATGCTCGCTTTTGACTTGCTGGCAAGTTAAGCATTCAGATACAAAACGTACAATGTCTCGCTTTATACCTGGCCACTAATATATCAACTGCAAATCCTTATACATCTTCGTACTCTCCGGATGAATAGAATAAGGGGTACTATGGGCTTCCTTCAAAATATCGTCCCTAAGTGAATCACCACTAGGAACCCAAAGGCGCCCTCGATGTTTGACAATGTCATCTCAACCGAATATAGCATCGATCCCTTGATTTCATCCCTCAGTCTCTATTTTTGTAATTGCTCATCTGAAGACTGACCTACTCGGATTCTGTCTCTCAATTTCGATTGAACTGTCAGCGTAGATAGATTAGGAGCATCATCCCTAGCATACATCTCCATATTAAATCTCTGAATCTCAGTCTGAAGGCTTTTGTACTTACAGTTGAGCAATAACTACTGTTTTTCTGCTCAAGGCATCGACAACTACATTAGCTTTCCCTAGATGGTAGCTAATATCGCAGTCATAATCTTTGACAAGCTCTAGCCATCTCCACTATCTCATATTCAACTCCTTCTGTGTAAAGAAATACTTGTAACTCTTGTGATCAGTGAAGATTTGCACTTCTCACCGTACAAGTAATGTCTTCATAACTTCAGAGAAAATACTACTGCTGCTCACTCAAGGTCATGAGTTGGATAGCTCTTCTCATGCACCTTCAGCTGTCTAGATGCATAAGCAATCATTCTATCATTCTGCATAAGAACTGCACCCAATCCCAGTCTTGAAGCATCTGTATACAACACATACTCTCCTTGCCTTGATAGCATAGCTAAAACTGGCGTCGTAGTGAGTGCTTGCTTTAACTGCTCAAAACTGTCTTGTCATTCAGCTCCCCAAATAAATTTAGCATTCCTCTTCGTCAAAGCTGTCAAGGGCATTGTGATAGTAGAGAAACCCTTGATGAACTTTCTGTAATAACCAACCAAGCCCAGGAAACTATGTATCTCGGTCACACTTTTAGGCACTGGCCATTCTTTAATGGCCTCAACTGTGGTGGAATCAACTTCAACTCCATCTCCAGAAATAACGTGGCCTAAGAATGCCACTCTATCAAGCCAAAACTGACACTTGCTGAACTTGGCAAATAGCTTTCTATCATGCAGTGTCTGTAAAGTCGTTCTCAAGTGCAGACTGTGTTCTTCTATGTCCTTCGAGTAAATCAGAATATCATCTATGAACACAATGATGAACTGATCCAAATACGGCTGAAATACATGATTCATGAGGTCCATGAAGATTGTTGGGGCATTAGTCAACCCGAAAGGCATCACCATAAACTCGTAATGTCCATATCGAGTTCTGAACCTCACTTGGCTACCAGGAATCATAAACTCTAGTACTTAGCATGGAGGTCTAGAGTTCGAATCCTGAGGAAGGCAAAAATCCATTGGCTAGGGGTGGGAAGACCTAGTGAGTAACAGCACGGTCGAGGGTCGTCGGTCGATGAATTATGGGGTCGTCAGTTGGGCCGCCCAAGGGACCGCCAAATGGGTCGCCCAAGGGGCCGAGGGGGGGACGAGAAGAACGTGCGTGGCGTTCGAGGGACGAGAAACCGGGAAGGAAGGCTGCTCGAGGAGAAGGCCGGAACTTGGGTTCGGGTGAGCCCTATTCCGGATGGCCGAGATCACCCAAGCTAGCGGAGCCGGAGCGAACAAGACCCGGACCGAGACGAGCTGAACCGGAGGCGAAAAAGTCAACGCTGTTGACTTCGGGCTCCGGGTCGCCCGGAGCCCTCTGGGGCGCTCGGAACCCTTCCGGGCGCCCGGACCTAGATTTTGACCAGGATCGCGTCAAACGCGATCTGATCGTTGGGGATAGAATTTTATCCCCCCCCCCCCCAGGGCGCCCGGAACTCCTTTCAGGCGCCCAAACCAGTACTATAAATAGAGTACTGGTCTGCACATTCAGAACAACGAACTTGTAATCAATTCCTTCTGTGCTTTCAATTCTGTTCTTTTCTTTTGTACTGTCAACGTTGTAAAGAGGCTACTCCGCCCAGAGGAGAATCAGATAGTGCGCTTACATTCCTTGGATTAGCAATCCCCTGATTTCAAACCAAGTAAAACTCTGGTGTCTGCTTTTCTTTACTTAGTCTCTTTTATTTATTTATTACAAGTGTTTATTATATAGTTGAAATCCGAGAAAGGTTCGAGTTTTATTTTATAGGGCAATTCACCCCTCCCCTCTTGCCGGCCTCCAAAGGGACCAACAAGTGGTATCAGAGCCAAGGCGCTTCAGGAGGACTAGCCGCCGATCGAAGCAACAAAGATGGTCGGACCAAGCATTGTTCCACCAAAATTCGAGGGGAACTTCGCAGACTGGAAGCGTCGTATGGAGGTATTCCTAAAAACAGATTTTGAAATTCGGTTTATTATGAAATATGGTTTTGTAGCTCCAATAGATAAAGATGGAAAAGAAAAAGAAGAGAGCGATTGGACAAAGAAGGAGCAGAATGAGTCGGTAGCAAACAGCCGTGCAGAACATCACCTGCTGAGCGTGTTACCGCCTCAAGAGGTCAACCGCATCGGAAACTATTTATCTGCTAAAGAACTTTGGGAGAAGTTCTTGGAACTCCACGAAGGCACGTCCGAAGCAAAGCTTGCTAGAAGGGACATCCTCCGCAACAAACTGATGAACATCCATCTGGAGAAAGGTGAGAAAGTAGCTGGTCTACATGCAAAGGTAAAAGAACTAGTTACTGGTCTCGAAAACCTTGGTGAAACGGTAACAAACCGGGACACTATACGCTACGCGCTCAATGCGTTTCCAAGAACTCCGGAATGGACATCAATCGTCGATGCTTATTACATCTCAAAAGACATGGAGGTAAGTACTTTAGAAGAGTTGTTTTCTACCCTTGAATTACACGAAATTAGATATGCAGAGATATCAAAGGACACAACCCAGACTATGGCGCTGAACGCAACCAACAAGGATGAACCCGAGTCAGACTCCGAAGACGATCAAGAAGCATACATGGTAAGAAACTTTAAAAAGTTTTTTAGATCTAATAAATTTAAAATGCAGAATAAAAAGAATCAAAAAGGTAGAAAAAAGGTACGGTGCTACCAGTGTCAGAAGGAGGGACACCTAAGGGAAGACTGCCCAGAACTCAAGAAGGTCAAAATGAAGACACCCAAGAAACACAACCTAAAAGCAACTTGGGATGACACTTCTTCATCTGAATCAGAAGCTCAAGAATATGCGGGGATTGCACTGATGGCAAGCCACGAAGGACAAAGTACATCAGAACCCAGCATCGATGAAGGGGGAGCGACCTCAGATGGAAGTAGCGAAGCAGGGGGAGATTCAGGCTTCAAGTCTGATATGGTAAGTGAGGTATGCCTCTTATCCCCTGATGAACTTTACTTTGGTATCAAAGCTATGACTAAATCCATGTATAAATTAGAAAATAAAAATGTCAAATTAGAAAATGAAATTTTAGAAACAAAGAGAATTTTAGCAAAATCATGTCTTATAGAGGATTTTGAAAAATTGAAAATTGAAAATGAAAATCTAAAAGAAGAAATAGAAAGATTGAAAAAATCTAATGGTTCAAATATTTCTACTTTTAGAAATTATGGAGGTTTAAATTGGTATTATAGATTTCATCAAAATCAAATTAGAAATATATCAAAAATCTATATACCTAGGAAATACTTGGTTAATCCTGTAGGTAGGAACCTCTATTGGGTTCCAAAAACCTATTTAATTTAAAATTAAAAAATTAGACTTAGCATTTTCAGCAAGGAAATTAAACAACTAATTTTTTTATGAGGCTTTGTCTAAGGAAGTGGTTGTTGCTCCAATAACCAAGAAGGCCTAGTGCCTCGCCACGACCTGGAAGCCAAGTATCGAAATGAAAAGTTTAATTGACTAACTGAAAAAGCATTAATTTAAATTACTTAATGCTTTAAGAGAGTTATTCAATTTGTGTTAGAAAATATTTAAATTTGTTTAAATTTTTTATTATCTTAGAAATTTTTATGAAAATTGACTTAGAAATTTTTTTTAGAATTTTTTTTTATAATATTGCCTTATAATTGTTTATTAACTTAGAATTTTTTTAATTAATTAGAAAATTTTTTTTGGATGCTGAGTGAGGTTTCAAACTTAAAATTTTTTTTAACACTTATGACTGCTTTATCTGAAAAATATTTTACTTAAATTTTTTTTCGAAAGAAAAATTCTGAAGAATGTCTTTCAATTGAATTTTACTTAGACATTATTAAATATTTTACATTTAAAGTTTTTGTTTGAATTTACCTTAGACTTATTTATAACCCCAATTTTTATGTGATCAAAGGGGGAGAAGTATGTTAAGTCTAGGGGGAGGTAATATAATTTTTCATTTGAAAAATATTTGGACTTATTTGAATATAAATTGTTTTTATTGCATATGTTTACCCTAACTTAACTTGGGTTGCTCACATCAAAAAGGGGGAGATTGTTGGAACCCCAAGGTGTTTTGATGTGATCAAACAAGCTAAGCTAGGTCCTGCGTTTGTTTAACCCTTGTGTCTAAGTGTGCAGGAGCTTAGGAACACAGGAAGTCGAGCGGAAGACGCGGCTAGCGAGAAGGACGACACGGGGAGAGAGCCGACGGGCTCGGTGCGTCCAAGGGACGAGGTGTCCGCGGAAGAGACCCGGACCAAGACGAGCCGAACTGAGACGAGCTGAACCGGAGCAGAGAGCTTGGACCAGAGTCAACTGTGTTGACTTGACAGGTCCGGGCGCCCGGATCAATTCCGGGCGCTCAGACCTCCGGGCGCCCGGAACCATTCCGGGCGCCCGGGGGATTTTGACCAGATCGAAGTGATCGCGATCGATCGTTGGGATAGAATTTTATCCCCCCGGGCGCTCGGAACTCCTTCCGCGCCCGGACCAGTACTATAAATAAAGTCGATCCGCACATTCAGAACAACGAACTTGTAATCAATTCCTTCTGTGCTTTCAATTCTGTTCTTTTCTTTTGTGCTGTCAACGTTGTAAAGAGGCTACTCCGCCCAGAGGAGAATCAGATAGTGCGCTTACATTCCTTGGATTAGCAATCCCCTGATTGCAAACCAAGTAAAACTCTGGTGTCTACTTTTCTTTACTTAGTCTCTTTTATTTATTTATTACAAGTGTTTATTATATAGTTGAAATCCGAGAAAGGTTCGAGTTTTATTTTGTAGGGCAATTCACCCCTCCCCTCTTGTCGGCCTCCAAAGGGACCAACATCTTGTAATATCCCTCCCCTCTTGTAACATCTTGTAACATCTTGCAATTCACCAAAGGTCCCTTTGGAGGCCGGCAAGAGAGGAGGGGTGAATTGCCCTACAAAATAAAACTCGAACCTTTCTCGGATTTCAACTATATAATAAACACTTGTAATAAATAAATAAAAGAGACTAAGTAAAGAAAAGTAGACACCAGAGTTTTACTTGGTTTGTAATCAGGGGATTGCTAATCCAAGGAATGTAAGCGCACTATCTGATTCTCCTCTGGGCGGAGTAGCCTCTTTACAACGTTGACAGCACAAAAGAAAAGAACAGAATTGAAAGCACAGAAGGAATTGATTACAAGTTCGTTGTTCTGAATGTGCAGACCAGTACTCTATTTATAGTACTGGTTCGGGCGTCTGAAAGGAGTTCCGGGCGCCCTGGGGGGATAAAATTCTATCCCCAACGATCAGATCGCGTTTGACGCGATCCTGGTCAAAATCCAGGTCCGGGCGCCTGGAAGGGTTCCGGGCGCCCCGGAGGGCTCCGGGCGCCCCGGAGCCCGAAGTCAACAGTGTTGACTTTTTCACCTCCGGTTCAGCTCGTCTCGGTCCGGGTCTTGTTCGCTCCGGCTCCGCTAGCTTGGGTGATCTCGGCCATCTGGAATAGGGCTCACCCGAACCCAAGTTCCGGCCTTCTCCTCGAGCAGCCTTCCTTCCCGGTTTCTTGTCCCTCAAACGTCGCGCACGTTCTTCTCGTCCACCGGTGTACTCTTCCGCAGACACCTCGTCCCTCGGACGCACAGAGCCCGTCGGCTCTCTCCCCGTGTCGTCCTTCTCGCTAGCCGCGTCTTCCGCTCGACTTCCTGTGTTCCTAAGCTCCTGCACACTTAGACACAAGGGTTAAACAAACGCAGGACCTAACTTAGCTTGTTTGATCACATCAAAACACCTTGGGGTTCCAACAGAGTCATTACAATAAAAGGCGTCTTTTTATTGTAACAACCTGGCCCCTTGGGCGACCCAACTGGCGGCCCATTTAGCGACCCCTTGGCGATCCCTTGGGCGGCCGAACTAGCGGCCCAACTGGCGATCCCTTATGTCGTCAACCAATGACCCTCGACCATGTCGTTACTCACTAGGTCTTCCCACCCCTGGCTAGTGGATTTTTGCCTTCCCCAGGATTCGAACTCTAGACCTCCAAGCTAAGTACTAGAGTTTATAAATCCTGGTAGCCAAGTTAGTGGCACTCACTTGGCTACCAAGATTCATAAACTCTAGTACTTAGCTTGGAGGTCTAGAGTTTGAATCCTGGGGAAGGCAAAAATCCACTAGCTAAGGGTGAGAAGACCAAGTGAGTAACGGCACGGTCGAGGGTCGTCGGTCGATGACATAAGGGGTCGTCAAATGGGTCGCCAGTCGGACCGCTCAAGGGGTCAAGGGGCCAGGTCATTACAATATGTCTGGAACATCCACTATCCAACATCCATTGACCCAATTCCTACACATAAAGTATCTGAATATGAATCATTTTGATGAAAAGATAGTTCGATTGAAGTTAGCTCCCTAATGACTGATTGTGAGATGATTTAATCTAATTGGATTTAAATTGGTTTTGGTTAAGTTAATTAAATTAGTTAAGGTAATTTGTGAACATTTTTTTAAAAAAAAAAAATAAGTTTTTTAAATAAGTTTTTAAAAAGAATTTTTAAGTAAGTTTTTAAAATAATTTTTAAATAAGTTTTTAAAATAATTTTGTAAATAAGTTTTTAAAATAATTTTTTAAAAAAAATTGTAAATAAGTTTTTAAAACATTTTTAAATAAGTTTTTGAAAGAATTTTTTAAGTAAGTTTAAAAAAAAAAAATAAGTTTTTAAAAATATTTTTAAATAAGTTTTTAAAAGAGTTTAATATTATTTGATTTGATTTGAATTAACTAATTTAGTTTTTTATTTACTTTTAATTTGATTTAATTTAATTTAAGATTTAACTTTAATTTGATTTAATTTTACTTTGATTTAACTTTAATTTGATTTAATTTTAATTTGATTTAACTTGATTTTCATTTGATTTTACTTTGATTTAACTTTAATTTGATTTAATTTTAATTTGATTTAACTTGATTTTGATTTGATTTTACTTTGATTTAACTTTAATTTGATTTAACTTGATTTTCATTTGATTTTACTTTGATTTAACTTTAATTTGATTTAATTTTAATGTGATTTAACTTGATTTTGATTTGATTTTACTTTGATTTAACTTTAATTTGATTTAATTTCAATTTGATTTAACTTGATTTTTAATTTAATCCTTAGTCATCTCACCTGATCTAAATTTCAAATCAGGTAATCCTATAATTTTGTGAGATGAATTGAGTTCAATTATAGGGTTTGGGTTAACTTTGTGTTAGATTCAGGTTTAGTTTTGGGCTCAACAAATGGGCATTCTTTGGATAAACTTCTGGGTTATGGTGAGTCACTTGGACATCATTAAAGTAATCATGCCTTCAAGGTTTTCCAAATAGTCCTAGTCCTATCCACTGAACTTAATACAAAATCTTGGTCTAACTGGTTAGAATCCATAAAGGGTAGCTTCGGTTAGTTCCACTTAGCCAAATGCACCAGGTCAAAGTCATATCTTCCTAGACATGCATAGACTAAACTTCCCTAACGTACTATCATCCAAAATTTCACCAGTACCATAGGTCAAGTTAAACTTGTTCCCTTTCTAATTAGTTCTACTTACCCTACCGGGTAGGTTGCTTTTTGTTACCCTGTCGGGTAGGTTATTTTTGGAGGTGTCAGCTATTCTGAAGTCTCCTCCTATATTGTTGATTTACCTTTTATGGTTTAATTTATAACTTAGATTTAAGTTTTTAATTTAATTTAATTTAATTTAATATTAATTTAACTTAATTTAATTTTTAATTATTTTCTTTTGATGATTTATCTTTTTATTAATATAGTTTTTCTTTTGGCTCGTCCTGATCATAGCCTCGATATGGTCTATCAAGGTAGTGTACTTGATCCTTGGGGACCCAATATTGACCAAGTCCAACTTAATTAACTAAGTTGGTCTTAGGTACACATGCTCAGACTATTTTACTATTTGGTCTGTTCACTAAAGATAAATAAGATCGAAATTTTCTATTTGCTTTGAATCCAAGTCCGAATTGGTTGTAAACATCTTTTTGTTTTCCAAGAATCAGATCAAGATTCTTGGAACCCAAAGTAAACAGTTCCAACGTAGTCTTCAAATCCTTGACTTGACTTTTCAAGCTGGAATTCTCTTCCTCAAGTTTTTGGACTTGAGTTGAGGTTCCAGTCTGAATAGATTCAGTCAAGGATTCGTTATTAGTTGCTTCTTTAAGGGATGTTACCTCCTTTAGAAGCGACTTGATCCGAACTTTGGACTTAGCTACTTTATGCATTAAATAATTAATTAGACTGTAAAGACGATTCGTACTTACAGAGGGGTTTGGCCCTTCGGAAATGGATACGGATCCATGGCTTCTCTCGGACTCAACTTCTGATTCATCCTCGCTTCCAGATTCGTTGGTGTAGTCCCAGGCCGTCAACGCGAGAAAACTCGTCTGCTCGAGTTCTTCGTCGTCGTATTCCTCGGAAGAGGACTCGCCCCACATTGCCTTCAGGGCCTTCTTTCTCCTTGATTTCTTCGAATCCTTCTGGTTCAAGCAATTCGCCTTGATGTGCCCCTTCTGATTGCACCCGTAGCATGTCACCTTGAATTTGACCTTTGAGCTTGGTTGGGCTTCTTTGGATTGGATGGCCTTTCTGACATCCTTTTTGTTGAAGTCTTTCTTTTTGTAGAGTTTCTTTACCAGGTTAACGATTTCGATTGTGAGCTCATCGTCATCATTGTCTGAATCTGGTTCTTCTTATGACTCTGATTCGGTTCTGCATTTTATTTTCGATTTGCGTGCTCTTCCTATACCTGCAACCAAAGCCAACACTTTCTCGGCAGGGCGTGCATTAATCTGCTCATGCAACTCAAATTCGGAGAATAACTCATCTAATTTAATTCAAGAAAGATCCTTAGAAACCTTGTAAGCATCTACCATTGATGCCCACAAGGTGTTCCTCTGAAAAGCATTCAGAGAGTACCTGATTATGTCCCGGTTCTCCACCTTTTGTCCGATCGCATGAAGACCGTTGAGTAGATCTTGTATACGGGCGTGGAGTTGGGTAGCCGTCTCACCTTCCTGTAATTTAATATTGTATAATTTATTAAAAATTAAGTCCCTCTTACTTACCTTGGTGTCGGAGGTCCCTTCGTGAAGCTCGATCAATTTCTCCCATAGTTCCTTGGCATTCGAGAATGGGTCGACGCGGTTTAGCTCCTCCTTCATCAATTCGCACTGGAGGGTGCACGTTGCTCTGGCATTTGCTTCCACCTTCTTGATTAATGTTGGATCCCAGTCTTCGCAGGGTGTTGGTTTGCCATCTCTGTCAGTCGGTAGTTCAAACCCGGTCTTGACGATCATCCACATCTCGAACTGGATCTTCAGGAAAATTTCCATCTTGCCCTTCCAGTAACCGAAGTCTTCTCTGGTGAAGAGCGGGGGATGGACAATGTTGTAGACTTCTTATTGGGCCATTTAAATCTGACACAGAAAAATAACAAAAGAATATCCTAGGACTTGATCCTGAATTAGTAGTGCGGTATGAAAATAAGGGTAACTTACGTTCTCGATTGGTGTTGCACTGACTTCAAGAAAAGAATTCGATAACGACAAGAACTTGATCAGAAAATAGCAATTATGCTAATTCCAATAGACTCCTAAAAATAGAAAACACCATGAAAGAAATGCATGATTGGTTGTTGCACCAAATCAACGCTACCCCGCTCTGATATCAATTGTTGGATCAAGAAGCGCTACAGGGGGTGAATAGCGCTCGTGGCTTTCACACGTTTTGAATTCATAAATTGTTTGAGTTAAAGCAGTGAAACAGTAAAGAAAAGACAAACACAAAAGGACACAGGATATTTACTTGGTTTGGAGCCTGTGGCGACTCCTACTCCAAGGCCCGCGATCGTTGATCCCTTCCGGTGGGCAACAACTATAATATCGAAAATATTTTACAAGCAAGTACGATTAACAATAATAAAAGAATATACCAACGACAAGTGAAATGTCAGATTTAGAGTTCCGAGTCGTCGGCGTCAAGTTGTAGCTTCGTTGGAGCTACTCGTAAGTAGCTGGATGCAAAAAGGTCACTTAAGAATTGATGCCTTAACTTGCTGCTCGAGAGATCCTTTTATACACTGCTGGAGGTGCCTCCAACACCATCCAAGGCGCCTCCAACAAGCTGAGTCAGCCGCGTCGATCAGAACGGACCTGGTCACAACTCATCCACTTGAAGGCGCCTTCAAGCCAATCCAAGGCGCCTCCAATCTCTGGTCCAAGGCGCCTCCAGCTCCATCCGAGGTGCCTCCAGTACTGCCAATCAGACTTTAGCTCCTTTTGCACCCGAGGCACCTCCAAGCTCCATGGAGGCGCCTCGGACACTATTCATCCGAGGCTTAGCTTATTCTTTTTGTACCTGCAAGATATGTTAGTCCCAAAACAACAACATACCCTGTAAGACAATGTTAGCACATAAATAACAGTATGAATATAGAGTGTGATAGTCATCAGACTGTCCGGGTCTGACTTCGGATCTCCAACCGAAAATCCTAGGTCGACTCGACGCCTACTGTTCCCTCTGCAGGGAGCACGTCCTCACCTACTCCCCTCAGGAGAAATTACCTGGTGCTAGTCCAGTCCTCCAGACCGACTAGACTTTCTACCTAGGGTTACCACCCCTTATGACCTAGGGTTGCCACCCCTAGGATTACCACCCCCTAGGACATAAGGTTACCCCCCTTAGGATTTTCCTCCACCTAGGGTTACCACCCCCTATGACCTAAGGTTGTCACCCCTTATGGTGTTCCTCCACATAGGGTTTCCACCCTCTAGGACCTAAGGTTACCACCCCTTAGGATTTTCCTCCACCTAGGGTTACCGCCCCCTAGGGTTTTCACCTTGCCTAACCGCAACTAGGACTTTTGCCTAAGAACACTTAGGACTTTCCTACAATCTCCATCAGACATGTTAGATCACAAATAAGCTTAACTTTGACTCCTTTGCCATTATCAAAACTTAGGTTCTATCGTCGGATGTTTTCCACACCAACACTTTTAAGTTAAAGTATTTTTTCAAAATCTCAAAATTAAATATCCTTTTATGTTAAAGTATTTTTTTCAAAATCTCAAATTTATTTTTTAAAAAAAAAATTAAGTTCTTTAAAAGGGTCAAAGTATTTTGGAAAAAAAGTTAAGTTTTTTTTAAGGTTTAACTATTTTTTAAAAGAAAGTTTAAATTATTTTTGAAAGGTAGGTTTAAATTTTTTTATGTGGAAAAATAAGTTTTGAAAAAGGTTTTTTTAAGTTTTTATGAAGTCTTTTTGAAAAGCTTAAATAAGTTTTATTTTAGAAATCTTTTACTTAACTAAACTTTTCAAAAAGCTAAGTAACTAAGTTTGTTTGAAATTCTTCAAAAGCTAAGTACTTGACAAAATATTATTCAAATCTAAGAATTTAGCTAAGTTTTCAAAAGTTAAATTCTTTTTTAAGACTTTTACAAAAATACTAAGTACTTTTAAAACATAGTCTCTTTGAAAGTGTTTAATCTTAAAAGCAGAGTTTACTTCAAAGTATTTGAAAAGCTAAGATGTTTTATTTTGAAATTAAGTATTTTTTCCTCAATAAAATATTTTTGATAAATGTCAAAGGGGGAGAGAATATTAAAAGTTAAGGGGGAGAGAAAGTTAAGGGATTGTTAAGGGGGGGAGAAAGTTAAAGGATTAAGAGGAAGCTAACAAGTTAATTCTTTTTTTATGAGAATCTCTTAACTTTTGCTATATGTTGCACTTTTACTATATGTTGCTATATGTTTTACTTAACTTTTGAATCAAATTTTCATAATAAAAAAGGGGGAGATTATTAGTGTAGGGAGAACCAGACGATCAAATTTGAGTTTTGATTATGGTAAAGGGTTCAAAAGTTAAGATGTCTTGTGATCTAACATGTATGACTGAGCTTGCAGGAAAGTTCTAATTGTTCTTAGGCAAAAGTTTTAGTAGATTCTAGGCAGATGGAAAACCACAAGGAGAGGTAACCCTAGGTCGTAGAGGTGGTGACCGTAGGTTATAGAAAGTCCTAGCTACAATTAGGCAACGAGTCCTGGTCCAGGGAAATGGTAAAGTCTTAACAGGTCGAGGACATCAAGTGAAATCCTAGAGTCAAGAACTTTAGGTAAAAATCCTGGAGGCCACGGACACCAGGTGAAAGACTGG
The DNA here is from genome assembly GCF_018446385.1 of Zingiber officinale. NCBI lineage: Eukaryota > Viridiplantae > Streptophyta > Magnoliopsida > Zingiberales > Zingiberaceae > Zingiber > Zingiber officinale. The sequence continues at coordinate 129,606,670 of NC_055992.1, forward strand.
ACTGGTTAGGAATCTAACATCCAGCAAAAAAGTCTTAAAGTCTCGAATGTTGAACAAAAGTTCTGTAACGCCCGAAAATTCTCAAACTTGCATTAGAATTATTCAATGATTTTTCTGGAATTTTTAGATATTTTTCCGGAATTTTTCGAGTAGCGGAAGTAGCAAAAATAATTAGACGAATAAAAAGGCTTAAGCGGGAATCGAACCCGGAACCTCTCGGGTCCGCTAAACCCTTAGTTAGCTTTAGTAACCGGTGAACCCAGCAGGGCCGTGCTGAAAGAAAGGAGAATCAAATAAATTTATGTTAGAGATGGGTTCAATTGAACCACTTAATATAAATTAGAAATATAAGTTGGGTTGGTTTTATTAGTTCGACAGCCCCTCCTCACAAAGAAAACCTCACGCAACTCTCCTTCTCCCGTTTCTTTCTCTCGGCGCAACCAACAAAGCAAAGGAGACCTAGGGTTCCTTCCCTAGGATCGTGTGTTCACTTTCCGGCGACAACACCAGCACGAAGTCGGTTCTTCTCCGCGAGAGGAACGCGAGGACGTAAGCGGTTCGTCGAATGGAGCAGTTTTCCGGAAAACCTAGCGGATAGAATCGTAAGAAAACCTTGCGATTGAGGTAAGAAACCCCTCACCTGCAGTATAATTGCTCTCGCTTGTTAGTTTTGGCGTTAGTTCAGTAGTTTTACAGTTTTCAGTTTTAGGGTGTGCTTGTAGTGCACACCAAGCATTCGGTAGAATGCCTAGTTCAGAAGGATGCACCAGTAGGCGTCCTAACAGCATGTAAAACGGATTAGAAACGTTTTTCTCAGTTTATTATCAGTTATTACAGCTATATGGATCAGATATCCATTGGGTGGGCTCCCACAGTAGCCTCTAGGTTCAGATAACCTAGCTCTAGGTTCAGATAACCTAGAACAGCAAAGTAAAATAAAACAGTATTCAGTATTTTACTTTTAGTCAGTTGGCACTGTATTTGGATCAGATATCCATGGGCTGGACTCCCACAGTCGTCCCTAGGTTCAGATAACCCTGCTAGATTCGGAACTTGCAACCCCGGGTCTCATAGGGATGCGCGCACAGTAAGTACAGTTGCCAGGGCCCCAGCAGCATGTTTAGTATTTTCATCTATTATATGTATAGTTTTCAAATTTGAAACCAGTGATGAGAACACTAATTTAGCTTTCAGTTCAGTTCAGGTTCCGTTTATATGATTTGAGTTCATGTACAGATTTAGATATATGCATGACTAGTTCAGTTTCATGCTTAATTTATAAGTATGCCATGTTCAATTTAAAGCATGTTCAATCTATATGCTATGCCATGTTTCAGTTCCAGTTTATGCTTTTGTATGTCATGCCATGTTGCCATGCTCAGTTCAGTTTTCAAATAGAATGTTTTAAAAGTCATGAAATGCATCGTTGCATGTTTTTGTGAGGTAGATGGTTTCTTACTAAGCTTAAAGCTTACAGATACTATTTTCCTTATACTGCAGATATAGGAAAAAGGAAAATGGATTAGCAGTGGAGGCTGGAGGTCAATGCAGATGAGGATGTGTGTGGAAGGAACTGGAATAAAAGACCCTCTGGGGATTTAGCATTTACCTTAGCACTTTTCAGTATTTGGTTTAGTTTCATGTTTTAAGCAATTAGAACTTTTAGAAATTCATACCTTCATGCACTTTAAGTTGTTAAAATGCCGTGAACCAGTAAACCTTGCTTTAGCTTAAGTTTAGAATTGTTACTACATGTTGCTAGAATGTTTATTATGCATTAGATAGTGGTAGTGTGAGGTTTTGGCACGAATCGGTCTTGGAAATCGTGAATTTTTCGTTTGAGATTATCGAGATCGGATCGGTCGTGAGACCGATCCGGTTATTCCTCTCTGGATCGGTCCACCGATCGATCCAGATAGTCTGATCAGAGATTCCCTGATCGGTCCACCGATCGATCCCTCCGCCAGACGAGAGTTCGGACGATTCGATCGCGATCGGTCGGCCGATCGGTGAGCCATCGACGGTCTCACCGGACGATCGGTGAGCGGTGGATCGGTCAATGCACCAATCCGGCCGGTGTTGGCGTGGGATCGTTCCACGGACCGATCCAAAGCTCCAGTTCCACCTCCCAGTATAGCTATGAATATCTAGAAGGTAGTTGGATATGAAATCTCACTCTCACAGAGTTAACAGAGGCAACTACAATAGTTTAGTAAAATTTTATTTTACCCAGCTTCCGCACAGTACACAGTAGTTTCAGTAGTTAAGGTAGCGATCCGGCTCACAGCTTAGTACCCAGGAGTCGGGTCGTTACAGAGTGGTATCAGAGCAAATTCCTTACTTCCTACACACACATCAGCATTGTGCCTACAGCTTCCAAGTAAGAACATCTCTCACTCAGTTTTGTTTTCAGCTTTCATATCAGTTATATGTGCTTCATGTTTGCTCTCATGTTGGTAGTTAATTAATTCATGTTTACAGTAATAGTATTTAACATGTTACCAGTAGTTAACTATAACATGATAGCCTAGTTATATATATGTGTTCTCTGCTATTTAGAAAATGGTACGAGGCAGGCAGTTCAGTGCCTCCCCCAGACCTTACAGCACTAGTGGCTCAGCTACAGCAGCAGTTAGCTGAACAGCAGCAGGAGATAGTCTCCTTAAAGGCTAACCAGCAGACTACTCCCCCAGTCACTCCAGAACCGAACCTCACGACTCCAATAATCACAGAGGTTGTACCAGCTCAGCCTGCAGTATCAGTCCCAGTAGCCCCAGTAGCAGGGGCTAAGAGAGAAGCTTACCTTATCCAGTGGCAGAGAATTAAGCCCGAGAACTTCTCAGGCACCAGCGCACTATGGAATGCTCAGACATGGTTTAAAACACTGGAAAGCACGATGGAGCTTCTAGACTGGCCAGAGCACGAAAAGGTGAAGTGTGCCTCCTTCTGTTTAACAGGAGACGCACGCATGTGGTGGGAGCGGATTAAATCGAAGTGGCCAGTAAATCAGATGACATGGGCCAACTTCGAGAAAGAATTCTTCGAGGAATTCTTTCACATGTAAGTCACGAACCGACACTATGACGAGTTTACAGAGTTTCATCAGGGCAACCTATCAGTTCAGGAGGCCGTGAAGAAATTCAACAGGTTGGCCCGTCTGTGTCCAGAACTAGTCAGCTCAAAGAAGGAGCGAGTACGGTTGATGCTGAAGATGCTCAGACCAGAGATCGCAATAAATGTGGCTGGTGGCGTTCATAGGCCACAAACCACAGAGGAGCTAGTGAGTAGTGCTCTGATCACCGAGCACTATCAGCACAGCATCACCCAGCAGAAGCAGGTTTTCACAGAGCCCAAGGGACAAGCTGGCTCAGGTACTCAGCAGAAACAACAGGGACATAGCTCCAACTGGAAGGGGAAACGTAAGGCAAGCAGTGACCCAAAAGGAGGACCAGCTGGAAAACATTCCAGACATCCCAAGTGTGCTACTTGTGGGAAACATCATCCAGGAGTTTGCCGCAAGGGTACGCGAGGTTGTTTTGAATGTGGACAGGAAGGGCACATGGCTAAACAGTGCCCGAACAAGAACAGCCTTCCTCAGCCTCAGCCGATACAGTATGGAGCTCAGCCAGCGCAGCTACATCAGATGTATGTTGCCTTAGATGGTCCACAGATCAGTCAGGGCAGATTAGAAGCCCCCACAGCTAACACAAATGCATTTTCTCACCAGAGAGGACGTAGCAAATGCCTCGACAGTTGTCACAGGTCAGATCAGTATTTTACAGCATAATGCAACTGTCTTATTCGATACTGGGGCAACCCACTCTTATGTATCCAGGGCATTTGCCGAGAAATTAGCAACACCTCCAGAGGTACTCAATAGTCAGTTTCTGACAACACTACCCTCAGGAGACATTATGGCATCTACACACTGGCTCAGAGCAGTGCCAGTCATTATAGCAGACAGAGAACTTTTTGGTGATCTGATAGTGCTAGAAATGACTGACTACGATGTCATCTTTGGAATGGATTTTCTGATCAGATACGGCGCTTCTATAGAGTGTCGTAAACAAAAGGTCATATTCCAACCTGAAGAAGGAGTACAGTTTGAGTACATAGGAAAACCAAAGAGAAAAGCCAGGAAGTTTCTCTCAGCATTGAAAGCACAGCAGCTATTGGATTCAGGATGCATGGGATTTTTAGCAAATGTAGTCAACACCAGCCAGGACAAGAACCAACAGCTATCAGAGGTTCGAGTCGTTTGTGACTACCCAGCAGTTTTCCCTGAAGAGCTACCAGGCTTAGCACCAGACAGGGAGATTGAATTTGAGATAGAGCTCATTCCCGGCACAAATCCAATTTCCAAGGCACCGTACCGCATGGCTCCAGCTGAACTGAAGGAACTTCAGGGATCAATTCAGGAGCTTCTTGACAAGGGTTTCATACTCCTAGTCACTCACCATGGGGAGCACCTGTTGTTCGTGAAGAAGAAGGATGGAAGCATCGCCTATGCATAGACTACCGTGCCTTGAACGGTCACAATTAAAGCAGTACCCTCTCCCGGGATAGATGACCTGTTTGATCAGCTAAAGGGAGCCACGGTGTTCTCTAAAATTGACCTTAGATCGGATATCACCGGGTTAGAGTCAAGAAAGGTGATATACCTAAAACAGCTTTCAGGACCAGATACGGACATTATGAGTTCGTAGTCATGCCTTTCGGCGTGACAAATGCTCCAGCTACTTTCATGGACCTCATAAACAGAGTATTCAGAGAATACTTAGACAAGTTTGTCATCGTGTTCATCGATGACATTCTTATCTATTCGAGACACTCAGGAGGACCATGCAGATCCTTCAGCAGAACCAGCTGGACGCCAAATTCACGAAATGTGAATTTTGGCTGGACAGTAGCCTTTCTCGGTCACATCATCTCCAAGGATGGTGTTATGGTAGATCCCAAGATAGAAGCGATAAATGGCGAGGAGACCCGAGAGCTAGTGAAATCGAAGCTTTACGGGATTAGCTACTACAGAAATTTGTAGAGGACTTCTCCAGGATAGTCTCCCCACGCTCTCACTAGGAAGAACAACAAATTTCAGTGGACAGAGCTTCAGCGAACTAAAGCGGAGATTGACCAGTGCTCCTATTTTACCAGAGAACACAGACAGCTTCGACATCTACAGTGGCGCCTCTAAATTGGGATTAGGAGCGATACTGATGCAGCGAGGCAAGGTGATCGCCTATGCCTCCGGACAACTCAAGGATTATGAGAGGAACTATCCTACTCACGACCTTGAGCTTGCGGATGGTGTTCGCTCTCAAGATTTAGAGACATTATTTGTATACGGAGCTCGGTGTAGAGTGTATACAGATCATCAAAGTCTGAAGTATTTCTTTACTCGAAGGATCCGAATACGACAGCACAGATGGTTAGAGCTGGTCAAGGATTATGACATAGATATCATTTACCATCCAGGGAAAGCTAATAAGGTAACAGACGCACTCAGCAGGAAGTCCATGCTACCTTATTATCTTTAGCACTATGTCACCACCCCTAAGGAAGGAGATTACGACTTTTAGTCTCGAGCTTATAGTCGGGCAGCTTTCCACTATGTCCTTAGCATCTACCTTGCTTGATGATATCCAGACAGCTCAGGAGCAGGATCCTGAAATCCGAAAATCAAGCAAGGGTTAGCGTAATCAGAAAGGAGAGTTCGAGTGTCCGCGAGTGGGGTAGTGTACTGTGGTGACAGACTTTGTGTTCCAGATCGAGGAACGAAAGCAGATTCTAGACGAGGCTCACAGGACTCCCTATGCGATGCATCCTAGTTCCACCAAAATGTATCGGGATCTAAAGAAACGATTTTGGTGGCACAGGATGAAGCGAGATATCGCCAGACACGTCAACATCTGTCTAACACATCGCCGAGGGTTAAGGCGTAACATCGGCGACAGGAGGAGTTGCAGATCCAGATTCGAATGGAAGTGGCGGGATATCTCTATGGACTTCATAGTGGGATTACGGAACCACGAATGGTTTTGATGCCATCGGGTAATAGTCGACAGGTTGACTAAATCGGCCCACTTCTTAGCTATCGAATATCCTATTCCATGGAGCAGCTAGCTCAGTTGTCTCTCAAGGAGATTGTCGGTGCATGGAGTCCCACGAACCATTATATCAGACGAGACAGTGATTTACTTCACACTCGGAAGTGTACAACTATGGGCACCCGTTAAAATTGACACCTTTCCATCCCAGACGGATGGTCGATGAGCGAGTAAATCAGGTACTCGAAGATATGCTCCGGGCTTGTGCCCTAGATTTCAAGGGAAGTTGGTGCAAATATCTGAGTCTAGCAGAATTTGCATACAACAACAGTTATCAGGCCACTATCGGCATGGCACCTTATGAGGCACTCTATGGGCGGAGGTGCAGATCACCAATCTGCTGGTATGAGAGTGGTGAACAGAAGGAACTAGAGCTTCAGACAGATCTAGTAGCAGATACCACAGCAGCCATACAGCAGATTCGCCAGAGGATAGAGACAGCACAGAGCCGTCAGAAGAGCTATGCTGATACACGACGCAGACCCCTAGAGTTTTCAGTTGGGGATACAGTTTTCCTCAGAGTAGCTCCCATGAAGGGAGTCATGCGTTTTGGGAAGAAGGGCAAGTTAGCTCCCAGATATGTGGGACCATACCTTATCACGAAGAGAGTGGGCAAGGTAGCATATGAGCTAGAGCTACCTCAGGAGATGTCAGCTGTCCACAACGTATTTCATGTCTCCATGCTGAAGAAGCATATTCCAGACGCCACCCAGGTGATTGAGCCCAGTTGGTATAGGTCCGTGATGATCTCAGCTATGACAGTCGGCCTATTCAGATAATAGACCGAGCAGTAAAGAAATTACGGAACAAGAAAGTACCATTAGTCAAAGTCATTGGCAAAATCACACAATGAGGCGACTTGGGAGACAGAAGTACCCAGAATTATTTTAAGTTCGGGATGAACTTTTTATAAGGTATGGGGGATTGTAACGCCCGAAAATTCTCAAACTTGCATTAGAATTATTCAATGATTTTTCTGGAATTTTTAGATATTTTTCCGGAATTTTCCGAGTAGCGGAAGTAGCAAAAATAATTAGACGAATAAAAAGGCTTAAGCGGGAATCGAACCCGGAACCTCTCGGGTCCGCTAAACCCTTAGTTAGCTTTAGTAACCGGTGAACCCAGCAGGGCCGTGTTGAAAGAAAGGAGAATCAAATAAATTTATGTTAGAGATGGGTTCAATTGAACCACTTAATATAAATTAGAAATATAAGTTGGGTTGGTTTTATTGGTTCGGCAGCCCCTCCTCACAAAGAAAACCTCACGCAACTCTCCTTCTCCCGTTTCTTTCTCTCGGCGCAACCAACAAAGCAAAGGAGACCTAGGGTTCCTTCCCTAGGATCGTGTGTTCACTTTCCGGCGACAACACCAGCACGAAGTCGGTTCTTCTCCGCGAGAGGAACGCGAGGACGTAAGCGGTTCGTCGAACGGAACAGTTTTCCGGAAAACCTAGCGGATAGAATCGTAAGAAAACCTTGCGATTGAGGTAAGAAACCCCTCACCTGCAGTATAATTGCTCTCGCTTGTTAGTTTTGGCGTTAGTTCAGTAGTTTTACAGTTTTCAGTTTTAGGGTGTGCTTGTAGTGCACACCAAGCATTCGGTAGAATGCCTAGTTCAGAAGGATGCACCAGTAGGCGTCCTAACAGCATGTAAAACGGATTAGAAACGTTTTTCTCAGTTTATTATCAGTTATTACAGCTATATGGATCAGATATCCATTGGGTGGGCTCCCACAGTAGCCTCTAGGTTCAGATAACCTAGCTCTAGGTTCAGATAACCTAGAACAGCAAAGTAAAATAAAACAGTATTCAGTATTTTACTTTTAGTCAGTTGGCACTGTATTTGGATCAGATATCCATGGGCTGGACTCCCACAGTCGTCCCTAGGTTCAGATAACCTAGTAACCCTGCTAGATTCGGAACTTGCAACCCCGGGTCTCGTAGGGATGCGCGCACAGTAAGTACAGTTGCCAGGGCCCCAGCAGCATGTTTAGTATTTTCATCTATTATATGTATAGTTTTCAAATTTGAAACCAGTGATGAGAACACTAATTTAGCTTTCAGTTCAGTTCAGGTTCCGTTTATATGATTTGAGTTCATGTACAGATTTAGATATATGCATGACTAGTTCAGTTTCATGCTTAGTTTATAAGTATGCCATGTTCAATTTAAAGCATGTTCAATCTATATGCTATGCCATGTTTCAGTTCCAGTTTATGCTTTTGTATGCCATGCCATGTTGCCATGCTCAGTTCAGTTTTCAAATAGCATGTTTTAAAAGTCATGAAATGCATCGTTGCATGTTTTTGTGAGGTAGATGGTTTCTTACTAAGCTTAAAGCTTACAGATACTATTTTCCTTATACTGCAGATATAGGAAAAAGGAAAATGGATTAGCAGTGGAGGCTGGAGGTCAATGCAGATGAGGATGTGTGTGGAAGGAACTGGAATAAAAGACCCTCTGGGGATTTAGCATTTACCTTAGCACTTTTCAGTTATTTGGTTTAGTTTCATGTTTTAAGCAATTAGAACTTTTAGAAATTCATACCTTCATGCACTTTAAGTTGTTAGAATGCCGTGAACCAGTAAACCTTGCTTTAGCTTAAGTTTAGAATTGTTACTACATGTTGCTAGAATGTTTATTATGCATTAGATAGTGGTAGTGTGAGGTTTTGGCACGAATCAGTGCTGGAAATCAGGAATTCTGATTTCGTTTCAGATTATCAGAACCTGGATCGGTCAGCAGACCGATCCAGTGCCATTCTTTCTCCTGGATCGGTCAGTCGACCGATCCAGATGGATACAGTAGCTTACTGTATCCCCCAGGATCGGTCAGCCGATCGATCCCTCCGCGAACAGAGAGTTCGGGACGCATTCAGCAGTCACTGATCGGTCGGCCGACCGATCAGTGAGCCACTGATCGGTCTCACCGACCGATCAGTGAGCAGCTGGATCGGTCGACAGACCGATCCAGCCAGTGTTCGCGTGGGCGCCAGTGGATCGTTCCACGGACCGATCCAAAGCTCTAGTTTCACCTCCCCAGTATAGCTATGAATATCTAGAAGGTAGTTGGATATGAAATCTCACTCTCACAGAGTTAACAGAGGCAACTACAATAGTTTAGTAAAATTTTATTTTACCCAGCTTCCGTACAGTACACAGTAGTTTCTGTTGTCACGCCCCAGGTAGTCCCTGTCCGAAGAAATTTCGGCAGCATCTCCCCTGTACGGCGGACAATATGAAACTCAGTATACATATATCTCTATACCTCGGCCACACACGGCCGGAATAATACAATACAAATAAGAAACAAACCACGCAGTTTATATCAACATTCCACACAGATATAATATATGATCAATCCACGCAGTTTAATAAAGAAAGACGATATAGAACCTCGAAGATATATGTAAACAGCCTACTCCACTACAACGAAGAAACAAATCCACGAAGTAATGGAAATACAACCGCAGCGGAAAACAAAAGTAGCAAACCCGAATGTGCAATGTAAAGTCCACAATACAAACCCACAATACAAGTATATAAGATGCAAAAGCAAAATATAATCCGACAAAGAAAATCCTCGCGATAATGGGGCTAGCGACTGGAATCTCTCTGACGGCCTCAAACTGAAAAATAGTAACAACGGGTGAGTTCAAAGAACTCAGCGGTAATCAATAGATATATGACAACATATAACTACGGTAATATCCTAAGGTCTCTAAACCATAGGACCTCGATGCAGTCTCTAACAATATAACGGTGTATGCATAGAATAAAGCGTAATGAGTAACTGAAGCATGTAATACTGATTCTGACAAGAATAATAAGAAATGCATAATGAAATAAATACTCACCGCGAGGCTTAGGCGAATATTGTGGACATACAGATAAAGATAGTCGGGACAAATCGCATGTATCACATGCATGTCAATCATATCGATCACCCAAGTGCATCATCCAATATGCAACAATCACAATAAATGCAATCATGCATATGATGCGATATGACATGGTCACCCCGACGCTAGCCGTCTCACACGCGATGGCGAGGCCGAGTAGGTTGTGACACCGTGCACTCTGTCGTCACCGCTCGATGAGTGACCGAGTGGGCGGGATGTTTTGAGTACACCTATCCTCCTACCTCAAACATAGTGAGGGCGTAGCGCTCTCAACTCCCGATGCGCAATGACGGGGAGGATCCCGTCCGCCACCACTCGAACACACTACCCATGGCGGACCCGGAGCGCCTGAGCAAGCGCCATACACACCACTGGTGCCGTGCCACTACCCATGCAGTGGTCACGTTGTGTGCAGCCCGTGTAGCCGGCCGGCGAGCTCAACAATAATGGAGTCGTCAATCGCCCGATGCAATCATGCGGGATGGTGCATGATGCTACAAGATGTCATACCTGAACATAGCCTCCTCCATATATGCGGGTGCCCAAAGGTAAACGCATATATATAACCATGATATAAACAGCATAAACTCAAAGATATCACATATAACAATGATGTAAGTATCATGAATCCAAGAGCATGTATCCCACATGTAAAGCAACTAATCCGGTAGAGTAGAGCACTATAGACATGCATCTCTATGAACATATATATACATGGCAAGAGGTAAATATCCAATCCTGAAGTAAGGCCACTAACGGATGAAGCATGTGATAGGTATCAACTAGCTAAGACCAGGGAAGAAATAAATCTACCACCTATCACTAGCAACTATATATAAACTATACATATCATAAGACAGTATCAAAAGATAAGTCAAAGGGTACCCGCCTCGAATAGAAGGTACAATCCGGTCCTAATCCAATATCGAGATGCTCGTCTCGAATCAGAGTCCTGTGTAAATACATTTACCTTTTATTTAGCTAGAATACTAACAAATAGCTAAATAAAGCTTAAGTAGAAATTTAGGAACAACCCTAAACCATATCCCACAACCTTTCTAACGGTTGACTAAGGATAGTTTCCTAATCCCTAATCGACCACTAGATTAGCAAATCAAACCTAAATCCATATAACCTAATTAATCTACACAACCTAATGATAATTAATTATCAATAGGTATCAAGATCATACCTAATCATCTAACACATAATCTATAACATGTTCCAACCACAAGTCATTTCAAACCTAACCCTAAATCAACACTACACATGTATCAGAATCCCTACACATACCTCAACTCCCAGCTGAACTAGGTGCTGTATCAAGTACACTGAGGTATGGATGACTGCCGATCCAAACTGAGCTGGCTGGATGAGGTGTCTGCCGAAACCAAAAACACCACAGCAAGAACCAAAACAGATCTTCACCTTGCTGGATCAGAAAACTCACAGCAACCTCTGCTGGAGTTCTTTCCCAGTTCACCCGAGACCTCAATCAGCAGCGACACAGAGGGAATCCAAGATCGCCTTCACAGAATAGGACCTCGCCTCCTGATCGGATCAAGAAGGGTTCAATCAATGGAGATCACGGATCACACAACACCAGAATAGAGCGCTAACCCATGAATCAACAAGAACCCAACCATGAATCAAGAGGAAAGAAGAGTTTCGATGGCTTACCTTTGAAGCCCTAATTGCTCTTCCACGCCGGCGATCGGGCGGCACGACTCAATCCAGTGATGTCGATCAGGGAAGAAAAGGATCGGCAGACTCGGCTAAGAAGAAAGAAATCGGAGATTGAAGGAAACCAGAGGAGGAGAGAATCGGAACCCTTATGCTCCGAGCTCCGATCTGCGCCGACGACGCCGAGAGAAGATCAGCGCTCTCACCTAGGGCTGGAGAAAATCACCCACGTCCGGATCTGCGCTAGCGACTGCTCCCCTGGGTCGAGATCGACGATCGCCGGAGCTGGACCCTTGCTCCCGTCGCCGTCGCTTGTCCGCGAGAGAGAACAGAGAAGGAAGGGAGGTTCGCGTCGGCAGAGAGGGGAAAGGTCGGGTCGGGATCGGCGATTTGGGGGAGGAAATAAAGGGAAAAGGATTTATATAATAAAAACATTTTCTCACTTAAATTGGTATCCCAAACAGGCTTTATCCGAACTTATCGATCTATCCCCTCAAAATCCTCCGTACAAGCTCCGAAAAATTTCCAGAAAATTTCTAAAAATTCCGGAAAAATTCTATAAGGCTATTTCTGAAATAACCCTATTTATTTAAATTTTCCGAGATCTCACATCCTCCCCTACTAATAAAAATTTGGTCCCCAAATTTCGCTATAACCAACAGCAAACACTAGCATATAACCAAACAGTATAAATGCTGAACGAAACTCTAACCCACATACCTCAAGTAAAAAGATGAGGGTATCGAGCTCGGATCGTATCCTCCAGCTCCCAAGTAGCATCCTCGTCAGAATGATGCTGCCATCCGACTTTAACCAGTCGGACAGTCTTGTTCCGCAGCTGACGCTCTATATGGTCCAGAATCCACACCGGAACCTCCTCGTAAGTAACATCAGGCTGAATAGGAACAGATATATCTGACAGAACATGTGCTGGATCGGGTACGTATCTCCTCAGCATAGATACATGGAATACATCGTGAATGCCAGCTAGAGATGGTGGTAGCGCCAGACGGTAAGCTACTGCTCCAATCCTCTCCAAGATCTGGAATGGTCCAATATATCGGGGAGCTAGCTTACCTCGGAGACCAAATCTCTTCACCCCTTTCGTGGGTGAAACTCTAAGAAATACATGATCACCAATGGAGAACTCCAGGGGTCTCCGTCTCTGATCAGCATAACTCTTCTGACGGTCCTGAGCCTCTGACATCCTCCGTCTGATAGTGCGAACTAACTCTGCATCCTGCTGAGCTCTCTGAGGTCCTACCAACTGAGCCTCCCCAACCTCTTCCCAGAGGATGGGTGTCCGACAAGGCCTACCATACAACGCCTCAAACGGTGCCATCTGGATAGCCGAATGATAGCCGTTGTTGTAGGCGAACTCCACTAATGGCAGGTGGTCCTCCCAACTGCCTCCGAAGTCCATGACACAAGACCTCAGCAAGTCCTCCAATGTCTGAATAGTCCGCTCTGACTGCCCATCTGTCTGCGGATGGAATGCCGTACTGAAACGAAGCTGTGTGCCCAAGGCCTGCTGCAGACTCTGCCAGAATCGGGACGTGAACCGTGGGTCTCTATCAGATATAATGCTCAACGGAACTCCATGCAATCTGATAATCTCTCGACAGTATAACTCAGCTAATCGATCCAGAGAATCAGTCTTCCGGATCGCTAAAAAGTGTGCGGATTTGGTTAATCGGTCAACGATTACCCAAATCGCATCATGGCCTCGACGAGTCCTAGGCAAACCAACCACGAAATCCATAGTAATGTGCTCCCACTTCCACTCGGGAATAGGGATCCTCTGAAGTAATCCAGCAGGTCTCTGGTGCTCGGCCTTCACCTGCTGACAGACAAGACATCTAGCTACAAGATCTGCGATGTCTTTCTTCATACTGTTCCACCAATAGGAACGCCTCAAATCACGATACATACGGGTCCCACCTGGGTGGATAGCAAATCTAGAACGATGAGCCTCCTGAAGTAACTCCTCCATGACCGGGTGAGACTGAGGTACACATAATCTGCCTCGGAAATAAACAATACCCCCGACATCTCGTGTAAACTCGGTCTGTTGTCCAGAAGCTATCTGGCTGCTAATGAACTGTAAATGCTGATCTCCGGCCTGGGCCTCTCGAATCCTCATCCTAATCGACGACTGAGCAACCATGGTAACAAGAATACCCTGCTCTGTCCGTCCCTGCTCCTCAAGGCCCAACTCGGAGAATCCCTGAATCAAGTCCGTGACTAAAACTCGGTGACAAGCTAAAGTCCCTATGGACTTCCTGCTAAGTGCATCAGCAACCACATTAGCTTTACCCGGATGGTAGCTAATAGTACAATCATAATCCTTCAGGAACTCCATCCATCTCCTCTGTCGGAGATTGAGTTCCTTCTGGGTGAAAATATATTTGAGACTCTTATGATCAGTGAGAATCTCAAAAGTAATACCATAAAGATGATGTCACCAAATCTTCAAAACAAAGATAATAGCGGCTAGCTCTAAATCATGTACTGGGTAGTTCTTCTCATGCTCCTTCAACTGACGAGAAGCATAGGAGACTACCCTACCGTGCTGCATCAAAACAGCGCCCAAGCCCTGAAGAGCTGCGTCTGTATACAGTATGAATCCGTCATCACCAGAAGGTAAAACCAAAACTAGTGCTGATACTAATCTCCGCTTCAGCTCCTGGAAGCTGGTCTCACAAGCCTCTGACCTCGTGAACTTCACGCCTTTGCTAGTCAGACGTGTTAACGGCATAGCAATGCTGGAGAAACCCTCAACGAATCGTCGGTAATATCCAGCCAAGCCCAAGAAACTACGGATCTCCTGGACTGACTTCGGCTGCTCCCAGCTAGTGATAGCCTCGATCTTCTGAGGTCGGCCAGATGACCTAGAAGTACTCTGACCCATCTGAGGGTGATTTCTCTCCTGCTGCCCAGTAGTCTGTGGCTGCTGGATCCGTCCGGAAGTCCGATCAGTCTACTTTCTTTTCTTATCTGTATTTGCTCTCTACTGAGCTGCCTAAATCATAAGAGCTCTATCCAGAGCCTCTGTATATGATGACTGACCAAAATCGGCAATATATACCTGAAGAGGCTCGTCCAGTCCCTGGACAAACTAAAGCATACGAGATCTGTCATCGCCAACCAACTCAGGACAGAATCCGGCCAACCGGTTAAATTCGGCATTATACTCCATCACTGAGTGGTTATTCTGTCGAAGACTCAGGAAATCCCGCCGACGTGTCATCTGATACGCCTGGGGAAAACACTGACTCTCGAATGCCTCTCTAAATCTCGTATATATAACAGGCTGCTCGCCTATAATCGAGCGCTGTGTGTACCACCAGATCTCTGCCCCGTCTCGTAAGTGGTAAGCAGCCAGCTCAGCCTTCTCCCACTCGGAGCAGGCCATGTAAAAGAATGTCCGCTCCATAGACTCTATCCAAGATTGAGCCACGCTCGGATCAGTCTCCCCGCGAAATAGCGTGAATTGGCTTTTCACCAACTCCGCCAAGGCTGGGATCCACGCTCGTGCCACAACCATATCCGTAGATATCGCTGCGGTACTGGGCAGAATCACTGGAGTTGATCTTATGGGTGGTACTGAGGGATAGGCCGGAAGAGGTACCACTGGTGCTGTCGTATAACCTGGGATGGGTACTGCTGGTGGAACTGCTGAGTAGGCATAAGTAGGGGCGACTGGAGGTACGGTGGGCGGTACCGGATAAGGAGTAACCGGTACTGCTGGTGAGGGTGCCGGGTGTGCAGTAACCGGCGCAGGTATCTGGGGTGCCAAGTACGTAGTAGCAGGCGCGGCTAGAGGGACTGCCGGGTATACTGCGGGTACTACTGCTGGGGGAGGTGCGGAATATGCCGACGGTGGTACCACTGGTGGTACAGTCGAGGTAGGTACCTCGGAAGTCGGAGCTATCGGGGTCTGATAAGCACCCGTACCCACAATGACCTGAGGAGTCTGCCCCTGACGGACAGGCTCAACCCTACCAGACCTCTCTGAAGACTCTGTCTCAGGAGAATCTAACGGCCTCTTACGTGGCCGCCCACGTCTCGGTGCCTGTACACGTGTAGGTGGCATATCTGTAAAGAAAATGTTACCCAGATATCACTACAGGTATAAGAACTGAAAAATTTCCTAATTTACCTATTGCCGTCTGGAGATATCCTGTCGCTGCATAACCCCCAAATAGATCCAATAAAATCTCGTCAAAATGCCTCGAAATTCCGAAACGAGAAAATCGACGGAAATCCGTACAATCCGAAATACCGAAATATCCAGATACGCACGCAGAACTCGTAAGAACCAGTATCAGAACTGCTCTGATACCAAATAAATTGTCACGCCCCAGGTAGTCCCTGTCCGAAGAAATTTCGGCAGCATCTCCCCTGTACGGCGGACAATATGAAACTCAGTATACATATATCTCTATACCTCGGCCACACACGGCCGGAATAATACAATACAAATAAGAAACAAACCACGCAGTTTATATCAACATTCCACACAGATATAATATATGATCAATCCACGCAGTTTAATAAAGAAAGACGATATAGAACCTCGAAGATATATGTAAACAGCCTACTCCACTACAACGAAGAAACAAATCCACGAAGTAATGGAAATACAACCGCAGCGGAAAACAAAAGTAGCAAACCCGAATGTGCAATGTAAAGTCCACAATACAAACCCACAATACAAGTATATAAGATGCAAAAGCAAAATATAATCCGACAAAGAAAATCCTCGCGATAATGGGGCTAGCGACTGGAATCTCTCCTGACGGCCTCAACCTGAAAAATAGTAACAACGGGGTGAGTTCAAAGAACTCAGCAGGTAATCCAATAGATATGTACAGCAACATATAACTACCAGTAATATCCTAAGGTACAGTCTCCTAAACCATAGGACCTACAGTACAGTCTCCTAACAATATAACAGGTATGCATAGCTGAATAAACTGTAATGAGTAACCAGAAGCATGTAATACAGTTTACAGCAAGAATAATAAGAAATGCATAACTGAAATAAACTGTACTCACCTGCGAGGCTTGGGCGAATGACTGTGGACATACATAGATAAAGATAGTTAGACAAATACGAGCTGCATGCATGTCAATCATATCACAGTCACCCAAGTGCATCATCCAATATGCAACAATCACAATAAATGCAATCATGCATATGATGCGATATGACATGGTCACCCCTGACGCCGTCGCACACGCGATGGCGAGACCGAGTAGGTAGGGCTGTGCACTCTGACATCACACCCTCGATGAGTGACCGAGTGGACGGGATGCTTGCCGGAGTACACCTATCCTCCTACCTCAAACATAGTGAGGGAGCGTAACGCTCTCAACTCCCGGTACGCAATGACGGGGAGGGATCCCTGTCTTGCTACCACGCTGCGTCACACTAACCCATGAGCGGACCAGCGGAGCCTTCGACAGAGCAACCTGCCATACACACCCTGAGTGCTGTGCCACTACCCATGCAGTGGTCACGTGTGTAGAGGTCCATGTAGCTCAACAATAATGGAGTCGTCAATCGCCCAGCATGCAATCATGCAGGATGGTGCATGATGCTACAGTATGTCATACCTGAACATAGCCTCCTCCATATATGCGGGTGCCCAAAAGGTAAACGCATATATATAACCATGATATAAACAGCATAAACTCAAAGATATCACATATAACAATGATGTAAGTATCATGAATCCAAGAGCATGTATCCCACATGTAAAGCAACTAATCCGGTAGAGTAGAGCACTATAGACATGCATCTCTATGAACATATATATACATGGCAAGAGGTAAATATCCAATCCTGAAGTAAGGCAACTAACAGATGAAGCATGTGATAGGTATCAACTAGCTAAGACCAGGGAAGAAATAAATCTACCACCTATCACTAGCAACTATATATAAACTATACATATCATAAGACAGTATCAAAAGATAAGTCAAAGGGTACCCGCCTCGAATAGAAGGTACAATCCGGTCCTAATCCAATATCGAGATGCTCGTCTCGAATCAGAGTCCTGTGTAAATACATTTACCTTTTATTTAGCTAGAATACTAACAAATAGCTAAATAAAGCTTAAGTAGAAATTTAGGAACAACCCTAAACCATATCCCACAACCTTTCTAACGGTTGACTAAGGATAGTTTCCTAATCCCTAATCGACCACTAGATTAGCAAATCAAACCTAAATCCATATAACCTAATTAATCTACACAACCTAATGATAATTAATTATCAATAGGTATCAAGATCATACCTAATCATCTAACACATAATCTATAACATGTTCCAACCACAAGTCATTTCAAACCTAACCCTAAATCAACACTACACATGTATCAGAATCCCTACACATACCTCAACTCCCAGCTGAACTAGGTGCTGTATCAAGTACACTGAGGTATGGATGACTGCCGATCCAAACTGAGCTGGCTGGATGAGGTGTCTGCCGAAACCAAAAACACCACAGCAAGAACCAAAACAGATCTTCACCTTGCTGGATCAGAAAACTCACAGCAACCTCTGCTGGAGTTCTTTCCCAGTTCACCCGAGACCTCAATCAGCAGCGACACAGAGGGAATCCAAGATCGCCTTCACAGAATAGGACCTCGCCTCCTGATCGGATCAAGAAGGGTTCAATCAATGGAGATCACGGATCACACAACACCAGAATAGAGCGCTAACCCATGAATCAACAAGAACCCAACCATGAATCAAGAGGAAAGAAGAGTTTCGATGGCTTACCTTTGAAGCCCTAATTGCTCTTCCACGCCGGCGATCGGGCGGCACGACTCAATCCAGTGATGTCGATCAGGGAAGAAAAGGATCGGCAGACTCGGCTAAGAAGAAAGAAATCGGAGATTGAAGGAAACCAGAGGAGGAGAGAATCGGAACCCTTATGCTCCGAGCTCCGATCTGCGCCGACGACGCCGAGAGAAGATCAGCGCTCTCACCTAGGGCTGGAGAAAATCACCCACGTCCGGATCTGCGCTAGCGACTGCTCCCCTGGGTCGAGATCGACGATCGCCGGAGCTGGACCCTTGCTCCCGTCGCCGTCGCTTGTCCGCGAGAGAGAACAGAGAAGGAAGGGAGGTTCGCGTCGGCAGAGAGGGGAAAGGTCGGGTCGGGATCGGCGATTTGGGGGAGGAAATAAAGGGAAAAGGATTTATATAATAAAAACATTTTCTCACTTAAATTGGTATCCCAAACAGGCTTTATCCGAACTTATCGATCTATCCCCTCAAAATCCTCCGTACAAGCTCCGAAAAATTTCCAGAAAATTTCTAAAAATTCCGGAAAAATTCTATAAGGCTATTTCTGAAATAACCCTATTTATTTAAATTTTCCGAGATCTCACATCCTCCCCTACTAATAAAAATTTGGTCCCCAAATTTCGCTATAACCAACAGCAAACACTAGCATATAACCAAACAGTATAAATGCTGAACGAAACTCTAACCCACATACCTCAAGTAAAAAGATGAGGGTATCGAGCTCGGATCGTATCCTCCAGCTCCCAAGTAGCATCCTCGTCAGAATGATGCTGCCATCCGACTTTAACCAGTCGGACAGTCTTGTTCCGCAGCTGACGCTCTATATGGTCCAGAATCCACACCGGAACCTCCTCGTAAGTAACATCAGGCTGAATAGGAACAGATATATCTGACAGAACATGTGCTGGATCGGGTACGTATCTCCTCAGCATAGATACATGGAATACATCGTGAATGCCAGCTAGAGATGGTGGTAGCGCCAGACGGTAAGCTACTGCTCCAATCCTCTCCAAGATCTGGAATGGTCCAATATATCGGGGAGCTAGCTTACCTCGGAGACCAAATCTCTTCACCCCTTTCGTGGGTGAAACTCTAAGAAATACATGATCACCAATGGAGAACTCCAGGGGTCTCCGGCTCTGATCAGCATAACTCTTCTGACGGTCCTGAGCCTCTGACATCCTCCGTCTGATAGTGCGAACTAACTCTGCATCCTGCTGAGCTCTCTGAGGTCCTACCAACTGAGCCTCCCCAACCTCTTCCCAGAGGATGGGTGTCCGACAAGGCCTACCATACAACGCCTCAAATGATGCCATCTGGATAGCCGAATGATAGCTGTTGTTGTAGGCGAACTCCACTAATGGCAGGTGGTCCTCCCAACTGCCTCCAAAGTCCATGACACAAGACCTCAGCAAGTCCTCCAATGTCTGAATAGTCCGCTCTGAATGCCCATCTGTCTGCGGATGGAATGCCGTACTGAAACGAAGTTGTGTGCCCAAGGCCTGCTGCAGACTCTGCCAGAATCGGGACGTGAACCGTGGGTCTCTATCAGATATAATGCTCAACGGAACTCCATGCAATCTGATAATCTCTCGACAGTATAACTCAGCTAATCAATCCAGAGAATCAGTCTTCCGGATCGCTAAAAAGTGTGCGGATTTGGTTAATCGGTCAACGATTACCCAAATCGCATCATGGCCTCGACGAGTCCTAGGCAAACCAACCACGAAATCCATAGTAATGTGCTCCCACTTCCACTCGGGAATAGGGATCCTCTGAAGTAATCCAGCAGGTCTCTGGTGCTCAACCTTCACCTGCTGACAGACAAGACATCTAGCTACAAACTCCACGCTGTCTTTCTTCATACCGTTCCACCAATAGGAACGCCTCAAATCACGATACATACGGGTCCCACCTGGGTGGATAGCAAATCTAGAACGATGAGCCTCCTGAAGTAACTCCTCCATGACCGGGTGAGACTGAGGTACACATAATCTGCCTCGGAAATAAACAATACCCCCGACATCTCGTGTAAACTCGGTCTGCTGTCCGGAAGCTATCTAGCTGCTAATGAACTGTAAATGCTGATCTCCGGCCTGGGCCTCTCGAATCCTCATCCTAATCGACGACTGAGCAACCATGGTAACAAGAATACCCTGCTCTGTCCGTCCCTGCTCCTCAAGGCCCAACTCGGCGAATCCCCGAATCAAGTCCGTGACTGTAACTCGATGACAAGCTAAAGTCCCTCTGGACTTCCTGCTCAGTGCATCAGCAACCACATTAGCTTTACCCGGATGGTAGCTAATAGTACAATCATAATCCTTCAGGAACTCCATCCATCTCCTCTGTCGGAGATTGAGTTCCTTCTGGGTGAAAATATATTTGAGACTCTTATGATCAGTGAGAATCTCAAAAGTAATACCATAAAGATGATGTCACCAAATCTTCAAAACAAAGATAATAGCGGCTAGCTCTAAATCATGTACTGGGTAGTTCTTCTCATGCTCCTTCAACTGACGAGAAGCATAGGAGACTACCCTACCGTGCTGCATCAAAACAGCGCCCAAGCCCTGAAGAGCTGCGTCTGTATACAGTATGAATCCGTCATCACCAGAAGGTAAAACCAAAACTAGTGCTGATACTAATCTCCGCTTCAGCTCCTGGAAGCTGGTCTCACAAGCCTCTGACCTCGTGAACTTCACGCCTTTGCTAGTCAGACGTGTTAACGGCATAGCAATGCTGGAGAAACCCTCAACGAATCGTCGGTAATATCCAGCCAAGCCCAAGAAACTACGGATCTCCTGGACTGACTTCGGCTGCTCCCAGCTAGTGATAGCCTCGATCTTCTGAGGTCGGCCAGATGACCTAGAAGTACTCTGACCCATCTGAGGGTGATTTCTCTCCTGCTGCCCAGTAGTCTGTGGCTGCTGGATCCGTCCGGAAGTCCGATCAGTCTACTTTCTTTTCTTATCTGTATTTGCTCTCTACTGAGCTGCCTAAATCATAAGAGCTCTATCCAGAGCCTCTGTATATGATGACTGACCAAAATCGGCAATATATACCTGAAGAGGCTCGTCCAGTCCCTGGACAAACTAAAGCATACGAGATCTGTCATCGCCAACCAACTCAGGACAGAATCCGGCCAACCGGTTAAATTCGGCATTATACTCCATCACTGAGTGGTTATTCTGTCGAAGACTCAGGAAATCCCGCCGACGTGTCATCTGATACGCCTGGGGAAAACACTGACTCTCGAATGCCTCTCTAAATCTCGTATATATAACAGGCTGCTCGCCTATAATCGAGCGCTGTGTGTACCACCAGATCTCTGCCCCGTCTCGTAAGTGGTAAGCAGCCAGCTCAGCCTTCTCCCACTCGGAGAATGTCCGCTCCATAGACTCTATCCAAGATTGAGCCACGCTCGGATCAGTCTCCCCGCGAAATAGCGTGAATTGGCTTTTCACCAACTCCGCCAAGGCTGGGATCCACGCTCGTGCCACAACCATATCCGTAGATATCGCTGCGGTACTGGGCAGAATCACTGGAGTTGATCTTATGGGTGGTACTGAGGGATAGGCCGGAAGAGGTACCACTGGTGCTGTCGTATAACCTGGGATGGGTACTGCTGGTGGAACTGCTGAGTAGGCATAAGTAGGGGCGACTGGAGGTACGGTGGGCGGTACCGGATAAGGAGTAACCGGTACTGCTGGTGAGGGTGCCGGGTGTGCAGTAACCGGCGCAGGTATCTGGGGTGCCAAGTACGTAGTAGCAGGCGCGGCTAGAGGGACTGCCGGGTATACTGCGGGTACTACTGCTGGGGGAGGTGCGGAATATGCCGACGGTGGTACCACTGGTGGTACAGTCGAGGTAGGTACCTCGGAAGTCGGAGCTATCGGGGTCTGATAAGCACCCGTACCTGATGACACGAGGAGTGCCTTCGACGGACGGGCTCAACCCTACTGCACCTCTCTCAAGACTCGTCTCAGAGAATCTAACGACCTCTTACGTGGCCGCCTGCGTCTCGGTGCTCGTGTAGGTGGCATATCCAGTAAAGAAAATGTTACCGGATATCACTATGTATAAGAACGAAAAATTTCCTAATTTACCTATTGCCGTCTGCTGCATAACCCCAAATAGATCCAATAAAATCTCGTCAAAATGCCTCGAAATTCAAACGAGAAAATCGAAAATCCGTACAATCTGAAATATCCAGATACGCACGCAGAACTCGTAAGAACCAACCCGCTCTGATACAAATAAATTGTCACGCCTGTAGTCCTCGTCCAAGAAATTTCAAGACATCTCCCCGACGGACAATATGAAACTCGATATACATATATCTCTATACCTACCACACAAGAGGAATAATACAATACAAATAAGAAACAAACCACGCAGATTTATATCAACATTCCACACAGATATAATATATGATCAATCCATGGTTTAATAAAGAAAGACGATATAGAACCTCGAAGATATATGTAAACCTACTCCACTACAACGAAGAAACAAATCCACAAGTAATGGAAATACAACCGCAATGGAAAACAAAAGTAGCAAACCCGAATGCAATGTAAAGTCCACAATACAAACCCACAATACAAGTATATAAGATGCAAAAGCAAAATATAATCCGACAAAGAAAATCCTCGCGATAATGGGGCTAGCGATTGGAATCTCCTGGCCTCAACATGAAAAATAGTAACAACGGGTGAGTTCAAAGAACTCAGCGGGTAATCCAATAGATATGTACAACATATAACTACCAGTAATATCCTAAAGTGCAGTCTCCTAAACCATAGGACCTACGATACAGTCTCCTAACAATATAACTGAAATAAACTGTAATGAGTAACAATAGCATGTAATACAGTCTATTACAAGAATAATAAGAAATGCATAATCGAAATAAATCAGTACTCACCGCGAGGCTTGGGCGAATATGATGGACATACAGATAAAGATAGTCGGGACAAATCGCATGTATCCAGTATGCATGTCAATCATATGCGATCACCCAAGTGCATCATCCAATATGCAACAATCACAATAAATGCAATCATGCATATGATGCGATATGACATGCCCCTAGTCTCACACGCGATGGCGAGACCGAGTAGGTAGGGCTGTGACACGTGCACTCTGCCACTCCCGAGTGACCGAGTGGACGGGATGCTGTCGAGTACACCTATCCTCCTACCTCAAACATAGTGAGGGAGCGTAACGCTCTCAACTCCCGATACGCAATGACGGGAGGGATCCCTGTCCGCTACCACGCTGCAGTCACACTACCCATGAGCGGACCAGCGGAGCACACACCACTGGTGCTGTGCCACTACCCATGCAATGGTCACGTTGTGTGCAGGCTGTAGCCGGCCGACGAGCTCAACAATAATGGAGTCGTCAATCGCCCAGCATGCAATCATGCAGGATGGTGCATGATGCTACAGTATGTCATACCTGAACATAGCCTCCTCCATATATGCGGGTGCCCAAAAGGTAAACGCATATATATAACCATGATATAAACAGCATAAACTCAAAGATATCACATATAACAATGATGTAAGTATCATGAATCCAAGAGCATGTATCCCACATGTAAAGCAACTAATCCGGTAGAGTAGAGCACTATAGACATGCATCTCTATGAACATATATATACATGGCAAGAGGTAAATATCCAATCCTGAAGTAAGGCAACTAACAGATGAAGCATGTGATAGGTATCAACTAGCTAAGACCAGGGAAGAAATAAATCTACCACCTATCACTAGCAACTATATATAAACTATACATATCATAAGACAGTATCAAAAGATAAGTCAAAGGGTACCCGCCTCGAATAGAAGGTACAATCCGGTCCTAATCCAATATCGAGATGCTCGTCTCGAATCAGAGTCCTGTGTAAATACATTTACCTTTTATTTAGCTAGAATACTAACAAATAGCTAAATAAAGCTTAAGTAGAAATTTAGGAACAACCCTAAACCATATCCCACAACCTTTCTAACGGTTGACTAAGGATAGTTTCCTAATCCCTAATCGACCACTAGATTAGCAAATCAAACCTAAATCCATATAACCTAATTAATCTACACAACCTAATGATAATTAATTATCAATAGGTATCAAGATCATACCTAATCATCTAACACATAATCTATAACATGTTCCAACCACAAGTCATTTCAAACCTAACCCTAAATCAACACTACACATGTATCAGAATCCCTACACATACCTCAACTCCCAGCTGAACTAGGTGCTGTATCAAGTACACTGAGGTATGGATGACTGCCGATCCAAACTGAGCTGGCTGGATGAGGTGTCTGCCGAAACCAAAAACACCACAGCAAGAACCAAAACAGATCTTCACCTTGCTGGATCAGAAAACTCACAGCAACCTCTGCTGGAGTTCTTTCCCAGTTCACCCGAGACCTCAATCAGCAGCGACACAGAGGGAATCCAAGATCGCCTTCACAGAACAGGACCTCGCCTCCTGATCGGATCAAGAAGGGTTCAATCAATGGAGATCACGGATCACACAACACCAGAATAGAGCGCTAACCCATGAATCAACAAGAACCCAACCATGAATCAAGAGGAAAGAAGAGTTTCGATGGCTTACCTTTGAAGCCCTAATTGCTCTTCCACGCCGGCGATCGGGCGGCACGACTCAATCCAGTGATGTCGATCAGGGAAGAAAAGGATCGGCAGACTCGGCTGAGAAGAAAGAAATCGGAGATTGAAGGAAACCAGAGGAGGAGAGAATCGGAACCCTTATGCTCCGAGCTCCGATCTGCGCCGACGACGCCGAGAGAAGATCAGCGCTCTCACCTAGGGCTGGAGAAAATCACCCACGTCCGGATCTGCGCTAGCGACTGCTCCCCTGGGTCGAGATCGACGATCGCCGGAGCTGGACCCTTGCTCCCGTCGTCGTCGCTTGTCCGCGAGAGAGAACAGAGAAGGAAGGGAGGTTCGCGTCGGCAGAGAGGGGAAAGGTCGGGTCGGGATCGGCGATTTGGGGGAGGAAATAAAGGGAAAAGGATTTATATAATAAAAACATTTTCTCACTTAAATTGGTATCCCAAACAGGCTTTATCCGAACTTATCGATCTATCCCCTCAAAATCCTCCGTACAAGCTCCGAAAAATTTCCAGAAAATTTCTAAAAATTCCGGAAAAATTCTATAAGGCTATTTCTGAAATAACCCTATTTATTTAAATTTTCCGAGATCTCACATCAGTAGTTAAGGTAGCGATCCGGCTCACAGCTTAGTACCCAGGAGTCGGGTCGTTACAAGTTCAGACGATCTCCAGGACCGGTCTGGCAAAAGATAAACTCTCTTGAGAGGAGTAGGTGAGGACATGTTCCCCGAAGAGGGAACAGTAGGTGTTAATCTGACCTAGAGTTTCAGCGAAACTCAAAGTCAGGATCGGACAGTCCGAAGGCTGTCAAAATTTATCTTTACATGTTATTTGTCTTTTATTCTAACTCTGTTTTATAAGAATACAAACACTTTGCAGGTTAAAATTTTAGCTTGTTTGGTCAACCGAACATCCTGATCAGTCAACTGAACCCTCAACAAAAAGATTAGATAAGCAGCTACTTGATCGGGTTCGACCAAGAGATCGGTCAATCAAACCTCAGGTTCAATTGACCAAACAGTCGATAAGCAGCGACTTGATCAGACCAAGTTGATCGGACTAGATAAGCCAGCGAGGGTAGTGCCATGGTCGACCGAATAGCGAAATTGGTTGACCGAACGAAGGCTTTATCTGAAGCGATAACATCTCGACGAGAAGTTGGGTAAATGCAGAAGATTCGATCAATCGATCAGGGAGGATGGTTTGATCGATCACGTCGAGTCAAAGACTAATCTCAAGATCAGTGGATCTAGATCTGGTCTAGCTTGGCTATAAAATGAGATTCGACCACCAGTAGCTTCGAGAACAAAAATTCAAACGTCATTCAGAACTACTTCAGTTCTTGTGTGCTGCTTCGAAACAATTCGACGACGCCCAAACGCTACTCTGACAATTAATGAATGACTGTTCATTCTATTGTTGTCGGTAACTTGATTTTATTACTATTGTACTTTAAGTTTGTAATCATTGTTCAAATTATTAGTGATTACTCAATGAAAATGATCAACGATCGCGGGCATTGGAGTAAGAGTTGTCAAAGGCTTCTAACCAAGTAAAACTCTACCTTGTTAGTGTTGCTTTTGCTTTCTTTTGTTTATTTCCCTACGTTTTACTCCAAAGTTTTAAATGAACGAGAAATAGCCACGAGTGTTATTCACCCCCCCCCCCTTCTAGCACGTCTCGATCCTACACAAACAACCAGAATCATCTCTTGAATCTGATACTTTGTTTTGTCAACTTATTATTTTGTATTTTTTTTACTACTAGTAGTAGTATATCGAGACTACCAGTAAAATCATTACTTAATTGTGTAGATTACTTTGAAAATGTAGTAGATATAATTGGAGTAAGGTTGTATATGACTATATCACCCCACAGATGAAGGGCATTGGTGTGATGTTCTCATGAAGACCTAAGCCATCAAGCCTTGAGGGGACGCTCAAAGGATTTGCACACCTACTTACTGTATATTGTTAAATTGTATAGTAACTTCATTTATTCAAAATTCATAATCATACTTATTGTATTGCAGATTTGGATATGTGAACATGTTAGAATCATACAACCACACAAGAATTTTTTTCCTTCCAAGAATATATCGATGGAACTGGACAATCTCACGTGTATCTACAATAAAGATGATGATTGTCTAGCTACCTTCATCAAAAATAATAGCAACTTTGGTTCCATCAGATTTAGAGAAAATCTGTAATTATTTCCTAGCAGATGTGGAAGAACAAATTGAAGATCCAACTGCACAACACTTTGGTATTATTGAAGTGTTTCCTAAGCAAACAAAGGATGTTCGTGAGCATGTAGTAGAGGATGTTCAAGAGCAAGCTGCAGAGGATGTTCAGGAGCAAGTAATATAATGCTACAAAGTAAAAGATGATCAACTTGCTTATATGCAAACTTTGATTGCTGAGTTGTGCAAGGGTATTGAACATAAAGATACAAAAATGATGGAACTATTTGCACTACTGGATAGGAATGCCAATAATGCTAAAATTAGCATTGGTGAAAAGGACATAATTTTAGCTGTAAAAGATAAAATCATAGCTGAACAAAAAAATAAAATTGTAGAGCTCCAAAGCAAACTATAGAGCAAGGTGTCAAAAGAGGTAGAAGTAGCCCCTACCCCGGACAAAGAGGTCATAGTGCCTAATCCACCAACACATACAAGAAGGAAGAGGTGTACCAGAAAAAGTATTGGGTCACTACTGACTCTTAAATTTCCAATAGAGTTGATTCATAAGATTAAAACTAAAATATTGAAGGTAGAGTTGATTGCAGTTAATTTTTATTGTTGTTAATCATCAATGACATGTTGGTATATGTATTTGTTTAGTAAGTGAAGACATATTTTAAAAAGAATAAAGATGATGTGGTAGTAGATGCATTAAATGCATTATTGAAGCTTAGTCAATTAAAGTGAGTTAGTTAGTAGCGTAGTTACATAAGTATGTAAAACAAATGATGATTAATTTTGTTGAAGTCCCATATAGTGTATAAAATAAGAATAATATTGGTTTTATCTTTTTCATGCTATATTGAAAATTGAATGTTAAATTTTACTATCAACCTAGAAAAATATTTGAATGTAAATTTTCATAGTTGCTACAAATGTAGATGTTGTAAATATTATTCAATAATATTAACAACTTATAAATTATTCTTATGTTTTTGTTGATTTATGTAGGGTTATAGTGCTTCTAGTATAGTCCAACTCTATTTTCTCATTAGATATGAAAGATTTAATGACAGATTTTGATTGGACTTAGTACACCTATGACAATTATATAAATGTATATTTTACAATTATAGCAAATGAAGTCAAAACCTTTGACACACCATACTACCCATCTATATTTTATGGGATTGGATTTGATGTGAGTATTTAACTACTTGAACTAATCTTATTTATTTTTTCTTATATTTAGTCCACTAAAAATGAATCTTGTTTACATAGGCAATGTTTGAAATGATGAATGTCGATGCATTACAACAAACTAATCAAATTGATGAATATAAGGTCATTAGATATATCTTCTGTTCTTTTAATAACAAAGATAATTATTGGCATTTAATAGTCATGAACATGGATGAAGATCAATTTATATATTATAACTCTCTCGGCCATACAAAAAATTACACTTCTAACACTACTATAAATATTAAGTTATGTATTATTTTTAAATTAAACTTTTCATATGTATTGATTATTCTTGATACTGCACAAAGTAAATCATAAATATTTATTTATTTATCATATTTTTTTTATTGTAGTTGATATATATATATATATAGATATTTGAATATAATTATCATCCAAACCATTTTACTTACAAACTAATTTAATTATGTCAACTGAGCACGTCTATTGATGTTTGACTTTCTCAAACAATACGTAATACGGATGCCATGTTGTGGTTCCTCCATCTATCTATCGACCATTTAAATTTATTGACTATAATTCTAGAATCTTCACAATAAGGTATGTTTAACCTTGATCTTATCAAAATATTTATTATTTATATATTATTTTAACGTGTTCAGGAATTAATATTTTTTTTTAAGGGCCATCAAGCACGTTTGCCATCTAAGGGAGCTTTCACATCTTCACTGAAGCATGTGTGAAGATGACGCAAGAGTCATAGGCCCAACGAGCGAAGAGAAGGCCCAACGAGAAGTCAAGATACTAGAAATATTACAATAGCTCCTCAAGCAACACCAATCTATCCAGTGGATTACTTAAAATTTTGTTTAGATATTTTCGTCTAGCACATTTTGATCCGTTATTGACATTACTTTATTTTATCATTTTAAGAGAATTTACTATCATGTGTTATATTCACCTTTTATCCATTATTTAACTAGTTTTTTTTTTAATTTATCGATTATTATTTTGTAGAAATATTTGATAAATCGATAAAAATGATTAAATATATATTTAATCAGTAATTGAATTGAAAATACCTACAAAATATATATTGGCTAGTAAATTTTTTAAAAGAATTACCATCCAAAAATATATTTGGTCGGAAAAAAATACTTGTCATTTGTTTTACAAAACTAACGGCCGAATATATATTTGCCCGTTATTTTTTAAGTAATTACCGATCATTTGTTTGGCTAGAATTTTTTTTTTTAATTTATCGGCCAAAATAATGGTCGCGGAATATATTTGTTGTCATTACAGGTCAAACATTGATGGAAGTTTTTTTAGCCGATCACACATATTATCGACCAAAAAAAAAGGTATTATATCATTTCTATTGGTTGGTAATCCTACGTTTTCCCCCAGTACACTGTTTTTACCTTCATCGAGTGTCACGGGTTCAAAGGAAAACATGTAGGGGATCCAATCCGACATCCACTACTCCTTCGTCCACTTAAAAGGTGCCACCTACTTCTAAGGAGAAGCTTTAAAGTAGTTCAGGTTTTTTATATTTCATTTAATTGTAGTAAAAAAAGATGATTATGATCCCCTCAAATGTACCTCATAATTATATTCGTCCTAAGATTATGTAAAAGAAATAAATCATAGAATTAGTTTATAACTGATTGTAAGTTAACTAGGATCTTAGACTTAGACAAACCTTCACTTATTAATTAAGTGTTTAATTTTATTAGATAAAATTGGAATAGAATATATATATATATTTCAAATTACTGATATTATTGAAACTCTTACGACAAAAGGCATTTATTTCTTCAAACCTAAGGACTTCTCATCAACATTACTTGCAGGATTAGATTGGACTCTTAATTTAGAATTAAACAATAAACCACAAATCTTACAACCAACAGAATCCATTATTTATAAAGATAAACATGGAAGCTCTATAGTAAGATTTCATAATTATAAACCTTCAACATCACAAGAAGAAGATAATGAAGAGAATCAAACTAATATGAATTTAATGAACATTGAATATAGCATACTGGAAACTCCTATAAGCAATAATGCGGAAAATAATTAATTATTTTATGACGATCTAAATGAATATGTTTACATTTCATTTGAAATATCCATCTATTTCACTAAAGAAGATTTAAAAGAATTAGAAACTTTTGACCTTTTACACCATAAATTAGAGCCTGACTAGATGTTATATTTTGACGAAGAACATAACATAATTGCTAAAAAACAAGATTACTTCTCAACAATAAATCTAATGAATCCAGCCAAATCTAGTAGTACTAGTAACTTCAGACCACAACCGCTACAAGTAAGATACCATGAAAGCTCTATGAGAACTATGGATTATGGGGAAGGACATCCCCCAAGAACAAAGATTACCCCATATACTAATAATAATCCTTTATTAAGAACAATAGGAAAAAGAAGACCACCTGAAATTACTTATTTTGGCAAAAATGTTGGAGTGTATACTGAAAGCCTAAGCTTTTGTAAACATTTATGCTAAATAAAGAATCACATTTGGTCAATTTATCTACATTTGTTTGTAGTTGTTCAATTAATTTATATTGTAGATAACATAGTATGTGGTGTCACATATAGAAGATGATGTTATCAGTACCTTATAAATTATAAACAGTAGCTCACGACCAAAATGGAAAGGAACAAACCATTGGGAGGTCGTAGTGTAATTAGGAATTAGTTTATCTTGACTATATAATTACACTAGTACACTTAGAGTGTATTGAGTAGAACCATTTGAGGTCGTTTCTTTTATACTGACTTTATAAAGAAACAAAGACCTCGGTTATTATGGAAGTGTGTGCTCTTAATCCTAATATAATAACAAGCACATATATTTGATATTTATTTCTTTAATTTATCAATGGGTGAGATTTAGTTCGATGAATCAATAAGCCTGATAAGTTGGGAAATTGTATCACTTATAGTGTGTGTTGTTGATTATAGAAGGAAACTGTGTCCTAGAGATACTAGGTTGATAATGTCCTCAAGAGGAGCTCATAAGGATTGTCATGTTAAACCTGCGGTGGACTTAGTCCGACATGACGATAAGGTTGAGTGGTACTACTCTTGGACTAAGATATTAATTAAATGAGTTGTCAGTAACTCACTTAATTAGTGGGCATTCGATATCTTAAACACAGGGAGACTAACACACTCATAATAAGAAGGAGCCCAAAAATGTAATTTGGGATTGGTGTGGTAGTTCAATAATAGTTCTCTAGTGGAATGAATTATTATTGATAAAATTAAGTTGTGTGTTCGGGGCGAACACGGGATGCTTAATTTTATCGGGAGACCAAAACCAATTCCTCCTCTCGGTCCCTATCGTAGCCTCTTATTTATAGAGTACTATACCCACCTATATCCACCTTCTATACCCACCAATAGGGGGCCGGCCAAGCTAGCTTGGGAACCAAGCTAGGGTCGGCCTAGGTATAAGATTGGGTGGACGGCCCTAGCTTGAACTCATGCTAGTGGGGGCCGGCCAAATTAAATTAAAAAAGAAATTTAATTTTAATTTTTATTATGTGGAAGATATAATTTATTAAAGAGAATTAAAATATAAATATCTCTCTTGTAAAAGATCTACAATAGATTAAAGAAAGAGATTAGATCTCTTTCCTTATTTGTAGATTGGTGAGATATTTTATTTTCTCTTTAAAAATTATTCACATGTTGTAAAATTAAAATTATAGAAATTTCCTTTTTATCAACCATGAAGAGATTTTGAAGAGAAATTTTATTTTTTAAAATTTCCAGAAACAAATTAGGAAGTTTTAATTGTTGATTGAAACTTGTCCAATTTGATTTCATTAATGTGGCCGGCCATAAGATTCAATTGGGGAAATTTTATTTTATTTTTCTCAATTAAATCATGTCAAGGAAATTGAGGAAATTTTATTGTAATTAAATTTCCTAATTTGCCTAGGCCAAGGAATATAAAAGAAGGGGTGAGGGTGCCTTCATTGAACAACCTCTATTATTTTCTCTCCCTCTTTTCCTTGGTGTTGTGGCCGGCCATCATCTCTTCTCCTCTTCCTCTTTGTGGTGGCCGAAACTCTCTATTGCTTGGAGCTCTTGTGGAGGTCGGATACTACTTGGAAAAGAAGAAGAAGAAGGAGAGAAAGCTTGCATCTCTTGGAGCTTGGTTGGTGTTTTGTTCTTCATCCTTGGTAAAGCTTTTTTGTGGCCGAACCTAGCTAGGAGGAGAAGAAGGTGGTTGGTGGTTTCTCATCTCGGAAGATCGTTGCCCACACAACGTCCGAGGTTAGAAGAGGAATACGGTAGAAGATCAAGAGGTCTTTCTAAAAGGTATAACTAGTAATTTTTCTTTCCGCATCATACTAGTTATTTTTGAAAAAATACCAAATACAAGAGGCTTATGATTCTAGAATTTCGAATATGTTTTTCGATATTGTGTTCTTTTGTTTTTTATTTTCCTTGTGATTTGATTGTTCTTTTCGGTTAACCTAAAGTTATTTTAGGAAATTAAATATTAGCTTTCTATAAAAGGTTTTGT
Organism: Zingiber officinale; assembly: GCF_018446385.1. Classification (NCBI taxonomy): domain Eukaryota; kingdom Viridiplantae; phylum Streptophyta; class Magnoliopsida; order Zingiberales; family Zingiberaceae; genus Zingiber; species Zingiber officinale. Next base: position 129,639,803 of record NC_055992.1, read on the forward strand.
CTAGTCGGTGGTGGTTGCTCCCATATCCAAGAAGGTCATGTGCCTCGCCACGTCAGTACTGGGAACCGATTATGGAAATTAATATTTAATGGAATTAATAACTTAAGGTGATTTGGGTCGAACGTGTTAAGTTCCGCAGGAGACCCAAGTCAAAACCTAAAAAAACGAATAGATTAAGTTTTGGATCAAACGTGTTAAGTTCCGCAGGCGATCCAAAATTTAATTTAAAAGAACACATGGTAGCTAGGAAAAAGGTTCAGACCTTTGTACAAAATTTTTGTACAGTGGAACCTCTAGGTTTTCCGAGTAGCAACCAATAAAAAATTCGGTCTTGTTAAATATTGGAGAATGCGTTGATCCTGAACTTTATGATACTTATCTAGAACAGTTGATAGTCTCTGTTAAAAGAGATTATCAAGCTAGACATGAACTAGACATAGAAACAGGAGAAGCCATGATAAGAGTAGGAAAAAATTACCTAGGTGATGTTGTCAGAGCAGCATGAGAAGCCTATAAACTACATATCCTAAGGAAGTAGCCAGGATGGCATCACAAGGAAATAACATACTCAATTTTTGCTATACAATTCATAAGTTGTTTACCGCCAGAGATTCTAATACTAGATTAGATATAAGACAAAGAGAAGCTATAAGGGACTTAGAATAATTACAACTCTTTAGTTGGAACTGGATTAAACCTTTTTGTAATGACTTTCTAGCATTAACAGCAGCCTCGGGAAACTATTGTAACCCGGAACTAGGGGAAAGACTTTTTAGCAAACTTCCAGGAGACTTAGGAAAGGAAATACATAAAGCCTGGACAGACATGAATGTAGCACCACAATACGATAACATTGGAGTAAGAATTCAACACATTATTTCCATACTTAAAGAAAAATGTACCTATATTCACATACAAAAGCAATTAAAAAATCAACAATATGGATTTTGTAGCCAGATATATACCCCTCAACAATATGGCCTCACCCAACCTAGACCAAGACTAAATCATTCATCAAGAACACCCAGAAAATTGGTAACAAGGCCAAAGGCAATAAAACCTAAAAAGACTTATTATCTTAGAAAAAGTAGAGAAAAGAAACCTTACTTAAATAAAGAAAAACATGTACGAAAGTTCAAACCAAAGAAGACATATGTCAATACTATCACATGTTTTGCCTGTAATGAACCATGTCATTTATCCTCTGCCTGCCCAAATAAAAATAATTTATATACCCGAGAAGCAAAACTAGTTACCTGTACAAATCTAGATTTAATAGAAGTACAATCAAACGTTTCTGATACATCATTCATTTACTCTATTGTTTCTATAGATGACATAGAAGAAGTTGTTCCTTCTTCTGATTACAGTCTTGTAAACTCGTTCTTGCAACCCTTGCATCAGCAATATAACCTATATCCTGAAAATTACATACCCTATGATACACTAGACAATCTAGATGAATTATGGGATGACCCTCCATTTACAGATACAAATCTAATATTTAAACAACTCAACAATAAGACTACAGAAGAACTTAACTGCCTACATGAGTGGATACTCAAAACAAGAACTGATAACATTCCTTATTTCTTTTGTAGTTATTATCCATCTTTAGATAAAAGAGGAACCTACAAAATATGTAAAAAACAAGCTTGTAATCTTTGCCTTCAACAACTGTTCTCTATTACGATACTCATAAGCCAGCTCTCTAAAGGAGACACTCAAAATTTTTTATTAGAAACAAGAGTTTCTGTATTAGAAACACGTATTAATAAATTAGAAACAGAAATTGAGACCCTAGATAAACAAATAAAAGAAAACTTTCCCCCACATTCTTCTTCTCAGGCTACCCTTGATAAAGGTAAAGGTTTACAATTTACACCAACTGATATAATAGATCGAGATCTAGTCTTTATAAAAGCCTCTAGTATATGTAATACAGGAAAAACTCTAGACATTAGAGTCAAATGTCTGGTAAATATCCATGGCCATGAATTCACACTACATGTCTTTTTAGAAAGTGGAGCTACCAACTCCACCATAGATGAAAATACACTTCTTTCTGTCTTACCAAAAACTTTTATAAAAACAGCATCACAACCATTACTAAGTACACAATTTGATGGCCAACAGTTAGCTTGCACGCAATTTGTTACTAACACCCATCTAAGGTTTTATGACAAATGTGGTAAATACGGCACACCACTCTCACTTCCTAAGCTATGGATTAAACCACTATTACATCCTAATATTCACTTAATCCTAGGTTTAAATTTTCTGGTAGCATCAGATAGAGCTTGTCTTCTAACTAAGGATTATGCTCTTTTCTTTTCCTCACCCATAATATCCCCAATAGTATCAGACTATCCCTCTATTGTCCATCCCTTAACTACAAAATCCCACATAGAACTCCTATCTCCAGACAACACATCTTATCAATGTTCTCCTAAAAATGCCTGTAAACAACCCAGTAAGAAGACACAATCGGATAACCAGACCTATGCCCTAGCCTTTTCTGACTACCAAGACTCAGAAAACTAGCCTCACTTGGCTGGTCAAGCCCTATAACTGATGACACTTGGATCCCACATAATCTCATACTCCCACAACAGTTACTTCAATTAATAAACACACATAAACCTGATTTAGACTCTCTCATTTCTAGATTAGAAAAACTAGAAATAATTGGAGAAAATCCTACTAAATATTAGGACAGAGACAAAGTATACTGCAAACTATCAATCATTAATCCAGACCTTACAATTAAGGCCCAAGACTTAAAATATACAAATTGGGAAACTGAAGAATGCAAAATGCATATTAGCCAACTCTTAACTTTATGAGCCATTCAAAGGTCTACATCCAGGCACCGAAGTCCAGCTTTTATAGTTAATAAAGGATCAGAACAAAAACGTGGTCAATCTAGAATGGTATTTAATTACAAGAGACTAAATGATAATTGTCAAGAAGACAACTATAAAATCCCCGACAAAGACCAACTCTTAAATAAAATCCAAAACTCAAAATGGTACTCAAAATTTGACATGAAATCAGGATTTTGGCAAGTCAAAATGTATCTTGAGTCCATTGAATGGACAGCCTTTTCTTGTCCCTAGGGACATTTTGAGTGGCTTGTTATGCCTTTCGGCCTCAAGGTCGCTCCTCAAATATTCCAAAGGAAAATGGATGACATTTTTTGAGATTTTTCTCTTCACTTGTGTATATATAGATGATATTTGAGTCTTCTCTAAGACTAAACAAGAACATTATGCTCATCTTCATATTATATTTAACTTATTTGAGAAACATGGTCTGATTATTTCTCAAAAGAAAATGACAATAGCTACTACTCATATTAATTTCTTAGGAGCAGAGATAGGACAGGGACAAATAGCCCTTCAACCTCATATCTCTGCTAAAATCCTTGCTTTTCCAGATAAAATGGAAGACACTAAAACTCTAAGAGCCTTTTTAGGACTCCTAAATTATGCTAGACCTTATTTAAAAAATATAGGAAAAATTAGCGGCCCCTTATACAACAAAACCTCCTTAACATGACAAAAACACTTTAATCAACAAGATGTAGCACTTGTAAAATATATTAAAGAGTTAGTAAAAACAATTCCCATGTTAACACTCCCACTTGATGCTGACTACTTAGTCATCGAAACTGATGGATGTGAAACAGGATGGGGAGGAATTTTATTTAGAAAAACATCCAAGTATGACCCTAAAACTACAGAAATCTTATGCAGATATGTCTCTGGAAAATTTCAAGAAAAAGGACATCTTACCTCGTTAGATTTTGAAATATTAGCAATTATTTATTGTCTAGAAGCTTCCCGATTATTCATTTGTAATAAGCAAGAAATCACCATTCGAACCGACTGCGAAGCTATAGTTAAGTATAGTCAACAAACTAAAGGATTAAGAAAAGGATTAAGTACTAAGAGATGGCTAAAATTCACAAATACTATTATTAATAAAGGTTTACGCATTCACTGGGAACATATAAAAGGAATTAACAATTCTTTAGCTGATACTTTATCTCGTTTACTCCTGATACCAAATTTTTAACGAGAGTAGATTAATAAACAGTAATAGTAAACAGAAGTAGATTAACAGTAAACAAAAGTAAACATTACTAATTAATAGTAAACAGTAAACCGTAATAGTAAAACAGTAATAGTTCTTGGTAAAACAGTAAATAGTAAAAGAAAAATATAGTAATAGTGAAGTGCAGAAATAAAGTAGATAGTCACAATACCGTGATGATACGGTTAAATATTATTCTATTTTCAACATCCAATATTTTATCCTGAGTTATTGCATTAAAATTTTAGAAAAGATTACATTTATGAAAAAAATTTAAGTCGGAATGTATAGTTGCCTAAATTTCTAAAAGTGTAAATTATTTACACATATATGGTGGAATTAAACGAGTTTTTGTTAATTTCATGTCAATTATAGGAAAACTAAAATAATCACCTTCTATTTGTAGCCAATTTTCATCCTTAAAAGTGTTACGATTCGCATTAATTTCTTCACCCTCTCCCTCTCTATCTCTATCTCTTCTCTCTCTGTCTTTTTTTCGCCATGGAGTTGAAAAGAGTTCATGTAATTATATTATTTAATTAATTTCACCTCTTTTTCTATTATTTATTCTGATCGACTCGCTCCTATCATGGCGCAGGCGCAAGGGAAGTTGTTCTTGTGGGTGGCGGCGCTTACGCTGTCGATCGCAGCGTCTACGGCGGCAGGCGACGAAGCATGGTGGCACCCCAACCGCAAGCACGTGGCGAAGTTGACGGACTTCGGCGGCGTCGGCGACGGCGTGACGTCGAACACCGCGGCCTTCGCGGCGGCAGTGGCCAACCTCAGCCAGGTGGCGGGCGACGGCGGAGCGATGCTGGTTGTCCCGGCGGGGAGGTGGCTCACCGGACCCTTCAACCTCACCAGCACCTTCACTCTCTTCCTCGAGCGCGACGCCGTCATCCTCGCCACTCAGGTAACTAATCCAACATCGATACATATATATACATCAGTACTTTACTATTTATCTCAGAAACTTTAATTTCTAATAAATAAAATTACTGCAGAATTTGGACGAGTGGACTACCATTGCACCACTGCCTTCTTATGGCAGAGGAAGAGATTTACCAGGACCAAGATATACCAACTTCATCATGGGATATAATCTCACTGATGTCGTCATTACAGGTATATATATTAATCTAATCTCATCAAAATAGTACTCTGCAGTCGAGATTTAATTAAAAACTTCGCCTGTTTTAATTTGAGTTTAGGGAACAATGGAAGCATCAACGGACAAGGCCAAGTATGGTGGGATAAGTTCCGCGGGGAAGAGCTCAAATACACGAGAGGTTACCTGGTCGAGTTCATGTTCTGCAGCTACGTCGTCGTCTCCAATGTCGTTTTGATCGACTCTCCCTCGTGGAATCTTCATCCTGTTTATTGCGAGTAAGTAATTGATTTTGATCTGTCTGTTAGAATTCGTCTCTGCTCTCGTTGTTGATTCTGCGAGCTTTGATTCTCCGCAGCCATGTCGCCGTTGCAGGCATCACAATTCTTGCACCAATCAGATCTCCCAACACCGATGGAATCGATCCAGGTATATAATTAAATTAGTTGTTTATTTATTTATTGAATCGATCAATTGATTGATTGATTGATAAAGAAATTAATTAGTTGTTATTGCGCAGATTCCAGCGAATACGTTTGGATCGTGAACTCGAACGTCGTCTCCGGCGACGACTGCATCGCCATCAAGAGCGGGTGGGACCAGTACGGCATCGCATTCAACAAGCCGAGCCAGCATATCTACATTTCCAACTTCTCCTGCGTCTCCCCTACCAGCGCCACCATCGCGCTCGGCAGCGAGATGTCCGGCGGGATCTCCGACGTCCACGCGACCAACATCGTCGCCGTCGACACCGAGTCGGCCTTGCGGCTCAAGACGGGGATCGGGAGGGGCGGCTTCATGAGGGACGTGATTGTGGAGGGGATGAGGCTGACCAACATGAAGTACTTGCTGTGGATGACGGCCAACTACGGGCAGCACCCCGACGATAAGTTCGACCCGAACGCCATTCCGGTGGTGAAAACGATCAGCTTCAGTAATGTCGTGGCGACGAACGTGTCGATCGCCGGAAAGCTGGAGGGGCTGCCGCAGTCGCCGTTCACGAACCTCTTGGTGTCCGACGTGACGGCGGAGATATTCGTGAATAAGAAGCCGGTTTGGAATTGCACGTTCGTGGAGGGGAGATCGTACAATGTGACGCCCACGCCATGCGCCGAGTTGCAACATTAGTCAGAAATGCTTGGGTCTTAATTAATCAAAATAAGGCTGTCAAAGAGATGAGCATGATTGTTCAAATTCACAATTGTCTCTGACCCACTTATTTAAGAAATATAAAAATTTGAGATTTAATCTGAATAAATTGAGCAACTTTAAAGTTACGAAATTCTCAAGTACCTAATTTTTAAATCTCTGACCCACTTATTTTTCATTTTATCCTCTCCCGCCAATCATGTTATATTTCAAAAATTAAAAACTATAATGTTGATTTTTAAAAATCCACATTATTTGTAAAATACGAAACAGATGCAGAAATCTGAAAATTAGATCTGTCTTTTAAGAATTTCACAATTTTAAACGCCCTCTGGACAATTGCCGCTAAAACTTTTACGCAATCAGACACATTAACAATTGATAGAAATGGTGTCCAGCATTCAAAGAGTTTTTTTGTTTGTTAGTTAATTAGTTTAGATGTACAAGAATAATCACAGTGAAGGAAACATGCATTGATACGGTGATAAAAATGACTCAAAAATAGTCAAAGTAGGAGGACCAATTAACACAGAGATTAAAGTCAAGTGGTAAAAGTTATATAACCGGACAAACATGGAACTGTCGACCAAGTTATATTAGTCGAGCACGCCTCGCACCGCCGGTCAAACGGGAAGGGCCGATCAGACATCCTGATCGGCCGCCCTTCCCAATTTGCAGGTGAGAATTGAAGATAAATACTAATCTATCCAGCCCATCGTCCTATCCGATCAAACCTAAGGATCGATTGGATATATTATGTCTCCTTGACAAAATGAAGGGTCGATTGGGAGAGTCACGCCGTTGCACAGAAGCCCTCCCAATCGATCACTCGATCGATCGGGAGCCTCCAATCGATTAGGTGATGGTTTGGGAGGCTGGAAAATCGCGAGAAGCTTTGAATCGATCAGGTAATTGATTCAGGCGATTTCCAGAGAGCACAGAAGCGCTCTGGATCGATCAACCGATCGATCCAAAGCCTCCCTAATCGATTGAGAGTCATTCAATCGATTGGGATCCGACCGTTGGAGCTGGATAAAGCCGTTGCGAGCGTCTTCTTCAGCACTTATTCGCCCGATTCTTCTCCGATCTACACAGTGATTTCTCCGAGCTCTCACAGCCAGTTCTTGAAGGTTCTTGGTGGCAAATGCTGGTGCACGTCCAAGTCAAGAGGCGATCTACAATAAGAAGAAGAAGCTAGGGTTAGGGTTTCCGGTGTAAATCTTATAAGATTTCAATTGTATTTGCTTCCCTTTCTTTCTTCTTGTACTAAGAGTGTTGTAAGGCTTTTCCGCCTTCGGTAGTTACCATAAAGGAGAGAGTGTATCGCATGTGGATCCTTGGATTAGTCACGTCTTCTTGAGATGGATACCAAGTAAATTCTTGTGTTAGCGTTGTATTTTTGTTTCTTATACATTCCGCTGCATATCATCATCAAGAAACAAGCTACGACGAGTGCAACGAGCTATTCCCCCCCCCCCCCCCCCCCCCCTCTAGCTACAAATCGTCCCTAACAATTTGGAGGGAGTTGAAATCCCTCATGACGATTCTTAATTATTAAGGCAGTAATTGCTAACTACAATATTCATTGGACTTTTGTTGACACAGGAAGCTCGGTCAACATAATATTCAAGAAGGCATTCGATCAGCTTCAAATAGAAAAAAGTGAGCTCCAACCCATGATGACTCTATTATATGGTTTCACTGGCAACGAGGTGCTGCCGATCAACCATATTTGGTTGGCCATATCTCTTGGAGAGGAGTTGCTCATAAGGACTCACAATACCAATTTCATTATGGTGGACGCACCTTTTACCTACAACATGATACTCGTCCAGCCGACGCTGAATGAATTCTGAGTCGTCATCTCTATGTTCTACCAGAAGATCAAATTTCTTGTGGATGACTCAGTCATCGAGGTTAAGGGTGATCTATTGGTGTAATTTGCATTAACAATCTAACTTAGGTTTTGATAAATGATAAGTGAGTTAAGATAGGTGTTGTCGTAGTCTAACCTTGTTATCAAGTGTGCAAGGTTAACTAACCTCAGTCAGGATTTTCGATTCCTGATTGGTTGAAGACTGAATGTGTGATTCTAGCAAGTCGGGATGTTCGATTCCGGACAGGTTGAAGTCCAAATGTGGGATTCTGGCAAGGGTCGGGATGTATGATTCCCGATTGGAGAAGACCGGATGTATTATTCCCATAGGTCGGGATGTGCAATTCTCGATTGGAGAAGATCGGATGTACGATTCCGGTAAGTTGAGATATTTGATTCCCGAATTCTAGATATGTGATTTTGGAGGTAACTCTAAGTAGAGGTAAGTCATTAGAGGAGAATGACTAAGTGAAGATGCATCCCCGTTCGAAAGGACAGTAGGCGTCGGTCCAATTTACGTCCATTTTAAAAATCTAAATTGAGACCCTAATTAGATCCTAATCTCGAAGAGACAGGATCCAATTATTATTTCTTATTATTATTGTGCTAACATTGTCTTGTAGGTTATTAGACTAACACTTTTTGTAGGGTAAAAGAATCACAAAAGGCCTCGAGTTAACAGTACTCGAGGTGTCTTCCATGGTATGGAAGGTGCCTTCGCATTATTCATGGAAGGCGCCTTCGCATTATTCATGGAAGGCGCCTTTAGTGTCATGGAAAGCGTCTTCCGCAGGATAAAATTCAGATTTCATCACAGATAATAAGCGGGTGGTTCAAGATCATATTCCTCACATTGGAGGCACATTCAAGACTATGGAAGGTGCCTTCCAGACTCAATAAAAGAATGTTCGCCCAAGGCTTCTTCAATAACTTCCATACAAGTTTCTACGCGTCCAATCGAGTTTTTGACTACTCAGGCTTGCTGCTGCTGTCCTGCTATGACTCTACTATGCCCGACTACCATCGAGAAACTGTCCAAACGCCGAGCTCAAAGCAGACCGCCTATGAAAGTGTTTGGTAACCTAATTTAATTTATTGTGTTTACATTCAACAAATGAGAAGTGTAGCTTGTTACACTTCTTCGACTCTCTTTCTATTCGATTACTCTTCTGGTAGTTCCAGAAGTAGTTTTAGTGAATTATCCATTGATAAGTCAGCGGGACTTGGGTCTTGGAGTAGGACTCGTCGAAGGTTCCGAACCAAGTAAATCCTTGTGTTTGTGTCTTTTCTCATTTCTGTCTATTTCCTTTTCCACTGCGTACTCTTGTTTTTAAAACGAAAAAGACAAACTTTTAAAAACCACATGATTCAACCTCCTTCTCATGTGCATCTCGATCCCACATGATCAACTTGTGGCATGTAGATGCTACGTGGAGGTTATAAGAGTCGAGTCTCAAGACACTCGGAAGGATCAATGACTGGATGTCAATACAATTCAGGAGGCACCTCCCACTTTAGTTTATGAAGAAAAAGAGGAGGTACAAGTTCACCCAAATCGATTAGAGGCCACCACATTCATTGCAGCCGATCTGAGCCTTAAGAAGAAAGCAGAGCTGGTTGCCTATTTAAAGTAAAATCATGATGTGTTTGCATGAGCAACCCATAAGCTCCCGGGTATCTCCCCCACAATAATGCAACATGAGCTACGCGTCCAACCGAACGCTCGACCGGTGAAACAAAAGAAAAGGGATTTCATCTCGGAGCAAAAGCAAATTATCTAAGCAGAGGTTGAGAAGCTGCTCGAGGTAGGACACATCTGAGAAGTGTCAGTTCTCGAGTTGGCTTGTCAATGTAGTCTTAGTATCCAAACTGGAAAATAAGTGGTAGATCTGCATTGATTTCAGAGATCTAAACAAGACGTACCCAAAAGATTATTATCATTTGTCATGCATCGACCAAGTGGTGGATTCTACGGCTAGATGTGAGTTGATATGTATGTTGGACATATATCAAGAATACCATCAAGTCCCAGTCACTAAAGAGGACTAAGAAAAAGTCAGCTTCATCACGGCAAATGGAACCTACTGTTACATTGTCATGTCGTTTGGCTTAAAGAATGGTGGGGCAGCATATCAAAGACTTATGAACATGGTATTCCGGTGGCAGATCAACAGAAATATAGAGATATATATTAATGATATATTAATAAAATCCCTTTGAGTTGTCGAGTTGTGTGTAAATATCAAGGAAATGTGCCAGACCAAAAAAATGGAGTTAAGCTTAACCCCAACATGCTTGTTTGGGGCTAAGAGTGGATGCTTCCTCTGTTGGTTGCTACTCGGAAAACCTAGAGGTTCCACTGTACAAAAATTTTGTACAAAGGTCTGAACCTTTTCCTAGCTACCATGTGTTCTTTTAAATTAAATTTTGGATCGTCTGCGGAACTTAACACGTTTGATCCAAAACTTAATCTATTTGTTCTTTTAGGTTTAGACTTGGATCTCCTGCGGAACTTAACACGTTCGATCCAAATCACCTAAGTTATTAATTCCATTAAATATTAATTTCCATAATTGGTTCCCAGTACTGACGTGGCGAGGCACATGACCTTCTTGGATATGGGAGCAACCACCACCGACTAGACAAAACCTTTTAAGAAAAGCTAATATTTAATTTCCTAAAATAACTTTAGGTTAACCAAAAGGAACAATCAAATCACAAGGAAAAGAAAAATAACAAAGAACACAACATCGAAAATAAATTCGAAATACTAGAATCGTAAGCCTCTTGTATTTGGTATTATTTCCAAAAAAAACTAGTATGATGCGGAAAGGAAAAATTACTAGTTATACCTTTTAGAAAAACCTCTTGATTTTCTACTGTATTCCTCTTCTAACCTCGGACGTTGTGTGGGCAACGATCTTCCAAGATGAGAAACCACCTAAGCACCTTCTTCTCCTCCTAGCTAGGTTCGGCCAAAACAAAAGCTTCACCAAGGATGAAGAAAAAACACCAACCAAGCTCCAAGGGATGCAAGCTTTCTCTCCTTCTTCTTCTTCTTCTCCAAGTAGTATCCGGCCATCACAAGAGCTCCAAACAAAGAAGAGTTTCGGCCACCACAAAGAGGAAGAGAGGGAGAGAAGATGGTCGGCCACAACACTAAGGAAAAGAGTGAGAGAATAATAGAAATTGTAACCCATGAAGGCACCCCAACCCCTTCTTTTATATTCCTTGGCTTTGGCAAATAAGGAAATTTATTTATAATAAAATTTCCTTAACTTTCCTTGACAACAATTAATTAAGAAAAATTAAATAAAATTTCCTAATTAATTGTATGTGGCCGGCCAGCTCATATAGAGCAAATAAGATAATTTTAAATCAACAATTAAAACTTCCTTATTTATCTTTGAAAATTTTAAAAAATAAAATTTCCCTTTAAAATCCCTTCATAGTTGATAAAAGAAATTTCTATAATTTTAATTTTTCAACATGTGAATAATTTTCAAAGAGAAAAAATAAAATATCTTTCCAATCTACAAATAAGGAAAGAGATCTAATCTCTTTCTTTAATCTTTTGTAGATCTTTTTTAAGAGAGATATTTTAATTTTAATTCTCTTTAGTAAATTATATCTTCCACATAATAAAAATTAAAAATTAAAATTCTTTTTAATTTAATGGGGGCCGGCCACCTAAGCTTGGGTTCAAGCTAGGGCCGGCCACCCATGAACCAAGGCTTGGCCGGTCCTAGCTTGAACCACAAGTTAGCTTGGTCGGCCCCCTTCTCATGGGTATGAAGGTGGGTATAGGTGGGTATAGTACTCTATAAATAAGAGACTACGATAGGAACCGAGAGGAGGAATTGGTTTTGGTCTCCCGATAAAATTAAGCATCCCGTGTTCGCCCCGAACACACAACTTAATTTTATCAATAATAATTCATTCCACTAGAGAACTATTATTGAACTACCGCACCAATCCCAAATTATATTTTTGGGCTCCTTCTTATTATGAGTGTGTTAGTCTCCCTGTGTTGAAGATGTCGAATGTCCACTAATTAAGTGAGTTACTGACAACTCTTTTAATTAATATCTTAATCCAAGAATAGTACCACTCAACCTTATCATCATGTCGGACTAAGTTCACCTGCAGGGTTTAACATGACAATCTTTATGAGCTCATCTTGGGGACATTATCAACCTAGATTATTAGGACACAGTTTCTTTCTATAATCAACAATACACACTATAAGTGATATCATTTCCCAACTTATCAGGCTTATTGATTCATCGAACTAAATCTCACCCATTGATAAATTAAAGAAATAAATATCAAATATATGTGCTTGTTATTATATTAGGATTAAGAGCACACACTTCCATAATAACTGAGGTATTTGTTCCTTTATAAAGTCAGTATAAAAGAAACAACCTCAAATGGTCATACTCAATACACTCTAAGTGTACTAGTGTAATTATATAGTTAAGATAAACTAATTCCTAATTACACTACTACCTTCCAATGGTTTGTTCCTTTTCATTTTAGTCGTGAGCAACTGTTTATAATTTATAAGGTACTGATAACATCCTCTTCTGTATGTGGCACCACATTCTATGTTATCTACAATATAAATTAATTGAACAACTACAACTAAATGTAGACAATTTGACCAAATGTGATTCTTTATTCAAAATAAATGTTTACAAAAGCTTAGGCTTTCAGTATACATTCCAACATCCTCAGCTACATCATGACCGAGTAGGGAATAGAGGTCAATCCCAGTAAGGTGAAAGCGCTCCAAGACATGTCCCCTCCACACAATTTGAAAGAGGCTCAATGTCTGACTGGGTGAATTACAGCTTTGTTGAGGTTCATCTCAAAGTCATCCTATCGAAGCTTGCCGTTCTTCAAGATCCTACATCGAGCCACCAAGTTCTAGTGAGATATCAAATGCGACAAGACACTGGAGGAACTCAAAATCTATTTATCTTCTTTACCTGTACTTGCAAAGCCCATCGCCGGCAAGCCACTCTAGATCTACTTGTCTTCTATTGAGTGGGTTGTTGGATCGGCGTTGGTGCGACAGGACGACAATCAATAGCAGCTGATATACTTTTTAAGTCATTTATTAAAAGATGTTAAATGTCGCTACACTAGTCTTAAGAAGCTGGTGTATGGGTTGATTTTAGTCGTTCGAAGGTTATGCTCTTATTTCCTCTCACATCCCATAATTGTGTTGACTAACAGCACACTAGTTCAGGTCCTCCTCAATCCTGAGGCATCCGGACGACTAATTAAGTGGACTATAGAATTAAGTGAATTTGATATACAATACCAACCTAGAGTAGTCATCAAAGCACAAGCCTTAACCAATTTTGAGATAGAAATACAAAATCCTAAGCTAGAGGAAAATTGGAAAGTCTACATGGATGGATTGACGAATCAGCAAGGCAGCAGAGTGGGGATACTCTTGATATCACCATACAAAGATAGGATGCAACTATCTATCCAGTTGAACTATTGTGTCACTAACAATGAGGCAGAATATAAAGCTCTGATCATCGATCTGCAGGTAGCTAAGCATATGGGAGCTACTCAGGTTTTTATCTATTCTGATTCATGATTGGCAGTCCAACAACTCAAATGCAACATTGAAATAAATAATATAAGGTTGAAATTATATGTCGAGGCATACAATAAATTAAAGTCACAGTTTCAAGAAGTAACAGTGAGGAAGATCCCCCGAGCAGATAATCAATATGTGGACGAGCTGCCCAAGCTAGCTAGTTCTTTGAGTCCATTGGCGTTAGACAAGCCGGTCGAGTAGGTATTGTTGGTAGCCCATATTGAAAGAACGATTGAAGTAGAAATGCAGAGTAATTGGGGGACACCCTTGATAGAATTCCTCCTTTTGGGAAATAGACCAGCAGACTGAGAACAATCTCGGTTGATAAAAAAGAGAGTCGGTCAGTTCACACTGATAGGGGATCATTTATACAAGAGAGCATTTTCCAGGTCATTGCTTAAATGCGTTGGAACGGAGGGCGTATAATACTTCTTGTAGGAAGTACATCAAGGTTCTTGTTGCAATCACTTGGGCGGCAGTTCGCTTGCCCAAAAAATATTATTGGCTGGTTATTTTTAGCTCACCCTGCAAGCAGAGGCAGCTCAAATGGTGGCCACTTGTCTATAGGAGCACACGGATGCCATGGATGAAGCTGACATATGGTACCACAATCTGAGTGTGAGATGAGGAGAGCAGTGAGGTGACACCACAGCGGATGGAGTCATGCAGTAGAGCGTGAGGACTACATGTGGCTTACTTTATGGGATGACAGTGATGTAAGTGAGGAGAGACCACAACGGGTGGAGTCATCTAGTAGAGCATGAAGACTGTGTTGGTCCCTTGCGAGCGACAAAAGAGGATGAATTGCCTTGCACAAAAAAAAATAAGTACCTTTCTGAATCTTATAGCTTGATTAAAATACTTGTACAAAAGAATTAAGAAACTAATTAAAAATAAAATAGAGGCAGATCTTTTACTTGGTTTGTAATCAAAGGATTGATAATCCAAAGTAATTAAAGTTTACTAAAAATCTCTTTTAGGAAGAGTAGTCTCTTACAACGTTAACAGCTCATAAAAAAAGTAGTAGAATAAAAAAAATAATTGTTTACTTGTGTCATTCTAAACTACTAAGATCAGAGCTGTATTTATAACCCTAATATAGGCGCCTGGAAAGGTTTTGGGCGTCTGAGTGTAGATAAAATTTTATCCATGGTGCAACAGATCGCAACAGCGTGGCAAACAATAAGTTTTGTCGTCCATGCGTCTGGACCAGGTCCGGGCGCCCAGATCGGGCTGAACCAGCCCTCGACCAAGGCTCACACCTGGGGTGCCCTGGCTGTCCTGGGTGATCCGGGCACCCAGCCCAGAATAGCTCTAGGCACCCAGACTAGAGTCAACTCCTAGTTGATTTTTTGTCCAGGTTTTCTACTCTGGTTCTGCTCGCTTAAGTGACTATCTAGAATAGGACTCACCCGAACTCATTTTTCATCCTTCTTAAGCAACCTTCCGCTCCGGTTTCTTGTCCCTCCGAACCACCGCACGCTTTCTTCTCGTCCGCCAGCATACTCTTCCATAGTGCCTCGTCCCTGGCCGCACCGAGCCCATCGATCTCTCCCATGCCATCCTTCTTGCTAGCTACATCTTTTGCTCAACTTCCTATGCTCCTAAGTTCCTACTCACTTAGACACAAAAATATCAAAATACAACAGGACCTAACTTAACTTGGTTGATCATATCAAAACTACCATGGGGTACTTACAATAAGTGAGCATGCTCTCACGCCTAAGTGTCTCAAATTCTCGCATCATTTGACCGAGTTAGAAGCAAGTTTGGTCTCGCGCTAAGTCACAGACTCTCATGTCATCCGACCGAGTTATAAGTGAGCATGCTCTCATGCCTAAGTGTCCCAGACTCTCGCATCGTTCAACTGAGTTTTAAGCGAGCTCTCTCGCACCAAGTCTCAAACTCTTGCGCCATTCAGCCTAGTTATAAGTGAGCATGCTCTCAGCCTAAGTGTCCCAGACTCTCGCGTCGTTCAGCTGAGTTATAAGTGAGCATGCTCTCACGCCTAAGTGTTTCCACACTCTCGCGTCATTTGACTAAATTATAAGTGAGCATGCCCTGATGACTAAGTGTCCTAGACTCTCGTGCTGTTCGACCGAATTATAAGTGAGCATGCTCTCACGCCTAAGTGCCCCAAACTCTCATGTCGTTCGACCGAGTTATAAGTGAGCTTTCTCTCGCACCAAGTCCCAAACTCTCATGTCATTCGGCCGAGTTATAAGCGAGCTTGCTTTTATACCAAGTATCTAGACTTTCGCATCGCTTGGTCAAATTATAAGTGAGCATGCTCCCATGCCTAAGTATCTAAAATTTCATGTCACTCGGCCGAATTATAAGTAAGTTTACTCTCACATCAAATATTCAAATATTCACGTAATCTAACCAAATTATAGGTGAGTATACTCTCACACCTAAGTATCCAGAACATGCCCAATGCAAGAAACGTAACAAAAAGATTTCTAGGTGAACTAGAATGTCTCCTTGCATCGCCGAAAAAATTAATAAAACTTGGAAGCATGACAAAGGTGCCCCCCCAATACCGTCTCGAGGAATGTATAAAGCTGAGATAAAAAGGGGAAAAAAACTCAGAGGAAATCATAAATTTAGGAGTCTATTTCAAGGGTATGACACTGGAAATAATTTATAGCACAGGCAAAATTGAGTAAACATTAGCAACAGAGACAGAGGTTGCCAAATTTAGAGAAATTTTATGGAGAACAATAAAAAAAATAAGCACGCTAAAGCCAGTGCTTGGTGTTATGATCAACAATCGTTCATTGCACAAGGAAAGGTTTTGATACGGTAATAAAGACGGTCTCCGAAAAATGGGTCAAAGCTAGAAGAATTAGTTGATATGGAGGTCAAAGTCATAGGATTGAACGGACCTAGAATTGTTGACTAGGCAAGGTTGGCCGAGTGAGCATCGCAACACCGGTCGGACGTGAAGGGTTAGCCAAACCACCCAAACGGCAGTCCTTTGCAACTTGCAAATGAAATTTGGAGCAAAGTGCTAATTTACCCGGCTCACTGTCCTGGCCAATAGGACCTAAGGTCCGATCAGACACAGGGCCAATCAGATCTAGTGCGCCTCTCTAACAACATGAAGGGTCGAGTGAATAATAAGTTGGTAGTTGCATCCTGGAATGTCGAGTTGGAAAGCTCCTAGCCAAGTGGCCGCCAGTCAACCTATAGCGGAACCTAGATACTTGTCATATCATACTTTTTGAAAATTTGTACCAAAAAGGACAGAGAATATCTCGCCAGCAAATTGTCCTTTAGAAGCTTTCAGCCTGTCAAGTCACAATGATTTGCAGGCTCATTTAAGGAAAGGTGTTAGGCCACTTTATG
Organism: Zingiber officinale; assembly: GCF_018446385.1. NCBI lineage: Eukaryota > Viridiplantae > Streptophyta > Magnoliopsida > Zingiberales > Zingiberaceae > Zingiber > Zingiber officinale. Next base: position 129,657,008 of record NC_055992.1, read on the forward strand.
CAACGTCCTTTCTTAGGAAAGATTTGAAAAATGTGGTAATGCTTTGAGATGCGCGCATAATGCTATAGTGACATTATAAAAAGGATCTCCATCTACAAGCGGAGGTAGGTGATGTTTCTTATTGTCACATGTTATATGCTCTCAACTGGATCATTAACTTGAGCATTGAAGGGACAACGTCGATGACCACTTCCCTAGCCCGGCACTAACGCTCCTTGTGTTGCAGGACAACGTGGAGTCTTCATCGAGTCAACAGGACAACCATGTCCCAGCTCATCGCCTTCACTAATTTCGAACAGGATCATATTTGGTGTCATCTATAGGAATCTCACCTACATCTGAGACGTGAAGATGGAGGACGCTAGACGACTCACCACAGTGATGCTAACCCAGAAGAGTTAAAGATGTTGATAAATGTTTGAGCTGCAAAGATGGTGCAACAACAGTAGCAGATAGACGTCGAGTGTCGAACGCTGAACGACCCGGTCGTATCTACTACCGACCAACACGTTGACTGTGGAACCCGAGTGGAGGGGCATGCTGGGCGTTAGCCGAATCACCAGCAGATGGGCGCTTTCCATCAATCACTTGTCCCCCCGACAGACTTTCCGTCAATGCCCAATGCACCAATCTCATACCACAGAGCGTTATTCAAAACACATTCAGAAGGGCATAGCCGAGCGGAGAAGACACAAGGATTGTCCTCCGAGAATGCGCCCACCCGAGATACTCATAAGGGCAAAGCACCCTGAACCGATGACTCTCCCGAGCGGGTAAATATATAACTTTCCCAAGAAATCCTAGACGATTAGTTGCCCACTCGCTCACTTTTGACCCTTGTCAATTGGAGAGTATGGAGGATAAACTAATCTTGAAGATCACCTACTCAAGTTCGACAACATCACCACACTCCACCATTACATCAATGGAGTTAAATGCCGAGTGTTTCTCACTATGTTGTCCGGTTCGGTGCCGAGATTGTTCAAAAGATTGTCGATCGGATCCATCCGTAGCTTCAAGGATTTTTTAGCAGCATTCCTCCAACACTTCGCCAGCAATCGCCGCTATTAGAAGACGACTGTCAATTTGTTCCCGATTAAGCAAGGACCTAAGGAGACACTACGAGCCTTCATCAAAAAATTCAACCAAGTGGTCATGGACGTCCCATCAGCCACTCAGGAAATTTTGATAGATACCTTTTCACAAAGACTTGCAAATAATGACTTCTTTCGATCCCTCATCAGATAGCCTCGAGGAACTTCGATCACCTTCTTGGATGAGATAAAAATTACATCAACATGGATGAAGCTCAATCAACTCAAAAGAAAGAAGTTATCCTCAAGCTTGTTGTTGTTCATGAGCTCCGATCGACCAACCGCAATGTGCCCCCCAAAAGAGCCCTGAGTGGGCCCAAACCAGCAACATTAGGAGACTCGACCGCATGCAGTCCAACATGTGAAAGTTGGACGGGGAAATCTATCGAGCCCCGATCGTGGACCCCAATAATCTGCTCCTACCACCATTCAGCGACTCACAACATCAAGAACTGCTACCACTTTAATCTGAGGCCTCGCCGACCTACTCCTCAAGGATATCGTCGACGATCTCCCTCTCCAACCCTTCAACATCACCATCGACCAAGAGCCCAAGGTCAAGACAACACACCAACAAAGCAAAACCAACAACATCCCTGGCAAAGAGACAACTTAAGGTCCACCCAGGCATCGACCGAGCGGCCAGTACGCCGATTAGATCAGGAAGCAGAAAATCATGGTAACGCAGCCCAAGGCGACATTAACATGATTGCAGGTGGCCCAACTGGCGGTAACTCCAACCGCGCTAGGAAATCATATGCACGGAGATTGGAGATCCATGCAATTGGGTGCAGCGTGGAAAAGGCGCAAGGACCAGAAATCAATTTCGATCCTCGAGATTTGGAGGGAGTTGAAATCCCTCATGATGACGCCTTAATCATTAAAGCAGTAATTGCTAACTATAATATTCACCGGACTTTTGTTGACACACGCAGCTCGATCAACATCATATTCAAGAAGACGTTCGACCTGCTGCAAATAAAAAAAAGTGAGCTCTAGCCCATTACAAGTCCATTATATGGTTTCACCGGCAATGAGATTATACAGATCGGCCAAGTTCGGTTGTCATATCTGTTGGAATCCCAAGGTTGTTTTAATGTGATCAAACAAGTTAGGTTAGGTTCTGTTTGGTTTAACCCCTATGTCTAAATGTACAGGAGCTTAGGAGCACAGGAAGTCGAACGAAAGATGCGGCTAGCGAGAAGGACGGCACGGGAGAGAGCCGACGGGCTCGCTGCGTCCGAGGGGCGAGGTGCAGCGGAAGAGTATACCGATGGACAAGAAGAACGTATGCAACGTTCGAGGGATGAGAAGCCGGGGAGGAAGGTTGCTCGAGGAGAATGCCAGAAATTGGGTTCGGGTGAGCCCTATTCCGGATGGCCGAGATCACCCAAGTGAGTGGAACCGGAGTGGAAGACCCGAACCGAGGCGAGCAGAACAGGAGCAGAGGGTCCGGACCGAAAAAGTTGATCATGTTGACTTTTATGGATCTAGGCGCCAGGAGCCATTCCGAGCTCCCCGAGTCCGGGCGCCCGGAGCCATTCCGAGCGCCCCGAGTCCGGGCGCCCGAAACCTCAATCTTATCAGATTTGACATGTTCATTGACCGACACGTCGGGGATAGAATTCTTTCCCACTCCAAGCGCCCGAAACCCTTCCCAGCGCCCGGAACGGTGCTATAAATATAGCTCTGATTTCAGTAGTTTAGATAACAACTTGTAATTTTTTTTCTCCCCATTCTATTATTGTGTGCGAGCTATTAACGTTGTAAGAGGCTACTCCGCTCGAAGGAGATCTTCAAAAAAGTGTGCTTCATTTTCCTTGAATTAGCAATCTCCTGATTGCAAATCAAGTAATTCTCCTTGTGTCTCTATCCTTTTAATTATTCTCTTTTTTTTTATTACAAGTGTTCTTAATTAAGTTATAAAGTCGAAAAATGGTTGAGTTTGTTTTTGCAGGGCAATTCACCCCTCCCCTCTTGCCGGCCCCTAAGGGACCAACAAATGATATCAAAGCAATGACGCTTCAGAAGGACTAACTGTCGACCGAAGTAAAGGAACCAATGGTCGAACCAAGCATCGTTCCACCAAAATTCGAGGGAGACTTCGCACACTAGAAACGTCGAATGGAGGTATTTCTAAAAACTGACTTTGAGATTCGTTTAATAATCAAATATGACTTTGTAACTCCTACGAATCAAAACGGAGAGAAGAAGGAAGAGAGTCTTTGGACGAAGAAAGAACAAAATGATTCCGTAGCAAATAACCGAGCAAAATATCACTTGCTAAGCGTGTTGTCGCCTCAAGAAGTCAACCGCATCGGGAGCTACTCGTCGACCAAAGAATTCTAGGAAAAATTCCTGGAACTCCACGAAGGCACATCTGAAGCCAAGCTCACAGGACAAGACATACTTCGAAACAAACTGACAAATATCCATCTGTAAAAAGGTGAGAAGGTAGTCGATCTACACGCGAAGGTCAAAGAACTAATCACCGAACTCGAAAACCTCGGTGAAACGATAACCAATCGGGACTAGATACGCTATGTACTCAATGTCTTTCCCAGGACTCTAGTATGGTCCTCGATAATCGACGCCTATTATATCTCAAAGGACCTGGAGGTAAGTACCCTAGAGGAACTCTTTTCTACTCTAGAATTACATGAAACCAGATGTGCAGGTACAACAAAAGAAACAAGCCAGATTATGACACTAAAAGCAACCAAGAAGGATGAACCCAAGTCAGACTCAGAAGAAGATCAAGAAGCTTACATGGTAAGGAATTTCAAAAAATTCTTTAGATCTAACAAATTTAAAGAAATACAGAACAGGAAAAATCAAAGAAATGAAGAAGGGTTCGATGCTACCAGTGTCAAAAGGAAGGAGACTTAAAAGAGAACTGCCCATAACTCAAAAAGTAAAAAGGCAAGATGCCTAAGCAAACCCAGCACAAGACTCTAACTACTACTTGGGACGACACCTCATCATCAAAATCAGAAATAAAAGAATATGCTGGACTAGCACTAATAGCAAGCCATGAAGAGCAAAGCACCTTAGAAGTCAGCATCGATGAAGGGAGAGCGACTTCAGATGAATACAGTGAAGCAGGGGGAGAGTCAGGCTTCAAGTTTGATATGGTAAGTGAGGTATGCCTCTTACCTCCTGATTAACTCTATTTTGGTATTAAGTCTATGGCAAAATCTATGTACAAGTTAAAAAAATTGATAAATTAAAAAAATGAAAACTTAGAAATAAAAAGAAGTTTAGCAAAATCATGTCTGATAGAAGATTTTGAAAAAGTAAAACTTAAAAATGTTAAATTAAAAGAAGAAATAGAAAACTTGAAAAATTCTACATGTTCAAATATTTCTATTTTTAGAAACTATAGAGGATTAAACTGGTACTATAGATTTCACAAAGATCAAATCATAAAAGTAACAAAATCGTATATCCCTAGAAAATATCTGATTAACCCTGTAGGAAGAAACCTATATTGGGTTCCAAAAACTTATTTAAATTAAAAAATGAAATTAGACTTAGGGCTTTCAGGTATAAAATTAAATATTTGAATTCATTAAAAGGTTTTATCTAGAAATGGTTGATGATCCAATAATCAAGAAGACCTAGTGCCTCGTCTCGCCACAGCCTGGAAGTTAATTTCTGAATTGAATATTTAATTGACAAATTGATAAGCATGAAATAGTTAATTAAATTAAATGCTTTCAATATTTGTCAGAGGTTTAATATTTGTTAAAAATTTTAAAATTACAAACTTCACTTAAAAACTTTTTCAAATTTCACTTAGAAATCTGTCTTTAAATTGCACAACTCATTTAAATTGTTTTTGTTAAAAAAAAAATTTGTGTTTAACTTACTTTTTTTTAAGTTATTAAACCTAAAAAAAATTAAATTTTTTTTCAGATTTACTTTACCAAAATTTCTACAAAAATTAATTCTTGAAATTTTTTTTAGGAATTATTTTTTACTTAGAAAATATTTCTGAAATTATTACATTGTTAGCGATATCAAAATTATTTTCAATATTTCCAAAATCAAAGTTCACTTAGAATTTTTTTTTCTTACTTGAGAAAATCTTTTTAAAAATTCAGAGTTTTATAAAAGCTACCCTTAGATTTTTATTGTGCCCCATTTTTTATGTGATTAAAGGGGAAGAAGAAAAAGATTAAGTCTAGGGGGAGGTAACTTAATTAAATTTTCCTATTTTTTTGTGCTTTATTGCAAAATTTATTTTTGCTTTAACTTTATTTGTTTACCCTACCTTAACTTGGTTTGCTCACATAAGGGGAGATTGTTGGAATCCTAATATTATTTTGATGTGATCAAACAAGTTAAGTTAGGCCTTGTTTGGTTTAACCCCTGTGTCTAAGTGTACAGGAGCTTAGGAGCACAGGAAGTCGAGCGAAAGACGCGGCTAGCGAGAAGGACGGCACGGGAGAGAGCCAACGGGCTCGGTGCGTCCGAGGGATGAGGTGCCACAGAAGAGTACACCGGTGGACGAGAAGAACGTATGTGACGTTCGAGGGACGAGAAGCTGGGGAGGAAGGCTGCTTGGAAGGCCGGAAATTGAGTTTAAGTGAGCCCTATTCCGGATGGCCGAGATCACCCAAGTAAGCGGAACCGGAGTGGAAGACCCGGACTGAAGCGAGCAGAACCGGAGCAGAGGACCCAGATCAAAAAAGTTAACTATGTTGACTTTTATGGGTCTGGGCACCCGGAACCTCAATCTTATCAGATTCGACGTGTCTATTGACCGACGCATCGGTGATAGAATTTTATCCCACTCCAGGCACCCGGAATCCTTCCAGACGCTCGGAACAGTGCTATAAATATAGCTCTGATTTCAGTAGTTCAGATAATAATTTGTAATTCTTTTCTTTCCGTTCTACTATTGTGTGCGAGCTATTAACGTTGTAAGAGGCTACTCCGCCCAAAGGAGATCTTCAAAAAAGTGCGCTTCATTTTTTTTGGATTAACAATCTCCTGATTGCAAACCAAGTAATTCTCCTTGTATCTCTGCCCTTTTAATTAGTCTCTTTTTTTTATTTCAAGTGTTCTTAATTAAGCTATAAAGTCGAGAAAGGGTTGAGTTTGTTTTTGTAGGGCAATTCACTCCTCCCCTCTTACCGGCCACCAAGGGACCAACAATATCTCTTGGAGAGGAACCGCTCATGAGGACTCACCGCACGAATTTCATCATAGTAGACGCACCTTCGGCCTACAACGTGATACTCAGCCGACCAATGTTGAATGAGTTCTGATCCGTCATCTCGACGTTCTGCCAGAAGATCAAGTTTTCGGTAGACAACTAAGTCAGCGAGGTTAAAGGCAATCAACTCGTAATATGCAAATGCTATATGGAGATTGTAAGAGCCAAATCTCAAGCCACTTGGAAGGCTCAACGACGGAAGGTCAATGCGATTCAAGAGGTGCCTCCCATTTTAGTATATGAAGAAAGGATGTCCAAGTCCACCCCAGTTGACCACAGGCCACCACCTTCATCGCGGCTGGTTTGAGCCCCGAGAAGAAAGCCAAGTTAGTTGCTTGCTTATAGTAGAATCACGATGTATTTACATGGGCAACCCACGAGCTCCCAAGCGTCTCTCCAGTAATAATACAACATGAGTTGCACGTTCGACCGGTCGCTCGACCAGTAAAATAAAAGAAATGGGACTTCAATTCGAAGTAAAATCAGATCATCCGAGCAGAGGTAGAAAACTGCTCAAGGCAGGATATATTCGAAAAGTACAATTCCCGATCTAACTTGTCAACATGATACTTATATTCAAATCAGAAAATAAGTGATGGATCGGTATCGATTTTAGAAATCTGAATAAAACCTGGCTAAAAGATTGTTATTCTGCGACACATTGATTAGATGATACATTTTATAGTCAAATGCGAGTTAATATTGTATACTGAACGTATACCTGACTTTCTCTTGTCAAAGAAATGAGCATGATCGTTCTACTTCACAATTGTCTCACTTTTTGACCAATTTTAGAAATATAAGAGATTCGAGATTTAATCTGAGTAAATGGAGCACCTTTGAAGTTACGAAATTCAAAAGTACCTAATTTTTAAATCTCTAAACCACTTATTTTTCATTTTACCCACTCCCGCCAATCATTTAATATGATATTTCATTTTAACTCTCCCACCAATCATGTTATATTTCAAAAATTAATACCATAATGTAAAATTAGATGCAGAAATACGAAACAGATGCAGAAATCTGAAAATTAGATTGTCTTTTAAGAATTTCACAATTTTAAACGCCCTTTCGATAATTGCCGTTAAAACTTTTATGCAATCAAACACATTAACAATTGATAGAAATGGTGTCCAGCATTCAAAGAGTTTTTTTTGTTTGTTTGTTTAGATGTACAAGAATAAAACACAGTCAAGAAGATATACATGATATGCTTCATAACAGTTTCAACTCAGACGAGGGGAATGAACAAATCTAAATACTTCACGGTTCGACATCTGAGCGAGTTGGAAAATCCAGACCTTGAAGTGCCGGAATCTTTTCAAGATCTTCTGCAGAGAATAATGGGAGAAACCAGAACAACTTCTTCGCCCCAAAAACCTAATTTAGAGAGTAAACAATGAGATAACGTAGAAGGAATAGATGTGCTATGTTTTATGATCTCACCTGTTCAAAGTTCTTCCTCTTTCCGATATCATACTTCCATGCGACTGCTTTCTTCTTCTCATATACCTAAAATATGGAGCACACTTGAGAACTAGACATGTTTGCATGAATGCAATTGCTATCGTTAACAACTTTATGGGTTCAAGAAACTAAAATGGAGTCTCGAAAGCAGAGGAAAAAAATACCTCTATCGTTGTGGTGTTGCTCAAAACAAGAGATGTGTGCATGACGACAAAACAGAGAAGGCTCAGTGCAAAAGCTAGATTAAGGACTGAAATAGCCCAACAAATATTGACACATCAGTTGAAAATTTTACATCGAAACAATGAATAACCAGAACTTCACTCTGTATAGAGTAGTTAGATGTTACCAAATGCAAGAAACGTAACAGCAAGATTTCCAGGTGAACTAGAATGTCTCCTTGCATCGCCGAAAAAATTAATAAAACTTGGAAGCAAGACAAAGGTGTCTAATACCGTCTCAAGGAATGTATAAAGCTGAGATAAAAAGGGAAAAAAAACTCAAAGGAAATCATAAATTTAGAGTCTATTTCAAGGGCATGACACTGGAAATAATTTATAGCACAGGCAAAAATGAGTAAACATTAGCAACAGATTTTGCCAAATTTAGAGAATTTTTATGAACCATAAAAAAAAAACACGCTAAAGCTAGTGCTTGGTGTTATGATCTACAACAGTTCGTTGGTCAAGGAAAGGTTTCATATAAAGTTCATGAGAAACAGTTAGCAAACTAATAGACCATTTGAATCATGATTGGGATCAGCCACCCAAATTATTTGAGATGAAAAATTGATTAACTAATCAAGTGAAGTGCAATAGATGCATGCACAGCAAGTTGGTAACATCCAGGAGTATTATTGTGCTTGCCAAACAGCTACAGCTGAAGAAAATTTTTCACAGTTAAATTCATTTCTTTTTAGCTTGCATTTGTCAGTTGATTTCAAAAAAGCACTAATTGCCAACGGCGTAAATGAACAGGATGTGTTCCTTTTGCACTTGTACAATATTATTTTAAAAAAAAATATGGAACCGCCACATCAGCAGCCCCCCTAGAGCCGGTCCCACGGATAGTATTTATAATTGGTGGATAACAAAAAATCATGCATTTAGAGTAACTTAACCATACAAAATATCCCAAAGAGTAACAAAACCTCGATATATTTAAAAAAACAAGGCATACCAAGAACAGAAGAAAGAATTTGTAATTGTGAGCCCCTACGCAATTAACAACCCATACACAATGATGATCCATCTTAAGCACGCACCTTTGACCTACAAGAGCAGATGACAAATAAAGAAATGATAATTGAAGTCACTTTACAGGTCAATTAAGATTTCTCAAAGAAAAATAATACTAAGATAAACCAACATTTAGCCTATAAGCAAAAAAAAACATATATATAATGACAATAAGAAAGGACTAACATACAAACAGAACAGTGATGACAACGAGGAGGTTTGCCATTTTGACAACGAGCACAATAGTTGATATTAGGTCTTCTTTCAAGTCCTTCTAAAGAGGAAGATGCAGAAGCCCTGGTTTCAGGAGCAACAAAATCTGCAAGCATTGCAGAAGCAGTTCTTTCAGGAGACTCTTCATCGAGAAAAGGCCTCCAATTAGCAGGGACAGCACCAGGATCACGAAAAACTACCATAAAATAACTCCATATTAACAATGCAAGCTGCAGAAGAAAACATAGTCTTGAAGTATTTGTAAAGATATCTGAACTATCTCTTACTTTTACTTTAGATGAAAATCAGTAACTTGAAGTAAATAGGGTTCAATAAAAGCCAAATACATTGAGCTAATTTAAATTATACTAAAACAGTAGTTAACAAAAATAATTAATCTTGGTAGTGTTAGAGGTAAAAAAAACTGCTTTATAGAATGATACTCAAGGCATAACATAAGGAAAATGTTAACCCTCGAATGATTTTTTAGTTGCAAAACATATATTAGAGACTCGTCACAAGAGCCACAATGTGGGTAACTGCACTTATGATGCAACCACATGAGGCTTGTGGAGAGGAAAGCACATTTTCATACTAATGATTCCCCCTATGTTCTCTTTGTTTACACCCTAATGGTGAACAAGGAGAATAAGATTAACACACATAATTTCCAATATATGAAGTCAAATAGTAAATAATTGTGGCCCATGTTACTCAGACTTGGATAGTACCATCCAACGGGGGAATAGATCCAAATATTGGAAATGTGATTTCAAAATGGAGACACACGATTTAGCATAAGAGGGTCCAAATCATAGTCATGGATATGTGGGCATTACATAATAATATTTCACAATCACCTATGTAAGAGTTAATTTTTGGTTATATAGTCAAATTAATATTAAACCAAGTTCTTCTACTGATTTTTCGTTAATTGGACTTAATTTGACTTTAAACAAAGGACATGGATTCTAAATATGTAGGGTTAGGCATGAATTGTTTTGGACTCAAGCTGGATTCAATTTGGGCACATGGGGGCCAAATAGACAGTTTTCTGGCTGAACCAAACTAGAACCAGTTCAGTAAGAAAAAGGGTTATTATCTCAAGTGCCATATCTCTCAATCTTCTTTTTCCCCCGCAATCTCTCTCCCTTGCAACGGTAAAGTTGTTGTCATGTGACCAAAAGATCACGGGTTCGAATCCTGGAAACAGCCTCTTGCAAAAAGTCAGATAAGATTGCGTACAATGGATCCTTCCCCGGGATCCCGCATGGCGGGAGCTTCGTGCACCGAACTGCCTTTTTTTTTTTTTTAGTCTCTCCCCCTTGCAAACTTTCTCCTCTTCTCAGCATTCTGCCCTGAACCATCCACTTTTGTCAATATATGCAATGTGTAATTCCATAACATAAATTATATGTCAATCTATGATATAAACAATTCATATGCATTTTTGGAAGGATGTGAACACTTATAAGGACAGGTAGTTGAAACATTTGGTGAAGCCAATTGATATCAACATGTTAATTAATGTAATATGCCAATATCCAGTAGATTGCTGCCATGCACACTTACAAAGGTCTAATATTAACTTAATGGGTATTATATGACTTGATATATTATTACCTTTGTTATATTTTATCCCTTTGCATTCTTCTAATTAATTTCGGACAGAATTAATTTTTGAAAGTATATCCGCAAGGTTTTTACATCTTAAATAACTTTCCTACATTATTTTCTCTAGCTCTCCGCATTTCACTCTCATTTTATCTAGGCTGGTGTAAGACTCACACATTGAAAATCCATGAGCATAATGACGATAGCAACAAATTGTTATTGAGGTGTACAGACATAAACTTAATAGCCTTCCAAGCTTAAGGTTTGAATTCCTATTTGCTGAAAAAGTGAAGTTCAACCAAGAAAAATACATGTAAAAAGGTGAATAAGAGAACAACAAAAACTAGACCGTCATACTCATAACTCTTATCCACATTGTCCAGTCAACATATGCCACCAACCTCCCACTATGGTTTTTCTAATTGTTTTACAAAGTTATTTACTAGAAGATATTGAAATAGATAGATGTGGACTCTAGAGTCTTGCAATGTAGCGAGTATCAATTACTAAGTAGAAATAATTTAACTAGATTTAATTATTGTGATTAGCTAAAATCATGATATTTATAGGATACTGTTTAGTTTTGATACAATTCTACAACAAACAATTGTTACATTTCTCCATCCTCATTTAATATTGTGATAACAATGATTATTGTGCTCATCTGAGGTTCTACTGAATTATTTCTGAACAAGTTCAAGTCAAAGAAATATACAATTGACTCTAATTCAATAACAATGTAAAATTGCTATAATGATTCAGAATTTAACCAGAATTAACGACTAACAAAATGAAACATGCTATTCATGTTATAGCATTTGCTTACTTGATATAAAAAATATCTTCATTCATAATACATTAAAACATCTTTCTTTTTTCTGATTCACTAGATAGAATCCTTACACAATACCCTTCCAACAAATAGTCCTTAGGATAATTTCACAATCTATTTCATATTTGTCTTTTCTATGAAAGATATTTAGTCATAACATCAGTTAGTTGTAATAAATTTAAATATCTTTTATAATCAAAATTTGACAAGTTATTTGAACTTCAATTTTATCCGTTGATAATATAAATATTATTACAAATTAATATCTTTGTGGATCATTGACTAGATGGTTAGAACTCCTCAACTCCAGTCTCCAACTTTCTAGGGACCTGCACGACACCTTATAGTTCAATATCAAAGGGTTAGGAGAAAATAAATAAATCTTGCTTCCTATACCTAACCCCTGTTAAGAGGTAGAAGACACCTTGACAAGTAAAGCACAAGGCGAAGTATCAATCTGTTCCAATATATGTATAAATTTTCCTTGGAGAGTAGGAACTGGGTTGGTTATTGATCAGTAGAGGAAACGTGTCAGTAAGAGGGAGTAAGGTAGGCTAATGAGCTTTCATGAATAATTACTACGAATTACACCCTCGCGTGCGTAGCATGCTTTGATTGTAAGTTAGCTTTTGCCCTTTTACGAATGTAGACATGTTCAAAGTAGACATGTAGAAGGGAGTAAGAAATGAGGAGAAAATGAAGCTCTACCTCTTAATTACATCCAGCTAAGCGAGACTTATGGAGCATGCTTAATATCAAGAGATCCCAACTAAGTGATTTAACATTTTGGATTGGATTGAACTCCCTCTTGGGCTGTGCCAGATTATTTATTAACGGAGGAAAGGTGTCAGTGTGAGGGATGAGTAAGATAAGGTAATGAGCCTTCATGAATAAATACTACGAATTTCACCCTCGCGTGCGAAAGTAAGGTATAGAGATTTAACGAATAGCATCCATTTCTCACTAGGGTTCCAAAAATCGGATCTTTAGCGGGCCTTCTAATAAAGAAACCTCTGAAAAATGCTGTATACTAAAGGTCCAGCTCTTCCTTTAGGCAGCTGTCAATCTGAAAAAACAACCTCCTACTACTAGGTAGGGCAACTGAGCAAGAGCTTACTATTCCAGATCCATCAATTTTGATCACGGGAGAATGAGATTACTGCATGTTTATTCTAAATGGAAGGACACGGGCAAAAGGATCAGAAGAGCTAGAGCGGAGTACCAGCAGGTGAAAGATGACGATGATGGAGGAGGCGAGAAGTGGGAGGGGGAAGCTGTGGAACAGGCGCGGGCCCCAGGCGACGACGACGACGGCGTAGTAGGAGAGGGCGACGATGGCAAGAAATAGGAGGACCATGAAGGAGCCAAGCACCCGAAGGGCGGAGCAGAGGCGGAAAGGGTTGATGACGACGCAGGCGCAGTCCATGCGGGAGAATCGCCGGCTCGCCGCCGATCCCGAGGCGTAGAAGAGGAGCCTCCTCTTGCTGCTTCGCAAAGGGAAGAGCCGCCTCCAGATCTCGGCAGCCAGCTTAGCTACTTCCTCTCCCACGCCGCCTTGACGGCTGCCCACGCGACGGCGGAGGAGAGACAAGAAAGGGTAGGAAGGTCGTTAAGGTAATAATAGTAAATAAAAATAGCGTTAATTAATTGAAATAACTAAAAGTAGCTTAAAATTTGTCAAAATTTTCACGTTTTTTAAATTCATTGCATTACACCGCAATGCTTTTTTTTTTTATTAATTTCTAATTAATGAAAAAAAAAATACCATACATTTCCTACCAACAATTATTATATTTATCTAAAGAATGAATCAGAAAGTCAATCCGGAGGAAAGAACACGCACACACATCAGAATTGGATCTGTCAAAGTAGTCAACCAAATCAACACAGAACCAAGCACATCTCCTAAGTCATTTCATATTTACTTGCTTTAACCCAACTACGGTTATAGCAGTTCCTACGACTCCTACTGAGTGATGGTCACCGAACGAAACAATGAGAGGAAAAGAAGAAATTCTCTACGTGATTTTAGAAAATTTCAAGGTTATCATGTCCAATTTTCTCTTTTTTCTTCATAATCTACAAGCTCTGCGGATCTCTTAGTGGACTTGCCCAGTTGAAACACAGGTTTTCTGCGAATTTTCTTCACTCCTTTCCTAAACCTCAATCTGCCCATCACTCGTTCCACATCCCCGTACACAAATCTGCACTTGCACTCCTCTTTTGTGCCATCGAACTCGGGGTCAGCATGTGAGATTTTTGCAGAGACGAACTCAAACTGTTCAGCATTTTCATTCTTTTTGTCAGAGCTGCCAAAACTATCTTCACTTGTACCCAGTGATTGACTAGCATCTAACAAGAATTTCCCGATGCCCACTCTATCGATATCATAGCCGTCCATGGTTATCTCGCAGGTGCTCAATGTAGGTGTTTCTGAAGTAGTATAAGATTTTGCTTCATCCTTATCACTTGGAGATTCAGAGCATAAATTGTGTTCCCTGGCTATGAACAATGCCTCTTTTCTATTGCGCAATATCTTCAGGATCAGTGTTCGAAGGAAGTTCATAACTTGGACTGCATGTATCAGTGCAGTTAAGGGGTCAGCCATCTGAAAAAAAGAAATGGAACCTTGCTTATTTGTGATTCACTCTGCATAAAGATTACTTAGCAAGAAATTCAACAACTAACCTTCGTCATGTTTGGTGCAAAAACCATTGCGATGTTTCGAGCATTCATCTTGTTGTAGTCTTCATGCTCCACAACATCTGCCATCAAATTGATAACCCAATCGAGTAGTGCTGCTTCGGTTGGTGGCAGCATCCTTAAGAGTTCGGTGCATGCTTCTTCAGTATTACAGTGCATAACCTGATCTGGTGTTAGAGCGTCGAGCACTCCTTTTGGTAATTCTCTGAACCAGGCCTGCACCAACATATGATATTAACCACTAATAATTACTAAATATGTTGGTTCGCCAAAGCAAAAAGAGATTCTGGTATTCTATTACTTTAGATAAATGATAGTCATGCCTTGAACAAGGAATATTCCCCCATCTAATTTGGTGTGGGACACCTCGTGGTAAAGACCAAAAGAAAAAAATGATAGGCCTGTTTAAAATATAATTATCAGACTAGATGCAGAAGATGTGTTCTTGATTTTAATTCTCAAAAGAGAAATTTCTGCTTGGTTGTTCCAAGAGAACAAAGATGCTGCATTTTTATGTGTACAAATGTATCCACATCGATAAATGATCTCATCAATCAATCGATATCAAATTGAAAATATCTTAATCAACAACTCAAAAGAGGTTGGACGGTGATACCTTTATCAACCCTGCTAGGCAATGCAAATCAATCCCATGTGGAACGGTACCTCCATTCAGTTGCTCTCTGACAAGAAGTTCTTGGTCGTTCTCAGCATTGATTCGAAAAATACCTTCAACCTTCGAGAAAATAAGAAATACTAATCATAAACACATGAAAATATATCATAGTTGATATACTACAAGGAAAAACCTGTAGACCTCCTTCAGAGTACAAGTGTCTTTGCATCAAGAGGAGAATTGTTGGCATGCTATTCCCTCTATCATCGTAACAGCATTGCATGGATTCAACAGAAACCCCAAATACGCTAACACTATGGGAAAAAGAAACCTCTTGAGATTATTTTGTCGGGTTGCAGTCTTTATGGCTAAAACCAAATATAAATGATGATTGTTCAATACGGAAAAGACAAGAATCAATTAAACTTCTACTTTCCGATGCTAAAAACCATGTATTAATTGAATAAAAGGAATTCTCTCAATAGATGATATAAACATCAACAGTCATTGAACTGTCTCATCCATTTCTTCCAGTAAACACAAATATCACTGTTGTTAAGCCAATTTAAATGGTCCATTACACCTACTTTCCAATTATTTATTTTTGAAGATTAAATAGTTTTCAAATTAATATTGACAAGCAAAGATTTACAAGGTTCGCTAATCCATGTCCAACACTGCACAAGAAAATTAGATCTGGCCATCTTTGACAGAACAATAATGACTATAATAATCATTGACCAACCCTCAATTTGAGAACTGGCACACCAGATGTACAAGAATAAGGGAAAGACACATTGAGAGGAACATCGATCAAGCTATTATGTTGATCTCCAAGATCATCAAGTGGCAAATGGGTTCATCAGTCTAGATTGATAGTGGTGACAAAGTAGAATGGAATGATAGTAAAAGATAGTATTTGGATTGTGGGTTTAGGAATGACAATTTGGGAATGATTTCTAGATTTATAGGAATCAACCAAACTCATATAATTAGGTGGGTTTCATTCTCATTCCCATTCCACCTTACTATCAAACTCATACTCATAGTCATTCCCATCATTTAACCAAACGTCACATAAGAGAGGTATATCCAAAGATAACCATCAGTGGCTGAGATGAGCAACCAATAATCCAAATCTAACTTTGTCCATGAGAGTTGGCTCAAATCCAACATCTTTAGATGTCACTTGAAACCTAAGACAACATTCAAGTCCAATATTTTTTACAGACTAGTGGGATACTATGCATAAGTCATGTATTTGATTTGTGAATTTTGCCACATTTATCACTCACAAATAAAGCCAAGGCATTCTAGTCTCCTAGATGAGTATATTGAGTCAACTTGATTCTTTATCTTATCTAGATGCGAATGAGATTGACTAAGTTAAAAGAAGCAAGGAACAATTCAAAGGACATTTAAGGTTCAGAGATATTTTGCCACAATTATCACACACAAATAAGGCCAAGGCATTCTAGTCTCCTAGATGAGTATATTGAGTCAATTTGATTCTCTATCTTATTTAGATGTGAATGAGATTGACCAAGGTTAAAAGAAGCAAGGAACAATTCAAAGGACATTTAAGGTTCAGAGATACTTTGTCAAAGGTAACAACCACAACCCCCCTACTGTTCCTACCACTTTGAGACCATTAAGTTGGGTGTCAAAGCACAAACCTGTTGGGCTCACTGCTGACATTCATAACTTCAATCAACCAGAATTCATTTAGTATAATGTTACAATGTTAAATAGACATCATGAGAATGGCACATGGTTTGCAATTTCATTAATCATTTGGTAGACCAGACAAAGTTATGCTCAAGAGTGAAACACAAATACACAATGCTTTTGCAAACTCTGAGTGGGTAAAGTGGAGTTTGCTAACTCAGAGTTAAGCCAAAGTTTGAAAAGGTAAGGAAACTCTATTGACAATAATCAAGTTTCTCCTTCTTTAAAAATAAAAATTAGGGATCATAAAAATGTTGTGTATAGTTCTAGGAGTTACTCAAGGAAATATATAGGAGATCATGGTGGATATTTAATCAGCATTTTTTTGTTTGAAACGAAGAATTCAGACAATTCAGCCAGCAGTAGGAATATGGACCATTAAAAGCCTTCAAGGTCAGAGAAAAGGGAGAGACATGGATTAGAGTCCAGAAATGCAAAACGTACCTAGAAAGAAATGAAGATTCTAGTATATCTAAGGCGACTTGGCAATAACGGATAACCCCCCTTAAAACTGGAAATTTCATTTACAGTGAAGCAATGCATTCACCATATACTCTCTTTAAACACGAACGATTTATTTGAACCCCTGAACTATCTACTGTTACTTCCACAGTTGTTTGGGACGTTTACAGATAAGCCTAATGTAACCTGCAAGAATCGTCCTCATGTACTGACGAAATAAATGATTGATTTTTTTTTGTTTTTGACAATTATATGACCATAAAACGTCAGGTCCGGAGAAAATCGCACTTCGACCTTCAAAATGAATGTAACATTTGTGTAATGTAACAAGCAAATATCAAATGCAAGGTAATGCCACCGCCTAATCTTGAAAATTTACCACTCCAAAATACATTTTAATACCTAAACAAGAACAATTAGAGGCAAAGCATAAACAATAAGCAAGACAAATTGCAGCAGAGATGACAGACCTGGCGCTGGGAGCCGTTGGAGGGACCTCCGGTTCCAGCTCGATGGGCAGGCCGAGATATCCGCCGAAGCGGTCGAAGGTCACGTGCGCTACGTGTCGCACGTCGGTGGGCCACCCGATCTCCACGGCGGAAGAGGCTGCCGTGCGACGTCCCGCGACACCGCCGCCGCCCTCGTCGGCGCCGACGCTGCAGATCACCAAGGACTTCCTCAGCGCTGCCACCAGCGCGGCCGTAGCCGAGGAATGGTGATGGTGTTGGTGTTGGGTTTCCCCCTTCTCCCGGTCCGATCCCGGCAGGATTAGGGGCGAAGAGATCGGGAATTCCTCCTCTTCCTCCTCGTCGTCCTCTTCTTCTTCGCAGAGGGAACGGGAGGTATGCGACGGAGCCAAGTCGCCATGGTAGACGAGGGAGAAACGAGCCATGGCCTCAATGGAGGGAAGTGAAAAGGAACAAGAAATGGTGGTGTGATGTGAGAGTTGGCCGAGTGGAGCAGAGGTGGTGAGATGTTATTGATTTATTTATTAAGCAGACAATTTCAATTCAATCCCCCCAAAATCACCTATTTTTATCAAAATGCTTCATCTATAACTTTATGAAGGGTGGAAAAAATAAATTTATAAATTATGTAGATATTTTAAGAAGAGAGACGAAGTTTATGTTGTCCAAGGGAATATTTCCTTTATTTATTTGAAATAATAAGAAAGAGAGATAAATGGGGAGTGGCATTGTCTCGTGAAGGAAAAACGACAACTGAATTTGGCAGTGGGGCCCTGCCACTGCGTTTCGTCAAGGCCCTGTCTAACAGTCTAAGAACCGAACTTCAACCAGTACAATCTGATCTTTAACGATTTAGCTGAACCGCTCACACACAAACCACTTCACTTCTGTGACTGTGATCCAAAATAAATAAACCGATTAAACCAAACCGGTTCGAGTTGAAACTTTGTTTATCACTTTAGTTTAAATTGAGACAATCGGTTTTATTTTGAAAAAAAAAAAAAAAAAAAGAAAGAAAACAATGAGTTGGTGGATAAGAGGTTCTGAGTTGATGCGATTTTGACGTGGATCGAATCGAATGAGATGCCGTGGGCCACCACTTCTTTAGTTTCGTTAAGTCCTAATTAATTGTGTTGTTTTCTTAAACAATTGGCATCTTCTCGCCATCATCAGCTGACCCGAAGTACAAATAAAATGAGGATTTTAAAAACACTTTACAGATTCAAAGCTTCCCCGTGCCCGAACTTTTAAATTTAAAGCATCTTAGTCCTAATAAATTTTAAATTTTAGGAGACATTTTTATGTATGGAATTTTCTTTTTAATCATGTTTTATCTGAAATCTTATTGGATGTTCAGGTGGTCCAGCATTGGCTCGGCCCCACGGTTCAGGCCACTTATTTATAGACTATCCGTGGAGTCACGTGAAGGTTTTGAATATGAGCATGTCATGCACGTGCTCATAATGGTGACATTCAAAGCGGATGCATAGCTATCCGTCGGAGGAATTTACGAGGGTATCCAATAATCCAGTTCTTTGATGAATAATCTTTTCCTGTTTTACTCCGAGTAAATCAGAAACACGATCGACTCCTCACCCAGCAGCATCAGTAATTAGAGTACTGTTCCTGTCTGAATTAGGGGTCAACGAACGCTGGGGATGTGGCACTCCCTGCTAGATCCTCGAGTGTTCCGATGAACCTGTAACAAAACCGAACCGGGAGGGGTGTCCCGGCGACGGCCCTCCGACGCTCAAGTCAGGCGAGGAATAACAAAGAGGTGGCTCAGAAACAGAAGACTCGTGTACCTCCGGTGAAGAAATGGAGACCTTATATAGACCTCTCGAAGGAGCCTGGGCACGCCAATCAAAGCAATCACCTGCTTTCGACCATGCCCAGGTATGGGTCTGTCAGAAGGGCATCCATAAGGCCATACCGCTACTGTATCAACCTCTCCATGATGTGACGGCTAGATCCTCTATCGTGAAATCTTGTGTACGGCATAATCATTAGGCATGCCTTTGCTGACATCCCATATCCCGAGCCGAACGAATAGGTCGTTCGGCTAACCTTTGTATCCTCGCCCTTATCCTGGCCGAACGGACCACCCGCTCGGCCCTTCGGTTCCAGCCGGGCAGACACCCGCCTTGGCGTCGGAAACCCAAGCCTATGGCTGGGTTATATCTGGCTCCGCTCGGACCTGCTCAACTGCTCGACGCGGCCCTTACCCGCTTAGTCAGCCCTCCATCTGTCCTCAGGCTGGGACCCTTCAGGAAGTGGGTCCCCCATTCTCACCGCCGGATCACTTGCCTCCCCTTCAAGTCTAGTCGAAGGAGGCAGTGAGTCCGACTGACTGGACTATGTGTCCGAGCGGGCGGTCGTCGCCTTACCGTCGCTTATAATATCCCTTGAGCCGTTCGGCCCTTATGCCAAATTCAGCCGCTCGGCTCTTCGTTTTGAATGTCTTGGCGCTCCACGTAGATGTTTGCTTGTCTAAATCTTCTCGAAAATCACGCAAATCCTTTTCATTAAGTCGAA
This sequence comes from Zingiber officinale, assembly GCF_018446385.1. NCBI lineage: Eukaryota > Viridiplantae > Streptophyta > Magnoliopsida > Zingiberales > Zingiberaceae > Zingiber > Zingiber officinale. The sequence goes on from NC_055992.1 coordinate 129,677,204, forward strand.
GCACGCGCGGTATGGGCGCATTAATTGCGCCTGGTGACAGAGCGCCACGTGGCTCTTCTCGCGTGGCGGTGATGATCCGTACGATGGGACGCCGATTGTTTTGAAATGGACGACCTGATGACGTCCTTGTTTCTCGTGACCTGGATCGGACGATGGAGGCCAATCGACTTCGGCCGTATAAAGCCTTAGTCCTCCTCCTTTGCCGCATCTTTGCTCGTGCTTTGTCCTTCTGACTCCTCTGTTGCTGCGGCCTCCGGCGATCCAGTTCCCGTTTTTCGGCGGCTATCATCTCACCGGCGCTCTTCTCCGCCCATCTCCTTCTTAGTGAGCCTTCTTTCCTCGCTTACCAGGTCTTTCCTAATCGTTTCACCTCTCTTTCGTTGCTATCCTTTTGTCTCTTCGAGATGGCGAGCTCTTCCGAACCCGCTACCCATGTTCACGGTCCCTGGTATATGAGTATGGAAAGTAAATTTGATGAAGAGGGCGCTCGGCGTCTTGTTCGGACGTACGGGATCCTGGACGACCATGAAATAGTTATAGCCGACCCGACCGATCGGCCCCATAACCCGCCGATCGGTACCATTTGCTTTTTTCTAGACCAATTCCAGGGCGGCCTTAGATTTCCTACCCATCCATTTATTTTGGAAGTTTGTAATTATTTCTGCATCCCGCTCGGCCAACTTGTGCCGAATTCCTTTAGGCTGCTGAGTGGGGTGGTCGTCCTCTTTAGGCTGCATAGTATTCCACTTGACCCCAAAATATTCCACTTCTTCTTCTACCCCAAACAATCCGAGTTGGGCACCTTTATTTTCCAATGTAGAATAGGCTTCAAATTTTTTGATAATATGCCGACCTCCAACAAGCACTGGAAGGAGTTTTTCTTCTATATGCGACTTCCCAAGCGGCCAGCATTCCGAACTAAATGGCCGACCCAGCCGGAGCTCGGCAAATTCAGAAGCAATCCAGCCTACCTTCATGCGGCAAACTGGTTGTCCGGTCAGCGGTACAAAATCGACCAGTTGCTTCTCAAGGGGGTGTTGTACATTTTTGGATTATCTCCCGTTCGGGCCAATCTTCCCTACCGCATGAGTAAGGACTCTTTACTCACTTCGCCTTTTTTTGTCTAACTGATTTTAATTTTTTCTACTGCAGCTGAAGTCATGTGGCGCTCCAAGGCTACTGATCATCTGAAGTTGAAAGCCGTGGAAATTGAGGCGGCTACCAAAAAAGAACTCGCCGAGCGGGGTCTAATCCCCAGCCGCCCGGCAGCTACAGGAGAGGGGGGGACGCAGTCCGCCCCTGAAACAGAAGTTACCCAATCCGCTTCAACGGAGGTTGAGGCGGATCCTGTTTCCTCTGCCCCAGCCGAGCTGGGAGTCCCCCAGGCCGGGGATTCACCACTGGAAGTTCGGCGGAAACGTCGAAGAGACCCCAGCCTTCCGCCGACCCAAGAGGGCGAACCACAGGCGCCGATCGAGGTCGCTTCGCCAGATCGCACGCCGTCGCAGATCGGGACCTCAGTGGCCTCGCCCACCGCACAGCCCTCTGGCTCTCCTCCTCGGACTCGTCGTCGCTTACGACGGTTGGGCGAAACATCAACCATAGGGGAGTCCTCGGGCCAGGCGACTGCGGCTGAGGAAGTGCCGGCCGGCCACCCGACCGTCAAGACTACCCTTCGATTCCCATCGGAGGAATATTTATTGTCTGCCGATCGGCCTTCAAGCCCCGTTCATGAGATAACCTTGAGGGGTCCGCTCGCCAAGCTTTTTGAGGACGCTCAGATTAGGGTGGCCCTCATGACGCCCAAGCAGCTTGGTGATAACCACATGCAGCAGGCCACTCAGGTAGGTTCATTTTTCTTCTTGTGTCCTGCTACTGTTTGGTTTCTGATTTTATTGTTTCCCTTACAGCATTGGGCCGAGCAAATCGCCACTAGCCATCGGGTGGCCGAGCTGGAGGATCTCATGGAAAAACTCCAAGTCTCGGGGGGTCCATCGGCCGAGCGGGAGAAACAAGCCCGTGAGGCCGAACAGAAGAAGGCCGCCGACCTGGCTACAGAGGTGGCTCGACTTGAAGGCCTGGTGAAGAAACGCGACACAGACGTGAAGCGCGCCAGTAGCCGGAAGAAGCGGGCGATTGCTGATCTGGACAAGATGAAAGTTGAAGTCCGAGCCCTAGATCAGCAATCTAAGAATCTGGAAGCCCAGCTAGCTGCCGAACGGGATGGGCACTCCGCTGAACGCACTAAAGCGGAGGTGGACCAGAAAGTTCTCCAGGACTCGCTAATTGCCTCCCGAGCGGCTTTCAGAAAGTACAAGGAAGGGGAGCCGAGTCGCCTAGCAGCAACCCGCCAAGAATACCTCCGCTCGGAGCGGTTCGGCGAAAAGTTCGGTGGCAACGTCTCCTCAACTTTCGCCGAGGCGGTCAAGGTCACCATGGCGTATTTGAAGAAGGGAGGGCACCTTCCTGCTGACCTGAGCATTCCCTCTTCAGATCTGGCGGCTATGATTGACGATATCCCGGACGCCTTTTTTAATTTTGAGGACCCGGAGTGAAGCGAGTTCTTCCCAGTACTTTCTGTATTTTATCTGCTGATGTAAAATTTTTGCATGTGCCGATTGGCGTAATTGTCTTCTTTTGTTTATTTTTGCTTGCCCTTCATTGTCGTTTTTTGTCTGTTTGGTGCGTAATCGTAGAATCAGTTAAGCTCCACGTGTTCCACACTAGACGACCGATCGGGTTAATCAGTTGACTTGTTTTCCTCGAAATCGTTTAGCGCTTGGCTATGCTGTTTGCATTCAGTGAATGCGAAGTATTGGCAAATTGATGGCCGATCGGACTTAATCAATTTAGTACTTGCGAACGCTCGTTATTTGGCGTCCTTAGTTTCGTCCAGTAAGCTCACAATCGCGAGTTTGACTCTCGATCTCTAACGTCGGTGCTCGACGGCGCGGTTATTTATAGCCGGTCGGCGCGGCTCTCGATTTTTAACGACGGGGCTCGTCGGTCTTCCGCTCGGACGTTTATAGACGCCGGCTCGTCTCTCGATCTTTAACGTCGGTGCTCGACGGCGCGGTTATTTATAGCCGGTCGGCGCGGCTCTCGATTTTTAACGACGGGGCTCGTCGGTCTTCCGCTCGGACGTTTATAGACGCCGGCTCGTCTCTCGATCTTTAACGTCGGTGCTCGACGGCGCGGTTATTTATAGCCGGTCGGCGCGGCTCTTGATTTTTAACGACGGGGCTCGTCGGTCTTCCGCTCGGACGTTTATAGACGCCGGCTCGTCTCTCGATCTTTAACGTCGGATCTCGATGGCGCGGTTATTTATAGCCGGTCGGCGCGGCTCTCGATTTTTAACGACGGGGCTCGTCGGTCTTCCGCTCGGACGTTTATAAACGTCGGCTCGTCTCTCGATCTTTAACGTCGGTGCTCGACAGCGCGGTTATTTATAGCCGGTCGGCGGGGCTCTTGATTTTTAATGACGGGGCTCGTTGGTCTTCCGCTCGGACGTTTATAGACGCCGGCTCGTCTCTCGATATTTAACGTCGGTGCTCGACGGCGCGGTTATTTATAGCCGGTCGGCGCGGCTCTTGATTTTTAACGACGGGGCTCGTCGGTCTTCCGCTCGGACGTTTATAGACGCCGGCTCGTCTCTCGATCTTTAACGTCGGTGCTCGACGGCGTGGTTATTTATAGCCGGTCGGCGCAGCTCTACGGTTTAACGTCTGGGCTAGACAGCCGTTAAGGCTAATTTTAACGCTCCCGTTCGGCGCAGCTTAACATATACAGAATTAGCGCCATATTACACCACTTTGCTTCCCGCACGTGGCCTTCGGTTTTTGTGTCGATGCTTGGGTATCGTACGCCCGGCCGGACGGCACGGGGTCTTCAGCATTGAGCATTTTAGCTCGGATAATTTACCTCCGTCCGAACGGTACGGGGCCTTCGATTGTTGACAATGCCTTATAATTGTCCTCTTGATTCTTCATTTCTGCATTTCCAGTATTCAGTCGAAAAAAGTACACAGGATGATTTACAGTGGTACACCTTTCATCCCGCCCGGTAAGGCTGGAGGTGGTTCGCGCTCCACGGCCTATCTAACTGCCGACCGTCCTCATCCTCCAAATAATACGCACCCGAGCGGAGCTTTTCGATGATTTTGAAGGGACCTGCCCACGGAGCTTCAAGCTTGCTGACGTCGCCGACCGGTTTGACTTTCTTCCAGACAAGGTCGCCGACCTGGAATGATCGGGGAATGACGCGGCGGTTGTAGTTTTGCTTCATTCGTTGACGATATGCCATCAACCGAACGGATGCCTTGGCCCGCTCCTCATCAACCAAATCCAGCTCCATGTTCCTCCGCTCGGCGTTGCTTCCATCGTAACATTGGACCCGGACGGACTCGACGCCGACTTCAACCGGAATGACTGCTTCGCCGCCGTACACCAGATGAAAAGGCGTGACGCCCGTTGCTTCCTTAGGAGTTGTTCGGATGGCCCATAAAATGCCCGGCACTTCATCTGGCCAACTTCCTCCCAAGTGGTCGAGCCGAGCGCGCAGAATACAGAGAATTTCCCGATTGGCTACTTCAGCTTGACCGTTGCTCTGGGAGTAAGCCACGGAGGTGAAGTGTTGCTCGATGCCGTAGCTTTTGCACCAATCTTCTAGCACCTTCCCTGTGAATTGCCGCCCATTGTCGGAAACCAATCTGCGAGGGATACCGAACCTACAGATGATGTGTTGCCAGATGAATTTTTTGACCATTTGCTCGGTGATCCTGGCTAGTGGCTCGGCCTCCACCCACTTGGAAAAATAATCGACCGCCACCAGCAAAAATTTCCTCTGCCCGGTCGCCATCGGAAATGGACCCACAATATCCATTCCCCATTGATCGAAAGGACATGAAACGACTGATGTCTTCATCTCCTCTGCCTGTCGGCGCGAGAAGTTGTGATACTTCTGGCATGAAAGGCACGCAGATACTGTCCGAGCGGCGTCCATTTGTAAGGTCGGCCAAAAGTATCCAGCTAGTAAAATCTTCTTGGCTAGTGATCGTCCGCCCGGATGTCCTCCGCACGATCCTTGATGTACCTCTTGGAGGATGTAAGCCGAGTCTTCCGAGCTCACACACTTCAACAGCGGGCGAGAGAAAGCCTTCTTGTAGAGCTGATCGCCGATGAGTGTGAACCGACCGGCCCTCCTCCTGAGCAGCTGGGTTTCATCCCGATCGGCAGGAATGGTGCCCGAGCGCAAAAACTCCATGATGGATGTCCTCCAGTTGTCCGGAAACATGAGGCCTTCCATCCGGTCAACATGTGCCATCAAAGATACTTGTTCAATTGGCTTCGGGATAATGACTGGCGTTATAGAACTTGCTAGTTTGGCCAACTCATCGGCTGCCTGGTTCTTCTGAATAAGAACCTCGCGGAAATTAGCTTTGAGTTTTTCAAATGCCTCAGCGTAGAGTTTAAGCCGAGCGCTGTTGATTTCAAAGGTGCCAGACAGTTGCTGAGCGGCCAACTGTGAATCTGAATAAAGTGTCACCCGACCGGCTCCCACATGCCGTGCTGCCTGCAATCCGGCTATGAGGGCCTCATACTCTGCTTCATTGTTGGTAGTTTTGTAATCCAGCCGGACGAATAAGTGCATCTTTTCTTCTTGAGGCGAGAGCAGCAATATTCCAATCCCACTTCCGAGCCGAGTGGAAGACCCATCCACATATATTCTCCACAGAGCTTCCGGCTCTGGCTTTTGCACTTCGGTCACAAAATCAGCCAAGGATTGCGCTTTGATCGCCGAGCGGGGCTGGTATTGGATGTCAAATTCACTTAGTTCTGTCGTCCATTTGATGAGCCGTCCAGACGCTTCTGGATTCAACAGCACTCTTCCTAGTGGGTTGTTCGTCCGAACAATGATGGTGTGAGCCAAGAAATATGGTCGAAGGCGCCGAGCGGCTAGAACTAAAGCAAAGGCCAACTTCTCGAGCCCGGTGTAACGAGATTCAGCATCTTTTAAAATGTGGCTCAGAAAATACACCGGCTGCTCCTCACTGCTGAGCCTAGAGCATGCTCAGTTGACGACATATAAATATAAAGTGACTCACCCCCGATCGGCTTGGCAAGTACAGGCAGAGAATTGAGATATGTTTTCAATTCTCCGAACGCTCGGTCACATTCTTCATCCCACTGGAACTTAGTAGCCTTGCGCAGGATCTTGAAGAATGGTAGGCTCCGGTCGGCGGTTTTGGAGATGAATCTGGACAAAGCAGTTATCCGACCGGTCAACCGCTGTACTTCCCTTGTATTTCTGGGAGGCGGCATGTCTTGTAGAGCTTTCACTTTGCTGGGATTTGCTTCAATACCCCGTTCGGTCACTATGTACCCCAAGAAACGCCCTCCTTTTGCTCCGAACAGACACTTCTGGGGATTTAGCCTGACTCCATATTTGCATAGCGTTCGGAAGGTTTCTTCCATGTCCTTGAAGAGATCGGCCGCTCGGACTGATTTGATAAGAATCTCGTCCACATAGACTTCCAGATTCCGCCCAATCTGCTCCCTGAACACTTTGTTCATCAAGCGTTGATAGGTGGCCCCGGCATTCTTCAATCCGAACGGCATCACATTGTAGCAATATGTGCCGTCGGCAGTCACGAAGCTAACTTTTCCTTGATCTTCATGGGCGAGCGGCACTTGATGATAGCCTTGGTAGGCGTCGAGCATACATATTAACTCGCAGCCGGCCGTAGAGTCCACCAGCTGATCTATCCGGGGCAGGGGATAAAAATCTTTGGGGCATGCTTTGTTTAAGTCCCGAAAGTCGATGTAGACTCTCCACTTGCCGCCCGGCTTAGAGACTAATACTACGTTAGCCAGCCAGCTCGGGAACTGCACCTCGCGTATGTGGCCGGCTTCCAGAAATTTCTCTACTTCCGCCCGGATGATGGCATTTTGCTCGACACTGAAATCTCTTTTTCTCTGCTTCACTGGCCGAGCGTCCGGTCGGACATGCAACTCATGCTGCGCTATGCTCGGCGAAATTCTGGGCAACTCATGTGTCGACCAGACAAAGACATCATGATTTTGTTGGAGGCATTGGATCAGCTCCTCCTTCTGCTCCTCCTCCAGATCAGAGGCGATAAAAGTCGTGGCCTCCGATCGGGTCGGATGGATCTGAACCTCCTCCTTTTCATCATAAATTAAAGCAGGAGGTTTCTCGGTTATGGCGTGTACTTCGATCCAGGGCGCCTTCCGAGCGGAACAGGCTTCTGCTCGGATCATCTCTATATAGCATCGCCGAGCTGCTAGCTGATCTCCACGTACTTCTCCTACTTTGTCCTCCACGGGGAACTTGATCTTCTGATGGAAGGTTGAGACGACTGCTCGAAATTCGCTGAGCGCCGGTCGTCCCAAAATGACGTTGTAGGACGAAGGAGAGTCGACCACCACGAAGTTTATTGTCCTGGTCCTCCTGAGCGGCTCTTCTCCCAGTGAGGTAGCCAACCAGATCTAGCCAACAGGATGTGCTTTGTTACCCGTGAACCCGTAGAGAGGCGTTGTCATGGGATGAAGCTCACTCGAATCAATTTGTAGCTGATCGAACGCTTTCTTGAATATAATGTTACCGAGCTCCCTGTGTCAACAAATGTACGAGCAATAGTGTAATTTGCAATATTACCCTTTATTATGAAAGCGTCGTCGTAGGAGACTTCTACTCCTTCTAAATGTCTCGGGCCAAAAGTGATTTTCGGTCCCTGTGCCCGCTCCTGGCTGAAGCCAACCTCATGAGCCCGCCTTTCTGGCTCGGTTGGAGTCTCCTCCGGTCGGCCCACCAGCAATAACATTGATCTCGCCTCGGGAAGTATTGCTTCTATTTTCCTCTTCCCGAGCGGACGGCCGGGATCGTTCCCTTGACGCTCGGCGATTCTCCTGTCTTGGAGATCGATGCCGGTCGGGCGTCTGTTGATGTCGCCTCTCAGTGCGGGTCCGGTCGGCTTCATGGGTCCTTAGCCTCCTGTCGATGGAAGGGGACCGTCGTTCGGCCTTCCTGGGAACGGGATTAGCCACGAAGGGAAGACTTCGACAATCCCTTGTGTTGTGCGTATCCGTCCGGTGGATGGAGCAGAACATAGGGGTCCATTTCTTCTTTGGCTTGCTTCGGGCGGCAGCTACTTCTTGTACTTGGGACCTTACACGAGGGGAGCGGATTGCTTCGGCCCTTGGTCCCCTCGGCGGTTGATGAGCAGCGTGCTGTTTCCGTTCGGCCTGAATAGGTGCCCGCTCGATTAGGGTTTCCTTTTTCCGGGCGGCTTGCGCTTCTTCCACGTTAATGTACTCGTTGGCCCGATGTAGCATGTGATCATAATCCCGGGGCGGCTTTCAGATGAGCGATCGGAAGAAATCTCCATCCACTAGGCCTTGCGTGAAGGCATTCATCATGGTTTCCGAAGTGGCCGTTGGAATGTCCATCGCCACTTGGTTGAATCGCTGGATGTAAGCTCGAAGCGGTTCCCGGGCCTCTTGCTTGATGGCGAACAGACTTACGCTTGTTTTTTGATAACGCCGACTGCTGGCGAAGTGGTGGAGGAAGGCCGTTCGGAAGTCCTTGAAGCTGGTGATGGATCCGTCCGGCAGCCTCCGAAACCACCGTTGAGCCGATCCCGAGAGAGTGGTAAGAAAGACTCGGCACTTTACTCCATCGGTGTATTGATGGAGCGTGGCTGTGTTATCAAACTTACCCAGATGATCATCCGGGTCAGTTGTTCCATTGTACTCGCCGATCGTCGGAGGCACGTAGTGCTTGGGCAGAGGGTCTCGCAGAATAGCCTCCGAAAATTGGCGATTGATCCGCTCGGGAGATGAGTCCGCTCGGGGAGCTTTCCCTTTTCTGTCATCTCGCCTAGGCATCTCGTCTGAAGAAGATCCTCTATCTCTCCGAGCTGGTACGGCTTCAGGGGTGCGGAATAAGGCCCGATGGAATGCGACGGTGGCTTGAGGTGCTTCCGCTCGGCCACCCGACGCAGATGTTGCTTGTTGCTCCGGCCGCTCGGCTGATGCCTTTTGTTTTTGCTCCACAAGTTTGGCGGCCCTCATCTCGACCAGAGCGTCGAGTTCTTCTGTTGAAAGCGTCACCGTGTGTTGTCGTCCAGCCTCGTCCATCGTTCCCGTTCGGATGCAGGAGCGTTCCCACAGACGGCGCCAAATTGATCCTGTCCGAACCAGGGGTCAACGAACGCTGGGGATGTGGCGCTCCCTGCTAGATCCTCGAGTGCTCCGGCGAACCTGCAACAAAACCGAGCCGGGAGAGGTGTCCCGGCGACGGCCCTCCGACGCTCAAGTCAGGCGAGGAATAACAAAGAGGTGGCTCAGAAACAGAAGACTCGTGTACCTCCGGTGAAGAAATGGAGACCTTATATAGACCTCTCGAAGGAGCCTGGGCACGCCAATCAAAGCAATCACCTGCTTTCGACCATGCCCAGGTATGGGTCTATCAGAAGGGCATCCATAAGGCCATACCGCTACTGTATCAACCTCTCCATGATGTGACGGTTAGATCCTCTATCGTGAAATCTTGTGTACGGCATAATCATTAGGCATGCCTTTGCTGACATCCCATATCCCGAGCCGAACGAATAGGCCGTTCGGCTAACCTTTGTATCCTCGCCCTTATCCTGGCCGAACGGACCACCCGCTCGGCCCTTCGGTTCCAGCCGGGCAGACACCCGCTCGGCCCTTCGGTTCCGGCCGGGCAGACACCCGCCTTGGCGTCGGAAACCCAAGCCTATGGCTGGGTTATATCTGGCTCCGCTCGGACCTGCTCAACTGCTCGATGCGGCCCTTACCCGCTTAGTCAGCCCTCCATCTGTCCTCAGGCTGGGACCCTTCAGAAAGTGGGTCCCCCATTCTCACCGCCGGATCAAGTACCATAAACGTACGATAGATCTAACGAGTTTTAATGGACCAATATATTTTATGAAAAAATCAGAATGTCATCAATAGATAAAAGTCATAATTGACTTTAAAATTAAAATCTACGTTTCGAGTAGATAAATTTAGACTATTAATTTGCTCAAACCCGATTAAAAATGAATGAAAAATTAATTATTTAAAGTCGGCACAAATAAACATTAATTATTCATTAATTATATATAAGGAAATGCATGGGAGAATAGTCCACATCGAAAATTTTCGACGTGAATTCTTTACTTATTAATGATGTTGTGTTAATGGAGTTAACTCAGGAAAAGACCAGGTGCTCTCTTCTCATCGGAAATTTTCGTTTTGTGAGCCCGCCACCCGCCACGTGCGCAATGGGCGCTTTGTAGGTGCACTTTGCACTTCGCACGTACGCATCGTCCTACGTGGCACTCGGGTGATGTATCAGGCTTGTATCTGACATGGTAATGCCTATGTGGCATCCACGTGGGCAAGAAGAGATGACTGGACTGTTGATTGGCCAAACGGATGGCAACCGTTGATCAAAGAGGTGCGATGGATCGCTTGTGATGCGATCTAGAGCGTTGGATCGTGAAGAGTCACGATCTGACCGCTTGGGATGAGACTTGATCTCAAGCGTCAGATCGAATGGATCAGTAGATCTAGATCCGATGGCTGATGACAATAGGCGAGATCTGAGGGTCACAACTCTTCAGATCTATTGAATGAGATAAAGTGGGATATGTGAAGGGTTATAACTCTTCAGAATGGACGATCCAGATCGATCCAGCCCAAAGAACACATCCTCTCACCCAAAAAGGCACTCAACCTCTTCATTTGGTATAAATAGAACCCTCCAGATGCTGTAAAGAAAATCGAATAATCGAATTCATCTATTCTACTCTCTCTTGAGCATTCATCTCATCTTGTGTATTTAAGAGTCCAAAAAGCTAACGAGAAGGTTCGCTGGTCTCGGAATTCGAAGTGCTACGATTCCGAGACGTTCGTCGTTGTATCTTGGAAACGAATTGCTGCTATCCGTTAGCACCGTAGCGGAACAATATCGTTTACAGAGATAGTGTTGAACACTAGCCTCGACGATCAGTATCAGTTTGCGCACTCCGAGAGATACCGGATCCAACAGTCGTAAACGATATTTTACAAACTGATATGGCTACTTCCAACGACGTTCCGACCGCCATTCCGCCAACATCAATTTCGCACGGAGAAAAGCTGGAGAAATTCAGCGGAGCCGACTTCAAAAGATGGCAACAGAAAATGCTATTTTATTTAACGACGCTAAACCTTGTACGATTTTTGCAGGAAGACCCGCCAGCCGCTACGGAAGATAGTAAGGCTGCTTGCGATGCGTGGTCACACGGAGATTTCCTGTGCCGCAACTATATTCTCAACGCCTTGGACAACACGCTGTATAACGTGCATTGTTCATTGGAGACGGTGAAATCTTTGTGGGAATCACTTGAGAAGAAATACAAGACCAAAAATGCCGGATTGAAGAAATTCATCGTCGGTCGGTTTCTGGATTTCAAGATGGTGGACTCTAAGAGCATCTCAACTCAAGTCCAAGATATGCAATTAATACTGCATGATCTGGACGCCGAAGACATGAAGTTGAACGAGTCATTCTCAGTAGCTGCGGTAATTGAGAAGCTCCCTCCGTCATGGAAGGACTTCAAGAATTACCTCAAGCACAAGCAAAAGGAGATGGGACTGGAAGACCTGATCCTGAGGCTACGAATAGAGGAGGATAATCGATAATTATCCGACTCTAGAGGAATCAAGCGGACTATTGACGAAATGTCCAACCTGGTCAAGCCAAATGCCAAAAAGCCGAAGCAGTTCAAGAAGAAGGCTCAAGCAAAGAAGTTCAAAGGCTCTTGCTACAACTGTGGAAAGTCAGGACACATGTCAAAGGACTGCAGACACCCGAAGAAGCCAACCAAGGGGCCAAAAGATGCTGCAAACAACGTCGCAACCTCTCTTGAGGACTTGGATCTCACTGCGGTCGTGTTTGAATCCAATACAGTGGAGGATAACCCGAAGCAGTGGTGGATCGATACTGGAGCAACCCGTCATATCTGTTCAGATAAGGCGATGTTCTCCAAGTATACTCCGATAAATGGAAGGAAGCTCTATATGGGCAATTCCACGACATCTCCGATCATCGGACTCGGAAAAGTTGTTCTGAAGATGACGTCTGGAAAGGAGCTAACTCTGATTGATGTGCTCCATGTTCCCGACATCAGAAAGAACCTAGTTTCTGGATCGGCACTTGTTAAGGCCGGGTTTAGACTAGTGTTCCAATCCAACAACTTTGTCCTTACGAAGAATGGTGTCTTCGTAGGAAAGGGGTACTTAGAACAAAGTCTATTCAAAATGGTTGTAATGACTGTACTCCGAAAATTTGATGGTAATAAAATAATTGCTTCCAGCTATGTGGTTGAGTGTTTCAATTTGTGGCATGATCGACTCGGACATGTGCATAATAATACTCTGAAACGTCTCGTCAAACTAAATTTATTACCGAACGTCAATGTTGACGAAACACACAAATGTGAAGTGTGTGTGGAAGCTAAAATGACGAAACTACCTTTTCATTCGGTGGAAAGGTCAACGACTCCTCTAGAGTTAATACATAGTGATCTATGTGACTTGAAATTTGTACAAACTAGAGGAGGTAAAAAGTATTTCATTAATTTTATCGATGACTGCACGAGGTTCTGTTATGTCTTTCTTTTAAAAAGTAAAGATGAAGCCTTAGAGGCGTTCAGAACCTATAAAACAGAAGTTGAAAATCAACTTGACAAACGAATTAAATAATTCTTAGCGATAGAGGTGGAGAATATGGTGCACCGTTTGATGAATTTTGTTCAGATCCTGGCATTATCCATCAAACAACGGTGCCTTACTCACCTCAATCTAATGGTATTGCTGAACGTAAAAATCGGACACAAAAAGAGATGATGAATGTCGTGTTAATAAATTCAGTCTTACCTCAAAACTTGTGGGGGGAAGCAATATTATCGGCAAATCACATTCTCAACAAAATCTCTCATAAGGAAAGTGATAAAACTCCATACGAATTATGGAAAGGTCGCAAGCCATCGTACAAATACCTGAAAGTGTGGGGGTGCTTGGCAAAGGTCGAAGTACCTAAACCAAAGCAAGTAAAGATCAGACCTAAAACGTTCGATGCGGTATTTGTCGAATATGCCCATAATAGTAGTGCATATCGTTTCCTAGTTCACAAATCAGACATTCCTGATATTCATGTGGGAACAACCATAGAATCTCGGAATGCGATATTCTTTGAAAACGAATTCCCAAATAAGAAGGAAAACGTTGAAAATAATAACAACGGAAGTTCAAACGAAAATGACATTGCTGAACTTAGCTGTTATAAAAGGACTATTGACGATCAAAGTAAAGGGCCACGTCGTAGCAAACGGTCTAGAGCTGAGAAATCGCTCGGGCCAGATTTCATGATTTTCATGTCGGAAATGGACTCAAGAACATTAAGTGAAACTCTCTCTAATCCCGATGCTCCAATGTGGAAAGAAGCTGTCAACAGTGAAATCAAATCCATCATGAATAATCATACTTGGGAATTAGTAGACCTTCCTTCTGGTAATAAACCATTAGGTTGTAAGTGGATACTAAAACGCAAGTATATAGCTGATGGATCAATTGACAAGTATAAGGCCAGACTTGTAGCCAAGGGGTACAAGCAAGAGGAAAGCCTTGATTACTTCGATACCTACTCACCGGTGACAAGGATTACGTCCATACGAGTGCTAATAGCCATTGCAACACTGTATGACCTTGAAATACATCAAATGGATGTTAAGACTGCGTTCTTAAATGGTGAGTTGGAAGAAGAAATTTATATGGAGCAACCCGAGGGGTTCGTGGCTCCAGGATATGAGAAAAAGGTGTGTCGACTTGTTAAGTCATTATACAGACTTAAGCAAGCGCCTAAACAATGGCACGAAAAATTTGACAAAGTAATGCTATCAAACAAATTCAGAATAAATGAATGTGACAAATGCATTTATGTCAAAGACACACCTAAAGGTTATGTAATCGTCTGTCTATACGTAGACGACATGCTAATAATGAGCAGTAATCATGATATAATCATGACTACAAAGAAAATGTTGACAAAAAATTTCGATATGAAAGATATGGGTCAAGCAGATGTTATATTGGGAATTAAAATTCTCAGGACATCAGAAGGGATAGTTCTGACACAATCCCATTATGTAGAGCCAGTATTGAAAAGATCCAATGCGTACGATCTCTCTACAGTAAAAACACCTATGGATCTAAGTCAACACTTAGCGTAAAACCATGGTGAGACCTTATCGTAGTTGGAATATTCTCGGATAATAGACAGTTTGATGTATCTCACAAACTACACACGTCCGGATATTGCCTATGCGATCAACAAGCTGAGTTTTTACGAGTAATCCAAACGACACCCATTGGAAAGCATTAATGCGAGTTCTTAGATATTTGAAATATACTATGAACTATGGATTACATTATGGAAAATATCCCGCTGTGCTGGAGGGATATTGTGATGTTAATTGGATATCAGATACAAACGACTCCAAATCCACTAGTGGATATGTTTTCACGATCGGTGGGGGAGTAGTATCTTGGAAATCTACTAAGCAGACGTGCATTGCTCGGTCAACTATGGAATCCGAGTTTATAGCACTAGACAAAGTAGCTGAGGAAGCTGAATGGCTGCGGAATTTCTTGGAAGATATTCCGAGATGGACGAAACCTATGACTGCCGTACTGATCTACTGTGATAGTCAATCAGCAATTGGAAGGGCACAGAGTAATATATACAATGGGAAGTCACGACATATACATCGTAGACATAATACCATTAGGTAGTTGATCTCGAATGGAGTGATTGCAATTGACTATGTTAAGTCCAAAGATAATTTGGCAGATCCTCTTACGAAAGGGTTGAGTCGAGATCAAGTATACTGCTCGTCAAGAGGAATGGGATTAAAAATCTACAACTAAAAAACGGCTGTAGCAGTAACCCAACCTTGTTGACTAGAGATCTCAAGATCTTGGTTCAATTGGACAACGAAGTTACAGAAGTTGTGTTACAGCACATGAGATATTTTATCTCTATCCCAATCCTAGGATGAATTTGTGTTGTCCTACCTCATGTAGAGAGGTTAAGCTTATGCTTTTAGTGACTTCTATACCTTATAAGGTGGAGTATGGTAGGATACTCCTGATAGAAGTGTCACCTATATGAGTGTCAAGACAGGCCGCTTCAATAAAACACTCATGAATCCAAGATGGTGTCCATGGCCGAAACGGAACGAACCATGAGAACCTAAAGTAGGTGAGATAGGTCTCTGTGTGGGTGTTATTGTCTAAGTATACACCAACAGCTAAGCAGTTCAAGACATCACGTTCACTGCGCAGCCTAGTATACTCGATAGCATTCCACTATGGAAGGTTCAAAGCCACAAGCTACCTCTCCCGATGCAGTGACTTATCGATTAGACTCTTGTAAAGTGTCAGCATGCATACACGCATTGCATTAATTTCCATTCATGTGAGGGATTGTTGGATATTGGGGCTTTAATGGACCAATACGGGTTTGTGGAAAAATTAGAATGCCATCAATAGATAAAAGTCGTAATTGACTTCAAAATTGAAATCTACGTTTCGAGTAGATAAATTTAGACTATTAATTTGCTCAAAACCGATTAAAGGTGAATGAGAAATTAATTGTTTAAAGTCGGCCCAAATAAACATTAATTATTCATTAATGATATATAAGGAAATGCATGGGAGAATAGTCCCACATCGGAAATTTTCGATGTGCATTCTTTGCTTATTAATGATGCTGTGTTAATGGAGTTAACTCAGGAAAAGACCAAGTGCTCTCTTCTCAGGGGCGAGCAAGTGCTCGCACCTGTGAGCCCGCCACCCGCCACCTGCGCAATGGACTCTTTGTAGGCGCACTTTGCACTTTGCACTTTGCATCGTCGCAAGGAGCATTGAGGAGCTTAAATTTATGCTCCAGAGGACATTGCAGTACCTACATGGCACTCGGGTGACGTATCAGGCTCGTATCTGACATGGCAATGCCTATGTGGCATCCACGTGGGCAAGAAGAGATGATTGGACTGTTGATTGGGCAAACAGATGGCAACCGTTGATCAAAGAGGTATGATGGATCGCTTGTGATGCGATCTAGAGCGTTGGATCAGGAAGAGTCACGACTTGATAGCTTGGGATGAGACTTGATCTGAAGCGTCAGATCGAATGGATCAGTAGATCCAGATCCGATGGCTGATGACAATAGGCGAGATCTGAGGGTCACAACTCTTCAGATCTGATGGATGAGATTAAAGTGGGATATGTGAAGGGTTATAACTCTTCAGAATGGACGATCCAGATCGATCCAGCCCAAAGAACACATCCTCTCACCCAAAAAGGCATTCAACCTCTTCATTTGGTATAAATAGAACCCTCCAGATGCTGGAAAGAAAATCGAATCATCGAATTCATCTATTCTACTCTCTCTTGAGCATTCATCTCATCTTGTGCATTTAAGAGCCCAAAAAGCCTACGAGAAGGTTCGCTGGTCTCGGAATTCGAAGTGCTACGATTTCGACCCGTAGCGGAGCAATATCGTTTACGGAGATAGTGTTGAACACTAGCCTCGACGATCAGTATCAGTTTGCGCACTCCAGGAGATTCCGGATCCAACAAGATCTTGCAAGAAAACTGAATCCTCATGGATTAATCGTTGTGACATGTGTCTTTTACAGTTGCAATGTTTTTGAGGAGGCTAAAATTTTATTTTCAGATATCACTCATCCCAGTGATTTAGTATTTAGTATTGTCAATCTCGCGACTAAATACAAATAAACAAACTAGATATTGAACATACCCTTATATGGATGGTCATTTTCCATAACAAAATTTGATCTTTTATCTTATACTGCAAATCTTGTCACATGATTACCGACTCGACTCCCAGGCTTATTTGTAGTCTTCCATTGATGAATATTATTATAGAGTGATGAAATAATTGTACGATTAAGCTATTATTGTTACTAGGACGACTATGAAGGTAATAATCTATTGGCGAGTGACTCATATTTGGATGAAAATCAATGTGATAAATGTCATGCAAGAAAAATCTATTAAGATTTTTCGTAATAAAATTTTGTTACGATTTTATATAACAGAATTCTATTACAATTTTTCATAGCAGAATTCTATTACGATTTTTTATAATAAAATTCTGTTATGATTTTACCGGATCTAGGGTTTATGCATTATGTATAGGGATCATTGTAAACCTATTGTACAATAACAATTACAAGAATTATTAGATGTGATTCTATTGTGTACAAAGAATTCTAATAAAGTTTTGATCATTTTTGTGTAGTAGGCACATCGTCGAACCACGATAACTCTTCTTCTTCTCCTTCCTCGTATTTGCTCTCCTTTTGTGTGTCTTTGTCTTGTTACTCCATGCGATCTCTTTCTCTCTTCCTCTTCTTCCGAACCATGAGGTTAAGAGGTATTACCCCTTCTTTGCGTAACAATTTGTATCAGAGCTACAAGTTTTAGCAGATTTCTTCAACACGTTGGGGACAACTTCTACGAAGTTTGATATGGTGAAGTTTAACGAAACTAAAAACTTCAGATTATGACAAAGAAGAATTAAGGACTTGTTGGTGCAACAAGACATGCATAGTGAAAATGCTAAGAGAAAGGAAACTAGAAAGCATAGAGAAACCAAATTGGGAAGAACTTCATGTGAAGATAGTGGCAATAATAAGGCTTTGTCTTATGGATGATGTGATGTATCATGTCATGGATGAGCAGTCATCAGTGGCAGTTTGGAAAAAGCTAGAAAACCTGTATATGTCAAAGTCATTGACAAACAAGGTGTATCTTAAGCAAAATTTTTCGGCCTGAAGATAACAAAATGAACCGATCTGAACCATCACATCAACATATTCAACTAGTTTTTGAGTGATTTGAAGCTAGTTGATGTGAAGATTAAAGACGAAGACAATGCGCTGATGTTGTTGAATTCTCTATCTTTATCTCCTACATACGAAAATTTGGTTACTACTTTGATGTAGGGTCAAGAAACTCTCAAATTGGAGGAAATCACAAGTGCGTTGCTAAGTTTTCACCAAAAGAAGAAACACAAGCGATGAAGTTTCTCAGAGAGAAGGACTTGCGGTAGATAGCAACCAAGAGCATGGTAGGAGCAAATCTAAATATGGATCTGGTAACAACAACAAGTCTCGTTCTAAGTTGAGAAGGAAGAAGGTGATCACGTGCTATAAATATAGAGACAAAGGTCATATCAAGAGAGATTGTTCAGAAATAAAGAAATATGTTACAGAGAACAAAGATAATTCGACAAAGTCTGCAAACATAGTTGAAGAGGAAAATTGAGAGAGCGATGATGGAGATATTCTATCAATTATGTCGAGTTTGGAGCAGCTGACGGATGCATGATTTTAGACTCTGCATGTTCATATTACATGACTCCAACAAGGATTGGTTTGACACCTATAGGGCAATGGATTCTGGTTTAGTGTTGATGGAAAATGATGCATCATGCAAAGTTATTGGCATAGGGAACATCGAAATCAAGATGTTTGATAGTGTAATCAAAACCCTATGTGATGTCAGATACCAGAGCTACGGAAGAACTTGATCTCGCTATGCACACTAGATGGTAATGGTTGCAATTACAAATCAGTGAGTGGGTGATGAAGGTTAGCAAGGGATCTCTGACGGTAATGAAAGGATAAAAGTTAGTAAAAAATATCTATAAGTTGATAGGGACTACAGTTGTAGGCCGAGTCACCTCGGTGGAGTCTGAATCAGACAGTACAATCTTGTGGCATATATGACTAGGGCATATGGGTGAACGTGGGATGCTAGAATTTACAAGAGAGATTTATTGAAGGATATCAAGACGTGCAAGCTTGAATTCTGCAAATTCTGTGTTCTTGGGAAACAGAGCAAAGTGTAATTTAAGATGACAACAAACAAGACGGAGGGGATTCTGGATTACATACATATGAATCTTTAGGGACCAGCAGTGTAGCATCACGAGGAGGGCACTTGTATTTTGTTAGTTTTACTGATGATTACTCAAGAAAGGTAGGTATACTTTATGCATCACAAATCAGAAACTTTTACAAAGTTTAAATTTAGAAAACTAAACCAAATCGAAAGAAAGATCAAATGTCTTAGGTCAGACAATGAGACTGAGTATACAAATTCAAAGTTTCAGGAATTTTGTAAGCAACATGGGATAATAAGGTATTTCTCAGTTCGCGGGACACCTCAACAGAACGAGGTAGTGGAAAGGTTGAACAGGATAATCATTGAGAAGGTAAAATGTCTCAGGCTGAATACAAGGCTAGCAAAGAATTTCTGAGCGAAAGCAGTAAACATGACATGTTATCTCATTAATAGATCATCAAGGATAGCACTAGAAGGTAAAGTATTAGAGGAAATATGGACAGGAAATCTAGTAGATTACTCTCATCTTCGAGTTTTTGGATATCCAGCCTATATGCACATATCTAGTGAGGAAAGATTAAAATTGGATACAAAGTCAAAGCAGTGCATTTTTCTGGGATATCATAAAGGAGTTAAAGGCTTCAAGCTTTAGGATTCTAAGGTAAACAAGATGGTGATCAACAAAGATGTGGTGTTTGATGAAATAGCTATGCTACAATGTACTCAAGAAGAAGGAAAGAAAACACTACGAGCAACATGGAGAACGATGTTGTGCAAGTGGAGCTAGAGACTTATGACTCCAATGATTCTAACTCAGAGCACACAAAACATCACACTATAACTGGTGGCAGAACGAGATGAGCCATAAAATCACCCACTATATATGAATTCGAAGACTTGATATCTTATGCGCTTATCATTAGTAGCGGAAATCCTACATCTTTTCAGGAGGTGATACACAGCTCTGAGAAGGATAAATGGACAAGTGCTATGGCAGAGGAGATGGAGTCATTGCATAAAAACCAAACGTGGGATCTAGTGGAACTTCCTGAAAAAGAGAAAGCTATAGGGTGCAAGTGGATTTTTAGATACTTGAGAAATACAACTGATTGTGGCATCATGTTCAGTAGACAATTGGAAGATTCTTTAATTGTTTGGTACATAGATGTAGACTATGCAGGAGATTTAGATGACAGGAGGTCTACTATAGGATATATGTTCACTATGACAGGAGGACCTATCTGTTGGGAATCTATGATACAATCTATTATTGCATTATCTACTACGGAGTCGGAGTATATGGCAGCAGCTAAAGCAGCGAAAGAAACTTTATGGCTTATAGGGTTGGTCAGAGAACTGGGCGTTTAGCAAAATGGAGTCAAGTTATTATGTAAGAGTCAGAGTGCTATCTATTTGGCGAAGAATTAGGTGTATCATGCGAGAACCAAACACATTGATGTGAGATTTCACAAGATCAAAGAGTTGATTGCTTTTGGGAAAATTCAATTTGAGAATGTTCACACTGTAAATAATGCTGCAGACATGCTGACAAAGCAGTAACTACAGAGAAGTTCAAGTATTGCTTGAACTTGATCCATATCTCTAGATGCTAGAGGAAGGACACTCAGACCCAGAGATCCAGGTAGAGTTTTATTCAGATACTCATGTTCTTCGAATGAGTAAATATTCTCCAAGGTGGAGATTGTTGACGGGTAGCTCATATTTGAATGAAGACCAGTGTGATGGATGTCATGGAAGAAAAAATTGTTAAGATTTTTCATAATAAAATTCTGTTGCGATTTTATATAACAGAATTCTATTACGGTTTTTCATAACATAATTCTATTGTAATTTTTCATAACAAAATTTTGTTGTGATTTTTACCGGGTCTGGGGTTTATGCACTATTTATAGAGATCATTATAAATCTATTGTACAACAACAATAACAAGAATCATTGGATGTGATTCTCTTATGTAAAGAGAATTCTAATAAAGCTTCGGTTGTTTTTGTGGAGTAGGCACGTCGTCGAACCAAGTTAACTCTTCTTCTTTCTCTTCTTCTCCTTCCTCATGCTTGCTCTCCTTTTGTAAGGTCATATTACTCCACGCGATCTCTTTCTCTCTTCCTCTTCTTCTAAACCACGAGGTTGAGAGATGTTGCCCCCTTCTTTGTGCAACATAATCATTAAACCTTTTAGCATATTTACTATGGTGTTCTCTAAATCCTTAAGGGTGCGTTTAATTGGGGGTTATTCTTGATAACCTTGGTTATCCATCCAAGGTTATCAACAAAAATCCTGTTTGGTTTAGGTAATCGATGATTCCCGAGTAATGTTCCATGCTCGACACGTCAGCAAAAGGGGGATGCAATCAGGAATCGGAAAATCTCGAAAACTGAGGTTTTTCTTGATTCCGGGGTTAACGATTTTTTTTACCCAAAATACCCTCGGATAAGAGAAAAATGTGACAAAAAAGAAAAACATAAAGAAAAAAATAAAAAATTAAATAAAACATAACATTTTTAAAAAAATAAAAAATTGTAAAAAACTTTTAAAAAATTTAAAAAACATAAAAAAAATTTTAAAAATGGAAAAAAATAAAAAATAGAAAAAACTTAAAAAAATCTAAAAAATAATAAAAAAACGTTAAAAAACATTGAAAAAATGTAAAAAAAACATTAAATTTTTTTTAAAAAAACCGTAAAAAATATTAAAAAATAATTAAAATAAAAAATAATAATAATAAAAAAAAAGTAAAAAAACTTAAAAAATAAAAAATAAACAAAATAAAAAAATATAGAAATAAAGAAAAAGTAAAAAATAAATGTAGAGTTTAAATAATAATAATAATAATAATAATAATAATAATAATATATTATTATTATTATTATTATTATTATTATTATTATTATTATTATTATGTATAGTTGGTTTTGTAACTAAAGGTAATATAGTAAAATATTAAACTAGGTTATTTGTTAAAACCTTCAAACAAATAAGTTTTTGTTGCATTATCTAAATTGAACCAAACAACATTTGGTTATGTTTTATTTTCATAACCTTGGTTATGTGATTACCAGATAATTACATAATCAAGATTATACATGATAACTTGAATCAAACACACCCTGAGTTTAATCATGATGATTTTTAGCTTTAACATGGCAAACAATGAATTACCAATTTTCATTAATAAAGACAATCTAAATTGTTGAGGGGTAAAACTTTATTAATCTTGCTAAAAATTAAAATTGTGCCCTCCGTTATTTTTTCTTCAAAATGTAAAAAACAATAATTATTTGTTTTTATATCATTTTTAAATTTTAGCATTACTGTATTAAATTTGACCTAGTGCTACGATGTGTTACTTATTACCTATAAAATATTATAGTAAAATATTGTTTTATTATTTGCTAACTACTGATAAAAAATTGAAAGGAAATATAAATATGTCATTAGTGAATTTATGATATCGGTTTTTTTCACATTAGTGAATGGATCCTTTGGACCCATTTTTCTTGCTCCCCCATGGATTACAAACCCGTATAAAAGGTGGATCACACCACTTCAGATTAGAAACACAAAGAAGGTGCCGAACCCTAGCCTCTCTCGATCTGCGGACTCCCTGAGCAAAACCCACTGTGTTCCGCCGACGATGGAAAACCAACTCTCTGCGGACTCCCTAGCCTCTCACGATCCTCCTACGACCTCCCTAAGCAAAACCCACCGCCACGACCTATCGGCGACGAAAAACTAGGACTCCCTAACCTCTCGTGCTCTTCCTGCGACCTCCCTAAGCAAAATCCACTATCGTGATCCTCCGGTGACGACCCAGTTCTCCAACTCCTTCGAGGCACCGCCCTACCCTTGACCCTCGACGACCCAAGCTCTGTCATTATTAGGGCTGATTTTCAGATTCTATTTTACCCTAATCTCATCCTTTGATTTGTGAGTCTATAGTTTCATATTGAAGTTCTAACTCTTTGTTAATTCATCTGTTAATGTGAGCAAGTTTGAGCATTCTTTTTCATCTAATGATTTTTTATCTACCTTAACGAATTCCCCATCCAATTAAGCCTCCTCTTCTTCTCCACTTCCTTGTTCAACAACATTTTCCTATGATAAATTTTTTAACAAACTAGTTAAAGGTTCACAGTAGAATGTCAAGTAGCTATCAGGTTCAAAATTTTATATAAAAATTTCCTATTCATGGAGTCTTTATGGTTTTCCTAGGGTGTCAAAAATGAACTCGACCTGATAATTCGACCCGAGTCGACACGAAAAATATTGAGTTAGGGTTGGGAATTTAAGGATTAGGGTCAGATCGGGTTGGACCCGAAATTTGACCCGATTTTTTTTTTTTTTTGTTAGGTTGGGTTTAGGTCAACCTGGGTTGACCTGAATTAAAAATCAGGTCACCCATCAACTCGAACCTACCCACACCCATCCAAACTAAATCATTTTTTTTTATTTAATATTTATAAAAGTTCAAAGGTGAGTCACACTGTTGTAGTGTTATAGTGTTACTTGTATAAAGTCATAGAGAAGTCTACCGTGGAGAAAAAAAAAATTGGATATAAAATTTAATGGGTTAAAAAAGAGCGTACTGTTTAGTTTTTACCGTATAGATAAAAATAATAATTTTTTGCTAATTTAATTTAATATTTTAATTTAGAAATCTGATGTTAAGAAGGGTATTTTAATAAATTAGTGGCAATTGTGGGAACTTTTCCATGTAGGAATATACAACAACAGACTTGCTCATTTCCAGTGGGTATATTCCTAATATCTTTTGAAAATTATGTTTTTGTCAAATTTGTTTCATTTGTAAGTTGCTAACTGAGTTAAAAAATTTGTATAATTTAGATTTGCTATTAAATGTGACATTGAAGTCTTTGTCTAATGCTTTTTCACAGGATCCTCTAATTTGCCAAACCTTTTGAAAAACCTCTATTCATTGCTCTATTTCTTCATTGACAATCAAACAAATATTTTGACTTTTGAAGATGATTTCATTTCAAACTTATCCAATTATTTTTCTTAGTAGAGGATGATTCAAATGAAAGTAATTTAATTAGTCAAAAGGCTCCCAGTCTAAATTTAGTTTATTATATATCTACTTGGTACATAAACATAATTTTAATATTTCTGTTTTTATTATTTTTACCACAGTTTTCTGTTTGTCAAAGTATCGTTTAAAAAAAATATAGAAAAGACCTTAATTTATTGTTTTATTCCTTTCATCTTTATTTAAGATACCCCTCTCTCACAAGATTGTTGGTCGAGGCATAAATTGGTATTATTCCGGTAAAAAGAAAGAAAAAATATGATAGTCGGTTCTTCATCAGCATCATCTTTCACTCGATGATGTATGAGCGACGAGCAATGTAAAGCTCCCCACATATTATGTTATTGTCAGTTACAAGCTATTCTCCAGACATCATGGACGGAATCCAATCTAGGAAAATGATTTGAAATTCAGGAAAGGGGATGTGACTTCTTTTTATGACATGACACAGAACCATTAGAGAGAAGTAAGATAATTATTAATGAGTTGAAGAGTAATAACAAAAAATTAAAATTGCATATTAATTAATTGAAGAATTGTACTAGGTACGAGGGTACAATTGAATACAATGATGTTTTGGATGATGAGAATAACAATCATGTAACTATGTAGCTTAGTGATCCAATATGTTCATTGAATAGAAAATTTAGAGTTGCTATCGTTCTAGTTGTATGTACCTAGATTGTGATGATGGGAATGCAGTTGATGTAACTTATTTTGTGATATAACTTGACATTTTGATGAAACTCTAAATGATGTAACTTATTTTATTATGTAAAGTGAACTAGTTCTGTTCTTTCGAAACCTTTTCGGTCATTGAGAGATTTGGAATTTAGGTAAAATTGTTATCTGGGAATTTGTGAAATCTTCATGAATTCATGTTCGCTATTATTGTGTTTGCTTGTGTTTGCAATTTGAAACAATGAACTTCTAATTTATGCTCGCTTGTGAAATATTTTGGATTTGAGTTGATAATTTTTGTTATAATTTGATTACCAGTTAATGATAAATTTATGAATTTAATATTCATTCCATTAGAAATTTATGATTAATAAAAAGCAAAATAATATTGCACTTCAATTGTCCTCTGAATTAAGATGAGATGTAGCAATATTGTGGTCAGAGTGAATTCAAAGACTAACTTAACAATATTTTTCTCTTTTCTGGTTTGCTTTGGTCAGCTTCCCAGGATGATAACTTCGCACAATGAAAAAATAGACCCTTTTTTTCAGACAAGAGGCCATCAACAATAACATCAGCAGTCTCTTTACTAGTTTCTAAAGAGCTGGTCAAACTTGAAATAGGCCAAACTGGAACCACATCAACAGACTCCAAATTGGTTTTCTTGGAATTTAGGAACGGCAAGAAGTTACATTTCCTAGTTGAGCAATGCGAATCAATTTGATAGTTACTAGAAGAAACATTTATAGGATCACTATGGAAGTGTTTACTAACTGTGGTACTTTGAGGAGATTGAGGTGGCACAACTGAGGCCTTGAGGAATCGATTGAGGTGACACAATCATCTTGAGCGTTAGAAGCTTTTGTTTCTATGATGATCATACTGACTCGAATGAAGGAAGTTGAAAAGTTAAGAATGGGATGACTGCTAACGGATTGAAGATTTCGATCCTGCAAACAAAATCAAAATCAGGGAAGGGGTCTCTGGTGTTAGCCCTCCGATGCTTAAGTCAAAATCAGAAAGAGAGAATGAAGTAATCAAGAAAATAGAAAATCTTACCTTTCCTCATACCTGGCGTCCCCTTCTATACCTTTCCTAGTAATTGTTCATCTGCCCTTATTTAATGGCATTCATTGTCAAAGGAAGGCTTCTTTGTCTTGACTTTTGTGCATTAATGATTCATGAAGTGTTCTTCTTTGTCTTGGCTTCTTCATATTTAATGATAGATGAAGTTCTCTTTTGTTTTCCCATCCCTTCCTGTGACGACATTCCTTGCGCCGGGCGTTCCGAGCAGCTCACTTTTCCGCCGACCGTAATGACCAGCTACAAGTTTTGTTCATTCGTCTGACCGGATAGGTGATCCGCTTGGCCTAATCCTTCACCAACCGGGATAACCAGACAACCAATGATTCCGGTGTTTGACAGCCTTGACTTTGACCGACACTGTGTTAACTGACCTGTGACAGGTGGGCCCTCCCTTTATCGTCTCATCACAAGTCTTCCTCTCAAGTCTAGTTGAAGGAGGCTGCAAGTCCGACTGACTCGACAAGCTGTCTTAGGTGCCTCTATCTCTGAAGCATGATCTGCCCAAATGTTATAATATCTGATCGGACTATGCCAGGTGACCCACAAGCCGACGCCGCTCAGCCACATTTTGCCGTTGTCTGGTTTAGTCCAGTGACGCACCCCTTGTGATGATCGACCTCGTTACTTGTGCCAATCGGGAAGATGAGCAACAACACTTCACAAATTGGCTTCCGTTATACGTTTCCTAGGGCGAGTCCGAGTCCGGCCAAGACTAACGTCAGCCAAATTTCTTGAAGATTGTGTAAATCCTCACTGATTATGGGCAAGCACGCGTCCATACGCTTTTAATTAAAATCATTAAATGATACCCGGTGACCGCAAGACACATGTCCCCCACTGTCGTCGCATGCTCGATGACAGGCAGACATTCGTGTGTGACGAGATGTGTGCCTTTTCAAAATCAACGGTAGGATCCACGTCTAGGTTTTCGTGGCCTTAAATTGGACGGCTGAAGTCGATCAGATGTGAAGTTTATAAACATCACCTGCTTCATCTTCTTCACTTTGCGTCGTCGTCTTCGTCTGCGAGCATCTCGATGACACCGCGCTTTGCTTCTTCGCCAATCTTTCTCCAGCGATCTCTGCGATCTCACTAGTAAGCCATCATCTTCCTTCAATCGAAGTTGGTCATTATTCGTAGTGTCCCCTTTTCTGAGTCACATTTCTTCATTGTTTTTTGAGTTTTAGTTTCGATGGCCATTTTTCATAGCCTCCTACCTCCGCCCCTGGGCTCTGATACACATCCATTGAGTTCCGGTTCGACGGAGGCGATGCTAAAAGTTTGAGAGATGCTTTTGAAATTCCTTCTAATTACCAAATTGGCCTTCCCTCGGCGTTTGACCGCCCGAACGAGCCACCTCCAGGTTTCGTTTGCTTCTTTAGGGACCAATTTACCGCCGGTCTGCGGTTCCTAATCCACCCATTCTTTTCAGTCATTTGTAAATATTTTTGCATCTCTTTACACCAACTACTGTTGAACTCCTTTCGACTTCTGTGTGGGGTCGTCATTCTATTCCGTCTACACGACATACCTCTTACTCCTCAGCTCTTCCATTATTTCTATTATCCTAAATTGTCCGAGCCGGAGACTTTTCTTTTTCAAGCCCGAGAGGGCCTTGTGTTCTTTGATAAGAGGCCTTCCTCCAATAAACATTGGAAAGAATATTACTTTTTTGTTCAATTTCTCGAGCGACCGAACTTCCTGACCAGATGGCAGGTGGAGGCGCCGAACCCTCCAGAGCTCAAGAAGTATAAGAGCCGCTCAGACTATCTTCATGTAGCTTCCTGCTTGGCCGGTCAGAAATATCATATACATAAGTTACTGTTGGAAGGTGTCCTATATGTGTTTGGCCTGAGCCTCATCCACACAAGACTTCCATCCAGCCTAGGTACCCTCTTTCTTGTTCTAACTTTCGAATCTAACTGATTTCTTCCTTTTTTGCAACCGAAGTCATGTTGCGTGCACGTCTGGCCGAAAAAGCCAAACTTGCAGACGTTGAGATTAATGTCGCGGCTATGACCGAATTGGAGAGTCATGGGCTGCAGTTGGTCGGTTCCCATAAGGATCCGCTCAGTGAGGAGGAAGGAACTCAAGTGATAGGAAGCAGCGCTAGGGAAAGCAGGGCGGCTGCAAGTGATACGGCGGCTGCCACAGCAGATCTTCTGCCCGAACGACCGTCTATGGTTCCGATAGCAGTTACTTCAGAACCGGCTACCTCCGACCAGTCCCTTCAACATCAAAAAAGGCATCGAGCGGAGGGGTCTTCTCACACTGCTACTTCGGCCCTACAAACCTCCCTTGCGATCAGCTTGCATCCTCCATTTGAGTCGGGGTGAAACTTTGCCACTCCTATCCACGTGGGTTGAGACCTCTCTTCCGTCTCTTGAGCAGGGCCTGGGGGAACTCCCGGCGTCGATATCTTTCGATCGAATGCCATCGTTGTCTGGGCTATCTCAAGGGATGAATTGCGCACTGCCTGTCGCCTTCATGCTGTTGGTTGCTACTCGGAAGACCTAGAGGTTCCACTGTACAAAAATTTTGTACAAAGCTCTGAACCTTTTCCTAGCTACCATGTGTTCTTTTAAATTAAATTTTGGATCGCCTGCGGAACTTAACACGTTTGATCCAAAACTTAATCTATTTGTTCTTTTAGGTTTTGACTTGGATCTCCTGCGGAACTTAACACGTTTGATCCAAATCACCTAAGTTATTAATTCTATTAAATATTAATTTTCAAAATTGGTTCCCAGTACTGACGTGGTGAGACACATGGCCTTCTTGGATATGGGAGCAACCACCACCGACTAGACAAAACCTTTTAAGGAAAGCTAATATTTAATTTCCTAAAATAACTTTAGGTCAACCGAAAAGAACAATCAAATCACAAGGAAAAGAAAAACAAAAGAACACTATATCGAAAACAAATTTGAAACACTAGAATCGTATGCCTCTTGTATTTAGTATTATTTCCAAAAATAACTAGTATGATGCGGAAAGAAAAATTACTAGTTATACCTTTTAGAAAGATCTCTTGATCTTCTACCGTATTCCTCTTCTAACCTTGGACGTTGTGTGGGCAACGATCTTCCGAGATGAGAGCCACCTTTCCACCTTCCTTCTTTCTTCTAGATTTCGGCCACAATAAACTCCTCCAAGGATGAAGAATTTCGGCCACCATCAATGCTCCAAGGGATGCTAGAGACGAAGCTTGCTTTCTCTCCTTCTTCTCCTTCCTTGATCCGGCCACAAACAAAAGCTCCACCAAGAGATGAGTTTCGGCCAACAAGAGGAGAGGAGAGAAATAGGGTCGGCCACCAAAACCAAAGAGGAGAGGAAGGAAAAGAATAGAGGTTGTTCACATGAAGACTCCTCTACCTCCTCTTTTATAATTCTTGGTTTTGGCAAATAAGGAAACTTTAATAAAAAACTTCCTTAATTCCTTTGTCATGAAAAAGAAAATTTTAATTAATTAAAATCAAATTCCTCTTCTTAATCAACATGGTCGGCCACACAACAAATCTCCAATCAAAGGAAATTTAATTCAATCAAGAATTAAAACCTTCCTAATTTGTTTCTGGAAATTTATAAAAATTTCTCCAATAATTTAATCCCTTCATGATTGGTTTATAAAAAGGAAATTTAATAAATTAAAATCTTTCTTTTAAACATGTGGATAAAAAGAAAATTATCTCTAAAAATTAAAATCTCTTTTAATCTACAAATAAGGAAAGATATCAAATCTTTTCTTAATCTTTTGTAGAAACTAATAAAAGAGAATTATTAATTTTTTAAACTTTCTTTTAAATCATGAACATGGTTAAAAAGGAAAGTTTTTACCAAAATGAAAATCAACCTTTTAATCTACAAATAAGGAAAGAGATTTAGCTCTTCTCTTAATCTTTTGTAGAATCTTATAAAAGGAAAGATTTAAATTTTTAAACTCTCTTTTAAAACATGTTATCCACATAAGAAAATTTTTAAAAAATAAAAATCCTTTAATTTTAATTTGGGTCGGCCACACCAAGCGTGAACCCAAGCTAGGGTCGGCCACCTTGAAGCACCCATAAACCATACTTTGGCCGGCCCTAGCTTGGTCTCCAAGCTAGCTTGGCCGGCTCCTATGGGATGGGTAAGAAGATGGGTATAGGTGGGTATAGTACTCTATAATTAAGAGGCTACGATAGGGACCGAGAGGAGGAATTGATTTTGGTCTCCCGATAAAATTAAGCATCCCGTGTTCGTCCCGAACACACAACTTAATTTTATCAATAATAATTCATTCCACTAGAGAACTATTATTGAACTACCACACCAATCCCAAATTACATTTTGGGCTCCTTCTTATTATAAGTGTGTTAGTCTCCCTGTGTTTAAGATGTCGAATGTCCACTAATTAAGTAAGTTACTGACAAATCACTTAATTAATATCCAGCTCCAAGAGTAGTACCACTCAACTTCATCGTCATGTCGGACTAAGTCCACCTACAGGGTTTAACATGACAATCCTTATGAGCTCCTCTTGGGGACATTCTCAACCTAGATCACTAGGACACAGTTTCCTTCTATAATCAACAACACACACTATAAGTGATATCATTTCCCAATTTATCAGGCTTATTGATTCATCGAACTAAATCTCACCCATTGATAAATTAAAGAAATAAATATCAAATATATGTGCTTGTTATTATATTAGGATTAAGAGCACACACTTCCATAATAACTGAGGTATTTGTTCCTTCATAAAGTCAGTATAAAAAGAACGACCTCAAATGGTCCTACTCAATACACTCTAAGTGTACTAGTGTAATTATATAGTTAAGATAAACTAATACCTAATTACACTACGACCTTCCAATGATTTATTCCTTTCCATCTTGGTCGTGAGCTACTGTTTATAATTTATAAGGAACCGATAACGTGATCTTCTGTGTGTGACACCACACACCATGTTATCTACAATATAAATTAATTAAGCAACTACATTTATCATAAATGTAGACATTTGACCAATGTGATTCTTATTTCTAGATAAATGTTTATACCAAAAGCTAGGCTTTTAGTATACATCCTAACACATGCGTCCACTGGTGGCGTAGGTGTCTCGCATCCGACCAGCCTCCTCCCAACCCGCCGGTCGGACATCTTCTGTACCTTCTGGCCCGAGCAGCCAGAGATCTATAATGGGAATTCTCCATTTGTCGACTGACGAGTATCGTTGTGCGGACGACCCAGCGTCCCTCACCCTCGAACATCAAATAAGAATACAAGGATTGGTCGCACAGATATGGGCTGACGCATGAGCCCATGCAACAGTCATATCTCCGGGGGAATTGGTGAATAGCCACACCCAGATGTCTACTAAGGTATGTAAATTTGTCTCCTTCTCCTTCGTCCGCTCGGTTCGTATACTGCTAACGCTAAAAATTTTGTAGTATTGGGTGGAAAGCCTGGCCATGTGTCATAGGCTCACTTACCTAGAGCGCGAAGTCCAACAGCTTCACGCCTCAAGCAGCCAGTCATCTGCTTCACAAGCCTAACTGGAGCAGATGAACGCCGAGCTAGCTCAACTAAGAGTCGATCTGGCTACGAGCACCGAGCAGCTGGAGGTGGAGCAAGGAAAAAATGCTGAGCAGACCATACAAATAACTCGGCTTAATAAGCAGGCCAACACTTTTAAATTCAAAATCTATTCGGCCAACACCAGGAAACTCTGAGTCATTGAAGATCTGGAGATCAAGAATAAAGAGTTTCGGGTGTTGGCCCAAAACTTGAAGGAGGCGAAAGCCGTGCAGAATGCCGAGAAGGATGGATGGCTGGTCGAGCAGGCTACAATGAAGACCCAGCTTGACGCCAAGGATGAAGAGTTGGCCCGGTTGAAGGAAGAACTAAGGCCTCCCGAGCGGCCCTAAAGACTTATCAAGAAGCCGAGTCAAGTAGGTTTAATATCATGAAGCAAACCTATATCCGCTCGGATGTTTTTAATGATAAGGTCACTGATCGGGCACTTTGTCTATTTAACTTGGCGATCGAAGGGGCGTTCGACCAACTTAGGGAAGGCGGTTATCTCCCCGCTGCTCTGTCAAGCAAGGTCATCAGTCGGGATAAGCTAACGGAGTCGTTGCCTGATGATGTCTTAGATTATTTGGAGTGTGCTTACTGAGCGTTCGGCCTCTATAAAATTTTTAAGTTTCAATAAATGTTTGTCCGCCCAGTAGTCCTTTTATATTCTTTCTAGTATCTTTTTTCAACTCGTTTTTCAAGCGCTGCGTAAATTGTGGCCTCGTGTTTCTTTCGATTAGCAATGGCTTATCTACTTAGCCGATTAATCCTTTTTGTTTGCAAGGTCATTGGTTGAACATTGTAGCGTAGACATGTGTTTAAGGTCGCCGCTCGACCGTTGATGTAGACAAAGGTTTAAGGTCACCGCTCGACCGTTGATGGAGGCAAGGGTTTAAGGTCGCCGCTTGACAGTCGGTGAAGACTAGGGTTTAATGTCGTCGCTCGACCGCTGACGTAGATAAGGGTTTAAGGTCGCCACTCGACCATCGGTGAAGAATAGGATTTAAGGTCGCCACTCGACCACTGACGTAGATAGGGGTTTAAGGTCACTGCTCGACCATTGACGAAGACAAGGGTTTAAGGTCGCCGCTCGACCGTCGATGAAGACTAGGGTTTAAGATCGTTGCTCGACCGCTAACGTAGACAAGGGTTTAAGGTCGTCACTCGACCGTCTATGAAGGCTAGGGTTTAAGGTTGCCGCTCGACTGCTGATGTAGACAGGGGTTTAAAGTCACCACTCGACCGTCTGTGAAGACTAGGGCTTAAGGTTGTCATTCAACCATCGGTGAAGACTAGGTTTTAAGGTCATCGCTCGATCGCTAACATAGACAGGGGTTTAAGGTCGTCGCTCGACCGTCAGTGAAGACTAAGATTTAAGGTTGCCGCTCGACCGCTAACGTAGACAGGGATTTAAGGTCGCTGCTCGACTGTCGGTAAAGACTAGGGTTTAAGGTCGCAGCTCGACCGTTGATGTAGATAGGGGATTAAGGTTGCCACTCGACCGTCGGTGAAGACTAGGGATTAAGGTCGTCGCTCGACCGCTGACGTAGACAGGGGTTTATAATCGCAGCTTGAATTTTAACTTGGCTTGATCGGCCCAAGAGTTTGGAGAACTTTGGTTTTTATTCATGTTGGCCCTGCATTCAGAAGGCAGATACACGAGTATATTTATATTTGCTCACGCACCTCTTACTCAGGACTGTAGGTTCGAAGATGATTCGCGCTCCACGACCGCTCGAGTCGTTTCTCATTTTCATCTTCCAATTAATAGGCCCCTGAGGAGAGTTTCTGTACGACCTTGTAAGGTCCCACCCATGGTGTCTCGAGTTTGGTGACATCACGTACTGGCTTGATTTTCTTCCAGACCAGATCACCAAGTTGGAAGAACCTCGGGATCACCTTCCTAATGTAGTTCTGCCTCATCCACTGCCGGTATGCCATTAGCCGAATGACCGCTTTATCCTGCACTTCATCCACCAAGTCGAGCTTCATTAGCCTTCGCCGCTATTTCCTTCATCCTAGAGTCATACCCGATCGAATTCTATTTCAAACTCTACAGGAAACACCTGTTGGATCGAGATGCGCTAGAGGGGGGGTGAATAGCACTCGCGGCTATTTCGTTCGATTATCGGAATCGTAAAAACTATTGGAGAAGTAACGCAGCGGAAAGTAAACAAACACACAGAAAGACAAGCTATTTACTTCGTTCGGAGTCTATCTTGGCTCCTACTCGAAGGCCCGCGGTCGCTGACCGCTTTCGGTGGGCAACAACTATAGTTCGTAAAGACTATTACAAACTAAGTATAATTTAAAGCAGTAATAAGAATATACCGACAACAAAAGACTAAATCTGAAGCTTCGGGTCGTCGGGGTGTTCTTGCAGCACTTAGGGATGGTCGAATTCACAGCACGTTGCAGAAGATTGCTTGAGAAGGTGTTATCTTGAGCTGCTGGTCGACCACTGCTTTTAAACAGTGTTCAAGGCGCCTTAAACAAGCTCCAAGGCGCCTTGAAGCTTGAATTCTATCCCGATCTGCTCGCTGCGATAACCCTTTGATTGCCGCGACCTGAAGGCGCCTTCAAACCCTTCAAGGCGCCTCCAAGCTGTCCAAGGCACCTTCATCCAAGCGTCCAAGGCGCCTTCTATTGTTTACCAAGGCGCCTTAAGCCTGCTTCTCGCGCCAGCTTAGGTTTTGCACCCGAGGCGCCTCCAAGCCCCATGGAGGCGCCTCGGACACTGTTCATCCGAGTTCTTCTTTGTATTTTTGGTACCTGCAAGTATGTTAATCCAAAAATACCTGCACCACAAAGTTAATACAAAATAATAGTATGAATATGAAGTAATGACAGTCTCCGGACTGTCCGGGTCTGACTTCGGATTTCCAACCGGAAACCCTAGGTCGACCCGACGCCTACTGTTCCCTCTACGGGGAACGCGTCCTCACCTACTCCACTCAGGAGATTTACCTGATGCCAGTCCGGTCCTCCAGACCGACTGGACTTTTCGCCTAGGGTTATCACCCCCTAGGACCTAGGGTTACCGCCCCCTAGGGTTTTTCTCCACCTAGGGTTACCACCCCCTAGGACCTAAGGTTGCCGCCCCTTAGGGTTTTCCTCCACCTAGGTTTACCGCCCCCTAGGACCTAAGGTTGCCGCCCCTTAGGGTTTTCCTCCACCTAGGGTTACCGCCCCCTAGGACCTAAGGTTACTCCCCCTTAGGATTTTCCTTCACCTAGGGTTACCACCCCCTAGGACCTAAGGTTATCCCCCCTTAGGATTTTCCCCTGCCTAACCGCAGTTAGGACTTTCCTGTAACCTTATTTAACCACGTTAGATAACAAGGAATCTTAACTTTGAATCCCTTTGTCATTATCAAAACTGAGATTCGATCGTCGGATGCTTACTGCACCAACAATCTCCCCCTTTTTGATTATGGCAACCGAAATTCAAAGTTAAGTAAAAATGCAATAAAGATACGCATAAATAAGCACAGGCATAAATAAAGCATAGACACATTCACAACAAAATTTTCGTTTTAATTTTCTTTCGTTTTAATTTTCTTTGAATTTCTTCCTACTCTCCCCCTTTGCCATATATCAAAAATACCCAAGAGAGTGAAGAAAATCTAGACCTTAGCTTAACTTTCAAAGAAAATTTTCAATCATATCTTTTAAAGAGAAAAATAGAGGGTTAAGCATACTTTTGATAAACACTTAGTTTTTCTTGTAAGACTTTTAGCTAGGTGAAATCATAATTTTGAAAGCAAAATTCTTCCTTTAGTTTGAGAGATACTTTTAGCTGAGATAAAGTTATTTTATTTTTAAACAGTAACTTAGCAAATTTTTGTGATTTCAAAAAGATTTAGTTTTTCAAAAAAAACTGTTTTGATAAAATTTTGAGAATGCTTTGGAAAATATTTAGTATTTTCAGCAGCACTTAGCATTTGAAAACAATTTCTTTGAGAGACACTTAGCTATTTTTTTTTAAACACTTTAAAAAGTACTTAGCTAAATGTTTTTTAAAAAAATATTTAGCTAAATTTGAAAATACTTAGCTATTTTTTCAGCTTAAAAATGATTGCGTTGAGAAAATATCTTGCCAAGTAGCTAAGTTTAGAAAATAATTTAACTAAGTTTAGTTAGAGAAAACTTAATTAAGTACTTAGCTTTGAAAACATTTAGCTTATAGAGGAGTTATAATTTAAAAGTCAGGTCATACATGATTTTAATTTTAAAGCTAAGTTAAAAATAGCTTGAATTTTTGAAGATATGCCAAAAATAGTTTTTAATTTTGAGGTCAAGTCAAAATTTTTAAAGAAAAACTAATTTTAAAACCGACTCAAAATCACTCCTCCTTAATTAATGCCTTAATAAATTTTTGAGTTCAGGAGTTCAAGCATGAGAGGTTAAAAAATTATTTTCCTAATTTTTCATCTCACTCAATCTAGATTAACAAGCATGTTTAGCATTTGAGTGAACGTGAGATGGAGTTGTCTTTACAGTTGATATCAAACATAAGTTTTGAATTTCAAATAATTTTGAAATGAACTTTTAAAAGATTTTAACATGATTTTTGAAATTTAGTTTTAAAATGATTTTGAAATTAAGTTTTGAAATGATTTTGAAAATAAGTTTTGAAAAGATTTTAAAATGATTTTGAAATTAAGTTTCTAAAAGATTTTAAAATAATTTTTGAAAGGTTTTTCAAATGATTTTGAAATTAAGTTTTTTTTTAAGATTTAAAAATAATTTTTCAAAGGTTTTTCAAATGATTTTGAAATTAAGTTTTTTTTAAAAGATTTTAAAATAATTTTTAAAAGGTTTTTCAAATGATTTTGAAATTAAGTATTTTAAAAGATTTTTAAATAATTTTGAAAAGATTTTTAAAATAATTTTGAAATGAATTTTGAAAAGATTTTTAAAATAATTTTGAAATTGATTTTGAAAAGATTTTTAAAAAAATTTTGAAATTGATTTTGAAAAGATTTTTAAAATTAATTTTGAAAAGATTTTTAAAATAATTTTGAAATGAATTTTGAAAAGATTTTTAAAATAATTTTGAAATTGGTTTTGAAAAGATTTTTAAATAAATTTGAAATGAATTTTGAAAAGATATTTAAATAAATTTTGAAATTAATTTTGAAAACATTTTTAAATAATTTTGAAATGAATTTTGAAAAGATTTTTAAAATAATTTTGAAATTGATTTTAAAAAAAATTTTGAAATTAATTTTGAAAAAAAATTTTAAAATAATTTTGAAATGAATTTTGAAAAGATTTTTGAAATTAATTTTGAAAAGATTTTTAAAATAATTTTGAAATGAATTTTGAAAGTATTTTTAAAATAATTTTGAAATTGATTTTGAAAAGATTTTTAAATAAATTTGAAATGAATTTAGAAAAGATTTTTAAATAAATTTTAAAATTAATTTTGAAAAGATTTTTAAATAATTTTGAAAAGAGTTTTAAAATAATTTTGAAATGAATTTTGAAAGGATTTTTAAAATAATTTTGAAAAGATTTTTAAATTAATTTGAAATGAATTTTGAAAAGATTTTTAAATAAATTTTGAAATTAATTTTGAAAATATTTTTAAATAATTTTGAAATGAATTTTGAAAAGATTTTTAAAATAATTTTGAAATTGATTTTAAAAAGATTTTTGAAATTAATTTTGAAAAGATTTTTAAAATAATTTTGAAATGAATTTTGAAAGTATTTTTAAAATAATTTTGAAATTAATTTTGAAAAGATTTTTAAATAAATTTTGAAATTAATTTTGAAAAGATTTTTAAATAAATTTTGAAAATAATTTTGAAATGAGTTTTAAAATAATTTTGAAATGAATTTTGAAAGGATTTTTAAAATAATTTTGAAATTGATTTTGAAAAGATTTTTAAATAAATTTGAAATGAATTTTGAAAATATTTTTAAATAAATTTGAAATGAATTTTGAAAATATTTTTAAATAATTTTGAAATTGTTTTAAAATAATTTTGAAATTAATTTTGAAAAGGTTTTTAAATAATTTTGAAATGAATTTTGAAAAGATTTTTTAAATAAAATTTGAAATTAATTTTGAAAATATTTTTAAATAATTTTGAAATTAATTTTGAAAGTATTTTGAAAATAAGATTTGAAAATATTTTGAAAATAAGTTTTGAAATTAATTTTGAAAATAAGTTTTGAAAAGATTTTGAAAATAAGATTTGAAAAGATTTTGAAAATAAGTTTTGAAATTAATTTTGAAAAGATGTTTTAAAATAATTTTAAAATTAAGTTCAAGTCAATTTTAATTTCTTAGTCATCTCACCAGATCTAAATTTTCAATCAGGGAACCCTATAATTGTTGTGAGATGAATTATGGTTGAATTTTAGGGTAAGGTTTAACTTTGTGTTATATTCAGGTTTAGCTTTGGGTTCAACAAGTAAGCATTCTTTGGATAAACTTCTAGGCTATGGTGAGTCACAAGGAACTCATTAAAGTAACCATGCCTTCGAGGTTTTTCAAATAGTCCTACCCATTAAACTTAATACTAAAACTTGGTCTAACTAGTTAGGATCCATTTAAGGGTAGCTTCGGTCAGTTCCACTTGGCCATATGCACCAGATCGAAGCCATATCTTCCTAGACATGCGATGCCCAAGCTTCCCTAACGTACTATCATCCAAAAACTTCACCAGTACCGTGGGTCAAGTTAAACATAGCCAATTTTATCTAACCTTAATTACCCTACCGGGTAGTCTACTCTTGTGTACCCATTTCGGGTAGATTAAGTTCAATTACCCTGTCGGGTAGTTTAGTCAGGGATGCCAGCTATTCTGGATCCTCCTTCTAAATTTTTTATTTGATTTAAATTGAATTTTTTAATTTTGATTTAAGTTCGAATTTTGAAATTTGTAATTTGTAATTTGAATTTTGAATTTTTTGAATTTTAATTTAATTTCGAATTTTGAATTTGTAATTTGAATTTTGAATTTTGAATTTTTTGAATTTTGAATTTTTTGAATTTTAATTTCAAATTTAATTTGAATATTAATTTGAATTATGTTCTTAATATTATTTTTCTATTAGCTCCCCCTGGATCATAGCCTCGATATGATCTATCAAGGTAATAGACTTGATCCTTGGGGACCCAATAGTGACCAGTTCCAACTTGATTAACCAAGTTGGATTTTGGCACCCATGCTTGGACAATTTTTCTATTATTTCTATTAACTAGCGATAAATATGATTTGTATTTTATTTTAGTTTTAAATCCAAGTCCAGTTTTGTTGTAAACGGCTCGCTGTTTTCCAAGAATCAGATCCAGATTCTTGGAGTCCAAGGTGAACCGTTCCAACGTGTCCTTGAGTTCTTTAATTTGAGCTTTCAAATTGGAATTTTCTTCCTCAAGTTGTTGGACTTGAGTTGAACTTCCAATTTGAACTGACTCGGTTAAAGAACTCGAGTCAGTCGCTTCCTTAAGGGTTGTTACCTCCTTTTAGAGCGACTTAACCCGGACGTTGGATTTAGCCAACTTTTTTACTAAGTAAGGTAATAATTCATGCAAGTTATCTAATTGAAATTCTGTGAGTAGTGAACTTACAGTGGGTTTTGGTCCTTCGGAAACGAATGCGGATTCGTGGCTTCGATCAAACTCAGTCTCAGATTCGCTCTCGGTTTCTGACTCATACTCGGACTCAGTTTCCGCCACGGTTGCTAGTACTGGTAGAGCGAGGAAGCTCGTCGGTTCTTCTTCGTCGGACCCGAATTCATCTGAAGACTCGAACCATATCTTTTCCTCTGTCTTACTTGTACCTGCAACCATCGTAATACCTTCCTCGGCCGAAGTAGTATTATTCTGCTCATCTAATTCAAATAAATCATTTATTAAATTATGCTTACTTACTTGAGCGTCGGAAGTGCCCTCGTGTAGTTTCATCAACTTTTGCCACAACTCTTTTGCACTTGCGAAGGGGCCGATGCGGTTCAGTTCTTCATTGGTTAGGCCACATTGTAGCATGCAGGTTGCTTTGGCATCGGCTTCAACTTTTTTCATTGTGCTAGAATCCCAGTTGATGCATGAGATAAGTT
The DNA here is from genome assembly GCF_018446385.1 of Zingiber officinale. NCBI lineage: Eukaryota > Viridiplantae > Streptophyta > Magnoliopsida > Zingiberales > Zingiberaceae > Zingiber > Zingiber officinale. The sequence goes on from NC_055992.1 coordinate 129,716,682, forward strand.
CTCCGGTGTCGTCACGTGGAAGTTCGAGTCCGGTTTGGATGATGATCCACATCTCGACTTGCGTCTTGAGGTGGTATTCCATCCGGTTCTTCCAGTATCCAAAGTCCTCGCCAGAAAATAGCGGCGGTCGGACGGTGCAGAATCCTTCTTGGAATGCCATTTTAAAAGAGCCTTGCACACAAAAAATAGCAAAAAAAAATGTACCAGGACTTGATCCTGGATTAGCAGTGCGGTATGGAAGGATAGAAATAGAAGTTCACCAGTTTCGAGAAAAAATAATAAAATAATAATAAAATATTATTAAAAAATATTTAAAAAATATTATTTTAAATTTTGCCAAATTCAATATTTTATCAATACTAATAAACCGTGAAAGGATGAAAATGAATTTTTCGAAAATAATTTTGGAGGGAAAAAACAAAAGGCGTAATGGTGGTTGCACCAATTGTTTTTACCCTATACAAACGACAAAGCCACGAAAAATGCTTGAATGGTGGTTGCACCAGTTTAAAGCGACCCTACTCTGATACCAATTGTTGGATTGAAAAGAATTTAGATATCTCCACAATAGCATGATATTGTCCACTTTGGGCCTAGACCCTCATGGTTTTTCTCTTGGGCTCTCCCCAAAAGGCCTCATGCCAATGGAGATATCTTTTCTCTTATAAACCCATGATATTTCCCTTGTGTTTCCAATATGGGACTATGTTTGCAACCTTGCAACCCCAACAACACCGCTTCTCCTCCATACACCAACTGGAATGGTGTTATGTCGGTTGTCTCCTTTGGAGTCGTGTGAAGTGCCCACAAGACACTTGAGAGTTGGTCGACCCAACTACCTCCTGTGTGGTCAAGCCGAGTTCGTAAGCCTCTAAGGATCTCTCGGTTTGTGACCTCCGCCTGACCATTGCTCTGGAGGTAGGCGGCTGATGTGAAGGCATGTTGGATGTCATAGCCTTCGCACCACTCCCGGAGCTTCTGACCCGAGAACTACCTCCCATTATCTGAGACGAGCCGGTGAGGAATGCTGAACCAACAAAGGATATGCTGCCAAATGAACTTGATGACCATCTGCTTGCTTATCTTTGCTAGGGGTTCAGCCTCCACCCATTTTGAAAAGTAGTCCACAGTAATAAGCAGGAACCTTCACTACCAGCCGCCATGGGAAATGGTTCTACGATGTTCATGCCCCATTGGTCAAACAGACAAGATATCATGGGCGTCTTCATCTCTTCGGTTGGTCTGTGTGAAATATTGTGATATTTTTGGCAGGACAAGTAAGTGGTTGTCGTCCGAGCGACATCCTCTTAGAGAGTTGGCCAGAAGTATCCTACTAGAAGAATCTTTCGAGCTAGCGAATGGCAGCCCAGATGGCTTCCACAGGAGCCTTGGTGCACTTCTTGCAAGATGTACACTGCATCCTCTGGTCCAACACACTTGGGCAAAGGCCTAGAGAAGGCTCTTTTGTACAGCTAATCTCCGACCAAGGTGAACTGTTTGACCCTCTTCTTTAATAGACGTGTCGCTTCTTGGTCGACCGGCGTACTTCCCGATCAGAGAAATTCGATTAGTGGTGTTCTCCAGTCGCTTGGAAAGACAATCCCTCCATCCAATCAATATGCGCCACCAACGAAACCTGTTCGATCGGCTATCAGATCACGACCGGTGATAATGAACTAGCTAACTTAGCCAATTCATCTGCTGCTTGATTATCTGTTCGGGAATCTTCTGTAGAGTGACTTCTTGAAAATTTGTCTTCAACTTCTTGAAGGCTTCTGCATATAACTTGAGTCGGGGTTGCTTATCTCGAACGCCCCCGTCAGCCGCTGGGCGGCCAACTGGGAGTCTAAGTAAATGAGGACCTTTGTGTCTTTGACATGCCGTGTTGCTTGCAAGCTAGCTATCAAGGCTTTATACTCAGCCTCATTATTGGTGGCATGGTAATCCAGCCAAATGGAAAGTTGCATTTCGTCTTCCCTTGGGGAAATAAGCAGGATGTCAATCCCGTTGCCTTGTCGGGTGGAAGAGCCATCAACATATATTCTCCAAGTTACTTTTGCTCATCATTCTGGATCTCTGTGATAAAATCAGCCAAGGCCTGAGCTTTTATAGTCGTTTGGGGTTGGTATTGGATGTCGAACTCACTTAATTCAGTGGTCTGCATGATTAGCTGATCGGATGCTTCTGGGTTGAGGAGGACTCTTCCTAAGGTATTATTAGTCATCACGATGATTGGATGGGAGAGGAAGTACGGGTGGAGTCTCCGAGCGGCTAGTACCGAAGCGTAAGCTAATTTTTCCTGGCCAGTGTAGCGAGATTCAACATCTTTCAATATATGACTTAAAAATACACGAGATGTTACTCTTGCCCATTCTTCTTAACTAATGCCGAGTCGATCAAATTTTCGGTGGATGACAGATAAATCTTGAGCAGCTCTCTTGTGCTCGGCTTAGCTAATATAGGCAAGGAGTTGAGATAATCTTCGAGTTCTTCGAACGCCCGGTCGCACTTCGCATCCCATTGGAATTTTGTCGCCTGATGCAACACTTTGAAGAACGGTAAGCTCCGGTCGGATGACTTGGATATGAATCTAGATAGAGTAGTAATGCGCCCGGTCAGTCGTTGGGCTTCCTTCAAGTTGCGTGGCGGTGGCATATCTTGCAAAGCCTCGACCTTGCTCGGATTCGCCTCGGTCCCCCACTCGGTGATGATATATCCCAGGAATCGGCAGCTTTGGGCACCGAATAGGCACTTGTTCAGGTTCAGCTTTATTCCATAGGCCCTTAGAGTTTGGTGAGTCTCCTTGATGTCTATGCAAAGATCAACAACCCTTGGAGATTTTATTAGTATATCATCAACATATACCTCTATATTACAGTCGATCTGCCACCAGAACAACTTATTCATGAGTCTCTAATAGGTGGCCCCAGCATTCTTTAGTCCGAATGACATGATGTTGTAGCAGAATGTTCCATCGGTCGTGATAAAGCTGACCTTTTCTTGATCTTCTCGGGCGAGCAGCACTTGGTGATAACCTTGATATGTGTCGAGCATACAGATCAGCTCGCAGCAGACCGTAGAGTCCACCATCTGGTCTATCCGGGGCAATAGATAGAAATCTTTCGGGCATGCTTTGTTCAGGTCACGGAAGTCTATGCAGACCCTCCAATTGTCGCTCGGGTTGAAGACCAGTACTATGTTAGCAAGCCAACTCAAAAATTGCACCTCCCATATGTGGCCGGCCTCCAGCAATTTCTCTATCTCCGCTAGGATTACCAAGTTATGTTCTTCACTAAAGTCCCTCTTCTTTTGTTTCACTGGTCGAGCGTCCAGTCAGACGTGTAGCTCATGCTGAGCCACACTCGGTGAAATACCGGAAAGCTCATGTGTCGTCTAGGCGAACATATCATGATTTTGTTTGAGGCAAGCAACCAGCTCCGTCTTTTTCTTGTCCTCCAGATCAGCAACAATGAAGGTAGTTGCTTCCGAGCAGTCAGGATAGATCTAAACTTCTTATTTTTCTTCGTAGACCAGTGTGGGGGTGTTTCAATGATAGCGTTCACCTCTAGGCGAGGTGTCTTCCGAGCTGCTCGTGCTTCCGTTATGACCATCTCGACGTAACAATACTGAGCAGCCAACTGATCTCCCTTGACTTCTCCTACTTTGCCTTCCATCAGGAATTTGATCTTCTGGCAATAGGTGGACACCACCGCTTGGAATTCATTGAGTGTCGGTCAGCCCAAAATAACGTTGTAGGCTAAGGGCACATCTACCACTATAAAATTTGGGACCCTCGTCCGCTTCAGGGGATCTTCTCCAAGTGAGATGGCTAACTTGATCTAGCTGATCGGCAACACTTCGTTGCCCATAAAGCCATAGAGTGGAGTCGACATGGGCAACAGTTGACTCAGATCAATTTGCAATTGATCAAAGTCTTCCTGTATATGATATTTACCGAGCTCCCAGTATCAATAAAAGTTCGATGGACTGTATAGTTGGAGATTACCGCTCGGATAATTAATGCATCGTCGTGGGGGATCTCCACTCCCTCCAAATCCTTAGGGCTGAAGCTAATCTCGGGTCCCTCAGCTTTTTCTTTGTTACAACCAACAGCATGTATCTCGAGCCGACGAGCATGCAACTTCCTTGCTCAATTAGAATCTCCGCCGGTCGGCCCTCCGGTGATCATTCCTATCTCCCTTCGAGCGGCATTATTCCGGTTCTCTTCTTCCCTTGCGAACGGTCTGGTCCATTCGGAAGGGGCTCGGGCAGGGATTTGGTCCCTATGGTAGTGGCGTGGCTCGGTCGTCCTTTCCTTCTTCCTTCATTCTGTAGATCGGCTTCGATGACGCCGAATTGGAATTGGCGATCGACAGCAGTATCCACGTGGAATTGACCTATTAGCTGCCAGGTCATAGCAATCCTTGGTGTTGTGCATCATTGACGGGTGGAAACTGCAAAATATTGGTGCCCACCTCTTGCCTCCTGGACGAGCGGCTGCCACCTGCTATACGACATGTGACTTAGTCTCTTGGTGTGAAGGAGCTCCCGATCGGGGCCCTTTAGGTGGCTGATGACTATTCGACTGACGCCGCTCGGATGCCACCGCGGGATCAGTGGTCATCTCTTTCTTCCTTGCAGTCTGGTCTTCTTCCACATTAATGTACTTATTGGCCTTCATTTGGAGATGACCAAAGTCCTTCGGAGGTCGCCAAATGAGTGATCGGAAGAACTCTCCCTCGGTGAGCCCTTGGGTGAAGGCGTTCACCAATACATCTGAGGAGACTGCTGGAATGTCCATCGCCACTTGATTGAAGCGTTGGATATAGACCGTCAAGCCCTCTCGGGGCCCTTGCTTTAGCGAGAATAAGTTCACGCTAGTCTTTTGGTGGAGACGACTACTAGCAAAGTGGTGTAGGGAATACCGCTCGGAAGTTCTTGAAGCTATATATAGAGCTGTCCGGCAATCGTTTGAACCACCGTTGCGCTGATCTAGGCAGAGTAGTAAGGAAGACTCGGTATTTCACCCCGTCCGTGTACTGGTGATGGGTGGTCGCGTTGTCAAATTTGGCCAAATGGTCATTGGGATCGATTGTTCCATTATACTCTCCGATCATTAACGGGGTATAATGCTTTGGTAGAGGGTCATTTAGGATCCCCTCCGAAAATTGTTGATTGACCCGCTCAGGCGAGTCATCTTTCCTCGGCCCTTTTCCTTTTCGTGCATCCCGAACAGGCGCCTCATTTGAGGAAGATCCTCGGTCTCTATCCGTTTGACCTCTTTCTATTGGGGGAGCCCACGATAGTACGCAGTTAAAGGGGATTGGCGCATTACGAGCATCCCCATAGGAGCCGATCAGTCTCCTATTTGGCTCCCGAGTGGAAAGTTGATCTGCTCGATCTATAGGTGTAGCGGAGGCGGCAAGAGGGGGGTGAATTGCTGTAAACAAAAGTAAACTATACCCTCCTCAGATTTCAATTCAGAAAAGCAATAGTAAAATTAAAACAAGCAAGGAAATATAAATTAAGTAGAAGACAGGATTTAACCTGGTTACAACAAAGCAGGTTGTTAATCTAGGGCAGTAGAAAAAGCTCAGTAGAAAAAATCTCCTTTGCTGAAGGCGGAGAAGCCTTTTACACTTTGGAAGCTTAGAACTATTGCTAGGAAAGAGTACACAGTTGATTGCTTGAGTTATTGTGAATTCCTAGCTCCAGGGGCCTTTAAATAGCCTCTGGAAATCTGATCTCGAGGGTCCAAGGCGCCTCCAATAGGGGTCCAAGGCGCCTCCAAGAGGTGAGCGGATAAAACTTTATCCGCAACTTGAAACGGTTACTTTGACCTGTTGAAGGCGCCTTCAACAAGGTTGAAGGTGCCTTCAAGCTGGAGGCGCCTCCAAGCCTGATGGAGGCGCCTCCAAGCTGGCAGCTCCAATTCCAGCTTGCTTTCTTCAGCTTCCGATGCTCCGTTCTTTTGGGTGATTGCGGCCAACCAGAATAGGGCTCACCCGAACCCAATTCCCGGCCTTCTCCTCGAGCAGCCTTCCGTCCCGGCTTAACATCCCTCGAATGCCGCGCACGCTCTTCACGCCCACCGGAGTACTCTTCCACAACTCTCTCGTCCTTCGGACGCACCGAGCCCGTCGGCTCCCTTCCCGTGTTGTCATTCTCGCTAGCTGCATCTTCCGCTCGACTTCCTGTGCTCCTAAGCTCCTGCACACTCAGACACAGGGATCAAACACAGCAGGACCTAACCAACTTGGTTGATCACATCAAAACTACCACGGGGTCCAACAATCTCCCCCTTTTTGATGTGCATCAACCCAAGTTTAAGTTAGGGTTTACAAATAGACATAAATAGTAATTTTAAAGGAAATTACTAAACTAACATATTTAAGCATAAATTTACAATAAATAAAATTGCAACACATTTTCAAAAAATAGGTAAAATTTTAATTTTCCTAACTCCCCCTAAACTCTCCCTAAACTTGTACCTTTCTCCCCCCTTTGATCACAGTAAAAATGGGGTACCAATAAGATAATGCTAATCAAATTATTAAGTTAGAAAAAAAATTCTGAGCAGAAATGAATATTTAGAAAAAAAAATTCTAAGTTAAACTTAATTTTTGAATGTTAAACAAAATCTAAGTCAAATGAAGTTTTCCAGAATAAAAAATTTCTAAAAAAAATTTTAAGTTAGAATTTTCAAGAAAAATTTCTAAATAATTTTTTTTTATTTTAAAAAATATTTGATAGACTTTCAAAGCATTATTTAATTCTTGTTTAATGTTTTTTCAGAAAGTTAATTAAACATTTTTCTTTCAATATTTTAGCTTCCAGGTCGTGGCGAGGCACTAGGCCTTCTTGGTTATTGGAGCAACAACCACTTCCTTAGACAAAGCTTCCATAAAGAATTTAAATGTTTAATTTTCTCACTGTAAGCTTTTAACTAAAAGAGAAATAATTTAAACCAGCAAAGATTTTGGAACCCAATAAAGGTTCCTTCCTACAGGATTAGTCAAAAACTTAGAGGGTATATAATCCTTAGGAATTTTCCTAAGTTGACCCTGATGCTTCCTTATATACCAGTTTAATTTTCCATAAATTTTAAGTTTTGATTTTGGAAAGACATTTATCTTTAAGCATGCATCAGATTTTAATTTTTCAATTTCAAATTTTAAATTTTCATTTTCTGATTTCAAATTTTCATTTTCTTTTTCTAATTTATCTAATTCTTTAGAAAGAGCTTTAATAAATCTAAAAGATTGATTCAGGGTTAGATTGCGTACCTGACTTACCTGATCTGGTGACGCTCCCCCTTCACTGCTGCTTTCTTCTTCTGATGTTCCTCCCCCTTTATCCATGCTCATGTCTGAGCTTGAGTCTTCTTCCGTCTGATGGTTCGCCATTAGCGCTAACCCCGAGAATTCTTCGATGTCTGACTCAGAGGATGACGAATTTGACCAGGTAGCCTTCAGGTTCTTGTGCTTGGAGGGTTTTGATTTCTTGTATTTTGACTTTTCCCTTTCTTTCTCCTTTCTCTTTAGCTTTGGGCAGTCATCCTTGATGTGCCCTTCTTCGTTGCAGTTATAGCAACGAACCGTCCTCTTCTTTCGATGATGTCTCTGCGATTTAAATTTATTAGTGCTGAAAAACTTATTGAAGCGTCTTACCAGTAATGCAGCTTCGGATTCGTCGACTGAGGCTTCGGAGACAGAACTGTTCATTTTTGCCTTTAAGGCAATGTTCTGACTGGTCTTCTCTATTCAATTGGGCTCTGAAACTCGAGATTTGTGAAGTTTAAAAGTGGAAAACAATTGTTCTAAAGTACTTACCTCGAGGTCCTTAGAGATGTAGTACGCATCTACTAAGGAGGCCCACTCTGGAGTTCTCGGGAAGGCATTAAGCGCGTATCGGATATAATCCCGGTTGGTTAACTCTTCTCCAAGGTTCGTTAGTTGCGTTATCAGCTCTTTGATTCTCGCTTAGAGTTGCGCTACCTTCTCGCCTTGGTTCATCCGGAGGTTCGTCAACTGGTTCCGGAGGATGTCGCGCTTCGCTAGCTTCGCTTCGGAGGTACCTTCGTAAAGCTCCAAGAATTTTTCCTAGAGATCTTTCGCGGAGTCGTAGCTTCCGATCCGATTTACCTCCTGAGGCGGCAGAACGCTGAGTAGGTGGAACTCAGCCTTTCCGTTGGCGACGAAATCTGCTTACTCCTTTTTCGTCCAGGTATTTTCCTCCTTATCTTTCGGAACTACATAGCCATATTTCATTATTAAAAGAATGTCAAATTCGGTTTTAAAAAATACCTTCATTTTGCGCTTCCATGTGGCGAAGTCTCCGTCGAACTTCGGGGGATGGATGTTCGCTCCGGCCATCGTCTTGATCGTAGTGCTTCAGTTGGCGGTTAGTCCTTCTGAGGCGATCAGGTTCTGATACCACTTGTAGGTGCAGCGGAGGCCGGCAAGAGGGGGGTGAATTGCTATAAACAAAAGTAAACTATACCCTCCTCGGATTTCAACTCAGAAAAGTAATAGTAAAATTAAAACAAGCAAGGAAATAGAAATTAAGTAGAAGACAGGATTTAACCTGGTTACAACCAAGGAGGTTGTTAATCTAGGGCAGTAGAAAAAGCTTAGTAGAAAAAATCTCCTTTGTTGAAGGCGGAGAAGCCTTTTACACTTTGGAAGCTTAGAACTATTGCTAGGAAAGAGTACACAGTTGATTGCTTGAGTTGTTGTGAATTCCTAGCTCCAGGGGCCTTTAAATAGCCTCTGGAAATCTGATCTCGAGGGTCCAAGGCGCCTGTTGGTTGCTACTCGGAAAGCCTAACAGTTCCACTGTACAAAAATTTTGTACAAAGGTCTGAACCTTTTCCTAACTATCATGTGTTATTTTAAATTAAACTTGGATCGCTTGCGGAACTTAACACGTTTGATCCTAAGTTTAATTTATTTGTTCTTTTAGGTTTAGACTTGGATCTCCTGCGGAACTTAACACGTTCGATCTAAATCACCTAGGTCACAAAGTTGATTAAATATTAATTTCCAAATTTGGCTTCCAGGACTGCATGGCGAGGTACATGGCCTTCTTGGATATGGGAGCAACCACCACCGCCTAGACAAAGCCTTTTAAGGAAAGTTAATATTTAATTTCCTTAAATAACTCTAGGTTAACCAAAAAGAATAATCAAAGCACAAGTTCGAAAAGAAAAAAAAAAGAACGCAACATCGAAAACTAATTCGAAACCTAGAATCACATGCCTCTTGTATTTGGTATTTTTACAAAGAAATAAAACTAGTATGATGCGGAAAATAATTACTAGTTATACCTTTCTTTGTGAACTTTCAATGACCTCTTGATCTTCTACCGTATTCCTCTTCTAACCTCGAACATTGTGTGGGCAATGATCTTCCGAGATGAGAACCGCCAAGGCACCTTCTTCTTCCTTCCTTCAAGTTTCGGCCAAGCAAAAACTTCCAAAGGATGAAGAACTTTTTCCACCAACCAAGCTCCAAGGGATGCAAGAAACAAGCCTCCTTTCTCTCCTTTTCTCCAAGCTAGATCCGACCACTTCTATGTCTCCAAGAGGTGATGAAGTCTCGGCCACAAGAAGGAGAAGAGAGAAGGGGAAGGGGAACCTCTAGGGGCCGGCCACACCTAGGAAGAAAAGAGAGGAAGAAAAAGAATAGAGTCGTTAGCCATTAAGGCACTTCTACCCCCTCTTTTATAATCCTTGGTCTTAGCAAATAAGGAAATTTTAATAAAAACTTCCTTAATTCTTTTGCCATGAAAAATAAAAATTAATTAATTAAAAATTAATTTTCTTTCTCCAATTTTCTTGGTCGGCCACTTTCTCCCCAAAACAAGGAAAGTTTTAATTAAAACAAGAATTAAAACTTCCTAATTTGTTTCCGGAAATTTATAAAAATTTCTCCAATAATTTTTATCCATTCATGATTGGTTAATAAAAAGGAAATTTTATAAATTAAAATCTTTCTTTTAAATATGTAGATAATTTCCAAAAAGGAAAGTTATCTCTAAAAATTAATATCTCCTTTCAATCTACAAATAAGGAAAGATATTAAATCTTTTCTTAATCTTTTGTAAAAACTAATAAAGGAGAATTTTTAATTTTTAAACTTTCTTTTAAATCATGAACATGATTAAAAGGAAAGTTTTTACCAAAATTAAAATCAACCTTTTAATCTACAAATAAGGAAAGAGATTTAGCTCTTCTCTTAATCTTTTGTAGAATCTTATAAAAGGAAAGATTTAAATTTTTAAACTCTCTTTTAAATCATGTTATCTACATAAGAAAATTTTTTAAAATTAAAATTCCTTTTTATTTTAATAGGGCCGGCCACCTAAGCTTAAGTTCAAACTAGGGCCGGCCACATGAATTCACCCATTAACCAAGCCATGGCCGGCCCTAGATTGGTCTCCAAGCTAGCTTGGTCGGCCCCTATAGGATGGGTAAGAAGGTGGGTATAGGTGGGTATAGTACTCTATAATTAAGAGGCTATGATAGGGACCGAGAGGAGGAATTGGTTTTGGTCTCCCGATAAAATTAAGCATCCCGTGTTCGCCCCGAACACACAACTTAATTTTATCAATAATAATTCATTCCACTAGAGAACTATTATTGAACTACCGCACCAATCCCAAATTACATTTTGGGCTCCTTCTTATTATGAGTGTGTTAGTCTCCCTGTGTTTAAGATGTCGAATGTCCACTAATTAAGTGAGTTACTGACAACTCATTTAATTAATATCTTAGTCCAAGAGTAGTACCACTCAACCTTATCGTCATGTCGGACTAAGTCCACCTGCAGGGTTTAACATGACAATCCTTATGAGCTCCTATTGGGGGCATTCTCAACTTAGATTAGTAGGACACAGTTTCCTTCTATAATCAACAACACACACACTATAAGTGATATCATTTCCCAACTTATCGGGCTTATTGATTTATCGAACTAAATCTCACCCATTGATAAATTAAAGAAATAAATATCAAATATATGTGCTTGTTATTATATTAGGATTAAGAGCACACACTTCCATAATAACTGAGGTATTTGTTCCTTTATAAAGTCAATATAAAAGAAACGACCTCTAATGGTCCTACTCAATACACTCTAAGTGTACTAGTGTAATTATATAGTTAAGATAAACTAATACCTAATTATACTACGACCTTCCAATGGTTTGTTCCTTTCCATCTTGGTCGTGAGCTACTGTTTATAATTTATAAGGTACTGATAACATGATCCTCTGTGTGTGACACCACACACCATGTTATCTACAATATAAATTAATTGAACAACTACATTTATCATAAATGTAGACATTTGACCAATGTGATTCTTATTTCTAGATAAATGTTTATACCAAAAGTTAGGCTTTTAGTATACATCCTAACAGCGCCTCCAATAGGGGTCCAAGGCGCCTCCAAGAGGTGAGCGGATAAAACTTTATCCACAGCTTGAAACGGTCACTTTGACCTGTTGAAGGCGCCTTCAACAAGGTTGAAGGCGCCTTCAAGCTGGAGGCGCCTCCAAGCCTGATGGAGGCGCCTCCAAGCTGGCAGCTCCAATTCCAGCTTGCTTTCTTCAGCTTTCGACGCTCCTTTCTTTTGGGTGATTGCGGCCAACCGAAATAGGGCTCACCCGAACCCAATTCCCGGCCTTCTCCTCGAGTAGCCTTCTGTCCCGGCTTAATGTCCCTCGAACGCCGCGCACACTCTTTACGCCCACAAGAGTACTCTTCCGCAGCTCTCTCGTCCTTCGGACGCACAGAGCCCGTCGGCTCCCTTCCCGTGCCGTCCTTCTCGCTAGCTGCGTCTTCCGCTCGACTTCCTGTGCTCCTAAACTCCTGCACACTCAGACACAGGGATCAAACACAGCAGGACCTAACCAACTTGGTTGATCACATCAAAACTACCACGGGGTCCAACACGATCTTCTCTTTCTCTTTCACTCTGCCGACCTGCTACAGAGGCAGCTGACTCATGTATTGGTCGATCGACCAATACCTGTTGATGTTGCTCCAATATTTTCATTGCTTGAGCTTGTATGAGTGCATCAAGCTCTTCTTGCGTCAATGTTTCCATTGTGAGTCGTCCAACGTCTTCCATCTTCTTATTCGGATACAGGCACCATTCCCACAGACGACGCCAAATTGATCCTACCCGAATGAAGGAAGCTGAAAAGCTGAGAATGGGATGACTGCTAACGGATTGAAGACTTCGATCCTTCAAACAAAACCAAAACCAAGGAAGGGGTTCCTAACGTTGGTCCTCCGACGCTCAAGTCAAAATCAGGAAGAGAGAATGAAGGAATAAAAAAAATAAAAAATCCTGTCTTTCCTCATACATGGCATCCCCTTTTATACCTTTCCTAGTGATTGTTCATCTGCCCTTATTTAGTGACATTTATTGCTAGAGGAAGGCTTCTTTGTCTTGACTTCTGTGCATTAATGATTGATGGAGTGTTTTTCTTTGTCTTGACTTCTTCATATTTAATGATACATGGAGTTCTCTTTTGTTTTCTCTTCCCTTCTTGTGGCGTTATTCCATGCGTCAAGCGGTCCGAGCGGCTCGCTTTCCCGCCGATCGCAATGACCAGCTACGGGTTTTGTTAATTCGCCTGACCAGACGGATGATCCGCTCGGCCTAATCCTTCGCCGTCCAGGATAACCAGACAGCCAATAATTCCTACGTTTGACCGTCTTGATTTTGACTAACACAGTGTCAACTAACCCGTGACAGATGATCCTCCCTTTATCGCTGCATCATATGACATTATTAGAACCATTTACATATGAAACTAAACGACTTGATTCAAAACCAACGATCCTCATCACTAGTCTTTGACTAGTGTTATCCAATCTCGTAGACATTTGCAAATTCGCATCAATTAAATCAAATCTCAGGCATTCAATATCCACATCTGCATTGGTGGCATGTCTACACTTGAACAAGCCATCTGTGAACTTTGGAAGATCCATTATGGTTTTCCTCTGAGAATCATCGATGGATGAGAATGTACAAGCACAAGAACTACCAGTAGTAGTGTTTCCTTCAAGTGGAATATCCAATGTGCAAGTAGTAATATAATCAAATTGAGAAGTGGTTAAAAATGGGTTTGATATTGCCTTTGACTCATCAGGCAATTCAGCTGATATATTATTTGTATTTTATATGAACCAACTATGTATTCGTCCCAATTGGTGCTTTAACAATCTTGTGAATCAGATCCATAAGTTCCTTATGTCTAAAGGCCATGATATTCCCTTAATTGGTGCTTAGACCGACTTCCCTCTACTCTCCTCATAGGTTACTTATGTCTAAAGCCCACGTTCTCACTAAATCCACATGTCCAAAACTTTCATAGGATTATAATTTACAAATTAATCACGCTCAGATTAAAAAATTCTCAGTAATGTATAATATGGCTATCGGTAAACTAGGTTGACTAGGCCATCTAATTAAAGATTATGAATTTGTATGAAAAATAAATATCTAAGAAAGTTATGATGCCAATAATGGAGGAAATTGAGTCTCAATCATACTGAAACTACTAACAAAGCTACCAATCGTTGGCACAAAATTTATAGGCTAAAACAAGAAAATAAAATATAGTCTTAGATAGTTATAACATAAATTATCTTAGATTAACATAAGTAAAACAAATACCAACTTGATGATTGATCCGGTCACATTGTATGTTGGTCATGCTGGAAATAGTTTAATCTACACCCTGTGTTACAAAAAAAATAGGATGATTTAAGTTGTTCAAATTTAACAACAAATAATATCAAATAAACAAAAATTTGGAAGTTATGGAGTAGAAACCATTACAATCGTTGAAGCTTGGTTTGTTTTTCTCGTAACTTTTTCTTTTCTTGAAATCTTCTCTAACCCACCTTTCAACCTCTTACCTAACACCATTTTCTTCTTTGTTTTAATCCCCTTCACTCCAGTAGAGTTCTCTTCACCATAATCAAATTCCAAGGATTCTTGACTCACTTTTGTTTGTTGGGCATTTGATTCATTAACTTGTAACTTATCATCCAACATCTTACACAAGCGCAACATAGCATCTTTAACAAACTTGTAAGTGTCATCCCTTTCCGCTGCATTGGTAACCAATTGAACATTCAACCCATACAACTCTTTGTATCACATGTTTTAAATTAATTTTGGATCCAAACTAGCATTGTTGGCCATTGAATCATTAACTCCAAAATATCCAATTTTTACTTTTCTTGCCCACATTTTCAATACATACTCGGGATTTTCATGATATTTTTCCACATAAATATTTTCAAAATATGAGAACATAAAATTTTAGCAAATTCATATTTTCTACCGCTACACTCAATTTTTTTACAATTTTTATCAAGTGTAACTATATGATGGTTTATCTTTTTTATGAGGAATAACTTTATATTTTATAAATGTATCAAAATCCTCACAAACTTCAAGATTAGAATCATGAGATAAGCACCACTCCTGTTGAAAACACTTGTATGCCTCAAGAGTATAAATTTCATTAACATGGTTTAAAATCTCAATTGGAAACATTAAATATGGAACAGTTGTATTTGATATAAAATCAGCTTTTAGTTCCTCATATCGACGATCATCAAGGAGTCTTTGGAAGTAATTGAAGAAGTCTAAAAACTTGTATTTATAAGTGACATACTTTTTCATAATACTATTCATGCTCTCACTTCTTTGGGTTGTAGTCATATCCTCGCAAAACATTTGTCGTCCATTTACTAACCATTTTTTCTTGATGTTGTACATGTGCCTCAACCAATCATTGTCTTCAAGTGCATACTTTGCTAACATCATGTTCCATGCTGAAATAAAATCTTCCACTTCATCAAAATCATATATACATGAGGCAAAGTCTTTAGCAAAGTCTCTAAATTGAGAAAAAAAAACTCCACTCAAATGTATGGTGACATTTTGATAAATATGCCAAATACACAAATGATGATGTGTTTCAAACCATCTGGAAGCTAACATCTTTGTCATTGCTGCATCTTGATATGTAAGAATAATAGTTGATTTTTTTCTCACTCATAGCTCTAGTTAATGTATCAAACAACCACTCAAAAGTTAAACTGGTTTCATCATATAATAAAGCTGCGCCAAAAAGTATGGATTGTTTATAATGATTAACACCTACAAGCAATGCAATTGGTAGACCTTCAATGTTCTTTCTGTAGGTTGCTTCAAAGTAAACAGCATCTCCAAAATTAGCATAATCAACTCTCATCTTAGCATCAGACCAAAAAATATTAGTAATCAAATCATCTTCATCAACTTGAATAGCATAAAAAAATTAGGATCATCGAACTACATTTTCTGTAAATACTCCAATACACCCCCAGTATCCCTAACTCTCATATTTATTGTTCTTTTGGGTCGCAACTAGTTTTTATAATCCTTAGGAATAAATCATAAATTCTCCCTCCCACCTTCTTGCCTCGCCATAAGATCATGAGATGCTTTTGGGGGGATTCCCACATTACTTACCATCTCAATCTGTATCGCTGAAGAAGAAGATATATTCCTATGATTTTTATAGAAGTCTGTTTTGTTTGGACTTGAGAGATAATGATTATGCTCTTTAACAAATTGCACCATAGTAAACTTGCTTTTTTCCGATTACTAATCTTCATTTTAGCCTCACAACCAAGCCTTGTTTCATCACCACTTAGTTTGGCATAAAGATCTCGTTTGTCTTTTCCTCTTTTACCTTAGGCACAACAATAAAAAACCTATCAAGTAATTTACCTAATTTATCAATGTGGATTTTACCTCTCCTTATGCCAAATCTAACCTTTTTAACATATGCCAAATAAAATTGATATGTATGCTCTTCTGTCTCAAATTCTAATCCATTTGTGGTATATCCAAATCTGTTTCAATGTTCAAGCCTATAACAACAAACAAACAAATGAAAATGTCTAAAAAGGAAAATTCGATATATTGAAGCTCAATACATTTTCAATATGAATTTTATTACCTTCATTAATAACATCAAAGTCACCTTCCCGACTATCTTCATTTCCTTCAAAATTCAAACGACGACAACTCATAGATTCACCCTCCATGATAATTACTTTGATTCTACAAAAAATAACAACAAATTCAGGGCTAAAAATAGCGACAAAAGAAGCACCTAAAAATAATAATTTTTATTAAAATTTTCTCTAAAAAACAACGATAAAAGGAATCAACAATGAGCTTGAATGCCAGGGAATTAAAATCAGCAAATTCAACATCAGATTTTAACTTGACCATGGAAGGGAAAGATAGAGAGTTTTGGAACTCAAACTTTTAAATAGGAAGGAATCATTAGATGTAAAGGAAAGCTCAAACTTGCTAGAACCAACAGTTGAAACAATAGTGAGTTCAAACTTGGCGTCGAGGATCGAAGTCACTTGCCTCAGTTGTCGCGAAGATCAAGAGCTAGATCTTCAATCGCAAGAGTACACCAAAGGATGAGATTAGCTAGAACTTCAATCTGAAACTGTAGACACACAAACCAAAGGATGAGATTAAGGTAAAATAGTATCTGAAAATCAGCCCTAACGGCGGCAAAGCTTGGGTCGTCGAGGGTCTAGGACAGGTAGGTGCCTCAGAGGAGTCGGAGAACTGGGTCATCGCTGGCAGATCACCTTCTTTGCATTTCTAATCTGAAGTGGTGTTTCTGCATGCACATGCAAAGCACGTGATCCACCTTTTATATGGGGTTTGTGGTTCAGGGTTGGGGGCAGGGAAAATAGGTCCAAAGGATCTGCGCTAGAAGAATAGAGTCATAAAATGTCAAACAGCTAGATCCGATGAGACAGTTAGTAGGCAATTAATTTCATTTAATTTTGAACTATATTCTGCAGTTACATAATATTTTATTTAGGAAACCAAAATCAATCCCAGAAAATTACATGAATGAGAGGTAGACATGGTTTAAGGTACAAGTATAATTTCTATAAATTTATTATTTTAATCAATTTAATGTACATAATAAAATAATTTAATTTTCATACTTCTTTGATAGTAGGGTTGTTTGGGAGCATTAGATGAGACTTATATTAACGTCAATATCCTAACAGATGATAAACCTAGGTATCAAACCAGAAAATGTGATTACAACTAATGTCTTGGGTGTATGCATACTGAACATACAATTTAGCTATGTCCTATTGAGTTGAGAAGGACTTGGGCCAGATAGTAGAGCCTTAAGGGATGCTATTAGTAGGAGGAATGACTTGAAGATTCTTCAAGCTAATTAAGTTATAATTATTGTAAAATAATAGTCATATATATATATATATATATATATATATATATATATATATATATATATATATAAGGTACCACTTAACTAAATGGAGGCAAAGTTACCAACTAGCGACAACCAAAGAATACTTTAATATGAAACACTCTCAAGTGAGAAATTGCATTAAGAGATGTTTTGGTATTTTAAAAGCTAGACGGGTCGTTTTTAGAGCTAAGTCATTTTATTCTGTTAAGACTCAATGTAGGATTATTTCTGTTTATTGTATTCTCCATAATTTCATAAGGTATGAAATGACAATTGATTCGATAGAGATTGAGCTTGATGTCCTTGAAGTAATGAGCATGATGATGATGATGATGACGACGATTTGATTAAGCATTGTGAGACCAGTTCTGCTTGGACTGAATGGAGAAACAAACTTGCAGATGATATGTTCATGAGCTGACAGTCATCAACTAATTAAATTTAATGTTCTTTCTTGAAATTTGATTTTCATTTCCATGTATTGAACTATTTGATTATATTGTATTTGGGTTTATTATCCATTTGAACAATTCGATTAAGTTTGAACTATTTGATTGTATCTACATTTTGTATATTATTCATTTGAACAATTTGATTATATTTTATGCAAGAACAATGTGTTAATTGGATGGTTTAATTTTTGTTTCAATGGAAGGAAATAGTCAAAAGATGCCAAAAGTAGTTGAATAAGTAGAAAGTCCAATGCCAACGAAGTTCAAAAGAAAAACTCAAAGCACCAAACACTTGTTGAGTGAGCAAAGATTCAGCTTGGAAGAGAAATAATGATTTTCGAACTTGGTACTTGCTACATTTAGAGAAACTCATGGCTGCTAAATTGCCATCAAGTAATTTGAAGGCTACCCCTCATATCAAGTCATGGTATAAGCTATTGAAGAGGTAGTTCCATGCTATCAATGAGATGTTGAATCATAGTAGTGGATTTGGGTGGAACAATATTGAGAAGTGTATCATTATAACAAAAGATGTTTTTGATGATTGGGTTAAGGTAACTTTTTATATTTTGTGTTTTTCCATTTCTTTGATGATTGTGGGTTTTTGTACTAACGATATGTTTTTAATTTAGAGTCTCCGACTACTATTGGTTTAAGGAACAAAGAGTAGCTCCACCTTCACTACAACAAAACTGTACAAAGATAATGGTGAAAAATCGTTGTGAAAGACCCAAAAAAGCCGTTGTGAAATAACGCGTTGAGACAGATAGGAGCGCTCAAAGATAACAGTTAAAAATCATTGTTTCTTTACCTAAAACACAATAGTTTTTCACCGTTGTGTTTCAAGCTGAACCATTGTGTATGTGGTAAAGAGACAATGTTTTCTTTCTAAAACAACAACGGTTTATAACCATTGTGTTTAAAGTAAAAAAAAAATAATGGTTTGTAATCGTTCTCTTTGAGCATCCATATTTTTCACAACACATCAATTTACAACAGTATGCTTGGATCATTAACAATGATTTTTTACCGTTTTTATTTCAAAATGCATGCATCAAATTCTGACAATTTTTTTAATCCGAGACAACAATAAAAAACCATTGTCATTTGTCCATTTTAAATGTTGTCATTTCTCAACATATTATTTTAACTGTTGTCATTTCTTAAAACACACTAGAGAACAATAAATCATTGTCTATAATCCATTTTGTACAAACATAAATATATCATCCCAATTTAAATGACCATTTCTTAAATATACAAACTTGTTGCAAATCATATTAACTCTTTACCACAAACACAAAGAGTACATTACTGCAAAGTAAACAAACACCAAAAACAAATTTATATAATGATATCTTGTCACTAAAATCCTTCTGACAAATAATATTTCTTTTTTTCGATATCAAAAAGCACGTTGTGGCGTCTCCTCTACAATGTTTTTGCGTATTGCTCGACCTTCCAAGCTCTGCCCAAGTGCCAACATGTAATCTAGCATGTATTAAATTGACCAAAAAATAGAAACAACTATGCTTCCACCAAATATATGTACTAGGCAAAAGGAAATAATCAAAGTAAAACAATATTAATTAGGAAAGGTCAGGACTATGAGTAAATAATTTAAAATGTTCCTTATAGTTCCATTGAGGCATCTCCACATAGATTTGAGATTAAACTCCATAAGTTTGGCTTCATCTGCCATTAAAAAGATAAGAGATAAATTTAATGAAAAAAGTTATAAAAGGCAATATTGTCTATAAACATTTAATGAAGATAACAACAAGTCCAACACTAGCTAAGAGAGAAAAGGAAAAACAACCATGACTCAGTGAAAATTAAATATTTGCTTTCTGTCTAACAACTCTAGTTAAGATCATTAGTACTTATAATGTCTCCTATATGGTAAATAACATGCTCAAGCAAAGTTCCATATTTATCAAACTCTTCAATGAAGAATTTCAGTACAAACTTCATCTTAAAATCATTGTTAGTTCAACTAGTCTAAGAAATCTAGCATCTAAAGTCAGTGTTATTTCTAAAAGCCTAAAAAACCCAGTGTATGGTGCATCATACAAGTAGAATCAATGGGATAAGTTGTCAACACGTTCATTCCCTTTCCATAGCTCATGCTTTTGAGATATTTTGAATAGGTATAAGTGGTCACCTAATCAAACTAAAGAAGCTTGACTGAGATGTTATAACAAGACCTTATCAAACTAAACAAGCTTGACTGAGATACTATTGTAACACCCACGAATTTTTATAAGTACATGAGAAATTATTTCCACTAGAACTTAGGAATAAAAAAAAAGAATAAGAGAAGGAGAGAAGATAAAAAATAAAATGATGTATAATAATATGGTAAGAGGAGAAGGTCAAGGATTGAACCTTGAACCTCCCACAAACAATGGAGAAAGATTTATGACATGATCACCACTAGGATAGAGAGTAACATATGGATAGGAAGAGATAAAAATGTTAGTTAAAGGAGAGAAAAAGAAAATAAAGCAAGAAGCAAGAGAAAATCAAATTTGCTTACCTCTCCTTCCTCTTGGTTAAGAGAAGGAACAAGAAGAAGGCAAGTTGCCATCCTCACTTCTCCCTCTTCTCATTCTCGTGGGAACCAAGGGAAGAGACATGGAAGAGTTAAGAAAGGGAATAAATGAAGACATAAATTCCCCTCATGATGAATAAATAGAAAAATGAGAAAGTAAATCTCTCATTTTCTCCTTCTTCCTCCTCCTTCCTCCTTTTCTCTTCTTCACCGAGACTAAGAGGTCTTCCCTCTCCTTGATCCGAACACTAAGTCAAGTTTCTTCTCCAAGAAAACTAATTTTCGAGAAGAAATCTTCAAGCTCTAGCCCTTCCAAGCAAAGGAAACCAAAGGAGACACAAGAAGAGGAAGCTCCTTCATTTCTTAGCTCCTAGGATATTCTTCTCCTTAAGAAAAACCACAAGCGAAAGGAAGTAAGTTCCCCTCACCTGTGGTACAATAGCTATACGATTGTCATGTAAATATATTGCTAGAAAAACCTATGTTTGTTTCATGAGGGTTTCGGCCAAAACAAAAAAAAAATAAGAAAGGTTTTAAGAACTTGAAAACCAACTAGGTATGTTTGTGATGTTTCCTATGATATGTATTTGATGGTAAGGGGTTTAAACTAATATTTTCATGCTAGAATGTTTGGTTAGAACATAGGTTTATGGGCTTAGACTTTCGGCCAAGAAAGAACAAAAGAACTAGAAGAACTCTAGACCTAAAACAAAGCATGCTCTCTTGTCCTTATGATATGTACCTTATGGTAGATGGTGTTGTTAATGTTTTTCCCACTTGTATGTTAATTTAAATTTGATTCCATCTTCATGAACTTTTGGCTATGATAGAGTTGAGGGCCTAGAAGGGCTTTAAACCTAAAAATTTAGCATGCTATGATTTTCATAAAACAAGATATGAAGCTAGTATGACATGTCATGATCTTAGGTTAAGTTGGACTAGATTTCTTTTATGCATAGGATGATTCGGCCATGTTGAGACTTGAACCCTAGGAAAGTTTAAATCAAGCCTAAGATACTTATGATCTTCTTGATGAAAAGATATGAAGTAAACTAATGTTCTTATGTTGCTTGAAACTTGAATTCTTGTTCTACAACTTTAGGCCACACTTGTTTCTTGACCTAGGATGCTCAAATTCTAAACTAAGTGGTCCATGTTATTCCTTGAAATGAATGCTAGGAAAATTCTTATGGTCTTTATGCTATTATGCCACTAGAAACCTAATTCCCATGCTTAACAAGATTCGGCCACATTAGGTTAAAAAGCTTGAGAAGCTTGAAACTTAGACTAAAAGTACTTATGGTGCTTCTCATGATATGTATTAGGATATTGGTATGAAGTTCAACATTTTTATGTTACTTGTAACCTAGAAACATGTTGCTAGGGTTTCGGCCATGTTGGGGTTAAAGGCTTAGAGAACTTAGAACCTAAATCAAACATGCTCAAGTTGTTTCTTATGAAATGTGATGTGACAATTGTTAGGGTTTTCATGCTTGTATGATGTTTATAACCCAAAATAAAGGCTTAATGGGTTTCGGCCATGTTATGAAAAGGAAACTAGAAAGCTTGGAACCTATACCAAACATGCTTAAGATGTTCCTTATGTTCTAAGAAATGTTAAATGTTTAGGGTTCACATGCTCTTTTGTTGCTTGCTAACCTAAGCCATCTCTACATATTTCGGCCACCACTTGTTACTAGGGTTAGAGACCTAATTAGGTTCTCCCATGAACTTCACATGCAATGCTTTATGTTAAGAGCATGATATGCTGTGTGCTAAATTTCATGATATGCTATGTGCTTACTTTCATGATATGCTGTGTGCTAAATTTCATGATATGCTATGTGCTTATTATCATGATATGTTGTGTGCTAAATTTCATGATATGCTATGTGCTTACTTTCATGATATGCTGTGTGCTAAATTTCATGATATGCTATGGGCTTATTTTCATGATATGTTGTGTGCTCAATTTCATGATATGCTGTGTGCTTAAACTCATGATAGGTTGTATGCTTAATTATGCATGTGTTCATGATATGCTGTGTGCTCAAAATCATGATATGCTGTGTGCTCAAATATACATGCTTTAAGCTATGCCTAAAAGAGTTGCTTCCCTATAAGTGGGATCAAGAGCACTCTTCATGACATGAATAGGACATGAGTGATATCGACTATGTAGATATGACATGCTATTTTACTTTTAAGGCTTGTACCAAGGGTGGGCTCCATAAGCGCCCCGGGGTCGATGGACTAAGAAACGGGTCTCGTTAGGGATGGGCTCCTAAGTGCCCCTAGGTCGATGGACTAAGAAACGGGCCTAGTATATGTATGTCTTGTATGGTTCAAGATTTGCTACCTTGGACCTACTAGGACGCGCACATTTATGTACGTGGTACAAGCCAGGATCCCCTCTTATGTTGAGATTATGTTTAAGTATCTATGCTATACATTTTAAAAAGACATGATGCATATGTTTCATGATGTATGTTTAAGAGTTCACCCTGCATATACCTTAGGAATATGCCATGATAATTATGATGATCATGTTTATGATATGCCATGCTACCTTGTGTTTATGCCATGATTATGCCATGATATCTGTGATGATGATTATGACATGTATGTTATGCCATGATACCTTGTGCTATGATGTATGCTTTATGATTGTTGACATGCTATACGGTTTTTGTGAGTAGGAAAGGAACTTACTGAGCCATGAGTGCTCACAGCTTACTTTCTTGTACCACAGATAAGGGCAAAGGATGGATGAACTAGGAGAGCAGCAGGAGGGACTAGCAGGATGTGTGTGGCAGTGACTGGCTAAATAAGAAAAAGACCTGCTTTTATTTAATAGGAATTATGCCTAGTTTATATTACTACGTTATAACTCCATGACATTTTATCATGTTACTCTATATGTCTTGAAATAATGTTAAGTATGTCATATGGACTCTATGTTTCAAAAATTTACAAGTAAGACTTCTGCTGTAATAAGTTATTAAGTTGTTAAGTATGGTAAGTAACCCCCGTCGCCTTAGCAGGAGGGGCGGGGCGTTACAGTTTGGTATCAGAGCCAAGTTAGCCTCTCACTACACACATGTCAAGCCTTCCTCCTGCCGCTCCAAGTAAGAATTTATATGTTTAAGTTAAATTCTTTTGTTATGATGCTTTAATATTATGCATGTTTACTTATCCTGTTTGATTATGATAAGTCACAAGTTTAGGATAGGAATGCATGTTGGTAGAGTAAGAATGATAATGACCTTATGATAAATTGGATAGAAATAACGATAATTTATTGTCGTTTAAATGAAGATAAGCATGGCCAGGAGACGCACTACTTAAGCCGACGAGACAGCGACTCCACCGGATCTGACACAGGTAGTTACTGACCTCCAGCGTCAGATCGCGGAGCAACAATAATTGATCACGACTTTAACGGGTCAGCAAGGAAATCCTGCCACCCCGCCAGTGAATCAGAACGCAGCGCCAGTTATTCCAGTAGTTGCACCAGTACCATCGATAGCCCCTATTCCGGTGGTCCGACAGGAGACCTACTTGATACAGTGGCTACGGCTGAAGCCGGAGAATTTCTCAGGTACTTGCGAACCATGGGACACCCAGGCCTGGTTCAAGATAGTGGAAAGAATAGTAGAATTGTTGGACTGGCCCGTGTCGGAAAAGATCAAATGTATATCATTCTGTTTTTCTGGAGACGCAAGGATGTGGTGGGAAAGAGTAAAGGCAAAGAGACAGATTAATCTAATGACCTGGACAGACTTCGAGATAGAATTCCTTGAGGAGTTCTTCCATATGCAAGTGACGAACCGACACTATGACGAATTCACCGAGTTTCGGCAAGGTGACCTATCAGTGAACGAGGCAGTGAAACGCTTCAACCGATTGGCACGCTTATGTCCAGAGTTGGTTCGAACGGAAAGGGAAAGGGTCAGACTGATGCTGAAAATGCTCTGACCTGAGATAGCACTGAACGTAGCTGGCGGAGTTAATAGACCGCAGACTACAGAGGAACTAGTCAGCAGTGCCCTGATCACGGAGCACTATCAGAAAGCAATGAACGAGAATAAGAGTCAGTCCCGAACAGACGGACAGAGACCCTCAGGCAGCAAAACAAACTGGAAGGGGACCTTTACCTGAAAAAGGAAGCAATGGGACAATGCTAAAGGTGGCCCAACGGATAAGCAACCGAGATACCCCCAGTGCACTATTTGCGGAAAGCTGCATTCCGGAGTATGTCACAAGGGTTCAAGGAGGTGCTATAATTGCGGAGGGGAAGGACATCTGGCTAGAGACTGCACCAACCAGATTCAAGAACCCCCCCCCCCCAACAGAATAACCAGAACAGGAGTGTTCCCTCACAACTACATCAGATGCAAGCTACCATTGAAGGGACACCGATTAGCCAAGGGAGATTAGAAGCCCCGCCAACTACAAACGCCAGGGTTTTTCCACTCACCGGAGAAGATGCGGCGAATGCCTCTACAGTCGTCACAGGTCAGCCGCCTAATTCTAGTCAATAGAGGACATGTTACGAGCTTGCGCATTAGACTTCAAAGGGAGCTGGAGCCGATATCTATGCCTAGTGGAATTCGTCTACAACAATAGTTACCAGGCTACTATTGGGATGGCACCTTACGAGGCTCTGTACGGGAGGAAATGTAGATCCCCTATATGTTGGTACAAAGGCGGTGAAAAGAAAGATGGGGTTTCAAACCGAATTCATCGATATCACCACCCGTGCCATACAGAACATCCGCCAACGAATAGAAACTGCACAGAGCCGACAAAAGAATTATGCAGATAAACGACGAAGGCCATTGGAATTCAGCGTCGGAGACTCAGTATTTCTCAAGGTAGCTCCTATGAAAGGAGTTATGAGGTTTGGCAAGAAGGAAAAACTAAGTCCGCGCTATGTGGGACCATACCAAGTTCTGAAAAGAATTGGCAAGGTAGCCTATGAAATAGAGTTACCTCAAGAGATGTCAGCCATTCACAACGTGTTCCACGTTTCGATGTTAAAGAAATGTATTCCGGGCACGGACCAAGTGATCGAACCACAGGCAGTACAAGTGCAAGAGGACCTGACATACGAGAGCCGACCAATTCAGATATTGGATCGAGACGTCAAGAGACTAAGGAACAAGGAAGTACCCTTAGTAAAAGTCCTGTGGCAAAATCAACGACACAAAGAAGTTACGTGGGAACGGGAAGATGATATGAAATGGAAATATCCATCATTATTCTAAGTTCGAGGACGAACTTTCTATGAGGTATGTGGTACTGTAACACCCACGAATTTTTATAAGTACATGAGAAATTATTTCCACTAGAACTTAGGAATAAAAAAAAAAAGAATAAGAGAAGGAAAGAAGATAAAAAAATAAAATGATGTATAATAATATGGTAAGAGGAGAAGGTCAAGGATTGAACCTTGAACCTCCCACAAACAATGGAGAAAGATTTATGGCATGATCACCACTAGGATAGAGAGTAACATATGGATAGGAAGAGATAAAAATGTTAGTTAAAGGAGAGAAAAAGAAAATAAAGCAAGAAGCAAGAGAAAACCAAATTTGCTTACCTCTCCTTCCTCTTGGTTAAGAGAAGGAACAAGAAGAAGGCAAGTTGCCTTCCTCACTTCTCCCTCTTCTCATTCTCGTGGGAACCAAGGGAAGAGACATGGGAGAGTTAAGAAAGGGAATAAATGAAGGCATAAATTCCCCTCATGATGAATAAATAGAAAAATGAGAAAGTAAATCTCTCATTTTCTCCTTCTTCCTCCTCCTTCCTCCTTTTCTCTTCTTCACCAAGACTAAGAGGTCTTCCCTCTCCTTGATCCGAACACTAAGTCAAGTTTCTTCTCCAAGAAAACTAATTTTAGAGAAGAAATCTTCAAGCTCTAGCCCTTCCAAGCAAAGGAAACCAAAGGAGACACAAGAAGAGGAAGCTCCTTCATTTCTTAGCTCCTAGGATATTCTTCTCCTTAAGAAAAACCACAAGCGAAAGGAAGTAAGTTCCCCTCACCTGTGGTACAATAGCTATACGATTGTCATGTAAATATATTGCTAGAAAAACCTATGTTTGTTTCATGAGGGTTTCGGCCAAAACAAAAAAAAAATAAGAAAGGTTTTAAGAACTTGAAAACCAACTAGGTATGTTCGTGATGTTTCCTATGATATGTATTTGATGGTAAGGGGGTTAAACTAATATTTTCATGCTATAATGTTTGGTTAGAACATAGGTTTATGGGCTTAGACTTTCGGCCAAGAAAGAACAAAAGAAATAGAAGAACTCTAGACCTAAAACAAAGCATGCTCTCTTGTCCTTATGATATGTACCTTATGGTAGATGGTGTTGTTAATGTTTTTCCCACTTGTATGTTAATTTAAATTTGATTCCATCTTCATGAACTTTCGGCTATGATAGAGTTGAGGCCCTAGAAGGGCTTTAAACCTAAAAATTTAGCATGCTGTGATTTTCATAAGACAAGATATGAAGCTAGTATGACATGTCATGATCTTAGGTTAAGTTGGACTAGATTTCTTTTATGCATAGGATGATTCGGCCATGTTGAGACTTGAACCCTAGGAAAGTTTAAATCAAGCCTAAGATACTTATGATCTTCTTGATGAAAAGATATGAAGTAAACTAATGTTCTTATGTTGCTTGAAACTTGAATTCTTGTTCTACAACTTTCGGCCACATTTGTTTCTTGACCTAGGATGCTCAAATTCTAAACTAAGTGGTCCATGTTATTCCTTGAAATGAATGCTAGGAAAATTCTTATGGTCTTCATGCTATTATGCCCCTAGAAACCTAATTCCCATGCTTAACAAGATTCGGCCACATTAGGTTAAAAAACTTGAGAAGCTTGAAACTTAGACTAAAAGTACTTATGGTGCTTCTCATGATATGTATTGGGATATTGGTATGAAGTTCAACATTTTTATGTTACTTGTAACCTAGAAACATGTTGCTAGGGTTTCGGTCATGTTGGGGTTAAAGGCTTAGAGAACTTAGAACCTAAATCAAACATGCTCAAGTTGTTTCTTATGAAATGTGATGTGACAATTGTTAGGGTTTTCATGCTTGTATGATGTTTATACCCCAAAATAAAGGCTTAATGGGTTTCGTCCATGTTATGAAAAGGAAATTAAAAAGCTTGGAACTTATACCAAACATGCTTAAGATGTTCCTTATGTTCTAAGAAATGTTAAATGTTTAGGGTTCACATGCTCTTTTGTTGCTTGCTAACCTAAGCCATCTCTACATGTTTCGGCCACCACTTGTTACTAGGGTTAGAGACCTAATTAGGTTCTCCCATGAACTTCACATGCAATGCTTTATGTTAAGAGCATGATATGCTGTGTACTAAATTTCATGATATGCTATGTGCTTACTTTCATGATATGCTGTGTGCTAAATTTCATGATATGCTATGTGCTTATTATCATGATATGCTGTGTGCTAAATTTCATGATATGCTATGTGCTTACTTTCATGATATGCTGTGTGCTAAATTTCATGATATGCTATGGGCTTATTTTCATGATATGCTGTGTGCTCAATTTCATGATATTCTATGTGCTCAAATTCATGATATGCTGTGTGCTTAAACTCATGATAGATTGTATGCTTAATTATGCATGTGTTCATGATATGATGTGTGCTCAAAATCATGATATATTGTGTGCTCAAATATACATGCTTTAAGCTATGCCTAAAAGAGTTGCTTCCCTATAAGTGGGATCAAGAGCACTCTTCATGACATGAATAGGACATGAGTGATATGGACTTTGTAGATATGACATGCTATTTTACTTTTAAGGCTTGTACCAAGGGTGGGCTCCATAAGCGCCCCAGGGTCGATGGACTAAGAAACGGGCCTCGTTAGGGATGGGCTCCTAAGTGCCCCTAGGTCGATGGACTAAGAAACGGGCCTAGTATATGTATGCCTTGTAGGGTTCAAGATTTGCTACCTTGGACCTACTAGGACGCGCACATTTATGTACGTGGTACAAGCCGGGATCCCCTCTTATGTTGAGATTATGTTTAAGTATCTATGCTATACGTTTTAAAAAGACATGATGCATATGTTTCATGATGTATGTTTAAGAGTTCACCCTGCATATACCTTAGGAATATGCCATGATAATTATGATGATCATGTTTATGATATGCCATGCTACCTTGTGTTTATGCCATGATTATGCCATGATATCTATGATGATGATTATGACATGTATGTTATGCCAGGATACCTTGTACTATGATGTATGCTTTATGATTGTTGACATGCTATACGGTTTTTGTGAGTAGAAAAGGAACTTACTGAGCCATGAGTGCTCACAGCTTACTTTCTTGTACCACAGATAAGGGCAAAGGATGGATGAACTAGGAGAGCAGCAGGAGGGGCTAGCAGGATGTGTGTGGCAGTGACTGGCTAAAGAAGAAAAAGACCTGCTTTTATTTAATAGGAATTATGCCTAGTTTATATTACTACGTTATAACTCCATGACATTTTATCATGTTACTCTATATGTCTTGAAATAATGTTAAGTATGACATATGGACTCTATGTTTCAAAAATTTACAAGTAAGACTTCTGTTGTAATAAGTTATTAAGTTGTTATGTATGGTAAGTAACCCCCGTCGTCTTAGCAGGAGGGGCGGGGCGTTACAACTATAATCTTATATCATAAGCAAATTAAGTGTTTGGTTCAGGAAAAAAAATAATTGTTTCAGTTTATGTTCTCAATTTCTATAAAATTGTAACAAAAATGTAAAAATTTATCAAATTGAAAATAAATAAAAAATTATTGAGATTTTTAATTTCTCACAAAAATTATGATAGTAAGCTATTTCTAAAATCTAAGAACACAGACTGAATAACTAAATTTTTTTGTGAACAAATATAGCAACATAATTTCTCAAAAAAATAGTTATATGATTAAGATGAATAAAGGGGGAAAAAAATTAAATTCAAGCTAATGCTTTAAAAAATAGTAATTGATTTTTAAGTTTGAGTAGATCAATAGTACTAAAATGGTAAAAGTAGCAATATACAATGTAGAATTTTTATATTTGCAAATTTCTTGTTAAATAACCAATAATGACAATGGTTCTTAAAACATAGCAATCACTCTCATAGCAAAGTTCCAAGCAACATGCTAGAAGGAGCATGGTAATTTGAATAAGTGTTGAAGAATTGTTTTTGGTAGGGGTGTAAATGAACCAAGCCGCTCGTGAGCTATTCGAAACTCGATTCGATAAAAGCTCGTTTGAGCTCGATTCGATAAAAGCTCGTTTGAGCTCGTTTAATGAGGCTCGTTAAGATAAACAAATCAAGCTCAGGCTTCATAATATTTGGCTCGTTAGCTTGTGAACATGTTCGTTAAGCTCATGAATGAATTTTTAAATTAAAAAAATAATAGTTTTGATATTAAATTTATAGATTTTACACTTTACTTATAAAACATATAGACATATATATTAAATTTATTTATTAGAATAAAATTATAAATTTTAATAAAAATATTATAATTTTCTCAAAATATATAATTTAATTTTTAATAAATATTTAAATTTATAATTTATATTTATTAAGCTCGTTTATGTTCTATAAAAGCTCGAATAAGCTCGTGAGCAATGAATATATTCGTTAAATAAAGCTCAAGCTCGGCTCGATTATAAACGAGTCAAACTCAAACATTCAAGAGTTTGGCTCGGCTCGGCTCGATTACACCCATAGTTTTTGGCATATTAATTTTGCATGTATTAAATTGACCAAAAAATAGAAACAACTATGCTTTAACCAAATATATGTATCGGGCAAATGGAAATAATCAAAGTATAACAATATTAGTTAGGAAAGGTAAGGACTATGAGCAAACCATTTAAAATGTTCCTTATAGTCCCATTGGGGCTTCTTCACATGGATTAGAGATTAAACTCCATAACTTTGGCTTCATCTGTCATTGAAAAGATAAGAGACAAATTTAATGAAAAAAGTTATAAAAGACAATGTTGTCTATAAACATTTAAAGAAACTTCAATTGCCTTACTTGCAATCCAAGCTTAAAGACACTTATTACCAAGTACTGGTTTTTGAATAAATTTGCAGCATCAACAAACATAAAGGCATATGATTCAAAATCAAATTTTCTTCTAATGCAAAACTACAAGACTTTATGTATATGAAGGCTTGAAAGCTGAAGCCTATGTCAGAGATTCAAAGACAGAACAACTAGCATTCTTTGATAGGTACCAATCATTCTATAAACAAGAAAAAGTAATTTTAAATAAATGTATACTTAGTTCATACAACCAACATTCTCCATTAAAGTTCATACATTTGAAAACTAATGCTGTGAAGATTCACTACAAATCACGACTTATTAGTGTTATATAAAAATATACCTACTACTAATCGTTTATTACGACAATATGTATGTAAAAGCATAATCACTAAAACTTTCACACCCACTAATATTGAGTTTTGTCAGGTGAGAGCATCCATGAGGCAAAGCAAACAAAGAACTATCACTCAGCCAGAGACTTTTGCTAAGGTATAAATCCAACAATTCACGGCAGTAACTAGCGATAATCTCCACGACACTATCCTCAAGCAATTCTCAACATAGTACCTGAATCTTCACAGCATTAGTTCTCAAATGGATAAACTCTTTTTGGATATTCCAACATCGTAGTTCTTATGAATTGATGCAACTATATACGAGTTATAATAAACAAGAAGACACAATAAAAACAACCAAAGAGGAGCTAGAAGTATGTTACTGGACTACTGTAGTATATAACCTTCTAATGAAAAATCTTTTTCATGCTAAATCTAAACATTTGTAGAAAATATATATATAAGTACAGTTGTAACAATAAGAAGTACAAACTCATGATCACATGATCACTCCTTCCAAACATATATGCAATACTGTAGCAAACTATCAAGATCAGATGCTCATGGTAAAAGTTCATAATCCAAAACACTTATAGATTATAATAGTTAACCAAAAGAGTTTCAATGCCCAAATTTCCTACTCATCTAATATATGGTCTTGTATGCAATATGCTCATTCAAAACATACTTCTTCAATTTGTTTGAGCCTATCACTAATTTTGTGAACTGCAAGAGAATAAATGAGTGAAAATGTTAATTGCACAAATAAGTTCATCAACAGGTTTCAATAAGAAAACTTAGAATTATGTCTAATATTACTATATCCCACAACGAAGTCTTTTCATTTGATGTGGAATGCTCAATAATATCCTTCATATATTGCAGGATGAAATAACCGCATTGGGCTCCATCCGGTTGCAGCGAAACCTGTGGTAAAAAATGGTAGTAGCAAGTTAATATTTTAATTGCAATAACAAAATGAATGAGAATACTACATCCATGTTGGGCTAATTTCTAATACCATGATTTTGCCGATATAAATTAAGTATATTCGATCTCTACTAAATTGATGTTTTCGGACAAACATATATTTATTTCAAGTCACTCTTACATATAGGAACCTTTACAACAACTAGAGCTAATTCTTTTATTCTAGAGAACAATCACTACAACAAAATCGCTCATAGACATCGGTTTTCCACCGGTGTCTATTTGATTTTCGACCGATGTCTATGAAGCCAATGTTAAAAGTCTGCCATTTTAGACATCGGGTTAAAACCGGTGTAGTATCACTTAACGACACCGGTTTTCGAATCGGTTATTAACCGGTGTAGTATCACTTAACGACACTGTTTCATACACGGTGTAAAACCGATGTAATATTGTATGTTAATAACACCAGTTTTGGCAGCGGTAAATGACCGATGTAATATTACTTTATAACACCGGTTTTACATCGGTGGAAAACCGATGTAATATGTATTTTTTTTAACAGCACAAATTTGATTTTAAAACCGACAATAACAAAAAAAAAATACACAAATATTCACAAATTATACAAATATTCTTCATTCAATAATATCCATAAAATACACAAATATTCACAAATTATATAAATAATCTTCTTATAACAATATCCATAAAATACCCAAACATTCTTTTTACATCAAAAGCTAGCTAATAGATATCAAAATCAAAGTATAACATTCTGTTAACACATCAAGGTACAACTGTCTCAAATGTAATCTAGCATGCATTCAGCCCACTCGAACCGCACTTCATCAATTTCAACTCTGGAGTACTTGAGATTTGTAAACTGTAAAAACACATAAATTCACCATATGTCAAATAACTAAAACAAATGTGTGCATGTATCAAATAAAATAGAATACTGAGTTTTTAAAGGCTGTTGTGGAAGATAACGAATATAACAGTGAAGGAAGCATAGAAGAACAAAGAAAATGTTCATAGTTAACAAGCAAATGAAGAGATATACTATTTATTGTACTACCTCTGATGCCATCTTCCAAATCTCATAAGCAAGAATGCAACTGTGCCCTTTGTATACACATGGCTAATAGACATAATACAATAAGGAGCAAAAGCTATAAAATTCACCATCACCACACAATCAATGAAGCAGGCAAACACAAGGTGGGTTGATATGCAGTGAAAGTGTTAATTAAGTGGAACTGCAGCAAATCATGACTCAAGTCTGAGCACTATTTTAACAATACATTGCAAGGATATCTGAAGGATGTGAACACTATATTAGAATTGTACAAGGCATCACAAATCAAAATATTTCCCTACGAG
This sequence comes from Zingiber officinale, assembly GCF_018446385.1. Lineage (NCBI taxonomy): Eukaryota > Viridiplantae > Streptophyta > Magnoliopsida > Zingiberales > Zingiberaceae > Zingiber > Zingiber officinale. The sequence goes on from NC_055992.1 coordinate 129,749,787, forward strand.
CAAGGTTTAGACAAATTAGCCTCCTGGTCAAGAATGTTTTTGAAAGAAGCATTAACCACCAACCGAAATCACGAACAGTACCAGATGCGTTTACAAGAGGTAAATGGATATTACTTGCAAAGAAAAATCATGTCTGAACATTCATAAATCTGGAGTTTTGTTCAGGTGGATTATGCTCTAAATTTTCCGATTTGGTCCAATGTGGAACGTTTAGAGCATAAAAATACCATTGAGAACTTCACTCTTGGCAACTTGCAAGTTCTCAAAACTTCATACGAGTAAGATTCCAATATAATGTGTGGCAATAATGATATCTTCAACTTTCTGCATATTATGCTCCTGATTTTTTTGAACCTGTAAATAGGCGTTATAGCATAAAGGATAGGGATCTAGTGGAATTGGCATTGGGTTCCTTTGAAACTTCTCAGCGTAGATATCAGGAAGAACTCCAAATACTTGACAAGTATTTCCACTGTTCTATTACCTACATGACTAGATAGTTTAATCCTCCTCTTTTTCTTTTTCAGTGATCATATTTCTTGAATTTGACAGTTGGGTGAAAGATAACAAACTAGATCAACTGGAACATAAAGAACATATCCCAAATTCAAGAACATAAAGATCCTAACATATCACACTTACAAAAAAAACTTTCTCTAATAAAGAAACATGATAGCATCTAATAAAGTAGGGTCATACTTGATGGTAGAGGTCGAGCTTGTAGCCTAAATAATGTAGTTAGGGGTCTCTATCTGATTAATGAAAAACATGAATATAGGTGAAAACAAAAGAGGTGAGTAAAATAATGAAGAGGGGTTAAATCATAAAAACAAAGAGTTCCCTATTCTTGAGGTGCCCACAGACATATTGACACTCACTCTTACTTCTAGTTGAACTTGAAATTTATTGGTATAGCTAAATATGGTAATGGGTACCCTTTAGGTTTGATTACCCATTTATCTTAATAGGTTAGGTTAAATTCGAGTATCAATGTGTTAGATATTTAGAGGAAGTTGAGCAGGTTAAAAAAATGTAATCAATACTTTAATCTTAAGGTTACCATTTAAGATAGCTTATCCAGCCACTCTACTCACTGCAGCTCCTAATCTCTAATTCCTTTCTTCTTAGGCAATCATTTAGTCTCCAACTAGTATCTGGTTTGTAACAAAAGCATAGCATCCAGTTTGTAACTTATTTTAGGCAAATAAAGCAACCATATAAGCTTATGAAATGAGAGAATGCTACACTCATTAATGGTTGCATAAGGATTGCTTAAGTCAACATATAAATTTTCTTTAATGGGATGTAGGTCAATTAATATGGGTTGTTTAATTCATGTGTTTTATGTTGTGTGAATTGCTTAAGGTCATCCCTAAGCTACTGTACATGCTATGTCAGAGCTAAATTCGTCCCAATTTGTGTGGGTTCTTTTCTCCTTTTCACCTAAGCCATATGCATAAACCATGTACATATTAAGTAGAAGCAACTAGTTTTCACTCTTGTGAAACAAAACATCTAATGCTTTTTGTAAACGTTTACATGCTATCAAATTAAGAGTGTCAAGTTTTGATTGGAAGTGTGGATGTTGACAGGTGTAGAGAAGGCATATGAAAGCCAAAGTATCAGAAAGGACAATATCTAATGGAAAAAAACTGTATTCACTAATGCATTGAAACCCCCATTGAATCAAGAACACAAACAAGTACTTATGAACTTTTGATGTAGCCTGATGTGGGCATATAGTGAAATATACTGCCCTAATTCCATTTGTGGAAATAAAATTGTCAGTATAGATTTTGGCAAAAGTTGGAATGTAAAATTTATTTATTTATCTCCTCATAATTTTTTTTGATAGGATATAAATAATTTAACCTGAAAAATCCAAAAAAGTTAATGTAGGTTGTACACTCAGAGCTAATATCAATTAATTTCAATATTCCTAGTGATAAAATATTGCATATAGTTCAATGGAAAGATAAGATCCATATAGTTAAGCCCAAATAATTAAGACAAACACATCACGTTAATTATATTAAAATTAACAACCCCCGACAATAGAGGCGATGGAAGATTGCAGTGATGCTTATTTCACCAAAAAAAATGCCTTTAGTGTTGAGCATGAATGGCATCATCACATGGACAGAAGACGAGTGTGGTCCTCTATTGTCTTTAAAGACTCGCTTCAAAAAAATATATGGGAAAATGACTTTCCAAAACCTTCATTATAGATAAACAAATACCTTCATAATCCCATATATTGAGAAAGTCATCCTCAGCAGCTCTTCTAAAAATTGATGCTTTGTCAAGAAACCACTGGAATAAAGTCAAAAGGACAGTAAATTATAGCAACAGTTAACAGAAGTATTCCAATGCTAATAGACACCATGTTCTAAAGGACAGTAAGTCAAAAGGACAGTAAGTCAAAAGGAAGCAAAAGAAAGAACTCCCTTGTTCTAAGAGACACCATGTCTGGGCAATGGTGCTTGGGATCATCTTGGCATGCCTCGCCATGTAAGCCTGTTATTATGAGATGAGAATGTTTATCCAAAAACAAATGTTGTAAAAAAGTTAATATGCAGAGTAGCATCTGGTATTGTGCTTGGTGGAAGCTCTAAGTTTCATTCAAGAGTGCGATCCATCAAGAACATCATCGTAAAAACATCACAAGAGGCTTCCCAAACCATAAACAACGTGACAAAAGCTATAGGCGACATGGAAAGTGTTGCAGCACAATATCAATATGGCAGCCTTGAAGGATCCAGCTATTTGAATTCCAGGTCGCAAATTCTTAATGACGAAGCTGCAAACATGCAGCAAAAGGCTGAGAAGAGCATGCACCTGGTCGATAGGGCAATTGGCATATTGTAAGAACTGAACACTAAACAAAGAGGGAAATGAACATCAAACTGTTGTCTTTAATAACATTGGCAATGGTCCATTTTGCAGGAAAATGATGACCATCTTCATCATTGTGCCAAATCTTATAGTTGTTCTTGCAGTTGTTGGTAAATCTTACGTTAACCATCTTTTATTAATTTTTTTACCACATTAATTTTACATCTAATTGTTTTATTTCCTTCCTTGTTGCAGTCTTGAGGCCTCTGAGACTAAGACTTAGCCGGACTTTTTCTCTGTAAGTAAGCAAATTTAACTAGTCGTCAAGTCAGTTAAGAGTTCATATCTCACTGTAAAATAACAGAGATCATAAAGATCTCCAAAAATCCAATTCGTATTTTTAATGTAAAATCCAACATTATCTTTCTAATCTGACAGGTCTATCATCTTTTGCTGGCTACTTACATTTGCCTTGTGGGTATTCTTTGGAATATATTTCTTCCTATCTAAGTACGTAAAAAATGTACTCTGTATGAGCACTTGTTTTTTCACAATTACGATCAAGTTAATTCTCCTAAATTTGCAGGTTCTATGTTAGACACCACTGGAATAAGGTCTGGCTCCCTGGATTCAACTACCATTTTCCAGATTTTTCCACTTCGTGAAACCAGAGGGAACTTAGGACAACAATATGCAAAAATTGAAAAGGAAGTTATGAAAAACAATATCAAGATATGTCTGCAGAGCCAGTTTAAGAATGTATACCTTGTGCAATAGGAATGATTGGCCATCCACATAAATAGTTACATCCCCAGCAACGTCCGAGAATATCCTACACAAAACAAAACGGCATTTCTTTATAGAGGAAACGCAGCGATGTCACAATTCTAAAGATGCTAAGAACGATACCAAGTCATCAGACTGGCTATTCTCTTTGTTATTGAAATTAAAGAAAGAAAGGCAAAACGACAGGATAATCTCAAGAAACCATCAAGAACCATAAAGATTTGAAGCGATAAGAAGAGACAAGTTTCAGGAAAAAAGAAGAAGAGGTTTTCACGAAAAGAGCATTTGCAATAGATGTCCTTCAAAACCAATTAAACGCCATTAAATGTGTGCTTTATTTGACATTAATTGATCATCCATTATATCATCCCCTGGCAATCGCAAGAACAAGATAGTCGTGATATCACAAGAAAGCGAAGTCGAAGTGGATGACCTCCTGCTGATCGGTGCACATAACCGGGAGAGAGTAAAGAGGTGTCCGGCGTAGCTCCCATGACCTCCTCCCTTCACTTCACTTCACTTCACTTCACTTATCCTCTCTCTCTTTCTCCTTCTCTAAACACACTGCAAGATAAAGAGAAAGCGAAGACAGGGTCGTGTTTAGGGACTGAGGGAACAGAAAGAAACTCAAGTGCAGTTCCAACTGTGACCCTCGATAATTCTATAGTTCACAGTATGAATCTCATCAAACCCCTTGGCTACGAATTACGGATCTAAAGTAGATAAAAAGAAAGAGACCTGTAAAGCGGACCTACTGCCAATGTTCGAACAGGTGTAAGAATATACGAGCGTCGACCCCTCGTGCTCGAACCGCTCGATGTGCGACACCAGCTTCAGAATCTCGTCGTCCGCCTGGAATCCGAGGCAATCCTTTACGGTCAACGTTTCCAGCTTCCGGCAGCCGCCGATGACCACCAACAGCTCGTCCTTGGTCAAGTAGGACTTGCTCAACTCTAGGTGCTTCAGTTCCGGCAGGCACCGCGCCATGGCCTTGGCGTCCTCGCGCCTGATTAGCCCGCGCACCTTCAACCCGACGAACCGCGGGCAGTTACGGCCGATCTCGGCGACCGCCTCCAGGAACGAGGAGGGCTTGGTCTCCATCTCCAGATGCTCCAGATCCTTCCACCGCCACACCAGCTCCGGGATTCGAAGGTCGTCCTCCAGCATCAGGTTGTCCGGCAAAGCCAGCGCCTTCAATCTCAGGCATCTGCGCTAATAATCGATGAGCAAATTCGTCGAACAGGTAGTGAGCGATGAGGGCGACGAAACCAGAAGGAGGCGTAGACTCACTTGACAGAGGCATAGGCGAGGTCGTGGATGGAGACGACAGAGGAAAGGGGGAAGGCGAGTTGGTCGACGACGCCGCGGGAGCGGTGGAGGGCGAAACGGAGGAAGGCGGAGAAAGAGAGGGGGGAGTGGAGGCGGTAGCGGAGCGCAAAGGCGCGGGAGAAAGGGCTCCAGGGCGTGAAATCGAGGGAGCGGAAGTTGAGGCGGCGCCAGCAGCTAGGGTCGAGGGAGGCGCGGTACCAGGACTTGCAGACGAAGGGGACGGCGACGGCGAGATCTCCGAGGGCGAGGCGGCGGAAGGGGAAGAGGGAGATGAGGCTGAGGTTTAGGTTTAGGCTGAGAGAAGGGATATTGGTTTAGGTTTGGAGGGAATTTTCTGAAATGTTGTAAATTTTGGCCGGTGAAAAAATTAAATTATTTTTTTTTTGGTTCATTAACATCGGATTTTAAAAATCGCTGTTAAAATCGGTGTCTATTAACAAAAAAAAGGGCGCTCATAGACACCATCTAAAAAACCGATGTCTATGAGCGAAAACCTGTGCTCATAGACATCAGTTTTTAGAAAAATCGGTGTAAAATACTCAAAGACATCGGTTTTTGCTTAAAACCGTTGTTGTTCCACCGATGTCTATGAGCGATTTTGTTGTAGTGAATATAAGAAAGTCAAACTTTCAGTGGAGTAATTAAGTGGCAAAGTGAGGCACTGATGTTAAATAATTGTCTCCTACAACACCAACAGGAACTAACATAAATTAAGTCAATCAATCTTCTATAAGAATCCACCTCCAGACCATGAGACATAATACCCCCGGGGCTATGGCATCACGTTAGGGTATCCAAGTTGTCACCTAGGCACTCATGGTTTGATCCCTAGCTATGACATATTTGCAAAAAAAATTTCTCCAAATGAGGGGTGCAACCAAAGGATGTTGGGCTTCTGGGTTTACCATCGCATGCGCTTCCCGATTTATCCTGTTAACCGATGAAAAACTTTCGTGGGGTCGGATCGATCACCCTCAGGGATAGTCAATGAGGCTAACTGAGTTTATCATTTTTATATTAGTGTCTCAAACCTTATTTCTTTTATGTGAGCAATAAAGGTAGATAAAGTTCCAAACATAGGTAAATTAATAAATGCCGTAATCTTTGTTGAACATAATGGAGTAATAATAGAATGAGATATTGAAGAACATTAGTAACTAAAAAACATACCTTGACTATTTTCCAGAAAGGTTGTTTCTTCTTATGTTTGTCATTCTCAATGTTGAACAATTTCAAGGCTCTTCAAATATTCATATGAGATTTTACACTTTCAGTGCATCTAGCATACAAGGACAAATTATAATAAATATTCACAACATTTTCCTAATAAAGCTTACATGTTCACAACATTCTTCCAACTCTCATCACGATTGCGATGACTGAGAGGATCCAACAAAGAAACAACTCTTTGTGAGGGTCGATGATGGTCAAAATCCAATGGGAACTACATATATACACAATTATAAAGGCATGTAGTTAAGCAAGTGTTTAGCCAAGAATAATGAGTGTTCGACCACTGTTTTACATACCCTATGTTAACTAGAACCAAAACTAGTTGGTTTGTTGGTGTGCCATTCAACCTTGCTGCCCAACCATGCGCCCCCTTATCAACTCCTATGATGTGACACCCAACAACATATGAATCCACAAATCTAAACCTCTCAAGCTTATTTTCTTCCTTCATCTTTCTATACAAGTGCCTAACATTTAAACATACAAGAAAATTCAGAAGACCAGGATAAATATAACTTGCAAATCAAGAGTCAAAGTGTTAATACATGCAAACAACATATATACCATATGTACATCACTATGCAATTGTATGAAATTGGGGCTAAGTTGTAGAAAGGGATGATGTCCTCAAGGCAAATGGTGGCTTTGTACTTACTATAAAATACATCATACTCCATCATTAATTTGATAAGTCCACCATTAATAGCACGTTTGCAATAATACTACAACAACCATAGTGATTTAGGCACACTAGATGATTGCACACTTGGAGATTGTAATCGAACCTTCTTTTCAGCTGATCAAACAAATCACTTAATTTTTGGTAAGACACTTGTGTTAGGACCAAAAGTAGCTAGAGGGGGGGGTGAATAGCTCGTCGCGTTCGCTCGGTGCTTGGCGTTGCTCGGCGTTGCTTGGCGTTGATTGTTTCTTCAAGAATATGCAGCGGAAAATACAGAAAAAAATACACCCACGCTAACACTTAGGATTTTACTTGGTATCCACCTCCAAAGGAGGTGACTAATCCAAGGATCCACACCACGCACGCACCCTCCACTATGAAACACTCCTTTTCGGTAACTACCGAGGGCGGAGAAGCCCTACAAGACTCTCGGTACAAGAAGAAGGAAAGGGAAACAAAATACAAGCACAAAGCTTACAATGAATGCAGAAAACTCTAACCCTAGCTTCTCTTCTTGCCTTTGATCCGCCTCTTGACTCGGAGAGCTTCCAAGAACCTTCAAGAACTGGCGATCACGAGCTTTGAGAGTGCTGTGGAGGAGCTGGCGAAGATCTGAGATGAAACAGTGAAGAGATGTACCGCAGCCATCACACGCCTGCAGCTATAAACGACGCCAACGGTCGGATCCCGATCGATTCGAATATTCCCAATCGATCGGGGAGGCTTTGGATCGATCCACGGATCGATCCAGAGCGCCTCTGTGCTCTGGAAAAGCGCCTGGGTCGATCCACGGATCGATCCAGCGCTTATCGCGCGAAGCAGCCGCGTCCCAATCGATCGACTGATCGATTGGGACCTCTGGATCGATCCACGGATCGATCCAGAGGCTCTCTGTTCGCTGGGACAGGTCTGGATCGATCCACTGATCGATCCAGAGCCTGGATCGATCCACTGATCGATCCAGCACTTGATTTTTGTCCAAAACCAAGTCCCAAACCTCCCAAACCAACATCCGGTCAACCTTGACCTGTTGGTATGTCATGCCTAGCATCTAGTCACTCCCTTGACCTGCTAGGACTCCCTTACCAAGTGTCCGGTCAATCCCTTTGACCCACTTGGACTTTTCTCTGTGCCAAGTATCCGGTCAATCCCTTTGACCTACTTGGACTTTTCTTTCATGCCAAGTATCCAGTCAATCCTTTGACCTACTTGGACTTCCCAACACCAGATGTCCAATCATCCTTGATCCATCTGGATTTTCCCTTGCCTGGCTTCACTCACCAGGACTTTCACCTAGCTTCACTCACTAGGGTTTTCCATCTGCCTAGCTTCACTCACTAGGACTTTCACCTGGCTTCACTCACCAGGATTTCCATCTGCCTAGCTTCACTCACTAGGACTTCCTTCTGCCTGGCTTCACTCACCAGGACTTTTCTTCTGCCTGGCTTCACTTACCAGGACTTTCCTTCTGCCTGGCTTCACTCACCAGGACTTTCATACTGCCTAGCTTCACTCACTAGGTCTTCCTTCTGCCTGGCTTCACTCACCAGGACTTTTCTTCTGCCTGGCTTCACTTACCAGGACTTTCCTTCTGCCTGGCTTCACTCACCAAGATTTTCATACTGCCTAGCTTCACTCACTAGGTCTTTCATTTTGCCTAACATCCCAGTTAGGACTTCCCAGTCAAGTATCCGGTCAACCTTGACCTACTTGACTCTTCTTCAATCAATATCTTATTGTCAAACATCTAAACTCAAACCAAGACTCAGCTTGGTTACCCAGGTCAACCTTGACCTGAGGGATATTGCACCAACAATCTCCCCCTTTTTGATGTTTGACAATACCACAATAACACTTACAATCCCATATGTAAGTTAGGCTAATCCCATAGCCTCCTTCTTCATGCCACTAGGTAATGAAAGCATAAATTAAGCTCTTCATTCTCCCCCTAAGAGGGCAAACTCCCTCTAGGTAATGAAAGCCTAACTTACTCCCTTTCATGAGTCCTTTCATTCTCCCCCTATGACCTTCCCATAGGTAATGAAGGCCTAAGCTTAACCATACATTCTCCCCCTATTGGCACACATCAACCCATCTTTGGGCACACATCAACCCATGCCCCAATTTTGAGTACACATCAACAAATCCATTTGTTGAAAACTCTCCCCCTGAAGAGTTGCTCATCGTTGTTCACAACATCACTCGTTGTGATCAACACGATAATGAAGGTCTCATACCCTTCATTTATCCTTAACTTCTCCCTCAATGTAGACAAATACCCAACCTTGAGCATTATCTAACCACTTGAGTTCCCACTTGAATTAATGAGGATATCCACTCCCCATTTCAAGTTCAAAAGCTCATACATGAGCATTTTCTTTACAGAAGGTTAACCACCTTCCAAGGTTCATGAAAAGTAATTTTTCATGTCTTTAAAGAGTCCCTCCCCCTAAAGACATGGTGGTAACTTCTGTCATTGCACCAACAATGACTTGGAATCCCTAAAACATTAGGAAACCCAAATTTAGAAGTTTTGAGGTTCAAATATTCAAAATTTGAAACACACCTCAACCTAAACTTCAACTTAGCCTTCCTTAACCAATCCATCCTTGTTTTCACATGAAAACACCCTTTGTATGTATACAAATGTATTTTATGGGTTTGGAATGGTTACCTAGACTCAAAGAGGTTCAAAGATGCTGAAATCAAGCCTTCCCAGCCAAAATCAGCAACTTGGATCGATTGGAGTTGGGTTCCAATCGATTGAACCTTTCTGAATCGATCCACTGATCGATTCAGACTACCTGGATCGATCGGCTGATCGATCCAGCGAGCTTCTGCTCGCGGACTTCTGAATCGATCCACGGATCGATTCGGGCACTCCAATCGATCCATGGATCGATCGGAGCTCTGATAGTTGCTGAAATTCCATTTCAGTCAACTTCAGAAACCCCTAGAAAATTCTACAAAAATCCAAAAATCATGAAATTTCGTGTAGACATTATTTAGGGCATACTTAATCATGGAAAAATAGCTTTCTATGAAAATACATCATATTTTCAAAGATTGACACAAACTTGAAAACTTGCAAAAACTTTAGTGTTTTTCTTCAATTTTGTGTCTAACTATTCAATGGTGATTACTATCAAAAGATAGCCTTCACCAAGGTTTTCCAAAAACATTTTTAAAAACATTTTCAAAACCAATATCCCATCATGTTCCTTGGGCATAATGCACATGACTTGTACATTAGCTTTCCCAATGATGGGAAAACACATAACTATGTGTTTTGATGAACCTAAAACTCAAAAGAATGTACTAAATCAACATCTTGAGTTTTGTTCATCTTCCTAACATCTCACTTGTATCTATTGTGGACAAAACACATACAAGTCATCTTAGAGGTCTTTGTGAGATGTAAAATTTGATTTTGCCCTATTCTAGGGATCATGCATATCTATCTAGGCATTTTAGAGATATTAGACATCCACCCAGGATGTCACTTGTCAATAAGTGTCGTTAAATGCCATTCGTCCTTAATTACAAGGAATTAAACTTAATGCATGATTATGTTATGGCATACATCAAAAGAAAATAATTTTCAAAAGAAAATGTCCTATTACTACATGATGTATGAATGTCATGACATGGTATTTTTGGATTTTCCATAATAAAACATGAATGCAAAAACTAGACATGATGTCATGGCATATGATGGGCAAACAATCATGGCAAGATTTAGCATAAATAAAATATACCTAGATTAACTATCTAAGTATCCTTAAAGTCTTAGCTAAACTTACACCTTAAACCTAGATTGCCCTAAAGTACTACAGGAGAATGCCAAAGCCTAAATTGGCATTTCTAATTTCCTTGATTTAATGTATGCCAATTGAAAATAAACATGTCCTCAAATGTTGGCATATTCCATTTTTCCTCAAGAGTAGCACTTTTAAATTAAGGCCCGGATTGCCTTAAATTTCCAAGAGAATACCAAAATCCCAACTTTATATTTCTCAAGGTTTTCCCAATTTGTGTCATTTTAGATTAAAGTCAATTCTTCCACCATTAGGCACATTTTACTCTTTCAAGGAGTAATCAATAATTCCATTTCATTTTCAAAGGTTAACTAAAACCTTGAAAATGCTCCTTGAGTGTCAATTTCCTCAAAGTTGGGTTAACTACCCTTCTAATCGGAGTTGACACTCTCTAACCCATCTATGGGGTAGAGAAGATGCTCCTAGGAACCCAACACCTATTGGTGCTCCTTGGATGCTCTAGGTACTCACTAGGGATAACTTCCCTAGATACCTTCCTAGTGACCTTGTTGGGCTTCTTAGAAGCCTTGGTCACATTTTCTAGGTCAACTCTAGGGATAACCTCCCTTGTGACCTTGTTTGTGACTTTCTTAGACTTCTTAGAAGTCTTAGTCACATTTATTGCAAAAATACTCTTAGGGATGACTTCCCTAGTATTTTTGGCTTGACCACTAGACCTAGGGTTTGTTCCATAACTATATGGAACTCTATGGTAAGAGGGCACATCCTTCTTAGCCTTTGGTTTGTATCCCAAACCTCTATGGCCATTGGATGGCTTTTGTACCCCTAACCCTAGGTTATGCTCATTTTGCCCTAATAGGATATTTTTCATCCTTTTTAGGGTCTTTTCCATTTTATCAAGCCTTGATCTCAAGACTTGATTTTCTAACACTAAGTCCTTAGTTTTAGATTTTTCATTTGATTCATGAGCATATTTGTTCTTGGGCTTGTATCTAAAATCTTTAGAGTTATTGCCCAGACTTTTACCTACATTCCTAGCCTTAGGTGTAGTGGTTTTAGCATGAAAAGCTATATGTTTTTCTTTAACGCTATCATGCTTTCTATTTTCATGGTAAATAGCATTAAAATGATATAAGTTAGAACTATCATGCTTTTTACCATAATGTAAAGGGGTAGGCTCAATAAATGTTACCTTCTTCTTTACCTTGGAGGCTCCCCCTTGACTAGTGCCTCCTTGAGCCTTGACCACCTTCTTCCCCTTGGGGCATTGACTTCGGTAATGCCCCTTTTGATTGCAAGAGAAGCATATAATATGCTCCTTGCTCTTCTTTGTGTTGGGGATGATCTCCTTGGGCTTCGCCTTGCCCTTTTGTGCCACTTGGCCCTTCTTCTTGGCCAATTTAGGGCACTTGCTCTTGTAGTGCCCATGTTCCCTACACTCAAAGCATATAATATGATTTTTATTTTTAATTGAAATATTTATACCTTTGCTTGTAGGGGTGGCATCTTTCCCTTTGGATCCGGAGGTAGAAGCTTCCTCTTGATCCGATCTTGATTCTCCTCCATTTGATTTTTCTTGACTCGTGGAGGTAGAAGCTTCTTCAATCTCTTCATCTCTTGACCCGGATGTAGAAGCTTCTCCTTCTTCTTGATCCGGTGTCACCAAGGATTGCTCCCCCTCAATCCTAGAGGTGGAGGCTTCATCATCTTGAATATGAAACAAGGAGTATGCTCCCTCCTTGTTCCCTTCATTGCATTCCCTTGAAGATGAAGCTTCTTCTTGAACTTCTTCTTCGGAGGTTGAGCATCTCTCAACCTCGGAGTCCTCCTCTTGGTCTTGATCCAATGAGTCGCCCTCTTTGGATTCTCCTTGATCTGGTACAGTGGAAGGGATCTCATGAATTCTTGCCAATTTGCTCCAAAGCTCCTTGGCATCTTCAAACTCTCCAATTTGTTCCAAGATGTTGCTTGGCAATAAATTGACCAAAAGCTTGGTCACTTTGTCATTGGCCTCACATCTTTGGATTTGGTCTTTGCTCCACTTGCTCCTTTTGAGTACTTTGCCCTTGGAATTTGTGGGAGCTTCAAAACCTTCCATGAGAGCAAACCATTGCTCTATCTCCATCATAAGAAAATTTTCGATTCTTGATTTCTAAGAATCGAAGCTTGTAGATGAATATGGTGGAGCCACCCTTGTGTCAAATCCAAGTCCATCTTGGAATTGCATCTTGAAGTTGAGCTTGGTAAAATCTTGAACTTGAAGAATTTGCTCCAACTTCTTCACCCCTCTAGCTTTTCTTGTTATGCTTGACCCTTCCGGCGATGATTCCGGTGAAGAGCGGCCTTGCTCTGATACCACTTGTTAGGACCAAAAGTAGCTAGAGGGGGGGGTGAATAGCTCGTCGCGTTCGCTCGGTGCTTGGCGTTGCTCGGCGTTGCTTGTTTCTTCAAGAATATGCAGCGGAAAATACAGAAACAAATACAACCACGCTAACACTAGGATTTTACTTGGTATCCACCTCCAAAGGAGGTGACTAATCCAAGGATCCACACCACGCACGCACCCTCCACTATGAAACACTCCTTTTCGGTAACTACCGAGGGCGGAGAAGCCCTACAAGACTCTCGGTACAAGAAGAAGGAAAGGGAAACAAAATACAAGCACAAAGCTTACAATGAATGCAGAAAACCCTAACCCTAGCTTCTCTTCTTGCCTTTGATCCGCCTCTTGACTCGGAGAGCTTCCAAGAACCTTCAAGAACTGGCGATCACGAGCTTTGAGAGTGCTGTGGAGGAGCTGGCGAAGATCTGAGATGAAACAGTGAAGAGATGTCGCAGCCATCACACGCCTGCAGCTATAAACGACGCCAACGGTCGGATCCCGATCGATTCGAATATTCCCAATCGATCGGGGAGGCTTTGGATCGATCCACGGATCGATCCAGAGCGCCTCTGTGCTCTGGAAAAGCGCCTGGATCGATCCACGGATCGATCCAGCGCTTATCGCGCGAAGCAGCCGCGTCCCAATCGATCCACTGATCGATTGGGACCTCTGGATCGATCCACGGATCGATCCAGAGGCTCTCTATTCGCTGGGATCGATCCACTGATCGATCCAGAGCCTGGATCGATCCACGGATCGATCCAGCACTTGATTTTTGTCCAAAACCAAGTCCCAAACCTCCCAAACCAACATCCGGTCAACCTTGACCTGTTGGTATGTCATGCCTAGCATCTAGTCACTCCCTTGACCTGCTAGGACTCCCTTACCAAGTGTCCGGTCAATCCCTTTGACCCACTTGGACTTTTCTTTGTGCCAAGTATCCGGTCAATCCCTTTGACCTACTTGGACTTTTCTTTCATGCCAAGTATCCAGTCAATCCTTTGACCTACTTGGACTTCCCAGCACCAGATGTCCGATCATCCTTGATCCATCTGGATTTTCCCTTGCCTGGCTTCACTCACCAGGACTTTCACCTAGCTTCACTCACTAGGGTTTTCCATCTGCCTAGCTTCACTCACTAGGACTTTCACCTGGCTTCACTCACCAGGATTTCCATCTGCCTAGCTTCACTCACTAGGACTTCCTTCTGCCTGGCTTCACTCACCAGGATTTCCATCTGCCTAGCTTCACTCACTAGGACTTTCACCTGGCTTCACTCACCAGGACTTTCATACTGCCTAGCTTCACTCACTAGGTCTTCCTTCTGCCTGGCTTCACTCACCAGGACTTTTCTTCTGCCTGGCTTCACTTACCAGGACTTTCCTTCTGCCTGGCTTCACTCACCAAGATTTTCATACTGCCTAGCTTCACTCACTAGGTCTTTCATTTTGCCTAACATCCCAGTTAGGACTTCCCAGTCAAGTATCCGGTCAACCTTGACCTACTTGACTCTTCTTCAATCAATATCTTATTGTCAAACATCTAAACCCAAACCAAGACTCAGCTTGGTTACCCAGGTCAACCTTGACCTGAGGGATATTGCACCAACAACTTGTACAGTTAAATTTAAATATATTATAGCATTTACCTCATGATCTTTGGTTTGCATCAAGTGTCTTAGCCAAGCTACAGATGATCCTATAACATCGTCGACGCTTTGGCATGTAAGGTTTGGAATGGGCAAAGGGGTTGTTTTATTCAGTGCTTGATCAATAATAACGCACCAATGGTTCGTACGTTTACTTGAATAACTATTAAGATAGTCATCATCTCTCCCAAGACCAATAATTGTACTAAAAGTAACATGGATGCCCGATTTCAAGCTCAAAGCAATTGATTGCCCTATAGGACAAAACATCACGTTTCAACCTATAATTTAACCAATTTAAATGAATCTGCCAATAAAATTCTAATTATAATAAATATGATGCATAAATAGGATAACAAAACATGATTATATAGAGGAACACTCATATTACATAAGCCAATAATACATCAAGTTTCAAGTTTGCACTTGAAAAACATGCATAACATTAAAAAACTATATTCGTTGAGATTATTAAAAGAGGCATCATACTTTGGGACTATGTCATGAAAGTTTATCAATTTGCTAATCCATTAACAATGTGCTAGAAAATAAAACATAAGTTCATATCATGAAAATAAAAAAAGATTGACTAAATTATGCCATGAAATAAAACATCAGTTCCAATAAGAGAATAAAGATACCTTCAAAGTCTCAGCCTCATCAATCATATATATCGATATCGTCATCATCAGTATTTAATTTCATCTCTTTTGACTATGGTTGATCATGTTTTAACTCAATTTCATTCAAGGGTATATTGGTGCAATTGACCTCTAGGGTTTTGATGCTTGACAATGCACCTAAGTCTGGTCAGTTTGACCAAGGATTAATCCAAACAGGACTTAATGTTTTGAAGAGAGTAGTCTAGTGAAGACTAGATGACTAGCAAGTGAGAAGTCTTAACTAGAGGTTAGGCAAGTGGAAGTCCTGGTAAGTGAAGTCGGACCCTAGTGAGTGAAGCTAGGTGGTGGAAGTCCTGGTGTGTGAAGTCGAGCCCTAGTGAGTGAAGCTAGGTGGTGGAAATCTTGATGAGTGAAGTCATACGCTAGTGAGTGAAGCTAGGTGAAGGAAGTTTTGATGAGTGAAACTAGGCAATGGAAGTCATAATGAGTAAAGCTAGATAATCTTAGGGAGGTAACCTTAGGTAATGTATGATCGACTGTTTTTCAATCGATCGCGTATATATATATATATATATATATATATATATATATATATATATATATATATATATATATATATAAGGAAGGCTTATTACTCCTTTTCTTCTGATGGACTATGGACTACTATACAAAGTCTGGATACATGATCCAGATTCTGTTAAAGATTTTCCTAAAAAGCTTGGTACTATTATTTCTCTAGCCCTCGAAGAAGAGGAAACGTTTGTTGTATGTACTTTTGATAGCTCTCCACCAGAATGGCTTAACCTTAATATTGAACCAGCCAAACATCTGGTTAAGTTGGATATCAATGAAGTCGGGGGTATCCAAACAGAACTTGAAGATTACCCATCTATATATATATATATATATATATATATATAGATATATATATAGATATAGATATATATATATATATATATATATATATATATATATATATATTTATATATATCAATTCATCTTTTTAATTTTTACGTCCAACAGAAAATTAGCAAAAATAGTGACGGGCTTAGAGATTCGACTAATTAGGGTTTTGCTGCTCCTTGATCGAGGCCGTTCATTATATATATATATATATATATCAATTCATCTTTTTAATTTTTACGTCCAACAGAAAATTAGCAAAAATAGTGACGGGCTTAGAGATTCGACTAATTAGGGTTTTGCTGCTCCTTGATCGAGGCCGTTCATTTTTATCGAAGGAGCAGCGTTAAGCGTTTGATAGATCGGATCGGATCGGGTTTAAACATCAAACTTGGTCAATCCGATCGCGCTGCTTCAGTTTCTAATATCTCCGTCAGATCAGCATTTTCAGTCTTACGAAAACCCTTGCAGCGTCCATTGCTTCTGTACCGAACCGGCCCTCCCCTTCCTCGATCCCTCCTCGCGCCGGCGCCGCCTCTCTCCTCCTCGGTAAAACCCTCTCATGCTTTCCGTCTATCTGTCTCTCGCTCGATGAGCCGCCTTGTAGGAACATAAATCATCTGTTATCAAGAAAAGTCTTTGCTTTTCCTCCTAATAAGTTTGTGCCTTCTTCGATTTATTGGGGAAAATTTTGATCTCTGCCACAGCTATAATGTTGAAGATAAAGACCCCCAAGACTCAACGAGCAAAACGTGCGCTCGATAACCGTGCTCCTAAAATCGTAAGAACGCCGTTTGAGGCAATTTCTAATCCGAGGTGAGACGAAAGTGGATGCTAGATTTGTGGAGGTTATAACATGCTATGCTTTTGCAGGTTGAGAATGCTAAGAAGACACTCATACTTCATGGTACGAAAACAAGTGGCGTGGTCAACGCGGTCCTAATGCAAATTTATCACATGAAGAGAGATAATGCGGTGAAGTACACTAAGAAGAACGAAAATATTAGACCTTTTGAGAGTGGCGGGGAGACTTCTCTGGAATTTTTCTCTCTTAAAACTGATTGCAGTCTTTTTGTGGTTAGTGAAGCCTTGCGTCTGTGTTGTTTCCCTTTTTTACATTTTTGTTAATTTTTGGGCTGCAAATTAATTGGTCTTCTTATGTTTAAGATTCAGTATGTTTGTTGGTTCTAGTTCTTGTTTCCGTTTTCTTCTCCTTTTATCCATTGATTGTTGCATTAGATAATACACTAATAATTTGTATCCATTTTGCTTGATGAATTCCTTCAAAAGTGTTTTTGTTTCATGAATATTGGACTTGATATCTAATCTAGCATTCATTTATCATCCTTTATCACTAATTTCCTGACTAAAATAAAAATATTTACTTTAAAAAATTAAGGAGCCTATAGTTACAATTGTACCTAGAACAAATTCGTATGTCTGATGCTCCTTTATATCTAACATTTGCATCTTTTCATGTTGTTTAATGTGAAATAGCTGACAGTTCAATTTATCAAGTTTTAGCCCTGAAAAGTGTATACAAAGCACTATGCTTTTGCATTCTCTTAGAATTTAGATGGTTGAAGTTTTATTACAATACTTTAATCAACTTTCATAATTCGATTTTGCAGTTTGGTTCTCATTCTAAGAAAAGACCAAACAATCTAGTTTTGGGGCGAATGTTTGATCATCATATTTATGACCTTGTTGAAGTTGGAGTGGATAACTTCAAATCAACAGAAACCTTTGGGTATGACAAGAAATTAACTCCTCGAATTGGTTCAAAGCCATTCTTTGCTTTCATAGGGGAAGGATTTGAAAGTGTGGAAGAGTTGAAACAGTTGAAGGAAGTCTTGCTTGACCTCTTCAGAGGAGAGGTTGTTTTCCTTACCACACTAATTTACATACATGTCATTGCACTTCTTCGGGATAAATAACCTATCATACTGGATAGTGCAGGTTGTAGAAAACCTAAATCTTGCAGGCATTGATCATGTGTTTGTATGCACAGCTGTTTCTCCAACTACAGTCTTTTTCACCCACTGTGCTCTTCGCCTAAAAAAATCTGGCACATTGGTTCCTAGGATGGAATTAGTTGAGGTTGGACCATCCATGGATTTGGTGATTCGACGGCACCGACTTCCTAATGACAGCGTAAAGAAAGAGGCAACGAAAACCACTTCTGATCAGCCGAAAAAGAAGGTTAGTACTACCTTGGTCCCAAGATTTTTGTTGTCTAGGACCATTGCATATATAATCTTTCACTTGGCTGAATGACACTTGAAACTGTTACTAAGTGTTTGAGAAGCACCTTTTCATGATCATAATAGTTTTCTCTGTAGACTGTGCTCCTGGATCATTGCTTGAGATAAATATCTGATTATTGCGGCTATTTCTTCTTGCAGATAAAAAATGTAAGCAGTGATATAGTCCAGGGTAAGATTGGCAGAATCTACATTCCAGACCAAAAGGTTGGTATCTTCGTTTGTCTCTGTTCGTTCTGGCTTTAAGGTAGTAATTGTCATCGATAATGGATTGAATCTTTTTCACTTTAAAGGCTGGTAGCATTCCACTATCAAATGACATTAAGGGTTTGAAGAGGGAACGACGTGAGGCTAAGAAATCAAAACGCGCTCAAGAAACTGGAGAAAATGAAGCAAAGAAACAAAAGACATGTTCAGATGATCATAAGTTGATTGGCAACTAGAGATTGCTTATTGAAGGATACAAATATCTTTAGAATTGTGTTGATATTACTTTGGTCCAAATCATGCTGGTATTTTGCATTTCTATTAGACGATGGCATTTACAACTAAAGTCTGATGAATTTTATGTTGTGCTACAAGAACAACCCGCAAGTTTGAATTTTTGATAAATTGTTTTTGTTTGTCTTTTAATCTTATGTTAAGGTCATCTCTTTGGATCTCGAAAGATTGAACTTCGATGAAATGAAACGGAATGAGATGGATTCAGTATAAGATAGTGTGAAACATAAGGTGTGACTTATAAAGATTGATGAAATTTCTTTCCTTTTTTACCCCCTCATGGACATGTGATTGGTATAATGGAATGTAAGTAACCATCTGTTTGGATGGGATGAGTGATGTGCGTAAATATTATAATCGTTTATGTATGTTTTAACGCACATTTATTTGCTTTATGCGTATATATTCTTTGCATGATCGTTTTTTTTATTATGCACTTATCATACATATTCTTTTGTTCGGAGATTTGTTCTTTGTTTGATTTTATGTTGACGGGGATAACTTTTGAAGTAAATACAGCGATTGTCGACGTACTGGAATGAGGTAGAGAACATGGTCGTGCAACATCGCACGACCGTGTGGCCAAACAGAGGAAGAACAATGCACGACCGTGCAACTCTTGCACGGTCGTGCGGCCAAACAGAGATGGATCCATGCATGGCCGTGCAAACTTGCACGACCGTGCCCCCTCGACCAGTAGTCAAGCCATACACGGCTATGTAATCTTGCACGACCGTGTCCCAAGAGCAGTGCCCCAAATCCACACAGTCGTGCAGCGCGGCCAAAGGCAAAAGAAGGCACAACCGTGCCACATCTGCACAGTCGTGCCGCGGCGCCGTGCCCTAGCTATAAAAAGGGTTCTAACCCTTCTCATCATAGGAGGAGTGAGCCGTTAAAGGGAGAATTATCTTGGTGTCGTTCCATACCGTCCAGGACCTCTGTCCAGCGATCCTTCATCACCACATCAACTCCAAAAGCAAAGGATTAGATCCGAAGATCACTCGTCGTCGTTGGATAAACATCCTTTCTATTTCTCTCTTCTTGTTTGAGGATTGTGTGCTTGATTACATTATATTTTCGGGTTTTTCTCCGGCGTCTATGGAGTAGATTTCTTGTTCTAGGATTATGGAGTAGTTGTGGATTGGTTTTGATGTAAGACTCATATTTATGCTTTTATTCATTGGATGATTTCGCTTGCTTTGTTTCAAGTATTATGCATGAGATTTGTTGCTAGATTTTATATCGTATTAATTGATTGTGTAGGAATTGTTAACCTCGTAGAGAGAGTATCTTAGATCGTATACCCGAGGGGCCCTAGTGACAGGGATAACTTGTTCACGGACATCTAAGGTATTTCCTCAAAAGGAAAGGCAATTTCTCCGCAAGGAAGTAAGAGACCAAACCAAGCCCTTATTTCTATCCTTAATAACACAAATTAGAGTTGTGTTCTTGTGATCTACCAAGACGTTCTAGTGACAAGGGTTAACCGTAACAGAATTTCATAGGCATCTTCTCTATTTAGTGCTTAAGAATAGTTGCTTTAGCTTCCCGCGAATGTATGTTGATGGACAATGAGTAAAGGATAGAACGTAATACATCAATATCACCACAATAAAATCGAACTCCTAGAACTCTTCATAAAACAAGTTAATTACTTTCTCTTTACTAGTTCTCGTTTCTGCTTCCCAATCTCTTTTCTTTAGATAATTTATAACCATCGATAGTTTAGCTAATCCTAAGTGAAACATTGTTAGTGCTTATAACCAGTTCTCGTGGGATTGATAATCTTTATTACTAACGATGAATCCGTATACTTACGAAATCGTAACAGTGAGTGACGCTCATTAATGGGATGAGAAGGGGAGGAGAGGGTAACTTTTTTATATCTCAAAGCTCAAATCGGGATGCACGTAAATAGGCCATTTGAGGACAAGAAAGGGTAAAGTTTTCATCCCTTCGCTCACTCCCTTCCCAATCGGATACAGAATGAGATAGAACAGTGACACAGCCACAGAGGGTGATTCATTTTTCCAATATCAAAAGGAAGGCCTCTATCTCCTTTTCATTAAAAAAAATATTTGTAGTTTTTTTAAAATAGAATCGTTTTATTTTATTTTAAATGATTTTGAAAAATGAAAACACAACACTAACATATCAACCCCTTAATGATCAAGAGTCGATAATAAAAACTGACGATTTAAGATTTATTTTACTATATATCTATGTATTTATATATATTTTCCTCTATATCCAGAGAACTGAAACTAGGAGGATCATTAATATAACGAATCTACATTTTAATATCAGCCCCTAATACCCGAAAGTTAATTTGGACCCCATCTCTTTCACCTCAGCTATTACTTCCATATCAGTCAATCCTCCGATGCCCATGACTATCGACTCATATTTGAATTTGATACATGGATTCTATCTATGATTATGTCTATCCAATTTGAACATTACTAGTCATGATAATAGGGTGGAATAAATAAATAAATAAATATATATATATATATATATATATATATATATATATATATATATATATATATATATATATATATATATTCTGATACTAATATTAATTAAACTAGATATATAACATTAATAATTTAATAAATAAATAGGTCACTGACTTCGCGTAGCATTATGTAATGGAAAAGGGTCAAAAGGCACTAAGAGAGTGTTTGGCTGAGCTTATAAGCTCTCTAAAACAGCTTATAAGCTGTTTTGGAGCTTATAAACTTTTCAAATTTGTTTGGTAAATTTTTTTTCAAACAGCTTATAAGTTGTCAAAATAATTATTTTGGAGCTTATTAACTGTTTTTAAAAAAGTATGGAAGACCCTACTTTTTAAAAAAATCTTATTTTAATAATTTATTTCTCTAAAATATCCTTATATAATTTCATAAATTCTCATCTTATCCTCCATAAATTTTTATAAGCCTAATATCTTTTTATCTCCGCCGACTTTTCTTCCAACGCTGTGTCATCTTCTCCGCCAACGTCGTGTCATTTTCTCCGCCACGCCTCTTTCTAATTTTCTCTCCCTCGGTGCAGAAATTCACCCAAAACCTTCTATTAATAAAAATCTCAAAACCCTCTATTAATAATATTATATTTTTTTTTGATAATTTTATTAATAAAAAGATCTTATAATACCAAACACATCAATATCTTTAAGTTGATTGTAATAAGTTCACTCAAACACTTTAACAACTTATTTTTAAAATAAAACTTAACAACTTATAAGCTTCTAAAATAATTTATAAGTTGTACAAGCTTATAACTTATTTTTAATAAGTTTAGCCAAACATCTTCTAAATTGTGTTTTAAGGCAGCAGTTCAGTTTTATAGCCAGTGACTTCGTGCGCTATTCCTCGCTTCCACCATCGCTGATAGAGTATTCTCCTTCCTTGCCCAAATTGTTAGGGTTACGATACGAATTCGAAGCGTTCACGCTTCCGTGAGTGGAATCCAGGGGCCGGCAGCTTTTTTTTTGCCTCTCCAATCTGTCACCGTCGCCCCCTTCCTGTGCTAATGTGCTTCCTTGTTGGGAAATCTGCGGACTGATGCCGCTGGTTCATTGTTCCTTGCGATCTCTGATGCTTTTTTGATCGGTTCATTGTGGCTCGATGACCTATCAGGCGCAGGATGCTGAGGGCATCGTCGTCCTGGTGACGAGGCGGGGGACGGAGGATGCGAATGGGGATTACGTCACGTTGGGCGACGGCGAGGCCCATTGCCGTCGAAGGAAGTGGAGTTTAATCTGGCGGTGGCTGAGGGTGGTTCTCTTGTGTGTTTTTTTGTGTGCCGCAGCTGCGCCTCTCGTCATCTTTGTCGGCCCCTTGATCATCCGAAAGGTTTCCTCTTCTTTTTTGGATGCTGATTATCCAATTTTCTGATTTTTAGAACTTGCCCTAGTGAATAAAAGAATACATAAATGTTTAGAAGGGGAGAATTGTTAGACAATCTTCCGCAATGAAGATTGTTTGTCGGAGATTACAGAAATAGTTGCTGAATTAAAATAAACTAAAAGTTCAACTTTAGACCTGAATCGATAATCTCTGGCTGCCAAGCAGTGGCAAGCAGGAAGGAAGAGTTGCTTGCAAAGCTGAGCTGCTTGAAAGACTTGGCCGAGATGTCCAAGATCTAAGGCCGAGACAGAGCTTTTTGATTAGAGATGGCTGAGACCGAGATGGTCGAGGTTGTGACCGAGATGTCTGAGGCCAAGACAAAGATGTTCGAGGCTACAGCTGAGACTGAGATGTCCAAGGCCGAGATCGAGATATATGAGGCCGAAACAGAGACGTCCGAGGCAAAGGCCAAGACAAAGATGTCCAAGGCCGAGATAGGAAAGGAAGATGTTGAGGCATGCATATGACACAATTTCCTTAAAATATATTTGTCTTACCTCGGGCTATGCTTAGAGGTTATCGTGCGTTATCTATTTCTCAGGATATAATGACAAATTGCAATCGCCACTAGGCATTGGTGGTCACAGCGAATTGAATTTGTACCCAAATGCTAACACGAAAAATCCGTCAAGCGAAAATTGCACAGTAAAGGAAAAAGATTTTGGAGGAACACAGGTAGACAGAGTTTTTGCTATTGCTTTCACTTTACCTCTCTTGTTCAAGATCTAGCCTTCTTATATAGGAGCGCCTCCCCGTTGGTTGCGTTGAATGACCGATTAAAGGTCATTTACTGCTATTATCGCTCGAATCAAAACGCTAGCCGTAGTTGGCAGTTTCACCTGGGAGGTTATGGATACGTCATTAACCCACTAACATTAGTTAATGCATCCGTTATGCACTTGAGCACGTAGCAAATGTATTCATGTGGTAAAATGATTGTTGTCCCACTTAGACAAATTTTGCTCCGACTGATCCGGCATTCGACATGCGTAGGTGTGCTCGCACACAAGTCAACATGGTTCAGTGCAAATTTGGGCCCTGGATTTGCATCCCTCTTTCCTCTCCACCTCTTTTCCATTAACTTATATTCAACAAAAACTTTACTACAACATCTTCCTCATCTCATATGATTTAAATTCTTTTATCTTTGCCCAAGCGACCTGTATGTGTTTTGATGAGATCACTGTTGCTATATTCTGACTAAATCAATTGAAACGCAATGTTCGTTAGATGGATTATTAAGGTAGTCATATTCAATCTTCACTTAGATTTCTGTGGACTGAAAATGATCATCACAGTTAATTTGTCTTCTCGTAATTGAACAAATTCTTTTAAGATGCAATTATCTTCTGATTGGACATAGTACTTACCAATATGTATCCATTAAACTATTGGAAGTCGTTAATTGTTTTTGATGAAATTTAGGTCACAACTGACTTAGAATCAATCAAAACATATTCTCTAATAGAATTTTCGATCTTGTACCATTGATCCTGATCAGCTCTTTCTTGACTGCCTGAATACCAAACAATATTAACATCCCATTACTAGTTGTTCCCTCCTTGACAGATTTAAAACTGCCATAATGAAAATAAAAATTTATGAGTGACCTTGCATAGAGTTTATGCATAGCTAGGTAAGCATATGAAAGTCAGGACTAAAGGATTAAAATATTGTGCATTGTAGCAAGCTTATCTTTCTCTGATGTTTGACACAGTACTTATGGTGATTGACCTGTCTATGCTAGCTTTTCTAGTCACATATGCTTCTCATCTGGTGTAATGTGGGCGTGCTGATGGGTGCTGAATTTCCCCATTTTTGCTGAAAGATAGCCCACTTCATCAGCTATATTGTACCAGAGAGATAGCTAATGGATATTTAGTGACAATATTTGCACTCGGGATTCCTATGTAAACATTAACAACTACAACAATCAAGCATTATCCCACTAGATGGGGTGGCTATATAGATCCTTCTATGCCATTGAGCTCTATCTGCTACTGTATCATCATTTATATTTGAATAAATTTTATCTTATTTTATTATTACTAACCAAGTCTTTTTTGGTCTTTCTCTTCCTTGTTTGATTTGTATATTTGTCATAATTTCACATCACCTAATTGGGGATTTATTGGTCATCTAAGTATATGTCCATACAATTATAAATGTGTCTCTTGGAGTCTTTTTTTGGTCTCTCTAATGTTCTCATCTATTATTCTGTCCCTTCTCATACGTCCACACATCCATCTTAACATCCTCATCTCTGCAACTTTCATCTTATGATCATGTGCTGGAGTCATAGCCCAACATTCAGCACCATATAACATAACAGGTATAACCGTCATTTTGTAAACTTCCCTTTAAGTTTTAGAAGTACTTTACAATCACATAAAACACTCGATGCTAACCTCCATTTCAACCATTTGCTTGTATTCTATGTAAGACATTTGTCTCAATCCTTCTATCGTTTTGCCAAAATGATCTTAAATACTTAAAGCTCTTAGTTCTGATAACTCATCATATTCTATCTTAACAATTGTTTCATTATGGCTAATATTTGCTAAACTTAAATTTTATATATTCTGTCTTTACTCTATTAAGTCTAAAACCTTTCACTTTTATTTTTTCAAGATTCTAGTTTAGTATTTACTCGTCTCATCTACCAAAACAATATCATCTGCAAACAACATGTATCGGTACTGGGTCTTGAATGTGTCCAATAAGTTCGTACATGATTAGTGTAAAAAGATAGAGACTTAGAGCTAATCCTTGATGGAACCTTATCTTTATTGGAAATGTTTTAGTTAATTCACCTAAAGTCTTCACTCTGGTTGTTACATTCTCATACAATTCTTAGTTAGTTCAATATATGCTATGATAACACTTCTCTTTTTTAGAATTCTCCTTATAATTTCCTTTGAGACTTTATCATAAGCTTTTTCTAAGTCAATAAATATCATATGTAGATCTTGCTTTTACTCCCGATACTTTTCAATTAGTTGCTCGAGAAGATGTATAACTTTAATTGTCGACCTTCCAAGCATGAATCCAAATTGATTTTCGGTCACCGTGTTCTCCTTAATTTTTTTTCTATTACTCTTTCCTAAAGTTTCATGGCATGACTCGTTAATTTAATACCCTTATAGTTTACACTATTTTGTACGTCTCTCTTCCTTCTTATATAAAGGAACCAGAGTATCTACCTTCCATTAATTAAGCATTTTTTTCGTTTTCAATTTCATGTTAAATAATTTTGAAAGTCATTCAGTATCTTGTTTTCCTAGGCACTTCCATATCTCTATTAGAATATCATCTGGTCGACGGTTTTTTCATTTTGCATCCCATTTAAAACTTGTTCTACTTATACTTTTTCTCTCCTCATACTTTCTCTCCCAACATACTCTCTTTCATCATTTTTTCTTATCACACATTCTCTCTCATCGTGCTTTCTCTCTCATCGTGCTTTCTCTCTCATCATACGATATCTTTTCTCAATCTCTCCCATCACACACTCTTTTCTCATTTTCTCTCATCATATTTTCTCTCTCATCATATTTTTCTCTCTCCTTATCCTCTCTCATAATGCTTTCTCTCCCATCACACTCTTTTTCATCTTTTTTTCTCATCACACTTTCTCTCTCATCATACTTTCTCTCTCCTTAATTTCTCCCATCACACACTGTTTCTCCTCATTTTCTCATCACACTTTCTATCTCTTCATTCTTTCCCATCACATTTTCTCTCTCATCATATTTTCTCTTTCATCATTCTCTCTCATCATATTTTTCTCTCACATTCAATTTTCTCTCACATCTAATATTTTCTCTTATTTTTCTCTAAGGGTAAAAAAAGAAATTTAGGTTCATTCCGTTAGAAAATATTCAACTAACCAAATATTATTTTTAAGAATGATACCCATGCTCATACACATTCCCATTCAACAATACTCTGATTCTCATTCCCATTCCAATTTCTAGGAAAAAATCAAACAGCACCTTAAGCTCATTTATATAATCAGGGGAACAAGTCGAACCCATAGAAACTGATTTCATCTCATTCTTAGCTCTCTAGGTCCACCAACCTAATTTTTAAACAATTATAAACTTTACAACAAATCTGAGATTCATTGGAAATTTCATTGCAAAGCTTTCCAATGAATCCGCAGATTTGTTGGGAATTCCTAACGAAAGTTCCAACGGAATACTTTCATTGGAAACAACCCTAATAATTGCTAGTCCCCCTGTCTTTTCTCTTCCCCTCTTGACCTAATTTCTTCTCTTCACTTGTGACGGCGACTGTGGTGATTTCTCCCAAGATCTCCGGACCGGTAAGCTCTCTCCTCGTCGATCTCCGACGATCTGCATGCCTTCTCTTGGTCGGCTAAGCTCGGTCAAGGCTTCCATAAAAATTTAAATTTCTCTACTCATTCGACCTACTTAAATTACTTAAGTTAAGTTAGTTATCTAAACCTTCATTAAAATGTTGATGAAAATATTTCTTTTACCGTTCTTTTATTTCTCCATTACCCTATTGTATTAATCTTTAATGCATCTTATTTGGATAAGATCACTTGTCTTCATCTCTCTCACTTTAACTATTCTATAAATATTTTTTTTCCTTTCTTTTGTATCTAATTTTTGATATAATCGTTCAAAAGTTTCATTTTTTGCTTCATTCACTGTTTTCTTAACCTCTTTCTTAGCTATTCTATATTTTTTAAGTTTTCTTCGTTAATATAAATAGATAATTACTTATAGGCAGTTATTTTTTCTTCACTTTCTTTTTCTCATTCCATCATCAAGATTCTTTATTTGGTGGCGCATGCCCTTTTGACTCACTGAGCACACTTGGTTGTTATTTTTAATTTTTATATCATCTTATCCCATGTCGTATTAAAGTAACCATATATTTCATCTAATGTTTATACTTTTAACTTCTCCTTAAATATGTTTTGCTTCACATCCTTTAACTTTCACCGCTTAATTCTAGGAGTCGTGTATATTTTTCTTCTATTGATACTATGATTGAGGCGTATATCCAACATTATTAACCTATGTTGAGTAGTTAAGCTTGATGACCTTGCGATTTTTACAAATCTTTCTATCTCTTCTCCCAACTAATTTGCGATTTATTATTCTCATTTTTTAACGTGACGTTCTTCTTTTTTCTTAAAAAACATATTAGCTAGTATAAGGTTATATGTTATTGTAAAATTCAATATAATTTTTTTTCAGCATTTATTGTTCCAAACCTATAACCCCATGCACCCTCTCATATTCTTCATTTTGACTTCGACATGCTCATTTAGATCGCCTCCTATTAAAATCATTTCATTTGGTAGAATATTTTGTAATGCTTGATCTATGTCATCCAAAAATCTTGATTTGGTATTTTCATCTAATCCTACTTAGGTATATATGCTAATTATGTTCATAGTTTCATTCACCATTACTATTTTGAGAGCTATAATTCTATCTCCCTTTCTAATTACTTATACAACTTCATCCTTTAACAAACTATCTACTATAATACCCACTCCATATCTTATTTTGCTTTTTCCTGTATATCATAACTTAAAATTCGAATTCTCTATCAACTTTGTCTTCTTGTACACACAAAATACTAATTCTTCTCCTAATCATCGTATTTACTATCTCCATTATTTTACCGATGAACGTTCTATGCCCAAATCTTAGACTAATAGTTTTTTTATAATATTTATTTTTATCCAACCTACTCTTGCCTATTTAACACTATACCCAAATTCTCATGGAGCTGTAGCGGTCCTTGCCAATAAGTTACAGTCGGACGCTGCAACCCGAACTTTTGCATATTTATCACTACACCCGAGTTCTGGAGATGTAGTGGTCCTTGCGGAGATGTCACAGTCAGATTCTACAACGCATTCCTTCCGGGGAATAATCCTTTATCCGGGCTTGGGACCGGCCATGATGGGGTAATTTGTCATGGGCAAGAGTTGGATTCCTATCTAAACATTATTGACTCAAAATATATTTCATCTTCTAACTTGCCAAAAGCATCTTGTTCTTATGTCCTATGAGGAATGTTTTTGTTGTCTGGGTTAATTAGATACTTGGATGTGCAAAAAGCAAATCAAACGTATTAAGCTTGGTATTCTTCTCTTTTGATTCATGCTCGTGTTGATTTGTTAGTAAGTTAATGATCAAGAGTTTTGGTAGTTCAAAATTGTTATTGAATTCGCATTAGCTACACGTGCTACTTTTGTGAGATGTATTTACATCCATCATTGGTACATATCTGCATTGTTTTGGGAATTTAAAAATGTCTTCGTTGTGATTGCTGTGTAACATTATGACAGAACTAGGTATCTATAGTTTTCACATCCATCAGGGTATATTGAGATTTAATATTCAGTTTAATTGATTCTTTAGGACAATTTCTAAGCTAACCATGGAACTGTTTACCCTCTAAGTGGGTGTCTGGTTTCTTGCCAAGGACAGACGTAGCTGACGGAAGATGCCATCTTGCTTTTATTTGATCTCTAAATTACTGAGTGCACTTGTTGCTAACTGCAAAATCTATTCCATTTTAATACACGCTGAGATTTTTTTTTGCCCAATTACAGTAGAAGAAAATATCTCTGTGCTATTTTCTGTAAGCCTCTAATTTGAGCCCTTTTCCACCCAATTCTTCCTATCATAGAGTGGTAGATGGTTTTCTTTTTGCAGGTAGTTGTACCTGTGTTGAACTGGGAAACAAGAACATTCAGTAGACCTATCCTTGTGCTGTTACTTTTTGCTTCTATTGCCATGTTTCCAACTATCTTGTTGCCTTCATCACCTTGCATGTGGATAGCTGGGATGACTTTTGGCTATGGTTATGGCTTTCTGCTAATTATGGCTGGGAGCCTTATAGGCATGTCACTGCCTTTTTTTGTTGGATCATTTTTTCGCCGTGATCTACATGTTAGTCTCTATTTCTTCTCATTCCTTTTACACATGCTCAATTTTCACACTATTTTTTTTTGGTAAATCTGATCCTTGATTCTGCAGAGATGGTTGGAGAAATGGCCCAAGAAAGCAGCCATTGTAAGATTAGCCTGTGAAGGAGATTGGTTTCATCAATTTCGAGCCGTAGTTTTGCTCAGGATTTCACCGTTCCCATATCTTATATTTAATTATGCAGCTGTTGCTGCTAATATTAAGTATGGTCCATATATATCTGGTTCAGCTATAGGAACTGTGCACGAGATCTTCATAACAATTTACAGGTTGGTAAACTCTTCATGCTTTGAAGTTCTGAATAAGTTGCTTTAGTTGACCCTCTTGTCTATCCAAGATATATCATCCATTTTACCCCCAGTGCTGCTCTGTTCTTTCCGATGCATAATCTTTTCTGTTGGTATATTATGTGGTTTCATATTTTACCAGATTCACATACTGATATCAGTTACCCTGCAGCACATGCTCTACATGATCTAGACTTGAGTTCTTCATTCCACCGTTCTTTATGTTTGCTAATGCTGTGCCACTACAGAATCATTATCATCATATCACATCAGTTAGAATTCAGATCGTCCTTCATTAATATCTTGAAGAAAAATGTGTGCTTTATTCTTCATTCAAATGAAAGCTAGAAGTCCTAAGTTATCCGCATAACAATGGTTCAAACAAAATATCCTTGTGCATGATTCTTATAAAGTAAGGTTTTCATCAAAATATTCAAACGGACTACATCTAACACTTTTCCTCCTTCTCATTGTTAAATGACATATGAGATCAGCGGTAGACTGATTCGAAGCTTAGTGGATGCTACAAACACTGGAGTTTTCCTTTCAATGCAGCAGATCATCTATGATGCGATTGGGTTTTGCGTTGCAGCAGCAGCAACCGCAGCTATTACTATCCATGCCAAGAGAACTCTTCAAACTCTTCAAGCCGAAGAGGAACTGGGTTAGTCGCTCAAAACACAAACCTTTCCCTTCGAGCATGCACATTTGCATGTTCTTCCAAGGGCATTGGTCTCATTCATCTGAACAATGTCTCGTCCCGGCTATTGCAGAATTTACAGATCCATACTTGTACACCTCTTTGTTAAGACGTATTCATCAATTGTAACTATGATTAATAGGATGTTTTGGGAAATGATGTAGACGAATGCCCGAAATCTTTCTTTAAAGTATTTATAGAGAAAATAGATTCCATTGTTTCCGGCTAAATCCGTGGGGCGCGTATACTATGGCCTAAGTCGTGTCAAACTTGGCCGAGGATTATGGGCGACCCCCACACCATGGACACCTCAATTCACGTTAGGCAAGAAAGATTCCATTGTTTCTGATGATCTGATATCATTCGGATTCAGCAGTGCAGGAGTTGTCTTGTCTCCACGCCCACATACATCCATTCGATATTCATGCACCAAACGCATTGTAATTTATAAGTGCAGTTCACGGCAATAATTTGATAATTAAACCTTCTACTCTCCGCTGTCCATGGCCATTGACTGCAAGTCTGCTAGAAGGACTAGTCAATGAAACTTGACACCAGCACATGAAACTTGACTTCCTTCTATACATCATCTCTCAATCTCGATCTCTTCCATGAACTACAACGTTTTTTTTCCTGGTAAAACAGAGAGACACTGAGAAGCCCGGCGATGAGAGAGCTCAGTTCTCATGTCCAGACTACACCCATAAATTACAAATAACGAAAGCAAAACAAAAAGCTGCCGCCAGCAGCACCGTCCTCTGACGGTGTCAGAACCGCGAATTGATTTGCCATCGCAGAGACGCACAACTCTGAGCTGTCCCTCACTCCATCTCACTCACTCTCACTCTCCATTGCAGCTACAGCAGCAGCAATGGTGGTCCTGCACCTGGTCCACTCCGTTTCCATCTCTCTCGTTACCTTGAGGGAAGCAAAAAAAAGATGACCTCTAACTGACCTCCCCTGCTTCCAATGAAGTTCACAGACAGTTGTTAATGGTGGAGTTGGGGGATGAGAAAGCGGATGGAATGGAAATGGAAAGCTGCGTGGATGTGGCGGCGGTGGCGGCGGCACCAGCGGGTTCCACGGGCTTTCTTGAACGGTTGCGTCCACGGTGCATGTGTCGCTCGCAGTACTTCTGGTCGGGGACGACGTCTCTGGAGCACCGCCACTTCTTGCCGTCCGTCCGCCTGCACCGCCCCGGCTCCGGTTCCATGTTGTTCCGGTAGTCCAAGAAGAAGCTCCCGTACCCCATCACTGCCACACAAATCCACAACCGAACAAATTAATCCAAAACAATTTGATCTTTTTTACTTAAAAGCAAAGAAAAAAAAACAAAACAAAAAAACAAGGGGTCGATCGAAACAGGGGGCATTGTTAATTGCATTATTCTTTTCTTAAACAAAGAACGAACAGAGGATTGATGGGAACAAACGAGAGGGGTAATGGCAGTGGACGAAGGATGAGGCGGCGACGCTCTTCCAAATGGGGAGGACGAGATGGAGGGGGACAGGGAGGCCGGCGGCCATGTACTTGAAAATGAGCGCCTGGTGCTCCAGCTCCTGTAACTGCATGAAGGTGAAGGTAGGCGGCTTCGACGCGTCGGTGGGGCTTCCTCGGCCGAGCTCGAGGCCTAAACCCAGTACCAAGGGCGACGGCGCCGCCATCGTCACCAGTCCTGAAGCAGACAGGAATACCAAATACGTCACCCAACGCCGGTCGAACACGTGGCGGTCGAGGTGATTAAATAGGACCGGCAGTACCTGCTTCGTCGGAGGCGAAGCGGGGGAGCTTGCGCGGCGGCGAGAGGAGGCTCTGATTTTGATACGGCGGCCTGGCGGAAGAGTCTGTTTCGTCCCGCTCCGGCGCCATGATCGCCTCCGCTCGGTCTCGTTGATAGCGTTGGGGATTGAAAATGAAGGAGCGTGACGGCGTGCGCTGTTATTAAAGTGTGGCGCCGGCGAGGAGACAGAGGAGTCGTCTGACAAATGTCAGCGGGTACGAAGGCCGATGCATGACATGTCACGCGTGTACGTTGCAAGGAAGAGGGCGGATCAGAACTACGCGTCGGCCGACGGGTGGGAGCATTTTGTATTTATTATTATTCCCTTCGAATTAGTTTACGCAATCTAATCAAGATCCGTTTTCGACCGTTTATTTTGCACATTTCGGATCCGGATTCTTTTTTAATTTATTTTACAGAATGAATACTTCTTATACATGGATGCGGCCGCAGAGAAGGAGGCGGCGCGGCGGCGCCCATCCCGAAACCGATCACTGACGTCGCCGGTTTCAATCCCGACCTTCAAACCTACCACTTCTGCTTCTCCGCCACCAACGTCGCCGGCCGAAATTACTGCATTCTTTTAACAAGTTAGTTTTTCAGCGTTACAGAAACTCATTCTTTGACAACCCTTGTTTAGTCAAAGTCAGAAGATGATTACAAAATATCTGAATACCTTAGCGAGATGTTAGAATTATTGCACTAGCGTCGAAATAGCTTCTTCAAACAGTGGAAGCCTGCATCCATAGAGGATATGAAACTAAAGTCTGTAAGTGTAAGGAAAGAGCAAACAGGATCATTCCAGCAAGATGAAAAAGAAAGTTTTGGAGAAATAAGACCATGTTCTTGACAGCTAGAAATCTCCCATTTTTTGCAAAATCACAAAAACTTAGTTACATATCCATCTTATACTGCATATTGAAGTTTGAATTGAACAAACAGTTATCCTTTACCTGGGTTTTCAGAAAAGCATTAAAAAAACAAAACCTGACACTTTGTTCTGTGATAGCGTGATGCGATTAGCCATCTGTTTTACTATATTTGACATTTCTTGGAGATCGGGCCTGGACTGGATAACAAGAATACTGAAAGTCGCAGCACCACAGGAGGTTGCCGAATATGTTATCAGTTGCTTGATTGGTGATTTGTTGCATTGAATCTTCTTCCGAGTCTTCTTCTTCTTCTTCTTCTTCTTCTTGTGATTGTTATCTTTTGGTTCTTGAAATTAAAGTTTCAAAGTAACAGCTTGTTTTGCATTTGTTGGTGCCATCCATTCAACGCAACAGTGGAGAGAAAAAAAACAAAGGGGCAAACATCGTGTTTTTTTTTAATAAAAAGCGTCGCGGCTGTAAAATAAATTATCATCTGCCATATTCCAAGTTATTATCTCTTTCCTATTTTCTCCTAAATTTTAAACCTAAGGTGCATTGTATTAACTATTTTTCATAATTATTAACGTAAAGATATTTTTTAGTAAGATAAATTATTTGTATTTAAACGATAATTTTTTAATTTGGTACAACATTTTTAACGGATGTCATATGATTAGAAAATGTCAACCGTCTTAGCACAGTAGTCAATAAAAGTTAAGGAAGTTGCGCTCTTAACGCCTGACTTCAGCTCTTAGCTTTTGACTTTCGACTTCTGATCACTCTCGACTCTTAGCTCTTGATTCCTGACTCCTGGCTCTCGACTCATGACTTCCCGCTCTTGCTCTTGACTCTCGGCTCTCGGCTCTCGGCTCTCGGCTCTCAACACCCGACTCTCAGTTCTCAACCCTTGGCTCTCGACTAGGTTCTTACACTCCCTTTCGCTAAACTGAAATGGTCTTCACTATCAGAAGTTAAAGTGACGAAACATTATTCATGGAGAACGTTGACAACGCAACCATTATCGTGAAAATAGCGAAAAACACAGTTATTTACTCTGAAACAAATGGGTTGTAATGATCATACGGTCGTGAGAAACAAGGAGAATATGGTAAATAATCTCAACCCTATAAAAGATAGTCAACCCTCATGAGAAGAAGTATGTGCACATCATTCCCAAAAACCCTAATACTGATCATTTTCTTCTCCACTCCTTCAAAATCCTAACTTGAACGTCAGAATGATAATAGTAGGAAACTTCTTAGCTGTCACTCTAACCTTTTGCCCTTCGTCTTCTCTCTTACACAAGTATTAGCAGATCTCCTTATGGACTTTTGGTAGCCTGACGACTGACGGTCAAGTCAACACCAACGTCAACTCATCGATGATTCACCCATAGCATTTCTCGACAAGATCAAATTAGCGTCGTCTGTGGAAATTCCTGAGTTAAGACTTGAACCATGAAGTTGAGATGGAAGACACCGGTGCGTCTAACGTCAACACCATGACAACTAAAGATTTCAATAAGTTGGTCGTCGTGACTGTACAAGTAGTATTGCAAGGGCAATTACATCAATTAGTGTCACCCATAGTGCTCTTGATGGAGTCCCTATTGAATCACCGAAAGCACCACAAATACCTAACCCTAGGGCGGCCCTACCTGTTGGATCAAGATGGATATGAGAGAAGGGGGAAGGTGAATCATGTGGTTTTGAAAAACCTTTTTTTTTCTATTTTAAACTTAAGTACGCAATGGAAAAACATGAAAACGAAAGCAAGTAAAAGCACAAGTTCGGTTTTACTTGGTTTGGAGCCTTCAGCAACTCCTACTCTAAGACCCAGGTCCCGCGGACCTATCGACGGGTAATCCACTAATAACCTCTTTCAGAACCGTTGAAAGAGGGGATTGAGTATCAAAAGAATCGGAAGAGTGTAACAAACTACACTTTTCGTATGCAGAAATTAAGTACAAAACTTTAAGCTTTGTTACCAAACACTTTTGTAGACAGTCGGCTCGAGCTCGGTGTTTGGACGGTTTCTCAGTGGTAGTCGGGCATAGTAGAGTCGCAGCAGGGCAGCAGCAGGAAGTTAGAATAGTCGGAATGCCAATCAGATGCATAGAAACTTGTATATGAGTTGTTGAAGAATGTTTGGTCGAGATACCCTTTTAAAGAGTGTGGAAGACGCCTTCCATAGGTAAAACTTTATACTGACTTCGTTGCTCCCTATCGCGGACGAGATTTGAATTTTATCCATTGGAAGACGCCTTCCATAGCACCGAAGGCACCTTCCATGAACAATATTAAAGGCGCCTTCCAATGCTTGTAGATGCCTCATGTACTGTTCACCTGATGTCTTTTTGCTCCTTTTGTCCTGCAAATTAGGTTAGTCCAACATGACAATATCTAACTTGCAAAATAAAATTAGCATAATAATAATATGATTAATGTATAACTTAGACTCTGTCCTCCAGACCAGGATTTAGTCAGGGTCTTAATTTAGATTTCTAAAATTGACCTAAATTGGATGGATGCCTATTGTTCCTTCAATCGAAATACGTCCTCACTTAGTCACTCTCCTCCAGTGACTTATCTTCACTTACCGTGTGTCAAGTTACTTCCTTGACGTCAATCTGACCCATCAAATCTTTCTACCAGAATCGTACATCCGGACTTCCTCCTGTCAGAATTCCACATCTAGATTTTATCACTCAGAAATCACATATTTTGACTAGACTTCCTGCCTGGTGTCAGGTCCTCTTGACCCGTTAAGTTAGTCAACCTCACACACTCGATAACAAGGTTAGATCATGATTACACCTAACTTAACTCACTTATTATTTCATCAAAACTTGAGTTAGATCGTTAGTACAAATTGCGCCAATACTACCAAGGGAAACACCTTCGGTAGTGATCCCCATCATCAGGGGAACACCAATGACACAAGAGGTGTCTCTGGAATCTTCTAGAGAAATCCCACATCAAAATCCCGCAAACGGGAGGAATCTTCTATCAAGCAAGGCAAAAACTGCTCTGGGTTCACCATTTTCCGCCGAGATCCTTCGAGATGAATTACCTTGGCATTTTTAAGTATTATAGATCGAGGAGTACAATGGAACTATTGATCAAGAAGATTACATCTATAAGTTCAAAATGCCTCCCTATTACACTAATACACGGATGACATAAAATATCGGGTTTTCTTGACAATTCTCTCAGGCCTAATACGGAGGTGGTTTAGTTGACTCCCCCTGCCTCCTCTATCCATACTTTTGAGGAATTTAGAACCATGTTCTTGTAACATTTCGTCGCTAGCTGGAGGTATAAAAAGACTTTTCATGATATATTCGCCTTTAAATAGAGGGTCAAGAAGCCGTCGAAAGATTATCTACAACGATTCAGTTAGATCACCATGGGTGCTCCATCTTAATGGTGCAATTTTTCCTAGGTCAAAGTTGATCAGTTTGGCTCAAACTTGAGTTTTGATATTTGACAATATAGGGAGATTGCAGGTGCAATTGTCCATTAGAGATAATTTTGGTGCAAGTCTTCTCTAGTCAAAGGTTAACCAATTTTAAGTGAGAGAGTACTCAAGTAGGTCAAGGTTAACTGAATACTTGATTGGGAAATTCCTAACTAGAGGTTAGGAAAGGACAAGACCAACGGGATGGTTGGTAGAAGAAGAAGAATCAAGTAGGTCAATGTTGACTAGACATTTGAAGTGAAAAGTCCTGGTAAGTGAAACTGGATAGTGGAGAAGTCCTGGTAAGTAAAACCGGGCAGTTAAGGAAAGTCCTAGTGAGTGAAGTCAAGCAGACAGGAAGTCCTAATGAGTGAAGTCAGTCAGTTGAGGGAAGTCTCAGTGAGTGAAGTCATACAGTGGGAAGTCTCGATGAATAAAACTAAGCAATGAGAAAATTATGGTGAGTGAAGTCAGGTAATTAGGAAGTCACAGTGAATGAAGCTAGGTAGTGAGAAGGTCCTGGTGAGTGAAGCCAGACATTGGAAAATCTAGGTGGGTCAAAGGTTGACCGAACACCTGATGTTTGAAAGTCCAAGTGGATAAAAGAGAATCACATGTTAGATGGTAAAGTCCTAATTGCAGTTAGACAAGAGGAAAATGTAAGTGAGTCAAGGAGGACTGCACTTGGTGATCGAAAAGTTGACAAAGTTCAAGTGAATCAAAAGGTTGATCAAATACTTAATAGAGAAGTTCCAATAGGTCACGATTGACCAAAGATTGGGCAAGCGAACCCAAGATTTAGATTAAGTAAGTTAGGGTTGAGCAATAAA
Organism: Zingiber officinale; assembly: GCF_018446385.1. Classification (NCBI taxonomy): domain Eukaryota; kingdom Viridiplantae; phylum Streptophyta; class Magnoliopsida; order Zingiberales; family Zingiberaceae; genus Zingiber; species Zingiber officinale. The sequence continues at coordinate 129,787,581 of NC_055992.1, forward strand.
TCAAATGATCGATTGAGTGCTGTGCTAATCGATTAGTATCAATTAGGCTACGCCTGATCGATTGGATGCATTTTCTTCGCGGTGCACAGAGGCGTTTCCAATCGATTGGGCTACGTGATCTATTGGGAGGAGTTATTTCGCAAAGCACATTGCATTGCATTGTGCTGAATTGATTGGGAAGAATCTCATTCGATTGAGAATGTCGCGAGAGGCTTAATCAATTAAGCTTGGTCGTGAGCGAACAGAAAGCTTCTAAATCGATCAGGTGATCGATTGAAGCTGCTTGATCGATTGGGTAATTGATTGGGAGAAGCTTGCGAGCAAACAGAAGGCCCATAATCAATTGGATAATTGATTAAGTGACGAAAAAATGAGCTGTCGCAAGGTTTGGATGGCAGAATGCGCACGGATCTAAAGTGGCAATCGATTGAGGGTAAAGTCAATCAATCAGGAGCCATAATCCGCAGATATAAAGGCGATGATGAAGATTTAAACGTATCTCTCTTCTCTGATTCTTTCCACTAGTTCTTGAAGGTTCTGTAGGATCGAAACGTGCTAGGGGGGTGAATAGCACTTATGGTTATTTCTCATTCATTTAAAAACTTCGGAGTAAAACGTGTTGGAACCCCAAGGTTGTTTTGGTAAGGTTGAATTTCACTTTTTAAGCGTACTACCGGTTGAAGATCTCGACAACATCGACGACTATCAGAGTGTAAAAGAACTTTGGGAAAAGTTCTTAAAGCTCCATGAAGAACCAAAAGAAGCCGCATCCACCTCCTCAATGGACACCCAATCATCATCGGAAGAATCTGAAACCGAGGAAATCGCTGGAACAACCTTAATAGCTGAGTATCTACCAGAAGACGAAGCAAGCTCATCCTCAATGAACATCGAAAGCACCGATGAAGGGGGAGAGTCTTCGGAAGAAAGCAGCTCAACAGGAGGAGCATCAGCAGGCGACAAGGTAAGTCAGGTACGCTCCCTACCACCTGACCAAATGTTCAAATTTGTAAAGTTATTAAATAAAGATTGTTACATGTTTGAAAAAGGAAATAAAGAATTGAAATTAATTCTAGATAAATCTTATCTGGTAGAAGATTTTAAAAAATTAGAATTAGAAATTGAGAAATTGAAATTAGAAAATGATAATTTAAAAATATAAGTAAATAATTTGAAAAATTATGCATGCTCATCTAAGACCAATGTTAGAAAATTTAACAATTTAAATTGGTATTTTAGATATCATAAGAGACAAATTAGGAATATTTCAAAAATATATGTCTCTAAGAAATTCTTAGTCAATCCAGTAGGCTGGAATCTATATTGGGTTCTAAAGTCCCGTTTGACTTGAACTTGAACTAATTAGATTTAGAGCTTTCAGCGAGAAAATTAGATATTAAAATTTCTTTATGAGTTTTTGTCTAAGGAAGTGGTTGTTGCTCCAATAACCAAGAAGGTCTAGTGTCTCACCACGACCTGAAAGTCAAAATATTGAAATAAAATATTTAATTAACTTTCTGATAAAGCATTAAGGTTGAAATTTAATAATGCTTTAAAAAGTCTTTTAAATATTTTTTTACTTAAATTTTTTTTGCGTAAAACTTTTACTTAGAAATATAAGTTAAAAGTTCTTCTGAAATTAGAAATTTCTGCTTAAATTTTTTAGAATTTTTTTTCAAAAATGTTTTCTACAAGATTTTCTAAGTCAGGTATAGTTTTCACCTCCTGACCAATTGCTTAATTCGATCAATAAATTATCGAAAGACTTTTGTGAGCTAGAATTTATATTATCGAAACATTTTTGTGAATTAGAAATTCAAAATAAAATAAAGAATAGTGAAATAAAAGAAACTCTAGCAACAACTTGTCGATTAAAGGATTTAGATAAGCTAACATAGAAAATGACATGTTAGAGGAACAAATACAGATTATACAATTTTTTGCATGTTCAAAATTCCTTGTTTTAGATATAAAAAATTATGATAAACTAAAATGAAAATTTAAATATCACAATATTAGAAAATTTGATCTAAATTAAAAAACTTAGACTTAGCATTTTCAGTGAGAAAATTAAACATTTAATTTCTTTATACGGCTTTGTCTAAGAAAGTGGTTGTTGCTCCAATAACTAAGAAAGTCTAGTACCTCACCACTGCCTGGAAGCCAAGTATCGAAATAAAAAATTGTACTGACTAACTGAAAAAAGTATTAATTTGAAATTGAATAATGCTTTAAAGAGTTACTCAATTTGTTTTAGAAAATTCTCAAAAATAATTTTTGCTTGCAAAAACTTAGTAAAATTTTTTCTTAGAAAATTCTCAAAGATTTAAGTTAGAAATTTTTTTTTGCAAATTATCTAACTTAGAATTTTGTTTAACTTAGAATTTTTTTAAGAAACTTAGAAACTTTGTTGAAAATTATTGCAAATGTTTAAGTAAAGTCATTGAAATTATTTTCAAAAATTTTCTAAGTTTTAACCCTTAGATTTTTTTTCTCGGAACCCCATTTTTTTATGTGATCAAAGGGGGAGAAGGAAAAAGAATAAGTCTAGGGGGCGGTAGACCTACAATTTTTTCTATCTTTTTGCACTTTATTGCAGTATTAGTTATTTTTTTATGTCTATTTACCCTAACTTAACTTGGGTTGCTCACATCAAAAAGGGGGAGATTGTTGAAACCCCAAGGTTGTTTTGGTGTGATCAACAAGTTAAGTTAGGTCCTGTCGTGTTTTTAACCTTGTGTCTAAGTGTGCAGGAGCTTAGGAGCACAGGTACTCGAGTGGAAGACGCAGCTAGCGAGAAAGACGACACGTGAGCAAGCCGATGGGTTCGGTGCGTCCGAGGGGCGAGACGCTGCGGAAGAGTACACCGGCGGATGAGAAGGAAGCGTGTGGTGGTTCCAAGGGACGAGAAGCCGGAGCGGAAGACTGCTCGAGGAGCAAGTGACGCAGCTAGCGAGAAGGTCAGCACGGGGTGCGACTGAAGGACGAAGACTGCGGATGAGTACGCTGGCGGACGAGAAGGAAGCACGCGACGATTCTAAGGGACGAGAAGTCGGAGCGGAAGCCTGCTCGATAAGGTCGGAAGTTGGGTTCCGGGCGGTTCCGGGCGCCCTGGACGGGGAAAGTCAACCTCATTGACTTTTTCAGCCTGGGTCTTCTGCTCCAGCTCCGTTCGCCTCAGTCCGGGTCTTCCACTCGCTTGGGTGCCTCAGCACTCCATGACGGCACCTCCAGCTCTACTGCGCGCACTCCCCAGCTCTTGCACCCGAGGCGCTTCCAAGCTCCATGGAGGGTGCCTCGGGTACTGTTTATCCAAGACAAATCATGTTATTTTGTCCCTGCAAGATATGTTAGTCCCCAAAATACCAAACATACCCTGCAACACAAAGTTAGCACATAATAATAACATAAATATAAATATCTGACAGTCATCGGACTGTCCGGTTCTGACTTCGGATTTTCGATCGGAAACCCTAGGTCGAACCGACGCATATTATTCCCTCTTCAGGGGAACGCATCCTCACTTACTCCTCTCAGGAGAAGTTACCTTTTGCCAGTTCGGTCCTCCAGACCGACTGGACTTTTGCTCAGCGTCCAATGCTTCTGGTCTTCATGCTGGACGTCTGCTCCATGACCCGTCCAGTCTTCCACTTGGTTCGCGACACCAAGATTTCAACCTAGGGTTACCACCCCCTAGAATTTTGCCCGAAGCTCTTGACCCACAAAGACTTTCCACCTAGGGTTACTACCCCTTAGGACCTAGGGTTATCACCCCCTTGGGTTTTCCCTTTGCTTAATCGCAGTTAGGACTTTTCTTCACCTATGGTTACCACCCCTAAGATCTAGGGTTACCACCCCCTAGGACCTAGGGTTACCACCCCTTAGGACCTAGGGTTACTATCCCCTAGGGTTTTCCACTTGCCTAGCCGCAGCTAGGACTTTTACCTAAGTACACTTAGGACTTTCCTGTAAACTCATTCAAGCATTTTAGATAACAAAACAACTTAACTTTGAACCCTTTGACATAATCAAAACACAGGTTCAATCGTCGGATGCTTCCTGCACCAACAAGAGGATCCCCGAAGCCTTACCATCATCCCTACGGATATGAACAAGATACCACTCCTCATGATTAAGCCAATTAAGCATCCCTCTCGAGGAAAGAAACCTGACTTTCATCCAGGTCTCCTCGAAAGGTGATCCGGGAAAAAGGAAGGAGAAAGATAATGGAATGGATCTCTAAGGAACTGTGAACATAATCTCAGAGGGGCCAACCAATGGAGATTCCATACAAGTTCAGAAAGCCCATGGTCAAAAATTGGAAAGCTACGAAGTAAGTATCAACCGAGGAAGCGAGAAAGGTGTTGGAATCCCAAGGTTGTTTTGATGTGATCAACAAGTTAAGTTAGGTACTGTCGTATTTTAACCTTGTGTCTAAGTGTGCAAGAGCTTAGGAGCACGGGGATTCGAGCAAAAGACGTAGCTAGCAAGAAGGACGACACGGGAGGGAGCCGACGGGCTCGGTGCATCTGAGGTACGAGGTGCTGTGGAAGAGTACGCGGGTGAACGAGAAGGAGGCACGCGACATTTCTGAGGGACGAGAAGCCGGAGCGGAAGGTTGCTCGAGAAGGCCGAAATTGAGTTCGGGTGAGCCTTATTTTGGTTGGGCGAAATCACTCAAGCGAGTGGAGCCGGAGCGGAAGACCCGGACTGAAGCGAGCAGCACTGGAACAGAGGGACCGGAGCAAAAGTCAACCTTGTTGACTTTAGTGGTCCGGGCACCCGGAATTGAGCTTTGACCAGGATCGCGTGAAACGCAATCCGTTGTGAAGGGGATAAAAGTTTATCCTCTCCTAGGCGCCTGGAACCCTTCCAGGCGCCCCGACAAAGACTATAAATATAGTCTTAGTCTAGAAACTTCAAAAAAATTCCAAGCATTATCATTCCAACACTTGTACGCTTTCTTTTAGAGTTGAGCTTCTATTTCTTGTACGTCATTGCTGCAAGAGGCTTCTCCGCCTGAAGGAGATACTAGTGTGACACTTTACTTGGATTAACAACCTCCTCGGTTGTAACCAAGTAAACATCTTGTGCCTCTTCTTTTCTGTTTTAATTTATTGCTTTTTATGCAAGTGTCTTTTTGAAAAGTCGAGAAGGGTCTCTTTTTTTATTAGCAGGCTATTCAAACCCCCTTCTATTCGGCCGACTCAATCAAACAAGTGGTATCAGAATGAGGATGGTTCAGGAGGACTAACCGCCGATTGAAGCAAAGACGATGGTCGGACCGAGCATATACCCGCCGAAGTTCGAAGGGGAATTCGCTACCTGGAAAAAGTGAATGCAGGTATTTTTCAAAACCGACTTTGAATTACTTCTTATAATGGAATTTGGTTTTGTAGCACTGGAGGGCAAAGAAAAATATAAATGGACGAAAAAGGAGCAGGTCGACTATGTGGCAAACGACAAAACATAGTACCATCTGCTGAGCGTTCTTCTGCCACAAGAAGTCAACTGAATCGGTAACTACGACTCCGTGAAGGAACTTTGGGAGAAGTTCCTTGAGCTGCACAAAGGGACATCCAAAGCTAAGCTTGCAAGACGGGATCTACTTCGCAACTAGCTCACCGACCTGTGACTTGGAGAAGACAAAACAACTACGCATCTACACTCGAGAGTTAAAGAGCTTATCACCAAACTTTCGAATCTCGGAGAAAAGGTAAGTAACTGAGATTCACTAAGGTACACACTAATTTCTTTTCCTAGAAATACGAAATGGGCATCACTAGTAGATACTTTTTATATTTCTAAAGATTTAGAAAAAATTACTTTAGAAGAATTATTCTCGACATTTGAAGTGCATGAATCAAGATGTGCAGGTACGAAGGAGCCCAAGCACAACGTCGTCCTCAAAGCATCGAGAGACGAACCTGAGTCAGAGTCCTCTCTTGACGACGAGGAAATGGTTATCATGGTAAGACATTTCAAGAAACTTTGTAAATCTAAAAATACTAACCATCCGTAGGGTAGAAAGAAAAGGACAATCCGCTGCTACCACTGCAACGAAGAAGGGCACGTCAAGGACAACTGCCCCAAGATGAGGAATAAGGACAAGGATAAAGGTAAGAAGTCTATCCAAAAACGCAAGGTCTTAAAGGCGACGTGGGACGATACGTCGTCCAAATCGGAAATCGAGGCCTTCTCCGGACGTGCACTAATGGCAAGTCATCAAGACGACGACTGCGAGTCAAGCTCTTCTGAAATGAGCATCTAGAGCATCTATGAAGGGGGAGTTACGTCGGAAGATAGCATCAGTTCAGGGGGAGACACGAACAATGAGATCGACAAGGTAAGTCAAATACGATCTCTTCCTCCCGATAAACTATTTAAGTTTATTAAACTGTTAACTAAGAATTGTTGTAAATTAGAAAAAGAAATTAAAAATTTAAAAGTAATACTAGCTAAATCTTGCCCTTTAGAAGAGTTAGACAAATTAAAATTAGAAAATGATAATTTAAAAATACAAGTAAATAACTTGAAAAATCGTGCATGCTCATCTAATACAAATGTTAGAAAATTTAATATTCTAAATTGATATTTTAGATACAACTAGGGACAAATTAGGAATATCTCAAAAGATATGTCCTTAAGAAATTTTTAGTCAATACAGTAGGCTGGAACCTATATTGGGTTACAAAGTCCTGTTTAACTTGAACTGTTAATTAGATTTAGAGCTTTCAGCGAGAAAATTAGACATTAAATTTCTTTATAAGGCTTTGTCTAAGAAAGTAGTCGTTGCTCCAATAACTAAGAAGGTCTAGTACCTCGCCATTGTCCGGAAGCCAAAATATTGAAATAAAATGTTTAATTAACTTTCTGATAAAACATTAAGATTGAAATTTAATAATACTTTAAAAAAGTTTTTCAAACATTTTTTTGAAAATTTTTCAAACATTTTTTTGAATTTTTTTCAAAAATATTCTTTTTATACTTAGAAAATTTTTCTTGCGTAAAATTTTTACTTAGAAAATTTCTCAAAAATGATTGCCTAAGTTAAAATCTCTTCTGAAATTGTTGCTTAAATTTTTTTTTACCTAAAGTTTTTACGTAGAAAATTCTCAAAGATTTAAGTTAGAAAATTATTTTTCAAAAAATATTTCTTTTGCAAATTATCTAACTTAGAATTTTGTTTAACTTAGAATTTTTTTAAGAAACTTAGAAACTTTGTTAAAAAAAATTTATTGCAAATTTTTAAGTAAAATCAAAATAATTTTTCAAAATTTCAACATTATTACCCTTAGAGTTTTCTTTGAACCCCAATTTTTTATGTGATAAAAGGGGAAGAAGGAAAATATAAGTCTAAGGGGAGGTAGACCAAAATTTTCTATCTTTTTGTTTATAAGTCTAGGGGAGGTAGACCAAAATTTTCTATCTTTTTACACTCTATTGCAATATTAAATATTTTATTTTTATGTCTATTTACCCTACCTTAACTTGGGTTGCTCACATCAAAAAAGGGGAGATTGTTGGAATCCTAATGTTGTTTTGATGTGATCAACAAGTTAAGTTAGGCCCTGCCGTGTTTTAACCTTGTGTCTAAGTATGCAGGAGCTTAGGAGCACGGGAAGTCGAGCAAAAGACGCAACTAGCGAGAAGGACAGCACGGGAGGGAGCCGACGGGCTCGGTGCGTCCTAGGTACAAGACACTGTGGAAGAGTACGCGGACGGACGAGAAGGAGGCACGCGACATTTCCGAGGGATGAGAAGCCGGAGCAGAAGGTTGCTCGAGAAGGCCGAAATTAGGTTCGGGTGAGCCTTATTTCAGTTGGTCGAAATCATCCAAGCGAGCGTAGCCGGAGCGGAAGACCCGGACTGAGGCGAGCAGCACCGAAGCAGAGGGACCAGACCAAAAATCAACCTTGTTGACTTTAGTGGTTCGGGGGCCCGGAATCATTCCTGACGCCCGGACCGTCCGGGCGCCCGGAGCCATTCCGAGTGCCCGGAGTTGAGCTTTGACCAGGATCACGTTAAACGTGATCCGTTACGAAGGAGATAAAAGTTTATCCCCTCCCAGGCGCTTGGAACCCTTCCAGGCGTCCCGACCAAGGCTATAAATATAGCATTGGTCCAGAAGCTTCAAAAAAATTCCAAGCATTAGCATTCCAACACTTGTACGGTTTCTTTTAAAGTTGAGCTTCTATTTCTTATACGTCATTGCTATAAGAGGCTTCTCCACCTGAAGGAGATTCTAGTGTGACACTTTCCTTGGATTAACAACCTCCACGGTTGTAACCAAGTAAACATCTTGTGCCTCTTCTTTTCTGTTTTAATTTATTGCTTTTTATGCAAGTGTCCTTTTGAAAAGTCGAGAAGGGTCTCTTTTGTATTGGCAAGCTATTCAAACCCCATTCTAGCCGACCAACTCGATTCAACAAAAGGCCCCTTAATTAGCTTTGGACCTAAGGATCTAAAAGGGGACGAGACTCCTCATGATGACACTAATGATCCAGGCTCAGATCGCTAATTACATGGTGAAAAGGGTGTTTGTGGACACCGATAGCTCCGTTAACAACATCTTCAAAGGGGCTTTGGATCAATTACAACTAGACGAGAAAGAACTATGTTCAATAAACACCTCCCTGTACAAATTCAAGGGGCACGAAGTACAACCCATGGGCCAAATCACTCTTTCCCTTTCTTTGGAAGGAGAACCCACATTAAGAACAAGGCGGTCACCTTTTCTCATCTTGAACATGGATTCCACATACAATGTGATATTGGGGAGACTAGCACTAAGCGTATTTCAAGCGATGGCGTCTACCTTCCACTAGAAGCTCAAATTCCTAGTGGAAGATCGAATCGGGGAGGCAAAGGGGGATTAGTTTGCAGCTAGAAAGTGTTATGTCAATGTTATCAAGGCCGACTCATGTAAAATTTCATGGCTAAAGGGGGCCTCGGTATAAGCCGTTTAAGAAGTACACGTGTCCCACCTGGTTGAGGATAAATCGGATGTACAGATTCATCCCCACTTATCAGACGAAACCACCCGATTAGTGATGTAGGCACAACTCATGTTGAAGCCTAATATGAATTTTTAAATTTTAAATGATCACAACTTTTGACAGGAGATTCAGAATTAGACTCTGTCTATCACCATATGTGCAGAATTTGAAATCCTATGTTTGTTATATGTAAAATTGTAATCGCCAAATTTCAGACCCAAATTTTACCATTTAAACCCTTTTCAGGACCTTTTTTTGTTAGTTATTTTCATTTTTGGGATATTTAGGTTAATTTTAGTATTCCTGGTATTTATTAGAGAAGATTTGTTTTGATCCACGTGCTGATTTGAGTTAAGATTATTCAATTAATTGTTGGACCTCGTGATTATTTTGATGTGATCAATCAAGTTAGGTTAGGTCCTGTTTGTTATTTGATCCTTGTGTCTAAGTGTGTAGGAGCTTAGGAGCACATGAAGTCGAGCGGAAGACACAACTAGCGAGAAGGATGTCACGGGAAGGGAGTCGACGGGCTCGGTGCGTCCGAAGGACGAAAGAGCTGCGGAAGAGTACACCGGTGGACGAGAAGAACGTGTGCAGCGTTCGAGGGACAAGAAGCCGAGACGGAAGCCTGCTCGAGGAGAAGGCCGAAAATTGGGTTCGGGTGAGCCCTATTTCGGTTGGTCGGAATCACCTAAACGCGTGAAGCTTCAGAAGTCAAAACAAAGGAGAAAGAAAGCTGGAAATGAAGCTCAAGGCGCCTTCTTCAAGTATTGGAGGCGGCTCCACCTTGGAGGAGCTTTCATGCTTGTTTGAGGCACCTCAGCTCTGGTCAAAATGATCGTTGTCGACCAAATAGAGTTCTATCAATTCACCCGAGTTGAGGCGCCTTGGACCTCAGTTGGAGGCGCCTTCGACTTACGGGATAGACTTTCCAGGGGCTATAAAAAAGGACCCCTGGACCTAGGAATGATGATCAATCAAGTATTCAACTCTGTATTCATTTCTAGCAATAATTCTGAACTTCTAGTGTGTAAAAGGCGTCTTCGCCTTCAGAGAAGGAGATCGTTCAGAGCTTTTTCTACTGCCATGGATTAACAACCCCCTGGGTTGTAACCAAGTAAATTGGTGAGTCCTTTTCTTTTAGTTTACTTTATTACTGTTGCATTTTTTTTTTGAGTTGAAAGTCTTGAGGAGGGTATACTCTTTTATTACTCAGGCAATTCACCCCCTCTTGCCAGTCCCGCTGCACCAACATTAATCACTTTCCTTTTCGGATAAAACTCTATTTCCTTTCTTTACAAAATTAGAATTAAGAAATGTTAATTGTAATTTCTTTTCTTTTTAGGAAAAAGATTTATTTCCTTTCTCTACAATATTAGAATTAAGATATGTTAATTGTAAATCTTTTTTTTTCCTTATTTAGGTCTTAGGTTATGGTCCATATAAGAGTCATATTTAGATGTCGAGGGATTAACCCTCTAATTTTAATAAAAATTTTCCTTTTTAGAAGTTTCTCTTTTGTCTTCTCCTCAATTCCCCTCTTCTCGTTAGTCTGCAGGATAATCGCTATCCCGCCCGACGTCAAGTAGCTAGTGACTTTCATCCAGAGCTAAAGTAAGATTGATTGCGTGCCTCTCACACAATCATGATGTCTTCGCCTGGTCTTCTAGAGAGGTCATGGGAGTCTCCTTGACAGTGATGACTCACTGATTGAACATACTCTCGGATGCCCGCTCCGTCCAGCAAAAGAAATAGAATTTTTTGCTCAAACAAAAACATATGATCCAAGCAGAGATCAAGAAACTAAAGGAGTCAGATACATCCGGAAGTCTAATTCCCGACTTGGTTGGCCAACGTGGTGTTAGTGTCCAAACCAAGGGCAAGTGGATGGTCTGTATCAACTTTCAGGATATCAACAAAGCTTATCCAAAAGATTATTACCCCTGCCTCGAACTGTCTCGAATCAACTAGTTGGCAAACTCAACAGCCAGATGTGAGTTAATATGGATGTTAAACACATATTATGGGTACCATCAAATCCCTTTTCTAAGGAGGATCAGGAAAAGGTTAACTTCATCACTTCTGTCGGTACTTTTTGTTATATAATTATATTGTTTAGACTAAAGAATACAGTAGCTATATATTAACGGCTAATGGATTGAGTGTTTGAACATAAAATCGGGAAGAACATTGAACTATACATAAATGGCATCCTAATCAAAACCACCCGACCGGGAGCTTGATTGTGGACATCGAAGAAATGTGAGACACTCTGAGGTGATTCGGGCTCAAACTTAATCCGAGTAAATGCAGTGGAAAGTTCCTTGGGTACTTGGTGACTGAAAGAGGAATCAAGCCTAATTTCGAGAAGATCCAAGCCCTCCAAAGCATGCGGCCCCCTCACAACCTCAAGGAAGTACAAAGATTAATAGGTCACATCATGGTTTTATCCAAGTTCATTTCCCACTCCGTAGATCGAAGTTTGCCCTTCATCAAAGTGGTGAAAAAGGCTTCCAAATTCAAGTGAGATGAAAAATGTGACAATGCCTTTACGGAATTGAAGGAATATTTGGCCCGCCTGCCACTTGTGGTTGAATCGATAGCCAGAAAAAAGCTATGGGTTTATCTGTCAGGCTCAGGAGGAGTTGTCACCATGGTATTGCTATAGCAGGAAGACAACATCCAACATATGGTTTGCTTCTTCAGTCATTTGTTAAAAAAAATAGAAAGCAGATACATTAACTTAGATAAATTAGCATTCATGCTGACTCTCACAGCCCATCAACTAAGACCATACTTCATGGTTCTCACCAACAGTAGTTTGGGTTGCGTATTAAAGAATCCCGAGATCTCCGACAAATTGATCAAATGGACTATTGAACTAAGTGAATATAACATTCAATATCAACGACGAATGACTATCAAAGCTAAGGCCTTAAGGCTGATTTCCTCCCTAAAGTTCCTAACCAAGAGAGCAAAGGAGTCTGGAAAATATATGTGGATGGATCATCCGCTCAACAAGACAGCGGAGTCAAGATCCTATTAATTTCTTCTCGAGATGATGTGCTCCAACTCTCCATATGACTGAACTTCTGAGCCTCCAATAATGAGTCTGAATATGAAGTTCTATTGGTAGGACTCCAAGCCGCCAAATAAGTCAGGGCATCCCGAGTGGTCATCCACTCGGATTCCCAACTAGCTGCACAACAACTAGCTGAGAACTTTGAGATACGAAATGACTAGCTGTGGCATTAATCAAAGCTCTTCGAAAAACTTATGGTTCCAGCAAGTCAACGTATGCAAGATTCCCTAAGCCAAAAATCAAAGAACGGATGCATAAGCCAAGATAGCAAGCACAATGACCACCTGCACTCCTGATAATTTGGTAACACAAATCTTGCTGGTGGCTCAAATTGACCAAATTCTAAATTAGTATACACCCGTCGATTGGAGATCACCTCTCATTGATTATTTGGAGTGAGAAATTTTACCCTCAGATTACGAGAAGGCCCAACTACTTAAAAGGAAGACCCCTCAATTCACTCTAATTGAGGACATATTGTACCACTGTTCTTTTTCTCGTCCTCTCCTCAAATGTCTTGGTCTCGATGATGCTAACTATGTCATGAGGAAAACCCATGAAGGCATTTGCAGAAATGATATCGGAGGGCGGACCCTTAATCTAAAGGCACTACTAGCTAGATATTTTTGGCCAACGCTGCAAGCCGATACTACTCGGTTTGTTGCTTCATGCCTTTACTGCCAAAAGCATCAAAATCTCTCCCACAACCCAACCACACTCTTGAAAACTTCTATAGTATATTTTCCTTTTGATCAGTGGGGTATGGACATTGTGGATCTTGTCCTAATTGGACCCCAACAGAAGAAGTTTCTTTTGGTAGCTATGAATTACTTTTTTAAGTGTGTTGATGAAACCCTCTTGACCCGAATTATGGAAGGCGTTGTACAAAAGTTTATATGGCAGTATATAGTTTGATAATTTGGGATACCTCACAAGCTCGTCTTTGATAACAAGCGACAATTTAGGGTCATCAACTGAAGGAGTGGTGTGAAGGGATGGACATTTAGCAAGTCCTCACCTCGATAGCTTACCCACAAAGCAATGGGCAAGTGGAAGTGATTAATCGAAAGATAGTGTGGGGACTCAAAATTAAATTGAACCACGTTGGAGGCAGCTGGGTCAACGAATTGCCAAGCATTCTTTGGACTTATTGGACTACTCCTTAAGAAAGTACGAGAATGACCCCTTTTCACCTAGTCTACGACAGAGAAGCAATTGTCCCGGTAGAAGTGGGTGAAGAATCTACCTGGAAAACCTCATATGGATAAAAAAATACGGATCTTCGACAAGCTGGATCTACAATGGGAGGGACCATTCCAAGAGAAAAATAACTCGATCACCCCAAGAATGCTAACCACTTGAAACCCTACCATGCTTGAAGAGCTTCACTAGTATCTTATAGGATATCTCCTTTTTTTAGTCTTCTTTTTGCAAAGTTCTATATTGTTTCCTCTTTTCCATGCACACAAACTTTTTCCCAAAAGATTTCAAGCATGGCTGTCCCAAACTCTCCGACTCGGACATAGTCGAGCCAAGATTCATGTAGCTGTGATGTCAACTTCCTCCTCGGGGGAACATATATAGTATCGCCCGTGTCCTTTTCCGGGCCCAAATTCTCTAATTCGGACATAGTTGGGTCAAGATCCATGTGGCTACAATATCAACTTCCTTCGATGGGAAACATATATTGTATCACCCGTGTCTTTTTCAAGGCACAAACTTTCTAACTCGGACATAGTCGAGCCAAGATTCATGTGGTTGTGATATCAATTTCTTCTGTGCAGGGAACATATATATATCGTGTTGCCCATATCCTTTTTAGGACCCAAACTCCCTGACTCAGACATAGTCGGGTCGAGATCCTTATGGTTGTGATATCAACTTCCTCCATACGAGGAAGATATATTATATCGTTCATATCCTTTTCAGGGCCAAAATCATTCGACTCGGGCATAGTAAGGTCGAGATATGTGTGGTTGTGATATCAACTTTCTTTGTGAGGGGAACATATATTATATCGTCCATGTCCTTTTTAGAGACTAAACTCCCTAACTCGAAAATAATCAGGTTGAGATCTGTGTGGCTGCAATATCAACTTCCTCCGCGTGAGGCTAGTGTCCTTTTCAGGGTCCAAACTTTTTGACTCTAACATAGTCAAGTTGAGATCTATAATGCTGTGCTATTAACTTTCTCCATGCAGGGAACATATATCGTTTCACCTATGTCCTTTTCAGGGCCCAAACTCCCCAACTCAAATATAGTCGGGTCGAGAACTGTGTGACTACGATATCAACTTTCTCCACATGAGGAATATATATTGTATCATTCATGTCCTTTTTAGGGCCTAAAGGCCCAATTCGGACATAGTTGGGTTGAGATCCATGTGGCTGCGAAATCATCTTCCTCCGCCCCAGGAAAATAAATTGTATTGTTCATATTTTTTTCATGGCCCAAATTCTCTGATTCGGACATAGTCGGGTTTGTAAGTATCCTGGGTTAGTTTTGATGTGATTAACTAGGTTAAGTTAGGACCTATAGTTTTGACATCTTGTGTGTGAGTATGTAGGAACTTCGAAATATAAGAAGTCGAGCAAAAGAAACAGTTAGCGACAAGAATGGCACGGGGAGTGAGTCGACAGACTTGATGCATCCAAGGGATGATGTACTGCAAAAGAGTACATCCGTGGATGAGAAGTATGTGAATGACGTTCGAGGAATGAGAAGCCAGGGAGAAAGCCTGCTCGAGGAGAAGACTGAAGTTGAGTTTGGGTGAGCTCAATTCCGGATAGTTGGAGCATCACCTAAGTGAGCGCGGGAAATAAACTATTTGAATGAACAATGCTAGAGGTGCCTCCAATGTGCCTGAGGCACCATGGAGGAAAAGGCGTGAAGGTGCCTTGATCTAGCTTAGAGGTGCCTTACAACGTTCTAGAGATGTTGGTGACATAAAACTTTAGCCACACTGGAGATGCCCTGAATCCCTTTAGAGGTGCCTCCGAGCCACAACAACTAACGGTAACATCATCCTAGGAGACTATAAAAAGTCTCAGAGTTAGGAATTATATTAATAACTTCTATAATCAATTTCTAGTTATTTTCTGAGTTTTTCAAAGAGTATAAGAGACTTCTCCACTTACAATGAAGGAGATTTTTTTAGTGCTTTCATTACCTTAGGTTAATAATCAACTAAGTTGTAACCAACTTTGACCTTCTTACTTATTTCTAAGTTTTTTAATTTTATGTTAATTAGTTTCTTTAATTAATTGTCTATCCTTGCTAAGTTTGAAAAGCAAGAGAAAATTCTAACTTACTTACAGGCTTATTCATCCCCTCTAGCCGGCCTCACTAGACCTACAATTGGTATCAGAGTCCAACCATCTTAGAAGGACTAACCGCCAACTAAAGCAACGAGACGATGACTGGATCTACCATATACCCACAAGAGTTCGAGGGGAAGCCTGTGTTTTGGAAAAGACAAATGGAGATATTCTTCAAAATAGATTTTAATATTTTATTAACAATTAAATATGATTTTGAAGCATCTAAGGACAAGAACGGAGAAGAACTCGAAGATCATTGCTGGACTGAAAAACAAGGCGATTAGTTCATGGTAAATGGTAAAACCGAGTTCCACCTTTTGAGCGTACTACTAGCTATGAAACTCGACATAATTGACATCTACACTTGTGCAAAAGAACTTTTGGAAAAGTTCTTGAAACTCCATGAAGAACCAAAATAATTAGAATTTGACTCTTCCATGCATACCGATTCATTTTCAGAAGAATCCGAGACCAAGGAGATTGCTGAAACTGTACTAATAGCTGAATATCTATCTGAATATGAGAAAAGTGTTTTAGAAGAGAGCAACGATGAATATGAAGCCACTTCTAAAGAATGAAGCAAGAAAGGAGGAGAATCAAACTACAAATTCGGCGACACAATAAGTAAGATACGTCAGATTCCTCCTAACAAATTATGTGAATGTTTCAAAATGTTAAGTAAATCATTATGTAAAATTAAGTAAAAGTATATAGAGTCACGGAAAACTTATTCTTTCTTAATAGAATATTTTAATATATTAAAGGAGGAAAATAAAAAATTGACAAAACAAATAAAACTATTATAAAAGAATTATGCATGCTCAAATATTTAAAATTTTAGAAATATTTAAGTACTAAATTGATATTTTAAATCTTATAAGGGTTAAATTAAAAAATTGATATGAAAATATATCTTAAAAAAATATCTTGTTAATTCAGTAAGTAAAAACTTAATTTGGATTTAAAATTATATTTAATTTGATTAAAATTAATTTTTATGCATGCATTAAAATTAATATACTTTAGTTTTTAATCTTATTTATTAAATTAATTATTTCAAATGACTTCTATTGATATTTTTGTTAAAAAATTTTCGGTGAAAAATAAAATAACTATCACTTAACAGAATTTTTTTTTAAAAAAAATTGACCTTAATATTATTTTTTTAAAATTTTCTAACCAAATTCGGATTTTAAAAATTAAAAATATTTCAAAAATAGTTTTTTAAAAATTTTATTTTTTTAGTTAAAGAACTAAGCTTCCTGTTAAAATAAAAATTTTCAAGATTTTTTTTGATAATTATTTGATTTATTCTAAATTATTTATCAAAAATAATATTTTTATAACTAAAAATTATTGAGACATTATTTTTAAAATTTTTAATTTTTTAGATAAACATTAAATTCTATATATTCAGAAAATTATCATAATTTTTAAAAATCAGATTCTATTTTTAATGCATTTAAATTTAAAAATGATTATTTTTTCAAAAATATTATACTAGTCAAAACAAATATTTATTTCTTATGAAAATTTTTATTCTGATATTTCTATTTCTGGTTTACCATAAGAAATTTTTTTAGTATTTTTCAAAACTTAAAAATAATTTTTAAATTATTTTTTCAAATATGATATTTAAATCCCCAAATTTGAATATTTGAAAAATAATTCTCTAAAAAATATTTAAACTTGTTTACTGGTTTATTCAACCTTAATTTTTTTTCACATTTTTATTTTCACTAATTACCCCTAGTTTTTTGATATGATCAAAGGGGGAAAGAGAATAAATAAAAGGGGAGGTAATTGCATAAGTTTTGCAAAAATTTTGATTGTACTTATTATAAAATTGTTACTTGTAATAAATTATAAATTTATGTTTTTTATTGTTTATTTACCGTAACTTAATTTGAATTGTTACACATTAAAAAAAAGGAGAGATTGTCAGTAATTCAAGTTAATTTTGATGTTGTAAATCGGGTTAAGTTAGGTATTACAGTTTTTATACCTTGTGTTTGAGTGTGCAGTAACTTATGAGCACATGAAGTCAAGCGGAAGACATAACTAGTGAGAAGGATGACACGAGGAGCGAGTTGACGAGCTTGGTGTATCCGAGGGACGAGGTGTTGCGAAAGAGTACACAGGTGGACGAGAAGGATATGCACGACGTTCGAGGGACGAGAAGCCAAGGAGGAAGCTTGCTCGAGGAGAAGACCAGAGTTAGGTTCGGGTGAGCCCAATTCCAGACAATTGAAACATCACCAAAGCGAGAGGGGGAAAGAGACTGTTCGGGCGAACAGTGCTAGAGGTGCCTCCAATGGAGTTGAAGATGCCTCAAGCTTTAGCAGGGAAGTTACCACATTTGAGACTCGAGGTGCCTCAAATGTGCCTAACGCGCCTTGAATAAAAAGGCACGAAGGCACCTTGAGTAACCTTGAAAGCGCCTTCAATTCGCATGAAGGCGCCTTCCAACGTTGCAAAGACGTTGGTGATCGTTGCATTGAGGATAAAACTTTATCGACACTGGAGGTGTCTTGGATTCCTTTGAAGGCGCCTCCGAGCCATGTCATCTGACGATAACATCATCCTAGGAGGTTATAAAATGTCCCATGGAGTTAGAATTATATTAATAACTTCTGTAATCAATTCCTAGTTCTTTTCTGAACTTTTCAAAAAGTGTAAGATGCTTCTCCACCTACAATGAAGGAGATTCTTTTAGTGCTTTTATTGTCTTGGATTAACAATCAGCTGGGTTGTAACTAGAGCCATCAGACAGGCCAACCCATGGCGGGGCAGGTCGGCCCGTGGCGGACTAGCCATTTGGCGAGGCGGGGCGAGCTGACTCGTCATCTTGGCGAGTTGGAAAGTCCCAGCCCAACCCTATTCAAGGCAGGTTTGCGAGTTAGCTGGGCCAACCCACGGACCCATAAAAAATTATAAAAAAAATCATATATTCAATATTTTACTTTGAAAAAATTCCATCAATCAAATATATCCAAAAATAGATATTTTAAAGGTAAATGAAAATAAACGAGTACACATGTTCGATGAAAAATACTATTTTTATTTTAAAATTATAATAAAGAAAAATAATAAATTGACATAAAACTTAACTTACATGTGTTTCTTAACCCGCGGGCTAACCCAAGCCCGTCGCGGACCGACTCGCGCGGGTCGCAGACCTAGGTGGGTCAACCCATGGCGGGTAAGCCCACGACGGGCTTGGGTTGATAAAATTTCAATTCAATCTACTTAAATTGTTTGGCAGGGCAAGCCAACTCGACGAGCCTAACTCAAATTGATGATTTTAGTTATAACCGACTAAACTTTGTCCTTCTTATGTATTTTTAAGTTGTTTAATTTTATGTTAATTACTTACTTTAATTAATTATCTATCCTTGCTAAATTTGAAAAACAAGAGAAAATTCTAACTTACTTGCAAGGCTATTCACCCCCTCCCCTCTAGCCGGCCTCACCAGATCTACAAGGTCGAGATTTGTGTGGCTGCGATATCGACTTTCTCTACGTGAGGAACATATATCGTATCACCCGCGCCCTTTTCTAGACCCAAACTCCAGACTCGGACATAGTCGGGTTGTGATCCGTGTGGTTGTGATATCAACTTCCTCTGCGCGAGGAACATATATAGTATCGTTCGCGTCCTTTTCAAGGTCCAAACTCCCCAACTCGGACGTAGGGTCGAGATTCGTATGGTTACGATATCAACCTCCTTCCTTGCAAAAGAGTCTAACATATATCGTATTACCCGTGTACTTTTCAAGGCCCAACCCCCCGACTCTTACATAGTCGGACTTGAGATCCAAGTCGATGGGGTCGGGGTCAAGGTCAAAATTATAGCTAATCCTTAAAAATTCTATAATGCTAGTTGAAAAGAAGAATTGGAAAACCAAGTTTCATTGATGTTTAATTATAAAAGTGGATCAATCTAGGAGAGGAAAAGGAAAGGTTCAGGTGAAATCTGACATATTCTTCTAGGATGCTATCTGAGATTTTTGATAGTTTAATGTTTGGAAGAGGCTTGTCGGCGGACAGATAGTCAAACTCTAGCAATTGTTTTAGGGCATTGTCTACGCCATACCATACCATTCGGGCCAAACGAATGCTGACCATATCATAAAATTTTTCGGATTTGAGGAATTCCTTCTTTTTAATGGACCATCACTCGTCTTCTCCAGTATGGTACTCTTGTAGCTCGACCATCAAGTCTTTCAACTGATTCCCTTGGGCCACGAGCGCTGCTTGTAGTTCGACCTTGGAAATTTTTAGTGCTTCAATCTCATGTGGTTGGTCTTGGCTTTGGAGCGGATAGTCTTAAGCTCACTAAGTTGCGCCTCATCTAACACTTGGATAGATTTTGTTTCCTAATGCGTAGACTCCAATGCTGCCAAAGCTCATTCTTGACTCCTATAAGAGTAGCCCCCACCTCATGGAGAGCGGATTCCAACTCACATAGTCGATCCTCAGATAGAACTTTACTGCACTTAGCCTCCTTCTGAGTGGTCTTTAACTCTACCTCCTAAAGGTTCAACCTCTTTTAGCATATTCATTTTTGGTGGTTTTAACCTCCGTTGTTGCCGCCTTCAATTTGGCCTCTTCTTCTACCATCGTGGCTTTTAACTTCTTTATCTCCTTTCAATTTCTTTTCCTCCTTGACTCCAACTCCTTGACTTGAGCTTTGAGAGAGTTATCTTGCACTCGCAATTGACTCATCTCATACTTAGCTTGAATGTTATCTATCTTTCCACTAGCTATGACTTCTCTTAGTCAACGAATTTTAGATAATGCTTAGGCTGGGTCCTCCTTTAGTTCCTTCATTCAGACGAGCCTCCCTTGCGATAATGAAGCTTCTGTTCTGGATGCTACTCGTTGAGCCTCCAAATCTGTCACACAACCCTATATCTCTCGACGACCTTGCCACAATTCAGGGAGTCGTTGACTAAAATTAATCAACTGTGACATGTGGTCAGCCTCGGTCAATAGGAGATCGTCGACCATATTTCTGAAGGAGAAGCCCACTACCATACCTTCACCATTCGACCACTGCTTAGCCACAGGGCTAGCAAAAGTCAACTCTAATTGAAGGGCGACACCTTCACTCATGGTGGGAAGAGAACACTTAATAGGTGTATCATCAGGGCGAATAAGGGGAATTGGGTTTAAGGGAGGGTGTGTTGAACTGGTCACGGGATCTCTAGGCCAACAGGAGGAAGTCGAGGTTGTTGCCTCAATAGGGATAGAATCCAATAGATGTGACGGGCTGGCCTCACTAGTTCTCCGATCTCGGCAAAGGGCATCGGCGGCGGCTGAACAAGTAGGAGCGAAGGACCACCAGCGGGTGCAATGGGGGCCAAAGCGAATATAGGTGACGGGCTGGCCCCCACCAGATCTTCAACCTCAGCAAAAGGCATTGGCGCCGTGTTGGAAGAAATAATCTACTACAAGAGATTTTTAGGGTATTAGCTGAATTTAAACTACACTAAATTAAATTCAACTTACAGTTGAGATGACCTGAGCAGATAATCTCAGGTTGCCAGTAGGGGTTCGTTTCTGCAATGTGCTAAAGAGCGGCAGATAGGACTGAGTCGCCGAGTGAGCAGATCAGCTGAGATCTGTGTTGCCGAGCGGGCGTAGAGATTGAGTGGTAGATTGGGTAGTGCAGCCGACTGGGTGATAACTTTGCCAAACGGAGAGTCTGCCCAAGAGGGTGTCTCTCCGAGAAGCCTGAGCGAGATTAAGGTCAGTCAAGCTGCAGGTTGGCCGAGCAATTTATCCAAGCGAGCTTGCGAGCGAGTGGATGGCTGAGTGAAGTGACCGATCCGGCGAAGCAGATAGGTTGAGCAATCTGATGCCAGTCGGGCGAAGCAAAAATGCAACCCGAGCGAGAAGTGTCAGTTGGTCAAGCTGAGTCAGCCGTGCAAAGTTACCGAGTAGGCAAGCGGAGAGGCTGACCGGGCAAGTGGCCGATCGGGAGAAGCAGACAGGTCGAGCAACTGAAGGAGCAGAGGAGCCCCAGCGGGCGAACAACCTCCCGAGCAGGGAAAAAGGACCGAGCCCTACTAGAGTCGCAGTTTCCTTAAAACATATTCGCCCACCTTCGGTTGTGCTTTGAGACTCACTATAGTTGTCTATTTCCCATGATACAACGGTTGACCGTGATTCCCATCAAGCATTGATGGTCATGGCGAACTAAATGACACCCGATTGCTATCACGGGCACTCTCTGAGCAGGAATTGCACGACAAAAGAGGAGGGAATATAGGTGGAGATCTTCTGCTTGTGTTGTTGTGTGTCATCTGCTTGTGATTGCAGCCTCCTTATATAAGAGCTCAGATCAACGACAATGTTAATGGTTGATTAATGACCATTACTTGCCGAGCAGTGAAACGACCACCGTTTCACTCATTATTATTCAACCGTTTTGATTCTGCATTAATTTCGAATTTAATGCATCCGTTATACAGTAGCAAAAGGTTTACATAACAAAATATTGGTTGTTCCACTTGGGCAAATTTTGTCCCGACCGGTCCGGTATTCGACGTGCACAAGTCGTGTCCGCACACGAGTCAACATGGTTCAGTACAATCCGGGCCTTGGATTTGCACCCCTCCTGCGCACCCACGCATGAGAGAGAGAACCTCTCCCCATGCATTTGTTCACATCCTCAATACATGTGAATCAATATAAACCAACCAACATACCATGAAACTCCCAATGTAGGACACTGCTTCTCCATTCACACATATTCAACACGTTGAACAGGTAGAGTGACAACGCCTAAGGAACTCCCTGACTATCTCTCTAACATCTTGTCCTTCGTCTTCTCTCTTACATAGGTATCAATAGATCTCCTTGCGGCATTCTGGTAGCCTGACGACTAACAATAAAGTTAGCACAGACGCCAACCCATCAATGATTCACCCATCGACATTCTTGGACAGGATCAGAATTGAAATCAAGTTATTATGGATTTTAATCCGTAATCATTATAAATATTTGAACGAGTTTTGATTGATATATTATGTGTTCTATGATTCAATCTGAATTAAAAGTTATTATCTCATTATAATAACTATAAATTCATAATTACTATAACAATATAATAATTTTAATTTTATAACTATAATAAGTATATTATTATATAATTATAACCGTTGCGTTTTCACAAGGTCAAATCTTCTGCAACATAAAATACGAGGTAGAGGATAGATCAATTCATTCCTAGGTGAGATTTTATGGACAGATAGAATCCATAAAATTTTATTTATTAACAACTTCTGATTCAGGAACAGATAATGGTTACGGTCCAGGATCTGACTGTATTTTCACGATTATTTGATCATTTGGATCCATCCGTGTCCGGCCGACCACGAGGTGAATCCAACAACGCAGCTGCGCAGGCGGCACTCCATCTGCCATCTCCTACGCGACGACAAAACACGCACCGATTGTGACGGCGCCGTTCTCTCCGTCAGCGGTGGGAGTCTATCGTAGGCCACGATAGCAGATCGAATGGTCCGCAACCGCCTGCCACTGCCATTCCGCAGCAGCGTCAACCTCACTCCGTGGTAGTAGTACGGTTGGCGCGCCGAATGAAATTACACGGACTCCTCAGGGGTATTTATGTACTTCCACATATTCGCGCCGGCCCCCCACTTCGTGTCCTATTTACAATAACATCGCAACGACTCAAGTCACGACCAAATCGGACGTGCTATATAAACTGCCACCGCGCCGGTGGATTGCGAAATCGTCGAAGGAGGGGTGATGGGCCGGGCGGCAAGGTGGTTCCGGGGGCTTCTGCTGGGCGGAAAAAGGGCGGGTGAACCCCCGGAGGCGAAGAGACTGTGGGGCTCCGGTAAATCGTTCCGGGAGAAACACCACCACCAGCAACAGCCGCACCGCGATCAGGAGCTCCGGCTTCCCTTGTACGCAGAGTATGAGAAGGAACGCAGCAAGCGTGCAATCGCCGTGGCGGCGGCGACTGCTGCGGTGGCGGAGGCCGCGGTCGCCGCCGCGCAGGCGGCCGCGGTGGTGGTCAGGCTGACGGCGAGCGGCGGGAGGACTGAGCCGAACCTGGAGGAGGAATGGGCGGCGGCGGCAGTGAAGATCCAGTCCACATTTCGGGGCTACTTGGTTAGCCTTCTGCCCTAATTCCCATAACAAGTTTCAATTTTGCACCTTCCACTATTTCCTTCCGCCGGAGAAATTAATTAGGGTAACAAAAATTGCATCTTTTCTCGTTTCCCTTAATTGGATCTTGGATTTCGAAACAACAGAGGACTCACTGGGAGTGCAGTCCTTGCAGCAGAACCTGTCGCTTCAAAGTTTCCATCTTTTCTCAGACCACAGAAAGCCGCTTTCCCAGTTTCCACCTCGCCTTTAATGGCTTTCTTCCAGGCACTACGTTCCAGTTTCTCTCCCTTTCAGTTCATTGATTCGTTGCATTTTTTTGTGAATTGCAGGCGAGGCGAGCTCTCAAGGCGTTGAGGGGACTCGTGAAGCTCCAGGCTTTGGTTCGCGGCAACTTCGTCAGGAAGCAGACCGCGGAGACTCTCCGGTGCATGCAGGCGCTCGTGCGCGTCCAGGCGCGTGCCCGGGCGTGCCGAGTTCTAAGCTCGGCGAGGAGCCAACTGCCGGCGAAAGCTTTCCTTCCTCGCGCTTCCCTCTGTTCTCCAAATCCCGGAACTGATGAAGATTATGAACGAGCTATTCGACCAATCGCCTGCTCCAATAGATATTTCTCTCTCAGGGTAAGTAAATCTCGTCTATGATTCCTCAAAGCTCAAATTTTTAGGTGAATTCGCTCCAATCTCTGTAGAGGAATTCATCGAGAATGGAAGTGGGCAGAGCATTTTGGTGGGACGACGACGACGACGCCGCAAGAAAGGCCACAAATTTCTCTCCGGCTGACGACAACGCCAAGATACTGGAAGTTGACCTAGGAAGCTTCGCCCGCAGCCGCGAGATGAGCAACCACCACTGCTACCATTACTCCTCCTCCTGCAATACCCGGAGCTTCCCCACCGTGCTCGCCTCGCCGTCGAAGGACTCCTCGGGCGTGAGCTCGTTCTTGTACTACGGAGCGTCGTCTCTCCACGGGAGCAGCAGGAAGAAGGTCGACGACGACGGCGACGCTCAGAGCTTGTGTAGCGGCTGCGTGGACTGCTGCCCGAGCTACATGGCGAAGACGGAGTCGTCAATGGCGAAACTGCGGTCGCACAGCGCGCCGAGGCAGAGGGCGGTGGGGAAGAGGTCGTCGTCTCATGTAGGAGGGCAGCTTCCGCCATTGTTAGCTCAGCAGCGAAGTGGTCCTCCTCCTCCGCCGCCTCCTTCGCGGCATGCTAAATTTACCAACAGGGCAAATCCAGGATCAGGAAGATTGGATAGATTAGAGATGCAGCTAAAAAATCGATGAAGCTGAAACTGAAACTCTTAGATCACGATCAGTATCTGATAGATTATGATCCGCCATTTCTATTTGGTTTCTCACAATTCACTTCCAATCATGGATTCCTGCAAGCGTGGAATGCTAAATGCTCCTTTAACGATGATCAAAAAGATATTAATATACTCGATAAATATTTTTTTGATCAAAAAGATTTTAATATACTCGATAAATATTTTTTTAAAAAAAAACACACGATCAAATGTGCTCTCCAAATGATTGGAAAAAGGGATCGTCAATCATCGCATAAATGTGGTGGGGGACTGAGTATGTAGACAGAATTAATAGGGTGGTAAAGTAATGATTGAAATTTGGTGATGCATTTTACTATATTTTGGCCTGCTGATGCATTCCATTTGGATTTTGGAGGCTAGTTTATAATTGGTGCCTATAATAAATATATTAAATGATCATATCGTACCCACTCTAATTCTTATTTATTTATTTATTTAATTGATCGAAAAACTCTTGAGTTAGTTCGAATTGTTAGAAAGGCACATCGATGGCATGGGCCTCATAGCGTCATCTAGTGGGCTTTATTGGGAGCGGTATGGGCCCAACAATTTTTTGTTCCATTGGAATCAGGGGCATTTCTTGGGCCTAGAAATATATGACGTATTTATAATTAACACTATTTTACTCTTTTAAAAATTGTTAATTAAAATACTAATTTGTTAATAAATACAAGGTATTTTGATGGTTAAATAAAATCCCAAAAAAGTATTTTTCAACATGAAACAAATGGAGATTTTTTTTTTTTTTAAAAAAAATAGTTACATTAGCACCGCCTTTACCTTTCCTTTCCTTTCTCCTGTTTTTTCCTTCCTCCCAATTTGCCATCTTACCAGACCCACTTGCCAATTCCCTCCTTCCACTCACACACAGAGAGTGTGAGTGAGATCCCACTGTAACCACCCGCTCCAGGAGAGCGAAAGAGAAAGATCGGATCTTGGCCGGCGAGTCTGACATGGGCCATCTCAGCCTCCCGTCGGGCAGGCGCTCACCGGTGTCGCGCCAGTGGACGCTTCTCGACCTCGCTGCCGCTGCCTTCTTCGCCGCTGTCCTAGTCTTTTTCCTCCTCCTGTTCACCTCCCTCGGGGACTCGCTCGCCGCCTCCGGACGCCGCGCCCTCGCCCGCTCCTCCAACTCCGATCCCCGCGAGCGCCAGCGCGTCCTCGCCATCCTCGACCCACCTTCTTCTTCTTCTTCTTCCTCTGCTGGCGGTCGAGTCGTTGTCATCGAAGCCTGCTCGGAGGACGAGGTGGACAACATGCCCTGCGAGAACCCTCGTCTGAACAGTCAGCTGAGTCGGGAGATGAACTTCTACCGAGAGCGCCACTGCCCTCTGCCGGAGGATACACCACTCTGCCTTGTCCCGCCACCGAAAGGGTACCGGACTCCTGTCCCTTGGCCTGAAAGCCTCCACAAAGTAAACTCTTTCTCCCTGTTTTTCCCCCCCTGAAACTACAGTGACTCTGGATCTGGGAACTCAGACTTCTGTAGAAAATTCGTGCTGTTGAACTCTTCTTGGCGCTTGTTATTAGGGGCAGTGGTAATAGGCTAGTAGATTGCAAGAAATAATGGGACCTATAATCATTTGCATCTATACATGAACCGGTCGATCTATCCTTTGCATACAAAATGTAAATACATTCTGTGATTTTCCTTTTTCCAAAAGCTTCGAGATTTCTTAATAATGTAGTGGTAAATAGGGTTTGATGCTCATATGCTTCATTCTATACTTGTTATCAACAACTTGTTCACTTGTTTGCTTTGTACTTACTGACAAGTTTTGGTGAATTTGGGCGATCTAATTCTTTATGTTTGTAAAATTGAAACTAGGAAAGAACTGATGTTTATTGATTCAAATGATGACCCGTAAAAATGCTAGCAATGTTGTTCAAATTTATCATGTAAGGTGTCTAATTCTATTCACATTCATTTTTTAGCACTATTTTCATTACGTTTACTCTATAATCCTCTTCTTCTTCCATGTTTTGTTTTTTCCGTATAAATTAATTTACACAACTTTCTATTTGTATGCTAAATTTTTCATCTTTGCTCTTCATCGTCTTGCATGATTGAGCAACTCTAGCTTTTGCTAATCATTGTGTACTCTCTTTTGCTTTCTTGACCTAGTATTCAGTTAAGATGAAAGATACAACATGCACGCATTTATTAGTGCAAGAAAACTCCTTTCGCAAAACAGCATGTTCTTGGATTATTTATGCCTAGCAAGTACGTGTGTGCTGTTTGTTGCAATTTGTTGGATTCCAGTTGCTATTGTTTCTGTTTTCCCTCTTGTTTTGTTATTTTACTCATGTGTATTATGTCTTCAGTTTATCTCAATACTTGTTTGTCTTTGCAACACTGCAACATTTATCTGTATATCATGTAATTTACTATTCACTATGCAGATATGGCATGATAACATGCCATATGACAAAATTGCCGAGAGGAAAGGCCATCAAGGTTGGATGAAAGAAGAAGGATCATATTTTGCATTTCCAGGTGGTGGGACTATGTTTCCTGATGGTGCTGAACATTACATTTCGAAACTTGGGCAGTTCATCCCTATAAAGAAAGGCCTCATACGGACAGCTCTGGACATGGGATGTGGGGTAAGAGATTTATCACTAATATATTAAGCTTCCTTCAACGCTCGCATTATTCATTTCTTTTTGTAATTTGGGAAATTTTATTATCATGATCTTATTCAGGTGGCCAGCTTTGGAGGTTTCTTACTCAAGGAGAATATTATTACGATATCATTTGCTCCAAGGGACTCACATAAATCTCAAATACAATTTGCATTAGAAAGAGGGATACCTGCATTTGTAGCCATGTTGGGCACACGGCGACTACCTTTTTCTGCATATTCTTTTGATCTAGTCCATTGTTCTCGGTGTTTGATTCCCTTTACTGCTCACAGTGAGTTCCCTTGATCTTATTTGTCTTTCAAATGTTTGGATTCATGTCTGGGAGGCCCCTTCCTCTATATTCATCTAATGGGAACATTGGCATGCAGATGGAACATATCTTATTGAAGTGGATCGTTTAATTAGGCCAGAAGGATATTTAGTAATATCTGGTCCCCCTGTTCAATGGACTAAACAGGAAAAGGAGTGGGCTGATCTCCAGTCCATGACTCATGCCTTATGCTATGAACTTATTGCCGTTGATGGTAATACTGCAATTTGGAAGAAGCCTTCTGGAGTTTCATGTCTCCCTGACCTAGTCAATTTTAGGCTTAATCAATGCAGTGATAATGATGACCCAAACGAAGCATGGTAACCTTTTAAGAAACTTCTTCTAAAATAGTAAATTTATCTTGAGGTGATTTTTTGTTGCCAATGTCATGCTCGTTATTGATGACTATATTGTTTCTAGGTATTTTAAGTTGAAGAAGTGTGTCAGCAAAGTGCCCCTTTCAGCAGAAATATCTATTGGGGCTATCCCTAAATGGCCAGAGAGGCTGACAAAATCTCCTGCAAGGGTCTCGCTTATTAAAAATGGGCTTGATGTGTTTGAGGCTGATACACATCGTTGGGCAAGACGGGTTGCTTACTATAAAAAATCGCTTGGCATTAAACTAGGGACTCCGCATATACGTAATGTTATGGACATGAATGCTTTCTTTGGAGGCTTTGCAGCGACACTAAGTTCTGAGCCAGTCTGGGTCATGAATGTTGTTCCTGTAAGGAAGCCATTAACTCTTGGTATCATCTATGACAGAGGTCTTATTGGAGTATATCATGATTGGTAAGTTTTTTATTACATTGTTAAATGTGCATTAGTTGTCTTGATGAGTATTACCACTCATAATAGATCCCCAAGTTAAGTCTCAAAATTTTGTTTCTAGATTGATCTACAAATGTTTGCTCTACTTGATCCTGGATTTGCATTAAGAAGAGAAATATGGAATAAGTTTATTTTCACTCTGTGGCCTATGACATTAAATTTGATTTCTACTAGAGAACAACGTGATGACCTTGCAACTATATGTAAATTTACTTTCTACTAGGAAAGGATAACAACTAGCAATGTAGATAATACCTGGATACTTGAGCTTATCTTCAATGTAAGGATTCTTCACCATTAACGTAAAATCATTCAGTGAACCAGCTAAATATGTTTGAAGGCCTTAGAGCATATAGGAGTTGGCTGGTTAAGAGACAAGGCTAAAACATTTGAAACCTGAGTTGGTAAATTGAGATTCTAGCTAAGCATTATGGCTGCCTCTTTACATGTTTTCTTCTTTCCTGTAAAATTCAACAAAGAAATTATTCTGATAAAGAAAAGGGATTTAGGATTTCTTTGGTCACTTAAATAATTATTCTATTTTTTACACCCTTCCTTGGTCTTCAACAATAAAGTGCTTTTCACTTTTCTAGCTCTGTCACCAAGCAATTTTTCCTAACTTCCCATTTTCAATCATTCAAGGCACCAGCAAAAGTGCCAAACTGATATTTACCCAAATATTTAGCATATGTTTTCTTCTAATAAGTTTGAAATTTCTTGCCTTTTGATATGTTTCTTAATTAACTTGTTCGTTTGGTTGGAATATCAGTTGCAACATACTCAGTATTTGTGAGTTTTGACCTTTATACTCCAAGTTGAAGCTACTAATGGGGTTTCGCTTGTACTGTTAGGTGTGAAGCTTTCTCCACTTACCCAAGAACCTACGATCTGATTCATGTTGCACGAATTAGTTCTCTGATAAGGGATTCGTCGGGCGAGAATAGGTAATACCAGTTTTTATTATCTCAGTATTTGTTGATTATTCTTGCACATAATTGTATTTTTTTTATCACCACATGTCAGATATAATATCAAGCATAATATATATACACTTATATAATCAAGAAAAATGTCTTAAAATGTGGTTCGATAGAAGTGAAAAGAAGGTAAGACTGGAGAAAAAACAGGATTGTTTGCTCAAATACAGAAATAGGATTCGTGATACAAGGGCTCCTAGGAATCCATTTGTGTCGTCAGTTCCAAAAACACTTTGATGACCCTCCACATAGTTTTAAAAAAAAAAAAAATGCTAACACAAGTTTTTAACTTTGTTTTTCCAACTGTGTTCAATTGATGTGCTCATCTTTCAAGATTTATGTTGTGTAGGATTATAAAAGCATATTAGAATTCGACAGAAACATTTTCCAGAGAAATATTAGGGCCATAGGAGCATATGTTAGGCGGTTTTCTTTCCCTGGCTAATAAATCCATACTTGTTTCACTTGTCCCAGGTGCAGTCTTGTGGATCTGTTGGTGGAGATGGATCGCATTCTTCGCCCAGAGGGAACCATTGTAGTGCGGGATTCAGATGAAGTGATCAATAAGGTTGTTCAAATAGCTCATGCAATCCGATGGACCGCTGAGGTCCACAAAAGCGAGCCCGAATCTCACGGTGATGAAAGAATTCTTGTGGCAACCAAAACATTCTGGACAACCTGAATTAGTACCAGTGCTTCGCTTTGAGTTCAATTTTTGCGCCAGGGAGGGAGGGGGAAATAATCTTAAGAGTAGTTATTTACATAAATTCAATTAGGAAATGCAATTAGTTGAATTACATATTATTTTGGGGAGTCTAATACAAACTGTTATGATAAATCGGAGTAGTTCTTTCTTCTGATCAAATTTCTAAGACTTTGTAATATATGTAAGATGTCAAACTTGTTCCAGTCAAGTGTAATTCAAGATGAGGCAAATAATCCGTTAATTTAATTTTATAAAACTAAATTGCAGATTTTAATTTGGGTTCTTATTAATTAATCCATGCGGATTAATTGTAGCATAGAAATGTTGTTGATGGATTTGATTTTTGTCACTTGCAAATCAAAGTGAATTAACAAGGTATTTTTTAAAACATGCACTTAATCACTAATCTAAAATACTTAAATTCAAATCAACCGTAATATATTCATATAAGCTTATAGAGCTGTATCAAACCAAATGTCACAAGCTCAATCTATTATTAAGATACACACTGGGCGAGAGATCACAGCATCTAGCATTGGATGTATACATTGGCAAAATTTCAAATGTATATAAGGGCTCTACCGAAGA
The DNA here is from genome assembly GCF_018446385.1 of Zingiber officinale. Lineage (NCBI taxonomy): Eukaryota > Viridiplantae > Streptophyta > Magnoliopsida > Zingiberales > Zingiberaceae > Zingiber > Zingiber officinale. The sequence goes on from NC_055992.1 coordinate 129,818,517, forward strand.
ATTCAGTTCCATGCAATTCTTAAAGAAAAAGGAAGAACTATTGCTATGTGATGAAAGATGCTGATTCAATCATCTATCTCAAGATTAATGTCATCCCTAGATACAGGTTTTCATAGACTATGCGATAATAACATTATTCTCCTTTTAAAAAATCAATCTACTAATGAAACTGAGCGAGTTACGTCATGTGTGGAAATATGATAAACCTAGCAAGTAATAAAAATCCAAGAAATGGTTTGCATGGTGCTCACTGTGACTGGGAACAGAATAAGCCAACTACATTTCTCACCTTTTATTAGTTTTGTTTCTAGCTTTGACGGTCTTCTCCAAGTTTCTAATCCGGTGACTTATAGCGGAAGAAGAATATATCTTTTTATCAGAGGTCCTACATTGCTCGGACACCATAACCCTCGGTGGGAAAACTGGAGACGCTGTCTCAGCTGTTGTAGATGGGTCTACAGGTGCTGTCTGCTTGGAGGTACCAAAGAAAGAGAAGTTCCCACCCGTGGGTTGTGGCTGGGGAACTACTTCCGGGAGATTCAAGAACTTCCTCACAGGCGGGCGTTTCATCACTATCGAACCCAACATTGCATTCATAAATTCTCGGGAGTGAATGGCAAGCGAAACAAGAAACATTTTGCAAAGATGAGAAAGAAAGAGACAATGCTAGATTTTGGAAAGAAGTGGACTCACCAAAACCATACCCAAGCGAGAAAAGGTTCGACGTAACCCAGTAACAGAAGATAGCCTTGAAGGTTGACAAAGGATGTGGTTAAACTAGATAATGATATATTGTAACGTTCAAGCATTAAAATAAAGAAAATGGGAATGCAGTCGTGTATTGTAATACAATTGTATATTAAATATAAACATTAGTACACCTCCAAAGTTTAGTATTTCTGTAACTGGTAGTTGTGCATTATAATTACATAAGAATAATTAAGAGCTAGTCTAACAACTGTGTAAAGGACACCTTCAGAACAATATTTGATGTTTTCAGATACTGCACTCTCAAAATTATGGTCAAAGTGATTAATTAAATACCTTTGGAAATCTGGCTGTAAATGGAACTGTCAATACTGCAAGAACCCTAAAGAAGTTCTTCATGTTTTTCCCCATAAAATTTCCTTCCATTCCTACTTGCATGTTAAGCTGAAATGACAGAAAAAGTACAGTCATACTATAATTATGAGTCAAGCAGTACTCCACTCAAAGAAGAATTAATTTTAGTCCCAAGGGTATTGTGAGACAATATCAGGAATTGTTAGGGACAATCATGGAAGTTTGACAAATCAGATACAATTTATGGTAATTATTTAGTCATAAGTGAACTGTGTACAATAGATTATATTACATATCATAACATGCTTCATCTTCACCAAGAGTTTTTTTTTAAATGAATGGATCATAATCAAATGAGTCTACGATTGACACCAAGAAAGCCCAAAAAACAAAAAAGAAAAAGAAATAAGAAGAGAGAGAAACACAACCCAAGTGATCTTCTCAGGCTTGCAAGAAGGTATTTAATTAGTCTTAACATAACCACTGGAAAATGAATATACATAAATGTATTCCACATTCAATTAAAACCAAAATCTATTAGTTTAAGAAGCCTTACCTCTACAGTTGCCAAGAAAGACAGTGCTGTCAATATTGGAAGGATGTACAGAGGATCAGGCGTTGTCAAGTCAGTGAACCATAGAGTCCCACCTCCCTTGAAAGATGGAACTTTCTCAACCATGTTCGAGATCTACAACACATATCATAATATCAGTTATCTGCAATTAGAATATCATTACATACTATTCATGAAACAGGATTTTTAAGATTGAAATGACAAATGTAATCAGAAATTAATTATCAGATAACATGGTCAAAATTGAAATGAAATAATTAAGCTTACTGCAAAAAAGAAACTCATGAATGCTGGGCCTTGGATAAAGAGTCCCTTCAGTAGAGTAAACGGTGTGACCCCATGCCTAGAGTTATCAATTAAAAGTAGAAACCAGTAAGAAGGCTAATAGCAAGATGGAAAGCATGTAGATCATTAAATCAACTAGAACTGACTAGATAATCCAAAAAAATAATCAAATTGTAGGCATTACCTATGAACTTGAGGTCTTAGGAAACCACCCAGATTATGGTTTTATATTTTCAAAACTCCTTGTCATCATTGAGTTGGCTGACTAGACTGGGTTGGCCCATCTCCTGTGGCTAACACATAACTGACTTATTGGTGGGAGTATATCTTTTTATAATTAAAGCACTTCCCTGAAACTTACGTTTTCATGAAGTAAACATCTTTTTTTTTCCCACTCTTTAAGACTTCATGAGACTTTCTACAACTTAATCCAAACCGTCACATACATAACATAGCCTCTACTAATCTGACACCTTGTCATGCACAGATGGGTGAATCACCTTAACATGAGCTGATTTAATTTTACTGTCATATTTGTTAATTGATACAATCCAAACATGGACCATAAGCTCTCCAGAAGAGCCAATATATAGTCTTATATTTTTAGCATTTACAATGAGACATTCTTCCATTTAATTCAAGCCAACTAAAGAAATAACTCTACTGCTCCATAATGGCCACTTCAACATTGATAGAATGACCTAAATGATATAACGAGAGTTCCATAAACAGAGTTTAACAGATTCTGCTTCACTACATTGCCCATCATAAAAGGTCAAGTTTGATAAATCGGCTCCAAACTAACATCTGCCTGAAAGCACAAACATAAGTTCTCATGCGTGCTTGTGTGTAAACAGTTTATGACTGCAAGGTTAGCCTCTAAGTAGAATACCTTGCTTAAAAGAAACTAACAAGATGAATAAGTAATTAGGAAAAAAAACAAGGCCTGCTCGAACAGAACATACTTTTCGAAAAATTCCTTCATTCGTTTTTGACCTTCCTGTGATGTTTTGGGATCCATTGTCTGCAGCAGAGCATCAAATATACATGCGTATCAATAAAACACTAAACATGTAAAAGAAAAAAAAAAAAGCAGAGCAGCAGACAACTTCATTTCAGTGTAAGCATTTGCCATTACATTGTTGGTGATGTGTTGCATAACAGATGAGTAATGTAGAGTAAAACTATTATTGCACTAGATCAATTATCAAGAGTAAAAATCATACATCCATTTGTTTCCTAATCTGCTCCATCTCTGGTGCTATCATCTGCACAGGGCAAAAAACAACTTCAATAATTGCTTTATAGTTCTAAATCTGCAGTGAGGCAAGTCAAACAAAGAGACTGACCATCCCATATGAAAAACATAACCTTCTATTAAATCAAATGAGACTGGTGGTTAGACTAAAATAAAAAGGAATAATAGTGCATACTGTACACAATAAAAGACCATATTCTATAACACTACGCATAAGGAAAGAGGTTCAAGAATGTCTGCATTCTCAAATATAGGTAAGGTTGTCAGAAAGGTTTTTCTTCAAAGTTAATTTGAAGTATGCATCAAATTGTTTTGGCAATGTAAGGCCCATATAAAGAGTAATGTATTACATGTTATAGAGAACAATATAAACACTACAATAGAGCCCAACGGTGATTTTTAACAATCTTATTGAAGAATAAATCATCATACCCATCTTCACCATCAAGTTGTGTTTGTCCTAACTATTTGGGGTTGGCTAGATGAATCTTATCACTAACAAACTATCAATTGTTTATCTCAATCGAGCTTTTGCAAAACTATATCACTACTAATACTCAAGTCAATTAAGTCCCTTTGTATTATTTTGTATTATGTCGACTATTGTTTTTCTATGGCATATCTCTCTCTTACATCTTCCACTCTAATTCAATCTATAGAATGAATTGGTGAACTTCATACGTGTAGAAATCATCTTAACCTATTTTCTTTTTTATTATCATCTAATGGAGATATACCTCATTTCTCTTGTGTGTTAGTATTTACTATGTTATTTTTTGCATAACTTCATACATCCCCACTTGGGCCGCATATTAAGCTGCTATATGGATCTTCAAGAGGATTGCATTGCAGCTGCATATGACTTTTCTTAATATGCAGTTAAAAAAATTCCAACCCAATTCTTTTTAACTAATTAAAACTAAACCAAATTGACTTGAATTTCTAGCCTACCATATTTTACAAAATTGATTAATTTTAATTGTTTCACATTATATGAGTGTGTATGAAAGTATGATTTGGATACGTCAATAAATATACTATATTGCATGTATGTGCATCATTTTTATATACAAATATGTTTTAATATTTTTAATACTATTTGCATTATTGCATATATCCTAGTGCTATATGAGTTGACCACATACTGCCTGCAATTGTTTTTGAATCCTTGATTTTGACTTTTTCTTATGTGTTTCTTTCTAATAATCTAATGCCCTGATTCATAAATCATGGCAGTCATACAACAATCTTATAAACTTTTCATTTTAGCTTAAGAGAAAGACAAGGCAAATGACAATCACACACAAGACTACAGAGAGCTCTCCCCATTTTGACCATTCATTCGGCATTTCCTATAAATCAATTGCAAGCAAAAATTCTGTGTAAAAATTTAGTATCTCAGCGAATCACACAAGTGTCGAAGCACCTAACCATTACAAAGGTGCTATACTATCTCTTTGGTTCTTGTTAATTTTACTGGGAAGAAAAAAAAAGGAAACAAAAAAGAAGGATGCAAAAAAGAAGGATGCAAAAGTTAACAAATAAAATATGACAGAAAAATCAAGTTATTTGCAGCTGGCAATCTTAAAGGTACATGATTGAAAAATATATCCACAAAGTGTTGGATCTAATCAGGTGGCTTAAGACCTTTTTAGTTGTGCTTTTGTCACTTAGTGAATGGCAATTTTTGCAGGTAAAAATAAAATATAAATGAATCTGAGTCTTATTTTGGAAATGTTAACAGAGTTGATTTTATTTAGTAATATAGTTGCAAAAAATTTAGCAGAAGGATACAATACATGTTGTTGCACCCAAATAGTTGGGATCAACGTGGTTGGTGATGTTGATGATAATAAAGCTGACTTAGTTATTATTCAATTGAAGATCATCTTGCTGTTTTATAAAAACAACCAGATGGTTCCAGGAAACTTAAAAGAGATGCCTTCACATAATATAGTATGTTTGATTTCTTTCATTCAAGACAGACTAACCTAGAAAGTACTCAATGGTGCAATATTTGCTAGAATGATGCTGAAAGAATGCAAACAGATTATGTTTTAGTTTGGTAATGCAGCCAAATCAAACTCATTATCAGCAAAAACTAATGATGACTTTAAAATCTATAATGATTTTATTTGTTTGGACTTGTAGGATAAGCATGCTTTAGGAATTGTTAAATTATATTCTCTGCATATAACGAACAGTGACACAGTATTTACTTGTAAGGTCAAAGTCACTAATGATACTTATACCTTAGAACTATGCGTCTTCTTCAGTGGAATCTATAAATGTGAATCTAAATTTTAGAATATTAAACAGTAAAGTAAAATTTGCCAAATTGATTATTCTGATCGCCATGTCTTAGATGATAATGCTTGTTCCATATCATATGTGATAATTACATTAAGAAGTTAGCTATCACTTTTTGTTACTTTTCAATGTGTTCAATGATAAGTTAGATTGGATAAAGACAACTTGAACACCTGTTCAATTGTGAGTGTCGAGATCAAAATTAAATATCAAACAAGAAAATCTCAAAGACAAGTATAATTTGGATATAATGCCGTGTCCCCAATCTGGAGAAAGTATCAACACAGAAATTTGCCAAAAATATCAAATTGTAACTCACACTAAGCTTCGCTGTAGATTTCATCTGACTCAACAGAAGTGGAACAATAAGCATCCTGATCAATACAGTCGTCAGAGCAATGGAAGCCCACCTGAAACAAAGGATATCGTGAAAATTTGTTCTTGCTTCTGCCACCAACGTCAAGTCATTTAATACCCATCAAAGAAGTGCAAAAAGATTCTGACCAGTTGAGACCCGTGAAAGAATGAACTGCATCGATCAAATGCTGCAGAGCTGCCACGGGAAGAAACGAATCAGCCGCCGCAGCTGCTACCTCCCCAGGAAAAGGAGCTGAGGAATAGCTGCGCAGGAGGCAGGAGTCGAGGCCGAGAGGGTGAGAGAATCCGGGGATTCTCCATCCAACATAGCTAGAGACCGATGGGACGAGATCAGAGGAGTAGTAACGGGAAGGAAAATGGGGCAACGGCGGAGGATTCGTGGGTTCGGTGGTTTCCCGATCATCGCGGAGGATGTGAGCGCAGGAGGGGCGGAGGCGGCTGGTGAGTCGGGTGAAGGAGGTGGTGAGGCTTCTCCGGCAGCAAGCCATGCCGAGAAAAGAGAGAGAGAGAGAGAGAGATCTAGGAATTAGGCTTTCTTTATAGGGCTTTGAGGACGGTGGCAAAGTAGAAGGATCTCGACGACGGCGAGGCGATCAGCGCGCTCTCTCTCTCTCTCTTCTCTCTCACTTCATTTTGTTTATGTTAATTAATTAAATTAACTGTAAATTGCCATAAAATTAACCTCAATATTTAATTCTAATTAATATTTAAATATTTTAAATTATTCAATTATATCTGGTTAACTTGATTCAAGTTATTAAATTTATGATCCCTATCCATATATTTAAATATCTCATTACTTAAATATTTTACGAATCAATATTTATGAATTTATCCATATATTTAAATATCTCATTATTTAAATATCATAAATCTCATAATTAAATATATCATTAATCAAATATTTATACATTCATCAAATATTCTATTCCCAAATATCCAAAATTTTACCATCAATATCTCACCAACAAATATTACTATCATTTTATTAATTTACAACTAATTTTATATTTAAATAAAATTAATTATACTTTTTAATTCTTTAATTTAATATATTTAAAATACTGACTGAAATTTTTATTTTTTTCTTTAAATTTTTGTTATGGAAGATGAATGAAAAAAATGATATATATCTAGAGAAAAAAATGTCCAATATTTCAAAAATTGTACATTGACAACCTTTTTAATCAAATTAATCATTGAATTTAAAAAATAATAAAAAAATTAAATGAAGCAACCGTTGCCGTGTCTCCACCCACGCGCCCACTCCACACCTTTTTGTTTTGTTTTGTTTTTTTTTTTGTGTGTGTTTTTTTTATAAAAAAAATAGCCCTCCTATAGAGGATATTTGATAAAACTGGCTAAATTCATGCATCCTTTATATATGTGATACATCACTTCTTCATTTAAAAAAAAAAAAAAAAAAAAAAATCAATGCTTTTAGCCTTTAAATAAATAAAAAGAGTATAATTATCTTAATTTCCCTATCTAACAATAACTTTTATCCCAACTGGAGCACTTTACAACAATTGGATTCAATCTTAATGAATAATATATCAACTGAACCCTAAGAAAAAGAAAGAAAAGAAAAAAGAAATTTCAGTAAACCAACCAGGACTTAAACTTCCTCTACCAGCTTCAGTTTCTTCAATGAACAACTATTTTTGCTAAGATCCAATTCAACCATACTCTCCGAGCAACCATTTACGTTTCGGTTCTCGAATTAATTAGTTGAACTGGCTGGTTTAGTCGGAATTTAAAAGCACTTGTTCAATGTGATCCTTCCGATATGTTCATGGGCCCATCAGCATGTTCCCGAGAAGAATTCTCGATTCAGAGTAAAACTACCAGAAGATGAGATACATAAGGTGTTGTTACTGTCGCAGGTGTGTTTGACATCATGTTCTGATGTATGTGGGACTTGGAGTGGGCTGCTACTATGTTCTTGTTGAAGATGGAACACCTCGAAGGTCATAGAATCATAGAAATCTGATTATCGGAAGCTAGACCATGCCAAGGTATAGCAATTGACGCATTGTCGGACAAGAAACGTTCATCAGACCATATGCTCCTCCGGATCTGGGAACTCAGATTTCTACAGAAAATTCGTGCTGTTGAACTATTTTTGGCGTTTGTTAGTAGGTGCAGTGGTAATGGGCTAGTTAGTAGCGAGAAATTATGGGACCTATACTCATATGCTCTATACATGAACCTTCCGATCTATCCTTTGCATACAAAATGTAAATATATAGCAATTACATTCGATCCAGTCCAGAAGCGGTGAGCCGTGATCTACAGGAACAAGACTCTGGCCGAAGAACTCCGAGGGTGTCCTTGACATAACTACTCCGACTATCAAGTCAGAAAATGATGAGTGCACAGTGGTCGAATAAAAGATATGAAAATATGAGAAGACGTGAGCATGTACACACGTGTGCATACTTGTACTAGCAGAGAAGGATCCCCTTTTATAATGACTCTCACAATCTCCGCATTTAATGAAACATTATCTTGCTATCAGATAACCTGTCACATCGTCATATTTACATCGTATTTAGCCCCCGAGACAAGGTTGAGTTGGCTAGTGCAGAACAGAGTTGCTACCATAGGGCAAGGGTTTGAATCTCAGCAAAGTCAAGGAAAAAAATCCCTCCTCCGCACTGGCCAACTATAGCTTCCCGATTTATCTCCTCACAAATGGTCGTGAGACCGACCGTGTGAGGCCATTGGAGTGGCGGATTCCACCTTTGCTACCATGTTTACATCGTATTTTAATGTGCGATGCCACCATGTTTACATTATATTTAACAGTCACATTACGGGTATGGAGAGGGGGTATTGTGTATCTGTATGTAGGTATGATCTTCTGGCTTTTTGATAAACTTATGTGTTATATTAATGACGAAATGGACTTGTGGGCCATGAGGCCTATTGAGATGCTAGTTGGTAAATGAGCCTTGCGTGGAGAGCCTACTTTCTTTTAAGGCTTAAATGGATTGTGATAATATCCCAAGAGAGTGTGAAGTTCTATAGGCAGTCTAATAGACCACAGTGTTAGTACTCTAATCCCCTGTCCGATCGGTGGTAGCTGATTGGAAGAGAACAAGGAAAGATCCTCGTGCGCATTTGGCAGAGTCGGGGAGTGGCTCCTCTTGAGGGATTGTCCGATTGGCAGTAGCCTATCGAGAGAGAACGAGGAGAGGACCCTTGTGCACATCCGGTAGAGCTGGAGAGTGGGTCCTCTTGTGGGATTGTTCAATCGATGGTAGTTGATCGGGAGAGAACGGGAACGGATCCTTGTGAGCGTCTGGTAAAGTCAGGGAATGTGTCCCCTTGAGGGACTATCCGATTGGCGGTAGTCAACTAGGAGAGAATGGGGGTGGATCCCCATAAGCATTCGGCAAAGACGGGGAGTGGGCCCCCTTGAAGGACTATCAATCGACGATAGCCGATTAGGAGAGAACGGAGGGCACATCCCCGTGCGCTTCCGGCAGAGCCAAGGAATGAGTCCCATTGAGAAACTGTCTGATTGGTGGTAGTCGATCGGGAGAGAACGAGGGGCAGATTCGATCAGGAGAGAACCGGAGGGGGGGGGCAGATCCCCATGCGCATCCTACATAACCAGGGAGTGGGTCCCCTTGAGGGACTGTCTGATCGACAGTAACCAATCAGGAGAAAACGGGGGGTGGATCCCCGTGAGCGTCCTGCGGAGTCAGGGAGTGGATCCCCTTAAGGGACTGTCCAATCTGTAGTAAACGATCGGGAGAGGACGAGGAGCGGATCCTCGGGCATGGGGAGTAGATCCCCGTGCACGTCCGGTAGAGCCGAGGAATGGGTTCTCTTGAGAGACTGTCCGATCGATGGTAGCCGATCGAGATAGAACAAGGGCAGATCCCCATGAGCGTCCAATAGAGCCAGGGAGTGAGTCCTCTTGAGGGGTTGTTCGATTGGCAGTAGTTGATTAGGATTGAATGGGGAGCGGATTCTCGTGCGTCCTGCATAGCCAGAGAATGGGTCCCCTTGAGGTATTGTCCAATTGGCGATAGCCGGTTGGGAAAAGGTGATCCTGCTAGGCTAGCTATTTGGCTTTTTTTTTTAATCCATCTTAGACTTTAACACCTGTGTTAGCCTCTTGACCCTTGGGGCCTACTGAAGGCTCTTCACTCACCATATCAACATTCCTGTGATTTTCCATTTTATGAAAGCTTCAATATTTCTTAAGAATGTTGTGATAGACAGACTTTCATGCTCATCTGCTCCATTCTATACCTGTTATCAACCACTTGTCCACTTGCGTGATTTTGCACTTACTGACAAGTTTAAGTGAATTTGGGTGATCAAATTATGTAAGATTGAAACTAGTAAAGAACTAATGTTTATTGATTCAATTGATGACCCGTAAAAATGCTAGCAATGTTCTTCAAATTTATCATGTTGGGTGTCTAATTCTATTCTCATTCATTTTTAGCACTATTTTCATTTTGTTTACTTTATAATCCTCTTCTTCTTCCATGTTTTGTTTTTTTTTCTTATCAATTAGTTTAACACAACTTTCTATTTATATACTAAAATTTTCATCTTTACTCTTCATGGATTTGCATGATTGAGCAACTCTCGCCCCTATGAATTTGGCTGAAGTGGTATGTAGATGGAGATTTGTCACTTGAGGTTAAGGGGTCGAATCTCTGGGCTGATGGGGCGTAAATTTCTGTAACCCGTGTAACTCATCCCCATCATCCACTTGCCTCCTTAGTCACTGTGATTTATCTTCTCTATGTTAGTCCTAGGACAGACTGGCGAGGGCGTTGGAGGCGAGCGCTTTGCCTTTTGTCACATGATTGAGCAACTCCCCCGTATAACTAAGGTGGTAAGTGGATGGAAACTTGCTAATCGAGGTCGAGAGGTCGAACCTCGGGGCTCGCAAGGCATAAATCCCTTATAACTCACCCCTATTGACAAACAACATCTTGAGCAAAATTGGAGAGTATGAAGATGCTAAGGAGCTTTGGAGAAAATTGGCAAAGGTTTATAAAGATCCCTCCACTATACCAAATCAAGACAAATCCAAAGAGAGAGACTTATTAAATCAAGAAGAAGAAGATTCAAAGGTTGAGAGATATTTAACATCCGAAGAAAAAGAAACTGAAGAAGATGCATCCTCAAGAGAGTGCAAAGACAAAGGCAAAGGGAGATACTCTTTGTCTCATGTGTATGAGGATTCAGAGGTTGAGGAATGCTCAACGTCAGAGGAAGAAATTGAAGAGACATTCACCTCAAGGATTGAGGGGGAGTATAGATCATCAACACTGGAACAAGAATAAGCTTTAATTTTCGGATCGATTGATGAAGAACCAAGTCCCTCCCTTATAAGCAAAGGTATAAAGATTTCAATTTGTAAAAATAAAAATAATATCATTTGCTTTGAGTGTAGGGAAAATGGACATTATTGTTGGTGCAATATCCCTCAGGTCAAGGTTGACCTGGGTAACCAAGCTGAGTCTTGGTTTGGGTTTAGATGTTTGACAATAAGATATTGATTGAAGAAGAATCAAGTAGGTCAAGGTTGACTGGATACTTGACTGGGAAGTCCTAACTGGGATGTTAGGCAAAATAAAAGTCCTGGTGAGTGAAGCCAGGCAGAAGAAAAGTCCTGGTGAGTGAAGCCAGGCAGAAGGAAGTCCTAGTGAGTGAAGCTAGGCAGATGGAAATCCTGGTGAGTGAAGCCAGGTGAAAGTCCTAGTGAGTGAAGCTAGGCAGATGGAAATCCTGGTGAGTGAAGCCAGGTGAAAGTCCTAGTGAGTGAAGCTAGGCAGATGGAAAACCCTAGTGAGTGAAGCTAGGTGAAAGCCCTGGTGAGTGAAGCCAGGCAAGGGAAAATCCAGATGGATCAAGGATGATCGGACATCTGGTGCTGGGAAGTCCAAGTAGGTCAAAGGATTGACTGGATACTTGGCATGAAAGAAAAGTCCAAGTAGGTCAAAGGGATTGACCGGATACTTGGCACAGAGAAAAGTCCAAGTGGGTCAAAGGGATTGACCGGACACTTGGTAAGGGAGTCCTAGCAGGTCAAGGGAGTGACTAGATGCTAGGCATGACATACCAACAGGTCAAGGTTGACCGGATGTTGGTTTGGGAGGTTTGGGACTTGGTTTTGGACAAAAATCAAGTGCTGGATCGATCAGTGGATCGATCCAGGCTCTGGATCGATCAGTGGATCGATCCAGACCTGTCCCAGCGAACAGAGAGCCTCTGGATCGATCCGTGGATCGATCCAGAGGTCCCAATCGATCAGTGGATCGATTGGGACGCGGCTGCTTCGCGCGATAAGCGCTGGATCGATCCGTGGATCGATCCAGGCGTTTTTACAGAGCACAGAGGCGCTCTGGATAGATCCAAAGCCTCCCCGATCGATTGGGAGCAATCCAATCGATCGAGATCCGACCGTTGGCGTCGTTTATAGCTGCAGGCTTCGATGGCTGCGGTAATCTTCTCCGATTCACTCCAGAGCTCTCGCCAACTCCTCCACAGCGCTCACAAAGCTCAGATCGCCAGTTCTTGAAGGATCTTGGAAGCTCTCCAAGTCAAGAGGCGGATCAAAGCCAAGAAGAGAAGCTAGGGTTAGGGTTTTGTACTCATTGTAAGCTTGTAAGCTTGTATTTCTTGTATCCTTTCCCTCTCTTCTTGTATTGAGTATTGTAGGGCTTCTCCGCCCTTGGTAGTTACCACAAAGGAGAGTTTTATTTAGTGGAGGGTGTGTGTGTTGGTGTGGATCCTTGGATTAGTCACCTCTTATGAGGTGGATACCAAGTAAAACCAACCGTGTTAGCGTTGTGTGTTTGTTTCTGTATTTTCCGCTGCACATCTTTGAAGGAACAAGCAACGCCGAGCAAGAGCGAAGCGCGACGAGCTATTCACCCCCCCTCTAGCTACTTTTGGTCCTAACAATTATAAGAATAAGTATCCAAAGTTGACCAAGAAGAAGGGTCAAGTGGTACCTAAGGCTAAGCAGAAGTCAAAAAAGACACAAGCCTTTGTGCGTAAAGACAAGAGCATATTATATGTTTCCTTTGCAATCAAAAGGGATATTACCAAAATCAATGCCCAAGGAAGAAGATTTCGATCAAGAATCAAGAAGGAAGCTTAAATCAAGGAGGAGCTTTCAAGAACAAAATTAAAGTGCCACTAGTTAATGGTACTTATGTTAATCATGATAAGAAACATGTCAAAAATGATTTTTATCATTTTAATGCTATTTATCATAAAAATATGAAGTATGATAAAATTAAGGAAAAATATGTATCATATCATGCTAGGACTACCTCACCTAAGGATAGGAAGGTAGAAAATAATCTAAGAAAAAATTCTAAGAACTTTAGATATAGACCTAGAAATAAAAATGTCCAATGCAATAAAAACAAATCCAAATCTAAGGACTTAAGGATTGAAAATTAAATCTTGAGGTCAATACTTGATAAATTAGAAAATACCCTTAAAAGAATGGAAAATATGTTTAAGGGGTCAAATGGACAAAATCTAGGAAGAGATAAGAAAGAGGCATTCAATGGTCATAGAGGTTTGAGATACAAACCTAAATCAAAAAGGATGTGGCTTCATACCGTAGAGTTTCATTTAGTTATAGAACCAATCATAGGTCTAGGAGTTAAATCAAGGTGATAATGAAAGTTATCCCTAAAAGTAATCTTGAAAAGACCAATGTGACTAAGGCTTTTAAAAAGCTTAAGAAAGTCACTAAGAAGGTCATAAGAGAAGTTATTTCTAGAGTTGACCTTAAGGAGAATAGTATGACCAAGGCTTCTAAGAAGCTTAGGAAGGTAACTAGGGAAGTTATCCCTAGTGAATACATAGCACACCTAAGGAACACCAATAGGTCTTGAGTACCTAGCTAAGAGTGTGTTCTCTACACCCTAGATGGGTTTAGAAGTGTCAACTCTAATTGAAAAAATGGTTAACCCAACTATTGATGAAGTTGACACTTTGAGGGCATTTTCAAGGTATTATTACACCTTAAAAATGAGAAGTTGATGTTTATGTAGGACCCTTTGGAGGCCGGCAAGAGGGGAGGGGTGAATTGCCCTATAAAATTGAAACTAAAAACCCTTCTCGGATATTCAACTAACTTAAAAGAACTTGTAATTAAAACAGCAGAGACTAATTAAGACAGAAAGTAGACACAGAAGAATTACTTGGTTTGCAATTAGAGAATTGCTAATCCAAGGCAAAGAAGGCGCACTAATTGATTCTCCTCTGGGCGGAGTAGCCTCTTACAGCGTTGAAAGCACAGAAAGAAATAACACAAATGAAAGCACTGGATTACAAGTAGTTGTTCTGATCTGTGCAAACCAGTGCTATATTTATAGCACTGGTCGGGGCGCCCCGAAGGGGTTCCGGGCGCCCTGGGGGGATAAAACTTTATCCCCCAATGTTCAGATCGAGTTTGACTCGATCTGGTCAAAAACCTCGTTCCGGGCGCCCCGGAGGGTTCCGGGCGCCCCGGAGGGTTCCGGGCGCCCCGGATGGTTCCGGGCACCTTGGACCCCAAAAGTCAACTCTGGTTGACTTTTTCCGTCCGGTCGCTCCGCTTCGGTTCAGTTCGTCTCGGTCCGGGTCTTCTGTTCCGGCTCCACTAGCTTGGGTGATCTCGGCCATCCGGAATAGGGCTCACCCGAACCCATGTTCCGGCCTTCTCCTCGAGCAGCCTTCCTTCCCGGTTTCTCATCCCTCGAACGCCGCGCACGTTCTTCTCGTCCACTGGTGTACTCTTCCGCGGTCACCTCGTCCCTCGGACGCACCGAGCCCGTCGGCTCTCTCCCGTGCCGTCCTTCTCGCTAGCCGCGTCTTCCGCTCGATTTCCTGTGTTCCTAAGCTCCTGCACACTTAGACACCCTTAAACAAACGCAGGACCTAACTTAGCTTGTTTGATCACATTAAAACACCTTGGGGTTCCAACAGTTTACTCGTTGAAAGAGTAAAATGTGTCAAAATTTAAAGTTTTAGACTTAATTAAAATTAGTATAAATAGGATAAATAAAAAAAAATGACAAGTTGAGATTTTTGGCATTTCCTTTGGAGATGAGAGTAACCTAGGATTATTTTTGACGTAGCAAATAGATTAAGGATAGAAACACTTGAATAGATAATTTAGGTTTTTTTTTTGCTAAAGTTGTCATGCTTTGTATGCCCTATCACATGACTTGCCATCATATCATACATGCATCTTTCCATGATATTTTGATACATTCATACATGCATTATGTCACTTATGATAGATCTAGAATTTATTCTTAGAATTTATTGAGAAATACTCATGTGGTATATGCCATGATCATTATCATGCACTATTTAATTCCTTATAATTAAGAATGACATTAATTATCTAGTGACATTCTAAGTTTAAAATGTCTGGTTAGAAATGTATGATCCCTTAGATTAGGGAAAACCAATATCTACATCTCACAAGATAAGTTGACTAGTATGTGTTTGGATACACATTAAATACAAGTGAAATGTTAGGAGGATGAACAAAACTCAAGATGTTATTTAATGTATCTTTTCAAGTTTTAGTTTCATTAAAATACATAAATTATGTATTATTCAATCATTGGAAAAGCTAGTGTACAAGTCATGTGCATTTAGCGCAAGGAATATGGTTGGAAATTATGTTTTGAAAATCATTTCAAATGGCTTTGAAAACCTTGGTAAAGGCTATCTTTTGATAGTAATCACCATTGTATAATTTGACACAAGTTTGAAACAAACATTGAAGTTTTCAAGAGTTTCTAACTTTGTGTCAATCTTTAAAAATATGATGTATTTTCTTAGAAAATTATTTTTTCATGATAGTATATGACATAAATAATGTCTATGCAAATTTTCATGATTTTAAAAAAGTAGATTTATTTATGGGTTTCTAAAATTTGACTTGAATATGATTTTAGAAAATCAGCTGATCGATTGAGGATGTTCAATCGATTAGTTGATCTATTGAACTGGATTTTTCGCGAACACAGAAGCTCACAGAATCGATCAATTGATCGATTGAACCGAATTTCAATCGATCAGTTGATCGATTGAAGCATTTTTCCGCAAACAGAGGCTTGCGGAATCGATCAGTTGATTAACTGAGTGGTTTTGATCGATTGAGTCCCAACACCAATCGATTGAAAAAACTAATTTTAGCCTAGGTAGTCTGATTTCAATTCATTAAACCACATTTAGTCATGTTAACCATCTCTAACCCTAAGAAATGTATTATATGTATTTAAGGATAGTTTTCTTGATGAAACAAGAGAGGAATGATTAAAGAAGACTAAGCTGGAGTTTAGGATGAGGTTTAGTTTCAAAGTTGAATTTTGAATCTCATAACTTCAAATTTTAGGTTTTCTAAAGGTTTAGGAATTCAAAGTCAATGTTGGTGCAATGACAAATTGGAGTATATTTTGAGGGGGAGCTACTCCTTAAAGATATGATTTAAATTTTTTTCGAACAAGGAAACAATGGAAGGTTGTAAACCTTCATTGTTGTGAATACTCTAGGATGAGCATTGGATGGGTGTATGCTCTAGAATGAGCATTGGATGATGGTTGTATGCTCAAGGATGAACATGTGGAGATAATGAAGGGTATGAGACCTTTATTGTGATGTTGTGAACAATAAGTGAGATAGGGATGACAATGGGTCGGATTCTATATCCTCCGTATCCATACCCATCGGGTATAGGATCTCCAACGGGTATACACATACCCATTACAAGATCGGATATCTTCTATAGTTATAATTTTTTTCTTTCTATCCAACTATTATCATTCAATAAAAATATATTAAAATTAACATCCTATTAAAAAATATATATATAATTTTAAAAAATAGATTAAACATCTATATACTCTCCTTTTAATATCAATAAAAAAATAGTAAATTGATTTTGGAAAAAGAAAATTTTCTTTAATATATGTATATATATTATTTAATCGGGTATTCAGGTCGGGTATCGAATATTGATAGTCCCTCCATACCCTCCTCCATTTAGGTCGGATATCTGATCCTCCATCGGGTTCAGGTGAAATCGCCATCCCTGAAGTGAGATTATGAACAATATGTTGATGACTCTTCAGGTGGAGAGTTTTTGATATGTGCCAAAGAGAGAGAATGTAGGATTTAAGTTAAGAAACCTTTACTTACACAAAGGGAGGGATTACCCTCTTGTTAAGGAGGAGAATGAAGGAAACCCTCATTCCTAATTTGGCATGACCAGAAGTTGAGATTAGTGGATGAGCCTAACTTAAACGTACTGTCAAACATAAAAAAAAAAAAGAGATTGTTGGTGCAATTTTCCTTAGGTCAAAGTTGACCAGTTTGACTAAGCTTGACTTAGCTTAAGCTTGAGTCTTGATGTTTGACAATATATAGAGATTTTTAGTATAATTGTCCATCTGGGAGATTGACGATCAAAGGTTGATCAGAAAAGTCAAGTAGGTCAAGGTTGACCGGATACTTAACTGGGAAGTCCTAACTGGAGGTTAGACACGGGCAAGACCAACGGGAAAGTTAGTAGAAGAAGAAAATCCAAGTGGGTCGGTCTTGACCTGACACTTGGCGTGGAAAAGTTCTGGAGAGTGAAGCCATGCAGTTGAAAAATCTTAGTGAGTAAAGTTAAGTGGTGAAAAGTCCTGGTGAGTGAAACTAGACAGTGGAAATATAGGTGGGTCAAGGTTAACCGAACACCTGGTGTTTGAAAGTCCAAGTGGGTCATGGAGGACCGAACACTTTACATGAGTGGAAATCTAGGTGAATCAAATGACTAGTCAGACATCTGGTGAGTGGAAATCCAAGTATATCATGGAGGACTGGACACTTGGCACAAGATGATAAATCTAAGTGGATCAATGTTGACCAGACATTTGGTACGAGGAAAAAAGTCCAAGTGGGTCAAAGGATTGACTGGATACTTGGTGACGAAGACCTAGCAGGTCAAGGTTAATCGGATGCTAGGCATGAGAAAGTCCCAACAGGTCACGATTGACTGGATGTTGGGCAATGGAACCCTAGACTTGAGTTAGGGTTGAACCAATCGATCAGTGTATCGATTGAGAGTGTCACCACGAAGAGGCATGGTGAATCGATCCACTTATTGATTCAGCCAAAACTAGTTGATTAATTGGGAGAGCATCGCGAAAGCACATCCAATTGATCAGTTGATCGATTGAAACTAGATTTCTCACGATGACGCAAGGAGAGCATAATCGATTGGGCAATCGATTCCAAGAGCTCTCACGTGAACACAAAAGCCAGCTGGATCAATCAGCTGATCGATCTAGCTACTCCAATCGATTAGCCAATCGATTAGATTATGAAGTACATGTTTGAACAAGAATCCGACATGGCAATTGATTGTGATCAAGCCTAATCGATTAGGAACCCTAAAGCGGGTAGATAAAGGGCATTTTTACCCCAGCTCTTAGCACCTTCTCTCTGAGATCATCTCCGCCATTGTCGCTAGTTCTTGAAGCTTCTTAGAAATAAGTATTGCTACACTTCCAAGATTCAAGAGGTGTTTACAAGCTCCAAGAGATTAAGCAAGAAGAGGTTCTCCATTTGTATTCTTGTATTTACTTTTTGTTTGTATTGTATTCTTGTTGAGAGCTTGTACGAGGTTTCTCCAACTCCGGAGTGTTTCCAAGAAGCAGTTATTTTATAGTGAATGTGTGAAAGAGGATCAGATTCTTGGATTAATCACTTTGTTGAGATGAATACTAAGTAAATCAAGACGTTAGCGTTTGCTTCGAGTCTTCCGCTGCAAATCATCATCAATGAAGCGAATGAAGCTAATCACCCCCCTAACCCCCAGAGTGTCCCAACATTTTTAACAGAATTTTTAGTTCTATGTGTTTTTACCCAAATTAATTTTCAAAGAGAATAATTTTTATTAATTAATCTTTAGTTTTGGCAAAAATAATTTAAAAATTATTTTAAAGTTGAAAAAATCTAAATTTTTTATCAATATTAATCTTGAATATTCAAACCAATATAAAAATACTCACAAACAGAATATTTCTATTTTAACCAAAATAAATATCTTTGAATAGTACAAATTAATTTTGAAATTAAATGATTAAAAAATAGAATTTGTCATCTAAAAATTTGGTTGATTTGTCATCTAAAAAACATGTTTTTCAAAATTATTCTCTAAAAAATTTAAAATTTAAAATTTTAGTTTTTAATCAAAAATTCATAAAAAATTAATTACTGGTCCAAAAATTCTAAAATTTTTTATACTAACAGCTAATCCATTTGTGGGAAAAAAAAATTACAATAGAAAACATGAATAGTAGATATACAAAATTATTAATTTTACCAAACATGTTAGTTATTAAGGCAAATTCAATTTAAGCATGCATATAAAAATAACTTTAACAAATTAAGCATGTTTTAGAATCCAAAATAAATTCCTACCTACTATATTTATCAAATATTTTATAGGAATATAATTTCTAGCTACTTTTACAATTTATCCCCTATGATTCCTAATATAGTAATTAAGCTCTCCATAATTTCTAAACTTGGAACTTTGTGAAAAATTTTAATTTGAGCATGCATAGTCCTTTTTCATTTTTTTTCTAGTTGATCTTTTAATTTTTCATTTTCACCCTTAAGTTTGTTAAAATTTTCAACTAGCATTTTTTATCTTCCTTTTATTTTATATATTTAGTCCTAGTTTTACATAAGGTTCTAGACAACATCTTAATGCAATCATATAGTTGGTTAGGAGGTAAGAGTCGTATGTCACTTATCGTATCGGATTCATCATTTAATGCTCCCCCTTCATGATTGCTAGTTACTGAGGTGTCTTCGTTGTCTGATTATATTGATGGTTGGCCATTAGCACTAGTCCGACATACTCCTCGGGTTCGGACTCTTCCGATGATGACTCATCCCACGTAGCTATAAGATTCATGTGTTTGGACCTTCATGTTCCTTGTCTTTTTCCTTGATTTTCAGTTTTGGACAGTTGTCTTTGATGTGTCCCTCCTCATCACAATTGTACGTCGTACTTTTTGTTTGCTCCATAGAAGTTTTTTAGCCTATGACTTATTAAAATTGTTAGATTTAAAAAATCTTTTGAATTTCCTTACCATGTACAATTCTTCATTTTCGTTGAGTACGAGGAATCTGAATCGGGTCCATTCTTCTTGGCTTACAGTGCTAAGTTGTGATTTGACTCCTTTTCCGTTCTTGATCTTGTGCATTGAGACTCGTGTAATTCTAATATTGAAAATAAATTTTCTAAAGTACTTACCTCCAGGTCTTTTGAGATGTATGTCCACTCTTGAGTTCTCGAAAAAGCATTAATTAAGTGCATAACGAACCAAGTCCCGATTTGTTACCGATTCACAGAGGTTGATGAGTCCAGTGATCAACACCTTGATCTTTGTGTGAGGTTGATCCACCGTCTCCCCTTTTTCCATTTAGACATTTGTTAACTGACTTTGAAGGATGTTTCATCTTGCTAGTTTCGCTTCTGATGTTTCTTCGTGAAGCTCCAGAAACTTCTCCTAGAGTTCTTTGGTTGAATTATAGCTTCCTATGCGGTTGAATTCTTATGGTGGTAGTACGTTCAACAGATGGACTATGTTTTTTCGTTGGCCACAAAGTCAGCATGCTTCTTTTTGCTCCAGAGATGTTCTTCTTTTTCATTGTTGTGCTGATCTCTGAGTGCTACAAAACAATATTTGATAGTTAATAAAATATCAAAATATATTTTTAAAAAATACCTCCATCTTCTTTTTCCTTATTACAAAATCTCTCTCGAACTTCTGTGAATGAATGCTTACTCCGTCCATCTCCTTATTACTTTAATTGGTGGTTAGTCCTTCTAAAGCGCACCTCGCCCTGATACCAATTGTTGGCCCCGATAAGCCGACTAGAGGGGAGTGAATAGCCTGTAAATGAAGTTAACACTTCTCTTGCTTCTAAGATTAGTAAGGAACATGCATTAATTATAATAAGTAAACTAAATGCATAAGGAAATAAGAGGCACACTGATTTATTTGGTTACAACCGAGGAGGTTGTTAATCCAAGGCAGTTGAAAAGCTCTACTAAAAGATCTCCTTTGACGAAGGTGGAGTAGCCTCTTATAAACGTTGAAAGTGTAGATTTTAAAAAATAGAAAGAATTCGAGTACAGAATGTGTGTTGTAGTAATCTTCGAGCATCAAGGCTCTATTTATAACTCACTAGTCGCAACTAGTCGTTTGTTGATGTGGCACCTCCTAGGCACCTGGCCTGGTCTGAGCGCCTGGATGTGGTTGACTCGATTCACTTCTCAACGACTTCTTTCCAACAGTTATAGGCTTTCCGAGCGCCTGGACCCGACCTGGGTGCCTGAAGTCGATTGATGTGAACTCCGTGTTGATCCTCTTCGTCGTAACGACTTTTTGACCTGGAAATACTTTTCAGGCGCTTGGACCTTGTTCGAGCGCATGGAGTCTAGGCGCTTAGACCAGGTCCAGGTGCCTGAACAAGGTCAACTGAGAGTTGGCCTTGGGTGATTCTCCAGCCATCCATAGTTGAGCTCACTTGAACTCAACTCTAGTCTTCTCCTTGAGTAGTCTTTCTCCCCGATTTCTCGTCCCTCAGAAGTGCTACTCACATCCTTCTCGTCTGCCGGTATACTCTTATATAGCTCCTCATCCCTCGGATGCACCAAGTATATCGACTCACTTCTCGTGTCATCTTTATCGCTAGCTACATTTTTTGCTCAACTTCCTATGTTTCTAAGTCCCTGCACACTTAGATACAAAGAATCAAAACCGTAAAACTAAACTTAACTTGATTGATCACATCAAAACTCACCAGAATATGTACATGTGTATCCCATTTATCACAGGCGAGAGGTACTTCTTCTTCGGTGGGGAGTGTGAATCTTGTTTGGATCACTATCCACATCTCCACTTGAGTTTTCAAGTGGTATTCCATTTGACAATTCCAATAGCCAAAATCCTTGACGGAGAAAAGGGATGGGTGGACAGTGTTGTAGCCTTCTTAATGGGTCATGTAGAGAACAAGACCTCGCACAAAAAGAAACGAATGAAAGTATTGCCATTACTAGGTCTTGGATAAGTAATGTGGAAGAAATAAATAGCGTACTCAAAAAGAAATATCGCTCGAGTGGTGTTACACCAACTTAGAGAAAATTTAAATAAATGAAAAATTTATTTGAAGAGGTGATTACGCCAATTCTGACTTATAACAAAAATTTAAATATAAAAAACTAAAAAAATTTAAAATTTTTTACTCAAACGATGGTTGCACCAATTCAGAACGACCCTGCTCTAATACCAATTATAGGATCGAAAGAAGCGATAGAGGGGGTGAATAACGTGTGTCACTTTTCACTTTTTCATAAAATAAACTTGAGTCATAGCAGTGAAAATAAGAGAGAGAAAAATAAGCTAACACCATTTCTTTTTTACTTGGTTCACAGCCCGGTAACTGCTAGTCCAACGCCCATAATTCTTGATCACTTTCGTTGGGCAATCCACTATCAATTTGTTTAAGTACAAAAAAGGTCCTCAGGGTGTAGCGCAGATGGTGGATGCATGACATCTCTGGCATAATGGCCACGGATCGACTCTCAGAAATTGATGACCTGAGGTTTAACCCACCATACGCCTAACGTCTATGTATCTACATTTATCTCCCTCCATATCTGTAAGGCTTGCACTAGGGGGTCGTTAATGTAGCGGATCTACATTTTTTGTTTAAGTACAAAAAGTTGAGTATGAATAAATATAGAAATTAATAATACTAACAATAAGAATGAAGTGTAGGCTTGATCGTAGTTATTAGAGTAGTACTCCAGTGTAGCAGACTTTCAGAGCACCACAGGAGTCATTCAGCGTAGAAGATAAGTGTACTGAGTTGCTGGTCGAAGTCTCCTTTTATAAGGCATTCCTGGCACTTGGATCCCTTCCAAGCACCTAGAGTCGACTTGATCTGATCCAACTCCATCGACGATTATCCACCTCCAAGCGCTAGCGCTTGGATCCCTTCTAGGTTATACCTCGGCGAAACTTTATTTGAGTCGCCTCTTTCCATTCCTGGGCACTGGATCTCTTCCAGGCGCCTAGAGTTTTAAGTGTGCCAGCCAACCAGGGTATTCCAACTCAGCTTCTAGCTTGGCTGGACTCGGGACATTCCAGGCACCTGGATCCTTTCTGGTCGCCCGGACCTCTGAGCACCTAGATCCTTTTCAAGCGCCTGGAATGCCTTAACTCCAGCTTTTATTTCTTGCATCATAGAGTTAACACAACAAACATATACAAAATATAAGTGTAAAATATTTATACAATCTCGAGACTGTCTGAACTTGGCTTTTGGATATAGCTAAAACCCCTAGGTTGGATCAATGCCTATTGTTCTCTCAACGGGGAGCACGTCCTCACCTAATCCTATTAGAAAAGTTTACTTATTGCCAAACATTTGGTCCTCCTGACCCATTTGGACTTTTGTTTTGCATCCAATCTTCACCCGCCTAGATTTCTGCCTGGTATCCGTGACCCCCAGGGCTTCTTACCTAGTGTCCTCGACCCCTAGGACTTTTGTCCAATATTCTCGATCTGCCAAGACTTCTATCCAGTCCACTCGACCAGGACTTATTGCCCAATCCATTCGACCATGACTTCTTGCCAATCCACTTGACTAGAACTTATTTTCCTAGCCTCAACTAAGACTCTCCTGTACGCTTCGTTAAGCTTGTTATATCACAAAAAATCTTAACTTTGAATATTTTCTAATATCAAAACACAAATTTGATTAACTGGTACTTTCAGTTCCAACAGACTGAAGGTATTCTATCCTCTTGGTTTTACAACATTCAATGTCTCCAGCTTTGTAGCGCTCTATCTTGGCATTTAAGGTGTCCAGTTCGGCTTTCTAGGCTTCCAATTTGGTCTTCTAAGTGTTCAGGGTACTCTGTTAATCCTGGGTCAGCACCTCCTTGGCCACCATTTCGGCTTTCTTCTAGGCCATTTTACCCTCGTGGTTTTTCTCTTTTTCCTTCATCTTATCGAAGAGCGCTTTGGCCTTGCCGTTTTCTTGTCCAGGTCAACTAGCCTCCATCGTCTCCACTTTTGCTCTAAATTAAGCCTAGACTTAGTAGTTGTCAGATGGGATTGAAGTCTCTCTAAGTCGCTACTTGGGTAGTAGCCCTCTCCTTCTCTTTCACAAGCACCTCCTCTGCTCATTGCACTAGCTCCAATTGAGCTGTAACTTCTGCTTGTAGCCTGGTCACTTCTATAGGGGATCTTATATGACCGGCTAGAAAGGGGGATGAATAGACGGCGCCTCTAAATTGATTGCTTCCTACGTATTTGTTAGTGTGCAAGCGGAAATACAATACTAATATGAATACGAAAGCTAAAGAACAAGCAAACAAACCGACACGCCGATGTAACGTGGTTCGCAGATAACTTGCGCTCCTACTCCATGGCTATCCGTAAGGTGGACGATCCCTCAATCCGTCGGTGGATTAGTCCCCAGCAAACTCCGACTAGCTCAAATCATCTTGTGGGTAGAGAAACCTCACCATAACACTCACCAAAACCTCTTGGATTATAAAGAACTCTTGAGCACTTGTTGACTATTAATTAGGATTAACCACCACTAATTTCGTCAACCTTAACCAAGATTCCAAGCCTTGGTTATATAGGCCATGGGTTGAAAAACTCCGCATACCAGTCAACTAGTGAAAGTGTCAGTCAACTGCCCTCTATGGAGATTCAACCGTTACAACCCAACGATTCGATACCAGTCAACTGCTCCACACTGGCCGAGCGAATAGAAGCATTCGCTCCCAGTCATCTGCCCAGTCGACTGAACCAGTCGACTAATGAAATCACCAGCCAATTGGTACCCGAATACAATCTCTTAGCACTCGGACCCTCACCCTTACGACTCACTTGACTCTTCTTTGCAGCCTTGAGAGCCTTCAAGCCTACTTCCTTTGGCTCTCGTCCCTCAGATGCATCCAAACTCGCGACTTATCTCCAATTCCATCCTTCGCGTTGTAAGGGAATAGGTTGCAAAACACGTAAACGCGCAGCGGAAAAAACCTATTTCCTCCAGAAGATCCATGCGAAGGGAAACATAATCTTATACTAAGTTAGATCTAAAGACATGATAGAGTTATACCTTTGAAGCGTGCTCAGGATCTCCCGACAGCTCGGATCACAGCACGATCAATTGTTCGTGCCTCTACGGTATCCACACGAACAAGCCTTGACTTCCTTTGTCTCACAAACTTAACAAGATGGAGAAGAAAAACACACAAAGTTGTGCTAGCAACCCTTGATGTGTTTCGGCCAAGAAGAGAAGGAGGAAGAAGAAGAAGCAAAGGAACTTTTCGCCTTCTCATCTGTTGAAAAACTCTTCCAAAATGATATTTATATCTATCGCATGGAATACCAAGAGTTTTGACCTTTCATCTTCTAATCCAATGGCTCAAAATCAACCATTTAATCTAATGGTTCAATTTTGATCATTCAACTTCCTTGGTGAACTCAAGTTCACCCAATGAGTCCAATCCATTGATTCTCATACAATTCGACTCAATCCAACGATTGGATCCCTTTGAGTCTAACTCAATGAGTCAAATTCGGATTACACTTAATCCATTGAGTCATCACATGAACTCATCTCCATATCAACTTGTTCTTGGTGTGTGACCCTGTAGGCTCTCGTAACGTTGTCAATGTATCCAAATCAACATTTATGATACATAAACAATGAGTGGCATCTAGCAAGACATCATTACTACTCAAGTGACGAGAAAGTCATGATCCGACCTAACCTTTCCGTGGCTATCATATTGTATGACTTGATCCCTCTATCCTTGATATTTAGATTGATCAATGAGGCATGGACCGTGTCATCCTCTTATCAATTTTTGTGTTTCTTGATCTCTAAGTAGACACACTCAATCAATTAAGCTCAATATCTCATATTGACTCATTTGCGCATGACCATGCTTTCTTGTGTCCTACTAATCAAGGGGTTCACAGATATCGCTTTCATCATATGGAAGGGATAGATCTCATCTACATCACTCACATCCCTTCGCATAATTTATTGCATATCTAGTGATCGACTTTATAGTCCACCCTGTTACGGGTGACGTTTTACGATACCAAAGTATACAACTCCTTATCTAGGGAACCGTAGTGACTTCAGGTCTAAGGACTATTCATACCAATAGTCACATGAGAATGTTTATGGCATTAATACGACAATCCATGAAACATTCTAATGACGGGTCATTCAGTATATATTCTCTAATATATACCCATGTGTTAACCTGATATCTTATATTCATGACTTGTGAGATCAAGTCATCCGTTGACCTACATGCTAATCTTAATGCATTAATATTGTCCTTGTATATTAATGCTCGACTAGGAATAGTTAAGAGTAGTGTTCTCTACAATATCTCAATATCAATTCAACCAATTGATATACTGTAGATAAGAATCTACTACCCAAGGACATTATTATATTTATTCAATCGACACTGAATTGTAATAAATATAATAACTAACTTTTGCCTTTTATTAATAATGATATATGATACAATATGAGCCCTTTACAATCATCTCATAATTGGTATTAGGGCTAATACTAACACGTGTATGCCTCAAAGTCGCTTCCCTCGGCCTTATCCTTACTGCCTTGTCCACGGTCCCTCAGATACTCCATCCTTCACCGGACCCGAAGTCATCAAGCTGAGTCATATGTGTATCCTACAAACCTGCACACTCACATACACATATCAAATACAAGGATAAACCTAACTTAAACTCTTTACTCAAACATCAAAACACATAGTTGCATGGACCATTGGGATTACTCCAACAATCTCTCCTTTTTGATATTTGACAATACGTTTAAGTTAAGGAAAACATAACAGCAAATAAACATGCTAAAAATAATGAACTTATGTTTCCAAGGCTGAACACTTGGACTTATACTGCCGAATGGATTTACGTTGTCAAGGCTATACACTTGGACTTACACCGTCGAAACAATATGCAACATGCATTGGAACCTATCCCAAGGCTCCCACTACACCTATGCTCCCCATTGAGGTAGGAATTTTACCATAGGGCTATTTAAGAACCTATCACAAGGTTCCCCCTATACCTATGCTCCCTATTGAGCTAGGAATTTTACCACAAGGCTATTTAAGAACCTATCACAAGGCTCCCCCTAAAGCTATGCTCCTCATGCACCTATGCTCCCCATTGAGCTAGGAATTTCATACAAAGGCATTTAAGATTTTCCCAACTAAATCTTATTTCTCCCCCTTTGCCTAACATTAAAAAGCTCCAACAATATCCCAATTGTCGGAAACTTGATTACCAAAACTAACCCTAGACTTGTGTATTTATCCCCCCATGGATCTCATATACCTATACGAGCTGACCTGGTCAAAACCATTGCTGAAATATAGTTTCAAGGTGGTATCAGTCGACCGCCACAAGTATCAGTTGACTACTCCTATTAAATTCAACACACAGAACCATTCTGTGTTCGATATAAATTACTAGTAACTATATCAGTCGACTGACACCCTAATTCCAACCTAATCAACATTCCTGACCCAATTTCAGAAATGCATAAAAAATTTCACAGAAATCTAAAACTTCTCAAATTTTGTGGAGATGTCTGTTTTACTCATGTCTAGTTGGGAAAAATATATTCAAAAATATATCTATCACCAATCCTAAAATTGATACAAAATCCAAAATTAGCTAAATGGTTCAATTGAACCTTGACCTAAAGTTCTAGTTTTGGCTTTCTCTTGATGTATTTGCCCATATTAAAGCACAATGCATCCCTAGCATTGGTTTATATGGCATCTAAACATTCAAAATCAATTATCATGCAATATAACCTCAATGTCATATTTCCTTGCATGAAACACACCCTTTGTGTCAATTCCCTAAGGTTGAGACTCAAATCCGTCTCCAAATATTTTGGCACATTTCATGACCCAATCTAGACTCCTAAGTAAAACCCACTTGAGATCCATTTGTCATGGGTCTCAAATTGACTCTTAGAGCTCCTCCTAGAGCTCGTAGCCTTGATCACCTCCCTAGGTGACTCATCCATAATTGCTAGGTCACATCGGTGCACATCCGGTGATACTTAGTATACAAACTTAACCTTTTTAACCTTGGATACATTATCCTTGGTTAATTTTTTCTTCTTACCTTTAAATGACTTTCCCTTGCCATTTATTGACTTCTCCTTGCTATAGTCATATGCAACCCTAGCATAAGACTTTCCTTTAGCCTTGGAGACACTAGATCGATATCCCAAACCCGATCTATCATTGTTGGTCTTTGGCTACCCAATATCATATCTAGCCCTTTAGATCCAACATTGAATCTTTCTAGAGTTTTCTCCAATTGATCAAATTTTTTCTTTAAAACTTGATTCTCCCTTTCTAGGTTCCTAAACCTAGAGTCAACATGTCCATCATGGGCATTCCTAGACCTACCCTTCCTAGGATGTGTCTCCCTTTCTTGGGATTAATGTCTTGGTTCTCCATTATCTTCTTCTCCTTGGGTAATGAGAATTTAACTTGACTAGGTCTATCATGCATAGGTCTCCTAGGGTTATGATTGACATTTACCCTATTCCTATCATGATATCTAAATTCGAAATTTTGCATGGGTAAATAATAAAAATTATTTCTAGCATGCATGGGAGTATAAGAATTTGAATTTGAATTATGATTCAAATTATGGTATACCTCTCTTACCCTTGAAGCTCCCCCTCTACTCGAGCTCCTCTTTTTCTTCTCCCACTTCTTTAGATGCGCTAGCTTCTTAATCTCCCTCTTCTTGGGCATTTGGTGTGGTAGTATCCCTTCTCCCCACACGTGAAGCATACGATGCACAATCTCCTTCCTTGGGTTCCTTTATTCCTACAACCCTTGTTAGTATTCAAATTAACTTAAATGGGTTTAGGAGTTACCTTCTTGAGCAAGGGATATCTACTCTTATAATGTCCCTTCTCATTGCAACTGAAGCATATAATGTGATCCTTTAACTTGTCTTCGGTGGAGATGCTCACTAGGTTGACTACTTCCAAGACCTCTTCTTCATCTGTCTTGGCTTCTTCTTCAACATTTGAGGATGTTTCCTCATCCACACTTGCGGATGACATTTCTTCATCCTTCACCTCCTCGAAAATTGAACACACGTCATCTTCCGTTTGCTCCTCCTCCATTTGAGCCACTTCATTCCTTTCTTCGGATTTCTCCTCTTTATGTGTAGGAATGAGTTCTTCACCTAAAGTCATCTTTACCTTGCTCCACAACTCTTGGGCATTCTTGTATTCACCTACACGACTTATCACGTTAGAAGGTAAAATATCTACCAAAATTGATATTACCTTTGAGTTTGCCTCCGATCGTGAGGTTTGCTCTTTCGTCCAATGTCGTGGTTGGAGTCTCTTCCCTTTCTTGTCTCTTAGGACTTCAAATGGCTCATTGATCACCATCATGGTGTCCCAATTCGTATCGAAGAAGACCTTCATCTTTATCATCCAATACGTGATGTCCCCTAGGCTTCCTCCTTCAAACTTCGGAGGTTCAATCAAGTCGGTCATCTTTGAAACTTGCTCTTCTCGGCGGTTAGTCCAACAGAGAGTGTACTCGTTCTAATAGCACTTATAGGGGATCTTATATAGTCGGCTAGAAAGGGGGTTAAATAAACGACACCCCCAAATCGATTGTTTCCTACGTATTCATTAGTGCACAAGTGGAAATACAATACTAATATAAATACGAAAGCTAAAGAACAAGAAAGAACAAGCAAACAAACTAACATGCCGATGTAACATAGTTCGGAGATAACTTGCTCCTACTCCACGGTTGTACGTAAGGTGGACGATCCATCAATCCGTCGGTGGATTAGTCCCTGATAAACTTCGGCTAGCTCAAGCCTCCTTGTGAGTAGAGAAACCTCACCACAACACTCACCAAGACCTCTTGGATTATAAAGAACTCTTGAGCACTTGTTGATTACTAATTAGGGTTAACCACCACTAATTTCGTCAACCTTAACCAAGCTTCCAAGCCTTGGTTATATAGGTCACGGGTTGAAAAACCCCGCCTACCAGTCGACTGGTGAAAATGTCAATCGACTGTCCTCTGTAGAGATTCGACCGTTGCAATCCAACGACTTGATACCAATCGACTAGTGAAAGTACCAGTCGATTGCTCTATACTGGCTGAGCGAACAGAAGTATTATGTTCGCCCCCAGTCAACTACCTAGTCGACTGAACCAGTCGACTGATAAAACTACCAGTCGACCGGTACCTGAGTATAATCTCTCAACACTCGGGCTCTCACCCTTATGACTTACTTGACTCTTTTTTGCAGCCTTGACCTTTTGCCTTCAAGTTTATTTCCTTTGACTCTCGTCTCTCGGATGCATCCAAGCCCGTGGATCATCCCCAATGTCATCCTTCGCGTATGCCTCAAAGTCGCTTCCCTCGGCCTTTGTCCTTGTTGCCTTGTACACGGTCCCTCAGATGCTCCATCATTCACCGGACTCGAAGCCATCAAGCTGAGTCATATGTAAATCCTGTAAACTTGTACACTCACATATACACATCAAATATAAGGGTAAACCTAACTTAAACGCTTTGCCCAAACACCAAAACAAATGGTCGCACAGACCATTGGGATTGCTCCAATAACTTCTACGCGGGCCTCTTTAAGTGCCTTATCCAATTGGACCCAAGTGACTTCTAACTCCTCTACACGCTTCTCCAAATCTTGATTAGCATGCAGAATGTCCATAAAAGTATGGCAAAGGGTCATGCCCTCGGTCCAACACTGAAAAAAAAATATTTTGGTAACTTACTCTAGCCACAATAATATTAAATATTAAACCCTTACCAGTTAGGTCTTGGGCAAAACCATCCACCAAGCCGATCGGTGTTTGGCACTTAGACCTATCTATACTGGCCTGCCAAGCTTTGGTTATCTGATTGGTTAGCTTGACAATGCATTGTGGCTCCGATGGGTCTTGGATATAAATGTGAATCCCCTTGCGCGAAGGAAGTATAAATGTCACACTCAATTTGACATGATGACGAGATGAGCTTGGGTCAAACTGAGGAGCAGTAAACGCGAAGCCAATCGATGGAGGTGTTGGTGATGATACAAAGAGAGGATGGGTAGGAATTAGCTCGATCGACCATGGAGATGAAAGTGTGTCGATTGAAAGCGGGCTTATAGCTAGGTCGACAGGGTATTGGCTTAACTCAGTTGACTGTGGAACTTCTTGTGGAGATAATAGCGGCTCCACTAGAGCAGAAGGACAGGCCTCTGAAACCTTAGTCGTAAGGGTGGGTACAGCTGGAGTGGCTAAACGACGTCTCTTCCAGGAAGTCCTTATTATTGGAGCAATCGGTGTGACCCTATATTTTAATATTTAGGTAAAGATTTAAGTTAGGTTATTATTGTATTTGATATACGCTTGTAAGTGTGCAGGATGCAGGTACAATAAGGTAAAGCCCAAGTGTGGAGGCTTGGTAGTGTAAGTCCAAGTGTGTAGTCTTAGTAATGTAAGTTCAAGTGTGACTTGCCAAAGTTGAAGTCCCAAAGCAAAGAGCTCTTGGAAATGGAAGGCCCGACAACAAAGGATAAGGCCGAAGGAAGCTTTTGAAGGTAAGGCGTGAAGGATAGGAAAGCATCAGAGAGGCGCAAGGTTGATGGAGGAGGTTAGAAGGCAAGGTCAAGGTTGTGCAGTCGAGGATAGTGCATGAGAGATTGTACTCGGGTAAAACCTTTGGTTTAGGGTTTACCAGTCGACTGGTGACTTTACCAATCGACTGGGAGTGAACAGAATATTTTTGTTCTCTCAACCGAAGTACACCGGTTGATTGATATCGAGCTGTTAGGGTGTAACGTCAATTTTCCACAAAGGTCAATCGACTGGTGACTTTACCAGCCGACTAGTAGCGGAAAAATAGCTTAGATGTTTTTCCCCAAACTCTATATAATGGAGCTTGAGATGACTGGCTTGGGTGACAACAATAGACTTGATTAAAACCTATTAGAATCTCCAATGCTCTCAGTGTGATGTTTGTGTGTGATGAAGAGATTGTCGCGAAGTTTCTCCACCGAGAAGGAGGATCGAGCTAGTCGGAGTTCTGAGAATTAATCTACCGACAAATTGAGAGATCGTCCACCTTATGGATAATCATAGAATAGGAGCCCTAATCTTCGAACTATATAAATCAACGAGCATCAAGGTCCCAACACTTAATGGTTCTTTAGACTCCGAAGACTCGGAAGATTTTTGTATCAGCCTCATGGAAGGTCGGGGAGACAACATTTCACCAGTGTTAGTAGCCGTGTCATCGCTAGTTGTCTTGCTAGAGGCTACTTCGCTATCAGTTGTGCTGCTGGAAGAGCCAATCGGCTATGCGACATGGCTTTCCAGCTTGGCTTCTCCGCGCTTGTTCAATTTGACTTTGTCCAGCTTCATGAGGTGGTTCGGGGCAGCCTTCCATATTATCCGAGCTGCAAAGAAGAGAGAGAGAAAACCTCAGTTAGTTATCATATAAACTTAAGATAGAATTTCATACCGAATGTAAACTACAAGCCAATTTTAATCGGGTTCATCCCAAATATGTACAGAAGACCCTCTCTAGGCTCTGCTCCCACTAACTCTGGGTCCTGCTCCCATCAACTCTGGGATTTGCTCCGGTCAACTCCGAGCATTGCTTCCACCAACTCTAGGCCCTACTCCCTTCAGTTCTTAGGGCTCTGCTCCCACTCATTACAAGATTAGGCTCCTTCATATTTCACATTTCCTCATTGGGCCTCCCATAAAATTCCTCTAAGAAGGCTTGGACCTTGAAAGCCCAACTGGCCTTGACATTCATGGGCCCATATTATAATAAATGTTGTGCATGGAATTGTCATAGACACGTGATGGTATCATTATATAAATATAAGATATGAGCGATGAGACTATATAATATTATAAGAATACTCCCTTTATCTTGATGTAACATTTAATTAATGTGTGAATTAAAAATGTATTATAAATATACTCATCTCCATAGGTGCAAGTATGTTATCTCTGTACACACACAAAGCAAACACTTCTCTATCGCTCATCTGTCATTTTTCTCCTCTACCGTAATGACTTGAGCATCAAAATAACTGCGTCAGGGACCCCTTGAGCTACTTACTGATATTTGTTTTCCTCCCTTCTTTGTGTGCTTGTAGGCATTTTTTCCTTGACATGTTCTTCCCGTCAACCTCCAAGTCAATTCCTTGACACTCCAGCCTTTACTGATTTCGAATAGGATCATTTATGATGTGGTAAATATTTCGTTTATGTTTTATTTTATTTAACTAAATCAAATATTTCAATTTGATTTCTTATTAATTAGTCCATGCGGATTGATTCCGTAAAAGTCCATGCGCTGATCTCAACATCTCATATGACCAATCCATAGTCATTTGTAAAAAGATAAATCATAAAATTAATTAGATCATCGTACGGGAAGATATTTTACATTGACTTCTTTAAATATTAATCCTTTATAAATTATAAATCTATCACGTGATGGATAACTTTGGCTACTTGATTAATTTCTATCACGTGGTGGCTAACTTTGGCTATGCCCTGGGCCGGCTGTATGTTATTTGCAAATCTACGTCGTGTTAATTGAAGCATAGAATTGTTGTTGATGGATTTGGTTTTTGATATTTGCAAATCAAAGTGAATTAAGAAGGTATTTTTTAAAAAAACATGCCACAGCCTATTTAACTCATTGCGGTTAGTCACTAATTTAAAATACTTAAAATCCAAATCAACGGTAGCATAATCATCTAAGCTTATAAAGCTGCATCGAATCAACTCAATCTATTAATAAACACACCTGCTGAGAGATCACAATTAGACCCGATCAAGGTTCGGTATTGACGATTCAACCGTTTAAAATTTTTGATTCGGCAGTTCTCGAAAGGTCAACTCATAATCTTAACTATTCAAGAAAATTACAATTTAAAACCACCCGGTTCACTATTTGCGATGGCTCATAATGAAAAAAAAATCTCAAAGAAAAGTGATTGAAAGGAAATCCTCCATTTCCGACCTATCTATCATCGCTACTGGGATAGCGTAAGACCAGACAACACATAGCCCACCAATGGAGATCCTCCCGCTGTTAAGGCAGCGAAGCCTTCACTTTACCGTCTCTTTCTCCGGCCACATCTGTCCTCCATCATAGCGGACACACGATGCCGTAAACCACCACCAGATCAACACCCTCTCTACCCTCTCTAAACGGTATCATGTCCCCCAAGAGGAAGCCTCCTCCACTGCTCGTCTCATCAAGGTGGAAGCCTTCCTCACTGCCTCGGCTGCGGGCAGCGAACTCATCGCTGAAGGTCACCATCGCCCGTGACAAGTAGGAGACTAGATCCTCTGGTCCAGATTTTTTTAGATCAGGTCCTATTCATTCATTAGATAGGTGAACTGGACCCCACCTGTTAAACAGGTGGGATCCGAGGCGAAATCTCTTGGATCACTTTTTGTAGTCTAGAAGATGTGTCACTCGTATTTGCGGTCAGATCGTGACTGTGATCCGACCGTAAATTGTTGCGATCTCTTCCTGGATTCACCGTCCCCACCATATTATAATTTTTGTTCGGAACGGATGATCGAATGCCGCCCGGAGGATACCCTCGCTCGGCGTCCAATAACATGACCACTAATCCACCACCGAAGGACTCCGAATGATCTCCGACCGTCCGCTCCGAACAAAACTATAAACTGGTGGGGACAGTGAACCAAAGAAGGGATCACAACAATTTACGATCGGATCACGGCACGATCCAACCGCAAATACGAATGACACATCCCCTAGACCATAAAAAAATGGTTCAAGAGATCTATGCTTATGGGATCCAATCCATCCAGTCAATGAATGAACAAGAAATCAGGACTAGTCTAGGATCCGGGACTAAAGGATCCTTGCCCGACAAGCAGGGCCTGCTACAGGCAACCACGGGGCTAAAAAAAAAAACAGTTCGAACCAACAATTTGAATCGCCAGTTCAACAGTTACTTTTAGGTTTGAACCGGAACCGCCCATCCATGTAACCAAGTCAATGGGTCAGAACCACAATAGCATCTATCATTGGATTATACGTTTACAAAAATTTCAAATGTATATAAGGGCTCTACTGAAGAATCCAGTTCCATGCAATTCTTAAAGAAAAAGGAAGAAAATATGGCTATGTGATGAAAAGATGCCGAATCAATCATCTAATCATCTCTCTCGATCAATGTCTTCCCAAGATACAGGTTTTCATACACCAATTATCGACTATGCGATAATAACATTATTGTCCTTTTAAAAAATCAAATTGCTCAAGAAACTAAGCAATATTACAACATGTGTGAAAATATGATAAACCTAGCAAGTAATAAAAATCCAAGAAATGGTTGGCATGGTGCGCACTGACTGGGAACAGAATAAGCCAACAGCATTTCTCACCTTTTCTTAGTTTTGTTTCTAGCTTTGACGGTCTTCTCCAAGTTTCTAATCCGGTGACTTATAGCGGAAGAAGAATATATCTTTTTCTCAGAGGTCCTACTTTGCTCGGACACCTTAACCCTCGGTGGAAAAACTGGAGACGCTGCCTCAGCTGTTGTAGATAGGGCTACAGGTTCTGTCTGCTTGGAGGTGCCAAAGAAAGAGAAGTTCCCACCCGCGGGTTGTGGTTGAGGAACTACTTCTGGGAGATTCAAGAACTTCCTCACAGGAGGGCGTTTCACCACTGTCGAACCAAACATTGAATTCATAAGTCCTCGTGAGTGAATTGCAAGCGAAACAAGAAACATTTTGCAAAGATAAAAAAGAAAGAGACAATGCTAGATTTTGGAAAGAAGTGGACTCACCAAAACCATACCCAAGCGAGAAAAGGTTCGATGTAACCCAGTAACAGAAGATAGCCTTGAAGGTTGACAAAGGATGAGGTTAAAACTAGATATGATATATTTTGACGTTCAAGCATTGAAATAAAGATAATAGGAATGCAGTCGTGTATATTAAATATAGGCATTAGTGCTCCAAAGTTTAGTATTTCTATAACTGGTAGTTGTGCATTATAATTACATAAGAATAATTAAGAGCTAGTCTACAAACTGTGCAAAGGATATCTTTTGATCAAAATTTTATATTTTCAGATACTACACTCAAAATTAGGATCAAAGTGATTAATTAAATACCTTTGGAAAGCTGGCTGTAAATGGAACTGTTAATACTGCAAGACCCCTGGAGAAGTTCTTCATGGTTTTTGCCATAGAATTTCCTTCCATTCCTTCTAGCATGTTAAGCTGAAATGACAGAAAAAGTAACCATACTATAAATAATTATGAGACAAGCAGTACTCCACTCAAAGAAAAATTAACTTTACTCCCAAGGGTATTGTGAGACAATATCAGGAATTGTTGGGGACAATCATGAAAGTTTGACAAATCAGATACAATTTATGGTGATTATTTAGCCATAAGTGAACTGTGTACATTAGATTATATTTCATATCATAACCTGCATCATCTTCACCAAGATTTTTTTTTTTTTTGAAATGAATTGATCATAATCAAATGAGTCTACGATTGACACCTAAAAACCCCAAAAAACAAAAAAGAAAACGAAAAAAGAAAAAAGAAAGAAACAGAGAAACACAACCCAAATGATCTTCTCAGGCTTGCAAGAAGGTATTTAATTAGTCTTAACATAACTACTGGAAAATGGATATACATAAACATATTCCACATTCAATTAAAGCCAAAATCTATTAGTTTAAGAAGCCTTACCTCTACAGTTGCAAAGAATACCAGCGCTGTCAATATTGGAAGGATGTACTGAGGATCAGGCGTTGTCAAGTCAGTGAACCATAGAGTCCCACCACCCTTGAAAGATGGAACTTTCTCAACCATGTTCGAGATCTACAACACATATCATAATATCAGTTATCTGCGATTAAAATATCATTACATACTATTCATGAAACAGGATTTTTAAGATTGAAATGACAAATATAATCAGAAATTAATTATCAGATAACATGGTCGAAATTGAAATGAAATAAACGAGCTTACTGCAAAAAAGAAACTCATGAATACTGGGCCTTGGATAAAGAGTCCCTTCAGTGGAGTAAATGGTGTGACCCCATGCCTAGAGTTATCAATCAAAAGTAGAAACCAGTAAGAAGGCTAATAGCAAGATGGAAAGCATGTTGATCATTCAATCAACAAGAATTGGCTAGATAATAAAAAAAAACAAATCAAATTGTAGACAAGGTTTGAGTGGGCTGATTAGACAGGGTTGGTCATCTCCCGCGTCTAAGACATAACCGGCTTATTGGCGGGAGTATATATCTTTTTTATAATTAAAGCACTGCCCTGAAACTTAAGTTTTCATGAAGTAAACATCTTTTTTTTTCCACTCTTTAATACTTAACAAGAGACTTTCTACAACTAAACCAAACTGTCACATACATAACATAGCCTCTACTAATCTGACTACCTTGTCATGCACAGATGGGTGAATCGCCTTAACATAAGCTGATCTAATTTTACTGGCATATTTGTTAATTGATACAATCCAAACACAGACCATAAGCTCTCCAGGAGAGAACCAATATATAGTCTTATATTTTTAGCATTTACAGCTAGACCTTCTTCCATTTAATTCAAGCCAACTAAAGAAATAACTCTGCTGCTCCATAATGGTCACTTCAACAGTGATGGAATGACCTAAATAATGAGAGTTCCATAAAAAGAGTTTAGCAGATTCTGGTTCACTACATTGCCCATCATAAAAGGTCAAGTTTGATAAATTGGCTCCAAACTAACATCTCATAACGCTTGAAAGCACAAACATAAGTTCTCAAGAGTGCATGTGTGTAAACAGTTTATGACTGCAAGGTTAGCCTCTAAGTAGAATACCTTGCTTAAAAGAAACTAACAAGATGAATGAGTAGTTAGAAAAAAAAACAAGGCCAGCTCGAACAGAACATACTTTTTGAACAATTCCTTCATTCGTTTTTGACCTTCCTGTAATGATTTGGGATCCATTGTCTGCAGCAGAGCATCAAATATGCATGCGTATCAATAAAACACTAAACATGAAAAAGAAAAAGAAAAAAAAAAAAAAAGCAGAGTAGCAGACAACTTCATTTCAGTGTAAGCATTTGTCATCACATTGTTGGTGATGTGTTGCATAAAGGATGAGTAATGTAGAGTAAAACTATTCTTGCTCTAGATCAATTATCAAGAATAAAAATCATACATCCATTTGTTCCCTAATCTGCTCCATCTCTGGTTTTATCATCTGCACAGGGCAAAAAACAACTTCAATAATTGCTTTATAGTTCTAAATCTGCAGTGAGGCAGAGCCAAACAAAGAGAATGACCATCCCATATGAGAAACATAACCTTCTATTAAATCAAATGAGACTGGTGGTTAGACTAACATAAGAAAAGAATAATAGTGCAG
This sequence comes from Zingiber officinale, assembly GCF_018446385.1. NCBI lineage: Eukaryota > Viridiplantae > Streptophyta > Magnoliopsida > Zingiberales > Zingiberaceae > Zingiber > Zingiber officinale. The sequence goes on from NC_055992.1 coordinate 129,857,009, forward strand.
CCTGTACACAATAAAAGACCATATTCTATAACACTAAGCATAAGGAAAGAGGTTCAAGAATGTCTGCATTCTCAAATATAGGTAAGGTTATCAGAAAGGTTTTTCTTCAAAAGTTAATTTGAAGTATGCATCATATTGTTTTGGCAATGTAAGACCAATATAAAGAGTAATGTATTACATCTTATAGGGAACAATATAAACACTACAACTGAGCTCAAAGGCAATTTTTAACAATCTTATTGAAGAATAAATCATCACACATATCTTAACCATCAAGTTGTGTTTGTCCTAACAATTTGGGGTTGGCTAGATGAATCTTATCACTAATAAACTATCAATTGTTTATCTCAATTGAGCTCTTTGCAAAGCTATATCACTACAAATACTCAAGTCAATTAAGTCCCTTTGTATTATTTTGTATTATGTCAACTATTGTTTTTCTTTGGCATATCTATCTCTTAGGTCTTCCACTCTAATTCAATCTATAAGATCAATTGGTGAACTTCAAACATGAAGAAGTCATCTTAACCTATTTTCTTTCTTATAATCATCTAATGGAGATATACCTCATTTCTCTTGTGTGTTATTATTTATTATGTTATTTTTCTAATAGCTTCATACATCACCACTTGGGCCGCATATTGCGCTGCTATATCGATCTTCAAGAGGATTGCTTTGCAGCTGCATATGACTTATGTTAATATGCAGTTAAAAAAAATTCAACCAAATTCTTTTTAACTAATTAAGACTAAACCAAATTGACTTGAATTTCTAGCCTGCCATATTTTACAAAGTTGATTAATTGTAATTGTTTCACATTGTATGAGTGTGTATGAAAGTATGATTTGGATATGTCAATAAATATACTATATTGCATGTATGTGCATCATTTTTATATACAAGTATGTTTTGCATATATCCTAGTGCTATATGCGTTGACCACATACTGCCTGCAATTGTTTTTGAATCGTTGATTTTGACTTTTTCTTATGTGTTTCTTTCTAATAATCTAATGTCCTGATCCATAAATCATGGCAGTGATACAACAATCTTATAAACTTTTCATTTTAGCTTAAGAGAAAGACAAGGTCAATTGTCGGCCAATGACAATCACACACAAGACTACAGAAAGTTCTCCCTGTTTTCACCATTCATTTGTCATTATCCTATAAATTAGTCGCAAGCAAAAATTCCATGTAAAAATTTAGTATCTCAGCAAATCACATAAGTGTTGAAGCACCTAACCAATACAAAGGTGCTATACTACCTCTTTGGTTCTTGTTATTTTACTGGGAAGAAAAAAAAAAGAAACAAAAAAGAAGGATGCAAAATTAACAAATAAAATATGACAGAAAAATCAAGTTATTTGCAGCTGGCAAACTTAAAGGTACATGATTGAAAAATAGATCGACAAAGTGTGGGATCTAATCAGGTGGCTTAAGACCTTGTAAACCAAAGCTACAGGCTCATGAAGGGCTCAGGCCAAGTTACTAAGTTCTGATATTCTAGAATCTAGATATGATATGAACTCATAAAGAAACCATGGTTCAATATAGAATGGATTGTAGTTGTGCTTTTGTCACTTGGTGAATTGCAATTTTTGCAGGTAAAAATAATATATATATATATATATATATATATAAATCTGCGTCTTATTTTGGAAATGTTAACAGAGTTGATCTTATTTAGTAATATAGTTGCAAAAAGTTCAGCGGAAGGATACAATACATGTTGTTACACCCATATAGTTGGGATCAACATGGTTGGTGACGTTGACGATAATAAAGTTGACTTGGTTATTATTCAATTGAAGATCATCTTGCTGTTTTATAAAAATAACCAGATGGTTCCAGGAAACTTAAGAGATTTCTTTCATTCAGGACAGACTAACTTAGAAAGTACTCAATGGTGCAATATTTGCTAGAATGATGCTGAAGGAATGCAAACAGATTAAGTTTTAGTTTGGTAATGCAGTGAAATCAAACTCGTTATCCGCAAAAACTAATGATGACTTAAAAATTTATAATGATTTTATTTGTTTGGACTTGTAGGATAAGCATGCTTTAGGAATTGTTAAATTCTATTCTCTGCAGAAAACGAACAGTCACACAGTATTTACTTGTAAAGTCAAAGTCACTAATGATACTTATACCTAAGAGGTATGCGTCTTCTTCAGTGGAATCTATAAATATGCATCTAAATTTTAGAATATTAAACAGTAAAGTACAATTTGCCAAATTGATTATTCTGATTTCCATGTCTTAGATGATAATGCTTGTTCCATATCATATGTGATAATTACAATAAGAAGTGAGCTATCACTTTTTGTTACTTTTCAATGTGTTCAATAATAAGTTAGATTGGATAAAGACAACTTGAACACCTGTTCAATTGTGAGTGTCGAGATCAAAATTAAATATCAAACAAGAAAATCTCAAAGACAAGTATAATTTGGATATATTGCCGTGCCCCCAATCTGGAGAAACTATCAACACAGAAATGGCAAATATATCAAATTGTAACTTACACTAAGCTTCACAGTGGATTTCATCTGACTCAACAGAAGCGGAACAGTAAGCATCCTGATCAATACAGTCGTCAGAGCAATGGAAGCCCACCTGAAACAAAGGATATCGTGAAAATTTGTTCTTGCTTCTGCCACCAACGTCAAGTCATTTAATACCCATAAAAAGATTCTGACCAGTTGAGACCCGTGAAAGAATGAACTGCATCGATCAAATGCTGCAGAGCTGCCACGGGAAGAAACGAATCAGCCGCCGCAGCTGCTACCTCCCCAGGAAAAGGAGCTGGGACGGCCGCAACAGCGGTCTCCACCACTCCGCTGTCGGACAAGACCTCCGTGACGTCGTTTACGAGTCCGATCTCAGTCGAGCCTTCGGTGGCTGAGGAATAGCTGCGCAGGAGGGAGGAGTCGAAGCCGAGAGGAGAGAAGCCGGGGCTTCTCCATCCAACATGGCTAGAGACCGATGGGACGAGAGCAGAGGAGTAGTAACGGGAAGGAAACTGGGACAACGGCGGAGGATTCGTGGGTTCGGTGGTTTCCCGATCATCGAGGAGGATGTGAGCGCAGGAGGGGCGGAGGCGGCGGGTGAGTTGGGTGAACGAGGCGGTGAGGCTTCTCCGGCAACAAGCCATGCCGAGGAGAGAGAGAGAGAGAGAGGAGAGAGCGAGATCTGGGAATTAGGGTTTATAGGGCTTTGAGGGTGGTGGCAAAGTAGAAGAATATCGACGACGGCGATTCGGCTATCAGCGCGCCCTCACTCTCTCTTCTCTCTCACTTCATTTTTTTTATGTTAATTAATTAAATTAACCTCAATATTTACTTCTAGTTAATATTTAAATATTTTAAATTATTTCAATTATATCTTGTTAAGTTTATTCGACTTATTAAACAACAAATTTTGGATTTTTTATTTTCTAAAAACAAATATTCTGGGTAATCACGATAAAATTGACACTATATAATTTTTTATAAAACAAGAGAGAAAGAAAATCAAATGTTAAATTAAAAGTAAGTGATACACCACTCCTTGTACATTTCATAAAACTGGCTAAATTCATGTATCCTTTATATATGTGCTACATCACTTCTTCATTTAAAAAAAAAAATCAATGCTTTTTTGCCTTTAAATGAATAAAAGAGTATAATTATCTTAATTTTCCTATCTAACAGAAACTTTTATCCCAACTGGAGCACTTTACAACAATTGGATTCAATCTTAATGAATCATATATCAACTGAACCCTAAGAAAAAGAAAAAGAAATTTCAGTAAACCAACCAGGACTTAAACTTCCTCTGCCAGCTTCAGTTTCTTCAATGAACAACTGCTTTTGCTAAGATCCAATGCAACCATACTTTCTGAGCAAACATTTACGTTTCGGTTCTCGAATTAACTAGTTGAACTGGCTGGTCTAGTCGGAATTTAAAAGCACTGGTTCAATGTGATCCTTCCGATATGTTCAAGGGCCATCAGCATGTTCCCAAGCAAAATTTTGCCAGGATGCTTGTCAGTGATGCCCCTTCGTAGATCAGAGGCATAGAGCAGCTTTTGAAGGCTAAGTTATCGTAGATGAAACGGCAAACCAAAATTCTGATAGGTCCTGATCCATCCATCATTCCCAGCAGTTACTATCACTTGGCCCCAAGAGTGAGAACTACTCAGGCATGATGTTTTCAAGAACTTGTAAAGGGATCTGGAAAATCTAGGTGCAGCAGAGAACAAGTGGATTTTCTCCTCAGGCCAGGTCGCTGAACTCTTTGTCGCTAACCCCGAGAAGAATTCTCGAGTCAGAGTAAAACTACCAGAAGATGAGATACACAAGGTGTTGTTAGTGCCGCAGGTGTGTTTGACATCATGTTCTGATGTATGTGGGACTTGGAGTGGGTTGCTGCTGTGTTCTTGTTGAAGATGGAACACCTCCGAGGTCATAGAAATCTGATTACTGGAAGTTAGACCATGCCAAGGTATAGCAATTGACGCATTGTCGGACAAGAAACGTTCATGGGACCATATGCTCTCGCAACTTTTGGATATAGGTAAATCAGGGTTTACATTGTTCCAGACATGAACGTAGCAATTTCCACTGGTAGAGACAATATGTTGCCCATCTGCCGTGAAGTATGCAGATATCTGACTGCTAGCATTTCGGAAACCTAAACATGAAAATTAAGCGAGAAGGTTGAGAACAAAGGGACAACGATCATTGATTACGAAAGCAAATAGATTAGGTGATAAGAAAAACACAAACCTCTATATTTGGTGACCACATCGATCCCGTTGAATATTCTGATTTGCGAGTCCGCAGATGTGACCAACAATTTTTGAGTGTCTCTTGGGCAAAACTGGAGGAGAAATAACAATGCATAAGTGAAAAGAACTTCGTGAAGCACATAAAGATAACTGTTTGAAAATTGACCAGTCCTCAGATTACCTGAAATCCAGTAATGTGCTTATAAGGAGACTTCTTTTTCCCTTGAAATGATACCTGAGTTTCCATCTGAAGATGATTTCCTGTTACAGAAAAGATATAATTATAAATAAAAGAAAATGCAGATCGTGTCTCTACTGATTAAAAGAGTTGGTACCAGAAAGAGTGCATTCACACAATTTTCAAACCATAAGAACTTGCTAATACTTAAACCAACCACCCACATTATTCAATTCAAATGGCAGAGCACATGAAAGGACAATTTATAGACGAAGTTTCTCCAAAATAAAACAACTCTAATTTGTTCTTTACATATGCAAATGTTTTAGGTCTAAATCAAAAACTCTTAGAACAATTAGCTAGTAACAAGTTGAAACACGACTACACTTAATTTTCTGCAATTCCATCTATTTTGATTTAAATAATTACCTGAAGCATCATAAAAGCGACAATTGCCTGCCATGGTGCCGACAACAACTCCCTATAAGGACCGAGAAATGTTGATGTTTAGATGACATTCTCTGAGCATCGAGCTACCATAAACAATAATAAAGTAACTAATGTACCTTCCCATTTGGTCTATAACAAATTGCAGTAACAATGTCTCTAGCATCAACCCAATCCACAACTTGACATCCCGAGATTTCCCAAATCCGAACTTTTCCATCTATGGATCCACTAATGAAGTGATTCTCATCAAATGGGTCAAACTGAACACAAGTCACTGTATATTTATGGAGGAATTTATCAGATTGGCTTGAGAGAAAAGATTATTGAGAAGCAGCACACTATAATGCAAAAAACATAAATACCATAGTCGATATGGCAGAACACTTTGAGACAGTTGTCAGATCCAACATGCCACAGGCGAACAGTTTTGTCCTTGGATGATGATAAAATGTACTGAATAGAAACAAAAGAGGCATTCAGACTTGAAAGTGAAAATTAGAAAGAACGCCTAAAATTAAGCTGTTTTAGGGTAAAGGACCTTATTTGAAGACCATGATAGGTCTAATACATCTGCTTGGTGACCATGGAATTCATGCACAGGTTTCTCGGATAACTGGAAAATATCAGGAGGAATTACAACACAAGCTGAATCAAGAGATTTGCTTATGCGCTTGGACTTGGATTTTTTATCATCAGTGCGGACAGAAGTTAACTCTGCTCTGTGATTTACAGTGAAGTATACACACAAAGGATCGGCCTTGTGAATGCTAATCTCATCTTTCCTGTCACATTCCATGACACACCACACACGAATAATCCCATCCGTACCCCCACTAGCTAAATACTGGCCATCAGGGCTAAACTTCATTGTCAAGATTGAGCCATTGTGAGCTTTGATATCTTGCCTCTTGTAAACAGCAGATAATTCCTTTGTTTGCTTCCTGTATGGCATGACTTTCACTCTCTCAATTCCAGCAACTTGACTCTTATCTGGATCACTGAAGGCCAAATGATCATTATCACCTTCCTTGTCTACCGTACAAACAGCAGCACCAAGTCTCCGCAGCCAGCCAAGCCTCTTCGTTTTGACTGAACTGCCAGATTTGTTTGACACACTAGCCCCTCGACGCAAAAGCCGATCAATAAATGATGGTGACTCCACGAAGCACTCAAAATCATCAACTGTTTTCACTGGATTGGGAGAAACTTCATCATGGCTTCTCAATTTATCAATTTTCTCCATCTCCTCCGCTGTGATGGCTGCACTTTCATCAAATTTGGTAGTTTTGCATACCATGTTCACTTCCATAGCTTCACTGAACGACGCCCTGGCGTTGCTGCCTTGCCAGACATCATTCACCTGCGTTTGCGCATCTGGAACAGGTGATCTACAGAATGAGCATGAGAATTCCCTCTGCAGCCATCCCATGAACTTATCTCTACGTTCCTTGATATTGCCAGGACTCTTCAGCCAAAGCTCCAATTGGCAACCGATGGTTTTCTCTTCTAGTAAAGTATCATTCTTTGTCGGGCTGCCAGGGCACGAATCGGACACTGCCGATACATCTTCCCTTGAATCGAAGAACTCATCATCTTCTCCCTCTTCCTGAATAACGAAACTATTAGCTATAATTCCTCGCCTTAAACCAAACAAATAAAAGAACGACAGCAAGATCGACTTATAATCTAAGAAGTAGATTCCCCAGTTCCCTCGACCGTGAACAGAAAGCAGCCGGACAAAACAAATGGATCGCACTTCGAAATGAGTCAAATTGAGTCAAACAAGAAACCATCCCGTTCCAAAATCAAAGAAGCAATTTTTTTTGACAAAAGGAGCATTTTTATCCATTTTATACCCCTAAAAAAATCCCTAGAACAAGATTCGACCTAAAAACAGATACAGAATGGAACAGGAGAATCAGAGAAGCATGCCTGAACAGCCACCCGACGCTCGGCAGCCCCCAAAATATCCGGACGAATAAAATCTTCTCCGGCACCAGCAGTCCCCATCCCCTCCGATCCCCTTCAATCCCCTCCTCTCCCTGCCCAGATCCGAAGCAAATAAAAACCCAATCTTTCAAGAAACCTCGGCTAGCGTTCGGAATCCTCGAACCCCCGGATCGGATGGCGCGGGGAACAAATCGCTTCGCAGTTCGCTCCCGATTCACCCGCATGCAAGCTGCCGCTCTTCTCCTTGCATCCTTCGCTCCGCCCGATCGAACGCTACCAAAGGCTGCTCCCCGCGTTCCAACTACTAAAAAAGACGAGACCGAGTCTAATAAGGATTGCAGTGAGACTGCCACGTCGAAACGATTGTCCCGACGTGGTCGATCACTATTGGCCCGACTTAATTAACCCGAAGGCAAAAAAATTAATCCTAAAGTATTGCCGTATCTAGCAAATCCGGACGATAATTTAGCGCCTTAATTGATTTTGATTAATTAGCTGAATCGGGATTAACATTTGACTTGGAAATGCCTTCGAGGCCACGACCTATGTACGCGAAAATTTGAACCGGACCGCTTTGTTTACGGGTCCAATTTTCTCGTTTGGGTGGTCGGTCTAAAATTTCGGGCCATGTCAATGCAGTGAACCTTAATTATTAATTGGTCGATTAGCGAGATAATTATTACGCCTTCTCCAGCTGTTATTATAAATATCATTATTATTACTATATTTTATTACTAATTATTATCATAATGATAAAAAAGTTAAATCGTTAGATGGAGAAATAATAATATTGGATTTTGCAAGTCGGCAAATGATTCGGGGGATGCACTTAGATAGATAGATAGCTTGTATGGTATGGTGCAACTCAAACAATGATAAATTAAGATGATAAAGAATTTTAATAGATGGAAATAATAATAATAATAATATTATTATTATTAGTTGGAGTTGGGCGTGTTCGCGTGCGCATTACGCGGTCAATTTGTTGACCTCAAGTCTAAAATACAAGTCAAAGTCAAAGCTCCAGCTTTTAGACTTGGTTTGAATGATATTTGCATGTAAAGAATTTCATCCTGCCAATATAGACTATTTTGAAAGTTCTGATTGGATCATATGAATATAAATAATTTTTTATCATTTTTTTTAAAATTTGCGGCGTTATACTTTTCTAATTTGAAAAAAAAAAAACTACTTCGTTTTTTAAAAAAAATCAATTAATAATGATAATTATTTTATAAAATAAATATTATGTTTCTTAATAAATATAATATTTATCCGTGGGTGATTTTTTTAAAATAAAATAGAATAAAATAATTGACAGAATTAAATCCTTGTACAGACTTTACATATTATTATAGAAATCTAATAACATGATATACAAAATATTTACCATCCAACAATTTCCTAACGGTTGACAATTTTACATGGATTTAAAGAATCGGTAGGGTGTTTTTTTTCAGACATATAAAGATGTTCTCCCAACTTTAACGAATTATTAACAGATAATTTTTTTTAATAAATAGTTAATCTAAAAATATTAAACTGATAGATCATCTACTATAAGTAATTTTCAATTTACCACATGGACCGATAAAAAATTCCAGTGAAATTAAATTGATCGTTTTCAAAATTAATCTGCACAAATTGAATTCAGTACCAACTAAATTTTAAAAAAAAAGTTTGATTGAGGGCATTTGTAGAGTTACACCGCTACACGCAGTGCGATGCACTTGATACAATGGTTGTTATTATTGTTTTTGCTGCAGCAGGTTGGACATTTTCATTTCGTTGACCTGAGGTTAACATAATCTAGATGCGAATCTAGTAAGCCATTAGATTACTAGATTTAGATAGATCTGGCCATTTGGATTGTTTCTTGTACGCCCAATGCACATGCGGGCGGTGCATTGCATAAAACTGGCCTACCAAATAGATAAGATATAATAATTCAAATAACACGAACATTAAAAAAAATAAATAGTAAATTAAAAATTGCAAAATTTTATTGAATCGATTATTCGATCCGTCAGAAATAATCTGAATCCTAATTTTTAATTTTTGCATTAATATGAACAGCTGGACTAAGCCTGCAACCGCCTCGTAGCTCGGTTTAGGGATTGGTTTTTTTTTTTTTAATTACGATGGTAAAAAGTGATTTGTTCATTTCAATATCATCATCAATCCATCTCCGGCTAATATGAAAATGATAAACCACATATGATTACTAATTTTTAATAGTTGAATAACGCATGTACTTTTTTAATTATACTTTGTTTTATTGATGGTCATTTGGTCTAAAATTTACAGAGACTTAAGAAAGATCCTCAAAAAAAACTTATTAGTATTATACAGATCCATTAATTATCAATTACGTCTCTAAATAAATATTCAATTCAGTCCTTATACATTGCCCTTTCCGTAACATTCTACTTGCACATTATCATCTCCTGTCGGCAACCATCAGTGAAATCGTCCTTCTCTTTGGACTTCTATTTCAATTATTGTTTGAATTATTAGTCTGTTCAATCATTGAGGTCGATAAAATCCAACCCAATTTTTATTTAATTTTGATTCAATTTTTAAATTAGATGCTAATAAATTTTATGTAGGAGTTGGAATTTTGAGAATATGAGGTATAAATTTGTAAACACCTAAATTTGATACAAGTCCTAATTTACAAAAACTATGATGGAAGATGAGTAAATAGTCATCTCTTAACGTAAAAAAATAGTCTAATTTAAAGCATTTATTTATTCAATTTTTTGTTTTTACCAAATACTAAATATCTAGCTAATATACTTAGGGTGTGTTTGGGAGACCATTTACTTTTTAAAAGTGATTTTTATAAAAATTATTTTGAAGTTAGTGAAATCTAAAATATATTGATCTTGTCCGAGAGTCGAGGTGATGGATACTGGGGATGTGGTGCTCCTATTGGTCGTTGGTGGACTTCTCGTCAATGAAACCTGTAACCACAGCAACATCAATGCCGAATCGGGGAGGAGTTCTCCGGCGATGGCCCTCCGACGCTCAAGTCAAACACCGGCGATGTAGAAGAAACTGTTGGAGTCCGAAAGTTGTTTTGTTGTGATCAACAAGTTAAATTAGGTCCTATGTGTTTTTAACCTTATATCTAAGTGTGCAGGAGCTTAGGAGCACAGGTAGTCAAGTGAAAGATGTAGCTAGCTAGAAGGACGATACGCGGTGCGTCAAAGGGACGAGGCGCTGCGGAAGAGTACACCGGCAGACGAGAAGAAAGCGTGCGGTGGTTCCGAGGGACTCTAGCGAGAAGGTCGGCACGGGGTGCGACTGAGGGACGAAAACTGCGGATAAGTACGCTGGCGGACAAGAAGGAAGCACGTGACAATTTCGAGGGACGAGAAGCCGGAGCAGAAGCCTGCTCGAGAAGACCGGAAGTTGGGTTCGAGTGAGCCCTATTCCGCATGGCCGAGATCACCCAAACGAGCGAATGACTCGGACTGAGACGAACGGAGTCGGAGCAAAAGACCCGACCTAAAAAAGTCAACAATGTTGACTTCCCCCATCTGGGGCGCCCGGATCAAAAGTATATCCAAATCTCGGTCAAACCAAGATCTGTGCGTTAAGGATAAAGTTTTATCACCCCAGGGTGCCCGGAACACTTCGGGGCGCCCCCGACCAAGGCTATAAATATAGTCTTGGTCCAAAAGCTTTACGTTCATTCTAATCAATTCATTTTCCAACACTTGTACGCTTCAGTTTAGTTAGCTTCTTTCTTTTTTCGCTTTATCGTTGTAAGAGACTTCTCCGCCTGAAGGAGATACTAATGCGACATCTTCCTTGAATTAACAACCTCCCCAGTTGTACCCAAGTGAATCCTTGTGTGCCTCTTCTTTTACTTTCTGTCTATTTAATTATTATGCAAGTGTTAGTTAAGAAGTTCGAGAAGGGTTGGTCTTTATTTTTGCAGGCTATTCAACCCCCCATCTAGCCGGCCCCAGCAGTCCAACAAGTGGTATCAGAGCCAAGGCGCTTCAGGAGGATTAATCGCCGAACGAAGCAATGAAATAATGGTCGGACCAAGCATCTACTCGCCAAAATTCGAAGGAGAATTCGCTAGCTGAAAAAAGCGAATGCAGGTATTTTTTAAGACTGATTTCGATTTATTATTAATTATGGAATTCGGTTTTACAACACCAAAAGGCAAAGAAAAGTATCAGTGGTCGAAAAAGGAGCAGGCCGACTACGTGGCAAACTGCAAAGCAGAGTACCATCTGCTGAGCGTTCTCCCACCACAAGAAGTCAACCGGATCGACAACTACGACTCCGTGAAGGAACTTTGGGAGAAGTTCCTTGAGCTGCATGAAGGAATGTCTGAAGCTAAGCTCGTGAAACGAGATTTACTCCGCAACTAGCTCACCAGCCTGCAACTTGGGGAAGACAAGATAGTTGCGCATCTGCACTCAAGAATTAAGGAAATCATCACCGGACTCTCGAATCTCGGAGAAAAGGAAAGTAACCGAGATTTGCTAAGGTACACCCTCAATTCATTTCCTAGAAATACAAAATGGGCATCACTAGTAGATATCTTTTACATTTCGAAAGATTTAGAAAAAATTACATTAGAAGAATTCTTTTCCATATTTGAAGTGCATGAATCAAGATGTGTAGGTACGAAGAAGCCCAAGCACAACATCGAGAGACGAACCTGAGTTAGAGTCCTCTCTCGACGACGAGGAAATGGTAATGATGGTAAGGTGATTTAAGAAGTTATGTAATTCTAGAAAAAACTAACCATCCGCAAGGTAGAAAGAAAAGGATGATCCGCTTCTACCGCTGCTACCACTGCAACAAAGAAGGGCACGTCAAGGACAACTACCCCAAGCTGAGGAATAAGGACACGGATAAAGGTAAGAAGCCTGTTCAAAAACGCAAGGCATTAAAAGCGACGTGGGACGATACGTCGTCCGAATCGGAAGTCGAAGCCTTCTCCAGACTTGCACTAATGGCAAGTCATCAAGACGACGACTACGAGTCAAGCTCTTCTAAAATGAGCATCGATGAAGGGGGAGCCACGTCGGAAGATAGCAATAGTTCAGGGGGAGAAACGTACAACGAGATCAACAACATAAGTCAGGTACGATCTCTTCCTCCCGATAAACTATTTAAATTTATTAAATTGTTAACTAAAGATTGATGTAAATTAGAAAAAGAAATTAAGAATTTAAAAACAATATTAGCTAAATATTGCCCAATAGAAGAATTCGACAGAATTAAATTAGAAAATAAAAAATTAAAAGTAGAAAATGATAATTTAAAAGTACAAGTAAATAACTTGAAAAATCATGCATGCTCATCTAATACCAATGTTAGAAAATTTAACAATGTAAATTGGTATTTTAGGTATCATAAGGGGCAGATTAGGAACATTTCAAAAAGATATGTCCCTAAGAAATTCTTAGTTAATCCAGTTGGATGGAACCTATATTGGGTTCCTAAATCTTGCTTAATCTAAATTTAAAATCAGATTTAGCGCTCTCAACGAGAAAATTAAACAGTAAGTTTTTTTATGAGGCTTTGTCTAAGGAAGTGGTTGTTGCTCCAATAACCAAAAAGGCCTAGTGTCTCGCCACGACTTGGAAGTCAAAATATTGAAATAAAATGTTTAATTAACTTTCTGATAAAGCATTAAGGTTAAAATTTAATAATGCTTTAAAAAGTATTTTTAACATTTTTTTTTGAAAGTTTGTCAAACATTAGTTTTACATAAGTTAAAATTTCTTCTGAAATTAGAAACTTCTACTTAATTTTTTTACTTAGTAAAATTTTTAAAAATATTTTTGCAAAGTTGCCTAAGTCGGAATTTTTTTCTCTTACTTAAAGTTTCATTTAGAAAATTTTCTTACTTAGAGTTTTCTTAGAAAAATTTTCTTACTTAAAGTTTAATTAGAATTTTTTTTTACTTAGAGACTCTTTATGTGAAAATTATTGTAAAATTTTTCAAAGTTTTCAGAATTTTTATCCTGAGAGTTTTTCCTAGAACCCCAATTTTTTATGTGATCAAAGGGGAAAAAAGAAAAATATAAGTTTAGGGGGAGGTAGACCAATTTTTTCTATCTTTTTGCACCTTATTTCAAAATTAGTTAGTTTATTTTTTATGTCTATTTACCCTAGCTTAACTTGGATTGCTCACATCAAAAAGGGAGAGATTGTTGGAACCCCAAGGTTATTTTGGTGTGATCAACAAGTTAAGTTAGGTCCTGTGTGTTTTAAACCTTGTGTCTAAGTGTGCATGAGCTTATGAGCACTGGTAGTCGAGCGAAAGACGCAGCTAGCGAGAAGGATGACACGCGGTGTGTCCGAGGGACGAGGAGTTGCGGAAGAGTACACCGGCAGACGAGAAGGAAGCGTACGGTGGTTTCAAGGGACGAGAAGCCGAAGCGGAAGACTGCTCGGGGAGCAAGAGACGCAGCTAGCGAGAAGGTCGGCACGGGGTGCGACCGAGGGACGAAGACTGCGGATAAGTACGCTGGCGGACGAGAAGGAAGCACGCGACGATTCCGAGGGACAAGAAGCCGAAGCGGAAGGCTACTCGAGAAGACCAAAAGTTGGGTTCGGGTGAGCCCTATTCCAGATGGTCGAGATCACCCAAACGAGCGAAAGACTCGGACTAAGGCGAACGGAGCTGGAGCAAAAAACTTGGGCTAAAAAAGTCAACGATGTTGGCTTTCCCCATCCGGGGCACCCGGAACAGTCCGGGGCTTCATCGTTGTAAGAGGCTTCTCCGCCTGAAAGAAATATTAGTGCAACATCTTCCTTGAATTAACAACTTCCCCGGTTGTAACCAAGTAAATCCCTATGTGCCTCTTCTTTTAATTTCTGTCTATTTAATTATTATGCAAGTGTTAGTTTAAGAAGTTCGAGAATGGTTGGTCTTTATTTTTGCAGGCTATTCAACCCCCCTTCTAGCCGGCTCGAGTGGTCCAATAGAAACGAGGAAGCAAAATGGCAGAGTAACTGTACCTATAGTAGAGATTATTCATACCTCCGTCGAAGCTTGGAGGTCTTTATATAGAACTTCGGGGGAGCACGTGCACGCTTCTCGAGGCACGCATGCTCCTCAAAGCATACCCTGAAGAGACGTGTTAGAAAAGTGTCCTTGACACCATACCTTAACGACCTTCTGTGACAAGCACGTGTCTGGCCAAGCATATCTCTGACAAGACAGCGGAAGCTTCCGTCGTACGATCTTCTGTCTGACCATATCGCCAAGCATGCCGTCTATCGGTGGCACAGATTCCCAGAAGGATATCCTCTTATCCTCCTTTTGTCTGTTATGGGTCGAGCGGAAGAGCCGCTCGGCCAACTATCGACCGTCCGGGCGATCTTGTCCTCGGGCCGAGTGGAATGGGCGCTCGGCTAGCATCCCACTGTCCAGGCTCCGCTGCTATGCAGAACGGAGAAGCTGTGTCTGAATGTAGTCTACTCGGTCGTCACTGTTTTACCGATGTGAGTCCGAGTGGGTTGGACGCTCGGCACATACTTTGTATGTTTGAGTACTGAAAGCTCGGTACATGACCGAGCTGTGCTAACATCTGCTTCATGTAGGCTCGGTGATTCTTCCTCCCGGTCGGGAAAGAGGGTTGCCCGATTGGATGATAATACCGGGGCGTTGACCAACTTAACTTTGACTTCCACCATGTCATTGACCACCCTGCTGATCGGGCCCCTCCTCATCACCGGATCACATGCCTCCCCCTCAAGTCTAGTCGAAGGAGGCTGCAAGTGTGACTGACTGGACGAGCTAGTCTGGAGATCGATTGGTCGATCGGCCATGGTACTGGTTGGACCCCGACCGGTCTGCCCGAGGGTGTTGTGCAGCCTTGAGCTTGCTCATTGAGGCCGATCAGTACTTTGTACACTCGCACTTGGAGCAATTTGCAGTTTCTATCCTTGGCTGAGAGCGGTCAACGCTGACATCATCTGAATCCCTTCGACATTCGTATAAATCATCTCCATTAAAGCTGAGCACGCTCCCATGCCTGTTAATGGAATTCATTAAATGTTGCCCTGTAGGCGTGTGCCATGTGTCACTACCGCCGTCACCACACGCCCGAAGCGACAGACGTTGATGTAACGTTTGGTGGTTTGAATTCAACAGCTGGATTTCCGCTCCGGCTTCCGTGACCTAGATCAGACGGCCCCAGTCGGCCGAGCTCAAGCTTTATAAAATTGCGACGGTGGCTTCATCTTCTTACTCTGCATCCTCCATGATAGCCGCCGGCGTTCCTCTGCGTGACCAGTGCTCCGGCGACCATTTGCTCCCCCCAGCCTCAGCTACTCTTCTGTAAGCTCCTCCAAATCCTCTTTGCCTCCTATCTTTGATCTATTGCGACCCTCATGGCTCTCTGTATATCTCCCATGCTCGCGGTGTTTTCTGTTTGTATTTCTCTCCGTCCAACTCTTTGTTTTTTTATTTTTCGACAATGGCCAGTTCTTCACAACCGCCGGACCCCTCGCCTGGGCTCTAGTATTCTACCATGGAGACCAGGTTCGATGCAGGCGACGTTGAAAGTCTTAGAAAGGTCTTTAGAATCCCTTATGATCATGAGGTCATTTTGGCTTCTTCGTCCGATTGGCCAAATTACCCGCCGAACGGCACCATCTGCTTGTTCCGAGACCAGTTTGTGGTCGGCCTGCGATTTCCTATCCACCCCTTTGTCATCAAAGTTTGTAATTATTTCTGTGTTCCTCTTCCGCAACTCGTCCCAAATTCTTTTCGTCTGCTGTGCGGCGTTGTTATCCTGTTCCAGCTGCACGACATCCCTTTGACCCCTCAAGTCTTTCATTATTTCTACTACCCCAAGCAATCCGAGTTGGGGACCTATCTCATTCAGTCTCGGATCGGTCTAAATTTTTTTTATAAGATGTCCACTTCAAATAAACACTGGATTCATCATCTTTCAATATATAACTCAGGAAGTACACCGGTTGTTCCTCGTCGTTCGGCCTAACTAGTGCCGAGCCGACCGCATTCTCGATCGAGGATAAATAAATTTTGAGTGGCTCGTCGACAGTTGGCTTAGCCAATACTAGCAATGAATTGAGGTACTCCTTCAATTCTTCAAACGCTCGGTCGCACTCTTCGTCCCATTAAAATTTGGTGGCTCGGCGTAGTATCTTGAAGAACGGCAAGCTCCGGTCGGCTGACTTGGAGATGAACCGAGATAGTGCAATTATCCGACCGGTGAGACGTTGGACTTCCTTAAGATTCCTTGGCGGTGGCATATCTTTTAGTGCTTTCACTTTGCTGGGATTCCCCTCGATGCCCCGCTCGGTGACGATGTAACCCAAGAATTGTCCGCTCTTTGCGTCGAACAGACACTTGCTTGGATTCAGTTTGATTCCATACGTACTGAGTGTCTGGCAGGTCTCCTTGATATTTGCAACTGGGTCAGCGGCTCGAAGGGCAGGCCTGTCTCAACCATTCTTGAGGTCCTAGGCGAAAAAAGAATTTAATATTTTTTTAAATAAATATTAGAAACATTTAATTTTATTAGTTATAGCAAAAGGTAGAATTTGTCATCCTAACAACCCAACATGACCAATCCTACGACCATCTGTGAGGAGATAAATCGGAAAGCTGCAGTTGGCCACTATGGGGAGAGCATTTTTCTTGACTTTGCCGAGATTCGACACCTTGCCCATTGTAACAATATCTACCCGTATAGCTAACTCAACCATATCCCGGGGGCGACATTTAATTTTGTTAATAAAATTTAAAAGGGTAGTTTTATATATTGTCAATGATTATTTATACAATTAGTAGTAGTGACCAACTAGGCCACAAAAACTTTATCTTATGTCAAATCTCACTTTTTTATTATTAGTAAAATTTAAAAAATAAAAAATATTTTATGTTATCTAATTTAGAAACAATAATAAATTATTATAATACTATTAATATACATTTTAATTATAATTTTTTTAAAAAAAATATCAATCATTTTTAACTTCGAGGAAGGAAAGTTTCGACACAACAATAAAATTATTGTATGACCTAGAAGAAATAGGTTTGAGTACTAAATATAGTCATTATGTATAATAGACTCTTCCTCGGAATCCCTCATTGGCGGGAGTTTCGTGAACTAAACTGTCTTTTTATTTATTTTAACTTTGATAAATTATTAATAAAATTTATTTATCTAAAAATATCTAGCTAGAAAATATTGATCGTGAATTATTTAAAAAAATGAAATAAAAATAAAATTTAAGAAAGAAATAATTCTACATTTTCAATATGTTTTTGACTATTAAAAGTGTGTATATATATAAATTAAGTGTAATCAATAAATATATCATTAAAAAATTTAAAATTACTAATTAAATTTTAATAAAAAAATAAAAATAAATTACTAACTAAATTTAATTTTAATAGTAAAAAATTAAAATTATCAATTAAATCTAACACGAGTAAAAAAAATAAAAATGATCCAAATTTAATCTATAAAAAGTTTAAAATTTTTGACCAAATATAATTTAGCTAGTAAAAAATTACAATTACCGATAAAAATAAATCTCAACTAAATTTTATTTTAACCATAATTTTATACTCATATGTTTTTAAATTAATATTCATATTTAATTTACATAGATATATATATGTAAAATTTGTGGGCCCCAATATAATAGGGGCCCTAGGCATAGGCCTTAATGGCCTATGCCTTGAGCCGGCCCTGTCGAAGGGATTTAATTAGTATGTCATCGACATATACCTCCATGTTGCGGTTGATCTGCCGCCGGAGCACCATATTCATCAACCTCTGATAAGTAGCGTCAGCGTTCTTTAGCCCGAACGGCATGACATTGTAGCAGTAGGTTCCAACGACCGTGATGAAACTGACTTTCTTTTGATCTTCTAGAGCGAGCGACACTTGGTGGTACCCTTGATACGCATCCAGCATACATATTAGCTCGCACCCGGCAGTGGAGTCTACCATCTGATCGATCTGAGGCAGCAGGTAGAAGTCCTTCGGGCACGCCTTGTTGAGGTCCCGGAAGTCGATGCAAACTCTCCACTTGTTGCCCGACTTTGAGACCAGCACTACATTCGCGAGACAGCTCAGGAATTGAACCTCATGGATGTGGTCGCTTCCAAGATCTTCTCTATTTTTGCTCGGATGATCAAATTCTGTTCAACGTTGAAGTCCCTTTTTCTCTGCTTCACCGGCCGAGCGTCTGGTTGGATGTGAAGCTCGTGCTGCGTGACGCTCAGTGAGATCCCGGGGAGCTCGTGCGTCGACCACGCGAATACATCGTGGTTTTGTTGGAGACAGGCGACCAGCTCCGCCTTCTACTCAGCTCCCAGGTCGGGCGCGATGAAAGTTGTTTCTTCCGCTCGGCAGAGGTGTATTTGTACTTCTTCCTTTTCTTCATAGACTAGAGTAGGAGACTTTTCAGTGATGGCGCTTACCTCTAGTCGTGGCGTCTTCTGAGCCGACTTGGCTTCGGTTTTGACCATCTCGACATAACAGCGGCGAGCGGCCAATTGGTCGCCTTTGACCTCTCCTACCTGGTCTGTTAGGACCAAAAGTAGCTAGAGGGGGGGGGGGTGAATAGCTCGTCGCGTTCGCTCGTTGCTCGGCGTTGCTTGTTTCTTCAAGAATATACAGCGGAAAATACAGAAACAAATACAACAATGCTAACACGGTTGGTTTACTTGGTATCCACCTCACAAGAGGTGACTAGTCCAAGGATCCACACCACGCACGCACCCTCCACTATGAAAACACTCCTTTTCGGTAACTACCGAGGGCGGAGAAGCCCTACAAGACTCTCAGTACAAGAAGAAAGGAAAGGGAAACAAAATACAAGTGCAAAGCTTACAATGAGTACAGAAAACCCTAACCCTAGCTTCTCTTCTTGCCTTTGATCCGCCTCTTGACTTGGAAAGCTTCCAAGATCCTTCAAGAACTGGCGATCTGATCTTTGAGAGCGCTGTGGAGGAGCTGGCGAGTAATCTGGAGTGAATCGGAGAAGCGATACCGAAGGAAATGAACGCCTGCGGCTATAAACGACGCCAACGGTCGGATCCCGATCGATTCGAATGTTCCCAATCGATCGGAGGCTTTGGATCGATCCACGGATCGATCCGAGCTTCTGATGCGAAAGCGCTGGATCGATCCACGGATCGATCCGGCTATTCCAAACAGCGTCCCAATCGATCCATCGATCGATTGGGACCTCTGAATCGATCCACGGATCGATCCGGAGGCTCTCTGTTCGCTGGGACAGTGCGGATCAATCCATCGATCGAGCTGGATCGATCCATTGATCGATCCGGACTTGATTTTGTCCAAAACCAAGTCCCAAACCTCCCAAACCAACATCCGGTCAACCTTGACTTGTTGGTATGTCATGCCTAGCATCTAGTCACTCCCTTGATCTGCTAGGACTCCCTTACCAAGTGTCCGGTCAATCCTTTGACCCACTTGGACTTTTCTCTGTGCCAAGTATCCGGTCAATCCTTTGACCTACTTGGACTTTTCTTTCATGCCAAGTATCCGGTCAATTCTTTGACCTACTTGGACTTCCAGCACCGGATGTCCGATCATCCTTGATCCATCGATTTTCCCTTGCCGGCTTCACTCACGGGACTTTCACCTAGCTTCACTCACTAGGGTTTTCCATCCGCCTAGCTTCACTCACTAGGACTTTCACCGGCTTCACTCACCAGATTTCCATCCGCCTACCTTCACTCACTAGGACTTTCACGCTTCACTAGGGATTTCCATCGCCTAGCTTCACTCACTAGGACTTCCACTGTCTGACTTCACTGGACTTCCCGGCTTCACTCACGGGACTTTCATCTTGCCTAGCTTCACTCACTAGGTCTTTCATTTTGCCTAACATCCCAGTTAGGACTTCCCGATCAAGTATCCGGTCAACCTTGACTTACTTGACTCTTCTTCAATCAATATCTTATTGTCAAACATCTAAACCCAAACCAAGACTCAGCTTGGTTACGGTCAACCTTGACCTGAGGGATATTGCACCAACAATCTCCCCCTTTTTGATGTTTGACAATACCACAATAACACTTACAATCCCATATGTAAGTTAGGCTAATCCCATAGCCTCCTTCTTCATGCCACTAGGTAATGAAAGCATAAATTAAGCTCTTCATTCTCCCCCTAAGAGGGCAAACTCCCTCTAGGTAATGAAAGCCTAACTTACTCCCTTTCATGAGTCCTTTCATTCTCCCCCTATGACCTTCCCATAGGTAATGAAAGCCTAAACTTAACCATACATTCTCCCCCTATTGGCACACATCAACCCATCGTTGGACACACATCAACCTATGCTCCAATTCTAGGCACACTTCAACAAATTCATTTGTTGAAGACTCTCCCCCTGAAGAGTTGCTCATCGTTGTTCACAACATCACTCGTTGTGATCAACACGATAATGAAGGTCCCATACCCTTCATTTATCCTTAACTTCTCCCTCAATGTAGACAACTACCCAACCTTGAGCATTATCTACCACTTGAGTGTCCACTTGAAATAATGAGGATATCCACTCCCCATTTCTCCCCATTTCAAGTTTAAATGCTCAACCATGAGCAAGTTCACAACAGAAGGTTAACCACCTTCCAAGGTTCATGAAAAATAATTTTCATGTCTTTAAAGAGTCCCTCCCCCTAAAGACATGGTGGTAACTTCTGTCATTGCACCAACAATGACTTGGAATCCCTAAAACATTAGGAAACCCAAATTTAGAAGTTTTGAGGTTCAAATATTCAAAATTTGAAACAACCTCAACCTAAACTTCTACTTAGTCTTTGTTAACCAATCCATCCTTGTTTTCAACATGAAAACACCCTTTGTATGTATACAAATGTATTTAAGGGGTTTGGAATGGTTACCTAGACTCAAAGAGTTTCAAAGATGCTGAAATCAGGCCTTCCCAGCCAAAACCGACAACTTGGATCGATTGAAGTTGGGTTCCAATCGATTGAACCTTTACGAATCGATCCACCGATCGATTCAGACTACTGGATCGATCGGTGATCGATCCAGCGAGCTTCGCTCGCGAGAATTGCCGTTTGAATCGATCCATGGATCGATTCATAACTCAATCGATCCATGGATCGATCGAGTCCGATAGTTGCTGAAATTCCATTTCGGTCAACGAAACCCTAGAAAATTCTACAAAATCCAAAAATTATGAAATTTCGTGTAGACATTATTTAGGGCATACTTAATCATGGAAAAATAGTTTTCTATGAAAATACATCATATTTTCAAAGATTGACACAAACTTGAAAACTTGCAAAAACTTTAGTGTTTTTCTTCAAGTTTGTGTCTAACTATTCAATGGTGATTACTATCAAAAGATAGCCTTCACCAAGGTTTTCCAAAAACATTTTAAAAACATTTTCAAAACCAATATCCCATCATGTTCCTTGGGCATAATGCACATGACTTGTACATTAGCTTTCCCAATGATGGGAAAACACATAACTATGTGTTTTTATGAACCTAAAACTCAAAAGAATGCACTAAATCAACATCTTGAGTTTTGTTCATCATCCTAACATCTCACTTGTATATAATATGCACTAAAACACATACAAGTCACCTTATAGTCTTTGTGAGATGTAGATTTTGGTTTTTGCCCTAATCTAGGGATCATGCATATTTATCTAGGCATTTTAGAAATGTTAGACATCCACCTAGGATGTCACTTGTCAATAAGTATCGTTAAATGCCATTTGTCCTTAATTACAAGGAATTAAACTTAATGCATGATTATGTTATGGCATACATCAAAAGAAAATAATTTTCAAAAGAAAATATCCTATTACTACATGATGTATGAATGTCATGACATGGTATTTTTGGATTTTTCATAATAAAACATGAATGCAAAACTAGACATGATGTCATGGCATATTATGGGCAAACAATCATGGCAAAATTTAGCATAAATAAAATATACCTAGATTAACTATCTAAGTATCCTTAAAGTCTTAGCTAAACTTACACCTTAAACCTAGATAGCCCTAAAGTGCTTCAAGAGAATGCCAAAGCCTAAATTTGGCATTTCTAATTTCCTTGATTTAATGTATGCCAATTGAAAATAAACATGTCCTCAAATGTTGGCATATTCCATTTTTCCTCAAGAGTAGCACTTTTAAATTAAGGCCCGGATTGCCTTAAAATTTCCAAGAGAATACCAAAATCCCAACTTGGTATTTCTCAAGGTTTTCCCAATTTGTGCCATTTTAAGATAAAATCAATTTTTCACCATTAGACACATTTTACTCTTTCAAGGAGTAATCATAATTCCATTTCATTTTCAAAGGTTAACAAAAACCTTGAAAATGCTCCTTGAGTGTCAATTTCCTCAAAGTTGGGTTAACTACCCTTTTAATCGGAGTTAACACTCTCTAACCCATCTATGGGGTAGCGAAGATGCTCCTAGGAACCCAACACCTATTGGTGCTCCTTGGATGCTCTAGGTACTCACTAGGGATAACTTCCCTAGATACCTTCCTAGTGACCTTGTTGGGCTTCTTAGAAGCCTTGGTCACATTTTCTAGGTCAACTCTAGGGATAACCTCCCTTGTGACCTTGTTTGTGACTTTCTTAGACTTCTTAGAAGTCTTAGTCACATTTATTGCAAAAATACTCTTAGGGATGACTTCCCTAGTATTTTTGGCTTGACCACTAGACCTAGGGTTTGTTCCATAACTATATGGAACTCTATGGTAAGAGGGCACATCCTTCTTAGCCTTTGGTTTGTATCCCAAACCTCTATGGCCATTAGATGACCTTTGTGCTCCTAGACCTAGGCTATGCTCATTTTGCCCTTTTAGGATATTTTCCATCCTTTTTAGGGTCTTTTCCATTTTATCAAGCCTTGATCTCAAGACTTGATTTTCTATCACTAAGTCCTTAGTTTTTGGTTTTTCATTTGATCCATGAGCATTTTTGTTTCTAGGCTTGTATCTTACATCCTTAGAGTTATCGCCTAGGTTTTTACCTACATTCCTAGCCTTAGGGATAGTAGTTTTGGCATGTAGCGCCACATGCTTTTCCTTAAAGCCCTCATGCTTCCTATTCTTATGGTAAATCGCATTAAAATGATAAAAATTTGACCTAGCATGCTTTTTACCATTTTGCAAGGGAATAGGCTCAATGAAAGTTACCTTCCTTTTTACCTTGGAGGCTCCCCCTTGACTAGTGCCTCCTTGAGCCTTGACCATCTTCTTCCCCTTGGGGCATTGACTTCGGTAATGCCCTTTTTGTTGACACAAGAAGCACACAATGTGCTCCTTGCTCTTCTTTGTCCCGGGGGTGGTCTCCTTGAGCTTCTCCTTGCCCTTTTTTTGCCATTTGGCCCTTCTTCTTGGCCAATTTAGGGCACTTGCTCTTGTAGTGCTCATGTTCCCTACACTCAAAACATATTATATGATTTTTATTATTAATTGAAATATTCATACCTTTGCTTGTAGGGGTGGCATCTTTTTCTTTGGATCCAGAGGTAGAAACTTCCTTTTGATAGGACCTTGATTCTCCTCCATTTGATTTTTCTTGACTTGTGGAGGTAGAAGCTTCTTCCTCCTCTTCTTCTCTTGACCCGGATGTAGAAGCTTCTCCTTCTTCTTGATCCGGTGTCACCAAGGATTGCTCCCCCTCAATCCTAGAGGTGGAGGCTTCATCATCTTGAATATGAAACAAGGAGTATGCTCCCTCCTTGTTCCCTTCGTTGCATTCCCTTGAGGATGAAGCTTCTTGGATTTCCTCTTCTTCGGAGGTTGAGCATCTCTCAACCTCGGAGTCCTCCTCTTGGTCTTGCTCCAAAGAGTCACCCTCTCTGGATTCTTCATGATCTTGTACAGTGGAGGGGATCTCTTCATGAAGCTTGGCCAATTTGCTCCAAAGCTCCTTGGCATCTTCGAATTCTCCAACTCGAGCCAAGATGTGGCTAGGCAATAAGTTGACCAGAAGCTTGGTCACTTTGTCATTTGCCTCGCCCCTTTGAATTTGCTCTGAGCTCCATCTGCTTTTCTTTAGAAGCTTTCCCTTGGAGTTCGTTGGAGCTTCAAAACCTTCCATGAGAGCAAACCATTGCTCTATCTCCATCATAAGAAAATTTTTGATTCTTGATTTCCAAGAATCGAAGCTTGTAGATGAATATGGTGGAGCCACCCTTGTGTCAAATCCAAGTCCATCTTGGAATTGCATCTTGAAGTTGAGCTTGATAAAATCTTGAACTTGAAGAATTTGCTCCAACTTCTTCACCCTCTAGCTTTTCTTGTTATGCTTAACCCTTCCGGCGATGATTCCGGTGAAGAGCGGCCTCGCTCTGATACCACTTGTTAGGACCAAAAGTAGCTAGAGGGGGGGGGGGTGAATAGCTCGTCGCGTTCGCTCGTTGCTCGGCGTTGCTTGTTTCTTCAAGAATATGCAGCGGAAAATACAGAAACAAATACAACAACGCTAACATGGTTGGTTTACTTGGTATCCACCTCACAAGAGGTGACTAGTCCAAGGATCCACACCACGCACGCACCCTCCACTATGAAAACACTCCTTTTCGGTAACTCCCGGAGGCGGAGAAGCCCTACAAGACTCTCAAGACAAGAAGAAAGGAAAGGAAACAAAATACAAGCGCAAAGCTTACAATGAGTCTGAAAACCCTAACCCTAGCTTCTCTTCTTGCCTTTGATCCGCCTCTTGACTTGAAAGCTTCCAAGATCCTTCAAGAACTGGCGATCTGATCTTTGAGAGCTGTGGAGGAGGCGAGTAATCTGGAGTGAATCGGAGAAGCGATACTGAAGGAAATGAACGCCTGCGGCTATAAACGACGCCAGATCCCGATCGATTCGAATGTTCCCAATCGATCGGGAGGCTTTGGATCGATCCATGGATCGATCGAGCGCCCCTGCTCGAAAGCGCTGGATCGATCCACGGATCGATCCGGCGCTTATCGCAACCGGCGTCCCAATCGATCCAGCGATCGATTGGGACCTCTGATCGATCACGGATCGATCCGAGGCTCTGACCGGCGGGACAGTGCGGATCGATCCACGATCGATCAGAGCTGGATCGATCCATCGATCGATCCAAAGCTGATTTTGTCCAAAACCAAGTCCCAAACCTCCCAAACCAACATCCGGTCAACCTTGACCTGTTGGTATGTCATACCTAGTCACTCCCTTGACCTGCTAGGACTCCCTTACCAAGTGTCCGGTCAATCCCTTTGACCCACTTGGACTTTTCTCTGTGCCAAGTATCCGGTCAATCCCTTTGACCTACTTGGACTTTTCTTTCATGCCAAGTATCCAGTCAATCCTTTGACCTACTTGGACTTCCCAGCACCAGATGTCCGATCATCCTTGATCCATCTGGATTTTCCCTTGCCTGGCTTCACTCACCAGGACTTTCACCTAGCTTCACTCACTAGGGTTTTCCATCTGCCTAGCTTCACTCACTAGGACTTTCACCTGGCTTCACTCACCAGGATTTCCATCTGCCTAGCTTCACTCACTAGGACTTTCACCTAGCTTCACTCACCAGGATTTCCATCTGCCTAGCTTCACTCACTAGGACTTTCACCTGGCTTCACTCACCAGGATTTCCATCTGCCTAGCTTCACTCACTAGGACTTCCTTCTGCCTGGCTTCACTCACCAGGACTTTTCTTCTGCCTGGCTTCACTCACCAGGACTTTCATACTGCCTAGCTTCACTCACTAGGTCTTTCATTTTGCCTAACATCCCAGTTAGGACTTCCCAGTCAAGTATCCAGTCAACCTTGACCTACTTGACTCTTCTTCAATCAATATCTTATTGTCAAACATCTAAACCCAAACCAAGACTCAGCTTGGTTACCCAGGTCAACCTTGACCTGAGGGATATTGCACCAACATGGTCTTCTACTGGGAACTTGATCTTCTGGTAGTACGTTGAGACTACCTCTCGGAATTCGTTGAGGGCCGATCGGCCCAGAATGACGTTGTAAGCTGAGGGGGCATCCACCACAATGAAGTTTGTGGTCTTGGTCCTTCTGAGCGGCTCCTCTCCGAGTGATATGACCAACTTGGCTTGGCCGACCGGTAGAACTTCGTTGCCGGTAAACCCATATAGTGGGGTTGTCATCGGTAGTAGCTCGCCTCGGTCAATCTGGAGCTGATCGAAAGCCTTCTTGAAAATTATATTCATCGAGCTCCTTGTGTCAACAAAAATCCGGTGAATTGTATAGTTGGCTATTACCGCTCGGATGATGAGGGTGTCATCGTAATGGACTTCTACTCCTTCGAGGTCCCGGGGTCCGAAGCTGATTTCGGGTCCGCTCACTTTTTCCTGACTACAACCCACGGTGTGAATTTCTAAGCGCCGAGCATATGACTTCCGGGCTCGGTTAGAGTCACCGTTGGTTGGTCTGCCGACGATGATGCTGTAGGACCGTTGCGGCCGGCTAGGAGGGTGTTGAATATCCTGCAAACACAAAAAGACAAACCCTCCTCGAACTCTTTAAACTAACACTTGTATATATAAGGTAAGCCGATAAATTAAAAGCATAAGGAAAAAATGAGGCGCAAACTATTTACTTGGTTACAACCGATGTGGTTGTTAATCCAAGGAAGATCAAGCTCACTAAAAATCTCCTTCGGGCGAAGAAGCCTCATACAGCAATGAAGCGCAGAAAACAGAAGCTTAACTCTAAACTAAAGCGTACAAGCGTTGGAATTACAAGTAATGAGTTTGTTGAAAAGCTTCTGGACCAAGGCTATATTTATAGCCTTGGTCGGGGTGCCTGAAAGGGTTCCGAGCGCCCTGGGGGGATAAAACTTTATCCCCCAACGTTCAGAACACATTAGACGCATTCTGGTCAATATTCAAGGTCCGGGCGCTCGGAAGGGTTCCGAGCGCCCTGGAGGGCTCCGGGCGCCCGGAAGGGCTCCGGGCGCCCCGGAGGGCTCCGGGCGCCCCGGACTGCTCAGAGCGCCCCAGATCCCAAAGCCAACAGATGTTGACTTTTTCGTCCGGGACCTCTTCTCTGGTTCAGTCCCGCCTCGATCCGGTTCTTCCGCTCTGGATCTGCTCGCTTGGGTGATCTCGGCAATCCAGAAAAGGGCTCACCCGAACTCACTTCCGGTCTTCTCGAGCAGCTTTCCGCTCCGGCTTCTCGTCCCTCAGGATCGCTGTGTGTTTCCTTCTCGTCCACCAGCGTACTCATCCGCAGTCTTCGTTCCTCAGTGGCACCCTGTGCTGACCTTCTCGCTAGCTGCGTCTCTTGCTCCCCGAGCAATCTTCCACTCCGGCTTTCGTCCCTCGGAACCACCGCACGCTTCCTTCTCGTCCACCGGGGTACTCTTCTGTAGCGCCTTGTCCCTCGGACGCACCGCGTGCCGTCCTTCTTGCTAGCTGCGTCTTCCGCTCGAGTACCTGTGCTCCTAAGCTCCTACACACTTAGACACAAGGTTAGAAACAACGCAGGACCTAACTTAACTTGTTGATCACACCAAAATAACTTTGGGGTTCCAACAGATGCTTATTTCTCCTCGAGCGACATTGCTTCTGTTCTCTTCCTCCCGAGCGGACGGTCTGTGTCGCTAGTGTGAATCTCGGGGATGGTCATTGCTCCTCTATTGATGGTAGCGCTGTCGCTCGGGTGACCGTCTGGCATCTTTCTCGTCGCCCGACGGTTTGATGCCCGTGTCGTCGGTCGGGTGAAAGAAATCAGCGACGATAACCCCTAGGTGTCGGTCGAATGACTGGAGTCAACCCATGACAGTCGCGGGTGTTGTGGGACGTCGATTAGTGGAAGGAACAGAACATAGGTGTCCATACCTTGCCCTTAGATGTCTTTGGCCGATCAGAAGCCACATGTTGCATGGCCTGTGCCCTCGTTTCTTGGTGTGGTCGGCCTTCAGCTCTCGACCCCCTTGGCGGTTGGTGGCTGCTCGACGGTCACCGTTTGGCTGGTGGCGAGGACTCGGATGACGCCTCCTTCCTTCTAGTTGTCTGGGCCTCTTCCACGTTTATATACTCATTAATCTTCTTGAGCATATGATCGTAGTAGCGGGGCGGCTTCCTGATGAGCGACTGGAAGAAGTCTCCCTCTACGAGCCCCTGGGTGAAAGCATTCATCATGGTCTCAGATTATACCGAGGGGATATCCATAGCTACCTGTTTAAAGAGTTGGATGTAGGCTCGGAGAGTTTCTCTCGACCCTTGCTTCATAGAGAACAAGCTAACGCTTATCTTTTGGTAGTGCTTGCTGGTTGCAAAATGGTGGAGGAAGGCCATTCGGAAATCCTTGAAGCTTTGTATTGATCCATCCGGCAGCTTCCTGAACGATCGTTGGGTCGAGCCGGACAGTGTTGTGAGAAAGACTCGGCACTTCACCCCATCTGTGTAATAGTGAAGTGTAGCAGCATTGCTGAACTTTCCTAAATGATCCTCCGGATCGGTCGATCCGTTGTATTCTCCGATTGCCAATGGAACATAGTGTCTTGGCAATGGGTCTTGAAGTATTGCTTCAGATAACTGGCGGTTGATCCGCTCGGGAGACTTGTCAGCTCGGGGCGCCTTGCCTTTCCTTGCGTCCCGAATAAGCGCTTCGTCTGAAGAAGATCCCCTCTCCTGATTTGCTTGCGCAATCTCTGAGGGCGTTTGGAACAGAGCCCGATGGAATCGAATAGGCGTGGGTGGAGCTTCTCTATGCGTGTCGGTCGGCAGTCTATTTTGTCCCCAAATAGAATACTGCTCTGGTCGATCATCGTGAGCTGCTCGGCCTCTAGAGGCCAACGTTGCTTGTTGCGCCAGTCGGTCGGCTAGTGTCTTTTGCTGCTGTTGCTCGACGATCTTCGCCGCTCGCACTTGTATTAGCGCATCGAGCTCCTCTTGAGTGAGCGTCATGGTGTGAAGTCGTCTAGCTTCTTCCATTTTCATGGCTCAGATGTAGGTGTGTTATCACAGACGTCGCCAAATTTGATCATGTCCGAGAGTCGAGACGATGGATGTTGGTGACGTGACACTCCTGTTACCTATTGGTGGACTTCTCTTCAATGAAACCTGCAACCACAGCAACGTCAGTGCCGAGCCGGGGAGGGGTTCCTCGGCGATGACCCTCCGACGCTCAAGTCAAACACCGGTGATGTAGAAGAAACGAGGAAGCAAAATGGCAGAGTAACTGTAACTACAGTAGAGATTATTCATACCTCCGTCGAAGCTTGGGGGTCTTTATATAGGACTCCCGGGGAGTGTGTGCATGCTTCTCGAGGTGTGCATACTCCTCAAAGCATACCCTGAAGAGACGTGTTAGAAAAGTGTCCCTGACACCATACCTTAACGACCCGAGCATATCTCTGACAAGACAGCGGAAGCTTCCGTCGTACGATTTTCTGCCTGACCGTGCCACCAAGCATATCGTCTGTCGGTGGCACAGGTTCCCAGAAGGATATCCTCTGATCATCCTTTTGTCTGTTACGGGCCGAGTGAAAGAGTCGCTCGACCAACAATCGACCGTCCGGGCGATCTTGTCCTCGGGTCGAGCGGAATGGTCGCTCGGCCAACATCCCACTGTCCGGGCTTCACTGCTATGCAGAACGGAGAAGCTATGTCTGAATGTAGTCTGCTTGGTCGTCACTGTTTTGCCAATGTGAGTCCGAGCGGGCTGGACGCTTGGCATATACCTTGTATGTTTAAGCGTCGGAAGCTCGGTACATGACCGAGCTGTGCTAACATCTGCTTCATGTAGGCTCGACGATTCTTCCTCCCGGTCGGGAAAGGGAGTTGCCCGATCGGACGATAATACTGGAGCGTTGACCCAACTTGACTTTGACTTTTACCTTGTCATTGACCACCCTGCTAACCAGACCCCTCCTCATCACCGGATCATATATAAAAAATGATAATAATATTTTCACTATACAAATTAATATTCTTAATTATTTAAATATAATTTTAATATACCATTGTTTATATAATTATTATTCTATTTTGAATATTTATCAAAATTAATTTTTTTTTATAACATGAATGTTTGAATATATATATATATATATATATATATATATATATATATATATAATAAAATTTATATAAACACATAAAAATATGTATAAAAAATTTTAGAAATATAAATATATAAAACATTATTTAAAAATTAAATACTTATAATAAAATATGATTGAAATTTTATAAATGATTTGGGAAGTAGCATGAATGAGGAGAGAAATTAAGCCAATGATAATTATATAAAATAATAAATTTATTAAAAGCATAAATGGCAACTTTTTAATTTAAAAGTCGAAACTAAAACAGAATGTAACATTTACAAACAAAAAATGCTTCCATATAATTAAAATATAAGAAGTACTTAGTATAAACTCTACCAAATACTTCCTTAGATAATAGACAAATATATAAAAGTGGGTGTGTTATACGAGGAAAATTAAAATATATATATATATATATATAAAGATTGTTAAACGTGCTTCACGATAATATATTGAGGGGGCGTTTGGTATGAGCATAGGAATGAGAATCGGAATGAGAATCATTGTATTGTGGAATGAGAATGAGTATGAGTATGGATATCACTCTTAAAAATAATGTTTGGTTAGTTGCATACTTTCTATCGGAATAAATCAATATTTCCTATTTTATCTTTAAAGGAAAATAAGAGAAAAAAAATAGATGTGAGAGAAAGATGAATGTGAGAGAAAAATATGATGAAAGAGAATGATGAGAGAGGAAGTATGATGAGAAAGAATGAAGAGAGAGAAAGTGTGATGAGAGAAAATGAGAAAAGAGAGTGTGATAGAAGAAAGCATGATGAGAGAAGATGAGAGATAAAATATGATGTGAGAGAAATTATGATGGGAGAGGATGAAGAGATAGAAAATGTAATGAGAAAAAATGAGAGGAGAGAGAGTGAGTGATGACAGAGATTGAGGAGAGAGAAAGTATGATGAGAGAGAATGTGTGATGAGAAAAAAGAGAACAGTGAGTGTGATGGGAGAGATTGAGAAGAGAGAAAGTATGATGAGAAAGAAAGTGTGTTGAGGAAAAAAAAAGAAGGGAGTGTGACGAGAGATTGAGGAGAGAGAAAGTGTGATAAAAGTGAAAGTGTGATAAGGAAAAAAAGAGAAAAGAGAGTGTGATGGGAGAGATTGAGGAGAGAGAAAGTATGATGAGAGAGAAAGTATAATGAGAAAAAAGAGGAAAGAGTGTGTGATAGGAGAGAGAAAGTGTGTGATAAAATGAAGAGAGTGAAAATATGATGAGAGAGAACAAGGAGAGAGAAGTGATATGAAGAAAAAATAAATAAATAAATTTTGATATTTGATATTAAGGGAGAAAATTTTAGTTTTAGGTCAAGGGTATTTTTGGAATAAGAGAATATTTTGATTGATGAAAATAGGGTAATGACTCATTGAAGGGGAGGTACATGGGAATGAGTTATTACCCAATTTCAAGGATTCATTCCCTTATTTGTATTCTTATTCCTATAATCTAAACATTAACAATGACAATTAATAATTCTCATTCCCATTCTCCACTCTTATTCCCCTAAATCAAACGCCCCCTGAGTCTTCTTGGTCAAGTCAATTTGTATTTTATAGTCAAGAAAATTATTGCTATGTTTAAATGTGCAATTTAACAATATAAGAAATTTTTGAGTTTTTATCAAATTTGGAGATGTTAAAGTACTTGATGAAATCTTATATGAAGCTTCAATATTTTTTTGAGTGACGTTACCGACATTAACAAATGAAAAATGAATAATTAATATGCTACAATATAAAATTGAATGGTTTATTTTCAAATATTTATAGATTTTGTTGATCATATTAATAGAAGTTGCATTAGCAGATTTTTTTTTTTTAAATGACGCTAATCAATATCTATCTTAAATCAACAATATCATAAAATAAAATATAATGGGCTAACAATATTATAGATAGAAATAATCTGACAATTAAATTATATATATTTAACAAATAATTTTGTCTTTAAAATAGCTAGATGAATAGTATTTATGTAATTATTTTAAAATTTTATTATATTTTAATGATATAATATATTATTTCTTATTTATTTATGTATTTAGTGTATTTATTATTTGGAAACTAAATTTTACCATTATTTATTGAAATCTATGTTTTATTATTCGTTTCAGGCCCATCGACTAGTACGGCTCTGAATATGAGCAGACTTAAGTAAACCACGTTACACAATCTGAGGCGGCCCCAGAAAATTTAAGGAGCAGAGACCAACTTATTAAAGAATGAGAGGGTGTTTGACTAAGTTTATAAGCTCTCTAAAATAATTTATAAGTTGTTTTGGAGTTTATAAGTTCTTCAAATTTGTTTGATAAATTTTTTTTCAAACAGCTTATAAGCTGTCAAAATAAGCTGTTTTGGAGCTTATAAACTGTTTTTAAAAAAGTATGGAAGAGCCTACTTTTTTAAAAAAGATCTTATTTTAATAATTTGTTTCTCTAAAATATCTTTATATAATTTCATAAATCCCCATCTTATCCTCGATAAATTTTTATAAGCTTAATATCTTTTTATCTCCGTCGACTTTTCTTCTAACGTTGTATCATCTTCTCCACCAACGCCTCTTTCTAATTTTCTCTCCCCCGATACAGAAATTCGCCCAAAATCCTCTATTAATAAAAATATCAAAACTCTCTATTAATAGTATTATACCCTTTTTGATAATTTTATTAATAAAAAGATCTTATAATACTAAACACATCAATATCTTTAAGTTGATTGTAATAAGTTCACCCAAACACTTTAACAATTTATTTTTAAAATAAGACCTAACAACTTATAAGCTCCTAAAACAACTTATAAGTTGTACGAACTTATAAGCTATTTTTAATAAGTTTAGCCAAACACTCTCTAAGTCTGATGATAAGAAGATAATTTTCACAAGAAATGGTCTTCTAAGTTCGTTCTATATGCGAACATAGAAATACTTATCCCATAAAAAATTATAAATCGTACGTAAAGAAAAAAAAAAAACTGAATAAAGGATCTTCATGGGGTCTAGTTTGCTATAACAACACACACACCCGTAAATTGTAATGTTGTGTATCGAAACGTCTTCATGCACTTCCAAACCGAAAACCTGGTGGGATTTCAAAAATATTCTTGGATTGAGTAAACAACTGATGTCACTTATAAAGAGTTCAATTGTGGCAAAAGATAAATATATTTGTCTCCAACGTTCCTGTCAATCTGTCTCAAGGTCAACACGGAGGAGGTAAATCATGGACGGCTACTAATCTTTGGAATAGTGACTAGCACATAAAGGAGGTATTTTACCTCGGCTTTATCGAGATTCGAACTCCAGATTTCATTATGATAATTACACCTCATGCACTAGTCACTAGACCCATCCGAGAAGAACACTTACAAAGAGTTCAAGAACAAAAGAAAAGATGTCGAAATATTTACTTGTTAAATTCATTTTGGACGGAAAAATTTGTTGATAAACTTGTTTTTCCCCATAGTGCTACCTGGTGTGACGTGCTTTACAAAGTATTATGAACTTTGTGTACCATGCTAGTTGATCATGTCCAAAAATTATCAAGACTAAAAATTAGAGATATGATTGTTGTGTTGAGTGGATGTAGACCATATTTCGATCTGTAAGTACAAGAAACGTAAATGCCGAGCCAAGAAAAGGATTCTCGGTATTGATCCTCCGACGGTCAAATCAATCATCAAAAAGAAGAAGACGAAATAACATTAGCACAAGCATAAATAATGAATAATGTTTCTTTCCGCCAGTATACGGACCCCCTTTATATAATACCCTGGTAGGCGACGTGTGTGCTTTTCGAGACGTGGGCACGCTCTCCCATTGGTCACGGAGACATTCCCCAATTGATCTTGGACACGTAGTCATGGACATGTTCTACAATTGGTCCTGGACACGTGGTCATAGACACGTTCTCCAATTGGTCGTGGCCACGCCTTCCGATTTGTCGTCGTACGATCCAACTATTGACCATCTCCCGTGCCAGCAGCACTGTCTCCCAAAAGGATATCTCAAGATAGGTCAGTGATCCCGCTAATCGACCGAGCGAGATAGCCGCTCGGTCCAATACTCCTCCACTTGGTCGGACTCAGCTACTCTTCCATGCAGCGACGAGTCTCGATAATATGTTCTCGTCCAACCGGAATAATGCTTTGGTCATCTTAACGTTCCTATGCTCCGTGACGAACTTCTAATGATCTTGGCTACACGGGTACTTCGCTTGGCCCATTCCTTTGTCGGGCAAACAAAACATGCTCGATCGGCCCATGATGTAGAGCTCCACTCGGATATCCTTTGATGGTCCCATTTAAGGCTGTAATTGAGCCAAGCTTGAGCTCATGCCAGCTCGAGAAAACTACATAGGCTTGACTTGAGCTCGAGCTCAATCGAGCTTGTGAGTTTGAGCTCGAGTCGAGCTCAAGTCAAGCTCGAGCTGACTTGAAAAAATTAAATTAAAAGTTTGTTCAAGTGGAGATTCAAATCATAGACCTCAAATACAATAAATAACACTCTCTAGCCACAAACTCCTACTTAACTTATTCTTTATTTTAAAAATAATAATAATTTTAATTATTAAAATATTAAATTAACCTGGTTTGACAAGGCTCGACGAGCCCTCGAGCCAGTGTTAAATAAGCTCAAGCTCGGCTCGAGCTTGATCAAATTTGAGCTCGAGTCGAGCTTTGACCGAGCCGCTCGCGAACGGCTCAGATCATTTGCACCCCTAGTCTCGTTGATCTTTTGATATTGACCTACTTAACTTTAACCTCTATGTCCTCCTCTTATCCACACTTAGTGGACCTCCTTTGTCATTCCATAACTAATGGAAAGTTAGTAAACAGGAAGTGGGGGTGCGTCAATAACGTTGAGGACGAAAATTAAGGAGAACGGATAACAAAATTTCTTTTCTTTTGTCTATTGGAAAGAGGGAAATGAAATGAATGAAAAGGAAAGGAAGAAAAATAACAATTAATACTTTAAGTTGGTCAGTCACAAGACATTGTTCTTGTTAGGATGAGCAATCAAATAGTCACATTGTTCTTGGTTTAATTCCACTTAATGTTCGATTGGTGAATGAATTGGCATCTCAACGATGATAGTTTTTTCTCCTGCAAATCAACATGATAAATAAAACAAAATAACAAGAGAATTTATTATTACATTTCCTATTCATTAGCCAAAATCAATTCTGTCTCAAGAAAGGTTAAAAAAAACTCATGATTTCACCTTTGCTGCCGTTCCATGACATTTGTTCTAGATGAACTCTACTGTAACAAAAATACATTATTTTAAAACAAAATCATCATTATCTTTTTCTGGCACAAGATTTGAACGATAACAAACCAAACAACAGCTGCAAAAGAAGATTTGTATTGAATGTGTATCTAGGGCCGGCCTCATTAATTGCACAATAAGATGCCAAATGAGACTAATGACTTTCTTCTTCAATAGATAATCTCGCATCCAAGAGTTATAGATTTCAGGCCAAAGAGGAATCTTCACTGTTTGATCATTCGCCTATATCCAGAAGATCCTAAACCTACAACACAAGGCAGCTGTCCAAGTTGGCTTATACGGACCATATGCCAGTGCACTCTCCTTTCATAGAGATTCATGCCCTGGCGGAGGTCTTTGAATAGCTATCTTTAGGCTTGCCGCCACTAGGCAGTCATCTATGGAGATGATGAAAGATAAATACAGATAGGTAACCATATAATTAGGACATCTTCAATAGTTAAAGTCTTAATGAATATTGATCTTGTCTGAAAATCGATGAGATAGAAAGTTAAGGACATGACACTCCTACTGAGTGTCTATAGACTCCGCTCCGACTTGCAATATAGATTACGTCAATACTGAGCCAAGAAAGGGGTCCCCAGCGTGTAATAGAACTAATTACACTAATACAGTAATCTATAATTGCACCAATAAATGACGAGCATACAATAAACATTAATAACAGTAAGGGTTAAGAAATTATGTATCTCCGGTCGAAACGTCGGACGTGCCGACTGTCTTTAGAGAATTTATTACCGCCCACGGTGCAGAGGCTCTCCGACAAAATCCTCCCAAGATCCGACAACCGCTCGCGTCGCTCATAGGTGCACTCCAAAACGAGCATCGCACTCGGACTCAACCTCAGATCGCGAACCAAGCCTCAGAACAACTCGGAAAGAAGGAAGAAGAAGTAGAAAGAAAGGAAGAAGGAATGCTTTGCTTTCTGGAGTGAGTTGAGAAGGAAGTGAGGAAGTGTATTTATACACTTTAAGCAGTGCAGAGGAAGAGACGCACACTTTGCTTATGCTTCCTCTTTTCACGCGCGGATGCGTTGCTTCGCATCCTCATGCGACGCGGACAGAACCGAAGCGCTGCTTCGCTTCCTCACGCGGACCAAACCAGGTGTGAACCAAATCGGCTAACAAAAACGAACCGGGTGTACCAAACCAGACTGGCAAAAACGAACCGGGTGTACCAAACCGGACTGGCAAAAACGAACCGGGCCGCCCGTAAGCGCGAGGCCCACGAGCTGGGGATTTGCACCCCCCTGCGCGCGATTATCACTTGCGTCGCACCCGGTTTATGGATTTCCGGTTCGAACCCCCTGAAACCACCTGATTTGGGCTTAGCCCGCGCATGCGTGTAGGTCCTCCTTAACTTGACTAAGCTAGCATGGAAGCCTTCCATATATAAAGGCTTCTAAGCTTCTTTAGCTTAGCAATGTGGGACTAAAGGGAATTGAATTAAAAATCCCAACAATCCCCCACTAATTCAAATTATTTTAGTCAAAAACAAAGATATGTTCTGAGGCTTGGTTGCAATGAGCTTTCAGTGAAAATACCTTCCGATTTAAATTTTCACCTAAGTACACCAATCTTATTCACATAGGTTTGAAGAGAACAGAGTCTTGATCTTAAACCTTTTATATGTGAAGATCAATTGGCAACAACTCATCATTGGCGACGGTTGAATCCTTCTGGGTTGGTGCATTACGGCCATGCCACCGAATCTTGTTTCATAAGTGCTAAGGAGAGTTACCTAGACCCCCTACACTACGGCCTCACATTACACTTACATAGGTGAGTTCTCCAAGGATGTACTGCAAGCATCCTGTCATTAAGACCTTGAACTCATTAAGAGCTCCTAAGCTCATCCTTACTAGCAGTCAAGCATCTATCCAGGGAAGAGACTATGAGATTACATCTCAATCAATTTGATGCTTACGTTTCACCCTTATAGCTTGTTTGTATCACATTGAGCCTATTTTTTGGGATCTCCAATCAGATAGGTTGGGTTGCCGCTATAGATGAAACCAGGACAGGCCTCAGTCCCCTTCCCTTACTGGATCTCTTGATTTTCTCAGAATCAAGTCCTTTAGTGAGTGGATCAGCAATATTATCTTTTGAACTTACAAAGTCCAATGACACCACTCCAAGAGACACTAGCTCACGAATAGACTTCAATCTTATTCGTACATGTCTCTTCTGTTTCTGGTTATACTTGGAGCTTCTAATCTGAGCTATTGTTGTTTGATTATCACAGTGCACTGAAATAGAAGATATTGGCTTCATCATCAAGGGAATTTCAGAAAGAAGACCCTTAAGCCAATCAGCTTCAGTTACTGTGGTATCCAAAGCACACAATTCTGCCTCAGATGTAGACCGGGTTATAATTGTCTGTTTAACAGACCTCCAAGCAACTGCACCGCCTCTAAGTGTAAAGATATAACCAGTAACGCCTTTATACTCAGCAGTGTCAGCTATCTAACTAGCATCACTATATCCCTCCAGGACTGTAGAGAATCTCCCATACCACAAGCCCAAGGATATAGTGCCTTTCAGATATCTGAGTACTCTGTCTAATGCATCCTAATGCGTTCTGTCCGGACAGCTGGTAAACCTGCTCAATTTTGTTATAGCAAAAGAAATATCAGGTCTAGAACAATTAGCTAAATACATTAGACTACCTATTATTTGTGAGTATCTTAATTGAGACACTGCCACACCACTATTATTCTTGTAGAGAGTTTTTGAAGGGTCATATGGTGTGACAACAGATTTAACTTGGCTATAGCCATATTTCTCTAATACTTTCTCAACATAGAGTGGCTGAGAAATTGCTATTCCATCAGTTGATCAAGTCAACTTCATCCCTAAAATCATATCAGCACAACCCATATCCTTCATATCAAACTTACCACTTAAGAGAGCCTTAGTCTCTTTTATAATAGAAAGGTTAGTTCCAAACAGTAGAATATCATCTACATATAAGCATAGGATAATACAATTATCACCTTTCATTTTAGCATATACACATTTATCAGAGTCATTCACTTCAAAGCCAAATGATAGCATAGCTCTATCAAATTTTTCGTGCCACTACTTTGGGGCTTGCTTCAAACCATAAAGAGATTTGACTAACCTACAAACTTTGTTCTCATTTTCAGAAACTACATATCCCTCAGGTTGATCCATATATATCTCTTCTTCAAGATCTCCATTAAAGAATACCGTTTTGACATCCATTTGATGGATCTCAAGATGATATATGGACGCCAATGCTATTAACACTAGGATTGTAGTAATTCTTGTAACAGGAGAATAAGTGTCAAAATAGTCAATCCCTTCTTTCTGTTTGAATCCCTTAACAACTAGGCGGGCTTTAAATTTATCTACTAACCCATCAGGTTTTAGTTTTCTTTTAAACACCCATTTACATCCTATAGTGTTACACCCAGGAGGTAAATCTACCAACTCCCAAGTGGCATTAGAGATAATAGAGTCCATTTCACTTTTAATGGCCTCTTTCCAGTGCTTAGCTTCAGGAGAAGCCATAGCATCTCTATATGTCACAGGGTCACCTTCTATATTATAGGTGATAAAGTCCTGGCCTAAATCCGTAGACACACGTTGCCTCTTGCTCCTTCTCGGTTCTGTATACTCACTAGATTCATCTAGTCTAGAGTGACTTGAGAAAGGTGTACCCACTACGGATAATGGGACCTCTACGGAAGAAGGCTCATTTCTAGTAGGAATACTAGATTGAGGTGTTCTCGTCTTCATAGGAAATATATCCTCAAAAAATGTAGCATCACAAAGTTCTACAATAGTATTTGCATCTATTCCAGGAATTTTTGATTTAATAATCAGGAACCTATATGCAATACTATTTTGAGCATAACCCAAGAAGATACCATCTACGGTCTTTTGACCAAGTTTTTTCCTTCTGTGTTCAAGTACTAGTACCTTTGCCAGGCACCCCCACACTTTAAGGTATTTCAAACTTGTCCTTCGGCCTTTCCAAAGCTCATATGAGGTTTTATCCCTTGACTTCATTGGGACTCTATTTAGCACATGGCATGCAGTGTATAGAGCCTCCCCCCACATAAAGTTGGGTAACCCAGAACTGCATAACATGGAATTAATCATATCTTCAAGGGTTCGATTTTTTCGTTCTGCTATACCGTTGGATTGAGGACTATATGGAGCAGTTACCTCATGGATTATACCTGTATCTTGACAAAATTTTTGAAACAGGTTCGAGGTAAATTCTCCACCCCTATCAGACCTTAACCTCTTAATAGTTTTATCGGTTTGATTCTCAGCTTCAGATTTAAAAATCATAAATTTATCTAAAGCTTTATCCTTGGTTTTTAGCAAATAAACATAACAATAACGAGAGTGATCATCAATGAAGGTAATGAAATACCTTTTATGGTCTCTCGTTATTACACCGTTAAACTCACAACAGCCAGTATGAATCAATTCTAAAATATCAGAATTTCTATCAACTGATTTGAAGGGTTTACGGGGTTGTTTATATTGCACATAAATTTCACATTTTTTCTTATCATTTATAGCATGCTTAGGGATCATGTCAAGATTCATCATCCTTTTTACGGTATTAAAATTGACATGTCCTATGTAACACTCACGAAATTATAAGATAAGTATATGAGTATTGTTTTCTTTAGAGCATAGAAATAAAAAGAATAAGAGAAGAAAAAAAAGGGAAATAGAAATAAATATAGAATAAGAAGAGGTGAGGTCAAAGATTGAACCTTGAACCTCCCACAAATAATGGAGATAAATTGATGCATGATAACCACTAGGATAAGGAATAATATTTGGATAGAAAGGAATGAAAAATTTAGTTAAAGGTGAGAAGGAAATAAAATAAAACTAAACAAAAGAACAAGAGAAAACCAAGTGGCTTACCTCCTCTTCCTCTTGGTTAAGAGAAGAAGCAAGCAAAAGGTAAATTGCCTACTTCCCTCCCTCTCTCTCTATTTTCGTGGGAATTAAAGGAGTGGGGGAAAAGAGGAGTTGAGGGAATGAATAAAGACATATTTCATTGGCAAAGGAATAAATAGATTGGGAGAAGAAAAACAAGAGATTAAATTTCTTTTCTTCCTCCTTCCTTCTTCTTCTTCATTCTTCATCGAACCAAGAACCCCTTCCCTCTCCTTATTCCAAAAGCTAAACTAAGTTCCTCTTCAAGAAAACTAAATTTAGAGAGGAAACCTTCAAGATTTATCCCTTCCAAGCAAGAGAAGCAAAAGGAGGTACAAGAAGAAGAAGCTCTCTCCTTCCTTGGCACTTAGGATACTCTTCTTCTTAAGGAAAACCGCAAGCGAAAGGATGCAAGTTTCCCTCACCTATGGTACAATAGCTTTTGTGAGGTTTGGTTACATAAAAATCTAAGATAATTTCATGAAGAATTTCGGCCAAGACAAGACCAAAAGGAAGGACCTAGGAAATATAAAGACCTAAATTTTATCATGCTCAATATGCTTCTTGTAACATGTATCTTAAGGTAGGGATTTATCTAATGTTCATATGCTAGAATGTTTGATTGGAACTTAGAGTCATACCCTTAGACTCTCGGCC
Organism: Zingiber officinale; assembly: GCF_018446385.1. NCBI lineage: Eukaryota > Viridiplantae > Streptophyta > Magnoliopsida > Zingiberales > Zingiberaceae > Zingiber > Zingiber officinale. The sequence goes on from NC_055992.1 coordinate 129,898,307, forward strand.
AAACATGATTAAAGGGGATAGATAAGTTAAGACTCAAACTAGGCATGCTTCTTTTTGTTTTATGATAAGTACTTCATGATGAGAAAGTGGTTAACATGATATGCTCATGCCTATATGATGAATAAAATTTATTCCATGCTCCTAAGTATTCGGCCATGATAGGATTAAGGGCCACATTAAGTTTAAGGGCCTAGGGAACTTGGAACCTAACCTAATTATTCTCATGTTATTCTTTGTAATATTTGCTATGAAACTTGTTTAGGGTTCTCATGCTTTTATGACACTTGAACCCTAGATTCAAGCCTTGAAGGTTTCGGCCACATTAAGTTTAAGGGCCTAGGGAACTTGGAACCTAACCTAATTATGCTCATGTTATTCCTTGTAATATTTGCTATGAAACTTGTTTAGGGTTCTCATGCTTTTATGACACTTGAACCCTAGATTCAAGCCTTGAAGGTTTCAGCCACATTAAGTTTAAGGGCCTAGGAAACTTGGAACCTAACCTAATTATGCTCATGTTGTTCCTTGTAATAATTGCCATGAAATTGGTTTAGGATTTTCCATGTTTTTATGACACTTGAAACCTAGTTCCAAGCCTTGAAGGTTTCGGCCACAACAAGTTTAAGGGCTTAGGAAACTTAGAACCTAGCCTAATTATGCTATGATGTTTCTTGTAATATTTGCTATGAAATTAGTTTAGGGTTCACATGCTTGAATGTTGATTTTAACCCATGTAATGCTTGATAAGATTCGGCCATGATAAGTTTATAAACTTAGGAAACCTAGAACCTCACCTAAACATGCTCATGATGTTTCCTTATGGTATATGATACGATATTGGTTTAGGGTTTACATGTTTGTATGTTGATTTCTAACCTAAGACACAACTATATGTTTCGGCCATTATATGACATTAGGGTTAGAAATCTAAATATGATATCCATGTATCTTACATGCAATGTTTTATGAGGTGGTAAGAACTTGCTATGTTTCTATGTTTAATTATATGCACTTATAATCTATGTATGATGGTAAACTTTATATTGAGCTATGTGCCCAAATTATGCATGCTATTTATGATGAGCTATGTGCCCAATTTATGCATGATATTTATGATGAGCTGTGTGCCCAAACTATGCATGTATTTATGATGTGCTGTGTGCCCAAATTTTACATACCATTATGATGAGCTGTGTGCCCAAATTCTATATGGTATGATATAATAAGAATTATGATATGCATGAAAGAACAAGAACCATGATATGTATGACATGATATTTTACTTTATATGGCTTGTACCAAGGGTGGGCTCCATAAGCGCCCCGGGGTCGATGGACTAAGAAACGGGCCTCGTTAGGGATGAGCTCCTAAGTGCCCCTAGGTCGATGGACTAAGAAACGGGCCTAGTATATATGCCTTGTAGGGTTCAAGACTTGCTACCTTGGACCTACATAGGACGCGCGCATTTATGTATGTGGTACAAGCCGGGGCCCCCAATCATGTTATGATTATGTTTAAGTAATAAGTTTTCAAAGGACATGTTGTATATATTATTGCATGAATCATGTTTTGAAAGTCATCTCGCATAACACTTTATGATTATGATACGATATACCATGATGCTTATGATTATGACATGTTATGTTAGGATGAACTTTATGATTATGTTATGATATGTTATAATCATGATTATATTATGTTAGAATGCACCTTATGATTTTATCATGATATGTCATAATGCTTATGATTATGTGATGTTATGTTAGGATGAACTTTATGATTTTGTTATGATATGTTATGATCATGATTACGTTATGCTAGGATGCACCTTATGACTTTATTATGATATGTCATGATACTTTACGATTATGTTATGATGTGATGCTTCTATTCATGATATGATGAATTGTCTTTATGTTTTATGCCTTGGAGTTTTTATGTATGCGATACGATTTTTGTGAGTAGGAAAGGATCTTACTGAGCCTTGAGTGCTCACAGCTTACTTTCCTTATACCACAGATAAGGGCAAGGAATGGATGCACTAAGGGCGCAGCAGGAGGGGGCAAGAAGGGAGTGTGTAGTAGTGACTTGGCTAAAGAGAAAGACCTGCTTCTAGTTAATAAGAATTATGTTCATGTTATTCTTTTATGACTCTATGACACTTCATCATGCTCTTTAGTATTATAGTTAAAAAAATTATGTTAAGCATGTTATGTGACTCATATGATAGGTAGTTAGTGATGATGATTTGAAAAATAAAGGAAAAGTTTAAAGAGGAAAAAATATATACTATAGATAAGACTTCCGCTGTTTTAAGAAGAAAAGATAAGTAACCCCCGTCAGCTTAAGCAGGAAGGGGCGGGGCGTTACATCCTAATCTGTCATGCCACAGATCATAAGACTCAATGTTATATGAACAACCAATATCAGAAGTTTTATTTAAAGTAGCATTTTCTACATTGAGTTTAAATAAACCTTCATTAAGGTAACCTTTTCCAATAAAGGTTCCTAAATGTAATATTACAACTTTATTACATTTGAAGTTCAACTCATAACCAGCACGGACTAACTTTGATCCGCTAATCAAATTTCGACGGACCGCTGGAACATGATGCACCTCATGCAGTGACAGGACTTTTCCAGAGGTGAACCTCAGGTCAACTTGTCCTATCCTAAACACCCTAGTTGCAGAATGGTTCCCCATGGTCACGGAAGTGCCTTAAGTAAGGAAGGCAGAGTGATCAGCACAACAGTGTACATTAGCACCTGTATCAACTAACCATTCATTGGGTTGATAGATCAAGTTTAGTTCGGGTTTGAAGGTAACAAACCTATCGCTGGTGTCGTCACTAGCAGTCACGACATTTACTTGTGCTTTGGTGTTGGACGTATTGCTTTGGTTTTTCTCCTTGTCCTTTCGCTTAGGGCAGAATTTGGCGTAATGTCCAACCTGTCCACATGCCCAGCAAGGCTTAGGTTTGGTTCCAGTTTTCTTTTGAATCTTTGGGTTGGGTTTCATCTTGTTTTTCATTTTCTGTTTTTTGAATTTCTTCTTGTCAGATGAGACTACTACATTCGCCTTTGGAATAAAATCCATAGGCATTCTTGTATCATCATTTTTATGTTGCTTTCGATGTTCTTCTTTGATATTTAAGGCAATCATCAAATCTTTGAGAGAGATTTTACCTCTCCGATGTTTAAGAGTCATGCCAAAATCTTCCCAACTCAGAGGCAATTTTTCGATGATTGACAAGACCTAAAATTTTTCAGGTAATGACATATCTCCTTCAGCAAGACCATGAATTTGGACTTGGAATTCATGTGTCTGCTCTATCACAGATTTGCCTTCAACCATTTTGAAGTTTAGGTATTTTGCCACAGTGTACTTTTCTAAACCAGAATCTTCAGAGTTGTATTTTTTATCCAAAGATTTCCACAGCTCTTTAGCTGAAGCGGTTGAATAGTACACATCAAATAGTGCGTCTGAGAGGGCAGATAGGATTCTCCCATGGCAGAGATAATCCCTTTGCTTAAACCTCTCTAAGGCAGCACTACGGGCAGGTTCCTCTTCATTGGGTGAAGGAGGGTCTTTTCTATAACGGAGAATAGCCCTAGCGTAGTAAGCCAAAATTTTATTCGTTGTTGCCAACGTCTCTAGTTTTGCCCGAAAAATCTTTCGGGTCGGGCGCTAGCCTCATCAGACCCTGTTACCCTATCGTTCATCATGTTTATCGATGCTACAATAAATTCTCTAAAATTGTAATAGAACTAATTACGCTAATACAGTAATCTATAATTGCACCAATAAATGACGAGCATGCAATAAACGTTAATAACAGTAAGGGTTAAGAAATTGTGTATCTCCGGTCGAAGCGTCGGACGTGCCGACTGTCTTTAGAGAATTTATTGCCGCCCACGGTGCAGAGGCTCTCCGGCAAAATCCTCCCAAGATCCGACAACCGCTCGCGTCGCTCGTAGGTGCACTCCAAAACGAGCACCGCACTCGGACTCAACCTCAAATCGCGAACCAAGCCTCAGAACAACTCGGAAAGAAGGAAGAAGAAGTAGAAAGCAAGGAAGAAGGAATGCTTTGCTTTCTGGAGTGAGTTGAGAAGGAAGTGAGGAAGTGTATTTATACACTTGAAGCAGTGCAGAGGAAGAGACGCACACTTTGCTTATGCTTCCTCTTCTCACGCGCGGATGCGTTGCTTCGCATCCTCACGCGACGCAGACAGAACTGAAGCGCTGCTTCGCTTCCTCACGCGGACCAAACCAGGTGTGAACCAAACCGGCTAACAAAAACGAACCGGGTGTACCAAACCGGACTGGCAAAAATGAACCGGGCCGCCCGTAAGCGCGAGGCCCACGAGCTGGGGATTTGCATCCCCCCTGCGCGCGATGATCGCGTGCGTCACGCCCGATTTATGGATTTCCAGTTCGAACCCCCTGAAACCACCTGATTTGGGCTTAGCCTGCGCATGCGTGTAGGTCCTCCTTAACTTGACTAAGCTAGCATGGAAGCCTTCCATATATAAAGGCTTCTAAGCTTCTTTAGCTTAGCAATGTGAGACTAAAGGGAATTGAATTAAAAATCCCAACACAGCGTTGGCTCTCCGACGCTCAAGTCAGTTATCAACGAAGAAGTAGAAGGTGGAGCAACAAGAATGAACAGTAACGAGAATAGTATCTATCGCATATTGCGTACCTCTGTCGATACTTGAACCCTCCTTATATAGAACTTTTGTAACGCGCGTGCATGCTCCCCAAGGTGAGCACGCTTCCCGAAGTCTTCCCTGAAAAGACTTGTCAGTAAAGTGTCCCTGACACAGTACCTTAACAGGCCGAGCATATATCTGAAGTGATAGTGGAAGCTTCCGTTGTACGATCTTCTAGTTGTCTATGCCTGGTGTCAGCCGCACTACCTCCTAAAAGGATGTCGATGGATAACAGAGAGAGTATGCTGCTAGGCCGAGCGGGTTGGTTGCTCGGTCGAAACCTCGCTGTTCCTATGTCCCGTCAGCTCTGCCGGAACTCCACTGTGTCTGTGTCGCGTCCGCTCGGCGAGAACTTCACTGTGATTGTACCACATCCGCTCAGTCGGAATCTCACTGTGTTTGTGTCACATCTGCTCGGTCGAAGTTCCACTTTGCTTGTCGAGTCCTATTGCATGCCTGACCGAGCAGGGTAGCTGCTCGACCCAATTTTTGCACACCGTTTCTTTCTCCATCCGGCGTCCAATACTCCATTAAACGTCGGTCATTTTGACATCTCCCCATGTCAAAGGCGGGGTCAAACCGGACCCTTTTCCTCCGGTCAGGACATGATCGCCTGACCAACAGATGATATTTTGAGCGTTGATCACCTTGACTTTGACCTACACCATGGTAGCTATCCTCCGCGGGGTGGGACCCCTCATCACCGTATCACATGTCTCCCCCTCAAGTCTAGTCGAAGGAGGTTGCAAGTCTGGCTGACTGGACAAAATTGTTTGTGAAGCGTGTCAACTAATCGACTCTGATACTCCTTGGTTTTTGATCTGGATAATGTGGCACAACAGTCGACTATGTGACAGCTCTCTGCCGGTCGACCTATTGAAACTTGTCGTTTGGTCGTAGGTCTGCTACCTTAAGCCGATCGACACAACGAATATTTATATTTGTGAAATCTTTTCTTGGGTTGTCTTGGGCGAGCGCGATCCAGGCTTACATCAACCATATTTCTGGGAGACCGTGCAAAATCCATCTTCATAATGGCTGAGTGTGATCCTATGCCTCCTTAATTGCCCTCATTAAATGCTGGCCAGTGGCGAGGCACCACGTGTCTCACCTGCTGCCGCCGCACACTTGAGTGGCATGCGGATATTCGCTGGTGATGTGACATTTTGCACTTCAAATTCAATGGCCTGATCTTTGTCCGGGTTTCCATGACCTAGATTGGATGGCTCCGATCGACCGGCCTCGAGGCTTATAAGCCCGTGCGTGTCGCCGTCTCCTCCTTCACATCTTCTTCTTCAAGCTCTTCGGTGCTAACTCAGTTTGTTCTTCGGCAACATTCTGTAAGACCGTTAGATTCGATAGGGGGGGGTGAATATCGATTCGAAAATATCGAGTATAAATGCAGCGGAAAAGTAAAATAGACACAATGGTTTTACTTCGTTCGGAGCCTGTGACGACTCCTACTCGAAGGCCCGTGGTCCTTGACCACTTTCGTTGGGCAATCACTAGCAATTCGAAATGATGATTACAAAAGAACCGTACAGGGAATGCTAATGAAAACTGAAAACAAATACCGACAAAAAGGGAAAAGAACGGAGCGTAGTGTCGGAGCTTTGTTGGCGTCGCACTGAACGTCGAGCAGCAAGACCAGCAGTAGAAGAGTTCTCAGCTTGATTGATTCTAAAGCTCCTGCCTAGGGCTTCTTTTATATGTTGTTCCGGGCGACTGGATTCCTTCCGGGCGCCTGGAATGTGACGTAACTGCTCAAACCGAGATGCTCCATGTGGCGGCAACTTGGCTGGATAGAATTCGCCTTCCGGGCGCCCGGACCTCCGGGCGCCTGGATCCCCTCCGGGCGCCCGGACCACCTTGTTCCAGAAAACTCCCTTTTCCTGCAAAACAAAGTTAGTCCGAGGCAAATATACATCCTGTAAGACAGATTGTTAACACAGTTAAAGTTCAACAGATGGATAAAAAGAGTATGACTTAGATTCCGTCTTTCCGAGACCGGAATCTAGTCACGATCTCGACTTAGACATCCGAAATGGATCTAAGCCGGATCGACGCCTAATGTCCCCTTCCCGGGAACGCGTCCTCACAGTCACTCCCCTCCAATGACTTACCTTACTTACCTGCCAGACGTCCGGTCAGCCCGTCGACCCGTCTGGACTTCTCGCCAGCTATCCGGTCAGCCCGTCGACCTAGCTGGACTTCTCACCAAGCGTCCGGTCAGCCCGTCGACCCGCTTGGACTTCTCGCCAAGCGTCTGGTCAGCCCGTCGACCCGCTTGGACTTCTCGCCAGCTATCCGGTCAGCCCGTCGACCTAGCTGGACTTATCCTGCACACTCGATCAGAGTGTTAGATAACAACGAACCTAACTTAACCTGATTTGTCATTCATCAAAACCTGAGTTAAACCGTTAGTGCTAACTGCACCAACAATCTCCCCCTTTTTGATGGAATGACAACCTGGTTAAGTTAGTGATAAATATATGCAGAAATCAAGCATGATTTTCGAGGTTTTTAAGGTTTTAAGTTAGTTTTTCAAGTTGACATTTAGTTGTTCTAACTTAACCACCTAACCCTCCCCCTTTGGCATTCATCAAAAAACACAAGGGTGAACAATCATAGTGTAGAGTTACTATAAAAATCTGAGTTTGGTTCAAGAAAACAATTTTCAAAGTTAATCAAGCTAAATTTGAAAAAATTAAGGCTAATTTGATAAAAGCAAAATTTGGAAAGTTTAATTTTCAATAGTTAACTTTTAAAATCAGGTGTGAAAATTAGGTGGGATTAAACTTCCAAGTTTTTCAAATACTTAGTTAAATTTTAACTCTTTGTAAACTGATGTACAACCACAAGTTAGTTTTAAAAGGCATTTTTCAAACACATAACATTTTAATTAATTTCTCCCCCTGAACTTGATACTAAAATTTAAACAGCTGTCTAACCAATTAGTTACTAACTAACTATCAGAAAATAGTAGTTTTCACTTGGTTAGTCAGATTAAGTTGATTATAAGCAGTCAGTGTTTGACTTGACTGATGAACTTAATCTGATTACTGTCTGATTTGTATTTAACGTCCAGACTTATGCTGATGCACTGAGATAAGCATCTTAAGTCCAGACAGTTGGCCTATGCATCTCACCCCTTTTTATGTTTGTCAAACACACGCAAGGTAAACCTAAAGTGTTGGTGAGATGCTCAAAAACTAGCCCTATGGGTGCATGCTTTCTATGGATTCCAAGCTAGTCTAAGGCCAAAACTGTTTTTGAAAGTCTAAAAATGGAAGGTTTTGAAAACAAACAAATTTGACTTATAATTTGAAAGAGTGATTTTTGAAAACAATTTTGAAATTTAAAATTCCTAATCTATTGAGCACATTCCTAATTTTCGGCGTAAGTTGCTAAACTCACTTTCAGGGAGTGGTTTTGTGAAAATGTCAGCTAAATTTGATTTGGACTCAATGTATTTGAGTTCAATATCACCTTTAGTAACATGATCCCTGATAAAGTGGTGCCTAACTTCAATATGTTTGGTTCTTGAATGATGCACAGGGTTCTTGGTTAAGTTAATTGAACTTATATTGTCAATTAATACTTTTACATTTGTAATGTTTAAGTTGAAATCTTTTAGAGTATGCATCATCCATAGTAATTGTGCAACACATTCACCTATAGCTATGTATTCTGACTCAGTTGTAGATAGAGCAACACAATGTTGCTTTCTACTAAACCAGCTAACAAGTGATGAACCTAATAATTGGCATCCTCCACTTGTGCTCTTGCGGTCTAATTTACATCCAGCATAATCTGAGTCAGAATACCCTATTAGTTCAAAATTATTGGTTCTAGGATACCAAATTCCTACATTTGTTGTTCCTTTAAGATATCTAAAAATTCTTTTAACTTGTGTTAAGTGGGATTCCTTAGCACAAGTTTGGTATCTAGCACACATACTAACTGCAAATAAAATATCAGGTCGGCTTGCAGTTAAGTACAGTAGGCTACCTATTGCACTCCTATAATATTTTAGGTCAACTGATTTTCCATTTGGGTCATTATCTAAAATTGTGTTCACTGCCATAGGTGTTTTTATTTCTTTTGTATTTTCCATTCCGAATTTTTTAAGTAATTCTTTAGTGTATTTGTGTTGATAAATGTAATTTCCCTCATTTGTTTGTTTGATTTGTAATCCTAAGAAATAAGTTAATTTTCCTACTAGGCTCATTTCAAATTCTTTTTCCATTAGATTAATAAATTCCTCTAAAAAATCTGAATTTGTTGAACCAAATATTATATCATCTACATAAATTTGTGCAATAAATATGTTTGAATTCAATGATTTAACAAACAAGGTTGGGTCAATTTGACCTTGTTTGAATCCTTTAGATGTTAAGTAGGATGTTAGCCTTTCATACCATGCCCTGGGTGCTTGTTTAAGTCCATATAATGCTTTCTTTAACTTAAATACATAATCAGGGTGTTCTAGACTTTCAAACCCAGGAGGTTGACCTACATAAACTTCTTCTTTTATTAGTCCATTAAGAAAGGCAGACTTAACATCCATTTGGTATAGTTTGAACCCCTTATGGGCTACATAACTTAGTAACATTCTAATGGATTCTAATCTGGCTACTGGGGCATAGGTTTCATCATAGTCAAGTCCTTCAACCTGACTAAACCCTTTGGCAACTAGCCTAGCCTTATTTCTAGTGATTTCCCCAGTTTCACTTAATTTGTTTCTAAATACCCATTTCGTTTCTATTATTTTCTTGTTCTTAGGTGGTGGTACTAGGTCCCAAACTTCATTACGCTCAAATTGGGCTAGTTCTTCTTGCATGACTATAATCCAGTCTGGGTCTAGTAGGGATTCATCTATAGTTTTGGGTTATATCTTTGAAATCAAAGAGATTTGACTCAAGTTCCTAAAAGATGATCTGGTTTGAACCCTTAGGTCTGGGTCACCAATTATTTGATTGGTTGGATGGTTGGGATTCACTCTTATGGTTCTAGGGGATTCATTTTCTTGATGTTGTTACTCTTCTTCATGACTTAGAGTTTGGTTGGTTTATGGAACAAATTCAGGTGGTTGTGTAAGTTCTAAGTTTTGTTTAGTTTCTTCAAATTTTATATTAGTAGTTTCTTCAATTTTTAAGGTAACCTTATTGTAAATTCTATAGCCTCTACTATTTAGGGAGTATCCTACAAAGATTCCATTTTCAATTTTAGAGGAGAATTTTCCTAGTGTTCTCTTGTATTTAAGATGAAACTGGGCACCCAAACACTTTAAAATATTTTATATTGGGTTGTTTATTATAAAACATTTCGAAGAAGGTTTTGTTATGGGTTTTATTTATTGTTGTTCTGTTCTGTACATAGCAGGCTGTACTGACAGCTTCTGCCCAAAGGTATTTAGGTAGGTTATACTCATTTAACATTGTTCTAGAGGCCTCAAGTAAGGTTCTATTTTTTCTTTCTACAATCCCATTCTGTTGGGGGGTTTTAGGACATGAAAATTCATGATGGTAACCATTTTTAAGGCAAAAATAGTTAAATTTGTGATTTTTAAATTCGCCCCCGTTGTCACTCCTGATTCTTTTGATTTTAATCCCTTTTTCATTTTCAATTTGTTTGCAGAAGTTTGTAAAGATTTCACAAGTTTCATCTTTATGTTTTAAGAATTTTACCCAAGTAAACCTAGAATAATCATCTATAATTACTAAACAATATAAGTTTCCATTTATGGATTTGACTCCATGGGAGTCAAAAAGGTCTAAATGTATAAGTTCTAATATTGAGTTCGTTTGTGGTTGATTTGTTTGTTTGTGAGTGGATTTAGTTTGTTTGCCTTGTTGACAAGCATTACATATGGTTGAATCTAAGTTAGGTAATTTTGGTAAACCTCTCACAAGTCCATTTAGTTTGCTTATATTTCGAAAATTGGTATGTGACATTCTTCTATGCCATAACCATGTTTCTTCTTTTTGTGTTAAATAACACTTATTGGAAGAAGTGGTTAAGTTGATGGCATAGATGTTGTCTTTTCTAAAACCTTTTAGGCTTATGGTAGGATTATCTAGATGTTTGATTAAACACTCTGTGGCTAGAAATTTGACCTTATACCTAGTATCACACAATTGACTTATGCTTAGAAGATTATATTTAAAATTTTCAACAAGTAAAACATTTGTAATTATAAAGTCTATTTTTAATTCAATATTACCTATACCAATTACATTGAGTTTGCCGTTGTTTCCAAAGGCAACTGTTCCTAAGCTTTTGTAAGTGAGTTGCGTGAACTTGGTGTGATCTCCGGTCATATGTTTGGAGCAACCACTGTCCAAAATCCACTTGGTTTCCTCATTCGAGTCTTCGGAAACGAGTACGGACTCGTGGCTTGTTTCAGGTTCAGACCCGTCTTCATCTTCTGACTCGTCTTCTGTTTCAGCTTCGTGGGCCATCAGTGCGAGGTGGCTCTGATGTTTCTGCTCTTCTTCTTCCGATTCGTCCGAGGAGTCGTCCCACGTTGCTTTGAGTGCCTTCTTTTTGGTTGGCTTCGGTTTGTCGAACTTCAGTTTTGGGCATTCGTTCTTGTAGTGTCCCTTTTTATTGCATCCGTAGCAAGTCACGTTCTTTTGTTCTGAGGGAGAACTGATCTTTTGAAGGTCCTTTTTGCTGAAGCTCCTTTTTCTCCTGGTGAACATTTTTCTTATCAAGTTCACCAGGTGTTCTTCGTCTTCAGAATCTTGATCGGAGTCTTCTTCAAGTTCAGGCTTGCTTTTCTTTTCTTTGGAGGAACCTGCAAATAAGGCTATACTTTTCTCGGCTCCAGCATTAGTTTGTTCGTGTAATTCCAATTCATAGAAAAGTTCATCTAACTTTAACTTAGAGAGATTTTTAGAAATTTTGTAGGCATCCACTATTGATGCCCACAAACTATTACGTGGAAAAGCGTTTAATGCGTACCTTATTAAGTCTCTGTTTTCCATCTGATGGCCTATCGCATGAAGCCCGTTGAGGATGTCCTTGATCCTCGCGTGAAGCTGATTCGCCGTTTCACCTTCCTGCATTTTTATATTAAAAATCTTATTTAAAAGCAAGTCTCGTTTGGTTACCTTGGCGTCGCTCGTTCCCTCGTACAACTCGATCAACTTGTCCCACAGCTCTTTAGCGTTCTTGTGTGGACTGACTCTGTTTAGTTCTTCTCTTGTCAATCCGCACTGTAGAGTGTTGATTGCTTTATTTTCGGTTGACGCCTTCTTCTTCAAGTTAGCTGTCCAGTCTTCAGGATCCAGTATATTCCCGGAGGTATCTGCCGGAATCTTGTAGGGTCTCGTAACGCTCATCCATTGGTCGAAGTCTGTTTTGAGGTAAACCTCCATGCGCTTCTTCCAGTATGGAAAGTCGTCCCCGTTGAAGAGTGGAGGTCGTACTGTGCTGAATCCTTCTTGTTGGGACATTCTGTGCACAGGTAAATAACCAAAAAATATCCCAAGACTTGGTCTTGGATTAGTAGTGCGGGAAGAGAAAAATAGAAAAAAAATCTAGATTCGTGTTGCACTAATTTAAGTTAACGATACACCAGTTTTAGAATTAATTGAAAGAAAAAATTCACCCCCGTCTGATTGGTGGTTGCACCAAATCGGAGCAAGCTCCGATACCACTTGTAAGACCGTTAGATTCGATAGGGGGGTGAATATCGATTCAAAATATCGAGTATAAGCGGCGGAAAAGTAAAATAGACACAATGGTTTTACTTCGGACTGTGATGACTCCTACTCGAAGGCCGTGGTCCTTGACCACTTCGTTGGGCAATCACTAGCAATTGAAATGATGATTACAAAAGAACCGTACAGGGAATGCTAATAAAAAAAAATACCGACAAAAGGGAAAAGAAGGGGCGTAGTGTCGGAGCTTTGTTGGCGTCGTCTTGACGTCGAGCAACAAGACCAGCAGTAGAAGAGTTCTCGGCTTGATTGATTTACTGAAGCTCTTTTCTTTTATATCTTTTTGGTTCTCTCCTTATCGAATGTGACGTAACTTCTCAAACCGAGATGCTCCACGTGGCGGCGACTTGGTGGATAGAATTCGCCTTGGGCGCCGGATCCCTTAAGGCGCTCGGATCCGGCGCCCGGACCACCTTGTTCCAGAAAACTCCCTTTTCCTGCAAAACAAAGTTAGTTCGAGGCAAATATACATCCTGTAAGACAGATTGTTAGCACAGTTAAAGTTCAACAGATGGATAAAAAAAGTATGACTTAGATTTCGTCTTTCCGAGACCAGAATCTAGTCACGATCTCGACTTAGACATCCGAAATGGATCTAAGCCGGATCGACGCCTAATGTCCCCTTCCCGGGAACGCGTCCTCACAGTCACTCCCCTCCAGTGACTTACCTTACTTACCTGCCAGACGTCCGGTCAGCCCGTCGACCCGTCTGAACTTCTCGCCAGCTATCCGGTCAGCCCGTCGACCTAGCTGGACTTCTCGCCAAGCGTCCGGTCAGTCCGTCGACCCGCTTGGACTTCTCGCCAAGCGTCCGGTCAGTCCGTCGACCCGCTTGGACTTCTCGCCAAGCGTCCGGTCAGCCCGTCGACCCGCTTGGACTTCTCGCCAGCTATCCGGTCAGCCCATCGACCTAGCTAGACTTATCCTGCACACTCGATCAGAGTGTTAGATAACAACGAACCTAACTTAACCTGATTTGTCATTCATCAAAACCTGAGTTAGACCGTTAGTGCTAACTGCACCAACACATTCCTATTTTCCTGCTCCTCCGGCGACCTTTTTCAAGTAAGCTTCCTTCTAATCGCACCCATCTTCGAGTTTTTCATTATTTCTTTCTATGTTCTGGTGATATTCCAGTAGTCTTTATTCCCCTCGCATCCTTTCACTGCCTTTGTGTTTTTTGCGATGGCGAGTTCCTCACAGCCACCTGTCGCCATCCCTGGACTTTGGTACACCTCTACCAAGTCCAGGTTTAACGCCGACGACATTGAGAGTTTGACTGTTGCCTTTGAGTTTCCTTCTGGATACAAAATTGTTCTTCTTTCTTCTTTCGATCGGCCAAACTTTCCGTCGCCCGGCTATCTTACCTTCTTTAGAGATCAGTTTTCTGCCAGTATGGGATTTCCTATTCATCTCTTCTTTCCCATCATTTGTAAATACTTTTGCATCTCCCTTCACCAATGAGTGTCGAACTCCTTCCGGTTGCTGTGTGAGGTAGTTATTCTGTTCCACCTGCACGACATTCCTCTCACTCCCCGGATCTTCCACTATTTTAATTACCCGAAATTGTCCGAGCCGGGGACTTTTCTTTTCCAAGCCCGAGCGGGCTTAGTTTTCTTTGACAAAATGCTGACCTCCAACAAGCATTGGAGGGAATACTTTTTTTTTTACGCCTTCCCGAGCGGCTAGACTTCCCAACCCACTGGCAGCTAGAAGTGGCGAATCAGCCTCCCTTGAAACAGTACAAGAGCCGATCGGACTAGCTCAACGTAACTTCAATGTTGGCCGGTCAAAAATATGACATTCATAGGTTACTGCTAGAGGGTGACCTCTACATCGTTGGCTCTCAAGAAAACTCCCAAGACGAGAGCAAAGGGGCTCCAGTCTTGATGAGTGGTGGAGCGGCTGGTGGATCACTAACTCCCTCCAAACGACATCTGGTCATTCAGGTTGAGGGGGCATCGGGCTCGACCTCCTGAGGAGAACCGTTGACTAGGCGAAAGAGGCATCGGGCAGAGCCCTCATCCCGTTTCGCCTCCTCGGTGGTGCGATCCGTCGAATGGCTTGAAACTTCGACCCCCCACTCCCCTCCAAGAGGCCGCTGCCCCTGAGTCGTCCAATCGGACGTCATCATTGTTCGGCTTGCCATAAGGGACTCTCTGCACACCGCCAGTGGCCTTCATGACACCGCCATCCAATGTCAAAAAGTCCGGTATTCGTTCGGTGTCCTCGTCTCGGCCGTTCGGACGAGCGACATCTGCCCAATTAGCCTCGAGCGGCTAGCGCCATATAACGATGGTTCTTCATCTGTCGATTAAAGAATGGCATGAGTTGGCGAGCGCTGAATCCCAGGCCCCCGAGCACCAAATAATCATCCAAGGTCCGCTCACACAGATATGAGCTAACACACGAGCCCGTGAGGTGATGATGCCTCCGAGGGCGCTTGCGGACAATCACACCCAGATGTCGACTGGGGTAAGTGGCATGTTTTACTGTTTTTTGTAATTTAACCCCGGTCGACGTCCATGCTTTCCTGGTTATTCATAGTATTGGATAGAGAGTCTGGCCATGTGTCAGAGGCTCGTATTTTTGGAGGAGGAAATCAAGAAGCTGAAGGCGTCGAGCGACCGATCCTCCGCATCTCAAAAGCAAACAGATACTGAGGTGGCGAAGCTTAAGGTTGATCTGGCGAAGAGCACTACGCTGCTCGAGGCCAAGCGGGGAAAAAGCACAGAGCAGACCGCTCTACTCGCTCGACTTAACAAGCAGGTCACCACTTTTGATGCCAAGATCGAATCGGCCAATACGAGGAAACTCTGGACCATTGAAGACCTGAACTTGAAGAATAAAGAGACCCGGGCCCTCGCTAAGAAACTCAAAGAAGCCGAAGACTTCCTGGTTGCCGAACGGAAGAGCCGGTCGACCGAAGAAATTGACCTTCGAGGCCAACTCTTCGCTTGAAATAATGATCTGCTGCTCGGGGACCACTGGCCGATCAGCAGCAGCCATGTATTCCTCTGAGGGGAGGCGCAGGATAGTTTTAATTAAGTTCTGGCCGCTCGGCTCGCCCTGAGAAGCATCGGCCTTACCGGATGGCCCACCGGTGGACGAGGAAGGAAGCTCGCCCAAACGCCTGATACGGCGCAGAGTTCTTGAAGGGCTGGACGGCGGCACCTCAAAGCTTGCCCTCGGAGAGCCATGTGGGGTCGGGGTACTCTCTAGGGAAACCGTCCCGGACAACACCGGAGCATCCGCGCCCCACTCGGGCTGTGGCTCATCAAGTGGAATTAAGGCAGATGCAGATTCCGGTCGTCGGCGCTTCCGAGTGAGTAGCGGAACATCATCGGCCGAACGACCCTCTACCTCGGCTTGGGTAGAAGGTTCTGTGCCGCCCGCTGCCTCGTCGTGAGAAGTAGTAGCTGCTAAGGCTTCAGGGGCATCCTGGGTCCCCTCGCTTAATTCGCCGGTCGGATCGGATGGATCAAGGCCTCGCTCGGTGACCTCCTTGTTCTTCACCGTCTCAATCTGAGCGGCTTTCAATTTGAGCTTCTCGGTCGCCTTAGCACGCCACATAACTTCAGCTGCAGAAACAAAGATTAAATCAATTAGAACAAAAGAAAAAGGAGGGATGAGAATCGCTTACTCATGCTGCAAGGCAGATCGGCTGGGGTGGAAGACAGGCCGAATATATACATTACTCCTGGGAGGAGCAGCTTGTCAATGTGATAGCGCTGACCCACCAACCACTCGGCCGCATGGAGGTAGGCCGCATCGCCTCTAAATTTGCCGAGCTCCGGTTGCGCCGGCATCGCTGTCTGCCACTTGGTACGAAAAGTTGGCAGCTCGGGAAAACGCACATAGAAAAAGTGCTCCTTCCAATGCTTGTTGGAGCTCGGCATATTATCAAAAAGGACGAAACCTATCCTAGATTGGAAAATAAAGGTACCCCACTCGGCTTGTTTGGGATAAAAAAAGTAGTGAAAAATCTTAGGGTCGAGGGGGATGTTGTTCAGTTTAAAAAGGACTATCACTCCGCTCAACAACCTAATGGAGTTTGGGACTACCTGGCCGAGCGGAATGCGAAAATAATTACAGATTTGTAAGAAGAACTTGTGGGGTGGAAAGCGTAGCCCGGCCAAAAATTGGTCTCGGAAGAATAGAACGGTGCCGGGCGGCGGTTCATGAGGCCGATCGGCCGGTGTGGCTAACACTATTTGGTGGTCGGTCGGCAGATCATAGGTTCTAGTGAGGCGCAAGGCGTCCTCCTCGTCGAACCGGCTTTCCATGGTCGAATACCAAAGACCCGGAGCACCGCCGGTCGGCTGTGAGGTATTGGTCATGGTATAAGGCCAGGGATGGACGCGCGATGGAAGGAGGGAGAAATAAAAACAGGGACAGAATGCGGGATGATGAAAGAAATAGCTAATAGAGAGGAAAAAGGAGAGGCGGCAAGGAAAAGGAATCCTTACGAGCAAAGAAGATGATCGAAGGGGGCTGTAGAATCGTCGGAGAGCTGGAACGCAAGGTCGTCAGAGAAGAAAGGAGCAGCGAATGTCGGGAGGAGATGAGGCCGAAATGCGGCGGAAAGCGGAAGTCGGAGCTTTATAAGGGCGGCCGCTATTAATTTCAGCCGTCCGATCCAGGTCGCCGATATCGAGGTTGTCATCTAGCCGTTCATTTCAAACGGCGGCTATCCCATCGCAAGTGACGCCACCGCCATACGCTGACAAACGCACGATCGCCACGTGTCAGCAGGATACTGGCCGCATTTAATGAGCTCCCCTTACCGTGCACAGCGCACGTGATGGGTAGTAGGGGAGAGCATCGGACATGGATTCCAAGAGAACACAAGGCACGGACAAGATACCGCCGAACGGATGAGTATCCCTATGCCTGGCCGAGCGGCCTAATGCAGTGATCATTGCTCAGTCAGATCGGCAGTCCAGTCAATCGGACTTCGCCTCCTTCGACTAGACTCGAGGGGAAGGCAAGTGATCCGTGGTAGGGGACCCCTCACGAGGGGTCAACGCCACGTGGAGGTCAAAGGCGGTGGTCCGTCGAAGAAGGGTGAGCCGACCGACTCATGAGAAAGGGCAAGCCGGTCGATGCGGTAAACATCGATAGTAAAAGGCGCACGGCGAGGATCGGGTTCGGCCTCAATAAACGATAAATAATGACCGAGCGGAAGGCCTAAGAAGGCGGGGCGTAATGGGCGCCCGTGGAATTAGAGCCGTCGAGGGCGCTCTTGTCTAGCCGGCGGATGGGCGTCCGGCCGATGGGTAAATAGGGACAGAACATCTACAGCCGTCAAATCGTATGGCTAAGCCATACTCCTAGTCGACAACGGGGTGCCTGTTATGCTCGGACGGTTGCAGTATGGCGTCAGGTAAGCTTTCTGACAAACACATACCGAGGTATGGGCTGCGGACACGTACGCGCCTCGGTGGGCGTGTAGAAGCTCTTTCCCCGCTCTATATAAAGAGTCGTAGACTTCGCTGGAGGTACGTGTTCTACAAGCTTTGGAGCTGCTTTTTCCACTACTTGCTTACCTGACTTGAGCGTCGGAGGGTCGCCGCCGGGAACCCCTTCCCGGCCCGACTTCTGTGCAGGTTCGCCGGAGCTTCGTGAGACTAGTCGGAGATCTACATCGACGTCCCGGAGAGCGCCACGTGCCCAGCGTCCGTTGATTCAGCGTTCGGACAGGATCACCGAGCCTAGACGATTCAAGGCTATGAAGAGGAACTACATCCGCTCGGACACTTTCAATGACAAGATCGCCGATCGGGCTCTTCGCCTGTTTGATCTTGTAATTGACGAGACGCTCAACCAGCTTAGGGAAGGCGGTTACCTCCCCGTCGCTCTGACAAGTAAGGTCATCAATCGAGATAAGCTGACCGAATCACTGCCCAATTATGCCTTAGATTACCTTAAGTGAGGTTGAGAGTTCCTCTTTTGTAAAATTTTGAAGTTTCAATGAATGCTGGCCCATTTAGCTAAGCTTTATCTCCTTCTATTATTTTATTTTTCAACTTATTTCTCGAACTTTGCATAAACTCGTGGCCTCATGACTCCTCCGATCGGCAACGACTAGTCTATCTAGCCGATCGATTTGTTTTATTTTTAGAGTTGCTCATTACAACTCTGTGACCTTCCACTTGGCCACGAACTGATTTTAAGAATGGTCCCGAACGATCACCGTATTTCGTGGTTGGTCGCTCATCATTCTTGAGTTATAAGATCGTCGCTTGACCACTTGTCAAGATGAGGGTTTAAGGTCGTCATTTGATCGTTGGCGAAGACTAGGTGAAGACTAGGGTTTAAGGTCGCGCACTCGACCTTCGATGAAGACTAGGCGAAGACTTGGATTTAAGGTCGCCGCTCGATTGTTGATGAAAACCAGGGTTTAAGGTCGCCGCTCGACCGTTGATGTAGACCAGGGTTTAAGATCATCGCTCAACCGTTGATGTAGACCAGGGTTTAAGGTCGCCTCTCAACCGTTGACGTAGACGAGGGTTTAAGGTCGCCGCTCGACCGTTGACATAGACGAGGGCTTAAGGTCGCCACTTGACTATTGGGGAAAAGGCATCTCAAGAGTGGCATTCTTCGCTTTTATTCATATTTTGCCCTGCGTTCAGGAGATATACTGAAAAACATGTTTTCACTTGTGCACCTCTCATTCGACCTCGTAGAGTTGTAGTTGATTCATGCTCTACGACCTCTCGAGCTGGCATCCCCCCTCATCCTCCAAGTAGTAAGCGCCCGAACGGAGCTTTTGTATGATCTTGAAAGGTCCCGCCTATGGGGCTTCGAGTTTGGTGACGTCATCGATCGACTTTACTTTCTTCCATACGAGATCGCCGACTTGGAAGGACCTTGGGATCACCCTCCGGTTGTAGTTCTGCTTTATCCATTGTCGGTACACCGTTAGCCGAACAGCTGCTTTCGCCCGCATTTCGTCCATCGAGTCGAGCTCCATGAGCTTCCGTTCAGTGTTTCCTTCATCGTAGTACTACACCCGATCGGATTCTACTCCGATCTCCACGGGGACAACTGCTTCGTCGCCGTATACCAAGTGAAAGGGGGTTACGCTGGTCGCCTCCTTTGGGGTCGTGAGAAGGGCCCACAACACACTGGGGGCTCGTCGACCTAGCTGCCTCCGACGTGGTTGAGCCGAGCGCGTAGAACTCTGAGGATCTCCCGATTGGCGACTTTGGCTTGTCCGTTGCCCTGTGGGTAGGCCACAAAGGTGAAGGCCTGTTGGATGTCATAGCCCTCATACCACTTTCTGAGCCCCTGACCGGTGAATTGTCTCCCATTGTCTGATACAAGCCGACGTGGGATGCTGAACTGACATATGATATTCTGCCAAACAAACTTAATGACCATATGCTCGGTTATTCTTACAAGCGACTTGGCTTCCACCCACTTCGAGAAGTAGTCGACCGTGACAAGCAGAAATTTCCGCTGATCGATCACCATGGGGAATGACCCAACGATATTCATGCCACATTGGTCGAATGAGTAAGATACCGTGAACACCTTCATTTCCTCAATCGACCGGTTGGAAGGTTGTGATACTTTTGGCAGGACAAGCAGGTGGCCACCGTCCGAGCGGCATCTTCTTGGAAGGTCGGCCAAAAATATCCGACGAGTAGTATCTTATGAGCTAACGCACGGTCACCCGGATGACCTTCGCAGGAACCTTGGTGCACCTCTCGCAGAATGCATTCGACGTCTTCCGATCTGACGCATTTGAGTAGGGGCTTAGAGAAGGTTCTCTTATAAAGCTGGTCCCCGACCAAAGTGAATTGTTCGACCCTCTTCTTCAGCAAGCGAGCTTCTTGCTGCTCGGCATGGGTAATTCCCGACTGTAGAAACTCTGTGAGAGCCGTCCTCTAGTCGTTCGGGAAGGCCATTCCTTCTATTCGGTTAATATTTGCTATGAGCGAGACATATTCGATCTGTTGCCCTATGACGATCGGTGATAATGAACTAGCTAATTTTGCCAACTCATCTGCTGCCAGATTCTCCAATCGATGGGTTTTTTGTATAATGATCTCCTAAAAGTTGCCTTTCAGCTTCTCGAAGGCCTCCGCATAGAGCCTGAGTCAGGCGTTGTTTATCTCGAACATCCTGGATAGTTGCTGAGTGACCAACTGAGAGTCTGAGTGGATGAGGACTTTAATGGCTCCCGCATGCCGGGCCGCTTGTAGGCTGGCTATCAATACCTCATACTCTGCTTCATTATTAGTGGTGCAATAGTCCAGCCGAAAGGAAAGTTGCATCCAGTCTTCCCGTGGTGAGATGAGTAATATACCGATTCCACTACCTTGCCGAGTGGATGATCGGTCAACATATATCTTCCACGTTGCCTCCGGCTTGACATTCTAGACCTTTATGACGAAATCCACCAAGGCCTGTGCCTTGATTGTCGCTAGGGGTTGATATTATATGTCAAACTCGCTTAGCTCGGTTGTCTATTTGATCCGTCTTCCTGATTCCTCGGGGTTGAGAAGGACCCGCCCCAAGGAGTTGTTAGTCAGCACGATAATTGAGTGCGCTAGAAAGTACGGACGAAGCCTCCGAGCGGCGAGAATCAAAGCATAAGCTAATTTTTCCAGACCGGTGTATCGAGACTCTGCAACCTTCAATATATGGCTTAAAAAGTATACATGATGTTCTTCTTGACCATTTTGCCTAAATAGAGCTGACCCAACCACATACTTGTTGGATGATAAATAGATCCAGAGCGGCTCATCAACAATTGACTTGGCTAATACAGGCAAGGAGCTAAGTTATTCCTTCAGCTCTTCCAATGCCCGATCGCACTCGGTGTCCCATTGGAATTTTCTAGCTCGGCGAAGTACTTTAAAGAATGGCAGGCTCCGATCGGATGATTTGGATATGAATCTGGACAGCGTCGTGATCCGGTCGGTCAGCCATTGAGCTTCTTTCAAGTTCTGAGGCATCGTCATGTCTTGCAACACTTTGACTTTGCTTGGATTGACTTCAATGCCCCGCTCGGTAACGATATAACCCAGGAAGAGTCCACTCTTCGCGCCGAACAGATACTTGCTCGGGTTCAATTTTATTCCATAAGTCATCAGCGTTTGGCAGGTCTCCTTGATATCTGGCACAGGTCAACAACTCGGAAGGATTTTATTAATATGTCGTTGACGTATATCTCCATATTACGGTCGATCTGTCGTCGAAACACCTTGTTCATCAACCTCCGGTAAGTGGCTCCGGCATTTTTGAGTCCGAACGGCATGATGTTATAGCAATACATTCCGTCGACCATAATGAAGTTGACTTTCTCTTGGTCTTCTCGGGCGAGCGACACTTGGTGATACCCTTGGTATGCATTGAGCACGCAGATCAGCTCGTAACTCGCCGTTGAGTCCACCATTTGGTTTATCCTGGGTAACGGATAGTAGTCTTTTAGGCACGCCTTGTTCAAATCGTAGAAGTCAATGTAGACTCGTCATTTATTGCCTGGCTTGGAGACTAACATGACATTGGCTAGCTAGCTCGAGAATTGAACTTCCCTAATATGGCCTCCAGCAACTTCTCTATCTCCGTCTCGATGATCAAAATTTTCTCCGCACTGAAGTCCCTCCTTCTTTGCTTCACCGATCGAGTGTCCAGTCGGACATGAAGCTCATGCTGAGCCACACTCGGGGAGATGCCAGGAAGCTCGTGTGTCAACCATGTGAACACATCATGATTTTGTCTAAGGCAGGCGACCAACTCTGCCTTCTTCTCCACCTCCAGGTCGACAATGATGAATGTGTTGCTTCCGTTCGGCTAGGGTGGATCTGATCCTCCTCCTTTTCTTCGTACACTAACGTAGGAAGCTTTTCAGTGATTACACTCACCTCTAGGCGCAGATTCTTCCGAGTGCTTCTCGCTTCAGGCTTGACTATCTTGATGTAGCATCGTCGAGCGGCCAGCTGATCGCCTTTGACCTCACCCACCCGGTCGTCCACCGAGAACTTGATTTTTTGGCAGTACGTAGACACCACCGCTCGAAATTCGTTGAGGGCTGGTTGACCCAAGATGGCGTTATAGGCCGATGGTGCTTCCACCATGATGAAGTTTGTGGTCCTGGTTCTCCTCAATGACTCTTTTCTGAGCGAGATAACCAGTTGGGCCTGCCCGAGCGGTAGTACTTCGTTGCTCGTGAAACTGTAAAGTGGGGTCGTCCTGGGGCAACAACTCATTTCGATCAATTTGTAACTGATCGAACGCCTTCTTCAAGATGATGTTCACCGAACTTCCTGTATCAACAAAAGTTCAGTGAATAATGTAATTATCAATTACCACTTGGATGATCAACGCCTTGTCATGAGGGATCTCCACTCCCTCTAAATCTTTGGGGTTGAAGCTTATCTCGTGCCCTTCTGCCTTCTCCCTACTGTATCCTATGGCGTGGGTTTCTAGTCGTCGGGCGTACGACTTCTTGACTCTGATGGAGTCACCGTCGGTCGACCCATCAGCGATCATGCTATTTCTCCTCGGGCGGCGTTGCTTCTGTTTTCTTCTTCCTAAGAGGAGGGTCTATTTCGTGTTGGTGCAGCGGAGTGCCGGCAAGAGGGGGATGAATTACTGAAAACAAAAATTAAACTATACCCTCCTCATACTTTCAACTCAGTTAGTGCAATAGTTAACAAAATAATAAAATAGTAAAAGAAAGACACAGAAGAATTAACCTGGTTACAACCAAGGAGGTTGTTAATCCAGGACAGTAGAAGCGCACTAAAAGAAACTCTCCTTTGCTGAAGGCGGAGAAGCCTTTTACACTTTCAAAAGCTCAGAACTATTGCTAGGAAACACTACAGATTGAATTCTTGAGTTGTTATTGAATTCCTAGCTCCAGGGGCCTTTTTATAGCTCCTGGAAAGTCTATCCCAAGGGTCCAAGGCGCCTCCAACAAGGTTTAAGGCGCCTCCAGCTCGGTCAACGGATAAAACTTTATCCGCAGCGCAAACGGTCAAAACAGACTGTTGGCGCCTCAATCGGTGAAGGCGCCTCGGCTGGTGAAGGCACCTTGACCTGGTTGGCGCCTTGGCTGGTTGAAGCGCCTTCTGGGCGCCTCGATCAGTTGGGCGCCTCAGTGGCGGCTCAGCTCCTTGACTTCGTTTCCGACTTGTTGCTTCGATGCTCCGATCTTTTGGGTGATTGTGGCCAACCGAAATAGGGCTCACCCGAACCCAATTTTCGGCCTTCCTCGAGCAGCCTTCCGCCCCGGCTTAACGTCCCTCGAACGTCGCGCACGCTCTTCACGCCCACCGGAGTACTCTTCCGCAGCTCTCTCGTCCTTCGGACGCACCGAGCCCGTCGGCTACCACCCCGTGTCGTCCTTCTCGCTAGCTGCGTCTTCCGCTCGACTTCCTGTGTTCCTAAGCTCCTGCACACTCAGACATAGGGATCAAATACAACGCAGGACCTAACCAACTCGGTTGATCACATCAAAACTACCAGGGGTCCAACAATCTCCCCCTTTTTGATGTGCATCAACCCAAGTTCAAGTTAGGGACATCATAGACATAAATAGTAATTTTAAAGGTCAATTACTAGACTAACAGATTAAGTACAATTTTGCAATAAATAAAATTGCAACACCAATTTGTAATAAGTAAACATTTAAAATTTTATCTCCCCCTTGTTTAACTTCCCCTTGAACTTGTACCTGTCTCTCTCCCTTTGATCACAGCAAAAATGGGGTTAAGAAACAAATGACTTAAGTTAAGTGAAATGTATAGAATTTTTAAAAAAAATTCTAAGTTAAAAATGAATTCCAAAAAAAATTTCTAAGTCAAATTTAAATTTTTGGGTTTAAAAAAATTTTTAAGTCAAATTTTTGAATTTTCACAATCTGACTTTTTAGAATTTTAAAAAGATTAAAAAAAAACTTTTAAAGCATTATTTGATTCTAGTTTAATGCTTTTTCAGAAAGTTAATTAAACATTTTTCTTTCAATATTTTAGCTTCCAGGTCGTGGCGAGGCACTAGGCCTTCTTGGTTATTGGAGCAACAACCACTTAGACAAAGCTTCCATAAAGAATTTCAATGTTTAATTTTCTCACTTTAAGCTTTTAATTTTTGAAAAATTAATTAAGCACAGATTTTGGAACCCAATAGAGGTTCCTTCCTACAGGATTATTCAAAAATCTAGGGGGTACATAGTTTCTTGGTATTTTTCTAAGTTGACCTTGATGCTTCCTTATATACCAATTTAATTTACTATAAGTTCTAATTTGTGACTTTGGAAATTTCTTTAAGCATGCATCATTTTTCAATTTCTAATTTTAAATTTTCATTTTCTGATTTCATACTATCGTACATTTCAAGTGGACATGCTTTTGCTAATTTCTTTTTTAATTCTTTATTTTCTTTTTCTAATTCGAATAAATCTTTAGAAAGTGATTTAATAAATCGAAATGACTGAGACGGGGTTAGATGGCGTACCTTACTTACCTGATCAGGTGACGCTCCCCCTTCACTGCTGCTTTCTTCTGACGTTCCTCCCCCTTCGTCGATGCTCATCTCTGAGCTGGACGTTTTTTCTTGCTGATGGTTGGCCATCAGTGCTAGTCCCGAGAATTCTTCGACTTCCGATTCGGAGGATGACGAATCATCCCACGTTGCCTTTAGGTTCTTGTGTTTGGAGGGTTCTGGCTTCTTGTATTTTGGCTTTTCCCTTTCTTTCTCCCTTCTCTTTAGCTTTGGGCAGTCATCTTTGATGTGCCCCTCTTCGTTGCAGTTGTAACAGCGAACCGTCCTTTTCTTTCGATGATGCCTCTGTGATTTAAATTTGTTAGAACTGAAAAACTTATTGAAGCGTCTTACCAGTAGTGCCGCTTCGGATTCATCGACTGAGGCTTCGGAGTCAGAACTGTTCATCTTTGCCTTTAAGGCAATGTGCTGACTTGTCTTCTCTGCTCCGTTGGGTTCTGAAACTCGAGACTCGTGAAGTTCAAAAGTAGAAAATAATTGTTCTAACGTACTTACCTCGAGGTCCTTAGAGATGTAATACGCATCTACTAAGGAAGCCCACTCTGGAGTTCTCGGGAAGGCATTGAGCGCATATCGGATAGAATCCCGGTTGGTTACCTCTTCTCCAAGGTTCGTTAGTTGCGTTATCAGCTCCTTGATTCTCGCTTGGAGTTGCGCTACCTTCTCGCCTTGGTTCATCCGGAGGTTCGTTAACTGGTTCCGGAGGATGTCGCGCTTCGCTAGCTTCGCTTCGGAAGCTCCAGGAATTTTTCCCAGAGATCTTTCGCGGAGTCGTAGCTTCCGATCCGATTTACCTCCTGAGGTGGCAGTACACTGAGTAGATGGAACTCAGCCTTTCCGTCGGCGACGAAATCGGCTTGCTCCTTCTTGCTCCATGTGTTTTCTTCTTTATCTTTCGGCGCTGCAAAACCATATTTCATTGTAATAAGAATATCAAAATCTGTTTTAAAAAATACCTCCATTTTGCGCTTCCATGTGGCGAAGTCTCCGCCGAACTTCGGGGGATGGATGTTCGCTCCGGCCATCGTCTTGATCGTAGTGCTTCAGTTGGCGGTTAGTCCTTCTGAGGCGATCAGGCTCTGATACCACTCGGCAAGAGGGGGGTGAATTGCTGAAAACAAAAATTAAACTATACCCTCCTCGTACTTTCAACTCAGTTAGTGCAATAGTTAACAAAATAATAAAACAGTAAAAGACAGACACAGAAGAATTAACCTGGTTACAACCAAGGAGGTTGTTAATCCAGGACAGTAGTAGCGCACTAAAAGAAACTCTCCTTTGCTTAAGGCGGAGAAGCCTTTTACACTTTCAAAAGCTCAGAACTATTGTTAGGAAACACTACAGATTGAATGCTTGAGTTGTTATTGAATTCCTAGCTCCAGGGTATAGCTTTCACTATGCTGAAGTACTTCAAGGCGCCTCTAAAGCGCCTCCAGGCCTCAGTGGATAAAACTTTATCCACGTTACAACAGTCAAACAATGATTTGCCTCATTGGAGGCGCCTCGGCTGGTCAAGGCGCCTCGGTTGATCAGAGGCGCCTCAACACTATTCAGCTGATGCCTTTGATTGGTTCCGCAACTTATCCTCTTCGGGTGATTGTGGCCAACCGAAATAGGGCTCACCCGAACCCAATTTCTGGCCTTCCTCGAGCAGCCTTCTGTCCCGGCTTAACGTCCCTCGAACGTCGCGCACGCTCTTCACGCCCACCGGAGTACTCTTCCGCAGCTCTCTCGTCCTTCGGACGCACCGAGCCCGTCGGCTCCCACCCTGTGCCATCCTTCTCGCTAGCTGCGTCTTCCGCTCAACTTCCTGTGTTCCTAAGCTCCTGCACACTCAGACACAGGGATCAAATACAACGCAGGACCTAACCAACTCGGTTGATCACATCAAAACAACCACGGGGTCCAACATTTCGCTCGACCGGGACTCGAGAGGGATTAGTACTATCCCTCCGTTGATGCTGATGGTGCCGCTCGGGCGCCCTTCTTTTGCCCTCTCGTTGCCCGGTAGATCGTTGTCTATGTCGTCGATCGAGAGTTAGAGATCAGTGACGGTATCCTCTTGGCACCGATCGACTGTCAATCAATGTCAGATCGTAGCAGTCGTGTGTATTGTACGTCGCTGACTAGTGAAAGGAGCAGAACATTAGCGTCCATACCTTGCCTCTCGTCGTCTTTTGTCGACCGGCGGCCATATGTTGCACAACATGTGTCTTGGCCTCCTGGTGTGGTCACGTTCCCTCCGTTCTTGGCCCTTTGGGCGGTTGGTGGCTGCTCGTCGGGCGTCGCCGCGGGCTCGGCTGACGTTTCCATCTTCCTCGTTGCTTAGGCTTCTTCTACATTTATATATTCATTGACCTTCCTGAGTAGGTGATCGAAGTCCCTTGATGGCTTCCTGATGAGCGACCGGAAGAATTTTCCTTCGACGAGCCCTTGAGTGAAGGCGTTCATCATCGTCTCGGATGAGACTGGGCAGATATGTTAGGATGTATACTAAAAGCCTAGCTTTTGATATAAACATTTATCTAGAAATAAGAATCACATTGGTCAAATGTCTACATTTATGATAAATGTAGTTGTTCAATTAATTTATATTGTAGATAACATGGTGTGTGGTGTCACACACAGAAGATCATGTTATCGGTTCCTTATAAATTATAAACAGTAGCTCACGACCAAGATGGAAAGGAACAAACCATTGAAAGGTCGTAGTGTAATTAGGTATTAGTTTATCTTAACTATATAATTACACTAGTACACTTAGAGTGTATTGAGTAGGATCATTTGAGATCGTTCCTTTTATACTAACTTTATGAAGGAACAAAGACCTCAGTTATTATGGAAGTGTGTGCTCTTAATCCTAATATAATAACAAGCACATATATTTGATATTTATTTCTTTAATTTATCAATGGGTGAGATTTAGTTCGATGAATCAATAAGCCCGATAAGTTGGGAAATGATATCACTTATAGTGTGTGTTGTTGATTATAGAAGGAAACTGTGTCCTAGTGATCTAGGTTGAGAATATCCCCAAGAGGAGCTCATAAGGATTGTCATGTTAAACCCTGCAGGTGGACTTAGTCCGACATGACGATGAAGTTGAGTGGTACTACTCTTGGAGCTAGATATTAATTGAGTTGTCAGTAACTTACTTAATTAGTGGACATTTGTTATCTTAAACACAGGGAGACTAACACACTCATAATAAGAAGGAGCCCAAAATGTAATTTGGGATTGGTGCGGTAGTTCAATAATAGTTCTTTAGTGGAATGAATTATTATTGATGAAATTAAGTTGTGTGTTCGGGGCGAACACGGGATGCTTAATTTCATCGGGAGACCAAAACCAATTCCTCCTCTCGGTCCCTATCGTAGCCTCTTAATTATAGAGTACTATACCCACCTATACTCACCTTCTTACCCATCCTATAGGGGCCGGCCAAGCTAGCTTGGAGGCCAAGCTAGCTTGGAGACCAAGCTAGGGCCGGCCATGGGTATGTCCATGGGTGAATTCATGTGGCCGACCCTATTAAAATAAAAAAGAATTTTAATTTTAAAATTTTTCTTATGTGGATAATATAATTTAAAAGAGAGTTTAAAAATTTAAATCCTTCCTTTTATAAGATTCTACAAAAGATTAAAAGAAGAGTTAAAATCTCTTTCCTTATTTGTAGATTAAAAGGTTGATTTTAATTTTGGTAAAAACTTTCCTTTTAATTATATTCATGATTTAAAAGAAAGTTTAAAAATTAAAAATTCTCTTTTATTAGTTTCTACAAAAGATTAAGAAAAGATTTAATATCTTTCCTTATTTGTAGATTGAAAGGAGATTTTAATTTTTAGAGATAACTTTCCTTTTTGGAAATTATCCACATGTTTAAAAGAAAGATTTTAATTTATAAAATTTCTTTTTATTAACCAATCATGAAGGGATTAAAATTATTAGAGAAATTTTTTATAAAATTTCCGGAAACAAATTAGGAAAGTTTTAATTCTTGATTGAATTAAATTTCCTTTGCTTGGTTTAAAGTGGCCGACTACATTGTTGATGAGAACAAATTATTTTTAATTAAATAAATTTTCCTTATCAATGGCAAAAGAATTAAGGAAATTTTTATTTAAATTTCCTTATTTGCCAAGGCCAAGGATTATAAAAGAGAGGGTAGAGGTGCCTTCATGGCTAACAACTCTATTATTTTTCCTCTCTCTTTTTCTTCCTTGGTGTGGTCGGTCATCCTCTCCTCCTTTCTTCTCTTTGATGGCCGAACCTCATCCTTCTTGTGGAGACTCATATGGTGGCCGGATCAAGTTTAATTAGAGAAGAAGAAGAAGAAGGAGAGAAAGAAAGCTTTGTTTCTAGCATCCCTTGGAGCATGGTGGTGGTGGCCGAACCTCTTCATCCTAGGAGAAGTTTTGATGGCCGAAACTTGTAAGGAAGAAGAAGGTGCTAGGTGGTTCTCATCTCGGAAGATCGTTGCCCACGCAACGTCCGAGGTTAGAAGAGGAATACGGTAGAAGATCAAGAGGTTTTTCTACAAAGTATAACTAGTAATTTTTCTTTCCGCATCATACTAGTTATTTATGGAAATAATATCAAATACAAGAGGCTTACGATTCTAGAATTTCGAATATATTTTTCGATGTTGTGTTCTTTTGTTTTTTCTTTTCCTTGTGATTTGATTGTTCTTTTCAGTTAACCTAAAGTTATTTTAGGAAATTAAAATTAGCTTTCTATAAAAGGTTTTGTCTAGTCGGTGGTGGTTGCTCCCATATCCAAGAAGGCCGTGTGCCTCGCCACGTCAGTACTGGGAACCAATTATGGAAATTAATATTTAATGGAATTAATAACTTAAGGTGATTTGGGTCGAACGTGTTAAGTTCCGCAGGAGATCCAAGTCAAAACCTAAAAGAACAAATAGATTAAGTTTTGGATCAAACGTGTTAAGTTCCGCAAGCGATCCAAAATTTAATTTAAAAGAACACATGGTAGCTAGGAAAAGGTTCAGACCTTTGTACAAAATTTTTGTACAGTGGAACCTCTAGGTTTTCCGAGTAGCAACCAACAATTGGTATCAGAGCTAGGGTTTTTGCCTCTGTGTATTTGTTATTAGTTTAATTATGCACATGTCATACATAATTTAGGCAGGATAATAGTAGGATGTGCTAACTTTGTGGATGCAGGATCCAACTATTATGGCTTTTAGTTATTATGTGTGTGATTGGACCCTTGGACATGTCAAGGGCATTTATATGTGTGTGCATGATTGTATTAAAATACAGCAGGAGCTGTATTTAGTTTTATTAGGATTTTATTTTTGATCTAGATACATGTACATTCCTTTTATGGAATATAGGATCAAAAATGTAAAATTCTATTTATGTCGCGGATCGAATCTTGCAAAGCGTGGAACCTTCTAAGGACCAGAGGCGCAGCGGAACTAGGAGCAAGATGGATGCGACAGCTAGACCCGGTGGTGGTGGCCAAATATGGCAGCAGCTTGGGATGACAACACACGGAGGACAACTAGAGATAAAAGCCATAATAGTTGAAAATTAGATTTTCTATTTATTGCTTTTATATTGTGTTGTGTGTGCATGTTGGTTTACATATTTAGTAGGCTAGCATAGTTAAAATTCCTCATTTATAAATAACTAAGTGGGAGAGGATTTTTAAGTAAATCCATGGTCTCCATTATTGGTTTATAAGTGATGCAAACAAGCTTGCGTTGGCTCGAGTGCCTTCCT
Organism: Zingiber officinale; assembly: GCF_018446385.1. Taxonomy (NCBI): domain Eukaryota; kingdom Viridiplantae; phylum Streptophyta; class Magnoliopsida; order Zingiberales; family Zingiberaceae; genus Zingiber; species Zingiber officinale. Next base: position 129,929,018 of record NC_055992.1, read on the forward strand.
CCATAGCGGATGAGCTTGTTTGTGGATCACTAGAACAGACTTCCAATTTTGGATGACTATAGGAAGTTAATTAAGGCGTGTGATCTTCCCCAACGGAAGGGCATAATCTTATTAATGGACTTAGTGTCAAGTAATGGTATATACTTAGACACATTTAATAGTATCCTCCCCAACGGAGTCACTACTATCACTTGTGTGACCAAAGGGAAACCAACTATTGATTTGTCATAAAACTAGATTGGCAATATAATAAAATTAATAAACCCCTCTTACAAATGTTTGAATTTGTATACGTCCACACTAACGTGGCATACAAGATTCATGGTGTTTGAGGTAATTTTATTTGTCAAAAAGTTATATTGACAAGATAGTCAATGGGTAAAACCCTCCTCTTACAAATGATGAATTTGTATACGTCCACACTAACGTGGCATGCAAAATTCACGGTGTTTGAGGTGTTGGTGAATTTAAATAATATTGTTTGAGAAATCAATGTTATTTTAAATTCAAAGAGTTTTGACCAAATATTTGATCAAAGACAGATCAACTATTAATTTTATTCGTCATAAAGTAAAGTTGACGAGATAATAAAATTAATGAATAAAATCTCCTCTTCGATTTTGTATACCCAAAATTCATGGAGATTTTAAGGAGTTGATCTTGACCAAATATTTTTGTGATTCTTAGGATGTTTGTCAATCCCTAGTAGTCATACTATAGAAAAAGACTTAGTAGTCCCAATTGTAATGATTGGAAATAGGACTTGGACATTAAGGTAGACTGTCTTCTTAGAACTAAGAACAATTTAGGTGTATTTAATTCATTAGTTGAAACATGTCTAGTGGTGTTATCTACCAGAACCTGGAGTGTAGATACAAGATGTCATTAATCATGTCTGCAATTCATTGCAGGGTTCCAGGAAACCCGACAACTAAATGAAAGGTAAATCACCATCCACATGGGCACTACTGTAAAAGTGGTAGCTGTTGCAGTGGGAGATGTTTATCTTTTGATAAGAATAAAATATGGATTTTAAGTAATTGTCTTTACGTACCAAGTTTAGAAAGAACCTGATTTCAGTTTCTAAACTATTATAGATATTGTGTCTATTTTGATAACAAAGTTGTTATCAAGAAAAATAGGGAAGTTATCTATTCTGGTATGATGGTTGACAATTTATAATCCAATAACTCTCACGATGTAATAAATGGAAATTAGTAACACATCTTCTAATTTTAAGAGAAAGCAACCTTTAGAAATGAACCAATTATATCTTTGGCATCTAAAGCTAGGTTATACTTGAGTAGGATTCATTAGTAGCTGATGAACTTTTGGGTTCATTAGTAGTGGAAATCTTTCCAACCAGCGAGTCTTACTTGGAAGGAAAATAACCAAGAAGCTTTTAAGTCCGAGGGGTATGGAGTCAAAGATATGTTGAAAACGGTTCATTCTGATTTGTGTGATCCTATGACTATCCAGACAAGAGGTAGTATTGAATATTTTGTCTATTTTATAGACAACTATTCAAGATACAAATAAATTTACTTAATGTACCGCAAGACTAAGTACTTTGATTAGTTCAAAGAGTACAAGGTTGATGCGGAGAAATGTTAAAGTAAAAAGTCACTATGGAAGATCGTAGTGGCAAGTACCTCTTGAGAGATTTTAGGAGTCACTTATCAGTAGTTGGATTTCAATCCCAACTAACTGCATCTGGTACACCCCAACAGAATGGTGTAGTAGAAAGAAGATAAAGGACTCTTATGGAATAATTAGATAGATGATGAGTTATTCAGAAAATTACCAAATTTGTTTTAAGGATAAACTCTGAAAACGAAAGTGAACATAGTACCTTCCAAGTTAGAACTCTCTACTCATATAGAATTACTGAATAGGTGAAAACCTATTTTGAAGCATATTCGGATTCAGGAAATCCAACACATATGTTATAGAGAGATAATGATAAGTTGGATAGGAGTTCACTTGTTTGTAAGTTATCCCAGATAAACAAAAGTAGGTTTATAGTCTTAAAAATCAGAAGGTCATTGTTAGCATCAATGACTGATTTTTAGAAAAAGACTATATAATGAACCACGTGCTCATAAGTAAATTTGTTCTTAAGGAAATAATAAAGGACATGTCTAACCTAGTACCAACTATACAAGATGAGATACCACAAGAAAACTACAACACGTATCACAAATGATACACAATTACAGAAAGTGCCTTGTCGTAGTGGGAGGGTTGTTAGGCAACCTAAATAGGTTCATGTTTTGGGAGAGGTTTTGGATTCGATCCCTGGAGGACATGAACCTGATCTCCGGTCATATGATAAAGTACTCCAAGATAAAGATGCAAGCATCTTGGCAAAGAGTAATGAATAACAGAATTAGAATATATGTATTCTAATAAAATCTGGAAGCTTGTAAAATCACCAAATGGTGTAAAAGCCGTTGGGTGTAAAAAGGTCTATAATAGGAAAAGAGGGATAGACAGGAAGGTAGTAACTTTCAAAGTAAGGCTTGATGAAAAAGGAAACTTTTTCACTGGTAGCCATGCTTAAGTCTATCCAGATTCTTTTATCTATTTGGCAAGTGGATGTCAAGACAGCATTCCTTAATGGAAGTCTTGAAGAAAGCATCCATATAAAGCAACCAGAAGGGTTCATTGCAAAGGGCTAAGAGCATCTTGTGTGCAAGCTCAATCAGTCTATGGACTGAGGCAAAGCTTCAAGGTCATGGAACATCCGGTTTATCAAAGTAATCCAGATGTATGGATTTAGTAACCAGATAAGTCTTGTGTATACAAAAGGTGTGATGGAAGCGTGGTGGAATTTCTTGTACTATACGTAGATAACATTTTTGGTAGTTGGAAACAATATCAAAATGTTGTCAGAAGTAAGGGTATGGTTGTCCAAACAATTCGATATAAATGACTTGGGAGAATGTATATATTCTTGAGATCAAAGTAATAAGTGATCGCAAGAAAAGAATATTTTACTTATCCCAAGCTTCATATATCAGAAAAATCCTTGCTCGTTTTAAGCATGCAAAACTCCAAGATAGGTTTCTTACCTTTTCAGGATGGAGTAACTTTATCTAAAGATATGTCTCTGTAGACATCAAAGGAGATAAAGGAAATAAAGGCAGTTCTTTATGCTTCGGCTGTTGGAAGCCTAATGTATGCTATGCACGAGATCAGAAATCTGTTTTGCCAAGGACATAGTTAGCAGATATCAAAGTAACCCTGGACAAGGACAGTGGATTGCAGTAAAGCATATATTGAAGTACCTTAGAGGCACTAGAGATTATATGCTAGCTTACAAAGCAGTTAATTTGGTCTTTGTGGGTTGCATGGATTTTGATTTCCAATCGGATAGGGACAATAATAAGTCAACCTTGGGGTTTGTGTTTACTTTAGGAGGTAAAGTCATAACTATGGAAGAGTGATAAGCATAGGTGTTTTTCTGGACTCCACCATAGAAGCTTAGTATATGGCAAGCCTCTGAGGTAGCCATAAAAGCTGAAAGGCTCAGTAACCTCAAGATAGACTTAGATATGATTTCTGGTTTGTCCAAAGATTATTACAATTTATTGTAATAATGTTGGTGCAGTAGCAAACTCGAAGAAACCATAAGTCTATAAGGCAAGTAAACACAATAGAGCGCAAGTACCACCCAATACGAGAAATCGTATAAACGAGGAGAAGTTGTTGCCTCCTAAATTGCATCAGATGATGACCTATAGATCCTTTTACTGAGGTCCTTAAGGCAAGAGCTTTTGATGGGCATGTTGAAGGGTTAGGAATCAGATGTATGGCAGCAGATATAGCAGCTTAGTCTTTTAGTATAAGTGGGAGATTGTTAGGATGTATACTAAAAGCCTAGCTTTTGGTATAAACATTTATCTAGAAATAAGAATCACATTGGTCAAATGTCTACATTTATGATAAATGTAGTTGTTCAATTAATTTATATTGTAGATAACATGGTGTGTGGTGTCACACACAGAAGATCATGTTATCGGTTCCTTATAAATTATAAACAGTAGCTCACGACCAAGATGGAAAGGAACAAACCATTGAAAGGTCGTAGTGTAATTAGGTATTAGTTTATCTTAACTATATAATTACACTAGTACACTTAGAGTGTATTGAGTAGGACCATTTGAGGTCGTTCCTTTTATACTGACTTTATGAAGGAACAAAGACCTCAGTTATTATGGAAGTGTGTGCTCTTAATCCTAATATAATAACAAGCACATATATTTGATATTTATTTCTTTAATTTATCAATGGGTGAGATTTAGTTCGATGAATCAATAAGCCCGATAAGTTGGGAAATGATATCACTTATAGTGTGTGTTGTTGATTATAGAAGGAAACTGTGTCCTAGTGATCTAGGTTGAGAATGTCCCCAAGAGGAGCTCATAAGGATTGTCATGTTAAACCCTGCAGGTGGACTTAGTCCGACATGACGATGAAGTTGAGTGGTACTACTCTTGGAGCTAGATATTAATTAAATGAGTTGTCAGTAACTTACTTAATTAGTGGACATTTGTTATCTTAAACACAGGGAGACTAACACACTCATAATAAGAAGGAGCCCAAAATGTAATTTGGGATTGGTGCGGTAGTTCAATAATAGTTCTTTAGTGGAATGAATTATTATTGATGAAATTAAGTTGTGTGTTCGGGGCGAACACGGGATGCTTAATTTCATCGGGAGACCAAAACCAATTCCTCCTCTCGGTCCCTATCGTAGACTCCTATACCCACCTTCTTACCCATCCTGTAGGGGCCGGCCAAGCTAGCTTGGAGACCAAGCTAGGGCCGGCCATGGGTATGTCCATGGGTGAATTCATGTGGCCGACCCTATTAAAATAAAAAAGAATTTTAATTTTAAAATTTTTCTTATGTGGATAATATAATTTAAAAGAGAGTTTAAAAATTTAAATCCTTCCTTTTATAATATTCTACAAAAGATTAAAAGAAGAGTTAAAATCTCTTTCCTTATTTGTAGATTAAAAGGTTGATTTTAATTTTGGTAAAAACTTTACTTTTAATTATATTCATGATTTAAAAGAAAGTTTAAAAATTAAAAATTCTCTTTTATTAGTTTCTACAAAAGATTAAGAAAAGATTTAATATCTTTCCTTATTTGTAGATTGAAAGGATATTTTAATTTTTAGAGATAACTTTCCTTTTTGGAAATTATCCACATGTTTAAAAGAAAGATTTTAATTTATAAAATTTCTTTTTATTAACCAATCATGAAGAAATTTTTTATAAAATTTCCGGAAACAAATTAGGAAAGTTTTAATTCTTGATTGAATTAAATTTCCTTTGCTTGGTTTAAAGTGGTCGGCCACATTATTGATGAGAACAAATTATTTTTAATTAAATAAATTTTCCTTATCAATGGCAAAAGAATTAAGGAAATTTTTATTTAAATTTCCTTATTTGCCAAGGCCAAGGATTATAAAAGAGAGGATAGAGGTGCCATCATGGCTAACAACTCTATTATTTTTCCTCTCTCTTTTTCTTCCTTGGTGTGGTCGGCCATCCTCTCCTCCTTTCTTCTCTTTGATGGCCGAACCTCATCCTTCTTGTGGAGACTCATATGGTGGCCGGATCAAGTTTAATTTAGAGAAGAAGAAGAAGAAGGAGAGAAAGAAAGCTTTGTTTCTAGCATCCCTTGGAGCATGGTGGTGGTGGTCGAACCTCTTCATCCTAGGAGAAGTTTTGATGGCCGAAACTTGTAAGGAAGAAGAAGGTGCTAGGTGGTTCTCATCTCGGAAGATCGTTGCCCACACAACGTCCGAGGTTAGAAGAGGAATACGGTAGAAGATCAAGAGGTTTTTCTACCAGGTATAACTAGTAATTTTTCTTTCCGCATCATACTAGTTATTTATGGAAATAATATCAAATACAAGAGGCTTACGATTCTAGAATTTTGAATATATTTTTCGATGTTGTGTTCTTTTGTTTTTTCTTTTCCTTGTGATTTGATTGTTCTTTTCGGTTAACCTAAAGTTATTTTAGGAAATTAAATATTAGCTTTCTATAAAAGGTTTTGTCTAGTCGGTGGTGGTTGCTCCCATATCCAAGAAGGTCGTGTGCCTCGCCACGTCAGTACTGGGAATCAATTATGGAAATTAATATTTAATGGAATTAATAACTTAAGGTGATTTGGGTCGAACGTGTTAAGTTCCGCAGGAGATCCAAGTCAAAACCTAAAAGAACAAATAGATTAAGTTTTGGATCAAACGTGTTAAGTTCCGCAAGCGATCCAAAATTTAATTTAAAAGAGCACATGGTAGCTAGGAAAAGGTTCAGACCTTTGTACAAAATTTTTTTACAGTGGAACCTCTAGGTTTTCCGAGTAGCAACCAACAAGATATCCATGGCTAATTGGTTGAAGCGCCTGATGTATGCTCGGAGCTCTTCCTTGGACCCCTTCTTCAGGGTGAAGAGGCTGATGCTCATCTTCTGATAGCGCCGGTTGTTGGCAAAATGGTGCTGGAAGGTAGCTCGTGTTGGAGTGTATACTGAAAGCCTAAGCTTTGTAAACATTCATTATGAATAAAGAATCACATTTGGTCAAATTGTCTACATTTAGTTGTAGTTGTTCAATTAATTTATACTGTAGATAACATAGTATGTGGTGTCACATGCAGAAGATGATGTTATCAGTACCTTATAAATTATAAACAGTAGCTCATGACCAAAATTGAAAGGAACAAACCATTAGAAGGTCGTAGTGTAATTAGGTATCAGTTTATCTTGACTGTATAATTACACTAGTACACTTAGAGTGTATTGAGTAGGACCATTTGAGGTCGTTTCTTTTATACTGATTTTATAAAGAAACAAAGACATCGGTTATTATGGAAGTGTGTGCTCTTAATCCTGATATAATAACAAGCACATATATTTGATATTTATTTCTTTAATTTATCAATGGGTGATTTAGTTCGATGAATCAATAAGCCCGATAAGTTGGGAAATGGTATCACTTATAGTGTGTGTTGTTGATTATAGAAGGAAACTGTGTCCTAGAGATACTAGGTTGAGAATGTCCCCAAGAGGAGCTCATAAGGATTGCCATGTTAAACCCTGCAGGTGGACTTAGTCCGACATGACGATGAAGTTGAGTGGTACTACTCTTGGAGCTAGATATTAATTAAGTGAGTTATCAGTAACTTACTTAATTAGTGGACATTTGTTATCTTAAACACAGGGAGACTAACACACTCATAATAAGAAGGAGCCCAAAAATGTAATTTGGGATTGGTGCGGTAGTTCAATAATAGTTCTCTAGTGGAATGAATTATTATTGATAAAATTAAGTTGTGTGTTCGGGGCGAACACGGGATGCTTAATTTTATCGGGAGACCAAAACCAATTCCTCCTCTCGGTCCCTATCGTAGCCTCTTATTTATAGAGTACTATACCCACCTATACCCACCTTCTATACCCACCAATAGGAGGCCGGCCAAGCTAGCTTGGTATAAAATTAGGTGGTCGGCCCTAGCTTGAACCCAAGCTAGTGGGGCCGGCCAAATTAAATTAAAAAGGGAATTTAATTTTAATTTTTATTATGTGGAAGAAATAATTTATTAAAGAGAATTAAAATTAAAATATCTCTCTTGTAAAAGATCTACAAAAGATTAAAGAAAGAGATTAGATCTCTTTCCTTATTTGTAGATTGGTGAGATATTTTATTTTCTCTTTAAAATTATCCACATGTTGATAAAATTAAAATTATAGAAATTTCTTTTTATCAACCATGAAGAGATTTTTAAAGAGAAATTTTAATTTTTAAAATTTCCGGAAACAAATTAGGAAGTTTTAATTGTTGATTAAAACTTGTCTAATTTACCTCTTTTGATGTGGCCGGCCATTAGAGATTAATTGGGGAAATTTTATTTTATTTTTCTCAATTAAATCATGTCAAGGGAATTAAGGAAATTTTATTGTAATTAAATTTCCTAATTTGCCTAGGCCAAGGAATATAAAAGAAGGGGTGAGGGTGCCTTCATGAGATACAACATCTATTATTTCTCTCCCTCTTTTATTCCTTGGAGTGGCCGGCCATCCTCTTCTTCTCTCCCTCTTTGTGGTGGCCGAATCTCTCAAAGGCTTGGAGCTCTTGTGGCGGCCGGATACTACTTGGAGAAGAAGAAGAAGAAGGAGAGAGAGAAAGCTAGCATCTCTTGGAGCTTGGTTGGTGTTTTGTTCTTCATCCTTGGTTAAGCTATTTGTGGCCGAACCTAGCTAGGAGGAGAAGAAGGTGGTTGGTGGTTTCTCATCTCGGAAGATCGTTGCCCACACAACGTCCGAGGTTAGAAGAGGAATACGGTAGAAGATCAAGAGGTCTTTCTAGAAGGTATAACTAGTAATTTTTTCCTTTCCGCATCATGCTAGTTATTTATGGAAATAATACCAAATGCAAGAGGCTTACGTTCTAGTATTTCGAATATGTTTTTCGAAGTTGTGTTCTTTTGTTTTTTTTCCCCTTGTGATTTGATTGTTCTTTTTGGTTAACCTAAAGTTATTTTAGGAAATTAAATATTAGCTTTCTATAAAAGGTTTTGTCTAGTCGGTGGTGGTTGCTCCCATATCTAAGAAGGCCATGTGCCTCGCCACGTCAGTACTGGGAACCAATTATGAAAATTAATATTTAATGGAATTAATATTTAATGGAATTAATAACTTAAGGCGATTTGGGTCGAACGTGTTAAGTTCCGCAGGAGACCCAAGTCAAAACCTAAAAGAACGAATAGATTAAGTTTTGGATCAAACGTGTTAAGTTCCGCAGGTGATCCAAAATTTAATTTAAAAGAACACATGGTAGCTAGGAAAAGGTTCAGACCTTTGTACAAAATTTTTGTACAGTGGAACCTCTAGGTTTTCCGAGTAGCAACCAACAATTGGTATCAGAGCTAGGGTTTTGCCTCTGTGTATTTGGTATTAGTTTAATTATGCACATGTCATACATAATTTAGGCAGGATAATAGTAGGATGTGCTAACTTTGTGGATGCAGGATCCAACTATTATGGCTTTTAGTTATTATGTGTGTGATTGGACCCTTGGACATGTCAAGGGCATTTATATGTGTGTGCATGATTGTATTATAAAATACAGCAGGAGCTGTATTTAGTTTTATTAGGATTTTATTTTTGATCTAGATACATGTACATTCCTTTTATGGAATATAGGATCAAAAATGTAAAATTCTATTTATGTCGCGGATCGAATCTTGCAAAGCGTGGAACCTTCTAAGGACCAGAGGCGCAGCGGAACTAGGAGCAAGATGGATGCGACAGCTAGACCCGGTAGCGGTGGCCAAATATGGCAGCAGCTTAGGATGACAACACACGGAGGACAACTAGAGATAAAAGCCATAATAGTTGAAAATTAGATTTTCTATTTATTGCTTTTATATTGTGTTGTGTGTACATGTTGGTTTACATATTTAGTAGGCTAGCATAGTTAAAATTCCTCATTTATAAATAACTAAGTGGGAGAGAGATTTTTAAGTAAATCCCATGGTCTCCATTACTGGTTTGTAAGTGATGCAAACAAGCTTGCGCGTTGGCTCTGAGTGCCTTCCTCCATAACGGATGAACTTGTTTGTGGATCACTAGAACAGACTTCCATTTTTGGATGACTATAGGAAGTTAATTAAGAGCGTGTGATCTTCCCCAACGGAAAGGGCATAATCTTATTAATGGACTTAGTGTCAAGTAATGATATACACTTAGACACATTTAATAGTATCCTCCCCAACGGAGTCACTACTATCACTTGTGTGACCAAAGGGAAACCAACTATTGATTTGTCATAAAACTAGATTGGCAATATAATAAAATTAATAAACCCCTCTTACAAATGTTTGAATTTGTATACGTCCACACTAACGTGGCATACAAGATTCATGGTGTTTGAGGTAATTTTATTTGTCAAAAAGTTATATTGACAAGATAGTCAATGGGTAAAACCCTCCTCTTACAAATGATGAATTTGTATACGTCCATACTAACGTAGCATGCAAAATTTACGGTGTTTGAGGTGTTGGTGAATTTAAATAATATTATTTGAGAAATCAATGTTATTTTAAATTCAAAGAGTTTTGACCAAATATTTGATCAAAGACAGATCAACTATTAATTTTATTCGTCATAAAGTAAAGTTGACGAGATAATAAAATTAATGAATAAAATCTCCTATTCGATTTTGTATACACAAAATTCATGGAGATTTTAAGGAGTTGATCTTGACCAAATATTTTTGTGATTCTTAGGATGTTTGTCAATCCCTAGTAGTCATACTATAGAAAAAGACTTAGTAGTCTCAATTGTAATGATTGGAAATAGGACTTGGACATTAAGGTATATCTTCTTAGAACTAAGAACAATTTAGGTGTATTTAATTCATTAGTTGAAACATGTCTAGTGGTGTTATCTACCGAACTGGAGTGTAGATACAAGATGCCATTAATCATGTCTAATTCATTGCAGGGTTCCAGAAACCCGACAACTAAATGAAAGGTAAATCACCGTCCACATGGGCACTATTGTAAAAGTGGTAGCTGTTGCAGTGAGATGTTTATTTTTGATAAGAATAAAATATGGATTTTAAGTAATTGTCTTTACGCAAAGTTTAGAAAGAACCTGATTTCGGTTTCTAAACTTTTATAGATATTATGTCTATTTTGATAACAAAGTTGTTATCAAGAAAAATAGGAAGTTATCTATTCGGTATGATGGTTGACAATTTATAATCCAATAACTCCCACGATGCAACAAATGGAAATTAGTAACACATCTTCTAATTTTAAGAGAAAGCAACCTTTAGAAATGAACCAATTATATCTTTGGCATCTAAAGCTAGGTTATACTTGAGTAGGATTCATTGGTAGCTGATGAACTTTTGGGTTAATTAGTAGTGGAAATCTTTCCAACCTGCGAGTCTTACTTGGAAGGAAAATAACCAAGAAGCTTTTAAGTCCGAGGGGTATGGAGTCAAAAATATGTTGAAAACGGTTCATTCTGATTTGTGTGATCCTATGACTATCCAGACAAGAGGTAGTATTGAATATTTTGTCTATTTTATAGACAACTATTCAAGATACAAATAAGTTTACTTAATGTACCGCAAGACTAAGTACTTTGATTAGTTCAAAGAGTACAAGGTTGATGCGGAGAAATGTTAAAGTAAAAAAAGTCACTATGGAAGATCATAGTGGCAAGTACCTCTTGAGAGATTTTAGGAGTCACTTATCAGTAGTTGGATTTCAATCCCAACTAACTGCATCTGATACACCCCAACAGAATGGTGTAGTAGAAAGAAGGTAAAGGACTCTTATGGAATAATTAGATAGATGATGAGTTATTCAGAAAATTACCAAATTTGTTTTAAGGATAAACTCTGAAAACGAAAGTGAACATAGTACCTTCCAAGTTAGAACTCTCTACTCATATAGAATTACTGAATAGGTGAAAACCTATTTTGAAGCATATTCGGATTCAGGAAATCCAACACATATGTTATAGAGAGACAATGATAAGTTGGATAGGAGTTCACTTGTTTGTAAGTTATCCCAGATAAACAAAAGTAGGTTTATAGTCTTAAAAATCAGAAGGTCATTGTTAGCATCAATGACTGATTTTTAGAAAAGGACTATATAATGAACCACGTGCTCATAAGTAAATTTGTTCTTAAGGAAATAATAAAGGACATGTCTAACCTAGTACCAAATGTACAAGATGAGAAACCACAAGAAAACTGCAACACGTATCACAAATGATACACAATTGCAGAAAGTACCTTGTTGTAGTGGGAGGGTTGTTAGGCAACCTAAATAGGTTCATGTTTTGGGAGAGGTTTTGGATTCGATCCCTGGAGGACATGAACCTGATCTCCGGTCATATGATAAGGTACTCCAAGATATAGATGCAAGCATCTTGGCAAAGAGTAATGAATAACAGAATTAGAATATATGTATTCTAATAAAATCTGGAAGCTTGTAGAACCACCAAATGGTGTAAAAGGCTTTGGGTGTAAAAAGGTCAATAATAGGAAAAGAGGGATAGAAAGGAAGGTAGTAACTTTCAAAGCAAGGCTTGATGAAAAAGGAAACTTTTTCACTGGTAGCCATGCTTAAGTCTATCCGGATTCTTTTATCTATTTGGCAAGTGAATGTCAAGACAGCATTCCTTAATGGAAGTCTTGATGAAAGCATCCATATAAAGCAACCAGAAGGGTTCATTGCAAAGGGCTAAGAGCATCTTGTGTGCAGGCTCAATCAGTCTATGGACTGAGGCAAAGCTTCAAGGTCTTGGAACATCCGGTTTATCAAAGTAATCCAGACCTATGGATTTATTGAGTAAACGGATAAGTTTTGTGTATACAAAAGGTGTGATGGAAACGTGGTGGTATTTCTTGTACCATACGTAGATAACATTTTTGGTAGTTGGAAACAATATCAAAATGTTGTCAGAAGTTAGGGTATGGTTGTCCAAATAATTCGATATAAAGGACTTGGGAGAATGTATATATTTTTGAGATCAAAGTAATAAGGGATCGAAAGAAAAAAAATATATTTTACTTATCCCAAGCTTGATACATCGGAAAATCCTTGCTCGTTTTAAGCATGCAAAACTCCTCGACAGGTTTCTTACCTTTTAAGCATGGAGTGTCTTTATCTAAAGAGATGTCTCCGATGACATCAAAGGAGATTGAGGACATGTAGACAGTTCTTTATGCTTCGGCAGTTAGACAACCTAATGTATGCTATGCACGAGATCAGAAATCTGTTTTGCCAAGGGCATTGTTAGCAGATATCAAAGTAACCCTAGACAAGGACATTGGACTGCAGTAAAGCATATATTAAAGTACCTTTGAGGCGCTAGAGATTATATGCTAGCTTACAAGGCAGTTAATTTGGTCCCTGTGGGTTACACGGATTTTGACTTCCAATCAGATAAGGACAATAATAAGTCAACCTCGGGGTTTTGTGTTTACTTTAGGAGGTAAAGTCATAACTATGGAAAAGTGATAAGCATAGGTGTTTTTCTGGACTCCACCATAGAAGCTTAGTATATGGCAAGCCTCTGAGGTAGCCATAAAAGCTGAATGACTCAATAACCTCAAGATAGACTTAGATATGATTTCTGGTTTGTACAAAGATTATTACAATTTATTGTAATAATGTTGGTGCAGTAGCAAACTCAAAGAAACCATAAGTCTATAAGGCAAGTAAACACAATAGAGCGCAAGTACCACCCAATACGAGAAATCGTATAAACGAGGAGAAGTTGTTGCCGCCTAGATTGCATCAGGTAATGACCTATAGATCCTTTCACTAAGGTCCTTAAGGCAAGAGATTTTGATGAGCATGTTGAAGGGTTGAGAATCAGATGTATGGCAGCAGATATGGCAGCTTAGTCTTTTAGTATAAGTGGGAGATTGTTGGAGTGTATACTGAAAGCCTAAGCTTTGTAAACATTCATTATGAATAAAGAATCACATTTGGTCAAATTGTCTACATTTAGTTGTAGTTGTTCAATTAATTTATACTGTGGATAACATAGTATGTGGTGCCACATGCAGAAGATGATGTTATCAGTACCTTATAAATTATAAACAGTAGCTCACGACCAAAATGGAAAGGAACAAACCATTAGAAGGTCGTAGTGTAATTAGGTATCAGTTTATCTTGACTGTATAATTACACTAGTACACTTAGAGTGTATTGAGTAGGACCATTTGAGGTCGTTTCTTTTATACTGATTTTATAAAGAAACAAAGACCTCGGTTATTATGGAAGTGTGTGCTCTTAATCCTGATATAATAACAAGCACATATATTTGATATTTATTTCTTTAATTTATCAATGGGTGAGATTTAGTTCGATGAATCAATAAGCCCGATAAATTGGGAAATGGTATCACTTATAGTGTGTGTTGTTGATTATAGAAGGAAACTGTGTCCTAGAGATACTAGGTTGATAATGTCCCCAAGAGGTGCTCATAAGGATTGTCATGTTAAACCCTGCAGGTGGACTTAGTCCAACATGACGATAATGTTGAGTGGTACTACTCTTGGACTAAGATATTAATTAAATGAGTTGTCAGTAACTCACTTAATTAGTGGACATTCGATATCTTAAACACAGGGAGACTAACACACTCATAATTGTTAGGATCCTTCGTACGGAGGCTAGAGAGGAGGGTGTGAATAGCCGACCCCAAATCGTCGTTTCTTTCTACAAAACGTGTTAGCGCAGCGGAAAATACAAAGAAACGAAAGAGAAGAAAACCAAACCTTAACACAAGGATGTAACGAGGTTCGGAGATTAGGGCTCCTACTCCTCGGCGTGTCCGTAAGGTGGACGAGTCCAGTCAATCCGTCGGTGGATGAGCCCCCGGAGAACCGGCTAATACAATATACTCCTTGTGGGTGGAGAAACCTCGCCACAAACGTTTGCAACAGCAAACAAAGAGTACAAGAACAGTAAGAAAAGCAATACAATATGAATACAATAGCACTCTACCAATTGCTTGCTTTCTTGTCGACTGGAGGTGAAGCAGCAACTTCACAACCCAAACGCAGCAGCTGGTCGACGACTGGAAGCTCACGCGAAGCTTCGGAGGCGAGCTCAATCAAAGCTCAGTTGAAGCAGAAGCTTCAGCAGCAGAAGAACAGAAGTTCTAGAAGAAAAGAAGAAGTCACAGTGCAGCAGCAGCCCTCGACCCCTTTATACCTGCGAAGAAACTAGCCGTTGCTACGCAACGGCTAGGACGTGGACCGGTCCGAAAAACCCACCATCGATAGCGTACCAATTGTCCTGATCGGTCCCCGGACCGATCAGGGAACTACCTGATCGGTCTGTAGACCGATCAGAAACTGATCAGTAGCGGGCTCTGCGTGCCAGGCTTACCTGATCGGTCCCCGGACCGATCAGATTACACAGACGGGTGGAGCGATTGGTCCGAGACCGATCAGTGTCTGATCGGTCTGCAGACCGATCCAGAGCTTGGTTTTTGCCCAAACCAAGTCCTAAGTCTCCCAAACCAACATCCGGTCAACCTTGACCTGTTGGTACATCATTCTTAGCATCCGGTCACTCCCTTGACCTGCTAAGACTCCTCACCAAGTGTCCGGTCAATCCCTTTGACCCACTTGGACTTTTCTCTTCGTGTCAAGTATCCGGTCACTCTCTTGACCTACTTGACCTTCTCAACACCAGATGTCCGATCATCCTTGATCCATCTGGATTTTCCTGCCCTTCACTCACCGTGACTTTCACCTAGCTTCACTCACTAGGGTTTTCACACCGCCTAACATCCCGTTAGGACTTTCTCATAGCTTCACTCACCAGGACTTTCCAACCGCTAACATCCCGATTAGGACTTTCCCACCGCTTCACTCACGGGACTTTCCACACCGCCAACATCCCGCTTAAGACTTTCTCACCGCTCGGCTTCACTCACCAGACTTTCCAACCGCCTAACATCCCATTAGGACTTTCCCACCGGTTTCACTCACCAGGATTTCCACACTGCCTAACATCCCAGTTAGGACTTTCCCCGTGCCAAGTCTCCATACTTGGACTTTCCGCGTGCCAAGCTACCTGCTTGGACTTTTCCCCGTGCCAAGTCTCCGTACTTGGACTTTTCCAGTGCCAAGTCTCCATACTTGGACTTTTCGCGAATCAGGTCAACCAGGTCAACCTTGACCTAAGGTTGCACCTACAATCTCCCAAACACCTATTCTTGTCAAACATCAAGAATACAACTCTCTTCTCGTCAAACATCGACATGCAACTCAACTGGGTCAACCTTGACCTAAGGTTGCACCGACAATCTTCCCAAGTCAAACATCAAAATACAACTCGAGTCAAGTCACCTCGAGTCGGGTCAACCAGGTCAACCTTGACCTAAGGTTGCACCAACAATAATAAGAAGGAGCCCAAAAATGTAATTTGGGATTAGTGCGGTAGTTCAATAATAGTTCTCTAGTGGAATGAATTATTATTGATAAAATTAAGTTGTGTGTTCGGGGCGAACACGGGATGCTTAATTTTATCGGGAGACCAAAACCAATTCCTCCTCTCGGTCCCTATCGTAGCCTCTTATTTATAGAGTACTATACCCACCTATACCCACCTTCTATACCCACCAATAGGGGGTCGGCCAAGCTAGCTTGGGAACCAAGCTAGGGCCGGCCTAGGTATAAATTGGGGTGGCCGGCCCTAGCTTGAACCCAAGCTAGTGGGGGCCGGCCAAATTAAATTAAAAAGGAATTTTAATTTTAATTTTTATTATGTGGAAGAAATAATTTATTAAAGAGAATTAAAATTAAAAATATCTCTCTTGTAAAAGATCTACAAAAGATTAAAGAAAGAGATTAGATCTCTTTCCTTATTTGTAGATTGGCGAGATATTTTATTTTTCTCTTTAAAATTATCCACATGTTGATAAAATTAAAATTATAGAAATTTCTTTTTATCAACCATGAAGAGATTTTTAAAGAGAAATTTTAATTTTTAAAATTTTCGGAAACAAATTAGGAAGTTTTAATTGTTGATTAAAACTTGTCTAATTTACCTCTTTTGATGTGGCCGGCCATTAGAGATTAATTGGGGAAATTTTATTTTATTTTTCTCAATTAAATCATGTCAAGGGAATTAAGGAAATTTTATTGTAATTAAATTTCCTAATTTGCCTAGGCCAAGGAATATAAAAGAAGGGGTGAGGGTGCCTTCATGAGATACAACATCTATTATTTCTCTCCCTCTTTTATTCCTTGGAGTGGTCGGTCATCCTCTTCTTCTCTCCCTCTTTGTGGTGGCCGAATCTCTCAAAGGCTTGGAGCTCTTGTGGCGGCCGGATACTACTTGGAGAAGAAGAAGAAGAAGAAGGAGAGAAAGCTAGCATCTCTTGGAGCTTGGTTGGTGTTTTGTTCTTCATCCTTGGTTAAGCTATTTGTGGCCGAACCTAGCTAGGAGGAGAAGAAGGTGGTTGGTGGTTTCTCATCTCGGAAGATCGTTGCCCACACAACGTCCGAGGTTAGAAGAGGAATACGGTAGAAGATCAAGAGGTCTTTCTAGAAGGTATAACTAGTAATTTTTTCCTTTCCGCATCATGCTAGTTATTTATGGAAATAATACCAAATACAAGAGGCTTACGTTCTAGTATTTCGAATATGTTTTTCGAAGTTGTGTTCTTTTGTTTTTTTCCCCCTTGTGATTTGATTGTTCTTTTTAGTTAACCTAAAGTTATTTTAGGAAATTAAATATTAGCTTTCTATAAAAGGTTTTGTCTAGTCGGTGGTGGTTGCTCCCATATCCAAAAAGGTCATGTGCCTCGCCACGTCAGTACTGGGAACCAATTATGGAAATTAATATTTAATGGAATTAATAACTTAAGGCGATTTGGGTCGAACGTGTTAAGTTCCGCAGGAGACCCAAGTCAAAACCTAAAAGAACGAATAGATTAAGTTTTGGATCAAACATGTTAAGTTCCGCAGGCGATCCAAAATTTAATTTAAAAGAACACATGGTAGCTAGGAAAAGGTTCAGACCTTTGTACAAAATTTTTGTACAGTGGAACCTCTAGGTTTTCCGAGTAGCAACCAACAGCTCGGAAGTCCTTGAAGCTGCGTATGGATCCGTCCGGCAGTCTTCAGAACCAGCGCTGCGTTGAGTTGGAGAGAGTAGTGAGGAAGACTCGGCACTTCACCTCATCTGTTTACTGGTGCAGCGTGGTCGCGTTATCAAACTTATCCAGATGATCATCTGGATCGGTCGTTTCATTATATTCCTCGATCGCCAGTCGGGTATAGTGCCTAGGTAGAGGGTCACATAAGATCGCTTGAGAGAACTGCAGATTGATCCGCTCGGGCGATGCGTGACTTCTAGACGCCTTTCCTTTTCACGCATCCCGAACGGGAGCGTAGTTCGAAGATGACCGCCTTTCTTGGTTCGCCTAAGCTATCTCTGAGGGGGTTTGGAACAGGGTGCGATGAAAGGGGATGGGCACGGGCTACCGAGCTCCAAACTTCTCCTTTAGCTCTTATGCTGCTCCACTCGCCTGGGTGATTTCGGCCATCCATAATAGGGCTCACCCGAACTCATTTTTCGACCTTCTTCTCTAGCAGGCTTCCTGCCAGGCTTCTCATCTCTCGAACGTCACGCACATCCTTTTCATCCACCGGTATACTCTTCCGTAACACCTCGTCCCTCTGGTGCACTAAGCCCATCGACTTCTTTCCCTTGCCCTCCTTCTCGCTAGCTATGTCTTCCGCTCAACTTCTTGTATTCTTAAGCTTCTGCACACTTAGACATAAGGATTAAATACAACATGACCTAATTGAACTTGGTTGACCATATCAAAACTACCCGGGATACTTACATGTACAATAGAAGAAGAAAATTAGGGGGAATAAAGTGGATGGAGTTTCAACTTTTTCATCTATATATCTTCTCCTCCTACTCGTAGCCTCCTTATATAGGAGCTCTAATCCTAAGCCGCACTTGAATGGTTGAATAAAGATCATTTAATGCTTGAGCGTAAAGACAGTCATCAACCAACAATGGTTGGTCGTTTCTATCCAGTGGTTATGAATTCACCATTAGCATTTGATCGTTTCAGATCTGACATATTAATCAGTTTGTTACCCACATGGGAAAGAAGCAAGAAGATATTTAAGTGACAAATATCAACTGATTTGACTTGGACAGAGCTAACCCCATTCGATACGTGCAGATAGTGCTTGAACATGAGCCACATTGGGTTAGTTCGATCCGACTGGATTCTCACCCCCTCCTAGAGTTGACGCACGTGCGCATCCACAACTTCCAGGTGCTTCCCCTTGCGTGTCAGTCGGATCTCTATTCTGCCCCCATATGGAAACTGGTTTCGATCGGTCTTCCAATCCCGCTCGCCCTCCTGCTGTCGACGTCGCCGACTGTTGTACAAGCCGATCGGCTAGTGCCTGCTGTTGCTGTTGCTGTTGCTTAAACATTTTCATCGCTCGGGCTTGCATGAGCATGTCGAGCTCATCTTTAGTGAGCGTTACGGTGGTGAGTCGTCCAACATCCTTCATCTTCTCAACTCGGATGCGCAGGTTGAGTTCCTACAGACGGCGCCAAATATGATCCTGTCCGAAAGTCAATGAAATGGAAAGCTAGGGATGTGGCTTTCCCGCTGACCGCCTGTACACTTCGCTCCGACCTGCAACACTAATTACGTCAGTGTCAAGTCAGGGAAGGGGTCCCTGACGTCGGTCTTTGACGCTCAAGTCAGTTACCGGTAATGAAGTAGAAGGCAGAGCAACAAGAATGAACAGTAGCGAGAACAATGTCTATCGCGTAGTGTATACCTCTGTCGATGCTTGGCCCCCCCCCTTATATATAGCTCTTGTAGCGCGTGTGCATGCTCCCCAAGGAGAGCATGCTTTCCGAAGTTTTTTCTGAAAAGACTTGTCAGTAAAGTGTCCCTGACACAGTACCTTAACAGGCCGAGCATATCTCTGAGGTGACAATGGAAGGGTTTGTCGTACGATCTTCTGGTTGTCCATGCCCGGTGTCAGCTGCACTACCTCCCAAAAGGATGTCGATGGATAACAGAGAGAGTATATTGCTAAGCCGAGCGGGTTGGTCGTTCGGCCAGAACCTCGCTGTTCCTATGCCCCATCCGCTCGACCGGAACTCCACTGTATCTGTGTCGCATCCGCTCGATGGGAACTTCAATGTGATTGTGCCACGCCAGCTCGGCCGGAATCCCATTGTGTTTGTGTCACGTCCGCTCGGTCGAAGTTCCACTCTACTTGTTGAGCCCTTCTGCCTAGCTGAGCGGGGTAGCTGGTCGGCTCGGTTTTTGCACACCGTTTCTTTCTACGTCCGACGTCCAATACTCCATTAAGCATCGGTCATTTTGACACCTTCCCGTGTCAAAGGCGGGGTCGGACCAGACCTTTCTCCCCGGGTCGGGACATGATCGCTCGATCGACCCCTGATCGTCCAACCGACCGATAATATTCTGAGCGTTGACCATTTTGACTTTGACCTCCACTGTGGTAGCTATCCTCCACATGATAGGGCCCTTCATCACCGCATCAAGTATTTTTTCATGATCTCAATATGTCATATCAATAATATGAAATCTCATTGAAATATTTACAATAGTTAAAGCTCCAATGAATTTTCTTATGATCCAATTCATAGCATGAGTTATATGATTTTATGTATATTACATCAAATTTGAGACAAAAGAACATATTTATATTTTAAAATTTTTTATTCAGTTTTTTATATTTTACGAACCTCTTATCAACTTTGTATTGAAGATGCATAAACCATAGGCATTAAATGTGTATTTAAGATTGTATTAAATTTACGATGAAAAGATTGTACAATTATAAAGAGAATAAAGTTGCATGCTATAAAAAGGTTACCATAATTTTGCAAGCATATATAAATGTGTAATTTTTTCTCATTAATAAAATCTATATTTTTTATAATTATATTTATGTAAACTTACATATTTAAATTATGCCAGGTTCCATATGGAATTATTTCCATAAAGATGAATCCTCGAAAGGAGACCAATTTAAAAAAGTATATTGACAAAATTAAAATATTTTATCTAATACATTTATTGCCAATAAGGTGGCGAGTCATCCTAAATGGGAAATAAATTAATTTTAACCAAACATAATAAATAATAAATGTTCTATTTTTTAAAAACCACAAATTTCATAGAATTATTAATTATTTGATTTTCCTTTTTATATATATATATATATATATATATATATATATATATATATATATATATATATATATATATATATATATATATATATATCGTAAGCTGATTCTTCAATAATATTTCTTGGGAAGAGAATTCATCGGCCATGGCGTTGGTGTTCACGGATTTGTTGGCCAATTTTCTTCTGCCGGCCTTGGCGGTGCTGTTATTCGTCACGGCGTCGAAACTGCGCCGGCGGAATAAACTGCCGTTTCCGCCGGGGCCTCCGCCGCTGCCGGTGATCGGCAACATGCTGATCATGGACCAGCTGACGCACCGCGGCCTGGCGAAGCTGAGCGAGCTCTACGCCGCCGGCGTGGGGCTGATCCACCTGCGTCTGGGGGCCCGGCGGGTGTTCGTGGTGTCAACGCCGGAGATGGCGCGGCAGGTGCTGCAGGTGCAGGACGCTGTTTTCGCCAACCGGCCGGCGACGATCGCCATCGCCTACCTGAGCTACGACCGCGCCGACATGGCCTTCGCAAACTACGGACCGTTCTGGCGCCAGATGAGAAAGCTCTGCGTCGTCAAGCTCTTCAGCAAGAAGCGCGCCGAGTCATGGACTCCGGTAAATTTGTCTGGCCTTTTTAAAAAATATTAAACGCGCGCATTAATTGGGTTTTTCTAGGTGAGGGAGGAGGTGGCTGCTGCGGTTCAGGCCGTTGCAGAGAAGGCCGTTTCCGGCGCCGCCGTAAACATCGGCGAGCTCAGTTTCAAACTCACGATGAGAATCACATACCGGGCGGCGTTCGGGACGCAACAGAGCAGCGATGCCAGGCACCAGGACGAGTTCATAGCCATCATATCGGAGTTCTCCAAGCTCTTCGGCGAGTTCAACGTCTCCGACTTCTTCCCCTGGTTCAGCTGGCTCGATCCGCAAGGCTTCAACAAGCGCCTCAAGGTCATCAATCAATTAGTTGTGAATTTTAATCTCATCACAAAGTTTAATCTGGAATGCTATCGAATCATATATGTATAGGTCGCCAGGGAAGCGCTGGATAAGTTCATCGACAAGATCATCGACGAGCACATGGCCAACCCGAAGGCCCCGGATGCGACTGACGGAGACATGGTGGACGAGATGCTAGTGTTCCTGGACGAGGCTGCCGGCGCCGGCGCTGGGGGCAGAGGAGCGGCGGAGAAGGATGAACTGATGTTGGGGAACTTTAAGTTGTCGAGGGACCACATCAAGGCCCTAATCATGGTTTGTCTTCTCGAAACTTAATTATCACTATTAATTATATTTGCTTATACTGCCCAAATTCCTCTTTAATGACTTGATTGATTTAAATACGGTGTGACGTGGCAGGACGTGATGTTTGGGGGAACGGAAACGGTGGCCTCCGGGATCGAGTGGGCGATGGCGGAGCTACTGAACAGCCCCAACGACTTGCGACGCCTGCAGGAAGAACTCGCCGCCGTGGTCGGCCTAGACCGGCCAGTCCGCGAGAGCGACCTCGAGAAGCTGCCCTTCCTCAAGTGCGTCACCAAGGAGACTCTCCGCCTCCACCCTCCGATCCCGCTTCTTCAGCATCAGACGGTGGCGGACGCGGAGGTGTCGGGGTATTTCCTCTCTGCGGATTCAAGGGTGCTAGTCAACGTCTGGGCCATCGGGCGCAACGAGGCGCTGTGGAAGGGCGCGTCTGAGTTCCGGCCGGCGCGGTTCGCGCCGGGGGGCGAGGCGGAGGGACTGGACTTCAAGGGAGGCTTCTTCGAGTACCTGCCCTTCGGGTCTGGCCGGCGGTCGTGTCCCGGGATGCAACTGGGACTGCTGGGGCTTGAGCTGGCGGTGGCGCAGTTTGTGCACTGCTTCGACTGGACGCTGCCCGCCGGGATGAAGCCCGGCGAGATCGACATGGGAGACGTCTTCGGGCTGACGACGCCCAAGGCGGTGAAGCTCGTGGCTTCCCCCCGCCCGCGGCTCACCCATGCGCTGATCGCGGGCAGCGACCGATCATCCGCCGGCCGTGATTATTTATAATTATTTTGATATACATTATCAAATATAATTTACGTGTTCTTTATAATCCTTATAATAAAGCCTTGGCATTCTCTGAGTGTTAGAAGCTGCCAAGCTATATGTCTAAACAATTAAGTCCTAGAAAACCTTAGATTAAATAAATTATGTCCAAAAGAATACTGGAAATCAAGTAATTCACTCAATTTTGGAGATTTTGTCCTTGAAATCCAACAGGAATCTCTGCTTTCTTATTCTAGTCTAGACGTGAATCCGTTTTTTTTTAAAAACTATAAGAACAAATTTAAGCTTGATCAGTCAAAACATAAATGCTCAGTTGAACAATTTAACTAGAATGTTCTTCGCTAATTTAGATACCAACAAACATTGACATGAGGTATATATGTTTGAGTAGTCTTATTCTTAAAACTGGTGATGGCTGGTGACTTGGTGTCTACGACCTCGCAAAAACTGACCTCTTTAGATAATGGAGTTCTCCACTTGGTCTCCCTGCATCTTCTTTGTCCTTCCAATCTCTACGAGCATGGTTAGTAGAGCTTCACACATCTCACTAGCATCCGGCTCAAGCTGGTCCTTATTGAGGGATGAGTAAACCATCCACGAATGGTCGAGCTTCTTCTCTAGTCTAACAACCACTGACCCAGGAACCTCCGCATCGCACCTCGCCACCAGTCCATCGCTTGGCTCTCCGTACCGTAACTTCATGTGCAATGCAGTAATTGCCATTGCAGCAGATGCAGGGAGGATGACAGGAACTTTCCCGCCAAAATTTTCAGATTCAAACCACCGTAGGAAATGAGGAAGGGGAAGGAGCCATGGGAGCTCAGCATGGGCGATGTGAGACATTGTGGCAAGAACTCCAGGAGCAATGCTAGCTTCCGTGTGGAATGAAATTAGTGGGATTTGTCCCAAAGGAAGCGTGTGCTTTGAGATGAAATCCTTTCTCTTTTCGTAAGTAAGATCCTCTAAAGATCTCATATCCCCCTGTCGACAAATAGGGTTGAAATTTAAAAGGCCATCACCTAGCAACGATTTGGAAAAAACCCATCTTTACCTTGATTATTTTGCATATGATAAATTCCATGATCCGTCGAGCCTCCTGGCCGGCAACCTGACCTTCTCGCAGGATATCAGAAGCAATGGGACAACCACCGTAAGGGCTCTGAACAAGTGCTAATCCAGCAACCTTGTCACTGAGGTCGGACCAATAGATCGAAAGTGCTGCTGCTGCATCGACACCGCCTTTGCTATGTCCGAGAAGCATCACCCGCTTTCCCGATCCCCAGTACAGTTCCTCAATGTATTGCTTGAGCTCCCATGAATTTTTCTCCACGGAAGCCTAAAAACATAGTAAGTCAACCTGTCATCCACTTAATTTTCTGTGAGGAGCTTGTCAGTATGAAAACTAGGATAATGGATTAGTTTATTTTCCAGATAATAAGCTCTTATCAATTCATTTCTTAAAAACAAATGCTCCCATGAATATTCATATCTTTAGGTTTTACAAGCAATGACAGTGAAATTCCACAAGGAGAACATTCAAAAAGATAACTATTTTTTTTTTCTATTTATCAATCGAGCAATCCATTCCACAAAACAAACAAGTTTTCCTGTAGCTAGTTATGACATTGTGACTTGAACACAGAGTTAGGGAGTCGAGCAATAAAAAAAACAAATAGTTGAGATCAGATTTACCGATACACTCAAACCAGTGGTTGAGTCACCCAAGCCCCCTGCAGCTGGCCTGAGGATTCGATCCGTAATGAATGCCAAGGATGTAGCAACCAGAAATTGAGATCAGATACAAAAACTAATGTTCTTTTCTACCCAAAGTAGAATAGAAGAGAAGAAATCTTGAACGATTTAAAGTAGATTTTACCTTTTAAGCTACAGGAATAGACAAGAATATTCCAAAAATAATTGGTAGATTCAGTAGAGCCTGAAGAAACTCACAATTATCTACTACACTGTCATTATCCGAATTACTAGAATATAGATTATAGCCTCTTAGAAATTCCAGTTCTACCAATATCCAAATTTCCAATGAGTTCACAAATATTTTGCAAACAGAGGAAAAAATGTTGGCATCAAACCAAAAATAGCACAATGCTAGTGGACATGTTGTAGCAATCACTGTGATAGTGTAGAAAAACATAGACTAAAAGGAGAGAATATTATACAGCAATATTTTATGAGACACTTATAGAAAGTTGATTAACATTAATGTTGAATTTCTTTCGGTCAATATACCATATAACTTGAAAATATATGCTAAAGTTCTGCCAGTAATCGTCACCTCACTATGGATCTTGGCAATATGACAAGTTAGACCCATCTTGGAAAAACATCGTTTAGTATTTACAAAGTACAACGAACCATGGTTACTGAAAAGGCCTGCAATTTGACCATTTAATGCGTCTTAGATAGCCAACTATTGGTGTTCTGATACTTTATAGAATAAAATTAAACATTACCAGGAATCAACAAATAAACCAGATTGTTAGGAAGGCAGTGAACACCATTTCTGAAAATGTGAAGATGGAAAATGGCATCATCATCATCCTCATCTAAGCACCAACACATTGATATAGAAGATACCTATATTGTTATGAGTAACCAAAACAATGCATTGAAACTGTAGAATTATATGTGTGCCTCTACAAGAACGAGATATATGAACCTCATATTCATCAACATACTGCATGTGTTATGCAGTAGCTCTACCTCACACTGCCTGTACAGGACGTAATCGATTTCTACTCTTACCTCCATATCATCTTGAACTTACGAATGTAGGAGGCACAGATGCAATTGAAAATTAATTAAAAGGAAATCTAGAACTACATGCAGGCTTAAAAAGTTTTTAAATTTGAAACTAAAAATTTAATTACCTTGTAGAACAAAGTTCATTTTGCAACAGTTGAATAGCTTTACAAAACAGATGTTTTCCTTAGTTGAACTTTGATGGATGAATCCAAAACATGGAACATTTGACTTAAATTCATAATTTAAAGTCCAATCAAGGCGGTCATACAGAAATTTCAGGGAAATATTTGAACTTCTTTGCCATCATGGTAAAAATGTGAACCAGTATCATTTACACATTCACAACTATATGAAAAAAAAAACAGGAATCTTCCCTATCAAGGGATCCAAAAAGAAAAATAAGAAAGACACCAGCTGATTCAGGGTAGTTTAAAGCAGTCAAAGCACGTAATTAGCACACCCATTAAGAAAAATATTAAATAGCAAGTGATGAAATTCAACATAAGGGTAGTTAGGAGGGCAAAATACAAGAAGTTCTGCACTGATCTGTCTCATACAGAGAGACGGCTGACACAGTAGACCATCAAACTAGCTAAAAACATAGGCATCTGAGATACTTGAGATTGAACTTATTTTGATTTTCTCATGGGAAAAATCAAGGTACCTGACATCATGAAGCAGTTCCATGAAACGTGTTGTACCATCCTCCACTACGGGTAATTGTTTGGTCCTCTGCAACCACCCAATATCAACAGAAGACCCCAGCAAGGTTCTTTGCACACTGAATAGAAAGCTATATACAAAAGGAAAGGACAAGATAATGAGTTCACTGACACCAGAACACCATCTTAGGTCAACCGAAAAATGAAGCCTCTAAAGTGTCATATATGTTGGTTTGTTCTCAAGTTCAATGCTGATAACAGGTGCATCAAGCTTATAGGAACTTCCACATATAGGTAAAGCACTTCTCTTACCACTGCATTTCTGCACAAATTTTTCTGGCATACATGCATAAGCATTTCGAACATTCTAATATCAATCTACCTCCTACTCTGTAACAATATGAGATCAATCTAGTTCCTACTCTGGGACCAAATAGTGACAATAATAATCTGAAAAAATCAATACAGAAAAGTTAGAATAATAAAGAATAGTAAGGGGCATAAAGTGATCAATTCTTCAATAAGACAGATAAATATATGGCTAAAGTCCAAATAGTTTAACAATTACAAATTTACAATTTAGAGGTATTTAATAATCTTTAATCATCATTGCTCTATGCATTTTATTGAAATTAATTCTGTACAAAGACCATACCATCTGAGAAAAAGATTCATATTAATGCCAGGCCAGGTAAATAAGTTGTTATGATGACAAACCGCTGGCAGTGTCATGTTCGACATTTACACTGCATTTTTCTCAACCATTTGATGCTCATTACACAGACCCTTCCAAATATAGTCATTTAAATTTATTTGTTTTTCATGTAAGAAAGAGATTATGTGCCCCTTGTATAACTCAAGCATGGGTTTGCCAAAGGTTTAGAAGACAATAAAGAGTTAGAAGAGAAAACATAATGTCTCTGTTAGTTACAAATTACAGGGAAATCCATGCCTAAAAAAATGCAAAACATATGATCTTTAATATTCAACTGTTGTGCAATAAATTTAAAAAATAAGAGTTAAAAAATTGGTAAGAAAATCAAGATGTTTATATGTTCCATACTTCAAGGAACTGCTCTAGAAGTTAATCATGACAATTAACTGACAGAGAATGTTGCTCACATCATATATGCGACAGGTATGATGGCTTTAGTGACTTCCTATTACCGAACTAGATAATCCTCAATTTGTAGTCTAAAAACTAGTTTACATAAATTATATAAAACTGATATATCATAGTTGAATACATTTTTTATTTTTAGCTTCAATCAAGTAAATTTACAAGTGGTTGATGAGAAGATACAATGTCAACATATTTTAATCATAAATTTATTTTTATTACTATGTTTAATTTCCTTCTTTTTTGTCTATATTATTTCTTAATTAAAGCTTACCAACCAATTTTTTTGTAATCCTCGAAACATATAAGTTTGTTTAACAGATGTATATTACTTTACTGCTTAGTAAGTTAATAAATCAAACAAATGAAAATAACTGTTTCCACCCAAATGAAATATATGATAGTTTATGTATGAATTACCAGTATCATAATAGCACATTAATTAGGATATCATGGCAGAAATTCATCAGCAGATATCATAGCTAAGCACAATACATACACTCGGCGTATCAAGGATGAGTTTTTCCATTCCTGCCAATATGTTATGGCTAAAGCAATGGATGAAACTGATTCTTCATCGGAAGAGCAATAAATGTCATGTACGCACTTGTGAGTGCAATCAACGATTGGAACTTGGTAGAATCTTTCGTCAATGGAAAAAAACATCTTCTACAAAATTTGGAGGCAAAATATTACTTTCCAACTTCAATAAAAGATAAGTGGTACATACTTTATAAGACCATAGAAATAGTATAGAAAGTTGTTGTTAGGCAAGTTTATTCATTTAGCACAATGAGACTGAAACAATGTTCTGAGCATTAAAATCCAATACCAAAAAACAACAGAATACACAAATCATAGGTACAAAAAAGGGTTTATTGGAGGATTATAAGTTATTTAGTTACAATTTTGCAGAACAGAAGAAAAGAAGGAAACATACTCTTGACTTCAAAATGACAGATAAACATAGTAAAATAATTCCTTAATACAAGAGTATTGGTTCAACAGTAAGGATGTGTTTTCCTGACCTAGATGGTCAAGGTTAAAATCAAGAAATATTAGGTAATGTCACACACATATTGCTTCCTTAACTCCCACGCTACTATTAATATGATTGCAGAATTAGTAGCTCTAGCTGTATTAATCACCTCCAAAATCTTAGATTGGCCAAAAAAAATGTTTATGAATATATTAGAAAAAGTTTAGACATTTTATAAGAATGGTTATACATAACTAATAAATTCATGGGCATTATTCATTCCAAGATGATAAAAAAAATTAATATTAGCCACCAAGACAATAAAGATTTTATGAAATTTGTTAAGTTTGATCAAGGAATACCTATGCTAAAACTAGTCAACAAACTTTAAGAAAATAGGAAAGAGCCCAATCTATTTATTCTATAAGAAAGGCTTTCTGTACAAAATCTAAAATTTTTCCAGTGAGAAATATGCATTATTTACCTTTACCGATTCAATAATTCCATGAATAATGTCCAGCAAGTTGGGAAGATATAATAAATTCTATACTCATTCTTAAAAACATGTCCAGCAAAAACATAAGATCTACATTTTTTAGTGAGTAACTTTTTTTCAATATTCAAATGAATGATTTCATGGTTCCTATCTGGATTGGCCAATTCAGACCTAGATAGGCTTTTGTCAAATTAAATTTTCCCTATAAATTTTGATACAATTATGAAAGACATAAATTTAACCTACGGATCAGAAATTACAAAGGGATCCGGACGAAATCAGAAATCCGCCAAAAAGATTGAAGAAACAGTGGATCACCATTCGAACTCAAGATTGGTAGCAAGTAAAAAGGAGCGAAAAAGGGCATTCGACAAGAAGATAAAAGAAATAGAGCGCACCGACAGGAGCACAGAGAAGAAAGAAGAATCGGTTGCGCAGATCCGGGAGCGGTGCGAGTGTGAGTAAGCGTGATTAATATAAAAACTTTCTATATATATATATATTTATAATTTCTTAAGTAATATTTATTCTATTATGTATAAAACAATAATTTTAAATTATTAGTCAATTTGGTTTAAAAAAATGTTAATTAAATATATACATAAATTTTCTTCTAAAAATACCAGTATTAGTTAATATACATATGTGAGTGTTATCAAACTCATATAATGATGATAATTAATTTTAAATCATATTAACTAAATTAGATTGCCAAGTAAAAGAAATTCAGCTTTCTCTAAATATTTGTATAATTATAATTTTGATATAGCCTAGATAAATATTTTTATCATGTATCAGTCATTATTACAAAGACATAATAATTATTCATAATTTTTGACTTTCTATGTTGACAGATTGGTGGAATACTAAGACTAGTAATCATCTTTGACTAACTTGTATGATTATAAATAATATTCAGAAACAATTTTATAACATCAATATTTAATAGTATAATTTATTAGCCTGGCAATATACAACGGCAAAAAAAAACACTTTCATAATTTAATCCAATTTCATAATTTAATCTAATTAAATTATGAAAACAAACCATCCTAAACTCAATATTAACGCTGTGCCTAAGTACAAGAATCAGTTCGAGCGTAACGAATAACCAAAATACCCCACCCATTTTCCTGGACCAGACCGAAGCCACGTAGCCCACGAGTGAAGATGTGGATCCCCGCAGAGGAACCAAATTTTGACACGTCAGTATGTCGCGACAGGAATCGTAACTTAAACCTCGATGCGATCGGTTCATTGAACCTGGACGCTTCTTCGCCTATTTATCCCCCCGTCCGCGGCCCTAAATCGGATTCAGGAATCGTATTCCAGATCCGATCATGGCGGCGGCGTTGGAGGTGGCGGAGCTGCGGCGGCGGAACGTAGAGCTGGAGCGCGCGGCCATGGAAAGCCGGCATAAAGAGGTGGTGCTGGGGCGGGAGCTGGAGTGGACGCGGGAGCGGCTCCGGGTGGCAGAGGAGGCGGAGGAGCGGCTGTGCGGCGAGATTGGTGAGCTGGAGGCGGAGGCGGTCGTGCAGGCGCGGGAGTACCGCCGCCGAATCGAGGCGCTCTCCCACCGCCTCGGCTCCGCCCTCGACCTCCTCGCCTCCGCCGGCCTCTACCTCTCCCCGGACTCTTGAAAGCACCCTCTCTCTGTGTATCATTAACGTATCCGATCGGATTTGGTATGAAAAAATGAGATCAAAAAAAGATTATTGCTACATTAATTTAATTAACTGCGTGATGTATTTGATCATCATAATTTATGAGAAATGTTTAGTAAAATTGTGTAATTAGTGCAGATTAAGTCGACTTTAATTTTTCTAAGAAAAACTTGTTTCAGAATTACGAATTTCTATTATATTGCTTTGGGAAAATGCACAACGAAATAAATAAATTAAATTAAATTAAATTTTAACCCCGCCTCCGGCAGGCTTCGTGTCAATATATTGGGCCTTATACGTGGACCAACACATGCTTGTTTAGAACCGATCAAGGTCCATTAATCCATGACAAGTCCCAATCTCTTTCTTTTCCTCTTTAGTTGCCGTTGAGTTGCCAAAAGAAAATTTCTGTAAAATATATTTATAGCCGAATAAAAAGAAAATTTTTAAAAATTATTATAGAAATAGTAAAGATTCCTCTAATTATAAAATAAAGAATTGATGATTCCATAAAAAAATTTATGTTTTTAATAAGTATAAAAATATGAATAGGAAATATTTTAATAGTAGAATTCTATATTTTTATTCGAAAATACTATAAATGATATTTACAAATGTATAAGAATAGAGATGGAATTGGATTGAGATAAGGAGTTATCTTGTTGGCACATGCTAAACTGCCCATGTCGAGGATGGTTGAGAGCGAGCAACTCTAGCTCGGCGATCACATTTACTTGTAGCGATGTACATATTGGCGCGTCACGGTTAGTTCCTTTCTCTATCATTTTAAAGTCGATTTAGGGAAATACATCGCCGTCGAAAGAAAATGTTAGCTCGTTCTATTGTTTTTTCAAATCCATACACAAGCTGATTTACTCAAACTCTAAAAAAATAAAAAAAAATTGGAGTATTTTGAAAAGTAAAGTTGTGTTTTCGATTACATTGCTACTTCGAGTCTCATTTATGATCGTTTAAATGGATTCTGTCCAGTAGTCTATAATAGCTAGTGGTTATAATATTGATGTTTATGTCAAAAGTTGTATATGTTACCTTATATAAGTAGAGTTTTAGGACAAAAATGTTGCGTTCTTCATGAATCAATTGTCGGTTAATGTGTGCTTATAGTTGTTATTTAGCACTAGATATTGTTTGAAGAACTAAAGAAAAGATGATCATATTTAAAAGGCCATAATGGTTGTTTTTTTTTGTCTTAAAAGTATATAATATGTTATGATTTAATAATCTTATCAATTTCAACAGTCTCATTTTATAGTCAAAATGATCATTTTTAGCTGGTAAACACAATATCTTTTATCCCTTGGAGTCTTAGTGCACCACAATATATTGGTGCATGTTATTGTCACTCCTAAGGTCCTGAACTCGACCATGGGAAACGACAACAGAGATCAATCGACGATAATGAATTAGAGACTCAGGGATCTTCTCGGTAGCAGAGGAGTAAGCAAAGAGACTGACATAGCTACTTTGATGAGAGTGAGTGCTCAACGTCCGGTCCAGAAGACCAACGTAAGGGTAAGAAGCACGGTAAGAAAAAGACCAATTAGCTACCGAAAATAATTCGGTCACTAATTTAAAAGTTTGATTTTTTTTTATTTAGGATAAAAGTTTGATTTTTTAAAAAAAATTGTGAAATTGATTTAATTAAATCAATTTGCTTATGATTTTAAATTTAAAATTATCTAAATTGATTAAATTAATTTTGTATTAAATAATTAAAAAATTAAAATTATTATTTTTAAAAATTAAATTAACGATCGATTTTTATTTGGTTGTTAGTTAGTGACCAATTTTCAATTCGGCCGTTAAATTACAGACTGATTAAATTTGCGGTGGCTAAATTGATTTTAATATTTTTTTTTAGTTTAGGGAAAAAGTTTGATTTTTTTTTAAAAAAAATATTATTTTGGTTTAAATTGATTTAATTAAATCTGTTCGATTATGATTTTATTTTTTGAAAATTAATTAAATTATCTTTTAAAAAAATAAAAAATAAAGTTATTATTTTTAAAATTAAATTAACGACTGATTTTTTTTTTTAATTCAATCGCTCAATCGGTGGATAATTGATGGTTATATATATTTATCTTTATTTTTTTTTAGTTTTTGGATTTTTTTTTTTTTTTTTTTTTTGAGTGATTTCAATTGGAGACTCTAATCTGACTGAGAAGTAATGTTTTTTTTTCCAAATAAATTATGTTTAGATCCAATACCCGTGATCCTTATGGATACATCGCATATATAGAAGATAGGTACATGCTCCGTAGGAGCGACTCTCTACCTCTCATATTTACTTGTCCCTCTATTATCGAAACACTATACTGACTTAGCTATTAGAGTAATTTCTGTTGGTATATTCGTACTTGAGTCAAGGTTAACTTGAATTTGAATTTCAATATTTAATAATATGTGATAGAGAAGTCAAGTAGATCAAGATAGCATCAGATATTTGGCTGGAGGTTAAATAATGAAAAATCTTAACTGGAGATTAGATAACAGAAAATTCTAACTGGAGGTTAGATAAATGAAGTTCTAATTAGAGATTAGGCAAGAATGAGAAGTTTACCGGGTGACTAGTCCTAATTGCATATTAGGCAAGAAAAGTGAAATGGGAAGACTGACAAGAGTAAAATCCAAGTAGATCAAATAAGATGGGATACTTAGTAAGAAAGTCCAAGTGAGTCAAAGGTTGATCGGACACTTAGTGAAGAAACCCTGACACCTAACAGGCCATGGATGACCAGATGTTGGGCAAAGGAACCATAAACTCGGATTCCGGGTGTTAAAGTTGGGCAATCAATTAGGATAATCTATTGAGAACATTTTCGTGACAGAATCAATTGCGGCAATCGATTAGGCAGCATGTCTCTCACGAATAGAAAAGTTTTAAATCAATTGATGCAATCAATTTAGGCTTTACCAATCGATTAGGATAATTAATTGAGGTTTTTTTCACGAGAGAACAGAAAGTGAGGGAATCGATTAACAACCTTTTCTCTCGTGAACAAAAGCTTCAGAATCGCTTAATTTAATCGATTAGAATCTAATAATCGATTGATATAACTCACCAATCAAATATATTGGAATTGGAGCGCAGCAAAATACATATACTAAATCATGGATCTCTTTGTGATATAGGCGTGAATGATATCACAGATAGATAAGAGTCTCACATGTGACCTCTCTAGCGATATCCACGCGTACTGGATCACGAACTTGACATGATTCGTTAGGTGTTAGCCTCTTAGATCGGCAAAGCTTTGGAAGCACTACTGATCTCTTCCATCAAAAGAAAGGGAAGAAAAATCTTCGAGGGAGAAATGAAGAGAAAGAGTTCATCATTAAATCTATTCAAGAATAGCTATTTATTGCCTCTGAGAAATATGAAGAGGTATAACTCTTCATATGCTCTATTAATCATTATTATAATGACTCTTCGAATCCTCCATAATCTTCATTATGATGACTGTTCGAATTATCCATTAAACATCATAATTATGACTATTCGAATTCTTTCTTTTCTTAATCAAATAAATTCATATTTGATCTTGATCTCAACTAGCTTCCGATATTTCAGAATTAATTAATAATCCAATTAATTCTAATTTAGAAATAATAAAATTGATTAATTTTAATATTCACTAAAATAATCGATAATGTTCATGTCTACGTGCTATGCGTACTAATCATGTCCGGAATCTGAGTCAGACGGACCGCCGGATGAGTTTGATGGAATATTGACCGAATCACGATATCCTGAAGAGGGGTATGCTGAGATGACTTCTATGTTGACCAAGTCGTCAGAAGTCCTCTAGTCAACGCTACCTACAGCCAGCGACCGGGTCGCCCCCGTCCCTGGTACCCCAATGCTCGAGGCAGATCCAACGAATATATAAGTAACAGGCTAATACAAGAATAATAAAATGAATGGGGAGTGAATACGGTAATGTATCCTGGCCCAGGGGGCACCCTCTGGTGGATCGATGAGTTGGTCGGGACGCTGCTCGAGTTATCGTGCCCCAGAATAGTAGATGAATCTGAACAGGCTAGAGAGTTAGATCTGACGACGAGGAGCCGGATGCGGTGGCATAAAACCGGATGCGACCTCGGCATGTAGGCCGAGATATGACATTTGTACGCAGACCGGGATAAGACATCAACGCGCAGGCCAAGATAAGACATCGGCACGCAGGCTGGATGGTAATAATGGCGCGAAGGCCGGAACACCACATTGGCATGAAGCTGGAACATAACAACGACTCGATGACCGAAATAAAATAGCAACTAAGACTCCGAGAGACGAGAGTGTTGAGTGGTCGGATCCGACGACGGAGATGTCGATAACGATGCCTAGGCTACCGACATGCCGAGAGAAGGGAGGTGGCGTGTGGGCTGCCTGCGTGGCCGTGAGGAGATGACAATAGTGTTGAAGGCCCCACGAAAGCGATGGAGTTGTGCGGCGAGAGGTGGCTGGGGCACTGTGGGTTGTCGATGGTGTGGGGTCTGCTGGAGGCGGCGCATGGGCTGCCGGACGCATGATGGGGGGGCTGCGCTTGGCCGTTAAAGGAGAGACAACCGGCGTGGAGCAGCTGTTGGCTGGCAACAAGAGGGGAGGCGACGAGGCGACGAGGCGACAGAGGTGTGGAGAGGAAGAAGGCTGCTCGGAGGCGGTCATCTCCTTGGTCGTTGTGACATGGAGAAAGGAGAAGATGACGGCTGGAGGCTTCTACTGGCTAGAGGAGAGGAAGAGAGGAGGAGGTTGACGAGGGCGGCATCGAAGTGCGCCTACTAGCGTGGAGCGACCCCGAGGGGCGTTGGCCTGGTGAGCAGCGAAGGTGGCATCTCTCTACGTCTTCCTTATGGCAGCAGAGGAAGAGCATGAAGAAAACAATAGTCCTCCTTTACGTTCGACCTTGGCGGCTTTGGCTTAGAGAAGACAGGAGGTGGCCGTGAGAGGTTAACGGAGTCGGGCGGAAACTCCCTGGGGGAGATGGCAACAGGAGGAAGAAAAGGAGATCGTGACGCCCGACGTCAAAGAGGAGAGGAGCGTGAGAGGGAGGGCAGTCGGCAATGTCCTTGGCGGTGGAGGAACTCCACGAAGCAGAAGCCCCTTCCTCGAATAGTACCTCCACCCCTTAAATCCCTAAATAGTGATTTGATCAAAATGCCCCTCCTTCTCCCCTTAATTCCTCCTGGGTCCCTTCTGATATATCCGTATCACATACGACTCTCTAGGTTAATTTTATACACGAAAGCAGTGTAAATTCATACATAGACTAAGGTAACCGTTTAGCAATATTTTTTAGTCACCCAACGCGATAAAATTAATATCAGTCATAAACTATAAATCACCATGAACCAATTACTGTGTAATTCAATCTCTTCATCTAAGTCCACATCTGAATTAATTTGGTACATTATGCATCATTACTAAATTAATTGTTTTATTTGATTTCCAAGATATAATAGATTTCTTTTGAATGATAAATCATTCTTCCCATGGCTATTGATTTCGAGTTACTAATATCTTTATTAAACGGCTAGGATGTTAACTCCTAATTCAAGAGAACAATGAATCCTCCATTGACTCAATACTATTCTTTCTATACTTTGCCATCGACCCAACTACCATATTAATCACAATCCGATTAAAGACTATTTTTAAAAGCGTAAAAACACATATCTTCACGCATAGAATAAATGAATGTCTCAAGTCAAAAGATCAGTTACACTCACTCATAAGAGAAATGACCAATGATGCTTAATATATGGTCTCCTCTTAAGCGGATCATGTCCAGTGTACCTCTAAACTTAAGACACCCTAAGTACAACTTGGATATCCATCCCTTGGTTTATCTAAACCTAGTCATACTCAGCGTTGATCTAGATATCCATGCCCCATCTAGATATTTATTCAATCAAGGATTGTTTTTTCATTAATATACTTATTAATCTATGGAACTTTATCATTAATCATATACGTACAGAAAAATAAATAATTAACGATAAATACTTGTCTTTATAAAATAATTATCCACAAATTCATAAGAGTATCTTGGCACATAAGTACACACATTAATAGAATAAACATGTGAAAAAGAGCTATTTTGCTATTTTTGAACGGTCAATTTGACATGACAATCAATTGAGGATAAGATCAATCGATTAGGAAGCGTAAGCTCTAAGGGTTTTAGTGAAAGTTTGAATCAAGGGAAGTTAATGCTAGTTCTTGCGAGTTGGGGAAAAAGTGCTATTGCATTTCCAACCACCAAAAGGCATTTACAACGAATACATTGTAAAATTGTTTTCAATTGTATTTACTTGAGTATTTTGCATTTCGTGTTATATTCTTGTACTTGAGCTTGTACGAGGCTTCTCCACTTTTAGAAAATTTCCGAGAAAGAGTCATTCATAATAGAGTTGTGAATATGAGGAGGGAACCCTTGGATTAGTTACTTTAAGGAGGTGAATGCCAAATAATATCGATGGAGTTAACATTGTGGAGTCTTCGATTCAATTTTTCGCTATAAATTAAATTCGAAGAAGTGAAGCAAGTTATTCCCCCCCCCCCCCTCTTATACATGTCCCAATAGTTGCACTAGAGAACTTTTGGCAAGCCTTTTGATGTTGATTATGTTGTGCCCAAAAAGAATTCACATATCTCAATAATGGTATGATTAAACCCTCATAACTTTATTGTTGAGCTCTACCCAAAAGGCTTTATGCCAATAGAGATATTGATCTGCTCCGGACCTTCCCGGTCACCTTTACCTGCTCCGGACATCCCCGCAAGTATCCACATTCGGTCACCTTTACCTGCTCCGGACATCCCCGCAAGTATCCGCATCCGGTCACTCTTGATATGCCCCGAGCCTCCTCGCGAGTATCCGATCACCCTAACATACTCGGGGCCTCCCCGTAAGCATCCGGTCACCCCGACCTGCTTTGGACCTCCCCACAATTTTATTCAAGGCTACCCCACATGACATTTGATCTGGACCATGACTTTGATATCAATTGTTGTGTCTAAAAGGAATTCACATATATCCATAATAACATGATATTATTTATACTTTACATGATATTATTTATACTTTATGCATAAATCCTCGTGACTTTATTTTTAGACTCTATCCAAAAAAAAAAAAAATCTTAAACTAATGAAAATATCTTATATCTTTTTATGTTTTTTTCATATTTATTTAATATGAACTTTCATTATATCCCAACATATTTTGGTCCATGCAGTAATCGTAGAGTGCCGAAGAAAAGACTTCGACGTCACGGTTCTTAATTAGGTGTGAGGTGGATTTCTACCGCTCACTGTAGTGAGATTTTCTCATCACATCATTTGATCTTTGGACCGGATAGTATAGTTGAGATGTTCTTTATATGGAATATATTTTTTTACCATCAATAGATTATAGTGATCACTAAGAATATGTGTTAGGTATAAGGGGGGAAAATGTAACAGATATAGAGTGATAATTAATTAAGGTCAAGAATCCTTGTTAAGAATGCAGAGCTAAACTTTAGATTGTACAAATTGCAAAACTGAAAGCATTCAAAATGAATAAGAGAAAGGATGATAGGAAAAGATCGATAGGGAGAAGTTGAAAAGGCACATTTCTTTATGCTTTGTTTAAAGAATGTTTGTAGAGGATGTTCTTGTTATCTGAGTTCTCATATTAGCTCCTTTCCTTAAAGTTAGGTTTAGCTGGAGAAGACAAAGGTAGATAAACATAAAGTGTAAATAAGTTGTTAGGTTACCGTAAGATACAGTTAGACTGATTAGTAGAAACTATTATGTCAAAACGCTGCCAAATTGCTTTCATTGTATGTATTTGCTCTTCACACAAGGCACATGGAGAATCAGACATGCATATTTAGATATGACATTTTTCTTCTTTGTCTTATGTACTCATTTGCTTATTTCTACACAAAATATGAAACATCATGTCACTGTTTTGTTTTGGTAGGTTTGTATGGAGGAAAAAAGATAGAACGTGATATTTCTCAAGGTGTATCTCTTGACATATCAGTGAAGGCTTGCAAGAGCTAAAGGTTAAACAATTCCAGAGCTCAAGTCAAATCAATCCAATTAAATTAGGGAAACAGTTCATCGTAAGATATTGACATTTTATAATCGTAAAACTTTAATTTGCAGGATTATTATCATTAACATTTGAATATTAACAAATGGTTGCTTAACTGCTAAAAGTACCTGAATCAGTTCGAGAAATTAATATATCATCATAATTACTAAATTAAAACGATAAAATCGAAAAGTTCCCCATATTTATTACCCTTCAACATGGAAATGACCACAATACCCTGCCACATTGCCCACAAGTGAAGATGTAATCCACGCATAAGAACCCAATTCTGACACGTCAGTATGCCGCGACAGTAAGATAACTACTGGCACTATGCATCGAACTCTTCAAATAGATAAATCCTAAGGTAATTTATCTAATCCCATAAAAATTTTGTTAGACCTACTTTTTTCACTAGAGGAAAAATTCTCTGTAATAAGCCGTTAAGATTTAGATCTCAGATCTTTTAATTATACGTTGAAATGCCTAACCACTACTGGGGCTAGATAGTTTTGAATTATTGTATTGATTGATATATAGTTGATGTGTGGAGAACTATAATAACAACAACTATCATGTCTAATTCCTCCCAGAGTATAAACAGAAAATATATGACCAAAGTCCAAATAGTTTAACAATTACAAATTTACAATTTAAAGGTACTTAATAATCTTTAATCATCATTGCTTGCTCTATGCATTTTATTGAAATTAATTCTGTACCAAGATCCTACCATCTTAGAAAAAGATTTATATTAATGCTAGTGTAAATATAAGTTGTTATGATGACAAACCGCTGTGCAGTCGCGATAATTACACTGCATTTTTTCTCAACCATTTGATGTTCATTATACAGACCTTTCCAAACATGCCCATATAAATTTATTTGTTTTCCATGTAACAGAGAGATTATGATTTATGTGGCCCTTGTATAACTCAGACATGGGGGTTGCCAAGGTTCAAAAGACAATAAAGAGTCAGAAGATAAAACATATTGTTCTCTGATAGTTACAAATCACAGGAAATCCATTCCTAGCTAAGAAAATACAGAACATATAACTTTTAATATTCAACTATTGTGCCATAAATTTAAAAAATAAGAGTTAAAAAATTAGTAAGAAAATCAAGATGCTTCTACGTTCCATACTTCAAGGTAACTGACAGAGAATGTTGCTCCCATCATATATGCAACAACTATGATAACTATAATGAATTCTTATACTGAACTAGATAATCATCGATTAGTAGTCTAAAAACTAGTTTACATACATCATATAAAACTGATATATTATAGTTGAATACATTTTTTATTTTTGGTTTCAATCAAGTAAATTTACAAGTGGTTGATGAGAAGCTACAATGTCAACATATTTTAATCATAAATATATTTTTATTACTATGTTTAATTTTCCTCTTTTTGTTTATAGTATTTCTTGATTAAAACTTACCTACCAATTTTTCTGTAATCCTTGAAACATATATATAAGTTTATTTGACATATGTATATTACTTTACTAAAACAAATAAATGAAAACAACTGTTTCTACAAATATATGATAATTTATGTATGAATTACGAGTATCATAATAGCACATTAATTAGGATCTCGTAGTAGAAATTCATCAACATATATCATAGCTAAGCACAATACATACACACGTATCAAGGATGAGTTTTCCATTATATTCCTTCTAATATGTTATGGCTCAAGCAATGAATGAAATCAATTTTTTTTTGTAGGAAGAACAATAAATGTAATATGTGCACTTGTTAGGGTAATCAACACTTAAGATTGAGTAACTTGATAGAATCTTTCTTCAATGGAAAAAAACATCTTCTACAAGTAATTTGGATGCAAAATATTAGTTTCCAACTTCAATAAAAGATAAGTGGTACATACTTTATAAGGTCATGAAAATAGTATAGAAAGTTATTATTATGAAAGTTTATTCATTTAACACAATTAGAATGAAACAATGTTCTGAGCATTAAATCTAGCAGAATATACAAATCACATGTATCTAAATGTAAAGATAAGCAATTGGTTTAAAATCGAACTAACTGAATCAATTTAATCAAAACCTAACAAACTGATCTTTTTTGAACTAACGAAATTGATTGAACTTTTAAATAAAAATCGAACAAACCGAACCGATAAAATATAATTGAATTTGTCAATAATTATATATTTTTATCTGATTCTAATTTTATATTAGATTAATTCATATTTAGGGACTTAGTAATTTCCTATTTAGAGATTTATGGCCTGACTTATTTGGTTTAACTGAATTAGAAAATTTAAAACCAAAATCGAAATCGAAATAATCGATATTTAACGAAAAATGAATTTATGAAGTAATTGAACTAATTTTTAAATTCCGTTAATTCGGTAACTTTTGTTCACCTCTATCTAAAAGTGTTTATTGGAGTATTATAAGTTATTTAATTATATAATATAAGGAAAGAAGGAAATGGACTTCTGATTTTGCACAACTACATCTACACGCAATGAAAATAATCCTAAATACAAGAGTACTGGTTGGTGACGGTAAGAAAGTATTTTCTTGATTCAGGTGGCCAAGGTTAAAATAAAGAAATATTAGATAATGTCACACACATATTGTTTCCTTAACTCCACACTACTATTGGCAAAACAAGTTCTAGCTGTATTGACCGCCTCTAAAACTTATATTGGCAAAACAAAAAAAGTTTACTAATATATTACAAAAAGATTAGATATTTTATAATAATGGTTATACGAATTCGTGGGATTATTCATTATAATATTAGCCAAAAGGAAGATTTTATGGAATTTATTAAGTTTCCTACTAAAACTAGCTAGTAAGCAAACTTTAGGATATTAATAAAGAACCCACAATCTATTTATTCTACAGAAAAAGGTCTTTGGGGACAAAATCTACCTTTTGTTAAATACACATTATATTTACATCATTCAATAATTCAATGGATGACATTAGAGTTTTTCCAATAAATTTTGATAACACGAACAGACAATTCTGAAAGGCATAAAATTTGGCCTACAAATCAGGATTTAAATAGAAATTGGACAAAATTAATCAGAAATCTACTTTAAAAAAATGAAGAAACAATGATGATTTCACTAAGATCTCCATTCAGACTCAAGTTCAATTGGGTAAGTGAGGGATGCGAAAAAGGGCATTCAAAGTTTCCATCGATCTTGTTCCGATTTTACTCTGATTCAATTATGATCCAACTAATCCTGTTCCGATTCTACCGATCTGAATCAAAACTTTCATCGATCGTACTTTGATTATGCTCCGATCCAATTACGATTTTACCGATCTTGCTACGATCCTACTATTAAAATTGATTCTACATGATCCAAGATCGATTATTTCCTTCGGATCATAAGATCGTATTATCTATGATTGTGATTTTACAAACATAGCTTACAACATCCATGAAATCTGAAACTTGCATAAAATCTAATAATAAATGTCATTACACTTATCCATGCATAAAGTTTCAATTAATTCCCACCATAATTAATTCCTTGTAAATATCCACTACAATAAATTAAGAAAAAAAATCTAATTGCCCAAACAATTGTTAAAATAATAATATCATATATCCAAATTCAATGATATATTAATGCCAAAGAGTTATACCCATTAATATATGTTTCCATTCCAATGTTGATGTATTTCATAATATTTAAAATCAGTGTCACCATTATAATAATTTTAAACTTGGCTAAAAATAAAAATGGCACTATAAATTATGTAAATTATTGAAAGAATATCTTTTTTACAAAAAAAAGAAAGAAAAAAATAAACAAGTGACACCCATTATAATATTATCCTAAAATACTTTTAATTCTAAAAGGATTACAACAATTATGAAATAGATGCAATTAGTAGCTATTATATAATTGTTATAATAATATAATAGTCACTATAATACAATAAGTTGCAGTAGCTACTCAGGTAGTGTTGTAGTTATTTTAAAATGATTTTGACTAAATTAAAGTGATTTTTGATGAAAAGTTAAATAATTTTAACTTAATTAATAAATATTATTTTGATATAATAATATTTATAATTTAAATTTTAAGGCTTAAAATTTTAAGATTTAGAGTTAGCTACAATTATGTAGCAACCAATTGGGTAACTATTACAATTATTTTAAAGCTATTTTGACTAACTTAAAATTAATATGTTAAAGTTTAAGTAATGTCGACAAGTTAGTATAGAATATTTTGATACAATAATATTTTATATATAATAATTTTGATTAAATTAATCAATTTTATGCTACAACAACACAAATAAAAAAAATGATACAAAAAAATATGATGGGCCACCCTTTATTTTTATTTTTTTTAAAAAATAGCTATTTGCGCCGCGACTGACCTGGCATCCTTCGTGGCCAAGTCCACGTAAGAGAAAAACCGCAGACGAGGCATATGCCTCGCTCTTCCTTAATCGCGTTTCCCGACCAGTGCCTTCCCCATTCGCGACCCGTGCCCTAACTTCTCTGCCGCCTCCATTTTTCGCGACCCACTCTCCCCCCGTGCACTGCCCTAACTCCCCTTCTCCTTCCCGAACTCAGCTGCGCCTCTTCTTCTTCTTCCCTCCTCCTTCTTCTTCCCTCCGGCACTGCTCTCCTTCTCCTTCCCGTGCACTGCCCTAACTCCCCTTCTCCTTCCCTCGCGCGAACTCAGCTGCGCCTCTTCTTCTTCTTCTTCCCTCCTCCTTTTTCTTTCCGCAACCCTCCCAGAGAGTCGAAGCCCTCCGGCGCTGCTCTCCTTCTCCTTCCCGTGCACTGCCCTAACTCCCCTTCTCCTTCCCGTGCGCTGCCCTAACTCCCCTTCTCCATCCCTCGCGCGAACTCAGCTGCGCCTCTTCTTCTTCCTCTTCCCTCGTCAGTTTTGTGGATTGGTGTGCGAAATCAGGCGTCCGCGAAGGACATCGCAGAGTACATCAACAAGGAGGGAAGAAGCAAGTACGGTAAAATTCAGAGAAATTGAAGGGTTAATTATGTTCATAAGTGGATTCTGTTTTTGTTGAATTTTGTTTCTGGTTACATTGTTTCATTCATGGTCTGTTGCTATGTTCTAACACTGGACTGAATCAGTTGAAGTTTGTTGAATTTTGTTTCTGGTTACAATCAACCATGGCATGTTACTATGTTCTAACAACTGTTGAATTTTGTTTAGTTTACTGTAGTTACATTGTTTCATTCGGGGCTGGCATTCTATTAAAGTAATGTAGTCATTGTTTCGTTTTTTTTTTAATTATGTCTTTGTTTTCTATTTATTTTTGGCCTTGTAATTTTTTTTAAATAAATGTAGGTGAAGAAAGTATCATGGAAAAAGGGAAAAATGATTCAAATGAGATAGGGGATAACAATGACCATAGAGATCAAGACCCATCTCCATCTAGTGTAAATGAAGTTAAGCTTCCTGAGATTGGAATGACATTTTCATCTGAAGAAGAAGTTCGTACTTTTTATAATTCCTATGCTCAGAATGTTGGTTTCGGTATTTGCAAATTAGGCGGTAGAAATGGAGATGATGGAAAGCAAAAATATTTCTCTATTGGATGCGCAAAAAATGGTAGGAAAGTATCTCAAGCAAAAAATATTTTATACCCTAGACCTTCTACCAAGACGAATTGCAAAGCTAAGATTAATGTTGCTATTCGAAATGATGGGAACTTTGTGATTACTAGTCTATGCCTTGAACATAATCATATCTTGAGTCCTGGGAAGTCACGACATTTTAGATGTAATAAAGTATTGGATTCAGCTATAAAGAGAAAATTAGAGTTAAATGATCAAGCTGGAATAACTTTAAGCAAAAGTTTTCAATCATTTGTAGTTGAGGCTGGAGGCTATGAGAATTTGACATTTGATGAGAGAAAGTGTAGAAATTATATTTCAGAAGCTAGAAGGTTGAGGTTAGGGGATGGAGATGCTGAAGCTTTGAGTACTTATTTTTGTCGCATGCAAAGTAGGAACTTAAACTTTTTTTATGTGCTTGATTTAGATGGGGAATCTCGAATAAGAAATATTTTTTGGGCAGATGCAAGATGTAGGGCTG
Source organism: Zingiber officinale (assembly GCF_018446385.1). Lineage (NCBI taxonomy): Eukaryota > Viridiplantae > Streptophyta > Magnoliopsida > Zingiberales > Zingiberaceae > Zingiber > Zingiber officinale. The sequence continues at coordinate 129,973,701 of NC_055992.1, forward strand.
CGTATGAGTACTTTTCTGATGTGGTGACTTTTGATACAACCTATTTGACTAATAGTTATGATATGCCATTTGCTCCATTTGTTGGGGTGAATCATCATGGTCAATCTATTCTGCTGGGATGTGGATTATTATCAAGTGAAGACTCAACAACTTTCATATGGTTGTTCAAATCTTGGTTGACATGTATGCTCGGACATGCTCCAAAGGCTATAATCACAGACCAATGTCGTGCCATGACAATTGCAATTCAAGAGGTATTTCCAAATTCGCATCATCGTCTGTGTCTTTGGCATATCATGAAAAAGCTTCCAGCAAAATTAGGTGGTCATGCTCAATACAAAATGATAAAGAAACAATTGAAAAACATTGTTTATAACTCACTTACAGTTGATGAGTGTGATGAGAATTGGTTGAAAATGATTGAGGAGTTTAATTTGGAAAACAATGATTGGTTGAAATCTTTGCATGAAGAACGGAATAGATGGATACCTGTATATGTTAAAGATAACTTTTGGGCAGGTATGTCCACATCTCAAAGAAGTGAAAGTATGAATGCATTTTTTGATGACTACGTCCATTCTAAAACATCCTTGAAGCAATTTGTTGAGCAATATGATAATGCTTTGAAGAAGAAGATTGAGAATGAAAAACATTTGGATTTTATTTCTTTTAATTCTACCATGCCAGTTATTCTTGGTCATTCTATTGAAAAACAATTTCAAAATGCCTACACTAACAACTTATTTAAGTTGTTCCAAGATGAAATAAGAGGATTGATGTTTTGTGATGCCTCATTATTGAAGGAAGAAGGGACCATTTTAATATTTGAAGTAGTAGAAACTATTTTGGGAAAAAATGGAGAACCCGTAAGAGAAGTTTCCTTTAGGGTACATTATACAGAGTTAGATTGCAAATTGAAATGTGTGTGCCGCCTATTTGAGTTTCGGGGAATATTATGTAGGCATGTGATTAAAGTGTTGATAAGGATGAAGGTGACTGAGGTTCCTATGAATTATATTATGGATCGATGGCGCAAAGATATTAAGCGTGGGTATCAAAGTATTAGTAACATCTATGATGATTATGTTTGTGATGGAGAAAGACAGCGGTATAATATTCTCACTCCATTGATACAAGAGATTCAACAACTTGGTGCAAAAAATGACGACAATTGTTCTATGTTAGTGGAAATCTTGAAGGACACGAAGGAAAAATTGATTGTTAATGATCTTGAGCATTCAAGGGCTGAGCAACTGAAAGGAGTATCTACATTTGGTGCAAAAGCAATACACTCTCCATTAAAAGTAAGATCTCGAGGTCGTCCCCCCACAAAGAGAAAACAATCTAAGATTGAACAAATTGTGAAGAAATCAGTTGCAAAGGCCCGAAAAAAAGGTAAGTGATACATATAATAGATACCTAAAATAATTATGCAGTATTGTTTTGTTCAAGTAGATTCATGTGATTGTAGCTAGGCTAACATTTTTTTCTAATCTATCTTGCAGCAGTACAGATTGGAAAGTCAATGAGTTGATTGTGTAAGAGGACTTTGGGGGCGATCAATATTAGGTGTTGTTGCAAGGTATCATTTTTTGCTCTATAGTTATTATTGTCATATGTCATTCACTTATCCTTAGTTTTGTTTCTGGTATAACAGTGTTCCTTTTTGGAGCAGAAGATTCTCCTATTGCTGGCTTGGTGTTGGATAGTGTCTTCTCAAATTTATTTGATCTTATAATGCTTGTGGGTGTTTTGTAAATTTGTTGGAATCTATCAAATTGAGAACAACTTATGTAAATATGACATCTTGTTTTCCTTTTGTTTTTCCTTTTGGTTTTTGACAAGTAGCCGTCTGTGTCATTCATAGGCAGCCATTTGTGGACACTTCCATTTCATTTCGAGTTAATTATACTTCCATTTCTTGAGTATCTGAACTCCATTTCATTTCGAGTTAATTATACTTGTATCCGAACTCATTTGTGGAGATTGGAGAGCAGATTATACAATTTGAACTTGACAGATTCTAGAGATTCCAGAGTAAAGTTAAAGGTACTTAAGCATCTTGATAGTCTTGTCTAATTGATCTCCAGACTCAACAATCATGTTTTTATTTATTTTGTCATTGTTTTCATTTGCTATTCGTACTGAATTTATGCTTCCTAATCAACAAATCCATTGATGGAAGATGTTAACATTTTTGGTTTATGAACACCAGTGGATGCCTGAACTTCGCCGGTATGCGCCTAATGTTCCTATAGTTTTGGTTGGAACAAAATTAGCTCAGTAATCATTTTGAGAAGAAAAATGTTAACTAGCACAAATTTTCATGTTATCATCATGCTAAACACTTCAATTTTTCTGAATTTATAGATCTCCGTGATGACAAAGCTTATCTTGCTGATCATCCTGGTCCAACAACAATAACTCCAGCACAAGTAGCTTCTGTGCAATTTTTGTTCTCTTGTTTTTCTATTTGTAGAATGTTGACAAACTTAGATTGCATTATATTTCTTTATAGAAGGAAGGGCTGAGGAAACAAACTGGTGCTGCAGCATATATTGAATGTACCTCCAAACCCAACAGGTATAAACTTAGAGGAAATTGTGGTGAACCAACAATGACTCTTGGCTTGCATTTCAATATTGGTTGCATCAAAATCTCTCACCACTTCAGTGGAAATTGTAACGTACCTAAAATCACTCATTTCAAACCAGTTCTTCATTTTGGATCGATTACAACATCAAAGCTGTATTTGATACTGCAATCAAGGTGATTCTTCAACCCCCACGAATGAAGGAGACAGCCAAGAAAAAAAACAAAAGAAGCTCTGGTTGTCTAATGGCGTAAGTATCTGATTACATAACCTTACATGTCGATTTTATGTAAGAATGTGGAAGAATAAAAGCTTTATTTATTAAAACAAACCCCTTTGATTGCTGGCTGTTTTGGCAGAAATCTCTGTGTGGAGGTGGCACATGCGTGAGCTAGAACTAGCTTCAAACTCTATCGTCATGCTGAAAACTGTGACAGCTTGTGCAAGTTAGCAGAATCTAGTTGAAATTGGCTTTTGCTCAATAAAGAGGGAACCTGTGGTTCTCCTGTTTTGTTGTAGGAATTCTCCTATTTTGTTGTAGGAATCAGTTCCTTTCTGATTTCTGTAGGACATAAACCTGCTCTATTCTAAACATGTTCAATGTTTGGCTCATGTTATCTATATGGGGATGATGAATTAATGCATCTGTCATTGCCCACGTATGGCTGTTGATGTTTAATAGCAGTAGTCCATTTATCATTGAATGAACTCATTCATAACATAGTGTAAGTTATCTTCCACGTGTTGGTGTCTCCCTGGGGAAAAAAATAGCACTCACATGGTATTTTGCGTCGTCCTTGAAAACGTAACAATTTCTGGCAATAAACTTGGCTATTTACTATGCGACCGCAAAAGAACGTTGTAGTTAGGCTATTTACTATGCGATCGCAAAAGAATGTTGTAGTTAATGCAAAAGCATAGTAGGTGAAACTGAACGATGATTGTGATTTTAAAAGGGATGGTGGGCAATGAAGGCAATGAATGTATTCAAGAGGTTTTTGGTTGCTTTCTTCAGATAACTTGATAATCGAAAGGAATTTAATGGGGTTTTGTCAAGTGTTAAAGAATTATGCTTTTGAAAATGTGGTAAGATCATTTTTGTACTGAACCCAAAGTAGGCACAAAAGAATGAAAAACAGTAAGACAGACGCCGACTGTTGATTATTTGGTAACAATACCAGTATCATATCCACGATCGTGTTGGCAATCTGACAATTTTTTCTATTCAAGGAAATGCCATTTGCTCGAGTTTGCAATGCGTTGAACAAGTATCATTCCACATCTAATTCAAGAGAAAGAAACCAAATAAAACCACAAAATTCGATAGCATCAAAAAAGTTAACAGAAGCCCTAAGCAAGTAGGGTCAAAGACAAGAAAGAACTCCACTCCTTGATACCGAACACTGAAAAATTATATCAAATGTCTGTAAATGGTTTCCATCATCCAATCTCCACTGAAACTCGCCCAATAAAGACTGAATCATTTGTAGGTTCCCGCAAATGTTTTTCTTTCAACAAAATAACATATAACAAAATATAAACTAACAAACGAAATTTGTGTCCAGAATTACAAATATTTAGGTAGTTACATTACAACACAACACTATTTAATACTAACTTGCCATATGAACTAACAATCCAATAAGGATTACGGCTAAGAGAATCAAGTTCACCATCACTAATATCCAAATAAATTTCGGTACATTGATTATTCCCGGATAATGACCATGAAATGCATTGTGCTCACTTTCAATTTTGATCGATGACCTAGTATCTGTCGTCACCCACTTTTGCCATCCATGTTGCTCACATCTGTAATAATGTCTTCCAGGATTCTTTGTTGATCTAGAAACACACATAAATGTTCTTCGTCCGCAGTCCCTACATGTTATAGGTTCAAATCTTGTATTATCGATGCTGCTATAACTTGAGGTTGCCATGAAATAACAACCTAATAATCAAATTTTCTTTACTTAGAATAAAAATAAATAAATTTATAACATTCATATATTAAACAAACAAACTACAACATTCAGAGAGATTGTATGCTAAACCAATTGAGAATTATTTTAAACTTTTTATTACTAAAATGACATATATCAGCTTGATAATTAAGAGACTGAACATACAACTTCGCAGTTAGGAGTGTTAAATTGGAATTACTCTTTTGCAACAATATTCCAACTCCTCCGAGGAATAGATCCCTGAAACATATGTGATATTAAAATGAACCAAAAAATTATTTAGTCCAATTATTTGATATTGGTTGTTTTTATGGATCTTGTTCCTCCATCCAACTACATTAATAGTCGGAAAACTATGTTAATCAGAATTTTCTTGAACGAAAACAAAATTCAACAGTTGTTAGAACATAGTAACATGCCATGGTTGATTGTAACCAGAAACAAAATTCAACAAACTTCAACTGATTCAGTCCAGTGTTAGAACATAGCAACAGACCATGAATGAAACAATGTAACCAGAAACAAAATTCAACAAAAACAGAATCCACTTATGAACATAATTAACCCTTCAATTTCTCTGAATTTTACCGTACTTGCTTCTTCCCTCCTTGTTGATGTACTCTGCGATGTCCTTCGCGGACGCCTAATTTCGCACACCAATCCACAAAACTGACGAGGGAAGAGGAAGAAGAAGAGGCGCAGCTGAGTTCGCGCGAGGGATGGAGAAGGGGAGTTAGGGCAGCGCACGGGAAGGAGAAGGGGAGTTAGGGCAGTGCACGGGAAGGAGAAGGAGAGCAGCGCCGGAGGGCTTCGACTCTCTGGGAGGGTTGCGGAAAGAAAAAGGAGGAGGGAAGAAGAAGAAGAAGAGGCGTAGCTGAGTTCGCGCGAGGGAAGGAGAAGGGGAGTTAGGGCAGTGCACGGGAAGGAGAAGGAGAGCAGTGCCAGAGGGAAGAAGAAGGAGGAGGGAAGAAGAAGAAGAGGCGCAGCTGAGTTCGGGAAGGAGAAGGGGAGTTAGGGCAGTGCACGGGGGGAGAGTGGGTCGCGAAAAATGGAGGCGGCGGAGAAGCTAGGGCACGGGTCGCGAATGGGGAAGGCACTGGTCGGGAAACGCGATTAAGGAAGAGCGAGGCATATGCCTCGTCTGCGGTTTTTCTCTTACGTGGACTTGGCCACGAAGGATGCCAGGTCAGTCGCGGCGCAAATTCGCTGAGCAACTTCGCGCTCGGCATCATTACTCATTAAAATTTTGATATATCATATTTTCGGTATATATATATATATATATATATATATATATGACAACATACACACCACATTAATATTACAAAAACAACGGGTCCACTCATAGATCTTCTTACTGTCATATATATATATATATATGAAAAGTTATATCACTAATTTTATTTTAATCTTTTTTATCTCTTAAAACTTTTAAATTGTATTGTACTAGTCAACTAGTTTTATAATCCATACATCATATACTTTGTTTCCTAACTGGGGGACAATCTTATATATCTTTTTCTTTTAAGCTAAGAGGCTAACAACAATAAAAGAATCTGAATCTTCAAAGACTTCTTTGAACTTACAACTCACTCTTTATCTAACTATGGATCCAAGATATCTAAACTTCTTAGTTGTATGAATTTTTATTTATCCATTTTAATATTATTCTGACTTTTTTATTGTCATCTCATACACACTTTAAGCTGCCTTAATTAAAATCATTTAGTTTTTTAAATTTCTTTTCACAGTTTTAGTTGGATATAAGCACTCAATCCAGAAAAAAGTAATATGTTTGAGTTTCTAGAGATAAGAGTTATAAATTTAATGGTCAAGTAAGTTGAGACTAAAATTCAGAGAATATGTGAAGCTTAAGTGTTGTTTAATCACATAAAAATAACAAGCCACTAAAGTAATATGCAACATATGAATTATTCTAAAATTGAAATACTTTATTGAAAAATGGAAAATACCTTTAAATTCACACGAGGGAAGGAGCTGATTCTCCCGGGAATACATATTTTTTCATCAGTCTCTACACTGCAACTAGTTATAACATGGCACAAGGATGGGAGGCAATGCAATTCATCATAAATTTATCTCTTTTTAATACATGTAAAAGCTTTCCATCTTTCTTTTTCCAAATACAAATTCATCTTTAGTTTGAAATCATTAATAATATATTCACAACTTGGACTGATAAATCTCAAATAAGTGAGTTTCTCTTGTGAATATGTCTTGTATTTTTGTGGTCCAATCTCTCTCACAACCGACTTTAACTATAAAAGAGAAACTAAATCAAATGAAGTTTCAAAAAAATCCTCAATAGATTCATTGATTGAATCTACTTTAAGTGTTTAATCTTTAGAAAATAGATATATTTTTTCGTAATAAAAAGTCAAAAACTCGCTCTGATTTGACAATGCAAAAGAACTTATTACCGATGAGATAGGGTGGATAAATAGTAGTTAATAGATATATCTAATTAAAACTTCCGAATGTCATACAGTCGAACATATTTATCTTCTCCACTAGGTTGATTCGATACAATATACTAAATGTTACATATGATATCGTATATCATATCAAAAATTTTGGTATAAGAAAATTAGAATATGTCTTGTATTTTTGTAATCCAATCTCTCTCGCAACTGACTTTGACTGTGAAAGTGAAGCTAAATCAAATGCATTTTTTTAAAAAAAAAAATCCTCAATAGATTCATAGACCAAATCTGCTTTAAGTGCTTCATCTTTATAGAATAGATATATTTTTTTGCGATAAGAAGTCAACAACTCGTTCTGATTTGAGAGCACAAAATATGTAATTTAAGTTCTTTTATTACCGATGAGATGGGGAGGACAATAGTAGTTAATAGGTCTATCTGACTAAATCTTCCAAATGTCGTACAGTTGAACATATTCACCTTCACTACTAGGGCTGATTTGATACAGTATGTAGAATTTTACATATGATATCGTATATCGTATCAAAAATTTTGGTATGAAGAAAATCAGAATATGTCTTATATTTTTGTGATCCAATTTCTTTCGTAACCGACTTTGACTATGAAAGTGAAACTAAATTAAATGCAATTTAAAAAAAAATCCTCAATAGATTCATTGACCAAATATGCTTTAAGTGATTCATCTTTAGAAAATAGATATATTTCTTTACGATAAGAAGCCAACAACTCGCTCTTATTTTAGAATGTAAAATCTGTAATTTCAATTTTTTTTTATTACCGATGAAATGGGGAGGACAATAGTAGTTAATAGGTCCATCTCACTAAAACTTTCGAATGTCGTACAATCGAACATATTCACCTTTTCCACTAGGGCTGATTCGATACAGTATACTGAATTTTATATATGGTATCTTATATCGTATCAAAAATTTCGGTATAAAGAAAATCAGAATATGTCTTGTATTTTTGTAGTTCAATCTCTCTCACAACCGACTTTGACTGTGAAAGTGAAACTAAATCAAATGTAATTTCAAAAAAAAATCATCAATAGATTCATCGACCGAATCTGCTTTTAGTGCATCATCATTAGAGAATAGATATATTTCTTTGTGATAAAAAGCCAACAACTCGCTTTGATTTGAGAACACAAAATATATAACTTAGTTCTTTTATTACCGATGAGATGGGCAGGACAATAGTAGTTAAGAGGTCCATCTCTAAAACTTCCGAATGTCGTACAGTTGAACATATTCACCTTCAACCAATAGAGCTGATTTAAAATAATATGCTTAATTTTACATATGATATCGTATATCATATCAAATATTTTGGTATAACAAAAATTGGAATATGTCTTATATTTTTATGGTTCAATCTCTCTCGCAATTAACTTTGACTGTGTGAAAGTGAAACTAAATCAAATACAGTTTCAAAAAATTTCTCAATAGATTCATTGATTGAAACTGCTTTAAGTGTTTCATCTTTAAAGAATAGATACATTTCTTTACGATAAGAAGACAATAGCTCGCTCTGATTTGAAAATGTAAAATCTCTAACTTCAGTTCTTTTATTACCGATGAGATGAGGAGGACAATAACAATTAAAAGGTCTATCTGACTAAAACTTTCGAATGTCGTACAGTCGAACATATTCACCTTCTCTACTAGGACTCATTCAATACAATATACTAAATTTTACATATGATATCTTATATCGTATCAAAAATTCTGATATAAATAAAATTATATTGATAACATATAAAATTTCTGATAAAAAATACAATATATCAAAAATTTTATACTATTCGTATTAAAAAGTTTAAACTAATCTAATTGAATTTTTTTTGAACTAATAGAGCCCACCAAATTATTTAATAAAAATCGAACAAATTGAATCTATAAAATATCGATTAATTTAGTTTTTTACCAAATTAATAGAATTAATTTGGAGAATTAACATACACCACTGTGATAGATATTGATATCTGAAAATTTTTTAAAATAAGTTATGATTTTTTTAAAAAAAAATCAATTGTGATATTTATTTTTGAAAATCATGATGTTGATTTTAAAATCAGCACCAGAAATAAGCACAACTTTAGTGCTATTTCAAAATCAGCACCATATTTATTTTCAAAAAAGAATTTATTTGATATTTCGGTATATATTAAAATATCAAAAATAGTAAATTTCATATTGATATTTATATCAAAAAATTCAGTTTGATATAATATTGTGTTAAAAATTTTGATATATCGAAATTTTGATATGGACATGATATATCAGTATGATATGTGTGATACACTAAACTTTTTCATATTTTCTTATCCTTATTCTCCACCAACTACTAATTGATTTGTACTCATGAATTACAATATTCTTTAAATAAAGATCCAACATCCCTACATATTTTCATCTAAATAGTTACTCTGGAATTTGTGTTCTCAAATTAATCTGTATAGAGAAGAAAATTGTCAACAAAATGTGAAAAATATAAAGAAAGTAGATAAGAATGACCTGATTACACGTTGAACAAATCTTTCATAACCATAACTATACAATACATTTGAATTTCTAGGCTTGATTGCGTAACCTTGCCTTCATGTTTAGCTAGCAGAGTTGTAGTAACTTGTCCGTCTTTTGAAATTAAGACCTATCTAACCTAATGACATACATAAAGTCACGTGTTAAATACAATGAGATTGGAAGAAAACATGAAAAGCTAATATAATATACCTCGTTATCTGCACCAGAGGTGACAATTAGATAGAGTTAATTTGGTACGGTATATTAATATTGGAATCTCATATCGTATATTAAAAACTTTAGAATATAGAAAAATTATATTGATATTGTACTAAAATTTTTATTTATATATCAAAATTTTAATATACCAATTTTTGATATAGTATGAATTTTATATCATTATCACTCAAATTCTGATATCGGTACAGTATACCGAATATTAAACTATTAAATTGTATATAAATACCGTATCAAAACTTTTTAATACAGTATAATATCGTACTGAAATTTTTGATATTCCGAATTTTTAATATAATTCGATATATTTCGATACGATAGATAAGATATATTAAAAATTTTGATATTTCTTCCACTTATATAATTGTATGATCATTTGTATGTAGCATGAAGCATACATCTAAAATCTCATCCAAATGGCCTAAATTAAATGATGCTTTAATAGCCAGCATCCCAATCCCGCAGGCTAAATTCTCTTCCTCAGCCAGAGACAAGCATGTCACTAGGCTGTATGTTTGTGTAACTTTTTGTATATTCTAAAACACGTAATAAGATCTTGTCAAGATGCCATAAAGAAATTAATTTTAAAAAATCATGTAGCACAAGGTACCTTTTTAGAAATTTGAGCAACAATTTATATATCATTCTTCAAAAAGAAAATTTTTCACCCACATTCTTTTTCATGCTCTTTCCGTCTCAATTGAATGTTGTATTACTTGCAAACATTGCAATTAATCTTATGTGAGGTGGTGATCTAATCATCTTGTTAACTATTTTTTAGTGGTGGTCTATGATGAATACTAACACGCATTCAATCATCTCATCTTCTATATAGTTGGATCAATCCATCAATTCAAACCGTTATAATTAACAAAAAAAAAAACAAAATTAAATCTTATAATTGCTTTTAGTATTTTCCTGAACTAGGTGCTCAACTTTCACAAATTTCTAAATTATGCACCATACTTTCAAATTTACCAAATCATGCACCTCTTTTATAAAATACCCCTCCATTTATACATTGTGGCAAAAAAAGACGAATACGCTTGCCCCCAGCGCCCCCGCCAACCCATCCCAAGGCCAACACGGAGGAAACCCTCCATTTATACATTGGTGGCAAAAGGCGAATACGCCGCCCCCAGCGCCCTCGCCAACACGGAGGAGGTAAATCACGAGTGGCTACTAGCATTTGGAATAGTGACTAGCACATAAGGGAGACATTTACCTCAGCTTTATCGAGATTCGAACCCCAGACCTCATTGATGGCAACACCTCATGTGCTAGCCACTAGACCCATCCGAGGAGAAACCCCTCCATTTATACATGCACCTATATAATATAACTTGCAATTTTGTATAATCTTCAATAATACTACATTCTCTTCCCATTGAATACAAATGTCTCTTGGGTGTCTAACCTTCCATATAAAAGGTTATTGTGATAGGACAAAATACCTTCCATAATTTACCAATTTATATCTTGTCATGGTGCAAACGATACTTTATCATTTGGGATCAACAATATCTTCTTTTGTTCTAATACCACATTCTCAAAGTTGTCACCATAGATTGAAATATCATGTCGAGCAGGTCGAAATAGATGAAACATTTCATTCGACTTGACACTAAGTCCAGCGATCACAGCGAAGGCGTTGCGCGATAGCAGAAGGCTCGCATGACCTCCCACTCGGTCGTGGGGTAGCGTAATCCCTCTGGTATGGCCGCGCTAGAGGACGTGATGTGTCGACGAGTTTTTTTTTAAATTAAAATTGAACTTAATTAAGTTTTTTTATCACAATTAACTTCTAGGCCGGATAACCAAAGAGGCATCATTAAATTCTCTACTAAAATTATTTAATTAATTATATATTATTTATTTTAATTCTAAAAATATATAACAAATTTATTTATTTATTTATTAGTTATGTTATTATTTTATTAATGATATTTCTTAAAATCCTAATCAAATTTTCTCATTAAAATATGTAAAAATTTATTTAAAATTCTAATAAAATTTTATATAAAAATAAAACCTGAGGGCCACGACGACCTCCGGGTCACCGCAATCATCATTTTTTAAAGTTTTTTGATTTAATTAATTGTTTTTTAATATGTATTTTTATAAAATAAATTAGTATCAATAACAGTTATAAAATATTAAATAATTTTAAAAATTAATACATATTTTATAAAATAATTTAATTTTTAAAATAATTTTAAAATTAAATATAAATTTAAAATAATCTAAAACTTTTTAAAATATAATTCTTAGACATTTCAAATTTTAAATTAACTTTTTTCAAATACATTAAAAAAATAATTTCAAATAACTTTATAATTATTTTTAATTTTTCATATAATTTTATAATTTTAAATTTAGTTTTTAATTTTAAGAATTACTTATTTTTAAAATAACTTTTATAAAAATTTAATGAAATAATATTAAAATATAAATTTAACATCTCAAAATATAAATTATATTTAATAATCAAATATTAATAAAATTAATATATATTTATATTTAAAATTTATAGAAATATCGAAACTATATCGGCACAACATGATACGATACCTGTATCGTTCTGGAACCTCTACACGAATTAAGATTTTAAACCTTGATTGTCACTACAATAATGAGGGAACACATGTTCTCAAATCGCCGATGATACGGGTTATAATGAATGAACCTAGATGATGACATAGCAATTAAAGTCAAGTCGACAAGACAGTCGAAGTTAGGATAGGGGTGTACTCCGCATCTGGTTCCGTCACTCGACCGCAAGACGTTTAAGTCTAGCTCAACAAGATAAGGACCGGCCGGTTAAAGGCCGAACGAGTTTACCACGTAAGATTGGCCAACTAAAAGCTGACCGAGTTTAATGCTCTTAGTTTCATATATAAGCCTTTTTATGCTCGACCGACTCAAAGGCCGGCCGAGTCAAAGGTACTTAATTTTACAAATCCTTATATACACGCCCGATTGAATGAAGGTAGGTCGGGCTTAAAGAGGCACTTCGTCTCATACAACTTCATATGAACGCTCACCCGAATGAATGTAGGTCGGACTTAAAGAGGTACTTTGCCTCATATAACTTCATATGAACACCCGACCGAATGAAGGTAGATTAGGCTTAAAGAGGCACTTTGCCTCATACAACTTCATATGAACGCTCAACTGAATGAAGGTAGGTCAGGCTTAAAGAGGCACTTCGCCTCATACAATTTCATATGAACGCCCGACCGAATGAAAATAGGTCTGGCTTAGAGAGGCACTTCGTCTCATATAACTTCATATGAATGTCTAACCGAATGAAGGTCCCCCGGGCTCAAAGAGGCACTTCGCCTCATACAAACCTCCTATGAACGCCCGACCTGATAACGGGCATCTGAGCTTAGAGTCCTTAACCTCATAAAGCGTTCCACACATGAGTGGTCATATATAAAGTTCGGACGGGATCAAAGCCCTTAGCTCATAAACCTTTTGCAGGCCCGACCGACCTAAATACTGATCGGACTTAAGATACTGAGCCTCATCATAAGTCTCTCTATACATGCCCGACCGGATAAAAGCCAGTCGGGCTTAAAGGTACCTAACCTCATAAACCTTCCATACACGTTCGGCTCGAGTAAGAGTCAGTCGAGTTTAAAGTGTTTAAACTTTATAAAAACTTTATTTGTATAACCGACCATAAGGTCGGCTAGAATTAAAACACTTGGTTTCCTGTTTATCCCTAAATGGGTTTAGAGTTGGACTTCTTAAGTGGATTTTAGGCATCTTCAATGTATTATATGAATCTTTGAATGAGTTTCTTGCAGTATTCAATACATAGCGAAATAACTTGATACAAAGATAAACATAAAGACGATCGGTTTCATTGGCCGGCCAAAATATACTCAGTAGAAAACATTCAACGACATCTTAACAACTGTACCTGTCAGAATAACAATCATATATCAGAAAATATATTCTTTTAGAACCTTCTTCAAGGAGTATTATGTCTCCTTTTAGGAGATCAATTATGACAGCATATTACTTCATCGCCTTGTTAATGGCATAAGACATAAATGATAAAAGAGGTACATATATGGGTGAATGGAAGATTCCTCGGACGATTATACTCTCCATCAACTAACGAACTCCGACATACCATACCACCTCATGATCACAAAGATTATGAGAGATGGTATATAAAAGAGGTCCTCTTGGTTAGCAAGGTATGCAGAGAGAACATTACAATCCTACTCTCGCATGTATCTCTTTTACAGTTCTTCATACACTCGTCGGAAAATATACTAACTTGAACATCGGAGGATCTTGCCAGGGACTCCCTCTCTGGTCTTTGATCACTAACACTTTATTGTGTCGTCAGATTATGTGTAAAATCAGAGGAACATTCCGTTCCAAGTTGAAGAAGTCTTCCATCGATCAATAAATCATCCATCAAAATAAGCGCGCCATTTGCTCCCTCATACGGGATAAGCAACTTAAAAGTTAAAATTAGATAATAATATATTATTATTGCAAAGTTTAATTAATTCAATTAAAAATCAAATTAATTGATATTTTATCAATTTAATTTATTTGATTTTTTTAAAGTTGGATTGGTTCAGTTATTTAAAAATGTCGAATGGTTTGATTACAATTAAATTAATTTTGGTTAGATTTTGAACCGGTTGTTCCCTATCACCAGGTATAGAAAACATATATTTAAACTAGTTTTATTTTCATAAAATCGTAACAATGTTCTTATACGCAAAAATAAAATAATTGTAGCAAAACTAATAATAACAATAGAAAACTCAACTAGTAAGCAATGAAATTATTTTTCAAAATACCAATTATAACATCCGCACACGCCTTATAAATTTCACCATCTCAAAACTGACTACAAATGTAATTTTCTAGGGATAACAACGTAAATAGGAAACCAAAAGGACTAAAATATGCTTTAGCTGATCTTTAACAGAACAAAATCAAAATTATCTTATATAAACATTGAAAAATTCTTAATTTTCTCATAGTTATTAATATCAATTCTCTAGATTTAATCCACTGAAAGGCAAATTCAGAACAATAGATTCATCCACCGTAGGACCAAGTAGCAGTTTTAACTCCATTGCATCATGGTTAGGAATAAGATTCGGTATTCCTAGCTACCACTTGGATTTCAAAATTTACAATACTTAAAATCGCATATTATTCCATCAAAGTTTCTATCTATACTTGATCCTGTCTGAATTATGAGTTGATGTGTCACGCTCCGGGAAAGTCCTTGTCCGAAGAAATTTCGGCAACACCTCCCCTATACGGGTGACAATCTGAAACATTTCTACAGGCATAATATACATCAGTCACAGGCGGCTGGAATATACACACAACCACGCAGTTATATATCATCAGCCCACACGGCTGGAACAAAACCAACACAACGGAAAATAACATAAACCCAATACAAACCAAAGCACAAAAACTGCTAGCCGGCTAGGCTTACACAACCAACAACCAATACAAAATACCACATAACAACATCAACACTCCAAAAACAAAACTGGAGTACAGAGCTAAACAAACTGATACATAAACAGACAAAACATAAGTGAAACCGATAAGTCTTCTGATGTGACATGGGAACCAGCAGACAGGATACTCCAAGCGACATCATAAATAACCTGGTACCTGAAAAATATAGTGTCCACGGGAGTGAGTTCAACAACTCAGCAGATACCTAGTTGACATGTATAGTAAACTATAACAAATAGTAATAACTATGGAGTACAGTCTCCTGAACAAAAGAAAGTAATGCATAATAGAAAAGGCTGAAGAGTACTGTACTCACCAGGGCCACCTATCAGAATAATCAGGTCGTCAGACCGGAAGTGTCATAAATCCTGTATGCATGTCAAACATATGCATCCATCCAAATGCAGCATATAAGTGCAGCAAACACAAGCATTAAATGCATAAATGCGTATGATGCCAATGATGCGCCCTGGTCACCCCTGACGCCAGTCAGTCATCTCACACACAATGGTGAGACCGAGTGGGTAGGGCTGTGACAACCGTGCACTCTACCATCACTACACCTGATGAGTGACTGAGCGGACGGGATGCTGTCGGAGTACTCCTGTCCTCTGACCCCAAATCATAAATGGGGGAGCTCAATGCTCTCATCTCCCGGTACACGATGACGGGGAGGTATCTCTGCCGGCTACCACGCTGAGTCACCTAACCAACGGAGCCAAACAGAGTCCACCGTCTGTCGGCTACCACGCTGTTACACTAAATGCCAGCGGAGCCAAACAGAGCGGAACTATCTGCCGGCTACCACGCTGAGTCACCTGACCAACGGAGCCAAACAGTAGAACCGCCACACACCTGCCTGATATACCACTAATCCATGAGTGGTGGTGTGTGCAGTACATGTAACTGGCGATGTGCTCAACCATAGTGGAGCCGACAATCGCGCAGCATGCAATCATGATGCATGACACTAAGCATAGCAATAAACTGATCAGCATAACCATATCCATATATATAAAATGAGTACCGTAATATCGATATTCAAATACGAAGATCTAAAGTACACAGGTCAGTTAGGATATCAAAAACCTAAGTCCTGAACATAACAAGCATGGTATGTCACTACCTCTCTGAGCATATATATATATATATATATATATATATATATATAATCATGTGGGTACTAGCATAAAATGCATATCAGGTGAGCAAACAAGCATGTAAAAGGTATCCGGTAGTGACGTACCGAAACAAGGACGAACATAATTATTACTAAAGGCTATAACCTACTAGACATATCAACATGACTTAATCAAAGATAAGTCAAGGTACCCGCCTCCAAAAGAAGATTCAATCCGAAATAGATCCCTCGTCGAGACACTGCCTCGAATCAAAGTCCTGCAGATAACGCGATATACAATTTAGCTAATTTAATAAACAACAACTAGCTAAATCCAACCCAACTTAATTAGGAAAATCCTAATCGATCCATCATTAATTAATCCTAATTAATGATTAACTTGAATTAATCTCCTTAATCAATAATCCTCAATCAACACAATCATTTCCTTTCGCTGATCAACTTACGATTAACAATATGATCATCTCTAATAAATCCAAGGATTAAATCTAATTTAACATAAATCAACTGTATTTAATTCATCACAACTACAATAGATTAAGCCTTCCATAATCACATTAGGTTAAGTTAAACATGAATCCATCATAACTTACCTAATTCATCAATAATACAAACCAATTTCCCTACTTCTTACCTTAATCCACAGCCCAACAAATCCATAGCAAAGACAACTTGCTGTCGGGACAGAGGTAGCTGTTGGAAATCAAGAAACGCCCTGTAATGCACTGTCTGGATCAAAATGAAGCTCAAGGAATCAACATCCAAACAACAACCAAATTTCCAGAACAACCTGAGCACCTTACCTCTTCAGTAAACTTCTTCTGTTGGTCCACAACAGGTAGTTGCTGTCAGAAATTAGGACAGCCGCTGAAAAACCAGATACACAACCGGCGTAATGAATCTACAATTAGAGACCAACATTCTCTGTTAGCGTAACCTTCCACCCATCCCAAGTGTTGCTCACGGCAGGACAAAAATCAGAGCATAAAAATTGAAAACCAAACCCTCAGCCCTCACCTTCAATGCCACTGCCCGATTACTGCTACCCTCTGTCGCCTTCTCAAGCTCTTGACTTCTGGCAATCTAGGGCATAGTGTCACCAGGGGCGGCGGCGCACGGGGCAGAAGGAAGGCAGCCATCGCTCCATATCAGTGGCACGAGGAGGAAGGAAGCTTCGGCCGGCGACAGTGCTAGGGCGGCAGCGATGTTGCTCAGCGTTAGACAGTGGCGTCGAGATCGCTCCGCACAAGAGGTAGAGAAGAGGCTTGGCGAGGGTTTGTATGCCCGGGGAGGAGAAATCGCCGGCGACAGCGGTTGAGGAAGAAGTGGTTAGGGCAAATGAGTTCGGCGAGGGAAGAAGAGCGGTGGGCGGAGGTAGGCTCGGGTGAGGGAACGACACAGTAGAGGGTCGGGAAAAGAAACGGGAAAAAGAAATAAAAGAAAAGGAAAATAAATTAAAAGGAAAATAAAACATTTCCTCAATTAAATGGGTAGCCTAAACAGGCTTTCCCAGGTTCCGTTTTAATCCCCGTAAACTCGTCCATACGAGCTCCGAAAAATTCCCAGAAAATTTCTAAAAATTACGAAAAATTTCCTTATCATTATTCCCCATTTTTTTTCCGGTATTTTACATGATGAAAGCTAGGGACGTGACACTCTCTGTTGGCTCCGCGTAGACGCCGAGATGAGGTGGACCTCCGGCGAACCTGCAACAAAGCCGGACCGGGAAGGGGTTCCCGGCGACGACGACCCTCCAACGCTCAAGTCAAGCGAGAAGAAAACTGAAGCAAGATAAGGAGAACTGTAGCTACAGTATGATTTTTTTTACATACCTCCGTCGAAATCTAAGGGTTCTTATATAGGCCCCCGGGGAGGCACGTGCACGCTCATTGACGCGTGCGCACTTCCCCAAACATCCCTCAAAATGGATGTGTCAGAAAAGCACGCCTGACGCCATACCGCAACTGTCCGAGCATATTTCTGACATGACAGTGGAAACTTCCACCGTACGATTCTCTGTCTGGTCCGGCCGCCGACCATGCTGTCTGTCGGCGGCACATATCTCGAGAAGGACATCTCTGGCCGTCCCCTTTGTACTTTTCTGCACCTTCTGTCTTTTACCAGGGCGAGCGGGAGAGACGCTCGGCCATACTGGTCGGGCCGAGCGAAACCGCGCCTCGACCATACTGGTTGTTCGCGGGGGGACGCAGGCGGGGCCGAGCGAGTAGGCCGCTCGGTCATATGCTCGGATGAATAGCGCCTATGTTGGCCTACGACCCAGCTGAGCGGCCACTCGGCCCAATCAGCTGTCGTATGTGGATTCCTGAGCGTCGGAAACTTGACCCTTAGCCGAGTTATCTCCTTACCGACTTGGCCTTCTGCCGCGGACGATCGGCAAGGTGGCCTCCCGCTCGGCTCACCTTTTACGTTGATCATCTCGACCTTGACCTCCACGTGTCATTAACCTCTGTTCGTACGGGACCCCTCCTTTGCTACCGGATCACGTGCCTCTCCCTCAAGTCTAGTCGAAGGAGGCTGCAAGTTCGACTGACTGGACTATCGGCCTGGCGACATGACGGTCGTTCCGTATCTGATGAGAATGCCGCTCAACATGGAACCTACTGACACTTGGAGAGTTCGACTTGTCGATGGTTGTCTTGCCGACCCAACGTTGGTTAACGTTGATGTCCTCGGAATTCATGCAAATCCTTACCATTAAGGTCGAGCACGCGCCCTCGCTTGCGTAATGGGGGTCATTAAATGCGCCCAATGGGGTGATGCCACGTGGCCAAGCGGCCGTTATCGCTTGCTCGAGCTGTCAGGCTCGATGTGACCCCTGGCGCTTTGAATTCAACGGGCGGATGCGCTCCTCGGATCCCGTGCCCTGGATCGGGCGGTCCCCGCAGCTCGAGCCCAACCTTTATAAGGCCCGCCTCTTCTCCTTCCGCCGCTTCCGCTTTATCGCGTCCGTGTTCTTTGAAGGTTCTTGCTCTATTCTTCGACGACCCAATTCTCCGCATTCCGGCCATTAGCTCTCTTCTCCGGCAATCCTTTTCTCTGTAAGAACTCTTTGCACGCTCCTTTTTTTATTTTCTTTGCGCTCTTCTTCGCATTCCGGTGGTGTCTGCACTCCGTAGGCACGATTTTGCTCACCGCCTCCGTTGCCTTCTGCTTTTCCTTTGCTTCGCATTCCGGCTGTAATGGCTAATTCTTCTGCCCGCTCTCCCGGTCTTTGGTATCAAACCATGGAGAGTAGGTTTGATTCGGGAGATGCCTTCAAACTAATCAATAGTACCTATGACATCCCCTCTGACCATAAACTTGTTTTGGCCGAGTCATCCGACCGGCCCCATGACCCGCCGGCCGGGACTGTTACCTTCTTCCGCGACCAATTCGTAGGTGGCCTTAGGTTTCCGATCCACCCATTCATCTTAGAGGTTTGCAACTATTTTCGTATTCCGCTCGGCCAACTCGTGCCAAATTCCTTTAGGCTGCTATGCGGCGTAGTTGTGCTCTTCCGGGTGCACAATATTCCCCTTAAGTCCCAAATCTTCCATTATTTTTACTATCCCAAGCAGCTCGAGTTGGGCACCTTCTTGTTTCAAGCTCAGATCGGTCTAGTTTTCTTTGATAAAATGTCTACCTCCAATAAGCATGGGAAAGAGCATTTTTTCTTCCTACGTTTTCCCAAGCCATCATCCTTCCGGACTAAATGGCAAACTTCGTTGCCGACACATATAAATTAAAGGTAGCCAAAAAAAAAAAAAATTGAACAACAAAA
The DNA here is from genome assembly GCF_018446385.1 of Zingiber officinale. Classification (NCBI taxonomy): domain Eukaryota; kingdom Viridiplantae; phylum Streptophyta; class Magnoliopsida; order Zingiberales; family Zingiberaceae; genus Zingiber; species Zingiber officinale. Next base: position 129,993,927 of record NC_055992.1, read on the forward strand.
CATAGGCTAACTGAGCAAGTATTCCCTTGTGTGGGCACAAGTCAACTGAATTCATATAAATTGGCCATTGAATTTGCACCCTCTGTAAAAAAAATATCTCACGGTAGGGAAAATTTCAAAAAATTCATTATATCGTACATATCATATTAATAGATGCCTTTCTTATCAAAAGCTTTATTATACCAAAAATTTAGAGTACAAATTTTTCGACATCGATATGGTATTTAAGATTATGGTACGATATATATCATACTTATATTATACCAATATCAAAATTTTAATAGGAACAATATGAAATTTATATTATATTAAAAATCGGTTATATTAAAATTTTTGATATGGTATATAATATTATATAAATTTTTTGATGTGGTATGATATACCCACCTCTACTCATCCAATCATATTTATAATATCTATGATTTAATATACATTTTTATTGTCATAAGACTTTTAATTTGGATTGCTCCATTCATATTGGAGTAAGAAAGTATCCCAACAAAATAATAATAATAATAATAGAGTAGTGTTTCAAGAAAAAATACATTCATTGATTGTCAAATTCACATGATTATTCACTTTTTTTTTTGACGGACATTGTAACATAGAAAAAGGAAGTATTCAAACATTAAGAAAATAATAGAGTATTATAGAAGAGAAAGAAAGTATTTGATTGACAAATGATATGATCGGTGTTTTATATACAAATTGTTGCATTGGAAGGAATCGTTATTCTCATGAGATCATTGGTTCATTTCTAGAACTACATCCAAACAATCAAAATCTAGAGTATCATCAGCTGAACTCGACCCAACCCTTGAACTCAACCGAACCCTTTGAAGCATCAAGTGGAAGATTGCTATTTTCTCAGCACTATTTGTTCATTCTGAAGTATAATACAACTTGATGTTAATTGAAAGCAAAAAATCATGTGGGGAAAATACAATATAAACTCCCAAAGAGTGAAGTAAAAATATACAAGACTTCAAGTAAACTCCCAGCATTCCAAGGAACCACAAGTAAATCCACCAACTGTGGTCGAACTGTGACACAAAATATACACCACATTAATATCACAAAAATAATAAACCAAATGAGTATTCATACTCCACTCATATATCTTCTCTGACAATAATTGTTATCTATGAAAAAGTTATATCACTAATTTTATTTCAATCTTTTTTATCTCTTAAAGCATTTAAATTGTATTGTACTAGTCAACTAGTTGTATAATCCATACATTGTATACTTTGTTTCCTAATTGTGGGACAATCATAAATATCTTTTTTTTAAGCTAAGAGGCTAACAACAATAAAAGAATCTTCAAATACTTCTTTGAACTTATAACTCACTTTTTATCTAACTATGGATCCAAGATACCTAAAATTTTTACTTGTATAATTTTTTATTTATCCATTTTAATATTTTTCTGATTTTCTTATTGTCATCTCATATACACTTTAAGCTGTCTTAATTAAAATCATTTAGTTTTTCAAAATTTTTTTCACAGTTTTAGTTGGATATAAGCACTCAATCCAGAAAAAAGTATCATGTTTGAGTTTCTAGAGATAAGAGTTATAAATTTAATGGTAAGTTGAGACTAAAATTCAGAGAATATGTGAAGCATAAGTGTTGTTTAATCACATAGAAATAACAAGTCACTAAAGGAATATGCAACATATGAATTATCTCAAAATTGAACTTGATTGAAAAATAGAAAATAACTTTAAATTCACATGAGGGAAGGAGCTGATTCTCCAGGGAATACATAATTTTACATAGTTTCTACACCGCAACTAGCTATAACATGGCCTAAGGATGGAAGGCAATGCAATTGATCATAAATTTATCTCCTTTTAATACATGTAAAAGCTTTCCATCTCTCTTTTTCCAAATAAAAATTCGTCTTCAGTTCGAAACCACTACTAATATATTTGTAACTTGGACTGATAAATCTCACACAAGTGAGTTTCTCTTGTCAGAATATGTCTTGTATTTTTGTAGTCCAATCTTTCTCACAACTGATTTTGACTGTAAAAGAGAAACTAAATCAAATTCAGTTTCAAAAAAATCCTCAATAGATTCATTGACTGAATCTACTTTAACTGTTTCATCTTTAGAGAATAGATATATTTCTTTGTAATAAAAAGCCAACAACTCGCTCTGATTTGAAAATGCAAAATCTGTAACTTCTGTTTTTTTATTACCGATGAGATGGGGAGGACAATAGTAGTTAATAGGTCTATCTGATTAAAACTTTCGAATGTCATACAGTCGAACATATTCACCTTCTCCACTAGGGCGGGTTCAATACAGTATACTAAATTTTACATATGATATCGCATATCATATAAAAAATTTTGGTATAAAGAAAATCAGAATATGTCTTGTATTTTTGTGATCCAATTTCTCTTGAAACCGACTTTAACTGTAAAAGTGAAACTAAATCAAATGTAATTTCAAAAAAAAAAATCCTTAATAGATTCATAAACAGAATCTGCTTTAAGTGCTTTATCTTTAGAAAATAGATATATTTCTTTATGATATAAGAAGCCAACAACTTACTCTTATTTGAGAATGTAAAATTTATAACTTCAGTTCTTTTATTATTAATGAGATGGGAGGACAAAAGTAGTTAATAGGTCCATCTAACTAAAACTTCCGAATGTTGTACAATCGAACATATTCACCTTCACAACTAAGGCTAATTCGATATAGTATGCTGAATTTTACATATGAAATCGTATATCGCATCAAAAATTTTGGTATTAAGAAAATCAGAATATGTCTAGTATTTTTGTGGTCCAATCTCTCTCGCAACCGACTTTGACTGTGAAAGTGAAACTAAATCAAATGCAATTTAAAAAAATCCTCAATAGATTCATTGACTGAATTTACTTTAAGTGCTCTAAAGAATAGATATATTCCTTTGCGATAAGAAGCCAACAACTCAGTATGATTTGAGAATACAAAATTTATAACTTCAGTTCTTTTGTTACCGATGTAATAGGGAGGACAATAGTTATTAATGGGTCCATCTGACTAAAACTTTCGAATGTTGTACAGTCGAACATATTCACCTTCTCCACTAAGGCTGATTCAATATAATATACTGAATTTTATATATGGTATCTTATATTATATCAAAAATTTTGGTATAAAGAAAATCAGAATATATCTTATATTTTTGTGGTCCAATTTCTCTCGCAACCGACTTTGACTATGAAAGTGAAAATAAATCAAATGCAATTTCAAAAAAATCCTCAATAGATTCGTTGACGGAATCTACTTTTAGTGCTTCATCTCTAAAGAATAGATATATTTATTTGCGATAAGAAGCCAACAACTTGCTCTGATTTGAGAACACAAAATATGTAACTTAAGTTTTTTTTATTACCGATGAGATAGAGAGTACAATAGTAGTTAATAGGTCCATCTGATTAAAACTTCTGAATGTCGTACAATCGAACATATTCACCTTCACCACTAGGGTTGATTCGATACAATATGCTGAATTTTATATGATCCGGCGGTTAGAACAGGGGACCCCCATTTTGAGGGGTCAATGCCACGCTGGAGTCAAAAGGCCAAGGGGCCGACCGGAGAAGGAGGGGCCGACCTCCCAACCGGCCCCGGGCGGCCGACCGGTGAATAGCCGAAGGCAAAAGGCGCCCCGACAGAACTCGGGTTCCGACGCTCAATGGAACAGTAACAAGGAGCCGAGCGGAAGGCCTAAGAGAAGGTGACATACTGCTAGGATGTGAGTGCCGTCCGGCGCGTAAGATGAGGGCTGGCCGGACGGACTCCCCGTCCAGCCGGCCTGCTGGACGCCCCGGCCTGTGGTCGGTAGAGAAGGACCAGAACATCTTATGACAACTGTCAAGTCCTATGGCTAGGACATACTCTAAGTCTGACAACGAGGTATTCTGTTGTCCCATCGAGGACATACTTGGACTGTAGCAGTATGGCGTCAGGTAAGCTTTCTGACAGACACATACCGAGGTATGGGCTGCGGACATGTAGGCACCTCGGTGGACGTGCAGGAGCTCTCTCACCACTCTATATAAAGAGCCTCATACTTCGCCGGAGGTACGCGTGATACAACTTTGGAGCCACTTGTTTTACTGCTAGCTTGCCTGACTTGAGCGTCGGAGGGTCGCCGCCGGGAACCCCTTCCCGGCCCAACTTCTGTGCAGGTTTGCCGGAGCTTCGTACGATAAGCCGGGGATCTCCATCAGCGACTCGGAGAGCGCCACGTGCCCAGCGTCCGTTGATTCAACATTCGGACAGGATCAAATTGGCGATCGTCGAGCTCCGACGTTAAATATCGAGAGACGAGCTGGCGTCTATAAACCCTCTGAGCGGAAGACCGTCGAGCTCCGACGTTAAATATTAAGAGACGAGCTGACGTCTATAAACCCTCCGAGCGGAAGACCGTCGAGCTCTGACGTTAAATATCGAGAGACGATCCGGCGTCTATAAACCCTCCGAGCGGAAGACCGTCGAGCTCCGACGTTAAATATCGAGAGACGAGCCGGCGTCTATAAACCCTCCGAGCGGAAGACCGTCAAGCTCTGACGTTAAATATCGAGAGACGAGCCGGCGTCTATAAACCCTCCGAGAGGAAGACCGTCGAGCTCCGACGTTAAATATCGAGAGACGAGCCGGCGTCTATAAACCCTCCGAGCGGAAGACCGTCGAGCTCCGACGTTAAATATTGAGAGACGAATCGGCGTCTATAAACCCTCCGATCGGAAGGTAGTCTAGTTTCGACGGTAAAATTTGACGGGCGACCGGAGCCTATAAGGCCACCAGACGAATGGTTTCCTGCGTAAACCTCGGTCGGGCCCGCCATAACATTGTATGGCCGAGCGACTCCTTTACAAAATGTACTTGGGGCACAAAAAACTTAAGACCAAGGCAAAAATCAAAAATTGGACGCTGGAAGAACGAGCAAATAACAAAAGGAGACAATTCATGCACGCCGACCGGCGGATAGACAAAATTTATAATGTTTGCCCCGAACGACATGCATACAGAAAATTACAAAATAACCTCACTGACACTCATTCTTATGCATCAAAATTAAAAAGATGGTCAGGGATGGAGCCCATCATGGTTGCCAGGTCTTCGGTAGAGACGGACAGATCGGCAGGAACATGACCCTTGTTTTTCATGTATTCCACCGCCACTTTGATTGCCTCCTCAAAAGTTAAGGAGAGCTTGTCGCTAAATTTCTCACCAAACTCGTCCGAGCGGACGAAAGCTTTGCGCACCCCCTCCGATCGACCTAGCTCTCCATCTTGATACTCCTTGAGAGTAGTCTTGGAAGCGTCCAGAGCAGCTTGAAGATTTTGCAAGGCCCCTTCTGCTTTTGTCTGATCGGCGGAGCGACCCTCCCGTTCGGCAGTCAGTGAGGCGTCCAGCTCTTTCACCCGCTGCTCCAGCCCCCGATTTTCTACCTTCATCAGGTCCATGTCATCAATGGCCTTGAGCTTCCGGGTGTAGCGGTCTTTACTTCTTTGTCCCGCTGCTTGACCAAGGCATCTAGGCGGGCCACTTCGCTCGTCAAGCCAGAGGATTTACCCGTTCGGCTTCCAACAACCTTTTGGCCTTCTCCAGAGCGGCCGTCGATTGTCTGCTGTCCCCTGCGGCCTTGAGCTTCTTCAGCTCGTCCTCCAGTTCGGCTAGGCGATTGCTGATGGCAATCTGCTCCACCCAGTTCTGCGAACGAATATGAGCAAGTTAGAGGCTCGATCCAAAAAAAAGAAGAAGAAGAAACCAACAAGGCAAAGCGGCATACCCCGGTCGCCTGTTGAAGATTGCTGTCGCCGAGCTGACCAGGAGTCATCATGGCGATTCGAAGATGAGCATCCTCCCAAGCTTTGGCGAGGGGACCCGTGAGTGTGATTTGCTGTTCGGGGATCACCGGCCGATCAGCGGCCGCCATGTATTCTTCAGACGGGAGGCGCATGATGGTTTTTATCAGTTTTGGGCCGCTCGGATCACCCTTCGAAGCAGCGGCCTTACCGGACAGCTCACCGGTGGAGGAAGAAGGACGGTCGCCCAATCGCTTGAGGCGCCGCAGGGTTCGAGGAGGACTGGAGTGCGGCACCTCAGAGGTAGCCCTTGGAAAGCCGAGTGGCGTAGGGGTACTCTCTATAGAGATCGTCCCGGATAACACCAGAGCTTCATCTCCCCGCTCAGACTGTGGCTCATCAGATGGAGATGGTATAGATGCTGACTCCGGCTGTTTGCGCTTCCGAGTTGCCAGAGGAACGTCGTCGGCCGAACGGCCCTCTACCTCGGCTGGAGCAGAGGGTTCTATATCGCCCGCGGCCTCGTCGTGGGAAGCAGGAGCGTCTAAGGCTTCAGGGACGGTTTGCGTCCCCTCATCCTCTTCGCTGGCCGGACCAGTTGAAGCCGAGCCCCGCTCGGCGACCTCCCTATTTTTTGCCGCTTCGATCTCGGCAGCTCGCAGTTTCAACCGCTCGGTAGCCTTGGCGCGCCACATGACTTCAGCTGCAGAAGTAAAAAATAAATCAGTTAGAACAAAACAAACGGGATGATAAGGGAACTTACTCATACTGCAAGGCAGATCGGCCGGGGTAGAAGACAAGCCGAATATATACATTACTCCCGGGAGGAGCAGCTTGTCGATGTGATAGCGCTGGCCGACCAGCCGATCGGCTGCATGAAGGTAGGTCGCATCGCCTCTAAACTTGCCGAGCTCCGGTTGCGCTGGCATTGCCGTCTGCCATTTGATACGGAAGGTCGGCGGCTCAGGGAAATGCACATAGAAAAAGTGTTCCTTCCAATGTTTATTGGAGCTCGGCATGTTATCAAAAAGAACGAAACCTATCCTAGATTGAAAAACGAAAGTCCCCCACTCGGCCTGCTTGGGGTAGTAGAAGTAATGGAAAACTTTGGGGTCTAGGGGAATGCCGTTCAGTTTGAATAAGATTATCACCCCGCTCAACAACCTTATGGAATTCGGAACTAGCTGGCCGAGCGGGATGCGGAAGTATTTACAGACTTGCAAGAAAAACTTATGGGGTGGAAAGCGTAGCCCGGCCAAAAATTGGCCTCGGAAAAAAAGAACGGTGCCGGGCGGCGGTTCATGAGGCCGATCGGCCGGTGTGGCTAGTACTATGTGGTGGTCGGAAGGAATGTCATAAGTCCGAGCGAGACGCAATGTGTCTTCCTCGTCAAAACGGCTCTCCATGGTCGTGTACCATAGACCAGGAGCGCCACCGGTCGACTGCGAGGTGCTAGTCATGGTCGAAAGACAAGAATGCGAGACCAAAAGGGAAGGTTCGAGCAAGGAATGGAGGGAAATCGACTGAATGAAACGATTAATAGAAAGAAGAAAACGTAGGGAGCGAGAAAAGGGGTCTTACGAGCAAAGAAGATGATCGACTGGGGCCTGGGGGTTGCCGAAGAGTTGAGGGGCAAGGTCGCCGGAGAAGGAAACGAACCGAGGGGCGCTGGAGGAGGGTGAAGCAACAATGCGGCGGAAAAGGAGTCGCGGACTTTATATCGCCGCCCGGGAGCAATCTCCACCGTCCGATCCAGGTCGTAAAGAACGAGGCCATCATCCAGCCGTTCATTTCAAACGGCGGCTGTCCCATCGGACGTGACGCCACCACCATATGCTGACAAGCGCATGATCGCCATGTGTCAGCAGGATACTGGTCGCATTTAATGAGCGTCCCCTACCGTGTGCAGCACACGTGATGAGTAGTAGGGGAGAGAAGTGGGCATGGATTCCAAGAGAATACAAGGCACGAACAAGATACCGCCGAATGGATGAACATCCCCAAGCCTGGCCGAGCGGACTAATGTAGCGGTCGTTACTCAGTCAGATCGGCAGTCCAGTCAGTCGGACTTCGCCTCCTTCGACTAGACTTGAAGGGGAGGCAATTGATCCGGCGGTTAGAACAGGGGACCCCCATTTTGAGGGGTCAATGCCACGCTGGAGTCAAAAGGCCAAGGGGCCAACCGGAGAAGGAGGGGCCGACCGGAGAAGGGGGGGCCGACCTCCCAACCGGCCCCGGCCGGCCGACCGGTGAATAGCCGAAGGCAAAAGGCGCCCCGACAGAACTCGGGTTCCGACGCTCAATGGAACAGTAACAAGGAGCCGAGCGGAAGGCCTCAGAGAAGGTGACATACTACTAACAGTCCCTACATAGTACCCTACCGAAAATATCCCCAGCATATCGATACCAATGGCAGGCCGGACGGGATGTGAGTGCCGTCCGGCGCGTAAGATGAGGGCTGGCCGGACGGACTCCCCGTCCAATCGGCCTACCGGACGCCCCGGCCTGTGGTTGGTAGAGAAGGACCAGAACATATTATGACAGCTGTCAAGTCCTATGGCTAGGCCATACTCTAAGTCTGACAACGAGGTATTCTGTTGTCCCATCGAGGACATACTTGGACTGTAGCAGTATGGTGTCAGGTAAGCTTTCTGACAGACACATACCGAGGTATGGGCTGCGGACATGTAGGCGCCTCGGTGGACGTGCAGGAGCTCTCTCACCACTCTATATAAAGAGCCTCATACTTCGTCGGAGGTACGCGTGATACAACTTTGGAGCCACTTGTTTTACTGCTAGCTTGCCTGACTTGAGTGTCGGAGGGTCGCCGCCGGGAACCCCTTCCCGACCCGACTTCTGTGCAGGTTCGCCGGAGCTTCGTACGATAAGCCGGGGATCTCCATCAGCGACTCGGAGAGCGCCACGTGCCCAACGTCCGTTGATTCAGCATTCGGACAGGATCATTATATATGATATCGTATATCATATCAAAAATTTTAGTATAAAGAAAAACAGAATATGTCTTGTATTTTTGTGGTCCAATCTCTCTCACAACCGACTTTAATTATAAAAGAGAAACTAAATCAAATTCAGTTTCAAAAAATTCCTCAATAGATTCATTGACTGAATCTACTTTTAAGTGTTTCATCTTTAGAGAATAGATATATTTCTTTATAATAAAAAGCAAATAACTCGTTCTGATTTGAAAATGCAAAATCTATAACGTCAGTTCTTTTATTACCGATGAGATGGGGAGGACAATAATAGTTATTAGGTCCATCTGACTAAAACTTCTAAATGTTGTACAGTCGAACATATTCATCTTCTCCACTAGAGTTGATTTGATACACTATATTGAATTTTACATATGGTATATGTATAAAAAATTTCGGTATAAATAAAATTATACCTACCGATACCGTATAAAAAATCTGATAAAAAAACTAATATATCAAAAATTTCATTCTATTCATATTAAAAATTTCAAATTAATCGAATTGAAATTTTTTAAACTAATTGAACCCACCAAATTTTCTAATAAAAATCAAACAAATTGAATATCTAAAATATCAATTAATTAGTTTTCTACCGAATTAATTGAATTAATTTAGAGAATCTAACATACATCGATATTGATATTTGAAAATAAGTTATGATTTTTTAAAAAAAAAATCAGCCCAACTTTAGTGTATTTCTAAATCAGCACCATTGATTTTCAAAAAAGAATTTATTTGATATTCAGTACATACTAAAATATTAAAAATAATAAATTTCATATTGATATTGATATCGAAAAATTTGGTATGATATATTATTGTACCAAAATTTTTGGTATATCGAAATTTTTGATATAGACGATATATCAGTATGATATGTGTGATATACTAATTTTTTTCATATTTTTCTATCCTAATTCTCCACCAACTGCTAATTGATATATACTTATTGATGAATTTCAATGCTCTTTAGATAAAGATCCAATCTCCCTATATATATATATATATATATATATATAGAATAAAGTTGTCAACAAAATGTGAAAATATAAAGAAAGTATATAAGGATAACCTGATTACATATTGAGCAAGTCTATCATAACCACAACTATACAATACATTTGAATTTCTAGGCTCGATTGCGTAACCTTGCCTTCATGTTCAGCTAGCAGAGTTCTAGTAACTTGTCTGTCTTTTGAAATTAAGACCTATCTAACCTAATGGCATACATAAAACCACATGTTAAATACAATGATATTCTACATGGGGAAGAAAACATGAAAGACTAATACAATATACCTCGCTATCTACACCAGAGGTGACAATTAGGTAGAGTTGATTTGGTATGATATATTAGTATCGAAATCTCATAGCATATACTGTATTGAACACTTTGGTATATAGAAAAATAATATTGATATCGTACAAAATTTATTATATATTGAAACTTTTGTATACTAATTTTTGGTATAGTATAAATTTTATATCGTTTACATTCAAATTCTGATATCGGTACGGTATACTGAATACTAAACTATTAAATTACATATCAATATCGTACTGAAACTTTTTAATACAGTATAATATCGTACTAAAATTTTTAGTACGAAGCATGAGATATATTAAAATTTTTGATATTTCTTCCACTTATATAATTGTATGATCATTTGTATGTAGCATGAAGCATACATCTAAAACCTCATCCAAATGACCTAACTTAAATGATGCTTTAATGGCCAGCATCCCAATCCCACAAGCTAAATTCTCTTCATTAGCCAGAGACAAGCACGTCACTAGGCTGCATGTTTGTGTAACTTTTTGTGTATTCTAAAACACATAATAAGATCTTGTCAAGATGCCAGAAAGAAATTAATAAAAAAACAACCATGTAGCACAAGGTACCTTGTTAGAAATTTGAGCAATAATTTATATATCATTCTTCAAAAAGAAAATTTGTCACACGCATTCTTTTTCATGCTCTTTCTCTTTCAATGGAATGTGAATGTTGTACTACTTGCAAATATTGCAATTAATCTTATGTGAGGTGGTGATCTGATCATCTTGTTAACTATTTTTTAATGGAGGTCTATCATGAATACTAACACACATTCAATCATCTCATCTTCTATATAGTTGGATCAATCCATCAATTCAAACCATTATAATTAACACAAAAGAAACAAAATTAAATCTTAAAATTGCTTTTAATATTTTCATGAACTACGTGCTCAACTTTCACAAATACATAAATTGTACACCATACTATCAAATTTACCAAATCATGCACCTCTTTTCTAAAATACCCCTCCATTTATATATGCACCTATACGACCCATTTGAGACATTGAAATACATTTAAAATCTCAAAAGAAGGGTTACATTTTATAGATTTTTAAGCTACTACTTGTCTCCTTAGGGAAAAAGCTATTTTTTTTTTCAAAAACTCACAGCCGACTAAAAAAGGTTGTGAAGGCAAAATTAGAGGGTGTGCTTACACTTAGGAGAATTTCATGGATATATTTTCCCTAATTTGGATTGAACTTAATAAACTTGTGTCCATCAATAAGTTTTAACCATAAGTAACTAATAATTGTTTAAGATCCAAATTCAACAATTTTGAATATGGTTAGACTTGTAAAAGTCCCAAAAATACTTAAGTGCTATTGTTGAATGAATATGATAAATCTTAGTCCATTGGTGGTATTATAATAAAATTTGACATAAGGTTATTTTTTTTAAAAAAAAAGTAAGTCACAGCAGGCTAAATAGGATGAGAACCAAGGTTGAAGGGCATACTTATATCAAGAGAGTCTCAATTATAGTAAAATATGATTACATTTACTATGAGCGTCCCACTCAGTCCATTCCTAAGTTATATGAAGAGAGATAAATCATAAGGTCAGCTTATAACTGACCACCAATGTCACGCCCCGGAGGAGTCCCTGTCCGAAGAAATTTCGGCAGCATCTTCCTTGTACAGCGGATAAATCTGAAACTTTCTACATCTCAAATACCTCAGCCACATGCGGCTGGAATAATAACAGTAAATAAACAATCACACAAACATCCACGCAGTTATATATAATCAAACAAAGCAGTAATACTCTGACTCGAAAACCACCCTACTCAACTACACTTGTCAAACACAAATCCGACAAACTTACCTCTTCTGCCGTCCAGGCAGGCGTGAAGTTAAACATATCCAAACCATACTAAAAATCCATCAAACGATAAGAACCCATACAAGATCCATAAATAAAAACCAATACAAGACTAAGACATAGTCTGATAAAGAAAACTAAAGTAACATCTCATGATCAGCAGAGGTCTAGCACTACGTGCAGTGGGGACTAGCGACTGGAACTCCCTCCTGACAGCATCAACCTGAAAATAACAACAATGGAGGCGGGGTGAGTCCAACACTCAGCAGGTACAATTGATATGCAAAGTAAAGAAATAACACCTAGCACTAATCATGCGTACAGTCTCCTGATAAAAATAAAGATAAATGCAAACCGAAGTAGACAGGAGAGAATCTGTACTAACCAGGACCCGGTATAAGGACAAACAGTCCGAAAGGTATAGAAGACCTGTATGCATGTCAAACATAGGTATCCAAACAATATGCAGCATATAAATGCAGCAAACACAATCACAAACAATAAATGCATCATGCATATGATGCCAATGTCATGGTCACCCCTGACGCCAGTCAGCCAACTCATAACAAAAGTGGGACCGAGTGGGTAGAGCTGTGACGACCGTGCACTCTGCATCACTACCCCTGATGAGTGACCGAGTGGACGGGATGCTGTCGGAGTACACACGTACTCCTACCCCAAATCATAAATGGGGGAGCGCAATGCTCTCATCTCCCGGTACACTGTGACGGGGAGGGATCTCTAACGTGCTACACGCTGCGTCACACTACCCATGAGCGGACCAACGGAGCACCGGAAGAGCCAAACTGACGTGCTACCACGCTGTGTCACGCTACCCGTGAGCGTCACAACGGAGCACCGAACAATGATGAAACTGGCAATGTGCTCAACAATAATGGAGCAATCTATCGCACAGCATGCGATCATGCAAATGGTGCATGTCACTAAGCATGGTAATATACTAAACCAACCTCTGGACATATAACAATGGGCACCATAGTGAATAAATCATATCAAGATATACTGATCAATAAGGTATCAAACCTAGGTCCTGACATGGTAAAACATGGTTATATCACTACCCATGAGCATGTGAAATCAGATAGGTATCAATACGAGATGCAAACAAACAATCAATCAAGCAGGTAACATGTATCGGGCAGTGATTAACCGAAACAAATAAGAAACACAATTAATGTAACATGTTAATTTCATTACTAAGCATATCAAAGACAATAAGTCAAAAGTACCCGCATCCGAAAATAGAAAAGTTCAATCAATCCAAATCCGGACGTCGAGAAACTCGTCTCGCGTCAAGGTCCTGTGATACCAACAGAGATATATTTTATTTAGCTAAAATTCCAATGAATTGCTAAATAGAATCCTTAAAACTATCTAGGCAAAACCCTAAATCATAACTCATCACATACCTAATAAATAGCTATATAAAAATCTCCTACACTAGATTAGGGCACAAACCCTAATCAACAATCATATAAATCTAACCCAGAACCCAACTCATACCTATGTAATCTGAGCCCCAAAATCAACACTTGCTGGCCAAGACTCAACAGGTTCTGGTGTCACTGCTTGGATCTGTAATCCAACACAGATAAAAAGAATACCACTTACAAGGAGGAACAACAAGGATCCGTTGCTCACCTCACTCACCTGTGAGCGGAGAAAGAAAAAACGACAGATCGGCAGTGGAAGCTAAGTCGCGGGAGGAAGAGCCTCTGGTCCAGAAAGCCGATCACCACAGATTTGAGGAGGAGCCAAGGCTCGGAACTAGGGCACGAATAAAACCCGGCTGCCGGCGCTAGGGCATAGGCAATAGCGACACTGGTTCGGATCAAGAGACGGCAGCGGCACTGTGGTGGTCGATGTTGGGGCACCAGAGGTGAGGCGCTGCTCCGTGCGTCGCCGGCGACAGTGGCGTCGGGTCGGAGTGGCGGCGACGCGGCTAGGGATCGGCTCCGGCGCTCGAAAGAGGAAGAAGGATGTCTCGGCGGCTGGCGGCTAGGGCACAGGGAAAAAAAAATCGGCGTCGGCAGAAGAGAAGAAGAAGAAAGCGAAGCCCTTGGCTGGGAGGTTTTGCACGCGGAGAGGGAGAAGGAACCGCTCGGTTAGGGCTCGGGAGAAGGCGCCGCGAGATTTGAGCACTCGGGTTCGGCGAGGAAGAGAGAACGGCGGAAAGAAAAATAAAGAAAAGGCAAAATAAATAAAGAAAAAGGAATTAAGAAATTCAACTTTTCCTCATTTAAATGGGGTAGCTTAAACAGACTTTTCCGGACCCCTTTTTTATCCCCGCCAACTCGTCCGTACGAGCTCCGAAAAATTCTCGAAAAATTTCCAAAAATTCCGGAAAATTCCCTTATTAACATCCGCCTATTTCCCGATATTTTACATTCTCCCCCACTAATAAAAATTTGGTCCCCAAATTTCGTTATCTACCATCAGCAAGTACTAACAACAGATATAGAGTATAAATGCTGAACGGTAAATAAATCACATACCTCAAGTGAAAAGATGGGGATATTGAGCTCGGATCGTATCCTCGAGCTCCCAAGTAGCCTCCTCGTCTGAATGATGCTGTCATCCGACTTTAACCAGCCGGATAGTCTTGTTCCGCAACTGACGCTCCTTCCGGTCGAGAATCCGTACCGGAACCTCCTCATAAGTAATGTCCAGCTGAACTGGAACGGGAATATCAGCCAGCACATGTGTCGAGTCGGGTACGTATCTCCTCAGCATCGATACGTGGAATACATCGTGAACGCCTGACAGGGACGGTGGTAGTGCCAGTCGGTAAGCTACCGCTCCGATCCTCTCCAAGATCTCGAAAGGGCCAATGTACCACGGAGCTAGCTTACCTCTGAGCCCAAATCTCTTCACCCCTTTCGTGGGTGAAACTCGCAGAAATACATGGTCGCCAACTGAGAACTCTAGTGGTCTGCGTCTCCGATCAGCATAACTCTTCTGGCGGTCCTGCGCCTTTGACATCCTCCGTCTGATAGTACGGACCAACTCTACATCCTGCTGAACTCTATGAGGTCCCAACAGCTGGGCCTCTCCAACCTCATCCCAGAGGACAGGTGTCCGACAAAGTCTACCATACAACACCTCAAACGGTGCCATCTGGATAGCCAAATGGAAGCTGTTGTTGTAAGCAAACTCTACTAACGGCAGATGGTCCTCCTAACTGCCTCCGAAATCCATAACACATGACCTCAGCAGATCCTCTAAAGTCTGAATGGTCCACTCTGACTATCCATCCGTCTGTGGATGGAAAGCTGTACTAAAGCGGAGTTGTGTGCCTAAGGCCTGCTGCAGACTCTGCCAGAAATGAGACGTGAACCGTGGATCTCTATCCGAAATGATACTCAACGGAACACCATGTAGTCTGATAATCTCCCGACAATACAAATCTGCCAATCGATCAAGAGAATTAGTCTTCCTGATCGCTAAGAAGTGTGCAGATTTGGTTACTCGATCAACGATAACCCAAATCGCGTCATAGCCTCGTGTCCTCGGCAATCCCACCACAAAGTCCATAGTAACATGTTCTCATTTCCACTCAGGAATAGGAATCCGCTGAAGTAATTCGGCAGGTCTCTGGTGCTCAGCCTTCACCTGCTGACAGACAAGACATCTAGCTACAAATCCCGCGATGTCTTTCTTCATACCATTCCACCAATAGGAACACCTCAAATCTCGATACATGCGGGTCTCGCCTGGGTGGATCGCAAATCGAGAGCGATGAGCTTCCTGAAGTAGCTCCTGTAAGACCGGATGAGACTGAGGTATACACAATCTGCCTCGGAAGTATATAATACCCTCCTCGTCTCGTGCAAACTCGGTCTACTGCCAGAAGCTATTTGGCTACAAATGGACCATAAATACTGATCTCCAACCTAGGCCTTCTGAATCCTTATCCTGATCAAGGATTGAGCAACCATGGTAACCAGAATACCCTGCTCTGTCTGTCCCTGCTTCGCAAGGCCTAACCCGGAGAAACCCTAAATCAAATCTGTGACCACAACTCGGTGGCAAGCTAAAGTATCTCTAGACTTCTAGCTGAGTGCGTCGATAACCGTATTAGTTTTCCCCGGGTGATAGTCAATCGTACAGTCATAATCCTTCAGGAACTCCATCTATCTCCTCTGTCGTAGATTAAATTCCTTCTAGTTAAAAATATATATTTGAGACTCTTATGATCAGTGAGAATCTCAAATGTAATACCGAACAGATGCTGCTGCCAAATCTTCAAGGCAAAATAATGGCAGCCAGCCACAAGTCATGTACTGAGTAGTTCTCCTCATGCTCCTTCAACTGCCGAGAAGTAGGAGACTACCCTGCCGTGCTGCATCAAAACAGCGCACAAACTCTGTAGAAATGCGTCGGTATAGAGCACGAATCCGTCCTCTTCAAAAGGTTAAAACCAAAATCAGAGCTGACACTAGTCTCCGCTTCAGCTCCTGAAAGCTGATCTCATAATCCTCGGTCCAAGTGAACTTCACGCCTTTCCTGGTCAAGCGTGTAAGTGACATAGCAAACTGAGAGAAACCCTCAACATATCTCCGGAAATATCGAGCCAAACCAAGGAAGTTTGCGAGCCTCTTCTATAGACTCCGTCTACTCCCATCGATAACAACCTCGATCTCCTTTGGAACCACGGTATACTTCTACTAGTGACCGTGTGTCTCAAACATCTCACAGAAGACAATCAAAATACGCACTACTGATCTTCGCATATAGATGTTCCCATCGAAACAATCTCTAGAACTATGCAAAGATGATGTGCGTGACTTACCGCGGATCTGAAATAGATCACATCATCGACAACAAAGACAATGGAATCTGATCCAAACATCCTAGGAAATACCAAAATCATCAAGTATCTGAAAATATCTAAGGCTCTGTAAGCCCTAATGATAAAACCAAGACACATAATGTCCGTATCACAGACATTCCTAACCATAACATCCCTGACAATAAATCTGAAATATAATCACCAACTATACAAGTCATCAAAGAATAGATCCACCAGTGTGAGAGTAACACTCCATCACAGAAAACACCACATATGTGGGAGCAACGCTCTACCACAAGAAATCCTCAATATGTGGGAGCAACACTCCACCACAAATAATCCGAAATATGTATCCATAATAAATATGGGAGCAATGCTCCGCTACCATCAATCCGCAATATGTGGGAGAACAAACCTAAGTGCCCAAGGCACCTAACTATCTAACCAGAGACTACATGGGGTCGCTCTACCACAGATCGCTATGGGCAACCAAAGGTATAACAACCTAGTAAGCAAATCAAATCCATAGTCAACTCTATCATCATTCTAGTGGGCCGGTCACCCACTAATAAGAGAATTAGTTGACAGGGTAATACAACCAATAATATAATATACACAATTAACATTCTACATTCGACATAGGTAAAATCATAATGATGCTACCCACCATACCCCTGACACACGTGCACACACAACATAGGTATGATCAACATAATCCTCCAATTATTATACACCAAACACACACACAAATCAGGTATATTCAGTATGATACCTCCAACAATACATACCGAACACGTGTGCAAAATCAACATAGGTAAAATCAACAATACACCTCAAACAACACTCACATGACATATATATACCTATGCCAAGAGTATAACCAACATATACTTCCAATAGAGCATACTAAACCCAGGTGCACTCAAAATCAAACATAATCAAAAAAATACCTCAGATACCACACCAAACACATATGTATATATCACAACTCAGATTAAGTCGATAAGATACCTCAAATAAAAGCACTCAAACACATGTGTACATTTCACAACATAAATTTAATCGACAAAATACCTCCAATAAATCAAATTAGACCACTCAGGTATAATCTATCAGAAACCCACAACAATTATCTGTATAAATGTGTACGACCCAAAAGAAAAAGCCAGAATTCAAAAACATCAAGACACTCTCATTTTATCCTCAAAATATCAGCCCACATAATATCAGATGAATCAGTCTCTACTCCCTATGAGAGCAAGTTAGCATTCAAAATATCAAATCATTATTTATCCACATAGTCCAATATCAGAGGAAGCAAATATCAATTTTATCATCCTGTTAACTAACCACAACTAACTAGATTTATTAAAATCTCCTAGGCACACTCAACCGTAAACTCTCTAGCACCCGATTTATAATCTGATCACCAACTATAATCATCAAACCTGTGAACATCATACATGACACTCACTATGTCACCATCAACGACAACCCAAATAATAGATCATCAAAATAGTTATCCACTAATAGAACATCAAAACAAATATCTAGTAATAGATCATCAGATAACCACATAACATTTACTCTCATAAATCATTAGAAATCAACACATCACAATATCTGATCTCACAATATCCCTCAACCTCAAACCATTCTCAACAATGATCAAACATGATAACTCCCCAATGACCATTTTTCATCGTATCGGGTACCCTAATATCCAAAAGATATGAGTATAAAAACTCTACTGGCTAAGTCAACCGGAATATGTAGGTATCAGTCATCACCCAGCTAACAATAGCAGAGGCTGGTACGTGCCTTCATCTCCTACTAGTAGTAACAGAAGCTAAAACTACTTATGGTATGATATGAAAAATCACCAGAGACTATAATCTTTGATCTCTATTAAGGTCAAACATGCTCAATGGCTAACCCATTACATGTAATATGTGTTACAACAATCAGACAGGTACTAAACAAAGAATGCTAATATATGTCATAAACTATAAAATTAAACATCATACCTATTTGCTGTCTGGAGATGTTCCATCGCTATCCAGTCCCCAAATTGACCTCGGAATTCCGTACAAGAAAATCACTGGAAATCCATATAAACCCAAAATGAAAATCTGAAACATAACCATAACGAAAATCCGAAAATGCCCAGTTTGACTCGCAAACTTGGGCTAGCACAAAAAAAAATATCCAGAATACCAAAAGCAAGTATCACACCAAAATCCAAATCACATAGCAAGTATCGTAAACTTGCTCTGATACCAAATAAATTGGTATAAGATAAATCTCGAAAATCCAACACACGGAAATCAAACAAGTTTCACCAAACTTTGGCGCTCTGATACCACTAAATTGGTATCAGGTTGTCCCAAACATCCAAAATACGAAAACAACGATCGTAAAACTTAGCTCTGATACCAAATAAATTGTCACGCCCCGGAGAAGTCCCTGTCCGAAGAAATTTCGGCAGCATCTCCCCTGTACAGCGGACAAATCTGAAACTTTCTACATCTCAAATACCTCAGCCACATGCGGCTGGAATAATAACAGTAAATAAACAATCACACAAACATCCACTCAGTTATATATAATCAAACAAAGCAGTAATACTCTGACTCGAAAACCACCCTACTCAACTACACTCGTCAAACACAAATCCGACAAACTTACCTCTTCTGTCATCCAGGCAGGCGTGAAGTAAAACATATCCAAAGCATACTAAAAATCCATCAAACGATAAGAACCCATACAAGATCCATAAATAAAAACCAATACAAGACTAAGACATAGTCTGATAAAGAAAACTAAAGTAACATCTCATGATCAGCAGAGGTCTAGCACTACGTGCAGTGGGGACTAGCGACTGGAATTCCCTCCTGACACATCAACCTGAAAATAACAACAATGGAGACGGGGTGAGTCCAACACTCAGCATGTACAATTGATATGCAAAGTAAAGAAATAACACCTAGCACTAATCATACGTACAGTCTCCTGATAAAAATAAAGATAAATGCAAACCGAAGTAGACAGGAGAGAATCTGTACTAACCAGGACCCGGTATAAGGACAAACAGTCCGAAAGGTATAGAAGACCTGTATGCATGTCAAACATAGGTATCCAAACAATATGCAACATATAAATGCAGCAAACACAATCACAAACAATAAATGCATCATGCATATGATGCCAATGTCATAGTCACCCCTGACGCCAGTCAGCCAACTCATAACAAAAGTGGGACCGAGTGGGTAGGGCTGTGACGACCGTGCATTTTGCATCACTACCCCTGATGAGTGACCGAGTGGACGGGATGCTGTCGGAGTACACACGTACTCCTACCCCAAATCATAAATGGAGGAGCGAAATGCTCTCATCTCCCGGTACGCTATGACGGGGAGGGATCTCTAACGTGCTACACGCTGCGTCACACTACCCATGAGCGGACCAACGGAGCACCGGAAGAGCCAAACTGACGTGCTACCACGCTGTGTCATGCTACCCGTGAGCGTCACAACGGAGCACCGAACAGTGATGAAACTGGCAATGTGCTTAACAATAATGGAGCAATCTATCGCACAGCATGCGATCATGCAAATGGTGCATGTCACTAAGCATGGTAATATACTAAACCAACCTCTGGACATATAACAATGGGCACCATAGTGAATAAATCATATCAAGATATACTGATCAATAAGGTATCAAACCTAGGTCTTGACATGGTAAAACATGGTTATATCACTACCCATGAGCATGTGAAATCAGATAGGTATCAATACGAGATGCAAACAAACAATCAATCAAGCAGGTAACATGTATTGGGCAGTGATTAACCGAAACAAATAAGAAAAACACAATTAATGCAACATGTTAATTTCATTACTAAGCATATCAAAGACAATAAGTCAAAAGTACCCGCATCCGAAAATAGAAAGGTCCAATCAATCCAAATCCGAACGTCGAGAAACTCGTCTCGCGTCAAGGTCCTGTGATACCAACAGAGATATATTTTATTTAGCTAAAATTCCAATGAATTGCTAAATAGAATCCTTAAAACTATCTAGGAAAAACCCTAAATCATAACTCATCACATACCTAATAAATAGCTAAATAAAAATCTCCTACACTAGATTAGGGCACAAATCCTAATCAACAATCACATAAATCTAACCCAGAACCCAACTCATACCTCTGTAATCTGAGCCCCAAAATCAACACTTGCTGGCCAAGACTCAACAGGTTCTGGTGTCATTGCTTGGATCTATAATCCAACACAGATCAAAAGAATACCACTTACAAGGAGGAACAACAAGGATCCGTCGCTCACCTCACTCACCTGTGAGCGGAGAAAGAAAAAACGACAGATCGGCAGTGGAAGCTAAGTCGCGGGAGGAAGAGCCTCTGGTCCAGAAAGCCGATCACCACAGATTTGAGGAGGAGCCAAGGCTCGGAACTAGGGCACGAATAAAACCCGGCCGCCGGCGCTAGGGCATAGGCAATAGCGACATTGGTTCGGATCAAGAGACGGCAGCGGCACTGTGGTGGTCGATGCTGGGGCACCAGAGGTGAGGCGCTGCTCCGTGCGTCGCCGGTGACAGTGGCGTCGGGTCGGAGTGGCGGCGACGCGGCTAGGGATCGGCTCCGACGCTCGAAAGAGGAAGAAGGATGTCTCGGCGGCTGGCGGCTAGGGCACAGGAAAAAAAAAATCGGCGTCGGCAGAGGAGAAGAAGAAGAAAGTGAAAGCCCTTGGCTGGGAGGTTTTGCACGCGGAGAGGGAGAAGGAACCGCTCGGTTAGGGCTCGGGAGAAGGCGCCGCGAGATTTGAGCACTCGGGTTCGGCGAGGAAGAGAGAACGGCGGAAAGAAAAATAAAGAAAAGGCAAAATAAATAAAGAAAAAGGAATTAAGAAATTCAACTTTTCCTCATTTAAATGGGGTAGCCTAAACAGGCTTTTCCGGACCCCGTTTTTATCCCCGTCGACTCGTTCGTACGAGCTCCGAAAAATTCTCGAAAAATTTACAAAATTTTCGAAAAATTTCCTTATTAATATCCGCCTATTTCCCAGTATTTTACAACCAAGACAAGAGAGTCTCAAGAATTTTAACAAAAGTAACTAATTGTCGTATAATGTTCAAAATTATTATTTTTTAAATATAGTCAAAGTCAGGAGAGTCTCATGAATACATTGATATTCTTGTTGAGTGAATATGATAGACCCAGGTCTAATAGTAAGTTTATGCCAAATTTACTCAAAGTTGTTTACATTTTAGAAATCCATAACAACATATCTAAGATGTGAAATCAAAGTTAGAGGGCATGATTACACTTAGGAGATTTCTTGGAATGCATTGATCATTATTTAAATTGATATTTAAGGTCATTAGTGACTTTTGATCAAAACTCACTTACGAGCAATAAAATTTGAAATTTTCAACATGATTAGAGTTAGAGGAGTTCCATGAATACATTGGTATTTTCAACAATTTGAAGTGATTCTCAATCTCTTTAGACCAATTTTGTACAACTTTTATGTCTGGGTTTCCATTAAAGGTTGGGACTCAACCTCTTCAAAGAGACTTATAATTGTGCTTGGTCTCATTAGGTTGAGGTTGTAGGGGTGATTGTGGTTGGTTACTGTGTTCACTAATCCTTGGAGCGTTGTTGCCGCAATAGTTACTTTGGTCATTAAGTTCTCGTGACTTAGGCCTTAAACTCTTGGGGATTATTGCCTACTTATGACAGCATATTACTTCATCGTCTTGTTAATAACGTAAGACATAAATGATAAAAGAGGTACATATGTGGGTGAATGGAAGATTCCTCGGACAATTATACTCTCCATCACCTAACGAACTCTAGCATACCATATCACCTTATGATCACGAAGGTTATGAGAGATGGTATATAAAGGGGATTCTCTCCGTTAGCAAGATACACTGACAGAACATCACAATCCTATTCTCGCATGTATCTCTTCTACAGTTCTTCATACACTCGCCGGAAAATATATTGACTTGAGCATCGGAGAGTTTTACTAGGGACCCCTTCTGGTCTTTGATCACTAACGCTTTGTTGTATCATCGGATTGTATGCAAAATCGGAGGAAAGTTCCGTTCCAAGTTGAAAAAGTCTTCTATCGGTCAATAAATCATCCATCAAAATCAGAGCGCCATCTACTCAACCTTCAGACAGGATCATCCAACTTAAAAATTAAAATTAGATAATAATATACTATTATTGCAAAGTTTAATTAATTCAATTAAAAATCAAATTAATTGATGTTTTATCAATTTAATTTATTTGATTTTTTTTGAAATGTTCTATCGGTTCAGTTATTTAAAAAATTTCGAATGATTTGATTACAATTAAATTATTTTTGGTTAGATTTTGAACCGGTTGTTCCCTAACTTCAGATATAGAAAACATATATTAAAACTAGTTTTATTTTCATAAAATCTTAACAATGTTTTTATATGCAAAAATAAAATCATTGTAGCAAAACTAATAATAACAGTAGAAAACTCAACTAGTAAACAATGAAATTATTTTTCCAATCATCAATAAAATCTGCACATGCCTTATAAATTTCACTATATCAAAACTGTCTACAAATGTAATTTTCTAAGGATAACCACATAAATAGGAAACAAAAGGACTAAAATATGCTTTATTCTTTGAACAGAACATAATCAAAATTATCTCATATAAACATTGAAAAATTCTTAATTTTCTCATAGTTACTAATATCAATTCTCTAGATTTAATCCTCCAGGTAAGTTCAGAACAATAGATTCATCCACCTTATGGCAAAGTAGCAGTTTTAACTCTATTGCATCATGGTTAGGAATAAGATTCGGTATTCCTACCACTTGGATTTCAAAATTTGCAATACTTAAAATCGCATATTATTCCAAAAT
This sequence comes from Zingiber officinale, assembly GCF_018446385.1. Taxonomy (NCBI): domain Eukaryota; kingdom Viridiplantae; phylum Streptophyta; class Magnoliopsida; order Zingiberales; family Zingiberaceae; genus Zingiber; species Zingiber officinale. Next base: position 130,017,654 of record NC_055992.1, read on the forward strand.
TATAGGAACATGTTTGATCAATTTAATACATAAAATATAATTTTAAAGCGGTAAACCTGCTTGTGAAATATTGCTAAATAGCCTTGAAACATTTGAAGATGTTTAGGATACGCACAATTGGAACATGATATTATTTAGAAAAGTCATCACCCGAAGAGGTCTATATGAGATTTACTTAAAAAATTTATGTGTATCCTCATATGTAGTCTTGAAGGGATATTTATTGCCCCCGCGGGCTGGATCAACCGGTTAAGGCGTGGCATCCTTGCACAATGAGTCGTAGGGTCGAAGGTCCACGGACGCGCACTGTTAAATTCCGGAGACACCACGCTTTAACCGGGCCAGCATTCACCGCTGATTTACCTCCTCCTAGGATCCCTGTGGGGCCAGGCCTAGGGGGCCGCTGGGCGGCGGGACCCGTCTTTTGCACAATTGAAGGGATATTTATTAGTCACTTGTGACGTATTGTAAGATATTTATTTCCAATAACAAGTGGATTTAATAATGTTGACCGTTTCTATAAGTATTTTTTAAATTATCCTAGTAGTAGTTGATGAAAAATTTTCATAACAAAGATCAATCATCTCATGATTAATTAGTTCACAGGATTAATTTCTTAATGTCAAATAAAAAAAATATGAAAGAGCATTTATAAATGCAAGGTGACTCATAGATTCATTCTCACATAGTCACATTTAGCTCTCCTCATTTTTTTCATATCCATTAATCCTTCAATAAATTAAAAAAGCCTCTTGTTCTCCAATGTCCCTCAAAGTTGGGACTCATGAGCCCGTTCGGTCACGTTGTGGCTCACACTATGTCATATCGAATATCTCACCCAATCCCTACCGGAAAAAATAAATTTGTTAATGTTCCGCACAAATTTTTTTTTACCAATGTAGGATAACAAATATAAAATTACTTGATAAAAAATAAGAACCAAGGGAAAAAAATACCAACAAGAAAAGTAAATGACAAATAAGATATAAAGTAAAAAAGTTAATCGATGTTTTACTACCAATCATAAGTTTTATGTTCGGCGTAGTATTCATACTGGAAATTATGATCAAGAATTGCTCTATAAATCCGCATCTACTTTACAGATACTTTCTAAAATATTTTTTTCAATCCAAAAGTTCAGTATCTCCCTCCGAATTAGTGAATCAAGAAGGTAAGGTTCTTTTGTGCAGAATAAGAAAAAAATGGCCACTATTTCAAAATTTCATTGTAAATTGAAATACTCAATATAAATAAAGGAGAAAAATACTTCCGATGTGCATCAGACACAACCATTGTATCTCAGCCACTAGTTCGTCAAGGGTGAGTAATTTTTTTTTAAAATTAAATTAACCGAATCTATTGAATTTAAAATTTAATTTTATTAAAAACAAAAAAGACAGTCCGGTGCACGAACCCCTGCTATACGGGGTTATTATTTTAAAATTTTATTATTATTTTTAAATATCGACCATTTTAATTAATTCAGTTCAATTTTATTTCAAAACTCTTAATTCAGTTAAACTAAATAACCCGTGCTCCCTATTAGACTTTCGGCAAATATATCATTGTTAAAAAGTTCAGTTAATTTGATTTTTATTTAATTAATTGATATTTTATCGGTTTAATTTGTTTAATTTTTATTGAAAAAATTGACGGATTCAATTAATTCAAAAAAATTGGATTTATTTGGTTTCAATTGGTTTAATTTTGAATTGATTGCCTAATCCTATCTACCTTTCGCGTAGTGTACTCTAGAAAAATAAAAAACAATGGAAAAATATTATTAATATTTAAGTATTATTAATAATATAAGTAAAACTAAAATTTACACTTACAATTTTTTTTTAAAAAAAATCTACATATATTTCTTGTGTCTTGTTATAATCCTTGCTATAAGTTTTCCTCAGTATGATTTTAATAGACGATTTGTTTCATGGGCAAGTTGAAATATACTTAACAGATAACATTTAATAACATCTTAACAATTGTACCTTTCAGAATAATAATCATATGTCAGAAAATATTTTTTTGGAACTTTTTTCAAGGAGTATGATATCTTCTTTTAGGAGACCACTTATGACAGTATATTACTTCATCAATCATCTTGTTAATGACGTAAGACATAAATGATAAAAGAGATACATATGTACGTAAATGGAAGATTCCTCGACCGATTATACTCTCCATCATCTAATGAACTCTGACATACCATATCATCTCATGATCACGAAGGTTATGAGAGATGGTATATAAAGAGGGTCCTCTCTGTTAGCAAGGTATACTGATAGAACATCACAATCCTACTCTCGCATGTATCTCTTCTACAGTTCTTCATACACTCATCGCTTGAGCATCGGAGGGTCTTGCCAAGGACTCCCTCATGGTTTTTGCCCACTAACGTTTTGTTGTATCGTCGGATTGTTTGCAAAATCGGAGGAAAGTCCGTTCTAAGCTAAAGAAATCTTCCATCGATCAATAAATCATCTATTAAAATCAGCGCGCCATCTACTCACCCTTTAGACAGGATTAGCCAACTTAAAAGTTAAAATTAGATAATAATATATTATTATTGCAAAGTTTAATTAATTCAATTAAAAATCAAATTAATTGATGTTTTATCAATTTAATTTATTTTATATTTTTTTTGGAAAGTTCTATCGGTTCAATTATTTAAAAAATCTCGAATGGTTTGATTACAATTAAATTAGTTTTGGTTAGATTTTGAAGTTCCCTACCTCCAGGTATAGAAAACAAATATTTAAACTAGTTTTATTTTCATAATATCGTAACAATGTTCTTATATGCAAAAATAAAATCATTGTAGCAAAACTAATAATAACAGTAGAAAACTCAACTAGTAAGCAATGAAATTATTTTTCCAAACACCAATAACATCCACACACGCCTTATAAATTTCATCATCTCAAAACTGACTACAAATGTAATTTTCTAAGGATAACAACATAAATAAGAAACCAAAAGATTAAAATATGCTTTAGCTGATCTTTGTACAGGACAAAATCAAAATTATCTCATATAAACATTGAAAATTTCTTAATTTTCTCATAGTTACTAATATCAATTCTCTAGATTTCGAAAATTTCTTAATTTTCTCATAAATATCAATTTAATTTTCTCATAAATATCAATTCTCTATATTTAATCCTCCGAAAGGTAAGTTCAGAACAATAGATTCATCCACTGTAGGGCAAAGCAACAGTTTTAACTCCATTGCATCATGGTTAGAAATAAGATTCGGTATTCCTATCATTTAGATATCAAAATTTACAATACTTAAAATCACATATTATTCCAAAATTATAGGAACATGTTTGATTAATTTAATACATAAAATATAATTTTAAAGCGGTAAACCTGCTTATGAAATATTCCTAAATAGCCTGAAACATTTGAAGATGTTTAGGACACGCGAAAACAATTGGAAAACATGATATTATTTTAAAAAGTATCACTTGAAGAGTTCTATATGGGATTTACTTAAAAATTTTATGTGCATCATCATGTGTGGTCTTGAAGGGATATTTATTAGTCTGTGACGTATTGTAAGGTATTTTTTTCTGATAACAAATGAGTTTAAGAATGTTGATCATCTAAAATAATTTTTGAGTATTTTTCAATTTATTCTAGTAATCGATGATAAATTTTCATAACTAGGATCGATCATCTTATGATTAATTAGTTAAATTCTTAATGCCAAGTAAAAAAATATGAAAGAGTATTTATAAATGCAAGGCATAGATTGATTTTCACAAAGTCACGTTTAGCTCTCCTCATTTTTTCATATCCCTTAATCCTTTAAAAAATTAAAAAACCTCTTGTTCTCCAATTTCCCTCAAAGTTGGGACTCATGAGATCGTTTGGTCACGTTGTGGCTCACTATGTCATATCAACAACTCACTCAATCCCTATCGGAAAAAATAAATTTGTTGATGTTTCACACAATTATTTTTTTTACCAATGTAGGATAACAAATATAAAAGTACTTGATAGAAAATTGAAGAACCAAAGTGAAAAAAATACCAACAAGAAAAGTAAATGACAAATAAGATATAAGGAAAAAAATTAAAGGAGAAAAATACTTCTGATGTGCATATGTTGAACTATTGTATCTTAACCTCTATTCGTCTAGGGTGAGCAATTTATTTTAAATTAAATTAACCGAATCTATTGAATTTAAAATTTAATTTTATTATTTCAAAAATTTATTATTATTTTTAAATATCGGTCATTTTAATTAATTCAGTTCAATTTATTTCAAAATTTTTAATTTAGTTAAACTAAATAACACGTATTCCCTAAATAACTCGGGTTCCTAATAGACTTTCAAGAAATATATCATTATTAAAAAGTTCAGTTAATTTGATTTTTGACTTAATTAATTAATATTTTATTGATTTAATTTATTTAATTTTTATTAAAAAATTTGACCGATTCGATTAATTAAAAAAAATGATTTATTCAATTTTAATTAATTAAATCGGTTTAATTTTGAGTCTGATTGCTTAATCCTATCTATCTTTTGCGTAGCGTCCTCAAGAAAAATAAAAAAAAGGGAAAATAATTATTAATATTTAAGTATTATTAATACTATAACTTCCTGTAAAATTAAAATTTACACACACACTTTTTTTTTTTAAAAAATATACATGTATTTCTTATGTTTGTTATAATTCTTGCTATTAGTTTTTCTCAGTATTATTTTAATAGTAATTAATAAAACCATTAGACCATTCTTTTTTCCAAATTTTATAAGAACTTGAATGAATAGTTTTTGTAACGAAAAACTAGTTACCTAATATATATATATATATATATATATATATATATATATATATATATATATATATAATATGTCGTTGACGGTATACGCGTGCAGCATATCTGATTTTTTTTTCAATTATTTTTTTTAAATTCTAATTAAAAAAATTAATATTTATTTATATAAATCCCTAATACATAAATATATCTCTTAAATACATTACAATACTCCATAAATACTTAAATTTATTTCATTTTTAATTTTTTTTTTACTAAACATTATAATCCAATTGAGAAGTCTAAAACCTAGGGATAAAATCTAAAAAAAAAATAACATTCATACTATAACTCAAAGCTTGAACCCTAGAGGTAAAATCTAAAAAAAATAGGTTTGATACTATAACCCAAAGCCTGAACCCTAAATAACTTTGATACTATAACCCAAAGCTTGAACCTAGAGATAAAATTTTTAAAAAAATAATTTTGATATTATAACCCAAAGTCTGAATTTTAAAAATAAAATTTTTTAAAAATATTTTAATTATTATTTTTTAATAAAAAATTTAAAAAAAATAAAAAAAACATTAAAACCAATGATATCCTGCACGCACACAGTCCCGTACTGTGCAGGTACACAGGATATATATATACACTCAATGCTTAACAAAATATATGAGAATTTTTTATAATTAAAATGTATTATTACCATGAGACTATCAGTATGTATATAAGTTTTATTAATTATTAGAGATTTTACAAAATAAATAAACAAATGTGATCATTGAACATAGTGAAAATACTGAATTAAAATCGGAATTCAAACAAAATTCATTGAATAGGTGTAAAGCAAAGAATAGGATCAAATTAGTATTGATTTAGATTAGATTTGACTGAGTAAATTTAATTCGATTAAATCAGTTTAATCGATTTAAATTTTTAAGAAAATCTATTTTTTCTTTTTATCTCACTCCAACAGCCATGTAAGCATTCAATCGTTCTCTTCTGTTGAATTCCTTTGTTTTTTATTTTTACAGTTATAGCTTAATTATTTTTCCCTCTAACAACACTCTTTTCTTCATCATCTTCTCAAGAACATTTTTTTTTTAAAATTATTTTCTACCCTACCAATAGCAATCCTATTCTTTATTCCTCAACTTTATTTTTCCTTTTATTGGTTTTTAATCTACCAATAGCAATCAAACTCTTTCTTTCTCTCTAACAAGAATAGCTCTTATAGTTGGAAAAAGAATAACACTTCCGTTTTTTATTTTTATTTTTCTGGTTCAAGCAAACCAATATCCTATTGTTCTTCTTGGTTGATTTTTTTTTGGTTTTTAATTTACTTTGTTTATGTCGTCAAACGTTTTATTTAATAAAGTAATTAAGCCAGTGGACTATTATTTATTTATTTATTTATTACTTATTTAGAAATATAATTTGAATAATTTCAGAACCGAACTCAAATTCTAATTTCTAGATCCGTCAACTAGACTAATTAATATCTTGTACTATTTATTTATAATGATAAACAATTAACAACAAAATAAATAAATAAATAAATAAATAATTTTGTTTTTAAGTTTAGGCCTTATTTGTGGCCCAACAAGAGCTTTTTTAGAAGAAAGCCCAATCCATTGTAGTTCTCATTCCCTTCCTCCTTGCTGCTGCTAGCCTAATTTCGTCTCAAGGTTGAGAGGGAGAACTCTTGCCCGATGATCACATCTACTAGTGGCGGTTGTCTTACATCTAGGTGCATCACGATTAGTCCTTTTCTTTATCGTTTTAAGTCGATTTGGGAAAATTTATCACCGTTGAAGGACAATCTGAGTTCGTTCTAGTGCTTCTCAAATTCATACATGTTGATTCAGACGATTAAACCTCAAACTTTACCAAGATTTTTATCGACAATCCCTTTTCTAGTGGAGTATTTTGATTACATTGCTACTTCGAGTCTCATGTTATAATTATTTAAATGGAATCTATGGAGGAGTCTTTTGCTAATGATGGGATGCTATGATCATTCAAATAGCTAGTGGTTCTAATGTTGTCTATGTCGAAAATTGTATGATACTTTATGTAAGTGGAGAGTTTTAGGACAAATATGTTGGTGTTCTTCATGAATCAATTGTTGGTTAATACGGAATATTGTTTGAAGAACCGAAGGAACGAATCATATTTGTTTGAAGAACCGAAGGAAAGAATCATATTTAAAAGGTCATAATGATTGTAATATTTTTTTGGTTTTAAAAGTCTATATTATGTATTGATTTAATAAACTTAACAATTTTAACAGCCCTGTTGTAACCACTAAATCCCAAATGTCTTTTATCTCTTGGTGCGCCGACATTTGGTGTCATGAACTCAGCAATTGGCAAGCGGCGACAGATCAATCGACAAGCTAAGGAGTTAGCAAACAGATCGACATAGTTGCTCTGATTAAAGTGAGTGCTCAGCCTCAGAACAGGAAGGCTAGGGTAAGGGCAAGAGGTCTACGAGGGATATCATGGAGGAAGAGATCATAGACTACATGTCAAAGAAGGCACAAAAGAAGGTATTTGTCTTTATTTCTTTTGGGTATTTCGTTAGGTTTTTTTGAGCGTTTTCAATTGGAGTCAACTGTCGCTTGGCAGGTTGCGAAGAAGCTCAAAACAAATGTGGTGGCTAAAAATTCTAACGATCCAAATCCTTTTGGAGAATCTAAGCTGACTGAGAAGTAATATTCCTTTTTTTAAGGCCATTTTTTTCCCAAATAAATTATGTTTAGGTATCTTATTTATTTGTCTATTCAAGTTAAATGTTTGATTGCTTCATTTATTTTGATTTACTCAATTCCAAGAAAAAAAATTGATCCTTGCATGATTGTAGCTATAATAGTGCATTGAAGGTATAGAAGAATAGTCAGAACTTGCAATCAATTAATCTATCAAATATCAGGGCATAATTGTATAGTTGAGATGTTTTTTTATGCGGACTATCTTTTTTTTACTATCACTTGAAATAGATTGTAGTGATCAATGAGAATATGCGCGAGGTATAAGGGGAAAAATGTAACAGATATAAAGTGATAAGGTCAAGAATCCTTGTTAAGAATTTAGAATTAAACTTTCGATTGTACAAGTTGCAAAATTGAAAGCAAACAAAATGAATAAGAGAAGATATAATAGGAAAAATAGATAGGGAGAAGTTGAAAAGGCACATTTCTTTGCTTTGTTTAAAGTATGTCTGTAGAGGGTGTTTTTGATATCTGAGTTCTCATATTATCTCCTTTCCTTCAAGTTATGTTTAGTTGGTGAAGGCAAAGGTAGACAAACATAAAGTGGAAATAAGTTGTTGGGTTAGCATAAGATACAGTTAGACTGCTTAGTAGAAGTTACTCTGTTAAAAGCTGCCGAAGCTTTCATTATATGTATTTGCTCTGCAACACCAAGGCACATACAGAATCAGGCATGAATATCTAGATATGACATTTTTCTTCTTTGTCTTATGCATTCATTTGATTATTTCTACACAAAATATGTTTTCTTCCTAATTAGACATTCATCGTCAAGATGCGTATTAATTCCTGTAGAAACATCATATCACTGTTTTGTATTGGTAGGCTTGTCTGGAGGAAAAAGATAGAACATGATATTACTTGAGGTGTACCTCTTAATATATTAGCGAAGGCTGAAAAGAGGAGGCAAAGAGAAAGAATGGTAATTATCATTGATAATTAAATAATTCATAATAGTTAGTTCTTTTTTTATATTATATTTCATTTTGCTTGGATTGATCAAGGAAGATTGGCTTTAGTAACTAATGAAGTACATTTTCCTAGTCTACTAAGCCTATTCTTTGCTTGGGTACTCATGATTATATGACTTGAAAACCCATAGTGGCATTTAAGGTTTGCTCCACCTGTCACTAACTAAGATGGTTGTATTAAGTGCAGAGTTGCTTCCTGTTAGATAATATACACTTTGGTTCCATCTGTGTATGTGAGACATGATAATATAATGTCACTACATATTAGTCAATTTCTTATACTGTTGGTCGCTCTTTATTTGCTGAATTTGTAGTTTGAACTTGATTTCACATTCGATACATGTTGTGCTCAAGGGAAATGAATGATGATTATTGTTCATGAATAAAGATAAAGTTTTCTAATTTGCTAAAAATGTGTCATTGCATAAACCTAAGTAGATTTTCCTGGATTCAACTCTTTTGAGTAATTCAGTTTATTCTTCTATATTCTATTTTTGAAAAACAATGGATTGAAATTTTACAGGAGGAAGAATTCTCTAATTTACTTTTTTATCTGCTACAACTCCGAAGTTTGGCTGTAGGTTTTTATTGTTGCAAACTAATATAATTTTACTGATGCAGGCTGAGATTGAAAAGGTCAAGAAAAGAAGGGAAAGCACAACATGAAGAAATGGTTTGGCCAAATTCTCAATTTTCTACGAATATACTTATCTGAATCTTTGTAAATGTTTTCCTTATGATAGTTTAGTTAAGTCTTCTCATACTTTCTTTGTAAAATGCTGCAGACGATGTTGGCAAGAAAGAGAGACCGAGCTGAGTTTCTAGATTGGGAGAAGAAAGAAGAAGAGGTGACTATATTTTCAACTTGCCACATTTTTTCTACTCTTGATTTTGTAGTCTTTCATGATATTCTTTTTTATCTTCTATTAATTTTGTTCTACTGTGCTGTTTCACTTTCATCAAAGCAAAGTTAGATCCGAGATTAGATTGTAGAAGGGCGTGCAAAACCCATTGACATACTTACAAAGACCCTTAGCGGTTCAGAAAAATTTGATTTTGGTCTAAATGAATCGTACGTTGTATTTAAGGTATTTAGCTCTCAATTCTCTCTTGATAAAGCTCTAACTTAAAATTCTCTAATGCTAATATTTACATTTAGATTAGGTTTCTTGAGTACTCGCTAACATTGAGAATTGTTGATTGTCATAACAGTTACCTCTTAATGTGTGTGTGTGTGTTTTTTTTTTTTTTTACTTTTGAATTGATTATTCATGGATATTAAACATTGTAACTGCAGGGGCTTACCCTGAAGGAATTGGAAGAATTTTGTGATGACATTAAAATGCATTTGGATTTGGATAAAACACCACCAATTCATATCAGATATTGGGAGGTGAAGTCCTTGCTTTTAGATCTTTCATGGTGCTTACAACTTGAATTTTTGTACATTCCATTGTACTGCCTTCTCTCCCTTTCTCTCACATGGAGAAGAAAGTTTATTCTTGATTTGCCTTTTAAAATGAGTCATTTCCATAATTTCATATGTTTTTTATAGGCATTATTGGCTATACATTTTTAAATTAGCTGATTTAGGAAGCAAAATATTATTTAAATAAATTTGGATGAATGAAAGATGAGGGATGTCTAATGTAATGCAAATATTATCAAATAAACTCGCCTATGATCAATTTATGTTATAAAAAGGAAATTATGTTTTGTGAACGACTTTAAGATTTCAGATTGTGTAGTTGGTCCATTGTGAACTTTTCCCCTTTTTTTTCCTAGTGTAGTTGATTCCTAATGTAGTTGATATCTTGTGGGTTCCTGATACTGAACAGGCGTTGATGGTAGTTTGCAACTGGGAACTTGTAGAAGCTCAGAAAAGAGATGCGATTGATTGAGCTAGAGTACGTGGTGAGCAAGCACCTCTGCTAGTTCTTGTAGAAGAAAGGGGTTTACACTCAAGCTTCGAGGCTGATGTGAAGGATCTATTAAAAGGGAAAGAGTCCAAGGAGTTGGAGTTGATGCAACAAAGAATTGAGTCAAAGATGCGCTCAGGCACTGCCAAGGTTGTCAAGTATTGGAAGGCTATTCTGAAACACCTCCAAAAATACAAGGCAAAGGTATGCTACCAATCTAGTACAATAATTACATGCTTTGAATGATCAGAATCATCGACTCTATATATATGGCCTCCTTTGTTCTTCTAGAGTTGAATCAACTTCATAATTTGACGTTAACCTTTATGCCTCTGCTATTTCCCTTCATGTTGATCTTTTAATATACTTATCCTGAATCTATGTCTCCTGCTAGTTACTATTGCAGCTGAACTGAAATCTTTGCTAGCTCTTTCTACCCATGTTGGACTTTGACACTATTACTTCGACGCCAACCAAGGTTTAAAATCTCGACCCGTATCGAGGTTTCGGTCCTACACCGAAATGATTCGGTTTTAGTATCGTGCTGTGCTGATAGGATTTCAATATATATATATATATATATATGGTGGTAAAAGGCGAATACGCTCACCCCCAGCGCCTTTGCCGACCCGTCCCAGGGCCAACAGGAGGAGGTACATCACGGGCGGCTACTAGCCTTTGGAATAGTGCCTAGCACATAAAGGAGGCATTTACCTCGGTTTTGTCGAGATTCAAACCCCAGACCTCATGGTAGTAACATCTGATGTGCTAACCACTAGATTATCCTGAGAGGGCACAATATATATATATATAGGCTTGGTTGTTGTTGTATTAATTTTATGTAACTTGACAGTATACATTTCTCAAAACTTCTAAAATAAAAAATAGCTAATTTAAAGTATTTTGTAGATGCAAATATCAGACATTCATATCAATAAATATGTGTTACGATCAGGAATTAAGAATTCTAAATGTAGAGAGCTGAATATGTTAATATTTATGGTTTCAAATCTTACTTATAAGATACAAAATTATTATCTCTAATAATTATATAAATTAACATAAAATCATAATTTATATTTAATAATTATATAAATTATTTATTTATTAATTTATATAATATATAATTATAGTTCATAAATATTCTAACGTGTATACATATAGCTTATATTGAATTATAAAATAAAATTTATTTAAAAATTTTATATATTTATTAAAAAAATAACAATTATTTTTTTAGAATTATTTATAAAATTTTAAAATAATTTTAAATATTTTTATAAAATTTGAATCTATTTTTAATTTATAAAAATAATTTAAATTTTTTTTTAATTTTTTTTTAATTATATAGCTATATATTATATAAATTATCTATTTTTTATTTTATTTTTTTTATATTTTTAATAAAAATGTGCATTATAATTATATTAATTAATTAACAATTTATTTAATTAATTATTAGTTTTTATAATATATAACTATAATAATTAATTAGAAATAGTTATTATATATATAATATAATGACATTAATTAAAACATTTTATAAAACCTAACTTTTCCTCATTCTCGCGATTCTGCTGCCTTCGCCTCGCCGCCTTGCCGTTGCTGCAAGGCTCGTGTGATTACTCCATGGCGGTTGCGGGGCTCACGCGACGAGTCCTCCATCGCCGCGATGCTCGCGCGACGAGTGTGCCACGACTGAGGAGCTCATGCGACGCCTCCTCTGCGGCCGCAGGGCTTGGGCGACGCCTCTGAGATCGACCATGGGCTTCGAAACCTTTTGAATGCCGGTGTCGGGCGGAACGGTAAGTTTCGTCCGTTCCACCCGTTCCTCTTGGCACGGGACGAAATTTATATCCTTACGCCAACACTTGATGTGGACACTTGCACATCTATTGGTTATGCGCAAAAAATACTCATTTCCCTGTCTATGTAACTTAGCTTATAGGTATAGGTGTCATTCATACTTCCCCATAGGTTGACGCAGTTGATACCTAAGTGTGTTTGCTCTAATAGGTCTTGAGATCAATTTTTAGCCGGTGCAAAATGCCTCGTTGGGTGCCTGATCTCTCCCATGCAAAGGCCCACTGCGCTAAGACAAAATATCCCCGTAATTTACCTGCATGTATCTTGTCATGGAACCAACGATACTGAATCGCTTGGAGTAAACGATATCACCCTTTTGCTCCAATATTTGGCCTTATTTTTGTTTAAGTAAGGATAGGTGTCCTCGAATAGAAAAGGATAATTGAGGACCATGACAGATGTGCCTTTGTCTCATTACTTTTCATTTCAATGGTAAAGAATGTGCCAAACACACATTTAAATAAAACATATGTCTTCCATTATGCATCTGGTTATAATAACTTGGGAATTTAATTAACTTAGTTATCTGAACTTGTTTGAGTCCTATACTTATGCTGTAAGTTTTATTATTATTTTTATTATTATTATTATTATTTTTCTAGATTACAAGCATTATTCTCGTGAGAATGTAATCGAGGAAGCTGATGAACCCGAAGATGCAGGTTCATTCTCACCTCAAACTCTTGCAAGGTGATGAAGACAATGATGCGATTGATCTTGAAGAAGACTGGGCTAAACCGGTAATGTGCCTCTCCTGCTGTTGGGCAACTTCTACTGTACATCCCATGGAACAAGCCTAGAATTCATCTCAACTTTTTGTTTTTATTCTTGATATTCCATGTTGAATCGTGTTGAGTTGGGCACTCCTGGCTTTTTGATTAATTCGTGTTTGGTTTGGCTGATTTGGAAGGACGAATTGCAGATATCAGCCAGTCAATTGGGATCAGTGATGGATTTTTGCTTATTCTGACAACCAATTTATTTGACTTTCTCCTTGGTGCATTACTTTCTGAATTGGGAGGCTTTTCAGAGTATGCTTAATTTAGTATCTCATCTCTTGCAGGAGCGGAAACGCAAGGTTGTAGCAATGGAGCAGCGAATGAGGACTCAAGAAGCAATGACTGCAGAGAAGGCGAGCACACCTGAAGACATTATATGGAACTTGAAGTCATGAAAGCGATGGGACCTATGGAAGAAGGTGATGCAGTTTTCGGTGCTGACTCTGAAGAACTCTGGATTCATTGGTATTATTTTACTCTCTTTTCTTCGTGTGAAAACTACATGTTCTATTGTGGTGTGACTTTTTTTTCATCAATAACCACTTTATGTGAAATCCATTTTGTTTTAGAAGCGTCATCTATGGATCATTTTGAAAAACATTGCTTATGGATTTAAAAAAAAAGAGATATCTAACAAGTGAAAGTTTTAAAGGACTTATTTTTTGCTATTGGGTTTTTATTTTTTTTCAGGTGTATTGGCGGCATGATAAATACCGTTCGTGAAAGCCCAAGTATTCGAATTGTGTTTTTAATGGATCTGAGCGGAACAAGTACAATCCAACTCATTATGATCACGACGATCCTCCTCCTAATATTGTCAAGAGATACAAGTTCCACATATTTTACCCTGATCTTGTTGATAAGTCGAGAACACCAATGCATATTGTTGAGAAGGATGACAACACTGATGAAACTTGCATTATGATTCCATGCTGGGCCACCCTACGAGGATATTGTGAGTAGCAATTTATCAAGCTTCTAACAATATGTTAATGAAAATATCAAATGCCAACATTGAGTGCCAACATTGATCCCTCTCTAATGAAGAATTCCAAATTTAGTCTTATACTAAAATATCCAATCCAAGTTGAAATATCCTTGTGTAGTCATATCGGATCATTTTGCCAAGTAGCTTGATACAGGAATGATATGTTACTTGATTCTCACTGTGCGACTGTACGTGACTTTTTGTAGCAGTACTCCATCATTTTTTGTCTCCTCGTCCTCTTAAAAATCTAAACATTTTTGAATCATCCTTCGAACTCCCTCATTTTTCTCAGTGCATCCTCACCTCCCAAGCCGTCGATCAACATCTTTGCCAATTAACTCCCTTGGTGCTGCTAGCCTCGTTGAGCCTGTTTGTCGTCGTTCATTTGCAATGTGTTTTCTTGTATATATGCCCTAAACATCTTCTTACTCCATCTAAATGTTACAGTTTTAGGATTTATACAACGTTGTAGCAGTTATAAAATCGTAATTACTACAATACTCTTAGACTAGAATATTGTAGTAGTTACAGAATTATAGCTGCTACAAAGCGATAGTCACGTTGTAGCAGTTATGATACCCTAGTCGTTATTATATCTATTTGCAATGCTGTTAGAAAAAATTATTTTGAAAAAAATTATTAGATTCGATTTTAATTTTTAAATTGCAATGTTTAAGCAATATGTATAATTTATAACATTTTGTACTATATGAGATATGTTACAATGAAAGTCGCGCATAGTCATACCGCAGGAGTCGGGAAGCATATCCGTCCTTAAAGTGTATTTTATGTTGAAATTGTCATAATTAACCAATCCACTCTTACCTAGGTTAATTTTAACGTAAAATGTTCTCATCATACTTTTGATTCACTTTTATTGAATGAGATTAATAGATTGAAAATTGGTCAATTTCTTGCATCCGTGGCCGTTTTTCTAATCTTTGAATTTATTGGTACCGCCTAGAATCAATTTTGGCCAAGTTTAGCATGAATAACATTTATAGTTTTTCCTCATTTTGAATTTATTGGAACCACCTCCAATCAAACTTTGCCAAGTTTAGTATGAATATCATTTATAAGCTATTCGGCGAAATATTTTGATGCTCAAAAAGAATTTTTATTGTATGGTGGGTGAGGCGGTTTGATTTAACCATTTCAAATAAGAATATCTGAACTAGGAAGTTTTTAATTATAAAGGACGATTGTAGGTATTTGCCCTAACTACAATTCAACTATTAAATGGTTGCTAATATGCTTGTATATATTGTTCGACAGGTTTTTCACATTGAAAGGTAGAAAATATGAAATGACATATTGGTAGTTAAGTATCTCAAATTATCTTCATAATACCATTAATTACATTTTACATCCCTTAATAGAAATTTAAGAATGAATAAATACACCTTGCTTGACCATAAATTACGTAATTATCTTTTGTTCACTCTCTTTTAATTCTAGGTGAAGATGGAGCGGAGCTAGTCGGGAGCTTGGTGGACGTCGAGTGATCTCCGTCGTTGAACGGCCTGATGGAGGCGGAGTCCATCTGCCAGACCTTGACTGACTTGCAGGTGACGTCCCCGGCGGTGGCATTGTTGAAGAGGAAGATCTGCGTCTGCCCGTAGACCCTCGTCGGGTACACCCTCGATGTGATGCACCTCCGCCCTCCTTGCGCAAAGCTCTCCACGATCGAATGATCCACCTGTCAAAATTTATCATCCATCCTCTTAATTACTTGAAACAATTTTTGATAAAGTTTTCCACTGTAATTAGTTTAGTTAGCTAGATCGCTCAGTACCATTATCCTTAGCGATAAGGTTTCACCATCAAGCACCGGAACCAAGCTTCCGTACACTCTCTTCGCCAGATCACCGGCCAACGACGACCTAAACGAAGGTAATTTACACCCATGAAATCCATTTAAATTCATTAACAGCACTTTAATTATATATAGTTCATGCCTGAGCTCATCTTGGCAGAAATGGGTGGTGATGCCGCCGTCGGTTCTCCTCCCAACGTAGAAATACACCGCGGTCTGCTCCAGACGGTCCCGGTCGGCCAGCACGAGCAAACCGAACGGGCCGAGCGCGCCCCGGCCGGCGGCTCCACCGCTCGTGCTGCAGTTGTATCCGACATCGGCCAGTGCAGATTTGTTCACCGTGAACTCCGCGACGATGTCCAAAGTGGCTGCTCCGACGTCCAAGGGCACGACGGAGCCGGCGGCGAGGGTGACGTTGGCGAACTCTTTTCCGGCGATCCTCAGCCTCTCGACCTCCTCCACCGGCCACTGGAGGAGGTTGCTGCCGGTCTTCTGGTCGAACACTACGGTTCTTGGAATGGCCTGCGGATTCAAGCAAATTGAGGAATCGTCCATAAAATCGACCAGAAGGGGGCAAAATTGGCACCTGGAGGGACGCCCAGCCCTTGGCCACGTCGGCCCGCTCGCTGTCGGTCTCACCGACCCAACCCCACAGGACTCGCCGCCGCTTCGCCGGGTCGAAGAATGTCTTGGACGCGTAGAACTTGCCGTAGTCGTACCGCAGCCCGATACCGACGTCGGCCGCCGGCTCATCTGGCTCCCATGAGTTTCGCGACGCGTCGTACCTCCCGATCGCGTAGTAGTCGTGCTTGTCGTCGTCCAGGCTGGCCTTGAGCACGTGCTTCACGTCGGGACCTGCCGGCGCCGACGTGTCCAGCCCCGTCGCCGATTCCGTCGCCACCGGGTAGAAGTCCACGCACTCCCACATCCCCGTGCCCTCCACCTCGTGCAGCGCGCCGGGGAGCAACTCGTACTTTAAGAAGTCAACCGTCCGGTAGACCAGCACGATCCCCGCGTGCCGCCGCGTGTCATTCTTCGATCCAATGGCGACGTGCCACGCGTCTCCCACGAACCAGGCGGTGGTGGGGTCCCGGAAGTCCTTCGCCTGGACCTCCGGCGGCGGGACGAGAACCGGGTTCTCCCCATGCTTGGCCCACGACAGCAAGAGCGGGTCGGTGGGGTCCGCCGGGAAAGCGAGGTTCTGGACTTGGACCGACTCGGCGGTCGAGCCGGTGTAGAGCACGGCGAGGCGGCCGTCGGGGAGGAGCGTGGCGGACCCGGTCCACACGCCATTGGCGTCGTACCAGCGATCGGGAACCATGGTGACGGGCAAGTAGAGCCAGTGGACGAGGTCGTGGGAGACAGCGTGCCCCCACGTTATGTTCCCCCACACGGCGGAGTCGGGGTTGTACTGGTAGAACAGGTGATACCATCCCTCGTAGTAAACAGGCGCTGTAAGATTTTACTTTAATTTCAAAATCACGATCGAGGAATTACTATTTAAACCGGACGAGTCTAGCATTTTCAAATGCTACACTGTTCTAACTCACCGTTAGGATCTGAGTCGAGCATTTCATATCGCACGCAGCACATGCACAACGATTCACCGTCAGCGAAGAAAAGAAAACAGAGGAAGGAAAGAAAGAAAAACAGAGAGGGAGAGAGGGAGACCATTCATCCAATTCTTCTCTGGTTGGAAATGGAAGGAGGTGCGTTGCCAGAGGAACATGTTGTTGGTCCAGGGGTACGACGAGTCGGAGAACAGCCTCGAGCCGGTGGACTTCTCCGAGACGCCGGCGGCGGGGCCACGGGAGACCGGGAGGTTTTGAGCTTTCCCCGGCTCGACGCCATTGGTGTTTCGGGGGGAGAGGAGGCAGAGGAGGAGCACGGCGGAGGCTCCGGCGACGGAGAGACACCAGAGGAGCTTCTTCTTGGAGGAGGGAGAGGGGCGGTGGAGGAGAGGAGGATAAGAGGAGTAGTCCATGGCGGTGGTGGATCGATTGAGTGTGGTTGAATAATGAATGCTGCTGTTGTATGGGGTGAATTATAAAGTAGGAAAGGAGGAGGAAGGGAAACTGAGAAGGGACGGAAGAAAGGGACCGATACTAAATATGATGATGGTGCATTAATAGGTGGTAATTAAAAAAAAACGAGGGAGGAAGAGAGAAACAAAAAACGAAGTTTGATTGATACCTGCCATGTGGGCCCTCCCTCAGGAGTAACACTTCTCTATATATATTTTGATAGTTCAGATGTAATTAGACTTTGGGTTTAATTAATCTCAACTAAACTTGAATGTGGTCATGCCCGGCAATCAACTTTTCAAATCTTTAATCTTATTAGATGAAAATGTATTACAATACGCTATAGTTAGGATTTGAAATCATGTCCCAATTGTGGTAAAAAAGGTGAATATATTCGTCCCTAGTGCTCCCGTCAATTCGTCCCAGAGTCATCACGGAGAAGGTAAATCACGGGCGACTACTAGCCTTTGGAATAGTGACTAGCACATAAGGGAGGTATTTACCTCGACTTTGTCGAGATTCGAACTCCAGACCTCATTATAGTAACACCTCATGCACTAGCCACTAGACTTATCCGAGGGGACTTGAAATCATATCCCAAGGACTTTATCTTTGTGTGACGATGATGATGGTAGAAATTGTTTTGAATTATGGTTGATGTGGGATATATCTAGAGGGCTTAGAGGAAATTAGGGAAAGGAGGAGGAGCAATTTATTTTTTTCACATATGGAGGGTTTTGGGGTTTTATGGGGCACTGTTCATCATGTTGAGGAAGTGGGGGAGGGGGGTGCTGGTTGCTTTCGCCGCCAGGAGGAAGATGCAATGGGTGGCCGCCTTTGTTGCCTTCGACGTCGACCAAGTTCAATGCCGGCAGCCCCTTGCTCAAGTCGCTGCCTCACGCATGCCGACGCCATCTCATGCGTCGGCGTCGTCTTCTCCGCAACATACACACGCGCCCGCCACTCCCCTCCTTCTCCTCCTCACGTTGCCTTCCTCACACAACGCACCATTCGACACCACCTCTGCCCTTCCTCTTCTCTCTCTCGGTCTCTCTCTCTCTCTCTCTATCTCTCTCACATAGCTGCCTCCCGCCATCGCCAGCATAGACGCACGCCGCCAGAGCCCTCATTTTCTCCCTCACTCGCGCTGCCATGCGCCGACAACCCTCTCTCCCTCTCCTCTCGCCGACAGTCTCAGCGAGCAGCCCATGCGTCGGCAACACTCTCTCCCTCTCTATATCGATGCCCCAGCACTGCCTCTCTTCGCTCTACAATCCTGGCTAGCAGCCGTTAGCCACAGATGTCGCTGCCAGATCTGATCAGCCAGCAACCCTATCGTCAGATTTGACTTGTTGGTACCCTTACCTCTAGATTCGATGTGGATCAATGTTTGCGTAGTCCGTGTTCCGATGATCTAGCATTCCGCTCGGTCATTCTGATCTAGTCCATCTCGGCCCACGTGTTGTTGTCATATTTCGGCCTTTGTGCCATTACTGTACCTTAGCCTATGTGTCGCTATTATCTTCCAGCCTGTGTGTCGATGTCATAGCTCGACCTGTGTGCCGAGGTCGTATCGAGTTTCGTGCCACCGCGTTCGGCTCCTCGTCGTTAGATCCAGCTCTCTAGCCTGCTCATAGTCATCTACTCTTCTGGGTCACAACAACTCGAGCAGCGTCCCACCTGAGGGTGCCCCCTCGAGTCAGGGTACATTCTCCATACTCACTCTACATTCATTTCATTATTATGTGTCTTAATATGTTACTTATATATTTGTTGGATCTGCCTCGAGTATCGGGGTACTAGGGACCGGGGCAACCTAGTCGCTGGCTACAGGTAGCGTTGACCAGAGGACTTTTGACGACTTGGTCAACATAGAAGTGATCTCAGGATACCCCCTCTCCGGGACATCGTAATTCGGTCAACATTTCATCCACCTCACCCGGTGGTCCGTCTGACTCAGATTCTGGACAGGATCAATTTGTCGCCGTCTGTGGGAATCTTCTCCACCTGTTCTGGAACGTGAAGATGGATAACATCGGGAGGTTCTCTGCTTTTATCACAGTCCCGGAGGATCTTGATGAACATACTGTTTTCTCCTCTCGCTCCACGGGTATTCGGGACTCGAGAGATTGAATTGGAGCTTCAGCTGACCGACAAGTTAGTTTTTCCATTATATTTTTTCCTTGACTCCATGGGTATTCGGGAGTCAAGAGACTGAGAAAAACCCTCAGCCGGTTGGCACGGCTCCTCGATCAGGTACATTATGGGCTCTACTCTTTTATAGTTATAGGATCTACTATAGTTCTTGATAAAAGAGTAAGATCCTAGTTCCTTGATAAAAAAATAGGACCCTAGATCTTTGATCGGACACTAGGGGCATAACTCCCCGATCAGACATTAGGGGCACAACTCCCCGATCAAACAATAGGGACACCACCTCCGGATCAGTGACTTGCAGTACAACTTCCCAATCAGGATTTAGAAGTCTTGCTCTTTGATTACAGGCTAGAGGTCTTAGTTTCTGATCAGGGATTAGGGGCCCAACTCCCCGGTCAGGTGTGTTATAGGCTCTACACCCTTCACTATGAGGCTCTGCATCCTTTTACTACTACAGGCTCTACACTCTTCACTATAGGGCTCTGCATCCTTTTACTGCTACAGACTCTGCACCCTTCACCATGGGGCTCTACATCCTTTTACTGCTACAAGCTCTGCACCCTTCACAATGGGGATCTGTATCCTCTTACTATTATATACTCTGCATCCTCCACTTGTTTTGCATCCTCTTACATCTACACTCTCTACTCCCTTCACTCACAGTGCTATGCTTCCTTCTATTGCTATGGACTCTGCTCCCTTATATTACCATGGGTTTCACTCCCTTTAATGATCAGGGTTCAGATTGTTATCTTCCCCTCTCACTCCATAGGTATTCGGGAGTTGAGGGACCGAGACAAATCCTTAGTAGGGCGACACCACTCCGCGATCAAATATGATAAAGGCTCTCCTCCCTCATATTGCTACGGGTTCCGCTTCTATGGAATTCAAGGCTTCACCTCCCCCATTCAGGGTCGAGCTATCACCACTGGTCTCGGACCAGAGTGTCACCACCGGTCTCGGATCGGAATATCGCTAACGATTTCTCGGTCAGGCCTCCAAATCACTTCCTGGTCAGACCTCCAGACTCTCGCCCCAGTGTGAGTTATAAGCGAGCATGCTCTCACGCCCAACAACCTCCTGGTCGGGCTCCAGACTCACGTCCCAATGCGAGTTATAAGTGAACATGCTCTCACGCCCCAGACTCACGTCCCAGTGCGAATTATAAACGAGCATGCTCTCGCGACCAACGACCTCCCAGTCGACCTCCAGACTCTCGCCCCAACGCGAGTTATAAATGTGCATGCTCTCACGCTTCTAGACTCTCGCCCCAGCGTGAGTTATAAGTGAGCATGCTCTCACGCCTCCAGACTCGCCCTACCACGAGTTATAAGTGAGCATGTTCTCACGCCTCCAGACTCTCGTCCCCGTGCGAGTTATAATCGAACATGCTCTCACGGCCAACGACCTCCCAGTCGAGCTCCAGACTCTTACCCGAGTGCGAGTTATAAGCGAGCATGCTCTGCCCGACCAATGACTTCCCAGTCGGGCTTCAGACTCTCGCCCTAGTGCGAGTTATAAGTGAGCATGTTCTCATAACCAACGGCCTCCCGGTCATGCTCTCACGATCAATTACTAGTTGGACGGTTTACTCCCTAATCAGGGACTCGCCACTCTGCTTGGTTCTCACTGCTCTCGCCTTACACGTCGCTTTGCCCGACACTCACCATTCGCGTTTTCGTTCACTGTTGTTGCTCGGTCGGCACTCACTGCTCACTCGTCGCTTTGCCCGACACTCATCACACTTGTTTCGCTTGTCGCTCTGCCCGACATTCTCTCTCTATTGCCTGATCGATATTTTTTCGGTCGCTCGGTCACGGTTACTGTCGCTCGGTCGATATTTTCTTAGTCGCACCCTCGACAT
Source organism: Zingiber officinale (assembly GCF_018446385.1). Classification (NCBI taxonomy): domain Eukaryota; kingdom Viridiplantae; phylum Streptophyta; class Magnoliopsida; order Zingiberales; family Zingiberaceae; genus Zingiber; species Zingiber officinale. The sequence continues at coordinate 130,039,590 of NC_055992.1, forward strand.
CGCTTGCTCATCGTCGTTCAACCCGCTCGGTATTCTCTCTCTATTGCCCGATCGATATTTTTCGGTTGCCCGATCACGGTTACTGTCGCTCGGTCGACATTTTCTCGGTCTCACGCTTGACACCGATCGCCCATCCTCTTTCGACCCGCTCGACATTCTCCCTATTGCCCCCAAACTCTCGCCCCAATGAGAATTATAAGCGAGCATACTCTCATGACCAACGACCTCTCGGTCAGCCTCCAGACTCTCGTCCCAGCGTGAGTTATAAGTGTGCATACTCTCACGCTTCCAGACTCTCGCCCCAACGCAAGTTATAAGTGAGCATGCTCTCACGCCTCCAGACTCTCGCTCCAGTGCGATTTATAAGTGAGCATGTTCTCACGCCCCCAGACTCTCGCCCCAGTGAGAGTTATAAGCGAGCATGTTCTCGCGACCAATGACCTTCCGGTCGGGCTCCAGACTCTCGCCCCAGTGCAAGTTATAAGCGAGCATGCTCTCGCGACCAACAACTTTCCAATCGGGCTCCAGACTCTCGCCCCAGTGTAAGTTATAAGTGAGCATGTTCTCACGACTAACGGCCCCCTGGTCATGCTCTCACGATCAATTACTAGTTGGACGGGTTACTCCCTAGTTGGGGAATCGCCTTACTCGCCGCTTTGCTTGGTTTTCATTGCTCTCGCCTTACATGCCGCTTTGCCTGACACTCACCATTCGCGTTTTCGCTCACCGTTGTTGCTCGGTTGGCACTCACTGCTCACTCGCCGCTTTGCCCGACACTCATCACACTTGCTTCGCCCGTCGCTTTGCCCGACATTCTCTCTCTATTGCCCGATCGACATTTTTCGGTTGCCCAGTCACAATTACTATCGCTCTGTGGACATTTTCTCGGTCGCGCGCTTGACACCGATTGCCCATCCTCTTTCAACCTGCTCAACATTCTCCCTATTGCCTGATCGGTAATTTTCGATTGCCCCATCGTGGTTTCTTGTTGCTTGGTCGACATTTTCTCAGTCGTGATTTCCTGTTGCTTGATTGGCATTTTCTTAGTCGCGCCCTCGACATCGCTTGCTCATCGTCGTTCCACCCGCTCGGCATTCTCCTTATTGCCTAGTTGGCATTTTTCTGGTCACCCAGTCGCGATTTCCTGTCGCTCGATTGACATTTTCTTGGTCGCGCCCTCGACATCGGTTGCCTGTCGTCGTTCCACCCGCTCGACATTCTCCTTTTTGCCTGGTTGGCTTTTTTCCGGTCACCCGATCTTGATTTCCTATCGCTCGATCGATATTTTTCTCGATCACACTCATTGCTTTACTCGCTTGTCGTCGTTTCACTCGCCCGATTGCGATTTACTATCACTCGATCGACATTTTTCTTGGTCGCGCTCCCAGCTTTGCTCATCTATTATTCTCTCTATTGCCCGATTGCGATTTACTATCGCTCGATTGGTATTTTTCTCGATCACGCTCATGGCTTTGCTCACTTGTCATCACTTCACTCGTTAGCATTCTCTCTATTGCCCGGTAGCTCACTTGTCATCACTTCACTCGATCGCAGTCACGCCTCTACTCGTCCATCATTCTCTCGATTACCTGGTCGTGATTCACTGTCGCTCGGTCAGTATTTTTCTCGGTCGCACTCATGGCTCTGCTCATCCATCATTCTCTCAATTGTCCGGTCACGATTTACTGTTGCTCGATCAACATCAGCTTGGTTGCTCGCTCGTACCGCTTAGCCACTCACTCAACATTCTTATAATCACTCGGTCTGCATTTGCTCAGTCGCCTGCTCAGGCTTGTCCGACCGTCTTCGCGATATCACTTGGTCTCCCGAACGACATTCAATTGATCGCTTACTCGGCATACGATCGCTACCATTTTTCGTCACTCACTCGGTATTACTTCAGTCACTTACTCGGCACTATCATAGTTACTCGTCTGATACTATATGACAAGCCCAACAATCTGACTATGCATTTAGGAGGGATTTTGTTTTTCGTTTGGCTGGGTCTAGTCAGTCGGAGTTGCGCCTTCTTCGACTAGATTTGAAGGAGAGACTTGTGATGTGGATATATCTAGAGGGCTTAGAGGAAATTAGGGAAAGGAGGAGGGGCAATTTGGTCTTTTCACATGTGGAGTCACATTGAGGGTTGGGGGGGGGGGGGGGCTGGTTGCTTCTGCCGCTAGGAGGAAGATGCACGGGGTGGCCGCCTTCGTTGCCTCTGACGTCGGCCATGTCCGATGTCGGTAGCCCCTTGCCCTCACTGTAACACCTCGGCTCGGGCGGGCCCCACCCGACCGAATTGGGAGTGCCACCAAGAATTGCCCATCAGGTTGACGACTAGATCCACAGGCTACCAGAGGCTCTTTCAGCGTGTTTTGTCCTCACTCACACGCACCCTGGAAAATTTCCCAAGAGGTCACCCATCTTCAGATTTTTCCAAACCAAGCACGCTTAACTTTGGAGTTCTTAAGTTTGGGCTTCCGAAAATGAAGGTGTACCTTGGTGATATGGATAGTACCATTTGACCTTTTAAGCCATACTTAACCAGAATCTCAGAATCGGAGTATTACAATCACCCACACTTAAAGACACAACGCTCTCGTTGTGTAACCATGAATCACACCACAGACAAATCTTAGAATCTCCCTCGCTAGGTGGTGCCCTAGGTGCTCCTGCTACATGCACATTCACGGTCACAATATCGCTCTGATACCATCTGTAACGCCCGGCTCGGACAGGCCCCACCCGATCGAACCGAGAACGCCACCAAGAATTGCTCATCGGGTTGACGACTAGCTCCACAGACCACCGGAGGTCCTTTCAGCGTGCTTTGTCCTCACTCGCACGCACCCTGGAAAACTTCCCAGGAGGTCACCCATCCTTAGATTTTTCCAAGCCAAGCACGCTTAACTTTGGGCTTCCGAAAAGGAAGGTGCACCTTGGTGATATGGATAGTACCATATAACCTTTTAAGCTATACTTAACCAGAATCTCAGAACTGGGGTATTACGCTCACGCTACCGCCTCACGCATGCCGACGCCATCTCATGCGTCGACGCCGTCTTTTCCGCAGCACACACACACGACCGCCACTCCCCACCTTCTCCTCCTTACGCCGCCTTCCTCACGCAACCCACCATTCGGCGCCACCTCTGCCCTTCATCTTCTCTCTCTCTCTCTATCTCTCTCACACAGCCGCCTCCCGCCATCGTCGGCTTAGAAGCACACCGCCAGATCCCTCATTTTCTCCCTCACTCATGCTGCCACGCGCCGACAACCCTCTCTCCCTCTCCTCTTGTCGACAGTCTCAACAAGCAGCCCACGCGTCGGCAACCCTCTCTCCCTCTCCATATCGATGCCCCGACACCGCCTCTCTCCGCTCCATAGTCTTGGCTAGCAGCCGTCAGCCATAGATGTCGCTATCGGTGCCACTGTCGGTGCCCTCGCTGCCGGATCTGATCAGCTAGCAGCCCTGTCGTCAGATTTGACTTGTTGGTGCCCATACCTCTAGATTCGACGGGGACCAATGTTTGCGTAGTCTATGTTCTGACAATCTAGCATTCCGCTCGATCATTCCGATCTAGTTCGTCTCGCCCTGCGTACCATTGTCATATTTCAGCCTTTGCGCCATTCTTATACCTCGGCCTACGTGCCACTATTATCTCTCGGCCTGTGTGCCAATGTCATAGCTCAGCCTGCGTGCCGAGATCACATTGAGTTTCGTGCCATCGCGTTCGACTCCTTGTCGTTAGATCCAACACTCCAGCCTGTTCATAGTCATCTGCTCTTCTGGGTCACAGCAACTCTAGCAGCGTCCCACCTGAGGGCGTTCCCCTGGGTCAAAGTACGTTCTTTGTAGTCACTATTCATTCATTTCATTATTATGCGTCTTAATCTGTTACTTATATATTCGTTGGATCTGTCTCGAGTATCGGGGTACCAGGGACCGGAGCAACCTGGTCACTAGTTGCAGGTAGGGTTGACCAGAGAATTCATGACGACTTGGTCAACATAAAGTCATCTCAGCATACCTCTTTTCGAGACATCATGATTCAGTCAATATTTCATCCACTTCACCTGACGATCTGTCTGACTTAAATTCCGACAGGATCAATGGTGTATTATTTATTTATAGGAGTCTTATAAGTGAAAATATATCGAAGTTTAGCAATGCATTCTCTCTAACTTCTTCGAACGGGTAAGGTGTTTCAAACTCCTTTTCATCATCATAAATCTTTGTGTAGAGGATCCGAGATCGAGATCGAGACCGAGATCGAGAACGAACATAGGAATTATTGCTTTTTGATATTTAGTCCTCAATCATTTTTGTTCTTTCCACGCTATTAATATATGGAATAATGAACAAACAAGATTCAAACCATAATTGTGCTCTATTATTATGATTCATGCGAATAAGAAAGTTAAATAAAATATTCATGATTGTTTGCCTCACGTATCAAATAATTGAGCTAAATTAATCCTCTTGAGTACGACCTAAAACTCTTAATTTTAATTATTCTGAAATTTATCATTTTATTTTGATTTTTTCCAATAATGTAGTTTTTTATATATATCACATAACAATAAACACATGGTGAGTAAATTAAATATACATAATTTAGACTAGAAAAAAAAAAGTAGATGTGATTTATTTTACTCCATATTTAGACTAGAACACGCCACACGTCAGATATAATGCATATATATCGTATAGGCCACGTTGGCTTCGTTGTGGCCAATCAAACAGAATATAATAATTGAGATTGCCTGACAAAATTAGGAAAGTATTTTATTTTTTTTCGCCATTATTGAAGTTTTGTCAGAATTCACTCAATTATTTATGATGATTATTGAAAAAGATTTTTTTAAAAAAATAATTAATGCATCAACTTATTCGTGTGTTGTCTAGACATCTATCAGGTGGAGGCTTCTCTGTCACTTGAAAATTGTATTAGAACACATAACAGGATCACATCCTTCTGCAAATATATTAAGTGGACTTATCCAGCTACTTTTGCATGAACTAAACCCATTATTTTTGAGGCATGCATCCAACTCTGTGGGAAAAATTAAATTAATCTAAAAAATAGAAAGAAAAGCACCAATTGTTGTTGACTTTCTCGATGATCAAAAGTTATGGATGTGTGTTTCATCTAAGCACAAGAAAAATTCTTCTAAAGAAAGCAGTAATTGAATGTGATAATACACTCATGTCTGCAATCTAACAATCTCATGCTGAAGCTAGAATATGTAACAATTAGTCCCGGGCTATGGTGCAGCAGTAGAGTACTATTTATATTATCATCCAGATATTCATGGTTCGAGCTCCAGTTATGACGAATTTACAAAAAAATTTTCTCCAAATGAAGCATGCAACTAAAGGATATTGGGCTCCTGGGTTGCCCGCTGCGAGCACTTCCTGATTTACCCTGGTGACCGGTGGAAAACTTCTGTGGGGTCGGGCTGGTCATCCCAGGCTCGACGTTACCCAGTTTGATTAATCATTTTTTTACAATATGTAACAATTAGTCCCGGGGTCATGGTGCCACGGTATGACATCCATATTGCCACCTAGGCACTTGCGGTTTGAACCCCAGCTACGGCGTATTTACAGAAATTTTTCCTCCAAATGAGGGGCGTAATCAAAGGATGTTGGATTTTTGGGATGGTCGCCGCGTACATTTCCCGATTTACCCTAGTGGCCGGTGGAAAACATTCATGGGACCGGGCTGGTCACCCCCAGGGATAGTCAATGAGGCTAACTGAGATTATCATTTTTTTAGAATATGTAACAATTATCCCCTCGGAGCAGTGTAGTGGTTGAGATATGATATTGTCAAATGAGGTTTTAGAGTCAAAATTTGGTGCATCCGAGCATGTGCTCTCGCATACCTTGACCACTTGTACTAATGGTTAATAGCCATCTGTGATTTACCTTTTCTATGTTGGCCTAGGGATGGATTAGCGAGGGCACTAGAAACGAGCGAATTATCTTTTTTGCCATATAGAATATGTGACAATCTTGGGCTATGGTACAATGGTAAGAGATAGGACAGACTCCCTAGATAGCGAGCGTTCAAGTCTCACCTAGGGTAAATTACATTTTGGGAGTTCGAAAAACTTGTGACGTTTGATGGTCTATAAGAATTTGTCTACGCTTTTCGATTTATCCTGGTGACTATAGTACGATAGTAAGAGAGAGGATGGACTCCCTAGACAATGAGGGTTCGAATTGAGAATAAAGCAAAGAATGTGACGTCGAGCAGAATATAGATTATTCTGGGGTGTGATGTTTTAGAGGAATTAACGAGAAAACAAGACAGAAATAACGAAATAAGAAGTAGCCCAAGCTAAGTTTTTTTTTTTAAAAAAAAAACCTTTTTGAAAAAATAAGAGCGGAAATAGAAGAATAAAAGAGATGTAGCCGTAACGTGGCTTAAGCGAAACTAATTGATTCACTATCAAAATAACTTATCCTAAATATCATCTAAACATAGGTTTATATACCTCTCAAAACTCTCAAAAACAAATCTAAACAAAAAAAAATAACCAACTAGACTTATTCTCTAAGATTTAGGATAAATTAAATAACAAGACTTGGTTCCTAAGATTTATGACAAAATTAAATATAATTAAAAAATTAACAAATAACTACTTTAAAAATCTAATTTGGATCTCTTCCTGCATCAGAATGCAAATAGTGTAAAAGGCAACAAAGTAAAGGAAAGAAAGAGGTAGTCGCAAAAAGGAGGCTAGCAAATGGTATTGCTAAAACTTAGGTTTACAAAGGAAAATGAAATATAAATAGAGAATAAAAAAATAATAAAAGACTAATATATCCTTATATAATAATAATTTATCATATACTAACATCCTCCTCAAACTCACTGCACCAACAGAAAGATTGAGAGTTTGTTAGCCATAAATTGAAATCGTACAATAAATTGTGCCTCAGTGAGCAAGTCTACAATTTGCATGGAAGATGAGACAAATGACAAAGTGATGGTGTCATTCTGATAGTAATCACGAGTGAAATGACAATCAATCTCGAAATGCTTAGTCCGTTCATGAAAGATGGAATTACGAGTAATTTGAATGACACTGGAGTTGTCACAATGCATAGGGGTAGGGTTCAAGAGAAAAACACCCATATCAGCAAGTAGCTAACGTAACCAAACAATTTCAACAGTAGTAGAGGTCATAGCATGATATTCTGTTTCGGTAGAAGAATGAAAGACAACATCTTACTTTACTCTTCCAAGAGATAAGAGAATCTCCCAAGAAAATACAATATCCTATGATAGACTTACGATCTGTAGAATCACCACCCCAAGCTGCATCTGAATAGACTTGCGACTTTAAGGTAGAAGTATAAGGATAAAAAAAATTATGAAACTTAGTACCTCCAAGATATCAAACGATGTGAAGCACAACTCCCCAATGTACTGAAGTGGGAGAAGTAACAAACTGGCTGACAATATGTACAACATAAGCAATGTCAGGTCTAGGAATGGTGAGATATACTAGACTTCCAACCAGAGTGAGATATAAAGATAGATCTGGTAAGGGAACACCATCAGTAGAAGAGTACCGAGCATTAACCTCAAGCGGAGTATCAACAGTGCGAGTGTCGGATAGATGAGCTTGCTCTAGAATGTCACCAATATATTTGAATTACGAGAGAAGATAGTCACGAGGAGAATACGCTACTTCAAGTTCTAAAAGATAACACAGAGGACCCAAATCTTTCATATCGAACTCACGAGCCAAATGTAATTTCAACTCTTCTATTCACTTAAATCATCCCTTGTAATAATCATATCATCAATATAAAGAGAGAGTAATGTACGACCTGACGAAGTACAACGAACAAAAAGAGTAGAGTCATGCTAGCAAGGAAGAAAGCCAAGAGATCCAATCACAATAGAGAATTTGTCAAACCAAGCTCGAGGAGCTTGCTTAAGGCCATAAAGAGTCTTCTTAATTCTGCAAACTTCACCAAGGTTATGAGTGGCACCTGGTGGAGGCACCATATAGACTTCTTCCTAGAGATTTCCATTTAAAAAATCATTTTAAACATTTATCTGGAAAATAGACCACTGACGATGAACTGATGCAACTACAATGAGAGTATGGATAGTAACAAGCTTAGAAATTGGAGCAAAAGTTTTCTCATAATCCATACCATACTGTTGGGAAAATCCTTTAGCAACCAAACGAGCTTTATACCGCTCAATTGGCCCATCAGATTTAGTTTTGATCTTATACACTCATTGAGAATCAATCGCACGCTTCCCTAAAGGAAGAGGAACAAGATCCCAAGTATCTGTTTGATACAAAGCAGAAATTTCTTCCGCCATAGCCTGTTGCCAAAGAGGATCAAGAACAGTCTTTCTATAAGAGGAGGGCTCAGACAATTGGTGAATAGAAGCCAAAAAAGAAGAAAAAGGACCAGAATAAGTAGAATACATAAAATTAGGTAATTGAGTAGACTTACGAGATCGCTAAGGGTAACAAAAAGGAGGATCCGCAATCACAGGAGCATCATGGGAAGCAGTAGTCACAGAGGGATTATCGGGGAGCTAAAGACCAAAATGTGTATGAGTGCCAATCTTTCAAGTAGCATCATTAGAAGAAGAGGTGCTAGGGTGGTCTAATTATGAGGAAACATGATATGACATATCATCAGAGTCAATGCAAAAAGGATCAATACGAGTGAGATCAGATTTTTGAAGATTATGAGAGGGAATGAAATAGAATGGGATGTGTTCAAGAAAAATAACATGACATGAGACATAGAGTTTTTGACTAACTGGATCATAACATCTATATCCCTTTCCATAGCCAAGAAAAATACAAAGAGCTTACCAAGAATAAGCTTACTACGTTTAACATGAGGATGAAGGACAAAACATGTGGATCAAAAAACTCTTAAGACAGAATAATCAGGAACATAATCATATAATTTTTCAAAAGGAGACAAATTAGATGTAATAGAAGATGGAATTCTATTGATAGAATGGACTACAGTAAGAATAGCTTTACCCCAGAACTCGCTAGGAACGTATGCATATAATAGGCGAGAACATGTAGTTTTAACAATATATCTATAGTTTCTTTCAGCAACATCGTTTTGTTCAGGAGTGTCAGTATAAGAGCTTTAACAAAGTATACCATCTGAGGCAAGTAGTTCAGAAAAAAAATTTGAATGTATATTAGCTGGTGGTTGACTCTATTTGTACATCTAATTTATCTCTGTCTAATGTATATCATATTCCTAATCTTACTTTAAATCTTGTCTTGGTCAGTCAATTATGTGACTCTGGTTTCTTAGTTTCTTTTACTTCATCTTCTTGTTATATTGCACGATCCGTGATCCCAGAAGCAGATTGGGATAGGTCGTAGGCAGAGGAGACTAAATGTATTAGAATAGCTGCAAGTTCACGGATATTTCAGATTTGTCATCCTTTTGGTTAAACTCTACTTCTTCTTATTTGTATTTGTGGCATTCTCATCTTGGACATGTTTCTTTTTCTCGTTTGGAATACTTAGCTTCTAAAGGAAAATTGTAAACTCATAATATTTCAAATTGTTGTGGCTGTAAATTAGCAAAATTCTCAGCTTTACCTTTTTATAGAAGTATCTCTGTTTTTCTTGCACCATTTGAGTTAGTTCATTCTGATGTGTGGGGTCCATCTCCTGTTCATACACCTGAAAGATCTCGCTACTACGTTTCTTTTATTGATGATTGTACTCGTTACACTTGGGTTTATTTTATGAAGCATCGTTCTGATTTCCTTGGTATCTATCAAGTATTTTCTTCCATGGTAAAATCTCAACATAATGTTGTTATTAAATACTTTTAATGTGATTTGGGTGGTGAATATATAGATATAAAAGAATTGGCATTAGACGACATATGATGTGAAACTCCAAAATCAAGGATCCAAATAGGGGAATATATACCTGAGGTATTACTAGAGGGCAAATCTATGTAAGAAGAGACATACATGGCATGTGGCTGAGATGCAAGGAACTTCTGAAACTATTCAGTAAGAACAACGTCACCATAGCCACCTCTACCATAGCTGCCTCTATAATCACCACCACGAATTTCACCCGTTCGATCAGTAGCATAATTAAGTTTAATCATCCGACCATGAACATCCTTTCCATCCATGCCACTAATGGTAGCAGAGGTTTCTTCGCTAAGTAAATGTCACAAATCCAAACGCCCTAGACCTTCCAATTTCCCTGTCCATGATAACTCGAACTTCAACCACTTCATCAAAATTAGTAAATACTTCTTTCAGACTTTGATCATTTGTGCCATATAAAAGTCCTCTAACAAAAACTTTTGAGGATGACATCCACCTTGCTGCTTGAAATAATGGACCGGAAGTTATGTAAAAATAAAAGAAGAAAATAATAATCTATTCTACTTTTCTCATTAACAAGACGTAATATATATACAAGTGTACATATCTTCCTCTCCTATAATTCAATAATTTTCATATGATAGTTACCATTTTTACAGCAAGAATCATTAAATATCATTTACTTCCCTAACATATTTAGAGCAATAATCATGGGATACAATTTTCTTTCCTAACACTCCCCCTCAAGTTGGAGAGTGAATGTCAAGAACTCTCAACTTGCGCTTCATTGTAGAAAAACTTTCATTCCCAATGGTTTAGTAAACACATCTGCAAGTTATTCTTCTGAAGGGATATATTCAGTAGTAACTGAACTATCTTGAATTTTATCACAGATAAAGTGGCAATCTATTTCTATATGTCGGGTTCTTTCATGAAATACTGGGTTGGCGGCAATATGAAGTGTTGCTTGGTTGTCACAGTACAATAATGCTGGTTTTGAGTGCAATATTTACAGATGTTTCAACAATGATCGTAGCCAAGATAACTCACAACATGTACCAGTCATAGCTCTATATTTAGCCCCCGCTGAGGATAGAGAAACTGTTTTTTTGTCTCTTTGTTCGCCAGGAAATTAGAGAAGATCCAAAAAAAATACAATATCCTGTAGTTGATTTTCTAGATATTGGGCAACCTCCCCAATCTGAATCACAAAAAGCGTACAAAGATAAAATATTTTGGGAAGGAAAAAATAAACCTTGATCCGGGTTGTTCTTTAGATACCGCAATACACGCATGGCAGCTTCCATATGAGGTTTACGTGGAGCATGTATGAATCTGCTTAATATGTGCACTGCGTAGGTGATATCCGGACGAGTAATGGTCAAATAAATCAGGCGTCCGACAAGCCGCTTATATAAAGAAGGATCTTTTAACAATTCTCCTTCATCCAATAATTTTGAATTTTGCTCCATGGGAAAATCCACAGGTTTGGCTCCAAAATATCCTCTATCTTTTAGAATTTCCAAAGTGTATTTTCTCTGTGAAATGAAAATACCTTTCTTTGAACGAGAGACTTCTATACCAAAAAAAATAATTTAAGTCACCCAAATTTTTAATCCGAAAATGATTATGTAAAAACTGTTTAAGAACAGTTATAGCAATTGGATCATTGCTGGTTATGAGGATATCATCAACATATATCAATAAGACAGTAAATGATTTGCCTTTCTTACATGTAAACAAAGAGTAATCTGCTTTGGATTGAACAAAACCATCATCTTGAATAGTTGTAGAAAATTTTGCAAACCATTGATGAGAGGCTTGTTTTAATCCATATATGGACTTGTTTAGGCGACACACAAGGTTCTCCCCCTGTCGCTGAAAACCAGGAGGAAGAGACATATAAATTTCCTCTAAAAGATCTCAATGAAGAAAAGCATTATGGACATCAAGTTGAGAAAGAGACCAATTTTGAGCAGCTGCCAAAGCTAATAAATAGTGTACTGTAACCATTTTAGCAGTAGGTGAACAAGTGTCATAATAATCAACACCTTCAAGTTGCGTGTAACTTTTTGCTACGAGCCTTGCTTTGTAGCGTTTAAGGGAACCATCTGATTTACGCTTGATTTTGTATACCCAACGACAACCGATAGCTTATTTTCCAGGAGGAAGGGATGTGAGAGACCATGTATTGTTGGCCTCTAAAGCAGCCAATTCTGATTGCATTGCTATTTGCCAATGAGATTGGGAGGCAGCTTGGTCATAACATGTAGGCTCAACATCATTAGTAATAGTAGCAATAAAAGACCTTGTTGTGGTGAGTAACGACTATAAGAGATAAAATTACTGAGAGGATAATGTGTACCTTTACTTGGAAAAGATGACGAGGATGACAATGATTCAGGTGAACTTACTTGATTATAAAAATAGTCACGCAAGGCTGCAGGGGGAACATGAGATCGTTGAGAACGATGTAAGGGGGCTATTGGTGAAGTAGTAGAATCAACAGGGATGTATTCTGTAGATGTTGGTTGAACGGAAGAGGAATCTGAGATTGCAACAGGTAAGACAGAATTTGATTGTGGCTCAACGGATATGAACTCATAGGGAAAAATATCTTCATGAAAAATAACATCACGACTAGTGAAGACTTGATGAGTTTTAATATCATATAATTTGTAAGCTTTCTGACCAACAGGATACCCAAGAAAAACACATTTTGTGGCACGAGGAGCAAACTTATGTGAAACATGAACATTAGTGGCATAAGCTAGACAACCAAAAACTCTAAGATGGGAATAAGTAGCAACTTTTCCATAGAGTTTCTCAAATGGAGTTTGGTGAGAAAGTATAGGCGTGGGTAGCCTATTAATTATATGAACAGCAGTAGAGACACATTCTGCCCAAAAATGTTAAGGGAGATGAGCTTGAAAACGAAAGGCTCTAACTGATGTAAAGATATGTCTATGTTTGCGCTCGACCACCCCATTTTGTTAAGGTGTGTAAACGCAAGTATGCTGGTAAGTAGTGCCTTGTTGTTTGAAAAAATCTCGCATAGAAAAGAACTCTCCTCCATTGTCAACCCTAATATTTGCTATAGGAGTATTGAATTGGGTTTTCACAAAAAAGAAAAAATTGATTAGGAGATTTTTCGTCTCATTTTTATGATGCATAAAAAAAACCCAAGTAAAGCGAGAAAAATCATCCACAATAGTCAAAAAAATATTTAGCACCAGAAAAAGAAGGAACTTTGAAGGAGCCCCAAATATCACAATGGATTAATTCAAATGGTTTAACGGAAGAAATAGAACTAGTTGAAAAAGGAAGCCTTGTTTGTTTTGCAGACGCACAAATATCACAATTATTATGTGGTTCTAAAAGGAAATGTAACAAGGTTTTAGACATAAAGTCTAATCTAGAAGAGGATAAGTGTCCTAGACGTCGATGCCACAAGGTAGTAGTGTTTTGAGAAGAGGAAGCTTTGATGGTATGGATAGATTGGACAGGATGATGTGACTTATTTTTTGATATTGCAATCAAGTAATATAGTCCATCTCGTTGTTTACCCAAACCAATCATCCTCCCCGTCATCAAATCCTGCAAAATACACCAATAAGGAAAGAATGCTACTGAGCAATTTAAATCTCTTGTGACCCGACTCACCGACATCAAATCCACCTTACAAGATGGCATGCCAAGAACATTCTTTAAATAAATAATAGGACTTAAAGGTAAATTTTCAGTGAAGATAATTAGAGTCTGGTCTCCATTTGGCATAACAACTGGTAGTAAAGAAGTGTTCTCCTTACTGTTGACAAGCAAAGCTGGAGAAGAAGTAATGTGATCTGTTGCACCACTATCGATTATCAGTTCAAGTGAGGACAAACCTGAAGAAGTTGTGACATTATTTGCCTTGGGAGTAGCTGTTTGAGATGTTCCATTGTTCTGTATAATGAATAAAAGTTGTTGTAGTTGTAATTCAGTCAATCCAACCATAATTGGTTGAAATTGTTACATCACCGGAGTCTATTTGATATTATGAATTGAAGATTGATTGCTATCATTGTGCTTGAAATGATTATTTTTGACCGTTGAATGCTTGGGATGCCCAGGTGGATAACCATGTAGTTTCCAACATGTCTCTCTCGTATGATGATCTCTATCACAATAAGAACAATGTAGCGGCTTGCGGTTATTGGAATTAGGGCGAAAGAAGGGACTAGATTTGTGTCGAACAGCAAGGGCTACTGGTTCACTTTTTTGAACAACAATGACAGAAGCTTCTATTGTCTCCCATCTTGCAACTAATTTTCATTGCTTTTCTTCTTGAATAATGGAAGAATAAGCTTGTGAAACATCAGGTAATGGGTTCATGAGGAGTTGACCACGAATAGCATTATAAGACTCATTCAATCCCATGAGGAATTGCATCAACTTACGTCTTTTATTGTTTACACCACAAGTGCAAGCAGCATCATTATAGGATCCTAACTCATCCCATAATTTTTTTAACTTTGTATAATAAGACGCAACTGTCATCTGTTCTTGAGCAAGACAAGCAATCTCTTTCTCGATCTGGAAAATTCGTGGTGCGTTGCTTTGAGAAAAGCGATTTTGAAGATCTTCCCAAACTTCATGAGCGGTGTCATAAAAAATGATGCTATCTACAATATCAGGTATCAAAGAATTAAAAATCCAGGATAATACCATATCATTGCATTTTTTCCATGTCGTGTAGTCCTCTGGTTTGTTTTGGGCAGATGGTGCCTCGAGGGTTCCATCAACAAAGTAAAATTTGGATTTTGCATTTAAAGAGATGGTCATTGTTCTGCGCCAAGTTGAATAGTTGTCACCATCAAGAGATTTAGAAATAAGAATCATTCCGGGATGATCCGAATGATGTAGAGAATAAGAATTGTTAGAATCCATGTAAAAATAGAGCAGATCATCACTGCTCTGATACCATGTAAAAATAGAAGAAGAAAATAATAATCGGTTCTACTTTTCTCATTAACAAGACGTAATATATATACAAGTGTACATATCTTCCTCTCCTATAATTCAGTAATTCTCATATGATAGTTACCATATTTACAGCAAGAATCATTAAATATCATTTACTTCCCTAACATATTTCGAGCAATAATCATGGGATACGATTTTCTTTCCTAACAAGTTACATATTTCTTCAAGAGATTACCAATTCTATTTACCAAAGTCATCCTTGCATCGAGGATTCATAGAGGTCGACATCTCCGCGCAACCAAAACTCAATAGTCATGTTTTTTAATTGTCAAATGGACTTAAAGAACTTAAAATCCGATCTCCACCGTTCAAAATGTAGCCCTGGATGTGAGGAACATTTTCTCAAAGTTTCAAGGCGATCCAACGGTTGTAACTCAAGAAAATACAATTCTTCTACAGCCGTCACAAAGAATTCCGAAAATAAAACTATTCCACGATTCATTCAAAGAGGAGATGAATTGGCTCTGATGCCATGAGAACAAAGCAAAGAATGCAAATATAGTGTAAAAGGCAACAAAGTGAAGGAGAGAAAGAGATAGCCGTAAAAAGGAGGTTAGCAAATTGTATTGCAAAAACTTAGGTTTATAAAGGAAAAGGAAATATAAATTGATAATAAAATAATAATAAAAGATTAATCTATCTTTATATAATAATAATTTATCATATACTAACATGAATCTCAACTACAGCAAATTATACCTAGGAGTTCGAAAAACTTGTGACGTTTGATGGTATATCAAGATCCGTCAATGCTTTTCAATTTACCTTGGTGACCAATAGAAACTTCGGGAGTTAATATGTAACAATCAGGTTTCACATGATTATCCTTAAGAGTACAAACTAATTTATCAGTGAATTCTTTCTTAAACTTTCTCAGCTCCTCCGGTTGCTTCTGCATACAAACAGACTTTTCATCCTTCAAATAATTGCCAATGTCTCTGTTTGTTTAGATATGGACTCCTCTAGTGCTGCTTTATTTGTTCGATTTGTAGCTTTAAGGAGTCACGTTCTAATTTGCCGCTTGCTTAGATTTCTCAGAAATTTCGTTCATTAAACTCGATGCATAGGTTGTTTCATAGAGTACAAGTAGAAGCTGTGGGATGCAAGTTATAATCTCAAGGTATCACTATGACGAAGTGTATTATTGACGGGTATTATGGGTTCCCAATTTGTCCCATGTCTTAAGGTCAACGGGTTCATCAAAGTATGAGCATATAGATTCTTTTTCTCCAACGTAATATGTATTATGTAATATGTCAAATTTAATCGTAGCATCCAGAAACAATCTTGAAAGCTCAAAGATGGACCACATTCAGTACCAAATGCTTTGGCAGGGATCACAGAGAGGTTACAAGTAGGTTTGAGTTAATTCTATTTCTATGTTGGATTCGCTTTATTCGAGTCAGTTGGCTGACCTAGTTTGGTCACTCATTATGCTCTTAGCTCAGGCCTATCCACCTCTCTAGTTGCTCGACTCACTTTGAGTAGTTTGGCCCTGACTTAGCTGCCCTGATCAACCTGTTTGTATAATTCAACACAACCAACCATTTCACCAGCCTCAATTATTTGAACTATCTTTACTTTGGCCCTTCTACTTGGAATTTAGGATCTCCTTTGTATATGTAGCTAGCAGTGATGAAAGAGAAAGGAGGAAAAAAACAGAGTACCAAGAAAAATATAACAACTAAATATTATCATTCAAAATATTTCATTCAGTGGCTATGACACTGCATGTCTTTTACAAGCAACCTAAGAGAACGTAAACTTTAATGTCACACAACCTGGAAACTAGAGAACAAAAAACCAACATTCAAATATTCAAGAAATGGAAGAAGCTTCCAGAGCTAGAGACTCAACTAAAGCCAGACGAAGAATCAACGGAAAGAAAGGAGTAAAGGAATTATAATCAGCAACGCTTCCACCCACTCCACAAGCGTTGGCTTACGCTGGAAATAGGGGAGGTCGAGATTAGGGTAAAAGCGACCGGTGTGGAATGACTGTGAGACAAGAGAAAACTATGCGACACAGTCGAATGCAAATGGACTTAATTACTTTTTTTTTCCCCCTCTTTTTTGTTTTGTTTTTCTTAAAAACTTTTACGTTGTGGAATGGTAGTTGGAGTGTGTAAGGTAGTTATGATATGCTGATGAATCAAATATTCAGCAGTGGAAACGCCGAAGGCAGCGCAGAGCACCTGCACCGGAGGTGATGGAGCCGACCATGGAGGAAGACTTGGCCCCCAGACTGGAGGCCTTGGCATAACTAGCCGAGGCACCTGCACCGGAAGGGGTGAAGTAGGCGCCGTTTAATAGGAGGTCGCCCTCTGATCTCCAGTTCCAATTCTTCCACACATTTGTACCGGTTTCCACTCTCTTAGTCACCTATTGTTGTTGGAAAGCAAATGATCAACAAAATAGAGATAATGAAATCAATTATCAGTTGTGTATATGTGATTTAATGTTACCTCCTTGGCGAATGGGTTTGCCGGAGCAAGGTATCTGTTGCCTTGGCTGTTGATGGTGGGATCGGCACTTCCTCCGATGGCATACATCTCCCAGTGAGTGTAGTCATTGTTCACTACGTGAAAATAGCCATGCCTGCATCTGTTTTTGGAAGCCCATTTTTTGGAAATTTGGCAAGCTTGAAAATTAATCAGATGATAGCTACCTAGATAAAGAAATTCAATTAATTACCTGGGCATTCTTTGGATGAGGCCTTCTCCGAAGTGATTGAAGGCAATGGTTACTTGCATGGCCTTGTCCCTGACATAAGAATCGCTGTGGCCCAATAGCATCACCTGCACCAACCAGATTTGGGTAATTAAGACATTTGTGGCGTAAGAAAAGAAAAGGTCGTTCTGTACCTCGTTATGGTGGGTTAAATGGTTGTTGGAGATGGTGATAGCGGTGGATCCCATGATGGCGTCAATGAGGCCGTCGGCGCAGTTGGAGAGGGAGTTGTGGTCGACCCAGATGTGGCTGGCACCGAAGATGGAGACGCCGTCACCGTCGGCCATGGTGCGCCATCCGTAGTGGGAAGGGGAGCTGCGGACCATGGCGTTGCCGGTGGGCTTGCAGTCGTGGATATGGAGGCCGTGGATGATTATATTGGTGACGAACTGAATGGTGATGCAAGCGCCATTGGCGATGTGGACGTTGGTGCCACGGCCGTCGATAGTCTTGAAACTGTTCATGATGAGCTCCTGAGAGAGGGTGATGACCATGTCGCGCTTGAAGACGATCCAGAGCGGCTCGTCCTGGATGACGGCGTGGCGGAGGGTGCCTGGGCGGGGGTTGATGGGGTCGTCGTCCCTGGGGTCAGTCACCACGTAGAAGCGGCCATTGCGGCCGCCGATGGCGTTACGGCCAAAGCCAATGCCGCAGTCAGCGAGGCGCTTGCGGTGGAAGTGCCACTCCGGGTCGCAACGCCAGCAGTCGTCGATGGGGTTCCCTGTCCCGCATGACAAGTAGCCCAGCTCCCGACGAGCCGTGCTGTCGTTGATCATCCTGCACCATCAATTTAATTACAACCAGTTACTGCCAATGAAAGCCTTCGATTGACCACGGCACAAACTTCAAACAAATATTAGAATATTTGTTAGGGCGAACATGTTAAGATTCGACACCATGCTCTGAAAATGGTCTAATCAACCAAAACATTAACCAATAAAGTGAGTGATCCCACTCAACCATCGAAAGAAGGAGAACATTACACTTTTAATGCATTTTGTTAATCAAATCAGCACCAAGAAGAGTAAAAACGTGAGATTGAAAAAAAATCTAGATCGCCCATAATATCATGTGAAATTAATAATATTACCAGAGCAATTTCTAATTAATTTTACAAGTGATTGGGATTCAAAAAGAGGCAAATCACATAGATAAATCCCTTCTTCAGAACCCAGCCTTCTAAGAGTGGATTGAATGATCTTACTTCATTCAATTTCGTCCATAATTTATCAAGAAAAAAATGATATATAAGAATTTAATTTGTACTTGTAGAAATGCATATGAAAGTACAATAGTTATGTTCATAAAATTATATTGTAAGCGGAAGGGAGGACATCTAATGAGACAAGATAAAGGACCAGTGGAAGATCACCGAAATGGTGTAAATCGGAAGTGGAGTTGGCCCATGCTGAATTAATTGAGTATTGGGATCACCGACCGAAATGCGAAGGGGAGTAGAGATGACATTTATTAACGGGGACACGGGTGTCTGACGACGAATTGAATGCATATTAGGTATCATCGCTCAGCGCAGAGCAAATGAGCAACTAAAGCAAGCACACAAATGTAAACACTAGGGGTACAGCATGTGGTCACATGGGGACATGTGTCAACCGAATGGAATCCAAAGTCCAAGTAGGGCCATTGTACTTTATTTGATAATTTTTTTATGAAACCAACCGAATTAATTGTTCAGATGTTAGATGTGTGTGTGATAAGAAAAAATAATCCACGCCATCCAGGACAATTTTTTTTAAAAAATTTTTCAATAAAAAAGAATGAGGAAGAAAATTGAAAAAGGAAATTGGGATCCCTGGAAGTTGTTTATATAAGAAAAAGAGGGAAGGAACCAAAATTCTAAAACCACACTGTCTTGTTCGCTTGAGTTACAGAGCCCCCATGGCTAATGAGCCCTCCCTGCCCACTTAATCATGCTGGACTTCACTTACTCAAACCTTAATTGCACGTGACTCATCTAGACCTCGTCAATTAAAAAAAACGTCACATTAATTACTCCCCTACAACGCCCGGGAGATTCAACGGAAGCTCAAATGACAAACACATGATGGGGCCCATACGCTCATCATCTGTGCCATCTAGACCTTGTTAATAAAAAAAAAATTAATTAGGTTAACGTCGAGTCTAGGTGATCTAGACCTTGCTCAAGCTCACAAAGATGGAGGATAAATATAACCTTTCACTTAGAATTGCATTGAGGAAGCCTATTCAAATTAGGTAGAAGTGACTGAACTCCCGATACAATCAACAAAAGAAGTATTTTTCCTCCCAAAACTTTAGCGAAAACATACTTGTTATCTCTTTCCCCTCTCCTTTTCATGAGATTAAAGACTAAAGAGTCTTAGTATCCAAAACTGATCAAGAATATTTATACAACAAACTTATGTGATTGAAAAGCTTAGAATTGACTATAAAAAATTACTACTTTTACTACTGGAACTCTAGAAAGCAATGCTTTCAATTGGACTGGACCGGCATGTTCAACAGGCGACGGTCCAAAAACCACCCAACACAAAAAAAAAAAAAAAAAATAGAAATGATTTTGATCAAATTCAACAGGAAAAATTTGAGAAACCCGCTGGCTAATGCCGTTCCTGTCTTCATAACATAACAAACAGAAGCTAAGGGCACACGTCTTATCCACCAAAACAAACAGGATAAGAACAATTTCTGTGTTACTCTAAACAAATGACTATATTTTATTATTCTGTAATCGAATAATTTATTATTATTAATAATCAGATCTCGTCTTGTCTTCCTAGTAAATTAAGAATGTTAGTAAATTAGCTGTTGAACTAAATAGAAATGCTAGTCATATAATCCATTCACGGACGAAGACAAATTGCATGAGACATGACTGCAATTAGTTTCACAATGAACAAAATGGCAACTAATTCCGGCTTTGTAGATAAAATCAGGAAGAATATAGCAAATTAAATCTGGAAGAAAAAAGCCGTAAAAAGGATGACTGACCTGTGCACCTCTGCTGCGACCAATTCCGGATCGTCGACCGCGCCCATTAACACATCTCGCCCAACACTGTCCAAAGAGTGAAAGCAAAAGAAAAATCAGGTATTGGGAATGACAAGGTTGCCACTTAAACTAGAGTTAAATTACTAAACTGAGGATGTAATCGCCGCTTTTACTGAGAACAACGAAACTCGAGGCGGTCGGTTACCTTTTTAAAAAAATAAAAAAATGAAAAAAAAATCGATGCAAAGGAAGCGGAAATTAAGTGGGAGAGAAGGCGTGTTGCTGCTTTCTCCCTGATTTGACCGCCATTTCCCGGGAAGTTGCGGCATCCGATGTTTCGATAAGTTAATTCCTACAACTTACCACTGTTTTCTATTTCAACTTGAAAGCGAAAGAGTAGAGCCTAGCTATCAGCACCGACCTAATGTTTTGCTATTGAGCAGAGGCAGATCTGACGGCTTAAGTATTTCCTCAGGCAAAACCAAAAGCCAGATCCATTTACTAGAGCTGTAGAGGGATGAGCAGAAGGGTTTAGACACTCTGCATACCTCTCCACAGTTTTGGAAGACTGGTTAGCTACTACGATTTCTCGCAAGTTCCTCCTCGTGAAGGCAGCCTCCGTCGTCGCCATCCCTCCCCTACAAATCGAATGTTACGCATTAGAGCTACGCTTTACCTCGAAGAAACTCGATTGCAACGGAAAAGAACTAAGAATCGACAAACACTCATAGGAGCTAACTTCCCTGTTTCAAGCACATTACCTCGATCCGATCTCAAAACCCATTAAAAACCTAAATCCGACCAAATCTCGCATAAAAAGGCAATGTACCTCGAGGCAGCGATCTGATCGACTCCAAACCACGCGACGAGAACTAAAAAACCGAGAGCCAGCAAGCGAGGCCACCTCAGTGATTCCATCACCGTCGCCACCTCCATTCTTGCTTCCTTCCTCTCTCCGTCTCCTCTGGTTTGCTCTCGGATCTACACTTCGAAGAGGGAAAGCGTCTCGAGGCAAGCGGAGTAGAGAGGGAAGGCAAAAAGAGCAGGGTTCGGCGAGGACACTTGGAAGCTAAAGAGGAAGCGCCATTTTTATAGGGCGTTGTGCAACTTTCGTTAACCCCGGTTTAACCGCGGTTAAATGTTTGTTATTCGCTGCACGACTCACGACGTAACCGTCAGTAACGGAGCCGTTAGCGACGGAGAGGACACCGACGACGATTGAATAGCGCAAGCACGTGCGAGCGCTCACCGACGGACTTGGCTAATTTCTTTCATTCACACTTGAGATTTCATAAATTACATTTTACTCCGAATCATGTCATTTAACCTTGCGAGCTAGATTTCATTAATTTTGTATTTTTAACTTAGCACTAGCTATCTATTCTGTCTGTCCGACTAATCTGAATTAGTCGTATGAAAATTTTCTATCAGTCATCGTAAAGAAAATTTCAAAGTATTCGCAACGATAGTCTAATAGCTAAATATCTTAGATTTATATGAGGAAATTGCCTTGTGAACTTGTTAACGAATCATATGAAAATTTTCATTAATGATTATATAAGTATATTTAAAAAATAATTAAACTCTTACAATTTTTTAATGATTTTTAAAATTAAAATAAAAGGAAATAATTTTTCTCCCTTCTACTTGCTTCAGTCTCGCCGTTAATGCCGGAATCAAGGAAGGTAAGGAAGGTACGCCTGCCTACTAATCAAGGAGGACTGCAAAGTCTACCAGGCTTGAAAACCACTGAATGAAATCAATAAAAACAATCATTTTTTTCTTCACGTTCCATTAATTATATAAACTTTAATTAGTTAAAAATTATCGATCGCGTTTGGTTACGCTACATTGTCATTCGGTATGGATACGTTTGGTTTGTTTTGTTGCCACCTAATTACTTACTATTTTTGCCAAGTAAAACATACAGCAAGTTTGGTTAATTTACTTTATGAATTTTGTTTTTATTTATTAAATTTTTTCTTCACCTTGCAACTTTTATGGCTGTTTGGTCGCCAAGCATAAGCAACCAACAATTTGGGGGGGGGGGGGTTGAAAAATATAAAAAAGTAATTAGGGCAAACTAATCTTCACCTGTTAATAACAATAATGATACTCAAAATCAGGCGGATAACAAGTGAGCTAGTTAAAGCAATGGTTTAGCAATCCTAAAACAGAATAAGTGGACTGTTTCTTTAGGCGCCGAGTTCATAATTTTTGACAAATTTTTTTTAAAAAACTCTTTCCTTCTTATCTAGATCTTCTCTATCGCGAAAGGTTTCAAAGTAATCGTATTTTGAAGAAGCCTCATGGACCTTAAATTCCCCTTCACCAAATGGAAGTAGATAAGCACAGTTTACAGCTAAGATATCTTTCATTGATCCATCACGTGCTCGGTCCAATATCTTTGAGAATATTTCGTCTGATACATTCCCTTCAAAATCTAGTAGGAATTCGATGGACTTGTATGGATATAGATAGGGTTGGCAATATTAAACATAATGTTGCGGTGAGATGCAAGATGGCTATGAAACAATGCTAACGATGACGAGCATGAGATTTCCTCATTGACGCACATTTGGATTCCATGTGATCCTTCTTCCAATCGACATTACGGTACACAAAGTTCTATTTCTGTTGAGGATGGATGTGCGTTAGGTGTCTTTGTATGTCAATTAGCATGCGACATGAGGAAGACATTCAGTGTTTCAAGGTTTCGTCAACAGTGAGGTGAGTCAAGGTGCTAGGAGACACCGAGATTTCATCTGCATCATGAGAAGCTTCCTCTTCTTGTTCTCGTCCTCATCGACTTGCAGCTGTTTTGTTCTGACGGAGACCAAAATCTTGGATCGAACAGAGTCTAACTGTTGAGACATACACTGGTAGAAGTCAAGATAGAATATGAACTTACCATAGTTTGCTCATGTCAAGCAGTCACCTTGAGTCACACCTTGGACTCGCCGAGTCATCTATTAATAACAAAGAAATATAAAAAGTAGAAAAAATTATAAATCTTTAAGAACATTGAAAAGTATGAAAGTTTCAAAAGAAGGGAAAAGAATATCAAACATTAAGTTATTCTGCATGAAGGTACCAGTTTACTTTACTATGTTATTATAGTGAGAAATGAAACCAATGGGTCAGATAAAGTACCTTTGTGCCTGTGCATAGACAAATTGATTGCTAACGAGCACATTACAAGCAAAAGGTACAACAAGCAGGCATTCATCTTGATGTAGGCTGTTGAACTCCAAACAACATGACAATGTTGAATAAAGTTTAATCATGAGTGATGATGATAGAACTGAACTTGTTGGTTTTAGCACAAGCAACAAAATCTTGTGATTGCGAGAGAAGGAAAAAGTTTTGAGGGATAAAAAGAAATAGAGAAATTATTTTCATATTCACAAACAAACCTCATCTGTGTAACAGGGAGTAGAAATACATGTTGCTTCATCGTTACATAAAGGATGCAATTTCATTATTGGTTTCTCAAATTCATCCCTGGAGTAGTAGACCTTTCTAATGAAAACTGACTGTGGATCACAAGAAAATTTCAACTTTGTCATCATGCATGATTGAGTTTATTTAACACACCTTGAGAAACTTAATTATCTTTCATCCTTCATTCAAAAAGTTTTTGATCTTGACAAAGAGATTAAATCCGATTAGCTTGGTGAAGAAAACAACAACTTGATCTCCAGTCTGGATGTAGACTAACTCAACCTTTTACCTTCTTGATATGCACTTGAATGAAATGGAAGCACAAATCAATGTCCTTATTTGTTATGAAATGTTGAATTCAAGATTCGCTATCAACTTATATTTTTGTTGTTTCTTGAATCACATTCAAATTCTGAAGCAGCCTCAATCAAATATCTTACGCGACATGCTGTTTGGCTAAGGAGGTTGCTTGAGAATCTGAAAAGTATTAAAGAAACAACTTATATGTTGACAACAAATTTGCTATTCAAATTGCAAGGAACCCATTATTTCACAGAAAAAAGTAGAACCATTGACCCATTGACTTGCTGTTTCATTCCATTGGAGAGGATGTGAACAAAACAAATGTTGAACTAGTCTACATCAAAATTAAGATCAAGTAATAACATCTTCACCAAGTCATTCAAATTTAATTTCTTCACCAAACTCATGACAATTAATGGAATGAAGACAGTTTAAGGAATGTATTGTTGTATAAACTTACTCTGCATGACAACAAAATAATTTTTTTTTATCATCCACCAAGTCAATTTTCATTCAAATTGTCTATCACTCAAAGGTCATTAAGTAGAAAAATCAAGACAAAATTGTTCTTTCATGTAATCCCTAAAAACAGATGAGGTTTGTTTATGAAATAAAAACAACCCCTTTTACTTATCTACCTCTCAAAGTTTCTCTTTCCCCATATTTGCAAAATTTGACTACTTGCCACAGAACCAACAGAATGAAAATACTAATCTACACATGTTACATGCATCAACAAAATTAATCTTTAACTACTAATCTGATGGGTTATTCACAAGGGTATATAACATACCAATAAGCCAATATCCTCATGTCTTGTGGGTAATATCAGCTTTGCATGTTCGCTTATAGTGTCCTGTTTGGTTGCAACGACTACAATGCACTATATGCTTTTCATGGTTGGTTTCCTCCACATTAAGCCGCTTCTTTTCAGGGCGTCCTGGAGGACGACGAACCTTTGGTGGGCAAACAATTTGAGTCTCGCTATCCACTGAGCTCTCAGCTGCTTTATACCACTCACTTCTATCAGGAATTGGACATACTGGATGAGAATATGTCTCCCGATACCTGGCAACTGTGAAATATCTGTCTGTATATTCATAAATGTCTTTGTTACATGAAAGAAGTGCTGCAATAGCATGAGAGCATGGTATGCCATACAACTGCCACTCATGACAAGAACAACAATGGATGCCTATGTTAACAATATTTGAGCAATTGGCTGAGAGAACCTCAAATTCAAACTCATCGGAACGCAGCGCTTGGTATCCAACAGAATGCTTAATCGCATCTGATATACGCCTTTCAGCTGAAGGGACAAGTCTTGAAGTCCACTTCAAACCTTTTTCACAGCGTTCATTAAATTCCTTGATCATTGTGCCATGTATACTTTCTATAACTTGAAGAATAGGAAGTTCCCGTGTCTCAAGTATCCACCTATTGAACTCTTCAATATTTGAAGAAAGATGGCCATAGCGTGATCCTTCAAAAGAAGCCACTGCCCAGTAGGTAGGAGGAATCTGTTGAATCCTTTTTGCCGCTTCTGCACAGATTTCCTCAATTTCTGCCATCCTATCCTGAAAGCTAGATGCATTGACAGAATAAGCAGCCTTCCAAAGAAGATGGACAAGCCTCGAGTTCTTGAATTCCTTGTTTACACTTTCAGTAAAGTAGCGCATACATATTCCCTGGCATGCAGTTGGAAAGTTTCTTCTCACAGCTTCAAGAATAACAGTTTGTCCATTAGACAAAACTGTAAGCTGAGATCTGCTTTCACAGCTTATCTCTAGCAACTTATAGAACTCAGACAAGAACCAATTCCAACTCTCCTCGGTCTCCACATCCACAATACCAAAAGCAATTGGAAATACTCCACCATCGGGATCAAATGAAGTAACAGAAAGTAATGTGCCGAGATACTTGCTTCTCAGCTCAGTACTACCAAGACAAATTATAGGTAAGCAACCATTCAAAAAGCCATAAATTAAAGCACTGAATGAAACAAAAATTTTATGGAACTGATGGTCTAGTCCAATAGTGTACACTTGAGCAACACTTCCAGGGTTTCTAAGCTTTATCTGCTCGCAATATGCTGGGAGAAGACTGTAGCCCTCTTCAGACGAACCATATATAGCAGTCAGACCTCTTTCTTTTGCTCTCCATGCTTGCTTGTATGGTATAGTTATCCCATATTGCCTTTGAATATCTTGCAATATATCTTTTGGTCTATAATTCATATTGCTTCGCAGCCGCTCCTCGATGAGATTCACAATCCAATCTATAGATGCTTGATGATGACCTTGTTGTGCATCTTTATTACAGGTATGTGTCCCTTCAATGCTTCTTACAATGAAGGTTGGAGCATTTGGAAGCTTTACTGCACGAATTCGCCAAGGACAACTGTCCTTGGCACATTTGGCGAAGTAGCGAATTAGATCACTCTTTATAATCTTAAGTTCAAAATGTTGTGAAATAGCAGCTTCTTTTATTGCCTTCCTAAAAGTCTTGACATCAGCGAATTGCTGCCCAACAACAAAACTAAAATCTTCCATCCAGAAAGTATAGATACAGTATTCAGAATAAGCTAGCAACTTCCTCCTAGCTTATGCTTTAGCATCTCTATCTTCATGAAGCACATTCTTCCACAATATAGTCAGTCATACCAAAATTTCAACAAGAATCACCAAAAAAGCATAAGTAATATCTCCTGCAAGAATGAAAGATCAAAAGAAGATAATGTCATAATGGCATTATCAATACATGTAGATGTGAATCGTGATTTAATAATGCAGAACAATGTCAAGTCATTTTTTATCAGTGGAGGGTTAACAAGAAACACCAACTTACACTAATTGAGCACTGGTAATGAGGGAAATTTACTTAGAAGAAAGAAAGAAAAAGAAATTCAAGTTCCTATTTACTTTGTACATGGAGAGAAATAAATGGAAGTCCAGTAATAATTCAAGTGCTGCACATTTGATTTTGTAATTTGATTTTGTTTTTCTAGTTGTGGAAATAGCAGCACACTTCAATCATACAAGAAAAAAATATTCTGCAAATTATCAAACATCTTATACAGAAGCTATGTTTATCGATCATGGTTGTAAATAACCATAACCTAGTTAACATGCATTTTATTCATGTTTCCCCTTAATGAGTTATAACAAGGTCACGTCAATTAGCTGAGAAGTGATTAGTAAATTGAAGAGGATGCCAAAAGGCTTTCCTTCGTTCACATAAACAGAGAATTCCCTCTTCTACTATGCAACCGTTCACAAAATAATCTGGTCCCTTCAAGAAGAATGTACCACAAAAACTTCCTAGGTGGCAGAAGCACCTTCATCAAATGAAGAGTTATATCAAATAGAGCTTCTTGATAGAAGACCGCTAAGTTGCTCAAAATACAAAGATAGGAAGAAGGGATTCCTCAAGAAGAATCGAGCGTTTCAAAAACATTAATATCCTATTCGTTCATGGAAAGAATTAATCATTTGAATCAAATTCTCGAATGCACACAGGTTCTATCTTCTAAAACAATTTAAACAGTGCATTGAAGTCATCTGTTATTCTATACATCCACAAGTTTTCACCTTTGGAAATTCCTCCTCCAGCATCCATTCCTTGGTATCACAAAAAAAATGGTTTCTCACTGTTCGTGCGTGATCGAACAACTTTCAGGTTCGACATAGTAGAAACATGAGCTCGAATAGAAATGACGGTCATACCTGGTGAGTTAGAAATGCGCAGAGAAGGGAGGAGCTGGCATCATGGAACTGGATTCCGAAAGTCTTCAACAGGGGCGAAGATAGGGAGGACACAGGTGAAGGGGATTCGGGAGCGAATCACGCAAGCAGAAGAGGAAGGGAACTAGATGTGACGCGAAGACTAGAGAGGGCGCGATAGAGGAACCTATAAGCGAGATCTATGTAGAGCTTCAGCCGCCACTGCCATGATCGACCAAGTGAACGAAGACTCAGAAGAAGAGGAGATCGCTGTGGCCAGCGTAGGGCTCATGGGAACTCCCAGTTTATCTATTTTAAGATTTTTTTTATACATATAATAATTTGGTTCTGTATGAATTAATTACTTTCTACTCAAGCCCCCTCAGATTACAACTTGTGAAATAACACCCTATATTCATTGATATTATTCTTTGATGTTATAAAAAAGTGAGATGATACGAAAAGAGTTAAATGTCTGATTTTTGCCTCAGGGCAGTTTGTTAGGGCAGGGATCCTATGGTCCAGGATCACTCCTGATCTCTTGTTTATTTATTGGTTAGAAGACCCCACCTCTTTAATAAATGAGGTCTAATTCATCCAATCAATAAATAGACAAGGCTTTTTCTGATTCAGAGTTTTCTGGACCAGAGGGTTTGATCTTAACTTGTTATAGTTAAATTCTTCCGTGATAATTAATAATCTAGATTTAAAAATTCAATTATGGTGTATTAAGAATGATTTTCTCCTTAATGAGTAATGTATCGAAGAATGTTGATTGTCAGGATGACTTTCATATGTATTTTCTTGATTTATCCAGATGATTACACATGAAGTGTTGCTATAATAAGGGGTTCAAATCTCGGCAGAATCGGATAAATTAACGAGATACTAAAAACGAGCATATTTATTTTTTTGCTACAATTGATTTATCCATATGACTAATGAAAAACTCTCGTAGATCAGATCTGTCATCATATAAATAATCGAGGCAAAGATTTAGATATACGATACCAACTAAAAAAAATACTAAAAAAACAATTGTTTGGAGAAGTTTGGTGATTTTGGAAATTTCAAAGGTAACGTCAAAAAACGGAGTAACCTCGAGGGTTAAAGAGAAAATTATCTTACTGGAGCTTAATCGAACCCAACACGAGGAGACCGATAAATGTCGACCGCTATTGAAGCGCAACGACGTCATCCGATCGGCTGGACGAGAACAGCGCACCCAAGATGGGCGGGGATCTCTACGCCTTGGACTTCGATGGCGTTCTCTGCGACAGCTGCGGCGAGAGCTCCGCCTCCGCCCTCAAGGCATCCCGCCTTCCTTATTCCCGTCTGCTTCAATCCGTCAATCCATGGGCTCTTAGTCCTCACCCCTTTTTGTCTCTCTGTGATTTCAACTTAGGCTGCTAAGATTAGATGGCCTTGGGTCTTCAAGCAGGTCGACTCCTCCATAGAATCGTGGATCATCGACCAAATGCACATCGTGAGTTCCTAACCGATATCTTGTTCCTCTTTTTCTGTGCGAATTCACCAAATTTTCAAGTCGGAGCTAAGTTATTTTGAGCAATAAAAGATATTCCTTCTGCTAAAATGAGGAAATATGAAGTGACAAAATTCCTTTTTGCAGCTCCGCCCGGTGGTTGAAACAGGTTACGAGAATCTATTGCTTGTTAGGTTATTGGTGGAGCTTAAGGCACCTTCCGCGAGGAAATCATCGGTGATGCCTTAAATTGTAGACAAGTCAAAATTTTTGTGTCTATTGTTCAGTGTATGATTTAAGTATACTGGTAGAAATAGTTATGTTGATCTTTGCTGTCGCTTAATTTAAAGGTTGCAGATGGATTAACCGTTGAGGCTATATTGGAGAACTGGATGAAATTGAAGCCTGTCATTATGGAGGAGTGGGGTGAAGAGAGAGATTCTTTGGTTGACCTCTTTGGAAGAGTGAGGGATGAGTGGATGGAGAATGATCTCTCTGGTTGGATTGGTGCTAACAGGTATTTGTTTACTTTCCAGAAATTGCAGCTTAGTATTTCTGTGTTTCTAGTTCCTAAGATCATTTAAATGCCTGCTTTTCTAGTCAGAAGAGATTATATAGTGATGTATTTGATAATTCCTTCAGGACAGTACCTAACTTATTGATGTAAGTTATCTGATCATTATGTTTTGAGGAAAAAGTGATATTTGGAATCTAAAGGATCATACATAAGCTTGAATTAGCATTATTTTATGAAACAATATGCAGTAATAAAAAAAATAGTTCCATGTGGACAGTGTATGAACCATATAAAAGCTGCTAAACACGCTGGCTAAGTTCCAACATCATTGTAGATGCATTTCTCCTATATGTTTGAGATTTGTTTATAATATTAGATCAGATGAGAATTAGAAAGCTTCAAAGAAAATAAAGATAGGTAAAAAAACAATGTCTTCTGAACACGTAATATTCATAAATTCTGTGTATTGGAATCAATACTATTTGTTCACAAAAACAATGTCTTCTGAATGTGTAACTAGGGGAAAAAACAACAGGATTCTAGATGTCTTGTTTGAAAATCCTACTTTATGATGCTTATGCATCACTTTATATTCTTGATTGGCAAGCAATTTATTCAACTCAACAAGCAGAACTCACAAAATGTATGCTCATCATGATTTGGTCTTGAAGATTCTACCCAGGTGTAGCGGATGCTTTGAGATTTGCAAGCTCCCAACTCTATATTGTCACAACAAAACAGGTATTGGTTTCCTATTTACTTTGTTCAGCCTTCAACTTATACAATTGGAGCTAGTAGAAACAATTTCTCACTAAGTTTTGATAGCTCATCCTATTCTTGTACCATATGTTTGTGATGAAGCATGACTTGTTCTGAATATTGTTATGCTTCACAGCAAAGAAGCCTAAGCCCTGAAAAAGATCATATGAATGGGTAATGAGATGATTTGATAGTGGGAAAAAAGGACAAATTCATGTAGACTTGTCCTTGGGATTTGGCTCACACATACAAATTTGTTTTCATGATTCATTGACACTGTAAAATCCATTACTGTTTTGTCCGCTTGGCTAACCTGTCACGTACCAATCTGTCTGACTGTATTCTTATATTGCTTATTAAGTGGCTTCACACAGTAGAAGTCGCAGGATAATTCATAAAGATACTACAAAGTGCTTTAAGTGTTCACAACTCAAACTTAAGGATCCATTGGTGCTTGTAATTCTCAATTCTGTTTTTTGTTTGTTTGTAATTAAGTGTTGCAGTGACATCATTCTCTCTGTTATATCCTTAGGCCAGATTTGCTGATGCATTATTGCGTGAATTGGCTGGAATAACTATACCTGCTGAGCGAATTTATGGTCTTGGGAGTGGGTGTGCACATAATCTACGCAACATGTTCCTTACTGTATTCATACATGAAATGTGCATGGTTTGTGAAATGGTTTATTTTCCTTTTCTTTAGGCCAAAAGTAAAAGTCCTACAGCAGCTCCAAGCCATGCCACAGCATGAAGGTCTTTCTCTTCAGTAAGTTTACTCTGTGAGTAATTTTTCTACTCTGTTAAATCATGCATCTGCTCGCCAAGCAATCCTATACTCTTGGAGCATTGGTTATTAGCAGCAAAATATGATACAAAAACCTTTGCTTTATTATTATTTTTTTCAAAAAATTGGCTTATTTGTAAGTTTCCGTTATCCCTGCTCAGCTTTGTCGAGGATCGAGTTGCAACTCTGAAAAATGTCATCAAAGAGCCTGCATTAGATGGATGGAACTTATACCTTGGTGACCTAAATATCTTCGCTTAGTGGATTTATCATATTTTTTCAAACTTTTCCTGAGAATAAACTTTCAATAAACAGGCAGATGGGGTTATAATACAGAGAGAGAAAGGGAGGAAGCAGAGAGCATTCCCAGAATTCAGCTGCTGGATCTCTCAGATTTCAGCAAGAAGCTTAAATAACGTACGTTTGCTTTCGTCCTCAACAGATTGATGACAATACAAGTCTCTGCATGTCGAGCTTCCTTCAATTGATATTTATGATGAAATCAATTTTTAGATTGTCAATAGATACTTATGGAAACTGTTACTTGCAAAATTCCAATAAATTCAAATGAATATTCATTTGCAGTAATTTGGTTATAGCAAATCGATAGGGTACAATCAACATCTGCATTTTTTTATTCTTTTCTTTTAGAAAAAAAACCCAACTTAATAAATAAAACAAGAACAATTGCTTAAGCACGGCATTTGGAAATATCATGCCTGAGAAGTTCCTTGACATTTGAAAATCTTCAGCAATTGTTTTTTTTTTTTTAAATTTTCTTGGTTAAGAAGGTTAAAATCTTCTCGAGTACAACAAGTTGTTCTTTCTGAGTAAATTTGAATCGTAACTTATTCATATTAAAAAACTCAACTATTAAAATATTTATTCTGTCTGAAATTCAAACTGATTCTTGCTCCTTTGAAAGAGAAGTTTTTATTACTGGCATCAACTTCTTCCTTCAAAGAATGAATTGCTTGAGTGGAGAGTCCCTTCCGAATCCCCTATTAGAAAAACACTTGATATAATCAGCGTAAAGTACTCGTCGATACTTTGGCACCTCGTCATCCAGCAGTATCTCCTCGATCGGGCCATATAGAGTCTTCTCGTCGGTGTTCGGAGTAAAGAACATCGCCACCGACAAGCGAGGCCCTTGCCCGCTCGCCAACACGCGATGCTCCACGCTGATGAACTTGTCGTTGCTAATGAGCTACCAGAGAAGGAACGTATTTAGATACATCAACAGAGTTCTTCATGAAGAGAGACAACGTCGAAGACTTTGTTTACCTGCAGGAGATCGCCGACGTTGACCACGATCGCTCCGGGAACAGGCGGAACGTCCACCCAGTAGCCCTTGTGACGCACCTGCAAGCCGCCGAACGCATTCTCCACCAACAGCGTCAGGCAGATCGGATCGGAGTGCCTGGAGGTGCACATGGTGAGCTCCGGCTGTGGGCACGCCGGGTAGTAGTGCGCGGTCATCGAGCGCTTGCTCGACAGGTTGAGCCTCTTCAGGTAGTCTCGTCTCAGTCCGAGCGCTTCCGACAGCAGCTCGAAGACCAGTTCAGCCAAGCGGACCATGTGCTCGTCGTAAGCCAGCGTCGCTTCTCTGCAGACGCTGGGGATTTCTTGGGGATTCAGGGAGGCGCCGAAGGAGCAGTAGAGCGTGTCCCTCCAGTTGGCAGCTCTAGTCACGAAGAGGTCGTTGTTGCTAAGATACTTCACGTTCATCCTCGCTTCGCGGTTGTAGAGCTTCGCCTTCTCCGACGGGTCGAGCTCGTGGAACCTCCTGTTCCCCTGCAGCGCGGCTTCGACGATCTCCGGCGGGACGCCGTGGTTCACTAGTTGGAAGAATCCCCAGGAGCTCGACGCCTCGCGGACTCGACCCACCACCTCCTCCCGCCGGTGGGCGAGGCCGGAGAGGTCGATGATGGGGACTTGGAGGCCGGCGGGGGCGGCGGCGTCCTTGGGACCGGGGAGGTCGTCGGGGGAGTGGATGAAGATCCGCGGGAGCTCGGTGGTGCCGCTGTCGACGAGGCCTTTGACGCCGGCTTTGGTGGCGTCGAAAGCGAGTAGCTCTTCCAGGCGGCCATCGGAAACGGGGTGTGGTCCGTTGCCGGGGGCGGTGGATGCTGCTGCTGCCATCTAGTTAGCTTATGAACGTTTTCGCAATTTTATGAAGCTCGATTTGCTCTTTTTATGGAAAACTTTGGCGCTCTGTTTTAATTTATAATATCAACCACGTGATATTTTTTATTCGTTTTTTTAGACCCATGAATAATTGTTTTTCCACGGCACTCATGCTATTCATTTTCGTTCAATTTCTCGATGAATTTCAAGTGAGATATAATAGTTAAAACGATCAAGATCATTTTTTAGTTTCGTTCAATGTGTGGATGAATTTCAAGTGTGCTCTTACGCCTCATCCCTTTTTGTCTATCTGTGATTTCAACGTAGGCTGCTAAGATCAGATAGCCTTGGGTCTTCAAGCAGGTCGACTCCATGCGGATCATCGACCAAATGCAAATCGTGACTTCCTAACCGATATCTTTTGTTCCTCTCTTGTCCACGGCAGTTCACTAAATTTACAAATCGAGCTAGACCCATCACGATTTAGAACTGTCAGTTCCTAGAGCTAGCGTCTATACTTAAGTGTCTAAAATAATTAGAGTTTGAAATCATTAGTTCACGATTTATTACTTATGACTATTCAAAAATATTATTATTTTTTAAAAAATATAGTTAAATATTAAAAATTTATAGATAATAGCCAACGGCCGGATCCACCAACAATCGAAACTGACACCTGATTATGAAACTAGCCTATGATCATATCACATCCAATATGGATGTTCTGACGCGATCAAGAATGATTTTTTTTTTTATTTCCCTCTCTTATCTACATATAATTTTCTTCTCTCTCCTACATGTAAGTCTTTCTTCTACATGTAAGGTGGTGTTGGTCTTTAAAGATCAGAATCAACCAGCACCAACGTTAGTGCTGATCCTAAGACTAGTTAAAGACCAACACCAGCGCTAATTTGAAACCAGCACCAGCCTTGGCTGGTGCTAGCTAGCACCACTATTGGTGCTGATCTTTAAATACTAGCACCAACAATGATGTTGCTTTGCGCAAATTAACACCGTGTTAGTGCTAGTTTGCGCAAACCAACACCAATATTGGTGCTGCTTTGCACATGTTGGTGCTGGTTTTCGTAAACCAATACTAATGTGCGCAAATTCGTCTATAAACCAACACCAACAGTTGGTGTAAACCAACACCAACAGATGGTGTTAGTTTACGCAAATCAATACCAACATGCACAAATTAACACAACATTTGTATTGCTTTGCATAAACCAACACTAACATGCATAAATCAGCACCACATTGGTATTGCTTTGTGCAAACCAGCACCAAGCACCAGCTGACCAGCACAAACGGAGTTTAAAACTAGAACCAATAGTGGTGCTGGTTTGAGCAAACTAGCACCAAGGTGGTACTGATTTCTGCACATTGGTGTTGGGTTGCGTAAAGCAATACGAATGTGGTGTTGATTTGTGCACATTGGTTCTGATTTGTACAAACTAATACCAACGTGTGCAAAGCAGCACCAACATTGGTGCTAATTTGCACAAACCATCACCAACAGTGATGCTGGTTTTTAAAGACCAACATCAATATGATATTGGCTGATGCTGATTTCAAACTTATGATAGTACTGGTCTTTAAAAATTAGCACCCACGCTAGTTAAATAGTTTTTATAAATTTAATATTAAATGAATAAAATAAGATTGTAATCAAGAGAGTTAAATAAGATTAATAAATTTAATTAGTTTAAAGTAGAATAATCCTATTTTAACTCAAGATAAATATATTATAAAATTGATTTTAATAGAAAGTAGAATAGTCCTACGTTCGATAATTATCTGAGACACATTAATTTAAAAATTAACTAAAAAGATAGATCATACCATTAATATTACTAAAATATTATAAATATTATTAAATAAAAAAATCTAATTAAAAAATCTAAAAAAATAATGAGCCGATGGTTAGCCTTCTTACTCGTCCAGACTCGTATAAGGTTTTGTTCACTATCTTACTGGGAATCCTATTAGAAGGGTATACTAGAGTCTTAAGTGTGTCATCCCGTACAAATTCTGATAAAGAAATGAATGTTATCATATTTTTTATCATGTCATTTATAGTTTGGTTCCATCCTAGGTTATATCATTCTGATGAGAAGTATAAAATATGATGTATTG
This sequence comes from Zingiber officinale, assembly GCF_018446385.1. Classification (NCBI taxonomy): domain Eukaryota; kingdom Viridiplantae; phylum Streptophyta; class Magnoliopsida; order Zingiberales; family Zingiberaceae; genus Zingiber; species Zingiber officinale. Next base: position 130,075,491 of record NC_055992.1, read on the forward strand.
ATAAAGTAGTATGGGTTGGTCCATCGGATTGACTCATCTCGTTAAACAATTTAAATAGATGTGGTTAAATCGACGAAAATGAAAAAAAAAAAGCCTAAATCTTGGTTTTCTTTCTATATTTTTTTTAATTAACGAACAATCATCATTTTGTGATAATAGATAAATCTATTTCAAAACTGACTAAAATCAACTATAGCCATCAACCTAATGCTATGAAATCAACTAAACCGCCTACAGCCTGATAGCAATTGATGGAAAGCAAGAATCTAAAGCATGCATTCAAGTCCACACGAATACAAATAGTAGATTTGTTACGTATCTGATTTTATCAAATTTTATAGCGAAATAAACAAAAATAACAACACAAATTAAACAGAACCTAATTGCAGCGGAAGTGCCACCGCATCGTCGTATCTGAAATATAGAGATCCAGCAGAAATTTAAGATGTTTTGTTTGAAAATCCTACTGTAAGATGCAGATATATACATCACTTTGTATGCTTGATTGGCAAGCAGTTAATTTAACTCAACAAGAAAAACTCACAAAATGTATGCTGATCATAATTTTGGTCTTGAAGATTCTACCCAGGTGTAGCATATTCTTTGAGATTTCCAAGCTCCCAACTTTATATTGTCACAACAAAACAGGTATTGGTTTCCTATGTACTTTGTTCAGCCTTCACTGATACAATTGCTGCTAGTGTAACCGGTTAATCTTGAAAGTGACCGATTCGATCCCATAAAATGTTTCTATCAACTATCAAAATAAAACTAGAGAAATACAGATGAGTGAGTCCTAATAAATGACTTAATATCACGAGTGATTGAAATAGCACGGACGTATAAAGTGTCATGTATATTTTGAACCTGAGTCCGTCTTAGTTCTTAATTACCCGAGTCCTGAGGGGAAAAAATCATATGAAAGGGTAATGAAATAATTAGATAGTGCAAAAAAGCAGGGGACAAAATTCACGTAGATTTGTGGATTCATCTCTCACGCATGCAAATCTGTTTCCAAAATGTTGAATCAGGTAACTTCAAATTTGGGATGATCAATCTGATTCCATGAAAACTTTTTATGCTCATGACAAACGATTTAAAAGCACAACATCCCATGAGACGATCAATTCGACCGTCAGGATAACTTAGAAAGTTTCGTGGCAAATGGTTCATAAGCACACCATCGCATCCATAATTATGTAAATCTTTAGGAATGAAATCACAGATCCTGGAGATACTGGAGGATAACTTTCGTTGCACATTGACACTATGTAAAATTAATCCTCTCTTTTTCTGTCTGCCAATTTATTCTCATGTGTCAATCCCTGTCTGCCATTGTATTCTGTCTGCATTAACTGGTCATGGTTAATGAAATGGTTTATTTTCTTTTTTCTTTAGTCCAAAAGTAAAAGTCCAACGGCAGCTCCAAGCCATGCCCCAGCACGATGGTCTTTCTCTTCCGTAAGTTTCCTCTGTCAGTAATTTTTCTATCCGTTGAATCATGCATCTGCCCGCCCATGTACTTTCGGACGGTGCGATAGTTGCAATATAAGTTGTAATTATATAAGATTTTAGAGTTAAAATTTGATACTTCTAAATATGTCCTTTCTAATGGCTTGACTATTTATCTCTTTTGTATTAATTTAAGGATAGATTATCAGGGACGCTAAGGAAGAGTGAATCAGTTTTTGATCACATGTATCTGCTCGTTCATTAATACCGTTTGATTCAAGTTATCAAGGATCAATTTAAATGATAATGTATAAATTATAATCTTAATTATGTGATTATAATTATATAATTAAAATAAAAAAGAATAAAATATAATCTAATATTATTTACTTGAATCTATATACTATAAAAAAAATTAGAAATTTAATTGTTTTATTAATTCGAGTCATATTTCGAATTATATTCCTCATTTACTGACGTGACGAACATATTTTATTATTAACAATAACCTTCCATCAAATATACCCTTGGAATATTTATTATTAATTGATCCCGTCTAGAAACAGTAAGAGACGGACTGCTAGTGGGATCACCGGGAGGAATGTGGGGCTGTCGAGAGAGGTCGGTGAGTTATCCTCGAGGTTGACTAAGTCGTTGTGAGCTCGATTGAATCATCTGGAGAGCCTACTAAGGAGTAAGAGAGTGAGGGAGGGGGTTAAAATGGAGTCCGGATTGCCTCGGCCTTCCACTCCGACACTCAAGTCAGTCTCCAACGATGCCAAAAAATGGAGAAGATGAATAGTGCAGAAGAATAATGAAATATAAGTGTACGAAATAATGAGCGTCTATCATACCTTGGCTCACGGGGTGGGGCTTTTTATAGGATGAATGAGTGATGTGTCACATTCGTGGCTATCAGAGGAGACGGTGCACTTCTGACATGATATCATTGTTAGTATAGGAAATATCAAATAATAGGAATTAATTTTTTAGGGTTTCAATATTTGACAATATAACAAGGTATGATCAAATTGACCAAGGGTTGATCCAAATAGAATTTGATGTTTGGAAGTAAGTGAAGTCTAGTCAGGTCAAAGTTGACTAGATAACTAATAAGAAGAAGTCTAGTCAGGACCAGATAACTAACAAAGAAAGTAGTAATTGAAGGTTAGGTGTTATAACTCGACGTTTCTACCCTATAATGTATCCAATTATATATTTTAGTGTGTTTCATGCGTTTGGATCTTTGTTAGTCTCCATTCCAATTCTTATATATTTTATAGATATTTTAGATATTATTGGATTATATTACATTTTGTAGAAATTAAGGGAGACAATAATTAAGAGGAGGAACACCAGGTTGATCCACTCACTGTTTGGTTCAATTTCTAGATGTTTGAGGGAGATTAAGTGAAGAAAGAGTCCAATTTCAAAATTCTTTAGCAAAATCAAAAGTCCAATTTCAAAAACCCAAATCCAATGCTTCAACTGAGAATAAAACCTAAATCATCTTGGTTTGATCCAGTTCAGGCCTGTTCAGTTCGGTCCAAAGGCTTGGCCGGTTCAAGTGGAGCTTTAAAGGACGAATACTGGTTTATTTGAATGCAGTTTGGTCTAGGTTTTATTGTGTCGATTTCTTCCCCTTCTCCCGCATGCCCAACACCCACAATCCTTTCCTTCCCCGATCGAACTCAAAGAAGGTGACTTCAGCAATTTTCGACGGATTTACAGCGATGATGATCATCGGGTAGCATCGGTGTGGTATCTCTAGCGAGGTTCTTCATTCCCCTCTCATCCCAGTCGGGTTCCCTGCCGGACACGGTGAAGAGGCAGCAACATTCTGGCGGGGGCTTCAGTTCTTCGCGTTCTTCTTCCTCCCGAGCCCCCCCCCCCTTCCGCGTGAGTTTTGTCGGACATGGTGGAGAGGGCGGCGACTCTTCGACAGGGCTTTGAGTTTGGTTCTTCTCCGGCATTCATCCATGTTTCTCGACCTCCAGCTAGAGCTCCAAGCTTCTTTGCCGGGAATCGTGAAGAAGCAATGACTTAGGGTTCCGACAACCCCTTTTTCTAGAGGATTCTAGGAGGAAGTCTACCAATTTTCGGCACCACAGGACCTAGTGTAAGTACTCGTGGTAATTTTGATGTGATCAATCAAGTCAAGTTAGATCCTGTGCATATTTAATGTCTTATGTCTAAGTGTGCAGAAACTTAGGAGCACAGTAAGTCGAGCGAAAGACACAGCTAGCGAGAAGGATGACATGGGAGAGAGTTGCGGGGCTTGGTGCATCCCAGGGAGAAGGTGTTGCGGAAGAATATGCTGGTAGACGAGAAGGAAGCGGACGTCATTTCCGAGGGACAAGAAGCCAAAAAAAAGCTTGCTCAAGGAGAAGGCCGAAAAATGAGTTCGGATGAGCCTTATTTTGGATGACTGAAATCACATAAGCGAATGGAGCTGAAACAGAGAAGAAATTGGACAGTCAACATGGAGTTAACTGTCCAGGCCCCTAGACTAGTTTGGGTGCTTAAACCCTCTGGGGATAGCTTAGGGCGCCTCCTCGAACAACCCTGTTCGAAGGCTGGTCAATACGGTCTGGGTGCTCGAAGTTGTTCCAGGCGCCCGAACCAGATAAGTTTTATCCAGCATGAGCCTGTTGTGAACCATTATGTTGTGGATAAAGTTTTATTCACGCCTAGGTGCTCGGACCCATTCCAGACGCCCAGAGCTGCCACATCAACAAAAGATTAGATTCGACTAGCAGACTATAAATAGAGTCCTGATTTTAGTAGTTCAGAATAACACTTGGAAATGAATTGTGTGCTTCAACTTCTAGTTCTGTTCTTTTCTTTTCTACGCTTTCAACGTTGTAAGAGTTTACTCTGCCTTTGGAAGAAGAAGATTTTAGTGAGCTACATTTACCTTGGATTAGCAATCTTTTGATTACAAACCAAGTAAATATTTCTTACCTCTATTTTTATTTGATGCATTTACTTTTTGTTTATAAACAAGTATTTGCCTAACTTAGTCCAAAGTTTGAGAAAGGAGATTCCTTTAATTTTAGATAATTCCCCCCCCCCCCCCCCCCCCCCCCCCTTTTGCCGATCGCCTAGGGACCTACCTCGAAGCACAGCCGAATGTGAACGAATATGTTTCAAGGAAAGTGCGTTGAACGCGGACCTCAGTATTATAGTCAGTGCATTCTCTTCCTGACTCGGCGATCAACTCCCGATTCTCCTATGCACCACATCAATTCCACAACTTAGACCAACGAAAGCTTGGCAGAACCAGCCCTGCTGACAGCTTGAGATTATTCGCTCAGGTCATCTCAACAGATAAGTTAGAACTAATTTTGGCGTAATTTCAATTCAATAAATTTTCCAAATATCTCTACAACTGATTATCCAACAAAGTATATCGGTGAGCAAGAAAAACTCACGCGATGCTTCCGTGGGACAAGAAACCGAAACGGAAGACTGTTCGAGGAAAAGCTAGAGTTGGGTTCAGGTGAACTCAACTTTGGAAGGCAGGAGGATCACCCAAGCGACCGGAGATAAAACCAACGACCAGAGAAGGTGTCGGACGGTCATCATGAGGTTGACTCATCTGAGTGCCCGGATCGTCCGGGCGCCTAAACCACCAGGGTGCCCAACAGGTGCCTAGTCACAGTGAATCACTCTGTGGGTCCATGTCAACAGCGGTCCGAGTACCGGGACATGGTCAAGGCTCCCAGATATAAAAAAATTCATCGTCAAGTCATTATGTGAAGATAAAGTTTATCACGCTGGGACTTCTGGAGAAAGTCCAAGTATCTATAGATTTCACGTCATCAAATGACTATTTTCAATCAGTGAACTATAAATAAAATAGAATCCTAATCTTCTTTCCTTGACCACAACACTTACTGATTGGCAAGCAGTTTATTTAACTCAATAAACAGAACTCACAAAATGTATGCTGATCATAGTTTTGGGTCTTGAAGATTCTACCGTAGCAGATTCTTTTAGATTTTGCAAGCTCCCAACTCTATATTAATTGTCACTGCAAAACAGGTATTAGTTTACTATTCTTGTACCGTATGTTCAACTTATACAATTGTTGCAAGTAGAAACAATTTCTCACTAAGTTTTCAATAGCTCATCCAATTAACAAAAGATGATTCATCTCAGGTATGTTTTTTACCGTCCATCTTAAATTATGTGAAGTTAAATAAATTAATAGATAAATCAAAAAACCAACTAATAGATGGAAGGGATTTTTTTTCTTTTAAAATCATCTAATTCTTTGGACCATGTGTTGGCGATGAAGCATGACTTCTTCCAACTATTCTTATACAATATGTTTCACAGCAAAAAGTCTAAGACATTTCCGATTCTTAAACACTTCAATAAGTACTTTTTATAATTTTCTGACATCAATATCACATAAAATTGACTATTTTTTTCATAATAAAAAAAAATTCATATAACTTTTGGATGGACCCTACATTAATAATCACATATTATTTATTATTTTTTATTTAATATTTCTATATAATTTTAATTAATATATTAATTAATTATGATCTTTAATTTAATTTATTTATAATTTATAATTAAAAATTAATTAACATAAATTTAATTTAATTAAATTTATAATTTTTATTTAATATTTAATAAACTTTCGAATATATAATTTAAACTTATCGAATATATTTGTTTTAAAAACAAAGAGTAAAATTTTAATTATTACTAATAATTTATAAAATAAATCATTATAATTAAATGTTTTGTCAAATAATTTATTTTTAATTATTTTGAAAGAATTAATTATTGACATTTTTCAAACAGGCTCTCAAACTAAAAACCTTAAATAAGCTTCTTTTTTTTTTGTTGAATTTTTTTTAATTTTATAAAATTTTGGCAAATTTTACATGGGAGATGCACTGAATCCGGAAAAAAAAAATCATCTATATGAAAGGGGTAATGAGATGATTAGATAGCGGGGAAAAAGGGGACAAATTCATATGGATAATGTTAAATGGTCAAAATTTGATCAACTAGAATTCATATATACATATATGTACAAGGATATTTTAGTAATATCATATGTATATGTTAATTACATGTATGTACATACATATATTATGATTAAACAATAGAGAATTTTAATTGATCCGATTACTCAATTCATATATATTTGTCCTTGGATATGCGCCTCACACATGCAAATTTGTTTCCATGATGCATTGAACTAATAAGAGCACCTCTAAAGCAAATTATGTAAACTTTGTGGAAGGTTTATAAAATTAAAAAACTTTTAAAAAAATCGATAAATCTCAATGGTCAAAATTTGACCTATGAATTTACATATAATAATATTTTATTATTATATGTAATCTTAATTAATGTATGTCAATAAAAAAAATAAATGTAAAGGGTTTATTTTGACTTGTCAAATTATGGCTATTTAGTAGTGTCCAAAATTTTTATAATTGTATAGGAGAGATTTGAGATTTTTAATTTAAGAGTAGCTTTGAATCTTTAAATTTATTATTTTTTTTTAAGGTGGAGTCATTAATTAATTAATGTGCACTCTTTCCAAATCATTAAAAAATAAATTATTTAATAAAATATTTAATTATAATGATTTATTTCATAAATAATTAGTAATAATTAAAATGATATATACTTTTTCTTTTGAAAATAAATATATTTGAGATAAATTTAAAAAAATATACAAATAATTATAATTAAATTAAATTTATAAGTAAATTACATATTAAATAAAAATTATAAATTTAATTGAATTAAAAAACATAAATTTATTAATTATAAATTATAAATAAATTAAATTAAAGATTGTATCAAATGAAAAATATATAAAAATACTAAATAAAAAAATAATAAATAAAGATATGTAATTCATAACTTTGAACAAACAGACAAAAATTATATGAAAATTTTTAGTCGTGGAAAGAATAGTAATTTTATATTTGTGATGTGATATTGATGTGATATATTGAAAATTAAAAAAAAATTATTGAGAAGTTTAACTATTAAAAAGGCCCTAAGAAATTTTTATACGTGCTATGTTAGGAACTAAGAAAATTTATTGAAAGATTTATTGGAGATGTCCTCCACCAACTTCCCAGTGGCTTTTATTAATGGCAATGGAACTAACAGGCCATCAACTTCTTCTTCCTTCAAAGAGTGAATTGCTCGAGTGGAGAGTCCCTTCCGGTTCCCCTATCAGAAAAACACTTGATATAATCGGCGTAAAGTACTCCTCGATACTTTGGCACCTCGTCATCCAGCAGTATCTCCTCGATCGGGCCATATAGAGTCTTCTCATCGGTGTTCGGAGCAAAGAACATCCCCACCGACAAGCGAGGCCCTTGCCGGCTCGCCAACACGCGATGCTCCACGCTGATGAACTTGTCGTTGCTGATGAGCTACCAGAGAAGGAACGATTTAGATGTATCAACAGAATTTTTCATGAAGAGCAACAACGTCGAAGAATCTGTTTACCTGCAGGAGATCGCCGACGTTGACCACGATCGCTCCGGGAACAGGCGGAACGTCCACCCAGTAACCCTTGTGACGCACCTGCAAGCCGCCGAACGCATTCTCCACCAACAGCGTCAGGCAGATTGGATCCGAATGCCTGGAAATGCTCATTGTGAGCTCCGGCTGTGGGCACGCCGGGTAGTAGTGTGCGGTCATCGTGCGCATGCTCGACAGGTTGAGCCTCTTCAGGTAGTCTCGGCTCAGTCCGAGCGCTTCGGACAGCAGCTCGAAGACCAGTTCAGCCAAGCTGACCATGTGCTGGTAGTAGGTCAGCGTCGCTTCTCTGCAGACGCTGGGGATTTCTTGGGGATTCAGGGAGGCGCCGAAGGAGCAGTAGAGCGTGTCCCTCCAGCTGGCAGCTCTCGCCACGAAGAGGTCGTTGTTGCTGAGGTACTTCACGTTCATCCTCGCTTCGCGATTGTAGAGCTTCGCCTTCTCCGACGGATCGAGCTCGTGGAACCTCCTGTTCCCCTGCAGCGAGGCTTCGACGATCTCCTGCGGGACGCCGTGGTTCACTAGTTGGAAGAATCCCCAGGAGCTCGACGCCTCGCGGACTCGACCCACCACCTCCTCCCTCCGGTGGGTGAGGCCGGAGAGGTCGATGATGGGGACTTGGAGGCCGGCGGGGGCGGCGGCGTCCTTGGGACCGGGGAGGTCGTCGGGGGAGTGGATGAAGATCCGCGGGAGCTCGGTGGTGCCGCTGTCGACGAGGCCTTTGACGCCGGCTTTGGTGGCGTCGAACGCGAGTAGCTCTTCCAGGCGGCCTTCGGAAACCGAGTGTGGTCCATTGCCGGCGACGGCGGTGGTTGCTGCCATCTAGTTAGCTTATGAACGTTTTCGCATTTATGAGGCTGGATGTGCTTTGTTTATACGAAACTTTGGCACTTTGTTTTAATTTATTATATCAAACCACGTCATTTTTTTATTTTTTTAATAGAAAAAACTATGAATAACAGTTTTATCACGGCACTGGCGCCGTTCATTTTCGTTCAATGTCTAGATGAATTTCAAGTGTGATCTAATAGTCAACACGATCGAGATCTATTTTTCATTTGGCGCATGATCTAACAATAAAAACGACCGATCAGATCAAATATACTTGAATCAGACTGGTACTCCATAAAAATATTCGATTATGAGTAATGAGCCGGTTGGGTTGAGCTTGTCTGAAAGGGAATTGGTTCGTAGCCTAATGGATCGCCATATCATAATTGGGGAAGGGGAGCGAAGTTCTGGGAAAATATCAGGTGCAATAGGATACGTTGCGAAAGAAGAATTTATGTATCATAAAGAAAAAAAAAAAAACTATAAAAGAAACTCTCAAGTCTCAATCACTCATCTTTCTCATTTTTTATTATTTTCTGCGCTCACTATCTCACTTAAGCATTAGAGGGGTCTGGTTGGGACTAGAGCGACACCTTGTGACTTTGTATTGATTTTGAACAGGAACCTTTACTATTCAGGGCGCTTAGCCATCAACGATCAAGAAATATTAGGCTGGGAACTTTCAAATTCTGCCGTATCACAGATGATATATAAAATTGTACTCTGCGCATCAATCTTCAAATAGTTGAACTTAGCGATCTTTATTCTTCTTCAACTGCAGTCCACTCGTACACATTAAAATCCCCGCTAAACTCTCGTTTCAAAGAGTGAAATGGCTGAGAATAGACTCTGTTCCAAGTCCTCTAGAAGCGAAAACCTGAAAATACTCTTGGAGAAGAATTTCTCGATATTTTGGGGCCACATTCTCGGACAATATCTCTTTGATCGGACCATACAAGTAATTGCCCTCGCGAACTCCAACAAAAAACATTGCCACTGGCAATCGAGGCCCTAGTCGATTCGTCAACACTCGATGCTCCACGCTTTTGAATTTACCATTGCTAATGATCTACAAAATAGGTCGAAGAATTACCTGACGGAGATCGCCGATATTGATGACTACGACTCCGGGAAATGGCGACACATCCACCCAGTGACCTTCGTGGCGAACTTGCAGGCCGCCGAGTTTAGAAATGCCCAGAGTGAGCTTCGGCTCGCACGACGGACTTTGTTGAATTTAAATTATAAGAAATTAAAATTTCAACTTATATGTATAGAGATAACCTGAGTAGATAATTTTAGACTGCTAGTAAAGACTGATTTCTGTTAATTACAGAGTACAGATCGAGCTCCGAGTTCAAGCAGCAAACTCCGAGCGGACTGAAGGACCGGACGGGTGAGTAGTAGATTGGTCGACCGGACAGACAGGTCGAGCGAGCAGTTAACCTTTCCGTGGATGGTAGGGCGGCCTAAAGGCAGGGAGGCCGAGCGGTCCAAACAAGTGACCGAGTGAGCGATCAACGAGCAGAGCAGCCTAGTGAACAGAGGGCCGAGCGGTCGAGCGAGTGAACTGCCGGATGGGCGTGCAACCGACCAAACGAAAAGGCCGCATTTTTATATTATATAATTTGTTTACTAGTAGATCTCGCTTGCTTACCTTCGTGTCGGAAGAACCCTCCTGCAATTTAATCAATTTTTCCCACATCTCCTTTGCGCTAGAAAATGGACCGACTCTATTCAGCTCTTCTTTTGTCAGACCGCATTGTAGAGTACATGTTACCTTGGCGTTGGCTTCGATCTTCTTCATCAAATTTGTGTCTCAGTTCTTGCATGATACTGATTTTCCAATGTCGTCGAGTGGAAGTACCATGCCGCTCTAGATGATCATCCATATCTCGACTTGCGTCTTGAGGTGGTACTCATTCGCCCCTTCCAGTAACCGAAGTCTTCGTCGCAGAATAGTGGTGGCCGAGCGATGCTTTATCCTTCTTGGTGGACCATTTAGAAAACGAGATCTTGCACACATAAATACAAAAACTTGTCCCAAGACTAGGTCTTGGCTTAGTAATGTAGCAGAGAATAAAAAAAGTATTTCACTAATTTCGAGAAAAAAATAATAAATAATAAATTATTATTATTATAAATTTTGTTAAATGCGATATTTCATCAATACTGACCAATGGTGAAAAAATGAAAATGACTTTTTCAAAAAAGAAATTTGGAGGAGAAAAAATGAAAGGCGTAAGAATATGTTTGTACATAAAAATGATATATATTTTACTTTTGTTTTTTTACATAAAAATGATATATATTTTACTTTCAAAAGGATCCCCTTGCTCGATTGGTAGTTTCATCAATTCAGAGCGACCTAGTTTTGATATCAATTGTAGGATCGAGATATGCTGGGGGAGGGGGGGGGGGGGGGAATAACACTTGTGACTTTTTCAGTGTTTCGGAAAACACAAAGTAAACCCAGCGAAAGAAATAAGAGAACAATCACTAACACTTTTGGTTACTTAGTTCGGAGTCTGTGACGACTCCTACTCCAAGGCCCACAATCGTTATCGCTTTCGTTGGACAATCACTATAAATCCAAAAATTCTTTACAAGTACAAGTATGAGGCTTTACAAATATTGAAATACAACTTGTTACCGACAACTTTAGTGAGATCAGTCTTCTCACTTGGTCGTCGTCGAAGCAGCGTTTGGATGTTGTTGAAGTGTTCCAGAGCAACACACAAGAGGGTAAGTTGTTTTGAGAAATTGTTGTTTCGAAGTGCTAGCCGAGACCCTTTTTATAGCCACCTCAGACCTGATCCAGATCCACTGATCTTGGGATCAGGTTTGATCTGATTCTGATTGGTCAACTGATCCCCTGGATCGATCGACCGATCCTACTCGAATCGGCCCAGCTATCGTCGAAGTTCTGCCGCTCGGATAAAGTCTTCGTTCGGTCTACCGATCTTGCTGTTCGGTCGACCGATCCCTAACTTATCTGGTCTGATTAACTCGACTTGACCACACTGATGCTTATCCCCTGTTCGGTTAACTGAAGCCCAAGTTCGGTCGACCGATCCCTTGGTCGAATCCGATCAGCTCGCTAGAAATCTGATCCTTCTGTTTGAGTGGTTGGTCGACCGATCAAGGCCGAATCTAACCTTGCAAAAAGTGTTAGTCTCATGCAAAATAGAGTTAGACAAATAGTGAATAAAGCAATATGAAAGAATAATTTTTGACAGCCTCTGGCCTATCCGATTCTGACTTTTGAATTTCCTCCGAAAACCCTAGGTCGAACTGATGCCTACTGTTCTTCAACGGGAAATGCATCCTCACCTACTTCTCTCAGGAGAAGTTACTTGTTGAGAGATCGGTTCTCTAAACCGATTGGACTTTTGCTCAGAGCTCGAGACTTCTGGTCTTCATGCTGGGCGCCCGCTCCATGACCCGTCTAGACTTTCACCTAGTCCGCGACCACTAGGATTTTCACCTAGAGTCCTCGACTCTAGGATCTCACCCAAAGTACATGACCTGCCAAGACTTTCCACCAAGGGTTACCACCCCCTAGGATCTAGGGTTACCTCCCCCTAAGCTTTTCCATTGTTGGTTGCTACTCGGAATATCGTACCGGTTCTACTGTATAAAAATTTTGTACAAGTCCTGAAGCTTTCCTAACAACCTATTGTGTTCTTTAGATATTAAATTCGGAATCGCAAACGGAACTTAACATTATTGATTCCAAATTTAACTTATATGTTCTTAGAGGTTTAGACTTGGATCGCAAACGATGCTTAACATTATTGATCCAAATCTATCCATGTTACAAATTCAATTAAATATTTATTTCAAAAATCGGCTCCCAAGTCAAATATGGCGAGGCACTTGGCCTTCTTGGGAATGAGAATATCCACCACTACCTCCACAAAGCCTCTTAATGAAATTCAATATTTAATTTTCTTATATAACTCTAGGTTTAACCAAAAAGAACAATCGAATCACAAGATCGAAAAACAAAGAAACACAAACTCGAAACAAATCTGAATATCTAGAATCTCTAGCCTCTTGTGTTTGGTATTTCAAATCTATACAAAGAAAAACTAGTATGATGTGGAATAAAATTACTAGTTATACCATTCTTTGTAAGCAACAACCTCTTGATCTTGTATCGTATTCTCTTCTTATTTCGGACTGTTGGTTGCTACTCGGAAAACCTAGAGGTTCCACTGTACAAAAATTTTGTACAAAGGTCTGAACCTTTTCCTAGCTACCATGTGTTCTTTTAAATTAAATTTTGGATCGCCTGCGGAACTTAACACGTTTGATCCAAAACTTAATCTATTTGTTCTTTAAGGTTTAGACTTGGATCTCCTGCGGAACTTAACACGTTTGATCCAAATCACCTAAGTTATTAATTCCATTAAATATTAATTTCCATAATTGGTTCCCAGTACTGACGTGGCGAGGCACATGACCTTCTTGGATATGGGAACAACCACCACCGACTAGACAAAACCATTTATGGAAAGCTAATATTTAATTTCCTAAAATAACTTTAGGTCAACCAAAAAGAACAATCAAATCACAAGGAAAAGAAAAATAAAAGAACACAACTTCGAAAAACATATTCGAAATACTAGAATCGTAAGCCTCTTGTATTTGGTATTATTTCCATAAATAACTAGCATGATGCGGAAAGGAAAAATTACTAGTTATACCTTCTAAAAGACCTCTTGATCTTCTACCGTATTCCTCTTCTAACCTCGGACGTTGTGTGGGCAACGATCTTCCGAGATGAGAACCACCAAGCACCTTCTTCTTCCTTGCAAGTTTCGGCCACCACAATTCTCCAAGAGAAGTAGAGGTCCGACCACCACCACCAAGCTCCAAGGGATGCAAGAAACAAAACCACCTTTCTCTCCTTCTTCTCCTAGCTAGAACCAGCCACCATCAAGAGCTCCAAGAGAGGTTGCCGCGGCCATAAGAAGAAGAGAAGAGGAAGAAGCTAGGGCCGGCCACCAAGGAGGAAAAGAGTGGAGAAGAATAATAGAGTTGATCACACGTGAAGGCACCTCTACCCCCTCTTTTATAATCCTTGGTCTTGACAAATAAGGAAATTTTAATAAAAAATTTCTTAATTCTTTTGTCATAAAAAAGAAAAATTATTTTAATTAAAAAACAATTTTCTTCTTTTAATAATAATGGTCGGCCACTTCTAATTCCCCAAAACAAGGAAAATTTAATTCACACAAAAATTAAAACTTCCTAATTTGTTTCTAGAAATTTATAAAAATTTCTCCAATAATTCTTATCCCTTCATGATTGGTTAATAAAAAGGAAATTTTATAAATTAAAATTCTTCTTTTAAACATGTGGATAATTTCCAAAAGGAAAGTTATCTCTAAAAATTAAAATCTCTTTTCAATCTACAAATAAGGAAAGATATCAAATCTTTTCTTAATTTTTTGTAGAAACTAATAAAAGAGAATATTTAATTTTTAAACTTCTCTTTTAAATTATTATCATGGTTAAAAAGGAAAGTTTTTCTTAAAAATAAAATCTCCTTTCAATGTACAAATAAGGAAAGATTTCAAATCTTTTCTTAATCTTTTGTAGAAAGCTTTAAAAGGAAAGATTTAATTTTTAAACTCTCTTTTAAAACTATGATATCCACATAAGAAATAATTTTAAAAAATCCTTTTATAGATGGGTCGGCCACCCAAGCTTGGGCTCCAAGCTATTGGCCACCACCTTAAGGCCAACCTTTAGGCTTGGCCCCTAAGCTCGAGCTTCAAGCTTAGCTTGGTCCCTATTGGTTGGGTAAGAAGGTGGGTATGTGGTGGGTATAAATCTCTATATACAAGAGGCTACGATAGGGACCGAGAGGAGGAATTGATTCTCTCGATGAAATTAAGCTTCTCGTGTTCGCCCCGAACACACAACTTAATTTCATCAATAATAATTCATTCCACTAAAGAACTATTATTGAACTACCGCACCAATCCCAAATTACATTTTGGGCTCCTTCTTATTATGAGTGTGTTAGTCTCCCTGTGTTTAAGATGTCAAATGTCCATTAATTAAGCGAGTTACTGACAACTCATTTAATTAATATCTTAGTCCAAGAGTAGTACCACTCAACCTTATTATCATGTCGGACTAAGTCCACCTGCAGGGTTTAACATGACAATCCTTATGAGCTCCTCTTGAGGACATTCTCAACCTAGATCACTAGGACACAGTTTCCTTCTATAATCAACAATACACACTATAAGTGATATCATTTTCCAACTTATCGGGCTTATTGATTCATCGAACTAAATCTCACCCATTGATAAATTAAAGAAATAAATATCAAATATATGTGCTTTTTATTATATTAGGATTAAGAGCACACACTTCCATAATAACTGAGGTCTTTGTTTCTTTATAAAGTCAGTATAAAAGAAACGACCTCTAATGGTCCTACTCAATACACTCTAAGTGTACTAGTGTAATTATATAGTTAAGATAAACTAATACCTAATTACACTACGACCTTCCAATGGTTTGTTCCTTTCCATTATGGTCGTGAGTTACTGTTTATAATTTATAAGGTACTGATAACATGATCCTCTGTGTGTGACACTACACACCATGTTATCTACAATATAAATTAATTGAATAACTACATTTATCATAAATGTAGACATTTGACCAATGTGATTCTTATTTCTAGATAAATGTTTATACCAAAAGCTAGGCTTTTAGTATACACTCTAACACGGACATCGTGTGGGCGACGATCTACCGAGATGAGAACCATCCAAGTCATTCTTCTTCCTTCTTCCAAGTTTCGGCCAAGCAACCTTCTCCAAGAGATTATAAGTCTCGGCAACAACCAAGGTCCAAGGAAAACTAGGAAACAAAACCTCCTTTCTCTTCTTCTTCTCCAAGCTAGATCCGGCCACCAAAACAAGCTCAAAGGAAATTGATGAGGTTCGACCACTAAGGAGGAAGAGGAGGAGATGATATGGCCGGCCATCACCAAGGAAGAAAAGAGAGAGGAAAAATAAAAGAGAGTTCTCCTTCATGAAGGCACCCCTACCCTCTCTTTTATAATCATTGGTCATGACAAATAAGGAAATTTAATTATAATTAAAATTCTCTTTATTTTCCTTGTCATTGGCTAATAAGGAAAATTTAATAAAAATTCCTTTTAACCCCTTCTATGGCATGCCCCTATTCATGCTCCAAATAAGACAAGTTTTAAACACAAAATTAAAACTTCCTTATTTGTTTCCGAAAATTTTAAAATAAAAATTTCTCTAATAATTTTTCCCATCATGGTTGGATATAAAAAGAAATTTTATAAATTAAAATCTCTCTATTAAAACATGTGGATGATTTTCAAAAAGGGAAGTTATCTTTAAAATTAAAATCTTCCTCTCAATCTACAAATAAGGAAAGATATCAAATCTTTTCTTAATCTTTTATAGAAACTATAATAGGAAAGATTTAATTTTAAAACTCCCTTTTAAATCATGAACATGATTACAAAAAAGAAAAGTTTTATCAAAAATTAAAATCTTCCTTTTAACTACAAATAAGAAAAGATATCAAACCTTTCACTTAATCTTTTGTAGAATGCTATAAAAGGAAATATTTAAACTTTAAACTCTCTTTTAAAACCATGATTCCACATATGGAAAGATTTTAAATAAAATCCCTTTTATTCTTTACATGGCCGGCCACACCAAGCTTGGACTCCAAGCTAGGGCCAGCCACATTAACTTGGCTCAACCTTTGACTTGGCCGGCCCAAGCTTGCTTGGCCGACCACCTAAGGTTGGGTAGGAAAATGGGTATAGGTGGGTATCACACTTTATAAATAAGAGGCTACGATAGGGACCGAGAGGAGGAATTGGTTTTGGTCTCCCGATGAAATTAAGCTTCCCGTGTTCGCCCCGAACACCCAACTTAATTTCATTAATAATAATTTATTCTACTAAAGAATTATTATTGAACTACCGCACCAATCCCAAATTACATTTTGGGCTCCTTATCATGAGTGTGTTAATCTCTCTGTATTTAAGATGTCGGATGTCCACTAATTAATTGAGTTACTGACAACTCACTTTAATTAATATCTTAGTCCAAGAGTAGTACCACTCAACCTCATTATCGTGTCGGACTAAATCCACCTGCAGAGTTTAACATGACAATCCTTATGAGCTCCTCTTGGGGACATTATCAACCTAGATTTCTAGGACACAATTTCCTTCTATAATCAACAACACACACTATAAATAATATTATTTCCCAACTGATCGGGTCTATTGATTTATCGAACTAAATCGTACCCTTTGATAAATCAAAGAAATAAATATTAAGTATATGTGCTTGTTATTATATTAGGATTAAGAGCACACACTTCCATAATAACAGAGGTATTGTTCTTTTATTTAGTCAGTATAAAAAGAAACTACCTCAAATGGTCCAGCTCAATACACTCTGAGTGTACTAGTGTAATTTTATAGTGAAGACAGACTAATACCAAATTACACTACGACTATTCCAATGGTTTGTTCCTATCCATCTTAGTCGTGAGCAACTGTTTATAATTTATAAAAAACTGATAACATGACCTTCTGTGTGTGACACCACACACCATATTATATATAATATAAATTAATTGAACAACTACACTTAGCATATAAATGTAGGTATTTGACTAATCTGATTCTTTATTTCTAAATAAATGTTTATACAAAAGCTAGGCTCTTAGTATACATTCTAACAATCTCTCACTTATACTAAAAGACTATGTTGCCATATATCCTGTCATACATCTGATTCCCAATCCTTCGACATGCCCATCCAAAGCTCTTGCCTTAAGGGCCTTAGTGAAAGGATCTTCCAGGTTATCACTTGATGCAATCTAGGCGGCAACAACTTCTCCTCGTTTATACTATATCTCGTATTGGGTGGTACTTGCGCTCTATTATGTTTACTTGCTTTATGGACTTATGATTTCTTCGAGTTTGCTACTGCACCACTATTATTACAATAAATTGTAATAATTTTTGGGCAAATCAGAAATCATGCCTAAGTCCATCATAAAGTTTCTGAGCCATATAACTTCTATGGCCACCTCAGAGGCTGCCACATACTCAGCTTCCATGGCAGAGTCTGAAAAACATATATGCTTAACACTCCTCCATTGTTATGACTTCACTTCCTAAAGTAAACACAAAACCCCGAGGTCGACCTACTTTTGCCCCTCTCTGATTGGAAGTCAGAATCCGTGTAACCTACAGGGATCAAACCATCTGCCTTATAAACTAGCATATAATCTATAGTCCCTCTAAGGTACTTCAATAAATGCTTTACAGCAGTTCAATGTCCCCATCCTGAATTATTTTGATATCTGCTAACCATGCCCACGGCAAAGCAGATATCCGATCTCGTGCGCAGCATACATTAGGCTTCCGACAGCCGAAGCATAAGGAACTGCCTTTATAACCTCTATCTCCTTTGATGTCTTCGGAGACATCTCTTTAGATAAAGCTACTTCATGCCTAAAAGGTAGAAAACCTTTCTTGGAGTCTTGCATGCTAAAACGAGCAAGGATTGTATTGATATATGAAGCTTGGAATAAGCATAATATTTTTTTCTTACGATCCCTTATTACTTTGATCCCAAGAATATGTGCGCTTTCTTCCAAGTCCCTCATATCGAATTGTTTGGACAACTATACCCTTACTTCTGACAATACTTTGATATTATTTCCAACTACCAAAAATGTCATCTACGTATAGTATAAGAAATATCACCACGTTTCCATCATACTTCTTGTATACACAAGACTCATCCGGTTATTAAATAAATCTATAGGTCTAGATTACTTCATTAAACCAGATGTTCCAAGACCTTGAAACTTTGCTTCAGTCCATAAATAGACCGATTGAGCTTACATACTAGATGCTCTTTGCACTTTTGCAATAAACCTCTCTGGTTGCTGTTAGGATCGATGGTCACGGCTAGAAAGGGGGGGTGTGAATAGCCGCCCCAAATTCTCGTTTCTTTCTACAAACTAGGGTTAGCGCAGCGGAAATAACTAAATAGAAACGCAAAAGGAGAAGCAAACCTCAACACGAAGATGTAACGAGGTTCGGAGATGATACTCCTACTCCTCGGCGTGTCCGTAAGGTGGACGAAGCCTATCAATCCGTCGGTGGATGAGTCCCCGGATAACCGGCTAATAAATACTCCTTGTGGGTGGAGAAACCTCGCCACAAACTTTGCAACAGCAATACAGGAGTAGAAAGCAGCAAGAAGCAAAGTACAATACAAATGTATGAAATACCTTCGCTTACTTGCCTTCACTTCGACTGGATGAAGCAGCAGCTTCAAGCGACGCCTACAACAGCAGGAACCCAGTCGATGAAGCTCACACGAAGCTTCAAGCAGAAGCGAGCTCAGCAAAGCTCAAATCACAGCAGAAGAAGAGTGAGAGAGAGAGACTCCACTGTAGAAGCCCTTTTCCCTTTTATAGCCTGCATCCACCTGCGAGAAGAACAGAGGCCAAAGACAGCAGAAGAATCTAACCGTTGTCTCTCAACGGCTAGGGCCAGACCGATCAGGCATCACCCTGATCGGTCCGAGGCCTCCCTGATCGGTCTTGGGGACCGATCAGGCCCCAGTCTGATCGGTCCCCGGACCGATCCCACCTCTCTTTTAAGAGAGGTGGCTGAGTCTCTGATCGGTCGTGGAGACCGATCAGACTCCCTGCTGATCGGTCTCCAGACCGATCAGTTCACTCACAGAAGGTTGGCTCAACTCCTCTGATCGGTCTCCAGATTGATCAGATGACTTACAGAACCCTTCTGTTTGTTATCTGATCGGTCACCAGACCGATCAGATACTCAGGCGTATCGCTGGATCGGTCACCAGACTGATCCAGGTTTAGAGCTCCAGCCCTAAACCCTAAATGGTCCTGAGAACGAGCTACCGAGCCCTCTCTTGACCTAATCCGGAGAACGAGCTCCCTAGTCCTCTCCGACTTCATCCGGTCTAGAGAACGAGCTACCGAGCCCTCTCCGACTTCATCCGGTCCAGAGAACGAGCTACCGAGCCCTCTCTAACCACAGTCCGGAGAACGAGCTACCGAACCCTCTCCGACTTTCCGTGCCAAGTCTCCAACTTGGTCTTCTCCGTGCCAAGTCTCCATACTTGGACTTTTCCAGTGCCAAGCTCCGTGCTTGGACTTTTCACCAGATGTCTGGTCAACCTTGACCCATCTGGATTTCCCTTGCCTGGCTTCACTCACCAGGACTTCCAAACTGCCTAGCTTCACTCACTAGGTCTTTCCCTTTCACCTAGCTTCACTCACTAGGATTTTCACCTGGCTTCACTCACCAGGATTTCCTGACTGCCTGGCTTCACTCACCAGGACTTTCCGAACTGCCTGGCTTCACTCACCAGGATCTTCCCGACTGCCTGGCTTCACTCACCAGGACTTTCCGAACTGCCTGGCTTCACTCACCAGGACTTTCCAACTGTCTGGCTTCCCAGTTAGGACTTCCCAGTCAAGTATCCGGTCAACCTTGACCTACTTGACTCTTCTTCATCCAACCTGATCAGACCACCCTGATCAGTATCTCTCCGCATGGACAACTGCACCTGCATTGTCCATGTCTACATATCTTTCTGTATTGTCAAACATCGAAACCATGACCAAGGTTTACGCTTGGTCAACTAGGTCAACCTTGACCTAGTGGAAATTGCACCAACAATCTCCCCCTTTTTGATGTTTGACAATACCTTTAAGTTAGGCTAATCCAATAGCCTCAACTTTATTCATGCCACTAGGTAATGAAACATAAGTTACAACCTTACATTCTCCTTCTAAGAAGACAACCTCCTTCTTAGATAATGAAGGCCTAACTTAAACCCTTCATTCTCCCCCTATTGGCACCATCAACAAACTCTCCCCCTGAAGAGTAAGTTATCGTTGTTCACAACTTCACTCGTTGTGATCAACAAACTCTCCCACTAACTCCAATGTTCTTCCTTGAACATTCTCTAGACATTCTTCCCCTTTTTGACACACATCAAAAGGAGTGAATCAAGGTCAAGAGTTTCTTCCTAATAAAAGTCTCATACCTTTCATTGAAACCCTTAATTTCCCCCTTGATACTAAATTCAACAATCAACTTAGTGATAATCCCATATCACTCACCCTCAAAAGTTTCGACGAGTAAACACTCCCCCTAAAAGTCAACTCCTCCTTGACTAATAGGTAAAACTCCCCCTAAAGGTCAACTCCCCCTTGACCATTGCACCAACAATGTCTTGGAGAGTTTCAAACCTTTAGAAATCCAAAACACCAACTCCCAGCTGAAATTTCAGACAAAACAGTCGAAAATCAGCCAGTTGGCACGCGCTGATCGGTCACCAGACCGATCAGCCTTCACTGGATCGGTCACCAGACCGATCCAAACTCTCCTGGATCGGTCCTAGTGACCGATCCACACAGACCTGGACCGATCAGGTAGCCTCCTGATCGGTCCACGACCTCTGATTTCTGATTTCTGAATTTTTCTTCTCCCGAAATTCAGAAACCTCTAGAAAATCACAGAAAATTTCAAAAATTATGAAATTTTGAGGATACATTCCTCATAACATATACTATTATGGAAAAATAGTTTTCTAAGAAAATAACTTCCATTTCTCAATCTTGATACAAAGTTCAAAAGTCTTTGAAATAGCTCAAAGTTAACTTATCTTTGTATCAACTTGTTCAATGATGAATGCTATCACTAGAAAAGCTTCATCAAGGTTTTTTCAAATCAATTTTGAAATGATTTTAAACCATTTAATTTAGGACCACAATCTTTGGGCTAGATGTACATGACTTGTACATAAGCTTTCCCTATGATCCCCAATTTTGAATTAGGTTCATCTAGGTACAAGAACTATGCACCTTGATCCTAACTCATAATCGTAATATCTCACACACATCTAAGGTGTATCAAACACATCCAAGTCAATTTTGATGTGAGATATGAGTTTAGGTCATCTTAGGCTAAGTTCTCATGCATTTTCTAAACAACAATTTGATCTCCATATCAAATTGTGTTTTTGTCCTTAAATCAAATTAATTGATTATAAAAGCAAGAGATGATGACATGACATATAATGATATCATAAGTAAAAACATGTGCCAATGTCATGATGTCATGACATAAAGTATGAAACTTAAATAGAGCATGACATTTAACTAACCTAAGCATTATCATGATATTTTAAATGATCAAAAAATAAATATGATGTCATGACATGGCATATGGCAAACAATATATGGCAAATAACATGTAAAGGTATAGAAGATACCTAATTCTAGCTTTAATTGCCATTTTTGATAGTTTTGATCATTTTGCCATAGGTTCTATATTCCTAAGTGTAATAGACCTAGCATCTTATACCAAAGATTTTTAGATCACTATGTGCCAACTAGATTGACTCTAGAAAAATTCCTCAAATGTGGTTGGCACATCCTAATTATCTTAGGAGTAATTTTCACTTTCATTTTCCAAGGCTTGATTAGACCTTGAAAATTCCTAAGGTGCCACCTTTTGCCATGATTAGGTTAATTACCTATTCAAGTAAGGTTGACACACCCTAAACCATCTAGTGTGATGGAATCACGCTCCTAGGAACCCAATACCTATTGGAGCTCATTGGGTTCACTAAGTATTCACTAGGGATGACTTCCCTAGCAACCCTTCTAATGACCCTCCTAGGCTTTGAAGCCTTGGTCATTTGGGACTCATCAAGATCAACCCTAGAGGTGACTCCCCTTGTGACCTTGGTGATGGTCTTCCTAGCCCTAGATTTTGTTCCATAATCGAATGGAACATTGTGATAAGTGGGCTTGACCACTTGGGACTTAGGTTTGTGACCCAAACCTTTCTTGTCCTTGGACATTGGTTTTTGACCCTTAAACCCTAGAGATGACTTCTCCAAGTTCTTAAGAGCCTTTTCCAAAGTATCAAGTCTTGACCTCAAGACTTGATTCTCCTTCTCTAATACCTCAATTTTTAATTTTTCATTTTTCTTTGAGGTATTCCTAGGCATGTGTCTAGTTGATTTGGGATTTCTACCTAGGTTCTCCTTAGCCTTAGATGAGTTAGTCCTAGGGTTGGCTTTCCTAGTGTTATCCTTATCTAGGCTCACATGTTTGGCACCTAAGCATGTGTATCGATTTCTATAATTAACATGCTTATCATTATTAGCAATAGCAATAAGGCTACTAGCATGTGTTCTATTTGAATTGCAAAAATGAGCCTTAGAGATTACCTTAGGGTTTGCCTTAGCTCCCCCTATCGATGTGCTCGTCTTCTTGTCCTTGTGAGGTTGCCTCCCCTTCGGACATTGGCTTCGATAATGCCCCCTTTGCTTGCATTGAAAACACACCACGTGCTCTTTGCCTTTGCGTATCGGGACTCCGGCTTTCTTGACCTTTGGCGCCGATGGAGACTTTCTAATCCTCTTTGGACACTTACTCTTGTAATGTCCATACTCCCTACACTCAAAGCACATTATATGTAATTTATTTGAAATTGAAATGCTTGAGTTACCTAGGGTTGAGGATGTATGAAGACTTTCTTCTTCATCCCTTCCGGAGGTAGAAGCTTCTTCCTCTTGCTCCATTCTTGAAGAAGAACTCTCCTCCTCTTCTTCCTTAGATGTTGAGTAGCCCTCAACTTCTAATTCCTCTTCTCCATGATGTGAGCTACTTGGCTCACTTGACTCCTCTTCATGACTTGAAGTGGAGCTTCCCTCATGGAACTTGGCCAAGTTGTTCCACAACTCCTTGGCATTGTTGTATCCACCTATCCTACACAAAACATCATTAGGTAAAGAAAATTCAAAAATTTTCAATACCTCATCGTTGACTAGGGATTGGTGGACTTGTTCCTTGGTCCACTCCTTCTTCTCTAGGGTCTCTCCTTTCTTGTCCATCGGAGGCTTGAAACCTAATTGAACACAACTCCAATTTTCAAGATTAGTCATAAGAAAGTACTTCATTCTTACCTTCCAAAACGCGAAGTCGTCGCGATCGTAGAAGGGTGGAATGGTGATGTCGTCTCCGAGTTGATCCATCTCTAGCTTGTGCTCCCTCGGGTGTTAATCCGGCGAAGAGCGACCTCGCTCTGATACCACTTGTTAGGATCGATGGTCACGGCTAGAGAGGGGGGGGGGTGTGAATAGCCGCCCCAAATTCTCGTTTCTTTTTACAAACTAGGGTTAGCGCAGCGGAAATAACTAAATAGAAATGCAAAAGGAGAAGCAAACCTCAACACGAAGATGTAACGAGGTTCGGAGATGATACTCCTACTCCTCGGCGTGTCCGTAAGGTGGACGAAGCCTATCAATCCGTCGGTGGATGAGTCCCCGGATAACCGGCTAATAAATACTCCTTGTGGGTGGAGAAACCTCGCCACAAACTTTGCAACAGCAATACAGGAGTAGAAAGCAGCAAGAAGCAAAGTACAATACAAATGTATGAAACACCTTCGCTTACTTGCCTTCACTTCGACTGGATGAAGCAGCAGCTTCAAGCGACGCCTACAACAGCAGGAACCCAGCCGATGAAGCTCACACGAAGCTTCAAGCAGAAGCGAGCTCAGCAAAGCTCAAATCACAGCAGAAGAAGAGTGAGAGAGAGAGACTCCACTGTAGAAGTCCTTTTCCCTTTTATAGCCTGCATCCACCTGCGAGAAGAACAGAGGCCAAAGACAGCAGAAGAATCTAACCGTTGTCTCTCAACGGCTAGGGCCAGACCGATCAGGCATCACCCTGATCGGTCCGAGGCCTCCCTGATCGGTCTTGGGGACCGATCAGGCCCCAGTCTGATCGGTCCCCGGACTGATCCCACCTCTCTTTTAAGAGAGGTGGCTGAGTCTCTGATCGGTCGTGGAGACCGATCAGACTCCCTGCTGATCGGTCTCCAGACCGATCAGTTCACTCACAGAAGGTTGGCTCAACTCCTCTGATCGGTTTCCAGATCGATCAGATGACTTACAGAACCCTTCTGTTTGTTTTCTGATCGGTCACCAGACCGATCAGATACTCAGGCGTATCGCTGGATCGGTCACCAGACCGATCCAGGTTTAGAGCTCCAGCCCTAAACCCTAAATGGTCCTGAGAACGAGCTACCGAGCCCTCTCTTGACCTAGTCCGGAGAACGAGCTCCCGAGTCCTCTCCGACTTCATCCGGTCTAGAGAACGAGCTACCGAGCCCTCTCCGACTTCATCCGGTCCAGAGAACGAGCTACCGAGCCCTCTCTGACCACAGTCCGGAGAACGAGCTACCGAGCCCTCTCCGACTTTCCGTGCCAAGTCTCCAACTTGGTCTTCTCCGTGCCAAGTCTCCATACTTGGACTTTTCCTGTGCCAAGCACCCTGCTTGGACTTTTCACCAGATGTCTGGTCAACCTTGACCCATCTGGATTTCCCTTGCCTGGCTTCACTCACCAGGACTTCCAAACTGCCTAGCTTCACTCACTAGGTCTTTCCCTTTCACCTAGCTTCACTCACTAGGATTTTCACCTGGCTTCACTCACCAGGATTTCCTGACTGCCTGGCTTCACTCACCAGGACTTTCCGAACTGCCTGGCTTCACTCACCAGGATCTTCCCGACTGCCTGGCTTCACTCACCAGGACTTTCCGAACTGCCTGGCTTCACTCACCAGGACTTTCCAACTGTCTGGCTTCCCAGTTAGGACTTCCCAGTCAAGTATCCGGTCAACCTTGACCTACTTGACTCTTCTTCATCCAACCTGATCAGACCACCCTGATCAGTATCTCTCCGCATGGACAACTGCACCTGCATTGTCCATGTCTACATATCTTTCTATATTGTCAAACATCGAAACCATGACCAAGGTTTACGCTTGGTCAACTAGGTCAACCTTGACCTAGTGGAAATTGCACCAACAGTTGCTTCATATGGATACTTTCTTCAAGACTTCCATTAAGGAAATCTGTCTTGACATCCACTTGCCAAATCTCATAATCCATATGAGCAACAATAGATAAAAGAAGCCGGATAGACTTAAGCATGGTTGCTGGTAAAAGGTTACCCTTTTTCAACAAGCCTTGCTTTGAAAGTTTCAACCTTCACGTCTGCCCCTCTTTTTCTATTGTAGACTTATTTTCACCCAATGACTTTTACACCATTTGGTGATTCTATAAGCTCCCAGACTTTATTAGAATACATAGATTCTATTTCAGTATTCATTGCACTTTGTCAAGATGCTGCATTTTTATCTTGGAGCGCTTCATCATATATCCGGGAATCAAGTTCATGTTCACCAGGGATCAAGTCCAAAGACTCTCCCAAAACTTGAATCTTTCAGGTTGCCTAACAACCCTCCCACTACGATGAGGTACTTTCTGCAATTGTGTATCATTAGTGATACGTGTTGTAGTTTCTTGTGATATTTTATCTTGTACAGTTGGTACTAGATTAGACGTGTCCTTTATTATTTTTTTAAGAACAAATTTACTTATGGGCTTGTGGTTCATTACATAGTCCTCTTCTAAAAATCGGGCATTGGTGCTAACAATGACATTCTGATTTTTAGGACTATAAACCTCCTTTTGTTCCTCTAGGATAACCCACAAACAAGTGAACTCCTATCCAACTTCTCAGTGTCTCCTTTCAGCACATGTGCTGGCCTACTCCAAATCCAAATATGCTTCAGATTAGGCTTACGCCTATTCTGCAATTCTATGGGAGTAGAGATTTCTAACTTAGAAGGTACTATGTTCACTTCCGTTTCCAGAGTATATTTTTAAAACGAATTTGGTAATTTTCTGAATAACTCGTCATTAATCTAATCATTTCCATAAGAGTCCTATACCTTCTTTCTTCTACACCATTTCGTTGGGGTGTACTAGGTGCAGTTAGTTGGGATTGAATCCCGACTTCTGATAAGTAACTCCTAAACTGTCCTAAGAGGTACTCGCCATTACGATCTCACCGTAGTGTCTTGATACTTTTACCTTGACATTTCTCCACATCATTCTTGTACTTTTTGAACTTATCAAAGCACTTAGACTTGCGGCGCATCAAATAAATGTACCCATATCTCGAATAGTCATCTATAAAAGAGACGAAATATTTGAAACCACCTCTTACCTGGATAGTCATAGGTCCACACAAATCAGAATGAACCAATTCCAACACATCTTTGACTCTATACCCCTTAGACTTAAAAAGCCTTTTGGTTATTTTTCCTTCCAAGTAAAACTCGCAGGTTGGAAAGTTTTTCACCACCAATGAACTCAAAAGTTCATCGGCTATTATCCTTTGAATCCTACTCAAGTTAATATGACCTAAGCCTTAGATGTCAAAGATATGATTGGTTCATTTCCGAAGGTTGCTTTATCTTATTAGAGTTAGAAGATGTGTTATTAATTTTCATTTGTTGCATCGTGGGAGTTATTTGATTTATATAAATTACCAACCAACGTACCAAAATAGATAACTTTCCTCTTTTCCTTGGTAATAACTTTTTTATCAAAAGAGATAGAATATCAAGTTTTTTTGAATAGTTTAGAAACTGAAATATAGTTCTTTCTAAACTTGGTACGTAAAAATAATTTCTCAAAATCCATGTTTTATTCCTATCGGAGGATAAACATCTCCCACTGCAACGGCTGCTACTTTTGCAGCAGTGCCCATGTAGACGGTATTTTCCTTTTCATATAGTTGTTAGGTTTCCTGGAACCCCTGCAATGAATTGCAGACATGATCAGTGGCTCCTGTATTTACACACCAAGTACCGATAGATAACACCACTAAATATGTTTCAACAATTAATGAATAAAATACATCTATATTGTTCTTAGTTCTGAGAGGACAATCCACCTTAATGTCTAAGTTTTGTTTCCAATCATTATAATTGGGACTACTAAGTCTATTCTATAGTATAACAGCTAGGGGATTGAAAACCTAAGAATCACAAAACATTTGGTCAAGACTTTAGAATTTAAAATAATATTGATTCCTCAAATAATATCATTTAAATTCATCAACACCTCAAACACCGTGAATTTTGTATGCCACGATAGGGTGGACGTATACAAATTCAAACATTTGTAAGAGGAGGGTTTTACCCATTAATAACCTTGTCAACCTATCTTTATGACAAATAAAATTACTTCAAATACTGTGAATTTTGTATGCCACGATAGTGTGGACGTATACAAATCCAAACATTTGTAAGAGGAGTTTTACCCATTAATTTTATTATCTTATCAACCTGACAAATAAAATTACCTCAAACACCGTGAGTTTTATATGCCACGATAGTATGGACGTATACAAATTCAAACATTTGTAAGAGGGGTTTTACCCATTAATTTTATTATCTTGTCAACCTGACAAAGAAAATTACCTCAAACATCGTGAATTTTGTATGCCACGATAGTGTGGACGTATACAAAATCTCAACATTTGTAAGAGGGAGTTTTAATTTTATTATCTTGTCAATCTATCTTTATGACAAATTAATAGTTGGTTTTCCTTCGGTCACACAAATAATAGCAGTGACTCCGATGGGGAGGATACTATTAAATGTGCATAAGTGTATATCATTACTTGATACTTAATTAATGTGCGTTGACTCCGATGGGGAAGATCACACACTCCTAATTAATTTCCTATAATCATCCAAAATGGAAGTTTGATCTAGTGATCCGCAAACAAACTCATCCGATATGGAGGAAGACACTCAGAGCCAACGCACAAGTTTGTTTGCATCACTTACAAACCAGTAATGAAAACCATAGAATTTATTTAAAAATTCCTCTCCCACTTAGTTATTTAAGGTGGGGAATTTTAACCTAGCAAGCACACATCACACACATCATAGTAAATAAAAACAATAAATATGGAAATTAATTTTCCAACTATTATAACCTTTTCCATCACTGTCCTTCGCGTGCTGCCAGCCCTAGAGTTCATGTCGTCGGGTCCATCGAGCTTCCTTTTTCGCTGTGCCTCTGGTCCTCTAATAACACCACGCCTCGCAAGGATACGATTCGCGACAAAAAAAATAAAATTTTACATACATCGATTATATATTTCACAAGGGAATGTACATCAAGTCTAGATCGAACATAAATGTAAAATCCAAGGGCTAATACAGCTCCTGCTGTATTAGTTAAATATAATCATACACACACAATAAAATGCCCTTGACATATCCAAGGGTCCAATCACACACAATAACCATAAACTATAATAGTTGGAGCTTGCAACCACAGAGTTAGCATATCCTACTATTATCCTGCCTAAATTATGTATGACATGTGCATAATTAAATTGAAAACCAAACACACAGAGACAAACCCTAGCTCTAATATCAATTGTTGGTTGCTATTCAGAATATCGTACCGGTTCCCCTGTACAAAAATTTTGTACAAGTCCTGAAGCTTTCCTAACAACCTATTGTGTTCTTTAGAAATTAAATTCGAAATCGCAAATGGAATTTAACATTATTGATTCCAAATTTAACTTATCTGTTTTTAGAGGTTTAGACTTGGATCGCAAACGATGCTTAACATTATTGATCCAAATCTACCCATGTTACAAATTCAATTAAATATTTATTTCAGAAATCGGCTCCCAGGTCAAACATGGCGAGGCACTTGGCCTTCTTAGGTATGGGAACATCCACCACTGCCTCAACAAAGCCTCCTAACGAAATTCAATATTTAATTTCTTTATATAACTCTAGGTTTAACCAAAAAAGAACAATTGAATTACAAGATCGAAAAACAAAGAAACACAAACTCGAAACAAATCCGAATATCTAGAATCTCTAGCCTCTTGTGTTTGGTATTTCAAATCTATACAAAGAAAACTAGTATGATGCGGAATAAAATTACTAGTTATACCTTTCTTTGTAAGTAACAACCTCTTAATCTTGTATCGTATTCGTCTTCTTATTTCGGACGTCGTGTGGGCGACGATCTACCGAAATGAGAACTACCCAAGCCCTTCTTCTTCCTTCTTCCAAGTTTCGGCCAAGCAACCTTCTCCAAGAGATTATAAGTCTCGGCCACCAACCAAGCTCCAAGGAAAATTAGGAAACAAAACCTCCTTTCTCTTCTTCTTCTCCAAGCTAGATCCGGCCACCAAAACAAGCTCAAAGGAAATTGATGAGGTTCGGCCACTAAGGAGGAAGAGGAGGAGATGATATGGTCGGCCACCACCAAGGAAGAAAAGAGAGAGGAAAAATAGAAGAGAGTTCTCCTTCATGAAGGCACCCCTACCCTCTCTTTTATAATCCTTGGTTATGACAAATAAGGAAATTTAATTATAATTAAAATTCCCTTTATTTTCCTTGCCATTGGTTAATAAGGAAAATTTAATAAAAATTCCTTTTAACCCCTTCTATGGCCGGCTCCTGTTCATGCTCCAAATAAGGCAAGTTTTAAACACAAAATTAAAACTTCCTTATTTGTTTCCGAAAATTTTAAAATAAAAATTTCTCTAATAAATTTTCCCTTCATGGTTGGATATAAAAGGAAATTTTATAAATTAAAATATCTCTATTAAAATATGTGGATGATTTCCAAAAAGGAAAGTTATCTTTAAAATTAAAATCTTCCTCTTAATCTACAAATAATGAAAAATATCAAATCTTTTCTTAATCTTTTGTAGAAACTATAATAGGACAGATTTAATTTTAAAACTCTCTTTTAAATCATGAACATGGTTACAAAAAAGAAAAGTTTTATCAAAAATTAAAATCTTCCTTTTAATTACAAATAAGGAAAGATATCAAACCTTTCACTTAATCTTTTGTAGAATGCTATAAAAGGAAAGATTTAAACTTTAAACTCTCTTTTAAAATTATGGTTCCACATATGGAAAGATTTTAAATAAAATTCCTTTTATTCTTTACATGGCCGGCCACACCAAGCTTGGACTCCAAGCTAGGGCCGACCACATTAACTTGGCTCAACCTTTGGCTTGGCCGGCCCAAGCTTGGACTCCAAGCTTGCTTGGCCGGCCACCTAAGGTTGGGTAGGAAAGTGGGTATAGGTGGGTATCACACTTTATAAATAAAAAGCTACGATAGGGACCGAGAGGAGGAATTGATTTTGGTCTCCCGATGAAATTAAGCTTCCCGTGTTCGCCCCGAACACCCAACTTAATTTCATCAATAATAATTCATTCCATTAAAGAATTATTATTGAACTACCGCACCAATCCCAAATTACATTTTGGGCTCCTTCTTATCATAAGTGTGTTAATCTCTCTGTGTTTAAAATGTTGGATGCCCACTAATTAATTGGGTTACTGATAACTCACTTTAATTAATATCTTAGTCCAAGAGTAGTACCACTCAACCTCATTGTCATGTCGGACTAAGTCCACCTGCAGGGTTTAACATGATAATCCTTATGAGCTCCTCTTGGGGACATTATCAACCTAGATTTCTAGGACACGGTTTCCTTCTATAATCAACAACACACACTATAAATAATATTATTTCCCAACTTATCAGGCCTATTGATTTATTGAACTAAATCGTACCATTTGATAAATCAAAGAAATAAATATTAAGTATATGTGCTTGTTATTATATTAGGATTAAGAGCACACACTTCCATAATAACAGAGGTATTGTTCTTTTATTTAGTCAGTATAAAAAGAAACTACCTCAATTGGTCTAGCTCAATACACTCTGAGTGTACTAGTGTAATTTTATAGTCAAGACAGACTAATACCAAATTACACTACTACCATTCCAATAGTTTGTTTCTATCCATCTTAGTCGTGAGCAACTGTTTATAATTTATAAAGAACTGATAACATGACCTTCTGTGTGTGACACCACCCACCATGTTATATACAATATAAATTAATTAAACAACTACACTTTGCATATAAATGTAGGTATTTGACCAATGTGATTCTTTATTTATAAATAAATGTTTATACAAAAGCTAGGCTTTTAGTATACATTCCAACATTCATAACCTAGGGTTACACACCCTAGGGGCTAGGGTTACCTCCCCCTAGGATTTTCCACCTGCCTAGTATCCACTAGGACTTTTACCTAAGAACACTTAAGACTTTTCTGAAAGTTCAATCATACATGTTAGATAACAAGACAACTTAACTTTGAACCCTTTGTCATTATCAAAACACAGGTTTGATCGTCTCGTGCTTCCTGCACCAACAATCTTCTATCTGGCTGACATTGCTCAACTGTATGATGAATTTCTCTAGCAAATTATTGGCATTTATGTGTAAAATGAGTATGTGTTTGATGATAAACACAGAAACGAAAATGTTTTTCTAGGGGTTGCTGACTCAGTTTAGCAAATGAAATTAAGATCTCGTCTATCGTCTACAGTATCATTTCCCCCACTTGGGTTGGAGTACA
Organism: Zingiber officinale; assembly: GCF_018446385.1. Taxonomy (NCBI): domain Eukaryota; kingdom Viridiplantae; phylum Streptophyta; class Magnoliopsida; order Zingiberales; family Zingiberaceae; genus Zingiber; species Zingiber officinale. The sequence continues at coordinate 130,107,767 of NC_055992.1, forward strand.
ATGGAGGATCAGGGGTGGTATCTTGTTCCGAGGTGGTGGAGGGGGAGCCTTGTGACCCTACCGAGCAGTCGTGGGTGTCGGTGCATTGACATCATTTCTTTGAGCAAGTTGCACTTCTTCCACATGGACGTATTTCTCGGCTCATCCCAAGAGACTGTCATAATCTATCGGGGGGCTTCTTCACCAGGGACCTAAAGAAATCTCCTTCCAGTAATCCTTTAAAGAAGGAACTCATCAAGACCTCCGAGGGGACATCAAGAGCAACTCTATTGAACCACTGGATATACTCCCACAGCGTCTCTTAGCTTTTTTGCTTCACGTCAAATAGGTTGGGGGGGGGGGGGGGGTTCTTATGGTACCATTTGTTATTGGTGAAGTGATGCAGGAAGATGGTTAGAAAGTCATCAAATGATCGAATGGAGGAGGACGGGAGTCAGCTGAACTATCTCTGTGTTGATCTCGAGAGGGTTGTCAAAAAAACTCGGCACTTAACATCGTTCGTGTATCGATGCAATAGAGAGGTATTTTCATATTAGTATAGGTGGACTTCAGGGTTTGATGATCCTATGTACTCTCCGAGCCTTGGCGATTGGAAATAGCACATCAATTCCTCCTCAGGTATACTCCTAGAGAGAAGGGGGTACCCCGAGTGTTCATTTATCAGTGAAAGATAGTAGGGCATTTCCCCAGCCATGGATTCATGAGACCATTCCTCTTGTTGTATTGATGTCGCAGGGGGAGTTGTGGCTCGAGCATGAGGGGTCTCAACAAGAGCTAGGGGTACCCAACTAGTGGTTGGAGGTATCTCCATTGAAATGGAGGGTACTTGGGTAGGATTTTGGATTAGTAGGGGGTGCCTTTGCAACACTTCTTGCACTGTAGTAGCTACAAGATGGTTGAAGTCTTCCTTTGTCATGATGATAGTTTTACCACGACCCTTTTCACTAGTGGAGATGATTTCGATGGTTTTCTCGATTTCAACCATCTTAACGTCTTAGCTCAATTTTCCTACAAACAACACCAATTAATTGTTCCAGTCTAAGATGAAGGGTGTGTGAACCATCAGTAAGCTATCTTCGAGGTTGATGAGTTGCAATGATCTGGCGATGAATGAGCTCTATGTATTTTTGCGAAACTCAATAAGAATTAGAATGGAGGGCAAGATGAACATTGACTCAACCACTCCAACACTCAAGTCAAACTATTGGGAGAATAAAATGAGAGGAGAATAGAAAGTAGAAAAGAAGTTTAGATTGCTTGTGCACGTATCTGCTCCCGCAGGGGCAGACCTTTATTTATGCTACTTTATGGACAGGAAGAATGATGACCACGACCCCCACTAAGCTACGATTTTAGATAACAGCATATTATGCCACTCCCCACTCTTTTCCCTCACATAGCCACGTCATGGTTGTGAGGGGGAGTCACACCACGCATTCAACCACCCACGTCTCTTCTACTCGGGCTAGAGGAGTGCTCGGGCATCAGGAACGAGAGCTACTGAGTCTTGAGGAATCGGGAGTGAGAGTAGCTGAGTCTCGGGAAGTCGAGAGGTTGAGTCTTGAGGAATCATGACTGGGAGTGGTTGAGCCTCAGGAAGTCAGGATTGGCCGAGTTATTGGGTCTTGAGATGTCGGGTCTAATTCAGGTCCACACTCACGGGGTGATCTCGGGCTCAATTTTGTAAGAAGAAGAATAAGGAGAGAACAAAAAATAATATAAGAGTAATAAAATCTATTGTTCATTGATATTTGCCCTAAGGACAATACAATTTATAAAGTTCAAAAAGTACTTGATCAATTAATTAATTAATAAATAATAGAATTATTCTAAAAATAATTATAACAGAATTATTAGAATAATCTAAATACTAATATGATTTGATTTACTAATTTGATCCGGTCAATTTTGATAATTCTATTTTATCTCTTTAATTGTAACTTGGTATAGATGCACCTTGACCCAGCCTATATGTCTTGACTTTTGACTTCCACCTCTGCAAGTTCACTGTGTTGTCCCTGTCACATGGCCACTGACTATCCTCTATATCATAGGATAAGAGCTGGATGTTATTGTTGTTGTTGGTAGAAATAGCTTACAGCATCTTGGCTCCGGCTTAATTTAAAGGTTGCAGATGGATTAACCGTTGAGGCAATATTGGAGAACTAGCTGAAGTTGAAGCCTGTCATTATGGAGGAGTTGGGTGAAGAGAGATATTCTTTGGTTGTCCTATTTGGAAGAGTGAGGGATGGAAAATGATCTATCCGGTTGGATTGGAGAAAACAGGTTCTTTGTTTACTTTCCAGAAATTGCAGATTAATTAGTATTTCTGTGTTTCTAGTTCCTAAGATCATTCAAATGTGAGATTTTATAATGATGTAGCTAGGAGATGTTTTGTTTGAAAATCCTACTATATGATGCTGATATATACATCACTTTGTATGCTTGATTGGCAAGCAGTTTATTTAACTCAACAAGCAGAACTCACAAAATGTACGCTGATCATAATTTTGGTCTTGAAGATTCTACCCAGGTGTAGCAGATTCTTTGAGATTTGCAAGTTCCCAACTCTATATTAATTGTCACTACAAAACAGGTATTAGTTTCCTATTCTTGTACCATATGTTCAACTTATACAATTGTTGCTAGTAGAAACAATTTTTCACTAAGTTTTCAATAGCTCATCCAATTCTTGTACATATGTTCGTAATGAAGCATGACTTGTTCTGACTATTCTTGTACAATATGTTTCATAGCAAAGAAGCCTAAGCCCTGAAAAAAAATCATATGAAAGGGTAATGAGATGATTAGATACTGGGGAAAAGGGGTACAAATTCATGTAGATTTGTCCTTCGGATTTGCGTCTCACACATGCAAATTTGTTTCCATGATGCATTGAACTAACAGGCCGTCAACTTCCTATAGGCTTTTATTAATGGCAATGGAACTAACAGGCCATCAACTTCTTCTTCCTTCAAAGAGTGAATTGCTCGAGTGGAGAGTTCCATCCGGTTCCCCTATCAGAAAAACACTTGATATAATCGGCGTAAAGTACTTCTCGATACTTTGGCACCTCGTCATCCAGCAGTATCTCCTCGATCGGGCCATATAGAGTCTTCTCGTCGGTGCTCGGAGCAAAGAACATCGCCACCGACAATCGAGGCCCTCGCCGGCTCGCCAACACGCGATGCTCCACGCTGATGAACTTGTCGTTGCTGATGAGCTACCAGAGAAGGAATGCATTTAAATCAATAGAATTTTTCATGAAGAGCAACAACGTCGAAGAATCTGTTTACCTGCAGGAGATCGCCGACGTTGACCACGATCGCACCAGGAACAGGCGGAACGTCCACCCAGTAGCCCTTGTGACGCACCTGCAAGCCGCCGAACGCATTCTCCACCAATAGGGTCAGGCAGATCGGATCGGAGTGCCTGGCGGTGCACATGGTGAGCTCCGGCTGTGGGCACGCCGGGTAGTAGTGCGCTGATATCGTGCACTTGCTCGACAGGTTGAGCCTCTTCAGGTAGTCTCGGCTCAGTCCGAGCGCTTCGGACAGCAGCTCGAAGACCAGTTCAGCCAAGCCGACCATGTGCTCGTAGTAGGTCAGCGTCGCTTCTCTGCAGACGCTGGGGATTTCTTGGGGATTCAGGGAGGCGCCGAAGGAGCAGTAGAGCGTGTCCCTCCATCTAGCAACTCTCGTCACGAACAGGTCGTTGTTGCTGAGGTACTTCACGCTCATCTTCGAATCGCGGCAGTAGAGCTTCGCCTTCTCCGACGGGTCGAGCTCGTGGAACCTCCTGTTCCCCTGCAGCGAGGCTTCGACGATCTCCTGCGGGACGCCGTGGTTCACTAGTTGGAAGAATCCCCAGGAGCTCGACGCCTCGCGGACTCGACCCACCACCTCCTCCCGCCGGTGGGCGAGGTCGGAGAGGTCGATGATGGGGACTTGGAGGCCGGCGGGTGCGGCGGCGTCCTTAGGACCCGGGAGTTCGTCGGGGGAGTGGATGAAGATCCGCGGGAGCTCGGTGGTGCCGCTGTCGACGAGGCCTTTGACGCCGGCTTTGGTGGCGTCGAACGCGAGTAGCTCTTCCAGGAGGCCGTCGGAAACCGAGTGTGGCCCATTGCCGGCGACGGCGGTGGTTGCTGCCATCTAGTTAGCTTATGAACGTTTTCGCATTTATGAGGCTGGATGTGCTCTGTTTATAGGAAACTTTGGCACTTTATTTTAATTTATTATATCAAACCACGTCATTTTTTTTAATTCTTTTTTTAATAGAAAAAAAAAACTATGAATGACAGTTTTATCACGGCACTGGTGCCGTTCATTTTCGTTCAATGTCTAGATGAATTTCAAGTGTGATCTAATAGTCAACACGATCGAGATCTATTTTTCATTTCGAGCATGATCTAACAATAAAAATGACCGATCAGATCAAATATACTTGAATCAGACTGGTACTCCATAAAAATATTCGATTATGAGTAATGGGCCGGTTGGGTTGAGCTTGTCTGAAAGGGAATTGGTTCGTAGCCTAATGGATCGCCATATCATAATTGAGGAAGGGGAGCGAAGTTCTGGGAAAATATCAGGTGCAATAGGATACGTTGCGAAAGAAGAATTTATGTATCATAAAGAAAAAAAACTATAAAAGAAACTCTCGATCACTCATCGTTCTCATTTTTTTTTATTATTTTCTGCGCTCACTATCTCGGTTAAGCTTTACACATTTACACTTAAGCATTAGAGGGGTCTGGTTGGGACTAGAGCGACACCTTGTGACTTTGTATTGATTTTGAACTGGAACTCTTACTATTCAGTGCGCTTAGCCATCAACGATCAAGAAATATTAGGCTGGGAACTTTCAAATTCTGCCGTATCACAGATGATATATATAATTATACTCTGTTCGCATCAATCTTCAAATAGTTTAACTTACCGATCTTTATTCTTCTTCAACTGCAGTGCACTCGTAGACATTATAATCCCAGCTAAACTCTCGTTTCAAAGAGTGAAATGGCTGAGAATAGACTCTGTTCCAATTCCTCTAGAAGCGAAAACCTGAAAAATACTCTTCGAGAAGAATTTCTCGATATTTTGGAGCCACATTCTCGGACAATATCTCTTTGATCGGACCATACAAGTAATTGCCCTCGCGAACTCCGACAAAAAACATCGCCACTGACAATCGAGGCCCTAGTCTATTCGCCAACACTCGATGTTCCACGCTTTTGAATTTACCATTGCTAATGATCTACAAATTAAGAGAAACTAGTTACTTCAGTAAGCTCTAAGCAATACGAAAGGTCGAAGAATTACCTGAAGGAGATCGCCAATATTGACGACTACGGCTCCGAGAAAGGGCAACACATCCACCCAGTGACCTTCGTGGCGAACTTGCAGGCCGCCGAGTTTAGAAGTGCCCAGAGTGAGCTCCGGCTCTCACGGTGGACTTTGTCAAATTTAAATTATACTAAATTAAATTCAACTTATTTATAGAGATTTTCAACTTATATATAAAGATAATCTAAATAGACAATCTCAGACTACCAGTAGAGACTGCTTTCTGCTAATTGCTGAGTGCAAACCGAGCTCCGAGTTCAAGCAGCAAACTTCGAGCAGACTGAAGGGTCGGGCGGGCAAATAGTAGATTGACCGACCGGACAGACAAGTTGAGCGAGCAGTTAGCCTTTCCGTGGACGACAAGGCAGCCTAAAGGTAGAGAGGCCGAGCGGTCTAAGCGAGTGACTAGACGAGCGACCGGACGAGCGAAGCAGCCTAGTGAACAGAGGGTCGAGCGATCGAGCGAGTGAACGGCCGGACAGGCGTGCAGCTGACCAAACGAAAATGCCGCATTTTTATATTATATAATTTGTTTAATAGTAGATCTCACTTGCTTACCTTCGTGTCGGAAGAACTCTCGTGCAACTTAATCAATTTTTCCCACATCTCTTTTGCGCTTGAAAATGGACCGACTCTGTTCAACTCTTCTTTTGTCAAGCCGCATTGTAGAGTGCATGTTACCTTGGTATTGGCTTCGATCTTCCTCATCAAATTTGTGTCCCAGTTCTCGCATGATACTGATTTTCCAGTGTCGTCGAGTGGAAGTACCAGGCCGCTCTGGATGATTATCCACATCTCAACTTGCGTCTTGAGGTGGTACTCATTCATCCCTTCCAGTAACCGAAGTCTTCGCTCGAGAATAGTGATGGCCGAGCGGTGTTGTATCCTTCTTGGTGGACCATTTAGAAAAAGAGATCTTGCACACACATAAATACAAAAACTTGTCCCAAGACTATGTCTTGGCTTAGTAGTGTAGGAGAGAACTAAAAAAGTATTTTACTAATTTTGAAAAAAATAATAAAATAATAAAAAATTATTATTATAAATTTTGTTAAATGTGATATTTTATCAATACTGACCAATGGTGAAAAAATGAAAATGACTTTTTCAAAAAAGAAATTTGGAGGGAAAAAATAAAAAAACGTAAGAATATATTTTTACATAAAAATGATATATATTGTACTTTTTTTTTTACATAAAAATGATATATATTTTACTTTCAAAAGGATCCGCTGCTCGATTGGTGGTTTCATCAATTCAGAGTGACCTAGTTCTGATACCAATTGTAGGATCGAGACATACTGGGGGGGGAGGGGTGAATAGCACTTGTGGCTTTTTCAGTCGTTTCGGAAAACATAAAGTAAACCCAGCGGAAGATAGAAAGAAACAAGAGAACAATTGCTAACACTTTTGGTTACTTAGTTCGGAGCTTGTGGCGACTCATATTCCAAGGCCCACAATCGTTGATCGCTTTCGTTGGACAATCACTATAGATCCGAAAATTCTTTACAAGTACAAGTATGAGGCTTTACAAATATTGAAATACAACTTGTTACCGACAACTTTAGTGAGATCAGTCTTCTCACTTGGTCATCGTCGGAGCAGCGTTTGGATGTTGTTGAAGTGTTCCAGAGCAGCACACAAGAGCGTAAGTTGTTCTAAGAAATTGTTGTTTCGAAGTGATAGTCGAGACCCCTTTTTATAGCCACCTCAGACCTCATCCAGATCCACTGATCTCGGGATCAGGTTTGACCCGATTCTGATCGATCGATTGATCCCCTAGATTGGTAGACCGATCCTGCTCGAATCGGCCCAACTTATCATCCAGGTTCTGTTGCTCGGATAAAGTCTTCATTCAGTCTACCAATCTTGCTGTTCAGTTGACCGATCCCCAACTTATCTGGTCTGATTAACTTGGCTTGACCACACCGATGCTTATCCACAGTTCGGTCAACTAAAGCCCAAGTTCGGTCGATCGATCCCTTGGTCGAATCCGATCAGCTCGCTGAAAATCTGATCCTTCTGTTTGAGTGTTCGGTCGGCCGATCAAGGCCAAATCTAACCTTGCAAAAAGTGTTAGTCTCCTGCAAAATAGAGTTAGATAAATAGTGAATAAAGCAATATGAAAGAATAATTTTTGACAGCCTCTGGACTATCCAATTCTGACTTTTGAATTTCCTCCGAAAACCCTAGGTCGAACTGATGCATACTATTCTTCAACGGTAAATGTGTCCTCACCTACTCCTCTAAGGAGAAGTTACTTGTTGAGAGATTGGTCCTCCAAACCGACTAGACTTTTACTCAGTGCTTGAGACTTTAGGTCTTCATGCTAGACATCCGCTCCACGACCCGTCCAGACTTTCACCTGGTCTGTGACCATTAGGATTTTCACCTAGAGTCCTCGACTCTACGATTTCACCCAAAGTACACGACCTGCCAAGATTTTCCACCTAGGGTTACCACCCCCTAGGACCTAGGGTTACCTCCCCCTAGGGTTTTCTATAACCTAGGATTACACCCCCTAGGACCTAGGGTTACCTCCCCTTAGGATTTTCCACCTGCCTAGTATCCACTAGGACTTTTACCTAAGAACACCTAGGACTTTCCTGAAAGCTTAATCACACATGTCAGATAACAAGATAACTTAACTTTGAACCCTTTGCCATTATCAAAACACAGGTTTGATTGTCTCGTGCTTCCTGCACGAACAATCTTCTGTCTGGCTGACATTGCTCAACTGTATGATGAATTTCTCTAGCAAATTATTGGCATTTATGTGTAAAATGAGTATGCGTTTGATGATAAGCACAGAAACGAAAAGGTTTTTCTATAAGTTGTTGACTTAGTTTAGCAAATGAAATTGGGATCTCGTCTATTGTCGCCTACAGTATCATTTCCCCCACTTGGGCTGGAGTGTAATGGAGGATCAAGGGTGTTATCTTGTTCCGAGGTGGTGGAGGGGGAGCCTTGCGATCCCACCGAGCAGTCGTGGGTGTCGGTGCATTGACATCATTTCTTCGAGCAAGTTGCACTTCTTCCACATGGACGTATTTCTCGGCTCATTAATATAGCCTAAAATCTATATTAAATGTCACAAATAGGCTTATCAAATTAACAATTTAATATTTCGCTGAACCCCTTAATTTCACAATAACGTTGTAGTAACGAGCCCAGGATCGATCCGAGGAACCAACAGTATGATGTAATTTAGGATTGTCTTTTATTCCTATTTTTGGGGTTTTCGATATAAAAATGGAATTGGGGGGAATTAAACTTGAATTTAAATCTAACAAATGAAAAGCACAGAAAATAAGAACTAATCTAATGCATAAAGTAAACCTAACTAGGTGTCACTGATTAATCCAATATGCATTGTCACGCTACGTAATGAATTTCATCAACAACACACTAAAACTAAGGTATGAAATAGCTGGACAATAATGAAACCTAATCTTAAGCAACAATTAAAACGTTAACTACAGAAACTAAACCACTCAACAGTGCTGCAATTAAGCTAAAGCGGAATTAAGAACAATTTCAAACTCTATTGAAACTAAATTACCCAATGCACTTGAATTAAAACAATTAATCTAAAGAACTATGATTACTAAATCAAAACATAATAAACTGAAATGGAAATCTATTAATAGTAAAAAGAATGCAAAAGTTAAACCCTAAACCATCTCAACACCAAACCAATCTTCTTGGCAACTTCTCCTTGCCGTCACACAAGGAAACAACGGAGAACACTCCAACTGTAATCGGAGAAGACAATCTCAGTAGCTACACTCAGCTCAGCCTTCACCAGCACCATCGGAGACCACTCCAAACGAAGCTAATGAAGATCGGTGCCGCCCAACTCCAGAAATCTGTAATTCTACTGTGCTGGAAACCCTGAGCTGTGGTGGAGTCGATGGTGGATCGAAGATCGTCGGAAGGGTTCAGGTACCACCGGAGGACCACCTCCGGTGAACAACTGTGAAGCGAAGCCACTGCATCGGAGGAACACCGCCGAGCAGGGTAGAAACAGAGTTGCTGAAGCAGAATCGTCGCCGCAGGACCACCTTGAAGCGATGCTCAGATACGGAAGCTGGACGCCAGTAGAAGGAAGTGTCAACGCCAATGAAACTCGCCGAGAAGTGGATCTGAAGTGGAGATGGGAGCGTCGGCGGAGGAAGACGAAGCTACAGTGGAAAATCGCGAGCCAACGCCGAGCTAAGTACACTATAGCTTCTCAAAGCTTTTATACCCCTTTCAAATCTGATCGGATGGCTGAGAATGTTTCGGGCTAAATCAACGGTGAAAAGTCATCCAAAATCTGATCCGAAGGTACTGATGTTGATCTAGGATCTGAATCTACCCTCCCGTCGGTCGGATCGATCAGATCATCACTGGATGGGCCAGATCTGCCGATCTTCAATGAACGGCCCAGATTAATCCGGCTGGATCAATGGCTGGATGAACTCAAATCTGGATCAAAACTTCTGGATCTTCATCAATGGCTTAGATCTGCTCCCCATTAGGTTAGATCGGCTAGATCTTCAACGGATGGTCCAGATCTGTCCTATTCTTGATGAACGGCCCATAATGCTCCAAAGTTTGATCTTCTTGTTTGAACTCCGATTTAAGCCCAATTTCGGTCCAAATAAATCCAAATCCCAGATCCTTTGATGCCTACAAAATAAGAATTAAATATTAGCACAAAATAACACTAAAAATAAGATAATTTACAATTAGGTCCAAAAATACACACTATGCACAAAATGTGATGTAACCATGATTTAAACCTATAAAATCAACATCAAACCATGCATATATGAATCAAAATAATGTAGTAAAATCATGGTTATCACTCATCCCAAGAGACTGTCATAATCTTGTTAGGATGTATACTAAAAGTCTAGTTTTTGTAAACATTTATTTTGAAATAAGAACCACATTGGTCAAATGTCTGCATTTATGTTAAATGCAGTTGTCCATTTAATTTATATTGTAGATAACATGGTGTGTGGTGCCACACAGAAGATCATGTTATCAGTTCCTTATAAATTTTAAATAGTAGCTCACAATTAAGATGGAATGGGACAAACCATTGGAATGATTGTAGTGTAATTTGGTATTAGTTTATCTTAACTATAAAATTACACTAGTACACTATGTGTGTATTGAGCAGGACCATTTGAGGTTGTTTCTTTTTATATTGACTGCATAAAAAAACAAAACCTCAGTTATTATGGATGTGCGTACTCTTAATCCCGATATAATAACAAGCACATATACTTAGTATTTATTTCTTTAATTTATCAATGAGTGAGATTTAGTTCGATAAATCAATAGGCCTGATAAGTTAGGAAATAATATTATTTATATGGTGTATTGTTGATTATAGAAGGAAACTATGTCCTAGTAATCTAGGTTGATGATGCCCCCTTGAGGAGCTCATAAGGATTATCATGTAAACCCTGCAAGTGGACTTAGTCCAGCATGATAATAAAATTGAGTGGTATTACTCTTGGAGCTAGATATTAATTAAGTGAGTTGTCAGTAACTCATATAATTAGTGGACATTCGATATCTTAAACATAGGGATATTAACGTACTCTTGATAAGAAGGAGCCCATAATGTAATTTGAGATTTGTGTGGTAGTTCAATAATAACTCTTTTATGGTATGAGTTATTATTGATGAACTTGAGTTGGTGTTCGGGGCGAACACAGGAAGCTCAAGCTCATCGGGAGATAAAAACCAATTTCTCCTCTCGATCCCTGTTGTAGCTTCTATAAAGCCTTGTATCCACAAAGTTCACTTCTTACCTAAGTAATGGGTCGGACACATCCTTGCTTGGAGCAAGGGGGGGCGGTCAAGCATTGTTTGGAGTCCACGAGGTGGCCGACCCAAGCATATCTTGGTGTTCAAGATGTGGCCGGCCACTAGTGGAAGAGAAGGAAGTTTTGTTTTAAAACAAAATTTTGTTAAAATGTTTCCTTATTTGTTGTTATCTACAATGGTTAAAAGAGAGATTTTATTTTTGTTAAAATCTTTCATTTTTTGTAGTTATCTATAATGGTTAAAAGAAAGATTTTAATTTTGTTTAAAACTTTCCTTTTTAGCATCCACAAGGAAATTAAAAGGAAGATTTGATTTTGTTAAAATCTTTCCTTTTATAGCAATTCACATGGTTTTAAAAGAAAGTTTTAAAATTTTAAAATCTTTCCTTTTATAGCTATCTACAAAAGATTAAAGAGAGATTTTAATTTTGTTAAAATCTTTCCTTATTTGAAGTTATCTATAATGTTTAAAAGAGATATTTTAATTTTTGATAAAACTTTCCTTTTTGTAACCATGATTTAAAAAAGAGAAGTTTTAATTAATCTTTCTTTTTTTTAGTTGTCTATATGTTTTAAAAGAGAGAGATTAATTTTAAAACTTTCCTTTATTACCATGTACAATAGGAAATTTAAAAAAGAGAGATTTTAATTGTTGTTAAAATTTCCTTTTTTAATGAGAGGCCATAAATAAGGAAGTTTTAATTATGTTTAAAACTTCCTTTTTTTTTGTCATGACCAAGGATTATAAAAGAGAAGGAGAGGGTGCCTCATGAGGACACACAACCTAAGCCTTGCCTCCTCTCTTCTCTTCCTTGTGGCCGACCCTCTCCCTTCCTCTTCTTACTTTGCTTCTTCTCTTAGGCCGACAGCACCTATCTCATCTTAGTGGCCGAAACTTGAAAAGAAAAGAAGAGACCCTTAGTGGCTGGTTGTTTAGAGGGGAAGAAGAAGAAGAAGAAAATTTCCTATTTTCGCATCCCTTGGTGGCTCGAGAGTCTTGGAGGAGAAGAAGTTGTTCGAGTGGATTCCATCTTGGTAGATCGTTGCTCACACAACGTCCAAGAGGAGGAAATAAATACAACAGAAGATCATGAAGTCTTTAGCTACAAATAAAGGTATAACTAATTAATGGTTTCTGCTTCAAATTAATTAGTTAGTTTTCTTTGCATAGATTCTGAAACATCAACATAAGAGGCTAGCGATTTTATGTTTCGATTTCGTGCTATCAATTTTGTATTTCAATTTTGTGTTTCGATCTTGTGTTTCTATTGTGGTCTCTGTAGTTAAACCTAGGGTTACTGTAAGAAGTTAAATATCCAATTTCTTATAAAGACTTTATCTAGGAAGTGGTGGATGATCCCATAACTAAGAAGGTCTAGTGCCTCGCCATGTTTAACCTGGAAGCCAATCTTTGAAATAGATATTTAATCAACTTCTGTAATATGGTTTAACTTAGGAAGATCACATCGGTTAAATCTGGAGTAAAAATGTTAAGTATCGTTTTCAATCCAAGTTTAACTTCTGAAGAGCAATTTGAATTAATAATGTTAAGCATCGTTTGCAATTCAAGTTTAACTTCAGTAGAGCACATGGGTAGCTTGGTTAAGTTCTGTGCTTGTACAAATTTTTGTACAGGGAAAATAGAACGGTGTTCCGAGTAGCAACTAACAAATCTATCGGGGGGCTTCTTCACCAGGGACCTAAAGAAATCTCCTTCCAGTAATCCTTTAAAGAAGGAACTCATCAAGACTTCCGAGGTAGCGGAGGGGACATCAAGGGCAACTCTATTGAACCACTGGATATACTCGCACAACGTCTCTTACCTTTTTTGCTTCATGTCAAATAAGTTTGGGGGGGGGGGGGGGGGGGGGGTTCTTATGGTATCATTTGTTATTGGCGAAGTGATGCAGGAAGATGGTTAGAAAGTCATCAAAGGATCGAATGGAGGAGGACGGGAGTCAGTAGAACTACCTCTGTGTTGATCTCGATAGGGTTGTCAAAAAAACTCGGCACTTAACATCGTCGTGTACCGATGCAGTAGAGAGGTATTTTCATATTAGTACAGGTGGACTTCAGGGTTTGATGATCCTGTGTACTCTCCGAGCCTTGGCGATTGGAAATGACACATCAATTCCTCCTCAGGTATACTCCTAGAGAGAAGGGGGGACCCCGAGTGTTCATTTATCAGTGAAAGATAGTAGGATATTTCCCCAGTCATGGATTCGTGAGACCATTCCCCTTGTTATATTGATGTCGCAGTGGGAGTTGTGGCCAGAGCATGAGGGGTCTCAACAGGAGCTAGGGGTACCCGACTAGTGGTTGGAGGTATCTCGATTGAAATGGAGGGTACTTGGGAAGGATTTTGGATCAGTAGGGGGTGCCTTTGCAACACTTCTTGCACTGTGTTAGCTACAAGATGGTTGAAGTCTTCCTTTGTCATGATGATAGTTTTACCACGACCCTTTTCACTAGTGGAGATGATTTTCGGTAGTTTTCTCGATTTCAACCATCTTAACGTCTTAGCTCAATTTTCCTACAAACAGCATCAATTAATTGTTCCAGTCTAAGATAAAGGGTATGTGAACCACCAGTAAGCTATCTTCGAGGTTGATGGGTTGCAATGATCTGGCGATGAATGAGCTCTGTGTATCTTTGCGAAACTCAACAAGAATTAGAATGGAGGGCAAGATGAACATTGACTCAACCACTCTAACGCCCAAGTCAAGCTATTGGGAGCATAAAATGAGAGGAGAATAGAAAGTAGAAAAGAAGTTTAGATTGCTTGTGCACGTATCTACTCCCGCAGGGGCATACCTTTATTTATACTACTTTATGGACGGGAAGAACGACGACCACGACCCCCACTAAGCTACGATCTTAGATAATGGCATACTATGCCACTCCCCACTCTTTGCCCTCACACATCCACCTCATCGTTGTGAGGGGGAGTCACACTGTGCATTCAATCACCCATGTCTCTTCTACTCGGGCTAGAGGAGGGCTCGGGAGTTCGAAACGAGAGATACTGTGTCTCAAGGAATCGGGAGTGAGAGTAACTGAGTCTCGGGAAGTCGAGAGGCTGAGTCTCGAGGAATCATGACTGAGAGTGGTTGAGGCTCAGGAAGTCAAGATTGGCTGAGTGATTAGGTCTTGAGATGTCGGGTCTGATTCAGGCCCACACTCACGGGGTGATCTCGGGCTCAATTTGACTTGGTATAGATGCACCTTGACCCAGCCTATATGTCTTGACTTTTGACTTCCACCTCTGCAAGTTCATTGTGTTGTCCCTGTCACATGGCCTCTGACTATCCTCTTGACCCAGCCTATATGTCTTGACTTTTGACTTCCACCTCTACAAGTTCATTGTGTTGTCCCTGTCACATGACCTCTGACTATCCTCTATATCATAGGATAAGAGCTGGGTGTTATTGTTGTTGTTGGTAGAAATAGCTTACAGCATCTTTGCTCCGGCTTAATTTAAAGGTGGGAGATGGATTAACCGTTGAGGCAATATTGGAGAACTAGCTGAAGTTGAAGCCTGTCATTATGGAGGAGTTGGGTGAAGAGAGATATTCTTTGGTTGTCCTCTTTGGAAGAGTGAGGGATGGAAAATGATCTCTCCGATTGGATTGGAGAAAGCAGGTTCTTTGTTTACTTTCCAGAAATTGCAGATTAATTAGTATTCCTGTGTTTCTAGTTCCTAAGATCATTCAAATGCGAGATTTTATAATGATGTAGCTAGGAGATGTTTTGTTTGAAAATGCTACTATATGATGCTGATATATACATCACTTTGTGTGCTTGATTGGCAAGCAGTTTAAGCAGAACTCACAAAATGTACGCTGATCATAATTTTGGTCTTGAAGATTCTACCTAGGTGTAGCAGATTCTTTGAGGCGTTTGGTTTAGGGTAATAGGAGTGGGGAATGGGAATGAGAATCATTGATTGTTATTGTTAATGTTTGGATAATAGGAATAGGAATACAAATAAAGGAATGAATCCTTGAAATTGGGTAATAACTCATTCTCATGTATCTCCCCTTCAATGAGCCATTACCCTATTTTCATCAATCAAAATATTCCCTTATTCCAAAAATACCCTTGACTTAAAACTAAAATTTTCTCCATTAATATCAAATATCAAAATATATTTATTTATTTTTTCTTTCATATCACTTCTCTCTCCTCATTCTCTCTCATCATATTTTCTCTCTCATCATTTTATCACACACTTTCTTTCTCCTTAATCTCTCCTATTACTCTCTATTTCCCCTTTTTTCTCATTACACTTTCTCTCTCATCATACTTTCTCTCTCCTCAATCACTTCCATCGCACTGTCTTCCTTCTTTTTTCTCTCATCACACTTTCTTTCTCATCACACTTTCTCTCTCCTCAATCTCTCCCATCATACACTTTTTTCTCTTTTTTTTTCTCATCACACTTTCTCTCTCATCACACTTTCTCTCTACTCAATCTCTCTTGTCACACTCCCTCCTTTTTTCCTCAACACACTTTCTCTCTCAACACACTTTCTCTCTCATCATACTTTCTCTTTCCTCAATCTCTCCCATCATACTCACTGTTCTCTTTTTTTCTCATCACACTTTCTCTCTTACCATACTTTTTCTCTCCTCAATCTCTCTCATCACACTCTCTCTTCTCATTTTTTCTCATTATATTTTCTCTCTCTTCATCCTCTCCCATCATACTTTCTCTCACATCATATTTTCTCTCTCATCTCCTCTCATCATGCTCTCTCCAATCACACTCTCTTTTCTCATTTTCTCTCATCACACTTATTGGATCCCGTGGTAGTTTTGATGTGATCAACCAAGTTGGTTAGGTCCTGTTGTGTTTGATCCCTGTGTCTGAGTGTGCAGGAGCTTAGGAGCTCAGGAAGTCGAGCGGAAGACGCAGCTAGCGTGAAGGACAACACGGGAAGGGAGCCGATGGGCTCGGTGCGTCCGAAGGACGAGAGAGCTGCGGAAGAGTACTCCGGTGGGTGTGAAAAGCGTGTGCGGCGTTCGAGGGACGTTAAGCCGGGACGGAAGGCTGCTCAAGGAGAAGGCCGGAAATTGGGATCGAGTAAGCTCTATTTCGGTTGGCCGAAATCACCCAAAAGAACGGAGCTTCGGAAGCCAAAGTGAAGAAGAAAAGGAGACAAAAGAGGCTGAAATTATTGTAGCAGAAATTACTGTAGCAGGAACTTTGAAGGCGCCTTAAACATATTGAAGGCGCCTTAAACATATTCAAGGCGCCTTAAACATATTCAAGGCACCTTCAACATTGAAGGCGCCTTGAAAGGCTTGTTTAAGGCGTCTTGAGCCAGGTCAGTTTGACCGTTTGCACTGCGGATAAAGTTTTATCCGTTGACCGAGCTGGAGGCGCCTTGAACCTTGTTGGAGGCGCCTTGGACTCTCGTGATAAGATTTCCAGGACCTATATAAAGGCTCCTGGAGCTAGGAAAGTAACAACAACTTCTACATTCAACTATGTACTTAATTCCTAGCAATAGTTCTAAGCCGTTAGTGTGTAAAAGGCTTCTCCGCCTTCAGCAAAGGAGATTCTCTACTGAGCTTTTTCTACTGCCCTGCATTAACAACCTCTTTGGTTGTAACCAGGTTAATTGTTGAGTCTCTTTTTATTTCTGTTGATTTAATTGTTATTATTTTACTATTGCTTTTCTGAGTTGAAATCCGAGGAGGGTATAGTTTAATTTTTATTTCAGCAATTCACCCCCTCTTGCCGGCCTCCGCTGCACCTACATTCTCTCTCTTCATTCTTTCTCATCATACTTTCTCTCTCATCATTCTCTTTCATCATATTTTTCTCTCACATTCATCTTTCTCTCACATCTAATTTTTTCTCTTATTTTCTTTTAAGGGTAAAAGAGGAAATTTTGATTTATTCCGATAGAAGATATGCAACTAATCAAACATTGCTTTTAAGAGTGAGATTCATGCTCATACCCATTCTCATTCCACAATACATTAATTCCTATTTCGATTCCATTTCCTAGGAAAGAACCAAACGCCCCCTGAGATTTGCAAACTCCCAACTCTATATTAATTGTCACTGCTAAACAGGTATTAGTTTCCTATTCTTGTACCATATGTTCAACTTATACAATTGTTGCTAGTAGAAACAATTTTTCACCAAGTTTTCAATAGCTCATCCAATTCTTGTACATATGTTCGTGATGAAGCATGACTTGTTCTGACTATTCTTGTACAATATTGTGGCAAAAGGTGAATACGCTCGTCTCCAGCGCCCCCGTCAATCCGTCCCAGGACCAACACGAAGGAGGTAAATCACGAACGGCTACTCGACTATTCTTGTACAATATGTGGCAAAAGGCAAAAGACTATTCTTGTACAATATGTTTCATAGCAAAGAAGCCTAAGCCCTGAAAAATGAAAGGGTAATGAGATGATTAGATAGTGGGGAAAAAAGGGTACAAATTCATGTAGATTTGTCCTTCGGATTTGCGTCTCACACATGCAAATTTGTTTCCATGATGCATTGAACTAACAGGCCATCAACTTCCTAGAGGCTTTTATTAATGGCAATGGAACTAACAGGCCATCAACTTCTTCTTCCTTCAAAGAGTGAATTGCTCGAGTGGAGAGTCCCTTCCGGTTCCCCTATCAGAAAAACACTTGATATAATCCGCGAAAAGTACTTCTCGATACTTTGGCACCTCGTCATCCAGCAGTATCTCCTCGATCGGGCCATATAGAGTCTTCTCGTCGGTGTTTGGAGCAAAGAACATCGCCACCGACAATCGAGGCCCTTGCCGGCTCGCCAACACGCGATGCTCCACGCTGATGAACTTGTCGTTGCTAATGAGCTACCAGAGAAGGAATGCGTTCAATAGAATTTTTCATGAAGAGCAACGACGTCGAAGAAGAATTTTGTTTACCTGCAGGAGATCGCCGACGTTGACCACGATCGCACCAGGAACAGGCGGAACGTCCACCCAGTAGCCCTTGTGACGCACCTGCAAGCCGCCGAACGCATTCTCCACCAATAGGGTCAGGGAGATCGGATCGGAGTGCCTGGCGGTGCACATGGTGAGCTCCGGCTGTGGGCACGCCGGGTAGTAGTGCGCTGATATCGTGCACTTGCTCGACAGGTTGGGCCTCTTCAGGTAGTCTCGGCTCAGTCCGAGCGCTTCGGACAGCAGCTCTAAGACCAGTTCAGCCAAGCGGACCATCTGCTCGTAGTAGGTCAGCGTCGCTTCTCTGCAGACGCTGGGGATTTCTTGGGGATTCAGGGAGGCGCCGAAGGAGCAGTAGAGCGTGTCCCTCCATTTGGCAACTCTCGTCACGAACAGGTCGTTGTTGCTGAGATACTTCACGCTCATCTTCGAATCACGGCAGTAGAGCTTCGCCTTCTCCGACGGGTTGAGCTCGTGGAACCTCCTGTTCCCCTGCAGCGCGGCTTCGACGATCTCTGGCGGGACGCCGTGGTTCACTAGTTGGAAGAATCCCCAGGAGCTCGACGCCTCACGGACTAATCTCACCACCTCCTCCCGCCGGTGGACGAGGCCGGAGAGGTCGATGATGGGGACTTGGAGGTCGGTGGGGGCGGCAGCGTCCTTGGTACCCGGGAGTTCGTCGGGGGAGTGGATGAAGATCCGCGGGAGCTCGGTGGTGCCGCTGTCGACGAGTCCTTTGACGCCGGCTTTGGTGGCGTCGAAAGCGAGTAGCTCTTCCAGGCGGCCGTCAGAAACGGGGTGTGGTCCGTCGCCGGCGACGGCGGTGGTTGCTGCCATCTAGTTAGCTTATGAACGTTTTCGCATTTATGAGACTCTATTTGCTCTGTTGATAAGAAGCTTTGGCGCTTCTGTTTAATTTATTATATCCAACCACGTCATTTTTTTTATTGTTTTTTTATAGAGGAAAAACACCCCCATGGCTAACTGTTTTATCACGGCACTGGTGCCGTTCATTTTCGTTCAATGTGTAGATGAATTTCAAGTGTGATCTAATAGTGAACACGATCGAGACCAAATATACTTGAATCAGACTGATACTCCATAATAATATTCGATTATTATGAAAGGGAATTGGATTGGGTATTTATACTTTGTAAAGTAGTGCTCGAGAAGCGGAATTAGAGTCGTACAATGTTCAGGTGAGCAAATTATATTTTCACTCCTATAATTTATATCTTTTTTAATTATAATCATGTTATGAGTCAATTTATATTTTTAGTCCAGTAATTTATAATATTTTTTAATTTTAATTATTTTTATTTTAAAATTAAAATTTATTAACTAAAAATGCTGAGTTATAAATTGAATTTGGGAATTTTGATTTTTTATGATCCATGTATTTTTTATATTCCAACAATTAATTGGATATTTTTTGTTGAAAAATTTTAATTTTAAAGGAAAAAAAGATTGAAATTAAAAAATATTACAAATTATAGTATTAAGAACATAAATTGACTTATAACAGAATTAAAATTAAAAAAATATAAATTATAGGATTGAAAATGTAATTTTCTCATGTTCAGATTCAGAGTATAAAGTGCTCAGGAAGTGGAGTCAGAGTCACCTAGTGTTTGGGAGATCGGGTTTGGAGTTATAAGACACTCGGGAAATGGATTCAAAGTCGCACAGTGTTTAGGAGATCGGGTTCGGAGTTATAAAACGCTCAAGGTAGTGGAATTCGGATTGTATAGTGTTCAGGAGATTAGGTTTGGACTTTGGAGCTTTAAGGCCCTTGAAGATCGGATTCAGAATTTTATAGTCCTCAGGAATCGGATTCAAAATCTTGTAGGACTCAGGAATTGGAGTCGGAGTCAAGAGGTGATCAGGAATTAGATCCGGCACCCAATGTAGTTCGCTTTTAGAAATCTGCACTCAGGAAATTGATTCGAAGCCAAATGGCTCGCCATATCATAATTGGGTAAAGGGAACGAAGTTGTAGGAAAATGCCAGGTGCAATACCAGTAGCTAATAATGACGGTTTAATGTTCATTGACAAGTGAGCATTACCATAAGAGGAGATCGCAAGGTTGTTGCAGAATGGAAAAGTAATAGGATAGCCGGTGAAAGAAAAATTTATGTATCATATGTTGGATATTATCTCTTTGAGATGTACTTATTTATAATTTACATATGAGGATATTGACTGAACCCATGTAAAAATAATTTAACTTAGGTTTATTGGATTTTAAACTATTGGATATAGATCGAATATGTAAAATCCTTTAACTCAATTTGTTATTATTTATGAATTGATAACTGACTGAATTCCTATATAAAAGATTAATCTCCAAAAGTTTTAGACATCTTGATAGAACTCTTATTCACCATTGACGAAACTGTGTCATCATCTCAATTCCCTTGGAAGATCACTTTTTTTACTTCCGCTTTGTCTTCTCCCTCAAGGATTGAGGGAGACGACACTACAGAACACGAACAATAATTCGTCAATCAAATTTCTTGCTATTATTTTATGTAATTATTTTATTATGCCATGTTTTGATATAGGATAATTTGTTTTCTCTATTAGTATTCTATTTTGGTTTCTAGAATTCATATGGATTAGGGATTATGAATTTCCATCAATTGGTATCAAAATCATATATTTCGTTTTATCATTTTAATGGCAATACACTTAGCGTTCTTTCGTGATCTAATTGATATGATGCTAGTTCAAGTTTTTCTTAGTATTAGATCAATGAAATTCTTACAAAGAAAACCTAAGAAAGGCTTGATCTTCTAAGTTGATTCTGTCCGGAATCTGAGTTAGACGAAGGCCGGCGAAGGTAGGGTCGGTGTGGACGAAGAGGCGACTTTTGCGTGCCCCGAGTATGTACGTCGGAAAAGCGGACCCTCCACGTGGAATCGAAGGTTTGTAATAACGAAATTGGCGGTACTTGGGCCCTACACATACTCAAACAAGCACACAGAGCATTAGAGGCTAAAAACTAGGGGAAAAGTCCTCAGCGCAGACCCTCCGACGCTCAAGTCAAGTCATTTTTCCTCGGAAAAGCAGTGTACGAAGTAAGAAAAAACTATTGAAGATGCGTGCGAATGTGCGCGTACCTAGCTAATGAAGAGGACCTCTCTTTTTATATGACTCTACCTACCTCTTGAGCCTGATCACTACCAAAGAATGTTGAGTGTGAGAGTATGTAGGGGAAGGGAGGATGCCTAGCAGCCTCCCATTGGCAGGAGGAAGGTTCCACCTTCAGTGTGTGGTAGACCACTAGAATATTCCTTAACTTATGGCAGTTATTCTCTGACAGGAGGTTACGATTCTCTGACACCATTGTCGCTTAGTGTTATCTGTCCCACCCAGGTTCAGCTGCAGATAGCTTGGGATGACTGCTCAGATGTGCTACAAGGATTGAGCCTTGATAAAGAGGATGAGTCGTACGACCCGTTTAGCGCATATCGGAGACTGTGGCCAGGGATCCATCCTTCATGATCTGATTGTTGAAGAGCCGGTCGGGGATTGTCTCATTCCAGGGCTTAGACCCGAGGACCTACCTTGCCTGTGACCGACCAGGAATTATGTGGCTGGTGATGCGAGGTGGCCTGACTCCGGTCTTCCCTTGACTGTTGACTGTCACGTCCTCTTGACTATTAACTGACACGTCCTCTTGAATTTTGACTTCCTGACCTTGTTGAATCCCTCCTTTACGGACCATATCACAAGTCTCCCCTCCAAGTCTGGTCGAAGGAGCCTCAAGTCCAACTGACTAGATCCTTGCACACTTATGACTCAACCTGCATACAAGGGACTGATGTGTGGCTGGTTATCTTTGTAAAGGTTGAATCTTACTTGTATCACTGTCCTAGTATTGCCATTATCCAGGTGACGTTGGCGATGTTTTAATAGATGGGAGCAAAACAAACATTCATGTTGTTAACAAGTAATCGCAAGAGCCATGCTTGTTTATACCTCGTACTGGGGCGAGATTCTGGAACCCAACTGAGAGGTCGTTCGTCACGAGAGCATGCTCACTTACAACTCACACTATGGCCAGAGTCTGGAACCTGACTGAGAGATCGTTGGTCGCGAGAGCATGCTCACTTATAACTCGCACGAGGTGAGAGTCTAGAACCCGACCGAGAGCTCGTTGGTCACGAGAGCATGCTCGCTTATAACTCGCGTTAAGGTGAGAGTTTAGAAAGCCGACCGGGATGTCATTGGTCGTGAGAGCATGCTCGCTTATAACTCATACAGGGTGAGAGTCTAGAAAGCCGACCGGGAGGTCGTTGGTCATGAGAGCATGCTCACTTATAACTCGCGTTGGGGCGAGAGTCTGGAACTCGACCGAGAGGTCGTTGGTCACGAGAGCATCTCACTTATAACTCGCATGGGGCGAGAGTCTGGAACCCGACTAAGAGGTCGTTGGTCACGAGAGCATGCTCGCTTATAACTCGCGCTAGGGTGAGAGTCTGGAAAGTCGACCGGGAGGTCATTGGTCATGAGAGCATGCTCGCTTATAACTTGCGCTGGGGCAAGTGTCTGGAAAGCCAACCAGGAGGTCATTGGTCACGAGAGTATGCTCGCTTATAACTCACGTTGTAGCAAGAGTCTGGAAAGCCGACTGGGAGGTCGTTGGTCGCGAGAGCATGCTCGCTTATAACTCGCACTGGGGTGAGAGTCTGGAACCCAACCAAGAGGTCGTTGGTCGCGAGAGCATGCTCACTTATAACTCGTACTAGGACGAGAGTCTGGAAGCCAACCGAGAGGTCGTTGGTAGCGAGAGCATGCTCACTTATAACTTGTGCTGGAGCGAAAGTCTAGAATTCGACCGAGAGGTTGTTGGTCGCAAGAGCATGCTCGCTTATAACTCGCACGGGGCAAAAGTCTGGAACTCAACCGAGAGGTTATTGGTTGCGAGAGCATGCCTGCTTATAACTCACACTGGGGTGAGAGTTTGGAAAGCCGACTGAGAGGTCGTTGGTCACGAGAGCATGCTCGCTTATAACTCGTGCTGGGGCGAGAGTCTGGAACCCGACCAAGAGGTCGTTGGTTATGAGAGCATGCTCTCTTATAACTCACGTTGGGGCAAGAGTCTAAAACTCAAATAAGAGGTCGTTGGTCGCGAGAGCATGCTCGCGTATAACTCGCGCTGAGGCGAGAGTCTAGAAAGCTGACCCAGAGGTCGTTGGCCGCGAGAGCATGCTTACTTATAACTTGCACTAGGGCGAGAGTCTGGAACCTAACCGAAAGGTCATTGGTTGTGAGAGCATGCTCGCTTATAACTCGCGTTGGGGCGAGAGTCAAGAAAGCCAATCAGGTGGTCATTGTTGATCCAAGAAAATACGCCCGCACACTTGACCCCCACGACCTTTGGCGAAACATGTGATCACGACTTCCACTGCATAATTTGGTATTAGCCAAAATTGAATCCAACTCTTGTTCCGAGGCTGGGGTGAGGCGCCAATCCTGACCAACATTTCCCATTGCCATCTACACCTTTTCCCCATGTAGTCGCATGAAATTATCAGTCCTCAAGGCATAAAGCCAATGCCCCCATATCAACTTCATGATTTCCCTATCTCATCCATCATAAATATCATTTTATAGGAAGCCGACACGTATCTCTCTGACTCCTTTTGACACGATGCTTGATGCACGCCTTCTACATGGGACTCGATAGTGCTCCCCTTCTGTTGATCTGATGGTTATCCTTCGTAGTGCCATTTTGAATGTTTGGCTCACATCTCTATGCCCCTTAGTGGGTTTAGTTTAAAAACCCTGAAGGCATCAAGTGGATGTTCATCGGCGCTTCTCCTTCTTCCAACTTCTCCTTCTCTGTCTGTTTGTGTTCCCATCGTAAGAGCTCATTTTCCCATTACACCTGCTCCTACGTTTTTCAATTCGATTATGGCCATAGGAACCTTAGTCCCCTGATATGCCTTCTTCGGCTCCGATTTTGATAGGAGTGATCTAAGGCTAGTGCAATCTAGCTTGAAACATTCTAAAGACCACAACCTTCGCCTCCCTGGGTCTGACAACCATCCTGGTTATCCTCCTCCTGATTTTGTGACCTTCTTCAAGGACCAGTTTCTTGGAAATCTATGATTCCCCATTCCTCCTTTCTTTCCACGTTAAGTCAATATTTTTGTATCTCGTTGTCTCAATTTACTCTCAATGTCTTTCATGCTATGTATGGGATGGTAGTTCTATGCCTCCTGTACGACATTCCTTTAACCCCTCAGCTTTTCCACCACTTCTACTGCCTCAAATAAGCGGAACCCGATGTTTTCATGGTGCAGTCTTGGCCCGGGTGTATATTCTTTAAGGGCATGCCTTCCTCTAACAAAGGCTAGAAGTCCTACATTTTTATGTACAACTACCCGAATCGGTAGCTTAGCCCACTGAGTGGTGCTTAGATCCTTCCCCTTCCTTTGAGTTAAGTGACCACCAACACTAAACAGATTGCTTTACTGCTTCTAGAAAATTGGTCGGGGTACAGCTCCAACTTCCTTCCTTACTACGGGAGAGCGTGTTGTATACCTTCGGGTTGAGTCCTATCCAAACGCCCTTGGCTGCGCCCTTTAGTAAGATTAAAACAACTCTTCTCTCTTATCTATACTAACTGAGGTATCTTCTTTTGCCTGCAGAAGTCATCATTGTTGGTGCGGGAAGTATCCGACGATCGAACTTAAGTTTTGATAATGGCAAAGGGATTCAAAGTTAAGGTTAATTGTTATCTAACATGTATGAATGAGTTTGCAGGAAAATCCTAATTACGATTATGCAGGTGGAAAACCCTAAGGGGCGGTAACCTTAGGTCCTAAGGGGTGGTAACCCTAGGTGGTGAAAAACCCTAAGGGATGGTAACCTTAGGTCTCAGGGGGTGGTAACCCTAGGTGGTGGAAATCCTAAGTGGGAGGTAACCCTAGGTGGCAGAAAATACTAGGGGCGATAACCCTAGGCCCTAGGGGGTGGTAACCCTAGGCAGAAAGTCTAGTCGGTCTGTAGGACCGGACTGGAAATAGGTATGCTCTCCTGAGCAGAGTAGGTGAGGACACGTTCCCTACAGAGGGAATAACAGGCGTTGGTTCGACCTAGGGTTTTCGATCGAAAATTCAAAGTTAGAACTGGACAATCCGGTGATTGCCATACATTTATTTTCATGCTATTATTAAGTGCTAACTTTGTTTTGCAGGATATGTTATTATTTTGTAGACTAACATGTCTTGCAGGGTCAAAAGAGCAAAGTTTACCTCGGGTGAATAGTACCCGAGGCGCCCTCATGGAGCTTGGAGGCGCCTCGGGTGCAAAGGATCAGAGGTACGCGCAACGGAGCTAGAGGTGCCCTCATGGAGGCTTGAGGCAACTCGAATAGCCTTGAAGGTACCCTCAAGGAGAATGGAGACGCCTTCAAATAGATGAGCGATGAAGGAGTCTGGGCTTATTCGCGCGGTTGACTCGACGATTGGAGGCACCCTCAAGGGGATTGAGGGCACCCTCAACAGGCTATACAAGGAGGTCTCGACCATCTCTTGCATTCAACGAATTTCAAGACATCTTTGAGCTCCGTACTGCTAACAAGATGATCCGACTGAGCTACGACAAGACCCCGACGCCTTGAAGCTTCAAGATTGCTATTTTTATCATCGATATAATTGTTATTTCAGTTCTAATATTGTACTCTAAAGTTGTAACCTTTTGCGTGATATAATTGTTGCCCAAAGTAAACGCTCAATGAGCATGAGTTTTGGAGTAGGAGTCGTCCTAAGCTCCGAACCAAGTAAATACTTGGCATCTTTTTGTATTTATTTTCTTATTCTACTACTTAACTCTCGTCGAATTTTTGAATACGATAAGTGAAAGACACGAGCGCTATTCACCACCCCCCTCTAGCGTGTTTCGATCCAACAATCATGTTTAGAGCTTTCACCTTCGACTCTTCCATTATGCCCAATGACATTCTACGGAAGTGTGGGAACAAGATTATGTTCGGCCAGAAGGTTCCTCAGGCCAGCGCCTCAGCAAGGACCACCTCCCATCAGACGGGAGATCAAGAGACCCTCGACGATGAATCTCGCCCTTCGATGAAAACTCCTGCTGTCGCTGCTGCTAGTCAGAAGACCTCTGCTCTAGCCTCTGAGCGCCTCTTACGGCTTTAGCGCGAGAGGCAACGTGTCACTCCTTCTGTCCAATCTTCCCCAAGAGACCAACTTCAATGTGGGTGCTTGTACATGCCAAAACTTCTTCTCGAACAAGCAGTCCAGCCTCCCCGAAGGTTGTGACCTCCTCTCCACCCCCTGCCCGGGTCAAGGAACAGACACCCTCCCGACCCGGGGACCAGTCTACGAGTTCTACACCACCTCTGCCTCCCCCATCTTTGGCTCAGCCATCTTCTAAGGCTCCTACTCCTTCTCGTTCTAAGGACCGCTCCAAGGGGTGGTACGCATTCACTTCTTCTTTTCAACTACCGTCCATTTAGGTGTTGGGCCTGACCCCATCTTCAGTGCCTCCCCCAACTATGGTCAGGTCCAACTACATGGCGCCCTGGCCGACTCATGGAAGAACATGACCGCCTAGACAATTGAATTCCCTCAGTTGGACTTGCCCGACAAGTTCACAGAATAGATGGTATCGGTAAGTTCTAGCTATTCTATCTCTATATCCTCAAAGCACTGCTAATCCTGCCCTTTCTACAGACCTATGTTATGGGGCTGAGCATCTCTCAGTTTGTGGCCGGTCTTCATCAAGAAAATGAGTCTCTAAGGGCTCATATTCAAGAACTGGCATCTCTTGTGACTGCGAGTCAGATTTTTGATTTAGCGACCCCAGACAGCTTACTACAGTCCCACCTGCAAACAGTGGAGGATAAAACTCGCACCGCCTAGGACCTAGTCCATGTTAAGTCTGACAAGGTGAAGTCGTTGGAGACCGCTTTAAAAAATAATGCGGCTAAGCTTAAGTCTGAGGGTCTAAGGCGTGTCAAAATCCTGGCCAAGTTGGAGGTGAAGGGCACAGAGGCTGTGAACCTCTCCTTACAACTACAAGACTTTCAAGTGGCCCACGCCTCCTTATAGACAGACCTGGCTGCTAGAACTGCTGACCTGTCTTCCAGCGCCGATCGGGAAGCTACCCTTCAGAAATAAATGGATGCGGCTCAGGCCACCATCAAGTCTCTGCGAGCGGAACTTTGGGTGGCCAAGACCAAGGCAACGACTACATGCCAAGAGTTAACTGGGCCATGAGCTGATCTGAACAAGATCCAGGAAGAGTTGAAGGAGTACCGGTTGGGTGAAGACTCTCGCCTTGCAGCTCACAAGACTTCCTTTTTTTATCCTCCAAGGATTTCGGGGCTAAGTTAGATCACCTCATCGACCAGATACTCTACTATGGTGGTGAAGGGACTCTGGTGCAATTACAAAAGAAGAGTCTATTACAATCAACGCATCTCGAAAACTTCTTGGAACATACCCGCCTACTCAATGAGCTCCCCGAAGAAGCTTTTCCTATTTTTGAGTAACTTGGAGCTGTTGGTTGCTACTCGGAAAACCTAGAGGTTCCACTGTACAAAAATTTTGTACTAAGATCTGAACCCTTTCCTAGCTACCATGTGTTCTTTTAAATTAAATTTTGGATCGCCTGCGGAACTTAACACGTTTGATCCAAAACTTAATCAATTTGTTCTTTTAGGTTTAGACTTGGATCTCCTGCGTAACTTAACACGTTCGACCCAAATCACCTTAAGTTATTAATTCCATTAAATATTAATTTCCATAATTGGTTCCCAGTACTGACGTGGCGAGGCACATGACCTTCTTGGATATGGGAGCAACTACCACCGACTAGACAAAACCTTTTATAGAAAGCTAATATTTAATTTCCTAAAATAACTTTAGGTTAACCGAAAAGAACAATCAAATCACAAGGAGAAATAAAACAAAAGAACACAACATCGAAAAACATATTCGAAATTCTAGAATCGTAAGCCTCTTGTATTTAGTATTATTTCCAAAAATAACTAGTATGATGCGGAAACAAAAATTACTAGTTATACCTTTTAGAAAGACCTCTTGATCTTCTACCGTATTTCTCTTCTAACCTCGGACGTTGTGTGGGCAACGATCTTCCGAGATGAGAACCACCAAGCACCTTCTTCTTCCTTACAAGTTTCGGCCATCAAAACTTCTCCTAGGATGAAGAGGTTTGGCCACCACCACCATGTTCCAAGGGATGCTAGAAAAGAGGCTTCTTTTCTCTCCTTCTTCTCCTTCTTAGATCCGGCCACCAAAGCTATCTCCACCATGAGAAGGTTTCGGCCACACAAAGGAGAGGAGAGGAAAGAAAGGGCCGGCCACACCCAAGGAGAAAAGAGAGGAAAAATAGAATAGAGTCGTTAGCCTTGAAGCCTCCTCTACCCCCTCTTTTATAATCCTTGGTCTTGGCAAATAAGGAAAATTTAATAAAAACTTCCTTAATTCTTTTGCCATTGAAAAGGAAAATTTATTTAATTAAAATAATTTTCTCGTTTCAAATTATAATGGCCGGCCACTCTTCTCCCCAAAACAAGGAGAGTTTTAATTAAAACAAAAAATTAAAACTTCCTAATTTGTTTCTAGAAATTTATAAAAATTTCCCCAATAATTTTAATCCCTTCATGATTGGTTAATAAAAAGAAATTTTATAAATTAAAATCGTTCTTTTAAACATGTGGACAGTTTCCAAAAAGGAAAGTTATCTCTAAAAATTAAAATCTCTTTTCAATCTACAAATAAGGAAAGATATTAATGTTGGTTGCTACTCGGAAAGCCTAGAGGTTCCACTGTACAAAAATTTTGTACAAAGGTCTGAACCTTTTCCTAGCTACCATGTGTTCTTTTAAATTAAATTTTGGATCGCTTGCGGAACTTAACACGTTTGATCCAAAACTTAATCTATTTGTTCTTTTAGGTTTTGACTTGGATCTCCTGCGGAACTTAACACGTTTGACCCAAGTCACCTTAAGTTATTAATTCCATTAAATATTAATTTCCATAATCGGTTCCCAGTACTGACGTGGCGAGGCACATGACCTTCTTGGATATGGGAGCAACCACCACCGACTAGACAAAACCTTTTATAGAAAGCTAATATTTAATTTCCTAAAATAACTTTAGGTCAACAAAAAAGAACAATCAAATCACAAGGAAAAGAAAAATAAAAGAACACAACTTCGAAAAACATATTCGAAATACTAGAATCGTAAGCCTCTTGTATTTGGTATTATTTCCATAAATAACTAGCATGATGTGGAAAGGAAAAATTACTAGTTATACCTTCTAAAAAGACCTCTTGATCTTCTACCGTATTCCTCTTCTAACCTCGGACGTTGTGTGGGCAACGATCTTCCGAGATGAGAACCACCAAGCACCTTCTTCTTCCTTGCAAGTTTCGGCCACCACAATTCTCCAAGAGAAGTAGAGGTCCGGCCACCACCACCAAGCTCCAAGGGATGCAAGAAACAAAACCACCTTTCTCTCCTTCTTCTCCTAGCTAGAACCGGCCACCATCAAGAGCTCCAAGAGAGGTTGCCGCCGGCCATAAGAAGAAGAGAAGAGGAAGAAGCTAGGGCCGGCCACCAAGGAGGAAAAGAGAGGAGAAGAATAATAGAGTTGATCACCCATGAAGGCACCTCTACCATCTCTTTTATAATCCTTGGCCTTAGCAAATAAGGAAATTTAAATAAAAATTTCCTTAATTCTTTTGCCATTGATAAGGAAAATTTATTTAATTAAAAATAATGTTTTTCTCATCAATAATGTGGCCGGCCACTTTAAACCAAGCAAAGGAAATTTAATTCAATCAAGAATTAAAACTTTCCTAATTTGTTTCCGGAAATTTTATAAAAAATTTCTCTAATAATTTTCCCTTCATGATGGTCAATAAAAAGGAAATTTTATAAATTAAAATATTTCTTTTAAACATGTGGATAAAAAGAAAGTTATCTTTAAAAAATTAAAATCTCTTCCAATCTACAAATAAGGAAAGATATCTAATCTTTTCTTAATCCTTGTAGAAGCTTTATAAAAGAGATATTTAATTTTTAAACTCTCTTTTAAATCATGAACATGATTAAAAGGAAAGTTTTTACCAAAATTAAAATCAACCTTTTAATCTACAAATAAGGAAAGAGATTTAACTCTTCTCTTAATCTTTTGTAGAATCTTATAAAAGGAAAGATTTAAATTTTTAAACTCTCTTTTAAATCATGTTATCCACATGAGAAAAATTTAAAAAATAAAATTCCTTTTTATTTTAATAGGGTCGGCCACCTAAGCTTGAGTTCAAGCTAGGGCCGGCCACATGAATTCACCCATGAACCAAAACATGGCCGGCCCTAGCTTGGTCTCCAAGCTAGCTTGGCCGGCCCCCTATAGGATGGGTAAGAAGGTGGGTATAGGTGGGTATAGTACTCTATAATTAAGAGGCTACGATAGGGACCGAGAGGAGGAATTGGTTTTGGTCTCCCGATAAAATTAAGCATCCCATGTTCGAACACACAACTTAATTTTATCAATAATAATTCATTCCACTAGAGAATTATTATTGAACTACCGCACCAATCCCAAATTACATTTTTGGGCTCCTTCTTATTATGAGTGTGTTAGTCTCCCTGTGTTTAAGATAACAAATGTCCACTAATTAAGTAAGTTACTGACAACTCACTTAATTAATATCTAGTTCCAAGAGTAGTACCACTCAACTTCATCGTCATGTCGGACTAAGTCCACCTGCAGGGTTTAACATGACAATCCTTTTGAGCTCCTCTTGGGGACATTCTCAACCTAGTATCTCTAGGACACAGTTTCCTTCTATAATCAACAACACACACTATAAGTGATATCATTTCCCAACTTATCGGGCTTATTGATTCATCGAACTAAATCTCACCCATTGACAAATTAAAGAAATAAATATCAAATATATGTGCTTGTTATTATGTTAGGATTAAGAGCACACACTTCCATAATAACTGAGGTCTTTGTTTCTTTATAAAGTCAGTATAAAAGAAACGACCTCTAATGGTCCTACTCAATACACTCTAAGTGTACTAGTGTAATTATATAGTTAAGATAAACTAATACCTAATTACACTACGACCTTCAAATGGTTTGTTCCTTTCCATCTTGGTCGTGAGCTACTGTTTATAATAAGGTACTGATAACATGATCCTCTGTGTGTGACACCACACACCATGTTATCTACAATATAAATTAATTGAACAACTACATTTATCACAAATGTAGACATTTGACCAATGTGATTCTTATTTCTAGATAAATGTTTATACCAAAAGCTAGGCTTTTAGTATACACTCTAACAATCTCCCACTTATACTAAAAGACTAAGCTGTCATATCTGCTGCCATACATCTGATTCTCATCCCTTCAACATGCCCATCAAAAGCTCTTGCCTTAAGGACCTTAGTGAAAGGATCTATAGGTCATCACCTGATGCAATCTAGGCGGCAACAACTTCTCCTCGTTTATACGGTTCCTCGTATTGGGTGGTACTTGCGCTCTATTGTGTTTACTTGCCTTATAGACTTATGGTTTCTTCGAGTTTGCTACTGCACCAACATTATTACAATAAATTGTAATAATTTTTGGACAAACCAGAAATCATATCTAAGTCTATCTTGAGGTTATTGAGTCATTCAGCTTTTATGGCTATCTCAGAGGCTTGCCATATACTAAGCTTCTATGGTGGAGTCCAGAAAAACACCTATGCTTATCACTCTTCCATAGTTATGACTTTACCTCCTAAAGTAAACACAAAACCCCGAGGTTGACTTATTATTGTCCCTATCCGATTGGAAGTCAAAATCCATGCAACCCACAATGACTAAATTAACTGCCTTGTAAGCTAGCATATAATCTCTAGTGCCTCTAAGGTACTACAATATATGCTTTACTGCAGTCCACTGTCCTTGTCCAGAGTTACTTTTGTTGGTTGCTACTCGGAAAACCTATAGGTTCCACTGTACAAAAATTTTGTACAAAGGTCTGAACCTTTTCCTAGCTACCATGTGTTCTTTTAAATTAAATTTTGGATCGCCTGCGGAACTTAACACGTTTGATCCAATACTTAATCTATTTGTTCTTTTAGGTTTTGACTTGGATCTCCTGCGGAACTTAACACGTTCGACCCAAGTCTCCTTAAGTTATTAATTCCATTAAATATTAATTTCCATAAAAGGTTCCCAGTACTGACGTGGCGAGGCACATGGCCTTCTTGGATATGGGAGCAACCACCACCGACTAGACAAAACCTTTAATAGAAAGCTAATATTTAATTTCCTAAAATAACTTTAGGTTAACCAAAGAGAACAATCAAATCACAAGGAAAAGAAAGAAAACAAAAGAACACAACATCGAAAAACATATTCGAAATACTAGATCGTAAGCCTCTTGTATTTGGTATTATTTCCATAAATAACTAGCATGATGCGGAAATAAAAATTACTAGTTATACCTTGTAGAAAAACCTCTTGATCTTCTACCGTATTCCTCTTCTAACCTCGAACGTTGTGTGGGCAACGATCTTCCGAGATGAGAAACCACCAACCACCTTCTTCTCCTCCAAGCAAAGTTCGGCCACAAAGGAAAAACTTCACCAAGGAGGAAAACCAAAATACTAACCAAGCTCCAAGAGATGCTAGCTTTCTCTCCTTCTTCTTCTTCTTCTCCGAGTAGTATCCGGCCACCACAAGAGCTCCAAT
Source organism: Zingiber officinale (assembly GCF_018446385.1). Classification (NCBI taxonomy): domain Eukaryota; kingdom Viridiplantae; phylum Streptophyta; class Magnoliopsida; order Zingiberales; family Zingiberaceae; genus Zingiber; species Zingiber officinale. The sequence goes on from NC_055992.1 coordinate 130,140,649, forward strand.
GGAAGAGAAGGGTTCGACCACCACAAGAGGAAGAGAGGGAGAGGATGGCCGGCCACACCAAGGAACAAAAGAGGGAGAGAAAATAATAGAGGTTGTGTCTCATGAAGGCACCCCTACCCTTTTTTTTATATTCCTTGGCCTAGGCAAATTAGGAAATTTAATTACAATAAAATTTCCTTAATTTTCCTTGACATGAATTAATTGAGAAAAATAAAATAAAATTTCCCAATCAACTTGTGATGGCCGGCCACAATCAAAAGAGCAAATTAGGAGAGTTTTAATCAACAAATTAAAACTTCCTAATTTGTTTCCAGAAATTTTAAAAAATAAAATTTCTCTTTAAAAATCTCTTCATGATTAATAAAAGGAAATTTCTATAATTTTAATTTTATTAACATGTGAATAATTTTAAAGAGAAAATAAAACATCTCTCCAATCTACAAATAAGGAAAGAGATCTAATATCTTTCTTTAATCTTTTGTAGATCTTTTACAAGAGAGATATTTTAATTTTAATTCTCTTTAAATTATATCTTTCACATAATAATAAAAATTAAAATTAAATTTCTTTTTTAATTTAATTTGGTCGGCCCTACTAGCTTGGGTTCAAGCTAGGGCCGGCCACCCAATTTTATACCTAGGCCGGCCCTAGCTTGTTCCCAAGCTAGCTTGGCCGGCCCCTATTGGGTGGGTATAGAAGGTGGGTATAGGTGGGTATAGAACTCTATAAATAAGAGGCTACGATAGGGACCGAGAGGAGGAATTGGTTTTGGTCTCCCGATAAAATTAAGCATCCCGTGTTCGCCCCGAACACACAACTTAATTTTATCAATGATAATTCATTCCACTAGAGAACTATCATTGAACTACCGCACCAATCCCAAATTACATTTTGGGCTCCTTCTTATTATGAGTGTGTTAGTCTCCCTGTGTTTAAGATATCGAATGTCCACTAATTAAGTGAGTTACTGACAACTCATTTAATTAATATCTAAGTCCAAGAGTAGTACCACTCAACCTTATTATCATGTCGGACTAAGTCCACCTGCAGGGTTTAACATGACAATCTTTATGAGCTCCTCTTGAGGACATTATCAACCTAGTATCTCTAGGACACAGTTTCCTTCTATAATCAACAACACACACTATAAGTGATATCATTTCCCAACTTATCGGGTTTATTGATTCATCGAACTAAATCTCACCCATTGATAAATTAAAGAAATAAATATCAAACATATATGCTTGTTATTATATTAGGATTAAGAGCACACACTTCCATAATAACTGAGGTCTTTGTTCCTTTATAAAGTCAGTATAAAAGAAACGACCTCTAGTGGTCCTACTCAATACACTCTGAGTGTACTAGTGTAATTATATAGTCAAGATAAACTAATACCTAATTACACTACGACCTTCTAATGGTTTGTTCCTTTCCATTTTGGTCGTGAGCTTCTGTTTATAATTTATAAGGTACTGATAACATTATCTTCTGCATATGACACCACATGCTATGTTATCTACAATATAAATTAATTGAACAACTACAAACAAATGTAGATAAATTGACCAAATGTGATTCTTTATTTAACATGAATGTTTACAAAGCTTAGGCTTTAAGTATACATTCCAACAATCTCCCACTTATACTAATGACTAAGCTGCCATATCTTCTACCATACATCTGATTCCCATTCCCTCCACATGCCGATCGAAAGCTTTCGCCGGAAGGGCCTTAGTGAAAGGATCTGCCAGGTTATTTGCTGATGCAATCTTGGCGATGACAACTTCTCCTCGCTTCACAATATCTCGTATCAGGTGGTACTTGCGCTCTATATGTTTACTTGCCTTATGAGCTCGTGGTTCCTTCGAGTTTGCAACTGCACCATTATTATCACAATAAATTGTGATGATTTTGGGCAAACCAGGAATCACATCTAAGTCCATTAGAAAGTTCCTGAGCCATACTGCTTCTTTAGCTGCCTCAGAGGCTGCTACATATTCAGCTTCCATGGTTGAGTCCGAAACGCATTTCTGCTTAACACTCCTCCATGAAATGGCTCCACCTCCTAAAGTAAACACATAGCCTGATGTAGACTTACTGTTATCCCTATCGATTGAAATCGAATCGTGTAACCCACAGGGAGCAGATCGTCTGCTTGGTAAACTAGCATATAATCTCTAGTCCTTCTCGGGTACTTCAATATATGCTTTACCGCAGTCCAATGTCCTTGTCCGAGTTACTCGATATCTGACCATGCCCAAAAGCGGATATCGGTCTCGTCATAGCATTGCATACATTAGGCTTCCTGCAGCATAAGGAACTGCTTTCATGTCCTCTATCTCTTTTGATGTCTTTGGAGACATCTCTTTAGATAGAGCTACTCCATGTCTAAAAGGTAAGAAACCTTTCTTGGAATCCTGCATGCTAAAACGAGTAAGGATTGTATCTATATATGAAGCTTGGGATAGACACAACATTCTTTTCTTACGATCCCTTATAACTTTGATCCCAAGAATGTGTGCACATTCTCCTAAGTCCTTCATATCAAATTGTTTGGACAACCATACCCTTACGTCTGATAATACCTTGACATTGTTGCCAATTAACAAAATATCATCTACGTATAGTATAAGAAATACCACCACGTTTCCGTTACACTTCTTATATACACAAGACTCATCCGGACTTTGAATAAAACCATATGACTGGATTACTTCATTAAACCGGATGTTCCAAGACCTTGAAGCTTGCTTCAGTCCATAAATGGACCGATTGAGCTTGCACACTAGATGCTCTTTGCTTTTTTCAATGAACCCTTCTGGTTGCTTCATATGAATGTTCTCTTCAAGATTTCCATTAAGGAATGCCGTCTTGACATCCATTTGCCAAATCTCATAATCCATATGAGCAGCAATGGATAAGAGTATCCGGATAGACTTAAGCATGGCTACCGGTGAAAAGGTCTCCTCATAATCGATTCCCTCTTTCTGAGTGTACCCTTTCGCAACAAGCCTAGCTTTGAAGGTCTCTACCTTCCCTCTCCCTCTTTTCCTTTTGTAGATCCACTTGCATCCAACGACTTTTACACCATCGGTGGTTCTACAAGCTCCAGACTTTATTAGAGTACATAGACTCTATTTCGAATTCATTGCCTTTTGCCAAGATCTTGCATCTATATCTTGGAGTGCTTCGTCGTATGTTCGTGGATCAGGTTCATGTTTACCGGGATCAAGTCCAAGACTCTCCCAAAACATGAATCTTTCAGTTTGTTTACAACCCTCCCACTCGACGAGGCCGTCCGTGGTTGTGTATCATGTGTGACACGTGTTGCGGTCTCTTGTGGTACTTCATCTTGTACTATTGATATTGAAGTAGACATGTCCTCTCTAAGTTCTTCTAAAACAACTTTGCTCTGGGCTTGTGATCCATTATATAGTCCTCTTCTAAAAGCGGGCATTGGTGCTAACAATGACCTTCGGTCTTAGGACTATAAAATAAACCACCTTTCGTTCCTTTGGGATATCCTACAAACACGCGAACTTCATGCGAGATTCTAACTTTTGCATATGAGACGTGCTGGACTACCCCAAATCCGAATATGTCTTAGACTGGGCTTTCGCCCATTCCACGATTCTATGGGAGTAGAAGAAACTGATTTAGAAGGTACTAAGTTCGAGCATATCTCTGTTATCGGCATATCCCCAAAACGAATTTGGTAATTCGAATAACTCATCATTGATCTAACCATCTCCATAAGAGTCCTATTACTTGTTCGCTACACCATTACATTGGGGTGTTCGGTGCGAACAATTGGGATTGAATCGGCCTCGATAAGTAATTCCTAAACTCTCCTAAGAGGTATTCGCCACCACGATCGACCGTAGTGTCTTGATACTTTACCTAGTCGTTTTCCACATCAGCCTTGTATTCTTTGAACTTATCAAAGCACTCGGACTTGCGGCGCATCAGGTAAATGTATCCATATCTTGAATAATCATCTATGAAAGAGACAAAATATTCAAAACCTCCTCTTGCCTGGACAGACATAGGACCACACAAATCAGAGTGCACCAACTCTAACACTTCTTTGGCTCTATACCCCTTGGCCTTGAACGACCTCTTGGTCATTTTACCTTCCAAGCATGATTCACAAGTTGGAAAATTTTCCAACTCTAATGAACCCAAAAATCCATCGGCTATAAGCCTCTGAATCCTACTTAAGTTAATATGACCAAGCCTTAGATGCCAAAGATATGCTTGGTTCATTTCCGAAGGTTCTTTTCTCTTATTAGAATTAGAGGATGAGTTATAAATTTCCATGTTTTGCTTTGTGGAAGAAATTGGATTTAAAGTATACAAATTGCCAACTAATGCACCAGAACAGATAATCACTTTATTTCTTTTAATAACTACATCGTTACTAAAGGAAACTGAATATCCATCTAAAAACAGTTTAGAAACTGAAATTAAATTCTTTCTAAAACTGGGTACATAAAGACAATTTCTTAAAACCAAATTTCTATTTCTACTAAAAGATAAGTAGACGTCTCCCACTGCAACAGCTGCCACCTTAGTAGCATTGCCCATGTAGACAGTAATCTCCCCTTCAGATAGTCGTCGGGTTTCCTGGAACCCCTGCAAGGAATGATCAGTGGCTCCCGTATCTACACACCAGGTGCTGGTAGATAACACCGCTAAACATGTTTCAACAACTAGAGCATGAGATATACCTTTGTTTTGGTTCCTACGAGGACAGTCCGCCTTCCAATGTCCTGCCTGCTTGCAGATGAAGCACTTGCCCTTCGGCTTCTTCATTCCAGCTTTAAATCCCGTACTCTGAGATTTATTCACTTTCTTTGCTGAACCAGCTTGTTTCTTCTTCTTCTTTCCTTTCGGTTTAGAAGTAGAACCATTTTCAGCATAGTGAATTTGAGCATTGTGACGAAATAATCCTACTGCTGCTTGAAGTTCTGTCAGTAGTTCCGCTAATGAATAAATCCTCTTATTCATATTATAGTTCAGGCGGAACTGCTCAAAACTTCTAGGTAGCGTTTGGAGGATCATATCGATCTGGGTTTCCCCATCAATTTCTCCTCCAAGGATCTGTATCTCGTTCAGATAAGCCATCATCTTTAGGATATGATCCCTTACAGGAGTACCCTCTTGCATGGTGGCTGTCATTATCTTTCTCATGGCTTCTTGCCTAGAAGCCCTATCCCGATGACCAAAGAGTTCCTTGAGATTGTTCATAATATCATAGGTTGTTGGTTAAATCTTGATGTTGCAATACATTTGACATTGAAGCCAAAATGTAACACCGCGCCATCTCATCCGCTTTTACCCATTTCCTATGATATTCAATCTCCTCTTGGGTAGATTCACCAAGATGGGTGCATCGAACCTTTTCGGTCGATACATATTTATAGCTTTCGTGATGAAACAATGTCGGTTTCTTTTCCAATCTATGTAGTTTGGTCGAGTAAGTCTATTCTGTTGAAGTATGATGGACAATGGGTTGAAAGATATCCTAAGAATCACAAATAACTTTTGGTCAGAACTCTAAATTTAGAATAATATTGATTCCTCAAACAATACTATTTTAAATTAACCAACACCTCAAAACACCGTGAATTTTGTATGCCACGATAGTGTGGACGTATACAAATTCAACATTTGTAAAAGGAGGGTTTTAACCCATTAATTTTATTATCTTGTCAACCTAACTTTTGACAAATAAAATTAATAGTTGGTTTCTTTTGGTCACACAAATAACAGCAGTGACTCCGATGGGGAGGATACTATTAGATGTGTCTAAGTGTATACCATTACTTGACACTAAGTCCATTAATAAGATTATGCCTCTTCCGATGGGGAAGATCACACGCTCTTAATTAACTTCCTATAGTCATCCAAAATAGAAGTCTGTTCTAGTGATCCACAAACAAGCTCATCCGATATGGAGGAAGGCACTCAGAGCCAACGCGCAAGCTTGTTTGCATCACTTACAAACCAGTAATGGAGACCATGGGATCTACTTAAAAATCTCTCTCCCACTTAGTTATTTATAAATGAGGAATTTTAACTATGCTAGCATACTAAACATGTATACTAACATGCACACACAGCACAATATAAAAGCAATAAATAGAAAATCTAATTTTCAACTATTATGGCTTTTATCTCTAAATTGTCCTCCGTGTGTTGTCATCCCAATTCCTGCCATATTTGGCCACCGCCTCGGGTCTAGTCGCATCCATCTTGCTCCTAGTTCAGCCGCCTCTGGTCCTTAGAAGGTTCCACGCTTTGCAAGATTCGATCCGAGACATAATTTACATTTTGATCCTATATTCCATAAAAGAATGTACATGTATCTAGATCAAAATAAAATCCTAATAAAACTAAATACGACTCCTGCTGTATTTTAATACAATCATGCACACACATATAAATTGCCCTTGACATGTCCAAGGGTCCAATCACACACATAATTAACTAAAAGCCATAATAGTTGGATCCTGCATCCACAAAGTTAGCACATCCTACTATTATCCTGCCTAAATTATGTATGACATGTGCATAATTAAACTAAATACCAAATACACAGAGGCAAACCCTAGCTCCGATACCAATTGTTGGTTGCTACTCGGAAAACCTATAGGTTCCATTGTACAAAAATTTTGTACAAAGGTCTGAACCTTTTCCTAGCTACCATGTGTTCTTTTAAATTAAATTTTGGATCGCTTGCGAACTTAACACGTTTGATCCAAAACTTAATCTATTTGTTCTTTAGGTTTTGACTTGGATCTCTGCGGAACTTAACACGTTCGACCCAAGTCTCCTTAAGTTATTAATTCCATTAAATATTAATTTCCATAAAGGTTCCCGATATTGGCGTGGCGAGGCACATGGCCTTCTTGGATATGGGAGCAACCACCACCGACTAGACAAAACCTTTAATAGAAAACTAATATTTAATTTCCTAAAATAACTTTAGGTTAACCAAAGAGAACAATCAAATCACAAGGAAAAGAAAGAAAACAAAAGAACACAACATCGAAAAACATATTCGAAATACTAGATCGTAAGCCTCTTGTATTTGGTATTATTTCCATAAATAACTAGCATGATGCGGAAATAAAAATTACTAGTTATACCTTGTAGAAAAACCTCTTGATCTTCTACCGTATTCCTCTTCTAACCTCGAACGTTGTGTGGGCAACGATCTTCCGAGATGAGAAACCACCAACCACCTTCTTCTCCTCCAAGCAAAGTTCGGCCACAAAGGAAAAACTTCACCAAGGAGGAAAACCAAAATACTAACCAAGCTCCAAGAGATGCTAGCTTTCTCTCCTTCTTCTTCTTCTTCTCCGAGTAGTATCCGGCCACCACAAGAGCTCCAATGGAAGAGAAGGGTTCGGCCACCACAAGAGGAAGAGAGGGAGAGGATGGCCGGCCACACCAAGGAACAAAAAAGGGAGAGAAAATAATAGAGGTTGTGTCTCATGAAGGCACCCCTACCCCTTCTTTTATATTCTTTGGCCTAGGAAAATTAGGAAATTTAATTACAATAAAATTTCCTTAATTTTCCTTGACATGAATTAATTGAGAAAAATAAAATAAAATTTCCCAATCAACTTGTGATGGCCGGCCACAATCAAAAGAGCAAATTAGGAGAGTTTTAATCAACAAATTAAAACTTCCTAATTTGTTTCCAGAAATTTTAAAAAATAAAATTTCTCTTTAAAAATCTCTTCATGGTTAATAAAAGGAAATTTCTATAATTTTAATTTTATTAACATGTGAATAATTTTAAAGAGAAAATAAAACATCTCTCCAATCTACAAATAAGGAAAGAGATCTAATATCTTTCTTTAATCTTTTGTAGATCTTTTACAAGAGAGATATTTTAATTTTAATTCTCTTTAAATTATATCTTTCACATAATAATAAAAATTAAAATTAAATTTCTTTTTTAATTTAATTTGGTCGGCCCTACTAGCTTGGGTTCAAGCTAGGGCCGGCCACCCAATATTATACCTAGCTTGGTTCCCAAGCTAGCTTGGCCGGCCCCTATTAGGTGGGTATAGAAAGTGGGTATAGGTGGGTATAGAACTCTATAAAAAAGAGGCTACGATAGGGACCGAGAGGAGGAATTGGTTTTGGTCTCCCGATAAAATTAAGCATCCCGTGTTCGCCCGAAAACACAACTTAATTTTATCAATGATAATTCATTCCACTAGAGAACTATCATTGAACTACACCAATCCCAAATTACATTTTGGGCTCCTTCTTATTATGAGTGTGTTAGTCTCCCTGTGTTTAAGATATCGAATGTCCACTAATTAAGTGAGTTACTGACAACTCATTTAATTAATATCTAAGTCTAAGAGTAGTACCACTCAACCTTATTATCATGTCGGACTAAGTCCACCTGCAGGGTTTAACATGACAATCTTTATGAGCTCCTCTTGAGGACATTATCAACCTAGTATCTCTAGGACACAGTTTCCTTCTATAATCAACAACACACACTATAAGTGATATCATTTCCCAACTTATCAGGTTTATTGATTCATCGAACTAAATCTCACCCATTGATAAATTAAAGAAATAAATATCAAACATATGTGCTTGTTATTATATTAGGATTAAGAGCACACACTTCCATAATAACTGAGGTCTTTGTTCCTTTATAAAGTCAGTATAAAAGAAACGACCTCTAGTGGTCCTACTCAATACACTCTGAGTGTACTAGTGTAATTATATAGTCAAGATAAACTAATACCTAATTACACTACGACCTTCTAATTGTTTGTTCCTTTCCATTTTGGTCGTGAGCTTCTGTTTATAATTTATAAGGTACTGATAACATTATCTTCTGCATATGACACCACATGCTATGTTATTTACAATATAAATTAATTGAACAACTACAAACAAATGTAGATAAATTGACCAAATGTGATTCTTTATTTAACATGAATGTTTACAAAGCTTAGGCTTTAAGTATACATTCCAACAACTTTGATATCTGCTAACTATGCCCTTGGCAAAACAGATTTCTGATCTCGTGCATAGCATACATTAGGCTTCCAACAGCCGTAGGATAAAGAACTGCCTTTATTTCCTTTATCTCCTTTGATGTCTACAAAGACATATCTTTAGATAAAGTTACTCCATCCTGAAAAGGTAAGAAACCTTTCTTGGAGTTTTGTATGCTTAAAACGAACAAGGATTTTTCCGATGTATGAAGTTTGGGATAAGTAAAATATTCTTTTCTTGCGATCCCTTATTACTTTGATCTCAAGAATATATACATTCTCCCAAGTCCTTTATATCGAATTGTTTGGATAACCATACCCTTACTTCTGACAACATTTTGATATTGTTTCCAACTACCAAAAATGTTATCTAAGTATAGTACAAAAAATACCACCACATTTCCATCACATCTTTTGTATACACAAGACTTATTCGGTTACTAAATCCATAGATCTGGATTACTTTGATAAACCGGATATTCTAAGACCTTGAAGCTTTGCCTCAGTCCATAGACTGATTGAGCTTACACACAAGATGCTCTTAGCCCTTTGCAATGAACCCTTCTGGTTGCTTTATATGGATGTTTTTTTTCAAGACTTCCATTAAGGAATGCTGTCTTGACATCCACTTGCCAAATAGATAAAAAGAATCCGGATAGACTTAAGCATGGCTACCAGTGAAAAAGTTTCCTTTTTCATCTAGCCTTGCTTTGAAAGTTTCTACCTTCCTATCTATCCCTCTTTTCCTAATATAGACCTTTTTACACCCAAAGGCTTTTATACCATTTGGTGGTTCTATAAGCTTCCAGATTTTATTAGAATACATATATTCTAATTCTGTTATTCATTACTCTTTGCCAAGATATTGCATCTTTATCTTGAAGTGCTTCGTCATATGTCCGGAGATCAGGTTCATGTCCTCCAGGAATCGAGTCCAAAAACTCTCCCAAAACATAAATCTTTTTAGGTTGCCTAACAACCCTCCCACTACGATGAGGCACTATCTGTAATTGTGTATCATTTATGATACGTATTGCAGTTTCTTGTGATATTTCATCTTGTACAGTTGGTACTAGATTAGACATGTCTTTTATTATTTCCTTAAGAACAAATTTACTTATGGGCATGAGGTTTATTACATAGTCATTTTCTAAAAATCGGTCATTGATGCTAACAATAACCTTCTGATTTTTAAGACTATAAACCTACTTTCATTTCTCTAGGATAACCCACAAACAAGTGAATTCCTGTCCAACTTATCATTGTCTCTCTCCAGCATATGTGCTGGACTACCCGAATCCGAATATGCTTCAAAATAGGCTAACACCTATTCAGCAATTCTATATGAGTAGAGAGTTCTGACTTTGGAAGGTACTCTGTTCACTTCCGTTTCCAGAGTATATCCTTAAAATGAATTTGGTAATTTTCTAAATAACTCATCATCAATCTACTTATTTCCATAAGAGTCCTATACCTTCCTTTTTCTACACCATTCTGTTGGGATATACCTAGGTGTAGTTAGTTGGGATTGAATCCCTACTTCTGATAAGTGACTCCTAAATTCTCCCAAGAGGTACTTGCCACTACGATCTCACCGTAGTGTCTTGATACTTTTACCTTGACATTTCTCCACATCAGCCTCATACTCTTTGAACTAATCAAAGCACTTAGACTTGTGGCACATCAAGTAAATGTATTCGTATATCAAATAGTTGTCTATAAAATAGACAAAAAATTTGAAACAACCTCTTGCTTGGATAGTCATAGGATCACACAAATCAGAATGAACCAATTTCAACATATCTTTGACTCCATACCCCTTAGACTTGAAAGCTTCTTGGTTATTTTTCCTTCCAAGTAAGACTCGCAGGTTGGAAAGATTTCCACTACTAATGAACCCAAAAGTTCATCAGCTACCAATGAATCATACTCAAGTTAATATAACCTAGCCTTAGATGCCAAAGATATAATTGGTTCATTTTCGAAGGTTACTTTCTCTTAAAGTTAGAAGATGTGTTACTAATTTCCATTTGTTGCATCGTGAGAGTTATTGGATTTATAAATTGCCAACCAACGTACCAGAACAGGTAACTTCCCTCTTTTTCTTAATAACAACTTTGTTAGTAAAAGAGGCAGAATATCATGTTCTTTGAATAGTTTAGAAACTGAAAACTAGTTCTTTCTAAACTTAGTGCGTAAAGACAATTACTCAAAAATCCATGTTTTATTTTTATCAAAAGATAAACATCTCCCACTGCAACAGCTGCCACTTTTACAGCAGTGCCCATGTGGACTGTGTTTTTATTTTCATTTAGTTGTCGGGTTTCCTGGAACCCTGCAATGAATTACGGACATGATTAATGGCATCTGTATCTACACTCCAGGTTCTGGTAGATAACACCACTAAACATGTTTCAACTAATGAATAAAATACACCTATATTGTTCTTAGTTCTAAGAGGACAGTCTACCTTAATGTCCAAATCCTATTTCCAATCAATTATAATTGGAACCACTAAGTCTATCCTAAAGTATATCAGCTAGGGATTGACCATCATCCTAAGAATCACAAAAATATTTGGTTAAGACCAACTCCTTAAAAATCCCCATGAATTTTGTATGTCACGTTAGTGTGGACGTATACAAATTCAAAGAGGAAATTTTATCATTTAATTTTATTATCTCGTCAACCTGACTTTATGACGAATAGTTGGTCTATCTTTAATCAAATATTTGGTCAAGACTTCTAAATTTAAAATAATATTGATTCCTCTAACAATACTATTTAAATTTACCAACACCTCAAAACACCGTGAATTTTGCATGCCACGTTAGTGTGGACGTATACAAAATCAACATTTGTAAGAGGAGGGTTTTACCCATTAACTATCTTGTCAACGTAACTTTATGACAAATAAAATTATCTCAAACACCGTTAATTTTGTATGCCACGTTAGTGTGGACGTATACAAAATCAATCATTTGTAAGAGGGGTTTTAACCCTTTAATTTTATTATCTTGTCAACCTAGTTCTATGACAAATTAATAGTTGGTTTCATTTGGTCACACAAATAATAACAGTGACTCCGATGGGGAGGATACTATTAGATGTGTCTAAGTGTATACCATTACTTGACACTAAGTCCATTAATAAGATTATGCCCCTTCCGTTGGGGATGATCACACGCTCTTAATTAACTTCCTATAGTCATCCAAAAATGGAAGTCTGTTCTAGTGATCTGTAAACTAGCTCATCCATGGAGGAAGGCACTCAGAGCCAACGCGCAAGCTTGTTTGCATCACTTACAAACCAGTAATGGAGACCATGGGATTTACTTAAAATCCTCTCCCACTTAGTTATTTATTAATGAGGAATTTTAACTATGCTAGCCTACTAAACTTGTAAACTAACATGCACACACAATATAAAAGCAATAAATAGAAAATCTAATTTTCAACTATTATGGCTTTTATCTCTAGTTGTCCTCCGTGTGTTGTCATCCCAATCTGCTGCGCCACCGGGTCTAGCTGTCGCATCCATCTTGCTCCTTGTTCCGCTGCGCCTCTGGTCCTAAGAAGGTTCCACACTTTGCAAGATTCGATCCGCGACATAAATAGAATTTTACAATTTTGATCCTATATTCCATAAAAGGAATGTACATGTATCTAGATAAAAAATAAAATCCTAATAAAACTAAATACAGCTCCTGCTGTATTTTATAATACAATCATGCACACACATATAAATGCCCTTGACATGTCCAAGGGTCCAATCACACACATAAAACTATAAGCCATAATAGTTGGATCCTGCATCCACAAAGTTAGCACATCCTACTATTATCCTGCCTAAATTATGTATGACATGTGCATAATTAAACTAATACCAAATACACAGAGGCAAAACCCTAGCTCTGATACCAATTGTTGGTTGCTGCTCGGAAAACCTAGAGGTTCCACTGTACAAAAATTTTGTACAAAGGTCTGAACCTTTTCCTAGCTACCATGTGTTCTTTTAAATGAAATTTTGGATCGCCTGCGGAACTTAACACGTTTGATCCAAAACTTAATCTATTTGTTCTTTTAGGTTTTGACTTGGATCTCCTGCGGAACTTAACACGTTCGACCCAAGTCACCTTTGTTGGGATCCTTTGTACGGCTAGAGAGGGGGGGTGTGAATAGCCGACCCCAAACTTTCGCGTTTCTTCCTACGATTAGGTTAGTGCAGCGGAAATACAACGTAGAAAGAAAACAGGAGAAGAAAGACAAACCATATAACGAGGTTCGGAGATGATACTCCTACTCCTCGGCGTGTCCGTAAGGTGGACGAGCCCTGTCAATCCGTCGGTGGATGAATCCCCGGAAACCCGGCTAAAATATACTCCTTCTGGGTGGAGAAACCTCGCCACAAAATCTTGCAACAGCAAGCAAAGAGTACACGAGATACAACAAGAAATACAAGACAATATGAATGCAACAACACTAGCTTGCCTTCTCGTTGTCGACTGAAGTCCCAGATGAAGCAACAACTTCACGGACGGATGCCAACAAGCAACTCAGCAGCAGCTGATCCAGTCGTGGAATGAAGCTCACGCGAAGCTTGCGAAGAAGAGCTCAACAAAGCTCAAGCACCAGAACAGCAGCTCTGTAGCAGAAAAGAAGAGGAAGAAGTTCTCGCGCAGCAGCAGCCCTCGACCCCTTTATACCTGCGAAGAAGACAGCGAAGAAACTAGCCGTTGCGTCGCAACGGCTAGAACCCTGATCGGTCTATGGACCGATCAGGCCCTGTGCTGATCGGTCCCCAGACCGATCAGTTAGTGCACAGAACCTTCTGTGCGTACTCTGATCGGTCTGTGGACCGATCAGGCTACAGCTGGATCGGTCCACAGACCGATCCCAGCTCTGGCTGTGCTTCCGCGACATCGTCTCCTGATCGGTCCCCAGACCGATCAGGACATGGCCTGATCGGTCTGTGGACCGATCAGCCTGCCTTTCTTTTCGCCTCTGTTCGCTTGCTGATCGGTCACCAGACCGATCAGTAACCGAACAGAGAGTTTCTGTTCGGTATCTGATCGGTCACCAGACCGATCAGAGCAAACAAGGTATCACTGGATCGGTCTAGTGACCGATCCAGAGCTTGGTTTTTGCCCAAACCAAGTCCCAAGACTTCCAAACCAATATCCGGTCAACCTTGACCTATTGGTACTTCATCCCTAGCATCTGGTCACTCCCTTGACCTGCTAGAACTCCCTGCCAAGTGTCCGGTCAATCCCTTTGACCTACTTGGACTTTCCAACACCAGAAGTCCGATCATCCCTGATCCATCTGGATTTTCCCTTGCCCGGCTTTACTCACCAGGACTTTCCACCTGGCTTCACTCACCAGGATTTCCACACTGCCTAACATCCCAGTTAGGACTTTCTCACTGCCTGGCTTCACTCACCAGGACTTTCCAACTGCCTAACATCCCAGTTAGGACTTTCCCACTGCCTGGCTTCACTCACCAGGACTTTCCACACTGCCTAACATCCCAGTTAGGACTTTCCCACTGCCTGGCTTCACTCACCAGGACTTTCCACCTGCCTAACATCCCAGTTAGGACTTTCCCGCTGCCTGGCTTCACTCACCAGGACTTTCCGCACTGCCTAACATCCCAGTTAGGACTTTCCCACTTGCCAAGCTCCCTGCTTGGACTTTTCCCGTGCCAAGTCTCCATACTTGGACTTTTCCAGTGCCAAGTCTCCATACTTGGACTTTTCCCGTGCCAAGTCTCCATACTTGGACTTTTCGCGTGCCAAGCTCCCTGCTTGGACTTTTCCAGTGCCAAGTCTCCATACTTGGACTTTTCCAGTGCCAAGTCTCCATACTTGGACTTTTCGCGTGCCAAGCTCCCTGCTTGGACTTTTCCAGAATCAGGTCAACCAGGTCAACCCTGACCTACGGTTGCACCAATAATCTCCCAAACATCTATTCTTGTCCCACATCAAGAATAGAACTCTCTCACGAGTGTCAAACATCAACATGCAACACAACTAGGTCAACCTTGACCAAAGGTTGCACCGACAATCTTCCCAAGTCAAACATCAAAATACAACTCGAGTCACGTCAACTCGAGTCGGGTCAACCAGGTCAACCTTGACCTAAGGTTGCACCAACAATCTCCCCCTTTTTGATGTTTGACAAAACCATAATCAAGTTAGGTTAACCCGATAACCTATCTTAGGTTTTCAATCATCTTCCAATGTCCAATGTTCTTTCTTTGAACATTCTCTGGACATTCTCCCCTTAGGTTAACCCAAAAACCTAACTTGGGCTTTCCAATAATTCTCCCCCTTTTTGACACACATCAAAAAGAATTCCAATGTTCTTCCTTGAACATTTCTTGACATTCTTTCCCTAGCTTAGGTTAACCCGATAACCTAACTTGGGTTCTCCAATAATTCTCCAATGAATACTCTCCCCTTTTTGACACACATCAAAAAGACAAAGGAGAGTATCAAGGTCAAGAGTTTCTTCCTAATGAAAGTCCCATACCTTTCATTGAAACTCTTAATTTTCCCCCTTGATACTAAACTCAACAATCAACTTAGTGATAATCCCATATCACTAAACCTCAAAAGTCTTAAGAAGTAAAAACTCCCCCTAAAAGTTAACTCCCTCTAAAAGTCAACTCCCCCTTGACAATTAGGTAAAAACTCCCCCTAAAGGTCAACTCCCCCTTGACCATTGCACCAACAATGTCTTGGAGAGTTTCAAACCTTTAGAAATCCACAAAACCCAACTTCCAGCTGAAATTTCAGATCAACAGCTGAAAAATCAGAAACTGGCACGCACTGATCGGTCCCCAGACTGATCAGAATCCCCCTGGATCGGTCCCTAGACCGATCCACGCTTCCCTGATCGCACTGGATCGTCACTGATCGGTCACCAGACCGATCAGAACTTCCCTGGATCGGTCCGGTGACCGATCCACAGTCTGAAATCAGAGATTTTTGATTTCCCTTCCCGGAAATTCAGAAACTCCTAAAAAATTCCAGAAAATTCGAAAAAATGTGAAATTTTGAGGATACATTCCTCATAACATATACTATCATGGAAAAATAGTTTTCTATGAGAATAACTTCCATTTTCAAATCTTGATACAAAATTCAAAAACTTTGAAATAATTCAAAGTTAAGTCAACTTTGTATCACAATGTTCAATGATGAATGCTATCACTAGGAAAGCTTCATCAAGGGTTTTCAAAACAATTTTGAAATGATTTCAAACCCTTTAATTTGGGACCACAATCTTAGGGCTATATGTACATGACTTGTACACAAGCTTTCCCTATGATCCTCCTTTTCTTGAATTAGGCTCATCTAGGTACAAAAACTATGCACCTTGATCCTAACTCATGATCCTAATATCTCACACACATCTAAGGTGTATCAAACCACATTCAAGTCAATTTGATGTGAGATATGGGTTAAGGTCAACTTAGG
Organism: Zingiber officinale; assembly: GCF_018446385.1. NCBI lineage: Eukaryota > Viridiplantae > Streptophyta > Magnoliopsida > Zingiberales > Zingiberaceae > Zingiber > Zingiber officinale. Next base: position 130,157,176 of record NC_055992.1, read on the forward strand.
CTAAGTTCTCATGCATTTTCTAAACTACACTTTTGATCTCAATACCAAAATGTGTTTTTATCCTTAAATCAATTTCATTGATTCTTAATGCAAGAGATGATGACATGGTATAAATTAATAACATAAATGAAAACATGTGCCAATGTCATGATGTCATGGCATAAAGTTTGAAACGAAACTAACACATGACATATAGATAACCTAAGCATTATCATGACATTTCAAATGATAATAAAATAAGTATGATGTCATGGCATGGCATATGGCAACCAATCATGGGAAGTTAGCACAAATAAAATGCCTAAATTCCCTATCTAAGTATCCTTAGCCTTAGCTAACTTAGAATCTAACCCTAGATTGCCCATATATCCCTTAGAGAAAACCAAAATCCCAATTATGGTATTTCTCTAGGTTTTCTTAAATTGTGCCAAATAAGATTGAAATCGATATTTTTCAAATATGGCACAATTTACTCTTTAAGGAGTAAATAATAATTCTTTTTCATTTTCAAAGGTTATCAAAACCTTGAAAATGCTCCTTGAGTGTCAATTTCCTCAAAGTTGGGTTAACTACCCTTCTTATTGGAGTTGACACTCTCTAACCCATCTATGGGGTAGAGAAAATGCTCCTAGGAACCCAATACCTACTTGAGCTCATTGGGTTCACTAAATATTCACTAGGGATAACTTCCCTAGCAACCCTCCTAATGACCCTCTTAGGCTTTAAAGCCTTGGCCATTTGGGACTCATCAAGATCAACTCTAGGGGTGACTCCCCTTGTGACCTTGGTGTTGGTCTTCCTAGCCCTAGGTTTTGTTCCATAATCGAATGGAACATCATGATATGTGGGCTTGACCATTTGGGACTTAGGTTTGTGACTCAAACCTTTCTTGTCCTTGGACTTTTGACCCTTAGGCCCTAGAGTTGACTTCTCTAAACTTTTAAGGGCCTTTTCTAGGGTATCAAGCCTTGACCTCAAGACTTGATTCTCCTTTTCTAATACCTCAATTTTTGATTTATCACTCTTCCTTGAGGTATTCCTAGGCATATGTCTAGTTGATTTAGGGTTTCTACCTAGGTTTTTCTTAACCTTAGAAGTGTTAATCCTAGGGTTAGCATTCCTAGTAGTATCCCTATCTAGGCTAACATGTTTAGCTCCTAAGCACATGTATTGGTTTCTAAAATTAACATGCTTATCATTATTAACAATTGCAACAAAACTACTAGCATGAGTTTTATTAGAATTGCAATAATGAACCTTAGAGGTTACCTTAGGGTTTGCCTTAGCTCCCCCTATCGATGTGCATCCCTTGTCCTTGTGAGGTTTCCTCCCCTTCGGACATTGGCTCCTATAGTGTCCCCGTTGCTTGCATTGAAAGCACACCACGTGCTTCTTGCCTTTGCGTGTCGGGACTCCGGCTTCCTTGACCTTTGGCGCCGGTGGAGTCTTTCTTACCCTCTTCGGACACTTACTATTGTAATGTCCATGTTCCCTACACTCAAAGCACATAATGTGTAATTTAATTGAACTTAAATTGCTTGAGTTACCTATGGTTGAGGGTGGATGCGAGCTCTCTTCTTCATCCCTTTCGGAGGTAGAAGCTTCTTCTTCTTGCTCCGATCTTGAACACGAGGAACTCTCCTCCTCTTCTTCCTTGGATATTGAGTAGCCCTCAACTTCCAATTCGCTCCCTCCATGATGTGAGCTACTTGGCTCACTAGGCTCCTCTTCATGGCTTGAGGTGGAGCTCTCCTCATGGTACTTGGCCAAGTTGTTCCACAACTCCTTGGCATTGTTGTATCCTATCTTACACAAAATGTTAGTAGGCAATGAAAATTCAATTATTCTCGTTACCTCTTCGTTGATTTCGGATTTGTGAATTTGTTCTCTTGTCCACTCCTTCTTCTCAAGTGGTTTTCCTTCTTCATCCACCGGAGGAGTAAAACCTTCTTGTACACAAAACCAATTCATTATGTTAGTCATAAGAAAATACTTCATCCTTACATTCCAATACGCGAAGTCGCCGCATTCGTAGAAAGGTGGAATGGTGACATCTTCTCCATAGAGATCCATTCTCTAGCTTTGCTCCCACGGGTGTTGATCCGTCGAAGAGCGGCCTCGCTCTGATACCACTTGATGGGATCCTTTGTACGGCTAGAGAGGGGGGGTGTGAATAGCCGACCCCAAACTTTTGCGTTTCTTCCTACGATTAGGTTAGTGCAGCGGAAATACAATGTAGAAAGAAAACAGGAGAAGAAAGACAAACCATATAACGAGGTTCGGAGATGATACTCCTACTCCTCGGCGTGTCCGTAAGGTGGACGAGCCCTGTCAATCCGTCGATGGATGAATCCCCGGAAACCCGGCTAAAATATACTCCTTTTGGGTGGAGAAACCTCGCCACAAAATCTTGTAACAACAAGCAAGGAGTACACGAGATACAACAAGAAATACAAGACAATATGAATGCAACAACACTAGCTTGCCTTCTCGTTGTCGACTGAAGTCCCAGATGAAGCAACAACTTCACGGACGGATGCCAACAAGCAACTCAGCAGCAGCTGATCCAGTCGTGGAATGAAGCTCACGCGAAGCTTCGGAAGAGCTCAACAAAGCTCAAGCACAGCAGCACTTAGAACAGGAAGAAGGAAGAAGAAAGATCGCGCAGCAGCAGCCCTCGACCCCTTTATACCGCGGAGAGAATACAAGGTTTGCTTCAGGTTTAGAAGACTTCCAATGATTCATGTGTAATGCAAGACTTCGTTTTCAATTAATTAACATGTGTTATTATTCTTCGGTGTGCACATTCGATGCATGGACCGATATCTTCTGGGGGATTCCTGAATTAAGTCGATCACATGTGCATCACCCTTTGTGGCTTCATATTCTGGTGAGCAGTTTGATGCTCAATCATATCATTTTTTGCTTTGAATTACGATCAGTTTAGCATCCAATTGCAAATTTATAGAATCGGAGATCACGGACTAGCAACAAGTCACGGATCGGTCTAGTGACCGATCCGTAGCTTGGTTTTTGCCCAAACCAAGTCCCAAGACTTCCAAACCAATATCCGGTCAACCTTGACCTATTGGTACTTCATCCCTAGCATCCGGTCACTCCTTGACCTGCTAGAACTCTCCGCCAAGTGTCGGTCAATCCTTTGACCTACTTGGACTTTCCAACACCAAAGTCCGATCATCCCCGATCCATCTGGATTTTCCTTGCCCGGCTTTACTCACCAGACTTTCACCCGGCTTCACTCACCAGATTTCCACACCGCCTAACATCCAGTTAGGACTTTCTCGTCCCGACTTCACTCACCAGACTTTCCAACCGCCTAACATCCCAGTTAGGACTTTCCCTTGGCTTCACTCACGAGACTTTCCCGCCTAACATCCCAGTTAGGACTTTCCCACTGCCTGGCTTCACTCACCAGGACTTTCCACCTGCCTAACATCCCAGTTAGGACTTTCCCGCTGCCTGGCTTCACTCACCAGGACTTTCCGCACTGCCTAACATCCCAGTTAGGACTTTCCCACTTGCCAAGCTCCCTGCTTGGACTTTTCCCGTGCCAAGTCTCCATACTTGGACTTTTCCAGTGCCAAGTCTCCATACTTGGACTTTTCCCGTGCCAAGTCTCCATACTTGGACTTTTCGCGTGCCAAGCTCCCTGCTTGGACTTTTCCAGTGCCAAGTCTCCATACTTGGACTTTTCCAGTGCCAAGTCTCCATACTTGGACTTTTCGCGTGCCAAGCTCCCTGCTTGGACTTTTCCAGAATCAGGTCAACCAGGTCAACCCTGACCTACGGTTGCACCAATAATCTCCCAAACATCTATTCTTGTCCCACATCAAGAATAGAACTCTCTCACGAGTGTCAAACATCAACATGCAACACAACTAGGTCAACCTTGACCAAAGGTTGCACCGACAATCTTCCCAAGTCAAACATCAAAATACAACTCGAGTCACGTCAACTCGAGTCGGGTCAACCAGGTCAACCTTGACCTAAGGTTGCACCAACAACCTTAAGTTATTAATTCCATTAAATATTAATTTCCATAATCGGTTCCCAGTACTGACGTGGCGAGGCACATGGCCTTCTTGGATATGGGAGCAACCACCACCGACTAGACAAAACCTTTTATAGAAAGCTAATATTTAATTTCCTAAAATAACTTTAGGTCAACCAAAAAGAACAATCAAATCACAAGGAAAAGAAAAATAAAAGAACACAACTTCGAAAAATATATTCGAAATACTAGAATCGTAAGCCTCTTGTATTTGGTATTATTTCCATAAATAACTAGCATGATGCGAAAAGGAAAAATTACTAGTTATACCTTCTAAAAAGACCTCTTGATCTTCTACCGTATTCCTCTTCTAACCTCGGACGTTGTGTGGGCAACGATCTTCCGAGATGAGAACCACCAAGCACCTTCTTCTTCCTTGCAAGTTTCGGCCACCACAATTCTCCAAGAGAAGTAGAGGTCCGGCCACCACCACCAAGCTCCAAGGGATGCAAGAAACAAAACCACCTTTCTCTCCTTCTTCTCCTAGCTAGAACCGGCCACCATCAAGAGCTCCAAGAGAGGTTGCCGCCGGCCATAAGAAGAAGAGAAGAGGAAGAAGCTAGGGCCGACCACCAAGGAGGAAAAGAGAGGAGAAGAATAATAGAGTTGATCACCCATGAAGGCACCTCTACCCTCTCTTTTATAATCCTTGGCCTTAGCAAATAAGGAAATTTAAATAAAAATTTCCTTAATTCTTTTGCCATTGATAAGGAAAATTTATTTAATTAAAAATAATGTTTTTCTCATCAATAATGTGGCCGGCCACTTTAAACCAAGCAAAGGAAATTTAATTCAATCAAGAATTAAAACTTTCCTAATTTGTTTCCGGAAATTTTATAAAAAATTTCTCTAATAATTTTCCCTTCATGATGGTCAATAAAAAGGAAATTTTATAAATTAAAATATTTCTTTTAAACATGTGGATAAAAAGAAAGTTATCTTTAAAAAATTAAAATCTCTTCCAATCTACAAATAAGGAAAGATATCTAATCTTTTCTTAATCCTTGTAGAAGCTTTATAAAAGAGATATTTAATTTTTAAACTCTCTTTTAAATCATGAACATGATTAAAAGGAAAGTTTTTACCAAAATTAAAATCAACCTTTTAATCTACAAATAAGGAAAGAGATTTAACTCTTCTCTTAATCTTTTCTAGAATCTTATAAAAGGAAAGATTTAAATTTTTAAACTCTCTTTTAAATCATGTTATCCACATGAGAAAATTTTAAAAAATAAAATTCCTTTTTATTTTAATAGGGCCGACCACCTAAGCTTGAGTTCAAGCTAGGGCCGGCCATATGAATTCACCCATGAACCAAAACATGGCCGACCCTAGCTTGGTCTCCAAGCTAGCTTGGCCGACCCCCTATAGGATGGGTAAGAAGGTGGGTATAGGTGGGTATAGTACTCTATAATTAAGAGGCTACGATAGGGACCGAGAGGAGGAATTGGTTTTGGTCTCCCGATAAAATTAAGCATCCCATGTTCGCCCCGAACACACAACTTAATTTTATCAATAATAATTCATTCCACTAGAGAATTATTATTGAACTACCGCACCAATCCCAAATTACATTTTTGGGCTCCTTCTTATTATGAGTGTGTTAGTCTCCCTGTGTTTAAGATAACAAATGTCCACTAATTAAGTAAGTTACTGACAACTCACTTAATTAATATCTAGTTCCAAGAGTAGTACCACTCAACTTCATCGTCATGTCGGACTAAGTCCACCTGCAGGGTTTAACATGACAATCCTTTTGAGCTCCTCTTGGGGACATTCTCAACCTAGTATCTCTAAGACACAGTTTCCTTCTATAATCAACAACACACACTATAAGTGATATCATTTCCCAACTTATCGGGCTTATTGATTCATCGAACTAAATCTCACCCATTGACAAATTAAAGAAATAAATATCAAATATATGTGCTTGTTATTATATTAGGATTAAGAGCACACACTTCTATAATAACTGAGGTCTTTGTTTCTTTATAAAGTCAGTATAAAAGAAACGACCTCTAATGGTCCTACTCAATACACTCTAAGTGTACTAGTGTAATTATATAGTTAAGATAAACTAATACCTAATTACACTACGACCTTCAAATGGTTTGTTCCTTTCCATCTTGGTCGTGAGCTACTGTTTATAATTTATAAGGTACTGATAACATGATCCTCTGTGTGTGACACCACACACCATGTTATCTACAATATAAATTAATTGAACAACTACATTTATCACAAATGTAGACATTTGACCAATGTGATTCTTATTTTTAGATAAATGTTTATACCAAAAGCTAGGCTTTTAGTATACACTCTAACAATTAAATCTTTTCTTAATCTTTTGTAGAAACTAATAAAAGAGAATTTTTAATTTTTAAACTTTCTTTTAAATCATGAATATAATTAAAAGGAAAGTTTTTACCAAAATTAAAATCAACCTTTTAATCTACAAATAAGGAAAGAGATTTTAACTCTTCTCTTAATCTTTTGTAGAATCTTATAAAAGAAAGGATTTAAATTTTTAAACTCTCTTTTAAATTATATTATCCACATAAGAAAAATTTTAAAATTAAAATTCTTTTTTATTTTAATAGGGACGGCCACATGAATTCACCCATGAACATACCCATGGCCGACCCTAGCTTGGTCTCCAAGCTAGCTTGGCCGGCCCCTATAGGATGGGTAAGAAGGTGGGTATAGGTGGGTATAGTACTCTATAATTAAGAGGCTACGATAGGGACCGAGAGGAGGAATTGGTTTTGGTCTCCCAATAAAATTAAGCATCCCGTGTTCGCCCCGAACACACAACTTAATTTTATCAATAATAATTCATTCCACTAGAGAACTATTATTGAACTACCGCACCAATCTCAAATTATATTTTTGGGCTCCTTCTTATTATGAGTGTGTTAGTCTCCCTGTGTTTAAGATATCGAATGTCCACTAATTAAGTGAGTTACTGACAACTCATTTAATTAATATCTTAGTCCAAGAGTAGTACCACTCAACCTTATCGTCATGTCAGACTAAGTCCACCTGCAGGGTTTAACATGACAATCCTTATGAGCTCCTCTTGGGGACATTATCAACCTAGTATCTCTAGGACACAGTTTCCTTCTATAATCAACAACACACACTATAAGTGATACCATTTCCCAACTTATCGGGCTTATTGATTCATCGAACTAAATCTCACCCATTGATAAATTAAAGAAATAAATATCAAATATATGTGCTTGTTATTATATCAGGATTAAGAGCACACACTTCCATAATAACCGAGGTCTTTGTTTCTTTATAAAATCAGTATAAAAGAAACGACCTCAAATGGTCCTACTCAATACACTCTAAGTGTACTAGTGTAATTATACAGTCAAGATAAACTGATACCTAATTATACTACGACCTTCTAATGGTTTGTTCCTTTCCATTTTGGTCGTGAGCTATTGTTTATAATTTATAAGGTACTGATAACATCATCTTCTGCATGTGGCACCACATACTATGTTATCTACAGTATAAATTAATTGAACAACTACAACTAAATGTAGACAATTTGACCAAATGTGATTCTTTATTCATAATGAATGTTTACAAAGCTTAGGCTTTCAGTATACACTCCAACAATCTCCCACTTATACTAAAAGACTAAGCTGCCATATCTGCTGCCATACATCTGATTCTCAACCCTTCAACATGCCCATCAAAAGCTCTTGCCTTAAGGACCTTAGTGAAAGGATCTATAGGTCATTACCTGATGCAATCTAGGCGGCAACAACTTCTCCTCGTTTATATGATTTCTCGTATTGGGTGGTACTTGCGCTCTATTGTGTTTACTTGCCTTATAGACTTATGGTTTCTTTGAGTTTGCTACTGCACTAACATTATTACAATAAATTGTAATAATCTTTGGACAAACCAGAAATCATATCTAAGTCTATCTTGAGGTTATTGAGTCATTCAGCTTTTATGGCTACCTCAGAGGCTTGTCATATACTAAGCTTCTATGGTGGAGTCCAGAAAAACACCTATGCTTATCACTTTTCCATAGTTATGACTTTACCTCCTAAAGTAAACACAAAACCCCGAGGTTGACTTATTATTGTCCTTATCCGATTGGAAGTCAAAATCCGTGTAACCCACAGGGACCAAATTAACTGCCTTGTAAGCTAGCATAGAGCCTCTATATGCTTTACTGCAGTCTAATGTCCTTGTCTAGGGTTACTTTGATATCTGCTAACTATGCCCTTGGCAAAACAGATTTCTGATCTCGTGCATAGCATACATTAGGTTGTCTAACTGACGAAGCATAAAGAACTGCCTACATGTCCTCAATCTCCTTTGATGTCATCGGAGACATCTCTTTAGATAAAGACACTCCATGCTTAAAAGGTAAGAAACCTGTCGAGGAGTTTTGCATGCTTAAAACGAGCAAGGATTTTCCGATGTATCAAGCTTGGGATAAGTAAAATATATTTTTTTCTTTCGATCCCTTATTACTTTGATCTCAAAAATATATACATTCTCCCAAGTCCTTTATATCGAATTATTTGGACAACCATACCCTTACTTCTGACAACATTTTGATATTGTTTCCAACTACCAAAAATGTTATCTACGTATAGTATAAGAAATACCACCACGTTTCCATCACACCTTTTGTATACACAAGACTTATCCGTTTACTCAATAAATCCATAGGTCTGGATTACTTTCATAAACCGGATGTTCCAAGACCTTGAAGCTTTACGTCAGTCCATAGACTGATTGAGCTTGCACACAAGATGCTCTTAGCCCTTTGCAATGAACCCTTCTAGTTGCTTTATATGTATGCTTTCATCAAGACTTCCATTAAAGAATGCTGTCTTGACATCCACTTGCCAAATAGATAAAAGAATCCGGATAGACTTAAGCATGGCTACCAGTGAAAAAGTTTCCTTTTTCATCAAGCCTTGCTTTGAAAGGTACTACCTTCCTTTCTATCCCTCTTTTCCTATTATTGACCTTTTTACACCCAAAGGCTTTTACACCATTTGGTGGTTCTACAAGCTTCCAGATTTTATTAGAATACATATATTCTAATTCTGTTATTCATTACTCTTTGCCAAGATGTTGCATCTTTATCTTGGAGTGTTTCGTCATATGTCCGGAGATCAGGTTCATGTCCTCCAAGGATCGAGTCCAAAAACTCTCCCAAAACATGAATCTTTTTAGGTTGCCTAACAACCCTCCCACTATGACAAGGCATTTTTTTTTGCAATTGTGTATCATTTGTGATACGTGTTGCAGTTTCCTTGTGGCATCTCATCTTGTACAGTTGGTACTAGATTAGACATGTCTTTTATTACTTCCTTAAGAACAAATTTTCTTATGGGCACATGGTTTATTACATAGTCCTTTTCTAAAAATCGGTCATTGGTGCTAACAATGACCTTCTGATTTTTAAGACTATAAACCTACTTTCATTTCACTAGGATAACCCACAAACAAGTGAATTCCTGTCCAACTTATCATTGTCTGCATATGTGCTGGACTACCCGAATCCGAATATGCTTCGAAATAGGCTTACGCCTATTCAGCAATTCTATATGAGTAGAGAGTTCTGACTTTAGAAGGTACTATATTCACTCCTGTTTCCAGAGTATATCCTTTAAATGATTTTGATAATATTCTTAATAACTCATCAATCTACTTATTTCCATAAGAGCCCTATACCTTCCTTTTCCTACACCATTCTGTTGGGGTGTACCAGGTGCAGTTAGTTGGGATTGAATCCCTACTTCTGATAAATGACTCCTAAATTCTCCCAAGAGGTACTTGCCACTACGATCTTACCGTAGTGTCTTGATACTTTTACTTTGTCATTTCTCCACATCAACCTCGTATTCTTTGAACTAATCAAAACACTTAGACTTGCGGCACATCAAGTAAATATATCCGTATCTCAAATAGTTGTCTATAAAATAGATGAAATATTTGAAACAACCTCTTGCATGGATGCTCATAGGATCACACAAATCAGAATAAACCAATTCCAATATATCTTTGATTCCTTACCCCTTAGACTTAAAAGCTTCTTGGTTATTTTTCCTTCCAAGTAAGACTCGTAGGTTGGAAAGATTTCCACTACTAATGAACCCAAAAGTTCATCAGCTACCAATGAATCCTACTCAAGTTAATATAACCTAGCCTTAGAAGCCAAAGATATAATTGGTTCATTTTCGAAGGTTACTTTCTCTTAAAGTTAGAAGATGTGTTACTAATTTCCATTTGTTGCATCGTGAGAGTTATTCGATTTATAAATTGCCAACCAACGTACCAGAACAGATAACTTCCCTCTTTTCCTTAATAACAACTTTGTTATTTAAAAGAGGTAGAATATCAAGTTCTTTGAATAGTTTAGAAACTGAAAACTAGTTCTTTCTAAACTTCGTGCGTAAAGACAATTACTCAAAAATCCATATTTTATTCTTATCAAAAGATAAACATCTCCCACTGTAACAACTATCATTTTTACAGTAGTACCCATGTAGACGGTGTTTTAATTTTCATTTAGTTGCCGGGTTTCCTGGAACCCTGCAATGAATTGCGGACATGATTAATGACATCTGTATCTACACTCTAGGTTCTGGTAGATAACACCATTAAACATGTTTCAACTAATGAATTAAGTACACCTATATTGTTCTTAGTTCTAAGAAGACAGTCTACCTTAATGTCCAAGTCCTATTTCCAATCATTACAATTGGGATTACTAAGTCTTTCTTATAGTATGACTACTAGGGGATTGACAAACATTTTAAATCCTAAGAATCACAAAAATATTTGGTCAAGATCAACTCCTTAAAATCTCCATGAATTTTGTGTATACAAAATCGAAGAGGAGATTTTATTCATTAATTTTATTATCTCGTCAACTTTACTTTATGACGAATAAAATTAATAGTTGATCTGTCTTTGATCAAATATTTGGTCAAAACTCTTTGAATTTAAAATAACATTTATTCCTCAAACAATATTATTTAAATTCACCAACACCTCAAACACCGTGAATTTTGCATGCCACGTTAGTGTGGACGTATACAAATTCATCATTTGTAAGAGGAGGGTTTTACCCATTGACTATCTTGTCAATATAACTTTTTGACAAATAAAATTACCTCAAACACCATGAATCTTGTATGCCATGTTAGTGTGGACGTATACAAATTCAAACATTTGTAAGAGAGGTTTATTAATTTTATTATATTGCCAATCTAGTTTTATGACAAATCAATAGTTGGTTTCCCTTTGGTCACACAAGTGATAGTAGTGACTCCGTTGGGGAGGATACTATTAAATGTGTCTAAGTGTATACCATTACTTGACACTAAGTCCATTAATAAGATTATGCCCCTTCCGTTGGGGAAGATCACACGCTCTTAATTAACTTCCTATAGTCATCCAAAAATGGAAGTCTGTTATAGTGATCCACAAACAAGCTCATCCGTTATGGAGGAAGGCACTCAGAGCCAATGCGCAAGCTTGTTTGCATCACTTACAAACCAGTAATGGAGACCATGGGATTTACTTAAAAATCCCTCTCCCACTTAGTTATTTATAAATGAGGAATTTTAACTATGCTAGCCTACTAAATATGTAAACCAACATGCACACACAGCACAATATAAAAGCAATAAATAGAAAATCTAATTTTCAACTATTATGGCTTTTATCTCTAGTTGTCCTCCGTGTGTTGTCATCCCAAGCTGCTGCCATATTTGGCCACCGCCACCGGGTCTAGCAGTCGCATCCATCTTGCTCCTAGTTCCGCTGCGCCTCTGGTCCTTAGAAGGTTCCACGCTTTGCAAGATTCGATCCGTGACATAAATAGAATTTTACATTTTTGATCCTATATTCCATAAAAGGAATGCACATGTATCTAGATCAAAAATAAAATCCTAATAAAACTAAATACAGCTCCTGCTGTATTTTATAATACAATCATGCACACACATATAAATGCCCTTGACATGTCCAAGGGTCCAATCACACACATAATAACTAAAAGCCATAATAGTTGGATCCTACATCTGCAAAGTTAGCACATCCTGCTATTATCCTGCCTAAATTATGTATGACATGTGCATAATTAAACTAATACCAAATACACAGAGGCAAAACCCTAGCTCTGATACCAATTGTTGGTTGCTACTCGGAAAACCTAGAGGTTCCACTGTACAAAAATTTTGTACTAAGATCTGAACCCTTTCCTAGCTACCATGTGTTCTTTTAAATTAAATTTTGGATCGCCTGCGGAACTTAACATGTTTGATCCAAAACTTAATCTATTTGTTCTTTTAGGTTTAGACTTGGATCTCCTGCGTAACTTAACACTTTCGACCCAAATCACCTTAAGTTATTAATTCCATTAAATATTAATTTCCATAATTGGTTCCCAGTACTGACGTGGCGAGGCACATGGCCTTCTTGGATATGGGAGCAACCACCACCGACTAGACAAAACCTTTTATAGAAAGCTAATATTTAATTTCCTAAAATAACTTTAGGTTAACCGAAAAGAACAATCAAATCACAAGGAGAAATAAAACAAAAGAACACAACATCGAAAAACATATTCGAAATTCTAGAATCGTAAGCCTCTTGTATTTAGTATTATTTCCAAAAATAACTAGTATGATGCGGAAACAAAAATTACTAGTTATACCTTTTAGAAAGACCTCTTGATCTTCTACCGTATTCCTCTTCTAACCTCGGACGTTGTGTGGGCAACGATCTTCCGAGATGAGAACCACCAAGCACCTTCTTCTTCCTTACAAGTTTCGGCCATCAAAACTTCTCCTAGGATGAAGAGGTTCGGCCACCACCACCATGCTCCAAGGGATGCTAGAAAAGAGGCTTCTTTTCTCTCCTTCTTCTCCTTCTTAGATCCGGCCACCAAAGCTATCTCCACCATGAGAAGGTTTCGGCCACACAAAGGAGAGGAGAGGAAAGAAAGGGCCGGCCACACCCAAGGAGAAAAGAGAGGAAAAATAGAATAGAGTCGTTAGCCTTGAAGCCTCTTCTACCCCCTCTTTTATAATCCTTGGTCTTGGCAAATAAGGAAAATTTAATAAAAACTTCCTTAATTCTTTTGCCATTGAAAAGGAAAATTTATTTAATTAAAATAATTTTCTCGTTTCAAATTATAATGGCCGGCCACTCTTCTCCCCAAAACAAGGAGAGTTTTAATTAAAACAAAAAATTAAAACTTCCTAATTTGTTTCTAGAAATTTATAAAAATTTCTCCAATAATTTTAATCCCTTCATGATTGGTTAATAAAAAGAAATTTTATAAATTAAAATCTTTCTTTTAAACATGTGGATAATTTCCAAAAAGGAATGTTATCTCTAAAAATTAAAATCTCCTTTCAATCTACAAATAAGGAAAGATATTAAATCTTTTCTTAATCTTTTGTAGAAACTAATAAAAGAGAATTTTTAATTTTTAAACTTTCTTTTAAATCATGAATATAATTAAAAGGAAAGTTTTTACCAAAATTAAAATCAACCTTTTAATCTACAAATAAGGAAAGAGATTTTAACTCTTCTCTTAATCTTTTGTAGAATCTTATAAAAGGAAGGATTTAAATTTTTAAACTCTCTTTTAAATTATATTATCCACATAAGAAAAATTTTAAAATTAAAATTCCTTTTTATTTTAATAGGGACGGCCACATGAATTCACCCATGAACATACCCATAGCCGGCCCTAGCTTGGTCTCCAAGCTAGCTTGGCCGTGTAACGACCCAATTTTCCCTATTTCAAGTTCTAAAAGTCCATAAAAATATTTGGAAATACTTTTAAAATATTCTAGAGATTTTTAGGAATTTTTAGAATATTTTTACGTAATTTTTGGAGGTCGTTTAGTAGGGTTACAAAAAGAAAGAAGTTTTAAAAAAAATGTGTTGAAGGTGAGATTCGAACCCACGATCTCGGGTCGGACTGACCCAAGCCGAAACCAGCCCAACCAGCTGAGCTACACTATTTTTGTTAACCTTATATGGAGCGAAATATATATATGCAGTAGCTGGAACGTTTGAAATAAATTGAAGAAAAAGGGGCGCGACTGAGAATCGAAGCACAGACCTCTTGCTTCGAGCAAAGCCCAACGGACCAACTGGGCTAAAGATCGTTGCTAATTAAATAGGCAGCGGCAAATATATAAGCTATAGTTGGAATCAAAAATAACTCGAGTTATAAGGAGAGGATTTAAGTTTCCCGAAACCTAATTTTTCCTCACCTTTCTCTCCCAACGCAGCGGCGTTAGGGCTTCGATCCGGCGGCCGACGAGCACCTTTCTTCGAGAGCTCTTCACACATTCGTGACCGGCTCGTCGAGGGGAGCACGCAGACACGAAGATATCGAAGAAATTTCAAGTCTCTGCAAGCCCTAGAAGCCGATCTCGGCTGTAAGTCCAAGAAATCCAAGGTGAGTTGCTACTCACCTGCAGTAGGAGTAGTTCCGCGAGTTTTGATTTGCGAACGAGCTCTGATTTGGTGTTCCTGCACCTTCCTGTTGTTCGGCTGGTTTCCTTTGGGTTCCTGCGATTTTTGGTGTTTAAGTTAGATCAGTGAAGCTCTGTTTTCTTATTGTAATGAGATTTCTGGCCGGATTTGAATTTGGTGAAGCATTTGTGTTGCCGGCATTTCCATAAGCAGCATTTATAGATCATAGTTTCCTTTCAAAAAGGGGCACGAACAGTCCCTTTCGAAGCTTACTGTTAAGTTTTGTTTGTGCATGTCCATGGGCAAGAACAACCCACAATTTCATAGCAGTTTAGATCTTGTGATGACTTAGTAAGCATGATATTCCGTTAATTCCAAGTAGGATCAGCTTAAAATTCTTTTGCTGTGTAGACCTTTCATTTGCTATTAAATGGGCATGATCGGATTTCATTTAGCCTTGTAGTTGCAAGTTTTGTTATTGGAGTAGTAGTAGTGTAAAAAAGGTGGGTCGTTACAGTTGGTATCAGAGCAGTTCCCATTCTCCAGCATCACACACACATCAGCATCATCCTTGCCGTCTTCAAGTAAGAAAGTATTTAAGTTCTTTCTTTATTGCTTTCCTTATTATTAACTGCAGTACTGAGTAATTGCTTATGAGTGCTTAAGTAAGATAGAAGTTACTGTTTCTCCTTTCTTGATTCATACATATGTTTGTTTAGAAAGGATAGAGAAGTTAGAAAGGATAGAGAAGATATCAAGCCTTTTCTTTGCATAACTAGATGTTAAGAAGAGGATATCCCCGCACCGTTCGTACTGAGAACCAAGATAAGGTGAACGAAGAGCTTAGATCAATTGAGCCCAATCTCTTTGAAGTTCTTGCCCAACTCTAGAGACAAGTAGCGAGCAGAAGCGAGTGATTGCCAATCTAATGGCAAATCAGAAGCCAGCTCCTCCCACTCCCCCAACCATTAATGTGGAGACCCCAATGGTGACTGAAGTCCCATCAACTGCCCTGGAAGTCGCCACCGCATCTAAAAGACAAGAAGCATATCTCATCCAGTGGCTGAAGCTGAAACCAGAAAGCTTCTCAGGAACGACTGAGCCCTGGGATGCCCAGGCTTGGTTCAAGACATTTGAGAGCACAATGGAGCTTCTTGACTGACCAGAAGTCGAGAAGGTTGATACCATTAAGTGTGCCTCTTTCTGCCTATCTGGAGATGCTTGTATGTAGTGGGAGCGAGTTAAGAGTAAGAGAGCAATCAATCGGATGAGCTGGGTTGACTTTGAAATAGAGTTGTACTAAGAGTTCTTCCGCCAACGGATCACCAATAAACATTATGAGCAGTTTATAGAATTTAGACCAGGTGACCTACCAGTAGAAGAAGCGGTTAAAAGATTTAACAGGCTAGCTCACCTTTGCCTAGAGTTAGTAAATACGGTGAAAGAACGAGTCAGACTGATGCTCCTAATGCTGAGACCAGAAATAACATCTAATGTGAGTAGTGAAACTCACCGACCATAGATTGGTGAAGAGCTGGTCAGCAGAGCATTAGTGAGCACTATCTGAACAGCAACAAGGCACAACAAACGCAACACAAGCCAGTCAAGATAGAAGACAAGACAGTGGGGAAACAGAGAACCCAGTCAAGTAATCAGAACTGGAAGGACAAAGATAACAAGAAAGACCCAAGCAGGAAGATGTTCGGGTAGTCTGTGAGTATCCAAAAGTATTTCCAGAAGGGCTACCTGGACTACCTCCCAACAGGGAAGTGGAGCTTGAGATTGAATTGGTTTCTGATACCGGTCCAATTTCAAAAGCTCCGTATTGCATGTCTCTAGCAGAGCTGGAAAAGTTACAAGCACAACTATAGGAGTTACTTGACAAAGGCTCCATTCGCCCTAGTCACTCATCTTGGGGAGCTCCTGTGTTGTTTGTCAAGAAGGAAGAAGGATGGATCTATGCGGATGTGCATAGATTATAGGGCTCTGAATCAAGTGACCATCAAAAACAAGTATCCACTGCCCAGAATCGACGACTTATTTGATCAGTTGAGAGGGGCAACAGTGTTCTCCAAGATAGACCTGCGCTCTGGGTACCATCAGTTGAAAGTGAAGGAAAAGGATATACCCAGAACGACTTTCAGGACCAAATACGGACACTACGAGTTCGTAGTCATGTCTTTTGGTGTGACTAATGCACCTGCAGTTTTCATGGACCTGATGAACAGAGTGTTCAAAGAATACCTTGATAAATTTGTCATTGTGTTCATCGACGACATTCTAGTCTATTCCAGAACCCCAGAGGAGCATGACACGCACTTGAGAATAGTTCTGCAGACCCTTCAGCAAAAGCAGCTTAACGCTAAATTCTCAAAGTGCGAGTTCTGGTTAGATCAGGTGGCATTTCTAGGTCACATAATTTCTAAAGAAGGCATCCAAGTGGATCTAACCAAAATAGAAGCAGTCAACCCTGCTTGAGGATATACAGAAGAAGCAAAGTGAGGATCCAGATATCCAAAAGATCAAGCAAGGGATACAAGAAGAAGGAAATTCAGAATTTTGAGTATCAGACAGTGAGATTCTTTATCAGGGAAGTCGCCTTTGTGTCCCTAATGATGAAGAGCTGAGAAAGAAGATTCTAGAAAAAGCCCATAATATACCGTACTCCATGCATCCTGGTTCTACCAAGATGTATCAGGATCTGAAACAGAGGTTCTGGTGGTCTGGACTCAAGAGAGATGTTGCAAAATATGTCAGTACTTGCCTGACATGCCAGAGAGTCAAAGCAGAACACCAGAGACCAGGAGGAGTTCTACAGCCTCATCCTATACCAGAGTGGAAGTGGGAAGACATCTCTATGGACTTCATAACAGGTCTCCCAAGAACTACGAATGGATATGATGCAATATGGGTAATAGTGGATAGATTGACCAAGTCTGCCCAATTTCTAGCCATCAAGGTGTCCCACTCTATAGAGCAGTTGACACAAATATACGTTAAGGAAGTGATCAGACTTCATGGAGTTCCGAAATCTATTGTTTCTGATAGAGATGGGCGTTTCACCTCTCACCTTTGGGAGTGTGTTCATAAGACACTAGGCACCAAACTCAAGTTCAGCACAGCCTTCCATCCTCAGACTGATGGACAGATGGAGCGAGTAAATCAGATCTTAGAAGATATGCTCAGGGCTTGTGTACTAGATTTCAAGGGAAGTTGGTGCAAGTACCTGTGCTTAGCTGAATTTGCCTACAACAACAGCTATCCGACCACCATCGAGATGGCTCCTTATGAGGCATTGTATGGCAGGAAATGCAGATCACCCATTTGCTGGCAAGAAACAGGTGAGAGAAAAGAAATAGAAGTAGAACTGGACATTCAGACAGAACTGATAGATGAGACTACTCAGGCTATCCAGAAAATCAGACAGAGGATTGAGATTGCCCAGAGTAGACAGAAGAGTTATGCTGACACACGCCATAGGCCACTTGAATTCCAAGAAGGGGATTCAGTCTTTCTCAAGGTTGCTCCTATGAAGGGAGTGATGAGATTTGGCAAGAAGGGTAAATTAAGTCCTCGTTATGTAGGACCTTACCTAATCATAGAAAGGATTAGGAAAGTAGCTTACAAGCTGGATTTACCACAGGACATGTCAGCAATACACAATGTGTTTCATGTCTCCATGTTAAAGAAGTGCCTCCATGACCCTAGCCAAGTGATTGAGCCTCAGTCAGTGCAGATCCAAGAGGATCTTAGTTATGAGAGTAGACCTACACAGATAGTGGACAGAGCAGTCAAGAGACTAAGAAGCAAAGAAATACCACTAGTGAAGGTCGTCTGACAGAACCAGAAGCACGAGGAAGTCACTTGGGAGCGGGAGGATAGTATGAGACAGAAATATCCAGAATTATTCTAAGTTCGAGGACGAACTTTTTATAAGGTATGGGGAATTGTAACGACCCAATTTTCCCTATTTCAAGTTCTAAAAGTTCATAAAAATATTTGGAAATACTTTTAAAATATTCTAGAGATTTTTAGGAATTTTTAGAATATTTTTACGTAATTTTTGGAGGTCGTTTAGTAGGGTTACAAAAAGAAAGAAGTTTTAAAAAAATGTGTTGAAGGTGAGATTCGAACCCACGATCTCGGGTCGGACTGACCCAAGCCGAAACCAGCCCAACCAGCTGAGCTACACTATTTTTGTTAACCTTATATGGAGCGAAATATATATATGCAGTAGCTGGAACGTTTGAAATAAATTGAAGAAAAAGGGGCGCGACTAAGAATCGAAGCACAGACCTCTTGCTTCGAGCAAAGCCCGACGAACCAACTGGGCTAAAGATCGTTGCTAATTAAATAGGCAGCGGCAAATATATAAGCTATAGTTGGAATCAAAAATAACTCGAGTTATAAGGAGAGGATTTAAGTTTCCCGAAACCTAATTTTTCCTCACCTTTCTCTCCCGACGGCGCTGTTCCTCTCCTCGGGCGAAAACGCAGCGGCGTTAGGGCTTCGATCCGGCGGCCGACGAGCACCTTTCTTCGAGAGCTCTTCACACATTCGTGACCGGCTCGTCGAGGGGAGCACGCAGACACGAAGAGATCGAAGAAATTTCAAGTCTCTGCAAGCCCTAGAAGCCGATCTCGGCTGTAAGTCCAAGAAATCCAAGGTGAGTTGCTACTCACCTGCAGTAGGAGTAGTTCCGCGAGTTTTGATTTGCGAACGAGCTCTGATTTGGTGTTCCTGCACCTTCCTGTTGTTCGGCTGGTTTCCTTTGGGTTCCTGCGATTTCTGGTGTTTAAGTTAGATCAGTGAAGCTCTGTTTTCTTATTGTAATGAGATTTCTGGCCGGATTTGAATTTGGTGAAGCATTTGTGTTGCCGGCATTTCCATAAGCAGCATTTATAGATCATAGTTTCCTTTCAAAAAGGGGCACGAACAGTCCCTTTCGAAGCTTACTGTTAAGTTTTGTTTGTGCATGTCCATGGGCAAGAACAACCCACAATTTCATAGCAGTTTAGATCTTGTGATGACTTAGTAAGCATGATATTCCGTTAATTCCAAGTAGGATCAGCTTAAAATTCTTTTGCTGTGTAGACCTTTCATTTGCTATTAAATGGGCATGATCGGATTTCATTTAGCCTTGTAGTTGCAAGTTTTGTTATTGGAGTAGTAGTAGTGTAAAAAAGGTGGGTCGTTACAGGCCGGCCCCTATAGGATGGGTAAGAAGGTGGGTATAGGTGGGTATAGTACTCTATAATTAAGAGACTACGATAGCGACCGAGAGGAGGAATTGGTTTTGGTCTCCCGATAAAATTAAGCATCCCGTGTTCGCCCCGAACACACAACTTAATTTTATCAATAATAATTCATTCCACTAGAGAACTATTATTGAACTACCGCACCAATCCCAAATTACATTTTTGGGCTCTTTCTTATTATGAGTGTGTTAGTCTCCCTGTGTTTAAGATATCGAATGTCCACTAATTATGTGAGTTACTGACAACTCATTTAATTAATATCTTAGTCCAAGAGTAGTACCACTCAACCTTATCGTCATGTCGGACTAAGTCCACCTGCAGGGTTTAACATGACAATCCTTATGAGCTTCTCTTGGGGACATTATCAACCTAGTATCTCTAGGACACAATTTCCTTCTATAATCAACAACACACACTATAAGTGATACCATTTCCCAACTTATCGGGCTTATTGATTCATCGAACTAAATCTCACCCATTGATAAATTAAAGAAATAAATATCAAATATATGTGCTTGTTATTATATCAGGATTAAGAGCACACACTTCCATAATAACCGAGGTCTTTGTTTCTTTATAAAATCAGTATAAAAGAAACGACCTCAAATGGTCCTACTCAATACACTCTAAGTGTACTAGTGTAATTATACAGTCAAGATAAACTGATACCTAATTACACTACGACCTTCTAATGGTTTGTTCCTTTCCATTTTGGTCGTGAGCTACTGTTTATAATTTATAAGGTACTGATAACATCATCTTCTGCATGTGGCACCACATACTATGTTATCTACAGTATAAATTAATTGAACAACTACAACTAAATGTAGACAATTTGACCAAATGTGATTCTTTATTCATAATGAATGTTTACAAAGCTTAGGCTTTCAGTATACACTCCAACAGGAGCGTCCTGTAACTTTCTTCTCTTGTTTAAACAGCGACATAATGTCCTAAACCCTCTTATGAACTTTGGAACTGTAGTTATTGCACATGTTGTGTGACTAGAGCTACTATCAGTGAACTATCACTTGAATATCTATTAGGCTTATCCAGGACTCTTCGACATTTCCTCTTTTATGTCTAAGTGATAGACTAAGTGCCTAGCCACTAGGTGGATGACTAGTCGGTCTATCCACCCAAGCAGGTATCGTTGTGGGGGAGGATTGCTCCCCCTGGGCATGACTTATTAAATGTTGATTACTTTATTTTTCCGGTTGAGTTCCTTTGTGTCAATGTCAGCCAACCACTCGGTAGAGAGATATAATGATTCCAGAGTCACCCCTTGCCCGAGTGAGGGTTGTTGTAGCTTCGTCTGTTCCCCATGTCATAAAGGCTTCCAATCCCTTACCACCACGTGCTCCTACGACCCACCTTTTCTAGACAAGATAATCTGTACGTGATATTCTATGACGATCCAACGGCTGACGTACCCTTCTTGCCCCTCGCTGACGTCATCTATTTTTTTCTATGGCTCGCATGATTGGTGCTTGTACTGAGGTGTCGAGCCTCACGCCCCCTCCACTGGCTATAAAAGCCCTTATCGACCTTTGCTTCGGGCTTCCCGTCGCTAGTCATAGACATACTTCCTTATCTTTTTTTTTCTATGATCCCGTCTTCCTGTCTTGCTTCTGTAATCCCTCCATGGATCCTTCAGAGGCAGGGTTTGCTCCTGGGGTTTTGACGTTTAGCGGTGTAGATCTAGACGATCTTCGCTTCATGTATGAGGTGCCCCACAATATGCACATTATCATACCTTCAGAGATTCATCGTCTCCACTAGCCTCCTTAGGGTTATGTGACTTTCTTCAAGGAATAGATTGTAGTGGGTCTTCGTTTTCCCATTCATCCATTTTTCTCTGATGTGAGCCACTACTTCCGCATCTCTCTTTGCCAACTTGTCCCTAATTCCTTCCGAATTCTATGCAGGGTCATCCTTATTTGTCGATTATGTGACATCCACTTGATTCCTTATTTGTTTCATTGTTTTTTCACTCCTCGACATCATAGTGAGGGTCTCTTTCATTTTCAGGCTTGCACTAAGACAACCTTTTTTGCTTCCATGCTTCCTCCAGAGCTAGAATGGAAAGAGAATTATTTCTTCCTTAGATTCCCTTTGGCGGTAGTGTGGCCTACTAGGTGCCAATCATCCCTTACCTCTACGTCCTTTCTCGGAGACTTACGTTTAAACCCAACATTTATAGAGGCATCGACACAACTAGCGGGCTGGCGCATTGACCTGCACTTGCTACTGTCAGAGGATGTTTTGTATTTATTTGGGTTAAGCTTCATTCATTCAGAGTTTCCACACTCTCTGGGTAAGTGACACTACTGTGTTAGCTTGCTCTTGCCTTCTCAATCTGACTGTTAGTTTACTGCAATGGACACTCTAGCCCGAGCATCTTTGACTAGGCCTCTTCCGCTGAGTGCCTTGGAAATAAATCGTCTGGGAACAAATAATCTTGAGTGAGCGAGGTCGCTCACCCCCCACTCTGACTACTTCACTACCGGTCATAAATCTAGAAGAGGCATCATATTCCGACACTTACGCATCGAAAAAGGTCAAGACCCGTTGGGGCATCCCCTACTACTAGGGCATCCTCTGTGACCCAGATAGCCATGCCTACCCCGACCCCTATTCCAGAGCCAGGACCCTCAAGCAGCTCTACTATTCCCTCGGGGATTTGAATGGAGCCTGACCGAGGGAAAGCCCCGGTCGAGAGGAAAGAAAACGCTCTAGAGAGGCGCTCTCCGCTAATTGCCTCGGTCGTGTCCTCAAAAGCCCCAATCGAGAGGGAAGAAAACGCGTTGGAGAGGTAATCTTCGTCAACTGCCCTGACCGGGTCCTTGAAAGACCCGATCAAAAGGGAAGAAAATGATCCGGAAAGGCAATCCCCGGCCGAGCCCTCATCCCCCTGACATGGCACTTCTACTCATCTCACTCTCAGCGGGACTGCTCCGTGATCCTCCAAGTCCAGACTGTTCCGCTTTCATGCCACTATGCCTTCGTAGCGGGGGTTATGTCATGACGATGCCTTCGTAGAAGGGGTTGTATCATGATCCCCTCCATGCTACATCAGTCGTGTTGCGAGGGCTGCTAGCAGATGCTTGGATGAAGTCTATGGAGTATATAGATAATAGTATGCTTCCCCCCCAGATAGATGTATTCTCTGAAGATGCCAATGCGGTAAGCCCTCAACTTCTTTTGTTACAATATTGACATTTGAGCTAAGTGGCCATGTACATGTATCGACATAACAAAATCTTGAAAGATCACATTGCTGACCTGGAATCCCATCCCTCCAACTCCATTCCAGCAATACACCAACTAAAAGTGGAGGTTGAGTCTTTGAAAAAGCTAAACATTGACCAGGAACAAACCCTCAGTGAGGCTCTATGGGCGGCCAATCTCCTACAGGATGACAAGAAGAAACTTGAAGTCCTCCACCAAACAACTGATGCCAAATATTGGGAGGAGCATGCCCTTAAGGAGAAGGCGTTGTTAGAGCTGGCCCGATAAACTACCGCCCTGGAAAACTATAAGCTTATGCATAAGTAGGAGATAGGCTATTGGGCTAACGAACTCAATTCTAAAGGCATGCTCCATATGGATTACCAAAAAGATTTGGAATCTTATACTACTGAGCTAGGTTCCTTACAGACGGAGCTAGCTCAAGTCCACTTTGCCCTATCCAACTCAGTCATCGCCCTAGAAGCTTATAAGGCTGGGGAGAGCGATCGCATTCGGACAAACCAAGAAGAGTACCTACGCTCTTTAGAGTTTGGTTCCCAAGTAGAAGATCGCTTTGTCCGGTCGCTGACTTATGGAGCAATGGGTGCGGTCTAACAACTTAGAGAAGGAGGGTACCTGTCGTCCGACCCTCCGGAGGACTTCCTAGACTACCATCGAATCATTAAAGAAATGCTCAATGAAATTTTTTCGATGTTTAAATAAATATCTGTCTAATATGTTTATTATTTATTTGCCTCTACTATTTATAAAAGCTTATTTTTGGCTCCTACGTCCCTGCTTTCTGCTCATGCCTCACGACTTTTCCATAGGCTAGGCCCCGCCATGGGAATGCTTCCTAGCTCAGGTCATTGAGTGAGCATGAGTAGGGTGAAACTTGTTATGATAAGAGCCGCACGGGCTAATTGTGAATGAGATTTTTATATCCCTACCTAACTAAGCCCAAGTCGTTAGTCGAGGTCTAGAGGAGTTCTACTTGCAGCTTGCATGAGGAGAGGAGTATTAGGACCCAACCAAGCCCCGTTAATTGAGCACTTCAAGAGTGTCTCGGTTTAGAGACTCTCCGGAAGGCTTAAGAATAATCCTGGCCAGGTTCTCCTGACCGGGCACCTTGTGCATATGCCAGTAGTACTTACTCCCCAAACTTGGATCTTTCTTTAAAACAAATGTCAGTACAAAGAATAACACGTTCAGGCATGGTAAGGCTGAAGGTAATTAGCACTCCATGGGCGATCCAACTTTCTACCGTGAGCATCATGCTAGTAATAAGCACCTGACTTGAGCTTTTTAATGATCCTATATGGACCGTCCCACTGAGGTGCTAGCTTAGTTACATCCCCTACCGGCTTTATCCTTTTCCATACCAAGCCCCCTTCTCCGAAGAAGCGAGAGATCACTCTTCTATCATAGTTTTGTTGCATTCGTTGTCTATACGCGGTTAACCGGGCGACTGTTCTTTCTATAGTCTCACTGATACGATTTAGCTCTAAAAGTCATCACTCAATATTACGAGAGTCGCATAGTAATCAACGGGCGAATGCGACCCTGACCTCGATCGGCACGACTACTTCACTACCATAGATGAGGTGAAACGGAGCGAGTCCCGTGCTTTCTAGTGGAATCGTTCGGTACGCCCAAAGGATGCTAGGGAGCTCTTTAACCCAATAGTTGCCTACGTAATCCAGCTTGACCATGAGCCCCCTTGGAAAGAAGGGTACCTGTAGTTCCTAGGGTACCTCCTTGGGCTCCTCCCGGTCCTCGAAGAACTATGACCTTCCCCTTTTTCGAATCTCTCGGTGGGTAATTTTCAGCCATGGAGGCCTAGTATGGTTCCTTCTTATTGCTACAATCCCAGCAGGGGTGATAGAAAGCTCAGGGGAAGTCTTCTAGCTATTTTCTCTTAGACCCTATGCTGAAAGCGTGAGTCTAGTCCTTCGAGGACGTTGATCTCTTTAGTGGTTGTGAATCTGCAGTATGCCTCTCGGAGGTTGCTCATCTCTTGGCTTCCTTTAACAACTCGTACTCTCTCACTGTCATGGTTATGTTGATCTTACCGATGCCCTCCATCTTCACATTCCAAAAAAGGTGGAGAAGATTCCCACAAACGGTGCCAAATTAATCCTGTCTGAAATTTGAGTCAGATGAAGGCCAGTGAAGGTGGCGTCGGTGTGGACAAAAAGGTGACTTTTGCGTGCCCCGGGTATGTACATCGGAAAAGAGGACCCCCCCATGTGGAATCAAAGGTCTATAGTAATGAAAACGGTGGTACTTGGGCCCTGTACATACTCAGACAAGCATATGGAGCGTTAGAGACTAGAAACCAGGGAAAAAGTCCCCGACGTAGGTCTTACAATACTCAAGTCAAGTCCTTTTTTCCTAGAAAAGCAGTGTATGAAAGAAAAAAGAACTGTTAAGGATGCATGTGAATGTGCACGTACCTAGCTAATAAAGAGGATCACCCTTTTTATATGACTCTACCTACCTCTTGAGCCTGATTGCTGCTAGAGAATATCGGGTGTCAGAGTATGTAGGGGGAGGGAGGACACCTAGTAGCCTCCCATTGGCAGGAGGAAGGTTTCACCTTCAGTGTGTTGTGGACCACTAGAATATTCTCTAACTTATGGCAGTTATTATCTGACAGGAGATAACGATTCTCTGACACTGTTGTCGCTTAGCGTTATCTATCCCACCCAAGTTCAGCTGTAGATAGCTCGGGATGACTACTCAAATGTGCTATGAGGATTGAGCCTTGATGAGGAGGATTAGTCATGTCGACTTGGCAGGGGCTTTTTGGAGACTGTGGCTAGGGATCCATCCTTCATGATTTGGCTATTGAAGAGCCGATCGGGGATTGTCTTATTCTAGGGCTTCGACCTAGGGACTTGCCCTGCCTGTGACTGACCAGAAATTATGCGGCTGGTGATTCGAGGTAGCCTGACTCCCGTCTTCCCTTAACTATTGATTGTCATGTCCTCTTGACTATTAACTATCATTTTCTCTTGACTTTTGACTTCCTGGCCTTGTCAGGCTACTCCTTTATGCACCGTATCATAAGTTTTTCATGATTTTCACAAAGAACACTGGTGAATCGTAGCCATCTTCAAGAAGAACTATGACATTTGATCTTTTTTTTAGGGCAAACTACGATGGTGTAATCGATTGTCTTGGTTGGGCAATCAATTACCAAGTCTAAAATAGTGAACAAAATATCCAAAATCGATTAACTTGATCGATCAATTGGCCCTAATCAATTGCATTAATTTAGCAATCGATTGGCTCAACGAGATCAAATATGGGATCATTTTTTAATTGACCACCAGTTTGATTGTTGTAACCAATTGATTAGAAATTTCACCAATAGATTGGTGATCTTGAGGTTGAACTCAATAGCATTTGGAATCGATCGACACAATAGATTAACACCACCAATTGATTTATAATTTTACCAATCGATTAATAACTTTAAGTCATGATAGAATCAAGTGGAATCGATTAGCCTAATCGATTGGTGTTATCAATCGATTAGGAATTTGATTCAATCAATTATAGCCTTAAAATCGCTATAGGATAAGTTTAATCGATCAAACTAATCAGATAAAATGACTGTTGGATCGAATGAGTGCGATAGAGGGGGGGGGGGGGGTGAATATCACGCTTTTAAAACTTTTCTTTTACTCGTTAAAAACAAAGTCATGCAGCGGAAAAATAAAGAACAATTCAGTTACTTAGTTCAAAGCCTAGATCAACTCCT
Source organism: Zingiber officinale (assembly GCF_018446385.1). Classification (NCBI taxonomy): domain Eukaryota; kingdom Viridiplantae; phylum Streptophyta; class Magnoliopsida; order Zingiberales; family Zingiberaceae; genus Zingiber; species Zingiber officinale. The sequence continues at coordinate 130,184,000 of NC_055992.1, forward strand.
ACTCCAAGGCCCGCGATCCTTGATCGCACCGATGGGCAATCCACTAATACTCTTCTTTCTGAAAACCTCAGAAAGAAGCAGTGCGTATAATATGCAAGATAGTAACACCCTACTATCTTGTAAGAATTTAAGTGCAATGCAAGCTTTTCTAAAATAAAATATACCGACAATAATTGACGACGAAGCTTGGTCGACACTTCTAAATGGAGCAGCTTGTGAGTCTTAGAACAGTAGCAGAAAATTGCACAGAGATGATTTTCGAAGCAGAACAGAGTTGTACTCAGCTTTGGACCTCGAGATCTCTTTTATAAGAATCGTCGATGCTCGGTCGATCGATCCCTGGGTTCGGTTGACCGAACCAGCACCCTTCCTTCTTGGTTGAGATCCGATGCTGATTCGATCTTCAATAATTAATGACCACTAAGGGTTCGGTCAACCGATCCCTTTGTTCAGTTGATCGAACGAGTTCTTTCCCTATTTGTCAAGATTTGCCGAGATTCGTATTTACTATACCTTTAATGTTGATCATTCGGTCGACCGATCCTTTGGTTCGGTCAGCCGATCAGTGTAGTTTCCTTCTGCTTCTGATCAGTGCTGATTGAATTGATCTGTGCTTAGTCAACTTGGTTCGGTCGACCGTTCCCTGCGTTCGGTAGACCGATCAGGACATAACCTGCAAAATAATGTTAGACAATATAATCCTGCAAAACAGATGTTAGAACAGTTATATAAAATATGAGTAGTAATAATAGACAGTTCAACTGTCTTGATCTCAACTTAGAAATCTTCCCAATTTCTTCAGTTGGATCAGCGACCTTCGGTTGTTCCCTTCAGGAACCCGACCTCATAGCCGCTCCTCCAGTTATTTACCTCAACCTACCTGCCAAACATTGATCCTTCAGATCTTGTTTGGACTTTCACTTAGCTTTGATCGACTCGCCAGGACTTTTCATTCAATCTTCGGTCCTCCAGACCTCTCGATCACACTGCCAAGCGTCGGGTCCTCTCGACCCACTTGGACTTTCACTTGAGTTCCACGATCTACTAAGACTTCTCCTGACTAGCCTCCAACTAGGTCTTTCTCAGTTGACAAAATAACTTGTACACTTAGTCATCTTGTTAGATCATAACAAGACTTAACTTAAACCTTTGACAACATCAAAACTCATGTTTAATTATGGTGCAACTTGCTCCAACAATCTTTCCCTTTTTGATGTTTGGCAACCAAGATTCAAAGTTAAGTTAAAAAGTACATAGATAACCAAGCATTTTTAATTTACGCTCTCCCCCTGAGTTGAACAACTCCCCTTGAATTCACTATTTCTCCCCCTTTGACACACATCAAAAATAGGAAAAGCTAATAAATAGAATTAAAGTAGAAGTTTGATAAAAATATTGGAGTGAAAGACTCTTTAAAAATTTGTAAAGTTATAGATTGTGAAAACATGAATTTTGAACACTCTGTAAGATTTTAAAATTTTAAGTTTAATGAATTGAAAAATATTTCGAAAGTAAAAGTTTGAAAGTATTTTTAAGAGAATAAGTTTAAAACCGGAGAGTAAAGTTTAAATTATGAAAAATTTACATAAAGTGTTTAAACTTTGAAAAATTTTAAAAAAATAGAATTTTTAAAAAATTTAAGAAACAACAAATTTTGAAAATAATGAAAATTAGAAGGTGTTTGAAAAATATCGAATAATTTGTAAGAATATCTTATAAAAGGTTAAAAATTTGTAAGATAGAAAGTTTAGATGTAAGCTCCCCTAAAATTGATAACATCCTAAAAGTCCAAACATAATTTAAAAACGAAAAAAATGTCTTTATGATGAAATGTCCAATCTTAGTACAATGCTAACTACCACAAGACAATAGTTATTAACTCAGGTTAATCAATTTGAGCATTTAGAACTAACTAGGTTGTTACTAGCTAGTAAACTCAAACTGATCAATATATATGGTTTAAAGCCCAAATTTATAGCGATGCACTAACTTAAGCATCTGAAATCTTAGGTTAAGTCCTAAGCATCCCACCCATTCTAGGTTATACAAGCAAGGAATCCTACTGTACTTGTGAGATATTAGCTTCTAAAAATATAGGATCATGCAGTTCTACGGGAAAAAGCTAGGCTACTCCAGAAAGATAAAAGATTTGAAATAGTTTTTGAAAACAAAAATTTGAGAGGGGGATTTTTACAAAAAAAATTAATTTGAAAAACTACTAAGTAATAATTTTTTTTTAAAAAAATAAGAAACCTAATCTATAAATGACATGTAAAGAGTAACCAAAAAGAAACCAAAGAAAGATGAGTACCACAAAGCGTACATAGTCATAATGTAAAGTATCCCAAAAGTACAAGTCATAAATAATAGTGCAGAGGTCACTCATCCTTATCCACATCATCAACTCGAAAATAAATCAAACATCCTCCGCTGCTCCCTCTCTAAAGTATCAGTACGATCCGCCATCTCCTGACGAAAGTCTACAATCTGTCCTTGGAGAGAGGTGTATTGATCATTCATCTTAGTTTCTAAGGAGTCAAACCAACTAAAAATGTCATCTTGAAGATGACTAAAGAAATCACTAGTCGGTGGGGGAGGTGCATAGGAACTGCTCTGAGCAAAGTCAAAATAAGGTGTCATGGCAAATCCTGGATCCATAATCGCGGAACAGGTGCTTCAACTGGAATCGGATCATCTTTAGCAACATCTTCCTTGGCTGTCGGTGGAACATAATGTGGATGGGTTCGTTTATATACAAGACCCTCGACACTAGTCCTAATCCCATCCAAAGACAATTACCTAATCCCGACAAGATCAAAGTCAGACAACTCAATTAGTTCACCACGATGAACTCCTACCCCTAAAGAAGCAATGTACGCAGTGAGGACATGACACTGGATCATGTGGACTTTATTCGAGGTGTTATACTGGTGTAAGCCATTTTCACATGTCACGTGGCACATCAAATTAATAAAGATTGAAACTCACTCAAATTAATACAACACGTGTAGTAAGGAGTCCCAAGTCGTATTTTTCCAAGGATTGACTAGTAAATGTGTGTTAATTCTAGAATTAATTCAAATTAAATTCTTACATTGAATTATACCTCTAATGCATCATTGATCCAAATGACTCATTTTCTATTTCTTCAATTCACAATACAGTAACCATTACATTCAAAATCTCATCACACTTTCAATAACCGAGTCTAACATTTTATCACCATCACAATCAAGTTCCAACCTAACTCAATCACCACATCCTCCATTCTTAATTACAATCAACAATCAATCTCAAAAGATTAAACACAATAATATTGAACAGATGAAACATCCAACTCATAATTGTAATCAACTTTGACAATCAATCTAAACCAACAAATCTTAAGTCTCAACCTCATTCAACAATGTTTAATAGAAGTATACAAGGAGAATCTCTAATGAAACATTCTCATTTAAACTTCATCACAGTCACAACAAATCTGATGTATAGAACAAAGATCTGAATTAAAGACTTAAATCTAAAGAAATTGCAGAAAACATGACTCTAATTGTGAACTAGGTTAGTAGCTAACATGGTTTGAATTGCAAACAATCAAAGAACACAAATATCAAAACTGAAACAAAATATGAATTACAAAACTAAGTAATCAATTCATCAGATCTGAGCAAGATCAAGCATAATTCGAAGACAAAATCAATGAAAACAAAATCCTAAACATTCCACAACCAAACCCAAGCTCCACATCCTTCATCTTTGCCATGGCACAGAGCTGCCTCAGGGAACGCCCTTGTGGCAATCACCAGCAATCCACTAAATAACCAGCACATTCAGGAGAAGTCCAGAACTATAGAGAACGCCCTAGTTAGCTCGGATTCACCTGAAATCACCAGCCGACGAAGAAACAGAGCACTCTTGCCAAATCCGGAGGCGCGAGGTGGAAATGAAGATGGATCGATCTCTGGAGAACCGGAGAACGCCCCTAAATCCTCCAGAGAGAATGGCAGCAACTTAGATCGGAGAACTCCCCTAAATCTTCGCCTGGATGAAGCCCGCGGACAGCAAGATCACAACCGGAGAACGCCCCTAAATCGCTGCTCCGCGCTTCGTTTGCTAGTTGCTGGATCATAGAAAGCTCGCCGGTGACGAAGAGATTAAATCCTGGATCTGGAGTATGGAATGGGAGGCTGCGGCGTCGCGAAGAAGAAGGATGAACAGTGGCCAGAATCGCGAGATCGCCGAGCTCGACTGTAGCTTCTCACGCTAAGCTTTTAAACCTCCTCAGTTTTGATCGGACGGTCCATTTATTTCAGGGCTTGATCAACGGTGGAGACACCTCAGATTTGGATCAAAACCCTTGGATCTTCATCTATGGCTGTGATGTGCTTCCTTGTAGCTCGGATGGACCAGATCCTCCACGGATAGCTCAGATTTGCTTGATTGAAGATGAACGGTCCAAATAGCTCCAAGATGTGATCGCCTCATTTTGCCCTAAATTTAAGCCCAAATGTGGTCGGATCTGATCGGGTCCATGACCCTTTTGATGCCTACAAAATAATAATCAAGGATTAGCATCGAATACCATGATAATTGGCTAAATTACAATTAAGTCCAAGATTACATGTAATTATGAAATATAATGTATATGTGAGATTAAACTATGAATAAACCATCAAAAGCATGCATTATGAATCAAGATAATATAGCCAAAATCATGGTTATCATATACCTCGAATAGTAGATAATAGATCGGAAAACCCAGTACCCTAAGTCAAAGTCAATATGGTGTCGTAGTGCGTACATTAAAAAAAAGATAAACAGGATGCAGAACCCCCTGATCCCTAGACGATAAAGGATGAATACATAATACAACCATCTTATAGAGAGCATTGCCATTTGGACTCAGTGGTACAGTAGACATCTTCTTAGGACATGCCCCCTCAAAAAAAATGACATACATAAGATCTAGAGTTAGATGGCCAAAAGGAGCAGGTAATATGTCGAGAAGGGAAGCACTAAAAAAGATACGGTTAACTGAAGGTGGGATCTGTAAAAATCTGAGAAACATATCAAGATCAAACAACATTTTTCAGGTTACAACTCTAGTCCTATAGTGATGGGGGTCAAGTTCACACAAGTTGTGATAAAATTCAGAACATAGAATGTGATTGTAAGCATGTCGGCAAAAGACAATGTTATCGAGTTGAAAATGTTGGGCGATGTCTATGGTCTCTGGACAGTATGTTTGATAGAATTGAAGATCAAGATAACGAGTACCTATCACCTTAAATGTCTTATTTGGAAAAGATTGACGTAATTCTTCGGAGGAAAACCTAGGGTCTTGCCTGGGATTTAAGGAGCTAGCCTCCCTTTGTGCAGTTGTACGACTCTTTTCACTAATATTAAGGAAATAAAATAAATAACGCGTACATAAATATTGAAGAGAAGAGTCGAAAGGTGATTACCGAGGTATTGTCGTGATCTGAGAAAGGTTGAATGCAGTGAAACAGTCGATAAAAGCGAAGAAGAAGAAAAGAGAGGATTTAATGGGATGAGATTTGGCTTCTACCCTAGGGGGGTTTATATAGCTTTTTATCGTCGATCGATAAGGGGATCGGTCGACCGGTCGATTGATCCATTAACTACACCGTATTCCCAGCCAACCAGATAAGATGAACAGATTTTTGGTCGACCGAACCAAGTTTTCGGTCGACCGAAAAATTCAAGGTATCTCTTATTTTCGGCAATGATCTTAAGTTTTTCGATTGACAGAATTAGATGTTCGGTCGACTGAAAAATTGATTCCATATCTACGTCGTTCGGTCGACCGAAATGATTTTTTGGTCGACGGATTCCTTTTTTTATTTTTTTAAAAATATTTTAATTAAGTTCTAAAAATGTTTTAAGTTATGTTTTAAAAATATTTTAATTAGATATTTTAAATGAGTTTTTAAAAATTAATTTTAAGAATATTTTAAATAAATTTTAAGAATATTAAGTTTTAAAAATATTTTAATTAAGTTTTAAAATAGTTTTAATTAATCATTTTAATAAAGTTTATAAAATGATTAAGTTTGAAAAATAATTTAATTAAGTCTGAAAAATAATTTAATTAAGTTTGAAAAATAATTTAATTAAATTTAAAATTATTTTAATTAATTTTTAAAAATATTTTAATTAAGTTTTAAAAATGTTTTAAATTAAGTTTTTTTTAAAATAATTTTTAATTAAGTTTTAAAATAATTTTTAATTAAGTTTTAAAATAATTATTAAGTTAAAATAATTTTTAATTAAGTTTTTAAAAATAATTATTAAGTTTTAAAATAATTTTTAATTAGGTGTTAAAAATAATTATTAAGTTTTAAAATAATTTTTAATTAATTTTTAAAATAACTTTAATTAAGTTTTAAATAATTTTAAATTAAGTTTTAAAAATAATTATTAAGTTTTAAAACAATTTTTAATTAAGTTTTAAAATAATTTTTAATTAATAATTTTTGTTAAATTTCAAAAAAAATTATTGAACCCATGTTAGATTCATACTTAGCTTTGGGCTAATCAAGCAGACTTTCTAAAGATAAGTTTTCAGTTCAGTGACGAGGCATATGACCTTCTTGTGTATCAACAGTTGATCACTTACTGAATACTCTCCAAAATAATCTTGCCCAAAAAACTTAATATTAAATTTTGGTCTAACTAGCCCATGTTTGACTGGGGTAGCTTCAATCATATTTACTAAGTCTAGTGCATTAGGTAGAATACACAAGATTCAGCCTAGACATACCTTCGAAAAAGCTTCCTTGACATACTATCATCCTAATCCATTTCGGTGCTATGTTATAGGGTTTGGTAAACCTTTTTAACTAACCATTCTAAGCTAAGTAAACTAAACCTACTCCTAATCATGGAAGGTAGATTGATCAAGTTGATTGAATCATTTTTCTACTTGCTCCCCTGAGTCATAGCTTAGATATGGTCTGTAGTGAATTTGACTCCTAGGAATCAAGTATAAATTTAGTTTGATTGGTTTGATTAAACATTTTATTGGAACCCATGCTTGGACTTGACTTTTAATATTTTGACTAATTAAGGACAGATATGGTTTATTTGTTTGATTTGGTTTATAACCAAGTCCCAATTTGTTGTACACGTTGCAATCCAAGTGTCATATTTAGACACTTGGACCGTAGTTCGAACTTTTCCAACGTTTTCTTGAGTCGCTCGACTTGTCCTTTCATGTTGGAATTTTCCTCCTCAAGTTTTGCAACTTGAGTTGAAGTTCCGACTTGACTTTGATTAGTCGGATCACTCAAGTTAACTTGCTTCTTAAGGTGGACTATTTCCTTAAGTAGCAAGTTATTTTATTTTTCAAATTTTGATAATTTTTTAAATAAACATTTAACAATTTTAAATAAATTTGACTTTGAATAAATCGTTACCATATTTGGACCTTTGGAAACGGATGTGGATCCGTGGCTTCTCTCGGACTCGATGTCGACCTCGGAATCGTTGTAGTTTCCAGACTCGTATTCTTCCTTGGAATCGGATTCTTCATTTCTTGCCATAAAGGCAAGATGGCTGGAATGCTTCAGTTCTTGCGCATCAGATTCCTCGGAGGATGACTCGTTCCATGTCGCATGGAAGGCTTTCTTTCTTCTTGTCGACTTAGGTCTTTCTTCCTTTCGATTTGGGCATTCGTTTTTGAAATACCCTTTCTTGTTGCATCCGTAACAAATCATTTCTGATTTGTTTTGCATCTGGTTGAGTGGTGTCTTCTTGGCACTTCTTCTGAATTTCTTCTTCGTCAGCAATCTTCGGACCATGTTGACTAGTTCTTCTTTATTTGTTGAGTTAGAATTTGACTCACTTTCTAACTCGATCTTTGTCCTTGATTTGGTTTCCTTGCTTGGACCTACATACAAAGCGACTCCTTTCTCGACATGGCTCACGTTAAATTGTTCGTGTAATTCCAATTCACAAAGTAACTCACCTAACTTAAGAATTGAAAGATCCTTAGAAACTTTGTAAGCATTTACAATTGATGCCCACAAAGAATTCCATGGAAACACATTTAGTGTGTACCTTATTGTGTCGTGATTCTTCAGGTTGTGTCCAATCAGATGGAGCCCGTTGAGAATGTCCTTTAGTCGAGCGTGTTGTTGCGAAGCCGTCTCTCCGAGGAGCATTTTAACATTGAATAGATTGTTTAAAAGTAAGTCACTTTTATTTACCTTAGACTCGTCAGTCCCTTCGTGTAGTTTTACTAGGCAGCCCCATAGTTCCTTAGCATTGTCGTAGGGGCAAACTACGTTCAACTCCTCCATTGTGAGCCCTCACTGAATGGTGTTGATCACCTTCGTGTAGTTTTACTAGGCAGCCCCATAGTTCCTTAGCATTGTCGTAGGGGCAAACTACGTTCAACTCCTCCATTGTGAGCCCTCACTGAATGGTGTTGATCATCTTGTAGTTTAGTTGTGCCTTCTTGATCATTGGGGGAGTCCAGTCTTCTCGTTCTAGTGGTATTCCATCTTTTGTTGGAGGTGTATAGCCTTTTAGTATTGTAAACCCTAGTTTGATATTAGACTTAAGATAGCACTCCATCCTGTTCTTCCAATAGCTGAAGTTCTCCCCTTTGAATAGAGGAGGTCGGACGGTATTGTATCCTTCTTGGTAAGAATTTGACATCCTTGACTACAAGAGAAAATAACAAAATGAATTTCCAAGACTCTCATCTTGGGATTAGTAGTGCTGGAAAAAGAAATAAGAAAAAAAAAGAGAATTCTAAAAGAAAAAAGAAAATGAATAAAAAGAAAAAGTTTTAAAAGTACTTTGAAAAACGGTTAAGTAATTTCAGAGCTACGAAGCTCTGATACCAATTGTTGGATCGAATGAGTGCGATAGAGGAGGTGGGGGGTGAATATTGCACTTTAAAACTTTTCTTTTACTCGTTAAAAATAAAGTCGTGCAGCGAAAAAATAAAAAATAGTTCGGTTACTTGGTTCGAAGCCTAGGTCGACTCCTACTCTAAGACCCGCAATCCTTGATCGCAACAATGAGCAATCCAGTAATACTCTTCTTTCTGAAAACCTCGAAAAGAAGCAGTGCGTACAATATGCAAGATAGTAACACCCTACTATCTTGTAAGAATTTATGAACAATGCAAGCTTTTCTAAAATAAAATATACCGACAATAATTGACGACGAAGTTTGGTCGGCACTTCTGAATGGAGCAGCTTGCGAGTCATAGATCAGTAGCAGAAACTTGCATAGAGATGATTTTCGAAGCAGAACAGAGTTGTACTCAGCCTCGAACCTCGAGCTCTCTTTTATAAGAATCATCGATGTTCGATCGACCAATCCCTAGGTTCGGTCGACCGAACCAGCTCCCTTCCTGACTGAGATCCGATGCTGATTCGATCTTCGACAATTAATGACCATTAAGGGTTCGGTTGACCGAACGGGCTCCTTCCCTGTTTGTCGAGATTTTCTGAGATTTGTATTTATTGTGCCTTTAATGTTGATCATTCGGTCGACCGATCCTCTGGTTCGGTCGACCGATCAGTGTAGTTTCCTTTTGCTTCTAATCGTTGTTGATTGAATTGATCTGTGCTGAGTCAACTTGGTTCAGTCGACTGTTCCCTGCATTCAGTCGACCAATCATGACATAACCTATAAAATAGTGTTAGACAATATAATCCTGCAAAACATATGTTAGCACAGTTATATAAAATATATGAGTAGTAATAATAGACAATTCAACTGTCTTGATCTTAACTTGGAAACCTTCCCGATTTCTTCAGTTGGATCAGCGACCTTAGGTTGTTCCCTTTAGGAACCCGACCTCACAATCGCTTCTCTAGTTATTTATCTCAACCTACCTACCAAACATCGGTCCTCCGGATCTTGTTAGGACTTTTCACTTAGCCTTGATCGGCGCCAGGACTTTTCTTTCGATCTTCGGTCCTCCAGACCTCTCGATCACACTGCCAAGCATCGAGTCCTCTCGACCCACTTGGACTTTCACCTAGGTTCCATAATCTGTTAAGACTTCTCCTGCCTAGCCTCCAGGTAGGTCTTTCCCGGTTGAGAAAATAACCTGCATACTTAGTCAACTTGTTAGATCACAACAAGACTTAACTTGAACCTTTGACAATATTAAAACTCAGGTTTAATTCTAGTGAAACTTGCACCGACAGTGACCAATCGATTGCTAATCATGAAATTGAATACAATAGACTCTCAGATCGATTAAGTCATACTGATTGATTATTATATAGTATCAATCGACTGATACACTTAAAACTTAAGATATTAAGGTTAATCAAGTGCTTATCTGTTCGGTTAAAGTTCTTAGGAGTTTCTTAGGTCTATCTACACATGTGCTACTAAATTTAACTATTATGTCAATCCAAAGGAAGGTATATTAGGTAGGTTTAGTACATTTTGTGTCAATAGATGTATATCTATGCTATAATTGACTCAAAGAAAAATTACTTTTATGTCAGATATATGATTAAGAGTAGTCTATAACTAAGGGCAAAAATTTATTTTTGTTTAGATCATGCACAAAATATGTCAACCCAAAGGAAGATATATTGTGTGGCAGATTAAAGTTATCATAAGCTATAGACCAAATATAACTCATATAAAGTGTCGAATTATGCATATAATGGGTCAACCCAAATAAAAACTCATTATGTGGTCAATTAAAATTCAAGTTATATTATAGAGTATCACTAATAAATTTTATTTTAGTCAATAGAGTAAAATGCAATGCTGTATTTAGAATCTCATAAAGAGTTCATTTTATATGCATTTAAAATTTTATTTTATTTGTATAATCTCATGATTTATTATTGGTACTTATACATATTCTTAGCTTTAATTAAAGTGAACTTACATTATTTTCACTCTTTTAATTTTAGTGTAATATGTAATTTCAATATTAATAATATCCTCATCGTAATTGGTTCGAATTTTATCGAATGGAAAGAGTATGTTATTGTAGTCTTAAACTGCATGGACTTAGACTATACATTGAGACATGATCACCCCACATCCTTGACCAGTGCTAGCACTATAGAGCAAAGGGTTGAATTTGAAAAGTAGGAGCGATCAAACCATATGTGTCTAAATATCATGAGACTTTTCATTCCCACACCATTAAAAAAAATGTAGATCTGCTACATTAACGAACCCCTAGTGTTAGCCTCATAGATATGGAGGGAGGTAAATACAGGTACAGGCGTTAGATGCATATTGGGATAAACCTCAAGTTATCAGTTCTTGAAAATCAAACCCTAGCTATTATACCAAAGATGTCATACGTTTATTGTCTACACTACGCCCTAGGGGCATTCCCACACCAATTAAAGACTTTGTAATTGAAAGAGAATATACTAAGAGTTTCCTAAGCTAATTAGCAGACCATTTCATGGCAAGCGAAAAGGTCAAGACCACCATACTTCTTTCGTAATTGGTGATCATCTGATATATGTTATATTTTAGAGATATCTTATGACAATCGCGATATGTAATATACTATTTATTAGATAATAAAGATTTACTATTTAAATATACATTCTTTATGTATATGATTGGATCTTAAACTCATTTACTAAATATTCTTAATATGATTTATAACATGAGAGAACTTATAATTAAATCATAACTAATGAGTATCTCTATATGTGTAATTATGAATGTATTGAAATATTCCCTAGTCGATTAATTGATGAGTTCGAACATCATTGATTTTGAGAGATTAGCACATGTTATATACTCCTTGATTTATCCAAGTAGTTGTTCATAACCGGTTGGAGACATTAGATACTAGTTAAGGATAACTAGTTCATTGGAGTGACCTGCCATGAGACTTCATATAGTTCTATACATATATGAATATATCAATGAATATCTTATTGCAACTTAAGTGTAAGTTTTCTTCAACTTGAGATATTCAAGTCACACGAAGACTTATACTTTGACATCTTCATCGATACATCTCCATGAATGTGTGGGTACAGGATGATTGAATATAATGTTGGATCGAGAAGCGCTAGAGGGGGGGTGAATAGCGCTCGTGGCTATTTCGTTCGTTTCGAAATCGTAAAAGTAGTCGAGTAAATAAACGCAGCGGAATAACAACAAACACACAAACACAAGGGATTTACTTCGTTCGAAGCCTGTAGCGACTCCTACTCGAAGGTCCGCGATCCTTGATCGCTTTCCGTGGGCAACAACTATAAGCATGAAATTATTACAAGCTAAATAAAATTTAAAACAGTAACTAAAAATACCAACGACACTTCGAAAATATCATATTTGAAGCTCCGGGTCGTCGGGAAGTATTCGCAGCACTTCTGGGTCGTCTTGTTGACAGCACGTTAAAGAAAGGTTGCTTAGAGGAAGTTCTGTCGAATTGATGGTCGAGTGCTCCTTTTATACAGTGCTCAAGGCGCCTTGAAATCCATCCAAGGAACCTCTAGGATGGCCGAGTCGCCCGCGTGGATCAAGCCTGAACTGGTCGTGACTTATCCCTTCAAGGCGCCTTCTGTTCTCTCCAAGGCGCCTTCATCCACCAGTCCAAGGCGCCTTGAGCTTCCTTCAAGGCGCCTCCAAGCTTGCTTCACAGCCAGCTCAGCTTTGCATCCGAGGCGCCTCCAAGCCCCATGGAGGCGCCTCGGACACTGTTCATCCGAGGCTAAGTTGTGCTCCTTTGGTCCTGTAAAAAGTGTTAGTCCCAAACACATATCCTGCAAAACAAAGTTAGCACAAAACAACAATATAGATATGATAATAGAATATGATGACAGTGTCCGGACTGTCTGGGTCTGACTTCAGATTTCTGACCGAAAACCCTAGGTCGACCTGACGCCTACTGTTCTTTCTACGGGGAACGCGTCCTCACCTACTCCACTCAGGAGATTTTACCTGTTGCCAGTGTGATCCTCCAGATCGATTGGACTTTTGCTCGGTGCTCGATGCTTCCGGACTTTCTGCTGGACTTCCGCTTCCCGGCTGGTCCAGTCTTTCACCTGGTTCGCGACACCAGGACTTTCCACCTAGGGTTACCCCCCCTAGGACTTTTGCCTGAAGCACTCGACCCACCAAGACTTTTCGCATAGGGTTACCACCCCCTATGACCTAGGGTTACCACCCCCTAGAGTTTTCACTTGCCTAACCATAGCTAGGACTTTTCCTGAAACACTTAAACAGACTTGTTAAATCACAACATAACCTTAACTTTGAATCCTTTGCCATTATCAAAACTTAGGTTCGATCGTCGGATGCTTCCCCCACCAACAATCTCCCCCTTTTTTATTATAACAACCCAAATTCAAAGCTAAGTAAAACAAATGCATAAATATATCAAAAAGGTTTAAGTGAGCAAGCTTAAGTATATAAATTCAAATACAAGCATAACTTAAGCTAACACTTAAACTTTGTGAAGCTCCCCCTTAATACAGGGCTTTGAATCAGACTTTTACTTTTGAATTTCCCTACTCTCCCCCTTTGCCATTTATCAAAAAATAGGCCAGTTGAAAGCAAGTTTTAAGTTTTTAGAAAAAACAGATTTAGGCTTTGAAAGAAGGTAAAAATGCTTGTGTAACACTTAGCTTATAATTAAATTTTACTGAGAAAAATTGTTAGCTACGGGAGAAAGAGGACTTAAAAGGAATATTTTTCACCTAAGTTTAAAAGGCTAATATATGGTTGACTTCGAAGGATGACTTTAGCCACTTTTGAAACTTAGTTGTTTTTAGAAAAAATACTTAACTAAATTTTGAAAAACTTAGCTAGATTTTAAAAAAAAATTGGAGCCAAATTATTTTTGAAAAAAAAATTTCAAGTCTCTTTTTACTTAGCAGAAATCTTTTGAAAGCAATGAGTTAAATTTTGTAAGTAAAGAAATATACTTTTTAATACTTTTAGCTAAGTATAGAATGAATCTAAGAGGTAACTTAGAAAAGTATTTTAGTAAAAATTTATAAAGGTGGCTAAGTTTGAGAAAGTTTGAAAGTTGCTATATGAGTCACTTAGCTAAGCCTTTTGCAAACATTGAATTTTGAAAATGTAGTTTCAGTTTAAAAAGGTACTTAGCTTTAAAAACTTAATTTTGAAAAAATAGGAGTAAGAACTTATTAAATTTTAGGACGAAGAGGGAGTAACTAAATATTTAATTTAGGTTATTTAATCAAATTTAGTTGGTCCGTAAGTCCAAGCATGAGTCAAGTTAAATAGTTGTTAACTTATCCAAATTATTTTGATCAGGTATCAGAGCCCTAAAGTACAAGCATGCTCAATCTTAAAATCTCCATTTCCTTCACCAACTGTCTAACCTTTAGCTACTTGCTGATTGTCTAGAGGGCAGCAGCTTTCACTCGGTTAGTCAAGTTAAGTCTTTTGGTCCAGTTAGATTTGACTAAGGTTGGATGACTTAAACTGATTACTGTTAATAAAGTATTTAACGCCCAGACTCATAATGATGCACAGATATAAGCATACTGGAGTCCAGGCTGTACCCTATGCATCTCACGTCGTTCTATGTATTTCAAACACAAGCAAGGTATACCTAGGTGTTTGTGAGATGCTCTGGCTTAAATCTAGGGGAACATGATTTCTAGGGTAGAGCCTAAACTAAGTCCAACTTTTGAAAATTCTAAGAAAATGGGATTTTAAAACCAATATTTTCCTAGAATTTAAAAGGTAAGGGAAAAAAAATTGTAGGAAACTGATTAAAAAAAACTATTCTACCCAACACATTTCTATTTCAGTAAACAACTAAAAACTAATAAACATGAGTAAGTAGAAGTCAACCAAATACTAATACAGTCTAAGAAGACAAATAGGTGTCTGTCCAAAATACATCAAGTAATAGTCTCAGAAGGCAGGATCATCAAGAGCGGGATCATTAGCTAGAGGGTCGTCAACTGGAGGTGGTGCAAGATGCTGCTCGGGTGCCGGCTGAGGCTATCCCTGGCGCTGTATCTCACCTCGGAGAGACGCGAACCCTGCAGCTATCTCGGATCGGAGAGATCGGAGGAAGCGATGGCTATCTAGCACAGCCCGTCACGTCTGAATAGACTGGATCTTGAGTCGAGTAAGTCTATCCTCAACGAAAGGAGGGGCCGAAGTCGAAGGACCGACGGATGTGGAGGGTCCGGCAGAGGTGGAAGGATCTGAGAAAAAGTCCTCTGCCAGGAAGTCGGGCCACTCCTCACTCTCACCTGGTACGTCCTCGGCCTCTGGAGCACCAAGAGCAGCGACTGGCGGTGGTCGGCCCTTCCATGCCAGAATCCCCTCGACAGTGACCTCTGCACCCGCTAATCTAAGACTACGCTGACCTAACTCATCATAAATGGTAAGTGGGATGAGTGTCCCTCTGTTAATATCTATCCTAGAGCCGGAGAATATCTGGGTCAGGATATGACAGTAGGGCATATGAATCACTCCAGTCGTGACTGTACTAGATGCCTGAATGATGTTATGAAACATATGTAGTGCAATGTCTATATCTAGGCGCTTGCTAAGGGCGTACAAAAAGAATGAGTGGGATGGTCGCATCTTTGAGACGTCTCAAAATGTGATGGGTAGGATGCATGCTGTCAGGACTCTGTACATAACATAGTTTTGAACTCGAAGAAGAGTAGACCTGAACTCAGTCAGGCCAAAGAGTCTCTCCTCCCCAAAAAAATGCATGTAGATGTCATCTAAGGTAATGTGGGAATAGGGATCACCGAAAGGTAGCTCCCTACTCGAGTAACACAAAAATGTACACTGGGACTCCCTAAGCTCTAAGCTAGTGCAAAGCAGGGAGGGAGTAAACTGAAGGTCAGTGCCACCAACTCTGGTGGAATAGGTGCTATCATCAACCTTTTCAAGGTTGTGATAGAACTGGGCACACAGGTCTTGATTTACTGTAGTGGTGCAGTCAACCAGTTTATCTAGATGATAGTAGTCTATCATCTGGATTGCGGGTAGACAAAATTGGGATAAAAATTCCCTACCAATATATCTAGGTTTAATGGACTCAAAGGTGAACCTAGCAAAATCTATCCTATGTTGCTTCGAGGGGAATCTAGGGTCCGTGGAAGGGGCCCTAGCTGGTGTAGGATCCACAATGCGACGCTTCCTATTTTTGACATTATACAAGAAAAATAGCAAAACTAGCACGAAATTTATGTAATAGATGATTGAGAAGAGTTTAGAGTATACCTAGGAGGCATTGCTAGGATTAAAGGAGGAAGAGATGGGTTGAAGGTGCCTTGGTTGGGGAGAAATCGCACGAGAACTTTGTGTTGAGTTTCGGCAGAAAACGAACAGAAGAAGCTTTCTGTTCGTGGAAAAATCGCGGAATGAAGGCGCCTTAAAGGCTCCTTAAGGCGCCTTTGGAGGCGCCTTCTTGATGGTCCGAGGCGCCTTAATCAGGTCGGCGGGAGATTTCCCGCCGTTGTTGAGGGTGCCTCCCTTGTGTGGGAGGCGCCTCTGTTCAGGCGCCACGTGTTTTTTATTATATTTATATTTTTTTTTTTATCATTTGAAGAAGTTTAAGTTTTGAGAGGTTATTAATTTCTATTAACTAGGTTTTTAGATTAAATATTAAAAGTTAATTTAATTTTCAAAAAATAATTTTAAGTTAATCAATTTGAAAAAATAATTTAAGTTGATTAATTTTGAAAAGTTAATTAATTTTGAAAAATAATTTTAAGTTAAATAATTTTGAAAAATAATTTTAAGTTAATTAATTTGGAAAAATAATTTTAAGTTGATTAATTTTGAAAAGTTAATTAATTTTGAAAACTAATTTTAAGTTAATTAATTTGAAAAATGATTTTAAGTTAATTAATTTTGAAAGATAATTTTAAGTTAATTAATTTTGAAAAATAATTTTAAGTTAACTAAATTGAAAAATGATTTTAAGTTAATTAATTTTGAAAAATAATTTTAAGTTAATTAATTTTGAAAAATAATTTTACTTTAATTAATTTTGAAAAATAATTTTAAGTTAATTAATTTTGAAAGATAATTTTAAGTTAATTAATTTGAAAAATAATAATTTAAGTTAATTAATTTTGAAAAATAATAATTTAAGTTAATTAATTTTTGAAAGATAATTAAAGTTAATTAATTTTTGAAAGATAATTTAAGTTAATTAATGAAAAAATAATTTAAGTTAATTAATTTTTGAATTAAATTAAAAAATATTAATTTTAATTAATTTTGAATTAATTTTGATTACGAATTTAGTTTTGAATTAATTTTAATTACTTAGTCATCTCACCTGATCTAAATTTTCAATCAGGGAATCCTATAATTTTGTGAGATGAATTAGTTTCAATTTAAGGGTTTTGTTTAACTTTGTGTTAGATTTAGGTTTAGTTTTGGGTTCAACAAGCAGGCATTCTTTGGATAAACTTCTGGGCTATGGTGAGTTACAAGGACATCATTAAAGTAATCATGCCTTGAGGTTTTCCAAATAGTCCTACCCATTGAACTTAGTACAAAACCTTGGTCTAACTGATTATGATCCATAAAGGGTAGCTTCGGTCAGTTCCACTTAGCCAAATGCACCAGGTCGAAGTCATATCTTCCTAGACATGCGATGACTAAGTTTCCCCAACGTACTATCATCCAATACTTCACCAGTACCGTGGGTTAAGTTAAACCTAGCTCATTTTAATCTAACCCAATTTACCCTGCCGGGTAGGTAAAGTTCGGTTACCCTGCCGGGTAAATTAAGTTTGGTTACCCAGTTGGGTAGTTTAGTTGGGGGTGCCAGTTATTTTGGATCCTCCTTCTATTTTTATTTGATTTAAGTTGAATTTTATTTTTAATTTTGAATTAATTTTGAATTGAATTTCGAATTTTGAGTTTTTAATTTAATTTTGAATTTTTAATTAAATTTTTAATTTTTAATTTTTTATTTTTAATTGAATTTCAAATTTTTAATTGAATTTTTTAATTTTTAATTTAATTTTGAATTTAATTTTAAATTTTTAATTTAATTTTTAATTTTTTTATTTAATTTTAAATTTTAAATTTAATTTTAAATTTTTTTAATTATGTTCGTTTTATTAATATTGTTTTTCTTTTTGCTCCCTCTGGATCATAGCCTCGATATGGTCTATCGAGGTAGTGTATTTGATCCTTCGGGATCCAATATTGGCCAAGTCCAACTTGATTAATCAATTTGGACTTGGAGACCCATGCTTGGACTGTTTTTTTATTTGCTCTTTGTACAAGAGATAAATAAGATTTATATTTTTTCTTTGGTTTAAATCCTAGACCAGTTCTATTGTAAACGGCTCTTTGTGTCCCAAGAATTAGGTCAAGATTCTTGGAACCTAAAGAAAACCGTTCTAGTGTTTTCTCCAGATCCTTGACTTGAATTCTCAGGCTGAAATTCTCTTCTTCAGGTTTTTAGACTTGAGTTGAATTTCCAGTCTGCTGGTTCAGTCAAAGATTCGAAGTTAGTCACTTCTTTAAGGACTTCTACTTCCTTTAGAAGTGACTTGACTCTAAGGTTTGATTTAGCTAATTTTCGTAACAAATACTTAACTAAATTATTGAGTCGAGAGATACTTACAGAGGGATCAGGCCCTTCGGAAACGGATACGGATTTGTGGCTTCGCTCAAACTCGGCCTCTGACTCGCTTTCACTCTCGGACAGGTTGATTTGGTCCCGGGCCATCAGCGCTAGTAAACTCGTCTGATCGAGTTCTTCGTCGTCATCTTCTGAGGAAGATTCATCCCATGTCGCCTTCAGGGCCTTCTTCCTTCTCTGCTTCTTTGCTTCCTTTTGGTTAGGACAGTTGGCCTTGATGTGCCCCTTCTGGTTGCATCCGTAGCAGATCACCTCAAATTTTACCTTAGAATTCGATTGAGCCTCTTGGATTGGACCGCCTTCTTTAAGTCCCGGTTGTTGAACCTTTCTTCTTCTTGTAGAGTCTTTTCACAAGGTTCATGAGTTCAATGGTTAGTTCATTGTCTTCTTCATCTGAGTCGGTTTCTGCTTCCGGCTCCTGTTTGGCTCTTCGTCGTGATCTTGATTCGCGAGCTCCACCGGTACCTGCAAGCAAAGCAATTCCTTTCTCGGAAGGTTGTGTATTAGTCTGCTCATGAAGCTCGAATTCTGAAAATAGCTCGTCTAATCTAATTGAAGATAAATCTTTGGAGACTTTGTAGGCATCTACCATTGATGCCCACAATGTACTCCTAGGAAAAGAGTTAAGTGCATACCTTATGATGTCCCTATTCTCGACCTTTTGACCGATTGCGTGGAGAGAGTTGAGGATGTCTTGTATCCGTGCATAGAGTTGACAGACCGTCTCATCTTCCTGCATTTTTAGGTTATACAATTTATTAAGCAACAAGTCACGTTTACTTCCTTTTGTGTCGGAGGTTCCCTCGTGGAGTTCGATCAGCTTCTCCCAAAGCTCTTTTGCGCTGGAGAATGGTCCAACTCTGTTGAGTTCCTCCTTGGTCAGTCCGCATTGGAGGGTGCAGGTTGCTCTGGCATTAGCTTCCACCTTTTTGATTAGGGTCGGTTCCCATTTTTCGCAGGGTGTTGGCTTGTCGTCTTCGTCGGATGGCAGTTGTAGTCCGATCTTGATTATCATCCACGTATCGAACTGAGTCTTGAGGAAGGTTTCCATTCGCCCCTTCCAATATCCGAAGTCTTCTCCGGAGAAGAGTGGGGGGCAAACGGTGCTAAAACCTTCTTGTTGGGTCATTAAAAATCCTAAACGACAAAAACAATAAAACCGGTTCCAAGACTGGGTCTTGGATTAGCAGTGTGGGAGAAATAAGGGAAAATGAGCTCGAGTGGTATTGTACCAACCTCGAGCAAAACCGATTCGATAAAACAATTAGAACGTAGTTATTAAGCTAATTCTAATTTGACTCCGAAAAATCTGAAAATACCATGAAAAAAATGTTTTGAATAGTGGTTGCACTGATTCAAAACGACCCCGCTCTGATACCAATTGTTGGATCGAGAAGTGCTAGGGGGGGGTGAATATTGCTCGCGGCTATTTCGTTCGTTTCGGAATTGTAAAAGCAATCGAGTAAATAAACGCAGCGGAATAACAACAAACACACAAACACAAGGGATTTACTACGTTCGGCGCCTGTAGCGACTCCTACTCGAAGGCCCGCGATCCTTGATCGCTTTCCGTGGGCAACAACTATAAGCACGAAATTATTACAAGCTAAATACAATTTAAAACAGTAATTAAAAATACCAACGACACTTCGGAAATATCATATTTGAAGCTTCGGGTCGTCGGGAAGTATTCGCAGCACTTCTGGGTCGTCTCGTTGACAGCACATTAAAGAAAGGTTGCTTAGAGGAAGTTCTGTCAAGTTGCTGGTCGAGTGCTACTTTTATGCAGTGCTCAAGGCGCCTTGAAATCCATCCAAGGAGCCTCTAGGATGGCCGAGTCGCCCGCGTGGATCAAGCCTGAACTGGTCATGACTTATCCCTTCAAAGCGCCTTCTGTGCTCTCCAAGGCGCCTTCATCCACCAGTCCAAGGCGCCTTGAGCTTCCTTCAAGGCGCCTCCAAGCTTGCTTCGCAGCCAGCTCAGCTTTGCATCCGAGGCGCCTCTAAGCCCCATGGAGGCGCCTCGGACACTGTTCATCCGAGGCTAAGTTGTGCTCCTTTGGTCCTGTAAAAAGTGTTAGTCCCAAACACATACCCTGCAAAACAAAGTTAGCACAAAACAACAATATAGATATGATAATAGAATATGATGACAGTCTCCGGACTGTCCGGGTCTGACTTCAGATTTTCGACCGGAAACCCTAGGTCGACCCGATGCCTACTGTTCCCTCTACGGGGAACGCGTCCTCACCTACTCCACTCAGGAGATTTTACCAGTTGCCAGTGCGATCCTCCATATCGACTTGACTTTTGCTCGGTGCTCGATGCTTCAGGACTTTCTGCTGGACTTCCGCTTCCCGGTGGTCCAGTCTTTCACCTGGTTCGCGACACCAGGAATTTCCACCTAGGGTTACCCCCCTAGGACTTTTGCCTTAAGCACTCGACCCACCAAGACTTTTCGCATAGGGTTACCACCCCCTATGACCTAGGGTTACCACCCCCTATGACCTAGGGTTACCACCCCCTATGACCTAGGGTTACCACCCCCTAGGGTTTTCACTTGTCTAACCATAGCTAGGACTTTTCCTGAAACACTTAAATAGACTTGTTAAATCACAACATAACCTTAACTTTGAATCCTTTGCCATTATCAAAACTTAGGTTCGATCGTCGGATGTTTCCCGCACCAACATATAAGTCAATGAGTCTGAAGATATTTAGATAACCCATAAAGGAATCACTGCTCCTTCCATAAAGAGACGTATACCCTATGACCACTTATTAAGATTATTACTCGAAGTCTTGGGTCAAAGTGTTACATGTCAAGAGTATGATACTCTTGAACACATGTCTAAGTAATTTGAATCCACATGATGAGGAAGTATAACTTGGGCTAGATATGATGTAGTCAGCCTAGTGATTTGACACTTAAAACATGTCTTAAACCAAATGGGTACCATGCAAGTGAAATAAACAAGATACGACTCAATGTAGCTGCTAAGGATTCAGAAGTGGTTTTAGAATCAACTATGATTTTATGGTTAATTAGGAATCATGATGTACTACTAAGTATCACTCATGATCAATCCATAATTAATTATTAATTATAGACAACCAACATAAACCAAGAACCTATGAGATCACATGCACTAAGAGTTTATCCGAAAGACTTAAAATGAGTTTGAGAATTAAATTCTCAGATCGAGATAGATTAAGTCTAGTTAGATTAGATGAAGGACAAATATAAAAGATATTTTGTCGGAACGGAAGCGCGGATGAACCACATGTTTTGAAGATGAATTTGACCCTATTTGATTTATTATAAATTAAATTAGTTTGGTTTTAATTAAAGGGGTATTGGTTATTGAACCAAGTGATTTGGTTTTGAACCAACATGGTTTGTTCATGAACCAAACTTAAGGCTATTGGTTTGGATTGTGGGCTAGCGGTAACGGGTTTAGATTCACTCTTTAAACCCGATAGGAGATCTATTTGACATAGATTCAAGAGAAAAATTAATGAATTGAATCAAAACCTAAAGGTTAGATTTTTGTTCTGTCCTCTCTCTTCTCCTCTCCCTCTAGCAGCCGACCAAACCCTTCTGTTGGATCGAGACGCGCTAGAGGGGGGGGGTGAATAGCGCTCGTGGCTATTTTGATCGTATCGGAATCGTAAAACTATCAAAGTAAATATACGCAGCGGAAATAACGAATGCAATCACAGAGGGACACAAGAAGTTTTACTTCGTTCGGAGCCTAAGGCGACTCCTACTCGAAGGCCCGCGATCCTTGATCGCTTTCCGTGGGCAACAACTATAAGCTCGTAAAATGTACAATAAGATATTACAATTGAAAGAACTAAAACAAATTATACCGACAACAATAAAGTAGCAGAATCTGAAGCTCCGGGTTGTCGGGGACTTGTAACAGCACTTCTGGGTGTTTCTAGAGCAGCTTGTAGCGTAAGGATTGCTTGGAGTTCGTTGTTCTGGTGTTGCTGCTCGAGACCCCTTATAAAGGGTGTTCAAGGCGCCTTGAAGCCCTTCAAGGCGCCTTAAATAGGCCGAGTCACCCGCGGAGATCAGCACAGACTTGGTCGAACTTCATCCAGTTCAAGGCGCCTTCAGCCTACCCAAGGCGCCTTCAACCTTCGACCCAAGGCGCCTTGAACTTCATCTAAGGCGCCTCCAACCTTCTGCGCTGGCTTTTCCTGGTTCGCACCCGAGGCGCCTCGGACACTGTTCATCCGAGTTGTAACTTGCTCCTTTGTTCCTGCAAAATGTGTTAGTCCCAAACACATACCCTGCAAAACAAAGTTAGCACAGAAACATAATGAATGATAATAATGAAAGTTTTGACAGCATTCGAACTGTCCGGGTCTGACTTCAGGTTTCCCCCCGGAAACCCTAGGTCGACCCGACGCCTACTGTTCCCTCTACGGGGAACACGTCCTCACCTACTCCACTCAGGAGATTTACCTTTTCCTCCAGATCGACTGGACTTTTGCTCAGCACTCGACGCTTCCGGACTTTCTGCTGGACATCTGCTTCCCGGCTAGTCCAGTCTTTCACCTGGTTCGCGACACCAGGACTTTCCACCTAGGGTTACCACCCCCTAGGACTTTTGCCTGAAGCCATCGACCTGCCAAGACTTTCCACATAGGGTTACCACCCTCTATGACCTAGGGTTACCACCCCCTAGGGTTTTCCCTTTGCCTAACCGTAGCTAGGACTTTTCCTGAAATACTCATTCAACATGTTAGATCACAACACACCTTAACTTTGAATCCTTTGCCATTATCAAAACTCAGGTTCGATCGTTAGATGCTTCCCGCACCAACAATCTCCTCCTTTTTGATTATGGCAACCCAAATTCAAAGTTAAGTAAAAACAAATGCATAAAAAGGTTTTAAGTGAGCAAGCTAAGTATATAAAATCAAATCAACGCCTAACTTAAGCTAACACTTAAACTTTTGTGAAGCTCCCCCTTAATACAGGGTTTCCTTTTTAAATTTTTACTTTTTACTTTTAAAGTTTACTTTTGAATTTTCTTATTCTCCCCCTTGTTAGAGTGTATACTAAAAGCCTAGCTTTTGGTATAAACATTTATCTAGAAATAAGAATCACATTGGTCAAATGTCTACATTTATGATAAATGTAGTTGTTCAATTAATTTATATTGTAGATAACATGGTGTGTGGTGTCACACACAGAGGATCATGTTATCAGTACCTTATAAATTATAAACAGTAACTCACGACCATAATGGAAAGGAACAAACCATTGGAAGGTCATAGTGTAATTAGGTATTAGTTTATCTTAACTATATAATTACACTAGTACACTTAGAGTGTATTGAGTAGGACCATTAGAGGTCGTTTCTTTTATACTGACTTTATAAAGAAATAAAAACCTCAGTTATTATGGAAGTGTGTGCTCTTAATCCTAATATAATAACAAGCACATATATTTGATATTTATTTTTTTAATTTATCAATGGGTGAGATTTAGTTCGATGAATCAATAAGCCCGATAAGTTGGGAAATGATATCACTTATAGTGTGTATTGTTGATTATAGAAGGAAGCGTGTCCTAGTGATCTAGGTTGAGAATGTCCTCAAGAGGAGCTCATAAGGATTGTCATGTTAAACCCTGCAGGTGGACTTAGTCCGACATGATAATAAGGTTGAGTGGTACTACTCTTGGACTAAGATATTAATTAAATGAGTTGTCAGTAACTCGCTTAATTAATGGACATTTGACATCTTAAACACAGGGAGACTAACACACTCATAATAAGAATGAGCCCAAAATGTAATTTGGGATTGGTGCGGTAGTTCAATAATAGTTCTTTAGTGGAATGAATTATTATTGATGGAATTAAGTTGTGTGTTCGAGGCGAACACGGGAAGCTTAATTTCATCGGGAGACCAAAACCAATTCCTCCTCTCGGTCCCTATCGTAGCCTCTTGTATATAGAGATTTATACCCACCACATACCCACCTTCTTATCCAACCAATATGGGCCGGCCAAGCTAAGCTTGAAGCTCAAGCTTAGGGCCGGCCAAGCCTAAAGGTTGGCCTTAAGGTGGCCGGCCAATAGCTTGGAGCCCAAGCTTAGGTGGCCGGCCACATCATATTAAAAAAGATTTTTTAAAATTATTTCTTATGTGGATATCATAGAGAGTTTAAAAATTAAATCTTTCCTTTTAAAGCTTTCTACAAAAGATTAAGAAAAGATTTGAAATCTTTCCTTATTTGTAGATTGAAAGGAGATTTTATTTTTAAGAAAAACTTTCCTTTTTAACCATGATAATAATTTAAAAGAGAAGTTTAAAAATTAAATATTCTCTTTTATTAGTTTCTACAAAAGATTAAGAAAAGATTTGATATCTTTCCTTATTTGTAGATTGAAAAGAGATTTTAATTTTTAGAGATAACTTTCCTTTTGGAAATTATCCACATGTTTAAAAGAAGAATTTTAATTTATAAAATTTCCTTTTTATTAACCTATCATGAAGGGATAAAAATTATTGGAGAAATTTTTATAAATTTCTAGAAACAAATTAGGAAGTTTTAATTCTTGTGTGAATTAAATTTTCCTTGTTTTGGGGAATTAGAAGTGACCGATCATTATTATTAAAAGAAGAAAATTGTTTTTTAATTAAAATAATTTTTCTTTTTTATGACAAAAGAATTAAGGAATTTTTTATTAAAATTTCCTTATTTGTCAAGACCAAGGATTATAAAAGAGGGGGTAGAGGTGCCTTCACGGGTGATCAACTCTATTATTCTTCTCCTCTCTTTTCCTCCTTGGTGGCCGGCCCTAGCTTCTTCCTCTTCTCTTCTTCTTATGGCCGGCGGCAACCTCTCTTGGAGCTCTTGATGGTGGCCGGTTCTAGCTAGGAGAAGAAGGAGAGAAAGGTGGTTTTGTTTCTTGCATCCCTTGGAGCTTGGTGGTGGTGGCCGGACCTCTACTTCTCTTGGAGAATTGTGGTGGCCGAAACTTGCAAGGAAGAAGAAGGTGCTTGGTGGTTCTCATCTCAGAAGATCGTTGCTCACACAACGTCCGAGGTTAGAAGAGGAATACGGTAGAAGATCAAGAGGTTTTTTTTAGAAGGTATAACTAGTAATTTTTCCTTTCCGCATCATGCTAGTTATTTATGGAAATAATACCAAATACAAGAGGCTTACGATTCTAGTATTTCGAATATGTTTTTCGAAGTTGTGTTCTTTTATTTTTCTTTTCCTTGTGATTTGATTGTTCTTTTTGGTTGACCTAAAGTTATTTTAGGAAATTAAATATTAGCTTTCCATAAAAGGTTTTGTCTAGTCGGTGGTGGTTGTTCCCATATCCAAGAAGGCCATGTGCCTCGCCACGTCAGTACTGGGAACCAATTATGGAAATTAATATTTAATGGAATTAATAACTTAGGTGATTTGGATCAAACGTGTTAAGTTCCGCAGGAGATCCAAGTCTAAACCTTAAAGAACAAATAGATTAAGTTTTGGATCAAACGTGTTAAGTTCCGCAGGCGATCCAAAATTTAATTTAAAAGAACACATGGTAGCTAGGAAAAGGTTCAGACCTTTGTACAAAATTTTTGTACAGTGGAACCTCTAGGTTTTTCGAGTAGCAACCAACACCCCTTTGCCTTTATCAAAAAAAATAAGCCAGTTTTAATATTTCTTTTTGAAAAATAAATTAGATAAAAAAACAGGATAAGTGCTAAGTTGAAAAATAACTTTTCACCTAAAATTTTGAAAGCACTGAGTTAAAATTTAGCAAAACTATCTGAAGGGTAACCTAGAAAATATCTTAGCAATAATATATAACGTTAGATTTCAAGGTTGGCTAAGTTTGAAAAAAAAATTTGAAAGTTGCTCTATGAACCACTTAGCTAAGCCTTTTGCAAACAATGAATTTTGAGAATGTAGGTTCAGTTTAAAAGGTACTTAGCGTTAAAACTTAATTTTGAAAAGATAGGAGTAAGAATTTGTTAATACAAAGAGGGAGTGACTAAATGTTTAATTTAGGTTATTTATTTTAGCTGGTCTTTAAGTCCAAGCATGAGGTTAAATAGATTTTAAGTTATCCAGATTGTTTTGTTCAGGTATCAGAGCCCTAAAGTATGAGCATGCTCAAACTTCAAATCTCCATTTTCTTCAGGGCTAATTCCATGTTTTTGTAAGTCTAGTAAATTTAGGGGAGCAAAGGATTTTGAAATTAGTTTTCCAAATATTTTTCAAAGGATTTTGAAATTAGTTTTTCAAATATTTTTCAAAGGATTTTGAAATAAGTTTTTCAAGTATTTTTCAAAGGATTTTGAAATTAGTTTTTCAAGTATTTTTCAAAGGATTTTGAAATTAATTTTTGAAAAGGTTTTAAAATTATTTTGAAATTAAGTTTTGAAAAAGATTTTAAAATGATTTTTGAAAAGATTTTAAAATGATTTTGAAATTAAGTTTTGAAAAGATTTTAAAATCATTTTTGAAATTAAGTTTTGAAAAGATTTTAAAATGATTTTTGAAAAGAATTTTTAAAAGATTTTGAAATTAAGTTTAAAATGGTTTTGAAATGATTTTTCAAAGATTTTGAAATTAAGTTTTGAAAAGATTTTTAAAAGATTTTGAAATGATTTTGAAATTAAGTTTAAAATGGTTTTGAAATGATTTTTAAAAGATTTTGAAATTAAGTTTTGAAAAGATTTTTAAACGATTTTGAAATGATTTTGAAATTAAGTTTAAAATGAGTTTGAAATGATTTTTCAATGATTTTGAAATTATGTTTTAAAATAATTTTTAAAATATTTTGAAATGATTTTGAAATTAAGTTTAAAATGATTTTGAAATGATTTTTCAAAGATTTTGAATTTAAAATGCTTTTGAAATAATTTTGAAAGATTTTGAAATTAAGTTTTGAAAAGATTTTTAAAAGATTTTGAAATGATTTTGAAATTAAGTTTTGAAAAGATATTAAAATGATTTTTGAAATTAAGTTTTGAAAAGATTTTAAAATGATTTTGAAATTAAGTTTAAAATGAGTTTGAAATGATTTTTCAATGATTTTGAAATTATGTTTTAAAATAATTTTTAAAATATTTTGAAATGATTTTGAAATTAAGTTTAAAATGGTTTTGAAATGATTTTTCAATGATTTTGAAATTATGTTTTAAAATAATTTTTAAAAGATTTTGAAATTGATTAATTGATTATAGAATTATAGTTATGAGTTTAATTTGAATTTTAAATTCCTTAGTTATCTCACCCGATCTAAGTTTTCAATCCGGTAATCCTATAATTTTTGTGAGATGAATTGAGGTTCAATTTAAGGGTTTTGTTTAACTTTGTGTTAGATTTAGATTTAGTTTTGGGTTCAACAAGTAAGCATTCTTTGGATAAACTTCTGGGCTATGGTGAGTCACAAGGAACTCATTAAAGTAATCATGCCTTCGAGGTTTTCCAAATAGTCCTATCCACTGAACTTAATACTAAACCTTGGTCTAACTAGTTAGGATCCATTTAAGGGTAGCTTCGGTCAGTTCCACTTGGCCAAATGCACCAGGTCGAAGCCATATCTTCCTAGACATGCGATGCCCAAGCTTCCCTAACGTACTATCATCCAAAAACTTCACCAGTACCGTGGGTCAAGTTAAACCTCGCCCATTTATCTAACCTTAATTACCCTGTCGGGTAGTCTACTCTTGTTTACCCATTTATCTAACCTTAAGGTCTCCAAAAACTTCAGTTGGGTTACCCTGTCGGGTAGTTCAATTGGGGGTGTCAGCTAGTTTGGATCCTCCAGCTATTTTTCAATTTTTTAATTTAATTTCGAATTTAATTTTGAATTTTGAATTTGTAATTTAATTCAAATTTTAAATTTAATTTTGAATTTCAAAATTTGAATTTTGAATTTAATTTCAAATTTTAAATTTAATTTTGAATTTTAAATTTTGAATTTAATTTCAAATTTTAAATTTAATTTTTAAATTTTTAAGATTGTTTTTCTTTTTGCTCCCCCTGGATCATAGCCTCGATCTGGTCTATCGAGGTAGTGTATTTGATCTTTCGGGACCCAATATTGACCAAGTCCAACTTGATTGACCAAGTTGCACTTAGGTACCCATGCTTGGACTACCTTTATATTATTTCTATTAACTAATGATAAATACGATTTGTATTTCGTTTTGGTCTTAAATCCAAGTCCGGCTTTGTTGTAAACGGCTCGCTGTTTTCCAAGAATCAGATCCAGATTCTTGGAACCCAAGGTGAACCGTTCCAATGTGTTCTTGAGTTCTTTAATTTGAGCTTTCATATTGGAATTTTCTTCCTCAAGTTGTTGGACTTGAGTTGAACTTCCAATTTGAACTGACTCAGTTAAAGCACTCAAGTCAGTCGCTTCCTTGAGGGTTGTTACCTCCTTTTGGAGCGACTTAACCCGGACGTTGGATTTAGCCAACTTCTTTAATAAGTAAGGAATTAAATTTTCTGAATCATCTAAGGTAATACTGGAAATTAGAGCACTTACAGTGGTTTTGGGTCCTTCAGAAATGGATACGAATCCGTGGCTTCGCTCGGACTCGGTGTCTGATTTGCTCTCGATTTTTGAATCGGGCTCGAACTCGGACTCGGTTTCAACAACATGTGCTAGTACTGGTAGAGCGAGAAGGCTCGCTTGCTCTTCTTCGTCCGATTCGGATTCATCTGATGACTCGGACCAAGTTGCCTTTAGTGCTTTCTTCGTCTTGCTTGTTCCTGCAAATACCGCAACACCTTCCTCGGCCGGAATAGAATTAGTCTGCTCAAATAATTTGTTTATTAAAACATGCTTACCTATTTTCGTATCAAGAATACCTTCGTGTAGCTCAATCAGATTCTCCCACAGCTCCTTGGCGCTTGAGAATGGGCCGACGCGATTTAGCTCCTTATTCGTTAAGCCACACTGAAGTGTATACGTTGCTTTTGCGTTTGCTTCTACCTTTTTGATAAGGTTCGCGTCCCAGTTCTCGTACGGTAGTGGCTTGCCGGCACCGTCAGTTGGCAGTTGAAGCCCGGTTTTGACGATCATCCAGATTTCAAAGTGAGTCTGGAGATACGCCTCCATCCGACCCTTCCAATCTCCGAAATCATCTCCGGAGAAGAGCGGTGGGCGAGCAGTGTTATATCCTTCTTGTTGGGCCATTTAGATCTAAAAGAACAAAAAACAACAAGATCTATTCCAAGACTGAGTCTTGGATTAGTAGTGTGGGAAGAGAATAGTAATAATTACGAGCTCGAGTGGTGTTGCACCAACTTCGGGAAAAAAATCGATTCGTAAAAAGAAATTAGAATATAGCTATGAGGCTAAATTCTAATTGACTCCGAACAAAACCACGAAAAGAAAATTGTCTTGAATAGTGGTTGCACTGATTCAAGATGACCCCGCTCTGATACCAATTGTTGGATCGAGACGCGCTAGAGGGGGGGTGAATAGCACTCGTGGCTATTTTGATCGTATCGGAATCGTAAAACTATCAAAGTAAATATACGCAGCAGAAATAACGAATGCAATCACAGAGGGACACAAGAAGTTTTACTTCGTTCGGAGCCTAAGGCGACTCCTACTCGAAGGCCCGCGATCCTTGATCGCTTTCCGTGGGCAACAACTATAAGCTCGTAAAATGTACAATAAGATATTACAATTGAAAGAACTAAAACAAATTATACCGACAACAATAAAGTAGCAGAATCTGAAGCTCCGGGTTGTCGGGGACTTGTAACAGCACTTCTGGGTGTTTCTAGAGCAGCTTGTAGCGTAAGGATTGCTTGGAGTTCGTTGTTCTGGTGTTGCTGCTCGAGACCCCTTATAAAGGGTGTTCAAGGCGCCTTGAAGCCCTTCAAGGCGCCTTAAATAGGCCGAGTCACCCGCGGAGATCAGCACAGACTTGGTCGAACTTCATCCAGTTCAAGGCGCCTTCAGCCTACCCAAGGCGCCTTCAACCTTCGACCCAAGGCGCCTTGAACTTCATCTAAGGCGCCTCCAACCTTCTGCGCTGGCTTTTCCTGGTTCGCACCCGAGGCGCCTCCAAGCTCCATGGAGGCGCCTCGGACACTGTTCATCCGAGTTGTAACTTGCTCCTTTGTTCCTGCAAAATGTGTTAGTCCCAAACACATACCCTACAAAACAAAGTTAGCACAGAAACATAATGAATGATAATAATGAAAGTTTTGACAGCATTCGAACTGTCCGGGTCTGACTTCAGGTTTCCCCCCGGAAACCCTAGGTCAACCCGACGCCTACTGTTCCCTCTACGAGGAACACGTCCTCACCTACTCCTCTCAGGAGATTTACCTGTTGCCAGTGCGATCCTCCAGATCGACTGGACTTTTGCTCAGCACTCGACGCTTCCGGAATTTCTGCTGGACATCCGCTTCCCGGCTAGTCCAGTCTTTCACCTGGTTCGCGACACCAGGACTTTCCACCTAGGGTTACCACCCCCTAGGACTTTTGCCTGAAGCCATCGACCTGCCAAGACTTTCCGCATAGGGTTACCACCCCCTATGACCTAGGGTTACCACCCCCTAGGGTTTTCCCTTTGCCTAACCGCAGCTAGGACTTTTCCTGAAATACTCATTCAACATGTTAGATCACAACACACCTTAACTTTGAATCCTTTGCCATTATCAAAACTCAGGTTCGATCGTTAGATGCTTCCCGCACCAACACCTTCTTTGTGTCGTTGCGGAACTAAGGAGCACCACGATTGTTCAACGCTAATACTGATCAACGTCACTGACTATTCGGAGCCAATACCGATCGACGTCACTGTTGTTCAGCACTGATACCTATTGACGCCACAGACTATTTGGCGTCAATACTGATCGATGACATTATTGTTTGGTGTCGATACTGATCGACGACATTATTGTTTGGCGTCGATACCGATTGGCGACACTATTGTTCAGTGTCAATATCGATCGGGGCCATAGTTATTCGGCGCCAATACCAATAGGCATTTCTACTATTCGGCGCCACCACCGATTGGCGCTATCACCGATCAATGCCTCCAACGTTAGGCGCTGCCACCTCGTTTGGTGCCACTCGATTGCCATGAGCCACCAGGTATCAAGTCGAGTCGTGATCCCTCTCTTGGATCACTTCATTTCCATGTTTGGCTAGTATCTATCGGAAACAGAAACTCGTGGCTTTGTGAAGTTGTCTTGATGATTGCTCTACGTGGATACGAGTAGAGGCAAGTCTCATTAGGCTTACTTGTTAATTCCGATGGAGGCTAGCCTTGCTAGGCTAGCAAACACTATCTACAAGGTTCAATATCGAACTCGTAGGTATAATTTAGTTGTCATAAGATTTTTATATTGCGGTTATGTTTGGCATGTTATAACATGTATGTGTATGTTGCGTGTGTTTTAATAATTAGTTTAATTATTATTTATCTTATGTTGCGCATTTGCAAAACGTGTCTAATGCAAACAATCGTCGGGCTCCCCAATAGTATAATAGCAATGGAAATATCATAGAGTACATTATGGAGATGTACAATATCACCATAAGTCTGAAAGCACTTAAACTCGATATGTCTGAGTTTATGTTAGTGCATTTTATCTTAATGTCTCTACTTGCACAGTTCACTACTTTTAATATTTCTTATAATACTCAAAAGGAAAATTAGACATTAAATGAGCTTATAGCTTAGTGCGTATAAGAGGAGGAGAGACTGAAGCGCGAGACACCTGAAAGGGAAAGCAATTTATAGATTCTAAGATTTTAGCCATAAGAGCAAAAGAAACAGGATAAAAAATCCATTTGTTTCTTTTGCAAGAAAATAGGTCATATGAAGAACAAATATCCCAAATACTCCAATTATCATGTAAAGAAGGGTAAACTTCTCAACTTTGTTTGTTCAGAAGTCAATTTGTCTATTGTACCCACTAACACTTGGTAGATAGATATCGGTGCTACTACTTACATAAGTGTTTCTATATAGGGTTATCTCAAGAGTCGTCTTCCATTTGATGGTGAAAGATAAAGTAGAGTTTATTGATGTTTTTAGACTTTTTTTATGAACTAATGTCTTTCTGAATTTAGAAAATATATTTATTATATCATCTTTTCGATTGAATTCAATTTCAATTTCTTATTTGGATAAATCAAGTTATTCTTGTTCATTTGGAAATAGAATGTTTAGTATTTTCTTAAATTCAGTATTAGTTGGTAATGATTCCTTGGTTGATAAGCTTTATAAATTAAATACCTTAACCCCTATAGTTAACACCATGATTATGCATAATATAGGTATGAAACGTAAATTGACTGACGAGAATTCATCAATGTTATCATATATGCATTTAGGACATATATCTAGACAATACCTAGAAAGGTTAATAACACATGGAATTCTAAATTCCCTTAGCATGTCAGACTTTAATGTTTGCATAGAGTGTATTAAAGAGAAGACAACTAACAAAAGCAATAAGGAAGCAAATTATTGTAGTGATGTTTAGGAGCTGATATATATAGATGTGTGTGGATCATTCCGTAAGGCATCTTGGAATAGTCAAATATATTTTATTTGCTTCATAGACAACTACTCTCAATTCAACTATCTGTTGGACCCCGTGGTTATTTTAATGTGATCAACCAAGTTTAGTTAGGTCCTGTTTGTTTTTAATCCCTGTGTCTAAGTGTGCAGGAACTTAGGAGCGTGGGAAGTCGAGTAGAAGACGTAGTTGGTGAGAAGGACGGCACGGGAAGGGAGCCGACGGGCTCGGTGCGTCCGAAGGACGAGATAGCTGCGGAAGAGTACACCGATGGGCGAGAAGAACGTGCGCGATGTTCGAGAGACGTAAAGCCGGGGTGGAAGACAGCTCGAGGAGAAGGTCGGGAATTGGGTTCTGGTGAGCCCTATTCCGGTTGGCCACAATCATCCAAGCGAGCCGAACCAGAGCAAGTCAACCAGGAAGTTGACTTGACAAGTGTTCGGTCGACCGAACATCTTTATCGGTCGACCGAACCCCTATCATCAGAGACCAGCTATTGGTGACACGTCACCAACCAACCGTTGGTGAAGTGATCAATCGACCGAACCTTCTTATCAGTCGACCGAATTGGAGATAAACCAGAGACCTGGTCGAGCGATTTGATCGGGCCAGATCAGGTGGAGACCGTTGCCTGATCAGTCGACCGAACACTGTGATTGGTCGACCAAACGCAGGCTCGATCTAGAGAGGCTGCATCTAGACAGAAGGCTGGGCAGGTTTAGCAGGTTCGGTCGACCGATCCCTCTCGAGTCAAATCCTGATCCCGAAGATCAGGTGATCTAATAAGTTCTGGAACCCCTATATAAAGGGGCCTCGAACAGCTATTCGAATAATCAACTCTGATTTTCATTTCCAAGCAACTTGTAAGAGCTCTAAGTGTAAAAGACTTCTCCATCTTCAGAGAAGGAGACGTTCCTAGTGCGCTTTCCAACTGTCTTGGATAAACAACCATCTTGGTTGTAACCAAGTAAAACACCGAGTCTGTTTTCTCTATTTTTATTTTAGCTCAATTTAATTTTATAATTGTTGCTTTTATTTTAAAGTTGAAAGCTTTGAGGAGAGTATTTTTATTTGCAGGCAATTCACCCCCTCTCTTGTCGGTCCTGTAACAACCCAAATTTCCTCATTTCGAGTCCTAAAATTAATTTTAAAATATTTAAAAATGCTATAGAAATATTCTATAGATTTTTAGAAATTTTTAGAGTATTTTTATGTGATTTTTGGAGGTCGTTTGGTATTTTTACTAAACGAAATAAGTTTTGACAAAAAAATGTCCAAGCCGAGATTTGAACCGAAGACCTCGGACCCGAACCAAACCTTAACCGAACCCAGCTAGCCAACTGGTCCGCAAGTGTTTCATGAACGATTATGGAACGAGATGTATATAAGTTCTAATTGATACAGAAATACCTTAGGTTTAAAAAGGCTACAGAAAAATGGCCGAGCGGAAGCTCGACCCGGCGACCTCCGGCTCGTACAAGTCTTTAGCGGGTCGAGCTAGCCAAGTGGTCAGAAGAGTTTTTCTTGAAAAGGAAGGGGAACAAATATAGTTAAGTTATAATTGGAACCAAAAATTTAAACCCAGTTATAAAAGGATTAGGTTTTCCCTTTCTTGAGAAAACCCGATCTTCCTTTCTCCGTTCTCTCCCGACGGCGCCTTCCCATCTCGGACGAAACCGCAGCAGTGAGCAAGGGTTTCTTCGGCGCCGGCGAGGGCTTTTCCGGCCAGTCTTCACCCGTGTGTGGTCATCCCGACGAAGGGAGCTCGAAAGCACAAAGGAGCCGCCGAGATCTTCCCCTCTCCGCGAACCCTAGAGTCTTCCTCTTCTCGGTTGTAAGTCCAAGAATGCTCGGTAAGTACTACTCACCTGTGGTAGGAGTTGCTCCGAATTTTTTTGGATTTCGTCTCCTTGCTCCCGGATCTTGCTGTGCCGAGTAGAAGTATATGCTAGGGTTTTTCTTCCTTGCTTTGTTGAGATGTCATTCTCGGATTTTGCTGTTGAACAGAATCATATGCTAAGTTTCTTTTAAGATTTGTTGTGCCGAATTTGATAAGCTAGGGCTGCTGTGCCAAATTGCTATGATCTGGGTTTTTGCTAAGAATGTAGTTAGGTTCTTTATTTAAATTGCTAGAGGAACTTGGGAGATGTATATGCTATCCCTGGTTGCTAGGGGGTAGTAGATAGATTAATTGCTATAGTTGTTATTGCTGGAATTAACTCGTACAATGCTATTGAAGAGTGTTTCCATGTACTGCTGGGCTGTTCGGACTTGTCATAGCTGAAGTTAGTCTTCTTGGAACCCTTTTATAGTACATGTCGTGCATGTTAGTTCAGTTTTTATTGAACTGTTTCTTTAGCATTCGGTTGGAATTGTATGTGCTGCTAGAATCCGGAAATTTGCTGCTATGTAAGCATCCCTTTATGTATGGCATATTACTGATCCGTATTGGTAGTGCATTATTGTTAGAATTGTTTCCAAACTTGATTAGATGGATTAGTCGATTCTCTGTTGATTAAGTCATGTTTCAGACTTCATGTGCAGTGAACAAACCGTAGCTATATTTTCCAGTAGCTCTAAAATTGAGAATTCTATGAAGAATAGAAATTTTCAGTTTTCTTATTATTTTAGCAAGCATGAACTAGACAACTTGTATGAAAGTAAGCAGTGTAGGCTTCTTTAAGTTCCAGCAAGTTAAATCTTTCATTACCATGCTAGTATTCAGTTTTAAGATCTTATTTCTAGCCATTTAATTTTAAGCATGCAGAATTAGATTTTTTTCTTGCTACTACACAAGCATGTTAAACTCTTCTAGAAGATAATTATGAGAAGTGATAAGTAAGAAAAGACCAAGTCTTAAGTTGATTCCAAATTCTAGAAATTAGGATCAAAAAAAGCACACCAAGTGGTTAAACAAATGCCAAGGCATTTTAATATAAAAGTATTAAAGATAACAATGTTGGTTGCTTCTCGGAAAGCCTAGAGGTTCCACTGTACAAAAATTTTGTACAAAGGTCTGAACCTTTTCCTAGCTACCATGTGTTCTTTTAAATTAAATTTTGGATCGCCTGCGGAACTTAACACGTTTGATCCAAAACTTAATCTATTTGTTCTTTTAGGTTTTGACTTGGATCTCCTGCGGAACTTAACACGTTCGACCCAAATCACCTTAAGTTATTAATTCCATTAAATATTAATTTCCATAATTGGTTCCCAGTACTGACGTGGCGAGGCACATGGCCTTCTTGGATATGGGAGCAACCACCACCGACTAGACAAAACCTTTTATAGAAAGCTAATATTTAATTTCCTAAAATAACTTTAGGTTAACCGAAAAGAACAATCAAATCACAAGGATAAATAAAACAAAAGAACACAACATCGAAAAATATATTCGAAATACTAGAACGTAAGCCTCTTCTATTTGGTATTATTTCCATAAATAACTAGTATGATGCGGAAAAGGAAAAACTACTAGTTATACCTTCTAGAAAGACCTCTTGATCTTCTATCGTATTCCTCTTCTAACCTCGGAGTTGTGTGGGCAACGATCTTCCGAGATGAGAAACCACCAACCACCTTCTTCTCCTCCTAGCTAGGTTCGGCCACAAAGAAAGAAGCTTCACCAAGGAAGAAAATCAAAACACTAACCAAGTTCCAAGAGATGCTCGCTTCCTCTCCTTCTTCTTCTTCTTCTCCAAGTAGTATCCGGCCACCACAAGAACTCCAAGGAAAAAGAGGGGTTCGGTCACCACAAGAGGAAGAGAGGGAAAGGATGGCCGGCCACACCAAGGAACAAAAGAGGGAGAGAAATAATAGAGGTTGTCTCTCATGAAGGCACCCTCACCCCTTCTTTTATATTCCTTGGCCTAGGCAAATTAGGAAATTTAATTACAATAAAATTTCCTTAATTTCCTTGACATGATTTAATTGAGAAAAATAAAATAAAATTTCCCCAATTAAATTCAAGTGGCCGGCCACATCATGAAGAACAAATTGAACAAGTTTCAATCAACAATTAAAATTTCCTAATTTATTTCCGGAAATTTTAAAATTAAAATTTCTCTTCAAAAATCTCTTCATGGTTGATAAAAAGAAATATCCATAATTTTAATTTTACAACATGTGAATAATTTTTAAAGAGAAAATAAAATATCTCACCAATCTACAAATAAGGAAAGAGATCTAATCTCTTTCTTTAATCTATTGTAGATCTTTTACAAGAGAGATATTTTAATTTTAATTCTCTTTAATAAATTATATCTTCCACATAATAAAAATTAAAATTAAATTTCTTTTTTAATTTAATTTGGCCGGCCCCCACTAGCTTGGGTTCAAGCTAGGGTCGGCCACCCAATCTTATACCTAGCCGGCCCTAGCTTGGTTCCCAAGCTAGCTTGGCCGGCCCCCTATTGGTGGGTATAGAAGGTGGGTATAGGTGGGTATAGTACTCTATAAATAAGAGGCTACGATAGGGACCGAGAGGAGGAATTGGTTTTGGTCTCCCGATAAAATTAAGCATCCCGTGTTCGCCCCGAACACACAACTTAATTTTATCAATAATAATTCATTCCACTAGAGAACTATTATTGAACTACCGCACCAATCTCAAATTACATTTTTGGGCTCCTTCTTATTATGAGTGTGTTAGTCTCCCTGTGTTTAAGATATCGAATGCCCACTAATTAAGTGAGTTACTGACAACTCATTTAATTAATATCTTAGTCCAAGAGTAGTACCACTCAACCTTATCGTCATGTCGGACTAAGTCCACCTGCAGGGTTTAACATGACAATCCTTATGAGCTCCTCTTGGGGACATTATCAACCTAGTATCTCTAGGACACAGTTTCCTTCTATAATCAACAACACACACTATAAGTGATATCATTTCCCAACTTATCGGGCTTATTGATTCATCGAACTAAATCTCACCCATTGATAAATTAAAGAAATAAATATCAAATATATGTGCTTGTTATTATATCAGGTTTAAGAGCACACACTTCCATAATAACCGAGGTCTTTGTTTCTTTATAAAATCAGTATAAAAGAAACGACCTCAAATGGTCCTACTCAATACACTCTAAGTGTACTAGTGTAATTATACAGTCAAGATAAACTGATACCTAATTACACTACGACCTTCTAATGGTTTGTTCCTTTCCATTTTGGTCGTGAGCTACTGTTTATAATTTATAAGGTACTAATAACATCATCTTCTGCATGTGGCACCACATACTATGTTATCTACAGTATAAATTAATTGAACAACTACAACTAAATGTAGACAATTTGACCAAATGTGATTCTTTATTCATAATGAATGTTTACAAAGCTTAGGCTTTCAGTATACACTCCAACAATCTCCCACTTATACTAAAAGACTAAGCTGCCATATCTGCTGCCATACATCTGATTTTCAACCCTTCAACTTGCCCATCAAAAGCTCTTACCTTAAGGACCTTAGTGAAAAGATCTATAGGTCATTACCTGATGCAATCTAGGCGGCAACAACTTCTCCTCGTTTATACGATTTCTCGTATTGAGTGGTACTTGCGCTCTATTGTGTTTACTTGCCTTATAGACTTATGGTTTCTTTGAGTTTGCTACTGCACCAACATTATTACAATAAATTGTAATAATCTTTGGACAAACCAGAAATCATATCTAAGTCTATCTTGAGATTATTGAGTCATTCAGCTTTTATGGCTACCTCAGAGGCTTGCCATATACTAAGCTTCTATGGTGAAGTCCAGAAAAACACCTATGCTTATCACTTTTCCATAGTTATGACTTTACCTCCTAAAGTAAACACAAAACCCCGAGGTTGACTTATTATTGTCCTTATCCGATTGGAAGTCAAAATCCGTGTAACCCACAGGGACCAAATTAACTGCCTTGTAAGCTAGCATATAATCTCTAGCGCCTCTAAGGTACTTCAATATATGTTTTACTGCACTCCAATGTCCTTGTCTAGGGTTACTTTGATATCTGCTAACTATGCCCTTGGCAAAACAGATTTCTGATCTCGTGCATAGCATACATTAGGTTGTCTAACTGCCGAAGCATAAAGAACTGCCTACATGTCCTCAATCTCCTTTGATGTCATCGGAGACATCTCTTTAGATAAAGACACTCCATGCTTAAAAGGTAAGAAACCTGTCGAGGAGTTTTGCATGCTTAAAATGAGCAAGGATTTTCCGATGTATCAAGCTTGGGATAAGTAAAATATTTTTTTTTCTTTCGATCCCTTATTACTTTGATCTCAAAAATATATACATTCTCCCAAGTCCTTTATATCGAATTATTTGGACAACCATACCCTAACTTCTGACAACATTTTGATATTGTTTCCAACTACCAAAAATGTTATCTACGTATGGTACAAGAAATACCACCACGTTTCCATCACACCTTTTGTATACACAAAACTTATCCGTTTACTCAATAAATCCACAGGTCTGGATTACTTTGATAAACCGGATGTTCCAAGACCTTGAAGCTTTGCCTCAGTCCATAGACTGATTGAGCCTGCACACAAGATGCTCTTAGCCCTTTGCAATGAACCCTTCTGGTTGCTTTATATGGATGCTTTCATCAAAACTTCCATTAAGGAATGTTGTCTTGACATCCACTTGCCAAATAGATAAAAGAATCCGGATAGACTTAAGCATGACTACCAGTGAAAAAGTTTCCTTTTTCATCA
The DNA here is from genome assembly GCF_018446385.1 of Zingiber officinale. Lineage (NCBI taxonomy): Eukaryota > Viridiplantae > Streptophyta > Magnoliopsida > Zingiberales > Zingiberaceae > Zingiber > Zingiber officinale. The sequence goes on from NC_055992.1 coordinate 130,223,850, forward strand.
AGCCTTGCTTTGAAAATTGCTACCTTCCTTTCTATCCCTCTTTTCCTATTATTGACCTTTTTACACCCAAAGGCTTTTACACCATTTGGTGGTTCTACAAGCTTCCAGATTTTATTAGAATACATATATTCTAATTCTATTATTCATTACTCTTTGTCAAGATGCTTGCATCTTTATCTTGGAGTACTTTATCATATGACCGAAGATCAGGTTCATGTCCTCCAGGGATCGAATCCAAAACCTCTCCCAAAACATGAACCTATTTAGGTTGCCTAACAACCCTCCCACTACGACAAGGCACTTTCTGCAATTGTGTATCATTTGTGATACGTGTTGCAGTTTTCTTGTGGTATCTCATCTTGTACAGTTGGTACTAGGTTAGACATGTCCTTTATTATTTCCTTAAGAACAAATTTACTTATGAGCACGTGGTTCATTATATAGTCCTTTTCTAAAAATCAGTCATTGATGCTAACAATGACCTTCTGATTTTTAAGACTATAAATCTACTTTTGTTTATCTAGGATAACTTACAAACAAGTGAACTCCTATCCAACTTATCATTGTCTCTCTATAACATATGTGCTGGATTTCCCGAATCCGAATATGCTTCAAAATAAGTTTTCACCTATTCAGTAATTCTATATGAGTAGAGAGTTCTAACTTGGAAGGTACTATGTTCACTTTCATTTTCAGAGTTTATTCTTAAAACAAATTTGGTAATTTTCTGAATAACTCATCATCTATCTAATTATTCCATAAGAGTCCTTTACCTTCTTTCTACTACACCATTCTGTTGGGGTGTACCAGATGCAGTTAGTTGGGATTGAAATCCAACTACTGATAAGTGACTCCTAAAATCTCTCAAGAGGTACTTGCCACTACGATCTTCCATAGTGACTTTTTACTTTAACATTTCTCCGCATCAACCTTGTACTCTTTGAACTAATCAAAGTACTTAGTCTTGCGGTACATTAAGTAAATTTATTTGTATCTTGAATAGTTGTCTATAAAATAGACAAAATATTCAGTACTACCTCTTGTCTGGATAGTCATAGGATCACACAAATCAGAATGAACCGTTTTCAACATATCTTTGACTCCATACCCCTTGGACTTAAAAGCTTCTTGGTTATTTTCCTTCCAAGTAAGACTCGTAGGTTGGAAAGATTTCCACTACTAATGAACCCAAAAGTTCATCAGCTACCAATGAATCCTACTCAAGTATAAGCTAGCTTTAGATGCCAAAGATATAATTGGTTCATTTATAAAGGTTGCTTTCTCTTAAAATTAAAAGATGTATTACTAATTTCCATTTGTTGCATCGTGGGAGTTATTGGATTATAAATTGTCAACCATCATACCAGAATAGATAACTTCCCTATTTTTCTTGATAACAACTTTGTTATCAAAATAGACACAATATCTATAATAGTTTAGAAACTGAAATCAGGTTCTTTCTAAACTTGGTACGTAAAGACAATTACTTAAAATCCATATTTTATTCTTATCAAAAGATAAACATCTCCCACTGCAACACTTTTACAGTAGTGCCCATGTGGACGGTGATTTACCTTTCATTTAGTTGTCGGGTTTCCTGGAACCCTGCAATGAATTGCAGACATGATTAATGGCATCTTGTATCTACACTCCAAGTTCTGGTAGATAACACCACTAGACATGTTTCAACTAATGAATTAAATACACCTAATTTGTTCTTAGTTCTAAGAAGACAGTCTACCTTAATGTCCAAGTCCTATTTTCAATCATTACAATTGGGACTACTAAGTCTTTTTATATAGTATGACTACTAGGGATTGACAAACATCCTAAGAATCACAAAAATATTTGGTCAAGATCAACTCCTTAAAATCTCCATGAATTTTGTGTATACAAAATCGAAGAGGAGATTTTATTCATTAATTTTATTATCTCGTCAACTTTACTTTATGACGAATAAAATTAATAGTTGATCTATCTTTGATCAAATATTTGGTCAAAACTCTTTGAATTTAAAATAACATTGATTCCTCAAACAATATTATTTAAATTCACCAACACCTCAAACACCGTGAATTTTGCATGCCACGTTAGTGTGGACGTATACAAATTCATCATTTGTAAGAGGAGGATTTTACCCATTGACTATATTGTCAATATAACTTTTTGACAAATAAAATTACCTCAAACACCATGAATCTTGTATGCCACGTTAGTGTGGACGTATACAAATTCAAACATTTGTAAGAGGGGTTTATTAATTTTATTATATTGCCAATCTAGTTTTATGACAAATCAATATTTGGTTTCCCTTTGGTCACACAAGTGATAGTAGTGACTCCGTTGGGGAGGATATTATTGTTAGAGTGTATACTAAAAGCATAGTTTTTGGTATAAACATTTATCTAGAAATAAGAATCACATTGGTCAAATGTCTACATTTATGATAAATGTAGTTGCTCAATTAATTTATATTGTAGATAACATGGTGTGTGGTGTCACATACAGAAGATCATGTTATCGGTTTCTTATAAATTATAAACAGTAGCTCACGACCAAGATGGAAAGGAACAAACCATTGGAAGGTCGTAGTGTAATTAGGTATTAGTTTATCTTAACTATATAATTACACTAGTACACTTAGAGTGTATTGAGTAGGACCATTTGAGGTCGTTCCTTTTATACTGATTTTATAAAGGAACAAAAATCTCAGTTATTATGGAAGTGTGTGCTCTTAATCCTAATATAATAACAAGCACATATATTTGATATTTATTTCTTTAATTTATCAATGGGTGAGATTTAGTTCGATAAATCAATAAGCCCGATAAGTTGGGAAATGATATCACTTATAGTGTGTGTTGTTGATTATAGAAGGAAATTGTGTCCTAGTGATCTAGGTTGAGAATGTCCCCAAGAGGAGCTCATAAGGATTGTCATGATAAACCCTGCAGGTGGACTTAGTCCGATATGACGATGAAGTTGAGTGGTACTACTCTTGGAGCTAGATATTAATTAAGCGAGTTGTCAGTAACTTACTTAATTAGTGGGCATTTGTTATCTTAAACATAGGGAGACTAACACACTCATAATAAGAAGGAGCCCAAAAATGTAATTTGGGATTGGTGTGGTAGTTCAATAATAGTTCTTTAGTGGAATGAATTATTAATGATGAAATTAAGTTGTGTGTTCGGGGCGAACACGGGATGCTTAATTTCATCGGGAGACCAAAACCAATTCCTCCTCTCGGTCCCTATCGTAGCCTCTAGTATATAGAGATTTATACCCACCGCATACCCACCTTCTTACCCATCCTATAGGGGCCGGCCAAGCTAGGGCCGGCCATGGGTATGTTCATGGGTGAATTCATGTGGCCGACCCTATTAAATAAAAAGGAATTTTAAATTTTAAAATTTTTCTTATGTGGATAATATAATTTAAAAGAGAGTTTAAAAATTTAAATCCTTCCTTTTATAAGATTCTACAAAAGATTAAGAGAAGAGTTAAAATCTCTTTCCTTATTTGTAGATTAAAAGGTTGATTTTAATTTTGGTAAAAACTTTCCTTTTAATTATATTCATGATTTAAAAGAAAATTTAAAAATTAAAAATTCTCTTTTATTAGTTTCTACAAAAGATTAAGAAAAGATTTAATATCTTTCCTTATTTGTAGATTGAAAGGAGATTTTAATTTTTAGAGATAACTTTTCTTTTTAGAAATTATCCACATGTTTAAAAGAAAGATTTTAATTTATAAAATTTCTTTTTATTAACCAATCATGAAGGGATTAAAATTATTGGAGAAATTTTTATAAATTTCTAGAAACAAATTAGGAAGTTTTAATTTTTTGTTTTAATTAAAACTCTCCTTGTTTTGGGGAGAAGAGTGGCCGGCCATTATAATTTGAAAAGAGAAAATTATTTTAATTAAATAAATTTTCCTTTTCAATGGAAAAAGAATTAAGGAAGTTTTTATTAAATTTTCCGTATTTGCCAAGACCAAGGATTATAAAAGAGGGGGTAGAGGAGGCTTCAAGGCGAACGACTCTATTATTTTTCTCCCTCTTTTCTTCCTTGGGTGTGGCCGGCCCTTTCTTTCCTCTCCTCTCCTTTGTGTGGCCGAAACCTTCTCATGGTGGAGATATCTTTGGTGGCCGGATCTAAGAAGGAGAAGAAGGAGAGAAAAGAAGCCTCTTTTCTAGCATCCCTTGGAGTATGGTGGTGGTGGCCGAACCTCTTCATCCTAGGAGAAGTTTTGATGGCCGAAACTTGCAAGGAAGAAGAAGGTGCTTGGTGGTTCTCATCTCGGAAGATCGTTGCCCACACAACGTCCGAGGTTAGAAGAGGAACACGGTAGAAGATCAAGAGGTATTTCTAAAAGGTATAACTAGTAATTTTTCTTTCCGCATCATACTAGTTATTTTTGGAAATAATACCAAATACAAGAGGCATACGATTCTAGAGTTTCGAATTTGTTTTCGATATAGTGTTCTTTTGTTTTTCTTTTCCTTGTGATTTGATTGTTCTTTTTGGTTAACCCAAAGTTATTTTAGGAAATTAAATATTAGCTTTCCATAAAAGGTTTTGTCTACTCGGTGGTGGTTGCTCCCATATCCAAGAAGGTCATGTGCCTCGCCACGTCAGTACTGGGAACCAATTATGGAAATTAATATTTAATGGAATTAATAACTTAAGGTGATTTGGGTCGAACGTGTTAAGTTCCGCAGGAGACCCAAGTCAAAACCTAAAAGAACGAATAGATTAAGTTTTGGATCAAACGTGTTAAGTTCCGCAGGCGATCCAAAATTTAATTTAAAAGAACACATGGTAGCTAGGAAAAGGTTCAGACCTTTGTACAAAATTTTTGTACAGTGGAACCTCTAGGTTTTCCGAGTAGCAACCAACAACTATTAAATGTGTCTAAGTGTATACCATTACTTGACACTAAGTCCATTAATAAGATTACGCCCCTTCCGTTGGGGAAGATCACACGCTCTTAATTAACTTCCTATAGTCATCCAAAAATGGAAGTCTGTTCTAGTGATCCACAAACAAGCTCATCCGTTATGGAGGAAGGCACTCAGAGCCAACGCGCAAGCTTGTTTGCATCACTTGTAACGTCCGAAAATTCTCAAATTATTTTTAGAAATATTCTATGATTTTTCTGGAATTTTTAGATATTTTTCCGGAATTTTCCGAGTAGCGGAAGCAGCAAAAATAAATAGAACCGCAAAATAGCTTAGGCGGGAATCGAACCCGAGACCTATGGTTTAGGGATAATGTCAGTAACCGGTTGAACCCAGCAGGGCCGTGCTGAAAGGAAAGGGAATCAATTATATTTAAAATTGGTTTGGCCGAAATTAATTACTTAATATAAATAGAAGAACTTAAGTTGGGTTGGTTTATTTTAGAATTGGTTCGGCAAACTCTTCTCCTCCAAAACCCTCACGCCGACCCCTCTCCCTTCCTCTCCTTCTCTCGGCGCCAACCACCAGCATACCTAGGATTCCATCCCTAGGGTCCCAAAGGCTTCTTCCGGCGACGATTTCAGCACAAGGACGTTCCCCTCCGCGAGTAGAGCACGTGGACGCGAACGAATCGTCGAGAAGTCGTCTCCACCGGAATTTCTAGTGATTAGATTTGTAAGAAATCTAGCACACAAGGTAAGAAACCCCTCACCTGCAGTATAATAGCTCCGTTTGATTTCTTACGCATTAGTTTTAGCTATATGCAGTTTTTCCGGCGCTTACGGTGTGTTTAAACCCTCCTCTAGACGGGCCGGACACGTTGTTCTCCTTTAGTTGGAGATTCTAGACGTTGTCGGGTGCCTAGAGGTGACCTCCCTATTAGGGGAGAGAGTTGGAGCACACCAAGTGTTCGGTAAAATGTTAGTGTAGCTAAATACCACCTCAGTTATGTTTAATAGCTCAGTTAAATGCACTAGAAGCGTTTAAAACAGTAAATCAATGTATTTTAGCTTATATGGGACTACGGTCCAATGGGTGGGCTCCCATAGTCGCCTCTAGGTTCAGACAACCTAGCTCTAGGTTCAGATAACCTAGAAACAGCAAGTTAGAATAGTTAGCTATATTCAGTATTTTATTTTCAGTGGCACTGTACTGGATCAAATATCCATTGGGTTGGACTCCCACAATCGTCCCTAGGTTTAGATAACCTAGTTAACCCTACTAAATTCGGGACTTGCAAACCCGGGTTTAGTTAGGGATGCGCGCACAGCAAGTACAGTTGCCGGGCCCAAACAGCATGATTATGTATTTTCACTTATTATGAAATAGTTTTCAAAACTCAAAACTTGTTATATTAGTTGAGGTTGATTTCAGTATCAGTTTAGCTTCAGTTTAGCTCTTCCTTGTTTATACCTTATGATAGCTTATGTTCAGCTTATGTTATGCCATGCTTTGTACCATGTCATGCCATGCTTGCATATTCAGTATGTTCTTTTCAAACAGCATGATTTAAAATCATATTTGCATCGTTGCATGTTTTGTGAGGTAGATGGTTTCTTACTAAGCTTTAAGCTTACAGATACTATTTTTTTCTTATACTGCAGATAAAGGTAAAGGAAAAGTGGACCAGTAGCGGAGGCTGGAGGTCAATGCAGATCAAGATGTGTGTGGCAGGAACTGGAATAAAAGATCCTCTAGGGATTTGCACCTGCTATAGCATTTTACAGTTCATTAGTTCTGGTTTTCGTGTCTTATGCACTTTTGAAATGTTAAAATGTTTAACTCATGGAAGATTGGTTTAAGTTGTTAGTAATTATGTTAGAATACTAGTTTTTATGTCATCAGAATGTTCCTCATGTAGTATATAATTCATATGTGAGATTTTAGCACGAACAAGTGCTGAAATCAGAGTTCAGGGCTGAAATCAGAACTCTGATCGGTCTCTAGACCGATCAGGGCCTGGGCAGTGTCACTGGAACGGTCGGCCGACCGATCCAGACAGATACAGTAGGCTACTGTATCCTCCTAGATCGGTCAGCCGACCGATCCAGCACGATACAGTAGTGTTCCAGAGAGTTTCGGGTGCCTGGATCGGTCTGCCGACCGATCCAGTTGGAAACCGAACGACCGCAGCTCTGATCGATCTGTGGATCGATCGGCAGGTTCGGTAGGAAGTTGGGAAGTTTAGTTTATAGTCCCTAGCTCAGTTGGGATGTCCAGTTTCCCTCCCCTAGCATGTGTACAACTCCTAGGTACACCTAGAACATTCAGATTAGTTTTTCAAAGATAATAGTTAGCAAAATTTTAAATTAGATTAGCTTTCCACACAGTATAGTTTAGCATTATTGTAGCGATTCGCCTTACAGCCTAGTAGTAGAAGGCGGGTCGTTACAGAGTGGTATCAGAGTAGTGTTCCATACTTCCTACACACACATCAGCATTGTACCTGCAGCTTCCAAGTAAGGATACCTCTACTCTCTTTATTGTTTCTTGCTTTCTAGTTACAGTTCATGTTTATATGTCTATTGCCTGTTAGTCTGTGCTAGTCTTTTAACATGATATCAGTAGTTATATAACTGCAATTACCTTAGTTATGTTATGTTCTCTATGTCTTTAGAAATGGCACGAGGACGCCCAGCTAGAAGGGCATTAGCTACTGAGCCCCAGCAAGAGGCAGGCAATCCTCCTTCGGAGTTACTCCTCTTCATTCTGACTAGAACAACAACAGAAATAGCCACCTTAAAGGCTAATCAGCAGAGTACCCCCACAGTCACAATTTGACTACTCGGTAGTCTTGGAGGTTCCACCAGCTCAGCCGGCAGCAGCTGAGCCAAGAAAGGAAGCCTATCCGATCCAGTGGCAGCGAGCAGAGAACTTCTCATGCACTAGTGAACCATGGGATGCACAAGCTTGGTTCAAAACACTAGAGAAGAGCCGGATTGGCCAGAACATGAGAAAGTGAAGTGTGCCTCCTTACGCCCGAGGCGACGCATGGTGGGAGAGAATCGAACGGCGCCCGGTGAACGGATGACATGGGTGACTTGAGAAGGAGTTCTTCGAGGAATTCTTTCATATCGGGTTACAAACCGCCACTACGACGAGTTCACGAAGTTTCGTCAGGCAACCTATCACTGAGGAAGCCGTGAAGAAATTCAACAGGTTGGCTCGTTTATGCCCGAGCTAGCACAGAGAAGGAACGAATCGGTTGATGCTCAAGATGCCGAGACCAGAGATACAGTGAACGTGGGTGGTGGCATACATAGGCCACAAACCACGGAGGAGTTAGTGAGCAGTGCCTTGACCACAGAGCATTACCAGAACAGCATAAACAAGTCTCCTCGAGTCCAAAGGCCAAGGAAACTCTCACACTCAAAAGCAAGAAGGTCACAGCTCTAATCGAAAGGGAACTCCAACAGCAAGCGCAAATCAGGGAGTGAACCAAAAGGAGGACCCAGCTATCCAAAGTGTGCTACTTGTGGGAAATTCCACCCCGGGGTTTGTCGCAAGGGCACACGAGGATGCTTTGAATGTGGACAAGAAGGGCACATGGCCAAGCAAAGGCCCGAACAAGACCGGTCTTCCTCACCACAAGATTCAGATGCAGCCATTGTATCGAGATGCGGCCGCTCTAAAGGTCCACTTATCGCCAAGGCGATTAGAAGCCCCTCCGGCTATGGCGAATGCGAGGATCTACTCACTCACGGAGAGGACGTAGCTAATGCCTCGGCAGTTGTCACAGTCGATTAGCATTTTACAGTATAGTGCTACTCTATTTGATATTGGGGCAACCCATTCATATATAGCCGGATGTTCTCGAAAAATTAGAAATACCCCCAGAGGTATCTGACGGCACTACCTTCGGGAGAGGTCATGGCATCCACGCGCTCGAGATGTGCCGGTCATTATAGCAGGGAACTCTTTTGCGATCGATCCTCGCTAGAAATGATGACTATGACGTCATCCTTGGAATGGACTTTTCGATCGATCGGTGCTTCCATAGAGTCAGAATGTAAAGTCGTATTCCAACCGGCAATCTGGTTTGAATACCACGGAGAACCAAAGAGAAAAGCCAGAAAATTTCTCTCAGCAATGAAGGCACAGAAGTTGATGGATTCAGGATGTACGGGGTACCTAGCACATGTAGTCAATACCAGTCAGGACAAGGGCCAACAACTAGCAGAGGTCCGAGTTGTATGTGACTACCCAGCAGTCTTCCCTAAAGAGTTATCAGGCCTAGCACCAGTCAGGGAGATTGAATTTGAGATAGAGCTTTTCCCCGGCACCAATCCTATTTCCAAGGGGCCTTACCGCATGGCTCCAGCAGAACTGAAGGAACTTCACAAGCAACTACAAGAGCTGCTTGACAAGGGCTTCATACGCCCTAGTCACTCACCATGGGGAGCGCCTGTACTATTCGTGAAGAAGAAGGATGGAAGCATGCGGCTATGCATAGACTACAGAGCACTGAATCAGGTCACGATCAAGAACAGGTATCCCCTTCCTAGAATCGATGATCTGTTCGACCAGCTGAAGGGAGCAGCAGTGTTCTCTAAGATAGATCTCAGATCAGGCTATCATCAGGTGAAGGTCAAAGAAGGGGACATACCGAAGACAGCCTTCAGAACCAGATACGGACACTACGAGTTCGTAGTCATGCCCTTTGGCGTGACCAATGCTCCAGCTACATTCATGGATCTCATGAACAGAGTATTCAGGGAGTATTTAGATAAGTTTGTTATTGTGTTTATCGATGACATTCTTATCTATTCAGGAACTCAGGAAGAACATTCAGAGCACCTGAAACTAGTATTGCAGACCCTTCAGCAAAACCAGCTATACGCCAAGTTCACGAAATGTGAATTTTGGTTAGATCAGGTGTCCTTCCTGGGTCACATCATCTCAAAGGATGGTATTATGGTAGATCCCAGCAAGATAGAAGCAGTAAGTAACTGGAAAAGACCTAAGAACGCCTGAAATCAGGAGCTTTCGGGATTAGCAGGATATTATGAAAGTTTGTAGAGGACTTCTCCAGATAGCCTCCCCAGCCTCTTACGTAAAGAGCAGAAATTTCAGTGGACGGAGGATCGTGAGAACACTGAGCTAAAAGGAGGTTGACTAGTGCTCCCATTTGGCTCTACCAGACAACAGCTTTGACATCTATAGTAATGCCTCTAAGTTGGGACTAGGAGCGATCGATGCAAAATGGCAAGGTGATCGCCTATGCCTCAGACAACTCAAGGATTATGAGGAGAATTACCCTACTCATGACCTTGGGCAGCAGGAGTGTTCGCTCTCAAAATTTGGAGACATTACTTATATGGAGCTCGATGCAGTGTACCATCTGAGTCTGAAATATTTCTTCACTCGGAAGGATCTGAACAGCGCAGGTGGCTTGAGCTGGTCAAGGACTATGATGTAGACATCCTCTACCATCCAGGGAAAGCCAATAAGGTAGCAGATGCACTTAGCAGAAAATCCAGTGCTACCTTATTATCTCTTACAGCCATGTCACCGCCCCTACAGAAGGAGATCATAGATTTCGGTCTCGAACTCATCGTTGGACAGCTCTCTACTATGACCTTAGAGTCTACCTTGCTTGGTGATATTCAGTCAGCTCAGGAGCAGGACCCTGAAATTCAGAAAATCAAGCAAGGGCTAGCAGAATCAGAGAGTAGAGAATTCAGAGTGTCCGATAGCGGGATGTTGTATTTTGGTGACAGACTCTGTGTTCCAGATCAGGAGGAGCTACGGAGACAGATTTTAGATGAGGCTCACAGGACTCCCTATGCGATGCATCCAGGTTCCACCAAAATGTATCAAGACCTGAAGAAATATTTTTGGTGGCCCGGGATGAAGCGAGACATCGCCAGATATGTTAGCATCTGCCTCACCTGTCAGAGGGTCAAGGCAGAACATCAGCGACCAGGAGGAGTTCTGCAGCCTATACAGATTCCAGAATGGAAGTGGGAGGATATCTCTATGGACTTCATAGTGCCCAGAACCACGAATGGTTTTGATACCATCTGTGTAATAGTCGACAGGTTGACTAAATCAGCCCACTTCTTAGCCATCAGGATATCCTACTCCATGGAACAACTAGCTCAGTTGTATCTCAAGGAGATAGTCAGACTGCATGGAGTGGGCAGACAGGGACAGTAGATTCACATCACACTTCTGGGAGTGTGTACAGTCAGCTTTGGGCACGAAGTTAAAGTTCAACACAGCTTTCCATCCTCAGACAGATGGACAGACAGAGCGAGTAAATCAGGTACTCGAAGATATGCTCCGAGCATGTGCCCTAGATTTCAAAGGAAGTTGGTGCAAATATCTGAGTCTAGCAGAATTTGCATACAACAACAGCTATCAGGTCACTATCGGTATGGCACCTTATGAGGCTCTCTATGGGCGGAGGTGTAGATCTCCAATCTGCTGGTATGAGAGTGGTGAACAGAAAGAGCTAGAACTTCAGACAGATCTAGTGGCAGATACCACAACAGCTATACAGCAGATCCGCCAGAGTCGCCAGAAGAGCTATGCTGATACACGGCGCAGACCCTTAGAATTTTCAGTTGGGGATTCAGTGTTCCTCAGAGTAGCTCCCATGAAGGGAGTAATGCGTTTTGGGAAGAAGGGCAAGCTAAGTCCCCGATATGTGGGACCATACCTTATCAGCAGAAGAGTGGGCAAGGTAGCATATGAGCTAGAGCTACCCCAGGAAATGTCTGTCCACAACGTATTTCATATCTCGATGTTGAAGAAGCATACCCCAGATGCCACCGGTGATTGAGCCCCAGTCGGCATCCGCGAAGACCTCGGCTATGATAGTCGGCCTATTCGGATAATAGACCGAGTTAAGAAATTGCGGAACAAGGAAGTACCATTAGTCAAAGTCATTTGGCACATCACCAACAGAAGAGGCAACTTGGGAGGCAGAAGCCAAGTACCATACTTATTCTAAGTTCGAGGACGAACTTTTATAAGGTATGGGAGTTGTACCCGAAAATTCTCAAATTATTTTTAGAAATATTCTATGATTTTTCTGGAATTTTTAGATATTTTTCCGGAATTTTCCGAGTAGCGGAAGCAGCAAAAATAAATAGAACCGCAAAATAGCTTAGGCGGGAATCGAATCCGAGACCTATGGTTTAGGGATAATGTCAGTAACCGGTTGAACCCAGCAGGGCCGTGCTGAAAGGAAAGGGAATCAATTATATTTAAAATTGGTTTGGCCGAAATTAATTACTTAATATAAATAGAAGAACTTAAGTTGGGTTGGTTTATTTTAGAATTGGTTCGGCAAACTCCTCTCCTCCAAAACCCTCACGCCGACCCCTCTCCCTTCCTCTCCTTCTCTCGGCGCCAACCACTAGCATACCTAGGATTCCATCCCTAGGGTCCCAAAGGCTTCTTCCGGCGACGATTTCAGCACAAGGACGTTCCCCTCCGCGAGTAGAGCACGTGGACGCGAACGAATCGTCGAGAAGTCGTCTCCACCGGAATTTCTAGTGATTAGATTTGTAAGAAATCTAGCACACAAGGTAAGAAACCCCTCACCTGCAGTATAATAGCTCCGTTTGATTTCTTACGCATTAGTTTTAGCTATATGCAGTTTTTCCGGCGCTTAGGGTGTGTTTAAACCCTCCTCGAGGATTAGGGATCTAGTTGAGCACCTCTAGACGGGCCGGACACGTTGTTCTCCTTTAGTTGGAGATTCTAGACATTGTCGGGTGCCTAGAGGTGACCTCCCTATTAGGGGAGAGAGTTGGAGCACACCAAGTGTTCGGTAAAATGTTAATGTAGCTAAATACCACCTCAGTTATGTTTAATAGCTCAGTTAAATGCACTAGAAGCGTTTAAAACAGTAAATCAGTGTATTTTAGCTTATATGGGACTACGGTCCAATGGGTGGGCTCCCATAGTCGCCTCTAGGTTCAGACAACCTAGCTCTAGGTTCAGATAACCTAGAAACAGCAAGTTAGAACAGTTAGCTATATTCAGTATTTTATTTTCAGTGGCACTATACTAGATCAGATATCCATTGGGTTGGACTCCCACAGTCGTCCCTAGGTTTAGATAACCTAGTTAACCCTACTAAATTCGGGACTTGCAAACCCGAGTTTAGTTAGGGATGTGCGCACAGCAAGTACAGTTGCCGGGCCCAAACAGCATGATTATGTATTTTCACTTATTATGAAATAGTTTTCAAAACTCAAAACTTGTTATATTAGTTGAGGTTGATTTCAGTATCAGTTTAGCTTCAGTTTAGCTCTTCCTTGTTTATACCTTATGATAGCTTATGTTCAGCTTATGTTATGCCATGCTTTGTACCATGCCATGCCATGCTTGCATATTCAGTATGTTCTTTTCAAACAGCATGATTTAAAACCATATTTGCATCGTTGCATGTTTTGTGAGGTAGATGGTTTCTTACTAAGCTTTAAGCTTACAGATACTATTTTTTTCTTATACTGCAGATAAAGGTAAAGGAAAAGTGGACCAGTAGCGGAGGCTGGAGGTCAATGCAGATCAAGATGTGTGTGGCAGGAACTGGAATAAAAGATCCTCTAGGGATTTGCACCTGCTATAGCATTTTACAGTTCATTAGTTCTGGTTTTCGTGTCTTATGCACTTTTGAAATGTTAGAATGTTTAACTCATGGAAGATTGGTTTAAGTTGTTAGTAATTATGTTAGAATACTAGTTTTTATGTCATCAGAATGTTCCTCATGTAGTATATAATTCATATGTGAGATTTTAGCACGAACAAGTGCTGAAATCAGAGTTCAGGGCTGAAATCAGAACTCTGATCGGTCTCTAGACCGATCAGGGCCTGGGCAGTGTCACTGGATCGGTCGGCCGACCGATCCAGACAGATACAGTAGGCTACTGTATCCTCCTGGATCGGTCAGCCGACCGATCCAGCACGATACAGTAGTGTTCCAGAGAGTTTCGGGTGCCTGGATCGGTCTGCCGACCGATCCAGTTGGAAACCGAACGACCGCAGCTCCGATCGATCTGTGGATCGATCGGCAGGTTCGGTAGGAAGTTGGGAAGTTTAGTTTATAGTCCCTAGCTCAGTTGGGATGTCCAGTTTTCCTCCCCTAGCATGTGTACAACTCCTAGGTACACCTAGAACATTCAGATTAGTTTTTCAAAGATAATAGTTAGCAAAATTTTAAATTAGATCAGCTTTCCGCACAGTATAGTTTAGCATTATTGTAGCGATTCGCCTTACAGCCTAGTAGTAGAAGGCGGATCGTTACAACTTACAAACCAGTAATGGAGACCATGGGATTTACTTAAAAATCCCTCTCCCACTTAGTTATTTATAAATGAGGAACTTTAACTATGCTAGCCTACTAAATATGTAAACCAACATGCACACACAGCACAATATAAAAGCAATAAATAGAAAATCTAATTTTCAACTATTATGGCTTTTATCTCTAGTTGTCCTCCGTGTGTTGTCATCCCAAGCTGCTGCCATATTTGGCCACCGCCACCGGGTCTAGCTGTCGCATCCATCTTGCTCCTAGTTCCGCTGCGCCTATGGTCCTTAGAAGGTTCCACGCTTTGCAAGATTCGATTCGCGACATAAATAGAATTTTACATTTTTGATCCTATATTCCATAAAAGGAATGTACATGTATCTAGATCAAAAATAAAATCCTAATAAAACTAAATACAGCTCCTGCTGTATTTTATAATACAATCATGCACACACATATAAATGCTCTTGACATGTCCAAGGGTCCAATCACACACATAATAACTAAAAGCCATAATAGTTGGATCCTGCATCCACAAAGTTAGCACATCCTACTATTATCCTGCCTAAATTATGTATGACATGTGCATAATTAAACTAATACCAAATACACAGAGGCAAAACCCAAGCTCTGATACCAATTGTTGGTTGCTTCTCGGAAAGCCTAGAGGTTCCACTGTACAAAAATTTTGTACAAAGGTCTGAACCTTTTCCTAGCTACCATGTGTTCTTTTAAATTAAATTTTGGATCGCCTGCGGAACTTAACACGTTTGATCCAAAACTTAATCTATTTGTTCTTTTAGGTTTTGACTTGGATCTCCTGCGGAACTTAACACGTTCGACCCAAATCACCTTAAGTTATTAATTCCATTAAATATAAATTTCCATAATTGGTTCCCAGTACTGACGTGGCGAGGCACATGGCCTTCTTGGATATGAGAGCAACCACCACCGACTACACAAAACCTTTTATAGAAAGCTAATATTTAATTTCCTAAAATAACTTTATGTTAACCGAAAAGAACAATCAAATCACAAGGATAAATAAAACAAAAGAACACAACATCGAAAAACATATTCGAAATACTAGAACGTAAGCCTCTTGTATTTGGTATTATTTCCATAAATAACTAGTATGATGCGGAAAAGGAAAAACTACTAGTTATACCTTCTAGAAAGACCTCTTGATCTTCTATCGTATTCCTCTTCTAACCTCGGACGTTGTGGGCAACGATCTTCCGAGATGAGAAACCACCAACCACCTTCTTCTCCTCCTAGCTAGGTTCGGCCACAAAGAAAGAAGCTTCACCAAGGAAGAAAATCAAAACACTAACCAAGCTCCAAGAGATGCTCGCTTCCTCTCCTTCTTCTTCTTCTTCTCTAAGTAGTATCCGGCCACCACAAGAGCTCCAAGGAAAAAGAGGGGTTCGGTCACCACAAGAGGAAGAGAGGGAAAGGATGGCCGGCCACACCAAGGAACAAAAGAGGGAGAGAAATAATAGAGGTTGTCTCTCATGAAGGCACCCTCACCCCTTCTTTTATATTCCTTGGCTTAGGCAAATTAGGAAATTTAATTACAATAAAATTTCCTTAATTTCCTTGACATGATTTAATTGAGAAAAATAAAATAAAATTTTCCCAATTAAATTCAAGTGGTCGGCCACATCATGAAGAACAAATTGGACAAGTTTCAATCAACAATTAAAACTTCCTAATTTGTTTCCGGAAATTTTAAAATTAAAATTTCTCTTCAAAAATCTCTTCATGGTTGATAAAAAGAAATTTCCATAATTTTAATTTTACAACATGTGAATAATTTTTAAAGAGAAAATAAAATATCTCATCAATCTACAAATAAGGAAAGAGATCTAATCTCTTTCTTTAATCTATTGTAGATCTTTTACAAAAGAGATATTTTAATTTCAATTCTCTTTAATAAATTATATCTTCCACATAATAAAAATTAAAATTAAATTTCTTTTTTAATTTAATTTGGCCGGCCCCCACTAGCTTGGGTTCAAGCTAGGGTCGGCCACCCAATCTTATACCTAGGTCGGCCCTAGCTTGGTTCCCAAGCTAGCTTGGCCGGCCCCCTATTGGTGGGTATAGAAGGTGGGTATAGGTGGGTATAGTACTCTATAAATAAGAGGCTACGATAGGGACCGATAGGAGGAATTGGTTTTGGTCTCCCGATAAAATTAAGCATCCCGTGTTCGCCCCGAACACACAACTTAATTTTATCAATAATAATTCATTCCACTAGAGAACTATTATTGAACTACCGCACCAATCCCAAATTACATTTTTGGGCTCCTTCTTATTATGAGTGTGTTAGTCTCCCTGTGTTTAAGATATCGAATGTCCACTAATTAAGTGAGTTACTGACAACTCATTTAATTATTATCTTAGTCCAAGAGTAGTACCACTCAACCTTATCGTCATGTCGGACTAAGTCCACCTGCAGGGTTTAACATGACAATCCTTATGAGCTCCTCTTGGGGACATTATCAACCTAGTATCTCTAGGACACAGTTTCCTTCTATAATCAACAACACACACTATAAGTGATACCATTTCCCAACTTATCGGGCTTATTGATTCATCGAACTAAATCTCACCCATTGATAAATTAAAGAAATAAATATCAAATATATGTGCTTGTTATTATATCAGGTTTAAGAGCACACACTTCCATAACAACCGAGGTCTTTGTTTCTTTATAAAATCAGTATAAAAGAAACGACCTCAAATGGTCCTACTCAATACACTCTAAGTGTACTAGTGTAATTATACAGTCAAGATAAACTGATACCTAATTACACTACGACCTTCTAATGGTTTGTTCCTTTCCATTTTGGTCGTGAGCTACTGTTTATAATTTATAAGGTACTGATAACATCATCTTCTGCATGTGGCACCACATACTATGTTATCTACAGTATAAATTAATTGAACAACTACAACTAAATGTAGACAATTTGACCAAATGTGATTCTTTATTCATAATGAATGTTTACAAAGCTTAGGCTTTCAGTATACACTCCAACAAACAAGAAATTTAAAGTAAGAGGCTAGTTCCCGACTTCCAAGGTTATCGTTAAACAAATCCAGGTGACCAATTCTGAGGTATTGGCCCTGGTAAGACCAAGGTCTTTATCCTCATAGGACTGGAGGCTAGCTACCTCAGTCACTATTAGAGAGCGCGCATAAGATGGTACTAAGCCTGGGCCCAAGAAAGAGAAGAAGAAAGTTAAGAATTAATTTCAAGTATAAAGCTATAAGTAAATGAAACAAATATCACCTATGTTTAGAACTAGCCAAGATTTGCTCTTTTAATTCTAAGCATACCGTATTAGTTTTCATTTGCTTTCCTTATGAGTTTATTGAGCATGATTAGCTTTATTTCTAGCATGTAAATTTATTCTTATATCATGAGTATGCGGATTTATTCTTATATCATGAGTATGCAGATTATTTTAGTGCTTTGCTATAGATGAGCATGTGTAGCTTTTCTTTTTAGCATTTCAGTTTTAGCATCCTTTGCATCTTATGCACTTCGAGTTTTTGTGAGATAGTTTAATACTTACTAAGCGTTTCGCTTATAGATTTATTTTCCTCCTACTGCAGATAAAGGAAAAGTTAAAGTGTAAAGAGGAAGGCGACAAGGAGGATGTCTGATGGAGGTGTGTGATGCCAGGACTATGGAGAGATCTGGGAAGTTTTGAGTTTTCATGTTTAGTGGATAAGAAATAGTTGAGTTATACTTTATGGTTTATGTTATTTGAGATTGTATTTTTATTCCTTGTTTTATTGAGTTTATTCGTGTCTTAGGTTGCATGCTGTGATGAGTCTCTATGTAATAAGTAGTTATTTTAGTGTTTGACACTTATTAAACTACATGAGTGTTTGATACATGTTCCAGCCGCCTGTGGCTGAAGTATATATCTATGTATCTCAGATTATTATCACCGGTACAGGGGAGACTCTGTCGAAATTTTTCGGTAGACACTCCTCACGGGGCAGTTAAGTAGAGTTAGTAGTTAAGTAGCGTCCACCTTTAGAGAATAGTAGTAGTAGTGTAGAAGGTGGGTCGTTTCAGGTCCCGCTGCACCTACAATTGGTACTAAAGCCCAACAGCCTCAGAAGGACTAACCGCCGACTGAAGCACAAAGATGTTAGAACCCCAAGGTGTTTTGATGTGATCAAACCAAGTTAAGTTAGGTTCTGCTTTGTCTAACCCTTGTGTCTAAGTGTGCAGGAGCTTAGGAACACAGGAAGTCGAGCGGAAGATGCGGCTAGCGAGAAGGACGACACGGGAGAGAGCCGACGGGCTCGGTGCGTCCGAGGGACGAGGTGACCGCGGAAGAGTACACCGGTGGACGAGAAGAATGTGTGCGGCGTTCGAGGGACGAGAAACTGGGAAGGAAAGCTGCTCGAGGAGAAGGCTGGAACTTGGGTTCGGGTGAGCCCTATTCCGGATGGCCGAAATCACCCAAGCTAGCGGAGCTGGAGCGAAAGACTCGGACTGAGACAAGCTGAACCGGAGCAGAGGTCCCAGACCAAGAAAAGTCAACTCTATTGACTTTCCTGGTCCGGGCGCCCGGAACCATTCCGGGCACCCAGACCCGGATTTTGACCAGGATCGCGTCAAGCGCGATCTGATCGTTGGGGGATAAAATTTTATCCCCCCCAGGGCGCCCGGAACCCCTTCGGGGCACCCCGACCAGTGTTATAAATATAGCATTGATCTGCACAGTTAAATCAACTCACTTGTAATCAATTTTCTCTGTGCTTTCATTTCTGTTCTTTTTATTTGTGCTGTCAACGCTGTAAAGAGGCTACTCCGCCCGAAGGAGATCATCAGATAGTGTGCTTACTTTTCTTGGATTAGCAATCCCCTGATTGCAAACCAAGTAAATCTCTTGTGTCTGCTCTTTTTCATATAGTCTCTTCTTTTTATTATTACAAGTGTTTGTTAATTAGTTGAATATCCGAGAAAGGTTTGTGGTTTATTTTTGTAGGGCAATTTACCCCTCCCCTCTTGCCGGTCTCCAAAGGGACCAACAAAAGATCAAGACAATGGCCAGCGCGAACATTCATCCCCCAAAGTTCGACGGAGATTTCGCTACGTGGAAGCGAAAAATGGAGATATTTTTTAAAACATACTTTGATATTCTTATTACTATAAAATATGGTTTTGCAGCTCCAAAAGATAAAGAAGAGTACCAATGGACGAAGAAGGAGCAAGCAGATTTCGTCGCAAACGGAAAGGCAGAATTTCACCTGCTCAGTGTTCTGCCGCCCCAGGAGGTAAGTTGAATTAGACGTTACGACTCCACAAAAAACCTCTGGGAAAAATTTCTGGAGCTTCATGAAGGTACCTCAGAAGTAAAATTGGCAAGGTGAGACTTCCTCCAAACTCAGCTGACGAACCTGTTGGATCGAGAAGCGCTAGAGGGGGGGTGAATAGCGCTCGTGGCTAGTTCGTTCGATTATCGGAAAACTACCGGAGTTAAAACGTGCAGCGGAATAAGCGGAAATAAAATAAAGAGACAACACAAAGAGACAGGTCGATTTTACTTCGTTCGGAGCCTAAGTCGACTCCTACTCGAAGGCCCGCGATCCTTGATCGCTTCCGGTGGGCAACAACTATAAGCTCGTTAAAAGATTACAATTATGAGTACAAATAAAAGCTATCAAAAATTATACCGACAACAAGAAATGCTAATTCTGAAGCTTCGGGTCGTCGGGCACTTGTAGTAGCACTTCGGAGCGTCTTTTGGAGCAGCGTGTTGATGAAAGATCACTTAGAATTCGTTGTCTTTTGAAGCTGCACCTCAACCCTCCTTTTATATGCGGTTCCGGGCGCCTGGATCCCTTTCGGGCGCCTGGAGTGTGACATGGCCAACCAACCAGGATGCTCCACGTGGCGAAGTTGCGCAGGGGATAGAATTTGGTCCCGAGCGCCCGGACAGCCTTTTTCCAGCAGGTTCCTCACCTGCAAACAAAGGTTAGTCTGAACAAAATACCCTGCAAGACAGTGTTAGAATCTGATAAAACACGATAGTAATAATTGTGATCTTGGATGTCAAGTCTGACTTTGGATTTCCATCCGAAACCCTAGGTCGACCCGACGCCTCTGCTCCCTCTGCGGGAACGCGTCACCTACTCCACTCGGGAGATTTACTGTTGCAGTTGATCCTCGGATCGTTGGACTTTCTCGACTCGATGCTTCGGACTTTCTGTGGACATCCGCTTCCCGGCTAGTCCAGTCTTTCACCTGGTTCGCGACACCAGGACTTTTCACCTAGGGTTACCACCCCCTAGGACTTTTGCCTGAAGCCATCGACCTGCCAAGACTTTCCGCATAGGGTTACCACCCCCTATGACCTAGGGTTACCGCCCCCTAGGGTTTTCCCTTTGCCTAACCGCAGCTAGGACTTTCCTGAAATCCTCAAGTAGACTTGTTAGACTAAAAAACATCTTAACTTTGAATTCTTTGCCGTTATCAAAACACGAGTTCGATCGTCGGATGCTTCCCGCACCAACAATCTCCCCCTTTTTGATTATGGCAACACGAATTCGAAGTTAAGTAAACAAGCGAATAGATAGTCATTTTAAACACAGGCAAAATTTGCTAAGTATAGATGAACAAGGTAACTAAAGTAAATTTTGCCCTTTATACTCCCCCTTAACTTTGGCTCCCCCTTAACTTTTGCTCCCCTTTAACTTGAATTTTATGTTTACATTTTCGCTACTCTCCCCCTTTGCCATAACTCAAAAAATGGGCAATGTATATAGAGTTGTACATGATTAAAGTTAGCAATATTCAACAGAGTTTGGAAGTTAAGGTCAATTTAAGTTTTTAGGACAAGATTATTCATTGAAGTTCAGTTGGTCCTTAAGTCCAAGAACAAATCATGTTTATATATTAGGTATCAGAGCCATAGAGAACGAAACATTTTTGAAAAAGAAATTGAGTATTTTTGCCAACTGTCTAACCTTTAGTTACTTGCTGATTGTCTATAGGACAATAGCTTTTACTAGGTTAGTCAAGTTAAGTTATTTGGGTCCAGATAGACTTGACTAGAGCTGGAGAACTTTAACTTGATTAATGTTTATTGCATATTTAACGCCCAGACTCATATTGATGCACAGATATAAGCATTCTTGAGTCCAGGCTATACCCTATGCATCTCACGCCATTCTATATTTTTCAATCACAATTAAGGTAAACCTAGGTGTTTTGTGAGATGCTCTGGCTTAATTCTAGGGGAACATGATATCTAGGGGGGAATCCTAGACTAAACCCAACTTTTGAAAGTTTAGAAAAATTGGAGTTTTGAAAACTGTTTTTCCTAGAATTTGAAAACAAAATAATAATAGTAAGATATCTATTCTACCCAACACATTCCTATTTGCCTTCTAAGTCCACTGAACTCAAGTTCAGGTAAGGGTTTTGTAAAAATGTCAGCTAGGTTTGATTTGGACTCAACGTGATTGAGTGCAATTTCACCTTTAGCTACATGATCCCTTACAAAGTGGTGTTTTACCTCTATGTGTTTGGTCCTAGAGTGGTGTATAGGATTTTTGGTCAGATTAATTGAGCTGATATTATCAATAAAGACTTTAGTATTTTTATAATCTAGTTGATAGTCTTTTAGTGTATGCATCATCCATAACAATTGAGATGCACATTCTCCTAGAGCTATGTATTCAGCTTCTGTAGTGGATAGAGCAACACAATGTTGCTTTCTGCTTGACCAACTTACTAGGCACTAACCTAGAATCTGGCAGCCACCACTTGTACTTTTTCTGTCTAGCTTGCACCCGGCATAGTCTGAATCAGAATAGCCATAAAGGTCAAAAGTGCAAGTTCTTGGATACCAAAATCCTACATTTAGAGTTCCTTTAATATACCTCAGTATTCTTTTAACATATGTTAGGTGTGACTCTTTTGCACAGGATTGGTATCTTGCACACATACCTACTGCAAACAGTATGTCAGGTCGACTTGCAGTTAGATAAAGTAAACTCCCTATGGCACTCCTATAGTATTTTGGGTCTACAGGTTTTCCTTCAGGGTCAGAGTCAATGTTTATGTTGGTTGCCATTGGAGTATTTATAATTTTTGAGTTTTCCATGCTGAATTTTTTGATTAACTCCTTAGCATACTTAGTTTGATAAATGTAGATTCCATCTTTGGTTTGTTTTATTTGTGATCCTATCCGAACCAGGAGTCAATGGACGCTGGGGATGTGGCGCTCCCTGCTGGATCCTCGAGTGCTCCGGCGAACCTGCAACAAAACCGAGCCGGGGGGGGTGTCCCGGCGACGGCCCTCCGACGCTCAAGTTAGGCGAAGGAATAAGAAAGTGGCTTAGAGAATGTAGACTTGTGTACCTCCGGTTGAAGAAATGGAGGCCTTATATAGACCTCTCGAAGGAGCCTGGGCACACCAATCGAAGCGATCACCTGCTTTCGACCATGCCTAGGTGTGGGCCTGTCAGAAGGGCATCCATAAGACCATACTGCTACTGTATCAACCTTTCCGTGACGTGATGGTGGGGCCTTTAATAGTGCCATCTTGCGTACAGTCTAATCATCATGCCTTTGCTGACATATCATATCCCGAGCCGAGTGAATAGGCCGCTCGGCTAACCACTGTTCCCTCGCCACGATTCCGGCCGAGCGGACACCTCCGCTCGGCCATTCTGTCCTCGGCCGAGCGGACACCTCCGCTCGGCCACTCGGCTCCGGTTCTTCTGCTTTGGCGTCGGAAACCCAAACCTTTGGCTGGGTAATCTCTGGTTCCGCTCGGACAGGACCCCATCTGTGGGTCCCCCATTCTTACCGCCGGATCACTTGCCTCCCCTTCAAGTCTAGTCGAAGGAGGCAGTGAGTCCGACTGACTGGACTGTGTGTCCGAGCGGGCGGTCGTCGCCTTATCGCTGCTGCTGATATACCTTGAGCCGTTCGGCCCTCATGCCAAATTTAGCCACTCGGCTCTTCGCTTTGTATGCCTTGGCGCCCAACGTGGATGTTTGCTTGTCTAAATCCTCTTGAAAATCGCGCAAGTCCTTTTCATTAAGCCGAAGCATGCGTGGTATGGGCGCATTAATTACGCTTGGTGACAGAGTGCCACGTGGCTCGTCTCTAGTGGTGGTGACGCTCCGTACGATGGGACGCCCTTTGTTTTGAAATGAACGGCTAGATGATGACCTCGTCTCTTGTGCCCTGCATCCGACGGACGAGGCTGAGTGGTCTCGTTTGTATAAAGCCCTTGTTTTGGCCTTCACGTCGCACTCTCTGTTTCATCGCGCGTCCTCTGTCGAAGCTGCCTGCTGCTAGCTTACTCCGGCGACTCCCAGTATTTGCTTTCCGGTGGTTTTCGAGTTCCTGGGCTTCTTTCCTTTGATCTTCCCTCAGTAAGCTTCTTCTCTTCTCTCGTCCCCTTGTTTCCGAGTATTGCTAGGCTTCCTTCCCTTCTTTAGTCATGGCGAGCACTTCTGCACCCGCTACCGAGGTTCACGGTCCGTGGTATATGAGTATGGAGAGTAGGTTAGATGAGGAGCACGCCCAACACGTTGTTAGGACCTACGGGATCCCGCACGACCATGAAATAGTTGTAGCCGGCCCGACCGACCGGCCCCATAACCCGTCGATCGATACTATTTGTTTTTTTCTGGACCAATTCCAGGGCGGCCTTAGATTTCCTACCCATCCATTTATTTTGGAAGTTTGTAATTATTTCTGCATCCTGCTCGGCCAACTTGTGCCGAATTCCTTTAAGCTACTAAGCGGGGTTGTCGTCCTCTTTAGGCTGCACAGTATCCCACTTGACCCCAAAATATTCCACTACTTCTTCTACCCCAAACAATCCGAGTTGGGTACTTTTATTTTCCAAAGTAGAATAGGCTTCAAATTTTTTGAGAACATGCCGACCTCCAACAAGCACTGGAGGGAGTTCTTCTTCTATATACGACTTCCCGAGCGGCCAGCATTCCGAACCAAATGGCAAACCGCTGTGCCGACCCAGCAGGAGCTCGGCAAATTCAGAAGCAATCCGGCCTACCTTCATGCGGCAAATTGCTTGTCCGATCAGCGATACAAAATCGACCAGTTGCTTCTCAAGGGGGTGTTGTATATTTTTGGATTATCTCCCGTTCGGGCCAATCTCCCCTACCGCATGGGTAAGGACTCTTTACTCCCTTCGCCTTTTTTGTCTAATTGATTTTAATTTCTTCCACTGCAGCTGAAGTCATGTGGCGCTCCAAGGCTACCGATCATCTGAAATTGAAGGCCGTGGAAATTGAGGCGGCTACCAAAAAAGAACTCGCCGAGCGGGGTCTTATCCCCAGCCGCCCCTGAAACAGAAGTTACCCAACCCGCTTCAACGGAGGTTGAGGCGGATCCTATTTCCTCTGCTCCAGCCGAGCTGGGAGTCCCCCAGGCCGGGGATTCACCACGGGAAGTTCGGCGGAAACGTCGAAGAGAGTCCAGCCTTTCGCCGACCCCAGAGGGCAAACCGCAGGCGCCGATCGAGATCGCTTCTCCAGATCGCACGCCTTCGCAGATCAGGACCCCTGTGGCCTCGCCCACCGCACAGCCCTCTGGCTCTCCTCCACGGACTCGTCGTCGCTTATGACGGTTGGGCGAAACTTCAACCATAGGGGAGTCCTCGGGCCAGGCGACTGCGGCTGAGGAAGTGCCGGCTGGCCACCCGACCATCAAGACTACCCTTCGATTCCCATCGGAGGAATATTTATTGTCTGCCGATCGGCCATCAAGCCCCATTCATGAAATAACCTTGACGGGTCCGCTCGCCAAACTTTTCGAGGACGCCCAGATTCGGGTGGCCCTCATGACGCCCAAGCAGCTCGGCGATAACCACATGCAGCAGGCCACTCAGGTAGGTTCATTTTTCTTCCTATGCCATGCTACTGTTCGGTTCCTGATTTTATTATTTCCCTTACAGCATTGGGCCGAGCAAATCGCCACTAGCCATCGGCTGGCCAAGCTAGAGGATCTTATGGAAAAGCTCCAAGTCTCGGGGGGTCCATCGGCCGAGCGGGAGAAACAAGCCCGCAAGGCCGAACAGAAGAAGGCCGCCGACCTGGCTACAGAGGTGGCTCGACTTGAAGGCTTGGTGAAGAAACGCGACGAAGACGTGAAGCGCGCCAGTAGCCGGAAGAAGCGGGCGATCGCTGATCTGGACAAGATGAAAGTTGAAGTCCGAGCCCTAGATCAGCGATCTAAGGAGCTAGAAGCCCAACTAACTACCGAACGGGATGGGCGCTCAGCTGAACGCACTAAAGCGGAGGTGGACCAGAAAGTTCTTCAAGATTCACTAATTGCCTCCCGGGCGGCGCTCAGAAAGTACAAGGAA
Organism: Zingiber officinale; assembly: GCF_018446385.1. NCBI lineage: Eukaryota > Viridiplantae > Streptophyta > Magnoliopsida > Zingiberales > Zingiberaceae > Zingiber > Zingiber officinale. The sequence continues at coordinate 130,249,471 of NC_055992.1, forward strand.
GGGGAGCCGAGTCGTTTGGCTGCTGCACGTCAAGATTACCTCCGCTCGGAGAGGTTCAGCACGAAATTTGGCGGCAGCGTCTCTTCAACCTTTGCCGAGGCCGTTAAGGTCACTATGGCCTACTTGAAGAAGGGTGGCCACCTTCCTGCGGGAATGCACATTCCCGCCTCCGATCTGGCGGCCATGACAGACGACATTCCGGACAGTTTCTTCAACTTCGAAGACCCCGAGTGAAGCGTGTTCCTCGTCTCTATCTTGTTTTTGCGTTTCTTACGCCCAGCGCAACTTTTTGTACTTGCCTTCCGGCATGCTTTCCCTTTAATGCAATTATGTCTTTGCTTGCGTCTTCCTGATCATTATCCATAATATTCTTCTGTTTGCTTAACGTTTATGCTTAGAGTCAGTCATGCTCTAAGTGTTCTCTGTCACGTGGCCGATCAGCTTAACCCATTAAACAAAGTCCGAGCGGGAGGGCCTACTCGCTCTGCACGTATCTAGCCTGTGTGAAGTCAACAAACGCCAAGTATCGAAGGACCAACGCCCGAGCGGGCCTAAATGTTTTAATACTTGTGGTTTCCGCGGTTTCTTATTCTCTGATATTCGTTCGTCCGCCCGGGGTATTTATAGTCGCCGGACCGACTCTCGATTTTAACGATGGTGCTCGCCGATTTTCCGCTCGGTTTTCATAGACGCCGGCGCGGCTCTCGATCTTTAACGACGGAGCTCGTCGGCGCGGATATTTATAGCCGGTCGGCGCGGCTCTCGATCTTTAACGACGGAGCTCGTCGGTCTTCCGCTCGGGGATTTATAGACGCCGGCTCGTCTCCCGGTTTCCCGGCCGGAGGGTTTATAGACACCGGACCGTCTCTCGATCTTTAACGACGGAGCTCATCGGCGCAGATATTTATAGCCGGTCGGCACGGCTCTCGATCTTTAACGACGGATCTCGTCGGCGCGGATATTTATAGCTGGTCGGCGCGGCTCTCGATCTTTAACGACGGAGCTCGTCGGTCTTCCGCTCGGGGATTTATAGACGCCGGCTCGTCTCCCGGTTTCCCGGCCGGAGGGTTTATAGACACCGGACCGTCTCTCGATCTTTAACGACGGAGCTCGTCGGCGCGGATATTTATAGTCGGTCGGGCCGGCTCGATCTTTAACGACGGAGCTCGTCGGCTTCCGCGGCGATTTATAGCCGGTCGGCGCGCTCTCGATCTTTAACGATGGAGCTCGTCGGTAGCGGATATTTATAGCCGGTCGGCGCTCTCGATCTTTAACGACGGAGCTCGTCGGCGCGGATATTTATAGCCGGCGCGGCTCGATCTTTAACGACGGAGCTCGTCGGCCGGATATTTATAGCCGGTCGGTTCTAGATCTTTAACGACGGAGCTCGTCGGCGGATATTTATAGTCGGTCGGCGGCTCTCGATCTTTAACGACGGAGCTCGTCGGTAGCGGATATTTATAGCCGGTCGGCGCGGCTCTCGATCTTTAACGACGGAGCTCGTCGGCGCGGATATTTATAGCCGGTCGGCTCGGCTCTCGATCTTTAACGACGGAGCTCGTCGGTGCGGATATTTATATCCGGTCGGCGCGGCTCTCGATCTTTAACGACGGAGCTCGTCGGCGCGGATATTTATAGTCGGTCGGCGCGGCTCTCGATCTTTAACGACGGAGCTCGTCGGCGCGGATATTTATAGCCGGTCGGCGCGGCTCTCGATCTTTAACGACGGAGCTCGTCGGGCTTTTAAGCCTAATTTGGACAACGTTTACCTGGCCGAACGGCACAGGGTCTTCGGAATTGATCCTTTGGCTCGTATAATATACCTCCGGCTGAGCAGCTCGGGGCCTTCGTTGTCGAGCGCTTGGCTCCGATAATTTACCTCCGGCTGAACGGCACGGGGCTTTCGGATAACCAACCGTTCGGCTATGAACACAGAATGCCTTGGGAATAATTTGTTTCCTGCGATAAAAGGAGTACAGCTATTTTGACTTTACACAAAATAGAGCAAAAGCGCACCTCTCACCCAGCCCTATATGGCTGAAGGTGATTTGCACTCCATGGCCGATCCAACATCCGACCTTCCGCATCCTTGAGGTAATAAGCGTCCGAACGGAGCTTCTTGACCACTTCAAAGGGTCCTGCCCAGGGAGCTTCCAACTTGCCGACATCTCCGACCGGCTTGACTTTCTTCTAAACTAGGTCGCCTACTTGAAAGGCTTTGGGGATCACGCGCCGGTTGTAGTTCTGTTTCATACGTTGCCGGTACGCCATCAGCCGGACGGACGCTTTAGCTCTTTCCTCTTCGATCAAGTCTAGCTCCATGCTCCTCCGTTCGGCGTTATCTTCATCATAATTTTGTACCCGAACGGACTCCACCCCAACTTCAATCGGGATGACTGCTTTGCTTCCATATACCAAGTGAAATGGAGTGACGCTCATTCCCTCCTTTGGTGTCGTGCGGAGAGCCCATAGGACGCCCGGCAGCTCGTCTACCCAGCTGCCTCCTTCATGGTCGAGCCGAGCCCGTAAAATTCTGAGAATCTCTCGGTTGGTTACCTCGGCTTGACCGTTACTCTGGGGGTATGCCACCGATGTGAAGTGCTGCTCGATGCCATAACTTTCGCACCACTTCCCATGAATTGACGTCCGTTGTCGGAGACGAGTCGTCTTGGGATGCCAAAGCGGCAGATGATATTTTGCCATATGAACTTTTTAGCCATCTGCTAGGATATTTTTGCAAGTGGCTCAGCTTCTACCCATTTTGAGAAGTAGTCGACCGCCACCAATAAGAACTTCCGCTGCCCGGTAGCCATGGGGAAGGGTCCCACGATGTCCATCCCCCATTGGTCGAACGGGCAGGCCACAGTTGATGCTTTCATCTCATCTGCCGGTTGGTGGGACATGCTGTGATACTTCTGACAGGATAGACAATTTGCAATGGTCCGGGCAGCATCCTTTTGAAGTGTTGGCCAAAAATACCCGGCTAGCAAAATCTTCCTGGTTAACGACCGTCCCACGAACCTTGGTGCACTTCTCGAAGGATGTACTCGGCATCTTCCCAGCTGACGCATTTTAGGAGCGGACGGGAGAAGGCCTTCTTGTAGAGTTGATCTCCTATGAGGGTGAACCGACTAGCCCTTCTCTTCAGTAAATGAGCTCCTTCCCGGTCGGATGGGGTAGCTCCCGAGCGCAAAAACTCCACAATAGTTGTCCTCCAGTCGCTCGGGTATGTGATGCCCTCCATCCGATCGACATGTGCTACTAAAGATACTTGCTCGATCGGCTTCTGAGAGCCGACCGGAGATAACGCGCTTGCCAGCTTGGCCAATTCATCCGCCACTTGATTCTCCGCCCGGGGGATCTTCTGAATAATCACCTCCCTAAAGTTGAGCTTAAGTTTTTCAATAGCCTCCACGTAGAGCTTGAGCCTTGTACTATTTATCTCGAAAATCCCCGAGATTTGCTGAGCAGCCAACTGGGAATCCGAATAGAGGATGACTCGGACGGATCCAACATGCCGAGCGGCCTGCAATCCAGCAATAAGGGCTTCATATTCTGCTTCGTTGTTGGTCGCTCGGTAATCTAGCCGGACGGAGAGCTGCATCCGCTCTCCTTGTGGGGACAGCAAAACTATGCCAATTCCGCTCCCGTGTCTAGTGGACGATCCATCCACGAACACTTTCCACACAGCTTCGGGTTCCGGGTCCTGCACCTCCGTCACAAAATCGGCTAAGGCTTGTGCCTTGATAGTCGAGCGGGGTTGATATTGGATATCAAATTCGCTTAGCTCGGTTGTCCATTTGATGAGCCATCCGGAAGCCTCTGGATTTAAAATCACTCGTCCCAACGGGCTATTGGTCTTGACGATAATCGTGTGCGCCAGGAAATAAGGACGAAGTCTCCGAGCGGCCAGGATCAGAGCAAAGGCCAATTTCTCGAGTCCGGTGTAGCGGGTTTCAACATCTTTCAAGATATGACTAAGGAAATATACAGGTTGCTCCTCACCTCCCGACCGGACTAACGCTGATCCCACAGCCTACTTGGTTGAGGATAAATAAATGTGCAACGGTTCGCCAACAGCTGGCTTGGCCAGCACAGGTAGGGAATTTAAGTACGTCTTCAGTTCTTCAAAGGCCCGATCGCAGTCTTCATTCCATTGGAACTTTGTAGCTTTGCGGAGGACTTTGAAGAACGGAAGGCTCCGGTCGGCAGTCTTGGAGATGAAGCGTGATAGCGCTGTAATCCGACCGGTCAGCCTCTGTACTTCCCTCATGTTTCTGGGCGGTGGCATGTCCTGAAGAGCCTTCACCTTGCTAGGATTAGCTTCAATACCCCATTCGGTCACAATATAGCCCAAGAAACGTCCTCCTTTGGCGCCAAACAAACACTTATGAGGATTTAGCTTGACCCCATATTTTCTGAGTGTATGGAAGGTTTCTTCCATATCTTTGCATAAAGTGGTCGCTCGGAAGGATTTGATGAGGATGTCATCTACATAGACCTCCAGGTTGTGTCCGATTTGCTCGCGAAAGACCCTATTCATCAATCTTTGATATGTTGCTCCGGCATTCTTCAGTCCGAACGGCATCACCGTATAGCAATACGTCCCGTCCGGTGTAACGAAGCTAACTTTTTCCTGATCCTCCGGGGCGAGCGGCACTTGATGATAGCCTTGGTAGGCGTCCAGCATACATATAAGCTCGCATCCGACTGTAGAATCTACGAGCTGGTCGATTCGGGGCAGAGGGTAGAAATCCTTTGGGCAAGCTTTGTTCAGATCTCTGAAGTCGATGCACACCCTCCATTTGTTGCCCGGCTTGGAGACGAGCACCACATTTGCTAACCAGCTTGGGAATTGAACCTCCCGTATGTGGCCGGCCTCTAAGAGCCTTTCTACCTCCGCTCGAATGATAATATTCTGCTCGACGTTGAAGTCTCTTCTCCTTTGTTTTACTGGCCGAGCGTCCGGCCGGACATGAAGCTTATGTTGGGCTATGCTAGGGGAGACACCGGACAGCTCATGCGTCGACCAAGCGAAGACGTCATGATTCATCTGGAGACATTTGACCACTTCTTCTTTCTGTTCGTCCTCCAGGTCGGCGGCAATAAAGGTTGTAGCCTCCGATCGGCTCGGATGGATCTGAACCTCCTCCTTTTCATCATAAATTAAAGCAGGAGGTTTCTCGGTTATGGCGTGTACCTCGATCCGTGGAGCCTTTCGCGCGGCGCTGGATTCGGCTCGGACCATTTCCACATAGCATTTCCGAGCGGCTAACTGATCTCCTCGTACTTCACCGATTTTGTCCTCGACCGGAAATTTGATCTTCTGGTAGAACGTTGACACAACAGCTCGGAATTCACTTAACGCCGGTCGCCCCAGTATCACGTTGTAGGATGAAGGGGAGTCGACCACCACAAAGTTTGTTGTCCTCGTTCTCCGGAGTGGTTCTTCCCCTAAGGAGATAGCCAGTCTTACCTGTCCGACCGGAAGAACCTCATTGCCCGTAAACCCGTAGAGGGGGGTTGTCATGGGCAGCAGCTCATCTTGATCGATTTGTAGTTGATCAAAGGCCTTTCTGAAGATGATGTTGACCGAGCTGCCAGTGTCAATGAAGATACGGTGGATGGTGTAGTTGGCTATCACCGCTTTGATGATAAGGGCATCATCATGCGGCACTTCAACTCCCTCAAGATCCTTGGGCCCGAAACTGATCTCGGGTCCGCTCGCCTTTTCTTGGCTGCAACCCACCTCATGGATTCTGAGCTGCCGGGCGCTTGCCTTTCTCGCCCTGTGTGAATCTCCTCCGGTCGGCCCACCCGCAATAATATTGATTTCTCCCCGGGAGGTGTTGTTTCTATTTTCCTCTTCCCGAGCGGACTGCCTAGGTCGCTCATTGGACCTTCGAGAGCGATCTTCATGCCTTGGAGGGAAACGCTGTTCGGGAGATCTTCTATATGTTCGCCGACCGGACTCTTAATGTCGCTGCCGGCAGTCTGGTTAAGGCGATCGACGAGGGCCACCCCGTCGTACGAGATGGGTGATTGAAGGCAGGCCCCGACAGTCGCGGGTGTTGTGGGAGTCAGTATTATGGAAAGAGCAAAACATTGGGGTTCATCTTTGGCCGCTCGGCCGCTACCTCTTGGACCACCGGGGACTTCGCATGATGTGCCCGGGATGCCTCAACTCTTGGTCCTCTTGGTGGCTGATGGGCAGCGGGCTGCTTCCGTTCGGCTTGGGCCGGACGTTCGGCATGAGTTCCCTTCCGTCGGGCAGCCTCCGCCTCTTCCACATTTATATACTCATTCGCCCGGTGTAGCATGTGGTCGTAGTCTCTGGGCGGTTTGCGAATGAGCACGCGGAAGAAGTCCCCTTCCGCGAGGCCTTGCGTGAAGGCGTTTACCATTGTCTCCGAGGTAGCTGTGGGGATGTCCATCGCTACCTGATTAAATCGCTGTATATACGCCCGGAGAGATTCTCTTGGCTCTTATTTGATGGTGAACAGGCTGACGCTTGTCCTTTGATAACGTCGGCTGCTCGCAAAGTGATGAAGAAATGCCTTTCGGAACTCCTGGAAACTAGTGATAGAGCCGTCCGGCAGCCTCCAAAACCACCTATGTGCAGATTCCGATAGAGTGGTGAGAAATACCCGGCACTTTACGCCATCAGAGTACTGATGCAAGGTGGCGATGCTGTCGAACTTCCCCAAATGATCGTCGGGGTCGGTCGTCCCATTGTAAGCTCCGATCGGTGGTGGTGTATAGTATTTTGGTAACGGATCCCGATGTATGGCTTTAGAGAACTGTCGGTGAACCTGCTCGGGTGGTGCGTCCGCTCGGGGAGCTTTGCCCTTCCTATGATCCCGAACGGGAGGCTCATCGGATGAAGATCCTTGCTCCCCGTGAGCGGGCGCGATTTCTGGGGGAGTACGGAAGAGTGCCTGAGGGAACCCTCCTGTTGAAACATATTCCGGGCGGTCTGCTTGCGCCGCCCGGCCTGCTGAAGCCGAGGTTGTTTGCTGTTGCGCTCGCTCAGCCTGTGCTTTCTCCTTTTGCTGCGCCACTGTCTTGGCTGCCCTCGCCTCGACTATAGCGTCAAACTCTTCTTGTGAGAGTGCCACGGTATGTAGTCTTCCAGCCTCGTCCATTGCCTCTGCTCGGATGCAGGTGCGTTCCCACAGACGGCGCCAAATTGATCCTGTCCGAACCAGGAGTCAACGGACGCTGGGGATGTGGCGCTCCCTGCTGGATCCTCGAGTGCTCCGGCGAACCCTCAACAAAACCGAGCCGGGGGGGTGTCCCGGCGACGGCCCTCCGACGCTCAAGTTAGGCGAAGGAATAAGAAAGTGGCTTAGAGAATGTAGACTTGTGTACCTCCGGTTGAAGAAATGGAGGCCTTATATAGACCTCTCGAAGGAGCCTGGGCACACCAATCGAAGCGATCACCTGCTTTCAACCATGCCTAGGTGTGGGCCTGTCAGAAGGGCATCCATAAGACCATACTGCTACTGTATCAACCTTTCCGTGACGTGATGGTGGGGCCTTTAATAGTGTCATCTTGCGTACAGTCTAATCATCATGCCTTTGCTGACATATCATATCCCGAGCCGAGCGAATAGGCCGCTCGGCTAACCACTGTTCCCTCGCCACGATTCCGGCCGAGCGGACACCTCCGCTCGGCCATTCTGTCCTCGGCCGAGCGGACACCTCCGCTCGGCCATTCTGTCCTCGGCCGAGCGGACACCTCCGCTCGGCCACTCGGCTCCGGTTCTTCTGCTTTGGCGTCGGAAACCCAAACCTTTGGCTGGGTAATCTCTAGTTCCGCTCAGACGGGACCCCATCTGTGGGTCCCCCATTCTTACCGCCGGATCAATTTGTAAGCCTAAGAAAAAGTTGAGTTCCCCAACCATGCTCATTTCAAATTCACTTTCCATTAACTTAATAAATTCTTTTAGAAATTTTGAGTTAGTTGAGCCAAAAATTATGTCATCAACATAGATTTGGGCTATAAAGATGTCTTTTCCTATAGTTTTTACGAACAAAGTAGGATCGATTTGTCCTTGGTTAAATTCTTTGGATATTAAGTAATTAGATAATCTTTCATACCATGCTCTAGGGGCTTGTTTTAGTCCATATAGTGTCTTTTTTAATTTAAAAACGTGATTAGGGTAGTCTATGTCTTCAAACCCTGGAGGTTGGCTGACGTAGACTTCTTCCTTGATAAAACCATTTAAAAAGGCTGACTTAACGTCCATTTGGTACAATTTGAATCCTTTATTGGCTGCATAGGCTAATAACATCCTAATGGACTCGAGTCTAGCTACTGGAGCATAGGTTTCATCATAGTCTAGGCCTTCGACTTGACTAAACCCTTTGGCTACTAACCTTGCCTTGTTTCTTACTATATCACCGTGATCATCTAACTTGTTCCTAAAAACCCATTTAGTATCTATTATTGATTTATCTATGGGTTTAGGTACAAGGTCCCAGACTTGGTTTCTCTCAAATTGGGCTAATTCTTCCTGCATTGTAATGATCCAGTCTGGATCAGGCAGGGCTTCTTCTATAGTTTTAGGTTCAATTTTAGAAATTAGAGCAATCTGACTAAGGTTTCTATAGGACGATCTAGTTCTGACTCCTAGGTTTGGGTCACCCAAAATTTGGTCAGGTGGGTGAGAGGTGTTTATTCTAGTTGGTCTTATCTGTGAGTCAGAAACTGGTTCTTCAGACTCATTAAGATTAGGTTGGATTTCATCATCATCTACATCTCTTGGATTAGTGTTGACATTTGCATTTATATTAGGTAAGTTGTTTTCTTCATCAAATATTACATTAGTTGTTTCTTCAACTTTCAATGTATTTTGATTATATACTCTAAAGGCTCTACTGGTAGAGGAGTATCCTAAGAATATTCCTTGGTTAGATTTGGGTGTAAATTTTCCTAAGTAATCTTTAGTATTTAAAATGTGAACTTTACAACTAAATACTTTTAAATAGTTTAGATTGGGAATTTTATGATAGTAGAGTTCATACGGTGTTTTGTTGTGATATTTGTTTATTAAAATTCTGTTTTGAATATAATTTGTCGTATTTATTGCTTCAGCCCAAAATTGGTGACCTAACTCATATTCGTTTAACATTGTCCTAGCGGCTTCTTGTAGTGTTCTATTTTTACGTTCTACTAGTCCATTTTGTTGGGGGGTTCTAGGACATGAAAATTCATGTTGGTATCCATTTATTTTACAAAATTGGGTGAACTTATGATTTTCAAATTCCCCTCCGTGATCACTTCTTATTCTTTTAATTTTAGTATCTTTTTCATTTTCCGTTAAGTTGCAAAAATTACTAAATATTTCATAGGTTTCATCTTTTGTTTTTAGAAATTTTACCCAAGTGTACCTTGAGTAGTCATCAATTATTACTAAGCAATATTGGTTCTTGTTTAGTGATTTGGCTCCATGTGAATCAAATAGATCAAGGTGAAGGAGCTCAAGTATTGTGTTAGATCTTTCTAGGTTAGTTGACTTGTGGGTTGACTTGGTTTGTTTTCCTTTTTGACATGCATCACAGATTGAATTTTCAATAAATTTTAATTTGGGCAAACCTCTAACTAGACCATTTTGACTCATTCTTGAAATAAGTCTTGTGTGTGTGTGACCCAGCCTTCTGTGCCACAGTTGGGTTTCCTCTTGTTGTGTCAGGAGACACTTTATAGAGGATATTGATAAATTAATTGTGTAGATGTTATTTTTCCTAAGTCCCTTAAGTTTAATTTCTGAATTTTTAATATTTTTAACTAGACATCCAGATTTATCGAAATTAACTAGATATCCGCTGTCACACAATTGACTTATACTTAGTAAATTAAAGTTAAAATTGTCAACCAATAAAACATTTCGAATAACGAAATCGGAACTAAGTTCAATATTACCTTTTCCGATTACTTTAAGTTTACCGTTGTTGCCGAATGCAATTGATCCTAGACTCTTGTACTTGAGTTTGGTAAACTTCAACTTGTCTCCAGTCATATGTCTGGAGCATCCACTATCCAACATCCATTGATCCAATTCCTACACATGAAGTAGTTGAATTGGTTTCTTTTTAATGGATTAAAGATAGCGTGAATGAAGCAGACACTATGTTTATTGTCTCCTTAAATTTTCTGTTCTGTTGTATTCAAGATAATTTTGAAATAATTTTGAAATTTAAGTTTTTAAAATAATTTTAAAATTTAAGTTTTTAAAATAATTTTGAAATTTAAGTTAAAATAATTTTGAAATTTAAGTTTTTTAAATAATTTTGAAATTTAAGTTTTTTTTTTTAAATAATTTTGAAATTTAAGTTTTTAAAATAATTTTGAAATTTAAGTTTTTTAAAATAATTTTGAAATTTAAGTTTTTAAAATAATTTTGAAATTTAAGTTTTTAAAATAATTTTGAAATTTAAGTTTTTTATTTTTTTTTAAAAATAATTTTGAAATTTAAGTTTTTAAAATAATTTTGAAATTTAAGTTTTTTAAAATAATTTTGAAATTTAAGTTAAAATAATTTTGAAATTTAAGTTTTTTAAAATAATTTTGAAATTTAAGTTAAAATAATTTTGAAATTTAAGTTTTTAAAATAATTTTGAAATTTAAGTTAAAATAATTTTGAAATTTAAGTTTTTTAAAATAATTTTGAAATTTAAGTTTTTAAAATAATTTTGAAATTTAAGTTTTTAAAATAATTTTGAAATTTAAGTTTTTAAAATAATTTTGAAATTTAAGTTTTTTTTTAAACAATTTTGAAATTTAAGTTTTTTTTTAAAAAAAATAATTTTGAAATTTAAGTCTTTTTAAAATAATTTTCAGTTTGATTTTAATTACTTAGTCATCTTACCTGATCTAATTTCTCAATCAGGGAAGCCTATAATTTTTGTGAGATGAATTGAGATTCAATTTAAGGGTTTTGTTTAGTCTTGTGTTAGATTCAGGTTTAGCTTTGGATTCAACAAGTAAGCATTCTTTGGATAAACTTCTGGGCTATGGTGAGTCACAAGGAGCTCATTAAAGTAACCATGCCTTCGAGGTTTTCCAAATAGTCCTACCCATTGAACTTAATACTAAAACTTGGTCTAACTAATTAGGATCCATTTAAGGGTAGCTTCGGTCAGTTCCACTTGGCCAAATGCACCAGGTCGAAGCCATATCTTCCTAGACATGCGATGCCCAAGTTTCCCTAGCGTACTATCATCCAAAAACTTCACCAGTACTGTGGTTCAAGTTAAACTTATCCCGTTTTAATTTAACCTTAACTACCCTGCCGAGTAATCTATTCTTGTTTTACCCATTCCGGATAAATTAGGTTCAGTTACCCTGTCGGGTAGTTCAGTTGGAGGTGCCAGCTAGTTTTGGACCCTCCATCTATTTTTCATTTATAATTTCGATTTGTTTAAAATTTTTTTTTTTTAAATTAATTTCGAATTTTGAATTTAGAATTTAATTTTGAATTTTGAATGTTTTCATTTTAGCTTTCCCTGGATCACGGCCTCGATATGGTCTGTCGAGGTAGTATATTTGATCCTTCGGAACCCAGTATTGGCCAAGTCCAATTTGATTTATCAATTTGGACTTGGGAACCCATGCTTGGACTGATTTACTACTTTGTTTGTTTGTTAAGGATAAATAAGATTTATATTTCTTTTTACTTTTATATCCTAGCCCAGTTCTATTGTAGACGGCTCTTTGTGTCCCAAGAATTAGATCCAAATTCTTGGAGCCCAGAGAGAACTTTTCTAGAGTAATTTTTAAATCATTTAACTGATTTTTCAGATTTGAATTTTCTTTCTCAAGTTGTTGTACTTGAGTTGAATTTGCAGTTAAAGATTTTAAGTTAGTTACTCCTTTAAGAATGGTTACTTCTTTTAAAAGTGACTTAATTTTCAAATTTGACTTGGCTAATTTGCGAAGTAAATAATTGACTAAATTATTAAGCCTAGGAATACTTACAGCAGAGTCTGGCCCTTCGGAAACGGATGCGGATCCGTGGCTTTGTTCGGAGTCGGCTTCTGACTCGCTCTCGGATTCGATGATCTGGTCCCGGGCCATCAATGCGAGTAAACTCGTTTGGTCGAGTTCGTCGTCTTCGTCCTCCGAAGAAGATTCGTCCCAGGTTGCCTTTAGGGCCTTCTTTCTTCTTTGCTTTTTGGCCTCCTTTTGGTTGGGACAGTTGGCCTTGATATGCCCTTTCTGGTTGCACCCGTAACATGTGACTTCGAACTTTACCTTTGAGTTTTGTTGGGCCTCCCTGGATTGGACTGCCTTCTTTAGATCTTTCTTGTTGAAGCCCTTCTTCTTCTTGTAGAGCTTCTTTACAAGATTCACAAGTTCGCTGGTCATCTTCTGAATCTTCTGAGTCAGGTTCGTCTTCTGATTCCGATTCAATTTTTCTCCGTCCTCTTGATTCCCGTGTTCGATTCGTTCCTGCAATCAAAGCAATACCTTTCTCGGATGGCAGTGCATTAGTTTGTTCATGGAGTTCAAATTCGCTAAATAACTCGTCTAATTTTAAGGACGACAAATCCTTAGAGACTTTGTAGGCATCTACCATTGAGGCCCACAATGAACTCCTAGGAAATGAGTTAAGTGCATACCTTATTATATCTCTGTTTTCTACCTTCTGCCCGATTCCATGAAGGGAATTCAGGATGTCTTGAATTCGAGCGTGTAAAGAACTTGCCGTCTCGCCTTCCTGCATTTTCAAATTGTATAGTTTATTAAGTAACAAATCACGCTTACTTACCTTGGTTTCCGAGGTGCCCTCGTGTAGTTCGATCAGTTTCTCCCATAGTTCCTTTGCGGAGGAGAATGGACCGACTCTGTTGAGCTCTTCTTTGGTCAGACCGCACTGGATGGTGCAGGTAGCTTTGGCGTCGGCTTCCACCTTTTTGATAAATGAGGGCTCCCAATTCTCACAGGATGTAGGCTTACCGTCTGTACCAGTTGGTAGTTACAGTCCTGTTTTGATGATCATCCAGGTGTCGAACTGGATCTTTAGATAAATTTCCATTCGCCCCTTCCAATATCCGAAGTCTTCTCCGGAAAATAATGGGGGACGAACGGTGCTAAATCCTTCTTGTTGGGCCATTTAGATCTAAAAAAAACAGAAACAACAAGATCTATTCCAAGACTAAGTCTTGGATTAGTAGTGCGGGAGGAAGGAAAAAATAACAGACTCAAGTGGTATTGACCAGCTTTGAGCAGAAAATCGATTCGTAAAAAGAAATTAGAATATAGCTATGAGGCTAAATTCTAATCGACTCCGAACAAAACCACAAAAAAATTATCTCGAATAGTGGTTGCACTGATTCAAGACGACCCCGCTCTGATACCAATTGTTGGATCGAGAAGCGCTAGAGGGGGGGTGAATAGCGCTCATGGCTATTTCGTTCGATTATCGGAAAACTACCGGAGTTAAAACATGCAGCGGAATAAGCGGAAATAAAATAAAGAGACAACACAAAGAGACAGGTTGATTTTACTTCGTTCGGAGCCTAAGTCGACTCCTACTCGAAGGCCCGCGATCCTTGATCGCTTCCGGTGGGCAACAACTATAAGCTCGTTAAAAGATTACAATTATGAGTACAAATAAAAGCTATCAAAAATTATACCGACAACAAGAAATGCTAATTCTGAAGCTTCGGGTCGTCGGGCACTTGTAGTAGCACTTCGGAGCGTCTTTTGGAGCAGCGTGTTGATGAAAGATCACTTAGAATTCGTTGTCTTTTGAAGCTGCACCTCAACCCTCCTTTTATATGCAGTTCCGGGCGCCTGGAGTGTGACGTGGCCAACCAACCAGGATGCTCCACGTGGCGAAGGCATAGATTGGGCGCCCGGACGGCCTTTTTCCAGCGGGTTCCTCACCTGCAAACAAAGGTTAGTCCGAACAAAATACCCTGCAAGACAGTTAGAATCATAAAAACACAAGTATAATAGTCACTGGACTGTTTGATTCTGACTTTGATTTCCATCCGAAACCCTAGGTCGACCCGCCCACTGTTCCCTCTGCGGGAACGCGCCTCACCTACTCCACTCGGAGATTTACTGTTGCCGATCCTCCGGATCGATGGACTTTGCTCGACAGACTCGATGCTTCGGACTTCTGGGACATCCGCTTCCCCGGCTAGTCCAGTCTTTCACCTGGTTCCCGACACCAGGACTTTTCACCTAGGGTTACCACCCCCTAGGACTTTTTCCTGAAGCCATCGACCTGCCAAGACTTTACGCATAGGGTTACCACCCCCTATGACCTAGGGTTACCGCCCCCTAGGGTTTTCCCTTTGCCTAACCGCAGCTAGGACTTTCCTGAAATCCTCAAGTAGACTTGTTAGACTAAAAAACATCTTAACTTTGAATTCTTTGCCGTTATCAAAACACGAGTTCGATCGTCGGATGCTTCCCGCACCAACAGAACCTCCGGATGAACAACGGCGAGAAGGTAGCGCAACTCCAAGCGAGAGTCAAAGATCTGATAACTCAACTGGCCAACCTCGGAGAATCGGTAACAAATCGAGACTCAATCCGGTACGTGATCAATGTCTTCCCAAGAACTCCAAAGTGGGCATCCTTAGTAGATGTTTACTACATCTCTAAGGATTTTGAGGTAAGTAGTTTAGAAAACTTATTCTCTACATTCAAGCTTCACGAATCTCGTATTGCAGAGCCTAAACAAATAGAGAAGTCAAATCTCAACGTTGCCCTACAAGCAGAGATGGACGATCCCGACTCTGAAGCGTCGATCGACAAAACTGAAGTGACGCTATTGGTAAGAAAACTAAATAAATTTATTAAAACTAACAAATTCAGATCGCAGTCGAAAAAGCATCAACGCAGCAAAAAGACGATCCGATGCTACAACTGCAATGAGGAAGGGCACATCAAGGATGATTGCCCCAAGTTGAAGAAAAGGCACAAAGAGAAGCCTCAGAAACCGACGTCCTCTACATGCAAGAGTCTCAAGGCTACACGGGATGATACTTCATCCTTCGAGTCAGAAGTCGAAGTCTTCTCAGGAGTAGCACTGATGGCCAACCATCTCTTTGAAGATGACTCGGACTCAGAGATGAGCATAGATCAAGGGGGAGAATCAGAAGAGGAGAGCTACAATGAAGAGGGAGCATCACCAAGTGAGGTAAGTAAGGTACGTGATCTTACCCCTACTCAGTCTTTTCGAGTTATCAAAGTACTTACAAAATATCTAGCAAAATTAGAAAAAGAAAATGCTAAATTGAAATTGCTCCTTAGAGTTATTTAACAACCTAAAAATAGAAAATGATAGTTTAAAATTACAAATTGAAAACTTGAAAATTGTTGCATGTTCAAAAACAAATGATTTTCAAAAATCAAAACTTAAAATTTATGGTAAGCTAAATTGGTATATAAAAAAATATCAGGGACAACTTAGAAAATTCTTAAGACTTATGTACCGCCCAAATATTTAGCTAACCCTGTAGCAAGGAACCTATAATAGGTTCCAAAATCTCTACTAGGTTAAAATTCTCAATATTTTTTTTACCTAAGTTAAAATTTTTAAAACTTATTCTTGAAAATAATTTAAAATTTAAAATTTGCACTTAGAATTTTTTTAACCTTTTTTCTCTAAATATTTGTCGAAATTAAATCTTTTTAAAATTCTTTAAAACTATTTTTGCCTAAGTTAACAAGTCTTCTAAAAATTAATTTTTTTTTAATCTTGGTTGAAATTAGAAATTTTTTTAAGAAACTTTAAAAAAAAACTTAGATTTTATACCCCGTTTTTTTGTTGTGATCAAAGGGGGAGAGATAGGTACAAGTTAAGGGGGAGTTAAAAATTAAGGGGGAGTTAAAAATATTTTCAAACTTTGCTTGAATTTTTTATTCTTTTCAGTAATTGGTAACAAATAAAACTAAACTTTATGTTGCAATTCATTTTAATTGCAAACTTCTGCCTAAAATTGTAGTTTAGTAATTTATTTAAATTACTACTTGTTTGTTTTACCCTAACTTAAACTTGGACCCGGTGGTTATTTTGATGTGATCAACCAAGTTTAAGTTAGGTCCTGTTTGTTTTTAATCCCTGTGTCTAAGTGTACAGGAGCTTAGGAGCGCAAAAAGTCGAGCAGAAGACGGAGTTAGGGAGAAGGACGGCACGGGAAGGGAGCCAACGGGCTCGGTGCGTCCGAAGGACGGGATAGCTGTAGAAGAGTACACCGGTGGGCGAGAAGAACGTGCGCGACATTCAAGGGACGTAAAGCCGGGGCGAAAGACTGCTCGAGGAAAAGGCTGGGAATTGGGTTCGGGTGAGCCCTATTCCGGTTGGCCGCAATCACCCAAGCGAGCAGAACCAGAGCAAGTCAACCAGGAAGTTGACTTGACAAGTGTTCGGTCGACCAAACGTCTTTATCGGTCGACCGAACCCTTATCATCAGAGACCGGCTGTTAGTGGCACATCAGTAACCAACAGTTAGAGAAGTGATCGGTCGATCGAACCTTCTTATCGGTCGACCAAACTGGAGATAAACCAGAGACCTGGTCAAGCGATTTGATCGGGCCAGATCAGGTGGAGGCTATTGGTTGATCGGTCGATCGAACACTGTGATTGGTCGACCGAATGCAGGCTCGATCCAGAGAGGCTGCATCTGGACGGAAGGCTGGGCAGGTTTAGCAGGTTCGGTCGATCGAACCTAAGGATCGGTCGACCGATCCCTCTCGAGTCAAATCCTGATCCCGAAGATCAGGTGATCTGATAAGTTCTGGAACCCTTATATAAAGGGGTCTCGAACAGCTATTCAAATAATCAACTCTGATTTTCATTTCCAAGCAACTTGTAAGAGCTCTAAGTGTAAAAGACTTCTCCGCCTTCAGAGAAAGAGATGCTCCTAGTGCGCTTTCCAACTGCCTTGGATTAACAACCGTCTTGGTTATAACCAAGTAAAATACTGAGTCTGTTTTTCTCTATTTTTATTTTAGCTCTATTTAATTTTATAATTGTTGCTTTTATTTTAAAGTTGAAAGCTTTGAGGAAGGTATTTTTATTTGCAGGCATTTCACCCCCCCCCCCTCCTCTTGCCGGTCCCGCAGCACCTACAATTGGTATCAGAACCCAACAGCCTCAGAAGGACTAACCATCGACTGAAACACAAAAATCAAGACATTGGCCGGCGCGGACATTCATCCCCCAAAGTTCGACGGAGATTTCGCTACGTGGAAGCGAAAAATGGAGGTATTTTTTAAAACAGACTTCGATATTCTTATTACTATGAAATATGATTTTGCAGCTCCAAAAGATAAAGAAGAGTACCAATGGACGAAGAAGGAGCAAGCAGATTTCGTCGCAAACGGAAAGGCGGAATTTCACCTGCTCAGTGTTCTGCCGCCCCAGGAGGTAAGTCGAATTAGAAGTTACGACTCCGCAAAAGACCTCTGGGAAAAATTTCTAGAGCTTCATGAAGGTACCTCAGAAGCAAAATTGGCAAGGTGAGAATTCCTCCAAACTCAGCTGACGAACCTCCGAATGAACAACGACGAGAAGGTAGCGCAACTCCAAGTGAGAGTCAAAGATCTGATAACTCAACTGACCAACCTCGGAGAATCGGTAACAAATCGAGACTCAATCCAGTACGCGCTCAATGTCTTTCCAAGAACTCCAGAGTGGACGTCCTTAGTAAATGCTTACTATATCTCTAAGGATTTTGAGGTAAGTAGTTTAGAAAACTTATTCTCTACATTCAAACTTCATGAATCTTGTATTGCAAAGCCTAAACAAATAGAGAAGTCAAACCTCAACGTTGCCCTACAAGCAAAGATGGACGATCCCGACTCCGAAGCGTCGATCGACGAAACCGAAGCGACGCTATTGGTAAGAAAACTAAATAAATTTATTAAAACTAACAAATTCAGATCGCAGTCGAAAAAGCATCAATGCAACAAAAGGACGATCCGATACTACAACCGCAACGAGGAAGGGCACATCAAGAATGATTGCCCCAAGTTGAAGAAAATGCGCAAAGAGAAACCTCAGAAACTGACGTCCTCTACTCGCAAGAGTCTCAAGGCTACATGGGATGATACTTCATCCTCCGAGTCAGAAGTCAAAGTCTTCTCAGGAGTAGCACTGATGGTCAACCATCTCTTTGAAGATGACTCAGGCTCAAAGATGAGCATAGATCAAGAGGGAGAATCAGAAGAGGAGAGCTACAATGAAGAGGGAGCATCTGTTGGAGTGTATACTGAAAGCCTAAACTTTGTAAATATTCATTATGAATAAAGAATCATATTTGGTCAAATTGTCTACATTTAGTTGTAGTTGTTCAATTAATTTATATTGTAGATAACATAGTATGTGGTGTCACATGCAGAAGATAATGTTATCAGTACCTTATAAATTATAAATAGTAGCTCGCGACCAAAATCGAAAGGAACAAACCATTAAAAGGTCGTAGTGTAATTAGGTAACAGTTTATCTTGACTGTATAATTACACTAGTACACTCAGAGTGTATTGAGTAGGACCATATGAGGTCGTTTCTTTTATACTGACTTTATAAAGGAACAAACACCTCAGTTATTATGGAAGTGTGTGCTCTTAATCCTAATATAATAACAAGCACATATATTTGATATTTATTTCTTTAATTTATCAATAGGTGATATTTAGTTCGATGAATCAATAAACCCGATAAGTTGGGAAATGGTATCACTTATAGTGTGTGTTGTTGATTATAGAAGGAAACTGTGTCCTAAAGATACTAGGTTGATAATGTCCTCAAGAGGAGCTCATAAGGATTGTCATGTTAAACCCTGCAGGTGGACTTAGTCCGACATGACGATAAGGTTGAGTGGTACTACTCTTGGACTAAGATATTAATTAAATGAGTTGTCAGTAACTCACTTAATTAGTGGACATTCGATATCTTAAACACAGGGAGACTAACACACTCATAATAAGAAGGAGCCCAAAAATGTAATTTGGGATTGGTGCGGTAGTTCAATAATAGTTCTCTAGTGGAATGAATTATTATTGATAAAATTAAGTTGTGTGTTCGGGGCGAACACGGGATGCTTAATTTTATCGGGAGACCAAAATCAATTCCTCCTCTCGGTCCCTATCGTAGCCTCTTATTTATAGAGTTCTATACCCACCTATACCCACCTTCTATACCCACCAATAGGGGGCCGGCCAAGCTAGCTTGGGAATCAAGCTAGGGCCGACCTAGGTATAAAATTGGGTGGCCGGCCCTAGCTTGAACCCAAGCTAGTGGGGGCCGGCCAAATTAAATTAAAAAGGGATTTTAATTTTAATTTTTATTATGTGGAAGAAATAATTTATTAAAGAGAATTAAAATTAAAATATCTCTCTTGTAAAAGATCTACAAAAGATTAAAGAAAGAGATTAGATCTCTTCCCTTATTTGTAGATTGGTGAGATATTTTATTTTTTTCTTTAAAATTATCCACATGTTGATAAAATTAAAATTATAGAAATTTCCTTTTATCAACCATGAAGAGATTTTTAAAGAGAAATTTTATTTTTAAAATTTTCGGAAACAAATTAGGAAGTTTTAATTGTTGATTAAAACTTGTCTAATTTTTTCCTTCATTGATGTGGCCGGCCATTAGAGTTTGATTTGGGAAATTTTATTTTATTTTTCTCAATTAAATCATGTCAAGGAAATTAAGAAAATTTATTGTAATTAAATTTCCTAATTTGCCTAGGCCAAGGAATATAAAAGAAGGGGTGAGGGTGTCTTCATAAGACACAACCTCTATTATTTTCTCTCCCTCTTTTCCTTAGTGTTGTGGCCGGCCATCATCTTCTCCCTCTCTTCCTCTTGTGGTGGCCGAATACTTCATCCCTCTTGGAGTTCTCGTGGTGGCCGGATACTACTTGGAGAAGAAGAAGAAGAAGGAGAGAAAGCTTGCATCTCTTGGAGCTTGGTTGGTGTTTTGTTCTTCATCCTTGGTAAAGCTTCTTTGTGGCCGAACCTAGCTAGGAGGAGAATAAGGTGGTTGGTGGTTTCTCATCTCGGAAGATCGTTGCCCACACAACGTCCGAGGTTAGAAGAGGAATACGGTAGAAGATCAAGAGGTCTTTCTAAAAGGTATAACTAGTAATTTTTCTTTCCGCATCATACTAGTTATTTTTGGAAAAATACCAAATACAAGAGGCTTATGATTCTAGAATTTCGAATATGTTTTTCGATGTTGTGTTCTTTTGTTTTTTCTTTTCCTTGTGATTTGATTGTTCTTTTCGGTTAACCTAAAGTTATTTTAGAAAATTAAATATTAGCTTTCTATAAAAGGTTTTGTCTAGTCGGTGGTGGTTGCTCCCATATCCAAGAAGGTCATGTGCCTCGCCACGTCAGTACTGGGAACCGATTATGGAAATTAATATTTAATGGAATTAATAACTTAAGGTGATTTGGGTCGAACGTGTTAAGTTCCGCAGGAGACCCAAGTCAAAACCTAAAAGAACGAATAGATTAAGTTTTGGATCAAACGTGTTAAGTTCCGCAGGCGATCCAAAATTTAATTTAAAAGAACACATGATAGCTAGGAAAAGGTTCAGACCTTTGTACAAAATTTTTGTACAATGGAACCTCTAGGTTTTCCAAGTAGCAACCAACAGCATCACCAAGTGAGGTAAATAAGGTACGTGATCTTACTCCTACTCAGTCTTTTCGATTTATCAAAGTACTTACAAAAGATCTAGCAAAATTAGAAAAAGAAAATACTAAATTGAAATTAAAATTAGAAGAATCATGTTCCTTAGAGTTATTTAACAACCTAAAAATAGAAAATGATAGTTTAAAATTATAAATTGAAAACTTGAAAACTGCTGCAGGTTCAAAAATAAATGGTTTCCAAAAATTAAAACTTAAAATTTATGGAAAGCTAAATTGGTATATAAGAAAACATCAGGAACAACTTAGAAAAATTCCCAAGACTTATGTACCGCCCAAATATTTAGCTAACCATGTAGCAAGGAACCTATACTGGGTTCCAAAATCTCTACTAGGTTAAAATTCTCAATATTTATTTTACCTAAATTAAAATTTTTAGAACTTATTCTTTAAAATAATTTAAAATTTGCACTTAGAATTTTTTTTAACCTTTTTTTTCTCTAAATATATGCCAAAATTAAATCTTTTTAAAATTCTTTAAAATTATTTTTATCTAAGTTAAAAAGTCTTCTAAAAATTAATTTTTTTTTAATCTTGGTTGAAATTAGAAATTTTTAAAGAAACTTTAAAAAAAACTTAGATTTTATACCCCACTTTTTTGCTGTGATCAAAGGGGGAGAGATAGGTACAAGTTAAGGGAGAGTTAAAAATATTTTCAAACTTTGTTTGAATTTTTATTCTTTTCAGTAATTGGTAACAAATAAAACTAAATTTTATGTTGCAATTCATTTTAATTGCAAACTTATGCCTAAAATGGTAGTTTAGTAATTTATTTAAATTACTACTTGTTTGTTTTACCCTGACCTGAACTTGGGTTGATGCACATCAAAAAGGGGGAGATTGTTAGACCCCGTGGTTATTTTGATGTGATCAACCAAGTTTAAGTTAGGTTCTGTTTGTTTTTAATCCCTGTGTCTAAGTGTACAGGAGCTTAGGAGCGTAGGAAGTCGAACAGAAGACGCAGTTGGCAAGAAGGACGGCACGGGAAGGGAGCCGACGGACTCGGTGCGTCCGAAGGACGGGACAACTACAGAAGAGTACAACGGTGGGCGAAAAGAACGTGCGCGACATTGGAGGGATGTAAAGCCGAGGTGGAAGACTGCTCGAGGAGAAGGTCGGGAATTGGGTTTGGGTGAGCCCTATTCCGGTTGGCCATAATCACCCAAGCGAGCAGAACCAGAGCAAGTCAACCAGGAAGTTGACTTGACAAGTGTTCGGTCGACCGAATGTCTTTATCGGTCGACCGAACCCCTGTCATCAGAGACCAGCTGTTGGTGACACATCAGCAACCAACCGTTGGTGAAGTGATCGGTCGACTGAACCTTCTTATCGGTCGACCGAACTGGAGATAAACTAGAGACCTGGTCGAGCGATTTGATCGGGCCAGATCAGGTGGAGACCGTTGGCTGATCAGTCGACCGAACATTGTGATTGGTCGACCAAACGCAGGCTCGATCCAGAGAGGCTACATCTGGATGGAAGGCTGGGCAGGTTCAGCAGGTTCGGTCGACCGAACCTAAGGATCGGTCGACCGATCCCTCTCGAGTCAAATCCTGATCCCGAAGATCTGGTGATCTGATAAGTTTTGGAACCCTTATATAAAGGGGCCTCGAACAGCTATTCAAATAATCAACTCTGATTTTCATTTCCAAGCAACTTATAAGAGCTCTAAGTATAAAAGGCTTCTCCGCCTTCAGAGAAGGAGACGTTCCTAGTGCGCTTTCCAACTATCTTGGATTAACAACCGTCTTGGTTGTAACCAAGTAAAACACTGAGTCTGTTTTTCTCTATTTTTATTTTAGCTCTATTTAATTTTATAACTGTTGCTTTTATTTTAAAGTTGAAAGTTTTGATGAGGGTATTTTTATTTGCAGGTAATTCACCCCCCCCCCCTCTCTTGCCGGTCCCGCTGCACCTACACTATCTGTACCTTATTCATAGTCACAATATTTGGACATGTTCAAAAATTTCAAAGCCAAAGTTGAAAATCAACTAGGTAAAAAAATTAGAGCCATCAAATTTGACCGTGAATATGAATATTACTGTCAATATAATAGATCAGGTAAATAACGTACAAGATCTTCTGTGAACCACCTTGCTAAGTGTGGGATTGTGTCTCAGTATACTATGTCTGGGACACTCAATCAAAATAGTGTAGCTGAGCATCACAATCAAACCCTAAAAGATATGGTGAGAAGTATAATAACCTTTACTTTTCTACAGGAGTCTTTGTAGGGTGATGCACTTAAGACTATATTTTACTTACTTAACAGAGTACCTAGTAAGATTGTAATTAAAATCTCATTTGAGATGTAGGTGGCTAGGAAGCCTAACATTAGACACTTACATGTTTGGGGTTGTCCAGTTGAGGCTAGGCCTTATAAACCTAATGAAAAGAAATTGGCCTCAAGGACTATTAGCTTCCATTTTAAGGGTTATTCTAAGAAGTCAAGGAGATATAAATTTTATGATTCCTCTAATAAATCCTTCTTTGAAATAGGAAATGTAAAATTCATTAAGGATAGTGGGAGCACTAAAATCAGGGAGGTATCTTTTGAGAAAAACGTTAGCGATCCTCCTATAATCACTACTAATGCAATTAATAGTAGTATGTTTCCATACCGCACACTATGAATATTGCACTTTTAGTGAGTCAAGATATTCTCGTGCCATCTCCAATGCAATTGGTAGAGCCGACCATCAAAATGAGGTATTGCATCATATTGATAAGCACATGCCTCAACCACCTTAAGTACAAGTGCCTTTAAGGCGATCCATGAGAAAACGAAGATTCATGACTTCTCGTGATTATGTTTATCTCTAAGAGCATGATTTTGATATAGAATTGGAAAGTGATCCTGCATCTTTCTAAGAGGTCAAACAATGCTCTAATACTAAAAGGTGGATTAACGCTATGTAAGAAGAGTTGAAGTCGATGACAAATAATGACATTTGGGAACTTGTCAAATTGTCTAAAGGTTCAAAACTTGTTGATTGTAAATGGATATTTAAAATCAAGCAGGATTCAAGGGGCAATGTCAAAAAGTATAATACACATCTTCTAGTTAAGGGATTCACTCAGAAGGAAGACATTGATTATAAGGAGACATTCTTATCTGTGTCAACGAAAGACTCCCTCAGGATAATCATGCTTGTAACTTATTATAATTTATTGTTATATCAAATAGACATAAAACTATATTCCTCAATGGAGATATTGAGGAGTCTATATATATGGTGTGATTAGAGAAATTTGAGTCTAAGGATTCAAAGAACCTAGTATGTAGATTAAAGAAGTTCATTTATGGTTTGAAATAGACGTCCCGTTAGTGGTACCGAAAATTTGATCTAGAGGTCATCTCATTTGAATTTAGAGAAAATCCTGTTGATCAGTATATATATGTCAAGTTCAGTGGAAGCAAATTTGTTATGTTAATTTTCTATGTGGACAATATATTATTTGTGAGCAATAATAATGGTCTACTGCATGAAACCAAGTCATTTTTATCCAGTATTTTTGAAATGAAAAACAATGATGAAGCATCCTTTGCCTTAAATATACAAATATATCGTGATCGTTCAAGAGGCATTCTTGGACTTTCACAATAGATCTATATTGAAAATATGCTTATAAAGTATAACATACAAAACTGTGCACCTAGTGACACTCTTTTGTCTAGAGGTGATAGATTTAGTTTGCAACAATGTCCACGACTTGAACTTAAAATAAAGGAGATTGAGCAATTCTCTTACGCGTCATCTGTGAGAAGTTTTATGTATACATAAGTTTGTACACGACCAAATATAATATTTATAGTGGGAATGTTAAATAAATATGTAAATAACCCAAGACCATTGCACTAAAAAGAGGTAAAGATGTGATTGGATATTCATGTGTCAATTTTACTAGATGCTTGGATAGTAGGAGCTTCACTTCAAATTATATTTTCATGTTTGCTGGAAAGACTATATCTTTGAAGAGCGTTAAACAAACGTTAGTAGCCACTTCTATCATGGAGACAAAGTTCATAATATACTATGAAACATTCAATCACGAGATTTGGCTGTAGAATTTCGTTATAGCATTGGAGATTGTTGATGGTATTGATAGGCAATTAAGAATCAAATGTGATAATAAATCATAAAATTTTATGTCAAAAACAACTGTAATTCCTTAGAGATCGAACAAATAACGCTATAAAAGAAGGACAATAACACTTCAGTCTAATTTGTTATCATTATTTTATTATGTTTTGATAAAACAATATCAATCTTAGCATAATTTATTTTCTGTACTAGAAATCTATGTTAGTTTCTAAAATTCATGCAATTAGGGATTATGAATTCCCATCGTCGTAAAGAACGCCGTCATACAAAAACGCTAAAAAGAAGGACGATAATCAAAAGCAAGGTAGGCTAACTGTCAAGCCTTATGACTTTGTATTCATGTTGAACACAAACTTTTCTAGAAGACGAGGAACGCTTAGTCATCAACGATCAAGAAAAATTAGGCTGGGAACTTACAAATTCTGCCGTATCACAGATGATATATATAATTGTACTCTGTTCGCACCAATCTTCAAATAGTTTAATTAACTTACCGATCTTTATTCTTCTTCAACTGCAGTGCACTCGTACACATTAACATCCCAGCTAAACTCTCGTTTCAAAGAGTGAAATGGCTGAGAATAGACTCTGTTCCAATTCCTCTAGAAGCGAAAAGCTGAAAATACTCTTCGAGAAGAAATTCTCGATATTTTGGAGCCTCATTCTCGGACAATATCTCTTTGATCGGACCAAACAAGTAATTGGCCTCGCGAACTCCAACGAAAAACATCGCCACTGACAATCGAGGCCCTAGTCGACTCGCCAACACTCGATGCTCCACGCTTTTGAATTTACCATTGCTAATGATCTACAAAATAAGAGAAACTAGCTACTTCAGTAAGCTCTAAGCAACACGAAAGGTCGAAGAATTACCTGAAGGAGATCGCCGATATTGACGACTACGGCTCCGGGAACGGGCGACACATCCACCCAGTGACCTTCGTGGCGAACTTGCAGGCCGCCGAGTTCGTCCTCGATGAGCAGCGTCAAGAAGGATGGATCGCAGTGCTTGGAAGTGCCCAGAGTGAGCTCCGGCTCCGGGCACGGCGGATAGTAGTGTGCACTCATGAACTGTCCCTTGGAGAGGTTGATGCTCTTGAGATGAGATGGACTCAGTCCGAGTGCCTCCGAGAGCAGCTCGTACACCGACTCGGCAAGGCCGAGCATGTGCTCGCCGTAGGCCAGGATCTCGTCTCTGCAAATGATGTCGATATAATTTTGGACGAAGCTAACTGTTAAGGCATGCAGATGCAGTTGATTGATACCTGCAGACATCAGGAATGTCTTGAGGATTCAGCGTGGCGTCGAAGGTACACGAGAAGGTATCCCTCCAGTTCGCAGCCCGAGAAAGGAACAAATCGTAGTTGCAGACGTACTTCACGTTCTGCTTCAAATCGCGGCCGTAGAGCTTCGCCTTCACTTCCTTTGGGAGCTCATGGAACCTCTGGCTCCCCTGCATCATGCCTTCCAAGATCTGCGGCGGGACGCCGTGGTTCACCAGCTGGAAGAATCCCCATGAGCTCGAGGCGTCGCGGATCTGCTCCACCGCCTCCTTCCGCCGACGGGCGTCGTCGGCGACGCCGCTGAGGTCGATGACGGGGACTTGGAGGCGGGCGAGGGAGGGTGGGGAAGGCAGGTCATCGGGGGAGTGGACGAAGATTCGTGGGAGCTTGGTGATGCCGGCGTCGGCTAGGCCTTTGACGCCCGATTTGGTGGCGTCGAACTTAAGCAGCTCTTGCAGGCGATCGGGAGCTGCCTCGGCGGCGCTGTAGTCGGGAACTGCTGCTGCCGCCGCCGCCGCCGCCGCCGCCGCCATTTAGATCAGAATTGGAGCTTCGCAAGGAAAGGAAATAGGAAGAAATTGAATATAAAATGAAGAGATTTAGCTTATTGGGGAAGTCAGTAGTCAAAGTATAAACCACATTTTTTGACTTGTCCATTGCAATCTAAACCACGGAAATAAAAATTTTCTTTTTATTATAACAGAGTAAAACAATAATATAGAAATATATCGATCTAAAAACAAGGACGTGTGAACTACCGACGAATTGTCTTCAAGGTTGATGTGTGCCAATGATATGGCAGTGAATGAGCTCCGTGAATTTCTACAAAACTCAATGAGAATTGGAAGGAAGGCTAATGTGAACATGGCTCAGATGATCTTCTCCTCACGTGAGGTGGATCGTCGATCGATCCTCACGTTCGATCGACCAATCAGATAATCTTCTCCTCATCCGATCTGCTCAATCTGTTCGCTCTGCTTCGATCTGGTCAACTCCTATCTCTAGTTCGATCGACCGATAACCCGGTTCGATAGACTGATCCCCTGGTCGAGCCCGGTCCACTCGCTGGAAATCTAATCTGCTGCTTGGGAGTTCGGTCGACCGATCCAGACATTCGGTCGACCGATCCCGGTCAATTTTACCCCTACACAAAATGTTAGTCTCCTGCAAAACAGAGTTAAAACAGATAATATATAAAAAAAATACGTTTGACAGTCTTCGGACTGTCCGGTTCTGACTTCGGATTTTCGATCGAAAATCCTAGGTCGAACCGACGCCTACTGTTCCCTCCGCGGGGAACGCGTCCTCACCTTCTCCACTCAGGAGAACATACCTGATGTCAGTTCGGTCCTCCAGACCAACTGGACTTTCTGCCTAGGGTTACCACCTCCTAGGACCTAGGGTTATCACCCCCTAGAGTTTTTCGCTACTTAGGGTTACCTCCTCCTAGAACCTAAGGTTACCCCCCTTAGGATTTTCCTCCACCTAGGGTTACTACCCCTAGGACCTAAGGTTGCCGCCCCTTAGGGTTTTCCTCCACCTAGGGTTACCACCCCTAAGACCTAGGGTTATCTCCCCCTAGGGTTTTCCACCTGCCTAACCGCAGTTAGGACTTTCCTGAAAAACCTCATTCACACATGATAACAAATGATCTTAACTTTGAATCCTTTGTCATTATCAAAACTTGGGTTTGATTGTCGGATGCTTCTCGCACCAACAATCTCCCCCTTTTTGATTATGACAACGAAAATTCAAAGTTAAGTAAAATAATACTATAAATGATTTTCAAAGACAACATGAGCATAAAAATAAGACAAGCACAAACAAACTTAAAAAAACTCCCCCTTAGTAGAAGCTTGCAAAAACTCCCCGTTAATAAAAACACCTTTTAAAATTTTGAATTTTAATTTCTTTATACTTTTGAATTTTCTTATACTCTCCCCTTTGCCATATATCAAAAGAGAGTAAAGAAAAATTAGGAAAGTGATCAATGACCTTAGCTAAGAATAACATTAGCTAAAAATTAGGAAAGTGATCATAACTTTAAAAAGACTTTTTCTTTTAAATTAAATTTTGAAAAGATAAATTTGTAAAGCTTTTTGAAAAATACTTAGCCAAATTTGAAATACTTAGCTAATTTTGAAAAGTACTTAGTTAAATTTGAAAGACTTTTGCAAGAACACTTATCTTTTTAGAGGAAATTTTCTTGTAAGATGTCAGGTGAACTCAAAATCAAAACTTAATTTTAGAAATAGATTTAGCTAACGGAAAATTTTGATTTGAAAAGTAACTTAGGTAAAAAGTTTGTAACAATGGATTAAAAACTTTAAAGTATAAAATGTCTTGTAAAAAAGAACTCTTTTAGGGTCAAAATGTTGATTTAAATTTTAGCTTAAATTTTAGCACCACCGTTTGATTTAAATCATTTTAGTTAAGGTCACCCTCACAAAAAATATTCAAAAAGTCCTATAGTCCAAGCATAAGTAACAAGAAAATTAATACTTAATTTTCTTGGTCACATGTCTAACCATTAGCTACTAGTTGTTTACCTAGAGGGCAACAGTTTTCACTTGGTTAGTCAAGTTAAGTTAATGATCCAGTTTATGTTTGACTAAGTTTGGATAACTTAACTTGATTAATGTAAGTTAGGTATTTATAGCCCAGACTTATGTCAATGCACAGACATAAGCATACTGAAATCCGGGCAGTACCCAATGCACCGGAGGTGCGGGCTACGACGATGTACAACAATGTCCAGCAGAGAAGCTGGAGTCAACATGAAGCAAGGGCGGTTGGAGAGAGGAGAAGGAAGCATGCGGTTGATGGGAAAGACGTGCGGCGCCAGCAGTGGGGTAAAATTGAAAGCAATGGTGGCGGCGGCAACAACAACTAATCGCCCAATGAGCTGCGGCTACTGCACGTGCTCGTAAAGAGTTGGGTGAGAGGCGAAAAAATGTTATGGCAAATAAAAATTAGGGTTAATATTAAACTTAGGTTCATATACTCAATCAACTCCCAACTTAATTAGGTATTCCAAATAGACTCCCTCAAAGCATAATAGATCCATCTCCTCAAACATGTCATACCAACTCTATTTAAATCTCAAAAAAAATTTAAAAATTTTTAAAAAAAATCTATATGATTATTTCTCAATTAATACTTATTATTTTATTATTATTATTTAAGTGTCATATCTAATAGTCTTGGTGAATCTCATGTTAGTTAGAGCCCTAGAGCCAATCATATGATGATTGTTGTATGAACTCATTGTATCATTATGTATATAAAGATATTTATTTTGGTTATTATACTTACTTATATTGGTGCCAAATAACTAAGTATAATAACGTCCTTAAGTATAAGGTTCTTATCTATATCAATCGATTGGTTGAATCGATAGTGAGATGATATAGAGAACACTACTCTTAATCATTCCTAGTCAAGTATTAACATTCAGGGACAATGTTAGTACGACGAGACCAGCATGTAGGTCAACTCGATGACTTGATCTCACAAGTCATGGATATAGAGATATCAAGTTGACACATGGGTATGCATTAGAGAATGTATACTGAATGACCCGCCATGAGAAAATATCATGGATCGTTATATGAGTGTCATATACTTTCTCATGTGGCTATTAGTATGACTATTAGTCATTGGACCTGAAGTCACCATGGTTCCCTACATAAGGAGTTGCATACTTTGGCTTCGTCAAACGTCACCCGCAACTGGGTGGACTATAAAGGCGATTACTGGGTATGTAACAAATTATGCGGAGGGATGTGAGTGATGTAGATGGGATCTATCCCTCCTATATAATGGGAGTGACATCGTTATTCTTGATAGAGTGAGACCACTAAGTGCATGGTCATGCCCAAATGAGTCAATATGCGATATTGAGCTCATTTGATTATAGTGAGTCTTCTTGGAGTTCAAGATTTAGATTGATCAGAGGATGACACCGTCTATGCCTCAAATTGATCAATCTAGATGTCAAGGATAGAAGGGCATTTGTCATATATTGTGAAGAGTCACAATTAGTAGTCACAAAGGTAATGTTGGATCTCAACATTCTTGTAACTTGGGTAGTAATGATGTGTTGCTAAATACCGCTCATTACTTATGCTTCTAAATGGGTTTAGGAGCATTGCCAACGTTATAAGTGTTGGTGCAACCTTAGGTCAAGGTTGACCTGGTTGACCCGACTCGAGGTGACTTGACTCGAGTTGTATTTTGATGTTTGACTTGGGAAGATTGTCGGTGCAACCTTAGGTCAAGGTTGACCTAGTTGAGTTGCATGTTGATGTTTGACACTCGTGAGAGAGTTCTATTCTTGATATGGGACAAGAATAGATGTTTGGGAGATTGTAGGTGCAACCTTAGGTCAAAGTTGACATGGTTGATCTGATTCGGGAAAAGTACAAGCAGGGAGCTTGACACGCGAAAAGTCCAAGCAGGGAGCTTGGCACTGGAAAAGTCCAAGTATGGAGACTTGGCACTGGAAAAGTCCAAGCAGGGAGTTTGGCACGCGAAAAGTCCAAGTATGGAGACTTGGCACGGAAAAAGTCCAAGTATGGAGACTTGGCACTGGAAAAGTCCAAGTATGGAGACTTGGCACTGGAAAAGTCCAAGCAGGGAGCTTGGCACGCGAAAAGTCCAAGTATGGAGACTTGGCACGGGAAAAGTCCAAGTATGGAGACTTGGCACTGGAAAAGTCCAAGTATGGAGACTTGGCACGGAGAAGTCCAAGCAGGGAGCTTGGCACGAGGGAAAGTCCTAACTGGGATGTTAGGCAGTTGGAGAGTCCTGGTAAGTGAAGCCAGGCAGTGAGAAAGTCCTAACTGGGATGTTAGGCAGTGTGGAAATCCTGGTGAGTGAAGCCAGGTGGAAAGTCCTGGTGAGTGAAGCCGGGCAAGGGAAAATCCAGATGGATCAAGGGTGATCGAACATCTGGTGTTGAGAAGTCCAAGTGAGTAAAGCTTGGCATATGGAGTCGGAGAGGGCTCGGTAGCTCGTTCTCCGAACTTGGTTAGAGAGGGCACTCTAAACCTAGGAGTTGGATCGGTCTGCAGACCGATCCAGTGATACTCAGTGTTTCCTGATCGGTCTGGTGACCGATCAGACACTAAATAACAAGTTCCCTGATCCGCGGTCAGAATCGATCGGACCTCAAGGTCGATCGAGCTCAATTTTCCTCCACTCGATCGAGGAATGTGTCGAGTGAGCACCGAATTAGGTGTTGGACCCCATGAGACCGATCAGGCATCCTCCCGATCGGTCCACGACCGATCGAACTATAGCGAGACCCATACATGTCTTTTTGTACTCTTTTGAAAGTTTATGTCACTCGCATCAAAGCATGTCCAGCCTACATTTCTTCTTTTTCTTCTTCCTGTCGCTTCTAATGCTGTTGAGCTTTGTTGAGCTGCTTTGAAGCTTCGCGTGAGCTTCCGGCTGGGTCACCTGCTGTTGTAGGCGCTTGGAAGCGGCTGCTTCTTCCAGTCGAAGAGAAGGCAAGAAAGTTTACATTTGTATTGTATTTTATTTCTTGTTTTCCTTGTACTCTTTTCTTGCTGTTGCAAGAAGTTTCTGTGGCGAGGTTCCTCCACCCAGAAGGAGTGTTTTTATTAGCCGGTTTTCCGGGGACTCATCCACCGACGGATTGATTGGGTTCGTCCACCTTACGGACACGCCGAGGAGTAGGAGCATCATCTCCGAACCTCGTACATCGCTGTGTTAAGGTTTGATATTCTTCCTTTCGTTTCTAGTTTATTTTTCCGCTGCGCTAACGAATTGTAGGAAGAAACGAGCGATTTGGGGTGGCTATTCACACCCCCCCTCTCTAGCCGAGTACGAAGGATCCCAACAATAAGAACCTATAGGGTCACACACAAAGGGCAATTAGATGGAGATTAGGTTCATTTGATGAACCAAGAGGATTAGGTTCATGTGATGAACCAAGTTGGATTAAGAGTAATCCAAATTAGACTAATTGAGTTGGACTCAATTTGATTCATGTGTTGAATGAGTCTAATTTAGATTATGACTCATTGAATCAATTTAATTCAATGAATATAGATTCATTAAATTAAGTTGGCTTGAATCAAATGGTTGGATTTAATCAACCATGGGAGGTAAGAGGTCAAGTTTGACTTCACTTGAGAAGGAAGATTAAGAGTCAAGTTTGACTTGACCTTGACTTGACCATATGCCTTCATTAGATACTTAGCATGAGGGTCAGCCAATAATGATGTGTCACATCATCAAGACTACTTCATGGTATGCTACCTCATGAGGGAGACCAAGAGTTGTGACCCTTGGTATCCCATGGAGGTTACAAACCACTATGAAGTGGTCGGCCACTTAAAAGGTGAAATTAGTGCATTTGTGTGCTAATCAAAGGCAATTGATTTTCATCTTCTTCCTCCTCTCTTCTTGTTCTCCCTCTCCTCCACTTTGGCTTAAACCTCCTTGAGTGCTAGCACACTTAAGAGGTTTTTCTCCACCTAATTGTTCGTGTAGATACACATAGAGGGGTGTTCACTTGACACCCTTGAGATCCAACATCTTCTTGGACGAGCGGGATAAGCGAAGGGCTTCGCATCAAAGGTATAAATATCTACCATGTAGATCTAGAGTAGATCTAGGATAGAAAACATGTACATAAAATTTTTATCTACGCACGAATCCGCTGGCATGGGACTTCGGGGTTTCCGCAACGTAAAAAGCGATTTTTACGGCTCGAAAGTCCCAACAGTGGTATCAGAGCCACGTACGAAGCGTGTATGTGTTTTATTTTGATTTTTATGAAAAACTACAGATTTGTAAGTTTCTGTATATTTACTGTTTTTATGTATTTTATGGGTATTTTTCTCGTAGAAGCGAAGCAACAAGTGTTTGGTCACTTGTAGGCTTCAACTACTGAGAAACACCTTCCGAAACGGCAAGGTCTCGCCCAAAATATTTTGGGACAGCGGCTTAGGGCGCTGTAAGATCATCGTGGGACACTTATGAGACTCATTTCACGAGAAGGAGTGCTGCCCCTAACCCCGCAAGGGCCATTGTCCCATGATCGCACCCGAAAACCGCTAAACGGGACCGCTTGGAAGTTGTAACTCATAAAATTGTAAAAAATAGTAGGAAAAATTATAGAAATTTATGAAAATGACATAATTTAGAATTATGTATAATTTTTGTGATGGTCATGGCCCAAATATCCAATAAGATTGGACAAAATGTGTTGTAATTCATATTATGGCCTGCGCGCCATTTTGTGTGATGTGCGTGTTGTATTTGCTATGCGACCTGCGCGTCATGCCTTTCTCTATTTTAATATTTTTGTTGTAAAATAGTTTTAGACTCGAATGTAACTCGAGTTTCAAATTTGTAATGTACAAAATTGGAGCAATGGAAGGTTCACTCGAGGAGGAGTTACGAGGAGGGTGCGAGCAACACATGGCGGTCAAAGGGAGGAGCTTGGAGAAGTTGTTGACCCTAGGTTAACCATCCGATCTTCTCATTGGCTTGAGAAGATCGTAGTAGGGTCATGACTAATCACAATTTAATTAATTGCTTGTGTGTGTATGTGATGCATGCTAGAGTAGAATAATTAATTAGTGCCTTAACGATTAAATTAGATCTAAATCGCGTATATGATGCACCACGATTAGATTAGATCTAAATCACGTATATGATACACATTAACGATTAGATTAGATCTAAATCGCGTCAACTCAAAATGTCTACCACGTTTTGATACCCATCACTACCTCGATCACATGTTGTTGTTGAATCTGCCAAAGTAGAGCAACGCATATTATCTTGGTAGGGTGTGGAGGGACAATCTTGGTCCCGCCTATCAAAGCTTGGGTGAGTACAAACTCAATTAGATTGAGTAAAACTAGTTAAACTCAATTGGATCGGGTTTAACTATAGGCATTTTCCAATGGTTGGTAGATAGGTTAAAATCACATTTATATTAACTCTTGGGCGATTTAGTCAAAGCCAACTCAAGTTTTAATATACATGCGGATCTTGATCCTATAAACAAGAGTTGCATAGAGATGTAATTGATAATTAGTTACCTACCGATCATACTAAGTCTTGGGCGATTTAGCCAAAGCTAACTCAAGGCGTAGTATGATGTGGATCTTGTCCCGCAAGAATTATAGCTAGTTGGTTCTATAATTCAGTGGGAGCATCATTTAGTTACAGGCCTAATTAAATGATTAGTGGAATATGATATTTATTTTCTACATTTTCTATTGTAGATTGCCATGTCGTCAAACACGAACACCTTCTCCCTACGTTTTGTCCTTGATAAGGACAAGCTCAATGGAGATAATTTCCTGGACTAGTATAAGAACCTGAGAATTGTTCTCACTCAGGAAAGGAAACTGTACGTCCTGGAGACGCCAATTCCCGAGGCACCTCCTGCCACTGCCACGCGAGCTGATCGTGATGTTTATAAGAAGCATCAAGATGACGCATTAGATGTGTCCTGTCTCATGCTCGCAACCATGAACTCAGAGCTTCAGAAGCAACACGAGTTGATGGGTGCTTATGATATGGTGGAACATCTTCGTCAACTATATCAAGGACAAGCTAGGCACTAGAGATTCAAGATTTCTAAGGCACTGTTTCAGTGAAAGATGCAAGACGGGACTCCCGTAGGTCCATATGTACTCAAGATGATTGGGTACATAGAAAACCTACAGAGGTTGGGATTTCCCCTTGGCCAAGAGCTGGCCACTGACTTGATCTTGCAATCCTTGCCGGAGAGCTACAGTCAATTTGTCATGAATTACAACATGAACGAAATTGACAAGCCACTGTCCGAGCTGCTTAGCATGTTGAGAACTGCTGAGCTCAACCTTAAGAAGGTTAAGCCCAACTCCATTTTGATGGTACAAAAACATAAGGGCAAGGGCAAGCCTAAAGGTAAGGGAAAGTCTCAAGCCAAGGGCAAAGGCAAGGCACTGAAACCCAAAGGAGGGGTCGCCAAGGTTGCTACCTGCTTCCACTGCGGTCAGACCGGGCACTGGAAGAGAAACTGCAAAGTTTACCTGGAAGATCTTAAGAAGAAGAGAAGTGAGACTTCTACTTCAGGTATATATGTTATAGAAGTTAATCTCTCTATTTCTTCATCATGGGTATTAGATACCGGATGTGCTTCTTACATTTTTACTAATGTGCAGGCGTTGAGAAATAGCAGGGCATTGACGAAGGGCGAGGTGGACCTACAAGTAGACAATGGAGCACGGGTTGCTGCTGTTCCTATAGGGACTTACTTTCTATCTCTGCCCTCTGGGCTTGTATTAGAATTAGATGAATGTTGTTATGTGTCTGCTCTTACTAAGAACATTATTTCAGTTTCTTGTTTAGACAAGAAAGGTTTTTCATTTATAATAAAGAACAAATATTATTCCGTCTATTTAAACGATATGTTCTATTGTAGTGCACCTCTGATGAACGGACTCTATATTATAGACTTAGAGAATCCCATCTATAACATAAAAACCAAAATGTTCAAATCAAATGGAATGAACCAAACCTATCTCTGGCACTGTCGCTTAGGTCATATAAATGACAAACGCTTATCCTAGCTCCATAAAGATGGTTTGCTGGACTCATTTGATTTTGAATCATATGAGACATGCGAGTCATGCATACTAGGCAAGATGACCAAGACTCCCTTTAGTGGACACAGCGAAAGAGCGACTGACTTATTAGGACTTATACATAGTGATGTATGTGGCCCTTTCAATGTCGCTGTCAGAGGTGGTTATAGGTACTTCATCACATTTACTGATAACTTCAGTAGATATGGTTATGTGTATTTGATGACACATAAGTCAGAATCCTTTGAAAAGTTCAAAGCATTCAAGAATGAAGTACAAAATCAGTTTGGCAAGAGTATTAAGATACTTCGATCAGATCAAGGTGGAGAATACCTTAGCCATGAGTTTCATGACTATCTAGCTGAGTGTGGGATTTTATCCCAACTTACTCCTCCTGGAACGCCACAGTGGAATGGTGTATCCGAAAGGAAGAATCGTACCCTATTAAATATGGTACGGTCTATGATGAGTCACACAGATCTTCCTATATCTCTTTAGGGCTATGCTCTGGACACAACAGCCTTCATACTTAACCGTGTTCCATCCAAGGCTATGATAAAGACACCATATAGGATATGAACTGGGAGAGATGCCCAGGTGTCTTTTATGAGGATTTGGGGTTGTGAGGCTTACGTTCGACGTTAAGTCTCGGGCAAACTGAGACCCAAATCTGATAAGTGCTATTTTATAGGATATCCCAAGGAAACGAAGGATATTACTTCTACATTCCCAGTCAATACAAAGTAGATATGGGTAAGACTGGTATTTCTAGAAAGAGACTTTGTTTCTAGAAAAACTAGTGGGAGTACGTTCAATGTTGAAGAAGTTCAAGATATGGACCATAGCACTGAAGTCTTGATGGAAGTTGAACTGAAACCACAAAGTGTTGTGGATGATGAGATTGTTCCACAAGGAGTTGAGGAACAACAACCAGTTCAAGTAGACATACCTCTTCGCAGGTCTGATAGGGTACGTCGTCAGCCTGAGAGATACTCATTTCTCTTGTATGACCATGATGACGTTATGCTCATTGAGAATGAGCCTACCTCTTATCAGGAAGCTGTGATGAGACCAGATTCTAAGAAATGGCTAAAGGCCATGAGATTCGAAATAGAATCAATGTACACCAACCAAGTATGGACTTTGGTTGATCCACCTGAAGGGATAAAACTCATTGGGTGTAAGTGGGTCTTTAAGAGAAAGACTGACATGGATGGACTGATATATAAGGGTCGTCTGGTAGCTAAAGGTTTCAAACAAATTCATGGTATTGACTATGATGAAACATTTTCTCCAGTAGCTATGTTTAAGTCCATTCGGATCATGCTTGCTATTGCAGCATACCACGATTATGAGATCTGGCAGATGGATGTCAAAACCGTGTTTCTGAATGGAAACCTGCTCGAGGATGTGTACATGACACAACCTGAGGGTTTTGTAGATCCACAGCATACTGGCAGAGTATGCAAGCTACATAAGTCCATTTATGGACTAAAGCAAGCTTCTCGGAGCTAGAATCTTCGATTCGATAATGCGATCAAACAGTTTGATTTCATCAAGAATGAAGATGAACCTTGTGTCTATAAGAAGGTTGTAGGGAACACAGTTGTCTTCCTTGTATTGTATGTGGATGACATACTACTCATTGGGAACGACATCCCTTTGCTGCAGTCTGTAAAGACTTGGCTAGGAAATTGTTTCTCAATGAAGGACTTAGGTGAAGTATCTCATATTCTAGGCATATAGATCTATAGAGATAGATCTAAGAGATTGCTTGGCCTAAGTCAGAGTACATATATTGACAAGGTATTACTACGGTTTGCCATGCATAACTCCAAGAAGGGATTTCTGTCGATGTCACATGGTGTGGGTCTTTCGAAGACTCAAAGTCCCTCTTCTAGAGAGGAGAGAGACCGCATGGATATGATCCCTTATGCCTCAGCCATAGGATCTATCATGTACGTCATGCTATGTACTCATCCTGATGTTTCGTATGCTTTGAGCATGACGAGCAAATACCAGTCAGATCTAGGTGAAAGTCACTGGATAGCAGCCAAGAATATTCTTAAGTACTTAACAAGGACTAAAGAATATTTCTTGATATACGGAGGTAATGATGAGCTAGCTGTAAAGGGTTACAGTGATGCCAGCTTCCAAACTGACCAGGATGATTATAGATCGCGGTCTGGGTTCGTGTTTTGCTTGAATGGTGGTGCTGTGAGCTGGAAGAGTTCGAAACAGGACACAGTTGCTGATTCTACAACAGAGGTCGAGTACATTGCTGCATCAGAAGCAGCAAAGGAGGCAGTTTGGATTCGCAAGTTCATTACTGAGCTTGGGGCGGTTCCTAGCATAGCCGATCCGATAGAGCTCTATTGTGACAACAATGGAGCAATTGCACAGGCTAAGGAACCTCGCTCACACCAGCGGACCAAATACATACTACGGCGCTTTCATCTCATTCGAGAGATCATCGATAGAGGAGATGTGAAGATTTGCAGTGTTCCCACAGAGGCTAACATCGTTGATCCCTTGACCAAGGCTTTGGCACAGAGAAAGCATGATGGTCGCACTAGGTCATTGGGCCTTAGAGCCTACACTGATTGGAACTAGTGCTAGTGGGAGATTGTTAGTTAGAGCCTTACAGTCAATCATATGATGATTGTTGTATGAACTCATTGTATCATATTCCTATGTATATAAAGGCATTTGTTTTGGTTATTATACTTACTTGTATTGGTGCCAAATAACTAAGTATAATAGCGTCCTAGAGTAGAAGGTTCTTATCTATATCAATCGATTGGTTGAATCGATAGTGAGATGATATAGAGAACACTACTCTTAATCATTCCTAGTCAAGTATTAACATTCATGGACAATGTTAGTGCGATGAGACTAGCATGTAGGTCAACTCGATGACTTGATCTCACAAGTCATGGATATAGAGATATCAAGTTGACACATGGGTATGTATTGGAGAATGTATACTGAATGACCCGCCATCAGAAAGTATCATGGATCGTTATATGAGTGTCATATACTTTCTCATGTGGCTATTAGTATGACTATTAGTCCTTGGACCTGAAGTAACCATGGTTCCCTACATAAGGAGTTGCATACTTTGGCTTCGTCAAACGTCACCCGTAACTGGGTGGACTATAAAGGCAATTACTGGGTATGTAACAAATTATGCGGAGGGATGTGAGTGATGTAGATGGGATCTATCCCTCTTATATAACGGGAGTAACATCGTTATTCTTGATAGAATGATACCACTAAGTGCATGGTCATGCCCAAATAAGTCAATATGAGATATTAAGCTCATTTGATTATAGTGAGTCTACTTGGAGTTCAAGATTTAGATTGATCAGAGGATGACACCGTCTATGCCTCAAATTGATCAATCTAAATGTCAAGGATAGAAGGACATTTGTCATATATTGTGAAGAGTCACAATTAGTAGTCACAAAGGTGATGTTTGATCTCAACATTCTTGTAACTTGGGTAGTAATGATGTGTTGCTAAATACCGCTCATTACTTATGCTTCTAAATGGGTTTAGGAGTATTGCCAACGTTACAAGAACCTATAGGGTCACACACAAAGGGCAATTAGATGGATATTAGGTTCATTTGATAAACCAAGAGGATTAGGTTCATGTGATGAACCAAGTTGGATTAAGAGTAATCCAAATTAGACTAATTGAGTTGGACTCAATTTGATTCATGTGTTGAATGAGTCTAATTTAGATTATGACTCATTGAATCAATTTAATTCAATAAATATAGATTCATTAAATTAAGTTAGCTTGAATCAAATGGTTGGATTTAATCAACCATGGGGGGTAAGAGGTCAAGTTTGACTTGACTTGAGAAGGAAGATTAAGAGTCAAGTTTGACTTGACCTTGACTTGACCATATGCCTTCATTAGATGACTTGGCATGAGGGTCGGCCAATAATGATGTGCCACATCATCAAGACTACTTCATGGTATGCCACCTCATGAGGGAGATCAAGAGTTGTGACCCTTGGTATCCCATGGAGGTTACAAACCACCATGAAGTGGTCGGCCACTTAAAAGGTGAAATTAGTGCATTTGTGTGCTAATTCAAGGCAATTGATTTTCATCTTCTTCCTCCTCTCTTCTTGTTCTCCCACTCCTCTACTTTGGTCGAAACCTCCTTGAGTGCTAGCACACTTAAGAGGTTTTTCTCCACCTAATTGTTCGTGTGGATACACATAGAGAGGTGTTCACTTGACACCCTTGAGATCCGGCATCTTCTTGGATGAGCGGGATAAGCGAAGGGCTTCACATCAAAGGTATAAATCTCTACCATGTAGATCTAGAGTAGATCTAGATTAGAAAACATGTACACGAAATTTTTATCTACGCACAGATCCGGTGGCATGGGACTTCGGGGTTTCCGCAACGCAAAAAGCGATTTTTGCAGCTCGAAAGTCCCAACATCTCCTGCATGACATAGTCAGCATTCTCAGAACCAAGATATTTGAGGAGAAGTCTGGAGAGGCTCGCTTGTACAACTATCTCCGATCAAGGTAAATCGCATTGCCTAACTTTTGAGAAGTTAGAGCCTATTCCAGGATATTGGGCATAATTCCATGTTGTAGAAAGGAGATAAGTGGGATACGTCGGTCAATGGCATTACCTAAGTCGAGTGCTTGATCAATATGAGTGATAAACTATACTCAGGCAACTGACTCACTCAAGGTCCAAGTTGCCAGTGCACTGGCCATCTTGGTGAGTTCATTAGCCTTCTACTTCTCAACTCAAGAAATCTTTTGGATAGTAACCTCTAAGAACTCTACTTTCAGTTTCTCGAAGGGCTCTGTGTAATGACAAAGCCTTTCATTTTTAATCTCAAAAGTTTCTTATAATTGTTGGGAGGCCAACTGCGAATTTGAGTGGATGAAGACATAGGAGGCACCTACTTGTTTGGTTGCTCGGAGTCCGACAAGCAACGCTTCATACTTAGCTTTATCATTAGAGGTGTGAAAATTCAGTTGGATGATTAACTGTGGCACATCCTCACAAGGTGAGATCAATAACACCTCGACTCTGCTACCTTGTTTCGTAGATGGCCCATCTACGAAGATCTTTCATGTTTCGTCTACTTCTAGGCCTGGAGTTTCTGTCAAGAAGTTGGCAAATGCTTGAGTTTTCATAGTCATCCTTGGTTCATACTGAATGTCGTGCTAACTAAGCTCAGTGGTTTACTTGACCAATCTTTCTGAGGCCTCCGGATTAGTCAGTACTTATCCTAAAGTGTTATTGGTAAGCACAATAACAAAATGAGAGAGAAAGTAAGATCGCAATTGATAGGCTATCAGAATTAGTGTCAAGGCTTGTTTCTCTGAGGTGATATACTTGCTCTCAACATCCTTAAGCAGATGACCAAAGAAGTAGATGAGATGCTAGATGGTGCCTTCTTGCCGGAGGACCTCTCTGACTGCTCCTTTGGCGGTGGCTAAGTATAACCATAGTCTCTCCCCCATGACCGGTTTGGAGAGATTTGGTACGTCTTCAGATTTGAGAACGCCTGCTCACATTTTTTTATCCCACACAAACTGAGCTACCTTCTGGAGCACCTTGATGAAAGGCAAGATTCGATCGGTCGTTCTAGAGATGAATCGGGGCAGCGCACCACTCGGGTGACTAACCTTTGCGCATCCATGATGTTTTAAGGGGTTGAACAACTCGTTAAATTAAAGAAACAAGTTTGAACACATATGTGTTCAACTCGCTAATGTTCATGAACAACCTTCATGAATAATGTTTGTAAACCACATTCATTAATAGAACTTTTTTCAACCTGCTAAATAAACAAACAAAAAACTTTTAAAATAACCCAATAAGTTTAAATTATCAAGCTCAATAGTTAATCAAACAAGCAAAATTTTTAAACAAGTTTGAATTAAGAGCTCGATAACATCTAAATGAACCAAGCTCTTGCTATAATTGAATTGAGAGCTAAATGCCCTCAGGGTTTGGCATAGATTGTAAATACATGGTAGTTTGTCTGTAGTGAGCAATGTTCGAGTCCCAGGGAATGCATCATCTGTGTTCGTCCCGCCATGCACTTAACCCTTGTGCTCCTAATGAACCTCCTTCCATCGACGTGGGGTCGTCGTGAGGGGAGCCATTAATGTTGTGGTTTTACTTTTATTTTTTAAATTGAAAGTTTAATAATATCTAAATGAACCAAGCTCAAGCCAAACTTCAACCAAGTTTAAACTTATAAAAAAATAAATCAAGCTTTGAATAATTATTTTAAAACTTGATTCATTTTAGGCTCGACTTATTCAATTACCTTATTAAATAAATTTGAATACCTTAAAGATTAGCTCAGAAATTATTTGAATACCTTAAAGATTAGCTCAGCTTGACTTGTTCACAACCCGACATACCTTAAAGATTAGCTCAGCTTGACTTGTTCACAACCCGACTGCATTCGATCGGGAAATCGATTTGAATCCAAATGGATCGCCGTATCATAATTGTAGAAGGGGA
Organism: Zingiber officinale; assembly: GCF_018446385.1. Taxonomy (NCBI): domain Eukaryota; kingdom Viridiplantae; phylum Streptophyta; class Magnoliopsida; order Zingiberales; family Zingiberaceae; genus Zingiber; species Zingiber officinale. The sequence goes on from NC_055992.1 coordinate 130,291,704, forward strand.
GTGAAGTTATGGGAAAAATTCAGGCGCAATTACAGTTTCTAATAATGACAGGTTAATATGTTCATTATAAATTGAGTGGAAATTGTGAGATCGTTGCAGAACGAAAAGTAATAGGATACGTTGCGAAAGAAGAATTTATGTATCATAAAGAACTCCGTTATACGAAAAAGTTATAAAAGAAGGCGAGGTAGGCTAACTCTCAAGCACTCATCTCTCTCATCTTTTATTATTTTCTGCTTTCACCATCTCACTTAAGCATTAGAGGGGTCTGGTTGGGACTAGAGCGACACCTTGTGACTTTGTATTGATTTTGAACAGGAGCCCTTACTATTCAGTGCGCTTAGCCATCAACGATCAAGAAATATTAGGCTGGGAACTTTCAAATTCTGCCGTATCACAGATGATATATAAAATTGTACTGTGTTCGCATCAATCTTCAAATAATTGAACTTAGCGATCTTTATTCTTCTTCAACTGCAGTCCACTCGTACACATTAAAATCCCAGCTAAACTCTCGTTTCAAAGAGTGAAATGGCTGAGAATAGACTCTGTTCCAAGTCCTCTAGAAGCGAAAACCTGAAAATACTCTTCGAGAAGAATTTCTCGATATTTTGGAGCCACATTCTCGGACAATATCTCTTTGATCGGACCATACAAGTAATTGCCCTCGCGAACTCCGACAAAAAACATCGCCACTGACAATCGAGGCCCTAGTCTATTCGCCAACACTCGATGTTCCACGCTTTTGAATTTACCATTGCTAATGATCTACAAATTAAGAGAAACTAGTTACTTCAGTAAGCTCTAAGCAATACGAAAGGTCGAAGAATTACCTGAAGGAGATCGCCGATATTGACGACTACGGCTCCGGGAACGGGCGAAACATCCACCCAGTGACCTTCGTGGCGAACTTGCAGACCGCCGAGTTCGTCCTCGATGAGCAGCGTCAAGAAGGATGGATCGCAGTGCTTGGAAGTGCCCAGAGTGAGCTCCGGCTCCGGGCACGGCGGATAGTAGTGTGCACGCACGAAGTGTCCCTTGGAAAGGTTGATGCTCTTGAGGTGAGATGGACTCAGTCCGAGTGCCTCCGAGAGCAGTTCGTACACCGACTCGGCAAGGCCGAGCATGTGCTCGCCGTAGGCCAGGATCTCGTCTCTGCAAATGATGTCGATATAATCTTAGACGAAGCTAACTGTTAAGGCATGTAGGTGTTGTTGATTTGATACCTGCAGACATCAGGAATGTCTTGAGGATTGAGCGTGGTGCTGAAATTACAGGAGAATGTATCCCTCCAATTCGCAGCCCCAGAAAGGAACAAATCGTAGTTGCAGGCGTACTTCACGTTCTGCTTCAAGTCGCGGCTGTAGAGCTTCGCCTTCACTTCCTTTGGGAGCTCATGGAACCTCCGGCTCCCCTGCAGCATGCCTTCCAAGATCTGCGGCGGGACACCGTGGTTCACCAACTGGAAGAGCCCCCAGGAGCTCGAGGCGTCGCGGATCTGCTCCACCGCCTCCTTCCGCCGGCGGGCGTCATCGGCGACGCCTCGGAGATCGATGACGGGGACTTTGAGGCCGGCGAGGGAGGGTGGGGAAGGGAGGTCATCGGGGGAGTGGACGAAGATTCGTGGGAGCTTGGTGATGCCGGCGTCGGCGAGGCCTTTGACGCCCGATTTGGTGGCGTCGAACGCAAGCAGCTCTTGCAGGCGATCGGGAGCTGCCTCGGTGGCGCTGTAGTCGGGCACTGCCGCCGCCGCCGCCGCCATTTAGATCAGAATTGGAGCTTCGCAAGGAAAGGAAATAGGAAGAAATTGAATATAAAATGAAGAGATTTAGCTTATTGGGGAAGTCAGTAGTCAAAGTCTAAACCACATTTTTTGACTTGTCCATTGCAATCTAAACCACGGAAATAATAATTTTCTTTTTTTTATAATATAATAAAACAATAATATAGAAATATATCTATCCCATCTAGTGGGATGTTTCAACCTAAGAACAAGGACGTGTGAACTACCGACGAGTTGTTTGTTGGGTTTGGAGCGCAGCGAAAGATATATAATGAATCATGGACCTTTCGTGGTACATATAGTTTTACACAAAATAACATAAAAATATACCTCGAGTCCTCGGTAGGCTTAAATGATATTATAGACAGATTAGAGCATCACGTGTGGCTCCTCTAACGGTATCCACGCGCACTAGATCATGAACTTGACATAATCCGATAGGTACTAGCCTCTTGGATCGACAAAACCTTGGAAGCACTACAATCTCTTCATTCAGAGAAACTCGGAGAGAATGAATTCTCCTCTTACATCTTTCCAAGGATGGCTACTTATAGCCTCCAAGGAATACGAAAAGTTAAGGTCTCAATTAATTTATCATTTATGATCTTCATTAATTAGGAAGAAGAAGAGTTATAGGCTCCATAAATTCTTCATTTATAATCTTAATTATGATGACTCTTCAAATTCTTCATTAATTATCATTATGATGACTTTTCAAATTCTCCATTAATCATCATGATTATGGCTATTCGAATTCTCTCTTCTTTGTATCAAATAAATCCATATTTGATCTTAATCTCGACTAGCTTCTGATACCGTTGTTCATGTCTACGTGTTATGCGTGCGACCCTCTAGGTTTTATACACGAAGGCGGTGTAAATTCATACACAGACTAAAGTAACCGTCTAGCAACAGTTTTTAACCACCCAATGCGATAAAATTAATATCAGTCATAAACTGTAAACCACCATGAACCGATTACTGTGTAATTCAATCTCTTCATCTAAACTTACATCCCAATTAATTCGATACATTATGCATCATTATCAAATTAATTATTTTACTTGATTTCCAAGATATAATAGACTCCTCTTGAATGATAAATCATTCCTCCCATGGTCATGGATTTTGAGTCATTAATATCTCTATCAAGTGGTCAGGATGTTAACTCCAAATCCAAGAGAGCAATGAATCATTTATTGACTCAACACTATTCTCTCTACGCTTTGCTATACACCCAACTACCGTATTAATCACAATCCGATTAAAAAATACTTTTAACAACGTCAAAGCACATAACTCCACGCATAGAATAAATGAATGTCTCAAATCAAAAGATCAGTTACACTCGTTCATAAGGGGAATAACCAATGATGCTTAATATGTGGTCTCCTCTTGAGCGGGTCGTGTCCAGTGTACCTCTAAACTCAAGGCACCCCCAAGTACAACTTGGATATCCATCCCTCGGTCTATCTCGACCTAGTCATACTCAGTGTTGATCTAGATATCCATGTCTCCTCTAGATATCTATCCGATCAAGGACTGTTTTCAAATTAATATACTCATTAATCTGTGAGACTTTATCATTAATAATATACGTACAGAAAAATAAATAACTAATGATGTCTTTATTAAATAATTATCCACAAAATATATAAGGAGTGTCTTGGCACAAAAATGTATACACTAACATTGTCTTCAAGGTTGATGGTTCCAATGATATGATGGTGAATGAGCTCCGTGAATTTCTACAAAACTCAATGAGAATTGGAATGAAGACCAATGTGAATATTGGCTCAGCCACTTCAACATACAAGTCAAGCTCTTAGGAGTAGAGAATGAGAGAAAAGTACAAAGTAGAAGAGAAGTTTGGATTTAGGAGTGAGAAAATGATGAACACGACCCCTACTAATTAAGCCACATTTTGGATGAGAGAATACCACGTCCCACCCTACTCTTTACCCCATGTTTAGGTGCGTCTTGACCCAGCCTATTTGTCTTGACTTTTGACTTTTATCTCCGCAAGTTCACTGAGTTGTCCCTACCACATGGCCTCTAACTAGCCTACATATCACTAATCTTCTCATCAAATGTAGTTGAAAGAGGCATGAACTTGACTGACTGGAGTGCAGTAACATCCTGCTGGCATGGCCCAACAACGTGGGCATCTCACCAATCAACTCCTTATTAAGCCGCGAGTCAAGCATCATTAAAGTGAGTGATACACGACATTGTGTATCTGCAGTATGAGAGGGGAGTCTTGTCCGTTCATTCTTGTTGTCATGTCCCGAGGATGAAGAGTGATGAGGCAATCATGAAGATCAAATTCAGAGTGATGGCCGAGATCGTGTGAATTCTGGCGCCTGATCTAATGGTGGAGATGAGTAGCCCACATTTTCCCCTTGAAATCAAATAGCCCACACTAGGTAGAGCAAGGATTTATTAGGTCTCATGTAGGAGAGTGTCGCCTCAGTTGGTGCTTTCTTCTACACAAGTTCTGTCATGTTACTTCCTTCAACTGCCAACGGTCTTACCCTCCATAAGTTCTCCGTCCTTTGTTTCCCATTTATATGTGACCATGGTTTCGGGCAAAATTAACTTCTGGTGAGTCTTTCTCTCTATGGTTTGAGTCCATGGTGTCGACGTAGACCCGACCCCAGGCTGGGTCTGGCTCGGACCCGGCCCGGACCTGTAACTGGGTCAACAGACTGGTTGCCTATTGACCTAGTTTGCTTAGTAGAATCGGAATCGGCTCGCAAGTTGTCGGGCTGGTTCGGGTTCCTTTGGTGAAAACTCGATGAACTGCCGGTTCAGCCAGTCGATTCAACTATTTTTTTTTTACGATTTGAACTGTCGGTTAACCAGCGGTTCCTAGCCGTTGGAACCACCGGTTAACCGACGGTTCCTAGCCGTTGGAGAGGGTGGGGGAGTTTTTTTGGGGTATTTTTTCAACGATTAGGATCAATTGACCATTTTTTGATCAATGACTATGATTTAGTGTCCGTTACTATCCAAACTCTATAAATAGAGAGCTCATTTCATCATTTTCACACACATCTTCTCTACTCTTAATCTCAATTTCGTATTTTTTATACGCTTTCGTCTCTAATTTTCAATTACAATGGAAGGAGGTCGTGAAGGTGCATCATCTCGAGCTCGGAAGGAAAAGAAAATAATGAATTCGCGGGAGGAGGACCCTAACATTCAATCCACCGATGATGAGATCGAGTACCTTCCAAATCTGACACCCAAAACACAAGGAAGTACCGATACAATTACTTCTAAGGTTCGGGAACTTCCTCCTCTAAAGTCTTTTATTTTTACTAAACATTTTGAGAATGTCACTCTTCCGTCGAGAGAAATGCGTGCAAAATGTAAGCACTGCAATATTTCCTACAAATTCCAAGCCGGCGACGGCTATGGGTCGTTGAAATGACATGTAGAAACGAAGCACCCGACAGAATATGGATTTGACCGTTCTCAAACACAATTATTAAGATTTTCTTCAACTAGCAGTAGTATTGATTCCAATTTATTTTTATATTCGGATAATAAATTAAGAGAATCATAGCTAAATTTGTTTCCGTAGAGCATCTTTCTTTTAGTTTTGGATCTAAATGCACATTTGAATATTTTTGTAAAGAATATCTTAATTCATGTGCTAAACATTTTCCTAGAACTACACATACAATTAAAAGATTAGTAAAATAAGGAAAAAAGAATTTAATTGATAAATTTAGTAAATTAGATAATAAAGTTTATTTATGTTCTGATATTTGAAGTGATCATTGGCAAACACATTCGTATATGTGTGTGACTTGCCATTGGATCGATAACTTTTAGAACCTCCAAAAAAGATTGTTAGCTTATAGAGTTTTTGATAAATCACATAATGCTCATAACATCGTACAATTATTATGTTTAATTTTAGACGAATATGCCTTAACTCATAAAATATTTTCAATATTATTATTAGATAATTCTAATTCCAATACCGCTTATATAGATCATCTTCAGGCGGAGGGTGCCCTCCATAGGAATGGAGGGCGCCTAAAGATGGCAGAGGTGCTTGTTCGCTTCGGAGGTGCCTTCAACACCTTGTTGAGGGCGCCTCCAGCAGTGTTCTCCAGCTACTTTCGCTCTCCTACTGCTCCGATCGCCTCGGTGATTGCGGCCAACCGAAATAGGGCTCACCCGGATTCAATTTTTGACCTTCTCCTTGAGCAGGCTTCTACTCCAGCTTCTTGTCCCTCAAACATCACATACGTTCTTCTCATCCACCGGTGTACTCTTCCATAGCCCTCTCGTCCCTCAAACACACCGAGCCCATCGACTCCCTTCCCGTGTCATCCTTCTCGCTACCTGAGTCTTTCGCTCGACTTCTTGTACTCCTAAGCTCCTGCACACTTAGACACAGGGATCAAAACCAAACAAGACCTAACTTAACTTGGTTGATCACATCAAAACAACCACAAGGTCCAACAATCTCTCCCTTTTTGATGTGTATCAACCCAAGTTCAAGTTAGGGAGAAAAGCAAACAAGTAGTAATTATAAAATAAACATTTTAAGCATAAATTTGAAATAAAATAAATTGCAACATTAAATGTAATTCAAATTGATTTATATATAAAAAAATCAAGTTATAAAAAAAAAAATCTTAACTCCCCTTAAACTCCCTAAACTTGTACATATCCCTCTCCCTTTGATCACATCAAAAAAAAATAGGGTAGAAATTTTCAAGTTAAAAAAAACTAAGTTAGGAATTTTAAATAAAAACATTGAGAATAAAGATTTATAAAATTTTTAAATAATTTACAAGGATTTAAAAGCATTATTTTAATTTACATGCTTATCAGTTTGTCAAATAAATACTCAATTCGTTAATCCACTTCCAGGTTGTGCCGAGGTACTAGGCCTTCTTGGTTATTGGATCATCAATCACTTCTAGACAAAGCCTTTTAAAGAATTTAAATATTTAATTTGTCTGAAAGCCGTAAATCCAAAAATTATTTCAATCTAAGTAAAACTTTGGAACCTAATATAGGTTCCTTCCTATTGGGTTAACTAAGAATTTGGGAGGTACATATCCTTTGGAAATTCTTCTAATTTATCCCTGGTGATATCTAATATACCAATTTAGTCTACCATAAATTCTTAGTTTTGATTTTAGTTTCAAGCCTGCATGGTCATTTTTAAATTTTTTAATTTCTATTTTTAATTTTTAATTTTCTAATTTTAGATCATCATACAATTCTAGAGGGCATGTCTTTGCTAAGTTCAATTTTAACTCAGCATTTTCTTTTTCTAATTTTACTAGATCTTTAGTAAGAATTTTAATAAAATTAAAGGGTTGCTTGGGAGATAGAGCTCGTACCTCACTTACCTCAATTTCTGATACTCCCCCTTCATCGCTGCTCTCTTCTTATGATCCGCCCCCTTCATCAATGCTCATCTCTGAGCTGGTTTCATCTTCCACTTGATGGTTGGCCATTAGGGCTAGTCCTGAGAAGGCTTCAACCTCAGACTCAGAGGATAATGAATCGTCCCATGTGGCTTTCAGGGTCTTATGTTTGGAGGATGTTGGTCTTTTGTACTTTTCTTTCTCCTTGCCCCTATTCTTCAATTTTGGACAGTCATCCTTGATGTGCCCTTTTTCATTGCAGTTGTAATATCGGACCTTCCTTTTTCGGTAATCCCTCTTCGTCTGCGATTTAAACTTATTAGACCGAATAAATTTATTAAACTTTCTTACCATAAGGGCTGCTTTGTTTTCATCAATTTATTCTTTCGAGTCTGAATTGTTTGTTCTTGCCTTCAGGGCAACATTCTGACTCGGTCCTTTTCTTTGTCCTGCACACCGAGATTTGCATAATTTGCAAGTAGAGAAAAGACTTTCTAAAGTACTTACCTCGAGATCCTTGGATATATAGTAGAAGTCTACTATAGATACTCATTCAGGTGTTCTTGGGAACGTATTTAAAGCATACCTTTGTGCATCCTGATTCGTTACCGTTTCGCTGAGGTTTGTTAGTCCGGTGATCAGATCCTTTATTCTTCCGTGTAGTTGTGCTAGTAACTCTCCTTCCATCTAGAGGTTCATCAGTTGATGCAAGGGCACGTCCCATCTCGTGAGCTTTGTTTCAAAAGTTCCTTCGTGTAACTCCAAGAACTTTTCCCAAAGCTCCTTTGCTGAGTCGTAATCTCCAATCTGATTTACTTCCTGGAGTGGAAGCACGCTAAGCAGGTAGAACTCGTCTCGTCCGTTCGCTTGAAATCTGCTTGTTCCTTCTTGGTCTACTGATATTCTCCTTTTTCTTCTCCTTGGAGGGTTTTTGGCGCTACAAAACTGTATTTAATTATTAAAAGAATTTCGAAGTCAGTTTTAAAAAATACCTCTATTCTTTTCTTCCATGACGCAAATTTGTAAGGAATCGGTGACCGGCTAGAAGGGGGGTTGGATAGCTAGTTCACCCCCAACTTCGATTTCTTCTCTACAAAAGATTAGTGCGTAGCGAAAATACGAAAAACAAAGAAAGCAAACAAGAGAGAATACAAACACTAATACGATTCCTTTACGTGGTTCGGAGATTGCTTGCTCCTACTCTACGGCGTGTCCTTGAGGTGGACGATCCCTTGATCCTTGGGTGGATCAATCCCCGACAATCTCTTGCTAGATCTTACTCCTTCTCAGTGGAGTACAACCTCTCACAAAGCTCTCTTTCTCTTACAAGATGAAACTTAGGTTTGGAGAGGAAAAGTGGACTTGGAAGCTTTGGACAATAATAAAGGAGTGATTCAACAATAATCAGTAACCTCCTTTATGCCCCAAAACTTCTCTTTTATAAGTGGAGAGGGTTGATTAACAAATCAATTCAACCTGACACCAGTCGACTGATCCATGCATCAGTCGACTGGTGTCACTATTGGACACAGCCAATAGCACTCCGCAGAATCCGCGATCCTGCCAACGGTTATGTACCAGTCGACTAGTCTCGAGACCAGCCGACTAATCCCCATAGCCGACAAGCACAGAAGCAGTCTGTGCTCTTCATGAATTTGGACCAGTCGACTGGTCCAAGTACCAGTCGACTGGTCCAAGTACCAGTCGACTGGTACCTTACATTCAGTCCACCTCTTCCTTTCCGGAGCCGCCTTTGAAGCCCTCTTCCTCGACCTTCATCCCTCAGATGCACCTGAGCCAACGGCTCCTTTCTGTGTCATCCTTCACGTTGCCTTGAAGTCTGCTTTCCTTGGCTCCACTCCATTGCTCCTCGTCCGGTGGTCCCTCGGATGTCTTCCACACCATCCTTCACCAACTCAAGGATCCGAGCCCTTGGATAAGCTTCCCAAACTTGGCTGCACCAAGTTCCTCATGTGTTTCACCAAGTCCTGCAAAACTCAAACACATATCAAATACATATGAAAATCTAACTTAAACTCTTTGACACACAACAAAATCATAATCATACCGATCAAACTTAGGTTGATTGCACCAACAAAATTCTCCTTCGAATTTTGGAGGATAGATCGTTGATCCGGCCATCGTCTTGATTTTGATGCTTCAGTCGACGATTAGTACTCCTGAGGCGGTTGGGTTTTGATACCACTTGCTGGTTCGAGTAGGCCGGCTAGAGGGTGGTGAATAGCCCTTGCACAAATCAAAACAAAAAAATAATCTTTCTCGAACTTCAACTTAGATTAGTAGCAATAGCATAAAAATAAATAATACAAAAATGGAAAGACAGAGACTCAGAATTTTACTTGGTTTCAACCGGAGTAGTTGTTAATCCAAGACAATGACAACACTAGAAAAATCTTCTTCGTGTAGGCGGAGAAGCCTCTTATAATCTTTGAATGCTCAGACTATTGCTAGGAAATGAATGCTTGAGTTGATTTCATATTTCCTAGCTCCAGGGGTCATTTTATAGCTCCTGAAAATTCTATCTATAGCTTGAGGGCACCTCCCAAGGGTATGGAGGGCACCTCTGGCGAGGTGGCAGCGGATAAAATTGTATCCGCTGCCAACGGCCAATTTGGCCAAGTCGAGGGTGCCCTCCATAGGCATGGAAGGTGCCCTCTGTTGGTCCCTTTGGAGGCCGACAATGTAACACCCCAAATTTCCTCAATTAGAGTCCTAATAGTATTTTAAAAATATTTAGAAATACTATATATAAATTCTAGAGATTTTTAGAAATTTTTAGAGTATTTTTATGTAATTTTTGGAGTTCGTTTGGTATTTTTACCAAGAGGAAGAAGTTTAAAAAAAAAATGTGTTAAGGTTGGGTTTTGAAGTCAAGATCTTGGACCGAACTAGACTGTAACCAAGGTCAGCCAACCAACTGAGCTAAGCAAGTTTTGTTAAATATATATGGTGCGAAATATTCTTAAGCCGTAGTTAGATAATAGAAATAAAAGGAAGGAAAAGAGGTAGCAGCCGAGAATTGAACCCGGGGCTTTTGACTTGGTCAAAACCGTAGCCAACCAACTCTTCCGTGAGTATTTCGTGAAAAGGTAAGGGTGCGAGATATATATATATGTTATGATTGAAACCCTAGTTATAAGAAAAGAATTAAGTTTTTCTTTTTCCCGAATCCTTTCCCTCTCCCCTTATCTCGAGTTCGACGGCGCAGCTCTTCTCGGCGAAAACGCAGCGAGCAACCCGGCGTCTCCGGCGGCCGGCGAGCGCCCCTCTCTATGAAGTCTTCTCACCATCGAGCTCCTCTCATCAAGAAGGAAGCCGTGAGCACAAGAAGAGACCAAGAGATCGAGTTATCCGAACCCTAGAACCCTTCCTCTTCCCGGTTTTGAGTCCAAGGATAGGTAAGTTGCTGCTCACCTGCAGTAGGATAGTTCCGGATTTCTATCTCCTTTGTTTTCGAGTTTTTCTGTGATGATTGTCGGTTTAGGGTTTTTGGCCGTGAGTTGCTTGTTTCAGATTTGATCAGGATGTATAATTAGGCATGAGTTTCCTTGCCTTTTCTATTTTCGGATTCAAGCTAGCTTCATGTTTGGATTTCGAAGCATGTTTAAAGGAGATTTTGCTTTTGGTGTTAGCTGCCATGAAACCTAAAGAAAGGAGAATTTGTATAGGTTAGGCATGCAATTTAGATCCTTCTGTCTTATGATTACATTTCAGATTTAGACGTTTTCTTTGCTTCTGATCAGTTTGTATTCGGCTTCCGAATTTTAAGGGCTTTGTTTCCATGCTTCAGATTTAAGAGCAGCAAGTGTATCATTGTTTTCTTACAGCATTAGGATAGCTTGAAGTTTAAAGGGCAGCAAGTGTTTCATTGTTTTCCTTGGTTCAGATTTCCCTCTGTACATCTTTAGGATGGCTTGAATTTAAGAGTAGTAATTGTTCCTTGTTTTCCTTGCTTTGGAATTCCTGTGCAGCAGTAGTTTCTATTTAGTTTGTTGTTGTGGCAAATAACAAGAAGAACAATCATGCTTTGGTTCCTTGTAGGTTCTAGTAAATCGTCATATTCACGTATCAACGTTAGATAGCAGCAGAATGATTTTAGTAGATGACAATTTTTATCAAACATGTGTGCAGAAATTTATTAGTAGTATGCAGAATTTTATTAATAGTATGTAGAAATGTATTAGTAGCATGCGTTCTTTGCTCTCTTTCTTTTATCTCTGACGTAGCAAGATTTAAGGTTTTAATTCTAACAAGTTTTAGATGTAGTTTAAGCTTGTATGATATGCAAATTTTTGATAAGTATTGCATGCAGAACTTCAATCTTAGAACATATTTTAGATAAGCTTAATATGCAGATTTTAGTTAAGCTTAATATGCAGATTTCTGTTTAAACTTGTATGCAGATTTTGTTTAAGCATTGCCGTGTTAGAATTTGTTAAACATTTCAGTTATAAGAAAAGTATAAGAAAGATTAAGAAAAGAAAGAAGAAGGTCAAGGCCTTAAGTAGATCTCAAAGTCAAGACTTTAGGGATTTTGGCACACAAGGTGCTAAAGAAAATGCCGAGGCATTATATAGAAGTATTAAAAGATAATAAGTATTTTACTTTTATCAGTGGCACTGTACTGGACTCTCTGTCCTTGGGTTGGGCTCCCATACTCGTCCCTAGGTTTAGATAACCTAGTAGTAACGGCTCGGCCGACGGTCGACGGTCGACGACCATAGGGTCGCCAAATGGGCCACCAAATGGGCCGCCGAATGGGTCGGGTCGTTACAAAAGTAAAAGCACAGTTGTCGGGCCCAAGAAGAAGTTGATTATTATTTTGAAGTATTATAAGTATAAGTTTTGAACAAGTAAAGCAAGTTTTACATAAGTATAAAGTATTTAAAGAATAAGTCTTTAAACAAGTGAAATAAGATTCAGAAGGTGTTTAGAATTCAGTAAGCTTAGTTCTTTATGCAAGCATGATAGTATAGACTTGCCTTACATGTTTAGCCTTTCAGTATGTTTCTTTACTAATAGAAGAGCATGAGTTAGTTTACTGTTCTTTGCTATGTATGAGCATGAGTAGCTTTACATGTTAGCATTCAGTTTTAGCATGTTTTTATTTATATACATGCATATCGAGATTTTGTGAGTTAGATAGCGCTTACTAAGCAAATTTTGCTTATAGACTACACTTCCTCTTACTGCAGATACAGGAAAGGAAAAGATATAGAAAGGAAGGCGACAAGGAGGTGTTCGAAGGATGTGTGATGCCAGGACTATGGAAGCCTTGGGACTAGGAAAGAAGTTTTAGTTTAGTTTTTATTGTCTTTTGCTATGTTAGGAGTATTTGAGATAGTATTTGTTATTTTGATATGATTAGGACGTAGTAGAAGAATTGTAATCTTGTGGGATGATTTCTTGTGTTGTTTTCTTTATTTTGGATTTATTATACTGCGTGGTTGATTGATATGTGTTCCAGCCGCTTGTGGCTGAGTATATATTACATGTATTGTTGAATAAGGTCACCGGTACAGGGGAGACTCTGTCGAAATTTTTCGGTAGGGTTTCCATGTGATTTTTAATCACACCGGTTAAGTAGAGTTAGTAGTTAAGTAATGGTCATCCTTAGAGAGTAGTAGTAGTAAGAAGGGTGGTCGTTACAGGCAAGAGGGGAGGGGTGAATTGCCCTGAAAAAATAAAATTGACCTTTCTCGGATTTTCAACTACTAATCAAATTTGTAAAAATAGAAGAGACTAACTAAACAGACACAGAGGGTTTACTTGGTTTGCAATCAGGGGATTGCTAATCCAAGACAAAGATGGCACACTATCTGATTCTCCTCTGGGCGGAGTCGCCTCTTACAGCGTTGAAAGCACACAGAAAAGTAAAGCACACAGAAGTTGATTACAAGTGAGATGAAAGATCTATGCAAACCAGTGCTATATTTATAGCACTGGTCGGGGCACCCCGAAGGGGTTCCGGGAGCCCTGGGGAATAAAACTTTATCCCCCAACGTTCAAATTGTGTTAGAATCGATCTGGTCAAAAACTTCATCCCGAGCGCCCGGAAGGGTTCCGGGCGCCCCGGGCTGCTCCGGGCGCCCGGAATAGTTTCGGGCGCCCCGAGCCTTAAAGTCAACAGAAGTTAACTTTATCGTCTCCGGTTTAGCTCGTCTCGGTCCGGGTCTTGTTCGCTCCGGCTTCGCTAGCTTGGGTGATCCTAGCCATCCGGAATAGGGCTCACCTGAACCCAAGTTCCGGCCTTCTCCTCGAGCAGCCTTCCTTCCCGATTTCTCGTCCCTCGAACGCCGTGCATGTTCTTCTCGTCCATCGGTGTACTCTTCCGTATCACCTCGTCCCTCGGACGCACCGAGTCTGTCGCCTCTCTCCCCGTGTCATCCTTCTCGCTAACCGCGTCTTCCGCTCGACTTCCTGTGTTCCTAAGCTCCAGCACACTTAGACACAAGGGTTAGACAAAGCAGGACCTAACTTAACTTGTTTGATCACATCAAAACACCTTGGGGTTCCAACAATCTCCCCCTTTTTGATGTGAGCAACCCAAGTTAAGTTAGGGAAAAACAGATGCAATAAAAATAGTTAATATGCAAATAAGTCCAAATATTTTTCAATTATATACCTCCCCTAGACTTAACATACTTCTCCCCCTTTGATTACATAAAAAATGAGGTTTCTAAACAGGTCGAAGGTAAATTCTCAAAGAAAATTTTAAGTGTTAAAAAAAATTTCTTAAAATTTAAGTTTGAAACTTATTTCAACATTTCCTTAAAAAAAATTTCCATAAGTAAAAAAAATTCAAAAAAAAAATCTAAGAGAAAAAATTTCTAAGCCAAATTCCAAAAAAATAAATAAACTGAATATTTTTGAAAATATTTTCTAAAACAAATTGAATAACCCTTTAAAACATATTTGCTACAGAAATATTTTTTAAGTTAAACAAAATTTTCAAAACAAATATTTAACAACTTTTAAGCATTATTTAATTCTAACTTTAATACTTTTCCCAGAAAGTTAATTAAACATTTTATTTCAGTATTTTAGCTTCCAGGTCGTGACGAGGCACTAGGCCTTCTTGGTTATTGGAGCAACAACAACTTCCTTAGACAAAGCCTCATAAAGAAACTATCTGTTTAACTTTCTTGCTGAAAAATGCTAAGTTTAATTTAAAATTTTAAGTTAAACATGTTTTCGGAACCCAATAGAGGTTCCTACCTACAGGGTTAATTAAATATTTTCTAGGTACATAGGCCTTTGACATTTTTCTAATTTGATTTTGGTGAAACCTATAATACCAGTTTAATCCTCTATAATTTTTAAAAGCAGAAACATTTGAATCGCTAGACTTTTTCAGCCTTACTATTTCTTCTTTTAGTTTTTCATTTTTAATTTTCAATTTTTCAAAATCCTCTTTAAGATATGATTTTGCCAAAATTCTTTTTGTTTCTAAAATTTCATTTTCTAATTTGGTATTTTTATTTTTTTAATTTATACATGGATTTTGCCATTGCCTTAATACCAAAGTAAAGTTGATCAGGGGGTAAGAGTCATACCTCACTTACCATATCAGACTTGAAGCCTGAATCTCCCCCTGCTTCGCTACTTTCATCTGAGGTCGCTCCCCCTTCATCGATGCTAGGTTCTGATGTACTTTTCCCTTCGTAGCTTGCCATCAGTGCTATCCCGGCATATTCTTGAATCTCGGACTCAGATGAAGAAGTGTCGTCCCAAGTAGCTTTTAGGTTCTTGTGCTTCTTGGGAATTTTGCCTTTGTCTTTCTTTAGTTCTAGGCAATCTTCTTTTAGGTGTCCTTCCTTTTGACACTGGTAGCAGCGCATCCTTCTTCTATTTCTTGGATTCTTTTTATTCTGCATTTCTTTAAATTTATTAAATCTATTTTTTTTTTAAATTTTCTTACCATGTATGCTTCCTAATCATCTTCTGAGTCTGACTCGGGTTCATCCCTTTCGGTTGCGTTTAGTGCGATCATCTGGCTTGATTCCTTTGTTCCTGCACACCTGGTTTCATGCAATTCAAGAGTGGAGAACAGTTCTTCTAAAGTACTTACCTCCAGGTCTTTCGAAATGTAGTAAGCGTCGACGATTGATGTCCATTCTGAAGTTCTGGGAAACGCGTTGAGTGCGTAGTGTATTGTGTCCCAATTCGTTACCGTTTCTCCGATGTTCTCGAGATCAGTAATCAGTTCTTTTACCTTCGCGTGTAAATTGGCTACCTTCTCACCTTTTTCCAGACGGATGTTCATCAGCTTGTTCCGGAGGATGTCTCTTCTAGCGAGCTTCGCTTCGGACGTGCCTTCATGGAGTTCCAGGAACTTCTCCAAGAGTTCTTTAGCAGATGAATAGCTTCCGATGCGGTTGACCTCTTGAGGCGGCAACATGCTCAGCAGGTGATATTCCGCACGGTTGTTCGCTACAGACTCATTTTGCTCCTTCTTTGTCCAATGGCTCTCTTCTTTTTATTCTCCATCTTGATTCATTGGAGCTACAAAACCATACTTCATAATAAACTGAATTTTGAAATCAGTTTTTAGGAATACCTCCATATGACGCTTCCAGTCTGCAAAGTCCCCCTCGAATTTTGGTGGAACGATGCTTGGTCCGACCATCTCGTTGCTTCGATCGGCGGTTAGTCCTCCTAAAGCGCCTTGCTCTAATACCACTTGTTGGTCCCTTTGGAGGCTGGCAAGAGAGAAGGGGTGAATTGTCCTGAAAAAATAAAACTGACCTTTCTCGGATTTTCAACTACTAATCGAATTTGTAAAAATAGAAGAGACTAACTAAACAGAATCTAAACAGACACAGAGGGTTTACTTGGTTTGCAATCAGGGGATTGCTAATCCAAGGTAAAGATGGCGCACTATCTGATTCTCCTCTGGGCGGAGTAGCCTCTTACAGTGTTGAAAGCACAGACAAAAAAGTAAAGCACATAGAAGTTGATTACAAGTGAGATGAAAGATCTGTCCAAACCAGTGCTATATTTATAGCACTGGTCGGGGCACCCCGAAGGGGTTCCGGGCATCCTGGGGGAATAAAACTTTATCCCCCAACGTTCAGATTACGTTAGAATCGATCTGGTTAAAAACTTCATCCCGGGCGCTCGGAAGGGTTCCGGGCGCCCCGGGTTGCTCCGGGCGCCCGGAATGGTTTCGGGCGCCCCGAGCCTTAAAGTCAATAGAAGTTGACTTTCTCATCTCCAGTTTAGCTCGTCTTGGTCCGGGTCTTGTTCGCTCCGGCTCCGCTAGCTTGGGTGATCCCGGTCATCCGGAATAGGGCTCACCCGAACCCAAGTTCCGGCCTTCTCCTCGAGCAGCCTTCCTTCCTGGTTTCTCGTCCCTCGAACGTCGCGCACGTTCTTCTCGTCCACCAGTGTACTCTTCCGCGGTCACCTCGTTCCTCGGACGCACCCAGCCCGTCGGCTCTCTCCCCCTGCCGTCCTTCTCGCTAGCCGCGTCTTCCGCTCGACTTCCTGTGTTCGTAAGCTCCTGCACACTTAGACACAAGGGTTAGACAAAGAAGGACCTAACTTAACTTGTTTGATCACATCAAAACACCTTGGGGTTCCAACACCCTCCATGCTTATGGAGGGCGCCCTCCGCCTGAAGATGGCGGAGGCACTGGTTCGCTTCGGAGGCACCTTCAACACCTTGTTGAGGACGCCTCCAATAATGTTCTCCAGCTCCATTCTCTCTCCTGTTATTCTGATCGCCTGGGTGATTACGGCCAACCGAAATAGGGCTCACCCGAACCCAATTTTTGGCCTTCTCCTCGAGCAGGCTTCCGCTTCGACTTCTCATACCTCGAACATCATGTACGTTCTTCTCATCCACCGGTGTACTCTTCCACATCCCTCTCGTCCCTCGATGCACCGAGCCTGTTGACTCCCTTCCCGTATCGTCCTTCTCGCTAGTTGCATCTTCCGCTCGACTTCTTGTGCTCCTAAGCTCCTGTACACTTAGACACAGGGATCAAAACCAAACATGACATAATCTAACTTAGTTGATCACGTCAAAACAACCACGGGGTCCAACAGTTTCATCCACTTAGCATCTTACCACCTCAAGAAGTTAACCGGATCAGAGCCTACGAGTCAGCCAAGGAGCTCTGAGAGAAATTCCTAGAACTACATGAAGGGACCTCAGAGGCAAAACTTGCGAGACGGGATTTGCTCCAAAACCATATCATCAACATCAATTTAGAAAAAGGCAAAATCGTGGCACACCTTCACTCAAGAATAAAAGAACTCATCACCAAACTCACAAATCTCGGAGAAAAGGTAACCAGCCGAGATTCGCTAAGGTATGCGCTTAACGTATTTCCTAGGACGAATGAATGGGCATTATGGCGTGAGCCTTTTTCACATGTCACTAGGCGCTCCAAATTAAAAAAAATTAAAACTCATTAAAATTAAAACAAGTGTTGTAACAACGAGTCCCAAGTCGTGTTTTTCCAAGGATAGCTAATGAGTGTGTGTGTGATAATTCTAGAATTGATTCAAATCAAATTATTTCATCAAACTTTTCCATTTGATTCACATTGCCATTTGAATTCTTCTACAATCAAAAATAAGATCAAAGAAGGTTCATTCTCATCTAAACATGATTAAACTCCACCTCATCAAGTTAACAACTATTAAACATAATTGATTCACATTCTTAAGCTACTAATTAACCAATCTCATACATGATCAACAACATTTCACTGAGGTAAACAATCATTAGCTCAAGTTACACATCCAATTCATCACAACCACAACAAATCCAATGCATAGAACTAAAGGCTCTTCTAAATTCTTGAATCGTAACTAAGCAACCTTGTTATAATCGGAACATCTAATTCAAAATTAAAAAAAAAAAACTAGATTGCAACCCAATTAAGTGCTAACCAAGACTCAGATTGCAAAAGTCCAACAAGATCAGGGTTTCATATAAGAAATTCAGAAATGGAATTGCAGAGAAAAATAAAACTCAAACAAAAACTGAAATAGGAAATGCAAAACAAGGAATTAAGTGCAATATATCTATCAGATCTTCAGATCTGAGCAAGTGTATAAGGAATCAAAAGTAAACTAATGAAAGAGCATCCCACAATCCAAATCCCGGAACAAAACCTCTCTTCTCTACCGTATCACTGATCTGCCTCTGGAAACAGAGGATATCTTGGAATCGCGAGGTGAAAACGATGATGGAGTGAAATCGAAAATGCTGGGGAACGCCCTCTGACACCTCCGTTGGATGATAGCAGCACAACATCGGGGAACGCCCTCAAATCTTGGCTGGGATGCTCTCGCTGGAATCCAGACCAGGAACGGGGAACGCCCTCAATTCACGCTCTGCTCTTGGATTGCTAGTCGTCGGATCAATGTAAGCTCGCCGGAGATGAAGAGATCTCGTTCTCAGATCTGAAATGAGGAACGGGAGCTGCGGGAGCGAAGGATGAACAATGCCTTTGTCGCAAGGAAACCGAGCTCAACGAACACACTGTAGCTTCTCAAGTCTTAAACCTCTCCCAATCTAATCCAACGACTGAGAATGCTCTGATCTCATCTAACGGCTGGATAACTTCAGATTTGGATCAAAAAGCTTCGGATCTTCATCAACGGCTGAGATCTGCTCTTCATTAGGTTGGATAAGCTGGATCTTCAGTAGATGGCTTAGATCTGCTCCAATCATGGATGAACGGTCCAAATCGCTCCAAGTCTTGATCGTCTTGTTTAGCCCTAGATTTGAGCCCAAATGTGGTCCGATTTGATTGGATCCATGACCCTTTTGATGCCTACAAAGAAAATATCAAAATATTAGCATCAAATACCATGAAAATAAATTAATTTGCAATTAAGCCCAAGATAAATGCAATGCATGAATTATGATGTCAATATAGGTTTCATCTATGATCAAGATCATTAAAAACATGCATTATGAATCAAAATAGTGTAGCAAAATCATGATTATTAAATCCCTCACACTTAATCTTGGACGTCCCGTTTAAGTCAAGAAAACTAAAAATCATCTCCACATAAATTCCCTAGCAATACCTAGAAGATGGTAAAAGGTAATTAACTAAGGTCATCTACAAATCATAAACAATCATGAATACAATCCAAACAATAATCAGTAGTATGATAGTTTCAATCCAATTGAAAAAAATTAAGCAAGTTGCAATCTCACAAGGTATTTTCCTATTCTATCTCTCACACTCAAACATGTATAAGTGGAGCTTACTCAATGCAACTCACAATATTTTACTACCATAATCTTGCTTATTTTCTAATTCTCCACCACTATAAAACATAGCATACATGAATCAAAAGGAATTTATCATCAAGAATTAAAATGGAAACAAGAAGAACAATTAAAGTGGATGAAATAGGCAAAAGAAAAGAATTCAATGAAGAAAATGAGAAGATGAGAGTATTGGAGGAATATACTTGATGAGTTGACCAATTTGATGTGAAAAGAGATAAATATCATTTGTCGTTACCAATTCAAAAGATCAAGCTAACCTCTCCTTCAATTTGATGACAATCCAAAAATCTTGATACTCTATCTTCACATTTGATACTCTTTGTCTTGCCATTTTTTTTCTTTAACTGTTTTCCCACTTACATTCCATCTCTTGAAGACTCAAATAATTTCAAATCAACTTATGGAGAAGAGTTCCCTCCCCCACACTTAAAACATTGGTTGTCTCGAGCAATGAAACACATTATGTTATCCAAATACTTGATATATCTCTTGTCACTGTTTTTTTCTGCTACAGGTTTCCTTTCTTTTCTTTCTTTGTCTCTGTTTGTGTTCAAAAATAGCTCACCAATGTCAACTATACTTCCATGATCTTCCAAACTCAAGATGTTTATCAAGTACAAAGATTCTCATTCAACACAAACTTCTACCAGCAACTACAAATTCAGAAATCAAATTCAATTTTGATCTTGTTCTGGTTTTAATTCAACAATTTAGAAACCTAATACAATAAAGCTCCAATCTAATTTGTAACAGCACAAGGATCTAAAGTTTCCAACATCAGTTTTAACTAGTCTGAACTCTGGATTTTGGAATGCAGCTATAATCAGTAAACATGATCTCAGCTAAACACAGTGAATCAAGTCTTCACAAGCTTCAAAAATCTGGAAAAGGCATCATGTTCACAGAAATTCAGAAAGTTATCTCCAAAAATTCAGATTTAAAGAAACTAAAACTAGTCTGGAATGAGATCCCATTAGGCATTGAATTGATAAGGCTAGAATTCAATTTGTGTTCTAGATAAAATCAACAAGAGAAGTTGGCACAAAACAGGAATTCTGCCTCTTATAATTCAGCTTTGAAAATTTCAATTCCAGAATAGAGAAGTGTTCATTTGGCATAGACTTGAACTTAAGCTGTCGGCTGATCAATTGGAGGAACAAACAAATAATTGATATAGTTTGAGTTCTGAAATTTTCAGAACTTTCAGAAACTTGAAGAGAACTCAGATTTCAGGGCAAAAGCAATGCCAACAAATTCCAGAAGTGAAGCTAAATCCTAGATTCTGGTTCATTTTCAGCATCTGGTTTCAAAAGAAATTCTAGCTTAAGTCATGAAGAAGTAAACCTGGAATTAGGTATCCTTTAGCCTTGGACTGATAAGAACTTCAATTGAGATAAATAGAATTTTCTCTCTATTTTGTTTATCAGCTTTCCTTCTTCAGATTCAGTTCAGTTTTATCAGTCATACCATTCAAGAAATCAAAATTTGGATGCAAGTTTAATAGAGTTTCAAAATCTTCTTGATAGGACTAAATCTGATTTTTGAAGCTTCCATTGTCATTGTCCGGACAGCAGAAATAGACACTTCATTTCAGACTTTTTTTTTTCATTGCTTGTAGATGAACCTCACCACTTTGCATGAATCATAAGAGGCTTCAGATTGAAAATTCAGTTACAAGTTGGCACACACTTTGCTCCTCAAGAGCAGGACAACACAAAAGAATTAAATGGAAATAAGTGTAGAATTTGAATTACTGTGCATATGTAATCTGTCAGCTTCTCCAAGTTCTGAATTTCTTTTTCTTACGACCAACAAATGTCTTCTGTTTCTTGAATATCTTGAAGGTTTGCATACACCTTGTATCACTTATAAACCAAATCAAAATACTGAAACATCAACAGCTTCTCACGACTTATTTCATAGAAATTTTTGCAGCTGGTGTTGATGGGGTTGCTAAATCCTTGAAGAAAATATCAAGTGTTTAGTTAACAAGAGCAAGAATGTAAATGTAATGTTCTTGATAATTCAAGCTTCAAAAATTTCTAGGATGAAGACAATCTCATTCTTTAATTATTTCCGGCCACAGTTCCTTGTTTTTTTCTGAACATATTGATCAAAATGATCAGCATACTAACACTTCAATGTCACATATTCATCTTCTGTAACAACTTAGAGTTATGAAATGACTAATTTCATTCCTGCATTTCCTAGTTTCAGAAATTCTTAGTTACTGCCCAAAAACTTCAAAAAGATTTGCTACAGGGACCTTAGATGAACTATGGAATTCAGGAATCAAATTTCCAGCATTAAATTCTGAGTTCAAATGTGCAATTGAATTCTCTAAAACGAGCCCTCATTCAGTCTCAAGAAAGTAGCAGTTCTTAATTGCCTTCCATCTATTCTTATTCCAAATCTTCCTTTTGAAGAGAATCCATATGAATCTTTCCTAAACATTCCACAAGACTGATTCCAATACTGAAATGCAGCTAGTCAACTTCAGAAGTCAGCAGCTTTTGCATTCAAATTCTAGATTCGTAATTCAAACCAAACTGAAATGAGATAACTCCCTTAAATTCTGCTGCAACTAATGCTCAACATCATTAATCTCCATCAATACATCCGTTGAATTTATTCCACCATTTCAGAATTTCCAATCAATTGAAGCAGGGAATCTCATAAACTCAAAACATGTGAGCTTTAAATGTATCAACATAGTATCAAGTCTCTAAATCCAAAGCAATTGTGGCTTGCTCTTGATATGATAAAACTCAAGAAATGAATACATTTAGCATACAATCTGAAGCGCACTTCATTCATAACAAGATTTTAGCATTTTTTTTTTTAGAACAGTAGCAACCCATCCTTATAATCCTTCCTAAAATTTCCTTTATACAAACTCCATTGCATCCTTCCAACACTCCATCATTGGCTTGAATTTTGAATCCCGACCATTAACAAGTGTATCCAAACCTTCAAAAATACTACTCACCTCCCCCCACACTGAATCCTTTGTCATCTTGTAAAGTCTAACTCATCAAGGATTCAACCAAAACTCTGAATAAAAGAATGACAAGTAAAAATGATCAATAATAAGAATGTTTGATGAGAAGGTTTTAAGAAAATTATGGAGAAAGAAATTAGAATTCATGAGGGAACAAGAATGAAAAATATCCTTTCTTTCCATGCATACATATGTCATTGTGATTTTGAAAAGAAGCAAAGCAAGTTCTAGAGTTTCAATTGTTGTAAGTGCATGTCACACAAAGAAAATAATAGAATATAGGCTTAAAGTGGACCTCTCTAGGTAATATTCATGCAATCAAACTCAATTGATCAAAATAGAATCCACCACCATATTAACCAATATCATGTAAGTAGAGCATCCAATCATGTCTAATGACCTAAAGTTGATGATCAAATTTAAGAAATTTTTACCATCTTAAAAATATTACTAGAAAAAATTTCATTGAGACTTTTATTCTAAATGATATGCTATATACTAAACAAAATGCAAAGTATGGAAGCAAAATGCAAATGTAAAGTATGAAACTAAAGGAATGTATAAAGCAAAAAGAATTTATTAACAAAGCATGAATTAAAATGTAAAAGAAAATGAAATTGGAACCAACTCCCATTCCCGGTGGTTGAAGAAGATTAAGAAGTAGAATCCATGCCTGTAGTGGAGTAATTGTGGTTCCACTCAAATTCTTCTTATTCATCATTTTTCCTTTCAAAATTCTTTCTGGAGGTCGTAGACGGTTCAGTACAAGCATCCACTCCGGAAGCTTATATTCTCCTACAACATCAATAAAAGACAATCTCTCCCACTCACATATGGGATGAGAAAAGAATAGGAGAATATTAGTCTTGGTAGAAAATGTATCAAATAATGGATCACATCTAATAAAATCAATGAATAGTACCTCTATTAAATTTTTTGATGTATCACAAGAAATACTCACCTTGTCAAGTTGAAAGTACCTGGAGTGGTGATTGTTACCTCCTTTTCATCAAGTAATGGTTCAAGCTCTGGTTCTGGTGAATGCTCCACTTCGTGTAGTGATTCTTAGGTCCTTGCCTCCATAGCACAAGTCCCTACACTTACATCCTCTATTCTTGGTGATTCTTGAGGTAATACTTCCAATAAGCATTCCCCTACACTTAAATCATCTTCTACATCTGTATCTGCATAATCCACATCATCTAAAGCAACAACATTAGTAGAATCAGAAATTTGAACAACTACATCATCATCACAAATAATACTAGAAAAATCTTGTGAATAAATGGGAGTAGGGGCCGGCCTGATAGAATCTCTACTATCCATCTCTCCACTGGAGTTTTGTGTTTGTAACTGATTGATGAATAATGCAATTTGGTCTAACTGACTCTGTATATTCTGTATCCTTGAGAATTGCTGCTCTTGATGCTCACTCATTTATTGCATAATCTCCTTGATTTTCCATGTTGACTCTTCAATTTGAGGTTCGTTCTGTTGAAAAGAATATGGCATAAAAGATGTTGAAACCTCTTGAAATCCATATGAATTCTGGTAGGCTGTATATGTCTCAATAAATTGTCCTTATGCACTTTCATACCTAAAACATGAATGATCCACCCAATTAGCATTATAAGCATTAAAAAATGACTCATACCTATTTTGTTGATCCATATTTGGGTAAAATTGATACTCAAGCTGAAAACACTGATTCTCCATTCCTCCTCCAAAATTCTGAAAATATGGATCTATGCTACTGAAATCTCCTATTCTTTACACCACAACACTAAACTCAATGTTAGAAGCCTCAAGAGCATAAAGTTTCAAACACATGAATAAATAAAAATTAAAAAAAAACTTGACAATTCAGAAATAAGCCGACATGAAAATACAAAAAGAAATAAGCAATCAAATCAATAAAGATGCTAACAAAATAAATCAATCAATGCTCAAACCAAAATAAACACACACTACTAGTTATCTCCCCGGCAACGACACCAAAATTTAGCGTAAGCCTTTTTCACATGTCACTAGGCACTCCAAATTAATAAAGATTGAAACTTATTAAAATTAAAACAAGTGTTGTAGCAACGAGTCCCAAGTCATATTTTTCCAAGGATAGCTAATGAGTGTGTGTGATAATTCTAGAATTGATTCAAATCAAATTATTTCATCAACAAGGTCAATTAAGCTTTTCCATTTGATTCACATTGCCATTTGAATTCTTCTACAATCAAAAATAAGATCAAAGAAGGTTCATTCTCATCTAAACATGATTAAACTCCACCTCATCAAGTTAACAACTATTAAGCATAATTGATTCACATTCTTCAACTACTAATTAACCAATCTCATACATGATCAACAATATTTCACTGAGGTAAACAATCATTAGCTCAAATTACACATCCGATTCATCACAACCACAACAAATCCAATGCATATAGAACTAAAGGCTCTTCTAAATTCTTGAATCGTAACTAAGCAACCTTGTTATAATCGGAACATCTAATTCAAAACAAAAAAAAAAACTAGATTGCAACCCAGTTAAGTGCTAACCAAGACTCAGATTGCAAAAGTTCAACAAGATCAGGGTTTCATATAAGAAAATCAGAAATGGAATTGCAGAGAAAAACAAAACTCAAACAAAAACTGAAATAGGAAATGCAAAACAAGGAATTAAGTGCAATCTATCTATCAGATCTTCAGATCTGAGCAAGTGTATAAGGAATCAAAAGTAAACTAATGAAAGAGCATTCCACAATCCAAATCCCGGAATAAAACCTCTCTTCTCTACCGTATCACTGATCTGCCTCTGGAAACAAAGGATATCTTGGAATCGCGAGGTGAAAATGATGATGGAGTGAAATCGAAAATGCTGGGGAACGCCCTCTGACACCTCCGTTGGATGATGGCAGCACAAGATCAGGGAACGCCCTCAAATCTTGGCTGGGATCCTCTCGTTGGAATCCAGACCAAAAACGGGGAACACCCTCAATTCGTGCTCTGCTCTTGGATTATTGGTCGCCGGATCAATGTAAGCTCGCCGGAGATGAAGAGATCTCGTTCTCAGATCTGAAATGAGGAACAGGAGCTGCGGGAACGAAGGATGAACGGTGCCTTTGTCGTGAGGAAACCGAGCTCAACGAACACACTATAGCTTCTCAAGTCTTAAACCTCTCCCAATCTAATCCAACGGCTGAGAATGCTCTAATCTCATCTAACGGCTGGATAACTTCAGATCTGGATCAAAAAGCTTCGGATCTTCATCAATGGCTGAGATCTGCTCTTCATTAGGTTGGATAAGCTGGATCTTCAGTAGATGGCTCAGATTTGCTCCAATCGTGGATGAACGGTCCAAATCACTCCAAGTCTTGATTGTCTTATTTAGCCCTACATTTGAGCCCAAATGTGGTCCGATCTGATCGAATCCATGACCCTTTTGATGCCTACAAAGAAAATATCAAAATATTAGCATCAAATACTATGAAAATAAACTAATTTACAATTAAGTCCAAGATAAATGCAATGCATGAATTATGATGTCAATATAGGTTTCATCTATGATCAAGATCATTAAAAACATGCATTATGAATCAAAATAGTGTAGCAAAATCATGGTTATCACATCATTAGTAGATGCTTATTATATTTCTAAGGATCTAGAAGTAAGTATCCTAGAAGAATTGTTTTTAACTTTTGAAGTTCATGAAACGAGATATGCAGATCTAAAGAAGGAGCCCAAGCATAATATCGCCTTAAAAGTAAAAAAATGAATGAACCAAATTCTCAATCTTCTCTTGATTTTGATGAAATGGCGTTCATAGTAAGAAAGTTTAAAAAGTTATTTAAAACTAATAAATTTAATCAAATACAAGATAAAAGAAGAAAAAAAAAAGATAGGATGCTACCACTATAATGAAGAAGGGCATGTGAAAAACAATTGTCCTAAATTGAAGAGCAAGGACAAGAACAAGGACAAAAGACCAGTCCAGACAAAGCATTGAAATCTAAAGACGACGTGGGACAAAATGTCGTCCGAACCGAAGATCGAAGCCCTCACCAGGCTTGCGCTAGTGGTAAGTCACCAAGAAGATAAAAACTAAGCAAGCTCGTCCGAAATGAGTATCAAGAGCATCGATGAAGGGGGAGCAACATCAGAAGACAGCAACACTTCAGAGGGAGCTTCAAATTACGAGATCGACAAGGTAAGTCAGGTACGGTCTCAACCTCCTAATAAATTATTTTAGTTTATAAAAATATTATCAAAAAATTCCTATAAATTAGAAAAAGAAATTTTAAAAAAAAATTCTATTATTGAATTTTCTATGAATTAACTATCCAAATGTAAATTTTTAATTCTTGAAAATTCAATTTTTTTTTTTGCGAAGTTATTTGCTATAATGCATTCTCAGAAAATAGTTCAAAATTTTTCATTATTAATAACCCTTTTTTTAATATGTCTGTTAAAAAAAATTTCAACAATTACAAATATTTTTCAAAGTATTTTTAATAAGTCCAGATTTTTCAACGTTTAATCTTTCAAAATTTTCTGGATAAGAGTATTTTTTCCTTAGACTTTGTTTTAGACTTTATTCTCAAACCATTTTAAGTACCCTATTTTTATGTGATCAAAGGAGGAGAAGTGAAGATTAAGTCTAGGGGGAGGATATCATTATTTTTTGCACATTATTATTTACGATATTAATTACCTTAATATTATTTATTTTTTTACCCTAACTTAACTTGAGGTTGCTCACATCAAAAAGGGGGAGATTGTAAGTATCTCGTGGTAATTTTGATGTGATCAACCAAGTCAAGTTAAGTCCTGTTGTTGTTTAACCCCTGTATCTAAGTGCACAACAAATTAGAAACACAGGAAGTCGAGCGAAAGACGCAACTAGCGAGAAGGACGACACGGAAGAGAGTCGACGGGCTCAGTGCGTCCAAGGGATGAGGTGCTGCGGAAGAGTATGCTAGCGAACAAGAAGGAAGCGTACGACGTTTCCGAGGGACGAGAAGTCGGAACAGAAGTTTGCTCGAGGAGAAAAGAAGCTAAACTACCTTATGAAAGCGCCTTCAGTGAACAGTGTAAAGGCGCCTTTCATGGACAGTGTGAAGGCGCCTTCCTAATGACCGTTGGCGAAGATAAAACTTTATCTTCGTACAGATAAAATTACCACATTGGAGGCTCCTTCTACCCTATGGAAGGTGCCTTCCAACCTCAGATAAAATTTTCCAAGGGCTATAAAAAGACCCCTGGAGCTAGAACTAATGGAACAAGTTTTGTATTCATTTCCTAGCACATTTCTGAGCATTCAACAAGTGTAATAGGCTTCTCCGCCTACATGAAGGAGATTTTTTCAGTGTCTTCTTCTATCTTGGATTAACAACCACCTAGGTTGTAACTAAGTAACTCCTTAGTATCTTTAATTTATTAGTTGTTTAATTTCTTTTTTATGAGTGTGCTACTAATCTGAGGTGAAAGATCGAGAAGGGTCTTTATTTTATTTTTCAACAGGCAATTCACCCTCTTCTTACCGGCACAATCTATTCCAACAGTTTCCTTCAACATGAGGTATATAAGTCATCTTGGTCATAGAGACTTATACTTTGACATCTTAAGCAAGCACCTCATTAAGGTGTGGATCTAGGATGATTAGGTATAAGTTAAAATACCCAAAGATATTTGGATAGCCCACAGAGGGTTCACCGCTCCTTGCGAGGATATGTATATCCTATGGTCACTTGTTAGGATTATTACTCAAAGACTTTGTCCAAGGCATCACATGTTAAGAGTACAAGACTCTTATATACATGTACGAGTAATTTAAATCCATAGAATGAGGAAGTATTACTTAGGCTAGGTGTGACGTAGTCAGTCTAGTGGGGATAGACACATAGACCATGTCCTAATCCAAGTGGATATAAGACGAGTGAAAGGAACAAGGCACGACTCACTATAGCTGTTGAAGGGTTTAGAATTAGTTCTAAGATCAACTATGATTTTTTAACTAATTGGGAATCACGATGTACTACTAGGTGTCACTCATGATTGTTATATAATTAAGTAGTTAATTATAGACAGCCAAGATAAACCGGGAACCTATTGAGTCACACACACTAACAAGTCTTTAAAAGACGTAAAATAAGTTGAAGAATAGGATTCTTAGATCAAGAGATAAATGTTTGGTTGGATCATACATAAGATAAATATGGAAATATTTGTCATAATGGAAGCGCGGATAGGCTACATCTGTTATAGTAGAGTTGAACCATATTTGATTTAATCATGAATTAGTCATGATCCAACTTGATTTAGTTGTGAACCAAACGAAGGGGTTAATGGGCTAATTTTTTATTAAAGGATAATAAGTTAGATTTGAGCTTTCTAATCCAACTCATTAAAGAGGATTATATATAGATGTAATTGGGAGAGAATTAGATACAAATTTCATTACTTGATTGATTGGATTTTGGAAATCCAATCCTCCTCTCCCTCTCCTCTCTCTCCTGCTATCAACAAGAGGGTGCTCCCTCTTGTTGTTGTGGCCACTACAAGGGAGAATAACTCTGCCTTGTGTTCTTCTCTTCTTCTTTCTCTTAATCCCTCTTCTTCGCTCATAGCTAGTAACTTCCAAAGGAGAGACTTGTACTCAAGGAATTATCTTAAGGAGCTCGGCGTAGATACGAATAGAGGTGAGGTCCGACAATGTTGCTACGGTTGTTTCCCTTTTCATTACAGGTCATCCGTAAGGTATGCCTAGCATAAATTTACTTTTCATAAAATTTTAATTATGTGATCAGATTTGACATGTTATATCCTTGTATGTGTGCAGTGTGTGTGATGTAATAATTAGGAATTATTATTATTTTATTTTTCATTGCGCATATTTATGAAACATGTTCTAGCACGCACCCACATCGGACATATCCCAACATGGACATGATGAGGTATCTATCTAGCTCCTCAGCCACTCACTGCGGGAGAATGCTCTACCACGAATGGTCTCATGGGCAGTCAAGATATGCAAATAGTCATTATCTACAGGAGAACATTCTACCACAGATTGTCCCATAGGCAAACATGGTATATAAGTATATAAAGCTATGATAACAGAATAAGCAGTAACAATACATCCAAGGATAGTGCTCTACAATCTTCTATACAGTCTGACCTCCTGAACGCATAAGCATGAGCTTAAATAGCAATCAAAGGTCTAGTAGGATATTCAATATCCTATATTACGGTATAACATTACTTATGTTTAGGTATAAAATAAACAATCACATCTACAAAATACTAGTCAATCAATTTCATCAAAAGAATATTAGTTATCTTGTCATAATATCTCAACTAACTCCATAGTATCATCATATATATAATAAAACAATGGGATTCAAATCAAGTAGTCCTAGATGTCATTCCAAAGAAAATAACCTAGTTGCATACTCCTATCACTTGGCTAGGGTAAAATATTTATCCCGTATATGCAGGTATAGTCTCGCTAACATACATATACTCATATACATATACAACTATACTATAGTATCACTAACATATAGTTACAGGCCTACATGAATCACTATATGGTGTAGATGCCTAAGCATAAATCTATAACTATACTACAGTAATACTCAAACAATACATGCATGAAAACAAAGAAGACTGCATATATAGATATCAAAGAGACTAAAACAAGTACATGAAAGTAAAGGTCAACTCAAGAAATATATAGAGTGGAGTCGAGCTGATATTGGTAACTACTACGTACAAAATATAGATAACAACATCCTGCACTAAGGTCAAAAGATCTGTAGAGGTCAAAGCAAGAACTACCCACCTCAAATGCAGAATATCTTAGCCATCTTCAAATTAGAGGCTTTGTCTTGAGGTCGAATCCTACAAGTACAAGATACTAATCAAATCTAAGAATTTATCACACACGTATCAATCAATCTATCTATCCATCTAATAATTCCATGGAATACTAATTAATAAGTAGTTAACTTATATCAATTTATTCAATCATTTCTTAGCCTATTGATCACTCATCTAACTACTCTGTTTAATTAATGAAGTTGTTAACCTATAAAAAAAAGTGGAACCGCCACATCAGCAGCCCCCCTAGAGCCGATCCCATAGATATAAAGGGAGGTAAATGCAGGTACACAGCTGAAAGCGCATGACCGGGTTGTTAACCCTGTAGGATCGATGACGTGTTAGAGGGGGTGAATAGCACTTGTGGCTAATTCGTTCGTTTCAAAAAACTCAGAATAATGCAGCAGAATAAAGAAAAGAAACAAACACAATCGCTAACAGGTTTCTTTTACTTAGTTCAGAGCCTGTGATGACTCCTACTCTAAGGCCCGCGATCGTTGATCGCTTACATTGGACAATCACTATAGATCCGAAATTATTTATAAATATATAAGTATAAGTATTGAACTTAAAATAGATTATACCAACAATAAATGATTAGGAATTGGTTCGTCGATTGTCGGAATAGCAGCTGAGCGTTGTTGAGTCGTTTCGGCGTAGCGCGCACCTTAGAAGATCGCTGTGAATGATGGTGTTCAAAGTAGCTGGCCGAGACCCCTTTTTATAGACTCTTCATACCTGATCCAGATCCTCTGATCTCGGGATCAGGTTTGACTTGACCCTGATCGGTCGACCGATCCCCAGGTTTGGTTGACCGAACTTGCTGAATCCACCCGGCCTTCCGTCCAGATATAGTCTCTCTGGATGAGCCTTCATTCAGTCGATCAATCCCTCCATTCGATCGATCAATCAACTGATGATCTCCTCCTTATCTGATCCGATCAACCTGGCTCAATCTGGTCACTACTTATCCTCGGTTTGATCGACCGATCCCGAGGTTCGGTCGACCGATCCCTTGATCGAACCTGGTCTAATCTCTGGAAATCTGATCCTTTTGTACTGAGGTTCGGTCAACCGAGCTAGATGTTCAGTCGGCCGATCAAGGCTAAGTCCAACCCTGCAAAATTGTTAGTTTCCTATAAAACAGAGTTAGACAAAATAGAAAATAATATATAAATCAATAACTTGGTAGCCTTCGGACTGCTCGGTTCGGACTTCGGATTTTCTCTAGAAACCTTAGGTCGAACTGACGCCTACTGCTCCCTCAGCGGAGAACACGCCCTCACCTACTCCTCTCAGAAGAAGTTACATGTTGTCAGACCGATTGGACTTTTGCTCAGTGCCTAAGGCTTCAGGACTTTCTGCTGGGCATTCGCTCCACGACCCGTCCAAACCTCCATCTGGTCCGCGACCACCAAAGTTTTCACCTAGAGTCCCTGACTCTAAGGTTTTGCCCAAAGCGCTTGACCCGCTAAGACTTTCTGCCTAGGGTTACCACCCCCTAGAGTTTTCCATCTGTCTAACTGTAGCTAGGACTTTTGCCTAAGAACACTTAGGACTTTCCTGCAAGCTCATTCAAACTTATTAGACAACAAGCAACCTTAACTTTAAACTCTTTGTCATTATCAAAATATAGGTTCGATCATCTGATATTTCCCGCACCAACAAACCCATCAAAGCATGTATGAGACAAACGTTAATCTAATTAATCCTTTCATTAATTAAAGCATGGAGACTCTATTTAAATTAGTTCTATCATTAATTAATGCATGCAACTTTAATTCACTCAACTCCAAATCAATACATTATCACTTAATTAATTAGACAAAACATAGGTTAAATTGATTCATTACCTTATCACTTCTCCAAAGGTGGCTCGCAGTGGTCAACGATGGCTGGGATGCTGTTAGAAGTGACCGACAACTAGTGGTTGCGGTGGCCACAACCTAATCACATCGGGTTGTGACCGGCCACCCACGTCTAGCCACGGCAAAAGCGACGCGATGAGCTGGGCTAGTCATAATGAAGGGGGTAACAACCGCAAAGGGCCGGCGATGGCTTGTTTGTCTGTAGCTGGTAGCGTATGGCCGACAACTTGCGAAGGTTAGGAATGATGAGGCATTCCTTGTCGAGTGATGGCGACAGTGGACCTGCAGGAGCTCGACATCATCCCTAGTGTCATAATCTTCTGGCTCTGCCACTTTTGGCAGCCGCTAGGGATTCGACGAGAAGCACGAGGTGACGATTGGGACGCATGAAACCGGAGGTGCGGGCTGCGATGATGTACAATAGTGTCTAGCAGAGGAGCTGGAGTCAACATGGAGTAGGGTGGTTGGAGAGAGGAGAAGGAAGCATGCGGTTGATGGGAAAGACGGGTGGCGCCGACAATGGGGCAAAATTGAAAACAAT
Source organism: Zingiber officinale (assembly GCF_018446385.1). Lineage (NCBI taxonomy): Eukaryota > Viridiplantae > Streptophyta > Magnoliopsida > Zingiberales > Zingiberaceae > Zingiber > Zingiber officinale. Next base: position 130,324,464 of record NC_055992.1, read on the forward strand.
GGTGGCTGCGGTAACAGCAACTAATCGCCCAATAAGCTGCAGCTACTACATGTGCTTGTAAAGAGTTGGGTGTAAAAATTAGGGTTAATATTAAACTTAGATTCATATACTCAATCAACTCCCAATTTAATTGGGTATTCCAAACAAACTCCCTCAAAGTAAAATAAACCCACCCCCTCAAACATGTCATACCAACTCTATTTAAATCTCAAAAAAAATTAAAAAATTTTAGAAAATTCTATATGATTATTTCTCAATTAATACTTATTATTTTATAATTATTGAAGTGTCATATCTAATAGTCTTGGTGAATCTCCTATATGGCATAGTTAGCATTCTCAGAACTAAGATATTTGAGGAGAAGTCTAGAGAGACTCGCTTGTACAACTATCTCCGATCAAAGTAAATCGCAATGCCTGACTTTTGAGAAGTTAGAGCCTGTTCCAGGACATTGGGCATAATTCCATGTTGTAAAAAGGAGATAAGTGGGATACATCGGTCGATGGCATTACCTAAGTCGAGTGTTTGATCAATATAAGTGATAAACTATACTCAGGCAACTGACTCACTCAGGGTCCAAGTTGCCAGTGGCCATCTTGGCGAGTTCATTAGCCTTCTAGTTCTCAACTCAAGAAATCTTTTGGATAGTAACCTCCAGGAACTCTACTTTCAGTTTCTCGAAGAGCTCTGTGTAACGAGAAAGCCTTTCATTTTTAATCTCGAAAGTTCCTTCTAATTGCTGGGAGGCCAACTGAGAATTTGAGTGGATGAAGACGTAGGAGGCACCTACTTGTTTGGTTGCTTGGAGTCCGACAAGCAACGCTTCATACTCAGCTTTATTATTAGAGGTGTGAAAATTCAATTGGATGATTAACTATAGCACATCCTCACAAGGTGAGATTAATAACACCTCGGCTCTGCTACCTTGTTTCGTAGATGGCCCATCTACAAAGATCTTTCATGTTTCTTCTACTTCTAGGTCTGGAGTTTCTGTCAAGAAGTTGGCAAATGCTTGAGCTTTCATAGTCGTCCTTGGTTCATACTGAATGTCGTGCTCATTAAGCTGAGTGGTTTACTTGACCAATCTTTTTGAGGCCTCCGGATTACTCGGTACCTATCCTAAAGTGTTATTGGTAAGCACAATAACAAAATGAGAAAGTAAGATCACAATCGATAGGCTATCAGAATTAGTGCCAAGGCTAATTTCTCTGAGGTGATATACTTGCTCTCAACATCCTTAAGCAGATGACCAAAGATGTAGATGAGATGCTAGATGTTGCCTTCTTGCCAAAGGACCTGTTTGACTGCTCCTTTGGCGGTGGCTAAGTATAACCATAGTCTCTCCCCCATGACCAGTTTGGAGAGAAGAGGCAGGCGTGTTTGGTACGTCTTCAGATTTGAGAAAGCCTGCTCACATTTTTTATCCCACACAAATCGAGCTGCCTTCTGGAGCACCTTGATGAAAGGCAAGCTCCGATCGATGGTTCTAGAGATGAATCGGGATAGCGCCACCACTCGGCTGACTAACCTTTGTGCATCCATGATGTTTTAAGGGGTTGAACAACTCGTTAAACTAAATAAACATATTTGAACATATATGTGTTCAACTCGTTAATGTTCATGAACAACCTTCATGAATAATGTTTGTAAACTAGATTCATTAATAAACTTTTTTCAACCTGCTAAATAAACAAACAAAAAACTTTTAAAATAAACCAATAAGTTTAAATTATCAAGCTCAATAGTCAATCAAACAAACAAAAGTTTTAAACAAGTTTGAATTGAGAGATCGATAACATCTAAATAAACCAAGTTCTTGCTACAGTTGCATTGAGAGCTAAATGCCCTCAGGGTTTGGCACATATAGTAAATACATGGCAGTTTGTCTGTAGTGAGCAAGGTTCGAGTCCCAGGGAATGCATCACTTGTGTTCGTCCCGCCATGTAATTAACACCTGTGCTCCTGATGAACCTCCTTCCATCGACGTGGGGTCGTCGTGAGGGGAGCCATTAATGTGGTGGTTCAATAATTTTTTTTAAATTGAAAGTTCAATAATATCTAAATGAACTAAGCTCAAGCCAAGCTTAAACTCATAAAAAAAAATAAATTAAGCCAAGCTTTGAACAATTATTTTAAAACTTGATTCATTTTATGCTCGACTTGCTCAATTATCTTATCAAACAAATTTGAATGCCTTAAAGATTAGCTCAACTTGACTTGTTCACAACCAGACTGCACTCGATCGGGAAATCGATTTGAAGCCAAATGGATCGCCATATCATAATTGTAGAAGGGTAGTGAAGTTATGGGAAAAATTCAGGCGCAATTACAGTTCCTAATAATGACAGGTTAATATGTTCATTATAAATTGAGTGGAAATTGTGAGATCGTTGCATAACAAAAAGTAATAGAATACGTTTGCGAAAGAAGAATTTATGTATCATAAAGAACGGCGTTATACGAAAAAATTTTAAAAGAAGGCGAGGTAGGCTAACTCTCAAGCACTCATCTTTCTCATCTTTTATTATTTTCTGCTTTCACCAACTCACTTAAGCATTAGAGGGGTCTTGTTAGGACTAGATCGACACCTTGTGACTTCTATTGATTTTGAGCCATCAACGATCAAGAAATATTAGGCTTGGGAACTTTCAAATTCTGCCGTATCACAGATGATATATGTAATGATACTCTGTTCGCATCAATCTTCAAATAGTTAAACTTACCGATCTTTATTCTTCTTCAACTGCAGTGCACTCGTACACATTATAATCCCAGCGAAACTCTCGTTTCAAAGAGTGAAATGGCTGAGAATAGACTCTGTTCCAAGTCCTCTAGAAGCGAAAACCTGAAAATACTCTTCGAGAAGAATTTCTCGATATTTTGGAGCCACATTCTCGGACAATATCTCTTTGATCGGACCATACAAGTAATTGCCCTCGCGAACTCCGACAAAAAACATCGCCACTGACAATCGAGGCCCTAGTCGATTCGCCAACACTCGATGCTCCACGCTTTTGAATTTACCATTGCTAATGATCTACAAAATAAGAGAAACTAGCTATTTCAGTAAGCTCTAAGCAACACGAAAGGTCGAAGAATTACCTGAAGGAGATCGCCGATATTGACGACTACGGCTCCGGGAACGGGCGACACATCCACCCAGTGACCTTCGTGGCGAACTTGCAGGCCGCCGAGTTCGTCCTCGATGAGCAGCGTCAAGAAGGATGGATCGCAGTGCTTGGAAGTGCCCAGAGTGAGCTCCGGCTCCGGGCACGGCGGATAGTAGTGTGCACTCATGAAGTGTCCCTTGGAAAGGTTGATGCTCTTGAGGTGAGATGGACTCAGTCCGAGTGCCTCCGAGAGCAGCTCGTACACCGACTCGGCAAGGTCGAGCATGTGCTTGCCGTAGGCCAGGATCTCGTCTCTGCAAATGATGTCGATATAATCTTAGACGAAGCTAACTGTTAAGGCATGTAGGTGTTGTTGATTTGATACCTGCAGACATCAGGAATGTCTTGAGGATTCAGCGTGGTGCTGAAATTACAGGATAATGTATCCCTCCAATTCGCAGCCCCAGAAAGGAACAAATCGTAGTTGCAGACGTACTTCACGTTCTGCTTCAAGTCGCGGCTGTAGAGCTTCGCCTTCACTTCCTTTGGGAGCTCATGGAACCTCCGGCTCCCCTGCATCATGCCTTCCAAGATCTGCGGCGGGACGCCGTGGTTCACCAACTGGAAGAGACCCCAGGAGCTCGAGGCGTCGCGGATCTGCTCCACCGCCTCCCTCCGCCGGCGGGCGTCATCGGCGACGCCGCGGAGATCGATGACGGGGACTTTGAGGCCGGCGAGGGAGGGTGGGGAAGGGAGGTCATCGGGGGAGTGGACGAAGATTCGTGGGAGCTTGGTGATGCCGGCGTCGGCGAGGCCTTTGACGCCCGATTTGGTGGCGTCGAACGCAAGCAGCTCTTGCAGGCGATCGGGAGCTGCCTCGGCGGCGCTGTAGTCGGGGACTGCTGCTTCCGCCGCCGCCGCCGCCGCCGCCGCCGACATTTAGATCAGAATTGGAGCTTCACAAGGAAATAGGAAGAAATTGTCCATAAAAAGAAGAGATTAGCTTGATGGGGAAGTCAATAGTCAAAGTCTAAACCACATTTTTAAACGTATCCATCTTATCTAGTGGTTTAGATCATTGTAATCTAGTGGTTTGTATCTTTCCATCCAAATAAACTTCTTGCAGACAAACAGACCTTATGGCAACCGTTTCTTTGGTAATTGATCTGGTGCGAGAAATTATTATTGAAACATTTGAAGAACTTTAAAGTTGAAGATAAGTGTTTCTGGAGTTGAACAAACAAATGTTTCATATAACACGAGCTTCATTCTTCAACTTCTCGATGAGTTCATCCACCGATGAAACGATCGCACCAGCTTTTCTCTTGGGCGGTTCTGTAACTTGAATGATCTCCAAATCTGGTTTGATCTCCACGTTCAACTCTGCAGGTGTAACTTTCTTGATGACCTTCGATTTAGCTTTCATTATGTTCGGAAGAGTCGCATATCGGGGTTGATTTAACCTTAAATCCGTCCTGCACAAAGAAAATATCATATCCGAGATCAGACACCAGCAATTACATGAACAGGCAAACTATCATTTAGTCAAAAAAAAGAAAAAAACTAAGTCATTTAACTCAATTGAGCTTGTTTTCCAAGTAGAATACATGCCATTCAAGTGACATGAAAGATACTGCTAAAATAGATAGCAGAGAAACAAGGAAACGAGTAGGGGATAGATTACGTGATTACTGCAGGCAAATCAAGAGAGATCGTCTCGATACCACCATCGACTTCTCTTTCGACTGTTGCCGTTTGGCTTTCTTTATCCAGCACGACCTACTAAGATAAATTGTGGGTGAAATAATAGGCAATAGCTTCTGACTTTAAGAAAGATTCTCCAGATATATCACCTCCAAATGGCAGATCAATGAGTAAAAGTAATTATAGGTAAGAAAAATAAAAAAGAGACAGTCCCTAGGCAAGAACAGCAATAGAATACAATCATCATTGGAATATGATTGAATTGTAGCATCTGACCTTTGAAGCGAAGGTTCCTTGTGCCCATCTAAGTAGTCCAGCCACCATTTGTCCTGTTTGGTTGCAGTCATCATCAATTGCCTGATGAATACAAGGAACTCAGAGACTTGTATCAAGGAACTGACAAAGCGATTAAAATAACATCTCAATTACAAAGATAAAAAAAATTGTCAATTTCGTCCCTAATCTTGGATGCAAAAAGTTGAGGATGGCATTAATCCTAATGTGCAGCGTACAACAATGTCAACAGGTAGAGTTGAATGGCAGGGCTAAATCTGCTTAGCCAGCCCAAAATAGTTGAGAACTAAAAACATTTATATTGATGAAAATCACTAACATATATCCAATAAAGTATAGTAATCAATCAATCAATCCATCTCATAATTCTGCGCAAAAAAAATGTATCGAGTATAAACTGTAGAATAAATAATATAACAATGTAAAGCATGTCATATGTCTTAGTAATATGCATATAATTATTAGTTGATGATTAATTTTTTGTGATTGCTAAACAGTGAACAAAGTTTTTGTGACCATCAACTAAACCAAATCATTTTTTTTTCCTAGGCGAACACACTGCTTTTAGAATACTGTTTTGAGCTTTTGAACTTTCAATATAAGTAAATAATAGGAGAATACTTGCATCAAGCACACAAATCTACAATTGACAAAAATGATAATGTTAGGAAGCATCATCTAGTTAAATAAGGGAACAAAGGTTAAGCAAGTCATGCTAACATAAAAACTAGATGAATTCTAAAGACGGGTAATGTCGTGAGTCTACAACAAAGAAGCAAGAATTGGAAAATTTGAGATGTACGACAATATGCAGAAAGGTAATATACAAGTTTGAACGATCTGATAAGTGGTATGAGCTAAACGCTCATGCATTAGTGTCTTTGTAAGCCCAAGAACCTTCCTCATATTCCAAAGGACATTTCTGCTTTGGAAGTCCCAATTATTTTCAACTCAAAAACCTCAAATAGTGTTAAGTCTTAATAAATAGACAATTGTAATTTGTGCAACACTAGAATCATAAACATATTTAACCAAAATTTATGTTTTTATAACTGATAAATCATATTATTTATCCATTACTCATACAATATGAGATGTATATAAACGTAAAGGAGATGATACTGAATGCATAAAAAATGGGAAATATGAAATTTAAGGACAGCATTCGACCTTAATTGCAATGAAATGACTAGAAATCATCATGTTGAGTATACCAACAATTAGGTGTTCATTCCAAAGCAAAGTTACTAAGTTCACCAGCGACAGAAAATTAGCACGGTCGATTACAGTAAGATAAAAATAACGCACGGTGTATTTATTTAATTCACCGTATAACCTAAAGAGTGTAAAAGAAAACAAACGGCACTCTGTAACACCTTGCAAGATCTTAAGTTGTGCAAAAGTTTAAGAGATGAGAGGAATCTTTTTTTCCTGATCCCCAAAATGAAATCTTTCAATCAATTAACGAAAACAAATAAAATCATAAATCCGATTCCATCACCTGCTTGCCGAGGATTAAGAGCCCGGGCCGCTCTACGTGAACGAGGGCCTTCAGGATCTTAGCCACGGAGAGCGGAAGCACCGGCACGGTCCCAGAATCTACGTGGACGGCACGGTCGGCTCCCATGGCGAGGGCAGTACGGAGCGTGTCGGCGCACTGCGCGGGACCGACTGAGACGGCGATAACCTCCCCAGCGGCTCCTGCCTCCCGGAGGCGGAGGGCCTCCTCGAGGGCGATCTCACAGAATGGGTTCATCGACATCTTAACGTTGCCGGTCTCGACCCCGCTCTGGCAGGAAGAGAGCAACGTTAGAACCCTAGAATGAGGGAAGGAAGACGATGAGGAGAGAGCGAGATAGAGAGAGAGGGTAACGTACCTTATCTGGCTTCACACGGATCTTGACGGCATAGTCGACCACCCGCTTGACGGCGACCATTACCTTCATCTTGCTGCGTCGCTGCGGCCTCCGCCGTCGGTCAAGGCTTCAACTTCTTTCACCCTTCTTTTCTCTAAAATAAATAATTCTAACAATTGTTGCTGACGTGGCATAGATATGATCTCCGACCTTTTTGTAATAATTATAATTTCTAACTAATCTCGCAATGTCAAATTACAATTAATGAAAATTTAATAAAGTATTTTTAATATCAATTAAACTCTAAATGATATTTAAAAAAAAAGAAATTAAATGTCGAGGCATGCGTGCTAAGCTCCTGCCACCTGGCCGGCACGGCTCGGCCCGTTTCTTGATACTGGGCCGTACCGCTCATAAAATATTAAATCCGCATGAAATGTAAAGAAATTATTATTATTAAAATCTAAGCATGCTAATTAAGTTCACGTTGCCATCGTCAATTTCCTCTGTCATATGTCACACGTTCTTTTTCTTGCCTTATTCTCTCATTGGAATCATCTTTTTCTGCAGTTTGTTTGATCTCGATGCAATTGTTTAGTTCACTTGATTTTGTCTTATATTATTGAAGTTGAATTGAAACTTTTGGATCGATTGAGCAGATGCAGTGAACTTGGATATTGCTATGAGACTAACTGTACTGTTGGACTAGCTTTTAGGCTTTATAAGCAAGATTTTAAAGGAAAAGTGGGTTTGAATCTTAGTCCTGAAACATTGAATGAAAGTGACTATGAGTGTCAGGAAGCATTCAATTCAGCATATGTTTTTCAATGCAAGGAATCAAGAATATGTTTTGGCTTATAAGTTAACCTAACGGAATAGGTGAGTTGATTAGTCGGTTTCGCATGTTGTTAAGTCGGATGAAGGTGATTTTTCGATGGCTATGGAACGAAGAAACTATTACTAACTTAAGCATTTTATTTTCTTCATTCTCTTACACAAGCGGGCATGCTATACATCACAAAAACATGTTTCAAGGATGAATTGGTATCGATTTCTCAAAATTTGGTCGCCGAGAACTATAAACCCATGCAGGAGGATGAGAAGTTTCCCATATTCTAGTGGAGTATAAGTGCGACCATGAGAAGGTGTGTGGGCCAGAAATGTGAGGGAGGGGATGGCATCAATAGCAGGAAATGGAAATGAAATGTTTGTCCTTGTTCCCTGCATCTGATGCAAGAAGGATGAAGATGCATTGCATGGATGCTGCCTACCATAACAACCATTGTGTTCAAAGAACCACCTGCTCTTTTCATGAACAGTTAAAGGAGACATCCAAAGGGAATCACTAGGTCCACACCATTCTCATTGAAGCCTTTGTTTTCATCTCAGTAAACAAAGAGATATCGAAAGAGATTCTTTATGTAATCCACTCTGATCCTTGTTTGCTCACTTGCACAACTCTTTTAAATTTCAACTTAATATTGTGTGTCCATAAAAACCTTTCAATTCTTCAATCCATGTAAAATGATATAGATCCACTAAAAACTCTATAGAATAGAATCCTAATACTTTGATATCTCTAATTCCACTTTGAAATTCAATAGCATCCTTATTTACAAGGTATATCTGATCATGAAAGAGTAATAACTTCAATCTGTCATTCAACAACATCCTTGTTTGTAAGGTATATCAGATTATGAACTAGTAGAATAACTAGTCCAATTGCTCACCTTTTCTATCTAATTGTTTCTTAATTCCTCATAACATGCATATATTCATTGAGAAGAAGAAAACTTAGCGAGGATCTTACCAATAAAGCGACGGTAGTGAATGAGAATTAGCTATCCATGTTGTACACTTGAGTAATTCCTTTCCACTGATCCATTTTCAAAGTATGAAACTACTTGTCCTAATATTTTCAATATTGAATATAGAACTCTGAAAAGAAGAGATAAAAATTAAACACTAATTTGATGGCCGATATGATTTAGAAGTGATGGCTTGGCATAGCATCCATAGTTTAACATAAAAAAAAAAAAAAAATTGTTTCGAAATCTCATTTAACATGTGATTCTCACATTATTTTCTAAGAGAAAAAAACAGAGTGGAAATAGAAAACTTGCCTCATCTTGTGAGCCCTCACAGATAAAATGAGCATGAAAAAGAGTGAGTAAGCAGGAAGGAGTCATTGTGGTCTTCAAATCCTCTTTAAATTCTCAAAGAGTTCAATCGCAAGGGAAGCTCCTTTAAGATAAAAAAAAATGATTAATTAACTGGCAATTACAAAAGTTGAAAACTTATTCGCAGATCAATTGATCAAATTATATCTCAAACAAAGAACATAATCGGGCAAGCTAACTCATCGACACGGTCCAAAATATCTTTAAAATTTTAAAAAATAAGCTTTTTCAAAATTTTGTTATTATTATTTTTTATTTTTAGATCCTCTATAATTTTGAATGGAGCTTCACGCGAGGCTTTGACGCGTGGCCCCGTAAGAGTTGTACGGATCCATCCAATCGGCCTCCTCCACCAGTATAAATTTTAACTTTCTGGGAATCAACTGTCCAAGCTCGCTGGGGCAGGAGAAGGGCATTTCATGGAGTATTCCTTCTCCGACTCCTTGCACAACTACCAGTCGCCGGAATCCCCCGCCGCCTCTGACGAGGCCTCCCAATCCCTATTCCCCACCCTCACTCTCGACCTCTTCTACCCGGACGTCCCTCTGCCCTTCAGCATGAACGAGTCCGACGAGATGCTGCTGCTCGGGATGCTCGCGGGGGCCTCCGGCGAGCCACGGGAGCAGAGACCACTCCGCCTCAAGGAAGAGGAAGTAGACTCTTCGCTAAACAAGACCGCCGAGGCAGAGGCGGAGGCGTCGGAGCAGGTGAAAGCGGGAGCACGAGAAGCGAAGGAGAAGGCTTACCGGGGCGTGCGGAAGCGGCCGTGGGGGAAGTTCGCGGCAGAGATCAGGGACTCAACGCGGCACGGCGTCCGGGTGTGGCTGGGGACCTTCGACAGCGCGGAGGCTGCGGCGATGGCCTACGACCAGGCGGCTTTCACAATTCGCGGCGCCACTGCCGTGCTCAATTTCCCAGTGGAGCAGGTCCGGGAGTCGCTACTCGGAATGGACCGCACGGAGAAGGAGGAGGAGGTGTCGCCCGTGTTGGTGCTCAAGCGCCGCCACTCCATTCGGCGAAAGTCGATGATCAAGAAGGAGAACGCTAAGGAAATGACACGCAGCAATAGTAATAGCAGTAGCAGCAGCGGCGGCAGCAACGTGGTGGAGTTTGAGGACCTGGGAGCAGACTACCTGGAGGAGCTTCTGAGGACATCAGAGGTTGCTGCCAATCCCTGATGAATTCATGAAATTCATCCTCTGTTTTTTTAAGGAGGCAAATCTCTACCCTGTTCCAAGATTTCTTCCTCCAACTAACAAGCAGTTCTTTCTTCCTTCTTCCTTCTTCCTTCTTCCTTCTTCCTTCTTCCTTCTTCCTAATATATGTAAAATGAAGCTTTTTAAAAAAAAAAAAAAAAAACACGCCATGTGCATACTGATACGGGGAATGGCGGATGACTCACGGCTAGAACGGAGATGTGACCGTCAGAAGTTGTGTGACAGTCATGATTAAAAATTATGTGTTCAAGCAGTCTACTCCCTTAATCCCGATCGACCTCTTAGTCGGTCAAATTCAGGATTCAATCCTTTTCTCCTAAGCACAATTTCGGTCTTAATCTCGGTCGGCCTTTTAGTTGATCAGACGTAAGGCTCCGTCTCTTTCTCTTGGGTACCATCCCAGTCTTACTCCCGGTCAATTTCTTAGTCGGTCGGATCTCCAAGGCTCAATCCCCTCACTTCTAGTAGGCATCATCCCAGTCCTACTCCCGACCGACTTCTTAGCCAGTCGGACCTACAGAGCTCAGTCCCCTCACTTCTCCTAAACATCATCTCAGCCTTACTCCTGGTCGGCCTCTTATCTAGTTGGACTCCCAAAGGGACAACACTGTCAGGGAATCACAACAACTTGTCAAAAAGTAACATATATTTGTAAAGGAATATTTCAATACCCTGCCACATACCAACCATGGAACTTTCGTCTACCCAATGAAAGTTCCTAATACATTCTTTTTTACCCGACACCCCCTGACATGCGACATTCTCTGATGTCTTATGATTGTGAATGTTACAAAAGACAGTATAAAAAGGAAAGTTCTCTCCGTTGGCCAGGTACACGCTAGACAATAGTCTTACTTACGCACACATTTACGGTTCTTCATTTTTTCCGCTCGGCCTCTCTTCTGACTTGAGCGTCGAAGGGCCTGCGTCAGAGACCACTTCCTTAGTTCTTGCTCTAATACTTTCGGGTGCTTGGTTGGTCGTGCTTGCAGGGTCATGGGTACAATCAGCGATCCTCTCCTCCCAGGCCCCAAACTTCTCTCTTCATCAAGAGTCTCACCATCATCAATGGTACCCCATCTGACTTAGCTTCCGAATTAGATTAAATTCCGTGCCATATGTGGGAATTACATTCATATGTTCCGGAACATGAAAATGGAAGACACCGGTAAGATCAACGTCACTATAACCCCTGAGGAATAGAGTTATTCAAGGAGGCTAAGATGCGAGCGGATTCTCATCCACGCCGCGCACCTGTGGCTTCGAAGGGCGGGCTGTCCACTTCAAACGGAAGGTCCAAAAGGATGTGGCCATGCGAATTTCCTCAGGCGTTGTATCGAACCCCTGTAGAAGGTGGCAACAGAATGGAGCACTCTCAGGCCTCCTCAATCAGAAACTCACTCTCCAGGGACCCAAAGAGAGGAAAAGTCTTAGCCATTCAAGAGACACCTGAACAACTCAGCATCCCTTTCTCCCAGGGAGTGCTAGACAAAAAACTTCCTAAGCGTTATAAATCCCGATCTATTGGAGAGTACAGACGTAATAATGACCCGGAGGTACATCTCTAAAAATTCTAGAACGCTTCTCTATTGCATCAGTACAACGACACAATAAAATGTCGAGTGTTTCTCAATACTCTCTCCAGCTCAGCGTAAAGATGGTTCGACAGGTAGTCAATGGGATCTATTAACTGTTTCAAATAATTCAAAAATGTCTTCCTACACCACTTCGCCAGTAGCAGAAGATACTAGAAAACTAATTATAATCTGTTTGTGCTCAAACAAGGAGTTATAAAGTCCTTAAGAGCATATATTAAGCGTTTCAACCAATCGGCACTCAACATCCCTCCTGCTACTTTTGAGATATTGATAAACGTCTTCTCTCAATGCCTATTAGAGGGAGATTTCTTCCGAGCCCTCATCCAGAAGATTGCAAAGGACTTCAACGATTTTCTAGAGAAAGCGGCCAAATATATTAATGTAGAGGAAGTTTAAACCGTCCGGAGGAAAGAAATACAGACCCCAACTCTATCCGGTCAGGCGGAGAGGCCACCACCACCTCCTGTCCATCCTAAGGATCTTTGGCTGAATTATCCGTCAGGTCAAGAAACAGGGGTGACGCAGTGATTCGGGGCAGTTCGAGCTCCTGTCAACCAGTTTACCTCATGGGCGGCCCGGTATTACACTTACCACCGATCTCACTCTCATGACATAGGAAGTTGTCTCCAGTTGGCTTAGGACTCTCACCGAGCAATCGAACTTGGCCTGCCTCTGTCTGAGATCACGCCCCAACTTCTGAGACAACAGGCCAGGAACCCTAACATCTTGGCCCGATCAACTAATTCGCCTCAAGGGAAAGAAGACTTAGATTACTCGTCAAGCAATAGAAGAAAGGAAATGAGGAAATCCGGGAGGAGGAGAACCGAGAAAATGCTGCATTTGAGACGTTAGATAAACTGGTCCTATACTCGGTCGGACAGCCATGCAGGGACGGTCAGAGATGTAACTAAGTTAATACCCCTAGGGGGTGAGCCGTAGAAACTCCTCAAGGGGTTTGTGTCCAAAATGTTAAAGATGAGAAGCTGGATCTCCTAAGGAGCGTGAATTACATCCAACCTTACGATACTTAAGGAGCAGTCTCTATCTGTACTGACTTTTACCTAATAAACGAATCTCAGACTCTTGTCCCCGTGCGAGTTACAAGCGAGCAAAGCTCTCGCATCCTAACAACCATCCAATGGGATCCCAAACTCTCATCCCCGTGCGAGTTATAAACGAGCAAGGTTCTCGCGTCCCAACGATTGTCCGGTCGGATTCTAGACTCTCGCCCTCATGCGACTTATAAGCAAGCAAGGCTCTCGCGTCCGAACGATCGCCCGGTCGAATTCTAGACTCTCGCCCCGTGCGAGTTATAAGGGAGCAGAGCTCTCACATACCAACGACCATCCGGTCATATTACAGTCTCTCGCCCTCGTGCGAGTTATAAGCGAGTAGGGCTCTCGCATCCCAATGGCCAACCGGTTGAATCTAAGGCTCTCGCCCTCGTGCGAGTTATAAACGAACAAGACTCTCGCATCCTAACGACCAACTGGTCAAATCTGAGACTCTCGCCCCCGTGCAAGTTATAAGTGAGCAGCGCTCTCATGTCACAATGAACGCTCGGTCGGATTCTAGACTCTCTCCCCCTTGCGAATTATAAGCGAACAAGGCTCTCACGTCTCAATGATCGCCTGGTCAAATTTCAGACTCTCGTCCCCGTGGGAGTTATAAGCGAGTAGAGCTCTTGCGTCCTAACGACCATCTGGTTGGATCCCTGACTCTCGCCCCCATGCGAGTTATAAGCGAGCAAAACTCTCGCGTCTCAATGACCACCCAGATTCTAGACTCTCGGCCTCGTGCGAGTTATAAACGAGCAGGGCTCTTGCATCCTAACGATCATCTGGTCGGATCTCATACTCTCGCCTTTATGCAAGTTATAAGCGAGCAAGACTCTCGCGTCCTAATGACCATCCGATCGGATCCCAGACTCTTATCCCTGTGTGAGTTATAAGTGAGCAAAGCTCTCGCGTCTCAATGACCACCCGATCGAATTTCAGACTCTCACCCCCGTAAGAGTTATAAGCGAGCAGGGCTCTCACGTCCCAACGACCACCCGATCGGATTTCAGACTCTCGCCCTAGTGCGAGTTATAAGCGAGCAAGGCTCTTGCACCTATAACTTCCCAGCCAGGATAAAAATCCGTCCAACACTTGTCTCCACAACCACCCAACCCGGCTCTTATCTCTACAGTCGCTCTACCCAGCACTTATCTCCACGACCACCCGGTCCGGCTCTTATCTCTACAACCGCTCTGCCTGGCACTTATCTCCACAGCCACCCTGTCCGACTTTTATCTCTACAGCCGCTCTGCCCGGCGTTTATCTGCACAGTCGCTCTGCCCGACGCTTATCTCAACAGTCGCTCTGCCCTACACTTAACATGATCGTGGCGACACTTAGCAATACACGCATGTCGTCACCCTTCAACACCACGACCTCTACCTCATAATCCGATCAACGCTCAAGCATGAGAGTTAATCATTCATCTATGAGAGAGGAAAAGAATAAACCATACAACGATTAAGGATAATAAAGTCAACACGGAGATCAATATGCCATCAACAAGCACACAACACAAAATCCAATTAATAAAAACCCATAAAAAGTAATTTCTGGTCTCTCTCCTACAATTCTTTCGTAATACAAAATAATCATCTAACGGACTAGTCGTTAAGCGTTCTTCTTCGCAGGGGTGTCGGACTGCTCCTCCCACCCCAGATACGAACGAGTCATCAAATTACAGCCCAAGCAGATATAGGCAGCTTGTTCCGTCCTTAAACATTTGTTCGATTCACCTTTGTAGACTTGCAAGGAAGACGCCAACTTAGCTTTGGTTCGGTCTAGTTCGGCTCGCAAGGAGCCCAGCTCAATTGCCTGCAAGTTCAGGTCCTGCTGTTGCTACAATATTGTTAGATCTCTAGCATTTGCCTCACTAATCATGCGGGAGATGGAAAATAGTGAATGACCCCACTACTAGGACGGAGACGATAGTCAAGATGACATGACAGTCAAAAGTGGGGAAGATGTGACGGTCATGGTTAAAGACTACGTGTTCAAGCAGTCTACTCCCCTAATCCCAGCCGGCCTCTTGTCGGTCTGACCCAGAACTCAGTCCCCTTCTCCTAAGCATCATCCCGATCTTAATCCCGGCTGGCCTCTTAGCCGGTTGAACCCAGGGCTCCGTCCCCTTCTCCTAGGCACCATCCCAGTCTTACTCCCGATCGGCTTCTTAGCTGGTCGGACCTCCAAGACTCAATTCCCTTACTTGGGCACCATCCAGTCCTACTGTCGGCCAGCTTTTTAGTCAGTCGGATCTTCAAGGCTCAATCCCCTCACTTCTCCTAGGCATCGTCTGAGCCTTACTCCTGGTCGACATCTTATTCGATCAGACCCCTAAGACGACAACACTGTCAGAGCATCACAATAACTTATCAGAAAGTAACAAATATTCATCAAGGAATATTGCAATACACTGCCACGTACCAACTGTGAAACTTTCCTCTACCCAATGGAAGTCCCTCGTACATCTTCTTTTACCCGACACCCCTTGACATGCGACATTCTTTGATGTCTTATGATTGCGGAGATTACAAAAGACAGTACAAAGGGAGAGGTCCTCTCCGTTGACCAGGTACGCACTAGACAATAGTCTTACTTATGCGCACATTTATGGTTCTTCATCTTTTTCAGTTCGGCCTCTCTTACGTCAGGGACCTCTTCCCTAGTTCTTGCTCTAACACTTCTAGGTACTTGGTTGGTGGTGTTTAGTTACAGAGTCGTGGATACTATCAGTGATCCTGTCCTCCCAAGCCCCAGATTCCTCTCTTCGTCAACATTCTCGCCATCGTCACCGGTACCCCATTTAACTCAACTTTCGAAAGAGATCAGATACCATTATTACAGTGGCAATCTACACTTCAGTTCAAATCTGACACAAAGAATTACTACGACATGATCTTTTTTTAGGAAAAAAATAATGAAAAATAATGATATATCAGCAATAAAAAGGCAGATAGTTAGACGCCCCATCATTTTGGCAAAATGATGCAACAAATGCAGAACTTGAATGATTGGCAAAAGGCTACATTCATATATTATTGGCACGTTTGCATACATTGTATCTGAGGAGGTAGCAAGTCCTCTCTGAAGTGAGAATTCCTTGTTTCACCTGTCATTCCGTGTGTTTTCTTTGGAAGAATTGATTGGTTGTTCTATATTTTACCAGTTTCTGAGTTGAAATATCAAGTCTTTGAAGGATGAAGAAATCCATAATGAATGTTAGGCATGTTAACTTTTCGTGTAGAAACATTAATAACTGATGTAGATGTATTTATAATAACAGAAGAAACAAAACCCAGGTCTGAATCAACCTTGGCATGCATTTGTATTAAACCATCATAAAAATGCTCTTATATTTGATAAGATGCGGATGATTATAAGGATATCTACAGTCATGGAACCTCTCTGAGCTCCTTCGTTGACACATCTATGTCACGTCAAAAATAAAAAACTTCATGCATCTTTTCATTGTCAAAAAAATCTCTCAACATCTTCAACGACCCTACACTTTTCATTATATATATTTCTCTCACCTTTCTATTTTACAATTATATATAATTAAATTTTAATAAAATTTAAATTCATAAATTATTAATCAGAAATAAAATTTAAACTCATTATTTTAATAATATTTTTTATTTTTAAATCAGAAATAAAAATATTTAATAAAAAATTTTAATAAAAATTTTTTAAAAAAAATAACGAAGAATACGAAGCCGCTCCCTCATAATTATAGGAAGGAACACTCTCTCCATATAAAAGGGAGCTCCTTCGCTGGATCCACATCATAATGAGAGCTCCGAAGAAACTTTCATTGTGAATGCTCTAAATATTCCAGGTTGCAAACACTGAGAATGTATGTCAAAAAAACAAAAATCCTTCCACGTATTAAGGAGAGTGATAATGATAACCTGTTTTGTTTTTTTTTTTGTCTTTACCATGGAAAGCTAGTTGGTTGGCGGTGCCACGTACTGGTGGCAATGTAGCAGGTTCATGCATTTATAGCACAAGGTAGGCCTATAGTGTTGCCTGCCATGATATTGATCACATTTAGTCAATAATATCAACAGAATTGAAGTCAAAGTAATCTTTATCATCGTAAACTTTGTGGAAGATTCTTTAAGCTAAGCGTTGTCATTTTCTTTTTAATTCACAAGTCAATGAGTTGTCTCAGTGCTGAGCTATCAAACTGAGGATTAAAACCAAACAAAAGATGTATAACTTCCATTTCACATGAAACGAATTTAGTAGAGAAACAAGGATTTCAGTTTGGTTTGTATGTGTAAAATAAAATGATGTCTTCCATTTGGAGTCTCCATTGCCTCACTGAAACTGCTATTGAAACCTTCTAAGTAATATAGCCTTGATGTATGGGAATAAATAATTGATTAGAGGGTGACAGATTTATTGTAATAAGGTGAGAGATCAATTCCCAATGAGAGTATGCCCTCGAAAAAAAATATCTCTCACTCCCTAGTCAACTTGACAGTCAGCTATAAATTGATCCTTTAATTTACCTCTTTTCATATAAATATAAGCTGGGGACGAGTTGTAAAAGACACCTTGGATAAATGCAATAATCTTTTACTACAATATAGCCCTAATGTTCAAATTTGATATCTCTCATTTGATTATGTAAACATTCAGACTTAAGAACCTACCATGGTATTTCCTTTTCCCAACTCATTCTCTTATATTAGTTTACCATGCATAACCTAAAATTTAGTGCAAGATGAGAAAAATTACAAAATAAGAGGTGAAGTTGGATGCTGAATTTTATCTCATGCCATGCTCCTACTTATTGTCTGAAAAACTCCAATTGATTGGACATCCGGACTGTTCTTTATTGTCTGATCATTTTCTTCAGGCTTTCTGGAAAACTGTCAGCCTCAGATGAGGAGAAGCTTCGACAAATATATCTTTCGATCAAGATGACCAATCAGCACAGTGAGCACTTCCTGTGTATGTTTGTTCTATCATAGCAAGTTGATCTTTGTAACTTGACAAGACGAACCACTAATTCAAAGTGGGGGAAATCATGAATAATTTCAACCTTAGAAATGATGGTCAGTGCATTCAATGGTTTGATTTGTCATGAGATATGAGTTAAGACAATGGAAAAGATAGAGAGACAAACTAGGATAGCTTGAACTTAGATCTCGGGTCATGATACTTCTTCCCTCTTTGGTAGATTCATAGCAAGAAATACACTGAAGCATACAATTTACGTAGGTCTATAAATGAAGATATACTGAACAGGTGTTAAAATTAAAGTTTCATTTTGAGGGAAGGGCAAACACCTACCTTTTGCTAATACAGGGAAAAAGAACTTATGGCTTGTTTACTTGGATCATTGAAAGGGACGGGAGAGGTGGAGGAAAGGAACGAATTATCCACATAAACCAATAGTGACAATACATCCAGAAGAATTTGAAGGTTGTTTGGGAGATATGTCCAAAACATGAAAGGTGTTACCTGAAGGATGATGTTATCGAAAAGGGAATCCTAGGTGCAAAGTTTTGCCTCAAGTATGATCCATGCTAGAGTTATGTCTTCTACATCCTCAAATAGGAAGCTGTTAATCAAATTGTCTCATTGTTTCTGCAAGTTTCAATCGCTGCCCAAATAAAACTTTAACCATGGTTGTCTTTTTTTATTTACCCTAGGCCACATTAAATTGTCTATCGTTCTTTGTTCACTTCTGTAAAAAGGTGAAATCCATTATCCTAGCAGCCCCCACAACTGCCCCCACACCATTGGGAGGAGTAAATCAGGAAACCGAAACTAGCCATGGAGGGTAAG
Organism: Zingiber officinale; assembly: GCF_018446385.1. Taxonomy (NCBI): domain Eukaryota; kingdom Viridiplantae; phylum Streptophyta; class Magnoliopsida; order Zingiberales; family Zingiberaceae; genus Zingiber; species Zingiber officinale. The sequence continues at coordinate 130,343,283 of NC_055992.1, forward strand.
TCTTCGGTCTTTGCCGGGATTCGACTCTTGCTCAATTATACAAACTTACAATAACCAACTCGGCTATGCCTTAGGGCTACTGTTCTTAGTTCATAACTTAGTTTGAAATGGCATGCAATTGTTGATGCTATAGTTGCAAAGCAATTAAGTGCTTGCCATGGATTAGAGATCATCTACAAATAGGTTTGAAGCTTGTTTAATATCATCTCAGGGAACTTGTCATTCGAGCGAAGGTTTTCTATATACATAAATGTAAATCTGAAACACACTTCAGATCATGATATAGAGATAGCATGTTAAGTATCCCAAAGTAGTTCTTGTTGGGTTCTGGAGAAAAATCAAACATTAAAACACAGCGGAAAATAAATCCACCACCAGAGATCCATGCAAATTCAAATTAAATCATTGGTGTAGAAAGATACCTCTAGATACGCAGAACCTTTGCGAATCTCGAGAGTCAAGCCAATCTAAGCACGATCAGAGTATTCGCACCTCTTTGATATCCACATGAGCACAACTACCGCCCGTCTCACGAGCACAATTGGAGTCTCATGTTTTTTGTTCGCTAGCTACCATACATATATACAAGTTAAGATCAAACTCTAACTTTTAGGGTTATCACAATCTTATCATATAAGACATGTTCTTGTAAAACGTGGCCAAGTCTTATCTAATAAGACATTATTTAATAACGTGGGTTTCATTCATTTGAGCTTGTTTAAAAAATCCAAATAAATATTAGATTAACCATTAATCCAATTAGATTAACCTGGTAATCCATTGAGATCCTATTAAATTAACTCATTGGTTTAAGATCTGAAATTAATTTCAGACTTAAAACTTAGACTCACTTTATTTTAGTCACACTAAAATAAAACAAACTCCAAAATTGGTGTGTTCTTGGTGTGTGACCCAATAGGTTCTCGTAATGTTGGCAATAATTCTAAAATCACATTTTAAAGACACGAGCAATGAGTGATATCTAGCAATACATTATGGCTACCCAAGTGACGAGAATGTCATAGATCCAATCTAACCTATCTATGACTATTTTAATGTGTAACTTAGTCCTTTTATCCATGATATATAGATTGATTTACGATGCATTGATCATATTATCCTCTCATCAATCTATATATTTCTTAATCTCTACATAGACTTTGGGCATAGTCATGCATTTTAGTAGTTATAGTTAATCGAGGGGTGCCCCCAGGACGTAGCACAGATGGTGGGCACATGACATCTCTGGCGTAATAGTCAGGGATCGATTCTCAGGAATTGACGACCTGGGGTTTACCCCACCATGTGCTTGACGCCTGTGTACCTGCATGTACCTCCCTCCATATCCGTGGGGTCGGCACAAGGGGGACCATTAATGTAGCAGATCTACATCTAGTTAATCAAGGGGTATCTTATATCTATGGTTTGTAAGATTAAGTAATTAGTTAACTTACATGCTAGTCTCAATATTTTAATATTGCTCTTGTATAATACTTGATTAGAAATAGTTAAGAGACATGTTATATATATATATTTATAGTTTTTCACAAACAAAACCTATCATTATGGGACATTATTATATTTATTCAAATTGCACATATTTAAAGTAAATATAATAAACACAAAATGTTACCTTTTATTAAAATATAATACAATGACAGTTCTTAGATTAAGCTAACAGTGATATGAGGATCTTAAGATAACTAAGATAAACACGTACGGAATCAGAATCTATAAACTGTAAGCTTGCACTGGAAAACTACTCTTATAGAGTCTACATTGTTTTTGATAGTAGATATCTGAAATTTCTAAGACAGTAAGAATGCAAAATTAGTTGCTGGCGATAAAACCCCCAAAAAGGATGATATATATAGAGCGAAAAGCATCATTCCAGGCCGAAATCTTCAACCTAAGAATCAATGTGAGACCATCAATCCGGAAATCACATGAAATCCGAATAAGCCGAAAAAGCCTAGATCGAGGATCTTCGTCCTTCTAGAAAATTTCACGCATCGAATCTGGATCGCTAGGCGATGAGCGATCGACAGCCGTTCAATGAATCGAGAATTCGAATGCGTACCTGGTGAGAGAGGAATTTCAGCTACACAATGAAGTGAAATCAAGGAGCAGTGGAGATGAAAAAGAAAAATCTCCATCGAGTCGGTCGCCGTCGAGCCACAGCTGCTCGATCAGTTGCCTGTTCGAGATAACCTAATCCGAAGAACAATGCGAAGCGAAACCATAATTTATGCGTTATTATACGATTAATACGACATGTTTCAAATTAATTGTCTTCATCGAAAAGTCGGTAACTGATGGTCGCTTTAATTTTCTATCAAACTGATAGTCCTAGATTTGTTGTTAGCTGATTCATTATTAATTTTTCTATAAAGATTTTGTCAACTTTGACCGACCATTGTAATTGGGGTTCATGAGTTGACTTATTCTTCACCAAAGTCAATCTTATCCGGATCATAGCTCACAGATTTACATCGAATTTGTTAAAAATTAAAATTTTTTAGTTTAATTTTTTGAATTGATTGAATGTAGTTTGGAGACTTGTCAACTTATTGATGTGGTGATAAACCAAGTCCACTAAGTACGGATCAAATACAGAAATAGTAGTCGATGTAAAAAATTAAAATCTACATGGTCAACATGATCAACCATGGTCAATAGTCTTACCCAAGTTGGTCGAGTAGAAATTGACTTTAATCGTTGATCGGGCCTGAAATGTCCAATCTACCAAGCGATTTGTCTTAGCGGATCGTCCGTCTGGCCAAGAGCATTACAGTAAGATCATATACTCATTGTGAATCAGAGGAATACTGAGACGATCGGACCGCTATTCTGATCGAGTGGAAACAATCAACTAAGCTAAGGGATTACGAAGAAAAATAACGGAGATCGACCTAGCGAGGATCCCTGACGGAGCGGTTCCCCCGCTCGGCCAAACAATAAGAGCCCTCTCATATCTCTTAATATCTCTTTGAAAGATAATGTTGCTGACAACAGGGCATAGTCAATAAGCGGATCGTATGACCGAAGCTTCTGCTATCTTACCAGGGATTTGCATACCCTGTTAAGATATGATGTCAGAAATATTTTTCTGATATGTCATTTCATAGGTATGGCTGTAAATGAGTCGAGCCGAGCCGAGCTTAAAATGAACTAACTTTTTAAAATGATTGTTCAAGTTTGGCTTGATTTATTTTTTATGAGCTTGAGTTTCTTTGAAACTTGGCTTGAGCTTGGCTTGTTTAGATGTTATTGCACTCTCAATTCAAGTTTGGCCTGAGTTTGGTTCGAGTTTGGATTGAGCTTGGTTCAAGTTTGGTTTGTTTAGATATTATCGAACTCTCAATTCAAATTTGTTTGATTGTTTGAAAACTTTAATTGTTTGATTGATTAATGAGCTTGATAATTTAAACTTATTTGTTTATTTTATTTTATTATATTATTTATTTAGTATATTGAAAAGAGTTTTATTAATAAATATGGTTCGTGAACATTGTTCACGAGCGTTAACGAGCTGAACACATATGTGCTCAAACTTGTTTATTTAATTTAACGAGATGTTCAAGCTTATTTATTTAATTAATCTTGTGTATATTGAACGAATATAAACAAGTTTTTATCAAACCGAATACTAAGGGGGCGTTTGGTTTAGGGTAATAGGAGTGGGGAATGGGAATGGGAATCATTGATTCCCATTGTTAATGTTTGGATTATAGGAATAGGAATACAAATAAGGGAATGAATCCTTGAAATTGGGTAATAACTCATTCCCATGTACCCCCCCTTCAATGAGCCATTACCCTATTTTCATCAATCAAAATATTCCCTTATTCCAAAAATACCCTTGACTTAAAACTAAAATTTTCTCCATTAATATCAAATATCAAAATATATTTATTTATTTTTTCTTTCATATCACTTATCTCTCCTTATTCTCTCTCATTATATTTTCTCTCTCATCATAGTTTCTCTCTCATCATTTTATCACACACATTCTCTCTCCTTAATCTCTCCTATCACACTCTTTTTCCTTTTTTTTTCTCATTACACTTTCTCTCTCATCATACTTTCTCTCTCCTCAATCTCTTCCATCGCATTCTCTTCCTTCTTCTTTTCCTCATCACACTTTCTCTCTCATCATGCTTTCTCTCTCCTCAATCTCTCCCATCACACTCTCTTTTTTCTCATCACACTTTCTCTCTCATCATACTTTCTCTCTCCTCAATCTCTCTTATCACACTTCCTCCTTTTTTCCTCAACACACTGTCTCTCTCATCATACTCTCTCTCTCCTCAATCTCTCTTATCACACTTACTCCTTTTTTCCTCAACACACTTTCTCTCTCATCATACTTTCTCTCTCCTCAATCTCTCCCATCATATTCACTGTTCTCTTTTTCTCTCACCATACTTTCTCTCTCATGACGCACTCTCTCCTCATTTTTTTCTCACAATATTTTCTCTCTTCTTCATCCTCTCCTATCATACTTTCTCTCACATCATATTTTCTCTCATCATGCTCTCTCCAATCACACTCTCTTTTTTCATTTTCTCTCATCACACTTTCTCTCTCTTCATTCTTTCTTATCACACTTTCTCTCTCATAATACTTTCTCTCTCATCATTCTCTTTCATCATATTTTTCTCTCACATTCATCTTTCTCTCACATCTAATTTTTTCTCTTATTTTCCTTTAAGGGTAAAAAAGGAAACTTTGATTTATTCTGATAGAAGATATACAACTAACCAAACATTGTTTTTAAAATTGATATCCATTCTCATACCCATTCCCATTCCACAATACAATAATTCTTATTCCGATTCCTATTCCTAGAAAAGAACCAAACGCCCCCTAAATTTGTTCACGAACGCTTAGTTCATTGATATTCATAGGACAGTTTGGAGAACACACTCACGCTCTAAGAAACGTGCACATCGTTCACTGTACCATTATATATAAAGAGGGTTCATATATCGATGGAAGTATGCGTTATTCACTATTCATATTTATGTTTTCACTGTTACTTTATTTTTTTTCTATTATTTCGATGATTAACTTGTACATGGGGGGTTAATATTGAGAATCCTTTCTTTAATTCGACACTCACATTTTTTTTTTTTTATATTACAAAGTAGTGCGAAGTCTGTACACAATAACTAAGAAGCCACATCGCAGGTAAGTTTCTTCATGATTTTCAAATAAGACGGTCTACCATTTTTCGGCAAATTGACTGGATCGACCCAGCCACTCGATAACTTTTCCATTATTTTTCTTTCGTCGTTAATTAATTAATTAATTAATTATTTATTTATAGCTGCTGTTTCACGATTTGAGAACTCTATCTTTAATTGAAGAAGAAAAATTCAATTTATTGAGTTCGTTGAAATTTTCAAAAAAAAAAAAAATATTGTAAAATATTTAGAGAGGAAAATGACGATATTTTATTTTGATTAAATGGCGAAAAAAATAAACATTTACAAGCGGAAAGCGAGTCGGTCGACGCAAAAGAACACGGGCGGTCGACTCGGGCGACTCGGGCGCTGACTCGTTCACCGGGCTACCACCGCCGTCAAGTAGCTTGTGGCCGTTGTCTTCACCTTCCCGTCCCACGCCTTCGCCTGCAGTAGCAGCTTCGACAGCTTTCCCGCCACCCAAACCATATCGGGCCTCGCCTCCTCCTCCTCCGCCACGCACCTCAGAGCCACCCGCACCACCTCCTCCGCCGCCTCCACCGGGAATGAGTCACCCAACCTCCTGTCCACCCACTGCCTTAACCTCCCCCTCCTCCTGTCTTCCACCTCCTCTGTTTCTTGCCGCATCGCCTTCCTTGCTGTCTCGACCACTGACGCGTTCTCGATCGCGCCGGTGTCGCGGCAGAAGCGGTACCTCACCGGCTCCTCCCCGGAAATAAGCTCGAGGAGCACGACCCCGAATGCGTACACGTCGGACCGCCGTGATATCGTCCCGCCGGCGAGGACCTCCGGCGCTATGTAACCCCTGGTCCCCTCAATCTTCCTTCCTCTGCTCCAATTCCTCATCAAAGCCAATGGCTCAGTGTCCGCCTCCTCCTCGTTGCTGTCGGAACCGGGAATCTCGCCGGCGATCTCCGCGGCGCCAAAATGGCATATCTTGGCGTGCAGCCCTGGTTCTACGACGATGACGCTAGAGCTTTTCACTTGGTTGTGAACCGTTCCCTGCCTCTGACGCCTCCCGGGTGTCCCTGCCGCCGCCGCCACCGCCTCGGAGTGGTGGTGGATATACTCCAACCCCTGAGCGAGATCGGCTGCAACTTGTATCCTTGAGAGCCAGGTGGAAAGAGGGGTAAAACTTGGATTTTGTGGGTTCCGGAGGCAGCAGGCGAGGCTAGGGCCATTAACGAAAGCGTAAACAAGGTAGAGGTGCTCGTCGGCGTCGAGGGAGGCGCCGAGGATGTCGGCGAAACTGCCGTGGTGGCTTCGGGAGAGAGCGGCGATACGCGAAGGTAAGAAGGCGGGGTCACCCCGGAACCGACGACGGAGGACGACAACATCGGCGCCCCGGAGGAGGCAGCGCCAGGAGTCGGCGGAGGGGGTGAGAGGTGGGGAGAGAAACCCGCCGGTGGCGAAGAGGATCTCGTCGAACGGATAGAGCACAAAGCGGCGGCTGTCTTGCGCGGAAAGTGACAGGCGGAGTTGGAGGGCGGCGGAGGAGGAGGAGGTGGAGGAGGTGCTGGTGGAGGCAAGGACAGAGGAGGAGTCGTAGACGTAGCCATTCGCAGACGAGGAAGAAGGGTAGATGATTGCGTCGTTGGAGACAGAAGCCGTCGGCGAGTGTCTCTGCTTCGCTGCCGGCGCAACTGCGTCGACGTCTCTTCGAGTCCTGCACATTGAATCTTGTCTAGGTGATAACCTCTGCTTCCACGATCGCTACTAATGGAATTGGAGATCTGAAGGGAGGGCTGTCTGCGTTTCTATATCGCTCGCCTTCGATGACCAGCCAGCCGCGACGTTGACATCCATTGATTCTCTGCTTTAACTTGCGTTGCTGCTCTGGAACCGATTGAGGTCAACGTTTGGGTGACGTCGAGATCGAGGCTCCGAGATAGCGATGGGAGTTAGTCAAAGTTCAAAAAGTAAGGTTGCGGTTGTATCCGTGGAAGACTGAAAGGCGATGATTAATGGAGGCGTGATTGTGAGTTTGCCCGCCGAAATAAACAAAATGTCAACGAGGGACAAAAGCACGAAGAAAAATATAATAATGTCCTCGTGGTGTGATACATATTTAGGTTATTAATTATAGTGTATTTATAAAAAAAAATCTTTCATAAAGAATGCAATCATATAAAACTATTCTTATATATTTGCTACACCTCGCTTAATGTACATCTATTTATCAATTGTCCTCGTAACAAAATTTTAAAAACAAACAAAGTATAATTATACTTAAATTTAATATATTTTTTAAAAAATAATATATTTTATATTTAATTGAGCATGACTCTTTTTCCGTTTGACTAATTGATTAAGAGCTATACCAATGAATTTACTTAGGCTAATGTTAAATTCAAGAGAAATTATATTTCTTTTTCAGATTTTTGTAGGACTTCTATTCTTTCGAGACAAACTCAGCCGACCAATTGTCAACTAATTCTCAATCGATTCAAGTTACCCAATTCATTGGCCCAAATTAATTGATCGACAATTGATTGGGCAGCTCCAATCAATTAGGACAACTCTGATCGATTGAGAATCGATCAACTGAGTTTGTTGTGAGGGAATAGAGCCTCCATTTTTTATAGATACAAAAAGTATAAAAAAATATATAATTTCTCCTAAATTTAACACATTTAAATTAGAACTTAGTATATTTTTTTATCAAATTAAACACAACTCTTTTCCGTCTGACTCAGTTTAGCACAAGCCAAATGATTAATTTGACTCCTAATAGATTTGTTAAGTAGAAAAAAAATAGTGATCAATTTGATAGAAAATATATTAAATTCTAATTTAAATATGTTGAATTTAAGATGAATTATACATTCTTTTAAACTTTTTATAACCGAAAAAATGAGAGTAATTAAGTAAATTGGTGTATATTAAGAGTTAAAGTAGGGATTTTAGGGAAAGTTGCCTAAAAAACAATGAGGACCTTAATAAAAAAACAAAGAATGCTCTATTAGATATTTTCCCTCCAAAATAGCTTTTATGTTGTCATAGCTATCCATAGTTGCTACAATACATGGAAGTTATCGAGTTTTTATTTCAACGTTATTCTTTTTATTTCCAATGTTATTGTAGCATTATAACATGTAAAAATTATTATGTAACTGATAACATGTAATATTTAATACAATACTATTGTAATATTGTAACAATTAATGAATAGTTTGTACAACTATTTTAAAATAAATTTGATTAAATTAAATAATTTTGATCAAATTGGTAAATTATATTTTGATATAATAGTATTAAGAGTTTAGAATTATAAATTCAAAATTTCGATGTTAAGATTTAGAATTTAACTATAAGTCTATAACGTGTAGTAATTACTGACTACTAATAATTATAATATATAGTAGCTACTCCATAACTGTTATAACATAAAAATTTATCTATTTCACACTTAATCAAATTAAATTGTAAATTTATTTTAAATATGCGGTAACAACTACCAAGTAATTTTTATATATTATCATAGAAATTTGATAGGTTTTACACACTATAATAGATATTCGATAGCGACTATAACATTGGTCAAAATAAAATCACTAATGGAGAGTCCTTTTGTTTTTTTTAAGGAACCTCCATTTGAATTTTTTTTTCCAAAAAAAACTTTTTACTCATAATGTTAATCTTGTCGTATGAAAAATTGATTAAGTCCGTCATTTTAGTTTTAGATTAGCCTCCATTGTGGCAAATTTTAAGATAATTTGATTTTAAAAACCCAAATAAAATGCATAATTTTTTGATACTTTTATTGTTGCTAATTTAGATTAAAAATTATTTGGGATACGAAGAGACAACTAATAAGAAAATGAATATTTATATAAATTTTCCTTGAAATTTGAATGTTTTTTAATTCAAAATAAGAAAAATAAACAAAATTTGGTAGATTTTTGTCTCAAACAAAATAAATATAAGGCACCATCTTGAGAATAATCAAAATATGAAGGAGGCCTTTGATCATTTTGAAAATAGAGAGTTTGATTTACATTTTTGCACAAACAAATCGTCACAAAAAATCAGTGCTACAAGTGCTAAACAGTAATATACCGTTATTGAAAGCGTAATGTACTAATAAACCGGCCATATCGCCGCTACGGGGCTACCAAACGCGATATATGTATAATTGAACGGCCAACAAGCAAATATCGCCGTTTCCCCCTTCCCTATCCACCCATGGCCGGCGCCGCCATGGCCTTCGCCGTCTTCCACCCTCGCCCCTCACTCCTCTGCACTGGCCCTCTGCTTCCGTTCCAAGCCATCCGACGTATTTCCTTTCTCCGCCTTGCTTCTAGCTCCTCCACCTCCCCCACTGCCGAGTTCAACATCTCCTTCGGCGCCAGTCCCTCACCAGGCGTCAACGAGGCTGAACCAAGAACCCTAGTGCCAGACACTTCCCCTACTGGATCATCGAATGCTCCCATGCCCATGCTCATTCCGTGGATTGTCCGCGGCGAGGACGGCCAGTTCACTATACAGTCCTCCCCTCCCGCCCGATTCCTCCAAGACATGGCCGAAGCCAAGATGGAGAAGAAGGCTAAGAAAAAGAACGACAAGAAGAATTCTCCGGGCGCGATGACGTCTATTGTTACGAGTGCATCGCCTCCCAAGTACTCGAAGGCTGCCAGAAGATTTTACAACCAGCACATTAAACAGAAGTCGCAGCGGCTCAGTAAGGTCCTTGCTGCTTCTGGTGGTAAGTTTTTTGCTGTTTTAATAATTTGGCAAAGCATTTGGATTTTGAATCTGTTCCTTTTATGGTCCTTATCCTTCTGGCTTTCTGTCGTTGCCTTTGCTAGTAGTGAATCTTGATTTTCTAAAGTTGCCAGTTAAAATTATCAACTTTTCAGTGGCATCGAGAAGGAATTGTGAAGAGATAATTTTTGAAGGGAAAGTGACTGTCAATGGGTCAGTTTGCACTTCTCCACAGGTATTCTGCATAAGGTTGCCTAAGGACACTTGCAAGCTGCAATAGTTTGAATGCCTTTTATCTGCTTGATATATATATAGTTTTGATATGTTGCCCACCTTATGCTGCACACGCCGTGAGCACCTAGTGTAATTGATTTTTTTTTTTTTAATTTTTTTTTAAGCTCTCAGATATCCCAATCAAAATTTTCCTTTAAGGTTTAGGGGTTTGGGTTATAGTATTAAGCACAAAAAAAATTTCAAATCGAAAAAAAATTTAGGTGCACACGGGGTATGTGGCGTAAGCTGGGTAGCATATCAAAACTATATATATATATATATATATATATATATATATATTAGAAACAACAACAATTGATCATTACTCCATTGGGTTCTTCATATGTGGCAAACTTCTTTAAGGTGTTAAAAATTGAGCTTGTTATGTGTCTTTGTATGAGGCAAACTTCTTTAAAGATCCTTTTTTATATATACACTAGGTATTAATTGTTATCCTGTATTTGTGCTGCCAAAGTCATTTTTTACATTATTTTATGCTGATGACGCTTTTGTCTAAAGGGCCATGCTTGAAGGAGTGGAACCTTCATAACAGGTTACAATACTTATTGGGTAAAGGGTCAATCTCAGATAATCAGTGTCGAAGCTACATTTGCTATCCACTAGAGTCCTCAGTCACTACATAACTACTACATAAACTTGAAATTCACTAAGACCTATGGCGAGTTATCGCCAATTTTATTATTTCTTTTAAGTTTACAAGTTCCAGTTCACTAGCCCTGCTCAATCTTACTGTTACTTTGCTCTCATTTTCTGAACCATTTTCAGAAGATTATTTTTGTGTTTGGGTTCTACACATCTACCTACAACTTTTTCGTTGAATGGGTCAAGAATTCTTTTAGTTGCAGCTTCTCACTGCCATACCTTCCTTTTTCATTATATCTTGATTAGTGAGTTCTCTGTCTCAACATCATCCTCAAATGTACTGAGACTATTGATTACCATATTAAAGTGGCTTATGTTTATTCTCTTCATCCAGATTTGACTTGACAATGAGATTGCTAGTCGCTGATAGTTACCTGAATTTTCTTTTACGCTTATTAGACTTTTTGTCATTATCCTTGATGATTCACATGTTGCTTCTGATTTTCATTTGAAAGAAGGCCCAAGATGTGCCCCATTCATTTTTTCTGAGTACCCATTGAGCTTTTTCATATGTCAACTTCATATAAGTACAAAATTAGAAACAGAGACTCTAAAATATTTCATCTGACTGGTCTGCAAGTTTATATCTTATTAACTTTTGTTGTATGTTTAGACCAGGGTCGACATTGCAAAGGATTCAATATATGTTAATGGGAACCGCTTATCCAAGAAACTACCTCCTAAGTTGTATTTTGCTCTCAACAAGCCAAAAGGGTTTGTATTTTTCTAGTTTAATTTTTGTTAAAGTTGCATGATTTTTTTTAATGCCATTGTAACTTAACTATTTCCCTTGCCTTTTGCCTAATGTAGTTTGTATTTAGGCACATCTAACTAATTCTTGAAAACTGCAGTTATATTTGCTCAAGTGCAGATGATTCTAAATCAGTCATATCCCTCTTCGATGATTTTTTGAAAAAATGGGTATGTGTAGTTTGATTACTCTTTTATATGGTTTGGAGCATGGTACTCAAGATTATGATTTGGATTATAAGATCTCACGATCATACTATGCAAATCAACCTAAATTATCAGGATCGTAGGTAGAATTTGAATCAGGCTAGATTCTTGTGAATTTATGATCTAATCCAATACTTCTTACGGGCTTTTATGTTGGATCTCAATTCCAAAAACGTTAACTGGATGGAATAATTTACTTTATTATAGATATTTTACAGCTTGATATTTAATGAAAGTACCCCCATTTTTTCATGTCATTTCATTTGAGAAAATCTACATATGAGATTCTTTTAACTTCCAACTAGAAAATCTCTTTTTAAAATTTTGCAATTGTATAATTTTTATATTAGCCGACTCCACCTAGTGAGATAAGACTTGGTTGTTGTGATTGTTGTATAATGTTTATATCTTTTTTGTATAACTATAAATTATAATGGTGAAATATAGTTCTAAAACAATATTTTAATTAAACTCTAAAACTCAACTCACAAGCTTGCGCTTTGATCTTACGTTCCAAAAAAGATTGTAAACTTATAAACCCCTCACTATTCCTAGATAGGATCTCAATTATGACAACCTTCATTTGGCCTAGGATTAGTTTACTTATACAAGTTCTCATAAATCACCACAATGTGCTGCCTTTTGATGTTCTCTTCCTTTTCCTTTCACCTCCATTTACTTTTCACATTTCCAATTTTGCAGATTAAGTCAAATCCAGGAATACCGAAGCCACGATTGTTCACTGTTGGACGCCTTGATGTTGCAACAACCGGCTTGATTATTGTTACTAATGATGGTACAAAAAAGTTGTGGCATCATAGTTGTGTCACTCTCTTTTGTATTTATTGTTATTTATTTGAAGTTGTATAACAGATTTTTATTCTCAGGTGATTTTACTCAGAAGATTTCTCATCCATCATCTGAACTAACCAAAGAGTATGTTCAACCTACATTGTCTTTTACTTTAAGAAAGTACATATCTACAATTGATGTTTGGTAAAATGTTTTCCAAGTATAAAAGGTGTGGGATAGTTCAGGTATGCTTTTTAGCTTAAAAGGATATTTTATTAGATTATGGCACAATTAATTATAGTGTAGCCGACCCTACTTAGTAGGATAAAAGCTTGGTTGTTGTTGTTGTTGTATGGTACAATTACTTATAGTTTGAAAATTAATACATGAAGTCAAGGTACTAGAAATGAAAATATTGAGATGTGTGGGTTCAATTCACTATAACAAAAAAAAGGAAAAAAATGTTAAATGTGACTAGATGTATCTCTAATAGATGATGATAAAGTGAGATAGCTAAGATAGACAAGTTTAATCAATTAAAGACATGGACAAGGGACCAAAGAGAGCTAGCTCTATGTGACCTAGGTAACCTTCTCCTAATAGTTGGGTCTCTGTAGCTTTATTTGCATACTTGGTGGTATAACTAGAAACACTGTTAGGTTAGTTGGCTGATCGAACTGTAGTCGTGCAAATAAGTTCTTCATCATGGTTTGTAATGGTCTAAATTTCTATGCTGTCAATGATATACCATCGGGAACAATCTCACCCATAGAAAGAAAAAATGTATTGTTTATTGACTGAAGAATGCAATTGCATGTGATCCTAATGCCTTTACATTCCAATCAGTAAAAACCAAGTCTCCTAAGACAATGCCCAACTTATCCTGAAAAAATATATATATTTTAAACTTAGAAACAATCTATGAAAATTTATATACTGTGTTAGTCAATCATTTTTAGCTCCCTATATTTTAATCTTGGTTATTATTACAGATATATAGCAACAATAGAAGGTAAGGTCAATAGACGGCACCTTGTAACTATAAGTGAGGGTGCTCAAGTTGAAGGTGTACACTGTGTACCTGATTCTGTGGAACTATTGTCAGCCCAGCCTGATGCTTCAAGACCTCGAATTCGATTAGTGGTAAATGTTCTTTAAATCTGTAGACAAAATGATTCTAAAGCAATCTTGCACTAGTGCTGCATGTTGATGTAGTGAATTTCTTTCGCAATAAACACATATTTATCAATTTGCCATTGTATTTTCTGCCTTTAGGTTTCAATAGGTAAAAATACAAAGCAATGGTCTATAGGAATAACTGTATGATTTCCAATGAATTCAAATGGAATGAAATTAAGTACTGTTATGCTTGGTACATACTCCCATTGAATTGAAATTCCATAATCATTAGGAGAAACTACTTACTTTACTCCAAGATTAACTTTCCGTCTATGTTAATTTTCAACGAATGTATTACTCTATTCGAGTGTTGAATGGCTGGGTGGGCGCTCAAGGGTTGGGTAGATGGGTGGGACTTGGACAGGCTGGTAGATTTCTTATAATTGTTAAAACTATCACTTGTCTATTTCTTGCCTATTACTTGCATTCCTATAAATCAACCATACAAATTCAAATGAAACATTTTATTTCATTCCATGAACCACACAAAAGTATAATTAGTCATTCAATTTCTTGTCTATTCTAAATGGTTATTCCAATTCTTTTCTAGGAAAATTTCTAGTCCTTCTCTTCCGTTCCTTCTCAATTCTTTAGCTTACAGAAACCTTATTTAAATGCAAGGAAATCAATATATTAATCCTCCTTATGTTAAATTTTGTTATCATTACTCTGATCTATATATGTTAATTAAGATCCTTCTTTTGAGATATCTGCTAGGTACATGAAGGGAGAAACCATGAAGTGCGAGAACTTGTAAGAAATGCAGGGTTACAGGTCTGTTTGTAACTTAGACTCTCTTGCACACTGGAAGCCTAATTATAGAGAATGCTCAAGATACTCTGTTGGCTAATCCACTATTTTTCTTATCTCTGTAGCTTTATTCGCTAAAACGTGTGCGAATAGGTGGATTCAGTCTTCCATCCGATCTCGGGTAATTTCATGCTTCTTGCTACCTTTTGTTTCTAGTTTTTTCTCGCTATTTATACTGTCAAATACCCACTTCTTATATCACCTACCCAGTCATTAGGTATAAATCTCCTTTGATGTTTTGATTAGGCTTGGGAAGTATGTTGAACTTAAGCAATCCGACTTCAAGTTGTTTGAAGTGAAGAAGTGAACACTCCAAAGAATGCCAGAATAGCATCAGATTTGAACACGACACCTCGGTTTGCTTCAAATAAACTTTTAGCTATTTGACATGCGATCTCCATCTCGATGTTTGATCTAGTCCAGTATGACAATGGAATGAGTTGCTGGTAAGACACAAAACCGTGGATCAATGCCTAGAGAGAAGATGAACACTTGGTTTCCATGCCGCTTTATCATTTGCTCATCATGTAGTGATGAAGTGATGGACAATGAAATTCTGGTGCTAACTCAGGAGATTCTGATTGCCAAAAGTAATTTTTTTTTCTTCGTAAAGCTAATGTATATGTTGAACAGAAATGACTATGATATTGTTGTTTCTTGAGATTAAGTATAGTATTGTAACTGAATAATTTATAATTTATCATCTGATTTTACTCAATATGTTATGTGGGAGGTGGTATCGCGTACCTGTAAGTTAATACCGTATGTATACCTTCTCTGGTCACCTCTGGCGGTGGGATTTAAACTTGAATAAGTGATATAAGTATTTGGAAACCAACCAAATCAACAAATCAGAGTGGCGCAGCGGAAGCGTGGTGGGCCCATAACCCACAGGTCCAGGATCGAAACCTGGCTCTGATATGAGTTTTGTTCTTTTTTTTGGATTCAGTTGTCTTGATTTGTCGGCCGAATCTAGATATAATTTCTCGTCGAAATCCAACGCCTTCACGAGGTAATCGATCAACGATGTTCTACTCTTCTTGTTCTGATCGAAATCCCATTGTCTGCTAAAGGCTTCTGTTTTTGATGCCCATTGATCGTTGGAGTTGCATGGTCTTTCTCGACTCAAGGTTGGATTTTCACTGACTTTTTTTTCCTCTGCGAAGAAACCTAGTCGCGAGTACACGATCGCTTGTTTAACGATTCTAGCAGGATGAAATAGGAGGCAGCTGCTGAGGACTCGGCTCTCCAGGGTCTGCTCTACTTACTCTGTTTGTTTTGATCGGAAATTGTTTAAATTTTTTAAATATGTGAATACTATTCCAATGCATCGTTGGGCTTTAATCAAGTAGCCCAACCCATCAATAAAGGATAAGAGGACGATGGCCGCTTCGCCCTCCTCCTCGCGCCGCAGGATTCTTCGACGTCGGAGGGAGGGCCGCAATGGCAGCTCTGGCATTGCCTAGCTTCAAGCTCACATGTTATTCGAGAATACCTTCGACTTCCCAAGAAAATTTCACATTTGCACGCTCCTTTTTCTCCTCTTACCTGGCTTCTCCTCCATTGCGCTCTTCGCCTGTGGACAGACCCTCTGCTATTTCTTTAAGAAGGCACAGATCCCTGCCTCGAGCATCATCCGAAGGTGATTTAACTTCTCAAGATTACATCTTTTCATGTGTTTTTTTAACTATTTCCCCCCTTCCAATGGATTCCTGCTATGCTAATTTATTGCAGCAACTTCCGCCCCATGCCATCTCGGATGACCCACGGGGTCCCTGCTATGCTAATTTATGAAATATGGTTGTGGGGAGAGAGATAATTTGGTAGCCTTTAGTTCAAGCATGTCAATGGATACTTAGAATCATAGTGATTCAAGAAAAAAAAATGAAGAAATAATTTTCTCATCTAAAGGATGTATGTTTTACTCTTTAGTACAATTCAACTTTCTGTTGCACTTTCTGATCCAAGTTTTAGTTCGTTAATACTTAACCTCTCCGTTACCTTATCGAGTTTTCTTGTTATTCCTTCTGGGTCACCTCCGCTTTAGCACATGAGTGGTTCCATTGGATTTTGTGCTCACCATGAACTGGGTGAATCTAGAGTAATATATAGCCAACTTTGGCGCACTTCTCCTCTTCTCCCTTGTAACCCAAATGATGCTGACTTTGCATGCCATGTTGACATTTTTTTCTTTATGGCAGTAGCACCAAAGTCGAACCCAATGGCTTATTGCACAACCTTCTCATGCATTAACAAATTTTAGAAACAACTATGTATGACACTTACATCTATATATGTGTCACATGATCGTAGCTGAGTCCAAGTAGTGTAGAAAGTCCTTTTTTAAGTTAGGTCAGGTATCAAATACATTAGAATGAACGCAAATGTTGAAGTAACATAACTACTTGCCATATGTGGATGGTCATGTACAACCGAGAAACCACATTTCCAGGACAAGGTGAGTTGGACTGTAAAGCGTGTTCAAACAACAATTCAATTGAGAACCTAAGATTCCTTGAAAACTACTAAACTTTCCATGGTGCCATGGAGGTGGCATGCTTGTTGTAGTTTATTTAAAGAAAACTATGAGGTATTTTAAATAATATCTCTGAGGTGGTAAACTGTATTCTCTCTAAAAGAATATTTCTTTCCCTATCATTTTCCATTTCACTGAGGAGCAAATGGCATTTCATGATTTACTTAGTTTGTGTGCATGTGTACAGTAACAATATTTTTTTAACCTTGCAGGTATTCCAGCTGAATTGGTTGAAGATTCTAAATTTGTCCCCTTAAATGCTGATGACCCCATATATGGTCCCCCAGTGAGTTTCCAGCAGATGCACTCATCCATAAATACATCGAGCTTTATAGTCACCATTGTTTATCACTTGGTTTTGCCATTGGTTACCCTGTCCTGCTAGATTCTATTATGTGAAATATAATTAATAAACTTTTTTTTCTGAAAATTCCTGTGGGTTCATCATCTTCCTTGTGAACATGTACAAATACAAGAAAATTATTGATTGGACACACCAGTTACTGAACATATACAAGACAATGGTAGTTTTTAGATGACCTTTTCTTTTAATTCAATTATCAGCATTTTTTTTTTTAAAAGGGAATAATCAACATGCTGAGACAAAGATAGTTCTGGAATGTGATATATCACTCTTAAACTTAGCATTTTGATAGCTGATCCTTATTAATTGGATTCTGAAGCATGAACAAGTAGTCCTTGTCATCACCTGAAAAAAAAATTGGAGTTATTTATCCAGGCTGTTGGTAGTGACTAGTACCTTTATTACTGACAGCACTCACCCCATTGTTATTTTTTGATGTTTATGGGTTTTGGATAATCAAATGAAGCATTTGATAACTGACTTATTTCTAGCCAAGTAAAATAAATAAATCTTTTTTCTATGATGTGAATATGTTGCAAAAGTTGGCACTTGACAGCTGACATAATATCAGTTACCTCCCTTAATTTTGAATTATGTTCAAGATTCAAATGCATGCTCTGACTATCTCATTGGTTATCTTAATTTTATAAAGTCTTAATACTTTGAGTAGATTTTTTTATGTTTAGGCTTTGCTGCTGGTGGGATTTGAAGTAGATGAAAAGGAAAAGGTATTATTCCCGTCTCTCTTTAAAACTCAAGTACATGCGAGAAATGGATCTAAATTTTAGATGTATTTATTGTAAGGTTTAATTAATAATTATCTTTTTATATAAATGGCTCTCATTTATGTTTAATATTATTTTCCCCGTTTGAGCCTATTCAAAGTTTCATCATTTACATGGTAAATTTATCTTAATTTCCTGTTATCTTGTACTGATACAGATTCAAATGTTTCTAAAAGAGCTCGATGGAGACTTTTTAAAGGTAATTCTTTGCAACATTAACTTTTCTTTCTTCAGTGTTTGTAGGTGTTATTTATTAAAATCTCGACCTTTACAATTTCCATTTTCAATGAGTAAGAGATGCCAATAATTAATACTTCTTCAATCAAGCAGATCACACAGCAGTGCTCAAGTTCAGTTATTTTCAACAAACTTCAAATATAGCTTTTTTTTTGTGCTTATAACATGTTTATTCTAAACGTTTGTCTGTTGTGTCAACTCCTTGATATTTGATAATATTACCAGTGAACGTGAATAAAGAATCAATAGAAGAGTAGTATCAAACCTCCCTTTTTTTCTTCCAATTGCAATACGCCCAACAAATTAAACTAAATGTACCTGCCATATAAAGGACAAAAGGAAAGGGTTTTCTTAAAGGATTCCTTCCCCTCACAGCTTTTGGAAAGTACTGAAGTCTAATTACCTGGCCCAAAAAGTACAGGAAAGTGTAGTTGTAGGATTGGATTTGAATTGCGATCTTTTTCTGTGGCTCATTGCCCTCATCCAATCATTCATTTCTTCTTGTTGGTGACAGGTTATTTATTGCACAGAGGATATGATTGAGAAGACGGTATCGGATGCAATGCACACTGAGCAAGTCCACTTAGATGATGTGAAGGTGATCCACCATGATTCTTCATATCCAGTTCTCATTTCTAAATGCATGTTGCGAGCAAGTAGACAATGTTCTGTTAGTATGCAAATGTTTAGACCTAAAAGATGGAGCTATTTTGTTATAAACTTAAGAATATTTTACCCTCGACTTTCATAATTCTTGCTGAGGTAGTCCTACATTACCTAAACCTAATCAAAAATTACCCTTGGGCATTAGCATATTCCGTTGCAAGCACTCCCTGCATACAACTAAACAATGCAATTTCTTACTTATTTTTGCACCAGGCGTCAAGAGACTCCACTGTGAAGTAGAAATAACATAAAATATGATCTTAGTAAATATCATGACAGTATCAATTAATAAGTTCATTCTATTGTATGTGAATTTTATGCACATCTTGCTCACTTGTTCTAGATGATAGATTTAAATCTTGTGTCGTCTCACCTTATAACGGTTAGAGTTGCCCTTCACACACTGACCCATGGGCTGAGACGTTGGCACAATGGAGGTTTTTGGAAATGATCTCGTTAGTGCTTTTATGTATGTTTCCCTTCCTCCCCCTCCTGTGATTTTGAACCTTTATTCTATTGGCGAAAACCAAATGAGTCGCCTCATCTCAGCGGCAATCATAGCTAGGGTTTGGAATCACCTCATCTCAGTGACTATTTCTTCCTCTTCTGTTATCTGTGTTGATCGACACCACCTTGGCATCTTGACGGCTTTCGCCCAACCTTATGTGGCTGCACCTTCCTTGCTTTTCATTTCAGGAATTAAGTGTTGAATTTTTAATAAAATAAATAAATAAACAAATTAAATCATCGAACACGAATTGAAGATGTTGCTTTAAAATCGGATTGGGTCGAACAAAATTCATCGGGTAGGCGCGAAGATAAGGAGTATATTGGTCCAAACTGGGATTGATTTGGATTTTATTTGGCCAAGTTATTGCCGAACCAAGTTTAATTGGATTAAACTAGTTCGATAGACATAAAATGAGTTAAGAAATTAAAAAATATATATTTTCTCTGCTCTTTTTCTTTTTATTCTCTTCCACGTACCCAACCCTCACATGCAAGGCTCCACCCATGGCTTCTTCTTCTTATCTTCTCCTTCCTTCTCCTGTTTTTTATTTCTATATATAGTTTAGTGTTTTTTCCTTCTCCTTCTCTAACAACTCTCGTTTCTTTTTCCTCTTCTCAAGAGCAACAGTCCTTCTTCCCTTCATTTTGTTGTTTCGCAGTCGACCAATAACAACTCTAGTCCTTCTTCTCTTCAACCAGAACAGTTTTTGTTTTATCTTTTTTGTCGTCGGAGCTAGTTGAGACCATTGAAAAAGTGGACAAGACTTTCGTTCTTTTTTTCTTTGATCTTTATAGTTGTTTGTTGAACCATACAATAATGTAATGTAATGTAATAATTTATTTAATTATATATATAATTTATTATATTTTTCTAATAATACTATATAATTTATTATATTAAGTTCAAGCCCACCCAAATATTAAATCCTAGATCTGCCCCTGCATCCCGTCATGTCACTAGCATATCTTGTTCCAGGGTTCAAAAATCCCTGCCTTCTCAGAATGAACCTTGTTTTAGACAGCAATATACATCCATTTACTCATCATACTGTTATCATTATTCTGAGACGGTTGCTTACTACACATCTACTACTTGATCTATTGGACATGTCGTAAGTTTTGGAATTGAATGTTAATCAAACAAACATACTCACTTCCCTGAATCCTATAAAGTTTATACTTGCTGAACATGATCCTTACGGATCAAGATTTTTTAGCTTACTACTTATCACAATGTCAATATTCTCTTCATAAATACATGATCCAACATTCCCGATTACCTGATAACGGAGATTGCACTTGTAACTGTCTTCATTAACCTTTTTCTCTCGACTGCAGATTGCTAAATCTTTGCCCAGATTGTGCATTTTATCAGGATTAAGTGGAGAGGAGATGATAATGTTCATCGATGCATTTCCAGAAACTGGTACCCATTCCAATGCTCAAAAACTGCTCCATATTTGTTGCTTCTTGTCGAAATTATTTCATTCAAAAGTCTGAAATGAGTTCCAAGGCTCGACAATTTATTTACCCCTACGAAAAAGATTAGAGAAGAGAGAAACCTTTAGCATATTTCACTTATCCATAAACGTTTGCATTTGCTTCATGCTTCATCATCCTCACATTTGGCTGTTTCTCCAGGGTTGCAACCAGCTGTTTTTGCAGCACTTGTTCCAAATAGTGCCGATAAGCTTCTCCGAGAAGTGATTGATGAAATAATCGGGGATCACGAAATGCTGGTTTGTTACTATACTTTTTTTCCCCCTCATGTAAACATCTAAAATTTGCATAACTGCATTCATGTTTCCTTACATTTCTGATTTCTACAGGTTGGGAAGCAGTCCGACTGAGTTTTTCCTGCAAGAGAAGTCTCAAGCTGTGTAGATGTAAGGATTCAAAACCTAATCTAATAGTTGTTTAGTTCAATTCAAATTTGCATTGTAGTTGTTTTACAATCTTAATATAATATAGAAATGAGGAAATAATAAAAATTTGAAAAAATATTCTACCCAATTGAATCTTGGCTAATAATAATAATAATAATCAGCAAGATAAATAAGGAAAATAAAGAAGGGTTAAATAACGGAAAATGGAAAAGAATCAATCTTTTCCAAATAGCATATTCAAATATGTTTACGGTTCTAAATATTTCATATTCCTTTTCAAGTTGGAGCATGAATATTTGAAATGCAAATGAGATTGAAAGAGTGATTGTCCAAGTGGTTTAGTAAGATTAGGATGTAATCGAGCCCAGTCGAATCGAACTTTTGAATATTTGAGTTTGACTCATTTATAATCGAGCTGAGCTCGAGTTTTATTTAACGAATATATTCATTGCTCACTAGCTTATTCGAACTTTTATCGAGCCTAAACGAGTTTAATAAATATAATTTTAAATTTAAATATTCATTAAAAATTAAATTATATATTTATAAAAAATTATAAAATTTTTATTAAAATTTATAATTTTATTTTAATAAATAAATTTAATATATTTGTCTATATTTTTTATAAGTAGAGCGTAAAATCTATAAATTTAATATTAAAATTATTATTTTTATTTAAAAATTAATTCATGAGCTTAATGAATGTGTTCACGAGCTAACGAGTCGAGTATTGCAAAACTTGAGCTTGATTTATTTATATTAACAAGTCTCATTAAACGAGTTTTTATTGAATCGAGTTTTAAATTTTTTACGAGCAACTTGATTCATTTACACCTCTAGTAAAGATATCCATAATTTGAGCATTTGATGGCATAAAAATAGTAGAAATTTGATATGTGCTTCTTTGTTATCACAAATATGGGTATAAATGAGTCAAGCCGCTCGTGAGCTATTCGAAGCTCGATTCGATAAAAGCTCGTTTGAGCTCGTTTAATGAGACTCGTTAAGATAAACAAACCAAACTCAAGCTTCACAATATTCGGCTCGTTAGCTCGTGAACATGTTCGTTAAGATCATAAATCAACTTTTAAATAAAAATAATAATAATTTTGATATTGAATTTATAGATTTTACACTTTACTTGTGAAAAACATAGTTAAATATATTAAATTTATTTATTAGAATAAAATTTTAAATTTTAAGAAGAATATTATAATTTTTTAAAAAATATATAATTTAATTTTTAATAAATATTTAAATTTATAATTTATATTTATTAAGTTCGTTTAGGCTCGATAAAAGTTCGAATAAACTCGTGAGCCATGAATATATTCGTTAAATAAAGATCGAACTCGACTCGATTATAAATGAGTCAAACTCAAATATCCAAGAGTTCACATATCCAAGAGTTCGGTTCGACTCGGTTCGATTACACCCCCTAATCACAATGCAATGTGACAGGATTCAAATTATTAATTTGTAACTCCTTGTAGAAGTATCTCAACTAAGTTAACTCATATATAATTGTTGTCATTGCTTTATACTCTGCCTTCTCAGAACAATGAGAAACGATGGTTTGTTTATTTGTCTTCCAAACAACAAAAAAAGAAACTAAGGAAAACACAATGTTCTACCGATCCCCTTATAGGACAGCTTCCCCAATTAGTATCACAATAGCCAATTAAATTAAGGTTATTTTTTCTGAAAGAAAAATACTTTTGTCCGGGTGTTCTCTAAAAATGTCTTAGAACTCGGAGACGAGACGGAGGTGGGTTTACTATCTCTATTCCTGCCCTCGAATTATATCTTTGTCCCCATCTCTGTTTCCGTTTAATTAAGGAAACTCCGTCTTGACTCTTGGGGATTAAGTACTCATCCACGTCCCCATCTCCGGTTTTGTTTAATCAAGGAATTCCCATCCTGATCTCACAGGGATTAAATCTTCATCCACGTCCTCATCTCCATTTCAAAAGTCCATTGACTTGGCTAAAAAGGTTTTCAATTTTAAACTCCTTTTATAAAAGTATTAATACAAGAATCCAACCCTCATGGCTTGGCACAAATGGTAAATGTATCATAGTTTGTCTGTAGTGGACAGGGTTTGAGTCATAGGGAATGCATCGCTTGTGCTCGTCCCGCTATGCAGTTAACACTTATATTCCTAATGAACCTCCTTCCATCGATGTGGGGTAGTGGCATGGGGGACCGTTAATGTGGTAGTTCCATTTTTTTTATTAATACAAGAATTCAATAACATATAAATATTAATATTAATTAAACAATACATATATAATAATATTAATAATTCATGGTTTAATAAACAAAAAAGATCAAACTCTATTATTATCATTATTATTATTATCTGAACGAGTTCGGAGATGAGGATAGTATTATCATACCCGTCCTCATTCAACTGTGGGGATTTGAAAAATTTCTAAACTCAAACTCATACTCAAAAAGACTTCTCGAACTCATCCCCATTTCGGATTTTCCCCACGAATCTCCGAATCCGTAGGAAAAATTGAAAAATCTCTGAACCCAAACTCAAACTCAAACTCATACCCAAAAAGACCCCTTGAACTCGTTCCCATTTCGGATTTTTCCCACGGAGCTATGAACTCATAGGGAAAATTGTCATCCCCAAACTCGAGGGTGCCTAATTAACTAAAGAATAACATATTTGTTATAATGGGGTAGAGATCAATTTTTGATGGACGCATATCCTTAAAGAAAAAACTCCATCCATCCTTGGCCACTTGATGGTCGGCTGACTATAAGTTGACCTTGTGAGTTGTGATTTATCCCTCTTCACTTGGGGACGGTCTGTAAGAGATGTATATGATGAACATAATTATTATATATATTTTTTGCTACCATTAAATCTCGTATAGGTGCGTGTGGTTGCATGGATGATGACATAATAATCACATGAATTATCTGGACTCTTAAGTCTATGAAGGAAGTTCATTAACGAAGGAGAAGGGAGGAGAAGAAAGGGAAAGAAAGGGGAAGTGATGACGACAAACAGTTTGGTTGGGAGATAGGCTAGGCTTGATTGTTACCTGAAGTGCTATGAACCACAAATAGTTGGGACATTTTTAATGATCGTTATCTGCACCTCATGCAATCCGTAATCTTTGTCATCTAGGCATGCGACTGACATTGACCGTTGTTTTAATCTTTAAAGCAACCAGCAGCCTTGATGAGGAATAAGAAACGACTTCATAAAACACAATAGAAAAAAAGCAAAGGAGGAGGTAAACCCTAAGTTATTGCAAATCTCTACAGGGTTTGAGGTTGAAGAAAAAAACCTTCCATGGTAAATAGAAGAATCCCCAATGTACCAGGTCTATCAAAATCTTCCTTGCGATGTTACATTAAAGTTATCTCAAATCTTAAGAATGAGAAGTCCAAAATCTGTTCTTGATTTTTCCCATCCAAAAAAATAAAACAAATTTAACCGGCCATTAGAGGAGGAGGAGATCTGTGATTCATAGCCGCATGGATAGTAAATTTGGAAGAACATTTTCAACGAGCGAGGGTGCCGGTGATGAGATGACAAGGAGAAAAAGGAAGAAGCTTCGCCAATCGCCACCGACAAACTCCGAATTCGAGTTGAACTCGAAACAAATGTGGTCTTCATACATATTTAGAGAATTAATATTTTAAAACAGGAATAAAATTATAATATTTTTTTATTTTTCTTATCCTTCTTTACATCTCAAATTGAGGCATAAGAAAATCTACCATTTCATGGATAAAAAAGGTTAAATCTTATTCTTTCTTATCTTTCCTTTCCTTAGTTCACTTTCTTTCAAATAAGATTTAAAATTTCTCTTTCTTTATTGACCTTTTTTTTTCCTCACCTCTTCCCATAAAAGTTTTCTCACTTTCAAATAAAATACCTTGGAATGTTAAAATACTTTTTGGAAATAGAATTGACAACATATTATATCTCTAAGGGCATCTCTAATGATTAAAGTTCTAAATGAGTTTTTTTTCAGGATCTCAATATGCCACATCATTAATATGAAAGCTTATTGAAATATTTTTACTGGTTAAAACTCTAAATGAATTTTCTTATGATCTAATTCATAGCATGAGTTACATGACTTCATACCTATTATATCAAATTTGACACAAAAGAACACGTTTATGTTTTCACTACTATTTTTAAATTACAAATCTCAAACCTTATCTCTACAAAAGTTCAAGATTTTTTATTCAACTTTTTTAATTTTACAAATCTCTAATAAATTTTATATTGAAGATGCCCTAACTGGATGAGATGGGTCTTCTTCTAGCTGCTCCAATCAATTGTTCTGTGAAACAAAATATATATGTGATATTTATTCCAGTAAGATAAATAAGAAAAATAATGAACTGATTAAATCAAGGAAAATGGAGACCAATCTTTTCCGAATAACATATTTTTCCTTTCTCCGAATATTTTTCAACACTGACGCACTGGATTAACATTATCCTAAGTTTTTTAATAGATTCTTTATATAAAAATTTATCGGTTTCCTCCTTTTCTACCCAAAATGATTTTAAAAGCAGGAAAAAAAAGCAACAGATAAATAAAATTATTAATTTATTTCTTCAATCAATGACTGTCTTTTTCTAATCATAAATAAATTGTTTTTTTTTTAATTAATGTCCCATACAAACCATCATTTTTAAATTGCATTAGTATATTAATTTGTGGTTCTTGAAGGGTAAGTCTAACTCAGAGACTTAAATGGACACTGTAAAATGTTAATATTTTAGATATGCGCCATAATTAAATTTAGATTAAAAAATATTAAATTTTTGAATGATATAAGTTCAACCATCAATTTCTTTCCAAATTGATTGATACAGGAAGGGTATTTCGGTAATATAATATGTGATTTGGTTTTTATAAAAATTGAGTATATGATTTGGATAATACCGAATTTATTTACGCGGTTATATAATTAATAAAATAAAATAAACCGGACCGGAGGGCCTGGCCAAATTCGCGTATCAAGCGGGCGCGGTTTGGTTTGAAGATGAGCCAGCTCAGCCGGACGGTAACCGGTGGCACGATCAACTCACACATCTCATCGCGACCGCACACTGAGTTTCCCTTCCTATTTTTAGAACACAACTCATCGCATTTGTCCCCTCCCTCTCTCTCTCTCTACCTTTCTCTGCTCCTCCACTACGGCCATCGCGGTGCCACCAGCGGCGGAGCACTAGACGCGTCAGCCTTTTCCGGCGATTCGGATCCACATCCCCATTGCCGACGGTATCGTCGCTCTCGTTCCGATCGCTTATTGCGCTGCCGGCGATGTTACCGTACGCGACGCTGGGGGAGGCGGAGGCGGCGCTGGGGCGGAGTCTGACCTTCGCCGAGGACATCTGGTTCCGCTACACCGCACGGATGCCCGACTACCTCTTATTTTACCACAACATCATCTTCCTCTTCGTCATCTTCTCCCTCGCGCCGCTCCCACTCGCCCTCATCGAACTCGGCTTCCCTGCCTCCGTCTCCTCTTTCAAGATCCA
The DNA here is from genome assembly GCF_018446385.1 of Zingiber officinale. Taxonomy (NCBI): domain Eukaryota; kingdom Viridiplantae; phylum Streptophyta; class Magnoliopsida; order Zingiberales; family Zingiberaceae; genus Zingiber; species Zingiber officinale. The sequence continues at coordinate 130,370,387 of NC_055992.1, forward strand.
GCCCAAGATCCGCCTCCCGCCGACCTCCTTCTTCCAGTGCTATAAGGACGTCATGCGGGTGTTCCTCCTCGTCGTCGGCCCGCTTCAACTCTCCTCCTACCCCACCATCAAGGTCCCTTCTTGATTCCTTAGGGTTGCACTGCAGTTTGATCTATTTTCTGGGGAGAAAAAACCTCTTTATTAGTTCAATAACAAGTACCTCACTTTTTTTTTTTTTGCATTATTCAATTTGTAATATTTTCTGTTGATCTACTTTTTTATTACATAGCCGGATAAAAGCATCATTGTTTTTCTTTCAACCCACTTTCTTGAAGATTTTTGTTCTATCTTTACTAAAAGAGTTATTTGTAGTTTGTGGGGATAAGGACTGGGCTTCCCCTTCCGTCACTGTGGGAAGTGGCTTTGCAACTCTTGGTTTACTTCGTGGTGGAGGACTATGGCAACTACTGGATTCACCGACTAATGCACTGCAAATGGGGGTACGAGAAGATACACCGTGTCCACCATGAATTCACAGCGCCTATTGGCTTTGCAGCACCCTATGCTCATTGGGCGGAGGTGCTGCTCCTTGGGATCCCCTCCTTTGCAGGGCCCGCTATGGTTCCTTGCCACATGATCACCTTCTGGCTTTGGATTGCCCTCCGTCAGCTTGAAGCGATTGAGACCCACAGCGGGTATGGTTCTCATCACACATCTTTCCTGTAATGAATTAAGATTGTCTACTACATTTTCGACCTGGCTCTGATCCATTGGATCTGTGTAACTATGCTGTAAGATTTCACAGTAGAACGAGAGACATGTGAGAAGGTGATTTCTTTGACTCATTTAATTAGATCTAGTCCTTTATTTGCTAATACTTCCCCATACTGATTTTTTTTAAGCATGTCAGAATTGTCAAGAATTTCTAATTATATCTGTGTGCTGCCTTTCTCATAGTTTATTGCAATGTATATATCAATCTCTTTGTCTATTGTTCTGTATAGACAAACATGTGCCAAACTTGAAGTGACCTATCATTTGTTTCATACCATCATTTGACTCCAGTTTTTCCCATCTAAATCACATTGCCGTCCAATTTCTCCCCATGTAGGAAGTTTGCCATTTGGATTTCGAGTTGGAAAATAAATAGAATTAATTGGGATCCATAAAAAGACAATGAATCTATCAAGAGTTACAGCTTCAAGCATCACCCTTTGTCCATCTCTCAATGCAATCTATTATTTGAATTTTCAGTTGGCTAATGGTTGCGTACTGCCATTGGTTGTGGGAAGTGTTGAATGAATGCTACAGGAGAAGTTTCAGTTCATAAGCTTTCTTCATATGATTTTGTGGTCAATGAAAAAAAGGAGTGACAGAGAATATGACCAATGTGACCTTTACACATGTTTGATCATTTGCAGTTGTGAAAATCTAGGTAAATAACCTACTCTCTAGCTTGCGAAAACAAAACTCCGTGAAGATAGAAATATAAGAATTATGCATACTCGTGTCAGTTGAACATGAGTGACAGAATATGACCAATGTGACCTTTACACATGTTTGATCATTTGCAGTTGTGAAAATCTAGGTAAATAACCTACTCTCTAGCTTGCAAAAACAAAACTCCGTGAAGATAGAAATATAAGAATTATGCATACTCGTGTCAGTTGAACATGACATTGATGTGTATAGATTCTTAGAAATTTCAAATAAGCTGAAGAAAAAGACAAGCAGATTATGCTGACTATCATGGATTTATTTTAGACCAACACTGCAAGAAAATTGGTATCTTTAATAGACTAATGGTTGATTTGTTAAGTAGATCAGTAGAACAAAACTGATAACAGATCAGTTATATACAATCAAGAATGAAGCAGACGGAGCACATTAGAAGTTTTTATTCACATTTTTTACATCATTTGTGGATAGTTATGCATTAAATTGCCACTTCGTTTCTACCCAACCAATTCATGTTTAGATTTTGAGACATCCTTTCGTGCACTGAATGTTTGCCATGACTTACTAATTAAACCCATTTTTTGGAGCATGCTAATCTGGTGTGCATAATCTTTGATTCAACATCGCATTCTACATGCTAAAAAATCTTCTCGAAGCTCACTGACATAGCAAATCAGCCTCTATTTAATATTCATGCACACTTATGCAAAATTTCGTATTAGTTATTAACCACTTCTGTCTCATGTCATGTTTTGAATGTTTTATTTTTATTTCTTTACTCACAGGATAATTTGTTCCTTTGCTTTTCTCTTATAGGACAATTATTTTATTCACATGCCAGTGAAAATAGGCCAATCATAAGAATTGGCCAATTTATAATATTTAATCTCTCTTCCTCTTTCCTTACCTTTTTGCCCCCCACTTTCATCAGGTCTTGAACTCAACAAAAAATTTATTAGTATTCCTTAACAAAACATTTGTAGATTTTTCAAAATCATTTTCATCAAATTGAGAAATTAGTACCCAAAAATCTCACCTTCTACGAAGCACATCATATTCCCTAGCATAGTGCAAGCAAAGACTGATATTGCTGAATGCCTCTATGAACAGATATGACTTCCCTTGGATACCAACCAAATTTATTCCCTTCTATGGAGGAGCAGAGTACCATGATTACCATCACTATGTAGGAGAGCATAGCCAAAGCAATTTCGCTTCTGTATTTACCTACTGTGACTATATTTATGGCACAGATAAGGTCGGTGATTCACTTGGTGGTTTCAGTTCAAATGAAATAGTATCCTCAAATTTAAAAGTAAATGAGGTTTAAGCCACAACTTCCTTTTTATGGTTTGCAGGGATACAGATATCACAAGGCACTGCTAGCAAAGGTACTCCCCTACTTGATTTTGGGTTTAACCATTATCATCTTTGCATTTGATACTTTAGTATTTTGTTAACTTTCTTTTATAGTATTACTTTTTTATAAAGGATAGAGAAGCCAAGACAGCAAGAGAATTTTGTTTTTTTTTTAATAAAAAGAGCACCTATATTGTAGTTCTATATCTAAACAGAATTGAAATAAAAAAGCCTCGATGTAACTGATTTGTCTGGTTGTATTTCATGCAAAAGTAGTTCGAAACTAGTTCGATTATAGTGCTGATTCCAAGTTTTTTCTGCCTGATTGTATGTACGAACAGTTGAAGGAGCAGCCAAGGAACGGCGACAAAATTGGGACCAACGGCTTCAAGGACGGTGGAAAATCCGATTAGGCACAGGTCTCTTGCATGATGCTGACCTATCTGTTCCTTTCAAGTTTCTACCCCATCAGCTCTCACTTCATTTAGCAACTAATCATATAAAGTGGGATTCAAGAACTCGGAGAATGGCTAGCCAATTTATAGGTAGTGTTCTTTGTGAAGACCTACTGTGTCTCTTTCGTTTGTGATGTTCTTGGAACTGGATGACCTTTTTGTTGCTATATCATCTACATAATTCCAGTGAGGCCATAACTTTGCTTCTCTCTGGTGTCCTCGACTTTGCAGATTTAAAGTGCACAATCGGTCTAATTTCATATGCTGATAGTCCATATCAGGAGTGGTTGCATTTTTTGAATCTATTTGGTGGGTGAAATGTGAGACCGGACTGTTTAGTCAGGAGCAGTCAAAATTAAGAAATAATAATTACTCATTAACAAATTATTCTACATTTTTATCATTTTAATTTTATAAATAAGTCCTTATGAACCTCAAAAGGTATGCCACTTTGAAATATAATTAGCAGAGCTTAAATATGCAATTTAAATTGACATTCTGATATTTTATATACGTAAATGATATCATGCTTATGATATATGTAGATTATATCATTATCTCCCAATAGTACCTTCTTCCTTCTGATATTTGAATCTATTATTTGGTAGGTGGAATGTGAGGTGTGGAGCGGTCAAAATTAAGAAATAATAATTACTCATTAACAAATTATTCTGCATTTTTTTATCATTTTAATTTTATAAATACGTCCTTATGAACCTCAAAATGTATGCCACTTTGAAACATAATTAGGAGAGCTTAAATATGCAATTTTAATTGATATTTCTGAGATTTATATGCGTAAATGATATCATGCTTATGATATATGTAGATTATATCATTATCTCCCAATAGTTTCTTTCCTTCTTCCTCCCCTTTTATTTTGGTTCCTTTCCCTCAAAATAAACATTGCCTATAATGAAACTACAGTATGTAACAACATGCGACTGTCTAAGCCTCTTGCATATCGATCCAAAATAATCTCTGCGCTTCATGATTAACCGCCAAGCAACATCAAACCAACAATATGTTTATTGCAGCCACAGAACACAAATGAAATCCACATCAAATATGTAAATGATAGGATACGTTGTTCTGGTACAGTCAACACAGAAATGAAATCGACAGTCTGCAAATTAAAGTTTCTTCGATCAACTAGTCTCGAGCAAGTTGACTAAGATACTGACATTGCGATATGGAAAAGCTCATCTTCTAGGCATAAAAGCTGACTGGTATATCAATCAGTACCTTCGAAAAGCACGGTCCATGAACCTTCCTGACGGGCACTCGTAGGCCATGTGCCCCCTCCCACCGCAGTTGTGGCAGATCATCAGAGGACCCATGCAGTCTCGACTCATGTGGCCAACCTGGTTGCAGGTCCGACAGATGACATCTCGGAATCCACCACGGAAACCGCCACCCAAGCCGCCACCACTGAAGCTGCCACCCAAGCTACCACCGCCACTGAAGCTGCCACCGAAGCCACCAAGTGTTCCTGACTTTGGGCATTGCCTGGCCACATGCCCTGCGACATTGCAGAGATTGCAGACTGGTTCGTTTGGGCAATCACGAGCAAGGTGCCCTGTTTTCCTGCAATTGTTGCATGCTTTCTCATTCGTGCAGTCTGCTGCGAGGTGTCCCTGTTTGTAGCAATTATTACAGAGCCTCAGGTCACCAGGAGGCAGCTGTGGCATGGAGCAATCCCTCGCCAAGTGACCAGACTTGCCGCATGTGTGGCAGATGCCCTCGTTGGGACAATTGCTTGCTAAATGTCCAGGTTCTTTGCAATTCCAACACAATGCCTTTGTTGTGCATTCTGACGCAATATGTCTGTCGAGAGACAAATTCATGTTATTTTAATGTTTTTGAGAATACCAACAACAATGTACAAATTGTGCTAATGACTTGGAGTCAGAGGTACTAGAAATGATAAAATAAATAATACTAATATCAGAGACAGATTATGCATAGAATGATAAAATGTGGTCAAGAAATAGGTGAGACAATTTGGTTATTTTAAGGCCACCAATGTCTAATGAGAGTGTCGAACTATTAGCAAGCAGCGGGTAAAACACAGATGAATGCTAAAATGGAAAATATGGACCAACTTATTTGGTAAAAAAATATTAATCTCAAACAATGATTAGATGTAGCTGAAATGGTTAAGATGATATGACCAGTGATTAAAGGTGACCGATAGATTCAGTACTTAAGGAAACATTGTCTAACCGATAGATTGTGTACTTAGAAAAGTTGAATTTGAAGCAAAAGGCAACCAAGGAAAAAGTCAATGTAATAAAAAGAGAATTTAATTGATTTTGATATTAAGTAGCATAACTTTTCTAACAACTCAAAAAAGGATCAGATTCGTAGCCGACTCCAAAATAGTTGGGACAATCATGGCTAGATGATAATTTGATGGTGACTCAAACAAATAGATATAGTATCAGGAAATTATATCCTCCCAACAGAACAATTAGATGGTGAGTAGACAAGATCAAGTTAGAAAAGTTGCAGGGATGATGAATATTACCCTGGTAGGCCACAGTTATTACAGACAGCTGCATTTGGACATTCTCTAGCATAGTGGCCTGGCCGCTTGCAGTTCTTGCACAAATCATACCTGTAATTAGGAAAAGAAAAAGGGAAATAGAAAATATTATATACATTTTTAGCAATAATTACAAAAAAAGATCTGAGAATTACCATTTTCAACAACATTCATTGCAGATATATTAGATTTTACTAAATTGGTTAAGAAAGCCTGGCATTGCCAATTTGTAGCTATCAATTAAATCAAGCCTAAATCATTGGTCATAGGAGGCCAGAAAATTCACAAATTGAAATTGTTATCTTATTATAATGGTTTCTGTCAGCAAGAGATTCATTGACTTATGCCTTTTTTCCTTACCATTTTAATGTTTTTATCATTTAAATTTTAAGAGGATCCTACAGAAATAGCAAGGATGTTTTGATGTCTTTGATTCAACTATCAACACCAGTAAGACTTGCTCCTACTGAGTGGTTCAGAGCCTACATAATAACAATAAAAAACTGCACAACAATCTTCACAAAATATATTGCATGCTCATTTATACAGATTCATGAGGTAAATAGAGCTGATTCAGAATATGTAACCCAGTGTTGTAAATGGTGGTACGCAGGGCGGTGCGGTCAGTGACCGCCTACCACCTCGGTTGCCTAGGCAGTTGAACTTTTTTTATTATTTTTATACATAATTAAATAATATATTAACTAAAGGATCAAAAAATTAAATAAAGGATCAATTTTTTTTTAAAAAAAATACTATAAAATATATTAACTAAAAATTAAAAAGTTAATATAAATATTTTTTAAAAAAATAAATATTTTTTTTTAAAATATATATATATATATTAAATTAATAAGATAATTTTATTGGACTTTAATTAAGTCTATTTAAATAATCTCAATCATGATTAAAATTATTAATCTAAAGTTTCAATTAAATCCAAAGTTAAAAAAAAAACCTATTCTATTCGGCGATCAACTGTTTCAGCGTCGGACACGTCGCTGGACGCAAAACAAGACGCGACGCGTCACCTAAGCCCGGTAACAATTCAGGATTCGTCATTTGGGTCTGGACGTGTTCAGACGTGTTGTCCGAGTTCAAATCGGAAATGCTTTACCTCCATCTAAACACAAAGCGGTGCGGTTCAAGGCGGTGTGGTTGAGATCCGCCTCCCGCCTAGGAGGCCGTCTCAACCACCATTTCGAACACTGATGTAACCTAGTATTTACAAAATTATATGAACCATTAACAGAAATATTAGTAGTTCTTGCTATCAGGGTCAGGTGGTTCTGAATGGAATTTTTCTTTACAATAAGTGGCAAGGGCCAATTTCCTGGCAATACATTTGATTCCACCAGTTTTATTAGTAACATGAATCATCTGAAGTTTAAATTCTGTGCACTTGCAAGCTTCTCTTACACATATTTATGACACAATATATAGCAAACGACAGCCACAGGTTAACCAGTTTTTTTTTATCATTTACAAGTAAATCTTTTTTTCAAAACGACTTATTGACAAATGTACCAGTATTAATCCACTAGTTTTCAGAATATGCATATAAGCACAACGTAGGCATCTATCCACAAAGAAAACTAACCAGGTATGACTATGTAACATAGGGGTCAATCCAAAATTCCAACACGGCTATTTCTAATAGTTTTGTCACATAATCAATGGATGTCAAGTGTCAACTTGGAGTATTGGTGTCCGAGTGTTGATCTCGAACTAAACACATGAATGGAGAGGGTAGCTATACAGAAGCAGAAGCTGAATGACACTATTATAAGAAAGATTAGTGACGCAAAGAAATTCAATCATGCATTTTGTTGAAAAAGAATGCCCTTGACCTACTAAATCGGAATACGATGACATATGAATACAGTATAGCATGCATTTCTCCAGAATTAAAAAAAAAGGTGGTTCTCTTGGAAACTCTACTAGTTTCAAAGTATAATAATGGCCAACTTGTATATCACTTTAGAACTATAACTATCACCAAACACATATGACAAGGCAGTTCAGATGTAAAACTGAAAAATGTATATGAAAAAGTACAGAAAACACTATATAAAAAAACAAAAGAAACTTTAACCATGCTTCTCTCAATAAAAATGAAAGGTTTTCAGCAATAAGAACCTTGAGGCACGAGGGAAATCCCTTTTATATGGAGCATCACGATATGAGGTACGTTCTGTGCGGATTCTGCGATCTCTAGGTGGGCTACGGCTGCCTTCGCTCATCTTCAGACCTTCAAATTCAATGGCTCTTGTTGGTACACAAAATCACCACCACCACTACCACCTTAACCACCACCCACACCACCACTGAAACAATCCTCCCTGTCCACAACAAAACCAGGCATCCAAGGCCATCTCCGTGAGTCCAAAAAGAACCACCAAACTTGCGGAACGATAAAAGAAACCATTTTTGAACACCAACAGAAATCTTCCCAAACATGCAGAACACATTCTCCGGAGCAACCACAACATTCCCAATGATCCCACCAACTTTAAACATCATTTCAAGTTTTCAACTTTTTTTTTCCAGTTTCATAACTCTATAACAATGTCATCTAATGAAGACTAGCTACCATTCTGATCATCCCCCAGTTCAACCATATATTTTATATCCTACATTAAAAAATAGAAGAAAAAAAACTGAGTATGAAAAGGAAATTCTAATACAAAATCCAAAATTTTTTTTAAAAAAAAAAACAAGTTGACCAAGGGGAGGAGAAAACTAGAAAATATTTTTCAAAAATATATGTAAACTATTATATTAGAAATTTTATCTTTCAATTAAATCACATAATCTCTAGACCCCTCTTTTAGGTATGCTATTTCGTCTATAAAAAAAACAATCCTAGGAAAATAAATAGCATACCCCAGCAGCAGTAGCGCATCCCTGAAGTGTTAAAATTAAATTTACACACACAACCACATAAACAACGAGAGAAAACCTAGATCTTCAATAGGCCTTCAATCTAACATGACTGCATAAGCGGAGTTCAGTAAATTTTGAAGATGTATACTCGATGGGATGGGGATCGAGATGGACTAGCTAGGAAATCACCCAGAAATCGCCTCATTGCTCCTGAAGGATCCAATTGAAGGGAAAAGAAACACCTGCACAGCATCATAGAATCCGGCACCAATTCGCCTACCGCTAACCATAAAACGGAATGAAATCAAGCCTAAAATGCATTTATCCCACTATGATTCATAGAGGGAGCACCAATACGTCCACTGCAAGCCATAAAAATGCGCGAATCACCCCCAAAACGCAGTTCCTCCCACTTCCCCTGCGTCGAAAATGATCGAATTGGGAAGCAACCAACCTCTTATCGCCTCGAACTTCACGATCTAGAGTTTCCTCCACCTCCGACTCCGCAAGTTCGCACGTCCTCTCCTTCAACCTTATCTTGCAAGGGGAGAAAGCAAAAGAGAGGAAATGGTGATGCGATGCGTTGCGCTGCTTCATTTCATTGTTAGTTAGTGGATCTTTAATTCTTAACCGGCCAAGGTGGGCCGTTGATATCTATCTGCCAATTTTGGATTAGGATCGCAGAGTTCGGCCCAATTAAGACGGATCCCCAGACCGTAAACACCAGACAAAAACGAACGAGTTTTATTTTATTTAAAATTGTTTAATAAGATAACTTTAACCAAGTCAAATTGAAATTAAAATTAACCAAAATACTGAAATAATTGCTAAGTTCAACTTTATTTTTTGAAAGAGCTTGGTTTGAACTTGAGCTTAGTTCAACTGTTTGAGATGGAACTAACAGTTTAGAGGAATGATTATAACTAGATTGTTTCATTCCCTGTTTCCTAAGCATAATTGTTCATCATTTGTCAAATATAAAATAGAGATAACTATGATGAACTAAAGTAATTCAACTTGAAGAGGCAAAGAAGGCCCTGGATTGAACAACAAAACCCATCAGATCAGGCAAGCTTGAGGACAACATAATATACAATACATCATTCGTTTATCATTTCATTTCATTCTCTTTCAATCACACTCCCACTCCATGTCATCGCATCTCCGTGTGATTTTGTCTTGTGGGTGTGAATTTGGACAGGAGTTGACAACAATGGACAACTTTTTAACTCAGAACCAATGAGCAAACCACAAAAATTAATAGTTCATTGATTTTATAAACCCAACCATTTCAATAGCATCTGTAAAACAGAGTTCAAAGACAAACATTGGATGGTGTTTGAGTAAAAGCTCTACTGCTGTGTTAAAAGAACTTGATCACTTGCGGATTTTGTTGTACTCCTTTACCATCAAATGCACCTAAGCACACAAATTTGTAAGCACATATACTTCAATACACAATAGTTTTTGAAAAAAAAAACAAAAACAAAAACAAAAAAGAAAAAAGAAACCTTGACTCATTGAATATCACATGAGATTCTAACACTACTGGAGCACTAAACTTGTGGGAAGTACAGACGATGATAACAATCTCTGTAGCAACGTGAGGTTCATGGATCACAGACAAAATCCACTCCTGCTGCAGCGAATCTGACTTTTTGCTTGCATGTTGCGGAATTATGCTGATTAAAACTACAAAGGTGGAACCAAAAATTTTTACACCGGACCTACCGCTATCATTAAGCACAACTATATGATCCAATTTTAACAGAAAGAAAAAGGAAAAACACTGCAACCTAGGACTTATTATTATATGGATACATGGTACACGTGTGATCACACAAGGAAAATGAAATAATATAAAAGCAGAAAAAAAGGAGAAAATAAAAGTGATGAAAAAATAGGGTATAGATTGCTGTTAGTCCTCTGAGTCAAGAGCAGAGCAGATGAACCGAACCTCCTCTTCATCGTACGAGAACAGGATAACTTCCACAAAGCAGGAGTCCAAGAACACTGTACATGATCTCTTTCTTACGGAGCTTTACAAGAGGCGATCACTTTGAGGATGGCGGAGTGAGTTTCCCGTGATATCATGTTTAAAGACAGATGAAATGCCTGCCAACAAGATTCACATTGATTTCAAGTGATAATTATGATGGGAGATGTGTCTAACTACTGTCAAATTACTCAAATTGAATTCTTAGACATTGCAAATGTGCACTGCTGAGAAATACTAGAATCATATTCAACATCAATAGATTTTACCAAACAAAGGTAGTGGATTACCGTGTCCAATACTTTCAATATACTCAATGTGAAATGTGATATGCCATACAAAAAAAGTAGCATATACACGCTTATTTATATATGCCTTCATGTGGCAAAAGGTGATTCGCTCGCCCCCAGCGTCCACGCCAACCCGTCCCTAGGTCAATACGGAGGAGGTAAATCACGGGTGGCTACTAGCTATTAGTGCAAATGGCCAAGACATGGGGGAGGTTATGCTCGATCATGCCGAGTTTCGACCCCAAGACCTCATGTGGCAACACCCCATGCCTTAACCATCGCACCGCCTCGAGGGGACATTTATATATGCCTTCATGAATCATGAAGCTGTAAATATGAACGTGCAATATAGCAATTTATTTCAAAATCATTAAAAGAACGACAAAGTTGATACGGGATGCTACTTGGCTCTAGTAGCATCTTCTCATAATTGCTCAAAGAAATTCCACATATAGGTTTCAATCGACATGATGTATAAATTAACTTAAACAGACTAAAAGGGAACATAATATCCATGAGACAGGTTGTATATACAAAAGTTCATATATATATGAGTGGACAAAGCATAAGACAATATTAGCAATTTTATTGGCATAAAAAATATTTGACTTGAACAACGGACAATGGAACCAGGTACTATGGACTTAATTAGATCATGTTCATGCATGAACACAGTAGTATGCTATCAGTACGTCCAACTACCAGCTTGATGAACACAAATATGAATCGCATAATTTTTTCCAAAGTTTTTAAGAGACAAGTGATTACTTGATTCTTTTGGCAGAGATTTACAGAGATTAGGAATAAAGGGGAAAAAATCCAGGGTAGAATTATTATCAGTTAGAAGGGCAAAAAACATCATAATAACTTACCACAAATTTTTCTAACACGGGAACTAGTCCTTGCAAGTTCCGGTTTGGAAGGCAATCAGCAATAGCTTTGCGAACTTTGGAACTGATGACCAGAAAGTACCATGAATGTTACTACAAATTACCATCGTTAATCACATAGCATTAAAAAATTTACAGACCTCTCCACTGACAAAAAACCAAGCAATAATGCTGCGTAAGCTTCAATTATCATCATTTCAGCCTCTTTTGCTCCTTTCAGTAATGACTCTTCATCCTGTTAATACATCAAGATAATAAATTTGGGCTAGGGAACATAAAAATATAATAACAAAAATTATGGTACAGTATTTCAGTGCTCAGCAATTATAGGCATTCAACCTACTTGACGTGTGTGCAGTTATAGGCATTCAACCAAGATAAACTTAAGGTGCTTGGGCCTAAACTCACCTTGTCTGGGAACCTGGGTGAGTGCCTAAGTGTTCATTACTGGTATATGTATAATCAATCTATGGCATTCGAGCAATATTAAATATTGTTTGGTTACTTTTTCTCCCAATAAAGGCCATCAAACATGATCAAGCAATGACAGAAAACAGGAATAGAATATTTTTCCAATTGTAATATATCAAACAACCTACTTTAAATGTTTAAATCTACACACACATAGCAGCAGCATGTTGCATACCATACAAATGGTAACTGACTTACAAAAAAGTACTTACAGTTCCCATATGGTAACTGACTTACAAAAAGAGTACTTTACAGTCCCTCAACCCCCTGGTGTTATCAACATTGGAGATGACATTTCCAATGTATTTGTTAATGCACACAGTAAGCCTGATAGTTTTTGAAATAAATTGTGAATAGAAGCCAACTAAGAATTCAAATTAGTGTTGCAACTTTATAACAAAAGAAATTTATATCTACTGGAAGCATGATGCAGTTAAAATAGACAAGATGAGATAATCAAATCTAAAATAGTACTCTTCCCAGTAACAAGGGTGCATAAAGTGCCTACACAAACAAAAGTAGTTTCATCTTTAGCTTCTTTATTTCCTTGATGTGCCAAAAATATGGCACACAACAATTGAATTACATCCCTTTGTGCCTCTAGTTCTTCTGATTTCCCTGGACGCTTTGCTGAAACGTGAGCTTCTGCTAAATTCAATCTGCAGAGTAACTACTTAATGTTATATTGAAGAAATGGACAATTAAGCTTAGCATGCTCAAAAAGGGAGTACTCGGTACCAGAAATTAAAGGAAATAATAAAAATAAAATAAAAAAAGCAGAAGAAGAACAAAACAAGTAGATGATTCTATCCACTTCATTATAAAATCAACTTTTGTTATATACAGCTAGAATGCCTTGAAATTGCAAATTGATAAGCAATTGCTGGTAATATCAAACATTCAAGAACTTTGCACTGCAAAATGGCGATAGAAAAAGCACATCCCGTATAAAGTCAAAGCACTATGCCTGTCTACCCTGCATACTTACCTTTATCTTTGATCCCTCTCAATTATATGCAAACAAAAAAAAAAATCAACAAAATGAATGAAAGAAAAATCCTTGGTTAACACTGATAATGTGTAAAGGATGTTAGAACATCTACATCAAATACCCTATTTAAAGATTTTATTCTAAATTTTAGATAGGTTTTTAAAAAATCAACAAAATGAATGAAAGAAAAATCCTTGGTTAACACTGATAATGTGTAAAGGATGTTAGAACATCTACATCAGATACCCTATTTAAAGATTTTACTCTAAATTTTAGATAGGGTAGTTAAAAAACCTTTGCATCAGCTACCCTATTCATTCCCTAAATTATGCATTTATGAAGAATACTTCTCTAAATTTAGGGAACGTATTTTATTCCCTAAACATTATAGGGGAGAGAGAAGAAATAGGGAAGCTGATATATGGGGCATTGAAAAGTGAATATCCAAATTTAATAAAATAACTTTTTTACCCTCAATTATGCATTTTCGATATGGAAGTTGGCGTGGATGCTCTCACACTTTATCATGCTTAATGTGCAATCCAATTAGAGAAGCTTCCAAAGCAAAATAGCCATCCTAACCAAAAAAAAACTTCACACATTTGAAACCTAAAGAAAATTTGAACCCCTAATCTCTATTCCAGGCATGTAAAGGTAGTTGAACAAGATGGAAATAAATCAAAAGAGAACTATGTTAGTGAAAAGGCTGACAGTTCAAAGCAAGAACACAGTGAAGGATTAAATAATGGAAATTTTTTTATATCAAACAAATGAGCCTGCATACTTATTTACTGCCAAGAGACACCCAATCATGAATATAAGTGCCCTTGATTTCATAAATAAGTTCATATTATTTTAAAACACATTAGCCAAAGAAAGGATTAACAATATCACAAGATTACCTGTTTTGATTATTCTTCTCAACAAGGTTCACAAGCAAACCCAACACCGCAACCAGCAACTCCAACTCATGATCATTAAGATGTTTGTTTTTCAGATGACAATCACAACTGAGATCGGTAGAGGTGCTCTGTTTCAGCTTACCATTCATTTGAAAGAAACAGTCAAATGATGGAAAATGACTAACTATAATAGAAACCATTGTATGGAGTCCACCACATGCAGCAATTTGTTGACACCCGAGTGGGTTTTCATTTGTTAAGTTCATAAGAACCTACAAGTAAAGCACAAATATCAAAAAACAAGAACGAAAGGACTAAGAAAAAACATATAAAGAACAAACTCTATAATAAATAAAACAAAATAAATATGTTATGTGCTTCAGAACACTTAAAAGATCAATCAGGGCTCAACATCAGCAGTGAAAAATAGTGATTGCTTATATTCAATTCAGTTTGGACTTCATAATTGCAATTAATTTTAATTAAAAGAACTATGCAGGGAATCAGTCCTTCATGGAGCAAGATCTATCATATGAATGAATTTATTTTATAATTGGCTTATTTTTATTGGAAGCGGTCCAAACTCCATATCGGGAATCTTAAAGACCAAGTTTATAGGAGTTGCACCAGTTTTTAAGAAAGACAAAATATAAAATATTTATATCAATAACTTGTCATGTTTCAATCTAAAAAGTTCCCTGCTTCATTTCTTCTTCTTTGTCCCCCTCCTTGGAAGATCAATGTCCCTTTCTCTTAAGAATAAATACCTGTAACTCTCTACAAATGACGGTAGAACTGGCCGTGTGAGGTGCCCGGAGTCAGCATATGACCTTTTGCCACCAAGAATGAATACCTGAGAATCTGAGATCACATTCTCACTGCATGACAATTGTAATTTTATCCTCACTCATGGTACTCAATCTTGGTGTGTTCCTAACAAAAATCCAATAGATTTTATGATGCCATGGAGCTAAGGTTGTATTCACTTGAATGGATATATGAATGTATGAATGCCAAGACAAACTAATTGTTCAAATTTTTAATTCAACCCGTTATTTACTTGAGCAGATGGGTTGAGGCACATGGAAAAATGGACAGGCAAAAGGGTATAGCCATCCCCCAATTTTTATTAAGGCATGTTGAGTGGATAAAGAATGGATCAATGTAGATTTCATTATAGAAAGTATTCTTTCAAAATGTGATAATTTCCAGCAATTTCTTTTCTAAAAAATTCTCTTGGTCAAGACTATGAACATTATGTCATGCAGTCGGTTACAAAACAAATGCAAGAGAACTATGCCAAGCTTGCCAATATTGTCATCATAACAAGTGAACATGTTTTCTACTTCCATTCTTCTTTTTTTGTTGTTGCAAGACAAGAAGGTACGCTGCAACTATACAAATTTAGGCTACATTGTGGCAAAACTAAAGGAGGCCTTCTTCCTACCATCTCTATGCTTATGGAAGAGCACAAGAGCTATTATATCAATCAAAAACTAACAATTTTGTTTTCATGGCACTAGTTTTTTTAATAATATTTTACACGAGTGATGCTACTAGAAAATATTAATCATGTTCAATTTGAAAGAAGTGACAACATGATCTTTTGTCATGCACAATTTGGTTCAGAGAGAGTGAAGAAAGTGATGATTATAAAGAATTTATGAGTAAACTTCTTAAAGAAAAATAGCATTATATAGATCAAATGTTGAAGCTTCAGCATAAAGAATAAAGATTACATGTTTGCAGGTTCATAATTATTACAAAGCATGATCTTATTTACAAGATAAATTTATTATGCGGTAGATATAGACTATTTATCAACTTAGCAATTATTCAAACTATACTTTTGGGGACACAAATAAAATATTACTATTTTTTAATAATCACCAAAGATACAACAGCATAGTCATTTGCACCACACACTGCATAAACATTATTTGGAAATCCTACCAGATATCACCTGTATCCAAACTTTGTCCAAAACAAAGAATCAGGTGCATAGTGCGCTATGTATATTCCAAATGGAATAAGAAAATATGCCAACTATATAAAATATCAAAAATATTCTGCATGTCTATAACAGAGTTGAATAGAAAACACCAAAATACCTTGACAGATGTAAGCAGGCAGTCATCCACAAGGCTTAAATCTTCATTAATTTCTGATGTTGCATTACTTTGGTGAGCTTCTTCATTTGTTAATTGACTTAACATATCATCTGTTGAAATTACTGAGAGCTCGCATCCATTCATTGGTTCCTTTGTTGCTAGATCACATCTACGATCCTGGATTTTACCTTTACTCTTTGCCAACAATTCCCACTTTGAAGGTTCTAAATCACCTTCATCAAATGCAAACGGATCATCCATGTCCACTTCACAATTAACTTTGGCATCTTTCTGCAGATGAGGTCTTTTAGATGAGCTATCAGAATTCATTGAGGCACCATTAGTTTTTATTGAGATCCATTGACTGGAAGTACTATTAGAAATCATCCTTGAAGCACTGCAATTTATTTTTGTCTTTAAAGCAATATCATTTTCATAGCTGTCTCCAGTTGATCTATTAATTTTAACACATGAAAGAGAGGCTGAGAAGTCTATTGCTTTTCCTGAACCAGAAAGAGACACTTCTGAATGGAAATTTGATGACTTTTGCCGTTTGAGACCTAGCTTAATGACCTTTACTTCAGAATCACTACCGATACGAGAACATCCACTAAAATGACTACTTGAAGGTTCATCGCTGCCATCTACCAGAAAAATTGGGAAATGATATTTACAATGATAAGACCAATATTGTAACAGTAAGTTATAGTAAAAAAAAATACAGCAAAACAAAGAAAACAATAAAAAAAAAATAAAAACCTTAAGCAGAGTTCTTTAAAGCAATCAGTATCATGGTGGAAAAATATGTTTGATATAACTCTGGATAAATGAAGATGCGAGCACCATATTACCAGATGAACTTATCAACAAAATAAACCTACTGTACTGAAATAATTTCACCAATAATCCACAAAATAAACCTACTGTACTCAAAGAACAAATAATCCACAAGTTAAAAAAAGGATCACCTACAAAAACAATGCATATCACCCCGCAGATGCATTTTTTTTGTTTTTTGAATGAGAATTTCCAATCACTTATTACAAATGTAGCCTTGCGCAACGGTAAAGTTGTTGTCATATGACCAAAAGGTCACGGGTTCGAATCCTGGAAACAACCTCTTGCAAAAAGTAGGGTAAGACTGTGTACAATGGATCCTTACCCGGAACCCCGTATGGCGGGAGCTTCGTGCACGAGGGCTGCCCCTTTTTTTAATTACAAATGTAGCAATAGATTTTCCAGCTACAGAAGTGAAAATAATCTAACAAATGAAATGCTATTGAATCAAATAGGAACCCAAGGATACAAAATAAAAATGAAACAAGTGTGACTCCAAAGACTAGTTTGATGTACATGATCCCTCTATAATCTCTTCACTAATGCTAAAATTTTGTAACAAATAAAACATTAGCATAGTATGCATTCGTTGAAGGAATGTGAAAGATAGAAATACCTCTTAATTTTGGTTTCATCTGAAAGGTCTGATCATCAAAAACTAACTTTTCATTCTCCGAGTTGCTGAAATTACTCTGGTGCAAGGATAAATCTGGATTGCAATATAAAACAAGTTAATAGAAACATCAATGAGGTAGCTCAGTTAGGTTTTCACAAATGAAATAGACAATCAAACAAAAACAAAACATATTGCCAATTGAACAGGAATGAATCAGCATTAGAATATGGGAGGAACCTGAAAAAAATTTGATGGCGCTGATGATGACTGCAACAAAGGACTGTTGTGAACCACTTGAGTTCAATTTTTCTTTCAATCCAAGTAAGTGATTCTGTTAACAAAACCAAATCAATACAGTTAAAAGGAATAGTTGAAGTTCCATCAAAGCTAATTGCAAGGCTTGTATTGTACCTGGTTTTGCTTACTTAGAAATGTGGCATTCTCCATGATCTTCAAACATTTCAAGATCAGTAGCAGATTTTGACACACTAATTCTTCTTTTAAATCAGCAAATGAAGACGAAGAGTGGCATGTCTACAGTAGCAAGTATGCCAGAATCAGCTCACTTGCTTTGGAAACTAAAAGAGCAACAAAATAACATTGCCAAGTGTTGAACAAGGACATAAATTTAGGTAAATATGAATGTCTACAACATACGTGACACGATCAGAGGATTAATTGGATTAATCGCCCTTCATATAACCTATAACTATTCCACAAGATAGTATTGGCATCAATATCAAAACTATGAAGTTTAGGTGCTAGGCTGCTAGCTATCATATCATTTAATATTTAACAGTAGTCAACTGCGGATTTTGATCCAATTCATGAACTTCAGAAAGGAAAATCACAAATACATTCCAAAATAAGATAAATTATTTCCATCAATAATTTCTCCACATAATTGGATATTTTCTACTTGACTGGACATTCTATCGATCAAATCCCTATGTACGAAGCACCATGAGACAAGTCTTCAAAGGCAAGTAGAGAAAACATCAATAAATATTAGCGTATCCTCCTAATTTCCAAACATGTCATTCTCAGTAGTGCCTTTCTGTTAAAAATTGATTGTTACCGCAGCTACATCAACTTTAATACAACTTCAATTAGAATTAAGTACAAACACAATGATAGTAAAACATCATGCATATGCATTTAGTACGGTCATAATGTTTTCCTCAGTCTAGGATATGTTTACTGTCAAGCTCAAACAGAGAATGTCATAAGCTAATCTCACAAGCAAGGTAGAGTGGCAGCTAGAAAGAACATCAAAGATTGCATTCAATCCGCCAAGCTCTCTCAACTTTTCTTTGAAGACTCCTCCAGGCATTTTGACCACATCAGTTGCATCTAAAAGAATGGATATGCAAGCAAATTAGTATAAGAAGAAAATGTAATAAACCTTTAATCAAAAAGGAGAAATTACATAAAGTTGGAAATCAGGTATGAAATTTTTTCTAGTCCATAAAAGAAAAGTTGGTGAAATGCAAAGTGGGTGATGTGCGTAGATTATATACACTTTTATGTATACTTAAACGCACATCTACTTATATTTCATTAGCATAATCTATGTCTATTGCACCTTATTTCATTATAATGGTGTACTTCCATTATATTCTATTTGGAGATCTTTGCTTGTTTTGATTGGCAGGACGCCATTTGAAGCAAAAATGGAACAAAAATGCACATTGGAGTGAACATAGAGAAGATCAAGCTCAGCCCGTGTGAAACCACACGGCCGTGTGGTCTTGCCCGTGGCAAATCACGCTTCAGCCGTGTGACGACCATGCCACACTGCAGAAGAGAAGAAGACCACGGCCGTGTGAATCCACACGACCGTGTGGACTTTCTAGAGCATAAGCAGGCTACGACCGTGTGAATCCACACGGCCGTGTGACCCAACCAGAGGAGGAGCAAGACACGGCCGTGTGATCTCACACAGTCATGTCATTCATCCAGCAAGCAAGCAGAACACGGTCGTATGATCCCATGCGACCGTGCTACTCATCCAAAGAGCAAACAAGACACGACCGTGTGAATCCACACGGCTGTGTGACCCTAAACGAGGACAAGAAGGAGCCGGCCGTGTGGATGCCACACGACCGTGGCATAGGCCCTGCCCTATTTAAAGGGTTTTCTCCCCTTTTTAGAGGAGCTAGAGGCTTGGGGCTTGTCCCCAT
Organism: Zingiber officinale; assembly: GCF_018446385.1. Lineage (NCBI taxonomy): Eukaryota > Viridiplantae > Streptophyta > Magnoliopsida > Zingiberales > Zingiberaceae > Zingiber > Zingiber officinale. The sequence goes on from NC_055992.1 coordinate 130,390,359, forward strand.
TCCTTGGGGAAGGGTTCCCCCCCTTGGGGAAACCGAAGATCGTCCATCTTCACCGATCCGCCCACCTCCGAAGCAAGGGAACACCACCAAAGACGTCGGGCTTCAAGGATAAGCACTCTCCTCTCTCTATTTCTATTTATTGAGTTGTAATTTGCTATTTTCATTGTCTTTTGGTTGTATTCTCTTTGCGATGGAGTAAATCTCCAAATCTAGGATGTAGGAAATAATTATGATGTATTATGGATGTATGTGAACATTTTCTTATGCTATGAAGTGTTTATATCATGTTCTATGTGTGTGCCTTGTATGTGTTTGACGAAATGTGTGTAAGGTCAATTCATGTAAATATGAGGGATTTGTCTCTATGTTAAGGTTGCTACTAGACTGGATAACCGAGAGATCCTTAGTGACAACCGAACATATTATGGCCTTAGTGATAGAGGGCATCGATACTTACCCACTTCCTCGAGTCAAAAGATCTTAACATAGAGACTAATCCTTGTTAGGGCATTCTAATTGGAATGGATACTTTAGTGCTACCGTTAGGAAGTACATTAGATAACTCTAGTGATTGACTAGACTTTCTAAAGTTACTTCTTTACTTAATGGTGTTAGAATTTGGGTAGACTATCCGGTTCAACTTTCGCGGGGTTGTACCAGACTCTAGTTAAAAGCCCTACACGAGTATAAGCATGGAGTTAACTAGATGAACAATGCATAGGGGCATTACCTAGCATCATAACGAAACCGAAATCATAGAATCTATCATCCTTCCTTCACTACGCTCATTCTCTCCCTCTCTACTCTCTCTTTACTCTCTCTCTCTCTCTCTCTCTCTCTCTTTCTTTTCCTTGTGTTTGTGAACCACCTTTTGATTGTCTAGATAATTCACCGTGTGAAGTTAACTAGTGCTTAATTAACAGTCTTGGTGGGTTCGATATTTTTTATATTACTGACGACGTAGCCGTGTACTTGCGGGAACGTAACAATGGGATGATTTACTTAAATTATGTCTGAAACAGTTATAACAAGTTTAATGATCTTGGTGGAAAGTTAAGTTTCTTCTGGCCAGCTTGCCTGATTATATAATGGCTAGGCCTTGGATAATCATAACTAATTCAACCATACTGTTACATGGTAGAGATAAGGACTTGAAAGATTTACTGTGTGAAATAGTAGTAAACTGGAAATGCCAGAGTTAAACAGAAAAGGAATACAGATGCACACTACAATTATGGAGATCAAGCATACCTTCAAATGATACAGTTGATAAGCATGCTTTCTCCATAGTCAATAAAGCTATCCATTTGGGACTCAACTCTGGCCTCTCTATTCCTTCACCATTTTTGTTGTCGGATTTTATCTCTTTGTAAGTTAAAAGAATTTCTGAAACTTTTGAAATAATGGTCTTTGCAGTGGAATCCAATGCTTTATATGATGCACTAACTTCAGTTAGAGGCTTCCGTTTCCCAAGAATCTTAGATCCAAATGTTGGAGCCTTGTCACTGGAGGTACTGAGACTTGATGGATTCAATAACTTAAGAAGAAAGGCAATGCAAGATGGTGTATCCAGCAAATGATTGTCTTGAACCTGAAACCAAAAACACAAAAGAATATATTTTGTTCCATTTGACAGCTAAACTTTTAAATACCACTCAACAGTAGCTTGCCAACAACACAGTGTTAAAGGAGATAATCATTTGTAAAATCATAAAAAAGACATTAGATAGTAGAGAATAACCAATAGGAATCCATTTTAACACTAGTAGATGCAAGTCAACCTTTAGACATGTTTGTACACAATAAGCTTCATTTATAAATACTCAAAAACGACAGTACCAATTTAGAAGACAATATCAACTTTTAAAAAACTAATAAAGCATTAATGAAATTTTCATTGAATTAACTTCTGACACAATTAATTTCTTTGTTAGAGAATTAACAATTTCTTTCTAAATCACCACTCCCAATACAAAAAATCAAAATGGCAAATAATACAAAAGACAAAATCCATTTTCAGCAGTGCCTAGGTGTTATTATCATAAAATTAAGGTCAGGACTAGTGATCTAAATGCATACACATCTCATAAATGTATGAATTGTATAAAAACTGACAATATCACATGCTTGATTTGAGCTTCTCCCCCTAACAACTTGCTTTATAGAATTTGTACTTTGTACTTTTGATTGATGATAAACTTTACAAGATAGAAAAATTAAGTTAAAGGTCTAACATCTCACTAGCAGTTACTAAAGAACTTGCTAGAATGCTTTTCACCAAATATCTATGACATCACAGTCCAAGAACTATGTACTATGCCAGAAACCAAAACCAAATATATGGTGATAAACTAATAATAACTAAAGAAGAATAACAATTATGTTGGTTCACTTTTTTTTTGACAAAGGGAGATAATGTTAAAAAAGGAACTCACATCACTTGCCAACACAAAGAAGATAGCAGCAATCGCAGTTGTACTTGGAGAATCATCTAAGCTAACATCCAAAATAGCCTCAACAATCCTTGCAGTGATCCTGTTAGAAATATAAATATTTTCAATATGTGTAATTAGTATCCATTACAGATCATCATCATCAAGCAGTGTTAGTCCTAACTATTTGAGCCGACCTACATTGACCCTATGCACTAGTTGTTAATTAGAAAGTATTGATTAGATGATGGAAATGACCCCTTTTCTTTATTTCAAATGAAGCATAAGCATTCTGTCGACTGCTCTGAGCATCTTTCCTTTCCCATTATATTCCTCTTTTTGAATGGTAATAATTATACATAGGGGATTACCAATAACTTCAAGTTGATTTTAAGAAATCATCTTTGCTTCCATAATCGAGAGATATAACATTAAATAGAAATTTTAGGCCAAGTTAATTAAACATACTCGTCATTGTTGAGCTCCAAAAAATATAATTTCACACTGTGAATCAACAAAACACTTTCTTGAAACGCAGTTCATGAGGCTACATCATGAGTAAACTAAAAGGTATCTCATTTACTCACCCCCTCACACGAAGAAGCCTCCTCTTCTGCAACGTGCTGCACACAGATAGTAACGACAGCAAGCTCGCCCGCCGAACCCTCACTGGCTGCCACGGTCTCAACCCATCCAGCGCGAAATTCACCTCGTCCATATGCTCCATCATCTCCCCGAACTCCTGAGCCTCCATAAGCGTTGTCGTAGTGACCAAGTCCTCCGGATCCCTAGCTTCCGTCGCCCTTTCCAACACGGGATCCTCCGATCCGCGGGGTGGGGGAAAAAGAAGGGACGGAGGGAGGCCAGGAAAGTCGTCTGGGACGTCAAGAGGGTCGAGAGACCAAGGGGATGAGGAATCTTGGGAGGAGAAGGGAGCGGCATGGCGGCCCTGGGAGGAGCTATCCTGGGAGAAGTGCGGGAGTTCGAAGACGAGGTCACCGGCAGATGAATCGTAGTCACCTTCAGATTCAGGGGTGTCGAGGAGGACGGGGTCGGAAGAAGAGCGACCTCCGCCGCCGCCGCCGCAGCGGGCGGAGCGCCGGCCGTAGGTTCGAACTATCATCGCCTCGGAAGGGTTTCGAATCCCCCCTTTCTTGTCGTGACTGTGATAGAATTAGACTGGGCGGTGTCTGGAACCAGGGTTCGGCGGGGGCGTTCGAGGCGTGACTTAATATGTCGACTGCAGAGGGCTTTCCTTAGCCGGAGGTGCAGTCACTGCCCGGTTATCACTTCTTGCCACGTAAGCGCACCGGACCGTAGAGCTCATTCCGCACGAATCTGGACGCAACGACCAATTCAACTTAATCGGGGCGTGTATCGATCGAAATCATTCCGATGAATTTTAAATTTTTTACTTTATTACTGGCAGAATTTTCGCTCTCGCACTGCACCCCAAACAAACTAAATTTCATCAGTGAGTCTTCATAACGTCCAAAGTGTTATCCAAACAAGTTCACAAAATTGTTCAAGTTCATCAGTGAAAATAATTGAACGTATCAATTATAAACATGCCAATAAACTATGGGTAACTTTTTTGCAGCATTCCAATTTAATTTTTCTGGTTACATCAACATATAGCAGAATGAAACAATGAGGGGGAAGGGGAATGGTAGAGAACACTGTCCCCAAAACATAATTGTTATGGCAAAAAAAAAAGGGGAAGAAAGCAGACAACCAAACCGAAACAAGCTCAAACTATTGATCACCATGTTTAGATTCTTCAGCTTTAATGTACATTTTGAACAACATTCTGACAATACTGATATCCATCAAGCATGCTGGATTGGTTCTCTTGTGAATTGATCATGCATAGATTGTGTGTGTCTTGCCGCATATCTATCTAACTGTATAGAAAACTACAGGATGAACCTGGGAAGTGGAGGCTGTGGCGACAAGGACAGCGAGCCATTCAGCAAATGCGATATTGCATCACTTAACAGTGAGAAATTATACTTGATACTGAAAGCCGAAATTCTGAAAAATTCTGATTTCACCGCATCGACTTGCAGTGACGATCACCAATCCCCATGTCGATGAACTTTGCACTGGCGTGCACCCACTGATGTATGGATCGCTAGGGCTCTGTTTAGAGGCCATGAGCTCTTCGGGCCAAGTGGCTGAAACCCTCTCGTAGAATGTTGGGCTTAGACCATCAATGTTCTGGGAACAAGGAGAAGGAGAAGGAGAAGGTGATGGGTGGGTTCCATTGTCTTCACCTTTCAGTGGTGAATTTGCCTGAGATTCTCCACTGAGAAAATGCTGTTTGTTTGAAGGAATCCTCACCATCCCTCCCATTCCTGAGTTTGGCCAAGGAATAGCCATGGTCACTCCTTGACAATGGAAATGCTCATAAGACTGTGTGACAGTCGGGGCAGTTTTAGTCCGGTTAGCCTGAGAATCTTCATCATATCTCCATATGTATACATGAGAGTCCTCACTGGCACAGATCGCATACTTGCCACCAGCAGTCCAGTATGCTGAGATTTGGCTGCTTCTATTGCGAAAACCTGCAAAACAAAGCAAAAGTCATTCTCCAATACAATAACAATTGGGCCATGGGACATTGGTGACAATGAGTACTCCAATTCTGTAATAGGCTGAGGGTATTCATATTGGTATCAGAGTTAGACTGGACTTTTATTAGAGAGGACTGGATAGCAGGAAAATTGGTAACGGTTCACCTTGACTGATCTTATAAAACACATCCCCATAAACCAGATTTCACCTCGAACATGAGCATAAATCAACATGTCACAACACTAAACTACCTCAGGCTCTCACAACCTAGTCTTGTGTTTGAAGCTGGCGTAAGGGCCGCCATTAACTTAGACTCAAGTTGGTTGGGGCAGTGGCAGTTTGTGCCTCTCAGATTGATAGATTAATACCCAATATGAGTCAGGATGTGGCAATTGTTATTTTAGTGGACCTAGTGATAGGCTTGTAGGATGATTCACTTAGAAATTGCTGCTTGCAATGGTATATCCCCTGTAAGACCATGTAAGTTGCCAAGAAGGAATGAATTTAAGCTAATATTTACACTTTTAGGCCTGGGTGAAGAATGTAAAACATTTTCAAATAACCATCTCTTGATTTATTAGGGCAGATGAGACACTAGATTTGATTTTTTTTTGTCTAATTTTCAAGTTTCTAAAGGCATTTCCTTTTAGATTTTTCAATTTGGAATAAAAACTTAAACCCAATGTTAGTTACTACATTACTTGAGATTAATGTAAAAGATATAGAATCTGAGACCTATAGGCTTTCATTTTAACTGGGAAACCTGTTGTATTATAGTTTCCACCGCCCTACAAAATCTAGAAGAAAAAGATTTCTCGTACGAAGCAAGCCCAAAAGCTTTTATTCCAGTTCCCTGATCCAATATATCAAAACCATACTAGGTTTTACAAAAGGGAAAATCTTTACCTTTAAACTTGTGAACTAGGTCACTGCCATCAACTACCCGTACTCGTGAATCTGCAGAAGTGACTAGCATCTTTGAGTTACTCCCAGGACCAAACTGTTAACAATGCTGGTCAGGAAAACTTCACAACTATTTAAAGTGGCACTTAAATAGATGGAGAGGGTCGAATACATTTTCAAAACAAAAGAAACACAATTGATGAGAATACCTGGAAACCAGTAATTTTTTTGTGCCTGGACCTTTTTCTCTTGTTTTGTAAGTCAAGCTGGCTTTTCTGAAGAAGCTTATTATCTAAATAAAAATGGATCCATGTCATATGACCAATAAAATGTTGAATCGAATACATAGGGAAATGATAATTTCAAGTGCTACATACCTGATGTGTCATACAAGTGACAACTTCCCTTGTGTGAACCGACGAGTGCACCCTAGGATCCAGAATATTAAAAGAACAGTGAATACCAATGGAAATTCGTTGGAAACAAGGAAGACAATTGAATGTCAGAGTGCAATATTTGATACCTGTCCATCAGGGGTGTAGCAAGCAGCAGTGACCATCTCATGCAAATCATTCCAATCAACAATTTGTCGATCAGGAATACTCCATATGCGAACTTTCTCATCTAGGGATCCACTGATGAAATACCTATCATCAATAGGATTGAATTGGATGCAAGTCACTGTATCAATGCAAATATAAGGAGAATTATGTTGATATTAGATAGAATAAAAGGCAAACATAACAGAACAAGGAAAAGAAAAGTTAGAAGATAATCTGAACTAACCATAGTCACTGTGTGTGAATATCTTTAAACAGGAATTGCTGGGCAAGTCCCAAAGTCGAACAGTTTTGTCCATGGAAGATGATAAAAGATACTGCAAAGCAAACACATCAGTCCACAAACATATTAACTTTCTGAAACCGACTCCATCTATATAAATGGGCAAGCAATCAGCGACAAATCACGAATATTGACATAGCAAAATTTAAAGGGGAAAATCAATGATTGGAAATGCATGGCACGAAAAAAATGAGTTCAAAAAGTTTTTCCATATGATTAAAAGAACAAATACACTTTTTCTGGACTGCAACAAGTATTATGAACAAGGTAAAAAATATCATCATATTTACAATTGCCAAGAAGAAGATAAAATTGTCTTGTATAATACTAGTGTGGATTTCAATATACTGTAGCAGTTCTGTTAACATAATTTTATAAATTTTAACTAGCTGATAAATGAGCATTTCAAACCAGGCCCACTATAAAAAACAATCAGGGGCAGTGCAAACAAATAAAAAGTGTGCTAATATCCTTTAGCAAAGATAAATTGATTGTCCTAATATACAGAAATGGTCAGTCAGTATCAAATCTTAATTCATTGAAGGAGCTAACTTTCTATCAATAACTGCTCTGGGCTACATGTTACTTTGATGTTCAAAGCAAACAAATACAAATTTCTAACCCCCCACCCCCCAATATTAGCCAATTAGAATCCTTAGGCCATAGCTACATTCAAGATATATGCGTCTCTAAACAGAGGAAGGTTTTCACAAATTTCTCATTATTCTGATATGAAAAATGCAACCTGGTATTCCTTGTTGCAATTTTAAGTGAAAACACAATTATGCAGAACTGCATTATCGCAGCCATTGTGAGTCAACTAGATGGACCTTATCCGGCCATTGAGCTTTATGTAAGGGTATATCTCAAGCAAAAGCAAAGAAATTTCCTTAACAATGAAAGACAATTTTCATAATCCTTTTACCCCTCACGGCTCAGTTTTCCAATTCTAATTTATTTAAACTGAACTTAGCTAAGTATCATTGAAACAAACCTGTGATTTTGACCATGAGAGATCAAGAACATCATCAACATGCCCTCTGAAAGAACAGACAGGATTGTCTGACAAAGCAAACACATGCTCAGGCATCATAACAGAGTCTGAACTGTTAGACTTCCGACCATTAGGGATCTTTCCTCTTCTCTTCTTATCCGAGGGGTTTGCTTCTGCACTAGCCAACACTGATCTTGGATCTGAAGGAGAATTGTTGATTGTCATAGCAAATGGCCTGAAATTCTCATTTTCCTCCGCGGCCTTGAGCAAATCACTCCTTGTGCTGATATCAGAGACTTCCCACACATGGATGACACAGTCCTCTCCTGCACTGGCCAAGTACCGGCCGTCCAAACTGAACTTGATGCTCCAAATGGAACCATTATGTGCCTGAATTGCCTGGCTCATGTACAAGCCAGTGAGCTCCTTGTGAGACTTTCCATACTGCCAGACCTTGACCCGAATGTCAAGGCCCTGTGTGCCATCCTGGCTATCATCTGTGGCGGAGCTCGACCTCCTCCCTCCCTTCTCTGACGATGTATCCTTGTCGTCACTGCTCCGGCGGTCCTGGTGGTGGTGCCCTCCAGTAATCGCAGCCCCTGCCACAGTCCTAATGCTCCTCAACCAGCCTCCTTTCTTCTTCGACCGTGTCCCTCCCATCGAAACCCCATCCGTTCGCAGTCCGCTGCCAGACCCACTGGAGCCGATGCCGCTCCGCCGCGCGGCCTCTGCGTCCTCCACATTCTGACGCCTCATCAGTTCTTGAACGATGGGCGAGCAGCCGACGCACATCTCGAATTCCCGCATCGTGAGCTGTCGCCCAGTCCCCACTTCTCTGAACTCCTTCCCCATCCCATCCTCCCCGAATTCCTTCACCACGAACTCCCTCCCGTTGTCGAGGTTCTTGATCAAGCACCTGGGGTCGTCGCAATCGGCGGCGCCGCAGTCCTCCAGGAGTCGGCTTCCGCTGCCTCCGTCGCCGTCGGAGACCTCAATAACCCCCGAGGACGAGGATCGAGATCTCGAAAGCGACAGATTGACGGATCTCTGGTGGCGGTGCCGGGAAGATCGAAGAAGGGGCTCGGGGGTATGCACAGACGAGGGTTCCGCGGAGGCGTCGGATCTGGCGGCGTAGGGAAAGGAGGCATCTATATCAGGCGCCGGCTCGGTGCCGGGCCGGGGCAGGCGGGAGAGGCTGGAGTCGCCTGCGAGGCCGAGGCGCAGTAGCAGTACGCGACGGCGCTCGGCGACCGGGGCGGGCTCGGCGGTCCACACGTCGAGCGACTGCAGCGAAGAGCAGCCGTCGTCGCTTGGGTCGTCGTCGGACGCGGAGGTGGAGGAGCCGGAGGAGGACAGGATCCGGTCCAAGGACTCGTAGAACTCTTCTTCTCCTTCTTCCTCCACTTCCTCCGCGACGGCGTTACGTCTCATCATACCGGCATTCCGGATCGCGATACGGCCGCAACGGTAGCTCCGCCGCGCAGGGAGTTATATATAACGAGAAGAAATGGCAGCCAGAAGGAGGTTGGTCGTATCGGCAATGTAACGGGCGAAACGACACGGAGGTGAGGGAGAGGCTCAGAGCCAGGAGAGAAAGCTGACGATACGAGTTGCCGTTTTAGTTCGTGTCAGTTAGGGAGGCCTTAATTATTAATGGTGACCTTGCATTAGACATAACAAACTGTTCCTTTTATTTTGAATGGGGAATAGGCTTCCAATGTTCCAAAGACAACTTTCAATTGGATCCGAATGCGATCCGATCGAATTTGAGGGATCAAGAGTTTGGATCCATTGCTCTCGAGTCGATTGCAAGAAAAGGGAAAAACACATTGCGAAAGGATTGTGGTGGAGAAATGTATCAAAAGGTTTTCTAAGAATAGCGAAACTTTGCACTGAGTAGTTGGATTGATGACCTAGTTTACTTCATCAACCGTCCACCGATCAATTAATAATCATGATTTGTTCAACCATAAACAATGTTCTCATCGACAATTATGACTCGTTAGGAAAGTCAAGCGTATGGGCATATTGGTATTCATTAATGATAATCATTTATCGCTACAAAGACCGATACGATTAAAACACTACTCCAAACTATATAATTTACCTTTTCTTTTTGTAGTATAGGTAGTGACTTAGTGTCGATCGTTTCAAACTAGCATTCGGTTGACGCTGACTCAATCCGAATCAATTCATGCACAAATTAGGGTTTAATGTGTAGTCCCAATGAAATATTATTGCAAGTTGCTCCTCAAATATCACAATGCCCTTTGTCATATTCCCCCCTTTCTATATATAAATATGTCAAACTTAAAATATAACATGCATGATAATAATTGGCCTCTTGATTCAACTCTTTTTGTTCCTATTTCTACTTTTTATTTGTGTTTAGGCTCATAATGTCTCTCCCCCATGTGACCTTTTTAATTAATAACAATATTATTTTTTAGGGTACAAAAATTATTATTTTCCCATGTGATTTTTTTTAACAAATTGGCCTTTAAAGTTTCCCATATTGATTAGAAAACCTCAAATGATATGCATTGATTAGACAAATCAAATCTCTTAATTTCCTAAATTTTCATCAAAGAAAAATAAAGGGACAAAAAGTTTAATAAAATCCAAAAAAGATCACATATGATATCCTATTTCTTATCGTCTCTACCAACCTTGTGGTTGCTCGTATCTTCCTATGAAAATAACCATTCATTTTGTGAATATTGGATTATATTCGAAGTAATTAACAGGTCAGCTTAACAGTGATAACCCTGTGCTTTCTTAATCCAAAACTATTAACTTGAAAACTACAAAGGAACTAACAATCATGCTCACAATAACAACAAGAACAAGCCTTTTGTACTCTTGTACTACTCATTTCATAGTGGCCTATATATCCTTCTTAATCAAATAGTTAATCCTAATTAGTTACTGTTAAATTTGGTTAGAGAGTATTCATTGACAGAGATGAATGAAGTTCGAGAAAGACAAAATATTTTTTTGATTATTTTTGCTTAATAAATGAAAGAAAGAAAAATATTGATTGCAATAGGCTCCTGCAAGGCACAGCTACATATCAGTGTCTTCATTAAATCGATTGCTCATTGATTAAAGTGAATGCAAAAGCCTACAATAAAGGCCACAAAAAAAATAATTATTAAGAATTTATTTAGTCTGAAATTTTTAGTTTTATATCTATTTTTTAAGGGATATATAAAAATTGAATTTTGAGGCTCCAGTCCTAAAAAAAGCACATGTAGACTGAGTCTACAAAAGAAAGACATTCATGACAATTTATACCATTCCAACTATTTCAGTAGCAATTAAATTTAATCAGTTGCATCATAATATTTATGAAAAAGTAATTAAAAGCAGAGAAAAATGATGAATTAAGGCAGGAACATGCTTGGTTAATGATCATCATGTGAATTTAAAGCATTGGCATGATCAGAATTATTATAAGGAAATATTAACTTCAATTATTTGTTTTTTTTCCTTCTAATTTTATAAGGAACATGCTTATAAATTGGAATATAATTTTGAAATCATTCCAAGTATGTGAATTAAAATTGTATAAAATCAAATAGGATTGAGCAAACATTGTCAAATAAGATAGCATAATGCATGTCACATCATACTTCCTTTTTTTTTTTTTTTTTTTTGAGAATCCCCTAACTTCTAAGTTCTTTTTATATATATCAAGTTCAACAAGATTTAAGAGGGAACATATAGTACAAAACTATAAATTTGGGACCTTTTTCTCTTACAAGTGAACTAAAAGCATTTGAATTACAGATCTAATAATTTTTTGGTTGGTAGCTTTGTAAAATTTGTCCTTCCAAGTGGTGTCCCTTTCTACATGATGAAAGAAAAAAAAGAAAAAAACTAAATATGACGAAAGATTAGGGTTTGAAAGAGAGGTAGGGGACCGATATAGGAACTAGTAGCCAAACGCACACTTAATAATTCTCCTTGCATTAGGGTAGCCCTTAAGGGATAAGGAACAACTTGAGGTTGGAGGAAACTTCATGCCATCACTATGAGCTAGCAATCATGAGAGATCTAGCTAGTGTTTATATCGATTCCAAACATGCATAAGAAACTAAGGATTTCGTTAGATCTCGTCTACTATTAAAGAATAGTTCTCACACCATATCACTTTTGATTGGGTATGCTCTTGCCATGGTTCACTATCAAGATAAGGTACACACATAGGCAAGCAACCCTACATATATAATTGAATCATCAAGACAATAGTTGTTTTTCTATCAACATCAAAAAGATCGATATGGACCGCAAACTTGCAAGATCCCTCTCAGCACAAGAGCACAAGCACGATCACGATCGAGGACATGCAATTTCTCAAAACAAACTAAAGAATCAACTCTAGATCAATGAACGACTTTGAAGTTGCAAGGCCAAACTTTCTTCTCTTATGACCTGTGGTCAATAAGTTGAATTACTTAGTAATTACTAAAGATATAATTCTGAGTAGTATGGTGTGTGGACCATCGATCCAGATCATGTCTATCCTTTTTCAGTCATCTACATAATTCCAGTGAGGCCATAACTTTGCTTCTCTCTGGTGTCCTCGACTTTGCAGATTTAAAGTGCACAATCGGTCTAATTTCATATGCTGATAGTCCATATCAGGAGTGGTTGCATTTTTTGAATCTATTTGGTGGGTGAAATGTGAGACCGGACTGTTTAGTCAGGAGCAGTCAAAATTAAGAAATAATAATTACTCATTAACAAATTATTCTACATTTTTATCATTTTAATTTTATAAATAAGTCCTTATGAACCTCAAAAGGTATGCCACTTTGAAATATAATTAGCAGAGCTTAAATATGCAATTTAAATTGACATTCTGATATTTTATATACGTAAATGATATCATGCTTATGATATATGTAGATTATATCATTATCTCCCAATAGTACCTTCTTCCTTCTGATATTTGAATCTATTATTTGGTAGGTGGAATGTGAGGTGTGGAGCGGTCAAAATTAAGAAATAATAATTACTCATTAACAAATTATTCTGCATTTTTTTATCATTTTAATTTTATAAATACGTCCTTATGAACCTCAAAATGTATGCCACTTTGAAACATAATTAGGAGAGCTTAAATATGCAATTTTAATTGATATTTCTGAGATTTATATGCGTAAATGATATCATGCTTATGATATATGTAGATTATATCATTATCTCCCAATAGTTTCTTTCCTTCTTCCTCCCCTTTTATTTTGGTTCCTTTCCCTCAAAATAAACATTGCCTATAATGAAACTACAGTATGTAACAACATGCGACTGTCTAAGCCTCTTGCATATCGATCCAAAATAATCTCTGCGCTTCATGATTAACCGCCAAGCAACATCAAACCAACAATATGTTTATTGCAGCCACAGAACACAAATGAAATCCACATCAAATATGTAAATGATAGGATACGTTGTTCTGGTACAGTCAACACAGAAATGAAATCGACAGTCTGCAAATTAAAGTTTCTTCGATCAACTAGTCTCGAGCAAGTTGACTAAGATACTGACATTGCGATATGGAAAAGCTCATCTTCTAGGCATAAAAGCTGACTGGTATATCAATCAGTACCTTCGAAAAGCACGGTCCATGAACCTTCCTGACGGGCACTCGTAGGCCATGTGCCCCCTCCCACCGCAGTTGTGGCAGATCATCAGAGGACCCATGCAGTCTCGACTCATGTGGCCAACCTGGTTGCAGGTCCGACAGATGACATCTCGGAATCCACCACGGAAACCGCCACCCAAGCCGCCACCACTGAAGCTGCCACCCAAGCTACCACCGCCACTGAAGCTGCCACCGAAGCCACCAAGTGTTCCTGACTTTGGGCATTGCCTGGCCACATGCCCTGCGACATTGCAGAGATTGCAGACTGGTTCGTTTGGGCAATCACGAGCAAGGTGCCCTGTTTTCCTGCAATTGTTGCATGCTTTCTCATTCGTGCAGTCTGCTGCGAGGTGTCCCTGTTTGTAGCAATTATTACAGAGCCTCAGGTCACCAGGAGGCAGCTGTGGCATGGAGCAATCCCTCGCCAAGTGACCAGACTTGCCGCATGTGTGGCAGATGCCCTCGTTGGGACAATTGCTTGCTAAATGTCCAGGTTCTTTGCAATTCCAACACAATGCCTTTGTTGTGCATTCTGACGCAATATGTCTGTCGAGAGACAAATTCATGTTATTTTAATGTTTTTGAGAATACCAACAACAATGTACAAATTGTGTTATTGACTTGGAGTCAGAGGTACTAGAAATGATAAAATAAATAATACTAATATCAGAGACAGATTATGCATAGAATGATAAAATGTGGTCAAGAAATAGGTGAGACAATTTGGTTATTTTAAGGCCACCAATGTCTAATGAGAGTGTCGAACTATTAGCAAGCAGCGGGTAAAACACAGATGAATGCTAAAATGGAAAATATGGACCAACTTATTTGGTAAAAAAATATTAATCTCAAACAATGATTAGATGTAGCTGAAATGGTTAAGATGATATGACCAGTGATTAAAGGTGACCGATAGATTCAGTACTTAAGGAAACATTGTCTAACCGATAGATTGTGTACTTAGAAAAGTTGAATTTGAAGCAAAAGGCAACCAAGGAAAAAGTCAATGTAATAAAAAGAGAATTTAATTGATTTTGATATTAAGTAGCATAACTTTTCTAACAACTCAAAAAAGGATCAGATTCGTAGCCGACTCCAAAATAGTTGGGACAATCATGGCTAGATGATAATTTGATGGTGACTCAAACAAATAGATATAGTATCAGGAAATTATATCCTCCCAACAGAACAATTAGATGGTGAGTAGACAAGATCAAGTTAGAAAAGTTGCAGGGATGATGAATATTACCCTGGTAGGCCACAGTTATTACAGACAGCTGCATTTGGACATTCTCTAGCATAGTGGCCTGGCCGCTTGCAGTTCTTGCACAAATCATACCTGTAATTAGGAAAAGAAAAAGGGAAATAGAAAATATTATATACATTTTTAGCAATAATTACAAAAAAAGATCTGAGAATTACCATTTTCAACAACATTCATTGCAGATATATTAGATTTTACTAAATTGGTTAAGAAAGCCTGGCATTGCCAATTTGTAGCTATCAATTAAATCAAGCCTAAATCATTGGTCATAGGAGGCCAGAAAATTCACAAATTGAAATTGTTATCTTATTATAATGGTTTCTGTCAGCAAGAGATTCATTGACTTATGCCTTTTTTCCTTACCATTTTAATGTTTTTATCATTTAAATTTTAAGAGGATCCTACAGAAATAGCAAGGATGTTTTGATGTCTTTGATTCAACTATCAACACCAGTAAGACTTGCTCCTACTGAGTGGTTCAGAGCCTACATAATAACAATAAAAAACTGCACAACAATCTTCACAAAATATATTGCATGCTCATTTATACAGATTCATGAGGTAAATAGAGCTGATTCAGAATATGTAACCCAGTGTTGTAAATGGTGGTACGCAGGGCGGTGCGGTCAGTGACCGCCTACCACCTCGGTTGCCTAGGCAGTTGAACTTTTTTTATTATTTTTATACATAATTAAATAATATATTAACTAAAGGATCAAAAAATTAAATAAAGGATCAATTTTTTTTTAAAAAAAATACTATAAAATATATTAACTAAAAATTAAAAAGTTAATATAAATATTTTTTAAAAAAATAAATATTTTTTTTTAAAATATATATATATATATTAAATTAATAAGATAATTTTATTGGACTTTAATTAAGTCTATTTAAATAATCTCAATCATGATTAAAATTATTAATCTAAAGTTTCAATTAAATCCAAAGTTAAAAAAAAAACCTATTCTATTCGGCGATCAACTGTTTCAGCGTCGGACACGTCGCTGGACGCAAAACAAGACGCGACGCGTCACCTAAGCCCGGTAACAATTCAGGATTCGTCATTTGGGTCTGGACGTGTTCAGACGTGTTGTCCGAGTTCAAATCGGAAATGCTTTACCTCCATCTAAACACAAAGCGGTGCGGTTCAAGGCGGTGTGGTTGAGATCCGCCCCGCCTAGGAGGTCGTCTCAACCACCATTTCTAACACTGATGTAACCTAGTATTTACAAAATTATATGAACCATTAACAGAAATATTAGTAGTTCTTGCTATCAGGGTCAGGTGGTTCTGAATGGAATTTTTCTTTACAATAAGTGGCAAGGGCCAATTTCCTGGCAATACATTTGATTCCACCAGTTTTATTAGTAACATGAATCATCTGAAGTTTAAATTCTGTGCACTTGCAAGCTTCTCTTACACATATTTATGACACAATATATAGCAAACGACAGCCACAGGTTAACCAGTTTTTTTTTATCATTTACAAGTAAATCTTTTTCAAAACGACTTATTGACAAATGTACCAGTATTAATCCACTAGTTTTCAGAATATGCATATAAGCACAACGTAGGCATCTATCCACAAAGAAAACTAACCAGGTATGACTATGTAACATAGGGGTCAATCCAAAATTCCAACACGGCTATTTCTAATAGTTTTGTCACATAATCAATGGATGTCAAGTGTCAACTTGGAGTATTGGTGTCCGAGTGTTGATCTCGAACTAAACACATGAATGGAGAGGGTAGCTATACAGAAGCTGAATGACACTATTATAAGAAAGATTAGTGACGCAAAGAAATTCAATCATGCATTTTGTTGAAAAAGAATGCCCTTGACCTACTAAATCGGAATACGATGACATATGAATACAGTATAGCATGCATTTCTCCAGAATTAAAAAAAAAGGTGGTTCTCTTGGAAACTCTACTAGTTTCAAAGTATAATAATGGCCAACTTGTATATCACTTTAGAACTATAACTATCACCAAACACATATGACAAGGCAGTTCAGATGTAAAACTGAAAAATGTATATGAAAAAGTACAGAAAACACTATATAAAAAAACAAAAGAAACTTTAACCATGCTTCTCTCAATAAAAATGAAAGGTTTTCAGCAATAAGAACCTTGAGGCACGAGGGAAATCCCTTTTATATGGAGCATCACGATATGAGGTACGTTCTGTGCGGATTCTGCGATCTCTAGGTGGGCTACGGCTGCCTTCGCTCATCTTCAGACCTTCAAATTCAATGGCTCTTGTTGGTACACAAAATCACCACCACCACTACCACCTTAACCACCACCCACACCACCACTGAAACAATCCTCCCTGTCCACAACAAAACCAGGCATCCAAGGCCATCTCCGTGAGTCCAAAAAGAACCACCAAACTTGCGGAACGATAAAAGAAACCATTTTTGAACACCAACAGAAATCTTCCCAAACATGCAGAACACATTCTCCGGAGCAACCACAACATTCCCAATGATCCCACCAACTTTAAACATCATTTCAAGTTTTCAACTTTTTTTTTCCAGTTTCATAACTCTATAACAATGTCATCTAATGAAGACTAGCTACCATTCTGATCATCCCCCAGTTCAACCATATATTTTATATCCTACATTAAAAAATAGAAGAAAAAGAACTGAGTATGAAAAGGAAATTCTAATACAAAATCCAAAAATTTTAAAAAAAAAAAACAAGTTGACCAAGGGGAGGAGAAAACTAGAAAATATTTTTCAAAAATATATGTAAACTATTATATTAGAAATTTTATCTTTCAATTAAATCACATAATCTCTAGACCCCTCTTTTAGGTATGCTATTTCGTCTATAAAAAAAACAATCCTAGGAAAATAAATAGCATACCCCAGCAGCAGTAGCGCATCCCTGAAGTGTTAAAATTAAATTTACACACACAACCACATAAACAACGAGAGAAAACCTAGATCTTCAATGAGCCTTCAATCTAACATGACTGCATAAGCGGAGTTCAGTAAATTTTGAAGATGTATACTCGATGGGATGGGGATCGAGATGGACTAGCTAGGAAATCACCCAGAAATCGCCTCATTGCTCCTGAAGGATCCAATTGAAGGGAAAAGAAACACCTGCACAGCATGTAGAATCCAGCACCAATTCGCCTACCGCTAACCATAAAACGGAATGAAATCAAGCCTAAAATGCATTTATCCCACTATGATTCATGAGGGAGCACCAATACGTCCACTGCAAGCCATAAAAATGCGCGAATCACCCAAAACGCAGTTCCTCCCACTTCCCCTGCGTCGAAAATGATCGAATTGGGAAGCAACCAACCTCTTATCGCCTCGAACTTCACGATCTAGAGTTTCCTCCACCTCCGACTCCGCAAGTTCGCACGTCCTCTCCTTCAACCTTATCTTGCAAGGGGAGAAAGCAAAAGAGAGGAAATGGTGATGCGATGCGTTGCGCTGCTTCATTTCATTGTTAGTTAGTGGATCTTTAATTCTTAACCGGCCAAGGTGGGCCGTTGATATCTATCTGCCAATTTTGGATTAGGATCGCAGAGTTCGGCCCAATTAAGACGGATCCCCAGACCGTAAACACCAGACAAAAACGAACGAGTTTTATTTTATTTAAAATTGTTTAATAAGATAACTTTAACCAAGTCAAATTGAAATTAAAATTAACCAAAATACTGAAATAATTGCTAAGTTCAACTTTATTTTTTGAAAGAGCTTGGTTTGAACTTGAGCTTAGTTCAACTGTTTGAGATGGAACTAACAGTTTAGAGGAATGATTATAACTAGATTGTTTCATTCCCTGTTTCCTAAGCATAATTGTTCATCATTTGTCAAATATAAAATAGAGATAACTATGATGAACTAAAGTAATTCAACTTGAAGAGGCAAAGAAGGCCCTGGATTGAACAACAAAACCCATCAGATCAGGCAAGCTTGAGGACAACATAATATACAATACATCATTCGTTTATCATTTCATTTCATTCTCTTTCAATCACACTCCCACTCCATGTCATCGCATCTCCGTGTGATTTTGTCTTGTGGGTGTGAATTTGGACAGGAGTTGACAACAATGGACAACTTTTTAACTCAGAACCAATGAGCAAACCACAAAAATTAATAGTTCATTGATTTTATAAACCCAACCATTTCAATAGCATCTGTAAAACAGAGTTCAAAGACAAACATTGGATGGTGTTTGAGTAAAAGCTCTACTGCTGTGTTAAAAGAACTTGATCACTTGCGGATTTTGTTGTACTCCTTTACCATCAAATGCACCTAAGCACACAAATTTGTAAGCACATATACTTCAATACACAATAGTTTTTGAAAAAAAAAACAAAAACAAAAACAAAAAAGAAAAAAGAAACCTTGACTCATTGAATATCACATGAGATTCTAACACTACTGGAGCACTAAACTTGTGGGAAGTACAGACGATGATAACAATCTCTGTAGCAACGTGAGGTTCATGGATCACAGACAAAATCCACTCCTGCTGCAGCGAATCTGACTTTTTGCTTGCATGTTGCGGAATTATGCTGATTAAAACTACAAAGGTGGAACCAAAAATTTTTACACCGGACCTACCGCTATCATTAAGCACAACTATATGATCCAATTTTAACAGAAAGAAAAAGGAAAAACACTGCAACCTAGGACTTATTATTATATGGATACATGGTACACGTGTGATCACACAAGGAAAATGAAATAATATAAAAGCAGAAAAAAAGGAGAAAATAAAAGTGATGAAAAAATAGGGTATAGATTGCTGTTAGTCCTCTGAGTCAAGAGCAGAGCAGATGAACCGAACCTCCTCTTCATCGTACGAGAACAGGATAACTTCCACAAAGCAGGAGTCCAAGAACACTGTACATGATCTCTTTCTTACGGAGCTTTACAAGAGGCGATCACTTTGAGGATGGCGGAGTGAGTTTCCCGTGATATCATGTTTAAAGACAGATGAAATGCCTGCCAACAAGATTCACATTGATTTCAAGTGATAATTATGATGGGAGATGTGTCTAACTACTGTCAAATTACTCAAATTGAATTCTTAGACATTGCAAATGTGCACTGCTGAGAAATACTAGAATCATATTCAACATCAATAGATTTTACCAAACAAAGGTAGTGGATTACCGTGTCCAATACTTTCAATATACTCAATGTGAAATGTGATATGCCATACAAAAAAAGTAGCATATACACGCTTATTTATATATGCCTTCATGTGGCAAAAGGTGATTCGCTCGCCCCCAGCGTCCACGCCAACCCGTCCCTAGGTCAATACGGAGGAGGTAAATCACGGGTGGCTACTAGCTATTAGTGCAAATGGGGTTATGCTCGATCATGCCGAGTTTCGACCCCAAGACCTCATGTGGCAACACCCCATGCCTTAACCATCGCACCGCCTCGAGGGGACATTTATATATGCCTTCATGAATCATGAAGCTGTAAATATGAACGTGCAATATAGCAATTTATTTCAAAATCATTAAAAGAACGACAAAGTTGATACGGGATGCTACTTGGCTCTAGTAGCATCTTCTCATAATTGCTCAAAGAAATTCCACATATAGGTTTCAATCGACATGATGTATAAATTAACTTAAACAGACTAAAAGGGAACATAATATCCATGAGACAGGTTGTATATACAAAAGTTCATATATATATGAGTGGACAAAGCATAAGACAATATTAGCAATTTTATTGGCATAAAAAATATTTGACTTGAACAACGGACAATGGAACCAGGTACTATGGACTTAATTAGATCATGTTCATGCATGAACACAGTAGTATGCTATCAGTACGTCCAACTACCAGCTTGATGAACACAAATATGAATCGCATAATTTTTTCCAAAGTTTTTAAGAGACAAGTGATTACTTGATTCTTTTGGCAGAGATTTACAGAGATTAGGAATAAAGGGGAAAAAATCCAGGGTAGAATTATTATCAGTTAGAAGGGCAAAAAACATCATAATAACTTACCACAAATTTTTCTAACACGGGAACTAGTCCTTGCAAGTTCCGGTTTGGAAGGCAATCAGCAATAGCTTTGCGAACTTTGGAACTGATGACCAGAAAGTACCATGAATGTTACTACAAATTACCATCGTTAATCACATAGCATTAAAAAATTTACAGACCTCTCCACTGACAAAAAACCAAGCAATAATGCTGCGTAAGCTTCAATTATCA
Organism: Zingiber officinale; assembly: GCF_018446385.1. Lineage (NCBI taxonomy): Eukaryota > Viridiplantae > Streptophyta > Magnoliopsida > Zingiberales > Zingiberaceae > Zingiber > Zingiber officinale. Next base: position 130,411,248 of record NC_055992.1, read on the forward strand.
TCATTTCAGCCTCTTTTGCTCCTTTCAGTAATGACTCTTCATCCTGTTAATACATCAAGATAATAAATTTGGGCTAGGGAACATAAAAATATAATAACAAAAATTATGGTACAGTATTTCAGTGCTCAGCAATTATAGGCATTCAACCTACTTGACGTGTGTGCAGTTATAGGCATTCAACCAAGATAAACTTAAGGTGCTTGGGCCTAAACTCACCTTGTCTGGGAACCTGGGTGAGTGCCTAAGTGTTCATTACTGGTATATGTATAATCAATCTATGGCATTCGAGCAATATTAAATATTGTTTGGTTACTTTTTCTCCCAATAAAGGCCATCAAACATGATCAAGCAATGACAGAAAACAGGAATAGAATATTTTTCCAATTGTAATATATCAAACAACCTACTTTAAATGTTTAAATCTACACACACATAGCAGCAGCATGTTGCATACCATACAAATGGTAACTGACTTACAAAAAAGTACTTACAGTTCCCATATGGTAACTGACTTACAAAAAGAGTACTTTACAGTCCCTCAACCCCCTGGTGTTATCAACATTGGAGATGACATTTCCAATGTATTTGTTAATGCACACAGTAAGCCTGATAGTTTTTGAAATAAATTGTGAATAGAAGCCAACTAAGAATTCAAATTAGTGTTGCAACTTTATAACAAAAGAAATTTATATCTACTGGAAGCATGATGCAGTTAAAATAGACAAGATGAGATAATCAAATCTAAAATAGTACTCTTCCCAGTAACAAGGGTGCATAAAGTGCCTACACAAACAAAAGTAGTTTCATCTTTAGCTTCTTTATTTCCTTGATGTGCCAAAAATATGGCACACAACAATTGAATTACATCCCTTTGTGCCTCTAGTTCTTCTGATTTCCCTGGACGCTTTGCTGAAACGTGAGCTTCTGCTAAATTCAATCTGCAGAGTAACTACTTAATGTTATATTGAAGAAATGGACAATTAAGCTTAGCATGCTCAAAAAGGGAGTACTCGGTACCAGAAATTAAAGGAAATAATAAAAATAAAATAAAAAAAGCAGAAGAAGAACAAAACAAGTAGATGATTCTATCCACTTCATTATAAAATCAACTTTTGTTATATACAGCTAGAATGCCTTGAAATTGCAAATTGATAAGCAATTGCTGGTAATATCAAACATTCAAGAACTTTGCACTGCAAAATGGCGATAGAAAAAGCACATCCCGTATAAAGTCAAAGCACTATGCCTGTCTACCCTGCATACTTACCTTTATCTTTGATCCCTCTCAATTATATGCAAACAAAAAAAAAATCAACAAAATGAATGAAAGAAAAATCCTTGGTTAACACTGATAATGTGTAAAGGATGTTAGAACATCTACATCAAATACCCTATTTAAAGATTTTATTCTAAATTTTAGATAGGTTTTTAAAAAATCAACAAAATGAATGAAAGAAAAATCCTTGGTTAACACTGATAATGTGTAAAGGATGTTAGAACATCTACATCAGATACCCTATTTAAAGATTTTACTCTAAATTTTAGATAGGGTAGTTAAAAAACCTTTGCATCAGCTACCCTATTCATTCCCTAAATTATGCATTTATGAAGAATACTTCTCTAAATTTAGGGAACGTATTTTATTCCCTAAACATTATAGGGGAGAGAGAAGAAATAGGGAAGCTGATATATGGGGCATTGAAAAGTGAATATCCAAATTTAATAAAATAACTTTTTTACCCTCAATTATGCATTTTCGATATGGAAGTTGGCGTGGATGCTCTCACACTTTATCATGCTTAATGTGCAATCCAATTAGAGAAGCTTCCAAAGCAAAATAGCCATCCTAACCAAAAAAAAACTTCACACATTTGAAACCTAAAGAAAATTTGAACCCCTAATCTCTATTCCAGGCATGTAAAGGTAGTTGAACAAGATGGAAATAAATCAAAAGAGAACTATGTTAGTGAAAAGGCTGACAGTTCAAAGCAAGAACACAGTGAAGGATTAAATAATGGAAATTTTTTTATATCAAACCAATGAGCCTGCATACTTATTTACTGCCAAGAGACACCCAATCATGAATATAAGTGCCCTTGATTTCATAAATAAGTTCATATTATTTTAAAACACATTAGCCAAAGAAAGGATTAACAATATCACAAGATTACCTGTTTTGATTATTCTTCTCAACAAGGTTCACAAGCAAACCCAACACCGCAACCAGCAACTCCAACTCATGATCATTAAGATGTTTGTTTTTCAGATGACAATCACAACTGAGATCGGTAGAGGTGCTCTGTTTCAGCTTACCATTCATTTGAAAGAAACAGTCAAATGATGGAAAATGACTAACTATAATAGAAACCATTGTATGGAGTCCACCACATGCAGCAATTTGTTGACACCCGAGTGGGTTTTCATTTGTTAAGTTCATAAGAACCTACAAGTAAAGCACAAATATCAAAAAACAAGAACGAAAGGACTAAGAAAAAACATATAAAGAACAAACTCTATAATAAATAAAACAAAATAAATATGTTATGTGCTTCAGAACACTTAAAAGATCAATCAGGGCTCAACATCAGCAGTGAAAAATAGTGATTGCTTATATTCAATTCAGTTTGGACTTCATAATTGCAATTAATTTTAATTAAAAGAACTATGCAGGGAATCAGTCCTTCATGGAGCAAGATCTATCATATGAATGAATTTATTTTATAATTGGCTTATTTTTATTGGAAGCGGTCCAAACTCCATATCGGGAATCTTAAAGACCAAGTTTATAGGAGTTGCACCAGTTTTTAAGAAAGACAAAATATAAAATATTTATATCAATAACTTGTCATGTTTCAATCTAAAAAGTTCCCTGCTTCATTTCTTCTTCTTTGTCCCCCTCCTTGGAAGATCAATGTCCCTTTCTCTTAAGAATAAATACCTGTAACTCTCTACAAATGACGGTAGAACTGGCCGTGTGAGGTGCCCGGAGTCAGCATATGACCTTTTGCCACCAAGAATGAATACCTGAGAATCTGAGATCACATTCTCACTGCATGACAATTGTAATTTTATCCTCACTCATGGTACTCAATCTTGGTGTGTTCCTAACAAAAATCCAATAGATTTTATGATGCCATGGAGCTAAGGTTGTATTCACTTGAATGGATATATGAATGTATGAATGCCAAGACAAACTAATTGTTCAAATTTTTAATTCAACCCGTTATTTACTTGAGCAGATGGGTTGAGGCACATGGAAAAATGGACAGGCAAAAGGGTATAGCCATCCCCCAATTTTTATTAAGGCATGTTGAGTGGATAAAGAATGGATCAATGTAGATTTCATTATAGAAAGTATTCTTTCAAAATGTGATAATTTCCAGCAATTTCTTTTCTAAAAAATTCTCTTGGTCAAGACTATGAACATTATGTCATGCAGTCGGTTACAAAACAAATGCAAGAGAACTATGCCAAGCTTGCCAATATTGTCATCATAACAAGTGAACATGTTTTCTACTTCCATTCTTCTTTTTTTGTTGTTGCAAGACAAGAAGGTACGCTGCAACTATACAAATTTAGGCTACATTGTGGCAAAACTAAAGGAGGCCTTCTTCCTACCATCTCTATGCTTATGGAAGAGCACAAGAGCTATTATATCAATCAAAAACTAACAATTTTGTTTTCATGGCACTAGTTTTTTTAATAATATTTTACACGAGTGATGCTACTAGAAAATATTAATCATGTTCAATTTGAAAGAAGTGACAACATGATCTTTTGTCATGCACAATTTGGTTCAGAGAGAGTGAAGAAAGTGATGATTATAAAGAATTTATGAGTAAACTTCTTAAAGAAAAATAGCATTATATAGATCAAATGTTGAAGCTTCAGCATAAAGAATAAAGATTACATGTTTGCAGGTTCATAATTATTACAAAGCATGATCTTATTTACAAGATAAATTTATTATGCGGTAGATATAGACTATTTATCAACTTAGCAATTATTCAAACTATACTTTTGGGGACACAAATAAAATATTACTATTTTTTAATAATCACCAAAGATACAACAGCATAGTCATTTGCACCACACACTGCATAAACATTATTTGGAAATCCTACCAGATATCACCTGTATCCAAACTTTGTCCAAAACAAAGAATCAGGTGCATAGTGCGCTATGTATATTCCAAATGGAATAAGAAAATATGCCAACTATATAAAATATCAAAAATATTCTGCATGTCTATAACAGAGTTGAATAGAAAACACCAAAATACCTTGACAGATGTAAGCAGGCAGTCATCCACAAGGCTTAAATCTTCATTAATTTCTGATGTTGCATTACTTTGGTGAGCTTCTTCATTTGTTAATTGACTTAACATATCATCTGTTGAAATTACTGAGAGCTCGCATCCATTCATTGGTTCCTTTGTTGCTAGATCACATCTACGATCCTGGATTTTACCTTTACTCTTTGCCAACAATTCCCACTTTGAAGGTTCTAAATCACCTTCATCAAATGCAAACGGATCATCCATGTCCACTTCACAATTAACTTTGGCATCTTTCTGCAGATGAGGTCTTTTAGATGAGCTATCAGAATTCATTGAGGCACCATTAGTTTTTATTGAGATCCATTGACTGGAAGTACTATTAGAAATCATCCTTGAAGCACTGCAATTTATTTTTGTCTTTAAAGCAATATCATTTTCATAGCTGTCTCCAGTTGATCTATTAATTTTAACACATGAAAGAGAGGCTGAGAAGTCTATTGCTTTTCCTGAACCAGAAAGAGACACTTCTGAATGGAAATTTGATGACTTTTGCCGTTTGAGACCTAGCTTAATGACCTTTACTTCAGAATCACTACCGATACGAGAACATCCACTAAAATGACTACTTGAAGGTTCATCGCTGCCATCTACCAGAAAAATTGGGAAATGATATTTACAATGATAAGACCAATATTGTAACAGTAAGTTATAGTAAAAAAAAATACAGCAAAACAAAGAAAACAATAAAAAAAAAATAAAAACCTTAAGCAGAGTTCTTTAAAGCAATCAGTATCATGGTGGAAAAATATGTTTGATATAACTCTGGATAAATGAAGATGCGAGCACCATATTACCAGATGAACTTATCAACAAAATAAACCTACTGTACTGAAATAATTTCACCAATAATCCACAAAATAAACCTACTGTACTCAAAGAACAAATAATCCACAAGTTAAAAAAAGGATCACCTACAAAAACAATGCATATCACCCCGCAGATGCATTTTTTTTGCTTTTTTTTTGAATGAGAATTTCCAATCACTTATTACAAATGTAGCCTTGCGCAACGGTAAAGTTGTTGTCATATGACCAAAAGGTCACGGGTTCGAATCCTGGAAACAACCTCTTGCAAAAAGTAGGGTAAGACTGTGTACAATGGATCCTTACCCGGAACCCCGTATGGCGGGAGCTTCGTGCACGAGGGCTGCCCCTTTTTTTAATTACAAATGTAGCAATAGATTTTCCAGCTACAGAAGTGAAAATAATCTAACAAATGAAATGCTATTGAATCAAATAGGAACCCAAGGATACAAAATAAAAATGAAACAAGTGTGACTCCAAAGACTAGTTTGATGTACATGATCCCTCTATAATCTCTTCACTAATGCTAAAATTTTGTAACAAATAAAACATTAGCATAGTATGCATTCGTTGAAGGAATGTGAAAGATAGAAATACCTCTTAATTTTGGTTTCATCTGAAAGGTCTGATCATCAAAAACTAACTTTTCATTCTCCGAGTTGCTGAAATTACTCTGGTGCAAGGATAAATCTGGATTGCAATATAAAACAAGTTAATAGAAACATCAATGAGGTAGCTCAGTTAGGTTTTCACAAATGAAATAGACAATCAAACAAAAACAAAACATATTGCCAATTGAACAGGAATGAATCAGCATTAGAATATGGGAGGAACCTGAAAAAAATTTGATGGCGCTGATGATGACTGCAACAAAGGACTGTTGTGAACCACTTGAGTTCAATTTTTCTTTCAATCCAAGTAAGTGATTCTGTTAACAAAACCAAATCAATACAGTTAAAAGGAATAGTTGAAGTTCCATCAAAGCTAATTGCAAGGCTTGTATTGTACCTGGTTTTGCTTACTTAGAAATGTGGCATTCTCCATGATCTTCAAACATTTCAAGATCAGTAGCAGATTTTGACACACTAATTCTTCTTTTAAATCAGCAAATGAAGACGAAGAGTGGCATGTCTACAGTAGCAAGTATGCCAGAATCAGCTCACTTGCTTTGGAAACTAAAAGAGCAACAAAATAACATTGCCAAGTGTTGAACAAGGACATAAATTTAGGTAAATATGAATGTCTACAACATACGTGACACGATCAGAGGATTAATTGGATTAATCGCCCTTCATATAACCTATAACTATTCCACAAGATAGTATTGGCATCAATATCAAAACTATGAAGTTTAGGTGCTAGGCTGCTAGCTATCATATCATTTAATATTTAACAGTAGTCAACTGCGGATTTTGATCCAATTCATGAACTTCAGAAAGGAAAATCACAAATACATTCCAAAATAAGATAAATTATTTCCATCAATAATTTCTCCACATAATTGGATATTTTCTACTTGACTGGACATTCTATCGATCAAATCCCTATGTACGAAGCACCATGAGACAAGTCTTCAAAGGCAAGTAGAGAAAACATCAATAAATATTAGCGTATCCTCCTAATTTCCAAACATGTCATTCTCAGTAGTGCCTTTCTGTTAAAAATTGATTGTTACCGCAGCTACATCAACTTTAATACAACTTCAATTAGAATTAAGTACAAACACAATGATAGTAAAACATCATGCATATGCATTTAGTACGGTCATAATGTTTTCCTCAGTCTAGGATATGTTTACTGTCAAGCTCAAACAGAGAATGTCATAAGCTAATCTCACAAGCAAGGTAGAGTGGCAGCTAGAAAGAACATCAAAGATTGCATTCAATCCGCCAAGCTCTCTCAACTTTTCTTTGAAGACTCCTCCAGGCATTTTGACCACATCAGTTGCATCTAAAAGAATGGATATGCAAGCAAATTAGTATAAGAAGAAAATGTAATAAACCTTTAATCAAAAAGGAGAAATTACATAAAGTTGGAAATCAGGTATGAAATTTTTTCTAGTCCATAAAAGAAAAGTTGGTGAAATGCAAAGTGGGTGATGTGCGTAGATTATATACACTTTTATGTATACTTAAACGCACATCTACTTATATTTCATTAGCATAATCTATGTCTATTGCACCTTATTTCATTATAATGGTGTACTTCCATTATATTCTATTTGGAGATCTTTGCTTGTTTTGATTGGCAGGACGCCATTTGAAGCAAAAATGGAACAAAAATGCACATTGGAGTGAACATAGAGAAGATCAAGCTCAGCCCGTGTGAAACCACACGGCCGTGTGGTCTTGCCCGTGGCAAATCACGCTTCAGCCGTGTGACGACCATGCCACACTGCAGAAGAGAAGAAGACCACGGCCGTGTGAATCCACACGACCGTGTGGACTTTCTAGAGCATAAGCAGGCTACGACCGTGTGAATCCACACGGCCGTGTGACCCAACCAGAGGAGGAGCAAGACACGGCCGTGTGATCTCACACAGTCATGTCATTCATCCAGCAAGCAAGCAGAACACGGTCGTATGATCCCATGCGACCGTGCTACTCATCCAAAGAGCAAACAAGACACGACCGTGTGAATCCACACGGCTGTGTGACCCTAAACGAGGACAAGAAGGAGCCGGCCGTGTGGATGCCACACGACCGTGGCATAGGCCCTGCCCTATTTAAAGGGTTTTCTCCCCTTTTTAGAGGAGCTAGAGGCTTGGGGCTTGTCCCCATTCCTTGGGGAAGGGTTCCCCCCCTTGGGGAAACCGAAGATCGTCCATCTTCACCGATCCGCCCACCTCCGAAGCAAGGGAACACCACCAAAGACGTCGGGCTTCAAGGATAAGCACTCTCCTCTCTCTATTTCTATTTATTGAGTTGTAATTTGCTATTTTCATTGTCTTTTGGTTGTATTCTCTTTGCGATGGAGTAAATCTCCAAATCTAGGATGTAGGAAATAATTATGATGTATTATGGATGTATGTGAACATTTTCTTATGCTATGAAGTGTTTATATCATGTTCTATGTGTGTGCCTTGTATGTGTTTGACGAAATGTGTGTAAGGTCAATTCATGTAAATATGAGGGATTTGTCTCTATGTTAAGGTTGCTACTAGACTGGATAACCGAGAGATCCTTAGTGACAACCGAACATATTATGGCCTTAGTGATAGAGGGCATCGATACTTACCCACTTCCTCGAGTCAAAAGATCTTAACATAGAGACTAATCCTTGTTAGGGCATTCTAATTGGAATGGATACTTTAGTGCTACCGTTAGGAAGTACATTAGATAACTCTAGTGATTGACTAGACTTTCTAAAGTTACTTCTTTACTTAATGGTGTTAGAATTTGGGTAGACTATCCGGTTCAACTTTCGCGGGGTTGTACCAGACTCTAGTTAAAAGCCCTACACGAGTATAAGCATGGAGTTAACTAGATGAACAATGCATAGGGGCATTACCTAGCATCATAACGAAACCGAAATCATAGAATCTATCATCCTTCCTTCACTACGCTCATTCTCTCCCTCTCTACTCTCTCTTTACTCTCTCTCTCTCTCTCTCTCTCTCTCTTTCTTTTCCTTGTGTTTGTGAACCACCTTTTGATTGTCTAGATAATTCACCGTGTGAAGTTAACTAGTGCTTAATTAACAGTCTTGGTGGGTTCGATATTTTTTATATTACTGACGACGTAGCCGTGTACTTGCGGGAACGTAACAATGGGATGATTTACTTAAATTATGTCTGAAACAGTTATAACAAGTTTAATGATCTTGGTGGAAAGTTAAGTTTCTTCTGGCCAGCTTGCCTGATTATATAATGGCTAGGCCTTGGATAATCATAACTAATTCAACCATACTGTTACATGGTAGAGATAAGGACTTGAAAGATTTACTGTGTGAAATAGTAGTAAACTGGAAATGCCAGAGTTAAACAGAAAAGGAATACAGATGCACACTACAATTATGGAGATCAAGCATACCTTCAAATGATACAGTTGATAAGCATGCTTTCTCCATAGTCAATAAAGCTATCCATTTGGGACTCAACTCTGGCCTCTCTATTCCTTCACCATTTTTGTTGTCGGATTTTATCTCTTTGTAAGTTAAAAGAATTTCTGAAACTTTTGAAATAATGGTCTTTGCAGTGGAATCCAATGCTTTATATGATGCACTAACTTCAGTTAGAGGCTTCCGTTTCCCAAGAATCTTAGATCCAAATGTTGGAGCCTTGTCACTGGAGGTACTGAGACTTGATGGATTCAATAACTTAAGAAGAAAGGCAATGCAAGATGGTGTATCCAGCAAATGATTGTCTTGAACCTGAAACCAAAAACACAAAAGAATATATTTTGTTCCATTTGACAGCTAAACTTTTAAATACCACTCAACAGTAGCTTGCCAACAACACAGTGTTAAAGGAGATAATCATTTGTAAAATCATAAAAAAGACATTAGATAGTAGAGAATAACCAATAGGAATCCATTTTAACACTAGTAGATGCAAGTCAACCTTTAGACATGTTTGTACACAATAAGCTTCATTTATAAATACTCAAAAACGACAGTACCAATTTAGAAGACAATATCAACTTTTAAAAAACTAATAAAGCATTAATGAAATTTTCATTGAATTAACTTCTGACACAATTAATTTCTTTGTTAGAGAATTAACAATTTCTTTCTAAATCACCACTCCCAATACAAAAAATCAAAATGGCAAATAATACAAAAGACAAAATCCATTTTCAGCAGTGCCTAGGTGTTATTATCATAAAATTAAGGTCAGGACTAGTGATCTAAATGCATACACATCTCATAAATGTATGAATTGTATAAAAACTGACAATATCACATGCTTGATTTGAGCTTCTCCCCCTAACAACTTGCTTTATAGAATTTGTACTTTGTACTTTTGATTGATGATAAACTTTACAAGATAGAAAAATTAAGTTAAAGGTCTAACATCTCACTAGCAGTTACTAAAGAACTTGCTAGAATGCTTTTCACCAAATATCTATGACATCACAGTCCAAGAACTATGTACTATGCCAGAAACCAAAACCAAATATATGGTGATAAACTAATAATAACTAAAGAAGAATAACAATTATGTTGGTTCACTTTTTTTTTGACAAAGGGAGATAATGTTAAAAAAGAAACTCACATCACTTGCCAACACAAAGAAGATAGCAGCAATCGCAGTTGTACTTGGAGAATCATCTAAGCTAACATCCAAAATAGCCTCAACAATCCTTGCAGTGATCCTGTTAGAAATATAAATATTTTCAATATGTGTAATTAGTATCCATTACAGATCATCATCATCAAGCAGTGTTAGTCCTAACTATTTGAGCCGACCTACATTGACCCTATGCACTAGTTGTTAATTAGAAAGTATTGATTAGATGATGGAAATGACCCCTTTTCTTTATTTCAAATGAAGCATAAGCATTCTGTCGACTGCTCTGAGCATCTTTCCTTTCCCATTATATTCCTCTTTTTGAATGGTAATAATTATACATAGGGGATTACCAATAACTTCAAGTTGATTTTAAGAAATCATCTTTGCTTCCATAATCGAGAGATATAACATTAAATAGAAATTTTAGGCCAAGTTAATTAAACATACTCGTCATTGTTGAGCTCCAAAAAATATAATTTCACACTGTGAATCAACAAAACACTTTCTTGAAACGCAGTTCATGAGGCTACATCATGAGTAAACTAAAAGGTATCTCATTTACTCACCCCCTCACACGAAGAAGCCTCCTCTTCTGCAACGTGCTGCACACAGATAGTAACGACAGCAAGCTCGCCCGCCGAACCCTCACTGGCTGCCACGGTCTCAACCCATCCAGCGCGAAATTCACCTCGTCCATATGCTCCATCATCTCCCCGAACTCCTGAGCCTCCATAAGCGTTGTCGTAGTGACCAAGTCCTCCGGATCCCTAGCTTCCGTCGCCCTTTCCAACACGGGATCCTCCGATCCGCGGGGTGGGGGAAAAAGAAGGGACGGAGGGAGGCCAGGAAAGTCGTCTGGGACGTCAAGAGGGTCGAGAGACCAAGGGGATGAGGAATCTTGGGAGGAGAAGGGAGCGGCATGGCGGCCCTGGGAGGAGCTATCCTGGGAGAAGTGCGGGAGTTCGAAGACGAGGTCACCGGCAGATGAATCGTAGTCACCTTCAGATTCAGGGGTGTCGAGGAGGACGGGGTCGGAAGAAGAGCGACCTCCGCCGCCGCCGCCGCAGCGGGCGGAGCGCCGGCCGTAGGTTCGAACTATCATCGCCTCGGAAGGGTTTCGAATCCCCCCTTTCTTGTCGTGACTGTGATAGAATTAGACTGGGCGGTGTCTGGAACCAGGGTTCGGCGGGGGCGTTCGAGGCGTGACTTAATATGTCGACTGCAGAGGGCTTTCCTTAGCCGGAGGTGCAGTCACTGCCCGGTTATCACTTCTTGCCACGTAAGCGCACCGGACCGTAGAGCTCATTCCGCACGAATCTGGACGCAACGACCAATTCAACTTAATCGGGGCGTGTATCGATCGAAATCATTCCGATGAATTTTTAAATTTTTTACTTTATTACTGGCAGAATTTTCGCTCTCGCACTGCACCCCAAACAAACTAAATTTCATCAGTGAGTCTTCATAACGTCCAAAGTGTTATCCAAACAAGTTCACAAAATTGTTCAAGTTCATCAGTGAAAATAATTGAACGTATCAATTATAAACATGCCAATAAACTATGGGTAACTTTTTTGCAGCATTCCAATTTAATTTTTCTGGTTACATCAACATATAGCAGAATGAAACAATGAGGGGGAAGGGGAATGGTAGAGAACACTGTCCCCAAAACATAATTGTTATGGCAAAAAAAAAAAAGGGGGGAAGAAAGCAGACAACCAAACCGAAACAAGCTCAAACTATTGATCACCATGTTTAGATTCTTCAGCTTTAATGTACATTTTGAACAACATTCTGACAATACTGATATCCATCAAGCATGCTGGATTGGTTCTCTTGTGAATTGATCATGCATAGATTGTGTGTGTCTTGCCGCATATCTATCTAACTGTATAGAAAACTACAGGATGAACCTGGGAAGTGGAGGCTGTGGCGACAAGGACAGCGAGCCATTCAGCAAATGCGATATTGCATCACTTAACAGTGAGAAATTATACTTGATACTGAAAGCCGAAATTCTGAAAAATTCTGATTTCACCGCATCGACTTGCAGTGACGATCACCAATCCCCATGTCGATGAACTTTGCACTGGCGTGCACCCACTGATGTATGGATCGCTAGGGCTCTGTTTAGAGGCCATGAGCTCTTCGGGCCAAGTGGCTGAAACCCTCTCGTAGAATGTTGGGCTTAGACCATCAATGTTCTGGGAACAAGGAGAAGGAGAAGGAGAAGGTGATGGGTGGGTTCCATTGTCTTCACCTTTCAGTGGTGAATTTGCCTGAGATTCTCCACTGAGAAAATGCTGTTTGTTTGAAGGAATCCTCACCATCCCTCCCATTCCTGAGTTTGGCCAAGGAATAGCCATGGTCACTCCTTGACAATGGAAATGCTCATAAGACTGTGTGACAGTCGGGGCAGTTTTAGTCCGGTTAGCCTGAGAATCTTCATCATATCTCCATATGTATACATGAGAGTCCTCACTGGCACAGATCGCATACTTGCCACCAGCAGTCCAGTATGCTGAGATTTGGCTGCTTCTATTGCGAAAACCTGCAAAACAAAGCAAAAGTCATTCTCCAATACAATAACAATTGGGCCATGGGACATTGGTGACAATGAGTACTCCAATTCTGTAATAGGCTGAGGGTATTCATATTGGTATCAGAGTTAGACTGGACTTTTATTAGAGAGGACTGGATAGCAGGAAAATTGGTAACGGTTCACCTTGACTGATCTTATAAAACACATCCCCATAAACCAGATTTCACCTCGAACATGAGCATAAATCAACATGTCACAACACTAAACTACCTCAGGCTCTCACAACCTAGTCTTGTGTTTGAAGCTGGCGTAAGGGCCGCCATTAACTTAGACTCAAGTTGGTTGGGGCAGTGGCAGTTTGTGCCTCTCAGATTGATAGATTAATACCCAATATGAGTCAGGATGTGGCAATTGTTATTTTAGTGGACCTAGTGATAGGCTTGTAGGATGATTCACTTAGAAATTGCTGCTTGCAATGGTATATCCCCTGTAAGACCATGTAAGTTGCCAAGAAGGAATGAATTTAAGCTAATATTTACACTTTTAGGCCTGGGTGAAGAATGTAAAACATTTTCAAATAACCATCTCTTGATTTATTAGGGCAGATGAGACACTAGATTTGATTTTTTTTTGTCTAATTTTCAAGTTTCTAAAGGCATTTCCTTTTAGATTTTTCAATTTGGAATAAAAACTTAAACCCAATGTTAGTTACTACATTACTTGAGATTAATGTAAAAGATATAGAATCTGAGACCTATAGGCTTTCATTTTAACTGGGAAACCTGTTGTATTATAGTTTCCACCGCCCTACAAAATCTAGAAGAAAAAGATTTCTCGTACGAAGCAAGCCCAAAAGCTTTTATTCCAGTTCCCTGATCCAATATATCAAAACCATACTAGGTTTTACAAAAGGGAAAATCTTTACCTTTAAACTTGTGAACTAGGTCACTGCCATCAACTACCCGTACTCGTGAATCTGCAGAAGTGACTAGCATCTTTGAGTTACTCCCAGGACCAAACTGTTAACAATGCTGGTCAGGAAAACTTCACAACTATTTAAAGTGGCACTTAAATAGATGGAGAGGGTCGAATACATTTTCAAAACAAAAGAAACACAATTGATGAGAATACCTGGAAACCAGTAATTTTTTTGTGCCTGGACCTTTTTCTCTTGTTTTGTAAGTCAAGCTGGCTTTTCTGAAGAAGCTTATTATCTAAATAAAAATGGATCCATGTCATATGACCAATAAAATGTTGAATCGAATACATAGGGAAATGATAATTTCAAGTGCTACATACCTGATGTGTCATACAAGTGACAACTTCCCTTGTGTGAACCGACGAGTGCACCCTAGGATCCAGAATATTAAAAGAACAGTGAATACCAATGGAAATTCGTTGGAAACAAGGAAGACAATTGAATGTCAGAGTGCAATATTTGATACCTGTCCATCAGGGGTGTAGCAAGCAGCAGTGACCATCTCATGCAAATCATTCCAATCAACAATTTGTCGATCAGGAATACTCCATATGCGAACTTTCTCATCTAGGGATCCACTGATGAAATACCTATCATCAATAGGATTGAATTGGATGCAAGTCACTGTATCAATGCAAATATAAGGAGAATTATGTTGATATTAGATAGAATAAAAGGCAAACATAACAGAACAAGGAAAAGAAAAGTTAGAAGATAATCTGAACTAACCATAGTCACTGTGTGTGAATATCTTTAAACAGGAATTGCTGGGCAAGTCCCAAAGTCGAACAGTTTTGTCCATGGAAGATGATAAAAGATACTGCAAAGCAAACACATCAGTCCACAAACATATTAACTTTCTGAAACCGACTCCATCTATATAAATGGGCAAGCAATCAGCGACAAATCACGAATATTGACATAGCAAAATTTAAAGGGGAAAATCAATGATTGGAAATGCATGGCACGAAAAAAATGAGTTCAAAAAGTTTTTCCATATGATTAAAAGAACAAATACACTTTTTCTGGACTGCAACAAGTATTATGAACAAGGTAAAAAATATCATCATATTTACAATTGCCAAGAAGAAGATAAAATTGTCTTGTATAATACTAGTGTGGATTTCAATATACTGTAGCAGTTCTGTTAACATAATTTTATAAATTTTAACTAGCTGATAAATGAGCATTTCAAACCAGGCCCACTATAAAAAACAATCAGGGGCAGTGCAAACAAATAAAAAGTGTGCTAATATCCTTTAGCAAAGATAAATTGATTGTCCTAATATACAGAAATGGTCAGTCAGTATCAAATCTTAATTCATTGAAGGAGCTAACTTTCTATCAATAACTGCTCTGGGCTACATGTTACTTTGATGTTCAAAGCAAACAAATACAAATTTCTAACCCCCCACCCCCCAATATTAGCCAATTAGAATCCTTAGGCCATAGCTACATTCAAGATATATGCGTCTCTAAACAGAGGAAGGTTTTCACAAATTTCTCATTATTCTGATATGAAAAATGCAACCTGGTATTCCTTGTTGCAATTTTAAGTGAAAACACAATTATGCAGAACTGCATTATCGCAGCCATTGTGAGTCAACTAGATGGACCTTATCCGGCCATTGAGCTTTATGTAAGGGTATATCTCAAGCAAAAGCAAAGAAATTTCCTTAACAATGAAAGACAATTTTCATAATCCTTTTACCCCTCACGGCTCAGTTTTCCAATTCTAATTTATTTAAACTGAACTTAGCTAAGTATCATTGAAACAAACCTGTGATTTTGACCATGAGAGATCAAGAACATCATCAACATGCCCTCTGAAAGAACAGACAGGATTGTCTGACAAAGCAAACACATGCTCAGGCATCATAACAGAGTCTGAACTGTTAGACTTCCGACCATTAGGGATCTTTCCTCTTCTCTTCTTATCCGAGGGGTTTGCTTCTGCACTAGCCAACACTGATCTTGGATCTGAAGGAGAATTGTTGATTGTCATAGCAAATGGCCTGAAATTCTCATTTTCCTCCGCGGCCTTGAGCAAATCACTCCTTGTGCTGATATCAGAGACTTCCCACACATGGATGACACAGTCCTCTCCTGCACTGGCCAAGTACCGGCCGTCCAAACTGAACTTGATGCTCCAAATGGAACCATTATGTGCCTGAATTGCCTGGCTCATGTACAAGCCAGTGAGCTCCTTGTGAGACTTTCCATACTGCCAGACCTTGACCCGAATGTCAAGGCCCTGTGTGCCATCCTGGCTATCATCTGTGGCGGAGCTCGACCTCCTCCCTCCCTTCTCTGACGATGTATCCTTGTCGTCACTGCTCCGGCGGTCCTGGTGGTGGTGCCCTCCAGTAATCGCAGCCCCTGCCACAGTCCTAATGCTCCTCAACCAGCCTCCTTTCTTCTTCGACCGTGTCCCTCCCATCGAAACCCCATCCGTTCGCAGTCCGCTGCCAGACCCACTGGAGCCGATGCCGCTCCGCCGCGCGGCCTCTGCGTCCTCCACATTCTGACGCCTCATCAGTTCTTGAACGATGGGCGAGCAGCCGACGCACATCTCGAATTCCCGCATCGTGAGCTGTCGCCCAGTCCCCACTTCTCTGAACTCCTTCCCCATCCCATCCTCCCCGAATTCCTTCACCACGAACTCCCTCCCGTTGTCGAGGTTCTTGATCAAGCACCTGGGGTCGTCGCAATCGGCGGCGCCGCAGTCCTCCAGGAGTCGGCTTCCGCTGCCTCCGTCGCCGTCGGAGACCTCAATAACCCCCGAGGACGAGGATCGAGATCTCGAAAGCGACAGATTGACGGATCTCTGGTGGCGGTGCCGGGAAGATCGAAGAAGGGGCTCGGGGGTATGCACAGACGAGGGTTCCGCGGAGGCGTCGGATCTGGCGGCGTAGGGAAAGGAGGCATCTATATCAGGCGCCGGCTCGGTGCCGGGCCGGGGCAGGCGGGAGAGGCTGGAGTCGCCTGCGAGGCCGAGGCGCAGTAGCAGTACGCGACGGCGCTCGGCGACCGGGGCGGGCTCGGCGGTCCACACGTCGAGCGACTGCAGCGAAGAGCAGCCGTCGTCGCTTGGGTCGTCGTCGGACGCGGAGGTGGAGGAGCCGGAGGAGGACAGGATCCGGTCCAAGGACTCGTAGAACTCTTCTTCTCCTTCTTCCTCCACTTCCTCCGCGACGGCGTTACGTCTCATCATACCGGCATTCCGGATCGCGATACGGCCGCAACGGTAGCTCCGCCGCGCAGGGAGTTATATATAACGAGAAGAAATGGCAGCCAGAAGGAGGTTGGTCGTATCGGCAATGTAACGGGCGAAACGACACGGAGGTGAGGGAGAGGCTCAGAGCCAGGAGAGAAAGCTGACGATACGAGTTGCCGTTTTAGTTCGTGTCAGTTAGGGAGGCCTTAATTATTAATGGTGACCTTGCATTAGACATAACAAACTGTTCCTTTTATTTTGAATGGGGAATAGGCTTCCAATGTTCCAAAGACAACTTTCAATTGGATCCGAATGCGATCCGATCGAATTTGAGGGATCAAGAGTTTGGATCCATTGCTCTCGAGTCGATTGCAAGAAAAGGGAAAAACACATTGCGAAAGGATTGTGGTGGAGAAATGTATCAAAAGGTTTTCTAAGAATAGCGAAACTTTGCACTGAGTAGTTGGATTGATGACCTAGTTTACTTCATCAACCGTCCACCGATCAATTAATAATCATGATTTGTTCAACCATAAACAATGTTCTCATCGACAATTATGACTCGTTAGGAAAGTCAAGCGTATGGGCATATTGGTATTCATTAATGATAATCATTTATCGCTACAAAGACCGATACGATTAAAACACTACTCCAAACTATATAATTTACCTTTTCTTTTTGTAGTATAGGTAGTGACTTAGTGTCGATCGTTTCAAACTAGCATTCGGTTGACGCTGACTCAATCCGAATCAATTCATGCACAAATTAGGGTTTAATGTGTAGTCCCAATGAAATATTATTGCAAGTTGCTCCTCAAATATCACAATGCCCTTTGTCATATTCCCCCCTTTCTATATATAAATATGTCAAACTTAAAATATAACATGCATGATAATAATTGGCCTCTTGATTCAACTCTTTTTGTTCCTATTTCTACTTTTTATTTGTGTTTAGGCTCATAATGTCTCTCCCCCATGTGACCTTTTTAATTAATAACAATATTATTTTTTAGGGTACAAAAATTATTATTTTCCCATGTGATTTTTTTTAACAAATTGGCCTTTAAAGTTTCCCATATTGATTAGAAAACCTCAAATGATATGCATTGATTAGACAAATCAAATCTCTTAATTTCCTAAATTTTCATCAAAGAAAAATAAAGGGACAAAAAGTTTAATAAAATCCAAAAAAGATCACATATGATATCCTATTTCTTATCGTCTCTACCAACCTTGTGGTTGCTCGTATCTTCCTATGAAAATAACCATTCATTTTGTGAATATTGGATTATATTCGAAGTAATTAACAGGTCAGCTTAACAGTGATAACCCTGTGCTTTCTTAATCCAAAACTATTAACTTGAAAACTACAAAGGAACTAACAATCATGCTCACAATAACAACAAGAACAAGCCTTTTGTACTCTTGTACTACTCATTTCATAGTGGCCTATATATCCTTCTTAATCAAATAGTTAATCCTAATTAGTTACTGTTAAATTTGGTTAGAGAGTATTCATTGACAGAGATGAATGAAGTTCGAGAAAGACAAAATATTTTTTTGATTATTTTTGCTTAATAAATGAAAGAAAGAAAAATATTGATTGCAATAGGCTCCTGCAAGGCACAGCTACATATCAGTGTCTTCATTAAATCGATTGCTCATTGATTAAAGTGAATGCAAAAGCCTACAATAAAGGCCACAAAAAAAATAATTATTAAGAATTTATTTAGTCTGAAATTTTTAGTTTTATATCTATTTTTTAAGGGATATATAAAAATTGAATTTTGAGGCTCCAGTCCTAAAAAAAGCACATGTAGACTGAGTCTACAAAAGAAAGACATTCATGACAATTTATACCATTCCAACTATTTCAGTAGCAATTAAATTTAATCAGTTGCATCATAATATTTATGAAAAAGTAATTAAAAGCAGAGAAAAATGATGAATTAAGGCAGGAACATGCTTGGTTAATGATCATCATGTGAATTTAAAGCATTGGCATGATCAGAATTATTATAAGGAAATATTAACTTCAATTATTTGTTTTTTTTCCTTCTAATTTTATAAGGAACATGCTTATAAATTGGAATATAATTTTGAAATCATTCCAAGTATGTGAATTAAAATTGTATAAAATCAAATAGGATTGAGCAAACATTGTCAAATAAGATAGCATAATGCATGTCACATCATACTTCCTTTTTTTTTTTTTTTTTTTTGAGAATCCCCTAACTTCTAAGTTCTTTTTATATATATCAAGTTCAACAAGATTTAAGAGGGAACATATAGTACAAAACTATAAATTTGGGACCTTTTTCTCTTACAAGTGAACTAAAAGCATTTGAATTACAGATCTAATAATTTTTTGGTTGGTAGCTTTGTAAAATTTGTCCTTCCAAGTGGTGTCCCTTTCTACATGATGAAAGAAAAAAAAGAAAAAAACTAAATATGACGAAAGATTAGGGTTTGAAAGAGAGGTAGGGGACCGATATAGGAACTAGTAGCCAAACGCACACTTAATAATTCTCCTTGCATTAGGGTAGCCCTTAAGGGATAAGGAACAACTTGAGGTTGGAGGAAACTTCATGCCATCACTATGAGCTAGCAATCATGAGAGATCTAGCTAGTGTTTATATCGATTCCAAACATGCATAAGAAACTAAGGATTTCGTTAGATCTCGTCTACTATTAAAGAATAGTTCTCACACCATATCACTTTTGATTGGGTATGCTCTTGCCATGGTTCACTATCAAGATAAGGTACACACATAGGCAAGCAACCCTACATATATAATTGAATCATCAAGACAATAGTTGTTTTTCTATCAACATCAAAAAGATCGATATGGACCGCAAACTTGCAAGATCCCTCTCAGCACAAGAGCACAAGCACGATCACGATCGAGGACATGCAATTTCTCAAAACAAACTAAAGAATCAACTCTAGATCAATGAACGACTTTGAAGTTGCAAGGCCAAACTTTCTTCTCTTATGACCTGTAATTCAATAAATTGAATTACTTAGTAATTGCACTAAAGATATAATTCTGAGTAGTATAGTGTGTGGACCATCGATCGAATCATATCTATCCTTTCTTCAGAAATAATGGACCATGCATATATTGTCTCACTTTGACAGAAGTAGTTAGCCTCATGATCAGAAGCATCGCCATGCACCATCACATTGCAGCTCGATGATCGATCGATCGGCATGTGTGTGCAGTACGAGAGCCAGAGAAGAACCCTAAAACAACAGGTCACTGATCGGCACTGTAAAAATAGTCCAAAACCTAGGAACATTTAGTTGCCCTATCAGAGAGAGAACCAGCTAGCTGCCACCTCCACTGAGCTGCTGCATCCTGTATACAGCTGCAGGTGATTGGTGGTTTCTGCTGTCTCTCATTGCACACATCCTGTACGTGGGGCCACGCAAAAACTTAAGTGCAGACCCAAATTTGCCTCCGGATGAAGATCGTGTCCGTGTATATATAGAGTTGTAAATTAGTCAGATCTTAGTTAAATTTTATGGTATTCAAGTTTATTTGATAAAGTAATTGAGTTAAATCGAGATGAGCTGAATTTAAAATTAATTGAGCTTTTAAAATTATTGTTCAAATTTAGTTTGATTTTTTTTATGAGTTCGAGTTTAGTTAAGTTTGACTTGAGTTTGATTGTTTTAGATATTATAGAACTCTGAATTTAAACTTATTTTTATTTAAATTTTTAGATTTTAAGTTTTTTTTTGTTAATAATTAAGTTTGATTATTAAACTTGATAATATAAATTTATTTATATATTTTAAAACTCTATTTATCATATTAATAAGAGTTTTATTAATGAACATTGTTCATGAATTTTATTTATAAACGTTATTCACGAATATTATTCACGGACAATATTAATAAGTTAAACATATATATTCAAACTTGTTTGTTTAGTTTAATGAGTTATTCAAGGTGGCAAAAAGACAAATACACTCGCCCCCGGTGCCCCCGCCAACCTGTCCCAGGGCCAACACGGAGGAGGTAAATCACGGGCGGCTACTAGCCTTTGGAATAGTGAGTTTAATGAGTTATTCAAGATTGTTCATTTAATTGATCTTGTGTGTATTGAATGAGCATAAACAAACTCTTACCAAACTGAACACCAAGTATTTGATCGTGAGAAGGGGTTGAATCACGTGATTTTGAAAACTTTTCTTTTATTTTAAAAAATAAAGAAATCACTATGGAAAATTAAACACAAAAACAAGTAAAAAGACACTTTCATTTTTACTTGGTTCGGAACCTTCAGCGACTCCGACTCCAAGATCCAAGTCTCGCGGATCTATCGACGGATAATTCACTAATAATCTCTTCCAGATCTGTCGAAATAAGGGATCGAGTACAAAAAGAATAATAGGAATAGTGTAACAAGCTACACTTTCCTTTTGCAATAATTAAATACAGAATTTAAACTTCGTTACCCAACACTCTTTGTAGACAGTCAGCTCAGTTCAGTATTGGATGACTAATCAGCAGCAATTAAACGTGGCAGAGTCGTAGCAGGGCAGAAATCCAAACCAAAGAATTGTGAAAAGTTTTAGTGTAGACGATTTAGAAGATATAATTGGGGGACATGTGTGGTTAGGTGTCATTTGTATACTTGGTGGAATTTGACATATCTTAACCAAACCATTTGCATGGGCTCGCCGTGCATTTGTATGGTCTGGAGAGGCTTACTTGTATTATAGTTTAGGTGTTTATCTATCTTTGGTTCCACCGCTTGTTGTTTTGTCTGGTTTAATAATACCGCTTATCCTAGTGAGTTTTACGAGCCTACTGGGCCCGAGGCTTCTCAAGCTCAAGCATTTACCTTTCTAGTTAGAGACCAACATCTTGGAGCTAACGTGGGATCCGCCCAAGGACCTACGGGTTTAGGTAGTCAGAGTAGTCGGAACGTCAAAAGGATTCGTAGAAGCTTGTAGAGTTTATATTTTGAAGCCTTGGTCGAATACCTCTTTTATAAGGGATGGAAGGTGCCTTTAATGCCAAACTTATCTATCCCTTAAAAAGCGACTCCTTATCGTCAATGACGTCTCTGCCTTATCCTACTGAAGGCGTCTTCCAAGCACTCGAACGTGCCTTCCATGAATAGTACTCAAGGCGCCCTCCAAACTCCCGAAAACACCTTAGGTACTATTCACCCGAGGTCTTTTGTGTTTCCTTTATCCTGTAAAAATGTGTTAATCTAATATAGAAATTTTTACCCTGTAAAAAAAGGTTAGCACAATAATAATATAATTAATTTATGACTTAGACTCTGTCCTCCGGACCATGATCCAGTCAGAGTCTTAAATTGGATTTCTGAAATGGATCTAAATTAGACCGACGTCTACTGCCCCTTTAACCGAGACGTATCCTCACCGAGTCACTCTCCTCGAGTGACTTACTTTTCACTTACCAAGTGTTGAGTTACCTCCTCGATGTCCTATTTGACCCACCAGGTCTTCCTATTAGAATCGCACATCTAGACTTTCTCCCATTGGAAATTGGATATCTCAACCTCCTGCCAGGAAATCGGATAGAGTTTTATCCAGTCAAACCTTATGGAGGCACCTTGAACCCTCTTGGAGGCGCCTTCAATACTCGGGATAGAGTTTCCAGGAGCTATATAAAGGCTCCTGGAGCTAGGAAATAATCATTCAACTCAGTGATCAATTCCTAGCCACTTATAAGCGTTCTTAGTGTGTAAAAAAAGGCTTCTCCACCTACAGTGAAGGAGATTTTTCTAGTAGAGTTGTTCGACTGCCTTGGATTAACAACCCCCTGAGTTGTAACCAAGTTAAACTTATGGTCTTCTTTTATTATGCTATTTTAGATTTTATTGTTGCTATTTATTTTGAGTTGAAAGATCCGAGGAGGGTACACTTTAAATTTTCAGGCAATTCACCCCCTCTTGCCGGCCTCCGCTGCACCTACAATTGGTATCAGAGTCAGACCGCCTCAGAAGGACTAACCGCCGACTGAAGCACAACGATCAAGACGATGGCTGGAGCGAATAGTCATCCCCCGAAGTTCGACGGAGACTTCGCGACGTGAAAACGCCGGATGGAGGTATTCTTTAAAACCGACTTCGATATTTTACTAACTATGAAATATGGTTTTGAAGTTCCAAAAGACAAAGAAGAGCATCAGTGGAGCAAGAAGGAGCAGGCCGAGTTTGTTGCCAATGGAAAGACAAAATTCCACCTGCTGAGCGTGCTGCCACCACAAGAGGTAAGTTGAATCGGAAGCTACTCCTCCGCGAAAGACCTCTGGGAAAAATTCCTGGAGCTTCACGAAGGTACCTCGGAAGCTAAGCTAGCGAGGCGCGACATCCTCCGGACCCAATTAACGAACCTTCGGATGAACCAAGGTGAGAAGGTAGCGCAACTCCAAGCAAAGATCAAATAGCTGATCATGCAACTAACCAATCTTGGAGAAGAAGTAACGAACCGAGACTCAATCCGGTACGCGCTCAACGCCTTCCCCAGAACTCCAGAGTGGGCCTCCTTAGTAGATGCGTACTACATCTCTAAGGACTTTGAGGTAAGTACTTTAGAAATTTTGTTTTTTACATTTGAACTTCACGAATCTCGAGTTGCAGAGCTCAATGGAGTAGAGAAGACTAGTCAGAACATTGCCTTAAAGGCAAAAACAAACGCTTCTGACTCTGATGCATCGATTGACGAAAACAAAGCTGCATTAATAGTAAGACGTTTTAATAAGTTTTTCAAATCTAACAAATTTAGATCGCAGTGGAGTAAACATCATCAAAAGACAAGGACAGTCCGTTGCTACAATTGCAACGAAGAAGGGCACATCAAAGATGACTGCCCAAAGTTAAAAAAAAAAGGAGAAAGAGAAGGTAAATACAAAGTACAAGAAACCAGAATCCTCCAAGCACAAGAACCTGAAGGCCACTTGGTCAGATTCGTCATCCTCCGAGTCAGACCTCGAAGAATTCTCGGGATTAGTGCTAATGGCTAACCATCAAATGGAAGAAGAATCAAGCTCAGAGATGAGCATAGATGAAGGGGGAGGAACATCAGAAGAGGAAAGCTGCAGTGAAGGGGGAACCTCACCGAGGCAGGTAAGTCAGGTACGCAATCTAACCCCGACTCAATCTTTTCGCTTTATTAAGTCTCTTTCTAAAGACTTATTCAAATAGAAAAAAAATGCTGAATTAAAATTGAACCTAGCAAAAGCATGTCCACTAGAAATGTATGATAATCTAAAATTAGAAAATGAACAATTAAAAGTTGAAATTGAGAAATTGAAGAATAATGATGCATGCTTAAATAAATTTTCAAAATCAAAATTAAGAATTTATGAAAAATTGAATTGGTATATTAGAAAACATCAGGGACAACTTAGGAAAGTCCCCAGAAGTTATGTACCCCCTAAATTTTTGAGTAACCCAGTATGAAGGAATCTATACTGGATTCCAAAGTGTTTGATAAATTAGAACTATTGAAGTTAGAGCTTACAGCGAGTAAATTAAACAATGAATTTCTTTATGAAGCTTTGTCTAAGGAAATGGTTGTTGCTCCAATAACTAAGAAGGTCAAGTGTCTTGTCACGACTTGGAAGCTGAAATATCGAAATAAAATGTTTAATCAACTTTCTGGTAAAAGCATTAAAAGTTAAAAATTAAATAATTCTTTGAAAGTTTTTTCAAACTTTTTCTTGAAAACTCTAAAAAATTCATTTTTTTAATTATTATGGAAAAATTCTAAAAATTCAGGTTACTTAGAATTGTTTTTAATTTCTAAAACTTCATTTTTACTTAGAATTTTTACTTAGAAATTCTTTCTGAAAATTCTAAAAATTCATTTTTAACTTAGAAATTTTTTCTGGAAAATTCAAATAAAAAAAATCTTTGTTACTTAGAAATTCTTTCTGTTTTAAACTTATAATTTTTTTTAAAAAAAATCAGCTTACTTGAAATTTTCAAAAAATTCAGTTTACCCCATTTTTTGCTGTGATCAAAGGGGGAGATATAGGTATAAGTTAGGAATATTTAAGAATTTCAAAATTCTTTTAGTATTGTAAATTTTTATTGCAATTTTTATGCTTAAACTGTTAGTTAGTAATTTCTTTAAAATTACTATTTGTTTTTATACCCTAACTTGAACTTGGGTTGATGCACATCAAAAAGGGGGAGATTGTTGGACCCCGTGAGTGTTTTAATATGATCAACCAAGTTGGTTAGGTCCTGCTTTGTGTTTGATTCCTATGTCTGAGTGTGCAGGAGCTTAGGAGCACAGGAAGTCGAGCGGAAGACGCAGCTAGCGAGAATGACGACACGGGAAGGGAGCCGATGGGTTCGGTGCGTCCGAAGGACGAGAGAGCTGCGGAAAAGTACACCGGTGGGCAAGAAGAACGTGCTGTAGGACCATTAGATTCGATAGAGGGGGGGGTGAATATCGATTCGAAAAAACAAGAGTTTAAGCGCAGCGGAAAAAGATAGTAGACACAAATATTTTTACTTCGTTCGGAGCCTGTGACGACTCCTACTCGAAGGCCCGTGGTCCTTGACCACTTTCGTTGGGCAATCACTAGCAAGTCGAAATATGATTACAGAAAAAGTACAGGAGATGCTAGTAATAATAAAGCAATACCGACAAAAAGAAAATTAAACAAAAACCGGAAGAGCACTTTTGTCGGAGCGTTGTTGGCGTCGCACTTGAACGTCGAGCAGCAAGATCAGCAGAAGAGTTCTCAGTCAAAGTTGATTCTGAAGCTCCTGTCTGGGGCTTCTTTTATATGCTGTTCCGGGCGCCTGGATCCCTTCCGGGCGCCTGGAGTGTGACGTAACTGCTCAAATCAAGATGCTCCACGTAGCGACGAGGTGTCTGGATAAAATTCGCCTTCCGGGCGCCCGGACCTCCGGGCGCCCGGACCACCTTGTTCCAGAAAGACTCCTTTTTCCTGCAAAACAAGGTTAGTCCGAGGCAAATATATATCCTGTAAAACAAATGGTTAGCACAGTTAAAGTTCAACAGATAGATAAAGAGAGTATGACTTAGATTCCGTCTTTCCGAGACCGGAATCTAGTCACGATCTCGACTTAGACATCCGAAATGGATCTAAGCCGGATCGACGCCTAATGTCCCCTTCCCGGGAACGCGTCCTCACAGTCACTCCCCTCCAGTGACTTACCTCACTTACCTGCCAGACGTCCGGTCAGCCCGTCGACCCGCTTGGACTTCTCGCCAGCTATCCGGTCAGCCCGTCGACCTAGCTGGACTTCTCCCCAATCGTGCCCCGTCTGGACTTCTCGCCAAGCGTCCGGTCAGCCCGTCGACCCGCTTGGACTTCTCGCCAGCTATCCGGTCAGCCCGTCGACCTAGCTGGACTTTTCCTGCACACTTGATCAAAGTGTCAGACAACAACACAACTAACTTAACCTATTTGTCATTCATCAAAACCTGGGTTAGACCGTTAGTGCTACCCGCACCAACAATCTCCCCCTTTTTGATGGAATGACAACCTGGTTAAGTTAGTGAAAGCATATGTACGAAACAACATGCATTTGTGTGGTTTTAAAGTCAGTTTGTGTTTTCAAATTGGTTTAGCTAACTTAACCACCTAACCCTCCTCCCCCTTTGGCATTCATCATCAAAAAAAACAAGGGTAAACAATCATAGTGTAGAGTTACTGAATAACACTTAAACAATCATAGTTCAGAATTTAAGGACAAAAGTACAATTTTTCAATCCAAGAAAAGATAAAGTTTTGAAAACTTGTATAAAGCAGTAGTTTTTAGCTTTTAGAAAAATTTCAAGATTTAAATTTACAAACATAAGTGTATAAGGTCTAAATTTCAAGATTTAAATATTCAAAACAAGTTTCAACTTTGAAACGCTTTTTCAAACATAAGTTTTCAAAACCAAAAATTCCAAAACTAAGTTTGAAAAACCTATTTTTCCAAAATTGATTTATTTTTCACCACTAAATTTGTAAATGATTTAATTTAAAACTTAAGTTTTGACAATGATTTAAGTTTGAAAAATCTAACTTTCATAATTTTCAACACTGAGTTTTGTAAATCAAATTTCAGTTTGCAAATATTGATTTTGAACTTTACTTTTAGTTTTCAAAGGAGTTTGGGAGAACTAACTTTGATAAAGTAAAATAAAAAAAATCAAACTTTTAAAGTTCAAAAGTACTAGTTTCAAAACCATGGTTTAAAATACTTGAAAAGTTGAGTTTTCAAAGACTAAGTAAAAAGGATAAAAAGTTTGTGATTTAAAACAAACAATTTTGAGTTGATTTGAAAATTTTCACAATTTTAAGCAAGTTGATTTTGAAGATTGATTATTGAACTTTGATTTTCAAAATTAAGGAAAAAGATTTTGAGAAGCTTAGTTTGTAAACTTAAGTTTTGGAAAATCTAATTTCCACAATTTTCAAAACTAAGTTAAATCTAACTTTCAAAATCAATTTTCAATAAGATGTAAAACCTAATTCTTAAAAGCAGCTTAGTTTTATAAGAGTTAGTTTTCAAAAGTAGGTTTAAGAAATTTTTAAGAAAACATTTTTCAAACAAAATTTAAAATATTTTATATAAAGGAAAATTTTTAATTAATTCCTCCTCCTGAACCTGACATAACTTTAACCAGCTGTCTAACCAATTAGGTACTAACTAACTATCAGAAGATAGTAACTTTCACTTGGTTAGTCAGATTAAGTTAATTACAACTAGTCAGTGTTTGACTTGACTGATGAACTTTAATCTGATTAATATCTGAATTGTATTTAACGTCCAGACTTATGTTGATGCACTGAAATTAGCATCTTAAGTCCAGACAGTTGGCCTATGCATCTCACCCCTTTCTATGTTTATCAAACACAAGCAAGGTAAACCTAAGGTGTTGGTGAGATGCTCAAGAACTAGACCTATGGGCACATGCTTTCTAAGGATTCAAAACTAGTCTAAGGCCAAAACTGTTTTTGAAAGTCTAAGAATGGAAAGTTTGAAAACAAACAATTTTAGCCTATAAGTTAGTAAAATCATTTTTGAAAGTATTTTTGAAAGATCCTAGCCTATTAAGATAGAACATATTCAATGTAAGTTTGAAACGCCACTAGATAAATCCAAAATATTTTACAAGTAGTGTAGCTACAGAAGTAGGTCATCACTAAGGCTACTGAGATGATGAAGGGGGTGGTCCAGATCCCAAGGATCGAAGAAGTGCCATCAGCTCAGTGTGTCGGGTGTCCTCGGCAAACCTCTCGCCGCATGTCCCGATGAAAGTCGAGTTCTCCTGCTGGAGACTCGCCATAGCTCTCTCTAGTCCGGTCATACGGTCGGCTAGAGTGCGGGAGCGTGTCGTGGTGCTCGAGCTGGGGGTGGTGGTGGAGCCGGTGCGGCTTCCTCTGGAAATAGTGCGAGCATGAACTCGTCCACCTGTGCGTCTGGATCGGGCCGGTGTTGTGCCCCCCTCCGCCAAGACATAGTCCCGTCATCTCTATCTATGTGGATGCCGGCTAGGGAAAAGTTTCGAGCGGCTATAACATCGAACTCGGTCATATGGGCAACGTCTCCCCTAGTGACATCAATGTGCAACGAGGACATATAGGTTGTCAGAATGTGACCAAATGGTATATGGACTCGACTGTCAGTCACAAATCCAGCTGAATAGATAATGGTGGAGAAGATGTGTAGGCTAATGTCAATGTCTAACCTATGAATCAGGGCATAAAGTAAGAACGAATGGAATGGGCGCATCACAGCGATGTCCCGAGTAGTCAGTGGTAAAATGCAAAGGACTACAACCCTATAAAGAGCGTAGTCCTGGACTCGAAGTTCTACTGACCTAAACTGTGTCACCGTGGGATCTCTCTCTCCCCCGAAAAAATATGAATAGATCGTATCGAGAGTAATATGTGAGTTGAGTGAACTTGGTGTGATCTCCAGTCATATGTTTGGAGCAACCACTGTCCAAAATCCACTTGGTTTCCTACAGTAAGTAGGATTTTGAAGTTAGTCTTTCGAGCATGCATTAATTTAAGTTTAAAATTAAGATTTTGAGATTAATTTAAGTTTTAAAATTAAAATTTTGAAATTAATTAAAATTAAGTTTTAAAATTAATTTAAGTTTTTAAAATTAAAATTTTGAAATTAATTAAAATTAAGTTTTAAAATTAATTTAAGTTTTTAAAATTAAAATTTTGAAATTAATTTTTAAGTTTAAAATTGAAATTTTGAAATTAATTTAAGTTTTTTTTTTTTAAGTTTAGAATTAAAGTTTTGAAAATAATTTTTAAGTTTAAAATTAAAACTTTGAAATAAATTTTGAAAATAATTTTTAAGTTTAAAATTAAAATTTTGAAAATAATTGTTAAGTTTATAATTTTGAAAATAATTTTTCAAGTTTAAAATTAAAATTTTGAAAATAATTTTTAAGTTTATAATTTTGAAAATAATTTTTAAGTTTGAAAGTAATTTTTAAGTTTAAAATTAAAATTTTGAAAATAATTTTTAAGTTTAAAATTAAAATTTTGAACATAATTTTTAAGTTTAAAATTAAAATTTTGAAATTAATTTTTAAGTTTAGAATTAAAATTTTGAAAATAATTTTTAAGTTTAAAATTAAAATTTTGAAAATAATTTTTAAGTTTATAATTAAAATTTTGAACATAATTTTTAAGTTTAAAATTAAAATTTTGAAATTAATTTTTAAGTTTTAAAAAAAACTTTTAAAATTAAAATTTAAGCCTTATTCATCTTACCCGATCTATATTATCAATCAGGGAATCCTATGATTTTGTGAGATGAAATTAGTTTGATTACAGAGTTTTGTTTTAACTTGTGTTAGATTCAGACTTAGCTTTGGTTTCCACAAATAGGCATTCTTCGGATAAACTTCTAAGCTTGGTGAGTCACAAGGACATCATTAGAAGTAACCAACCTTTCGAGGTTTTCCGAATAGTCCTATCCACGGAACTTAGTACTAAATCTTGGTCTAACTGGTTAGGATTCGTTTAAGGGTAGCTTCGGTCAGTTCCACTTGGCCAAATGCACCAGATCGAAACCATATCTTTCTAGACATGCGATGCCCAAGTTTCCCTAACGTACTATCATCCAAAAATTTCACCAATACCATGATTCAAGTTAAACTTGGTCTCTAATTCTAATTGCCCTGCCGGGTTTGTTAGTTTTGGGTTACCCTATCGGGTAATTATTTGGCCATTAATTTAAGTTTTGATTTTAGGCTTGTGTCGATTCTTTTTATAGTTATAGTTAACTTGGTGATAATTTTGTTGTTTTTTAAACTGTTTAGATTTTGAATTTGATTTAGGTTTGTATTTTGGATTTTGGTTTGGTTTATTTATATAATGTATTTTTTCTTTAGGTATATAATATTGATTAAGTCCTACTTGCGTGGTTAGACACGCTTTCGGAACCCAAGCTAGATTGGTTGACTTGTATTGGGTTATTAATGATTTGAAGGTTTTATTTGAATTCGACTTATATCCTAGTCCGGTTTTATTATAACATGCTTTTTGATTATTTAGGATTAAGTCTAAATTTTTTGATCTTGTTGTGAATTTTTCTAACATCTCCTTTAAATTGTTTATTTCATTTTTTAATTGATAAATTCTCCTCCTCAAGTGTTAGATCTTGAGTTGGATTTGAATTTTTTAATTGTTCCTTGAGGTTTTGATTTTCCTCAAGAAGTAATTTGTTTTCATTTTCTAATTTAGTTAATTTGCTATTTAAACAGGAAATAATTCTAAAAATTTTTTTGTTTAAATTAAAGTATACCTCATTCGGGCCTTCGGAAACGAGTACGGACTCGTGGCTTGTTTCGGGTTCAGACCCGTCTTCATCTTCCGACTCGTTATCTGTTTCGGCTTCGCGGTGGCTCTGATGTTTCCGCTCTTCTTCCTCCGATTCGTCCGAGGAGTCGTCCCACGTTGCTTTGAGTGCCTTCTTTTTGGTTGGTTTTGGTTTGTCGAACTTTAGTTTTGGACATTCGTTCTTGTAATGTCCCTTTTTGTTGCAGCCGTAGCAAGTCACGTTCTTTTGTTCTGAGGGAGAGCTGATCTTTTGAAGATCCTTTTTGCTGAAGCTCCTCTTTCTCCTGGTGAACATTTTTCTTACCAAGTTCACCAGGTGTTCTTCGTCTTCAGAATCTTGATCGGAGTCTTCTTCAAGTTCAGGCTTGCTTTTCTTTGAGGAACCTGCAAATAAGGCTACACCTTTCTCGGCTCCAGCATTAGTTTGTTCGTGCAATTCTAATTCACAGAAAAGCTCATCCAATTTTAATTTAGAAAGATTCTTAGAAATTTTGTAGGCATCCACTATTGATGCCCACAAACTATTACGTGGAAAGGCGTTTAATGCGTACCTTATCAAGTCTCTGTTCTCCATCTGGTGGCCTATCGCATGGAGCCCGTTGAGGATGTCCTTGATCCTCGCGTGGAGTTGATTCGCTGTTTCTCCTTCCTGCATTTTTATATTAAAAATTTTATTTAAAAGCAGGTCTCGTTTTGTTACCTTAGCGTCGCTTGTTCCTTCGTGCAGCTCGATCAGTTTGTCCCACAATTCTTTAGCGTTTTTGTGTGGACCGACTCTGTTTAGCTCTTCTCTTGTTAGTCCGCACTGTAGAGTGTTGATCGCTTTGTTTTCTGTTGATGCTTTTTTCTTGAGATCTGCTGTCCAGTCTTCAGGATCCACTAGATTCCCGGCGTTGTCCACTGGAATTTTGTAAGGTTTCGTAATGCTCATCCACTAGTCGAAGTCTGTCTTGAGGTAGACCTCCATGCGCTTCTTCCAGTAAGGGAAGTCGTCCCCGTTGAAGAGTGGAGGTCGCACTGTGCTGAATCCTTCTTGTTGGGACATTCTGTGCACAGATAAATAACCAAGAAAAAAAATATCCCAAGACTTGGTCTTGGATTAGTAGTGCGGGAAGAAAAAGAAAAAAAACTAGATTCGTGTTGCATTAATTTAAATTGATTAGTTAAATATTAAGTTATTGAAACACCAGTTTTAAAATTAATTAAAAAAAATTCACCCCTGTCTGATTGGTGGTTGCACCAAATCAGAGCGGAACTTGGCTTTGATACCACTTGTAGGACCGTTATATTCGATAGAGGGGGGGGGGTGAATATCGATTCGAAAAAACAAGAGTTTAAGCGCAGCGGAAAAAGATAGTAGACACAAATATTTTTACTTCGTTCGGAGCCTGTGACGACTCCTACTCGAAGGCCCGTGGTCCTTGACTACTTTCGTTGGGCAATCACTAGCAAGTCGAAATATGATTACAGAAAAAGTACAGGAGATGCTAGTAATAATAAAGCAATACCGACAAAAAGAAAATTAAACAAAAACCGGAAGAGCACTTTTGTCGGAGCGTTGTTGGCGTCGCACTTGAACGTCGAGCAGCAAGATCAGCAGAAGAGTTCTCAAAAAAGTTGATTCTGAAGCTCCTGTCTGGGGCTTCTTTTATATGCTGTTCCGGGCGCCTGGATCCCTTCCGGGCGCCTGGAGTGTGACGTAACTGCTCAAATCAAGATGCTCCACGTAGCGACGAGGTGTCTGGATAAAATTCGCCTTCCGGGCGCCCGGATCCCCTCCGGGCGCCCGGACCACCTTGTTCCAGAAAGACTCCTTTTTCCTGCAAAACAAGGTTAGTCCGAGGCAAATATATATCCTGTAAAACAGATGGTTAGCACAGTTAAAGTTCAACAGATAGATAAAGAGAGTATGACTTAGATTCCGTCTTTCCGAGACCGGAATCTAGTCACGATCTCGACTTAGACATCCGAAATGGATCTAAGCCGGATCGACGCCTAATGTCCCCTTCCCGGGAACGCGTCCTCACAGTCACTCCCCTCCAGTGACTTACCTCACTTACCTGCCAGACGTCCGGTCAGCCCGTCGACCCGTCTGGACTTCTCGCCAAGCGTCCGGTCAGCCCGTCGACCCGCTTGGACTTCTCGCCAGCTATCCGGTCAGCCCGTCGACCTAGCTGGACTTCTCGCCAAGCGTCCGGTCAGCCCGTCGACCCGCTTGGACTTCTCGCCAGCTATCCGGTCAGCCCGTCGACCTAGCTGGACTTTTCCTGCACACTTGATCAAAGTGTGAGACAACAACACAACTAACTTAACCTATTTGTCATTCATCAAAACCTGGGTTAGACCGTTAGTGCTACCCGCACCAACACGTGCGTGGCGTTCGAGGGACGTTAAGCCGGGGAGGAAGGCTGCTCAAGGAAATGGCCAAAAATTGGATTCAGGTGAGCCCTATTTCGATTGGCCACAATCACCCAATCAATTGGAGCTTCAGAAGGAGAAAGGAAGCCAAAAGGAGCTGAAGAAGCTAGCTAGAGGCACCTCAGACCAATGCTGAAGGCGCCTCAGTTGCCTCCACTGTCTGAGGCGCCTCAGATAGCTTGGAGGCGCCTCAGACCCAGTCCGAGGCGCCTCCAAGGTTGTTTGAGGCGCTTCGGACCCAGCCAAAGTGTCGTTTGCAACCGGATAGAGTTTTATCCAGTCAAACCTTATGGAGACGCCTTGAACCCTCTTGGAGGCGCCTTCAACACTCGGGATAGAGTTTCCAGGAGCTATATAAAGGCTCCTGGAGCTAGGAAATAATCATTCAACTCAGTGATCAATTCCTAGCCACTTATAAGCGTTCTTAGTATGTAAAAAAGGCTTCTCTGCCTACAGTGAAGGAGATTTTTCTAGTAGAGTTGTTCGACTGCCTTGGATTAACAACCCCCTGGGTTGTAACCAAGTTAAACTTCTAGTCTTCTTTTTTTCTGCTATTTTAGATTTTATTGTTGCTATTTATTTTGAGTTGAAAGATCCGAGGAGGGTGCACTTTAAATTGTCAGGCAATTCACCCCCTCTTACCGACCTCCGCTGCACCTACATGCAAGACCTGTACTCACCCTTGTTATAAGAATCACATTGGTCAAATGTCTACATTTATGCTAAGTGTAGTTGTTCAATTAATTTATATTGTAGATAACATGATGTGTGGTGTCACACACAGAAGATCATATTATCAGTTCCTTATAAATTATAAACAGTTGCTCACAACCAAGATGGAATGAGACAAACCATAGGAGTGGTTGTAGTGTAATTAAGTATTAATTTATCTTGACTAATAAATTATACTAGTACACTATGAGTGTATTGAGCAGGATCATTTGAGGTAGTTTTTTTTATATTGACTATATAAAAGAACAATGCCTCTGTTATTATGAAAGTGTGTACTCTTAATCATGATATAATAACAAGTACATATACTTAATACTTATTTCTTTAATTTATCAAAGGGTGTGATTTAGCTCGTTAAATCAATAGACCCGATAAGTTGGGAAATGATATTATTTATATGTGTGTTGTTAATTATAGAATAAACTGTGTCCTAGTAATCTAGGTTGATGATGCCCTCTTGAGAAGCTTATAAGGATTGTCATGTAAACCCTGCAGGTGGACTTAGTCCGACATGACGATAAGGTTGAGTGGTACTACTCTTGGAGCTAGATATTAATTAAGTGAGTTGTCAGTAACTCATTTAATTAGTGGACATTCTATATCTTAAACACAGGGAGATTAACACACTCATGATAAGAAGGAGCCTATATAGTAATATGGGATTGTATGGTAGTGCAATAATAACTCTTTAGTGGAATGAGATATTATTGATGAACTCGAGTTGGGTGTTCGGGGCAAACACGGGAAGCTCAAGTTCATCGGGAGACCAAAACCAATTCCTCCTCTTGGTCCCTGTCGTAGCCTCTTATTTATAAAGTCTTATACCCAACTTCTTACCCACCTTAAGGTGGTCGGCCAAGCCTAGCTTGGAGCCCAAGCTAGGGTCGGCCAAACCAAGGCATAATGGGTCAAGTTGTGGTCGACCCTAACTTGGAGCCCAAGCTTAGGTGGCCGGCCACATAAAAAATAAAAGGGAGTTTATTTTAAAATTTTTCCTTATGTGGAAGCTATGGTTTTAAAAGAGAATTTAAAATTTAAATCTTTCCTTTTATAGCTTTCTACAAAAGATTAAGAGAAAGGTTTGATATCTTTCCTTATTTGTAGTTAAAAGGAAGATTTTAATTTTTGATAAAACTTTCCTTTTTAGTAACCATCCTCATGATTTTAAAAGAGAGTTTTAAAATTTAAATCTTTCCTTTTATAGCTTTTTGTAAAAGATTAAGAGAAATATTTGATATCTTTCCTTATTTGTAGTTAAAAGGAAGATTTTAATTTTAGAGAAAACTTTCCTTTTTGTAATCATCCATATGTTTTAATAGAGAGATTTTAATTTATAAAAATTTCCTTTTATAACCAACCATGAAGAGAATTTTTAAAAGAGAAATTTTTATTTTAAAAATTTCCGGAAACAAATTAGGAAGTTTTAATTTAGTATTTAAAACTTTCCTTGTTTGAGGATTTGAGGTGGCCGACCATTAATAGAATAAAAGGATTTTTTTTTTTATTAAAATTTCCTTTCATTGGCAAGAAAATTAAGGAAGTTTTAATTAAAACTTTCCTTATTTGCCAAGACCAAAGAATATAAAAGAGAGGGTAAAGGTGCCTCACATAATAACACAACTATTATTCCTCTCCTCTCTTCCTTGGTGGTGGTCGGCCCTCATCTTCTTCCTCTTCTCCTTTTATTCTTCTTTGGTGGCTGGCGGCATCAACTCTCAAGGAGATTTTGGTGGCCGGATTTAGCTTGGAGAAGAAGTAGAGAAAGGGGACTTTGTTTCTTAGCATCCCTTGGAGCTTGGTTGGTGGCCGAAGTTCTTCATCTCTAGGAGATTGTTGGTGGCCGAAACTTGCAAGGAGAAGAATGAGTCTTGGGTAGATTCTCGTCTCGGTAGATCGTCGCCCACACGACGTCCGAGATAAGAAGAGGAATACGATAGAAAATCATGAGGTCTATAAGCTACAAAAGGTATAACTAGTTATTAGTTTCCGCATCATAAGTAGTTTATTCTTTTGTTTAGATCTTGAAATACTAAACACAATAGGCTAATGATTCTAGGTTTTAGATTTATGATTTGACTTTGTGTTTCTTTTGGTTTTTCGATCTTGTGATTCGATTGTTCTTAGTGGTTAAACCTAGGGTTACTATAAGGAGATTAAATATTGAATTTCATTGAAAGACTTTTTCTAGGAAGTGGTGGATGATCCCATACCCAAGAAGGCCTAGTGTCTCGCCATGTTTAACCTGGAAGCCGATCTCTGAAATAAATATTTAATCGAATTTGTAACATAGGTGGATTTGGATTAATAATGTTAAGCATCGTTTGCGATCCAAGTCTAAACTTCTAAGAACAGATAAGTTGAATTTGGAATCAATAATGTTAAGTTCTGTTTGCGATTCCAAATTTAATTTCTAAAGAACACAATAGGTTGTTAGGAAAGGTTCAAGACTTGTACAAAATTTTTGTACAAGGGAATTGGTACGATATTCCAAGTAGCAACCAACATGATTCACGATGTGATGAATGCTACAGTTGATTATTCCAATATAGATGAGATATCAACACCTGAATATCAGTAACTATTTGAAATGTTAAGGCTAGTGAAAGAAAAGTGTGGGAAGACATTCCATCTAGTAATTCCCAACTATCAGCTACTGTAAGGTTATTTAAAATGAAAGCATAACATCATTTTTCAAAAAGATATTACAATAACATATGTCAATTGATGTCAAAGTTACTTTCTACTAATAACATAATGACTAATAGTTTTTAAAGTAAAAAAAATTAGTTAGAGGTTTAGGTTTGCCTGTAGAGAGAATTAATTGTTGTATAAACAACTGCATGATATTTTGGAATAAAGACAATGATCTAAGTGAATGCAAGACCTGTACTCACCCTTATTATAGGCATCATACTCGCATACCAGGGAAGAAGAAGAAAAAATATTACTTGGAAAATGATGCATTACTTTCTTTTAACTGCTAGACTTCAACGCTTGTATATAGCTGCAGCTACAACTTGTCATATGATGTGACATCATGAACATGAGTACGAAGGAGATTATGTGTCATCATTATGATTCCCCTGCATAGAAATATCTTGATACTATATTTCTCTCATTTGTAATGGAACTACGTAATGTGAGATTGAAACTTTCCGTAGATGGATTTCAGCTATTTGGTCAATCGGAACAGAAATATTCATCTTTATTAGTTATATTAACACTGTGCAATTTACCTCTATAGATGTGCATGAAAGATACATTTATGTTCCTTTTTATACTTATTCTTAGTCCAACCAATCCCAAAGAGAAGATAGATGTTTTTTACAACCTTTGATTATCTAGTTGAATGAATTATGGAATATAAGATCGGTCACTTATGATGTTGCAAGTAAAACTAATTTTAGATTGCATGTTGCATTATTATGGACGATCATGTACGATTACTAAATGTGAGAAGAGGGGGGGGGTGAATCATGTGGTTTAAAAATCTTGATTTTTTCTTGGTTTTATAAAGAGGAGTACATAGTGGAATAAAATAAAACATAAATAGAAAAATAGAAGTACACAATCGGTTACTTGGTTTGAAATCTTCGATGACTCCTACTATGAACTTCGGGCCACCACCAAAAGGGAAGAAACTCCATGAGAGTTTCGGCCACCACCTAAGAGAAAATAAAGAGAAGAGAGGGAAAACAAGGGCCGACCGCCAAGCAAGGACAAAGCAAGAGGAATAGATTGGATAAGGTGACTTCTTCTTCTCTTATTCTCCTTCTCTTTTTGTATCCGGCCACACAAAGCAACCACAAAAAATATGGCCGGCCCTAGCATGATGAAAGGCAAGGACCCGACCCTAAGGAGGAAGCTAGAGAGAAGAGAGAAAAGAATTAATTAGCTCTTGAGGCAACACCTCCCCTTCTTTTATAATTCTTGGCCATGACAATTAAGAAAAGATTTTTCCAATGAATTAAAATCTTCCTTTTAATCATCCCTTGATTCCTCTAATTTTCCTCTTATGGTCGGCCCCTTTCTTGGTCACCAAGCAAGGGTGGCCGACCCCTTATCATGAAGAAAAATTTCTTATAAAATTTTATAAGCAAAAAGGAAAGCTCTTATAAAATTTTACAAGCTCTCTATTAATTTCCTAATGTGGATGACAAAAAAGGAAAGTTTTAAAAATTAAAATCAAGTTTTAAAATTTAAAAACTTTCTTTTATAGAATCCCTTTTTAACATGGTTACAAAAAAGAAAAATTTTAAATTTAAAACTTTCTTTTAAAACCATGAGGATGGTTACAAAAAAGGAAAGTTTTAAAAACTTTTAAAACTCTCTTTT
Source organism: Zingiber officinale (assembly GCF_018446385.1). Taxonomy (NCBI): domain Eukaryota; kingdom Viridiplantae; phylum Streptophyta; class Magnoliopsida; order Zingiberales; family Zingiberaceae; genus Zingiber; species Zingiber officinale. Next base: position 130,449,681 of record NC_055992.1, read on the forward strand.
AAACCATGTGGCCTAATTCAAATAAGAAAAGTTTTATAATTTTAAAATCTATCTTTTAAAACTTGTAGATATCTACAAAGAGAAGATTTTCAAAAACACCCCTTAACTTTGAATTATGTGGTCGACCCCCTTGCACAAAGCAAAGGCCGGCCACCTTGAAGAAATTTATAGCCGACCCTTGGCTTGGTCACCAAGCCTTGGGCCGACCCTTTTTGGACACCAAGATGGAGTTTCATTGAGTGGATTTGAAGTATTAATGAGGCTACGACAGGGACCTAGAGGTGAAATTGGTTTTGGCCTTCCGACGAGCTTGAGTATCCCGTGTTCGCCCCGAACACACAACTCAAGTTCATCAATAATAACTCATTCCACTAGAGAGTTATTATTGCACTACCACACCAACCCCAAATTACATTATGGGCTCCTTCTTATCATGAGTGTGTTAGTCTCCCTGTGTTTAAGATATCGAATATCCATTAATTTAATTGAGTTACTGACAACTCACTTTAATTAATGTCTTAGTCCAAGAGTAGTACCACTCAACCTTATCGTCATGTCGGACTAAATCCACCTGCAAGGTTTAACATGACAATCCTTATGAGCTGCTCTTGGGGACATTCTCAACCTAAATTACTAGGACACAGTTTTCTTCTATAATCAATAACACACACTATAAGTAATATCATTTCTCAACTTATCGGGCCTATTGATTTATCGAGCTAAATCTCACCCTTTGATAAGTTAAAGAAATAAATACTAAATATATGTGTTTGTTATTATATTAGGATTAAGAGCACACACTTCCATAATAACTAAGGTCTAGTTCTTTTATCAAGTCAGTATAAAAAGAACTTACCTAAAATGGTCATACTCAATACACTTAGAGTGTACTAGTGTAATTTATTAGTCAAGATAAACTAATACCTAATTACACTACGACTATTCCAATGGTTTGTTCCTTTCCATCTTAGTCGTGAGCAACTGTTTATAATTTATAAAGAACTGATAACATGATCTTCTGTGTGTGACACCACACACCATGTTATCTACAATATAAATTAATTGAACAACTACACTTAACAAATAAATGTAGGTATTTGACCATTGTGATTCTTTATTTCTAAATAAATGTTTATACAAAAACTAGGCTTTTAGTATACACTCTAACAATCTCCCACTTATACTAAAAGACTATGCTGCCATATCTACTGTCATACATCTAATCTCCATCCCTTCAACATGCTCATCAAAAACTCTTGCCTTAAGGGCCTTAGTGAAGGTACTATGTTCACTTCCGTTTCCAGTGTATATCCTTAAAACAAATTTTGGTAATTCTGAATAACTCATCATTGATCTAACTATTTCTATAAGAGTCCTATACCTTCGTTCTACTACACCATTATGTTGGGGTGTACTAGGTGCAGTTAGTTGGGATTGAATCCCGACTTCTGATAACTGACTCCTAAATGTTAGGACCTTCGAATGGCTAGAGAGGGGGGGGGGGGGGGGTGAATAGCCTCCTTTAAAAATCCAATCAATTTCCTCACAAGAGTTTGTTAGCACAGCGGAAATAAGTAAAATGAAAACTGATGCAAGGAAAAGAACAAACCACCACTAACAAAAATGATGTACGAGGTTCGGGGATAACTTGCCCCTACTCCTCGGCGTGTCCGTAAGGTGGACGATCCCTTGATCTTTCGGTAGATCACACCCCGGAAAAAATCCGGCTAAGTGTTTCTCCTTCTCGGTGGAGTAACCTCTCCACAAAAGTCACAGAATAGATTTGAAAACAAAGCACAATGACTTACAGAGTTTTGTGGCTAACGGAATGAACAAATGAAACTTACAGCCACGAAGCAAAACGCATGCAAAGACAGAAGGAAGTCTTCAGTCAAGAGCTCAACAACACAGCCTCTTGATCGACAAAGAGTTTTTCCAGAACCTTAGCAAACCTCTCTTCTTCCTTCTTCTTATTCTGCTTTCTCACTGTTCCGAATCACTGTCACCTGTGTCGAATCGCTGCAACCAACTCAGGCGTCGCCAATCACTCTTCCTTCTCATCTGGTTCTCTGAACTCACACCAATACCATCCATGGTCTTCACTGGTGTCTCTGAGCTCGAACCAATGAGCAAGAGTCCAACTAATCGCGGCCAGTGAACGTTGAAGCCCGAATTGCATCACTTGCAGTGAAATACAGCATAAAGGGCACTTGTTCTTATTATTCTGATGGAGCTTCATTTGAAATTAACCAATGGCACGATACCTGCAACCTGTAACTTAAAAATCTCACAGCAGATGATTTGATCAGGTGAATCAGAAGTGAATCAGAAATATCAGAGAAGCCCCAGAAACAAACGACAAGTTGTGGATCGGTCAACAGACCAATCCATAGCTCTCTTGACCGATCAGGACTCATCCTGATCGGTCTGGGAAGAGTCTGATCGGTCTGTGGACCGATCAGCCTATGGGTGGATCGGTCCACAGACCGATCCCCCTATCGCTTTGAGTCCCAGCGTCTTTCTGATCGCTTCTTTCTGATCGGTCTAAAGACCGATCAGATAACCCACATAATGCTTCTGTATGGTTACTGATCGGTCCCCAGACCGATCAGATAACCCACAGAGACTTTTTGTGTGGTCACTGATCGGTCACGAGACCGATCAGGTGACTCATGTATCACTGGATCGGTCTGCCGACCGATCCAGACAACCAGAGTATCACTGACCGAGCTACCTGTGTTAGTTTTAGAGCCTCCCAGCCCTAAACCCTAACATCTTCCTGGTCTAGAGAACGAGCTACCAAGCCCTCTCTGACCTAGTCCGGAGAACGAGCTGCCGAGCCCTCTCCGACTTTGTCCGGTTCAGAGAACGAGCTACCAAGCCCTCTCCGACTTTGTCCGGTTCAGAGAACGAGCTACCGAGCCCTCTCTGACCTAGTCCGGAGAACGAGCTGCCGAGCCCTCTCCGACTTCGTCCGGTCCATAGAACGAGCTACCGAGCCTTCTCTGACCTAGTCCGGAGAACGAGCTGCCGAGCCCTCTCCGACTTCGTCCGATCCAGAGAACGAGCTACCGAGCCCTCTCTGACCTAGTCCGGAGAACGAGCTGCCGAGCCCTCTCCGACTTCGTCCGGTCCAGAGAACGAGCTACCGAGTCCTCTCTGACTTTGCGTGTCAAGTATCCATACTTTGACTTTTCCTCTCCTCATGATCATCCTTGATCATCAATCAGTCTGAGTTTAATTAATATCTGATACAAACTTAAATCAGTGTCAACATCAAAACAACAGCCAGGTCAGACTGTATCAACAATCTTCCCCTTTTTGTTGTTTGACAACACGATTTAAGTTTAGATCAGAAATGTTCATATTTCCATATTTCCCTAATTTTAGGGGAATCAAGATCCTCCCCCTAAGATAGATGCAACACCATGTAAGGATAGGGGAATCAAGGTCCTCCCCCTAAAGCCAAACTTTCATTTATCTCTAAACTTAGTTATTCTCTCCCCCTTTGTCAAACACCGAAAAGGTGCGAATTAGGCAAGAAAACTTAAAAAAAAAACTCCCCCTTAACACATACTGTCTTTTTCTTAATTCACCTAGAACACCCTCTAAATGTATTATAAGACAGTGATAAAGAAATAAGAGACATACAAGACATGACATATGAACAGCATATTAAAAACCAATAAGGAGTGAAACATAAAGAAAGAAAATAAACAGCATAAATAGAAGAAATCAGTAAGTATCCAGGATAGACATACATATCCAACAACCAACATCCAAAACATAGACAGTCAAAATGACATCATAGAACAATGTATATTAATCAGCCTCCTCATCATGAGGAGCATCAACATCATCAACGGGAGGAATGAGTCCCTGAGGTGGCATGCCGCTGCTCGAGGATGGATAGCCCGGGAAATCCTGCGGAGGTGGGTATCTGGCCATCCAATCCATAATCACCTGATGTGTCGCCAGCTGCTGACTGCGTAAATCATCGTAGCGCTGGTCAATCCGGACGCGCAGCCCATGAAGCTCAGCAACCAGCAGCTCAGCGCAGATCAGGATCGACCTCTCCATCGTCAGCAGCAAGAGGAGCAGCAACAGGAGCAGCTGCAACCTGTCGTGGAGGTTCCCGTGGTAACTCACCTAGAGCTCTCCCATCCTTCCACCAAACATCCCCATTTTGTCCTATGATTCCAGACTTGGAAAATGCCCGCTTCCCAAGTCTGCAATCCTGTCTGACCATCTTGACTATTCTACCCTTAGAGACATCAATCTGAAGGGTCTCGAACCAATCTGTAATTATATGCCCATAAGGCATATAAACAGTGTAGCCGCTCGGCTCACTATAGGAGATGATCGAAGAGTAGATGCTAGATATGATGTCAAAGTCGAGACGCCGACGCAATCTATAAAGCATCAGGCAATGATATGGTCGGATCTCAGACAATGGTTTAGATGTGATAGGCAGAAGGCAATTTGTGACAATTTTAAAAAGAATGTAGTCTTGAGGAGATAATCTCAAGGCTGCAAAAGTAGGAAAGTCAACATCTAGCTCATCAAGGCCACCCGGTCTAGGATGTCTGAAGAAGTACTCATAAATATCGTCAGATGAGATATCAAAGGGTGGAGGTAAAGGATCTGGTAAATTAGGAAATATCGAAAAGACATTACCGGAACACCTCCGACAACCGAGATAGTCAAAGAAGGATGAGAAACTGAAATCAAGAGTCCGCTTAGCAACTCTTGTTTTATAACCTGCATCATTAGTCTGATGAAGGTTGTTATAAAACTCAGAGACCAAGTCATAGTTGATATCCCGTTCTAAGTAGACAAGTGAGTCAAGTTTGTAGTAGGCAATGATTTCAGACACAGTTGGACAAAATTCGTCCATGAATTTACGATCTACAGACCTACAAGGGAGTAATTTAAAGGTTCTTTGTCTAAAGGCTTCCTCAAAATTGTGGTTCGGGAATCTCCCAGAAACAGATGGTTGAGGTCGGGAAGGAGCCTTAGACTTCGACTTCTCAGGTGACTTAGAGGTCCCCTCATCCACTGGTTTCTTTCTAAGAGTTAACAAAGTGATATAATGGGGCAAGTAAGTGAGCACCGGAGCCACCCGAAACAAAAACCACAGATATGGTGAGAAATGAGACAGAAATGCCAAGTTCTAGAGAAGTAAGGAGTTACCTTGGTGCCATTGAAGTTTTGGCTAGAGCTTTGGCTAGGGTTCCGGCATGCAAAGAGAAGAGAAGAGGTGAGGAGTAGGGAAGAGTCGGCTAGGGCTTCCGCGTGAAGAGGGAAAAGAAAGGATCGGGAAGTTTTAAGGGTTTTCTGATGGGTGTACAGTTGATGAAATGATCGGACGGCTGTCCGATCAGGAGGTATTAGGAGCCTCCTGATCGGTCCATGGACCGATCCAGGAACATCCTGATCGGTCTGTAGACCGATCAGGAGACGATCAGTACTCGCTGATCGGTCCCTGGACCGATCAGGGAACTTCCTAATCGGTCGGTAGACCGATCAGAGAATGATCAGTGGCCTTGCGTGTAAAATACCGGAAATAGGCAAATATTAATAAGGGAATTTTCCGGAATTTTTTAGAAATTTTTCGGAAATTTTTCGGAGCTCGTATGGACGAGTTAACGGGGATGATAACGGGGCCGAAGAAAGCCTATTTAGGCTACCCATTTAAGCGAGGGAAAGTTTATTTCTTAAATTCCTTTTTCTTTTTTTTTTTCTTTTTATTTTCTTTCCTCGCCGTTTCCCTCATTCCCTGCCGAAGCTTTTGCCCGAGTCTTCTTTCCCCGCGTGACCGTGCCCTAACCGGCGTCGCGGCGGTTTTTTCCCCCTTCGGTACAAAAGCCGAGCGATTTTCCTCCTTCTCTTCTCCTTCCCGAGCCGAGACCCCCCCCCCTTTTTATTTTCTTCCTCCTCGCCGAGCGACGGTGATTTCTTCCTCTGCCGAGGCTGTGTTGTTGCCGTCCACTGCGGAACCACACCCGACGGCGCCGACACCCCAGGAGCTCTACTCTAGCGCCAGCCCGCCGCCGGTGCCCTAGCCTCAGTCGCGACACCCATCTCTTCAGCGACATCCGAGCATAGCCGACCATCGCTGGAGATTTCTTGCTTACGTGCCCTAGTCTCCAGCCGATGATTTTCATCTTCTTCTTTTCTGCACCCGAGCCTTTGTCCTTGCACAAGAAACTGTGCCCTAGCCAAATTTCGGAGGTAAGTGATATACCAAATTGTAGTTGGGTTTGATATCTATGTTTGATCTTGATCCTCTTCTTGGTTCTGTTTCTAGCCACGGTTGGGAGTTGTGAGGGAGAGGGAAACTGTGTTGTGAAGAATTTTGGCCAGCAACACTGATCCAGTAGGGAAGTCAGCGATATACAAGGGTAAGTGTATGGCAGAAGTGGTGGATTAAAAGATTAAATTGTTGTTTGCGTTTTAGGGTTAATTGTGTTGTTGATCAGCCATTTCCATCTTGTGCCAGCCTACCTAGTTGTCAACAGCAACACTCCCTATGACTGTGGATCAAGAAACAACAGGCTGTGAGTTTGAGGTAAGAATTAGGATTTTTGGACTTCGTTGTAGAGGATTTCTAGTTGTGTTAGCATTATATGTTAATTTGGATTCATGTGTATGTTTCAATTGAAACTGAATAGTGGAATAGTTAAGGTTAAATAAAACTAACCCTAGTAAACTTGAGTTATATTTTTGATTAGGGTTTTACCCAAATTTTAGGGTTAGAGGTTGTATTTAGCTATTTATGTGAAATGTAGCTAAATAAAAAGATTTATTGTTTGACACAGGACTTTGACGCGAGACGAGTATCTCGGAGTCAGACTTGGACCTTTTCGATTGGAGGCGGGTACTTTTGACTATTTGTCTTTGATATGCTTAGTAATGAAAATAATATGTTGCATTAATTGTGTTTCATATTTGTTTCGGTTAATCACTGCCCAATACATGTTACCTGTTTGATTGGTTGTTTGATTGCATCTCTTATTGATCTTTACCTGATTTATCATGCTCACGGGTAGTGATATAACCATGTTTTACCATGTCAGGACCTAGGTTTGATACCTTATTTGATCAGTATACCTTGATATGATTTATTCACTATGGTGCTCATTGTTATATGCCCAGAGGTTGGTTTAGTATATTACCATGCTTAGTGACATGCACCATTTGCATGATCGCATGCTGTGCGATAGATTGCTCCATTATTGTCGAGCACTTTTCCAGTTTTCATCACTGTTCGGTGCTCCGTTGGTAGCGTGACACAGCGTGGTAACACGTCGGTTTGACTCTTCCGGTGCTCCGTTGATCCGCTCAGGGGTAGTGCAGCGTGTAGCACGTTAGAGATTCCTTCCCGTCATAGCGGGAGATGAGAGCATTGCGCTCCCCATTTATGATTTGGGGTAGGAGTGCGTATGTACTCCGACACCCGTCCACTCGATCACTCATCGGGAGTAGTGTTCTGAGTGTGCACTCCAACACCCTACCCACTTGGTCCCACTTTTGTTGTGAGTTGGCTGACTGGCGTCAGGGGTGACCATGACATTGGCATCATATGCATGATGCATTTATTGTTTGTGATTGTGTTTGCTGCATTTATATGCTGCATATTGTTTGGATACCTATGTTTGACATGCATACAGGTCTTCTATACCTTTCGGACTGTTTGTCCTTATACCGGGTCCTGGTTAGTACAGATTCTCTCCTGTCTTCTTCGGTTTGCATTTACCTTTATCTTTATCAGGAGATTGTACGCATGATTAGTTCTAGGTGTTTTTTTTCTTACTTTGCATATCAATTGTACCTGCTGAGTGTTGGACTCACCCCGCCTCCATTGTTGTTATATTTCAGGATGATGCTGTCAGGAGAGAGTTCTAGTTGCTGGTCCCCTGAAGACCCGAAGACTTACGGATCTACTGGTTTTGTTTGTTTCTTTTTGACTATGTTATAGACTTGGTTTGTTTGGATACTTGGACTTTGTATGGATTTTGAAATGTTGATGGATTTTTGGTATGATTTGGATTTTATTCTACTACATGCCTGCCTGGACGGCAGAAGAGGTGAGTTCGTCGGATTTGAGCTTTACGAGTGTAGTGGAGTAGGGTGGATTTCGAGTCAGAGTATTATTTTACTGTTTAATTATCTTAATTGCGTGGTTGTGACAGCCAGAAGCTGAATACTTATATAAACTGCGTGGTGATGTTTTATTTTGTTGTTATTATTCCAGCCGCCTGTGGCTGAGGTATATGAGATGTAGAAAAGTTTCGATTGTTGTTTCGTATTTTGGATTTTGGGATTTATCTGATACCAATTTATTTGGTATCAGAGCGGGTTATGATACCTGCTTTTGGTGTTCTGGAGATTTATCGGATACCTGTTGTTGGTATTCTGGATATTTGGGTTAGCCAGGTTTGCGAGTCAAACTGGGCATTATCGGATTTTCGATATGGTTATGTTTCGGATTTCCGTTTCGGATTTATTTGGATTTCCGGCGATATGTACGTTCGGAATTTTGAGGTCAAATTGGGGACTGGACAGCGACGGAACATCTCCAGACAGCAAATAGGTATGTTGTTATTTTATGTTTGTTATATTGGTATTGATATCTGTAATTTAATTTAACAGATATGAGACGATCTACTCGTATTGCTGCGAGACGTGGTGCTGGACGACCACGTGCGAGGACCACGGGATCTCTGGATATGCCAGAGATGCCCACTGTTAGTGAGCCTGTCAGTCAGGGACAGACTCAGGATGCAGCGGGAGCATCGGGCTCTCAAATCCCGATAGCTCCTGTAGAGATACCTACTTTGGCCACACCGACGGTATCCACTCCTACCGTATTTACGGTACCATCAGGTGTACCATTGGCGTACCCGACATTTGCTCCAGAGCAGCCTACGACGTACTCGGCACCACCGCCACTTGGACCTCGGTGTGGACACCAATGGCACTGTGCCCCGATGCCTCTGATGTGCACCATATCCGTACCATTACCTCACCACCTCCGGTGCCACCACTTTTGTTCCCGGTCAGTACCACCGACTTATGCTCGGTATATACAACGGAGTTCCTCCTCGGTTTATTCCGCGGTACCACCGTAGTATCAGCTCCAGTGTTCCACAGCTCACTGATATTGTCATTGCACGAGCTAGGATTCCAGCACTGGCTGAGTCGATGAAGACTCGTTTCACTCTTTTCCGTGTAGATCTCGATCCGAGTATGGCTCGTCATGGATAGAGACTATGGAGCGAACTTTCTTCTATATGGCTTGCTCCGAGTGGGAGAAAGCAGGGCCGGCTTACCTCTTACGGGATGAAGCTAATGCACAGTGGGTTACTCAGGTTCTATTATTAGCGGAACGTCACATGGACCAGGTTCGAGAGGCTTTTGAGAGCCGTTTCTTTCCATCCCTATCGGATGGCTATCAAGCGAGATTTTATGAGTCCGAGGCGAATAATCGCTCGATGACCGAGTATAATCTTGAATTTCTCCGGTTGGCTCGTTTTGTCGAGTTAGTTGCGGAGGATGAACTTCGCATAATCTTTATACAAGGATTGGATGGTTATCTGCATATACGACTTGCTGGATTAGGGATTACATCTTACTCGATGCATTGAATCGAGCTTTGATGATAGAGTTAGCTCGGCAGACCAGGAAAAGGAAGCATACGGGTCAGACGTCAGGGCAGATCCAGCAGACACAGGCGACAGGACAGCATCAGAGTAGTCGCAGACGATCAGGTCAGAGTTCTTCTGGGGTTTCTCGTAGGCCTCAGAAGTCAGGACAGTCTTCCTCAGGACGTTTCCGGTCTCCTCGGCAGGATCGGAAACAGTCCACCAGCGATATACAGTGTTTCCGATGTGGTTCCAGAGACCACATCACTTCAGCCTGCACTCTGGAACAGTCAGTTTGCTTTTATTGCAAACTGCCTGGGCACCAGAGCCGAGATTGTCAGCTGAAGGCTCAGCACACGGCTTCCGGAGGGTCAGAGCAGAGGGGACAGTCTAGTCAGTCAGTGTCTCGACGAGGAGGGCGGAGATTCACACCCTCACAGCGTCAGCAGGGAGCAGCTCACTTACATCGCCTCCCGTCCCAAAGCTGAAAGCGAAGCAGCCACAGAGCAACAACAGCGGCAGCACAAAGCGAGAAAAGCTTCCCCGCTGTCGGTCGTCATGTCTCGTCTCTTACGCGGAGCAAGCCTCGGCCACGCCAACGGCACCTCCTCCTCCTCCGTCGCCATGGCTCCCTCCTCCTCCGACCTGCCCTCTCCCTTCGGCTCCCTCGGCGTGACCATTTATGCATTTCCGCGATATTTTGATTGATACTGGTAGTTCGCACTCTTTTATATCCTGTACCTTTATGCGGGAGATTGGTAGATTACCCACTTGCAGACCCCAGCGATTGACTGTCTCGCTACCGTAAGGTGATACTTTAGAAGTCACCCAGGAGATCAGAGGTTGCCCGTTAGACTTTGGCAACATGATACTTACGGTAGATCTTCTAGTATTGGAGATGGTCGAGTTTGATGTCATACTTGGCATGGATTGGCTGTCAGTTTATCATGCTACCGTTGATTGCCAGACGAGGGTGGTCACCTTCCAGCCTCCGAACCAACCCTCGTGGATTTTCATTGGCATCAGAGACGACGGTATCTCGATTATTTCGGCGATTCAGGCGCAGAAGCTGCTGTCTCACGGCTGTCATGGTTTTCTGTTATCGTTGATCAGTACTGAGGACAGTAGTAGTTCGCAGCTCTCCGATGTTCCTGTAGTCCGGGAGTACCCAGATGTATTTCCAGAGGAGCTGCCAGGTTTGCCTCCCAGAAGGCCAGTGGAGTTCGCTATTGAGCTGATTCCGGGAACCGCGCCGACATCGAAAGCTCCGTATCGTATGGCACCAAAAGAGTTGAACGAGCTGAAGGTTCAACTCCAGGAGCTTTTAGACAGGGGATTTATTCGCCCTAGTGTTTCACCATGGGGTTCTCCAGTTCTGTTTGTCAAGAAAAAGGATGGTACTATGAGGTTGTGTATTGACTACAGGCAGCTGAATGCAGTTACCATCAGAAATAAATATCCATTACCACGGATCGAGGATTTGTTTGATCAGCTCAGAGGTACATCAGTGTATTCTAAGATTGATCTGCGATCCGGATATCATCAGTTGAGAGTCAGAGACTCAGATATTCAGAAGACAGCTTTCCGTACCAGATACGGTCATTATGAGTTTTTGGTAATGCCATTTGGGCTTACCAATGCTCCAGCGGTGTTTATGGACTTGATGAACCGCATCTTTTTGGAGTATCTGGATCAGTTTGTTATCATTTTCATTGATGACATATTGGTCTACTCGCGTTCCGAGGAGGAGCATGCACAGCATCTTCGCACAGTCTTGCAGATTCTTCGACGACATCAGCTGTACGCGAAGTTCAGCAAGTGTGCATTCTGGCTATCCTCAGTTGGTTTTCTGGGACACGTGGTTTCTAGTAGAGGTATTTCAGTTGATCCTTAGAAGATCGAGGCTGTCACCGGTTGGGAGCAGCCGAAGTCAGTTCAGGAGATCCGCAGTTTTCTGGGATTGGCCGGATATTACCGACGTTTTGTCGAGGGCTTCTCGCGTATTGCTATGCCGCTGACACGTCTTACCAGGAAAGGCGTGAAGTTCATATGGTCCGAGGATTGCGAGATCAGCTTTCAGGAGCTGAAGCGGAGATTAGTGTCGGCTCCAGTTTTGGTTTTGGATGGATTTGTACTTTACACCGACGCATCTCTTCAGGGTTTGGGCGCTGTTCTGATGCAGCACGGCAGAGTAGTCTCTTATGCTTCTCGTCAGCTGAAGGAGCATGAGAAGAACTACCCAGTTCATGACTTGGAGTTAGCTGCCATCATCTTTGCTCTGAAGCTTTGGCGTCATCATTTATACGGTATCACATTTGAGATTCTCACTGATCATAAGAGTCTCAAATATATTTTCACTCAGAAGGAGCTTAATCTCCGACAGAGGAGATGGATGGAGTTCCTGAAGGACTACGATTGTACCATTAGCTACCACCGGGAAAAGCTAATGTGGTTACCGATGCCTTAAGCAGGAAGACAGCAGTCATTGCCCAACTGATTCAGTGCAGAGACCTCTAGAGACAGGACCGAGCAAGGTATTCTTGTTACCATGGTTGCTCAGTCGTCGATCGGAGGATCCGAGAGGCCCAGTGGTGATCACCATTTGCGGTTCATTGGCGGTCGGATAGCTTCAGGCGTGAGTTTACACGAGACGAGGAGGGTATCATATACTTCCGAGGCAGATTATGCGTACCTCAGTCTCATCCGGTCTTACAGGAGCTACTTCAGGAGGCACACCGTTCTCGATTTACGATCCATCCAGGTGGGACCCGTATGTATCGAGACTTGAGACGTTTCTATTGGTGGAACGGTATGAAGAAAGACATCACGGATTTCGTAGCTAGATGTCTTGTTTGTCAGCAGGTGAAGGCTGAGCACCAAAGACCTGCAGGATTACTTCAGCGGATTCCTATTCCTGAGTGGAAGTGGGATCACATTACCATGGACTTTGTGGTAGGGTTGCCGAGGACACGACGAGGTCATGACGCGATTTGGGTAATCGTTGATCGATTAACCAAATCCGCGCACTTCTTAGCGATCCGGAGGACTGATCCCCTGGATCGATTGGCAGATCTGTATTGCCGAGAGATCATCCGACTACATGGTGTTCCGTTGAGTATCATTTCGGATAGAGATCCACGGTTCACGTCTCGATTCTGGCAGAGTCTGCAGCAGGCCTTGGGTACACAGCTCCGTTTCAGTACAGCTTTCCATCCACAGACAGATGGACAGTCAGAGCGGACTATTCAGACTTTAGAGGACCTGCTGAGGTCATGTGTTATGGATTTCGGAGGCAGTTGGGAGGACCATCTGTCGTTGGTAGAGTTTGCCTACAACAACAGCTTCCATTCGGCTATCCAGATGGCACCGTTTGATGCGTTGTATGGTAGACCTTGTCGGACACCCGTCCTCTGGGATGAGGTTGGAGAGGCCCAGCTGTTGGGACCTCATAGAGTTCAGCAGGATGCAGAGTTGGTCCGTACTATCAGACGGAGGATGTCAGAGGCGCATGATCGCCAGAAGAGTTATGCTGATCGGAGACGCAGACCACTAGAGTTCTCTGTTGGCGACCATGTATTTCTACGAGTTTCACCCACGAAAGGGGTAAAGAGATTTGGCCTCAGAGGTAAGCTAGCTCCGCGGTACATTGGTCCTTTCGAGATCTTGGAGAGGATCGGAGCAATAGCTTACCGACTGGCACTACCACCGTCCCTGTCAGGCGTTCACGATGTATTCCACGTATCGATGCTGAGGAGATACGTGCCCGACCCGACACATGTGCTGGCAGATATTCCAGTTCCAGTTCAGCCTGACATTACATATGAGGAGGTTCCGGTATGGATTCTCGACCGGAAAGAGCGTCAGTTGCGGAACAAGACTATTCGGCTGGTTAAAGTCGGATGGCAGCATCATTCAGACGAGGAGGCTACTTGGGAGCTCGAGGACACTATCCGAGCTCGATATCCTCATCTTTTCACTTGAGGTATGTGATTTAATTTATCGTTCAGCATTTATTATTGTTACCTGTTACTAGTACTTGCTGATGGTAGATACTGAAATTTGGGGACCAAATTTTTATTAGTGGAGGAGAATGTAAAATACCGGAAATAGGCGAATATTAATAAGGGAATTTTTCGGAATTTTTAGAAATTTTTCGGGAATTTTTCGGAGCTCGTATGGACGAGTTAACGGGGATGATAACGAGGCCGAAGAAAGCCTATTTAGGCTACCCATTTAAGCGAGGGAAAGTTTATTTCTTAAATTCCTTTTTCTTTTTTTTTCTTTTTATTTTCTTTCCTCGCCGTTTCCCTCATTCCCTGCCGAAGCTTTTGCCCGAGTCTTCTTTCCCCGCGTGACCGTGCCCTAACCGGCGTCGCGGCGGTTTTTTCCCCCTTCGGTACAAAAGCCGAGCGATTTTCCTCCTTCTCTTCTCCTTCCCGAGCCGAGACCCCCCCCCCCTTTTATTTTCTTCCTCCTCGCCGAGCGACGGTGATTTCTTCCTCTGCCGAGGCTGTGTTGTTGCCGTCCACTGCGGAACCACACCCGACGGCGCCGACACCCCAGGAGCTCTACTCTAGCGCCGGCCCGCCGCCGGTGCCCTAGCCTCAGTCGCGACACCCATCTCTTCAGCGACATCCGAGCATAGCCGACCATCGCTGGAGATTTCTTGCTTACGTGCCCTAGTCTCCAGCCGATGATTTTCATCTTCTTCTTTTCTGCACCCGAGCCTTTGTCCTTGCACAAGAAACTGTGCCCTAGCCAAATTTCGGAGGTAAGTGATATACCAAATTGTAGTTGGGTTTGATATCTATGTTTGATCTTGATCCTCTTCTTGGTTCTGTTTCTAGCCACGGTTGGGAGTTGTGAGGGAGAGGGAAACTGTGTTGTGAAGAATTTTGGCCAGCAACACTGATCCAGTAGGGAAGTCAGCGATATACAAGGGTAAGTGTATGGCAGAAGTGGTGGATTAAAAGATTAAATTGTTGTTTGCGTTTTAGGGTTAATTGTGTTGTTGATCAGCCATTTCCATCTTGTGCCAGCCTACCTAGTTGTCAACAGCAATACTCCCTGTGACTGTGGATCAAGAAACAACAGGCTGTGAGTTTGAGGTAAGAATTAGGATTTTTGGACTTCGTTGTAGAGGATTTCTAGTTGTGTTAGCATTATATGTTAATTTGGATTCATGTGTAGGTTTCAATTGAAACTGAATAGTGGAATGGTTAAGGTTAAATAAAACAAACCCTAGTTAACTTGAGTTATATTTTTGATTAGGGTTTTACCCAAATTTTAGGGTTAGAGGTTGTATTTAGCTATTTATGTGAAATGTAGCTAAATAAAAAGATTTATTGTTTGACACAGGACTTTGACGCGAGACGAGTATCTCGGAGTCAGACTTGGACCTTTTCGATTGGAGGCGGGTACTTTTGACTATTTGTCTTTGATATGCTTAGTAATGAAAATAATATGTTGCATTAATTGTGTTTCATGTTTGTTTCGGTTAATCACTGCCCAATACATGTTACCTGTTTGATTGGTTGTTTGATTGCATCTCTTATTGATCTTGTACCTGATTTATCATGCTCACGGGTAGTGATATAACCATGTTTTACCATGTCAGGACCTAGGTTTGATACCTTATTTGATCAGTATACCTTGATATGATTTATTCACTATGGTGCTCATTGTTATATGCCCAGAGGTTGGTTTAGTATATTACCATGCTTAGTGACATGCACCATTTGCATGATCGCATGCTGTGCGATAGATTGCTCCATTATTGTCGAGCACTTTGCTAGTTTTCATCACTGTTCGGTGCTCCGTTGTGACGCCCATGGGTAGCGTGACACAGCGTGGGTGCTCCGTTGATCCGCTCAGGGGTAGTGTGACGCAACGTGTAGCACGTTAGAGATTCCTCCCCGTCATAGCGTACCGGGAGATGAGAGCATTGCGCTCCCCCATTTATGATTTGGGGTAGGAGTACGTATGTACTCCGACAGCATCCCGTCCACTCGATCACTCATCAGGAGTAGTGTTGCTGAGTGCACGGTTGTCACAGCCCTACCCACTTGGTCCCACTTTTGTTGTGAGTTGGCTGACTGGCGTCAGGGGTGACCATGACATTGGCATCATATGCATGATGCATTTATTGTTTGTGATTGTGTTTGCTGCATTTATATGCTGCATATTGTTTGGATACCTATGTTTGACATGCATACAGGTCTTCTATACCTTTCGGACTGTTTGTCCTTATACTGGGTCCTGGTTAGTACAGATTCTCTCCTGTCTTCTTCGGTTTGCATTTACCTTTATCTTTATCAGGAGACTGTACGCATGATTAGTGCTAGGTATTTTTTTTCTTTACTTTGCATATCAATTGTACCTGCTGAGTGTTGGACTCACCCCGCCTCCATTGTTGTTATATTTCAGGATGATGCTGTCAGGAGAGAGTTCTAGTTGCTGGTCCCCTGAAGACCCGAGACTTACGGATCTACTGGTTTTGTTTGTTTCTTTTTGACTATGTTATAGACTTGGTTTGTTTGGATACTTGGACTTTGTATGGATTTTGAAATGTTGATGGATTTTTGGTATGATTTGGATTTTATTCTACTACATGCCTGCCTGGACGGCAGAAGAGGTGAGTTCGTCGGATTTGAGCTTTACGAGTGTAGTGGAGTAGGGTGGATTTCGAGTCAGGGTATTATCTTTCTGTGTACTTATATAAACTGCGTGGTGATGTTTTATTTTGTTGTTATTATTCCAGCCGCCTGTGGCTGAGGTATTTGTGAGATGTAGAAAAGTTTCAGATTGTCCACCGTACAGGGGAGATGCTGCCGAAATTTTCTCGGACAGGGACTCCTCTGGGGCGTGACATTGCGTACCGGATTGATTTGATCGGTCTCCGGACCGATCAGGGAACTCCCTGATCGGTCTGTAGACCGATCAGAAAGTGATCAGTAGCGGGCTCTGCGTGCCAGGCTGACCTGATCGGTCTGTAGACCGATCAGTGTCTGATACTTAGATTTCTCCAGTAATTTCAGTAACTGAAATTAGTAATTTCAGTAACTGAAATTAGTAATTTCAGTAACTGAAATTCATAGAGATGTTCGATAGTTCGTGGAAGTTTCTCTAGGAAAACTTCCAAGTTCAGAACCTAGAACCTGGAGGATCTACAAGCATAACGATTACCTAAAAATTATGGTCTGAACTTGTTTATAGCCCTAAAGTTGTAGACATTTAGAAAACAAACAACTTAAGGCCTAAAAACTGGAAATTTTGACCTTTGTTATGTTCAGTTTCAAGTTTGTCAAAATATAACCAACTTGCTATCATTCTTTCAAGGACTTGTCCTAGTATCAATCAAAATCATGAAAAGCATCGTTCAAGTGTATCAAACAGTCCATCAACCAAAGTTTCATAATTTCTAGGTAAAGGTCCAACCAAGTTTCCTTGGTTGGAATATATGAGTAAGATCTAGGAACCAAATACACATGAATTATGTAATGGTCTTCCCCATACTCAATTTATGTCTCTTCAACCTAATTATTCAAGGGATGCATGATACATTTTGAATAATTCGGCTGATCCTAGCATCTCACCCCATTTCTAGCAAACAAAAACATTTGTTAAACCTTATAGTTTGTGTGAGATGTTCCCAAGTTGCCCAAATTAATTTCCCTATTTCTCTTGTTGTTTTAATTGTCCTTATTGATCATGATGAAGTCCTAATAGCCTATTGAGCCAAACACATTCCCAATTCTCTCCTCAAATGACTAAATTCATTTTCCGGAAGAGGTTTGGTGAAAATATTGGCTAGGTTTGACTTTGACTCAACATAGGTGAGTGCAATGTCTCCCCTAGCTACGTGATCTCTAATGAAGTGGTGACGCACTTCAATATGTTTGGTCCTTGAATGATGGACTGGGTTTTTTGTTAGGTTTATTGTGCTGATGTTGTCACACAACACTTGCACTCCCTTATACGAAAGTCCATAATCTTCTAGAGTGTGGATCATCCACAACAATTGTGATACACTCTCTCCCATGGTAATATATTCAGCCTCGGTCGTGGAGAGAGCAACACAATGTTGCTTCCGACTTGACCAACTAACTAATGATGAACCTAAAAATTGGCAACCTCCACTAGTGCTTTTCCGATCCAATTTGCACCCAGCGTAATCGGAGTCGATATAACCTATCAAGTCAAAAGACTCCGTGCGAGGGTACCATAGACCTACTCGAATTGTGCCCTTAAGGTATCTCAGAATTCTCTTAACTGCAATTAAATGAGATTCCTTGGCACAGACTTGATATCTAGCGCACATGCCCACAACAAAAGTATGTCGGCCTACTAGCTGTGAGATATAGAAGACTACCAATCATGCTTCTATATTGCGTTAGATCAACTGGTTTTCCACTCTCATCATTGTCAAGGCGAGTGTTTGTCACCATTGGAGTGGATACTTCCTTAGAGTCACTCATTTTGAATTTCTTGAGCATCTCTTGAGTATATTTTGTTTGATGGACATAAATGTCATCTCGAGTTTGTTTGATTTCAAGTCCAAGGAAGAATGTCAATTCTCCCACCAGACTCATTTCAAACTCACTTTCCATGTGAGTGATAAATTCATTCAAATAACCCTTGTTATTTGAGCCACAAATTATGTCATCGACATACACCTGGGCTACAAATATGTTTTCACCATCTCTACGCAGAAATAGTGTTGGGTCTATTTGACCTCTCACAAAACCCTTTTCTAATAGGTAAGTTGACAACCTTTCGTACCAAGCTCGAGGTGCTTGTTTAAGCCCATAAAGAGCTTTCTTGAGCTTGTACACGTGGTTTGGAGCTTCGGTATTCACAAACCCCGGTGGTTGTTCAACATAGACCTCTTCTTTAATGAAACCATTTAAGAAGGCTGATTTGACATCCATTTGATAGAGCTTGAAGCCTCTATGTGCAGCAAAAGCTAGCATTAAGCGGATGGATTCTAATCGAGCCACGGGAGCATAAGTCTCATTATAATCGAGGCCTTCGACTTGACTATAGCCCTTGGCTACAAGTCTTGCCTTGTTTCTTACTACTTCTCCCTTTTGGTTTAACTTATTTTTGAAGACCCATTTGGTTCCAATAATGGTGGTCTTCTTAGGTCTAGGAACTAAGTCCCACACTTGGCTCCTTTCAAATTGACCTAACTCATCTTGCATAGCTATGATCCAATCAGGATCGTGCAATGCCTCATCAACTAATTTTGGTTCGATTTCTGAGATCAAGGCGACCTCATTAGACTCATTTCTAAAGAATGACCTAGTCCTAACCCCTTGTTGAATGTCTCCCACAATCTGGTCTTGGGGATGACTAGAGGCTATCCTAGATTGCCTTGGTGTTGACGGTGCCTCATGAATGGTCTCACTAGACACAGGCAAGGGCTCAGTATCAGGTAAAGGATCAGACTGAGTCCTCTCTTGCCTTTGCTCATCGTCATCGGAGTCAACTTCGACTCTTTCTATGTTTTGATCATTTAAACTTAGATTTCTAAGTTCAAATTGAATTTCTCCTACATCCTTTGATTGATCATTCGATTTAGGGATTTCTTCAAATGCTACATCCGAGGACTCTTCAATCAACTTAGGCCTAATGTTGTAGACTCGATAGGCTTTGCTGGTTAGAGAGTACCCGACTAGTATCCCTTCGTCAGCCTTAGACGTGAACTTTCCAAGATGATCCTTGGTGTTCAAGATAAACACCTTACAACCAAACACCGTAAGATGTTTAATTGTAGGGGGTTTCCCAAACCAAAGTTCATGGGGAGTCTTTCCTAAAAACCCTATGTATCAAGACTCGGTTTTGCACATAGCAAGCGGTATTTACCGCTTCAGCCCATAAGTAGCTCGGTAATGAGTACTCATTGAGCATGCTTCGTGCAGCCTCTTGCAAGACTCGGTTCTTTCTCTCCACAACCCCATTTTGTTGTGGGGTCCTTGGAGTAGAGAACTCATGCCTATATCCTTTTTCTTGACAAAATTTTAAAAATCTATGGTTTTGAAATTCTCCACCATGATCACTTCTAATTGTTTTAATTGTTCTCGATTTTTTATTTTCAGTTCTTCTACAAAAAGAAACAAAAACATCTATGGTTTGATCCTTATTTTTCAAAAAGAAGGTCCATGTATATCTAGTAAAATCATCAATGATCACTAAACAGTATCTACTCTCATTCAATGAAATAACATTACTGCAATCAAACAAATCCATATGCAATAAATCTAAAGCAGTAGATGTACTTACAGCGCTTTTACCTTTATGAGCCGCTTTTGTTTGCTTACCCTTTTGACATGCATCACATAATTTTGTCTTTTGATACTTGATGCTTGGTAAGTCTCGCACTAATCCTTTGTTGGCCAGCTTTCGAATATTCTTCATGTTTACGTGGGCCAATCTTCTATGCCACAACCATGATTCTTCTTCTTTTGACATGAAACACTTAGCAGAGGCATTAGTAGCACTTTTAAAGGATACTTGGTAAATGTTATCTACCCTTGTGCCTACTAGTACCGTGTCAAGTGTGTTAATGTGTTTGACCAGACATTGACTTGAATGAAACTCAATTGTGTAACCCGTATCACATAATTGGCTGACACTTAGAAGATTAAAAGTCATCCCCTTGACTAGAAGGACATTTTTGATTTGGAGACATTCGGATATTTGAATATCTCCAACTCCTATAACCTTAAGGCTACCATTATTACCAAAAGACACATTACCTCTATTTTTGTTTTGAAGGGTGGTAAAGAGTGACTTGTCCCCGGTCATGTGCTTGGAGCATCCACTATCAACAAACCAAGTTGATAGATGCTCCCCCTTGACAAATGCCTACAAGACACGAAAGATAGATGTTTTAGGTACCCAAATCTTGGGACCTAATGCATCTACAATGAAAGACCTAGGAACCCATGCCTTGGTCACACCCTTCCTAGTCTCATGAACCCTAGAAGCATGTGATCTATGAAATTGGGTTCTAGACACTAAGGAAATGAAACTAGACTCCTTAGGTTGGTATCCTAATCCAGCCTTGTTGTAGACCGCCCTTTGGGCATTTAGAATCATATCTAAGGTCTTAGAGCTAGTTGAGAATTTCTCAAGCATTTTCTTGAGTTTCTCAACTTCACTCTTTAGGGCACTATTTTCATCCTCAAGAAGCTCTTGATGAAGGTCATCAACCTCATCTTCCCTAAGAGTCTTCAAGTGTTCTACTTCTTCTTTTAATAATTTGATTTCAGTTTTTGATTTCTTAAGCAGTGTAGATAAATGAGCAATAGTCTTATAGCATTTTTCTAAATGTGGAGAAGTTACCTCTTCATCATCCGAAGATGATGAAGCCGTGGTTGATGTATCACTTCCGGAGTCCGATTCCTCCCTTGCCATGAGCGCTAATTGACAAGTGCTTTTCTCCTTCTCTTCCTCCGATGAGCTTGAGGAGGATTCATCCCAAGAAGCTTTGAGAGCTTTCTTCTTCTTGGCCCTTTCTTCCTTCTTCTTGAGTTTCGGACACTCGCTCCGATAGTGTCCTTTCTTGCTACACTCATAACAAGTAACGTTAGTCTTATCAATATTTTGATCAATAGACTTACCTTTCCCTTTGTATCTTCGGCTCCTTCTCATGATTCTTCTCACGAAGTTGGCCATCTCGCTTGATGATGATTCACCTTCATCATCGGACTCGGAGGAGGATGAGGATGTAGGAATTTCTTTCTCCTTCTTCTTTTCTTTCTTCCTCCTTCCATCCTTGCTCTTTTCTCCTGCAACTAAAGCAATACCTTTCTCTTTTTGACCCTTGTTAGCAAATTCATGAAGTTCCATTTCACAAAAGAATTCATCTAACTTAACAATTGAAAGATCCTTGGAGACCTTGTAGGCATCTACCATAGATGACCACAAGGCATTCCTTGGAAAAGCTTTGAGAGCGTACCTTACGAGATCGCGATTTTCTACGCCTTCATCCAAGGAATGAAGACCATTGATGATCTCCTTAAACCTTCCGTGCAGTTCACTTACCGTTTCGTTCTCCTTCATGGTGAGATTTTGTAGTTGGTTTAGGAACAAGTCTCTCTTGGCGATCCGAGAGTCTCGAGTTCCTTCTTGGAGCTCGATGAGCTTGTTCCACAAATTCTTTGCACTCACGAATGGACCTACCTTGACAAGCTGATCTTTGGCTATTCCACATTGTAGTGTGACCACCACCTTGGCATCGGCTTGTCCTTTACGAGTTTGCTCAGCGGACCACCTCGATGACTATAGTTCCTTACCTTCTTCATCCTTCGGAGGTGTGAAACCTTCCTTGACCGAGAACCACATGGAGATGTCAGTCTTGAGATAATACTCCATACGACTCTTCCAATATTGGAAATCTGCTCCATCGAAGTAGGGTGGGCAATTGGTACTAAAACCTTCCTTCATAGCCATCTTCTTTTTCTTTAGGGTGTTAATCCGGATGAAGAGCGCCTTGCTCTGATACCACTTGTTAGGACCTTCGGATGGCTAGAGAGGGGGGGGGGGGTGTGAATAGCCTCCTTTAAAAATCCAATCAATTTCCTCACAAGAGTTTGTTAGCACAGCGGAAATAAGTAAAATGAAAACTGATGCAAGGAAAAGAACAAACCACCACTAACAAAAACGATGTACGAGGTTCGGGGATAACTTGCCCCTACTCCTCGGTGTGTCCGTAAGGTGGGCGATCCCTTGATCTTTCGGTAGATCACACCCCGGATAAAATCCGGCTAAGTGTTTCTCCTTCTCGGTGGAGTAACCTCTCCACAAAAGTCACAGAATAGATTTGAAAACAAAGCACAATGACTTACAGAGTTTTGTGGCTAACGGAATGAACAAATGAAACTTACAGCCACGAAGCAAAACGCATGCAAAGACAGAAGGAAGTCTTCAGTCAAGAGCTCAACAACACAGCCTCTTGATCGACAGAGAGTTTTTCCAGAACCTTAGCAAACCTCTCTTCTTTCTTCTTCTTATTCTGCTTTCTCACTGTTCCGAATCACTGTCACCTGTGTCGAATCGCTGCAACCAACTCAGGCGTCGCCAATCACTCTTCCTTCTCATCTGGTTCTCTGAACTCACACCAATACCATCCATGGTCTTCACTGGTGTCTCTGAGCTCGAACCAATGAGCAAGAGTCCAACTGATCGCGGCCAGTGAACGTTGAAGCCCGAATTGCATCACTTGCAGTGAAATACAGCATAAAGGGCACTTGTTCTTATTCTTCTGATGGAGCTTCATTTGAAATTAACCAATGGCACGATACCTGCAACCTGTAACTTAAAAATCTCACAGCAGATGATTTGATCAGGTGAATCAGAAGTGAATCAGAAATATCAGAGAAGCAGCAGAAACAAACGACAAGTTGTGGATCGGTCAACAGACCGATCCATAGCTCTCTGGACCGATTAGGACTCATCCTGATCAGTCTGGGAAGAGTCTGATCGGTCTGTGGACCGATCAGCCTATGGGTGGATCAGTCCACATACCGATCCCCCTATCGCTTTGAGTCCCAGCGTCTTTCTGATCGCTTCTTTCTGATCGGTCTAAAGACCGATCAGATAACCCACAGAATGCTTCTGTGTGGTTACTGATCGGTCCCCAGACCGATCAGATAACCCACAGAGACTTTCTGTGTGGTCACTAATCGGTCACGAGACCGATCAGGTGACTCATGTATCACTGGATCGGTCTGCCGACCGATCCAGACAACCAGAGATAACCACACAGAGACTTTCTGTGTGGTCACTAATCGGTCACGAGACCGATCAGGTGACTCATGTATCACTGGATCGGTCTGCCGACCGATCCAGACAACCAGAGTATCACTGGATCGGTCAACAGACCGATCCAATGTCCTTGTGTTAGTTTTAGAGCCTCCCAGCCCTAAACCCTAACGTCTTCCTGGTCCAGAGAACGAGCTACCAAGCCCTCTCTGACCTAGTCCGGAGAACGAGCTGCCGAGCCCTCTCCGACTTTGTCTGGTTCAGAGAACGAGCTACCGAGCCCTCTCCGACTTTGTCCGGTTCAGAGAACGAGCTGCCGAGCCCTCTCTGACCTAGTCCGGAGAACGAGCTGCCGAGCCCTCTCCGACTTCGTCTGGTCCAGAGAACGAGCTACCGAGGAGCCCTCTCCGACTTCGTCCGATCCAGAGAACGAGCTACCGAGCCCTCTCTAACCTAGTCCGGAGAACGAGCTGCCGAGCCCTCTCCGACTTCGTCCGGTCCAGAGAACGAGCTACCGAGCCCTCTCTGACTTTGCGTGCCAAGTATCCGTACTTTGACTTTTCCTCTCCTCATGATCATCCTTGATCATCAATCAGTCTGAGTTTAATTAATATCTGATACAAACTTAAATCAGTGTCAACATCAAAACAACAGCCAGGTCAGACTGTATCAACACTAAATTCTCCCAAGAGGTACTTGCCACTACGATCTCATCGTAGTGTCTTGATACTTTTACCTTGACGTTACTCCACATCAGCCTAATACTCTTTGAACTTATCAAAGCACTTAGACTTGCGGCGCATCAAGTAAATGTACCCGTATTTTAAATAGTTGTTTATAAAATAGACGAAATATTCGAAACCACTTCTTTCCTGGATAGTCATAGATCCACACAAATCAGAATGAACCAATTCCAA
Source organism: Zingiber officinale (assembly GCF_018446385.1). Lineage (NCBI taxonomy): Eukaryota > Viridiplantae > Streptophyta > Magnoliopsida > Zingiberales > Zingiberaceae > Zingiber > Zingiber officinale. Next base: position 130,474,015 of record NC_055992.1, read on the forward strand.
CACATCTTTGACTCTATACCCCTTAGACTTAAAAGCTTCTAGGTTATTCTTCCTTCCAAGTAAGACTCGCAGGTTGGAAATGTTTCCACTACCAATGAACCCAAAAGTTCATTAGCTATTATCCATTGAATCCTACTTAAGTTAATATAACCTAGCCTTAGATGCCAAAGATATGATTGGTTCATTTTTGAAGGTTGTCTTCTCTTATTAAAGTTAGAAGATATATTATAAATTTCCATTTGTTGTATCGTGGGAGTTATTGGATTTTTAAATTGCCAACCAACGTACCAGAACAGATAACTTCCCTCTTTTTCTTAATAACAACTTTATTATTAAAAGAGACAGAATATCAAGTTCTTTGAATAGTTTAGAAACTGAAATCTAGTCCTTTCTAAACTTGGTATGTAAAGATAATTTCTCAAAATCCATGTTTTATTCCTATCGGAGGATAAACATCTCCTACTGCAACAGCTGCTACTTTTGCAGCAGTGCTCATAGTGATTTTCTCTTCATATAGTTGTCGAATTTCCTGGAACCCCTCCAATGAATTGCAGACATGATCAGTAGCTCCCGTATCTACACACCAGGTACCAGTAGATAACACCACTAATCATGTTTCAACCACTAATGAATAAAATACACCTATATTGTTCTTGGTTTTGAAAAGACAGTCCATCTTAGAGTCCAAGTATTGTTTCCAATCATAACTGGGACTACTAAGTCTATTCTATAGTATAACAGCTAGGGGATTGACTAACATTTGAAATCCTAAGAATCATAAAACTATTTGGTCAAAACTAACACTTTAAAATCCCCATGAATTTTGTATGTCACGATAGTGTGGACGTATACAAAATTAAAGAGGAGATTTTATCCATTAATTTTATTATCTCGTCAACTTAACTTTATAACAAATAAAATTAATAGTTGGTTTATCTCTGATCAAATATTTGGTCAAAACTTTGAATTTAAAATAATATTGATTCCTCAAAACAATATCATTTAAATTCACCAACAACTCAAACACCGTGAATTTTGCATGCCACGATAGTGTGGACATATACAAAATCGAACTTTTGTAAGAGGAGGGTTATACCCATTAATAACCTTGTAAACCTATCTTTATGACAAATAAAATTACCTCAAACACCGTGAATATTGTATGCCACGATAGTGTGGACGTATACAAATTCAAACATTTATAAGAGGAGTTTTACCCATTAATTTTATTATCTTGTCAACCTGACAAATAAAATTTCCTCAAACACCGTGAATTTTGTATGCCACGATAGTGTGAACGTATATAAAATCTCAACATTTGTAAGAGGAGGGTTATAATTTTATTATCTTGTCAACCTATCTTTATGACAAATTAATAGTTGGTTTTCCTTCGGCCACACAAATAATAGCAGTGTCTCTGATGGGGAGGATACTATTAAATGAGCCTAAGTGTATACCATTACTTGATACTTAATTCATTAAATAAGATTATGTCCCTTTCGATGGGGAAGATCACACGTTCTTAATTAATTTCCTATAACCATCCAAAATGAAAGTTTGATCTAGTGATCCGCAAACAAACTCATCCGATATGGAGGAAGGCACTCAGAGCTAACGCGCAAGTTTGTTGCATCACTTACAAACCAGTAATGGAGACCGTTGAATTTATTTAAAATCCCTCTCCCACCTAGTTATTTAAGGTGAGGAATTTTAACCTATGCAAGCGTACATCACATGCACACACACATCACAGTAAATAAAAGGAATAAATTTAGAAATTAATTTTTTCAACTATTATGACCTTTTCCATCACTGTCCTCTGTGTGCTCCAACCCTAGCTGCTGCCATCTTTAGCCACCACCATCAGGTCGAGTTGTCGCATCTATCTTGCTTCTTATTCCACTACGCCTTTAGTCCTCCAATAGCACCACACCTTGCAAGGATACGATCCGCGACAAATATAGAATTTTACATATATCGATCCTATATTCCACAAAGGAATGTACATGTATTCTAGATCGAACAAAAATAAAATTCTAAAACTAATACAGCTCCTGGTGTATTTGATACATACAATCATGCACACACAAAATAATGCCCTTGACATGTCCAAGGGTCCAATCACACATAATATCTATATGCCATAATAGTTGGAGCCTGCAACCACAAAGTTAGCACATCCTACTATTATCCTGCCTAAATTATGTATGACATGTGCATATATAATTAATTTGAAAACCAAAACATACAGAGGTAAACCCTAGCTCTGATACCAATTGTTGGTTGGTCCTAGGAAGATCGTACCGGTTCCACTGTACAAAAATTTTGTACAAGTGTCGAACCTTTCCTAAACAACCTATTGTGTTCTTTAGAAGTTAAATTAGGAATCATAAACGGAATTTAACATTATTGATTCCAAATTTAACTTATTTGTTCTTAATGGTTTAGACTCGAATCGCAAGCGGAACTTAACACTATTGATCCAAATCTACCTACGTTAAAAATTTAATTAAATATTAATTTTCAAAATTGGCTTCTAGGACTGCATGACGAGACACTAGTCCTTCTTGGGTATGGGATCATCCACTACCACCTAGACAAAGCCTTTTAAGGAAAGTTAATATTTAATTTCCTTATATAACTCTAGGTTTAACCAAAAAGAACAATCGAATCATAAATTCAAAAAATAAAAAGAAAACACAAACTCGAATTACAATTCGAAAAACTAGAATCTAATGTCTCTTGTGTTTGAATTCTTACAAAGAAAAATAACTAGCATGATGCGGAAGAAAATTACTAGTTATACATTTTCTTTGTATGCTAATGACCTCAAGATCTTCTGTCGTATTCTTCGCCTCCTCTTGGACGTCGTGTGGGTGACGATCCTCCAAGATAAACACCACCCAAAAGCTCCTCCTTCTTCCTTCCTATATCCGACCACCAAAAGGGAAGAAACTCCATGAGAGTTTCGGCTACCACCCAAGAGAAAATAAAGAGAAGAGAGGGAAAACAAGGGCCGGCCACCGAGCAAGGACAAAGAAAGAGGAATAGATTGGATAAGGTGCCTTCTTCTTCTCTTATTCTCCTTCTCTTTTTGTATCCGGCCACACAAAGCAACCACAAAAAATATGGCCAGCCCTAGCATGATGAAAGGCAAGGACATGACCCTAAGGAGGAAGCTAGAGAGAAGAGAGAAAAGAATTAATTAGCTCTTGAGGCAACACCTCCCATTCTTTTATAATTCTTGGCCATGACAATTAAGAAAAGATTTTTCCAATGAATTAAAATCTTCCTTTTAATCATCCCTTGATTCCTCTAATTTTCCTCTTATGGCCGGCCCCTTTCTTGGTCACCAAGCAAGGGTGGCCGACCCCTTATCATGAAGAAAAACTTCTTATAAAATTTTATAAGCAAAAAGGAAAGCTCTTATAAAATTTTACAAGTTCTCTATTAATTTCCTAATGTGGATGACAAAAAAGGACAGTTTTAAAATTAAAATCAAGTTTTAAAATTTAAAAACTTTCTTTTATAGAATCCCTTTTTAACATGGTTACAAAAAAGAAAATTTTAAATTTAAAACTTTCTTTTAAAACCATAAGGATGGTTACAAAAAAGGAAAGTTTTAAAAACTTTTAAAACTCTCTTTTAAACCATGTGGCCTAATTCAAATAAGGAAGTTTTATAATTTTAAAATCTATCTTTTAAAACTTGTAGATATCTACAAAGAGAAGATTTTCAAAAACACCCCTTAACTTTGAATTATGTGGTCGACCCCCTTACACAAAGCAAAGTCCGACCACCTTGAAGAAATTTATGGCCGACCCTTGGCTTGGTCACCAAGCCTTGGGCCGGCCCTTCTTGGACACCAAGATGGGGTTTCATTGAGTGGATTTGAAGTATTAATGAGACTACGACAGGGACCTAGAGGAGAAATTGGTTTTGGCCTTCCGACGAGCTTGAGTATCCCGTGTTCGCCTCGAACACACAACTCAAGTTCAACAATAATAACTCATTCCACTAGAGAGTTATTATTGCACTACCACACCAATCCCAAATTACATTATGGGCTCCTTCTTATCATGAGTGTGTTAGACTCCCTGTGTTTAAGATATCGAATGCCCATTAATTTAATTGAGTTACTGACAACTCACTTTAATTAATGTCTTAGTCCAAGAGTAGTACCACTCAACCTTATCATCATGTCGGACTAAATCCACCTGCAAGGTTTAACATGACAATCCTTATGAGCTGCTCTTGGGGACATTCCCAACCTAAATTACTAGGACACAGTTTTCTTCTATAATCAACAACACACACTATAAGTAATATCATTTCCCAACTTATCGGGCCTATTGATTTATCGAGCTAAATCTCACCCTTTGATAAGTTAAAGAAATAAATACTAAATATATGTGTTTGTTATTATATTAGGATTAAGAGCACACACTTCCATAATAACTAAGGTCTAGTTCTTTTATCAAGTCAGTATAAAAAGAACTTACCTAAAATGGTCATACTCAATACACTTAGAATGTACTAGTGTAATTTATTAGTCAAGATAAACTAATACCTAATTACACTACGACTATTCCAATGGTTTGTTCCTTTCCATCTTAGTCATGAGCAACTGTTTATAATTTATAAAGAACTGATAACATGATCTTCTGTGTGTGACACCACACACCATATTATCTACAATATAAATTAATTGAACAACTACACTTAACAAATAAATGTAGGTATTTGACCATTGTGTTTCTTTATTTCTAAATAAATATTTATACAAAAGCTAGGCTTTTAGTATATACTCTAATAGAAGGTTTGTTGGTTTGATAATCACTATAATTTTTTACCTATTGATCACCCTTTCAGGCGAAATAAAAAAAACTAAAGAATGTTGTCGTTAGAAAACCTCATCTAACAGTTCATGCTTCAGGTGAAGAAATCATTGAACAAATAGATAGTTATGAATTTCTACCAGTCTCTCAACCTAGTTCCAATGAGATAAATAAATACATTGCTAAGATGTGCAAGTGTGGTTAGAAGAAAAGAAACATTTTTTGAGAACTTCCCTATTGGAAGTATCTACTCATTCGACATAATTTAGATTACATGCATGTTAAGAAAAATTTCTTCGATAATATCTTCAACACTATGATGAACGTGCTTGGAAGAACTAAAGATACTGTAAAATCATGTAATAAATTAAAAGAACTAGTAAACAGACCTGAGTTGCATCATGATGAAATAACCAATAGGTTTCTAAAGACTTGTTATACATTGGACAAAAATAGTAAGCAAGTTTTATGTAGTTGGTTAAAAAAAATAAAATTCTCTGATGTATATGCCTCAAATATGGCTTGATGCATGAATATGAATATGTTAAAGATGTTTGGAATGAAAAGTCATTACTGTCATATATTTATGCAAAGACTTATTACAATCGCTTTCCATAATTTACTCCCTCATAATGTTTGGCAAACACTCATAGAATTGAGTCAATTTTTAGAGATTTAATAGCGAGGTGTATTATGATGGATGATATGCTTCGGTTAGAAAGAGACATTCCTCTCATACTATGTAAGCTAAAGCGTATATTTTTATCCATTTTTTAAATTCATTAGAATATCTACCAGTATATTTACCATACGAGGTACAAATAGCTAGTCATATGCAGTATATATGGATGTATTATTCAAACGACTTTTGAGAAAATTAAAGAATAATGTTTGTAACAAAGCAAGACTTGAATGGTCGATATATAATGCTTATCTAGTTGAAGAAGCATATTCTTGCTGCTACTATTATTTTGCTAATAATGTGAAAACCAAACATCGCAAGTACCATAGAAATTCTGATGATACTTAGCTGATAAACTCATTAATGCTTTCTATTTTTAAGTTTCCTAGTAAGCCAATTGTTGGTTGCTACTCGGAAAACTTAGAGAAATAATAGAGGTTGTGTCTTGTGAAGGCACCCTCACCCCTTCTTTTATATTCCTTGGCCTAGGCAAATTAGGAAATTTAATTACAATAAAATTTTCTTAATTTCCTTGACATGATTTAATTGAGAAAAATAAAATAAAATTTCCCAATTTAATCTCTAATGGCCGACCACATTAAAAGAGATAAATTAGACAAGTTTTAATCAACAATTAAAACTTCCTAATTTGTTTCCGGAAATTTTTAAAATTAAAATTTCTCTTCAAAAATCTCTTCATGGTTGATAAAAAGAAATTTCCATAATTTTAATTTTACAACATGTGAATAATTTTTAAAGAGAAAATAAAATATCTCACCAATCTACAAATAAAGAAAGAGATCTAATCTCTTTCTTTAATCTATTGTAGATCTTTTACAAGAGAGATATTTTAATTTTAATTCTCTTTAATAAATTATATCTTCCACATAATAAAAATTAAAATTAAATTTCTTTTTTAATTTAATTTGGCCGGCCCCCACTAGCTTGGGTTCAAGCTAGGGCCGACCACCCAATCTTATACCTAGGCCAGCCCTAGCTTGGTTCCCAAGCTAGCTTGGCCGACCCCTAATAATTGGGTATAGAAGGTGAGTATAGGTGGGTATAGTACTCTATAAATAAGAGGCTACGATAGGGACCGAGAGGAGGAATTGGTTTTGGTCTCCCGATAAAATTAAGCATCCTGTGTTCGCCCCGAACACACAACTTAATTTTATCAATAATAATTCATTCCACTAGAGAACTATTATTGAACTACCGCACCAATCCCAAATTACATTTTTGGGCTCCTTCTTATTATGAGTGTGTTAGTCTCCCTGTGTTTAAGATATCGAATGCCCACTAATTAAGTGAGTTACTGACAACTCATTTAATTAATATCTTAGTCCAAGAGTAGTACCACTCAACTTTATCGTCATGTCGGACTAAGTCCACCTGCAGGGTTTAACACGACAATCCTTATGAGCTCCTCTTGAGGACATTATCAACCTAGTATCTCTAGGACACAGTTTCCTTCTATAATCAACAACACACACTATAAGTGATACCATTTCCCAATTTATCGGGCTTATTGATTCATCGAACTAAATCTCACTCATTGATAAATTAAAGAAATAAATATCAAATATATGTGCTTGTTATTATATTAGGATTAAGAGCACACACTTCCATAATAACCGAGGTCTTTGTTTCTTTATAAAGTCAGTATAAAAGAAACGACCTCAAATGGTCCTACTCAATACACTCTGAGTGTACTAGTGTAATTATACAGTCAAGATAAACTGATACCTAATTACACTACGACCTTCTAATGGTTTGTTCCTTTCCATTTTGGTCGTGAGCTACTGTTTATAATTGTAACGCCCGAAAATTCTCAAACTTGCATTAGAATTATTCTATGATTTTTCTGGAATTTTTAGATATTTTTTTCCCGAAATTTTTCCGAGTAGCGGAAGTAGCAAAAATAATTAGAACCGCAAAAATTGAACCCGAGACCTATGGTGTAAGGGATAATGCTAGTAACCAGTTGAACCCAGCAGGGCCGTGCTGAAAGAAGAGGGAATCAATTATATTTATAATTGATTTTTGGATGAATTAATTAGTAAATATAAATAAGGATTTAAGTGAGAAGTTTTAGATTATTTCTCACCGTAGTTTTTCCTCACCCGAAACCTAAAACCGCCGCACCTCTCTTCTTCTCCTCTTCCTCACGCACGGCACACCAAGCCAAGGGTCAAGGGAACATCTTCCGGCGACGACTCCAACACGAAAAAGGTTCTTCTCCGCGAGAGGAACGCGAAGACGCGAGCGGATCGTCGAGAAGATCATCTCCACCGAAATCCTAGCGAATAGAATCGTAAGAAATTACGAACAGGAGGTAAGAAACCCCTCACCTGCAGTATAATTGCTCTCGCTTGTTAGTTTTGGCGTTAGTTCAGTAGTTCTACAGTTTTCAGTGTTAGGGTGTGCTTTTAGTGCACACCAAGCATTCGGTAGAATGCCCAGTTCAGAAGGATGCACTAGTAGGCGTCCTAACAGCATGTAAAATGTATTAGAAACATTTTATTCAGCTTATTATCAGTTATTACAGCTATATGGATCAGATATCCATTGGGCGGGCTCCCACAGTAGCCTCTAGGTTCAGATAACCTAGCTCTAGGTTCAGATAACTTAGAAACGACAAAATAAAATAAAGCTATTCAGTATTTTACTTTTATTCAGATGACACTGTACTTGGATCAGATATCCATGGGCTGGACTCCCACAGTCGTCCCTAGGTTCAGATAACCTAGTAACCCTGCTGGATTCGAAACTTGCAATCCCGGGTCTCGTAGGGATGCGCGCACAGTAAGTACAGTTGCCAGGGCCCCAGCAGCATGTATAGTATTTTCATCTATTATTATATATAGTTTTCCAAATATGTAATCAGTGATGGAAACACTAACTTAGTTCAGTTTCAGTTAATTATCTCAGTTAAGTTTCATGATTTGAGTTCATGACCAGTTAGATGTATATGCATGATCAGTTCAATATTCATGCTTAGTTTCAGATATAGTATGCTATGCTCAGCTTGTTTGTATGCCATGAACAGTTCAGTACATGTTTGTATGCCATGCCATGTTGTCATGCTCAGTTCAGTTTTCAAACAGCATGTTTTAAAAACATAATCGCATCGTTGCATGTTTTTGTGAGGTAGATGGTTTCTTACTAAGCTCTTTAGCTTACAGGTACTACTTTTTCTTATACTGCAGATACAGGTAAAAGAAAAGTGGACTAGCGGAGGCTGGAGGACAATGGTATGGAGGTGTGTGTGTGTAAGGGGTTTGGAATAAAGATCCTAGGGGTCTAAACAGCTTAATTCCAGTATTTACGTTGTTAGTTTACTTATGGTTTACTCCTTAGCTTGTTAAATGTTTTAATCCAGTAGAACTATGCACTATTCAGTTTGTCCAGTTTGGGACGCATGTAGGTTAATGTTAGAATGTTTTTCATGTATCTAGAACCTATGTCTGTGAGTTGTGGCACGTTCCAGTGCCTGAAAGTTCTGAAATCAGGAACTCTGATTTCATATCAGAGTTGGATCGGTCTGCCGACCGATCCGTTGCAGTATCAGGGTCCTGGATCGGTCAGCCGACCGATCCAGAGGCATACAGTATGCTACTGTATGCTATCTGATCGGTCGTCCGACCGATCCAGCATCTCTGGATCGGTCTGCAGACCGATCCAGACACACCTGGATCGGTCATGCCGACCGATCCAGCAGGGCACAGAATCGTAGCAAGTTTGATCGATCCGGGGATCGATCAATAGCTAGCTGGGAAGTTAGATTTGAGTTCCTAGCTCAGATGGGAGGTCAAGTATCCTCCTTAGCACATGTACACCAACCGGAAAGGGCCCTGAATCCTTTCTTATAACAGCATGGGTGTATCAGTTGTCAGATCAACAGAGTTAGTTAGTGAAATTTTTATTTTACCCAGTTTCCGCTCAGTACAGCGCAGTAGCTTCAGTAGTTAAGGTAGTGATCCGGCTCACAGCTTAGTTCCCAGGAGTCGGGACGTTACAATAATTTATAAGGTACTGATAACATTATCTTCTGCATGTGACACCACATACTATGTTATCTACAATATAAATTAATTGAACAACTACAACTAAATGTAGATAATTTTACCAAATATGATTCTTTATTCATAATGAATGTTTACAAAGCTTAGGCTTTCAGTATACACTCCAACACCAATAGCTGCATCTATTTCTAGATTCTTAACTCAAGAGCATACATACTCTTAAACTGTGATGAAGCCAAATCATACATAAAGTAAGTTGACTTCTCTAATCAAACATTTATCCCCCGTTTAATTTGTTTGCTTGTTATCCTAATTATCTTAAGATTACCTTTTTCCCAACTTGTACGAACATCAACTATATTTACAAAATTTATCAATAGGTACAAGTGAGGTATTTGAAAAGTTAGAGGCCGAATTTGCATTATGGTTTCAAATATATGTAAGTTAGAGAATTTATCAAAATTTTAAGTTCATGTGTATTATGAAGTGTCCCAATATCTACTATTTTTATAGGTAAAAGACCGCAGAATATCAAATATACAAGATAATAGGATAATGAATCTTGCATCAGGACCCCTCTATAAAATAAAGATTTACTCTTGTTACTATGTTAATGGTCTCAAATTCCACATAGCACAACGAGATTCACGAAGATTAACCTATAATTTTGGTCTTTGCATTAAAGAATATGTGGATAACAATAACACTCAGTTTGATTACTATGGTAGATTTGAGGAAATCATAGAGGTTGAATATTCTGCATTAACTATAAAAAGGTATGTGTTATTCAAATATTCATAGTATAATCCTACACCAAGAATAGGTGCCATAATATATCCAAATTATAATTTAGTTGAGGTTAATGCAAACAAAAGGTTCAACAAATTTGAACCTTTTATTTTTGAGGTACAAGCGGGTCAAGTTTTTTATCTTGAATATTCTATGAAGAGAAGAAAATACAGTGAATGGTTGTCTGTTAGTCGAATGAAGTCTCACTCGACTATAGAAATGGCAAACACCAATACTGCTCAAAATCATGATGCATTTTAAAATGATGAAGTGGAGAGACATTCAGTTGATTCACAACTCTAATCTACATCTCAATTACTTCTAAATGTTAATGTCACTTATGAGGATCTGATAGAGAGATGCCCAACTGTGAGGATGAAGTTGTACTAACAGAGTCAAGCGAGAAGGATTTAGAAACTATTAATGTTGATTAGTCGGATGTTAATGATGATTAAATATTAGCACTTTTATTCATCATGTTTGGAATGAAGTTATATTTCCATATTGTTTTGTATTGATGTCATGTATGTTTGTAAATTGTAGTATGTCATGTTGTGTTGTAATATTATTTTGTAGATATTATTATGTTTAAGCAACAGGCAGCAACACCCCGTGGCTACAAGATTCTTAGAGTTATCTGAGACTCGTTAGTATTTTTTTGTTATTAATAATTTAAATTCATATAGTATGTTAATAATGCTCATACCTTAATATTTTTTCTTGTAGATTCTGTTGGTGCGGGAAGCATCTAACGATCGAACCTGAGTTTTGATAATGGCAAAGGATTCAAAGTTAAGGTGTGTTGTGATCTAACATGTTGAATGAGTATTTCAGGAAAAGTCCTAACTGCGGTTAGGCAGGTGAAAAACCCTAGGGGGTGGTAACCCTAGGTCCTAGGGGGTGGTAACCCTAGGTGGAGAAAAGTCCTAGCTGCGGTTAGGCAAAGGGAAAAACCCTAGGAGGTGGTAACCCTATGCGGAAAGTCTTGGCAGGTCGATGGCTTCAGGCAAAAGTCCTAGGGGGTGGTAACCCTAGGTGAAAAGTCCTGGTGTCGCGAACCAGGTGAAAGTCTGGACTAGCCGGGAAGCGGATGTCCAGCAGAAAGTCCGGAAGCATCGAGTGCCGAGCAAAAGTCCAGTCGATCTGGAGGATCGTACTGGCAACAGGTAAATCTCCTGAGTGGAGTAGGTGAGGACGCGTTCCCCGTAGAGGGAACAGTAGGCGTCGGGTCGACCTAGGGTTTCCGGCAGGAAACCCAAGTCGACTCGGACACAGAGACTTAAATATTTTATTTATATTTTGTTCTAACTTTGTGCTGCAGGGTATTTTTGGGATTAACATATCTTGCAGGACCAAAGTACAAAAGACCTCGGATGAACAGTGTCCGAGGCGCCCATGGAGCTTGGAGGCGCCTTGAGTGCAAGGAAGAAGCTGGCTATGGAGCAGGCTTGGAGGCGCCTCGGATGAGCTGAAGGTGCCTTGAACCAGATAGAGTTCGACCAGGTCTGTGCTGATCCACGCGGGTGACTCGGCTCGTTCAAGGCGCCTTGGTGAACAGTATAAGGCGCCTTAAACCCCCTTTATAAGGGGTCTCGACCAGCAGCTTTAAAACACAACTTTCAAGTGATCTTACTGCTACAAGCTGCTCACGAGACGATTCCGAAGTGCTGTTGCGAGACATCGACGACCCGGAGCTCTGAATCTTCAGATTACGATATTTCGTCGGTATAACTGTATTCTTTTTAATACTTAATTGTAATACTTGTACTCTTGTCGAGCTTATAGTTGTTGCCCACGGAAAGCGATCAAGGATCGCGGGCCTTCGAGTAGGAGTCGTTGTTAGAGTGTATACTAAAAGCCTAGCTTTTGGTATAAACATTTATTTAGAAATAAGAATCACATTGGTCAAATGTCTACATTTGTGATAAATGTAGTTGTTCAATTAATTTATATTGTAGATAACATGGTGTGTGGTGTCACACACAGAGGATCATGTTATCAGTACCTTATAAATTATAAACAGTAGCTCACGACCAAAATGGAAAGGAACAAACCATTAGAAGGTCGTAATGTAATTAGGTATCAGTTTATCTTGACTGTATAATTACACTAGTACACTTAGAGTGTATTGAGTAGGACCATTTGAGGTCGTTTCTTTTATACTGATTTTATAAAGAAACAAAGACCTCGGTTATTATGGAAGTGTGTGCTCTTAATCCTAATATAATAACAAGCACATATATTTGATATTTATTTTTTTAATTTATCAAAGGGTGAGATTTAGTTCGATGAATCAATAAGCCCGATAAGTTGGGAAATGGTATCACTTATAGTGTGTGTTGTTGATTATAGAAGGAAACTGTGTCCTAGAGATACTAGGTTGATAATGTCCTCAAGAGGAGCTCATAAGGATTATCATGTTAAACCCTGCAGGTGGACCTAGTCCGACATGATGATAAGGTTGAGTGGTACTACTCTTGGACTAAGATATTAATTAAATGAGTTGTCAGTAACTCACTTAATTAGTGGACATTCGATATCTTAAACACAGGGAGACTAACACACTCATGATAAGAAGGAGCCCAAAATATAATTTGGGATTGGTGCGGTAGTTCAATAATAGTTCTCTAGTGGAATGAATTATTATTGATAAAATTAAGTTGTGTGTTCGGGGCGAGCACGGGATGCTTAATTTTATCGGGAGACCAAAACCTATTCCTCCTCTCGGTCCCTATCATAGCCTCTTGTATATAGAGATTTATACCCACCACATACCCACCTTCTTACCCAACCAATAGGGGCCGGCCAAGCTTAGGGCCGGCCAAGCCTAAAGGTTGGCCTTAAGGTGGCCGGCCAATGGCTTGGAGCCCAAGCTTAGGTGGCCGGCCACATCATATTAAAAAGGATTTTTTATTAAAATTATTTCTTATGTGGATATCATAGTTTTAAAAGAGAGTTTAAAAATTAAATCTTTCCTTTCTACAAAAGATTAAGAAAAGATTTGAAATCTTTCCTTATTTGTAGATTGAAAGGAGATTTTATTTTTAAGAAAACCTTTCCTTTTTAACCATGATAAGAATTTAAAAGAGAAGTTTAAAAATTAAATATTCTCTTTTATTAGTTTCTACAAAAGATTAAAAAAAAGATTTGATATCTTTCCTTATTTGTAGATTGAAAAGAGATTTTAATTTTTAGAGATAACTTTCCTTTTGGAAATTATCCACATGTTTAAAAGAAGAATTTTAATTTATAAAATTTCCTTTTTATTAACCACCATGAAGGAAAATTATTGGAGAAATTTTTTATAAATTTCTGGAGACAAATTAGGAAGTTTTAATTAATTAAAACTCTCCTTGTTTATAGCTTGATGGTGGCCGGCCTTGTAAATTGAGAATAGGAAAATTGTTTTTAATTAAATAAATTTTTCTTTTTCATGGAAAAAGAATTAAGGAAGTTTTTAATTAAATTTCCTTATTTGCCAAGACCAAGGATTATAAAAGAGGGGGTAGAGGTGCCTTCATGGGTGATCAACTCTATTATTCTTCTCCTCTCTTTTCCTCCTTGGTGGCCGGCCCTAGCTTCTTCCTCTTCTCTTCTTCTTATGGCCGGTGGCAACCTCTCTTGGAGCTCTTGATGGTGCCGGTTCTAGCTAGGAGAAGAAGGAGAGAAAGGTGGTTTTGTTTCTTGCATCCCTTGGAGCTTGGTGGTGGTGGCCGGACCTCTACTTCTCTTGGAGAATTGTGGTGGCCGAAACTTGTAAGGAAGAAGAAGGTGCTTGGTGGTTCTCATCTCGGAAGATCGTTGCCCACACAACGTCCGAGGTTAGAAAAGGAATACGGTAGAAGATCAAGAGGTCTTTTAGAAGGTATAACTAGTAATTTTTCCTTTCCGCATCATGCTAGTTATTTATGGAAATAATACTAAATACAAGAGGCATACGATTCTAGAGTTTCGAATTCGTTTTCGATATAGTGTTCTTTTGTTTTCCTTTTCCTTGTGATTTGATTGTTCTTTTCGGTTAACCTAAAGTTATTTTAGGAAATTAAATATTAGCTTTCTATAAAAGGTTTTGTCTAGTCGGTGGTGGTTGCTCCCATATCCAAGAAGGCCATGTGCCTCGCCACGTCAGTACTGGGAACCGATTATGGAAATTAATATTTAATGGAATTAATAACTTAAGGTGACTTGGGTCGAACGTGTTAAGTTCCGCAGGAGATCCAAGTCAAAACCTAAAAGAACAAATAGATTAAGTTTTGGATCAAACGTGTTAAGTTCCGCAGGCGATCCAAAATTTAATTTAAAAGAACACATGGTAGCTAGGAAAAGGTTCAGACCTTTGTACAAAATTTTTGTACAGTGGAACCTCTAGGCTTTCCGAGTAGCAACCAACAATTGGTATCAGAGCTAGGGTTTTGCCTCTGTGTATTTGGTATTAGGTTAATTATGCACATGTCATACATAATTTAAGCAGGTTAATAGTAGGATGTGCTAACTTTGTGGATGCAGGATCCAACTATTATGGCTTTTAATTATTATGTGTGTGATTGGACCCTTGGACATGTCAAGGGCATTTATATGTGTGTGTATGATTGTATTAAAATACAGCAGGAGCTGTATTTAGTTTTATTAGGATTTTATTTTTGATCTAGATACATGTACATTCCTTTTATGGAATATAGGATCAAAATTGTAAAATTCTATTTATGTCGCGGATCGAATCTTGCAAAGCGTGGAACCTTCTAAGGACCAGAGGCGCAGCGGAACAAGGAGCAAGATGGATGCTAGACCCGATGGCGGTGGCCAAATATGGCAGCAGCTTGGGATGATAACACGGAGGACAACTAGAGATAAAAGTCATAATAGTTGAAAATTAGATTTTCTATTTATTGCTTTTATATTGTGTGTGTGCATGTTAGTTTACAAGTTTAGTAGGCTAGCATAGTTAAAATTCCTCATTAATAAATAACTAAGTGGGAGAGGGATTTTAAGTAAATCCCATGGTCTCCATTATTGGTTTGTAAGTGATGCAAACAAGCTTGCGTTGGCTCGAGTGCCTTCCTCCATAACGGATGAGCTTGTTTGCGGATCACTAGAACAGACTTTTATTTTGGATGACTATAGGAAGTTAATTAAGAGCGTGTGATCTTCCCCAACGGAAGGGCATAATCTTATTAATGGACTTAGTGTCAAGTAATGGTATACACTTAGACACATCTAATAGTATCCTCCCCATCGGAGTCACTGCTATTATTTGTGTGACCAAATGAAACCAACTATTAATTTGTCATAAAACTAGGTTGACAAGATAATAAAATTAAAGGGTTAAAACCCCTCTTACAAATGATTGATTTTGTATACGTCCACACTAACGTGGCATACAAAATTAACGGTGTTTGAGATAATTTTATTTGTCATAAAGTTACGTTGACAAGATAGTTAATGGGTAAAACCCTCCTTTTACAAATGTTGAATTTGTATACGTCCACACTAACGTGGCATACAAAATTCACGGTGTTTGAGGTGTTGGTGAATTTAAATAATATTGTTTGAGGAATCAATATTTTTTAAAAATTCAAAAGTTTTTGACCAAATATTTGATCAAAGACAGATCAACTATTAATTTTATTCGTCATAAAGTAAAGTTGACGAGATAATAAAATTAATGAATAAAATCTCCTCTTCGATTTTGTATACGTCCACACTATCGTGGCATATAAAATTCATGGGGATTTTTAAGGAGTTGATCTTGACCAAGTATTTTTGTGATTCTTAGGATTTAAAATGTTTGTCAATCCCCTAGTAGTCATACTATAAGAAAGACTTAGTAATCTCAAGTGTAATGATTGGAAATAGGACTTGGCCATTAAGGTAAACTGTCTTCTTAGAACTAAGAACAATTTAGGTGTATTTAATTCATTAGTTGAAACATGTCTAGTGGTGTTATCTACCAGAACCTGGAGAGTAGATACAAGATGCCATTAATCATGTCTGCAATTCATTGCAGGGTTCCAGGAAACCCGACAACTAAATGAAAGGTAAATCACCGTCTACATGGGCACTACTGTAAAAGTGGTAGCTATTGCAGTGGGAGATGTTTATCCTTTGATAAGAATAAAATATGGATTTTAAGTAATTGTCTTTACGTACCAAGTTTAGAAAGAACCTGATTTCAGTTTCTAAACTATTATAGATATTGTGTCTATTTTGATAATAAAGTTGTTATCAAGAAAAATAGGGAAGTTATCTATTCTGGTATGATGGTTGATAATTTATAATCCAATAACTCCCACGATACAACAAATGGAAATTAGTAACACATCTTCTAATTTTAAGAGAAAGCAATCTTCGGAAATGAACCAATTATATCTTTGGCATCTAAAAGCTAGGTTATACTTGAGTAGGATTCATTGGTAGCTAATGAACTTTTGAGTTCATTGGTAGTGGAAATATTTCCAACCTGCGAGTCTTACTTGGAAGGAAAATAACCAAGAAGCTTTTAAGTCCAAGGGGTATGGAGTCAAAGATATGTTGAAATCGGTTCATTCTGATTTGTGTGATCCTATGACTATCCAGACAAGAGGTAGTATTGAATATTTTGTCTATTTTATAGACAACTATTCAAGATACAAATAAATTTACTTAATGTACCGCAAGACTAAGTACTTTGATTAGTTCAAAGAGTACAAGGTTGATGCGGAGAAATGTTAAAGTAAAAAGTCACTATGGAAGATCGTAGTGGCAAGTACCTCTTGAGAGATTTTAGGAGTCACTTATCAGTAGTTGGATTTCAACCCCAACTAACTGCACCTGGTACACCCCAACAGGATGGTGTAGTAGAAAGAAGGTAAAGGACTCTTATGAAATAATTAGATAGATGATGAGTTATTCAGAAAATTACCAAATTTGTTTTAAGGATAAACTCTGATAACGAAAGTGAACATAGTACCTTCCAAGTTAGAACTCTCTACTCATATAGAATTGTTGAATAGGTGAAAACCTATTTTGAAGCATATTCGGATTCGGGTAATCCAGCACATATGTTAAAGAGAGACAATGATAAGTTGGATAGGAGTTCACTTGTTTGTAAGTTATCCTAGATAAACAAAAGTAGGTTTATAGTCTTAAAAATCAGAAGGTCATTGTTAGCATCAATGATTGATTTTTTAGAAAAAGACTATATAATGAACCACGTGCTCATAAGTAAATTTGTTTTTAAGGAAATAATAAAGGACATGTCTAACCTAGTACCAACTGTACAAGATGAGATACCACAAGAAAACTGCAACACGTATCACAAATTGATACACAATTACAGAAAGTGTCTTGTTGTAGTGGGAGAGTTGTTATGCAACCTAAATAGGTTCATGTTTTGGGAGAGTTTTTGGACTCGATCCCTGGAGGACATGAACCTGATCTCCGGTCATATGATGAAGCACTCCAAGATAAAGATGCAGCATCTTGGCAAAGAGTAATGAATAAAAGAATTAGAATATATGTATTCTAATAAAATCTGGAAGCTTGTAGAATCACCAAATGGTATAAAAGCCGTTGGGTGTAAAAAGGTCTATAATAGAAAAAAAGAGGGATAGACAGGGAGGTAGAAACCTTCAAAGCAAGGCTTGATGAAAAAGGAAACTTTTTTCACTGGTAGCTATGCTTAAGTCTATTCGGATTCTTTTATCTATTTGGCAAGTGGATGTCAAGACAACATTCCTTAATGGAAGTCTTGAAGAAAGCATCCATATAAAGCAACCAGAAGGGTTCATTGCAAAGGGCTAAGAGCATCTTGTGTAAAGCTCAATCAGTCTATGGACTGAGGCAAAGCTTCAAGGTCTTGGAACATCCGGTTTATCAAAGTAATTCAGACCTATGGATTTATTTAGTAACCGGGTAAGTCTTGTGTATACAAAAGGTGTGATGGAAGCGTGGTGGTATTTCTTGTACTATACGTAGATAACATTTTTGGTAGTTGGAAACAATATCAAAATGTTGTCAGAAGTAAGGGTATGGTTGTCCAAACAATTCGATATAAAGGACTTGGGAGAATGAATATATTCTTGAGATCAAAGTAATAAGGGATCGCAAGAAAAGAATATTTTACTTATCCCAAGCTTCATACATCGGAAAAATCCTTGCTCGTTTTAAGCATACAAAACTCCAAGAAAGGTTTCTTACCTTTTCAGGATGGAGTAACTTTATCTAAAGATATGTCTCTGTAGACATCAAATGAGATAAAGGAAATAAAGGCAGTTCTTTATGCTACGGCTGTTGGAAGCCTAATGTATGCTATGCACGAGATTAGAAATCTGTTTTGCCAAGGGCATAGTTAGCAAATATCAAAGTAATCCTGGACAAGGACAGTGGACTGCAGTAAAGCATATATTGTAGTACCTTAGAGGCACTAGAGATTATATGCTAGCTTACAAGACAGTTAATTTGGTCCTTGTGGGTTGCATGGATTTTGACTTCCAATCGGATAGGGACAATAATAAGTCAACCTCGGGGTTTTGTGTTTACTTTAGGAGGTAAAGTCATAACTATGGAAGAGTGATAAGCATAGGTGTTTTTCTGGACTCCACCATAGAAGCTTAGTATATGGCAAGCCTCTGAGGTAGCTATAAAAGCTGAATGACTCAATAATCTCAAGATAGACTTAGATATGATTTCTGGTTTGTCCAAAGATTATTACAATTTATTGTAATAATATTGGTGCAGTAGCAAACTCGAAGAAACCATAAGTCTATAAAGGCAAGTAAACACAAAAGAGCGCAAGTACCACCCAATACGAGAAATCGTATAAACGAGGAGAAGTTGTTGATGCCTAGATTGCATCAGGTGATGACCTATAGATCCTTCCACCGAGGTCCTTAAGGCAAGAGCTTTTGATGGACATGTTGAAGGGTTAGGAATCAGATGTATGACAGCAGATATAACAGCTTAGTCTTTTAGTATAAGTGGGAGATTGTTAGAGTGTATACTAAAAGCCTAGCTTTTGGTATAAACATTTATCTAGAAATAAGAATCACATTGGTCAAATGTCTACATTTGTGATAAATGTAGTTGTTCAATTAATTTATATTGTAGATAACATGGTGTGTGGTGTCACACACAGAGGATCATGTTATCAGTACCTTATAAATTATAAACAGTAGCTCACGACCAAAATGGAAAGGAACAAACCATTAGAAGGTCGTAGTGTAATTAGGTATCAGTTTATCTTGACTGTATAATTACACTAGTACACTTAGAGTGTATTGAGTAGGACCATTTGAGGTCGTTTCTTTTATACTGATTTTATAAAGAAACAAAGACCTCGGTTATTATGGAAGTGTGTGCTCTTAATCCTAATATAATAACAAGCACATATATTTGATATTTATTTCTTTAATTTATCAAAGGGTGAGATTTAGTTCGATGAATCAATAAGCCCGATAAGTTGGGAAATGACATCACTTATAGTGTGTGTTGTTGATTATAGAAGGAAACTGTGTCCTAGAGATACTAGGTTGATAATGTCCTCAAGAGAAGCTCATAAGGATTGTCATGTTAAACCCTGCAGGTGGACCTAGTCCGACATGATGATAAGGTTGAGTGGTACTACTCTTGGACTAAGATATTAATTAAATGAGTTGTCAGTAACTCACTTAATTAGTGGACATTCGATATCTTAAACACAGGGAGACTAACACACTCATGATAAGAAGGAGCCCAAAATATAATTTGGGATTGGTGCGGTAGTTCAATAATAGTTCTCTAGTGGAATGAATTATTATTGATAAAATTAAGTTGTGTGTTCGGGGCGAGCACGGGATGCTTAATTTTATCGGGAGACTAAAACCTATTCCTCCTCTCGGTCCCTATCATAGCCTCTTGTATATAGAGATTTATACCCACCACATACCCACCTTCTTACCCAACCAATAGGGGCCGGCCAAGCTAAGCTTGAAGCTCAAGCTTAGGGCCGGCCAAGCCTAAAGTAAGGTGGCCGGCCAATGGCTTGGAGCCCAAGCTTAGGTGGCCGGCCACATCATATTAAAAAGGATTTTTTATTAAAATTATTTCTTATGTGGATATCATAGTTTTAAAAGAGAGTTTAAAAATTAAATCTTTCCTTTTAAAAGCTTTCTACAAAAGATTAAGAAAAGATTTGAAATCTTTCCTTATTTGTAGATTGAAAGGAGATTTTATTTTTAAGAAAAACTTTCCTTTTTAACCATGATAAGAATTTAAAAGAGAAGTTTAAAAATTAAATATTCTCTTTTATTAGTTTCTACAAAAGATTAAAAAAAAGATTTGATATCTTTCCTTATTTGTAGATTGAAAAGAGATTTTAATTTTTAGAGATAACTTTCCTTTTGGAAATTATCCACATGTTTAAAAGAAGAATTTTAATTTATAAAATTTCCTTTTTATTAACCACCATGAAGGAAAATTATTGGAGAAATTTTTTATAAATTTCTGGAGACAAATTAGGAAGTTTTAATTAATTAAAACTCTCCTTGTTTATAGCTTGATGGTGGCCGGCCTTGTAAATTGAGAATAGGAAAATTGTTTTTAATTAAATAAATTTTTCTTTTTCATGGAAAAAGAATTAAGGAAGTTTTTAATTAAATTTCCTTATTTGCCAAGACCAAGGATTATAAAAGAGGAGGTAGAGGTGCCTTCATGGGTGATCAACTCTATTATTCTTCTCCTCTCTTTTCCTCCTTGGTGGCCGGCCCTAGCTTCTTCCTCTTCTCTTCTTCTTATGGCCGGCGGCAACCTCTCTTGGAGCTCTTGATGGTGCCGGTTCTAGCTAGGAGAAGAAGGAGAGAAAGGTGGTTTTGTTTCTTGCATCCCTTGGAGCTTGGTGGTGGTGGCCGGACCTCTACTTCTCTTGGAGAATTGTGGTGGCCGAAACTTGTAAGGAAGAAGAAGGTGCTTGGTGGTTCTCATCTCGGAAGATCGTTGCCCACACAACGTCCGAGGTTAGAAGAGGAATACGGTAGAAGATCAAGAGATCTGTTAGAAGGTATAACTAGTAATTTTTCCTTTCCGCATCATGCTGGTTATTTATGAAAAGAATACTAAATACAAGAGGCATACGATTCTAGAGTTTCAAATTTCGATATAGTGTTCTTTTGTTTTCCTTTTCCTTGTGATTTGATTGTTCTTTTCGGTTAACCTAAAGTTATTTTAGGAAATTAAATATTAGCTTTCTATAAAAGGTTTTGTCTAGTCGGTGGTGGTTGCTCCCATATCCAAGAAGGCCATGTGCCTCGCCACGTCAGTACTGGGAACCGATTATGGAAATTAATATTTAATGGAATTAATAACTTAAGGTGACTTGGGTCGAACGTGTTAAGTTCCGCAGGAGATCCAAGTCAAAACCTAAAAGAACAAATAGATTAAGTTTTGGATCAAACGTGTTAAGTTCCGCAGGCGATCCAAAATTTAATTTAAAAGAACACATGGTAGCTAGGAAAAGGTTCAGACCTTTGTACAAAATTTTTGTACAGTGGAACCTCTAGGCTTTCCGAGTAGCAACCAACAGTCGTCACAGGCTCCGAACGAAGTAAAAATCCCTTGTCTCTCTGTGTCATTTTATTCCGCTGCATTAACTCTTAGGTTTTACGATTCCGATAATTGAACGAAATAGCCACGAGCGCTATTCACTCCCCCTCTAGCGCGTCTCGATCCAACAGATTCATTCCTAATTGCCACCGGGTTGCATCTTGTATCACTGGGAAATTTAAAAAATGAGTATGTACTTCTGGTACTACATGGAGATATGTAGACCAAGAGATGAAGATATTTTATTATAATGAAATTCATAGTAAGTATACTAAATTTAGTATTATAGTGAAGACATTTCATATACAAAATTTTTAACTTATAATTCCAGAAAATATATACATGAGAAGAAGGATAAGAGGAACAATTTAAAGTTATATAGAATAATTACTGTGTCAAACTTTACAGAGACCTTATGTACTATATATGGAAGAAGGGCACTAGACTGACGTATATTTTCAAGGCGACATGGAGTGCATGGACAACCACCCAGGCTGTAGAAAAGTTGAAAGAAAATATTGAAAAGGCTCAATCAAATAGAAATACAGAGCCAAGGGCCCGAGCATTGGTACCACTCGGCATACGTCTAGATCCAAATCTATTGTTGAGCATATCATGGATCTAGTGAGTTTAATTTAAAGTTATACTTTGTAACAAATTTTGTATTTATTACCAAATTTGTATTATTTTATCCCAAATTATTTGTGATCCGGTAGTAAGAACAGGGGACCCCACCCTGTGGAGTCAACGCCACGTGGAAGTCACAGTGGCAGTTGTCCATCCGGAGAGGGTCGGGTCCGACCGGATGGCTGGCCGACCGTCCGGTGGAATCAAATGTCCGGAGAGGGATGGGTCCGATCGGCTGGCCGACCAGACGATATTCGGCTGATGGTTAAAGGCGCCCTGTCGAAATCAGGGTTCCGACGCTCAGTGGAAAAGGTCGCAGGGCCGAGCGGACTTCACGCTCGGCCAAAGCCATAAGGTAACACTGCTAATAGTCTCCATAAAGCACGTGATGGAGGATCTCCCCAAGTAAACCACCGCATATGTCCGGCCGGATGTTGAGGGAGTTGTCCGCCCGGAAGCCAGATCTGGAGCAAAGGGGAAAAGGACAAGGAACGTCTTTTTCTGACAGCAGGTATGTTTCACGTGCGGGCCATGCTCCAAATCTTGTGACAGGGGATTCCGCTGTCCCATCGAGGACATGCTGAGACTGTAGCAGTATGGGTTAGGGAAGCTCACTGACAAGTCCTTACTGGAGTATGGGCCATGGACACGTGTACACCTCGGTAGGTGTACACTCACTTCTTTGCTGCCCTATATAAAGGCCCTCATTCTTCGCCGGAGGTATGCATTCTACGCGTTTTGAAGCCATTGTTTCTTTCTTGAGCTTCGCCTGACTTGAGCGTCGGAGGGTCGCCGCCGGGAACCCCTTCCCGGCCCGACTTCTGTGCAGGTCTGCCGGAGCTTCGTGCCACCGTCGAAGATCCACGATAGCAGTCGAAGAGCGCCCTGTGCCTAGCGTCCGTTGATTCAGCATTCGGACAGGATCAATTTGGCGCCGTCTGTGGGAACGCTCCTGCATCCGAACGGAAACAATGGACGAGACTGGACGACAACACACGGTGATGCTTTCGACGGAGGAACTCGACGCCTTGATCGAGATAAGGGCCGCCAAGCTTGTGGAGCAAAAACAGAAATCCACAGCCGAGCGGTCGGAGCAGCAAGCAACCTCAGCCTCTGGTGGCCGAGCGGAAGCACTTCAAGCCACCGTTGCATTCCACCGGGCCCTATTCCGCACCCCTGAAGCCGCAACAACTCATAGAGGTCGTGGATCTTCTTCGGACGAAATGCCTAGACGAGATGACAGAAAAGGGAAAGCCCCCCGAGCGGACACATCGCCCGAGAGGATTAATCGCCAATTTTCAGAGGCTATTTTACGAGATCCTCTGCCGAAGCACTACGTGCCTCCGACGATTGGCGAGTATAATGGGACAACCGACCCAGATGATCATCTGGGTAAGTTTGATAATACAGCTACGCTCCATCAATACACAGATGGAGTGAAATGCCGAGTTTTTCTTACTACTCTTACGGGATCGGCTCAACGGTGGTTTAGGAGGCTGCCGGACGGATCCATCACAAGCTTCAAGGATTTCCGGACGACCTTCCTCCACCACTTCGCAAGCAGTCGGCGCTATCAGAAAACCAGTGTTAGTCTGTTTGCCATCAAACAGGAGCTGAGAGAGCCGCTCAGAGCTTATATCCAGCGGTTTAATCAGGTAGCCATGGATATTCCAACGGCCACCTCAGAGACAATGATGAACGCATGTACACAAGGCCTCGTGGACGGGGACTTCTTCCGCTCGCTCATTCGGAAGCCGCCTCGAGACTATGACCATATGTTGCACCGAGCCAACGAGTACATCAACGTGGAGGAGGCCCAAGCAGCTCGAAGAAAAGAAGCTCCGACTGATCGGGCTCAACCTTCCGAGCGGAAGCCTCCCACCGCTCATCAACTGCCAAGAGGACCGAGGGCCGAAGCAATCCGCTCCCCTCATGTGAGGTCCCACGTGCAAGAGGTAGCGGCCGCCCGGCCCAAGCCAAAGAAGAAATGGACCCCGATGTTCTGCTCCTTCCATCGGACGGATACGCACAACACAAGGGATTGTCGAAGTCTTCCCTTCGTAGCTCATCCCGTGCCCCGGAATGGCGGCGACGGTCTCCCTCAGTTGACCGGCGACAGAGAACTCATGAAGCCGACCAGACGCGAGCTGATAGGCGACAGCAACAGGCTCCCGATCGGCATCGCTCCCCAAGGCAGGAAAATCGCCGAACGTCCAGAGAACGGTCTCGACCATCCGCTCGGGAAGAAGAAAATAGAAGCAATACTGTTGATACAATCGACCTAGGAATTAAATAGGTGATCTTTGTTTTTGATGTGTGTGTCAAAGGGTTTAAGTTAGACTTTGCATTGGTTCTAATATGTACTTAAGATTGTGCAGGACTTGGTAGACTGCACAAGCTTGGAAAGTTTCATGGCTCATGTTCTTGAAGATTGGTGAAGGATGGTGCATCCGATGGACTACGGACAAAAAGCAAACGGAGTGAAGGGAAGTGAATCTCAAGGCAATGTGAAGGATGGCACGAAGATTAGCTGCAGGCTTGGGTGCATCTGAGGGACAAAGGCTGAGGAGAAAGACTTCAAGAGCAACTCCGGACACCAGTCGACTGATGCAGTCGACTGTGAGCGAACAGAGACATTCTGTTCGCTCGTTCCACAGTCACCAGTCGACTGATGAAACATGCAGTCGACTGCATGTTTCAGCAGTCGACTGGCAGAATGCCGTTGGGATGATGACGCACAGGATCTCCGCAGATTTGATTGAAACAGTAGCCGTTGTGTGATACCAGTCGACTGCATGTTTCATCAGTCGACTGATGTCGCGAATTTCAGCACGCTGTATATAAAGTTGAGAGCTTGGAAAGAAAAAGGGAACTGATTGAAATTACTGTTTAAACTTTCCAAGTGCTCTCTTAGTCTTACTACTCTTACTCTCTCCTCCCAAAAGCTCATCAAAAATCTTGTAAAAGGAGGAGATCATCTTGTAAAGGTTTCTCCACCATCACTCTTGGATTGAAAAGGAGAAGATCTTAGTGGAGCTTGCTTGGGTGTGTGTGTGCCTTGGATTAGTCACCTCAAGGAGGTGGAGACCAAGTAAATCGAAGAGTTAGCCGTGTTCTCTTATTGTTTTTCATTTGTATGTTCTTTTTGTGCTTCCGCTAACAAAATTGTAGGTGAAAAATCAAGAAAGGCTATTCACCCCCCCTCTAGCCATACTCAAGGTTCTATCAATTGGTATCAAAGCGAGGTTCGCATCGGAAGACCTCACCGTCAACCGAAGCATCAAAATGGCATTTCAAGAGGGATATAGCACCGCAAGGCCACCCTTCTTCGATGGGAACGACTTTGCATATTGGAAAGGTAGGATGGAGTATTATTTAATGAATGACATTGAAAATTGGTTTAGTGTTGTAGATGGATTCGAGATGCCAAAGGATGGGTCGGGAGCTCCTCTTTCAACCAAGGATTGGACAAAAGAGATGGCAAAGAAGGCTCAAACAAATGCAAAGGCTACGACAACCCTACAATGTGGACTCTCAAAGGAGCAACTAAGCAAAGTAGGACCATTCAACTCCGCCAAAGAGCTTTGGGAAAAACTCATTGAGTTGAATGAAGGATCAAGCGAATCAAGGAGAGCCAAGAGAGATCTCTTGTTGGGGCAACTTCAAACTTTCACTATGAAGACAAATGAGACCGTGAGTCAAATGCATGGTAGATTCAAGGAGATAGTGAATGGTCTTCATGTAATAGGTGAGAAAATTGACAATCGAGACTTAGTAAGGTATGTTTTACAATCCTTTCCTAGAACTACCTTATGGGCATCAATGGTTGATGCATATAAGGTTTCTAGAGATCTTTCCTTAGTTAAGCTTGATGAATTATTTTGTGAATTCGAACTTCATGAACAAGCTAATATGGTGTCAAAAGAGAAAGGTATGACTCTTATTGTAGAAAAGAAGGAAAAGAAAAAGAAGAAAGAAAAGAAGATAGAATCCTCATCATCCGAATCCGAACAAGAGTCATCGGATAGTGATGATGAAATGTCGGCGAGTGAAGTGGCTCACTATGTCAAAAAGATGATGGGAAGATCAAGAAAATTCACAAGAAAGGATGTGAAGAAAATGTTTCAACCCTCAAAAGGTAAAAGTAGTCAAAGTTCAAGTTTTAACACTAATGTGACTTGTTATGGATGTAACAAGAAAGGACACATTAAGCCAAATTGCCCGGAACTAAAGAAGAAAGAAGAAAAGGAGAAGAAGAAAAAGGAGAAAAAGAAGAAGGAAGCCATGGTGGCTCAAGCTACATGGGATACACCAAGCATTGACTCATCGGATGAAGATGAGCTATGCCATGTTACTCGACACATGACATTTATGGCTTGTGAAGATGATAAAGAAGAGTCAAGTCAAGAAGAAGTGTCAAGTGAAGAGGATTCATCAAATGGAGAGTCATCAAGTGAGGAATCATCATCAAGTGATAATGATGAGGTAAAAGAATCTCCCAAAGTAGAATTTCTCTATAAAACTATTGCTCATCTCAAAAATGCTTTTGTCAAATCACAATCTAAGGTAAAAACCTTGAAGGGAAAGCTTAGGACCATTAAAGTTGATGCATGCATGTCTAGTGAGTCAAATATGCTCAAGGAAGAAAATGAGAAATTGAAGAATGATGTGATTGAATTAAGAGCATGTTTAGAAAAATTCACAAATGGATCCAAGTATCTAGATATGATCATTAGAAATCAAAGAGTCGTTTACAACAAAGCCGGAATAGGATATAGACCTAAGGAAAAGGAAGTTGCTTATATGTCTCTAATCAATGGTACTAGGAATGATGCACTTAGGAACAAAGCTACGAAAAATCTTAAAGGAAAGGTAAAACAAGCTTGGGTGCCTAAGAAATATTTGAATGATATTTCCGAATCTAGTGCATGGGTACCAAAGAGTTGTGTGTTTTATGTTTCTTAGGTAGAGAAGAAGGATGCGAGTATGTGGATTGTGGATAGCGGTTGCTCAAGACATATGACCGGTGATGTGAGCAAGTTCTCCACAATAAATTATATAAAGAAGGGAACGGTATCATTTGGGAATAGTGGAAAGCTCAAGATTATAGGTAAAGGTACAATTGAGGTATCATCTAAAATTACTATTCATAAAGTCCTATTGGTTAAAAGTATGGGGTTTAATTTGCTTAGTGTTAGTCAATTATGTGATGCCGGGTATAATGTTGAGTTTCATCCCGATAAATGTTTAGTTAAGCACAAAAATTTTGAGAATGTTGTGCTACACGGATTTAGAAAAGCAAATCTTTATTATATTGATCTTTCATATGCTTCTAATCCTCCTATTAAGTGTTTAATATCAAAAGAAGAGGAAGGATGGTTATGGCATAGAAGACTTGGACACATCAACATGAGAAACATAGCCAAGGTAGCCAAGATGGAGCTAGTAAAGGGACTACCAAAGATCAAGTACATCAAGGACAAATTGTGTGATGCATGTCAAGAGGGTAAGCAATCAAGGTCATCACACAAAGGTAAAACTTGAACTAGCACTTCATTGCCATTAGAGTTATTGCATTTGGATCTTTTTGATTGTCATAGAACACCCTCTTTGGTAGGTAACAAATATTGTTTGGTGATAGTAGATGATTATTCTAGATATACTTGGGTTTATTTCTTGAAACAAAAGGGGGAAACTTTAGAAACAATTATCGGGTTTACCAAGAGGGTAGAAAACGAAAAGAATCTCAAGATTCATAGAATTCGAAGTGATCATGGTGGAGAATTTGAAAACTTGAATTTTTCTAAATTTTGCTTGGAAAATGGCTATAAGCACGAATTCTCTTGTCCAAGAACACCTCAACAAAATGGTGTAGTGGAGAGGAAAAATAGGGCCTTACAAGAGGCGGCTAGGACCATGCTTAATGCATACTCCTTACCTAGTTACTTGTGGGCCGAAGTGGTTAATACCGCATGTTATATTCAAAATCGTGTCTTGATTCATAAGTTTTTAGGTAAAACACCTTTTGAATTATGGAATGACAAAATCCCTACAATTCACTATTTTAAAGTCTTTGGTTGTAAGGTTTATATTCTTAATACTAAAGATGACTTAGGAAAATTTGAGGCCAAGTCCAATGAGGGAATTTTAGTTGGGTACTCATCTACTAGTCGAGGATATAGAGTATACAACAAAAGGACTCAAACAATTGAGGAATCATCCAATGTTGAGTTTGATGAATCCACTAGTACTTACCCTAGGAAATCCCCTATTGATAAGGATATAAGTGAACCAAATCAAGACGCTACTCAAGGATTGCAAAATCTACATTTAGGTGATATTGATCAAGGGGGAGGAAGAGATGGTTCGGATGATGAACGAAACAATGTAAACAATGATCCTTCAAAAGATGATGATTCTATAACCTCAAGGATCTTAAGGCATCATCAAGATCATCCTATTAATCAAGTAGTTGGAGATGTTGCACAAGGGGTAAGGACTAGGTCATACTTTAGGGATCACACTAGTCAAATTGCTCTAATATCACAACTTGAACCAAAAACAATTGATGACGCCTTGCTTGATACGGATTGGATTCTAGCAATGCAAGAAGAGTTGAATCAATTTGAAAGAAGTGATGTATGGGAGTTGGTTCCACGACCAAATGATAGTACAATTGTCACAACTAAATGGGTCTTTAGAAACAAGTTGGATGATCAAGGGAGAGTCACTAGGAATAAGGCTAGGTTGGTAGCTAGGGGTTTTAATCAAGTAGAAGGACTTGATTATGATGAAACATATGCTCCGATAGCACGATTAGAGTCCATTCGGATACTATTAGGATATGCCGCCTATATGGGGTTCAAACTTCACCAAATGGATGTAAAATCGGCTTTTCTAAATGGGTTCATTAAGGAAGAAGTTTATGTAGAGCAACCACCCAGATTTGAGAATATGGATTATCCAAACCATGTTTATAAACTTAAAAAGGCATTATATGGTTTAAAACAAGCTCCCCGGGCTTGGTATGAGAGACTTTCATCTTTTTTAATCTCTAAGGGCTTTAGGAGGGGAACAATTGATCCAACATTGTTCTTAAAGTCTAAAGATGGAGACATTTTCATTGCCCAAGTCTATGTTGATGACATCATCTTTGGCTCAACAAATAATGATCTTCTTCATGATTTTATTCAACACATGGAAAGCGAGTTTGAAATGAGTCTAGTTGGAGAATTAAGTTTCTTTTTGGGGTTACAAGTAAAACAAACTAATGAGGGAACCTATGTGTACCAATCCAAGTTTGCTAAAGAACTTATCAAGAAATTTGGATTGGAAAATGCGAAAGGAGCAACTACCCCTATGGGGACAAACACCAAGATAGATAGTGATCAAGAAGGAAAGTTAGTGGATCCAAAGCAATATAGGAGCATGATTGGTAGTTTGCTATATCTAACCGCTAGTAGACCGGATATATTATTCGCAGTAGGAATGTGTGCAAGATATCAATCATGTGCTAAAGAGTCACATTTAGTAACGGCAAAAAGAATTTTGAGATACGTCAAGAACACTCTTAATGTGGGGCTTTGGTACCCTAGAACTAGAAATTTTGACTTAATTGGGTATACCGATTCCGATTATGCGGGTTGCAAATTAGATAGAAAGAGTACTAGCGGTGGATGTCAATTTCTTGGACCTTCCCTTGTAAGTTGGAGTAGTCGAAAACAACCTTGTGTGGCATTGTCCACAACCGAGGCCGAGTATGTGGCAATGGGTGGTTGTGTAGCTCAATTGCTTTGGATGATGCATACCTTAGAGGATTATGAGCTCCATTATTCCAAAGTCAAGGTCTTATGTGATAATGTGAGCACCATTAATTTAACCAAAAATCCGGTACATCACTCTAGAACAAAGCACATTGAGGTGAAACACCACTTCATTAGGGATCATGTGGCAAGAGGAGACATTGAACTACTTTATGTTGAATCCAAATCTAATCTTGCCGATATTTTTACCAAACCATTACCCGAAGCGGAGTTTATCTATATTAGAAGAGAGCTTGGTTTGTGCCTTGTAGAATAATAGATTTAGCTTTTCATGATCACATAAATTCAAAAGCTAAATACATCCTTGAATGCATCTCACAACGACCTAGGATGACTTGAATGTATTTCAACATGATGTGAGATGTTAGGAAGATGTGTTTGGCTCCTCACATTAGTTATGATGCATCATTGTGAGCCAACATGACATCTAGCGATATCAATCCTTCATTGGACCAATCATTGGGAAGGCTTGTGCGCAATCAATGTGCTCTTTGCTCCTAGAATATGATTGGAAATTCTTGAAATATACTCAGATTTGGCTAGGTAAATAATTCTAAGAAAAAAAAACTCAAACTAGAACTTTGGCTCAAGGTTCTATCTTTGTAATCTTAATGGTTATCAAGTTTGTATCTATTTTGTAGGGTGGCTTGTATCCAATTGGATACCCATTTTTCCCAAGTAAATATTCACATAACAGATCACTCCACGAATTTTGGGCATTTTTAAAGGTCTAGAGAATATCTAGTGATTTTTCAAAAATCAGGTCCTGATTCTTCCATCTGCGTGCCAGTCCCCTGTCACTGCATCAGTCGACTGATGCAGTCGACTGGTAGCATTATTCGACCATACAGAATGGTTCTGTATGTTTTATTCTGGGTGCAGTCGATTGATAAAACATGCAGTCGACTGCATGTTTTATCAGTCGACTGATGCCCTCGATTGTATATAAGCCGCCAGATTTGGGCGGCGGCAGAAACCCTAGCTTTTCGCCGCCGCCCGCTATTTCTCGACTCCTACACCTTCTTCCCGACGTATTCCGCCGGTTTGTGGCTCCACGAACTCTTCCAAACCCTCGGATCTGCTCTCCCTCCCGTTCCCTCTCTCATTTGCCGCTTGGAACAAGGTTTAGCCACCCCTTCGAGGTTTGGTTGCGGTTCCTGCAATTTCTCTGTCGTTTGACGATTCCCCGGCACAATGGAGCGTCGGTAATACTTTCTTCCTTGTTTGTTCTGTTATTTTAGGGTTGATTCTTACCTAAAGTCTTCTATGTGTTGTTTCCTTGTTGTTTCCCTTCACAATTGACTGGTACTTGGCATGGTTATTGCATATGCATGGTTTAGAGTTAGGCAAAAGCGTCCAAGTGAAGCGGGTACCTCTCGGCAGCCCACTCGGCAGCCCCCTCCGGCGCCTTCTGGAGGGCGGTTTCCCTCTGCGGCTTGCCGTACTCGTTTTGAGAACACCGACTTCAAAATGATGAGTTGTCGCTATCTCAATCGTCCATATTTCACTAGACTTGCCCCTGAAATCGTTGACATCAATGTGCATTATGGTTTAGAAAAGTTATTTCATTCCACAACTATTGTCAATTTAGACCTATGTAAGGAATTCTATAATAATCTGAGTCCATCTAGTACTGAGGGTCATGCATATGTCACTATGGTAGGCGGGACATCCATTAGCTTCACCCCTGAAATATTGAGGTCATTCTTAGGATGTAGGCGGTCTACCAGTCCCTTTACATGCTTTCCTCAGGTTGAGGAGCCTCTATCTGATACACTCTCTCATGTCTCTGTTGATTTGATTCATCAGCATTATTTCCATGTGCCTCGGCCTCCACTTAAATGTATTTTTGATGCCACCCGCATGTCAGCCCCCAGTTACGTTCTGTATAAGGTTGTCATTGCATGTCTCCTGCCCATCGTGACCAAAGGGCAAGCCAAAATCCGTCTTCCTCATCTAGTTATGATGTATGCCCTAGAGCAGCGTCTTGACATTGATATTGCTCTTCAGGTCTATGAGTCTATCATCCACTTTTCTAGACCAGTCCAGGGGAAGCTATACATACCTTTCTGCCATGTCTTAACATCCTTTTTCGTGCATAAAGGGATAGATGTCACTAGGGGTGCCTTGCATCAGTTGTCTAAGGACTTTGATCAGTTAGGACCTCGCCAGATGTCTTTAGCCCAGATTGAGCCACGTGATGGTGTTATGGTGTGGCGTCGTCGCCCTGGCCCGGATGATTTTGATTCTGATGAGGATGCAGAGGATGCTCCTGTTCCTGCTGCAGAGCCAGCACGTGCCTCACTGCGGGAGCGTGTCTACCACTTGGAGGAGTTTGTTCGGGAGGAGTTTCGGAGCGTTCGCCAGCAGCAGACAGAGATGTTTGATATGATGCGGCGCTGGGATCTTGCCTACCAGGGCCCCCCTCATCCTCCACCTTCCCATGATGATGCGTCGGCATAGGAGTTTGTTGTGTTGCTATGGTGTCGGGTGACTTTTTGGCTTTGTAGTGCCTATCTTTTCTCACCGCGAATACTATTGATGCTGATGTTGTTGGATATTATTCACTCTCTTTCCTATGTTGCTTGAGAACTTTTATTTTTCTATCTATGCATGCTAGTTAAGTTTCTGGTATTATTGTTAATTTCTGAGTTTGTGTTTTTATTTTGTAACTACTCATGTACACATATGCTTCGGTTTACTATTGTCATGGTTTGATGAAATTGTTGTGTCTTCTTATTTTTTTGATGTATGTCAAAGGGGGAGGATACCACAAGTTTAAGTTAAAAATACTCTTGATAGAGCATATATAAAGGGGGAGTTTTAGATTATAATGTTTTAATATAGCATGTGTTAAGGGGGAGTGTGTGTGGATCTCGTTATGCTTTATGGTTCATAATTTAAATCATGCTTACAATCTTCAAAGATATGAGTTTATATTCTTCATGAGTTTATGTTTCATAAAAACAAATATCAAAGTTATGTTTCATGTCTATATTATGATTGTAGCTTTCAAAGTTGGTTGTATGTCTAACTTAAACATATTGCCACACATCAAAAAAGGGGGAGATTGTTGATACAATCGACCTAGGAATTAAATAGGTGATCTTTGTTTTTGATGTGTGTCTCAAAGGGTTTAAGTTAGACTTTGCATTGGTTCTAATATGTACTTAAGATTGTGCAGGACTTGGTAGACTGCACAAGCTTGGAAAGTTTCATGGCTCATGTTCTTGAAGATTGGTGAAGGATGGTGCATCCGATGGACTACGGACAAAAAGCAAACGGAGTGAAGGGAAGTGAATCTCAAGGCAATGTGAAGGATGACACGAAGATTAGCTGCAGGCTTGAGTGCATCTGAGGGACAAAGGCTGAGGAGAAAGACTTCAAGAGCAACTCCGGACACCAGTCGACTGATGCAGTCGACTGTGAGCGAACAGAGACATTCTGTTCGCTCGTTCCACAGTCACCAGTCGACTGATGAAACATGCAGTCGACTGGTGCAGTCGACTGCATGTTTCAGCAGTCGACTGGCAGAATGCCGTTGGGATGATGACGCACAGGATCTCCGCAGATTTGATTGAAACAGTAGCCGTTGTGTGATACCAGTCGACTGCATGTTTCATCAGTCGACTGATGTCGCGAATTTCAGCACGCTGTATATAAAGTTGAGAGCTTGGAAAGAAAAAGGGAACTGATTGAAATTACTGTTTAAACTTTCCAAGTGCTCTCTTAGTCTTACTACTCTTACTCTCTCCTCCCAAAAGCTCATCAAAAATCTTGTAAAAGGAGGAGATCATCTTGTAAAGGTTTCTCCACCATCACTCTTGGATTGAAAAGGAGAAGATCTTAGTGGAGCTTGCTTGGGTGTGTGTGTGCCTTGGATTAGTCACCTCAAGGAGGTGGAGACCAAGTAAATCGAAGAGTTAGCCGTGTTCTCTTATTGTTTTTCATTTGTATGTTCTTTTTGTGCTTCCTCTAACAAAATTGTAGGTGAAAAATCAAGAAAGGCTATTCACCCCCCCCTCTAGCCATACTCAAGGTTCTATCAACTTCCCGGGGCGAGATCAATATCATTGCTGGGGGGCCGACCGGAGGAGACTCCAACCGAGCGAGGAAGGCGAACGTCCGACAGCTCCAGATTCATGCGGTCGGCTGCAGTCAGGAAAGGGCGAGCGGACCCGAGATAAGCTTCGGGCCCAGAGACTTGGAAGGGGTCGAAGTGCCGCATGACGACGCTCTCCTCATCAGAGCGGTAATAGCGAATTATACTATCCACCGCGTTTTTATTGATACAGGGAGCTCGGTCAACATCATCTTCAAGAAAGCATTCGATCAGCTGTAAATTGATCGAGCCGAGCTGCTGCCCATGACAACCCCCTTTACGGGTTTACGAGCAATGAAGTCCTGCCGGTCGGACAAATCCGACTGGCTATCTCTCTGGGAGAAGAGTCGCTCAGGAGGACGAGGATAGTGAACTTCGTGGTGGTGGACTCTCCCTCGTCCTACAACGTCATTTTGGGGCGACCGACGCTCAGCGAGTTCCGAGCGGTCGTATCCACCTTCCACCAGAAGATCAAGTTCCCCGTAGAAGACAAAGTGGGAGAAGTACGGGGAGATCAACGGCCGCTCGGCGATGCTACATCGAGATGGTCCGAGCAGAAGCCAATTCCGCTCGGAAAACGCCCCGGATTGAGGTAAACGCCATCACAGAAAAGCCTCCCTCTTTAGTTTATGAAGAAAAAGAGGAAGTACGGATACACCCAACCCGATCGGAAGCTACGACCTTCATCGCGTCTGATCTGGAGGCGAATCGAAAAGAGGAGGTGATCCAATGTCTCCGAAGGAATCACGATGTCTTCGTCTGGTCGACGCATGAGCTGCCTGGAATTTCGCCCAGCATAGCGCAGCATGAGCTACATGTCCGACCGGATTCACGGCCAGTAAAGCAAACAAAAAGGGACTTCAGCGCCGAGCAGAATTCCATCATCCGAGCGAAGGTGGAAAAATTTCTAGAGGCTGGCCATATACGCGAGGTGCAGTTCCCGAGCTGGTTGGCTAACGTAGTATTAGTCTCCAAGCCAGGCAACAAGTGGAGAGTGTGCATAGATTTTCGGGATCTCAACAAAGCTTGCCCGAAAGATTTTTATCCTCTGCCCCGGATAGATCAGCTGGTGGACTCTACGGTCGGCTGTGAATTAATCTGTATGCTCGACGCCTACCAGGGCTATCACCAAGTGCCGCTCGCCCGTGAAGATCAAGAAAAAGTCAGCTTCGTGACGGCCGACGGCACTTATTGCTATAATGTGATGCCGTTCGGATTGAAGAATGCGGGGGCCACATATCAACG
This sequence comes from Zingiber officinale, assembly GCF_018446385.1. Lineage (NCBI taxonomy): Eukaryota > Viridiplantae > Streptophyta > Magnoliopsida > Zingiberales > Zingiberaceae > Zingiber > Zingiber officinale. Next base: position 130,509,699 of record NC_055992.1, read on the forward strand.
CTTGATGAATAAAGTATTCAGAGAGCAGATCGGGCGAAATCTAGAAGTTTATGTGGACGACATTCTCATTAAGTCCGTCCGGGCGGCCGATCTCTTCAAGGACATGGAAGAAACCTTCCGAACGCTACGTAAATATGGAGTCAAGCTAAATCCCCAGAAGTGCCTGTTCGGAGCAAAAGGAGGGCGTTTCTTGGGGTACATAGTAACCAAGCGGGGCATCGAAGCAAATCCCAGCAAGGTGAAAGCTCTACAAGATATGCCGCCTCCAAGAAATACAAGGGAGGTGCAGCGTTTGACCGGTCGGATAACCGCTCTGTCCAGATTCATCTCCAAAACCGCCGACCGGAGCCTTCCTTTTTTCAAGATCTTACACAAGGCTACAAAATTTCACTGGGACGAAGAATGCGACCGGGCGTTCGAAGATTTAAAGGCGTATCTGAATTCGCTCCCGGTATTAGCCAAGTCGACTATTGGTGAGCCACTTTGTATTTATCTATCCTCGACCGAGCAGGCAATCGGCTCAGCACTGGAGAGGGCGAGCGGAGAGGAGCCTGTGTATTTCCTTAGTCACATTTTAAAAGATGCAGAATCTCGCTACACTCGGCTCGAAAAGCTAGCTTTCGCTCTGGTCCTCACCGCTCGGCGCCTTCGTCCATATTTCCTGGCGCATACCATCATTGTCAAAACCAATAGCCCGCTCGGGCGTGTATTGCTGAATCCAGAAGCGTCCGGGCGGCTCATTAAATGGACGACGGAGTTAAGTGAATTTGACATCCAATACCATCCCCGCTCGGCAATCAAAGCGTAGTCCTTGGCGGATTTTGTGACTGAAGTTCAGAATTCAGAACTGGAAGCTATGTGGAGAATATTTGTGGACGGATCATCCACTCGGCTCGGAAGCGGGATTGGGATACTGTTGCTCTCCCCTCAAGAAGAAAAGGTGCACTTATCCGTCCGGCTGGATTATAAAGCTACAAACAACGAAGCAGAATATGAGGCCCTCATAGCCGGCTTACAGGCCACCCGGCATGTAGGTGTCGGACGGGTAACACTCCATTCAGACTCCCAATTGGTCGCTCAGCAGCTGACAGGCACCTTTGAAATCAACAACGCTCGACTCAAGCTTTACGCTCAAGCCTTCGAGAAGCTCAAGACTGACTTCAGAGAAGTTATCATCCAAAAGATACCCCGAGCGGAGAACCAAGCAGCTGATGAGTTAGCCAAGCTTGCAAGTTCAGTGACGCCGATCACCATCCAGCAACCAATTGAACAAGTATCTTTGGTGGCGCATGTCGATCGGATGGAGGGCCTCGTATTTTCGAGCGACTGGAGGACACCCATCACGGAGTTTCTGCGCTCAGGCGCCACATCGTCCGATCGGAATGAAGCTCAGCTGCTAAGGAGGAGAGCCGGTCGGTTCACACTCATCGGCGATCAGCTCTATAAGAAGGCTTTCTCCCGCCCGTTACTGAAATGCGTGAGCCCGGAGGACGCGGCGTATATCCTCCAAGAAGTGCATCAAGGATCCTGCGGTGGGCATCCGGGCGGACGATCGCTGGCTAAGAAGATCCTGTTGGCCGGGTACTTATGGCCGACCTTACAAGCAGATGCCGTGAGGAACGTGTCGACGTTCCTTTCGTGCCAGAAATACCACAACTTCTATCACCAGCCGGCAGAGGAAATGAATGCATCGACGGTCTCATGTCCGTTCGACCAGTGGGGAATGGATATCGTTGGTCCATTTCCTATGGCGACCGGACAGCGGAAATTTCTATTAGTGGCGGTCGATTATTTTTCCAAGTGGGTGGAAGCCGAGCCGCTAGCCAGGATCACCGAACAAATGGTCAAAAAGTTCATATGGCAACACATCATCTGTCGGTTCGGCATCCCTCGCCGACTGATTTCCGACAACGGAAGGCAGTTCACAGGAAAGTTGCTTGAAGACTGGTGCAAAAGCTACGGCATCGAGCAGCGCTTCACATCTGTAGCCTACCCCCAAAGCAACGGTCAAGCTGAAGTAGCCAATCGGGAGATTCTTCGCATTCTGCGCGCTCGGCTCGATCACTTGGGAGGAAGTTGGGTAGATGAAGTGTCGGGCGTCTTATGGGCCATCCGAACGACTCCAAAGGAAGGGACGGGCGTCACGCCTTTCCACTTGGTGTATGGCGGCGAAGCGGTCATTCCTGTTGAAGTCGGCGTCGAGTCCGCTCGGATCCAAAATTACGATGAGGACAACGCCGAGCGGAGGAACATGGAGATGGATTTGGTCGAAGAAGAAAGAGCCAAGGCGTCCGTTCGGCTGATGGCATACCGGCAGCGGATGAAGCAAAACTACAACCGCCGCGTAATCCCCACATCATTCCAGGTTGGCGATCTCGTCTGGAAGAAAGTCAAGCCAGTCGGCGACGTCGGCATGCTTGAAGCTCCGTGGGCGGGCCCCTTCAAAGTTATCGAAAAGCTCCGCTCGGGCGCTTACTATCTGGAAGATGAGGACGGACGGCAGCTGGATCGACCATGGAGTGTGAATCGTCTCCAGCCTTATCGTGCCGGATGAAAGGTGCACTGGTGTAACACATATTTATGTATATTCTAGTTGCCCGTGTCCTTGTAATGCAGGAATCAGAAATGAATTAAAAGGATGGCTATCATTCTTGCCGAGCGGCTGTGTTAAAGATTAGTCATGAAGACCGTCGAGCTCCGACGTTAAATATCGAGAGACGAGCCGGCGTCTATAAACCCTCCGAGCGGAAGACCGTCGAGCTCCGACGTTAAATATCGAGAGACGGGCCGGCGTCTATAAACCCTCCGAGCGGAAGACCGTCGAGCTCCGACGTTAAATATCGAGAGACGAGCCGGCGTCTATAAACCCTCCGAGCGGAAGACCGTCGAGCTCCGACGTTAAATATCGAGAGACGAGCCGGCGTCTATAAACCCTCCGAGCGGAAGACCGTCGAGCTCCGAAGTTAAATATGTTGGTTGCTACTCGGAAAACCTAGAGGTTCCACTGTACAAAAATTTTGTACAAAGGTCTGAACCTTTTCCTAACTACCATGTGTTCTTTTAAATTAAATTTTGGATCGCCTGCGGAACTTAACACGTTTGATCCAAAACTTAATCTATTTGTTCTTTTAGGTTTTGACTTGGATCTCCTGCGGAACTTAACACGTTCGACCCAAGTCTCCTTAAGTTATTAATTCTATTAAATATTAATTTCCATAAAAGGTTCCCAGTACTGACGTGGCGAGGCACATGGCCTTCTTGGATATGGGAGCAACCACCACCGACTAGACAAAACCTTTAATAGAAAGCTAATATTTAATTTCCTAAAATAACTTTAGGTTAACCAAAGAGAACAATCAAATCACAAGGAAAAGAAAGAAAACAAAAGAACACAACATCGAAAAACATATTCGAAATACTAGAACGTAAGCCTCTTGTATTTGGTATTATTTCCATAAATAACTAGCATGATGCGGAAATAAAAATTACTAGTTATACCTTGTAGAAAAAACCTCTTGATCTTCTACCGTATTCCTCTTCTAACCTCGGACGTTGTGTGGGCTTAATTTTAATTCTCTTTAATAAATTATTTCTTCCACATAATAAAAATTAAAATTAAAATCCCTTTTAAATCTAATTTGGCCGGCCCCCACTAGCTTGGGTTCAAGCTAGGGCCGGCCACCCAATATTATACCTAGGCCGGCCCTAGCTTGTTCCCAAGCTAGCTTGGCCGGCCCCTATTGGGTGGGTTTAGAAGGTGGGTATAGGTGAGTATAGAACTCTATAAATAAGAGGCTACGATAGGGACCGAGAGGAGGAGTTGGTTTTGGTCTCCTGATAAAATTAAGCATCCCGTGTTCGCCCCGAACACACAACTTAATTTTATCAATGATAATTCATTCCACTAGAGAACTATCATTGAACTACCGCACCAATCCCAAATTACATTTTTGGGCTCCTTCTTATTATGAGTGTGTTAGTCTCCGTGTTTAAGATATCGAATGTCCACTAATTAAGTGAGTTCCGACAACTCATTTAATTAATATCTAAGTCCAAGAGTAGTACCACTCAATCTTATTGTCATGTCGGACTAAGTCCACTGCAGGGTTTAACATGACAATCTTTATGAGCTCCTCTTGAGGACATTATCAACCTAGTATCTCTAGGACACGCCTTCTATAATCAACAACACACACTATAAGTGATACCATTTCCCAACTTATCGGGTTTATTGATTCAACGAACTAAATCTCACCCATTGATAAATTAAAGAAATAAATATCAAATATATGTGCTTGTTATTATATTAGGATTAAGAGCACACACTTTCATAATAACTGAGGTCTTTGTTCCTTTATAAAGTCAGTATAAAAGAAACGACCTCAAATGGTCCTACTAAATACACTCTGAGTGTACTAGTGTAATTATATAGTCAAGATAAACTAATACCTAATTACACTACGACCTTCTAATGGTTTGTTCCTTTTCCATTTTGGTCGTGAGCTACTGTTTATAATTTATAAGGTACTGATAACATCATCTTCTGTATGTGACACCACATACTATGTTATCTATAATATAAATTAAATGAACAACTACAAACAAATGTAGACAATTAGACCAAATGTGATTCTTTATTCATAATAAATGTTTACAAAGCTTAGGCTTTCAGTGTACACTCCAACAATCTCCCACTTATACTAATGACTAAGCTGCCATATCTTCTACCATACATCTGATTCCCATTCCCTCCACATGCCGATCGAAAGCTTTCGCCGGAAGGGCCTTAGTGAAAGGATCTGCCAGGTTATCCGCTGATGCAATCTTGGCGATGACAACTTCTCCTCGCTTCACAATATCTCGTATCAGGTGGTACTTGCGCTCTATATGTTTACTTGCCTTATGAGCTCGTGGTTCCTTCGAGTTTGCAACTGCACCACTATTATCACAATAAATTGTGATGATTTTGGGCAAACCAGGAATCACATCTAAGTCCATTAGAAAGTTCCTGAGTCATACTGCTTCTTTAGTTGCCTCAGAGGCTGCTACATATTCATCTTCCATGGTTGAGTCCGAAACGCATTTCTGCTTAACACTCCTCCATGAAATGGCTCCACCTCCTAAAGTAAACACATAACCTGATGTAGACTTACTGTTATCCCTATCTGATTGGAAATCTGAATCTGTGTAACCCACAGGGAGCAGATCGTCTGCTTGGTAAACTAGCATATAATCTCTAGTCCTTCTCAGGTACTTTAATATATGCTTTACTGCAGTCCAATGTCCTTGTCCAGGGTTACTCTGATATCTGCTGACCATGCCCATTGCATACATTAGGCTTCCTACAGCCGAAGCATAAGGAACTGCTTTCATGTCCTCTATCTCTTTTGATGTCTTTGGAGACATCTCTTTAGATAGAGCTACTCCATGTCTAAAAGGTAAGAAACCTTTCTTGGAATCCTGCATGCTAAAACGAGCAAGGATTGTATCTATATATGAAGCTTGGGATAGACACAACATTCTTTTCTTACGATCCCTTATAACTTTGATCCCAAGAATGTGTGCACATTCTCCTAAGTCCTTCATATCAAATTGTTTGGACAACCATACCCTTACGTCTGATAATACCTTGACATTGTTGCCGATTAACAAAATATCATCTACGTATAGTACAAGAAATACCACCACGTTTCCGTTACACTTCTTATATACACAAGACTCATCCGGACTTTGAATAAATCCATATGGTGGATTACTTCATTAAACCGGATGTTCCAGACCTTGAAGTTCATCCATAAATGGACCGATTGAGCTTGCACACTAGATGCTCTTTGCCTTTTCAATGAACCCTTCGGTTGCTTCATATGGATGTTCTCTTCAAGACTTCCATTAAGGAAAGTCTTGACATCCATTTGCCAAATCTCATAATCCATATGAGCAAGAATGGATAAGAGTATCCTGATAGACTTAAGCATGACTACCGTGAAAAGGTCTCCTCATAATCGATTCCCTCTTTTGAGTGTACCCTTTGCAACAAGCCTAGCTTTGAAGGTTTCTACCTTCCGTCGTCCTCTTTTCCTTTTGTAGATCCACTTGCATCCAACGGCTTTTACACCATCGTGGTTCTACAAGCTCCCAAACCTTATTAGAGTACATGGACTCTATTTGAATTCATTGCCTTTGCCAAGATGCGATCTATATCTTGAGTGCTTCATATATGACCGGGATCAGTTCATGTTTACCCGGATCAAGTCCAAGACTCTCCTAAAACATGAATCTTTCAGGTTGCCTCACAACCTCCCACTACGACGAGGCAGTCGTGGTTGTATATCATGTGTGACACGTGTTGCAGGTCTCTTGTGGTACTTCATCTTGTCTTGTTACTGAAGTAGACATGTCCTCTCTAAGTTCTTCTAAAACAACTTTACTACTGGGCTTGTGATCCATTATATAGTCTTCTTCTAAAAGCTGGGCTTTGGTGCTAACAATGACCTTCCGGTCTTTAGACTATAAAATAAACCACCTTTCGTTCCTTTGGGATATCCTACAAACACGCGAACTTCACGAGATTCTAACTTATCAAGATCTGGTTGCACATGTGCTGGACTACCCCAAATCCGAATATGTCTTAGACCGGGTTTTCGCCCATTCCACAATTCTATGGCGAGAAGAAACTGATTTAGAAGGTACTAAGTTCGGAACATACACTGTTTCCAGAGCATATCCCAAAACGAATTTGGTAATTCAATAACTCATCATAGATCTAACCATTTCCATAAGAGTCCTATTCCTTCGCTCTGCTACACCATTCCAGGTCCAGACAATTGGGATTGAATCACCTCCGATAAGTAATTCCTAAACTCTCCTAAGAGGTATTCGCCACCACGATCGGATCGTAGTGTTTGATACTTTTACCTAATCGCTTCTCCACATCGACCTTGTATTCTTTGAACTTGTCAAAGCACTCGGACTTCGCGCATTAGGTAAATGTATCCATATCTTGAATAATCGTCATGAAAGAGACAAAATATTCAAAACCTCCTCTTGCATGGACAGACATAGACCACACAAATCCGAGTGAACCAACTCTAACACTTCTTCGCTCTATACCCTTTGGCCTTGAACGGCCTCTTGGTCATTTTACCTTCTAAGCAAGATTCACAAGTTGGAAAATTTTCCAACTCTAATGAACTCAAAAGTCCATCGGCTATAAGCCTCTGAATCCTACTTAAATTAATATGACCAAGTCTTAGATGCCAAAGATATGCTTGGTTCATTTCGAAGGTTCTTTCTCTTATTAGAATTAGAAGATGAGTTATAAATTTCCATGTTTTGCTTTGTGGAAGAAATTGGATTTAAAATATACAAATTGCCAACTAATGCACCAGAACAGATAATCACTTTATTTCTTTTAATAACTACATCGTTACTGAAAGAAACTGAATATCCATCTATAAACAGTTTAGAAACTGAAATTAAATTCTTTCTAAAACTGGGTACATAAAGACAATTTCTTAAAACCAAATTTCTATTTCTACTAAAAGACAAGTAGACGTCTCCCACTGCAACAGCTGCCACCTTAGTAGCATTGCCCATGTAGACGGTAATCTCCCCTTCAGTTAGTCGTCGGGTTTCCTGGAACCCCTGCAAGGAATTGCAGACATGATCAGTGGCTCCCGTATCTACACACCAGGTGCTGGTAGATAACACCGCTAAACATGTTTCAACAACCAAAGCATGAGATATACCTTTGTTTTGGTTCCTACGAGGACAACCCACCTTCCAATGTCCTGCCTGCTTGCAGATGAAGCACTTGCCCTTCGGCTTCTTCACTCCAGCTTTAAATCCCGTACTCTGAGATTTATTCACTTTCTTTGCTGAGCCAGCTTGTTTCTTCTTCTTCTTTCCTTTCGGTTTAGAAGTAGAACCATTTTCAGCAAAGTGAATTTGAGAATTGTGACGAAATAATCCTTCTTCTGTCAGTAGTTCCCCTAATGAATAAATCCTTTTATTCATATTATAGTTCAGGCGGAACTGCTCAAAACTTCTAGGTAGCGTTTGGAGGATCATATATTGATGGGTTTCCCCATCAATTTCTCCTCCAAGGGTTGTATCTCGTTCAGATAAGCCATCATCTTTAGGATATGATCCCTTACAGGAGTACCTCATGGTGGCTGTCATTATCTTTCTCATAGCTTCTTGTCTAGAAGCCCTATCCTGATGACCAAAGAGCTCCTTGAGATTGTTCATAATATCATAAGCTGTTGGTAAATCTTGATGCTGATGTTGCAATACATTTGACATTGAAGCCAAAATGTAACACCGCGCCATCTCATCTGCCTTTACCCATCTCTTATGATATTCAATCTCCTCTTGGGTAGATTCACCAGTGGGTGTATCAGGACAAGGTTCAGTCAGTACAAATTTATAGCTTTCAGCAGTCAGAACAATGTCCAGGTTCCTTTTCCAATCTATGTAATTAGGTCCAGTAAGTCTATTTTGTTGAAGTATGATGGACAGTGGGTTGAAAGTCATCCTAAGAATCACAAATAACTTTTGGTCAGAACTCTAAATTTAGAATAATATTGATTCCTCAAACAATACTATTTTAAATTAACCAACACCTCATCACACCGTGAATTTTGTATGCCACGTTAGTGTGGACGTATACAAATTCAACATTTGTAAAAGGAGGGTTTTAACCCATTAATTTTATTATCTTGTCAACCTAACTTTTGACAAATAAAATTAATAGTTGGTATTATTTGGTCACACAAATAATAGCAGTGACTCCGATGGGGAGGATACTATTAGATGTGTCTAAGTGTATACCATTACTTGACACTAAGTCCATTAATAAGATTATGCCCTTCCGCTGGGGAAGATCACACGCCTTAATTAATTTCCTATAGTCATCCAAAATGGAAGTCTGCTCTAGTGATCCACAAACAAGCTCATCCGTTATGGAGGAAGACACTCGAGCCAACGCAAGCTTGTTTGCATCACTTACAAACCAAGAATGGAGACCATGGGATTTATTTAAAATCCTCTCCCACTTAGTTATTTATAAATGAGGAATTTTAACTATGCTAGCCTACTAAACTTGTAACTAACATGCACACACAAAGACAATATAAAAGCAATAAATAGAAAATTTAATTTTCAACTATTATGACTTTTATCTCTTAATTGTCCTCCGTGTGTTGTCATCCCAAGTTGCCATATTTGGCCACCGCCTCCGGGGTGCTGTCGATCCATCTTGCTCCTAGTTCAGCTGCCTCCGGTCCTTAGAAGGTTCCACGCTTTGCAAGATTCGATCCGCGACATAAATAGAATTTTACATTTTTGATCCTATATTCCATAAAAGGAATGTACATGTATCTAGATCAAAAATAAAATCCTAATAAAACTAAATACGGCTCCTGCTGTATTTTAATACAATCATGCACACACATATAAATTGCCCTTGACATGTCCAAGGGTCCAATCACACACATAATTAACTAAAAGCCATAATAGTTGGATCCTCGCATCCACAAAGTTAGCACATCCTACTATTATCCCGCCTAAATTATGTATGACATGTGCATAATTAAACTAAATACCAAATACACGAGGCAAAACCCTAGCTCGATACCAATTGTTGGTTGCTACTCGAAAACCTAGAGGTTCCACACAAAAATTTTGTACAAAGGTCTGAACCTTTCCTAGCTACCATGTGTTCTTTTAAATTAAATTTTGATCGCCATGAACTTAACACGCTTGATCCAAAACTTAATCTATTTGTTCTTTTAGGTTTTGACTTGGATCTCCTGCGGAACTTAACACGTTCGACCCAAGTCTCCTTAAGTTATTAATTCCATTAAATATTAATTTCCATAAAAGGTTCCCAGTACTGACATGGCGAGGTACATGACCTTCTTGGATATGGGAGCAACCACCACCGACTAGACAAAACCTTTAATAGAAAGCTAATATTTAATTTCCTAAAATAACTTTAGGTTAACCAAAGAGAACAATCAAATCACAAGGAAAAGAAAGAAAACAAAAGAACACAACATCGAAAAACATATTCGAAATACTAGAACGTAAGCCTCTTGTATTTGGTATTATTTCCATAAATAACTAGCATGATGCGGAAATAAAAATTACTAGTTATACCTTGTAGAAAAAACCTCTTGATCTTCTACCGTATTCCTCTTCTAACCTCGGACGTTGTGTGGGCAACGATCTTCCGAGACGAGAAACCACCAATCACCTTCTTCTCCTCCTAGCTAGGTTCGGCCAACAAAGAGGAAGCTTCACCAAGGAAGAAAATCAAAATACTAACCAAGCTCCAAGAGATGCTAGCTTTCTCTCCTTCTTCTTCTTCTTCTCCGAGTAGTATCCGGCCACCACAAGAGCTCCAATGGAAGAGTAGGGTTCGGCCACCACAAGAGGAAGAGAGGGAGAGGTTGGCCACACCAAGGAACAAAAGAGGGAGAGAAATAATAGATGTTGTGTCTCATGAAGGCACCCCTACCCCTTCTTTTATATTCCTTGGCCTAGGCAAATTAGGAAATTTAATTACCATAAAATTTTCTCAATTTCCTTGACATGATTTTATTGAGAAAAATAAAATAAAATTTCCCAAATTAAAACCAATGGCCGGCCATATCATTGGAGAACAAATTGGACAAGTTTTAATCAACAATTAAAACTTCCTAATTTGTTTCCGGAAATTTTAAAAAATAAAATTTCTCTTTAAAATCTCTTCATGGTTGATAAAAGGAAATTTCTATAATTTTAATTTTATCAACATGTGAATAATTTTTAAAGAGAAAATAAAACATCTCTCCAATCTACAAATAAGGAAAGAGATATAATCTCTTTCTTTAATCTTTTGTAGATCTTTTACAAGAGAGATATTTTAATTTTAATTCTCTTTAATAAATTATTTCTTCCACATAATAAAAATTAAAATTAAAATCTCTTTTAAATCTAATTTGGCCGGCCCCCACTAGCTTGGGTTCAAGCTAGGGCCGGCCACCCAATATTATACCTAGGCCGGCCCTAGCTTGTTCCCAAGCTAGCTTGGCCGGCCCCTATTGGGTGGGTTTAGAAGGTGGGTATAGGTGGGTATAGAACTCTATAAATAAGAGGCTACGATAGGGACCGAGAGGAGGAGTTGGTTTTGGTCTCCTGATAAAATTAAGCATCCCGTGTTCGCCCCGAACACACAACTTAATTTTATCAATGATAATTCATTCCACTAGAGAACTATCATTGAACTACCGCACCAATCCCAAATTACATTTTTGGGCTCCTTCTTATTATGAGTGTGTTAGTCTTCCTGTGTTTAAGATATCGAATGTCCACTAATTAAGTGAGTTATCGACAACTCATTTAATTAATATCTAAGTCCAAGAGTAGTACCACTCAACCTTATTGTCATGCCGGACTAAGTCCACCTGCAGGGTTTAACATGACAATCTTTATGAGCTCCTCTTGAGGACATTATCAACCTAGTATCTCTAGGACACGCTTCCTTCTATAATCAACAACACACACTATAAGTGATACCATTTCCCAACTGATCGGGTTTATTGATTCAACGAACTAAATCTCACCCATTGATAAATTAAAGAAATAAATATCAAATATATGTGCTTGTTATTATATTAGGATTAAGAGCACACTTCCATAATAACTGAGGTCTTTGTTCCTTTATAAAGTCAAGATAAAAGAAACGACCTCAAATGGTCCTACTCAATACACTCTGAGTGTACTAGTGTAATTATATAGTCAAGATAAACTAATACCTAATTACACTACGACCTGCTAATGGTTTGTTCCTTTTCCATTTTGGTCGTGAGCTACTGTTTATAATTTATAAGGTACTGATAACATCATCTTCTGTATGTGACACCACATACTATGTTATCTACAATATAAATTAAATGAACAACTACAAACAAATGTAGACAATTAGACCAAATGTGATTCTTTATTCATAATAAATGTTTACAAAGCTTAGGCTTTCAGTGTACACTCCAACAAAATATCGAGAGACGAGCCGGCGTCTATAAACCCTCCGAGCGGAAGATCGTCGAGCTCCGACGTTAAATATCGAGAGACGAGACGGCGTCTATAAACGTCCGAGCGGAAGACCGTCGAGCTCCGACTTTAAATATCGAGAGACGAGCCGGCGTCTATAAACCCTCCGAACGGGGAATGCCTATAAAGAGAATACAATTGCCCCAGAAACTCACCCTCAATATCATTAAATCGTCTCTACGTTCCGCTCGGCCCAGAGCCAAAAATTACTTGCTCGATACATAGCGAAGGATCTCTCCTATCAGAGCGGAAAATTAAGTAGGCGGAGTATTACATGTTTAGCCGAACGGCAGGGCAATGCCTGGCACTTGGTAAAAATCCCTTTCGAATACCAGAGGGGTGATAATGGGAGAGCGGATGAACACATATTTTGGTTATGTAAAAAGACAGCAAATATAAGGAAAACATTGCATTAAAGTTAAAGCTTTAGGCCGAGCGGCCCAATTACAAAAAAAGGATGATATCCTGGCGAGTGACCGAATTACAGAAAGCTACTCAATATAATCATAAAGGTCCCTGGGAATGTTATTCAGAAGCGCCACCTGATCGCCGGCCGGAATAGCAGTAGACTCAGGGAGAAGACCCTTAGACTTCAGATAAGTGACGGTGGCAGTCATAGCCAAGTCGAAAGCTGTATACATCCGCTCGCATATTTTCTCTGAGAATTCGGGCGAGCGGATGTAGCTCTATCTTAAGGCCGCGACTCGACTCGGCTCGGCATCTTGATATTCTTTGAACGCCGCCTAGGAGCCAGTAAGGGCCTCATTCAGATTCTGAATCTTAGCCGCGTCGGCCGAGCGACCCGCCTTCTCCCTGTCGAGCTGCTCTGTCAATTCCTTTATCTTTAGCTCCAGGCCCCGAGCCTCAACGTTCTTCTTCTCCAGATCGGAGATAGCAGTATTCTTCTGAGTGGTGGCCAGGGTTATTTTTGTGTCAAGCGACTTGACTTGCCGCTCGGACTCGGCCAGGGCATGGGCCTGGTCGGCTGTCTTCTTCTGCTCGGCCGCCAACAGAGTTTGAGCTTTCTTCAGCTCCTTTTGCAGCTCGGAATAGGAAGGGCCCTGAAGGCCGGACGGACCAACTGCGGCCTTCAGTTGTCGCAGCTCTTCATCCACCAAGGCCAAGCGGTTGGAAACCGCAATTTCCTCCACCCATCTCTGGCAAAAGAAAATTATAGTTATTAGCTGCCGATCGGAAAGAATGCATACAAAACTTAGTAGAGCAAACTTACCCCCGTGGCCTCCCGCATGTGGCTATTGGCCAAGTTTCCGAGGGGTATTAGCGTTGTGCGTGCCCGAGCATCGGCCCACATCTCAGCTAGGGGCCCTTTCAAGGTGATGGTGTGCTCGGGCGCAGATGGACGGTCGGCCTTTAGCAGCAGCTCTTCAGTCGGTAGATGAAGAGTGACCCAAATCGTGCGGCCATGACCGGGGGTCGTCTGACCGGCGGTTGGAAGGGGATCAGAAGTCGGCGTAGAAAATTGGGAATGAATGGTCGAGCGCTGGGCTGAGTGGCGAGCGGGCGGAAGGGTGCTGATTGGAATAGCCTCCGCTGGAGGAGCTAGCTCGTCCCAATCCGAAGGCGTCCGGTCGGACGAGATGGTTTCGGTCTCTGGCGCCTTGCCCCGAGCAGTTGCAGTGACCCGCTCGGATGGTTGGACCGCTGAGGTTGCCGACCGCAGGGGAGTCTCCACTCGGCGCCTCTTTTGTGGAGGCTGCTCCTCCTCCCGAGCGGAACCTTCCTCGGGGGCAGTTCGTTCTCTTGAGGGGGTGGCGCCGCTAGCCACATTTTGTTGGGAAGCTTGCGTGGCCGACTCAGCTTGAGTTCCACTCTCTCCTTCATGGGATCCGACCGGCTGGATACCCAGCGCTTCCATCTCTTTGGCAGTCGCGGCTTCCAGAGCGGCCGCCTTTCTCTTCAAAACACCGGCCATCACCGAATCCATGACAATATCCGCTGCAAGGGAAAGAAAAGAAATCAGTTAGCAATTAAAGCAAATGCCCAAGTAAAATTCTTACCGAAGCCGGTCGGAAGAGGAGTCCGTATAGGACTCAGCCCGAAGATGTACATCACTCCCTCGTGAAGAAGTTTGTTGATGTCAAGTCGCAGACCGGCCAGCATATTTGTAGCGTGGGGATAGTCCGGTCGGGTCTTGAATTTCTTCAACTCGGGAGTGGGAGGTAGGCTGACCTGCCACTGGGTCAGGAAGTTGGCCCGATCGGGCATACGGATGTAGAAAAAATAATCCTTTCAATGTTTATTGGAAGTAGGAAGTTTGTGTTGGTGCGGGAAGCATCCGACGATCGAACTCGTGTTTTGATAATGGCAAAGAATTCAAAGTTAAGATGTTTGGTAGTCTAACAAGTCTACTTGAGGATTTCAGGAAAGTCCTAGCTGCGGTTAGGCAAAGGGAAAACCCTAGGGGGCGGTAACCCTAGGTCATAGGGGGTGGTAACCCAATGCGAAAAGTCTTGGTAGGTCGATGTCTTCAGGCAAAAGTCCTAGGGGGTGGTAACCCTAGGTGGAAAGTCCTGGTGTCACGAACCAGGTGAAAGACTGGATTGGCCGGGAAGCGGATGTCCAGCAGAAAGTCCGGAAGCGTCGAGTGAAAAGTCCGGTCGATCCGGAGGATCGGCGCAACAGTAAATCTCCGAGTGGAGTAGGTGAGGACGCGTTCCCGTAGAGGGAACAGTAGGCGTCGGGTCGACCTAGGGTTTCCGGCGGAAACCCAGTCAGAGACATCGGAGACTGTCTATACTTTATTTATCATGTATTGTGCTAACTTTGTGTTGCAGGATTGTGTTTGGGACTAACGTATCTTGCAGGTGCAAAGGAGCAACTAATTCCTGGATGAACAGTGTCCGAGGCGCCTCCATGGAGCTTGGAGGCGCCTCAGAAAAGCGACTTGGCCAAACAGGGTTGAAGGCGCCACGCTCGAGGCGCTTGAAGGCGCCAAGGCCTCAAGGCGCCCTCAAAGGTGATAAGCGCAAACTGGTCAGCGCTCATCTGCACGGTGGACTCGGAGCCTTGAAGGCGCCTTCAGAGGCCTTCAAGGCGCCTTGGATGCCCTTTATAAGGGGACTTCGAGCAGCATTGAATCATAAGAACTTCCAAGCGATCCTTGTGCTGCGTGCTGCTCAATCAACGACCCTGAAGTGCTGTTACGAGTCCACGACGACCAGGAGCTTCGAGATTACGATTCTGTCATCGGTATACTTGTTTTTAATTACTGTACTAATTGTAAATCTTGTACTCTTTTTCGTACTTATAAGTGTTGCCCACCGAAAGCGATCAAGGATCGCGGGCCTTCGAGTAGGAGTCGACCTAGGCTCCGAACGAAGTAAAACTTCTTGTGTCCCTCTGTGATTGCATTCGTTATTTCCGCTGCGTATATTTACTTTGATAGTTTTACGATTCTGATACGATCAAAATAGCCGCGAGCGCTATTCACCCCCCCCCCCCTCTAGCTCGTCTCGATCCAACAATTGGTATCAGAGCGGGGTCGTCTTGAATCAGTGCAACCACTATTCGAGACAATTTTTTTTTCGTGGTTTTGTTCGGAGTCGATTAGAATTTAGCCTCATAGCTATATTCTAATTCTTTTTACGAATCAATTTTCTGCTCAAATTTGGTCAATACCACTTGAGCCTATTATTTTTTTTCCTTCCTCCCGCACTACTAATCCAAGACTTAGTCTTGGAATAGATCTTGTTGTTTCTGTTTTTTTGTAGATCTAAATGGCCCAACAAGAAGGATATAGCACCGTTCGTCCCCCATTATTTTCCGGAGAAGACTTCGGATATTGGAAGGGGCGAATGGAGATATATTTAAAGATTCAGTTCAACACCTGGATGATCGTCAAAACAGGACTGCAACTGCCAACTGGTACAGACGGTAAGCCTACATCCTGTGAGAACTGGGAGCCCGCATTTATCAAAAAAGTGGAAGCCGACGCCAAAGCCACCTGCACCATCCAGTGCGGTCTGACCAAAGAAGAGCTCAACAGAGTCGGTCCATTCTCCTCCACAAAGGAACTATGGGAGAAACTGATCGAACTTCACGAGGGCACCTCGGAAACCAAGGTAAGTAAGCGTGATCTGTTACTTAACAAATTATACAATTTGAAAATGCAGGAAGGCGAGACGGCAAGTTCTCTACACGCTCGAATCCAAGATATTCTGAACTCTCTTCATGGAATCGGGCAAAAGGTAGAAAACAGAGATATAATAAGGTATGCTCTTAACTCATTTCCTAGGAGCTCATTGTGGGCATCAATGGTAGATGCCTATAAAGTCTCTAAGGATTTGTCATCCTTAAAATTAGATGAATTATTTAGTGAATTTGAACTCCATGAACAAACTAATGCACAGCCATCCGAGAAGGGCATTGCTTTGGTTGCAGGTACAAGTCGAACGAGGGAATCAAGAGTACGGCGAAAGATTGAATCGGAATCAGAAGACGAACTCGACTCAGAAGATTCAGAGGATGAACTGACCAGCGAACTAGTGAATCTCGTGAAGAAGCTCTACAAGAAGAAAAAGGGATTCAACAAGAAAGATCTAAAGAAGGCAGTTCAATCCAAGGAGGCTCAACAGAACTCAAAGGCAAAGTACGAAGTCACTTGCTACGGGTGCAACCAGAAGGGGCATATAAAAGCCAACTGCCCCAATCAAAAGGAAGCCAAGAAGCAAAGAAGAAAGAAGGCACTAAAGGCAACCTGGGACGAATCTTCTTCGGAGGACGAAGACGACGAACTCGACCAAACGAGTTTACTCGCATTGATGGCCCGGGACCAGATCAGCGAATCCGAGAGCGAGTCAGAAGCCGACTCCGAGCAAAGCCACGGATCCGCATCCGTTTCCGAAGGGCCAGACTCCGCTGTAAGTATTCCTAGGCTTAATAATTTAATCAATTATTTACTTCGCAAATTAGCCAAGTCAAATTTGAAAATTAAGTCACTTTTAAAAGAAGTAACCATTTTTAAAGGAGTAACTAACTCAACATCTTTAACTGAAGATTCAACTCAAGTACAACAACTTGAGAAAGAAAATTCAAACCTGAAAAATCAGTTAAAAGATTTAAAAATTACTTTAGAAAAGTTCTCTCTGGGCTCCAAGAATTTGGATCTAATTCTTGGGACACAAAGAGCCGTCTACAATAGAACTGGGCTAGGATATAAAAGTAAAAAGAAATATAAATCTTATTTATCCTTAATAAACAAACAAAGTAGTAAATCAGTCCAAGCATGGGTCCCCAAGTCCAAATTGATCAATCAAATTGGACTTGGCCAATACTGGGTTCCGAAGGATCAAATATATTACCTCGACAGACCATATCGAGGCCGTGATCCAGGGAAAGCTAAAATGAAAACGATCTTAATTAAAATCCAAAATTAAATTAAAAATTATTAAATTCTAATAAATTCAAAATTCAAAACTCAAAATTAAATTGAAAACTAGATGGAGGATCCAAACTAGCTGGCACCTCCAACTGAACTACCCGATAGGGTAACTGAACCTAATCTATCCAAAATGGGTAATTAAGGGTAGATTAAAACGAGATAAGTTTAACTTGAACCACAGTACTGGTGAAGTTTTTGGATGATAATACGTTAGGGAAGCTTGGGCATCGCATGTCTAGGAAGATATGGCTTCGACCTGGTGCATTTGGCCAAGTGGAACTGACTGAAGCTACCCTTAAATGGATCTTAACTAGTTAGACCAAGGTTTTGTACTAAGTTCAGTGGGTAGGACTATTTGGGAAATCTCGAAGGCATGGTTACTTTAATGAGCTCCTTGTGACTCACCATAGCCCAGAAGTTTATCCAAAGAATGCTTACTTGTTGAACCCAAAACTAAACCTGAATCTAACACAAAGTTAAACCAGACCCTTGAATTCAACAATAAATCATCTCACATCAATTATAGGATTCCCTGATTGACAATTTAGATCGGGTGAGATGACTAAGAAATAAATTTATTTAAAAATCTTTTCAAAATTAATTTCAAAATTATTTAAAAATCTTTTCAAAATAAAATTTAAAATTATTTAAAAATCTTTTCAAAATTATTTAAAAATCTCTTCAAAATTATTTAAAAATCTCTTCAAAATTAATTTCAAAATTATTTAAAAATCTTTTCAAAATTAATTTCAAAGAATCTTTTCAAAATTAATTTCAAAATTATTTAAAAATATTTTCAAAATTAATTTCAAAATTATTTAAAAATCTTTTCAAAATTAATTTCAAAATTATTCAAAATCATTTTCAAAAACTTAATTTCAAAATTATTTAAAAATCTTTTCAAAATTAATTTCAAAATTATTTAAAAATCTTTTCAAAATTAATTTCAAAATTATTTAAAAATCTTTTCAAAATTAATTTCAAAATTATTTAAAAAACTTTTCAAAATTAATTTCAAAATTATTCAAAATCATTTTCAAAAACTTAATTTCAAAATTATTTAAAAATCTTTTCAAAATTATTTAAAAAACTTTTCAAAAACTTAATTTCAAAATTATTTAAAAATCTCTTCAAAATTAATTTCAAAATTATTTAAAAATATTTTCAAAATTAATTTCAAAGAATCTTTTCAAAATTAATTTCAAAATTATTTAAAAATATTTTCAAAATTAATTTCAAAATTATTTTAAAATCTTTTCAAAATTAATTTCAAAGAATCTTTTCAAAATTAATTTCAAAATTATTTAAAAAACTTTTCAAAATTAATTTCAAAATTATTCAAAATCATTTTCAAAAACTTAATTTCAAAATTATTTAAAAATCTTTTCAAAATTAATTTCAAAATTATTTAAAAACCTAACTTTCAAAATTACTTTAAAAACTTAAATCTCAAAATTATTCTTAAACTCAATAAACATAAGTGTTTGCTAAATTATCTTGAATACAATAGAATAGAAAATTTAAGGAGACAATAAACATAGTGTCTGTTTCAAACACGCTATCTTTAATCCATTAAAAAGAAACCAATTCAACTACTTCATGTGTAGGAATTGGATAAATGGATGTTGGATAGTGGATGCTCCAGACATATGACTGGAGATAAGTTGAAGTTTACCAAACTCAAGTACAAGAGTCTAGGATCAGTTGCATTCGGCAACAACGGTAAACTTAAAGTAATCGGAAAAGGTAATATTGAACTTAGTTCCGATTTCATTATTCGAAATGTTTTATTGGTTGAAAATTTTAACTTTAATTTACTAAGTATAAGTCAATTGTGTGACAGCGGATACCTAGTTAATTTCGATAAATCTGGATGTCTAGTTAAAAATATTGAAAATCCAGAAATTAAACTTAAGGGACTTAGAAAAAATAACATTTACACAATTGATTTATCAATATCCTTAATAAAGTGTCTCCTGACACAGCAAGAGGAAACCCAACTGTGGCACAGAAGGCTGGGTCACACACACACAAGACTTATTTCAAAAATGAGTCAAAATGGTCTAGTTAGAGGTTTGCCCAGATTAAAATTTATTGAAAATTCAATCTGTGATGCATGTCAAAAAGGAAAACAAACCAAGTCAACCCACAAGTCAACTAACCTAGAAAGATCCAACACCATACTTGAGCTCATTCACCTTGATCTATTTGATTCACATGGAGCCAAATCACTAAACAGGAACCAATATTGCTTAGTAATAATTGATGACTACTCTAAGTACACTTGGGTAAAATTTCTAAAAACAAAAGATGAAACCTATGAAATATTTAGTAATTTTTGCAACTTAACGGAAAATGAAAAAGATACTAAAATTAAAAGAATAAGAAGTGATCACGGAGGGGAATTTGAAAATCATAAGTTCACCCAATTTTGTAAAATAAATGGATACCAACATGAATTTTCATGTCCTAGAACCCCCCAACAAAATGGACTAGTGGAACGTAAAAATAGAACATTACAAGAAGCAGCTAGAACTATGTTAAATGAATATCACTTAAATCATCAATTTTGGGCTGAAGCGATAAATACTGCAAATTACATTCAAAACAGAATTTTAATTAATAAATTTCACAATAAAACAGCATATGAACTCTACTATAATAAAATTCCCAATCTAAACTATCTAAAAGTATTTGGGTGTAAAGTTCACATTTTAAATACTAAAGATTACTTAGGAAAATTTACACCCAAATCTAACCAAGGAATATTCTTAGGATACTCCTCTACCAGTAGAGCCTTTAGAGTATTTAATCAAAATACCTTGAAAGTTGAAGAAACAACTAATGTAATATTTGATGAAGAAAACAATTTACCTAATATAAATGAAAATATTGACACTAATCCAAGAGCAGCAGACGATGATGAAATCCAACCTAATCTTAATGAGTCAGAAGAACCAGTTTCTGACTCACAAATAAGACCAACTAGAATAAGCACCTCTCACCCACCTGACCAAATTTTGGGTGACCCAAACCTAGGAGTCAGAACTAGATCATCCTATAGAAACCTTAGTCAGATTGCTCTAATTTCTAAAATTGAACCTAAAACTATAGAAGAAGCCCTGCTTGATCCAGACTGGATCATTGCGATGCAGGAAGAATTAGCCCAATTTGAGAGAAACCAAGTCTGGGACCTTGTACCTAAACCCATAGATAAATCAATAATAGACACTAAATGGGTTTTTAGGAACAAGTTGGATGATCACGGTGATATAGTAAGAAACAAAGCAAGGTTAGTAGCCAAAGGGTTTAGTCAAGTCGAAGGCTTAGACTATGATGAAACTTATGCTCCAGTAGCTAGACTCGAGTCCATTAGGATGTTATTAGCCTATGCAGCCAATAAAGGATTCAAATTATACCAAATGGACGTTAAGTCAGCCTTTTTAAATGGTTTTATCAAGGAAGAGGTCTACGTAAGCCAACCTCCAGGGTTTGAAGACATAGACTACCCTAATCACGTATTTAAATTAAAAAAGGCATTATATGGACTAAAACAAGCCCCTAGAGCATGGTATGAAAGATTATCTAATTACTTAATATCCAAAGAATTTAACCAAGGACAAATCGATCCTACTTTATTCGTGAAAACTATAGGAAAAGACATCTTTATAGCCCAAATCTATGTTGACGACATAATCTTTGGTTCAACCAATTCAAAATTCTTAAAAGAATTCGTCAAATTAATGGAAAGTGAATTTGAAATGAGTATGGTTGGAGAACTTAATTTCTTCTTAGGCTTACAAGTTAAACAAACTAAAGATGGAATCTACATTTATCAAACTAAATATGCTAAAGAGTTAATTAAAAAATTCTGTATGGAAAATTCAAAAATTATAAATACTCCAATGGCAACCAACATAAACATTGACTCTGACCCTGAAGGAAAACCAGTTGACTCAAAATACTATAGAAGTGCCATAGGTAGCTTACTCTATCTAACTGCAAGTCGACCCGACATATTGTTTGCAGTAGGTATGTGCGCAAGATACCAAGCATGTGCAAAAGAGTTACACCTATCTTATGTTAAAAGAATACTTAGGTATATTAAAGGAACTCTAAATGTAGGACTTTGGTATCCAAGAACTTGCATCTTTGACCTTTACGGTTATTCTCACTCAGACTATGCTGGGTGCAAGCTAGACAGAAAAAGTACAAGTGGTAGCTGCCAGATTCTAGGTCAGTGCCTAGTAAGTTGGTCAATCAGAAAGCAACATTGTGTTGCTCTATCCACCACAGAAGTTGAATACATAGCTCTAGGAGAATGTGCATCTCAACTACTATGGATGATGCATACGTTAAAAGACTATCAACTAGAATATAAAAATACACAAATCTTCATTGATAATATCAGCTCAATCAATCTCACCAAGAATCCTATTCACCACTCAAGGACTAAACACATAGAGGTAAAACACCACTTTGTAAGGGACCATGTAGCTAAAGGTGAAATTGCACTCAACCACGTTGAGTCCAAATCAAACCTAGCTGACATCTTTACAAAACCCTTACCTGAACTTGAGTTCAGTGCACTTAGAAGGCAAATAGGAATGTGTTGGGTAGAGTAGTGTTCTTATTTTTTTTTAAAAAAAAAAAAACTCTCATTGTTTTTTTCAAATTCTAAGAAAATTTCAAAATTTCCTAGTTTCTTCAAACTTCTGGACTTACTTATCATTTTTTTCAAATTCTAGGAAAAATAATTTTTAAAATTCCCAAGTTCCTAGATTTTTTTCAAAATTTTGGAATTAGCCTAGGTTTCCCCCCTAGATATCATGTTCCCCTAGAATTAAGCCAGAGCATCTCACAAAGCACCTAAGTTTACCCTGATTGTGATTGACAAATATAGAACGGCGTGAGATGCATAAGGAATAGCCTGGACTCAAGAATGCTTATATCTGTGCATCAATATAAGTCTGGGCGTTAAATATGCAATAAACATTAATCAAGTTAAGCTCTCCAGCTCTAGTCAAGTCTATCTGGACCAAAATAACTTAACTTGACTAACCTAGTGAAAGCTATTGTCCTGTAGACTATCAGCAAGTAACTAAAGGTTAGACAGTTGGTAAAGGATACTCAATTTTCTTCTTAAAGAATGTTTTTGCTCTTTATAGCTCTGATACCTAATAAATCAATCTATTGAACATGTCTTGTGCTTGGACTTAAGGACCAACTGAACTTAAATGAATAACCTTGTCTTAAAACTTTATTGAAACTAAGTTCCAATTGACATTAACTTTCAAACCCTGTTGAACTTAGCTAACCTGTTAACCTTAGTAAAATCATGTACAACTCAATCAAACATCTATTACTACCCATTTTTTTGATATATGGCAAAGGGGGAGAGTAGCAAAAATGTAAACAAAAAGTTAAGGGGGAGCAAAAGTTAAGGGGGAGCAAAAGTTAAGGGAGAGCATATAAGGCAAATTTGCTTTAGTTATTTTGGACATCTATACTTAGCAGATTTGTCTGTGTTAAAAATGTCTATTCGTTTGTTTACTTAACTTTGAATTTGAGTTGCCATAATCAAAAAGGGGGAGATTGTTGGTGCGGGAAGCATCCGACGATCGAACTCGTGTTTTGATAATGGCAAAGAATTCAAAATTAAAATGTTTGGTAGTCTAACAAGTCTACTTGAGGATTTCAGGAAAGTCCTAACTGCGGTTAGGCAAAGGGAAAATCCTAGGGGGCGGTAACCCTAGGTCATAGGGGGTGGTAACCCTATGCGGAAAGTCTTGGTAGGTTGATGTCTTCAGGCAAAAGTCCTAGGGGTGGTAACCCTAGGTGGAAAGTCCTGGTGTCGCGAACCAGGTGAAAGACTGGATTGGCCGGGAAGCGGATGTCCAGCAGAAAGTCCGGAAGCGTCGGGTGCTGAGCAAAAGTCCAGTCGATCTGGAGGATCGACTGGAAACAGGTAAATCTCCTGAGTGGAGTAGGTGAGGACGCGTTCCCCGTAGAGGGAACAGTAGGCGTCGGGTCGACCTAGGGTTTCCGGTCGGAAACCCGAAGTCAGACTCGGACAGTCCGGAGACTGTCTATACTTTATTTATCATGTGTATTGTGCTAACTTTGTGTTGCAGGATTGTGTTTGGGACTAACGTATCTTGCAGGTGCAAAGGAGCAACCTAATTCCTCGGATGAACAGTGTCCGAGGCGCCTCCATGGAGCTTGGAGGCGCCTCGGGTACAAAAGCTGACCTGGCCGTGAAACAGGGTTGAAGGCGCCTCCCTTGAAGGCGCCCTCAAAGGTGATAAGCGCAAACTGGTCAGCGCTCATCTGCACGGTGGACTCGGAGCCTTGAAGGCGCCTTCAGAGGCCTTCAAGGCGCCTTGGATGCCCTTTATAAGGGGACTTCGAGCAGCATTGAATCATAAGAACTTCCAAGCGATCCTTGTGCTGCGTGCTGCTCAATCAACGACCCTGAAGTGCTGCTACGAGTCCACGACGACCAGGAGCTTCGAGATTACGATTCTGTCGTCGGTATACTTGTTTTTAATTACTGTACTAATTATAAATCTTGTACTCTTTTTCGTACTTATAAGTGTTGCCCACCGAAAGCGATCAAGGATCGCGGGCCTTCGAGTAGGAGTCGACCTAGACTCCGAACGAAGTAAAACTTCTTGTGTCCCTCTGTGATTGCATTTGTTATTTCCGCTGCGTATATTTACTTTGATAGTTTTACGATTCCGATACGATCAAAATAGCCGCGAGCGCTATTCACCCCCCCCCCTCTAGCGCGTCTCGATCCAACAGTTTGTTGAAAAAGACCAAGCCGGGCCGAGCTTGGAACATGAAGGTGCCCGGCTCGGCTTGCTTGGGGTAATAGAAATAAAAGAAGACCTCCGGTCGGAGGGGGATGTTGTGAATCTTAAACAAAACGACAACACCGCAGAGGAGACGGAAGGTATTGGGTACTAAACTGCCGAGCGGCACACCGAAAAAATTACAGACATCTATGATGAAAGGATGTACAGGAAAACGAAGACCGGCGGTAAACTGGTCTTGGAAGACACAGAAAGCCCCGCGCGGCGGCCTGTGAGGCCGAGCGGAAGGACCAGCTAAGCGAATTTCGAAATCCTCTGGGATTTCGAAATTGTCTGTCAAAATATCGAAGTCCCGCTGTTCGAATCGGGACTGCATGGTGGTGTACCATGGGCCGAGCGACTGATCTTCGGGATTGGAAGAGCTAGCCATGGGCCGATCGGAAGGAATCAAAAGGCAAAAAGGCAGGAGAAAAACAACAGCAAACGAAAGGAGGTTTCAAGGATCGAAACTAAGAAAGCAATGCGGATGAAACACTGGAAAGGAGGAAGGAAAGATATAAAACCTTGCTGAGGGGAAAGGGATCAAGGAAAAGGCGCCGAAGAGCGTCGGAGAGCAGAAACAGGATCACCGGAGCTCCAAAGCGCAGGGGGCAATGGTCGAAATCGCGGAGGCAGGTGAGGGAGAGAAGGAAACGAAGAATTTATAGGGTGAAGGTCGGGCGACCTCCACCGTTGGATCCAGGTCACGGGAATTAAAGCATGCATCGAGCCGTCCATTTCGAATCGCTTCGATCACATCAAAACACCATGCCACCGCCGCCGTACGCCGATGGCAGTGCTCCACGTGGCATTCAATCATTCGGAGCATTTAATGAAAGCATGCTCAACCTTAATGTCGAAGATTGGCGCAGAACACGAGGAGATCCGGTGAATGCCATTGTTGATTCGCTTAAGGCTACCTCTATGGTTGGCCGAGCGGAGGATACCAGCACGGAGGAGCCGCTCGGCCAGATTCCTTGTCCAGTCAGTCGGACTATTCGCCTCCTTCGACTAGACTTGAAGGGGAGGCAAGTGATCCGGTAGTAAGAACAGGGGACCCCACCCTGTGGAGTCAATGCCACATGGAAGTCACAGTGGCAGTTGTCCATCCGGATAGGGCCGGGTCCGACCGGACGGCTGGCCGACCGTCCGGTGGAATCAAACGTCCGGAGAGGGATGGGTCCGATCGGCTGGCCGACCGGACGATATTCGGCTGATGGTTAAAGGCGCCCTGTCGAAATCAGGGTTCCGGCGCTCAGTGGAAAAGGTCGCAGGGCCGAGCGGACTTCACGCTCGGCCAAAGCCATAAGGTAACACTGCTAATAGTCTCCATAAAGCACGTGATGGAGGATCTCCCCAAGTAAACCACCGCATATGTCCGGCCGGATGTTGAGGGAGTTGTCCGCCCGGAAGCCAGATCTGGAGCAAAGGGGAAAAGGACAAGGAACGTCTTTTTCTGACAGCAGGTATGTTTCACGTGCGGGCCATGCTCCAAATCTTGTGATAGGGGATTCCGCTGTCCCATCGAGGACATGCTGAGACTGTAGCAGTATGGGTTAGGGAAGCTCACTGACAAGTCCTTACTGGAGTATGGGCCATGGACACGTGTACACCTCGGTAGGTGTACACTCACTTCTTCGCTGCCCTATATAAAGGCCCTCATTCTTCGCCGGAGGTATGCATTCTACGCGTTTTGAAGCCACTGTTTCTTTCTTGAGCTTCGCCTGACTTGAGCGTCGGAGGGTCGCCGCCGAGAACCCCTTCCCGGCCCGACTTCTGTGCAGGTCCGCCGGAGCTTCGTGCCACCAGTCGAAGATCCACGATAGCAATCGAAGAGCGCCCCCGTGCCTAGCGTCCGTTGATTCAGCATTCGGACAGGATCAATTTGTGTATGCATGAGCGTGATCTTGCTCGATAGCCCGAATGTATAGAGGTATTTCTTAAGATCCATAAGGAAAAAGATGAAACATTTGCCGATTCTTAATCCTGGACCCTACACGTAAGATTATTAACTTTATTATATTTATTCATTTTTATATTGATTAAGTTTGGTAATTGTGATCAAACTATATATTAATCATATTATATTTTTCCAAACATGATCAAATGATAGATAGAGTGACTTAGACGTTTCAGTCATCATTAAAGGGGGAGGTGTCACAATCTCTATCCACCAACGCGCTAAATGAAATATATAATAATGTTGTCTGTGGAAAGACAAAAAAATTCACCCTCTATGGCCTTGGCTCCGAGGCAAAAGTTACATTTGATCATTTGAGAATTCCTAGGGAATATTCTAGTTCCTCTTCTTCTATTGAGATGTAGTTTTTAAAACATGAAAATGAAGAATTGCGCACTCAACTCAAGTCAATGGATGAGAGGATGACCTCTATGGACCAGTGGAAGATAGCTGAGGAGCAGAGGAGGACTGTTGAGGACCAAAGGAGAGCCGAGAAGGATCATATCAGAGACACATGATGCGAAATAATGAAGCTCTCTTTGCCTATATGTGAGTGATCGTGGCTAATTTTACCCACACCCAGACACAATATGGTTTTGAGTCACAGGAGACTCAAGACCCATCAAACCGTGACGATTAGGTTTTTTTGAGGTTTGTTCAACTACAACTTAATGTTCTATTTATCATATATAAACCATGCAAAATATATTTAATTTTGATATTCTAATTTGCTCATTTCTAAATATTATATTATTATATATTTCAGGAGTCCCTATCTATATATTCATCACGATCATCATTATCATCTTCTTCTTCCTATTCAGATATTTTTTATTATATGTAATATATATATATATAATCTATCGTATTTGACTTTCTGTATGATTTTATAGTACTAGTATTATTTAGAGTATTTTGTATCATGGTATGGATTTATATATTTGATTCTGTACATTTAGATTTAGATATTGATATTTGTCTCTATTATTATGTATGTGTTTTTTTTCTATTATTGTATTTGTGTATTATTTAGATTATGTTTGTTTTTATTTGTTTCTATCTATAGGACTATTTTTTTTCTACAAGTTTATTTGTGTTTGTGATATATGATTTGTTAGGATATATGAATTGTTAGAATTGTGTTTGTTTGTATGTATGAATTGGTAGGATGTGTAAAATGTGATTATATGTAAAATGTGATTGTACGTATGTATGGATTGTAAAAAGTGATGTTTGTATATAAAAAATGTTATCGCTTGTGATTGTTTTATATAAATATGTAAATTGTATACAGGTAGATCTTGAATACAGAATGATTATTTTTAATTTTTTTCTCCGACGAACTACTGACGAAAACACTGTTTCTCTCAGTATTCTCTATTTTGTATCGACATTGTGTGTTGATAATCATTGACAAAAAATTATTTTCCGTTGATGATTACCAACGGAAATAGTTATTTTCGTCGATAATCACCGACGGAAATCAATTTTCTATTAGTAATCACAGACAGAAATAGCTATTTCCGTCTATAAATACTAGCTACTATAATAGTATATTCGGCAGTGTATATCGACGAAAACAATAGTTTCCGTCGATAAATATTTTTAGAATTTACTGACCGAATATATATTCCTTCGATAATATTAACGATCGAAGTTTGTATTCTGTCAGAAAATTTATTTATGATAAATCTTCTTCTGACAAATAGATATTATGTCAGAATTCTATTGGTAACCGAATATACCAATGGAATTTTGATAGAAATTTCCGTCGATAAACTAAGATATTTTGTTGGTGTATGATCCACTGAATCTAAA
The DNA here is from genome assembly GCF_018446385.1 of Zingiber officinale. NCBI lineage: Eukaryota > Viridiplantae > Streptophyta > Magnoliopsida > Zingiberales > Zingiberaceae > Zingiber > Zingiber officinale. The sequence goes on from NC_055992.1 coordinate 130,537,831, forward strand.
CGGGATGCATCAAAAATATTAGTTCCAATTGTAAAGTTTACTTGGGATAGAACTGAAGCACCTCTAGTTACGTTACTTGGCTTGCCCTTGATGTGGTCCAATCATTTAATTGAAATGTACCTTTACAGTAAAGATTAATTGGGCACAAGGGCACAATGTAGGGGACCTTGTGAGATTAAAGTTCCAATTGGCTAGGTTGTTACTTGGTGGTGCATTATGCCTATGTTGGGAAAAGAAGGATTAGGATTCACAAGTCGGTCCCGACGTACGTGTAGTGTTTTCGAGCAAAGAATTGTTTGTCATGCCGCTTAATCAGTCGCACGTATGAATCGAAAGATGAACTAGAAGATGAGTTCATACTAAAAGGTGATTAGTTCCTACATCATACTCTTCATTTATATCCATTTTGAAAAGGACGAATTTAAAATTTTAAATTGACGGTCCATACGAAATGACAAAAATAATCATTATACATTATATAACTTTTAATAATGAAAAAAATAATTAAACATAATTAATATGATTATATTACTAAAAAAAGTAAAGTTGAAAGTTCCTTAAATGATATATTCAATTAAGTATTAAATATAATTCTCTAACTAAAATTAAAAGTTTTTAATGATAACTTCTATATTCACAATTCTAACAATTTTTTTTATCAATATATACATTAAAGAAAAAAAACATCATTCATTTTGCTCCGAAATCTTATTTCATGATATTCATTAAAAAAAATAATTATTCTGAGTAATAGTGGAAGCTAGAAGAGTAAACATAAGTATGATCACTTTAAAAATAAAATTGATCATAATTTTTTAAAAATGTTCAAACAAATTTGGAAATATGTTCGATATCTCAAATCAATGCAAAATTAGTACTTACATTGATACAACAAATATCAATTTTGAATTATCAAAATCAATCCAAAATCACACAAATCAATCCAAAAATTTGCTCTCTCAAATAGCCTCAAAATTCACAATTTTGGGTTGGAGTTGAGCTCAAAATTTTCTAAAAATTATCGTCCTAGGTTGCATGGTAGTCGATGACGACAAATAAGTTCACAGGCAACTGGCTCTAACACGAAATAGGGGTCGACAACTCGTCTCAAGGTCACTATATTACTTTGAAATTTTGGCTCCCAAACTATCAATAAAAAACTTAGGGTGCGTTTGACACATGTGTTTTTCATTTTCATTTTTCTGGAAAACGTGCGTTTTCTGAAAAATAGTGTTTGATTTACGTTTTTCGTACTTATTTTTTTAAAAAATAGCTAGTATAACTCTATATTATTAGGATATTTTAGGAGCGCGGATAATTAGCTTCAATCATTTTATTGACGAAATATTATAGTGGAAAATTCAAAACAATTACTAACACGGATTTACTTAATATTCACCTCAAGAGGTGACTAATTCAAAGGTTTACACAATGTACATACTCCATTATGTAAAGCATTCCTTCTTGAAAATAATCTATAGGTGGAGAAATCTCATACAGGATTTTTTGACGCCTCACATTCGATTAGGCTCACTCCTAATTGATTGTCACGTATGTAGGATTTGTTCGTTCAACCTGCATAACGACTCTTTTTCGAAATCCTAATAGATTGGTGAGTCATCACAATCGATTTAGAGAGATCGATTACCCAATTGATTCTGCAATTCTGTGTTCGCTCGTGAAAATACATTAATCAATTAGCCCAATCAATTAACACTTCTTAATCGATTGCCTCAAACGATTCTTCTTTCTCACGACAAAACATTACCTAATCGATTGACCCAATTGATTAGTAGTGGCTGAATTGATTGGGTAAATCGATTCAACTATTGTCTTCATGATTTCTCTTCGTGAAACTCTGAATCGATTAGCAATCCATCCTAATCGATAGGAGTGACCCTAATCGATTAGGCTTAGCCCAATCAATTACCCTAATTGATTGTCTAACCCTAACTTATTTGATCTAAGTCTAGAGTTCCCTTATCCAACATTCGGTCAACCATGACATGTTGGGACTTCCCAATTACCCTAATCGATTGTCTAACCCTAACTTATTTGATCTAAGTCTAGGGTTCCCTTATCCAACATTCAGTCAACCATGACCTATTGGGACTTCCTCAGCAAGTGTTCATCCTCCTTGGCCCATTTGAATTTTCCTCTTGCCTAACGACAGTTAAGACTTTGCTCTTGCTAACGTGCGGTCCTCTCAGACTCACTTGGACTTTTCTTTGTCAATGTGCGACCCTTTTTGACTCACTTAGATTTCCCTTTACCTAATAATTGTTAGGACTTTCCTCTTACCAACGTACGATTCTCCTAGACTAATTTCAACTTTCTTTTGCCAACGTATGATCCTCTTTGATCCACTTGGACTTTCCCTTTCCTAACTCTCAAGTTAGGACTTTGTCTTGTCTAACCTCTGAGTTAGGACTTTGTCTTTACCTAACTTCCATTTAGGACTTTACCTTATCCAATTTCCAGTTAAGACTTTATCCTTGCCTAATCCTCAAGTTAGGACTTTGCTAGTTAAGTATCCGGTCCTCCACGACCTACTTGACTTTTCTCTCACATATCGTCAAGTATCCAATCAACCTTTACCTATTTGATATTTTTCAGATATTTTTTCAACATACTGTCTAAATATCAAAACTCAGGCTCGAATACACTCGAGCTTAATCAAACTAGTAAACATTGATCCAGGGATGATAACATGTATATGTACATATATTCACTCAAATATAAACTTTTTCTTCTTTTCATCAATATATTTTTCTCACAAAATTAATTAACAAAATTCAACTTCATATACATGTTTCAAGATTGATGATACTTTTGTCTCTTTGAATGGGTCTAGTGGCTAGCGTTCGTGATTTATCTTCTCCGTGTTGACTTTAGGATGGGTTGAGGCACTGTGGACGAACGTATTCACTTTTTACCACTAAAATTGATGATACTTTTTTCTCATGGCATGGTTGAGTTGTCTATTATGAGATAGATATTATTACAATGAATAAGAAATCAAATCTTGATAAAATAGAGAAAAATATCGTCTTCATAGTGACCAACTAAAATTTTTTAATTTATCTTTGTATATATGATCATGAAATTGAGTGTATGGGGTTAATCGTTGGATGATAGATCCTATTTTTTATGGTAAAAGATTGATGATTTTTAGAAGTAAATTTTGAAAATAGAATTTTTAATATGATTGAAGAAATAATATATAGGTCCCATAAAACAAAAACTTAGAAGATAAGTGTTGGTATGCATAATGGTCCCCCCAAACCCCATAATTTAAGAAGTAATCATTTTCATCGGATCCTAATTCAAAAAGTTATTGCATGCGCCTAAAATTATAAAAATGTTTTTAGTAGATAATTGAATTAAATATTCAATTATTGGTGCTGTCATAAAGTATTTCACCTTTTTCTTCAGCAATTTATCAGATTAATTAGATCCTAAATTTTTATGATTTTTTTAAAAACCTAAATATATCGGAAATAATGATTTGATATAACTAAATAAGCGTACTGCGTACGTTTCTGTCTTTTTGTGGAGAATGAGGTAACGTGCATGTGCCCGTCCCATCAACTTGTAACATTTATTTTTCTTTTTTAAAATAAAAATAAAATACATTTTTAATTTGGGATAAATATTTATTGTTTTGAAATATAAATGCAAGTTAATGAATAATTGGTGAAATTTGTATACACAAATGTTTCTATTTAAACTTTGACAACTAGTTTTTTAGATGATATTCTTTATATAAAATATTAATTTTAAACGTTAATAAAATATTATATATATAAACTTAAAAAATTCAAGAACAAATTAAAAAGAAAATAAAACATTTAGGCTGCGTTTGGTAGCCTGTAATCTACCTTGTAATGTAATCCAGATTACATTACAAAGTCGATTATTTTGTTTGGTTGGATTTAAAACTCATAATGTAATGTAATCTGAATTACAAAAGGTAGTGAAGATTTGTAATATGGATTACAAAGCAAATGTTATGTAATCTGATTACATTACGAGGTTATTGTTTCATCAAAGTTTAAATGTCAAATATACCCCTAGTATGTTGTCGACCGTCGCTCGCCATCGGTCGCCGACCTTCGTCGCCGGCTGCCGGCCGTCGGCCGGTCGTCTGCCGGTCGCCGGCAGCTGGTTGCGGATGGCTACCGCAAACTCCGGCAGAGGTGTGGCGACCGCCGATAAAGGTCACAGGATATTTTTGTCATTTTATAATAATATGAATTACATTCCTTATAAAAAATAATGGACACCAAACAAAAAAATGTAATCATCTTTGTAATCAAAGATTACATACATTACATTACCAAACATAGTAATATAATCAAGATTACATTACATTACATTACAAATTTGATTACATTACAAGCTAGATTACATTACACCCAACCAAACGTAACCTTAAATTCATCAATTTAAACCATCAACTTGACTCTATATATATCAAATCTCAAAACTATGAAAAATCCCCCAAAATTCACAAAATATAGAAAGTATAGGATTTAAAAGGCTACAAAAGCAAGAAAACCATTTAAAATTCCTCGAGAATTTAATTTATTTATTTTCTTAAACGTAAAAAACAATTAAAATCTTCCCAAAAAAAAAAAAAATCAAAACCCAATCGGAAAAACTATTACAATCCTTTTCAAACTTTTATAATTTTTTTTAAAGAAAAAAAAAAAATCTAAATCTTCACTGTCCTTTTCGATCACAAAATCTATCCGTTTCGATCACAAAATATATTCCACCAACAGTTTGAAACTGTTTTAACTGTGTATCTTTAGGCATCATTAATTTTATCAATTTCGTTATCGAAAACAAAGTTTAGAAATCGACACACTGCAACAATTATTGTAAAATTAAGATTTGGCAGATTAATCACTGTCGCCAATAATCTTAATTTAATTTGCACGGGTTTTGTATGATCATAAATTAATTACAAGATAAAATATTATATAAATAGATTTATCTTATCTTCTCTTCTCTTGATGTTAACAAATATTATTGATTGAAAGAGATTATGCAACTACATTTTACTAATCTTCACTCTCATTTCATTGTATACATATTCAAAGGTCCACATACCGACGTCTATATCCAAGGGCATAGAAGTGTTAATCTACTTGGGCTTTAGCTCCTAAGACCATTTTAAGGTTATTATTGACCGATTAGCTTGGACGGATTATAATTTATGACTCCGCCGTGCCCCCAAATGCTTCATCCAAATCTCTCATACACTCTTCTTTTCTCACAAGTATCTATTAAATTTGTAATTTGGTTTATGAAATTTGTAACTAGCTTACTAGCTACTAGCCCTTGTATTCAAAATTTAGTTGGATTGTTCCTCAATGAATTTAAAGAGGATTGCAAACGCATGAGTTTTGAGACTCATATTTGAGTCAGATAGAAAGATAAATATATAGATATCAAATGTCTAAGATTAAGGAATTGATCGTTGAATTATTTGAAATTATCAATGATTGAGAAGAGGTGCAAATTAAATAATAGGGATGTGACAGTGGGGATATACATACAAAGGGTGCCCTAAAGTGGTTAGACTGTGACTTTAAGGTCAAGGGGTGGCTTATAAGTGTTTTTGAGGTTGTTTGTTCTTTGGAAGTTGGAAAATGATGGGTTGGTGAGGAGCAACAAGCCATTGCACTTAACTTTTTTTTTTTTTTTTTTTTTCCATTTGTTTCTGAAAAAGAAAAAATTATAAAAAAATTTAGATGTGAAGAGGAAGGTGGACATGAAAAGAAGATTTGAAGTGATCTGTGAAAAATCAATATATGAATATTAATATTAATTAATATTAATCAATCAATTTACGGATCAGAGGATATTTCATTTTTTTATACCGTTGATTTGGATGGACCCTACCTATTTAAAAGTGGGGTTCATCCAAATTAAAAGTTCTCATTCAATAGACCATCTCCTGATTCGTAATTTGCGGACCAGAAGATCCCAACTGTAAGGTTAGTTACTCTTGTTCAATTACTGTTGTTATTATTAATACCTACTTTTTTTTTTTTTTGCTTATAAAAGAATTAATTAAATATAAATAAAAATATAATAAAAAATTAATCTACTAACATAAAAGTATTCATATAATTAATTTCACTTAGTGAAATAAAAAGGTTAGTTATTATTGTTTATCAAATTGGATCCTTAAATGAATTTTTAAAATATATCTAAATATTGATTTCTTAATAGGCTGTTCGTTGGTGGACTGTGATCGACTCTTGGATCCGCTCAAGTTTTGGGATTAAAATATTCTTTAATTAAATAATTGGATCATGCATGCGACTCCAAAAAAAAAAATTCTGAGTTGATACTCGAGTTAGATTTGTCATTTGAGAGATATTGTTCAATTTTTGATAAATATAAATACTGTTTTGGATTATTGTTTTGATTAAGACTGAATAGGCCCTATAATTTAATCAAGATCAAGTGGATTAAACATTAGTTATATATTTAAAAGAGGTAAAAGTTCTTAACTCGTAATTTTGGGTAGTTCAGACCCTCTGTCCCTATTTCTCTCTGTCCCCGTATCTCACTGTCGATCGGATGGATCAGATTACATCTCAAGAATGTCTTGCACATCACGAGGATACTGCACATATCTTAAAGATACCATAATGTATTGAGATGTAATCTGGTCCATCCGATCGACAGTAAAACATGGGGACAGAAAAAAAATGAGGACAGAAGATCCGAACTGAATTTTGGGTGTCTGCGTTCAGTGTTGCTAAACCTTATCTCTAGTGCGTAAAATTATATTTTATTAGATACTTAATCTTTATCGTATAAAAAATCATTCTGTTAGAATAAAATATTTTATATAATTTTTTTATCTGTATTTTATTATGACATCGATAATACTTATTGCTCCTAAAATTATATATGTGAGGCAGAAGTAACGACGAAGGTGATAGTTTAATTTTGAGGGGCGCTTCATATTTTTTTAAAAGTTTTAGGGCCATTTCAAATATTTTTAAAATTTGTCAGAGCATGTTGAGATTTCCCTCAAGTTTATATATTCTCACCTCCGGTGACGCGACGCGTTCGTGATCGCGACGGGAACATGACGACGGGGAACTCGACGCTGGCTGTGCCGGACAAGAAGACAACCGTCGTTGACCTCTACCGCCCGCTCCGCCACTACATCGCCGTCACGTACGGCGAGCGAGAGGCCCAGGAGGCAGAGGACGACCTCAACGCCGTCCGGCGGCTCCGCCTCGACCTCGAAAAGCCCATCGAAGCCGTCGCCTCCGATCTCCGTCGCGATCTCCTCCTCAACTACTACCGCGCCCTCGCCTCCATCGAGCCCCGCTTCCCCATATCCCCCGACCCCGCTCACGTCCACTCCCTCACCTTCACCTGGTTCGACGCCTTCAAGCCCTCCAAGAAGGTTGCGCAGACGTCCATACACCTCGAGAAGGCGGCAGTCATTTTCAATCTAGGCGCCGTCTACAGCCAGATCGCCCTATCGGCGAACCGCACAGACGCTGCGGGCCTCAAGCAGGCCTGCAACGCTTTTCAGAGCGCGGCAGGGGCGTTTGCCTATCTTCGCGATAACGCGGCTGCTAGGGTTTCTTCCACCGGTGGGGTAACCGTTGATCTCTCGGTGGAATGCGCCTGGATGCTGGAGAAGCTAATGCTGGCGCAGGCACAGGAATGCTTCTTTGAGAAGGTTATTGGGGATGCGAAGCCCCCAACACTCTGCTCGAAAGTCGCGCGCCAGGTAACAAAAGCTTGTGGTTTATTGTGCTTTGCCCTCCCATTGAGCATTTTAATTGTTCTTGTTAGGTCCTCGCTATTCGTGCATTCATCGATCAAAATATTCGTTAGTTGCGGGTTTAATTTGCATCTTTGTAAAATAAATATATATTTTGTTTCCCCCGTTTCAAATTTCTAATTCAATTTTTTCAAATGATTATGCAAACTAAATCATAGTAACTACCGAGTAAATTGTCATAGAATGTCCGCTCTATTTCTGATTCCCTAGTTGATTATCTAAATATGGTTGTTGAAATGTTTCTGGAAGTTGATATTCTTTGATCAATTTTCTAAAATATTTCTTTCCTGCTTTTCTTTTCCTAGATATTGTATGTTATTCTAGAATTCTTACCAAAAATGCAAACTTAATCTGATTGTTCCATGTCAGAGACTCAGAAACAGCTAATTTTGCTCCCAAAGCTCGAATGAAGAATTTTGGGTTGCTTGATGTTCCACTCACTTAAAGTTATTTATTTATTTGTTTTCATTTAAAATTTGCTTGCAAATTGTTGTTGATTTGATCTCTAGGCCTTTTTTCTAAACTAAGCAGCGTCTCTGCTACTAAGCCAGTGATATATTTGATCATTCTCTCAAAATTTGAGCTTAATATTACTCTGTGATTTCTCTATACTATCATACCAGGTTGGCCTCTACTACGAGGAAGCTCATGCTGCGCTCAATTTGCCACCACTCAACCAGCACTTTGATCGGTCTTGGATTGCTCATGTGCAATCTAAGGCAGCACAATTTTATGCAGAAGCTAGCTATAGATGCTCTTTGGATCTTCATGATAAGGAAGAAATTGCAGAAGAGATTTGTCGGTTGAGGACTGCAATAAATGCCCTTGCTGATGCCAAGAAATATTCAAGGGGTGCTGCCCCACCTTTGCTAGATGCTGTTAACAAACTGGAGACCAAAATGACCAGTAACCTGGAGAGAGCTATTAAGGAGAACGAACAGGTTTATCTCATGCGGGTTCCAGATGCAAGTTCTTTGGCTGCTTTGCCTGCAGCCTCTCTTGTCAAGTCAATGCCATTGGCAGAAGTTTTAGATGCTAGCAAGGAGGGACTATTCTCAAGGCTTGTTCCAGACAACAACACCAAGGCTCTCTCTAAGTACACTGACATTGTTGATGACATTATTCGGATGCAAGCAGAGAAGTTACAGCAAGCCAGTGAGATAGCAAGAGTTAGACTCAAAGAAATGGACCTACCTGATTCTATCTTAGCATTGGAAGGTAGCTTTGATTTGCCCTTGGATCTCAAGGAGGATGTTGAAGCTCTTCAGATCAGAGGTGGTCCCGCTGGGTTGGAATCTGAGTTACAACAACTCAAAGATTTGAGGAGAGTTAATCAGGAGCTCTGTATTGAGATTGAAGAGTTACTCAACAAGGAAGCTGATGAGGATGCACATTTTCGATCCCAATTTGGTACAAAGTGGAATATACCTCAATCAAGTATCCTAACAAAGGGTTTGCAGGACAGACTGAACAAATTTGCTGCAAACATTAAGCAAGCTATCAATAGTGATTCAAGGATAGAGAGGGCTGTCAGAGACAATTCCAGCCTGATGGCAATCCTCGACAACAAGCCGGTATGTTTGTTGTTTCCAGAAGGCAATATCTGTTTATAGAAACTTGTATTACTTACTTATCAAGAATTAGCATTTTTGAATGGTCTGTTCAATAAGAAAAACAAAAATGATGTCCTTGTACTATCCCTTGTACTCTTTTTATTGAAGCTGAGTGCTGACATGATGTGCTTGATGACTTTTAGGTTTAACTTGAGTGACAATGTCATTTCATGGTTAAGACATGATAAGCAAAATCCTTTGTATGACATTTATGAGACAATGATATAATAGACACTTGATTTTTCTTGTTTTTTGTTCTTTTCAGGTTCTATTCATGACATATTAACATACTAAAGGAGCAATAAATTGATTTCAGTACCTAAAATTATGTTCTGTGTTGTTATCTAGCAAAGCTTTGTTATTGGTTTTAATTGTGTCTGACTTTTATGTACTTAACCTCATGCAGATCATAGCACCTTGTGCCTAAACATTGTCTTTGATTTATAACCCTTTCTCTTTGGTTTCTCCGTATCTTTTATAATTATTTTCTGGAATAATAATTGAACCTTATGCATATAAAAATTTTTGTTGCTCTTCATTTATTTGGGACAATAAGCCTTGGCTCCATGATCAAGATGCTCCTTTCCTATCTAGCTAACATGAATTTGTGTTGTGGAAACTTGTCTGCTCGAGACTAAGTATGTTGGTCCTCCCTGGACCCCCTACATGTTTGACAAACAAATGTAGTTGCCACCTTTATTAGTATTGCAATGTAATTGATCCGTTTCCTGTGCCTAGTAAACTGACAATTTGAATAATATGACAGATTGAATCCGCAATTCCAAATCTTGCAAGGCCGATAATGTCTCTTGATGGCAATGAAGATGCTATAGTAGGAGCACTGAAACAAAGCTTGGTAATGTATTCATTGACATCTCATTTTGGTTTGGCTCAGGATACACAACTAAGTGTGAACTAGCATTGTTAAGAGTTGGTTTCTTTTGTTCTCTCTTTTTTGCTTGATCTCCACTTGCCCTATATATATGTATCTTTGGTTGTTTCAATTTTTGTTATCTCAAGGGTAGTTTGATGAAGATTTAGATACCAACAAATGCTACAACACACACAATATTAAATGTTACTCCACAGCCTGTTTTACATATTTCTTAAATTTTCCAGTACTTATCAATGCTAATCAACAAGCCCACTTGGATGTAAAAAATCATGCATATAATAATGAGATTATTATATTAATCATGTAATCTGAACAATAGGAAGGGGATCACTGAACATTCAAGACTCAAGGAAAAGCCAGTAAGGAAAAGCTGCTGAGGGCGAATTTAAGCTTTATGTCAAATTTTTTTTTTTCTTACCCTTGAAAATTGCTTTTCATCTCACATTATACTTTTGTGAGTTACACCACTACGATTGGTTGGAGTTAGAAAAAGAAGGGAGTATTTAATAATTATATTGATAAGATGTCATATATTTTGAGATGATTACTAGTATGGAACTATTGGTGACTAATGACTTTTCTGTAACTATAATATCTTTAATGTATTTTATTTGTTAATTATATTAATTGGTTAGCGTTTTAGTTAAAATAAACTTAAAACTTAAATTGTGAAGACAATCTTTATGAACTATAGGTTTTAATCTGAGAAGAATCAAGAATGAATATATTAAATGCATGTTCCTCAATAAAGAAGAAAAACACAGAAATATTTAGATAAAAAATTCTGCAAGTATTTGGGACAAGTTGGATCAATTATTTTACAATAAGGACAAACATGGAGGGATTCATAATGATATCATCCATAGGATGGATATAGGCGGGTGATTATAATGGAAATGATCTTTTAATTTTTCTTTTTGAAAAACATATAATAACTATTATGATAGAATTTCTTAAAAAATATATTTTGCACTTTATTTTCAATGAACTAATTATTCTATCAGAATTAAAGATGCTATATTAAATTAAACCAAGATAGTAAAAGTATAGGAAGTAAAGTGTGTTCAATATCACATATTGTTTATTTGCAAAGTGATTTTAGCGTGTACAAATACCTATTGTAATGAACTTGCACTTATAGTATATAAAACATGCTATTGTAAATAGCTATTGCATTTGCAAACAACATAGCTATAAGGCATTCTAATTAATAAGCGACCAAAGGGTCCCTAATTGACCTTTCATTAATTCTAATAGCATAGACATATTGTAGCTAAATTATAAGATAAGATCCACATAGCCGATCCTAGGTGGTTAAATTCACAGTTCTGATTAACACAACTTTTTATAGTAAGCAATATAGTTTTACATTATGTAAATTGGTTGTTTAATTTCCATATAGTGCACCCTAAACAGTTGAGACTCATGGCTTCCTGTCATATCTTGCATGACTTCCCTGTTTTTGATTATTCTGTTCTGCTTGCAAGTTGAAGAATTGTAGATTCTGTAGATTTGTTCTGTTATCTTTTGGTTACAGCAACGTTTTGCCTAAGAATTTCATTTTTGTATCAGAGGCAAATAGAGAATCTAGGTGTTCAGAGGGCTGGTCTGGAAGATATGTTAAAAGAGATGAAGAGAAAGGTTAGCGTTGTTTGTTTCGAGTATATCTTTCATCTAATATCTTGATAACATGCCTACCTGATCTAATTCTATGGGCAGACCACTGGATTCATGAATCATTGTCTTTTTTGAATTATATTTCAGAGGTTTTAACTTAGATTCTCTTTGACAAACTAAGAACTCACTTCTATTGCTACCTGGTGCATCACCTACTGTGGTTTCTTCTAGAAAAGATTCATTTGAAGGTAGACAAGTAGGGAGGCGGGGGATTCTTCTTCCAATGTTATGAATAATATCTAGGATCTCGCTACAGTGAAGTCAGGCACTGATATTTTGTGGATTATAAAATGCATTTAAGCCTTTATGTTGCTTCACGTAAAGAATAAAGGATGTGAAAGTACAAATTAAAATATAGACTGATTATCATAAACATTCTATAATTCTTTGAAGTTCATTGTTTTTCTTTGATAGATGATATTAACATCATCCGATATATTAACTGGAAGCTTTTAGTATTGCTTCAACTTTCCTTCATTTGTTAGGCCTTTACTATTAAGATAAGAGATGCCATTTATAGTATTTGTTTTATGTGTATGGCTAAGAAAACTATAGTTCTATCTCCAGCTGGAAATTTCATCAAGCCTAGCTCTTTTTGTAAAAAAAAAAAGGTTTATATTAGATGGGTGTTTCAGAAATTCCATCTCAATCATGCTATACCTAAGACATGAACAAGAGGAAAAAAAAATGAAATATACTATTTCAATAAATATGTGAATCCACAAAGAAAGTTTATTTTCCAAAACTTCTAGTAAAGCTGCTACCTTAGCTTCATGCTCGAAGATGGTAATCTGTGTTATTCTTTGAATATTTATGTTCATATTACCAATTTCAACCAATAAATAGTAGTAAATATGTACATAGTAGAAACAAAAAGAGTGAGAACTACAGTTGAGAGAAAGGAGTAGGTAAAAGCATGAGAGTTGTTATCCCTGAGACAGTGTCGAGAGAGACTAAGGCAAGATAATTAAGAGACAGGAGGAGTGATATTGAACGAAACAGAGAAGGTGCAGAAGATTCCATTCTAAAAAATAAATTGAGAGAAATCTGAAGAAAAAAAAGAAAATGAAAAAGTTGAACTGCTAAAATTTGCGACGATCAACTGTCATTGTGAAAGAAGCACTCATAGTTTCTTGATGAAATGTCTCTTAAAGAGAGCATTTCCCTGAAGTTTTTTTTTTAAATTTTATTTTTACAAATAAAAACTAAAGTCCATACCTTTTATAAAGATAAGAAAAAGTGTTTGACTGTTTGCGTATGTTTTCATAGTTTCGGTTATCCACTTAATTGATTTGAATTTTACTTTTTATAGTGGTTGCTTAAGTTTTATTTTATTTCTCTTCCAGTGGGCCAACTGTTTTATCATGACTCACTTCCTATTACCTAATTAATCTTGTGCAAGAATTAAGCAAACCCCTAGCTTGGTCTTAAGCTCTTAGCACTTAAGTAGGCAAGTACAATTTGACATTGCCTGATAACATATAAGGGATAGACCGTCATTCCAAAATGATGGCTGTTTTGGCATAACACAAGTCTGGGCACATAACTAACTTAACCTTAAAGTCTTAAAGAATGCTACCAAGGAAAGCAAGCAAAGCATGTTACTTGGTATCACCCCACTAACCAAATACTAAACAGGCCTGCAATTCCTTTGGTTATTATTGGGATGATACTGAGAAGTTCCTTCTATATATAAATGGCCATGAAAGATAATTGATCAAAATGCTGCCTTGTTAGTTGAATTTAATCCAAAGTATTTAAGCATATTAACATGATCTCTGGTTGGTTTCCCTATAGTTAGTTTCTTTGATTTTATAGGAGCTGACAATGCATTGAACCAACTACCAAGAAAGTTGGCATGAACAAACTGTTTTTCAAATGTGCTTTTCATTTCAGTTTTCTACGACTTTGATTTTAGGATGATATACTACCAAAGATGATGGCAAACACTGGATCACAAGAAGACCTCTTTAAGAAGGAGATATCTAAGTACGATCAAATTTGTGAAGAAATTGTTCAAAATATTGAGGAACAGGACCAACTGTTGCTTCAAATACAGGTAGGTACACAGACTTGAAAGCAGCTATTGAACTATCCACAGAGCGACTTGATGTTAATGTTTGATATTCTTCCTGTGCGTGGAATATTCTTCGTTTTACTGCAGAAATGATTTTTTTCTCTCTCCAAATTGCTTGAAGAACTTAGAATGGTTTGCTTTCTTTTTATACAGGCACAAAATGATGAGTTCTCTGTTGTGTTTAATCTTGAAGACTACAAAGGTATTTACCCTTTAACGTTACTTGCTTTTCATATGAGATTGTTTGTTTGTATATCTGATCTTTTTCTAAGATGAACTCTACCATATATCTTACTATGAATAAAAATTGTTCCATGATAAACTTTCTTACATTGGGTTAAAATTCTATGCTTCAACAGCTGCTCGCGAGAAGAGCTTCAAACAGATCTCTACTGCAATAGCAAAATATCACGAAATCAAGGAGAATATCAATGAGGGTTTGAACTTTTATGTTACACTTCAGGTACTTGACTTTCAGTCATGGATTAATCATTTATTCAGCACTCTCTAGCTTGAAGTGCTTTCCTGTGGTGTGGTATTTAACCATAAAAAAAAAAAACTCATTTACTGGACAACTAAAAACTTCTGTTACATTCATTAACCTTAAGTGCTTGATGAGCCAGCTTTCTGCATTTTATTGTCCTGCCACAACTGAAGCAATCTTCAATGTTTTTGTTTGACAGGATGCAGTAACAATTATAAAACAGCAATGCAGCGATTTCGTGATGACCAGAAACATTCAGTGCCGAGAAATGGTTGAGAATCTCCAGAGGCAGTCCAATACTTATCCACAATCTGCTCCTCAGAGTGCTCCACCGCATGCTGAGCAACCTCGACCTGGTTATTCTCATCTCTATACATCTTATGCAACACCCCAGCAGACCAACCCCTACCTCATTCCCAGTGGCCAGTATCAGCCTTCTCTACAGCAGCCCAACCGGCCAACTGCATACCCTGGGTGGCGCGGATCTTACTATCCGCCTCAGCTGCAGGAGAGTCCATCTCCTTATCCACCACCGAATCAGGGAAGCTACTACAGACCTCAGTGAAAATTTCATGTGGTCGTGCTCATTTGTTCTCTGTAATGCCATCTTTAAATCTGTTATAAGGAGGATGTCTATATGATTCATGCCTTGTGCAAATGGATTGTCTAATTGTCCTATACAAGTTGTGGATATCTTAGAGCCAGGAATCTGGTGGAAAACGAAGTTTGTAGAATAAATTGGTTTATTAATACATGCACATATTTTATTTTATTAATGGGAGCAAAAATGAAACTGTCGCCTCTCCAAGGTGGTTCTACACTCTTGGAAGTGAATAAATCACGGGACATTTGCCCTAGTTATCCATTTTATTAATAAATTGATGGGCAGAAGAGAAAATATTTTGGAACAATGAACTTGGCCAGTGTAAATAGTCTTAGGGCTTCCACATTGGTAAGTTATTAGGGGTTATAAACCAATACATTATTAGGTGTTATAACCCATGTATTAGTGTTAAAACCAATATGACTTGGTGTTAATACCAACTTAGCTTTAAACACGTTCAAAGCATTTATTTATAAAACAAAAAAATAAAATAATATTTTATATAATAAAAAAATCTTTTATTAGAAAATTTTAAAATTTAAAATTAATAAATAAAATTGAATTGATGGTATATTTTTAATGAAATTAAAATAAAAAAAATGAATATGAGAGAATGAATATATTAATATAATATATATGTAATATTTTAAATTCGATATATTTTTATGTGAGGGTGGTGGTTATAATATTCACTAATCCAGATGCCTTAATTATGATAAAGAGTCCGAATTCCGAAATCTTTGATTTGTAGGGACCAATGTGAGTATTTACCTCGTTTGTTTATCGTGGTTGATATTTTTCTTTTCTTTTTTCTGGACCCTAAAAAGTTGCTCGCCACTATTGCAGCGCCGAGATGTCCTCCGCCGGAAGCACCGGCTCCGCCGCCGAGAAGCGTTACTTCTGCCACCAGTGCAGCCGGACCTTCACCTTCGTAGGAAGCGGTCTGGCCTGCGCCCACTGCCACGGCGACTTCGTCGAAGAGCTCGACATCCTGACACCCAACCCTAGCCCCGACCCCCTCCCCGATCGCGACTTGCGCTTCGCCTACGACGACTCCGATGTCTTCGACTCCATACCTTCCCTGTTCTCCTCCATCATCGACTTCGCGGCTTCCATTGACGACTCGTCGGCTCCCTTCGCCGCCCTCCGCGATATCATCCAGAGTTTATCCCTCGTTGGATCTGGCGGCGGAGGTCGCCACTTTCTCGGGAACGTCGGCGACTATTACGTCGGCCCGGGGCTGGAGCAGCTGATACAGCAACTGGCTGAGAACGATCCTAACCGATACGGGACGCCGCCGGCGTCGAAGGCCGCAGTGGAATCGCTCCTGGACGTCGTGGTTACGGAAGGGCTGTTGTCGATTGATGAGGCCCAGTGCTCGGTTTGCATGGACACGTTCCAGATGGGCGCCATGGCGAAGAAGATGCCGTGCAGCCACGTCTACCACAAGGACTGCATCCTCCCATGGCTGGAGCTCCACAACTCCTGCCCTGTTTGCCGTTATGAGTTGCCGACGGATGACCCTGATTATGAGCATTATAAGGCGCCTCGAACTGTTTCTGGAGAAGTAGAAGGAAATTCCTCAGTGAGTGGAGGAGCAACTGACATCGAGGATCCTGCATTCGGCACTGATGGATAATGGAAAGTATGGTTCTTTACTACTATTCGTATTTTGTTTAATTTTCCCTTTTCTGTGATACATTTATATTTGTCAAATATGGCTAGTAGTGGGTCCATTACCAAGTACCAAATATGTTTTCTTTTTTCACGTAAATAGTATGAGTTGCTGTTCGACCGCATAGATGTTTTTCCAGAGCTTGGGATAACTCCTTACCAAAAACTATGTTATTTGATTTTGCATGCCAACATTTTGAAGCATCATCATCCTAACTAATACAAGCACACATGGATGAAAAAAGTTAGGTTAGTAGTTTCCTTTTGGGATACTATAATATGGAATCTCTCTATTCTAGATTGCCTTGTCGTTTCTTATCCAAATATGGAGCTTTGTGGTTTTATGGTATCCTAATTAACTCATTTGCTAAAAATGAATTTTAATTTCGATAATCTTTTCCTTATCCAACAAAAAATTTCTTGAATTATGGAGGCTGGATTTCTCACATCCATAGTGAAAGCATTTCCTTGACAAGTCATCTAATTGGCATTAGCAGTCCAGTTACTTTTCTTGGGTTGATGTTTTTTTTTTTAACACAATCTCTTTCTTTTGGTGATTGTCAAACGAGACATATCTTTGAATTCTGAGAGTATAATTAGGAATTCCTTGTCTTCTTGGTATGTGGAAAATTTTGGTTGAAATATTCTGGAGCAATATGATATTAGATAGCAATCTGCATGGTGTCCAACTGAAGGAAAGACTACTATAGTTAATTGAGTAGGAATTTATCAAGGTTGTAGATATTCACTACTTAATATTATGCTTGAAGAATTACTGATTCCATTAACTGATGATGAGGAACTTGGAAATTATCTTCAGAAGGAAAAATCTTCTTGACAAGCCCTGCTGAGTCAAAATTGTTCCGGTAGATCTTTGTGCAAAGGAGTAGGGAAAGAGGGAAAATTCAAAAGAAATTAATTCATAATCAGCATAAATTATCTCATACATTATGTCAGCCAAATGATTATCCACCAATTAAGAAAAACCTACTAAACAAGCCTGCTACGCCATTCAAGCAGTCAGTCATTAAACTGAGATTGCTCCAATCATTTGAGGTTGGCTGCTACCTTGAAAAGATACAATAAATTACTGATTTAAGCCTACTAATAAATTTAATTCCTGCTACATTGTTTATGCCACAAGCAAAAAATTGTTGCCATATTTTTAATGACTTTTGCAGGCATACTTTGCAGGGGAATGCTTTACTCCTCGGGTTGTTCTTACACTATTAAGTGTTAATCCTGAAAAGAGATTGATTAATTAAAAGTATGCTTCGACATTCATACTATCAATAAGATCACTAACAACTAACAAGTCCCAATTTCTTATATTTATTGACATGTTAAACGTGAAAAGAGGATCCTATATTGATATTCCAAAATTGATTTCCTGGAAAATTCTAGATGGTGAATTTATTAGTTAAACTATTTCTAAGGAGATTGTTAGTTGCATATCTACCTTTGTCAATTGTGGAAGATAGGAATGTTAATGTTGTTAGTCACCCGTGGAAAACACAAAATATTACTATGCTCAGCTCAAGTTCCCATTTGCATTTGAACCACAATTGATGAATAACATGAGATTGCGATCGATGTTTTTATAAATGTCTATTTTTTAGTTTTTTATGATTACCGAACATATTGATCAGAGTTCTTTGTTCATCTATTCTCATTCATTTGAACCTGCTAAGCTAGTTTTTAGCATATTTAAAAGGTACATGGTGTTATGAGAAATATTTCATTTATCATTATCATAAAGTAGTCTTTGTCTAAACTACTTTGGATCGGTTACATTGTTCTTATTCCTCCATTGATCTCTATGTACAACTATGTAATCAGTCAAATTATTTTTATTATATTATTTAGAATTTTCTTTGCCATTCCTATACCCTTTTATACATTCAATTCTAATTGATTAAATTTGTCTTACTAGGGAATTTCATGGTCTTCTTTGAATGTGTTCACACCATTTGAACATAATTTCTACTCATCTTATTACTTTTTGGAATTGCACATAATTTCTCTAGTTAATAATATTTTTATTTTATCTTTTCTTATTAACCTCACAAATCCATCTTAGTTTTTTTGTCTTTGTTTCACCTTTCCCAACATATTAAAATTCTAATTTGTTGAGTATTGCATCTTATATACCATAGTCATTTTTAAGGCCTAAGAGGCACACCTAGATCACACACAATTCTAGTCGATTCATCTTATCTAACTAGTGAATCTCTTGGACTTCATGGAATTTGTCCACACTATTTGAACACATTTTTTACTCATCTTATGATTTATTTGAAATACATCTAATTATTATCTTATCTTTTCTTAGTAATCTCACAAATCCATCTTAGCTTTTTTATCTGTTGCATTGACATCTGTGTTGTATAGATGATAAAATTTATTTAAGTATAGATGATGATATAGTAAGAGATAGAGCTCAATGACTTAAAAGGATCCATATAACCGACCTCACCTAATGAGATAAAGCTTGGTTGTTGTTATGGTATTGACATCTGTGTTGTTTCCTATCAGTCTAAAATTCTAATTCATAAAGTATTGCATGCTATACCATAGTCTTAGAATTCTTTTAGGCCTAAGAAACACACCTAGATCACACAAGACTCTAGAAATTTCTCTCATTTCCACTATCTATTCGTTTATCTTGTTAATGACATCAACAATATTCCTTGTTGGATGATAGATCCATGATATTAGTCTCAAATGAATTTCATGTCTACCCATCCTAATTCTTTTATAGATTATTATATTTTTTTTTGTTGCATTCATCATCAAACAATGTTTGTATTGAGTAATGAAAATAATGAACTACATGTTGATCCATATTGTGGTCTAAAAAGAGTACTGCATGTTAGATCATATTCTTGTATGCATGTACTCAAACCACTTTCTAAAAATTGCTTTAAAGAACTTCATGCTATTGAAAAAAAAATGGTGCAATGCTTATTTTCTTGATTTGCCAACTTAATTAAATAGATCCATTTTCAATAGAGAACTGAGCCATCATCTTTGTCTATTGATTCTCCTGTTTATCACACCTACTTTCAGTGCCACAACTCCTTTATACAACATTGTGAAGCCCACAAATTGACAACACAGTTGGCACAAGTAATACTGTTACACAATTGAAGCTCACAACTATATTTAACTACCATAGCTTGATGGAAGGTTGGCAATCAAAGAGGATGTTGTGAGTCTACTTGCAAACATCATATCTATAAACATTTCATAGATGGTAGACGGCAAACACACTCTTTATTCTATGACGTTCTCTTCTCCAAGTTGACCACAGCAGTTGGGTGGTTTCTCTTGTTTGCAGCGAGTCTAGAACCACTTTCTTCATCCGTGGAACCTATGTTCCGTGACATATTGTGATACCACTCAGTACGTAACACCTCTATATATGCTGTTATTTTATTATTATACATGGAAGTCGAATTGCATAATACTTGGGCACTGAATTTTCTGCACAAATATGATTCTAAGCTTCCAGTTTGTACTTTAGCCCACTTAAACCATCTTTGAAACAAGAAGCGCGCCCCAAGTTTCTTGTTATATATTTTTGTGCTTGTATACATATTTATGCTTCATTAAGATACATTTTCCCTATAGATTTCTGAATGTAATCTGTATTAGTTTTTATTTCCTTACCCATACATCTGTGATACTCATTTGCTTCCCGATTTATTCTACTTATATTTATTTTCATCAATTTCTTGATTCATTGGTTCCCAGGATTAGACATTTTGTTTGCCAATTTATGTTCCTAAACAGTTTTGTTTTCACAATTTGAGTTGAGTTCAAACGTTTCATTTAGTTCACTCTCCATTCATTTTCATGTATAAGCTGAGAACTGGCTTGTACTAGAGGAATTATCTGCCAAATAGCGTGTTACACATGGTTAAATGCTTGTTTTATGCCATCATCTTTTGTCGACTAATGCTTTTCATTGATGTAGGTTCACCTGTGGATGAGTTGATCAAGCTTGGTCAATTCAACACCGACAAACTGATGGCAGTTACCTGGAATAATCCTTTTGTTCACAAAAAGAAAAGTAAAAAAACTTGTTTCTTTGTTGTTTCGGAGAACGGATGTTGCTAAGAATGCCTTGTATTGAAGAAGCAAACTCCTGGGTTGAATGTTTTGATGATACAATTTGTGGAACTCAAAAGTTCAGAGGCCTAAACATGTCAGTGGTTCAAAAACTGGTTCAGTTTAGCTGGGTTGAACTTGGATCCACAGGCCAATTTTGTTGGTTGGTAGTGTATGTTTCCACTTGAACGGTCTAATACTGATCCAAGCCGGTTCAACCATATGGTTTAGTTTTTGAAACACTGGTCGTGGGGTCATGCTTGCTTACTCACGAAGCTTTTATGCAAATGAGAACGTCAAGCGTTATTAATAAACACAAGTTGCCATTTCTTGGCTTTAAGTGGAAACCTCTTCGTAATTTTTTTGGATAACTGATGAATCGGATCGGGTTGAATCGGATCGGATCGGATTTTTGGACGATATGTTCGGGTGGGAACGTGGGGTTGATGGGTGTTATCGGTTTCATTTCACCGCCACCTCACACTCAGACTTTAGCAATCCGATCGCTTCGTTGCTCCTTTCTCTCCGTTCAATCCATACTCCGCAATCGCCGCCGCCGCAGTTGCAGCGGCAGCAACCTTCAACCGCGCCGATTCAGCCATTGCACCGGTAGAGGCAGGTCCGCTGTTTCTCGGCGTCGTCCTTTTTTGTTTCCCTCTAGAGAAATCCCTTTTGTGATTTGGACATCGCAAGCCCTAAATTTCGTTCAGAAGCTTTTGGGGTTGATGATCCAATAGAAAGTGCGGTTTTTGATGACTGAAACCTTCCATAATTTATTGGCTACTTCATGTACTTGTTCATGTCTTTCGTGAGATTTGGTGGGCATCTGACTTTGATCGTGTGCTTGATTTGGCTTCTGTCGGATTATGATCTTGATCTAGCTAGCTATCTCTTTCTAGATTTCTACCATGAAAAGGTTTAGTTAGATTTTTTTGCCCAGCGAGACATGATATGTGGATCTCTGATATCTCTCGATCAGAACAACTAGGTTTACTCGACGTCATCGGAAGGAAGGGAAACCATTGCTAGGCATTGAGAGATCAAGGTTTTTTTTCGTATTTATATTTCGATCTCATGGTTGGTTGAGATGGAAATATGATTCTAAAAGGCTGTCTTGATGTCCGGAACACTTCCCGCTTGGACATAGGGGATAATCCTTTTGCAGTTGCAATTAGAGCAACTAATAGGTCAATGAGGAAAGTTTGGAGGATTGAATGAATTGATGGAGAAACTGTGTAGGTTTAATCCCTAGGGAAAAACTTGCTAATGATAGTAGAATTTTGGATTGATAATTTATATGTTCTGCTTGTTGCATAAAACAAATGGCGTA
This sequence comes from Zingiber officinale, assembly GCF_018446385.1. Lineage (NCBI taxonomy): Eukaryota > Viridiplantae > Streptophyta > Magnoliopsida > Zingiberales > Zingiberaceae > Zingiber > Zingiber officinale. The sequence continues at coordinate 130,560,129 of NC_055992.1, forward strand.
TATGATGCCTAAGGAAATTTTCTTGGAAATTTCTTCTTTATTTGTTTGTTCTTTTCTTCTGTCCTCAATTTTTGTAGTTTGTAGACCTATGGAGTCTTTAGGGGAGAAGGTTGTGTGAAACTTCTATTCCTCTTTTATGCCCCTATATCCATTCTTTTATAAAGTATTCACCGAAAGATCTATTCTTGTGAACACGATTGCATCTTGTTTGTTTGTTTTCCTTTCTTTTACTTGACAAGTATGTGTATTTAAAGATTAGAGTTAATACAGGTTAAACAAATTTATTCTTTGTTATCTGTGGATCTGGTATGGTTAGTTATGAGGATTTTTACTGGTTCGATCCTGATATGGATACTGCTTCTGCAAACCATATTCCCTACCATCTTAAGATTTGTGAAATTGTCCCAAAAATTCAAGCAACTAGGGAAGTGCCAATTTATATATATTTATAATTTCACAAAACAGTACCATGATCTAACATGAATGACTTGTAGTCATGGTTTTTTTATTTTTTATTTTTTATTTTTTTCCTTTTTGAATCTCTATGATCACATGAACACTGGGTATGAAATTCATTATATCTTCTAATTTTGGACAAAAGTCTAAATCTTGTGTGTTTCAAATTGCAGCCAAAAAGTGTGGGATAAGAGATGATTTTGAGGGCCAGTTTTTGCGCTTCAGTTAATTCCAGGTGATTGAAAATGATTATTGTCATACCACTTGCATAGTTTTTCAGAATTGTTGAAATATCATAATCTAGAGGCATTTTGAATGCTGACTCACAATTCTAGTAAATGAAAATGATACTTTGGAACTTTTACTTTCGTTGTGATATGATTATCTTCTAATAATAACTGATGTAGCTTTATGCGTTTTTGATGCTAAACAACTTTGAAGATGGTGCAAAACTGAACCACAACACTCTGTTCATGTCTGTGGAAGTGTATCAATCGCTCGAAGCAACTATCCTCAAAGTGCTGATCTTTCACAGAATTATTTGAGAGAGGAAAAAAAACCATCTCCAGAACTCAGAAGACAGCATCAACCACAAAGTACCCATATACCTCAGAACTACTTGAAAAGGAAACAGAAACCAACTTCAGTTCCCACAGAGGAATTAAGGCAGCAGTATCCACAAAATGCTGATCTTCCTCGGTACTACTCTACAAAGGAAAAGAAACCATTTCCAATCCCTGTCTTGGAACTAAGGCGCGCAGCAAGAGAGAGGCTGAAGAGAATGAAAGGAAAGCCCAGACGACCAACACCACCTCCTCGAAACGGAATGCTGGTTAAAAGTTTGATCCCTGTCGCATATGAAGTCATGAATGCAAGGGTCTTGCTGATAAATAATCTGAAAAGGCTTATGAAAGTAATACCAGTTCTCGCATGCAAGTAACTTTCTTTGCCATTTCTTTTATACTTTCTAATTTCTATATAAATTGCACTTCAAAGGCTATGCGCTTAAAACTTCCATGCAGGCTGGGTAGATTGATGCCAAAATCACCCTATAGTTTACTGCATACTGTTATTGGTCATCAAACTGAAGATTGAAGATGATGATTGACAAATGGTGCAGGTATTGCACTGAAGTTCATGTGGGATCAGTCGGGCATCCTTTCAAATCATGCCGAGGTTTGCGAGCTAATCACCGCTATGGCCTTCATGCGTGGGCGATGGCAAAGGTGGAAGACGTGTTTGTGCCAATGGAGTCCTACCATCTCCACGATCGCCTTGGGAGGCGGATAACACACCAGGAGAGGTTTGCCATTGCTCGCGTCCCAGCTGTAGTTGAACTCTGTGTCCAGGCCGGCGTCGATCTGCCAGACCTATCGACCAAGAGACGGAGGAAGCCTGTCATTCGTTTGGGACGCAATGAAATCATTGATGCAGATGAGGATGACTTGCCTGAACCTGAACCTAGCAAGTTGATAACACCCATCGTGGATGAAATCCCTGACTCTGAAATTGCTCCACCAGCCAATACCGAGGAGACTGCGGTATTGTCCGAAGAAACACTTGCAGCATGGGAGACTTTGCGCGGGGGTGTGGCCAAGTTGATGAGGAAATATCCAGTGAGAGTGTGTGGGTACTGTCCAGAGGTGCACGTAGGGCTGAGCGGGCACAAAGCGCAGAACTGCGGAGCGCACAAGCATCAGCAGCGCAATGGGCAACATGGCTGGCAAGCAGCGGTGCTAGACGATCTGATTCCGCCCAAGTATGTGTGGCATGTCCCGGCAACCGCTTCAGAGCTGCAGTGGGATCTGAGGCACTTCTACGGGCAAGCGCCGGCAGTTGTGGAGCTCTGCGCCAAAGGAGGCGCGGTGGTGCCTGATTGCTATAAGCCTACCATGAGGCTAGATATCGGGATACCGACCAACTCCAGAGAAGCTGAGATGGTGGTGTGATCACACTGCTCGTCTTTTGCATGTAAAATGAAGTTAGCCAACGTACATGAGCTCATGTTGTCATGGCTAGTACGAGATTAATTTTTAACGAAGGAAAAGAGTATATTTAATTAGAACTTATAAAATAGCATCTTATCAATTTTTTTTTTCCTATCATAAATTGTGAATGAAAATGAATCCTCAGGTATCTTTACTTACTTTTCTGAACGGATCGATAAGGATCAAAATCCATATCAAACCTTGGAAAATATGTGAATGATGCCAAAGATCTTGTTGTCAATTTATTAATGTGGAAAGTTTGCTATTGACTGTTTAGACAAATATGACCAAGTCACGGACAGGTGAATTATTTTTCATCGTTTATCTTGGAGCATGGATATTTGAGAATAACTCTCTTTGTCAATAGACATATTAATTAAAATTACAAATTTTGGTGATTTGAATAAATAGATATTATCATATCAAGTTGTCTGCCAACAGTTATACGCAGCTTTTAGATTGATGGAAGCCTCTAATATTGCTGTAATTAGTTATTAAAATAGGCTTTAAATATGAATTTTGACTAGTATAATTCCTCATAACCCTTCATTATAATTATTGACCGATCAATTAATTTGACGAATTGCTCTATAAATAACGGCACTCTGCTCTCCTGCTCTAATGCTGGTACAGGTCGGTAAAAGGAGATGGAGATGACGGGCAAGAAGGTGAAGAAGAAGGAAGAAGAGGAGGAAGCGTCTTCGGTGGAGCGGGTTTTCGATGAGATGCGGGTGCCTCCATGGCGGGAGCAGGTGACGGTTCGCGCCCTGGTGGTGAGCTTGGGGCTGTCAGTGATGCTGAGCGTGATCGTGATGAAGCTGGACCTGACGACGGGGGTCATCCCTTCGCTCAACGTCGCCTCCAGTCTCCTCGGCTTCTTTTTCATCAAGGTGTGGACCAAGGCGTTGGAGCACGCCGGCGTCCTCCGCGTCCCCTTCACTCGCCAGGAGAACACCGTCATCCAGACCTGCGTCGTCTCTGCCTACGGCATCGCCTTCAGCGGTGCGCTACTTTCCAATATATTTTCCCCTTTTTTTGTCTTTTTATCTCCAGGTTTAAGATCTTTCATGCTTTTCTTTTTTATACTTATTTGTCAAACAAGATATAATAATTTATTCAGTTTGAACAGGTGGTTTTGGCAATTACCTCCTCGGTATGAGTTCGAAAATCGCAGGCCAAGCAACAGAAGCAAATGATTCACAGAATATCAAGGACCCAAAATTAGGATGGATGATCGCGTTTATGTTTGTTGTCAGTTTTGTTGGATTGTTTTCTCTCGTGCCCCTCAGAAAGGTAAGTAGTAGAATCCAACAACGGCCTACTGATTGTACTGGCAATCGACCATCTGCAAACTCTTCAAGTTTTGGTAATGTTTTCATTGTTAGGTAGGAATTCTTATTTCTTGTTTTCTATAGATAATGATCATCGACTACAAGCTGATATATCCGAGTGGCACTGCAACTGCATACCTTATCAATGGCTTCCATACTCCTCAGGGCGAAAACTTGGCCAAGTAACTATCTCAAGAACATTCAAACCCTTTCTCTCTTTCACCTTTCCAGTAAGGCAATAATGAGAATGTAATGATCTTGCCGTTGAACCTTCAGGAAGCAAGTGAAGACACTAGGAAAATTATTTCTCTTCAGCTTCTTGTGGGGACTCTTCCAATGGTTTTATAAATCTGGTGATGGTTGTGGATTTGAAGCTTTCCCTACATTTGGACTTAAAGCTTATGAGAACAAGTAATGGATGTAGCCTAGATTTGGTTTCATAATTCTTAAACAATTTGAGTTTTTATATTTGATGAACTGTTTTTTCAGATTTAACTTCGACTTTTCGGCTTCGTATGTGGGAGTCGGAATGATCTGCCCACATATTGTGAATGCATCACTTCTCATCGGGGCCATCCTTTCATGGGGAATCATGTGGCCTCTCATTAATAATCAAAAGGGTAACTGGTTTTCAGCAGATCTTTCATCAGACAGTCTACACGGCTTGGAGGGATACAGGGTTAATCCTTGTTGCTACTATTGTTTCAACTAAAAAAACCTAGCATTTCCTAGTCTTATCTTGTGTTCAACATCATTCAGGTCTTTATAGCTGTCTCCATAATTCTTGGTGATGGCCTTTACAATTTCTTCAAGGTCATGACTAAAACAGTGCCAGCTTTTGTTTCTGATTCACAAAAACTCCGTCTAAGCACCCTTCCTGTCTTGCATGAAGTCCATATGGCTAAACAACCAATCGTTTCATACGACGATGATAGGAGAACAGAGGTATTCCTCAAGGATCAAATCCCAAAGTGGGTGGCAATCGGAGGATATGGTATGGCTTCTCTAGTTTCGATCATCACACTCCCTCGCATCTTTCCTCCTCTCAAGTGGCACTTCATCTTGGCTGCCTATGCCGTAGCTCCAGTACTAGCTTTCTGCAATGCCTACGGGTGTGGTCTCACAGATTGGAGTTTGCCCACGTTCTATGGAAAGTTTGCCATTTTTATCTTTGGAGCTTGGGCAGGTGCGAACCATGGCGGTGTGCTTGCGGGCCTTGCTTCCTGTGGTGTCATGCTGAGCATTGTATCCACTGCTTCTGATCTAATGCAAGACTTCAAAACTGGGCACTTAAACACTTTCTTCTCCGAGACCTATGTTTGTTAGCCAAGTCATTGGTACTGCCATGGATTGTGTGGTCGCTCCGTGTGTTTTCTGGCTTTTCTATAAGGCCTTCGATGATATCCGTGTTCCAGGCCGTCAATATCCAGCACCTTCTGCCATCCTTCACAGAAACATAGCAATTCTAGGCGTCCACGGTGTCTCCTCACTACCCAAGCACTGCCTCACACTGTGCTACATATTTTTCGCACTGGCTATTCTCATCAACTTGGCAAGGGACTTGTCTCCTAAGAAGGTGGGCCAATGTATACCAATTCCAATGGCAATGGCTATACCTTTTTTCCTTGGACAGCCTTTGCCATTGACATGTTTATAGGAACTGTGATACTATTCGTGTGGCAAAAGATGGATAGGGCAAAGACAGCAGCATTTGGTCCTGCAGTGGCATCTGGTCTGATGTGTGGTGAACTGGTGATGGAGTATGGAGTCTACCTCAAGCAGTGCTTGCATTGCTCCACGTCAAGCCACCAATATGCATGAAGTTTCTCTCCAGAAAAATGAATGAAAGATTTGATGATTTTACTAAACCAGCATCATAGTTGTAAATTGGAAACAGGTGGACAGAACCAGCTTTATCTGTCAGATATGATCTCTAAACATCTTATGGCACCGGTTGTTATGTATTGAGATACTTTGATGTGATATATGTTTAGCTTCACTAATGGAAGTTCTCTTTGGGGAAGGAATATTGTTCCTTGTTTTATGTAATGTTGCAGTGGTAGTTTTCTACTATGGACGAATATTGCAAGGTTCCGTCTACCTTTTCCATCTTTGAGATCATAATAGTTAATAAGTTTGTTCACATGTCTCGTGGGTTAAGAGTCATGCTGATCCGTTAGTTAAAGTTAAAACGTATCAAACCTGACCCAAGGGGAGGTTAATTTCACTTAGATAGGACTCAGACCTGATTGAACTGACCCAGTACACTCATCCCGGTCATTTAAGTCTTATTAAAGGACAAACAACAAACTGTCTATCAATCTCAGACTCTCTCTCACGGTCTCATACTCTCTCTCATTCTAAGTAACAGACTCCTCCTCAGTCTCGGTGACAAACTCTCTCTTAGTTTTGGTCATAGTTTCAGCAACAAACTCTCTCATAGTCTCGATGACAGACTTTCTCTTAGTCTTGACCACAGTCTCTGTTAGGATTGTTGAACCGGCTAGAGGGGGTGAATAGCCTGTAAATTAAAATTCAAATATCTTCTTTCTACTTAGCAAGGACATATTATAAGTAAGATAAATATAACATAAAAAGAAAGTAGAGACTCCGAATTTACTTGGTTTACAACCGAGGAGGTTGCTAATACAAAACAATGATAACTCACTAAAAATCTCCTTCTTTGACAAAGGATGGAGGCGGAGAAGTCTCTTATATCAGTTGAAAGTAAAAACTGAGTTACAGAGGTTAAGAATCAATGTGTTAACTTTACAACTAGCTTTAGGGCACTATTTATAATCCACTCGTCAAAAGTGACCATTGCTGACGTGGCACATCTAGGGCGCCTCCAGTGATCCAGACATCTTCAATGGGCTGACTCTTATCCTCGTCGCAACGGTACTCTGACTGATCTTGCGGATTGGAGGCGCTTCAGTTCATCGGAGGTGCCTTAGTTCGATTGACATGGACTTTGCTGTTTATCTCCTCTGCAACGGCTCCTGGACATCTGAGGTGCCTCAGTTTATCTGAGGCGCCTCCAGTGGTTGGCTTCCGAGGTGCCTCAAGACAACTGAGGTGCCTCGAGTCATTAGGGCCCCTCCAGTCAACGGAGATGCCTCGAATGATCAACCACAACAGTTGACCATTCTCATTTCACTCGCCTGGGTAATGATCCGGTTATCCGGAGTTGAGCTTGTTGGAGCGATCTGGGTACCCTAGGTTTTGATGTTTGAGCAAAAGTTTAAGTTAGGTTTATTGTTGTATTTGATATGCATTGTGATTGTGCAAGATACAAGTACAACAAGGAAAGTCCAAGTGTGATCTTGGCAAAGGAGGAAAGTCCAAGGATGAGTCTTGGCGGTGTAAGTCCAAGATGCAGTCTTGGCAACATAAATCCAAGTATGACTTAGCAATGAATGAAGTCCCGGAGGCGCAACCTTTTGGCAAAGAAAGACCCGACAATAATGACAAGGCTGATGGAAGCTCCAGAAGGCTAGACTTGAAGGATGGGAGTCATCCGAGGGGCGCGAGACTGATGGAGGAGGCGAGAAGGCTAGGTCTAGGTTGGTCAGTCGAGGACGAATGCTGAGTGAATGTACTCGAGGGTTAAATCTTAGGATTAGAGTTTTATTGTAGCGTTACTGTAGCAGTATTGTAGCAGTCGACTGATATTTTCATCAGTCGATTAGTGTGGTCGATCGGGCAGTCGATTGGGAGTAGGGGTGAGTATTCGGTTAAAACCGAACCGTATTAAACAAACCGAACCGAACCAAATTAACCGAACCGATTTTTTCGAACAAATCGTACTGAACCGATTTTCAATAAAAATCGAACCGAACCGAACAGAATTTTCAATAAAACTGAACAAACCGACTGAATAAACCGATTTTTTTCTAAAAATTTGGTTTAGCTTAATAAAAATTTGATTCGGTCTAAAATTTATAGTCTAAAAAACTGATTTGGTTCAAAAATTTGGTCTATTCGGTCTATTCGGTTTAACCGAATAAAAAAATTCAAAATCGAACCCGAATCGAATTAAGTGATTTTTTAGAAATAAAAAATTGAATTTTCGAATAAACCGAACCGAGTTTTTAAATTCAGTCGGTTTAATCGGTTTATTCGGTTTAACCGAACTTTTGCTCACCCCTAACTGGGAGCGAACAGAATGCTTCTGTTCGTTTGGTTAGTATGGAACAATCGACTGATGAAAGTATCAGTTGATTGGTATCGAGCCGTTGAATTGTAACAGTCGAATCTCCATAGAGGGCAGTCGACTGATGGTTTTGGCAATCGACTGGTAGGCGGGATTTTTCAACTCGTGGCCTATATAACCAAGCATTGGAAACCTAGTTAAGGTTGACGAAATAGAGATGATTAACCCCTATTAGTAGTCTTTCAAAGCTTCCAAGCTCTTCTTGTGATCTAAGAGTGTTTGGATTAAGGTTGTGGTGAGGTTTCTCCACCGAGAAGGAGGTTTGAACTAGCCCGAGGTTTCCAGGGAGTCATCCATCGACGGATCGGGATCGTTTACCTTACGGATAGCCGTGGAGTAGGAGTCCTAATCTCTAACCCACGTAAATACCTTGTGTTACGGTTTGTTTTGGTTTATTATCTTTTCTTATTGTTTATAGGGTTTAACTTTCTTCTTGTTAGTTTATATTTTGTTTTCCGCTGCGTACTAACAAGTGTAGGAAGTGACGATTTGGGTGAGACGTTATTCACCCCCTTTAGCGACATCAAGATCCCAACAGAGCTCATTCAAATCTAACTCTGATCTTCTCCTCGAGCAGACTTCCTCTTGGCTTCTCATCTCTCAGATGCACCACATGTGTCCTTCTCGCTCCACCAGTGTACGCAGCTCCTCATCCCTCAGATGCATCGAGCGTCTCATTCCTCGCCGTGTCTTCCGCTCGACTTCTCGTGTTCCTAAGTTTCTGCACACTTAGACACAAGACATCAAATATACATGACCTAACTTAACTTAGTTAATTAACATCAAACTAACTTAGAGTGCTTACAATCTTCCTTTTTTGATGTGTATTAACCCAAGTTAAAGTTTGAGAATTCAAACAATAAATTATATATGAAAAAACAATTATATACTCAAAAATTTGCAATTAATTCCTCCCCTTAACTTAACACCTACTAATTCTTTCCCTTTGATTACATCGAAAAAAATATGGATAATAATAATAAAAAAATAGTAAAGATTTTTTTTTCCGGGGGATGTACATATGCGAGGCAAATTTGTATATTTTTCAAGTAATTATTTTACAAATAAATTAATTTCTAAGAATTATACTTCAAATTTTCCAAATAACATCTTAAAAATATCTCAAATTGGTAAAAAATTCTGAATTTTTTATCAAGTTGTGAAATACTAAGACTTTACACAGAAAAATATTTGTTCATCACAGAAAAATTTAAACTTAAAAGAAAATTGAAGAAAATTTACAAAAAATAATTTTACCAATAATGTTAATATTCAAACAAATTAATTTCTATCAATTAAATTTCTAGCAATTTCAAAAAAAAAATCTAATAGGTCAAAATAGATTTTCAAATCTAAAATAAATTTTCTCCAACTAGATTAATTAAATTATTTTTAGGAATATCATATTTCAACACTTTTATAATTTGACTCCTTATGATTTCTAACATATCAATTATGTCTTCCATAGTCTCTCACATTTCTTGCAGGAAAAATGGTTTGAATTTGTAAAAATTTTAGTTTTTGATCTTTTCTAGTTTTCAGCATGCATTTTCCAATTTAGTTTCTACTATTAATGTTTCTTCTCTCAATTCAAGAAACTTGTACTAGATTTGCATAAAAATTTAGATAACATTTTTATTGTATCATACATTTATTCTGAGGGTAAATGTCGTACCTCACCGTGTCATGTTCATCATTTGAGGCTTCCCTTCATCATTGTTCTCCTCCAAAGAGCTTTCATCGTCTTCGGGCAGGTGGTTGGCCGTTAGTGCTAGTTCGGCGTATTCCTCGATTTCTGACTCTTTTGAAGATGAGTCGCACCAAGTTGCCTTGAGATTTTTATGCTTGGACTTTCTTAGCTCTTTGTTCTTTTCTTTTCCCATGTCTTTTAGTTTGGGCTAGTTGTCCTTGATATATCCTTCTTCATCACAGTTATAGCATCTAACTTTCCCTTTTTCTTCATAGAAGGTTCTTTGCCTGCTTCTTATCAAAATTGTTAGAATTAAAAAATTTATTGAACTTTCTTATCATTTATGCTTCTTCATTTTCGTCGAGTGATGATTCTGACTCTTGATCGATCCTTTTTGCTTGCAAGGCTATGTTCTTAGTCATTTTTTTTTGTTATTCCTATACATCGAGACTTGTGAAGTTCTAAAGTCGAAAAAAGATCTTTTAGACTACTCATCTCAAGATTCTTGGAGATATATAGACACCTACTATCGATGCCCATTCCGAAGTTCTTGGAAATGCATTTAAAGCATATTGGAGACTATCCATGTTTAACGCTATTTCATTGAGGTTGCTTAGTCCGGTTATTACCTCTTTCAATTTACCATGTAAGTGAGCAACTATTTCTCCTTCCTCTAGTCGGAGGTTGCTCAACTAATTTCGAAGTAACTCCCTTGCTAATTTAACCTCTAACGTATCTTCATGGAGTTCCAAGAACTTCTCACAAAGTTTTTTTGTACAAGTGTAGTTGCCAATCCAATTGAGTTCTTGCATAGGTAGAACATTAAGTAGATGGAATTCAACTTTACCATTGACCATGATTCATCTCTTTGTCGTTTGTTCCATCGGTGTTCCTCGAGTTCTTCTTCATCTTTTTCTTTGGGTACTTCGAATTTGTTTTTGATACACAACATGATGTTGAAGGGGGTGTTTGGTTCTTTCCTAGGAATATGAATCGGAATGGGAATCATTGTATTGTGGAATGAGAATGAGTATGAGCATGGATATCACTCTTAAAAGCAATGTTTGATTAGTTGCATATTTTCTATCGGAATAAATCAAATTTTTTTTTTACCTTTAAAGGAAAATAAGAGAAAAAATTAGATAGAGAAAGATGAATGTGAGAGAAAAATATGATAAAAAGAATGATGAGAGAGAAAGTGTGATGAGAGAATATGAGAAAAGAGAGTGTGATAGGAGAGAGCATGATGAGAGAAGATGAGAGAGAAAATATGATGTGAGAGAAAGTATGATGGGAGAGGATGAAGAGAGAGAAAATATAATGAGAAAAAATTGAGGAGAGAGAGTGTGATGAGAGAGATTGAGTAGAGAGAAAGTATGGTGAGAGAGAAAGTATGATGAGAAAGAAAGCGTGATAAGAAAAAAAGAGAGTAGGGAGTGTGATGGGAGAGATTGAGGAGAGAGAAAGTATGATGAGAGAGAAAGTATGTTGAGGAAAAAAGGAGGGAGTGTGACAAGAGAGATTGAGGAGAGAGAAAGTATGATGAGAGCGAAAGTGATATGAGAAAAAAAAGAGAAAAGAGAGTGTGATGAGAGAGATTGAGGAGAGAGAAAGTATGATGAGAAAAAAAAGGAAGAGAGTGCGATGGAAAAGATTAAAGAGAGCGAAAGTATGATGAGAGAGAAAGTATAATGAGAAAAAAAGAGGAAAGAGAGTGTGATAGGAGAGATTAAGGAGAGAGAAAGTGTGTGATAAAATGATGAGAGAGAAAATATGATGAGAGAGAACAAGGAGAGAGAAGTGATATGAAAGAAAAAATAAATAAATATATTTTGATATTTGATATTAAGGGAGAAACTTTTAGTTTTAGGTCAAGGATATTTTTGGAATAAGGGAATATTTTGATTGATGAAAATAGGGTAATGACTCATTGAAGGAGAGGTACATGAGAATGAATTATTACCCAATTTCAAGGATTCATTCCCTTATTTGTATTTCTATTCCTATAATCCAAACATTAACAATAACAATAAATAATTCCTATTCTCATTCCCCACTTCTATTCCCTAAACCAGACACCCTCGAAATCTGTTTTGAAGAAGACCTACATTTTACGCTCCATGCTATGAATTCCTCCTCGAACTTTGGTGAGTAGATACTTGATCTAGCCTTCTTCGAGTAGCTTTAGATGGTGGTTAGTTCTTTTAAGGCAGTTGAGCTCTGATATTACTTGTTAGGATCGTTGGACCAGCTAGAGGGGATGAATAACTTGCAAATTCAAATTCAAATCTTTTGCTTTCTACTTAGCATGGACACACTATAGGTTAGATAAAAATAACATTAAAAAAGTAGGGACTCTGGATTTATTTGGTTTAAAACCGGGGAGATTGCTAATCCGAGGCAATGATAGTTTACTAAAGATCTCCTTCTTCGGCAAAGGTCGGAGGCGGAGAAGCTCCTTACAACAATTTAAAGTGTAGACTTAAAATTGAGTTATAGAGGTTAAGAACGAGTGTGTTAGCTTTACAACTAGCTCTAGCGCACAATTTATAATCCACTAGTCAAAAGTGATCTTTGTCGACGTGGTACATCTAGGGCACCTCCAGTGATCCAGAATGTCTCCAATGGGTGCTAACTCTTATCCTCGTCGCAACAGTGCTCTGGTTGATCTGGTGGATTGGAGGCGCCTCGGCTCATTATATTGGAGGAGCCTCAATTAAGATGACATGGACTCCGCTGTTTATCCACTCTGCAATGACTCCTGGGCATCTGAGACACCTTAGTTGAATTGAGACACCTCCAGTGGCTAGCTTTCGAGGCATGATCAAGACAAGTGAGGCGCCTCAAGTCATTAGGGTGCCTCTCGCCAATGGTGGCGCCTAGAATGGTCAACTATAATAGTTGACCATTCTTCGTTCTGCTCACCTGGGTGATGATCTGACAGTTCGGAGATGAGCTCACCTAATTTCGACCTTCTCTTCGAGCAAACTTCCTCCCTACTTTTCGTCTCTCGGATGCACCACATGTGTCCTTTTTGCTCCACCAATGTACTCTTTTTTGTAACTCCTCATCCCTCGGATGCACCAAGTCTGTTAGTTCTCTTTCCATGTCATCTTTCTCGCTTGTTACATTTTTCGCTTAATTTCTTGTGTTCCAAAGTTCTTGCACAATTAGATACAATACATCAAACACACATGACCTAACTTAACTCGGTTAATCAACCTCAAAACTAACCCAGGGTATTTTTACAATCTCAGCAACAAACTCCCTCTCAGTCTCAGCAACAGACTCCCCTCAGTCTTGACGACAAACTCTCTCTTAGTCTCGGCCATAGTCTCAGCAACAGATTCCCTCTCAATCTTAGCAACATATCCCCCTCAGTCTCTGTGACACACTCTTTCTCAGTTTCAACTATAGTTTTGGCAACAAACTCCCTCTTGGCCCTGTTGACATTACTAGCATCATCTCAGTCTCAGTCTCATTCATTGACGCCCTTTCTCAGCGTGGGATCCAGACATATTCTCAGTCTTGGTCTCAGATCTTAATTTTGTCTATTCTCAAGGTCACTCAACATCAACCTTATCTTTTTCATCCTCAAGACAGAAGACTCAGGCCTTACACAGGTTTGCTGACAGTAACTACAAATATTCCAGGACGTGTGTCACCCTGAGAATGGGAGAGTGACTATGAGGTTGACAGATCTAGTCTCCTAGATACCCCCTTTGAATATATGATGTTGGATGAGTGGAGCAACAACTAACGACAATCAAGTCTGGTCCCCTCACCAACTCTCATAATGATGATATTTCTATTGATGTGGAGATGCTCTCCAGAGAACCATATAAGCACTCACAAGGTAATGACAAAGGATCCCAATTCTCTCAAAACCCTACACCAAGTTCCAACCTCTTTCTCCATTTTTGATTCTTCTCACATATCACCTCAAGCAAACCCTAACTTAAGCGTTTAGTGGCTCTGGGATCATCCCCCGACTAGTCTAACCCTCTCTTCGAGTGTATCTTAGGTTTCTCTATCTCCTTCATCAACGATCTCTGGAGTGCGCGCACATCAGTAAGTTCATTGACTGGTGGATTGATCATCCACAGTATTTGGCCAGAACAATCTCTTTCCTTGATAATTCTAGCATTTCGTAAAGCATAATAGTAGAGTTTATACATAAACATCTTTTCTTTAGGTGAAAATGATACAGGTGCAAAAGAAAACTATATGAAGAAAATGTGAACTATAGATCTATATAATAAACTAAATCTAGCTAAAACCCAGTCTTTTAAGATGATTTAATCAAGGTTCAAGAAGCTGATGCGAGTGCAAAAGACATTACTTACTGCTACAACGCTATTGAAATGCAATGTCACAAGATCATGATGTTTTTAGCTAGCCTTGTTTACATTTTGAATGATTAGCATGATAAAAACCATTGAGTCCTTATGCCATATTTTTGTCGAGGTTGGAGAGCTAAAGCTTTTCGGAAGAGAACTTGTTGATCTCAAGTCCTTTGATAAAATACTCCTCGTCAATTTGAACCTTTCAGATTATTTTTGATGTTTTTAGGAAGATTGATGAACCGACCAATTGAGAGGCCTTTTCCCCTCGGATCTGCATCAAGTTGTCAATGGCAAGAAATTCAATAATGAGCAACCAATATCCTTTTAAAGATTAACATAAAAGATGGCCCAAGTAATGGTGCGATACTTAGGCCCTTCAAAGAATAATCAAGGGATCTAAAGGATTTTCCCTTTAGTGAGAATCAGAGCTAAGAATGTTGGCTGTCTGGATGGATCTCCATTAGTACTTCTAAATTTTTTTAGTAGTTGGTGAAAAATTTCTATGAGACGGGGTCAATCACCTCTAGGATTAATCGGTTTGAAGAGCTAGATGCCTGAATTACCAAACCAAAAACTTAACATAAAACATTATTTAAGTATCATATCACAACCAAGAACCTTTTATGACATATTCAAGCTAGACTTTAAAAGACTAATCAACTACAATGTTAGGCGTCCATAAATGAAAACCTTCAGCAATTTTTAAATAATTATTTCAGGTTTAGGATTTAGGGTTATTAAATGATTAGCAGAGTTGCAATTACATTGCTTTGTTCTTGTCCTTGTATGGATACTAGCAAAGGTAAAGAAGTGAAAAATATGAACTCACACTAATTGACTGAAGTTGTTCTTTGGGTAGAAAAAAACTTGTCTTGCCGAGGAAATATCTAGTGAGAGTGTGTGGGTACTAGTTGGAGGTCCACATAGGGCCAAGAAAGCACAAAGCATAGAATTGCAGATCACACAAGAATCAGTGGCGCAACGGGCAACATGACTGACAAGCAGTGGTGCTAGATAAGCTAATTCCGTCCAAGTATGTGTGGCATGTCCCGACAACCGCCTCATAGCTCTAGTGGGATATGAGGCACTTCTACAAGCAGGCGCTGACAATTGTGGAGCTTTATGCCAGAGGAGGCACCAATAGTTGTGGAGATCTGCGCTAGAGGAGGTGCGACACCTCACCCCTACACCTGCTACATATATGAGAAATTTTACCTTGACACCCTTATATGGGTGACCATGGGCGACAATCTATGTGGCCGCCTGGCGCAGTTTTGATCTAAATTTTTTAATCTCTCTCTTACTTGCATGCAATAATTCTTTTTTTTTCTCCTACATGCAAAGTGGTGTCAGTTTTTAATTCTCTTCTCTTTCCTACAGCCAAAGTAGTGCTGGTTTCTACAAAACCAACACCAACGTAGGAGCTAATCTTTAAAGACCAGCACCAATACGTTGGTGTTGAGATGTACAAATCATCACCAAAGTAGCACCAATGTTGATGATGGTTTGCACAAACCAACACCAACGTGCGCAAAGCAGCACCAACTGTTCATGCTGGTTTACGCTAGCTGGTGCTAGTTTGTGTGTTGTGCTGATTTGCGTAAAGCAACACTAACATGGTGCTAATTTACACGTTGGTGTTGATTTGCTCACGTTGGTGTTGATTTGCACAAACCAACACCAACAGTTGGTGCTGATTTGCACATGCTGGTGTTGATTTATGCAAAGCAGCACCAACATGGTACTGATTTGCACATGCTGGTGTTGGTTTGCGCAAAGCAGCACCAACGTGATGCTGATTTGCACATGTTGGTGCTAATTAGCACCACCAGCAGTGGTGCTGGTATTTAAAGACCAACACCAGTGTTGGTGCTGGTCTTTAAGACCAGCAGCAACGTGATACTGGCTGATGTTAGTTTCAAATGATACTGGTGTTGGTTTACAGAAGAGAGAAGAGAGAAGAGAGAAGAGAGAAGAGAATTGCATATAGATGAGAGATAGAAATAAAAAAAAAATCAGTTTGGGTCTTTCTTCAAGTCAGACTAGACCTACTTCCATCTTTAGTAGATCAATTTCCTTCAAGTTAGCTTTTGGAATGCCGGGTCGCATGGAGGTCCTTCGAACGAAGTTTTGAAAATTTGAAGAAGAGATTAAAAGGGAGGCCAAGATGAACTTTGGCCAGGTCCCTCCAATGCTAAGTCACACCTTGGAGAAAAGGTGGAGAAAATGAATAGAGAAAAGTATGGAGAGTAAAGAGTTATGAAAAATTACTTCCCTTGATACTTCAACTGGTTACTTTTAAATAAAAAGTGAAAGAATGATCATGATTTCCAAAGGACACACCTCTTCCTTTCTTTGCCGAGAGACACCTCTCTTAGTGATCGACATTTCAACAATCATGTTCCTTAGCACTTTATCAGCTGTCGAGTAGAATCAGAGTTCGAATTTAGGCAGACCAAACTTAGATGTGATTCGGATGGAATTGAATTAAGATCTTCTATCTGGGCTGACTTGACCCAAGCTCAGGTCAAGTCAGCTCAGTTTTAACAGCTTGCCTTTTGATTTAATAAAATTATGTGATGCTGACTTTCTCGACCATATCAAATTTCTTTATTTTTCCTATCATAAATTATGAATGAAAATGAATCCTCAAGTATCTTTATTTTTATGAAAGGATCAAAATCCATATCAAAACTTGGAAAATAAGTGAATGGTGTCAAAGTTCTTGTTGTCAATTTATTAATGTGAAAAATTTGCTATGGCATGTTTAGACTAATATGAACAAGCCATCTACAGGCAAATTATTTTCCATCCTTTATTTTGGAGCATGGATTCTTGAGAATGATTTTCTTTGCCAATAGACAAGAAAAGAACGAGACAATATTTCATGGTTGAATATTAATTTGATGAATCTATTCTTTAAATATTTATCTAAAAGTGAATATTGACTAACAATCTAACATATAATCTTCATCCTTTTTCATCCGGATTTAGAACCGACATCTACATAAATATTTATGGTTGAAAATTAATTAAAATTACAAAATTTGTTGATTTGAATAAATAGATATTATCATATCAAATAAATATTAAAAGTCATTAAGCCGTTATGCCATATGCTCGGCTAGGTCGGAGAGCTGAAGCTTTTCAGAAGAGAAAACTCGATCTCAAGTCCTCTGATAAAAGACTCTCCTCGTCAATTTGAATCTTTGAGACTATTTTCACTGTTTTCATTAGGAACAACAATGAACCGACCGACCGGGAGGCCCTTTCCCCTGGATCTGCATCAAGTCGTCAATAACAATAAATTCAATAATGAGCAACAAGTATTTTTAAGATTAACATAAAAGATAATTAAAGTAACAGTGTCACAACCAAGAACCCTTTATTACCTTGATCATGTGCATCTAATCGTTAACAATATACTCAAGCTAGACTTTGACAGACTAATCAAGCACAGTGTTAGGCCTCCATAAATGAAAACCCCTTCAGAAGTTTTTAAAAGACTTTCAGGATTTAGGATTTAGGGTTATTAAATGATTAGCAAGGTTATAATTATATTACTCTGTTCTTGTCCCAGTATGGATTCTAGCACAAGCAAAGGAGTGAAAAATCTGAACTCATACTAATTAACTGAAGTTGTTCATTGGGTAGAAAAAATTGTCTTGCTGATCTTGTATTTTTGAAAATCCTGCCATCAACAGATTTGCTTAATTGTGGAACTTGGCTGAAGCAACAACATAATTTGTCAATTAATGTTATTATATATATATATATAATTATTATTTTCCCCAAACTATTAATTAACTCTTATCAATATTAATCCATCTAATTTGCTTGAATGCAATATCTTCAGACTTTCTTATTTTACGTTGAAGAAATAGTCACTTGGATTCCTTGGTCTAGTTGGTAATAGGTACCACCCAACATGTGGGGAGATTAGGGGTTCAAATCCAAGTAGAGGAGGAGGAGAAAAAAGAAGAAAGAGGTATTCTAAAATACCTCAATTTTTGATGAATTTTGTTTTTAAGAAATTAATTTTAATTAGTTATTCTAGAATATCTCATCTCAAATTAATTTTAACTAACCGTCACACACATGAATACACATAAATTAGTGCACTAGATTCATGAATTAGATTTGATAAGGATGCGTTATAAATTTTATTCTAAAATACCTCAGTTTTTGATGAATTTTGTTTTTAGGAAATTATTTTTTAATTAGTTATTCTAGAATATCTCATCTCAAATTAAGGTATTAGTTATTCTAGAATATCTCATCTCAAATTAATTTTAATTAATCATCACACACACGCATAAATTAGTGCACTAGATTCATGAATTAGACTTGATAAGAGGTATTCTAAAATACCTCAATTTTTGATGAATTTTGTTTTTAGGAAATTATTTTTTAATTAGTTATTCTAGAATATCTCATCTCAAATTAATTTTAACTAACCATCACACACACGAATACGCATAAATTAGTGCACTAGATTCATGAATTAGACTTGATAAGGGTGCGTTATAAATTTTATTCTAAAATACCTCAGTTTTTGATGAATTTTGTTTTTAGGAAATTATTTTTTAATTAGTTATTCTAGAATATCTCATCTCAAATTAATTTTAACTAACCATCACACACACGAATAGGCATAAATTAGTGCACTACATTCATGAATTAGACTTGATAAGGGTGTGTTATAAATTTTATTTTTAAGACATTATTTTTTTTGTTGGTTATTCTAGAATACCTTATCTCAAATTAATTTTAACTAGTCATCACGTACATGAATACGTATAAATTAGTACACTGACTCATCAATTGGACTTTATAAGGTGCGCTATAAATTTAGTTTTTAGGAGATTATATTTTTTTTTGTTGGTTATTCTAGAATGCCTCATCTCATGTTAATTTTAATTAGCCATGCACACAAATACACGTAAATTAGTGCCCCAGACTTATAAATTGGATTTGATAAGGATGCACCATAAATTTTGTTTTTAGGACATTTTTTTTTTTACTAGTTATTCTAGAATGTCTCATCTCAAATTAATTTTAACTAGCCATCGCACACATGACTACATATAAATTAGTGTCCCAGAGTTATAAATTGGACTTGATAAGAGTGCGCTAGGTCTATGCATTAATGCAATGGAATGCTTGATACTTGATTTTTGATAAATTTTGTTTTTAGGAGATTATTTTTTTTGTTGATTATTCTAGAATGTTTCATCTCAAATTAATTTTATCTAGCCATCACATACATGAATACGCAAAAATTAGTACACTAGACTCATAAATTAGACTTGATAAGGGTGCGCCATAAATTTTGATTTTAGGACATTATTTTTTTTTGTTGGTTATTCTAGAATGTCTCATCTCAAATTAATTTTAACTAGCTATCACACACACTAATACACATAAATTAGTACCCCCGACCTATAAATTGGATTTGATAAGGGTGCGCCATAAATTTTATTTTTAGGACATTATTTTTTTACTGGTTATTCTAGAATGCCTCATCTCAAATTAATTTTAACTAGCCATCGTGCACACGAATATGTATAAATTAGTGTCCCAGACTCATAAATTGGACTTGGTAAGGATGCGCCAAATCTATGCATTAATGTAATGGAATGCTTGATACTAATTATCTTTTTATTTTTTTAATTGAACTCAATCTAATAATAAATTGCTTAATTATCCATAACATAATATTTCAAAGAAAAAGAAGACAAAAGTGCTCATCTCCCCAATCTATCAAAAAAAATAAATTTAATTTTTTATATCAAATATTAAACTGATAAGAATATATATTATATTTATCTTAGTCAAAAGGTTGGAAAATATATGTGATCCGGCGGTAAGAATGGGGGACCCACTTCCTGAAGGGTCCCAGCCTGAGGACGGATGGAGGGCTGACTAAGCGGGTAATGGCCGCGTCAAACAGTTGAGCAGGTCCGAGCGGAGCCAGAAATAACCCAGCCATAGGCTTGGGTTTCCGACGCCAAGGCGGGAGGACTGAATGGCCGAGCGGGTGTCTGCCCGGCTGGAACCGAAGGGCCGAGCGGGTGGTCCGTTCGGCCAGGATAAGGGCGAGGATACAAAGGAAGGACTGAATGGCCGAGCGGGTGTCTGCCCGGCTCGAACCGAAGGGCCGAGCGGGTGGTCCGTTCGGCCAGGATAAGGGCGAGGATACAAAGGTTAGCCGAGCGACCTATTCGTTCGGCTCGGGATATGAGATGTCAGCAAAGGCATGTCGGATGATTATGCCGTACACAAGATTTCACGATAGAGGGTCTTGCCGTCACATCATGGAGAGGTTGATACAGTAGCGGTATGACCTTATGGGTGCCCTTCTGACAGACCCATACATGGGCATGGATGCCCTTCTGACATACCCATACCTGGGCATGGTCGAAAACATGTGATTGCTTTGATTGGCGCGCCCAGGCTCCTTCGAGAAGTCTATATAAGGTCTCCATTTCTTCACCGGAGGTACGCTAGTCTGAATCTCCAAAGCCGCCTCTTTGTTATTCCTCGCCTGACTTGAGCGTCGGAGGGCCGTCGCCGGGACACCCCTCCCGGCTCGGTTTTGTTGCAGGTTCGCCGGAGCACTCGAGGATCCAGCAGAGAGCGCCACATCCCCAGCGTCCGTTGACTCCTGGTTCGGACAGGATCAGTATGCTTTCTAATGTCGTCGACATAATATATTTATAGAAATTTCTCTGCTCGCGGTAATGCTAATTCTAAGATATGAAATTAAAGAAAATTATAAGAATATATATTTTTATATAAAAAATAATTAGAGAAAATTACTAATAAAATTTAAAATTATTATTAGTGTGAAAAAAATATTAACATAATTTCAATTTCAACTTCACCATCATTTTAAGGTATTCTTAATTACTTAAATAATAAAATAAAATTACAATTTTTTTAAAAAAACTTCATTCGTTATCATTTTTTATATAATATATATTTGTCCATTCCATCTCATTTCATTTTGTGCCCCACCTGCAGACTCGTATTACATACTAAATAGAATTATAATTCGTATTATCCGTCCTATTCTAGTGTCATCTTTCAAAGTAAATTGGAGTCAGTTTAATTAAATATATATATATAAAATAACATGACATCAATTTGTTTGTTTTCTTACCATAAAATGAAAATGATCAAAAAGGACAAAAACTAATGGAAGAATCAAAATCCACATCAAAACTTGAAAAATATTTGTGAATCATACCAAAGTGCTTGTCATCTTATCTATGTGGAAATTTGCTATTGAATGTTTAGACTAGCACGAACAAGACATAGACAAGTAAATTATTTGCAACTTTTATTTTGGGGTATTGATTTTGGATTCATCAGGAAGAAATATAGGGTGTCATGATCAAGAACTTGAGCACAATTTTCTGTGGTCAATAGACAATGAAAGAGTTAATTAAAATTGCAAAATTATGTGATTTGAATAAATAGATATTGTCATATCAAGTCGTATTCGTTCCAACTATGTTCCACCAATGCAAGATCAGTTAGATATCTGTAGCTTTTAGATTGACTAGTGAATTCGACGCAGTTAAGTCAATGAAATCACTCCTTTAAGCTATAGCTAATTAAAATTCTATTGAAATATCTCCTCTCTCAGTTTCTCTATATTATTGTAAATTATTACAAATATTATATTAAAGAATAAAAAGAACAATCAATTAATTTGATGAAATTGCTCAATAAATAACGGCGCGCTGCTTTGCTGCTCTATTGCCGGTACAAGCCGTTGAAAGGAGATGGAGAAGACTGACATGGAGCTGAAGCAGGAAGAGGAGGAAGGCGCTCCGGCGCCGTCCGTGGAGCGGGTTTTCGATGGGGTGAGGGTGCCGGCATGGCGGGAGCAGGTGACAGTCCGTGCCCTGGTGGTGAGCTTGGGGCTGTCGGTGATGCTGAGCGTGATTGTGATGAAGCTGAACCTGACGACGGGGATCATCCCTTCGCTCAACGTCGCCTCCGGCCTCCTCGGATTCTTCTTCGTCAAGGTGTGGACCAAGGCGTTGGAGCAAGCCGGCGTCCTCCGCGTCCCCTTCACCCGCCAAGAGAACACCGTCATCCAGACCTGCGTCGTCGCTGCCTACGGCCTCGCCTTCAGTGGTGCGCTACCTTTCAAACAAGCTAAAATAATCCTTGTACAGATTCTTTTTACCCAGCAAAATATAACCATTTTCCTTTTTTTAGTTTCAAATTCGAACACAGACATGTCTTCAGTATGATAGTAATTTTAACACTTTATGAACAGGTGGTTATGGCAATTACCTTTTCGGAATGAGTTCGAAAATAGCTGGCCAAGCAACAGAAGCAGATGATTCACAGAATATCAAGGACCCAAAATTAGGATGGATGATCGCGTTTATGTTTGTTGTCAGTTTTGTAGGATTGTTTTCTCTCGTTCCCCTCAGAAAGGTAAGTAGAATCCAACAACGACCTACTGATTGTACTGGCAATCGCCCATCTGCAAACTCTTCAAGTTTTGGTAATGTTTTCATTGTTAGGTAGGAATACTTATTCTTGTTTTCTATAGATAATGATCATCGACTACAAGCTGATCTATCCGAGTGGCACTGCAACTGCATACCTTATCAATGGCTTCCATACTCCTCAGGGTGAAAACTTGGCCAAGTAACTATCTCAAGAACATCAGAGTCTTTTCTCTCTCACCTTTGCAGTTATGAGAATCTAATGATCTTGTCCATTAAACCTTCAGGAAGCAAGTGAGGACACTAGGAAAATTCTTTAGCTTCAGCTTCTTGTGGGGATTCTTCCAATGGTTTTATAAATCTGGCGATGACTGTGGATTTGAAGCTTTCCCTACATTGGGACTTAAGGCTTATGAGAACAAGTAACGAGTGTAGCCTAGATTTGGTTTCATAATTCTTAAACAATTTGAGTTTTTATATTTGATGAACTAAGTTTTCAGATTTAACTTCGACTTTTCGGCTATGTATGTGGGAGTCGGAATGATCTGCCCACATATTGTGAATGCATCAATTCTCATAGGAGCCATCCTTTCATGGGGAATCATGTGGCCTCTCATTAATAATCAAAAGGGCAACTGGTATTCAGCAGATCTTGCACCAAACAGTCTACATGGCTTGCAGGGATACAGGGTAATCCTTGTTGCCACTATTGTTTCTACTAAAACCTAGCATTCCCTAGTTTTATCTTGTGTTCAACATCATTCAGGTCTTTATAGCTGTCTCCATAATTCTTGGTGACGGCCTTTACAATTTCCTCAAGGTCCTAACTAAAACAGTGCAAACTTTCGTTTCTGATTCGCAAAAAATCCGTCTAAGCACTCTTCCGGTCTCAGACGAAGTTCAAATGGCTAAACAACCAATTGTTTCATACGACGATGATAGGAGAATTGAGGTATTCCTCAAAGATCAAATCCCAAAGTGGGTAGCAATTGGGGGATATATTATAGTTTCCTTAGTTTCGATCATCACACTCCCTCACATCTTTCCTCCACTCAAGTGGTACTTCATCTTGGTTGCCTATGCCGTGGCTCCAGTACTAGCTTTCTGCAATGCCTATGGGTGTGGCCTTACAGATTGGAACATGGCGTCGACCTACGGAAAGCTTGCCATTTTTGTCTTTGGGGCTTGGGCAGGTGCCCACCATGGTGGCGTGCTTGCGGGCCTTGCCTCCTGTGGTGTCATGATGAGCATTGTATCCACTGCTTCTGATCTAATGCAAGACTTCAAAACTGGGTACTTGACACTTTCTTCTCCGAGATCTATGTTTGTGAGCCAAGTCATTGGTACTTCCATGGGTTGTGTGGTCGCTCCATGTGTTTTCTGGCTTTTCTATAAGGCCTTCGATGATATCGGCGTTCCAGGCAGTCAATACCCAGCACCTTATGCCATCATTTACCGAAACATGGCAATTCTAGGTGTCGATGGTTTCTCCGCACTACCAAAGCACTGCCTCACACTGTGCTACATATTTTTCGCACTGGCTATTCTCATCAACTTGGCAAGGGACTTGTCTCCTAAGAAGGTGGGCCAATGTATACCAATTCCAATGGCAATGGCTATACCTTTTTACATCGGAGCAGCCTTTGCCATTGACATGTTTATAGGAACTGTGATACTATTTGTGTGGCAAAAGATGGACAGGGCAAAAGCAGCAGCATTTGGTCCTGCAGTAGCATCTGGTCTGATATGTGGTGATGGAATATGGAGTCTACCCCAAGCAGTGCTTGCATTGGCCCAAGTCAAGCCACCGATATGCATGAAGTTTCTCTCGAGAAAAATGAATGACAGGGTAGATGCTTTTATTAATTCAGCATCATAGTTATAAATTGGAAACAAGGAATCAAGGTGGACAGAATGAATTGTTGCAACCACCTTTATCTGTCAGATATGATCTCTAAATATATTATGGCACCAGTTATTATGTATTCAGATACTTATATGTAATATATGTTTAGCTTTTCTAATGGAAGTTATCTTTAGGGAGGGAAAGCTAAATCACCTACCTGAATATTGTTCCATGTTTTATGTAGTGTTGCAATGGTAGTTTTCTACTTTCAACTAGAAGTTTACTATCTATGTATATTGCAAGGTTTCTTTTTTGATACTTCCTTTTCCAACTCTGGTAAAGTCTTATAGTTGAGTTTATGCATAAACATCATTTCTTGAGATGAAAATGATAGAGGTGCAAAAGAAAATTATACGAAAAAATTTATAAATTTCATCTGAAATAAAAATGTGAACAATAGATCTAAATAATAAACTAAATCTAGAAAAACCCCAGACTTTTAAGATGATTTAATCAGGATTCAGAAGCTGATATGCTGATATGAGTGCAAAAAATACTGCTGCAGCTATGTTGAAATGTAATGTCACAAAATCATGATGTTCAAGCCTCTTTTACCTTTTGAATGGTTAGCCTGATAACAGCCATTGAATCCTTATGCCATACACCCAGCGTGGTTAAGAGAGCTGAAGCTTTTCAGAAGAGAACATGTATTAACAACTCTATTACTCTTTAACATTTCCTGCATGAGATGTTTTGTGATCAAAGGCTGCTGCAATTGAGTAACTTTGACTTCTCTCTTCTTGGGTGGCTGAAACCAAAGATTTGACACCCAAGTTAGACACATTACCAGCATAAGAAAAACTATCTCAATCTCTTAATCTAATGGAAAAATAATCAACCACCTGATCTATGACTTCTTACATAAGAAGTCTGAAATCAAACAGTTCCATCAAGTTTTAAGCACTCTAGAGATCTCCTCAACCCATTCCTCATCAACAAATTCAAGTGACTTGGAGACTGACACAGTTACATCCAGTGATCCAGACTCAATGGGCAACTTTCCCCCTTAACCAACCATTTACCCTAATTAATTATAATTGCACAAGTAGTCGCAAGATCACTTTTTAGATGCCAAAAGATAACTCCGGCGACTAATGCGTCTGCAGCTGCTTCAATTGTAAACCATATGGATCACTGAATAGAAGTTCCGGACAAGTGCCTTGCCGCGAGGAAAGAAGTCAATTCCAACAAAGAAAGAAAGAAAGAAAGAAAGAAAGAAAGAGGCAACTATGACGTACACGTCGTCTCGAGCGATCAAATCCAATCCCAGACTCGAATCGCTCGCAGAAGCGGCGCCGCATTGACAGGAATGAAGACGTTATCCGTCAGCAGAAGCACTCGTCTCTTGGCCTCCGACATTTCCCTAAATCATAACTACATAAAAGAAACAGATTGTGGAAGATTCAATATAAAGAGAAGACAAAAGAAGATATCGAAAACGCCCCATTCTAGGGCAGATCAAACAGGGGACGATCCGGCAACCTACCAGATCCGAATCGAGGAGGTGGCCTATTCAGGCGGGATCCATTGAATTCCACCTATTAATAAAGTGGGTCAGGGCCTTAGTCCACTAAATGCGGATCAGAAGATCCCTGCTCATATCGTCAGAACCGAAAATAAATCCTCTGGTCCGTAAATTGCAGATTAGGGAATGGTCTATTACATGAGTACCCTTGATTTGGATGGATCCCATCTTTAAATAGATAGAGTCCATCTAAATTAAGGATCCTCATCAGTGGATCATCCTTTGATCCGTAATTTATGGACTAGAAGATCTGTAGTGGTCACAGAGAAGAAGATCACACGCTGAACACAGTCACCTGTCAAAAACTAAAATGTAGATAATGATCATCGACTACAAGCTGATCAATCTGAGTGGCACTGCAACTGCATTCCTTATCAATGACTTTCATACTCCTCCGGGCGAAAACTTAGCCAAGTAACTATCTCAAGAACGTTCAAACCTTCTCTCTTTCACCTTCTCTCTTAGCCAAGTAATGATCTTGTCCATTGAACCTTCAGGAAGCAAGTGAAGACACTAGGAAAATTATTTCTCTTCAGCTTCTTGTGGGGACTCCGGCCAATGGCCGGTTTTATAAAACTGGGGATGATTGTGGATTTGAAGCTTTCCATACATTTGTACTTGAAGTTTATGAGAACAAGTAACGGGTGTAGCCTAAATTTGGTTTCATAATTCTTAAACAATTTGATTTTTTTATATTTGATGAACTAATTTTTCAGATTTAACTTGGACTTTTCGGCTATGTACGTGGGAGTCGGAATGATCAGCACTTCTCATTGGAGTTGATAATCAAAGGGTGTCACGTAGCCGGACATGTCAATAATCTCGTTAATGTGGTGGTTAAAATCAAAGCAAGGAGAGTCAAACTGTCCCGCCTCAATTGCGGTGGCACCCTAATCCCTAGTCGGTCCATCCCTGAAATTGCTTTGTGACTGACTACAACCTCCGATTTGGAGGCGGCTCGACCCTAGGTCTTTCATTCCTGAACCGATTCTCGACTGCCAACAACTCCCAACTTAGTGACATCCTTGAGTATATGACACTCCCGACTCTGGATCATCTTTGGCCTTGAACCACCGAAGATATGAACAATATATTCATTGTTCCCTAAAAATTACAGTCAACTGAACAGTCTCATCCAAAAAAAGGGAAGAGGATAATGTCGTTGTTTATTTTATTAAGTTAACTGTTTCATAATTACTACAATATGAAAAATAATTTTAATAAATATGACTAAAATTATGGAAACGGTAGCCATTGCCAACTACATCACGTCCGATCGACTTAGATTTTAGATGGAGGATATATACAGGATAATAATGAAAATAATAAATTGTAGGGTTGTTATGTTATTTTATAAGTCAATGGGAGCATTCTTTTGATAAAAAATCAAAATGAGACACGATTTAGAGAAATGGAGGTGCTCTTTTAACTTTGGTCGTACCTTTTTGAACTCTGAGTTCATAATATGTAGTTTGTAAGTTGTTTCTCTCGTGAATAATTCTAACACTTCTATAAGAGCATCCACAATGAGTTGTTAATATTCATTTAATATTTTTTTCCATTGTCAGTGAACATTATAATTTATAATGCCTAGGAGAGAGAGAGGCAGGGGAAGGATAGAGTGGGAGGAGAGGAATGGACACGTTCATCCTTTTGTTTTATTTTATTTTATTTTTTTAAAATGGTAATATTATTTTTTAAAAATAATAAAATTATTTTGAAAAGAGTAAGATTATTATTAAAAATAATAATAATAATTTAAATATTTTAAAATATATTTATTTAATAGGATATAATTTTAAGATAATTGAATAGACTATGGACCCATAAAGAATATGAATAAAAAAGATATATTATTATAATGAGTATGTGACAGTAGACATTATATTTTTAATAAGTTAGTGAGTGTTATAATGAGGATTGATATTTTTAATAAGTTAGTGGGTGTTATAATGAGGATTGATTATTGATGCTCTAAGCATAATAGTCAAGTTTATGCCTAAATATTTTTTTTAGACAAAATGATAGAGGTGTAGAAGAAAACGATATGAAGAATATGTGAACTATAGATATTAATAATAAACTAAATCTTGCAAAACAAGTCTTTAAGATGATTTAATCAATATTCAGAAGCTGATATGAGCGCAGAAGATCACATTACTGCTGCAATTTTATTGAAATGTAAGCCATCGAGTCCTTATGCCATATGCTCAGCGAGGTTTGAGAGCTGAAGCTTTTCGGAAGAGAAAACTCGTCGATAGAGATACCTGAAATAACACAGAAGCAATGAACTAGCATGAGTTCACGTTTTGGCTTCAAGTCCTCTGATAAAAGACTCCTCATCAATTTGAACCTTTGAGATTATTTTCGTTGTTTTCGTCAGTGATCCTGATCCTCGGAGGATGATACATTGGTGAACTAACAAATGGATTGGCTGCTGCCATTGGAACCATAAGGAGAGAGAGATCGAGCAGAGAAATTACTGTCACCTAGACAACTTGAAGATGAACAAAGGAAGAAGAAGAGGATTAGAATAGCGCCGGCCACTTCAACGCTCAAGCCAAATAAGATAGGAAGCTAATTAAGGTGAAGACCTAGGGAAGATGAATAGCAATATCTTAGGTTCCAAAAAACATCATATTTCCTTTCACGATAATGAGCTTCTTTTAATTTATAATATCTTCTCCAATTCTTTGTCTTCCATGTATATTAATGGTGTATAATGTCTTTACTAACTCTTTGTTTTCTAGATGTATTAATGTTGCATAATGCCTTGTTCAACTCTTTGTCTTCCCTATTGATGGCTGATCAACGTGAACATCGATCATCCGATTGATTGATTCACCAATATGAGCTAAGCCGGTTGACACGAGCTACGATCATCCATTGACTAGAACGTTGAGTGGGACATGTGGGGCTCCTTTGACTGACCTGATCAGTCAGGAAGATCAATGAACCGACTGACCGAGAGACCTTTTCCCCTTGATTTGCATCAAGTTGTTAACAGAAAGAAATGCAATAATGAGCAATAAGTACCCTTTTTAAGATTAACATAAAAGATAATTAAAGTATCAGTATCACAACCAAGACGCCTTCGGTATCTTGATCATGTGCATCCAATCGTTAACAATGAAATGCATATATATATATATAAAAGATTCATACACATCTATGCCATTTCAAGCTAGACTTTAAAAGAAGGATTATATTGGCATAAAAGTGGGTTCATGACAAGTTGAAACAACTTCAACAACCATAAGGTATGAATCTATTGGCAAATTACAATCCTTCAGCCCTAAAAAGCTAAAGTCATGACCGGTTGCAAACTCTAGGTTACTCATAAAGCATAAGTGAGATATGGCATACTTGAACTAGACTTTAACAGATTAATCAAGCACAATGTTAGGCCAAAGCACAATGTCAGCTTATGTTCTCATGGCTAGTGCGAGATTATTTTTAAACGATGGAAAAGAGTATATTTAATTAGAACTTAAAAAATAACATTGCACCAATTTCTTTATTTTTCCTTACCATAAATTGTGAATGAAAATGAATCCTCAGGTATCTTTAATTATTTTTCTGAGAGGATTGAAAAGGATCAAAATCCATATCAAAACTTGGAAAATAAGTGAATGGTGCCAAAGTTGTTGTTGATATGACCCAGTCAGGACAGGTAAATTATTTTTCATCGTTTATTTTGGAGCAATGAGCATGGATAGATACTTGAGAATGATTTTCTTTGTCAATAGACAAGAAAAGAAAGAGATGGTTGAATATTAATTAAAATGACAAAATTTGGTGATTTGAATAAATATATATTATCAGATCAAGTTGCATACCAACAGTCATACGTCGCTTTTAGATTGATTGAACTCTGTAGAATTTTTTTTTCGTAATTAATGAAGTGAATTTGATGTAGTTAAGTCAATGGAATCACTTCTCTAAAAGCATTAACTATATTTTAGTTTGCAAGAATAGGATTCTTTTCTTCCTCGTGAATTTCCATGGAACTAATATTGCTGTCCTTAGTTATTAAAAGGAGATGGAGAGACAAGGAGGTGAAGTAGGAAGCGGAAGCGCCTTCGGTGGAACGGGTTTTTTATGAGATGCGGGTGCCTCCATGGCGGGAGTAGGTGACAGTGTGCACCATCAAGATCGGCCCTAAGGCATAGCATTGGAGGAGGCGATGGTCTAGGGCTTAGATTTTTGAGGACCTCTAAATTTATCATACATATATAATATATATTATATATAATTAGGTTATTGTAATAAAAACTCAAAAAAATATTTTATTCATTGTTTTAATAAAGACCCAAAAAAATATATTTACAATTAAAATTTAAAAAAATCTAAACAAGAAAAAAAAAGAAAAAAGGAATGTAAATCGTCATTTTTTCTTTCCAAGACTTTATTCTGTATACAACTCTTTTTCATTAATTCGTTTACAGAAGTTAAAAGACTTTGAATACTGAAATCTGAATTCTGAATGCCAATTTTCTCCCTTCTTCTTTTCTTTGAATCTCTTCTAATTTAATCAGAAAAACCTATTATCCAATTGAAATTTTAATTTCATCAATATAAAAACTTGCAACATAAGTTACCTACTTATCTATATTTTTTCTTATTATCGATATTCAATATTGATTTTTAATATTGTATTGGAGTCCAAAATTTTATAAATTTTCTTACAAATTTGAAAGAGTTTAAATAAATCATCCCAATTTTAATCATCATATAATAGATTATATTGATTGCATTAAGCACAAACAAGGTTTTATTGCTATTTCACTATTATTTTTACAATTTGGTTGCGAGCTTATTGTTGGTTTTGTCTATTTTATTTTTACACTTGAAATTTATAGTACAAATATGTTTCTAAAGAAATATTAATATGGGAGTTAGAAAAAAAAGAAAAGAAAAAGAGTGTTAAAACTATACTAGTTACAATAGCATTCTCAAAATGCTAAAAGATTTAGATTTTTTCAATAATTATTAGATTTTATTTTTTTGTATTTGTAGATGTTATACTTTTTGGAGAATGATATGGTGCATGATGGTAGGGCCCGATAAGGCCAGATAGTCAGGAGTCAAGGGGACGTGACAGTCAGAAGTCAAGGGGATGTGGCAGTCAGAAATCAAGAAGGTGTGGCAGTTAGAAATCAGGAGGACGTGACAGTTAGTGGTTAGGGAAAAAAGAAGTGGAGCTGCCTGACGTCATCATGCCGCATTCTCAAAATGGGAGTTAGAAAAAAAAGAAAAGAAAAAGAGTGTTAAAACTATACTAGTTACAATAGCATTCTCAAAATGCTAAAAGATTTAGATTTTTTCAATGATTATTAGATTTTTTTTTTTTTTTGTATTTGTAGATGTTACACTTTTTGGAGAATGATATGGTGCATAATGGTAGGGCCCGATAAGGCCAGATAGTCAGGAGTCAAGGGGACGTGACAGTCAGAAGTCAAGGGGATGTGGCAGTCAGAAATCAAGGAGGTGTGGCAGTTAGAAGTCAGGAGGACGTGACAGTTAGTGGTTAGGGAAAAAAGAAGTGAGGCTGCCTGATGTCATCATGCCGCATAATTCCCGGTCAGGTGCTTACAGATAAGGATCCCAAATCTGAGACATAATATGCAACCGGGGGTAATGTCTGATCTGATTCGACTGGCCGAATTTTCTCAGCTCGGTCTACATATCTAGGCCCGGTGCTCTCAGTGGGCCAACTCCCGGTCGTCTCTTTAGCAATCCAAACGGGAAAATGGGGCTTTCGCCACAGCTCGTCTTTCTCATCAAGACTCGAGCCAAGTGTTATACCTGAAAAATCATCCCGAACTGCCCCTAATCTAACCCGGGCGGGACAGAAGACGCTAGGCGATAACAAGGTCAGGGAATCGTAACCGTCTGTCAGAGAATAACTGTTGTATATCATGGAATATTCCAATGGTCTGCGGTCATCTGCGAATGGAACCTTCTCCTACTCCATGGGAGGATGCCACGCGTCCTCCATCACCAGACAAGTCAAGGTACCCGACATTCTCTGACATCGGTGAAGCTCCAGAGGTACGCACAGTCATATAAAAAGGGAGGTCCTCTCTCTTGAGCAGGTACGCTCTCTCGCACATTCGCACTTGTCTTCTACAGTTCCTTTTCCTTTGTACATTGTTCTTTTGGGGAAAAAGTACATGATTTGAGCGTCGGAGGGTCTGCGCTAGGGACTTTTCCCCTGGTCTGGTCTCTAACGTTCCGTGTTTTTGTCTGAGTGTGCGCAGAGCTTCAAGTACTGAAGTACCATCGGCTCAGTGACCACCGTTCATCAGCGCCACGTGACGGTCCATTCTCTGGGGCACGTACGATAAGGGTGTCTTAGTCGTCTCTCCGTCAATACTAGTAACAGCTCATTCGACTTTCGTCCGACTCAAATTCCGGACAAGATTAGAGAAGATTGGAAAATATATTTTGTATGGTGTTTCACTTTTTGGAGAATCTTGAGAAATATATTTTGTATAGAGTTTATCATATTTTAAATGAAATATATTGATTTTTAAAATTTTATATTAAACTTTATTCAAATTATATGTTAGTAAATATTTTTTTTTCTTTTAGGGACTCCTTTTTCTTTGTTCACCGAGGGCTCCTAAAAGTCAAGGCTGGCCTTGTGCGTCTTGTTGGTGAGCTTGGGGCTGTCGATGATGCTGAGCGTGATCGTGATGAAGCTGGACCCGACTACAGGGATCATCCCTTCACTCAACGTCGCCTTCGGCCTCCTCAGCTTCTTCATCAAGTTGTGGACCAAGGTGTTGGAGCACACAGGAGTCCTCCACGTCCCCTTCACTCGCCAGGAGAACGCCGTCATCCAAACCTGCATCGTCACTGCCTACGGCCTCGCTTTCAGCGGTGCATTACTTTCCAATATATTTTTCCTTTTTATGGTCTTTTTATCTCCAGATTCAAGTTTTAGAATTTTGGGGCTACTAATATAATCAATTAAATAAGTCAAAAATTAAAAGGATCAAATTTAAAATTAAAGAATTTAACTTAAGGTCTTAATTATCATAAATATAATAGTGTGAATATCACATGTACAATTTCTAATTTGTTGAGGGTCAAATTAGAAACAAACAAACTTAGATAATTATAAATATGAGTTGTGGTCCCAGCTTGTAGTACAACGATTTTGTTTTTGTACAAATTAAATATCATTGTCCAAAATTGACCACAAACTATGAGTTTTGGTATACTTCTGCAATTCTGATTATTATGTTTATGATTTTTTGTTATTTGTTTGAAAACAATCAGTTTAGTTTATCTATTAATTCTAATATTGTAGGAATCGATTCACTTATAATTTATGACAATTTATATATACTTGATATCAATATTTCTTTATTGAAACCCTAAATGTGAAATCACGTGGTACTAAGCGTAAATTTAATATTGAAAACTTAGGTGTATTATGACACAAATGTTTAGGACACATATCTAGAAATAAAATTAAACTACTTATATTAGATGAAATTTTACACTCCACTGATTTTACAGACCTAAACATTTGCATTAAATACATTAAGGGCAAACCAACTAAAATAAAGAAAGAGGGTGCATATAAAACTACAGAAGTATTGGAATTGATACATATAAATCTTTGTGGATCATTTCCAACACTTTCTCGGAATGGTCAATAATATTTTGTATCATTCATTGATCATTATTCTAGATATGCATACTTGTTTCTTATTTGTGAAAAAGCTCAAGCATTGTATATTTTCAAATCATTTAATGTTGAAGTCGAGAATCAACTCTATAAAAGAATTAAGACAGACAGATCTAATAGTGGTGGTGAATGCTAAGATAGATATGACGGTTCAAGTGAGTAACGACCAAGACATTTGGCTCAATACTTAGAGGAGTGTGGAATCGACACCATGCCAGGCTCACCAAGAATGGTGTAGCTGAACAACAAAATCAGACTCTTAGAGTGCGTTTGGTTCAAGTTATCATGTATAACCGTGGTTATGTGATTATCAGATAATCACATAACCAAGGTTATGGGGAATAAAATATAACCAAATGTTGTTTGGTTCATCTAGGTAATGCAACAAAAATTTGTTTGTTTGAAGTTTTAATAAATATCTAGTTTAATATTTTACTATATTACCCTCAGTTACAAAACCAACTATACTTAACTATACGTTTTTTTACTTTTTCTTTTTCACGTTTTTCTTTATTTATATATATATATATATATATATATATATTATTTTGTTTTTTAATGTTTTTTTTAATTTTTTTAATTTTTTAATTTTTAATTTTTTTATTTTTTTATTTTTAAACGTCTTTTTGTTTTTTTTAAAATTTTTATTTTTTTTTACATTTTTAAAGTTTTTTTATTTTTTTTAAATTTTTATGTTTTTTACAATTTTTAGATTTTTTTATTTTTTATGTTTTTTAACATTTTTTAATTAGTTTTTACTTTTTAAATTTTTTACGTTTTTTATTTTTTTAATGTTTTTTATGTTTTATTATTGTGTTTCTCATTCTTTTATGTTTTTTTTATTTTTTTAATGTTTTTCTAATTTTAAGTTTTTACAATTTTTTTTTTATTTTTTATGGTTTTTTATTTGTTTTTAAATTTTTAAATTTTATTTTTTATGTTGTCCTATTTTTTCTTTATACTTTTCTTTTTTGTCACATTTTTCTCTTATCCGAGGGTATTTTGAGTAAAAAAAAATCGTTAACCCCGGAATCAAGAAAAACCTCAATTTTCTGAGGTTTTCCGATTCCTAGTTGTATGTCCCTTTTGCTAACGTATCGGGCATAAAACATTACTTGGGAATCATCAATTACCTAAACCAAACAGGGTTTTTGTTGATAACCTTCTATGGATAACCAAGGTTATCCAGAATAACCCCCAACCAAACGCACCCTTAAGGATATGGTAATGAGTATGGTTAGTCATTCTACTTTACCAGATCCACTCTGAAGAGAAGCATTAAAGACCACAACTTACATTCTAAATTGAGTACCCACTAAAGTAGCTACCAAAACACTTTTTGAGCTTTAGACCAGACGAAAGCCAAGTCTAAAATATTTTTATATTTGAAGATGTCCGACTGAGACTAGACCGTATTGGCCACATAAAAAGAAACTAAACTTCAAAATAGTAAGTAGCTACTTTATTGGATATTTTGAGCGATCACGGGGCTATAAGTTTTATGATCCCAAGGTAAAGATAATCTTTGAGATGGGAACTACAACTTTATTTGAGGATATTGACTTGGGGCGCGGAGGAGCGAGGGGGGGGGGGGGGATAAAGTGATAAAACCTTGTCTTTGAAGAGGAATGTATTCCCACTACTCTTCAAGAGGAAATGATTCATATTCCTATAATTGAATTTTATTCTTGTCAGTAATCAAGATGCAATACAAGAACAACAAGACATTGTCAATCAACTTCTAGAAGAACAAACTCAATAGCCTTAAGACCTAGTGTATGAAGAACAAGTGTCTTTATGAAGGTCTGCTGGAGAAACGATGAGTGTTATTTTGGATGACTACATAGTACTACTCCAAGAACAGGAGGAAAATAATGGTATGACAAAGGATGATTCGATCAACCTTCGTTAAGCCATGCAAGATTCAAATTCTTAAAAGTGGATCAAGGCAATGAATGAGGAGTATAAGGCAATGCAAGGTCATAAAGTTTAAGAACTTGTCCTATTCCTAGTGGGTTGTAAGTCGGTTTTTAAAACCAAACAGAATTCAAATAGTAATATGGAAAGGTATAAATCACGTCTTGTAAGTAAAGGAAATATTAAAAAAATCTAGGATTGACTTTAAGGAGATTTTTTTCTCCAATTTTAACGAAGGACTCTTTTAGGATGATCATGACACTTGTCACACACTTCAATATGGAACTCCATCAAATGAATGTCAAGACAACTTTCTCAATAGAGATATTGAGGAAACAATCTATATGGTGCAACCCAAATACTATGTATTGGGAGATCCAAAGAGTATTGTAGGTCCATTGGCGGTTGGCGGTTGTCTAGAGGGGGTGAATAGTATGCAAGATAAAAAAAATGAACCTTTCTTGATATTTACAGCTTGATTAAACTAACACTTGCATAAAAAAATTAATAAGCTAATTAAAGAAAGAAGAGGCACAGTAAGAGTTACTTGGTTTGCAATCAGGGGATTGCTACTCCAAGAAAGTTGAAAGCTCACTAAAATCTCCTCTGGGCGGAGAAGCCTATTACAACAGTCAAATCTCACAATTACAAAGCTAAACTGAATTAGAATCGATTACAAGTGTTGTGTTTAGCTTCTGCGATCAGGGATGTATTTATAGCCCTGATCGGTGCGCCTGAAGGGTTTGAGGCACCTGGACATGGATGGAATTTTATCTCGTCGCAACGGATCGCACCACATTACGAGTTGATAAAAATTCTGGTCCGGGCACCCAAACCTAAAAGTCAACATTCTGTTAACTTTTTGGTCTGGGTCTTTCGCTCTGATTTTGCTCGCTTAGATCCGGGTCTTTCGCTTCGGTCCGCTCACTTGGGTGATTTCGGCCATTCGGAATAGAGCTCACCCAAACCAATTTTTTGACTTTCTCGAGCAACCTTTCGCTTCAGCTTCTCGTCCCTCGAAAACGCCGCGCGCCTCCTTCTCGTCCACCAGCGTACTCTTCCATAGCACCTCGTCCCTTGGACGCACCGAGCTCATAGACTCTCTCTCATGCCGTCCTTCTCACTAGCTGCGTCTTTCGCTCGTCTTCCTGTGCTCCTAAGTTCCTGCACACTTAGACACAAGGATTAAAACACAACAGGACCTAACTTGACTTGGTTGATCACATCAAAACTATCATGGGGTACTTACAATCTTCCCCTTTTTGATGTGAGCAACCCAAGTTAAGTTAGGGTAAACCAAATAAAAACAACTAAGGTAATGAATTTTACAAGTACAAAATAAACAAAAAAATCTACCTCTCGATAGACTTCACTAATTCTCCCCCTTTGATCACATTAAAATGGTGTAGTCTAAGAAAATAACTTGAAATAAAGTCTAAGTGTTAAAGTATAGTAAAAAAAAATCAATAAGGTTTAATTTTAAAAAATTTGGATTTTTTAAATTATAAACCAAAAAAAAATTTTAAGTTTTGAAAATTTTATAACAGTTAAACAAACATATTTA
Source organism: Zingiber officinale (assembly GCF_018446385.1). NCBI lineage: Eukaryota > Viridiplantae > Streptophyta > Magnoliopsida > Zingiberales > Zingiberaceae > Zingiber > Zingiber officinale. The sequence goes on from NC_055992.1 coordinate 130,597,244, forward strand.
AAGTAAGTTTAAAATTTTTCAAAAAAGATTATAAATTCAAGAAGTTAAAAATAGTTATTAATCTAAAAAAAATATTGAAATATTTTCTGAGAATGCATAATAGTTGGTAACTTTACAGAAAAAATTTCAAAAATTGATGTTTTTTTAAAAAATTAATGTTAGAAATTTGTATTTGGATAAATAAATTCATAGAAATTTCATCAACGGTCAAAAAATTTTAGATAAATTATCTTAGATAGAGAAAATAATAAAGTTCCACAGAAAAAATAAATTTTACAACAAATAGCACTACAAGATATTTTTAAATCGAATAATACAAATTTTGAAAAAAATACATAGAAAAATAATACAATGATCAAAAAAATTTTGAAAATTTTTCTATAGATAAATACTGAAATTCTCTTTCTTTGAAAAATTTAATTTTAATTAATTTTTTAAAATAGTAATTATGCAGAACTATTTATTTGATAATTCTAAGCATGAATATGAAATCAAAATAAAAGTAACACATGCATAATGATTTTTCAATTTAAGCATGATTTTGAAACCCAATATAGGTTCCTTCTAATTGGGTTAATAAAAAATTCTTTTAGAATATGTTTTTGTGATGTTCTTCTAACATGACCTTTATGAAATCTAAAATATCAATTCAGTACTCGGTCATATTTAAAATTTCTATCATTAGCATTTAGAAAATTGAGTATGAATCATCTTTTTCTAGCATTTTAATTTCATCTTTTATTTTTGTATTTTCATCTATTAGTTTTTCAAATTCTTCTTTTAGGCATACATGTTCTTTCTTTGACTTTATATACTTTGTTCTATTTTTATATAATGATTTACTTAACATTTGCATAATTTTAAATAATTGCTCTGGAGAAAGCTTACTTACTTGACTTACCGTGTATTCGTTGGTAGATGCTCATATTTCATTGCTGCTTGCTTCTGTAGTGTCTTCCCCTTCATCGATGCTCTCAATGATCATTTTCGAGGTGCTTTTGTCGTCTTCGGTAGGTACTCGACAATTAGCGCTATTCCGATAATCTCCTCGGATTCTGATGCTTTTGAAGACGAGTTGGTATCCATAGCATAATCAAATTCTTCTTTCGTTGATTGTTCGTAAACTCCAAGAACTTTTCCCAAAGTTCTTTTGCGCATTGGTAGTTATCGATTTTGTCGCGAGTTATTGAGCAGGAAGAACACTTAGTAGGCTGAACTCGACCTTACTATTTGTTATGAATTTGTCGCACTGCTTTTGAGTCCAAAGATGCTCCTCAAGTTATTTTCCATCTTTACTTTTGGGGATATCAAAACCAAATTTCATAGAAAGCATTATATCAAAATCGGTTCGAGAAAATACCTCCATTTTTTGTTTCCAGAATGAGAACTCCCCCTCAAATGTTGGCGGGTAGACGTTGAGTCCGGCCATTTCTTTTGCTTCGATCGACGGTTAGTCCTCCTGAAGCATCCTTTCTCTGATACCACTTGATGGTCCCTTTGCGGCTGGCTAGAGGGGGATGAATAGCTTGCAAGATAAAAAATGAACCTTTCTCGATCTTTACAGCTTGATAACTAACACTTGCATAAAAGAATTAATAAGCTAATTAAAGAAAGAAGAGGCACAATAAGAGTTACTTGGTTTGCAATCAGGGGATTGCTAATTCAAGGAAGTTGAAAGCTCACTAAAATCTCCTCTGGGTGGAGAAGCCTCTTACATGCATCAGTTAAATCTCACAACTATAAAGCTAAACTGAATTAGAATTGATTACAATTATTGTGTTTAGCTTTTGGGATTAGGGTTGTATTTATAGCCCTAATCGGGGTGCCTAGAAGGGTTTCAGGTGCTTGAATATGGATATAATTTTATCCTCGTCGCAACGAATGATGCCACGTTGTGAGTTGATAAAAATTTTGGTTTGGGTGCTTGGACCCAAAAGTCAACATTCTGTTGACTTTTTGGTCTGGGTCTTCTGCTCCGATTATGCTCGCTTGGGTTTGGGTCTTCTGCTCTAGTTCCACTCGCTTGAGTGATTTCTGCCATCCGAAATAGGGCTCCTCGAACCCACTTTTCGACCTTCTCGAGCAACTTTCCACTCCGGCTTCTCGTCCCTCAGAAATGTCGCGCGCCTCCTTCTCGTTCACCAGCATACTCTTCCGCAACACCTCATCCCTCGGACGCACTAAGTCTGTCGACTCTCTCTCGTGCCATCCTTCTCTCTAGTTGCGTCTTTCCCTTGATTTCCTATGCTTCTAAATTCCTACACACTTAGACACATGGGTTAAAATACAACATGACCTAACTTGACTTAGTTGATCACATCAAAACTACCATGGGGTACTTACAAGTATGGTTTGCAAACTTAGAAGTCCATCTATGGGTTAAAGCAATCTTCTCGTCAATGGTACCACAAATTTTATCAAATAATCATCTTATTTGGTTTTGATGTAAATGTGGTAGATGATTATATATATCATAAGTTCAGTGGGAGTAAGCATATCTTCTTGGTTCTATATGTTGACAATATTTTGCTTGCCACAAACAATATAGGTATGTTAAATAATATCAAGAGATTTCTATCTAGATATTTGAAATAAAAGATCTTGGTAACACATCTTTTGTACTAGAAATCTAAATGCACCGAGGTAGTTTTTGAGATACTCTTGGATTTGACATGGAAGATTCCAAACCATGTAGCGCCTTGGTAGCTAAAGAAGATAAGTTTAGTCTTAAACAATGCCCTAAAAAAGCCTTAAGACTCAAGAAATGAAAATGATTAATTCCCTATGCTTTGGCTATATGAAGTCTTATATATGCTCAAGTTTGTATGTGTCCGGATATTGCGTACATAGTTAGAGTGTTGGGCAGATATTTAAGCAACCCGAGAATGGATCATTGAAAAGTAGCAAAGAGGATAATGAGATATTTAATGAGAACTAGTGATTACATGCTCACATATAAGAGGTCAAATACTCTTGAGATCATAGAATATTTTGACTCTGATTTTGCAGGATGCCAAGATAGCATGAGATCCATTTAAGACTATGTTTTCTATTAGTCGGCGAAGCTATCTCTTGGAGAAGTGCCAAACAGGCACTGACAACTTCTTCCACCATAACAGTACAGTTTATATCATGTTACGATAAATCTAATCAGGGAATATGGTTGAAATTTTTTGTCTTGGTTGAGTGTTTTGGGAAGGGTTAAGAGACCACTAAAGTTATTTTGTAATAATAGATCAGTTGTATTGTATTCTAACAATAATAGTAGCTTGACAAAATTAAAGCACATCGATATCAATTCCTTGTTATGAAAGAGAGTACAAAGTGGACAGATTTTAATAGAACACATAGACATAAACTCCATGATAGCAGATCCTTTTACGAAGGGTTTACAACCCAATGCCTTTTATGAGCATACCACTCATATGAGTGTTATTCAATTTGACAAAGTCTAGATCCAATGGGAGTTTGTACCGTATATATTTTCTATATATGTTTGGTTATGTTGTTGAAACTTATGTATTTAGATTACCTTACATGTAATTTTTATACCACATATTCATGATTGATCTATGTGATTTGATTGTATTGATGTAGACCATTGATGGTTTAGTTGTGAAAAATGCAACAAAGAGTACGTTGATCCTATGTATATGTAATTAATATATGACATTGTTAAGGAAGCCCTATGACTATAATGACAAAAGTTTTGAGCTCTAAGGTTAACACATTTATAAGTTTATACATATGGTCATTATTAAAACTTTTAGATTATAATTGTAATTATAAATATTTAATGTCATCAATTATATAAGTCATAATTAATGTGATCAAATTTAGAATTAAAGAATTTGACTTAAGGACTTAATTGTCATTGATTCGGAGATAAGAGCTTACGTGGCATAGGTCAATAGTCACGGTGTAGATCAAAGTCAAAGTGGTTAACACCAGGGCTCAAGTAAGGCTAATCCGAGTAGGAGTGACTACATCAGCTGATAGGAGTGATGCTGCTCGGTCGGCATGAAATCAGTCCGAGCGGACCACCCGTCCGATCAGATGCGGCACCGACATCAGTCACGCAAAGTAATAAAAGAGAAGACTAAAAGTCTTGAGGAAGAGAAAGCAAAGGAGAACACTCCATCTGTCATTATATACACAGAAGCCAAGACAAAGATGTCTTCTGTAAATAATCAATATCGTTAAACAGGGAAAGATGGAAGATTACTAAGAAAGGTATAAAAGGGACATGCCAGGTATGAGGGAAAAGCAAGAAAAATAAGTCTCGGTCTCTATCATTTCCCATTTTCCTTTCTCTATTTTTAACTTGAGTATCGGAGGGTCAACGCCAGGGATGCCTTCCTTAGTTTTAGTTTTATTTTGCAGAGTGGAGCGAGGTCATCATCCAGTCAGGAGAATTGCCACCTCCCCGGCTTCACGCTTTCAGACAGGATAAGTCATGAATATAATAGTATGGATATCACATACACAATTTCTGATTTGTTGAGGAGCAAATTAAAAACAAGCAAACTTAGACAATTATGGATATTAAGAAAATTTACAAATTAAAGATCATTGGCCAAAATCGACCACAAACAATGAGTTCTGGTACACTTCAACAATTCTGACTATTATGTTGGTGATTTCTTGCAAATTGAATAGAGTTTAGGGTTTTTCGTTGAAATTTCTCAACCGATTTTTCTATGATTAAGCTTTTTCATGCTTTTCCATTTTATCCTTTTTGTCGAACAAGATATAATAATTTCTTCAGTTTGACAGTAATTTTAAAACTCTATTAACAGGTGGTTATGGCAATTACCTCCTTGGAATGAGTTTGAAAATCGCAGGCCAAACAAAAGAAGCAAATGATCCACTGAATATCAAGGACCCAAAATTAGGATGGATGATCGTTTGTCGTCAGTTTGTAGGATTGTTTTCTGTCACGCCCCTCAGAAAGGTAAGTAGAATCAAACAATGGCCTAATGATTGTGTTGAATTTTGTTTTAAAAAATTGTTTTCTTTTGAAAATTTAAATTATTTCTTTATTTTTTGTAATGCATATGTGTATGTATTTAGTTTCACATTGCTAAGCAAAGAAGGTTAGAATGACCTTATATCTTAAGGTCATTCCATCCTTGCTTAGCAAAGTTGGGTGGACCTACACGCATGCGCGGGTCAAGCCCAAATCAAGTGGGTTCGGGGGGTTCGAGTTGGAAATCCATAAATCGGGCATGACGCACGCGATTATCAGGCGCAGGAGGAGTACAAATCCCCAGCTCATGGACCTCGCACTTGCAGGCGGAAGCATTTGGTCCCTGCAGTGGCATCTGGTCTGATGTGTGGTGATGGAGTATGGAGTCTACCTCAAGCAGTGCTTGCATTGCTCAAAGTCAAGCCACCGATATGCATGAAGTTTCTCTCAAGACAAATGAATGAAAGGTTTGATACTATTATTAAACCAGCATCATAGTTGTAAATTGGAAACAGGTGGACAGAACCAGCTTTATCTGCAGATATGATCTCTAAAGATCTTATGACACCAGTTATTATGTATTCAGATACTTTATATGTTGATCCCATCCGGAAACTGAATCAGATGGAGGTGGGTCTTTTTATACTAAAAGTTGACGAAGAGTTGTCGCGATGCTAAATCAGCGAGGTACCCCTTGGACAAGTGCACACGGGCAATCGTACAGAAGGAAAGGACCAGGATGATGACACTATCGCTCTGCACACACTCAGACGAATCACCCGGTCGTTAGAGACCAGAAACCAGGAAAAAAGTCCCCGGGTCAGGCCCTTCGACGCTCAAGTCAGGTACTTTTTCCCCAGAAATTATAGAGAAAGCATGAAAAGTAAAAAATTGGTAAGAAAATGACGAGTGAGCGTACCTGCGTAAGGGACAAAGCATCCCTTTTTATACTGCAACTGAGGTTTCTGGAACTTGGCGAATGTCAGGGAATGTCGAGTGTCAGACTCTGTCTGGCGGTGGTCGACACGTGGCTTTCTCTCATAGGTCGGCGGAGGAACCAAGAGGAGTATGAGCCTCTCACTGTTAGAATATTCCCTGACATGTGATGATTGTTTTCTGACAGGTGGTTACGATTCCTTGCAGGCCTATTTGTCATGTAGTGTCTGGCCTCCTGACCCACCTTCGTCTGTCATTCGAAGTATGTACATCTCGACGATCCACTGATTCCCGACCTGCATGATGGGTCAGCTCCCCGACTTGCATCTGTTTGTTGTTATCCATGGTATGAACGTCCCGACCTGCACGTTGAGTCGGATCCCTGACCTGTGCCCGTCTGTTATCCATGGTATGATCGTCCCGACCTGCACATTGGGTCGGATCCCTGACCTGTGTTCGTCTGTTGTTATCCATGGTATGATCGTCCCGACCTGCACGATGGGTCAGCTCCCTGACCTGCATCTGTTTGTTGTTATCCATGGTATGAACGTCCCGACCTGCACGCTGGGTCGGATCCCTGACCTGTGTTCGTATGTTGTTATCCATGACATGAACGTCCCGACCTGCACGCTGGGTTTGTCCGCCGACCCATATGTGTGCTGTTATCCATGACATGAACGTCCTGACCTGCACGTTGGGTCTGTCCGCCGACCCATATGTGTGCTGTTATCCATGGCATGAACATCCCGACCTGCACGCTGGGTCTGTCCGCCAACCCCTATGTGTTTGCTATTATCCATGGCATGAACATCCCGACCTGTACGCTGGGTCTGAAAGCAGACCTGCCAGTAGTCTCCTTCTGCAGCTATTCGTGGCCCATGAACTCTTTTACTACTCACTATCAGGGCTGAGCCCCTTCTGACCTTCTTGTCCTCCTCGTTAGCTGGACTATTGACCGTCCACGTTGGCTTAACCTTTGACCTTCTTGACCTCCTCGTCAGCTTGAACTGTTGACCAACCACGCTGACTTGACCTTTGACCTTCTTGACCTCCTCGTTAGCTGGACTATTGACCAACCACGCTGGCCTGACTTCAAGCCATATCATCTTATCGACACCACCAAATATGCACCGTATCATATGTGATATATGTTTAGCTTCACTAATGGAAGTTATCTTAAGGGAGGGTAAGGTAAATCACCTACCTGAATATTGTTCCATGTTTTATATAGTGTCTCGGTGGTAGTTTGCTACATATATTGCAAGGTTCCTTTTTTATAATACCTTTTCCAACTCTGAGTTCATAATAGTTTGTAAGTTGTGTATCTCTCTCTTGAATAATTCTAGCATTTTGATAAAGCATAATAGAGTTTATGAATTAACATCATTTCTTTAGATGGCAATGATAGAGGTGCTGAAGAAAATTATTAATTTCATCTGAGTTGAAAATGTGAACTATATATCTAAAAATAACTAAATGTAGCAAAAACCCAGTCTTTTAAGATATGAGTGCAGAAGCTTTCCAGAAGAGAAAACTCGTCGATAGAGATACCTGAAACAACACAGAAACAATGAGCATGAGTTCACATTTTGGCATCAAGTCCTCTGATAAAAGACTCTCCTCATCAATTTGAACCTTTCAGACTTTTTCCAGTGTTTTCATTAGGAAGAACAATGAACCGACCGGCCGAGAGGCCTTGTTTCCCTGGATCTGCATGAAGTTGTCAATAGCAAGAAATTCAATAATGAGCAACAAGTGTTTAAGATTAACATAAAGATGATTTAAGTATCAGTGTCACGACCAAGAACCCTTCGTTACCTTGATCATGTCCAACGAATCGTTAACAATGAAATGCATATATATAAAAGATTCATACACATATATGTCATTTCAAGTTAGACTTTAACAGAAGGATTATATTGACATAAAAGTGGGTCCATGACAGGTTGAAACAATTTCAACAACTATAAGGCCTGAATCTATTGGCAAATTACAATCCTTCAACCCTAAAAAGGTGATGACAGGTTGCAAAGGCTTAACTGACACATAAAGGCACAAGTGAGATATGACATAATTGATCAGCTAGACTTTAACAGAATAATCAAGCACAATGTTAGGCCTCCATAAATGAAAACCTTCAGGAGTTTTTAAAAGAGAGTTTTAAGATTTAAGATTTAGGATTATTAAACGATTAGCAGGGTTGTAATTACATTACTATGTTCTTGTCCCAATATGGATCCTAGCACAGGCAAAGAAGTGAAAAATTTGAACTCATACTAATTGACCGAAGTTGTACTTTATATATGTAGAAAAAAATTTGTCTTGCTGAGGAAATATTTGGTGAGACTATGTGGGTACTATCCGGAGGTTCACGTAGGGTCGAGCGGGCACAAAGCGCAGAATTGCGGAGCGCACAAGCATTAGTAGAGCAACGGGCAACATGGCTGGCAAACAACGGTGCTAGACGAACTAATTCCACCCAAGAATGTGTGGCATGCCCCGACACGCAATCGTCTCAGAGCTACAGTGAGATCTGAGGCTCTTCTAGAGGCAGGCGCTGGCAGTTGTGGAGCTCTACGCCAAAGGAGGCGTGGCAGTGCCGGATTGTTATAAGCCTACAATGAGTCTCGATATCGATATCGATATCGGGATACGGGCAAAAGGTGGCGAAAGTCATGGCATTGTGCCTCATTCGCCTCCCATTTGTCATCTATTTCTGTATTCGTACATCTCTTGAAATAAAAAAAATTGAGGGAGCCAAATCAACTTTCTTTTAGGTCTGATTTGTTCCTTCTTTTTAAATTGGATTTCAATATACCATTTCTTTAGGGTCATACTTTCTTCAAGTTAGATTTTAGTAGATTATTTCAAATTGGTTTTTTTTTCCAATCGAGCTTTAGTATATCAACCTCCTTCAGATCAGCTTTCGAAAGTCCAAGTAGCAAGCTAAGGAGGTCCTTCGAACGAAAGTCTACAAAGACTCAAAGAAGAGATTAGACATTAGAAGTAGATCAAGATGAACCTTGGCAAGGCCACTCCGATATTGGAGAAAAGCGGAGAAAACAAATAAAAAAAAGGATAGTCGAGAGTTTAGGGTTCACTTTTAATTAGAAAGTGAAAGAATAACCGTGATTCCTAGATAGCACACCTCTTCCATTCCTTGTCGAGAGACACGTCTATTGGTGATCGCGTTTCAACAACCGTGTCTCTTAGCGCTTCAATAACTGCCGAGTTGAATAAAGTTCGAATTTAGGCAGATTAAATTTGGATACAGTCGTCTCTCAGGAGTCGACTTGACCCGAACTTGATTTGATCAAGCTCGATTTCACTTGATCCAAGCTTAGCTTTATTCGAGCTCGTCTTGATTTGACGTCAACTCAATTTGACTTGATCATATCAGATGGTACTGAATGAAAAAAAATATTTTTCATATCATGTCTCCACAGGGTACCTAGTTGACTTTAGAATGACAGATTTACTATAATAAGATATGGATTAATTCTCGATAGGAGCATGTCTTTGGGGAAAAACTCTTTCCACCCCCTAATCACTTAGCGGTCGATTATAAACTGATCTCATAATTTATCTCCCTTTACATAATTTAATGACCTTGTATTAACATTTATTTTTCATATCATAAATTGTAAATGAAAAAGTATCCTCAGGTATCCTGAAAGGATTGAAAAGGATCAAAATCCATATCAAAACTTGAAAAATAAGCGAATTGTGCCAATGTTTTTGTTATCAATTTATTAATGTGGAAAATTTGCTATGTAATGTTTAAACTAATATGACCAAGTCATCTACAAGTAAATTATTTTTCATCGTTTATTTTGGGAACGGATACTTGAGAATAATTTGACAGACTTTTGACAGACTAATCAAACACAATGTTAAGTTTTTAATTTACTTTTTTGAATTTAGGATTTAGGGTTATTAAACTATTAGTAAGATTGTAATTACAATACTATGTTCTTGTCCCTACATAGATCCTTGCTGTGAAAAATCTAAACTCACATTAATTAACTGAAGTTGTTCATTGGGTAGAAAAAAAAAATATCTTGCTGGACTTGTACTTGTGAAAATCCTGCAATCAACAGATTTGCTTTATTGTGGAACTTGCCTGAAGCAACAACATAATTTGTCAATTAATGTTAGATATTATATATTTTCCCCCAAATTATTAACTTTATCAAGATTAATCCATATAATTCGCTTGAATATAATATCTCTAAATTTCTTATAAATTAAATTAGAAAATTAGTCACCTGGATTCCTTGGTCTAGTTGGTAGTAAAACTATTTAACATGTATCTAAGATCATGGGTTCAAATCCAAGTATAGGGGTGGACGCTTTAAGTTAAACTATAAGGTATTCTAAAATACCTTTTTTTTCATATGTAAATTTTGTTTTTATGACACCATTTTTAATAATTTTTTTTCATATGTAAATTTTGTTTTTATGACACCATTTTTAATAATTTTTTATTAGTTATCCGATCTAGAGTCTCATCTCAAATTAATTTTAATAAAATTATAATTTTTCTAAAACATTAATTCAATATAATTTATATTTTTTATTGGATTACTATTTTTTTTAGTTTCAAATTGGAACACACATATGTCTTCAGTATACTAAAGTGTTCTAAAATACTTTTATTTTAAAAAAAATAAAATTTGTTTTTATGATACTATTTTTAATAATATTTTATTGATTATTGTAGAATGTCTCAACTCAAACTAATTCTAATAAAATTATATTTTTTAAAAGACTTTCATTCGATATAATTTTTATATAATTTATGTTTTTTAATTGGATTACTATTTTCCTTTTTTTATTCAAATTCAAACACAGATATGTATATATGTCTTCAGTATGGTAGATTGATAGTTGTTCTTGTATGAAGAAGACATAAAACTAAGGAGGTGGCTAAAAGTTTGACGTGGTGAAGATTTTATATACTCCTACCATATAAAAGTATTAGTGTCGTCCTCAGTACATAGCGTAAATGATGGACGCATGATATCTCTATGTAATGATAAGAAGTCGATTCTCAAGAATTAACGACATGAGATTTACTCCATAATGTGCATAATTTTAAGTAAACTAAGGTATTCTAAAATTAATTTTAATAAAATTATAATTTTTCTAAAACATTCATTCAATATAATTTATATTTTTTTTTATTGGATTACTAGTTTTTTTTAGTTTGAAATTGGAACACACATGTCTTCAGCATACGGGGGCGGATCCTTTGGTCCGCAAAGGCTGAATCAATTTATGGTCCAGTTTTTATATTGGTGGGAGACAATGGGTCTCCACCTATTAACAGATGGGGGGCATTGCCTCCCACCAATCCCCTTATCCTGGTCTAGAAGCGGACCAAAACAAGGGGACCAAGGATACGGTCCTTCAGTATACTAAAGTATTCTAAAATACCTTTTTTCTAAAAAAAATAAAATTTGTTTTTATGATACTATTTTTAATAATATTTTATTGATTATGGTAGAATGTCTCATCTCAAACTAATTCTCAGGAATTAACGACATGAGATTTACTCCATAATGTGCATAATTTTAAGTAAACTAAGGTATTCTAAAATTAATTTTAATAAAATTATAATTTTTCTAAAACATTCATTCAATATAATTTATATTTTTTATTGGATTACTATTTTTTTTAGTTTCAAATTGGAACACACATGTCTTCAGCATACGGGGGCGGATCCTTTGGTCCGTAAAAGCTGGATCAATTCATGATCCAGTCTTTGTATTGGTGGGAGATAATGGGCCTCCACCTATTAACAGATGGGGGGCATTGCCTCCCACCAATCCCCTTATCCTGGTCTAGAAGTGGACCAAAACAAGGGGACCAAGGATCCGGTCCTTCGGTATACTAAAGTATTCTAAAATACCTTTTTTCTAAAAAAAATAAAATTTGTTTTTATGATACTATTTTTAATAATATTTTATTGATTATTGTAGAATGTCTCATCTCAAACTAATTCTAATAAAATTATATTTTTTAAAAAGACTTTCATTCGATATAATTTTAATATAATTTATGTTTTTTTATTGGATTACTATTTTCCTTTTTTTATTCAAATTCAAACACAGATATGTATATATGTCTTCAGTATGATAGTTGTTCTTGTCTGTAGTTGTTCTTGTACGAAGAAGACGGAAAATAAGGAAGCGGCTAAAAGTTTGACGCGATGAAAATTTTATATAATCCTACAATATAAAAGTATCAGTGACGTTTTCAGGACGTACCATAAATGATGGGCACATGATATTTCTATGTAATGATAAAGGTTGATTCTTAAAAATTAACAGGTTTACTCCATAATGTGCATAACTTTAAGTAAACTAAGGTATTCTAAAATATCTTTTTTTTTCATATATAAATTTTGTTTTTATGACACTATTTTTAATAATTTTTTTATTAGTTATTCCATCTAAGTCTCATCTCAAATTAATTTTAATAAAATTATAAATTTTCTACACACATGTGTCTTTAGTATACTAAAGTATTCTAAAATACCTTTTTTAAAAAAAAATAAAATTTGTTTTTATGATACTATTTTTAATAATATTTTATTGATTATTGTAGAATGTCTCATCTCAAACTAATTCTAATAAAATTATATTTTTTAAAAAACTTTCATTCGATATAATTTTTATATAATTTATGTTTTTTTTATTGGATTACTATTTTTCTTTTTTTTTTTATTCAAATTCAAACACCTATATGACTATGTGTCTTCAATATTATAGTTGTTCTAGTAGGAAGAAGACGAAAAATTAAGGAGGTGACTAAAAGTTTGACGCGGTAAAGATTTCATGTACTCCTATAATATAAAAATATCAGTGTTGTCCTTAGGACATAGCGTAAATGTTGGACGCATGACATCTCTGTATAATGGCTAGAGGTCGATTCTCAGGAACTAACGACTAGAGTTTACCCTACCATATGTCTATGGCATGTGTACCTGCATTTACCTCCTTCTATATCTGAGAGGTTGGCATTACGGGGCCGCTAAGATAGTGGATCTACCTTTTTTACAAAAGCGTCAGTGCCAGGCCGAGAAAGGGTTCTCGACGTTGGCCCTTTGACGCTCAAGTTAGTTTTCGATGATATAGAGAATAGCAAGAGTATTGTAGCAAAATAGTGTGTAAAATGATGAAGTTGTGCATCCCTCTTCTTGTAAATGGGAATTCCTTTTTATAGTGCCACTTTAGTGCCTGCGCACATATTTCAAAGTATATACACATTTTCCCAAATATCCTATGAAAAGACGAGTCAAAAAATGTCCCTAACACCTTTCTTAAGCGAGCATGCATATCTCTAATGTAACAGTCTGAAAGCTTCCATCATATAATTTGCCTATAGAATATGCTCTGTTGTTAGTGGCAAAAACTTCCAAAAGAGTATGAGTAGATGTTGGTGCAGGTTGCACTAATAATCTGATTTTGATGTATGACAAATAGGTTAAAGTTAGATATGTTGTTTGTCTAACCCTTCTACCAAGTGTGCAGGAGTTGACTAGTCTGAAGAACCTGACTGTTAGAGTGTATACTAAAAGCCTAGCTTTTATAAACATTTATTTAGAAATAAAAGAATCACATTGGTTAAATGTCTATATTTTATTTGTTAACTGTAGTTGTTCAATTAATTTATATTATAGATAACATGGTGTGTGGTGTCACACATAGAATATCATATTATCAGTTCTTTATAAATTATAAACAGTTGCTCACGACTAAGATGGAAAGGAACAAACCATTGGAATAGTCGTAGTGTAATTAGGTATTAGTTTATCTTGACTAATAAATTACACTAGCACACTCTAAGTGTATTGAGTAGGACCATTTTAGGTAAGTTCTTTTTATACTGACTTAATAAAAGAACTAAACCTTAGTTATTATGGAAGTGTGTGCTCTTAATCCTAATATAATAACAACCACATCTATTTAGTATTTATTTCTTTAACTTATCAAAGGGTGAGATTTAGCTCGATAAATCAATAGGTCCGATAAGTTGAGAAATGATATTACTTATAGTGTGTGTTGTTGATTATAGAAGGAAACTGTGTCCTAGTTATCTAGATTGAGAATGTCCCCAAGAGGAGCTCAAAAGGACAATGAGGTTGAGTGGTACTACTCTTGGACTTAGATATTAATTAAGTGAGTTGTCAGTAACTTACTTAATTAGTGGGCATTCGTTATCTTAAACACAGGGAGACTAACACACTCATGATAAGAAGGAGCCCATAAATGTAATTTGGGATTGGTGCGGTAGTGCAACAATAACTCTTTAGTGGAATGAGTTATTGTTGATGAACTTGAGTTGTGTGTTCAGGGCGAACACGGGATACTCAAGCTCATCGGAAGACCAAAATCAATTTCTCCTCTAGGTCCCTGTCGTAGCCTCATTAAAGCCTCAAGTCCATCCAAATATAAGCCCATCTTGGTATCCAAGAAGGGGGCCGGTCCAATGCTTGGTGACCAAGCAAGGACCGGCCACATCCTCCTCTATGGGGGCCGACCCTTTTGCTTGGTGACCAAGCAAGTAGGGTCCGACCATGATTAATTCAAATAGGAGGGGTGTTTTGAATTTTTAAAATCTTCTCTTTGTAGAAAACTATAAGTTTTAAAAGAGAAATTTTAAAATGAAAAACTTTCCTTATTTGAATTAGGCCACATGGTTTAATAGAGAGTTTTAAAAGTTTTAAAACTTTCCTTTTTTAACCATTCTCATGGTTTTAGAAAAAAGAAAGAGAAGTTTTAAAATTAAATTTTCTATTTTTGTAACCATGTTAAAAAAAGAAAATTTTTAAAAGAGAAGTTTTAAATTTTAAAATATGATTTTAATTTTTAAAACTTTCCTTTTTAACATCCACTTTAGAAAAAAGAGCTTGTAAAATTTTATAAGAGGATTTCTTCTTGTAAAATTTTATAAAAAAATTATTATTCTTTCCTTTAATTGACCGGCCACCCTTGCTTGGTGCCCAAGCAAGGGGTCGGCCAAATCATAATCCAATCAACCCATGATTTGGTGATTGATTCAATCAAGAGGAAAGAAAAGGAAAAATAAAAATGGAAAAGGAAAAACTTGAGGAAGATTTTAATTTTTGTAAAAAGTCTTCCCTTATTTGCCTTGGGCAAGTAATATAAAAGAAGGGGAGGGAAGACCTCATGAGATAACATAATTCTTATTCTCTTGTTGGTGATCTCTTTGGCGGCCGACCCTCTCTCCCTCTCTTCTCCCTTTGCTCTCTTTTGCTCCTTGGTGGTGGTGGCCGAATACTAGAAGAAGGAGAAGCTCTTTTGGGTGGTGTTCATCTTGGAGGATCGTCGCCCACACGATGTCCAAGGCGAGGCGAGGAATACGGCAGAAGATCTTGAGGTCATTAGCTTGCAAAGAAAAGGTATAACTAGTAATTTTTTTCCGCATCATGCTAATTATTTTTCTTTGTTAGAATTCCAAACACAAGAGGTATTAGATTCTAGTTTTCGGATTTGCTATTCAAATTTGTATTTTTGTTTTTCGAATTTGTGATTCGATTGTTCTTTTTGGTTAAACCTAGAGTTATATAAGGAAATTAAATATTAGCTTTCCTTAAAAGGCTTTGTCTAGGAAGTGGTGGTTGCTCCCATATCCAAGAAGGCCTTGTGCCTAGCCATGTTTAACCTGGAAGCTAATTTTAAAAATTAATATTTAATTGAATTTATAATGTAGGTGGATTTGGATCAATAGTGTTAAGTTCCACTTGCGATCCAAGTCTAAACCATCAAGAACATATAAGTTAAATTTGGAATCAATGATATTAAGTTCCGTCTACGATTCCTAATTTAACTTCTAAAGAACACAATAGGTTATTAAGGAAAGGTTTGACACTTGTACAAAATTTTTGTATTGTGGAACCGGTACGATCTTCCTAGAACTAACCAACACTGACACCAAGCTAAAATCTAGCTAAGTTCGCGGGACTCGATAGCTGGTATGAAGTCTAGATAAGTCTACAGGACTTGATATCTGGCGGGAAGTCCGGTTGGGTCCGTGGGACCTGACAATCAGCTGAAGTCCAGTTGGGTCTACGAACCTGATGTAACACCCCAAATTTCATGATTTGGAGTCCTAAAAGTTCTTATAAAAATCTAGAAATGCTATAGAAATATTCTAGAGATTTTTAGAAATTTTTAGAGTATTTTTATGGAATTTTTAGAGGTCGTTTGGTATTTTTACTAAGCGAAGTAAGTTTCGACAAAAATATATATGTTGAAGCCGGGTTTTGAACCCAAGAGCTCGGACCCGAACAAGGTTGTAACCTGACACAGCCGACCAGACGGGCTACGTTCGTTTTGTTAAACTTATATGGAGCGAATTGTATATATGCAGTAGATGGAATGTTTAAAATAAATCGGAGAAAAAGGGGTGTGGCCAAGAATCGAAGCCCAAACCTATGACTTCAAGCAAAGCCCAACGGACCAACTGGGATAGCGATCGTTGCTAATTAAATAGGCAGCGACAAATATTTAAGGTATAATTGATAACAGAAATAACCCTAGGTTATAAAAAGGGATAAGTTAAGAGAGAAATTAAGTTTTTCTAAAAATTCCTCTTCTCCCTCACGAACGGCGTCGGCGCCGATTCTGCCCGAGCGAAGGAAAACGAAGCTAGGGCTTCGTCTCCGGCGGCCGATGAGCACTTCTCTCCGTCGATTCTTCACAGATTCGAGGTCTCCTCGTCGAAGAGAACTCAAAGGCGCGAAGAAGACCGAGATTTCAAGCTCGCCGCAAGCCCTAGAAGAATTAGAAGTTCCTCCTTCGGCTGTGAATCAAGGAAACGAAGGTGAGTTGCTTCTCACCTGCAGTAGGAGTAGTTCCGCGAGCTTTGATTCTTCTTTGTTTGCTTCCGGGATTTTCTGCCTTGTCGCTGTGAATTGAGGTTTCGGATTTAGTTTTCTTCAAGCTTTGATGTTAGCAATTCAGCGTTTGATTTGGGTTTCCTGTTTGTTACCCTAATTGGTATGTTCGGTTTACACATGAGCCCTACAAGTTTCAGAATTTAGCTAGGGATTTTGGTTTTATGCTATTGCCGTGAGTTTTCCTTTGGGTCTCGATACAGATATGGAAAAGAGTTTCAAAATGTTTCTTGATATTGTTTTACACCTCCTTGACCTAATAAGATATGCTGTGACTTTCAAAGAAGGGAAACGAATTGCATAGTGTTGGCATATGGTCTGAGTTTTCCCTGCCGTGGCACTGGGTATACAGAATAGCTAGGTTTTTGGTTCCTTGCCACAATACTGAACAGAAGTGTGTTAGTCTTATTGGTATATGCAGTAGGCGATGAACATGAGATAGCTTGGGATAAATTTTGAGCTTGTAGTTGTTTTCTTCCTCACGGTTAGCATTCGGTTAGAACCTTTAATAGAGTAATTAGTTAGTAGAGTAATTAGACCTGCAGTTTTGTTTTTGTTGCTCTATAAAAGTACAAGTTTGAACTAGTTTTACATAGGTTTGTTTAAGATTCCAGCAAGCTTCACAAAGGCTTAAATGCCAACAAGTTTCAAATTAGTTTGTGCCACAAAAGGGGACATGAACAGCCTTGGAGATTACTGTTTTGGTTTTAGTTATGTTTAGTATTCCAGTTTTAGTTTTGTTTGGCATTGCAGTTTTCCAATTGTATTGCAGTTTTAGATTTAAAGCATTCAGTTTAGTTTGTCATAGATTTATTAAGCATTTTAGCGCAGATTTGTGATAGGCTTAATATGCAGATTTTTGTTAAGCTTTGCATGCAGATTTATGTTAAGCTTTGTATACAGATTTTCAGTACGCAGGGTGTATTCTAGTGCACACCAAGTGCTTGATAAAATGCTTAGCTCAATATAATGTTACAGTAGGCATTTTAATAGCTCAGTTAATGCAGTAGAAGCATTTAAAATAACTTATTTAGTCTTGCTTCAGCTTATATGGGACTACGGTCCAATGGGTGGGCTCCCACAGTCGCCTCTAGGTTCAGATAACCTAGTTAAAGCAAGGTAAGAAAATTAGCTATGAAATCAGTATTTTATTTTCAGCAGTGGCACTGTACTGGATTAGATATCCATTGGGTTGGGCTCCCACAGTCGTCCCTAGGTTTAGATAACCTAGTAAACCCTACTAGACTCGGAACTTGCAATCCCGGGTTTAGTTAGGGATGCGCGCACAGCAAGTACAGTTGCCGGGCCCATCAGCAGCATGATTATTATTTTAATCTATTATGTAAATAGTTTTCAAAACTTCACAAATTAGTTATGTGAATACAAGTTAGACTCAGTTTAGCATTAATTAGTTTAGCTTAGGTATCAATTCAGTTTCTTATTGATACACATGATAGTTCTATGATTAGCTTTACATGTTAGCTTTTCAGTTAGTTTTTTCGCTATTATGAGCATGATTAGTTGTACATGTTTAGTATTTCAGTTAGTATGATTCCTTTATTGATTTATGAGCATAATTAGCTATACATGTTTAGTATTTCAGTTAGCATGATTCCTTTGCTATATATGAGCATGAGTAGCTATACATGTTAGCTTTTCAGTTAGTTGATTTCTTTGCTATTTATGAGCATGAGTAGCTTTACATGTTAGCATTCAGTTTTAGCATGTCTTTATTTGTATACATGCATATCGAGTTTTTGTGAGTAGATAGCGCTCACTAAGCTTTATGCTTATAGACTGCATTTCCTCCTACTGCAGATAAAGGAAAAGCTAAAATATAAGGAAGAAGGCGACAAGGAGATGCTGTGACGGTGTGTGATGTGTGGACTATGGAGATCCTTGAGACTTAGCTAAAGAACTCACTTAGTTTAAGATTTGTTATGTTTCATTTTCTTTTCTCCTTAATGCTATGATGAAGTTGAGATTGTAATTGAGTTTATTTCCGCATTTGTAGTTTGATACCTCCTATTGTTGGAGTGATATGGTTGTTTGCCATTGCTAGAGTAGTTTCATATTTTTATTGTGCTATTATACTGCGTGGTTGTGAAAATATCTGTTCCAGCCGCCTGTGGCTGAGTATACATGTTATGTATCCCAGTTTGGGGTCACCGGTACAGGGGAGACTCTGCCGAAATTTTTCGGTAGGGTTTTCCTAAAGATTTTTAATCATACCGGTTAAGTAGAGTTAGTAGTCAAGTAGCGTCCACCTTTAGAGAATAGTAGTAGTGTAGAAAGGTGGGTTGTTACACCTGACAACTGGCAAGAAAACCTGGTGGGTTGAGTCAAGTGACTGCAAGTGATAAGTGAAGGTAAACAACTGGAGGAGAGATCCAGTGAGGAAGCGTTCCTCGTTGAGGGAACTGTAGGCGTCGGTTCAGCTTAGGTCTATTTGGGAAACCTAAGCTGAGACCTTGACTAGATCTTGGTCTCGAGGAGACAAGATCTAATTACTACTCATATTTTATTATGTTGTGCTAACTCTGTTTTGTAGGGTAAAAATACCGCTTGGATTAACCTTTTTCTTGCATGAGAAAGCTGTTGAAGAAAAGGGGGTCCGAGCGCCCGGAGCTAGTCCGGGTGCCCAGAGTAGGCTCGCCTAGGCGGGTGCCTAGGGCGCCCTGATGGTCCTGGCACCCGAACTCGGTCCAGGCGCCTGGACTCGGTCCAAGCGCCCGGACTCGAAAAATCATCCATAAGCTGATGTGGAGTGCATTGATTGGCCGAGCCACGTGGTCCAGGTGCCCGAAGGGGTTCCAAGTACTCGGAATAGACCTATTTAAAGTCCTTCGACCGGAGCTTAAAAACAACAATTGCTATGACTTTCATGCTTGCTCGGTGCTCTTAAAAAGTTCTTATGACACTGTGAAGCTCCTCCGACAACCGACGACCAAGACTTTCCTATTTTCTTTGCTGTCGATAACTTTTATTTCAATTATTGTACTTAACTCTTGTAACACTTTTTGTGAACTATTAGTGGATTGTTCAATGAAAGCAATCGATGAGTGCGGGCCTTGGAGTAGGAGTCGTCGAAAGCTTCGAACCAAGTAAAACTTGATTTGTTAACATTGTTTTATTTTCTTCTGCTACGTACTTCGATTTAATTCGCTCTCGATTTTCAACAATCACTATTCACCCCCCTCTAGCATCCTTTTCGATCCTACAAGTAGTATTAGAACGAGTACCGCTCTGAATTAGTGCAACCACCAATCAGGTAAGGGGGTGATTTTTTCTCTCTCTCTTTCGTTTTTTGAGCTTTTTCAATATAATCCAATTGGTACAATTACTCTTTGGATAATTTTTTTTCCATTGCAAATTACTCTGCATTGATACAACACTAATCGAGTCTTAATATTTTTTTTCTATCACACTACTAATCTAAGACCTAGTCTTGGGACTTTTATTCTTTTTTCCTCTTTTGTGTGCAAGGTTTATGACCCAAAATGAGGGATACAGTACCGTACGTCTTCCCCTCTTTAACGGTGATGACTTCCCATATTGGAAGAAATAGATGGAGGTGTACTTGAAGACTAACTTCGACTAATAGTTCAACGTCACCAAAGGATACAAGGCTTCCGTCAACAACGCTGGAATTCCAATGGACCAAAAAATTGGAATCCAGAAATAAAAAAGAAGGTCCAGATTGACTTCAAGTAGCAAGCTAAGGAGGTCCTTCGAACGAAAGTCTACAAAGACTCAAAGAGGAGATTAGACATTAGAAGTAGATCAAGATGAACCTTGGCAAGGCCACTCCGATATTAGAGAAAGGTGGAGAAAACAAATGGAAAAAAAGGATAGTTGAGAGTTAAGGGTTCACTTTAACTAGAAAGTGAAAGAATAATCGTGATTCCTAAATAGCACACCTCTTCCTTTCCTTGCCAAGAGACATGTCTATTGGTGATCGTGTTTCAACAACCATGTCTCTTAGTACTTCAATAACTGTCTAGTTGAATCAAAGTTCGAATTTAGGCAGATTAAACTTGGATACGGTCATCTCTCAGGAGTCGACTTGACCCGAACTTGATTTGATCAAGCTCAATTTCACTTGATCCAAGCTCAACTTTATCGAACCCGAGCTTGTCTTGATTTGACGTCAACTCAATTTGACTTTTGACTTGATCATATCAGATGGTACTGAATGAAAAAAAAATATTTTTCATATCATGTCTCCACAGGTACCTAGTTGGCTTTAGCATGGCAGATTTACTATAATAAAATATAGATTAATTCTCAACATGAGCATGTCTTCGGGAAAAAACTCCTTCCATCCTCTAACCACTTACCCTCTCTTTGGATGGAGTGAGGGAAGGTTCATTAACGGAAGGGAAAGAGAGGGGAAGGAAGGGGAAGTGAGGGGAAGTAAAGTATTTAACTTCTCCTTGTTTGGGAGGGAGGGAAGGTTCATTAACGTAACATGTGTTACTTTGTTTGGGAGGAAAGGAAGGGGAATGAAAGTTAAATAGATAAAGTTACAAAAATGTCCCTACTTTTTAAATTAGAAAATTTTCATAATATTAATATTTATTTTATAAATACAAATTAGATATTTTTAATAATAAAATTATTTTTTTATATTATCATTTAAATTAACTATTTTTTAATAAAAAAATTAATTTTTTATACTATTCATAATAAAACAATGAATTACCGATAATCAAGTAATTAAATGAAAAATAATGATTTTAGAAACCTTAAATAAAAAAAATTGAAAGATAATGCTGATAACGAGAATTCCTATTCTTTAAAAACTTATTAAATTTTGATGGAAAATTAAAAAAATAGTAGATATCCTCTTAAGTTTTGAGGATAAAAATGGTTTCTGCCTTCAATTCAGTTAGAAGATGTGTCGGATCTCCTCTTATAATAATCTGGCAGCAAGCGAGCTGTGAAGAAGGCGAGGAAATTGAACTCCGGCGATATAGCAAAATTAGAAATTGAAATATTTCTTAAACTATTAAGAACAGGGATAAAATTAGAATAAAAAATCGTTTATTTTCCCTTCCTCTTCCTTACACCCCAATTCGGGGTGTAAGAAAATCTTTCTTTCCATGGATAACGAAGGTTAAAACTTACCATTTCTTACCTTTCCTTCCCTTTTCTCACTCCTTTCCAAACAAGGTTCAAAGTTTCCCTTCCCTTTATTTCCCCTTCCGTCCCCTTTCCTATGTTGGTTGCTACTCGGAAAACCTAGAGGTTTCACTGTACAAAAATTTTGTACAAAGGTCTGAACCTTTTCCTAGCTACCATGTGTTCTTTTAAATTAAATTTTGGATCGCCTGCGGAACTTAACACGTTTGATCCAAAACTTAATCTATTTGTTCTTTTAGGTTTTGACTTGGATCTCCTGCGGAACTTAACACGTTTGATCCAAATCACCTAAGTTATTAATTCTATTAAATATTAATTTCCAAAATTGGTTCCCAGTACTGACGTGTCGAGGCACATGACCTTCTTGGATATGGGAGCAACCACCACCGACTAGATAAAACCTTTTAAGGAAAGCTAATATTTAATTTCCTAAAATAACTTTAGGTCAACCGAAAAGAACAATCAAATCACAAGGAAAAGAAAAACAAAAGAACACTATATCGAAAACAAATTTGAAACACTAGAATCGTATGCCTCTTGTATTTAGTATTATTTCCAAAAATAACTAGTATGATGCGGAAAGAAAAATTACTAGTTATACCTTTTAGAAAGACATCTTGATCTTCTACCGTATTCCTCTTCTAACCTCGGACGTTGTGTGGGCAACGATCTTCCGAGATGAGAACCACCTAGGCACCTTCTTCCTTCTTCCTTCAAGTTTCGGCCAAGCACAAGAACTTTCAAAGGATGAAGAATTTTCCACCAACCAAGCTCCAATGGATGCATGCTATCTCTCCTTCTTCTCCTTCCTTGATCCGACCACATCCTCCAAGCTCCAAGAGATGATAGATTTCGGCCACAACAAGAGGAGAGAAGAGAAAGGGAAGGGCCGGCCACCACATCAAGGAAAAGAGGGAGAAAAATAGAATAGAGTCCTTAGCCTTGAAGCCTCCTCTACCCCCTCTTTTATAATCCTTGGTCTTGACAAATAAGGAAAATTTAATAAAAACTTCCTTAATTCTTTTGCCATTGAAAAGGAAAATTTATTTAATTAAAAATAAATTTTCTTTTCAATTTGTAATGGTCGGCCACCACATAAATTCTCCAACCAAATAAAATTTTAAACAAAAAATTAAAACTTCCTTATTTGCTTCCGGAAATTTATAAAAAATTTGTCCAATAATTTTTATCCCTTCATGATTGGTTTATAAAAAGGAAATTTAATAAATTAAAATCTTTCTTTTAAACATGTGGATAAAAAGAAAGTTATCTCTATAAATTAAAAACTCTTTTAATCTATAAATAAGGAAAGATATCAAATCTTTTCTTAATCTTTTGTAGAAACTAATAAAAGAGAATATTTAATTTTAAACTCTCTTTTAAATCATGAACATGGTTAAAAAGGAAAGTTTTCTTAAAATTTAAAATCCTCCTTTAATCAACAAATAAGGAAAGATTTCAAATTTTAAACTCTCTTTTAAACATGTAGATGATTTACAAATTAGAAAAGGTTTTACCAAAAATTAAAACCATCGTTTTAAACTACAAATTAATAAGGAAAGAGATTAATCTCTTCTCTTAATCTTTTGTAGAAAGCTATAAAAGGAAATTTTTAATTTTTAAACTCTTTTTTAAAATCATGATATTCACATAAAAAATAATTTTAATAAAAATCCTTTTTAATATTCTAGTGGCCGACCATCTAAGCTTGGGACCCAAGCTTTGGCCGGCCACCTACATGGCTCATCCACTTGGTCTTGGCCGGCCCTAGCTTGGGTTCCAAGCTAGCTTGGCTGGCCCCATTGGATGGGTAAGAAGGTGGGTATGCGGTGGGTATAAATTTCTATATACTAGAGGCTACGATAGGGACCGAGAGGAGGAATTGGTTTTGGTCTCCTGATAAAATTAAGCATCCCGTGTTCGCCCTGAACACACAACTTAATTTTATCAATAATAATTCATTCTACTAAAGAACTATTATTGAACTACCGCATCAATCCTAAATTACATTTTGGGCTCCTTCTTATTATGAGTGTGTTAGTCTCCCTGTGTTTAAGATAACAAATGTCCACTAATTAAGTAAGTTACTGACAACTCACTTAATTAATATCTAGCTCCAAGAGTAGTACCACTCAACTTCATCATCATGTCGGACTAAGTCCACCTGCAGGGTTTAACATGACAATCCTTATGAGCTCCTCTTGGGGACATTCTCAACCTAGATCACTAGGACACAGTTTCCTTCTATAATCAACAACACACACTATAAGTGATATCATTTCCCAACTTATCGGGCTTATTGATTTATCGAACTAAATCTCACCCATTGATAAATTAAAGAAATAAATATCAAATATATGTGTTTGTTATTATATTAGGATTAAGAGCACACACTTCCATAATAACTGAGATCTTTGTTCCTTCATTAAGCCAGTATAAAAGGAACGACCTCAAATGGTCCTACTCAATACACTCTTAGTGTACTAGTGTAATTATATAGTTAAGATAAACTAACACTTAATTACACTACGACCTTTCAATGGTTTGTTCCTTTCCATCATGGTCGTGAGCTACTGTTTATAATTTATAAGGTACTGATAACATGATCTTCTGTGTGTGACACCACACACCATGTTATCTACAATATAAATTAATTGAACAACTACATTTATCATAAATGTAGACATTTGACCAATGTGATTCTTATTTCTAAATAAATATTTTATACCAAAAGCTAGGCTTTTAGTATACATCCTAACAATCTCCCACTTATACTAAAAGACTAAGCTGCCATATCTGCTGCCATACATCTGATTCCCATACCTTTCAAAAAGCTCTTTCCTTAAGGACCTTAGGTTATCATCTGATATAATCTAGGCGACAACAACTTCTCCTCATTTATACGATTTCTCGTATTGGGTGGTACTTGCGCTCTATTGTGTTTACTTGCCTTATAGACTTATGGTTTCTTCGAGTTTGCTACTGCACCAACATTATTACAATAAATTGTAATAATCTTTGGACAAACCAGAAATCATATCTAAGTCTATCTTGAGGTTATTGAGTCATTCAGCTTTTATGGCTACCTCAGAGGCTTGCCATATACTAAGCTTCTATGGTGGAGTCCAGAAAAATACCTATGCTTATCACTCTTCCATAGTTATGACTTTACCTCCTAAAGTAAACACAAAACCCCGAGGTTGACTTATTATTGTCCCTATCCGATTGGAAGTCAAAATCCATGCAACCCACAGGAACCAAATTAACTGCCTTGTAAGCTAGCATATAATTTCTAGTGCCTCTAAGGTACTTTTAATATATGCTTTACTGCAGTCCAATGTCCTTGTCTAGGGTTACTTTGATATCTGCTAACTATGCCCTTGACAAAACAGATTTCTGATCTTGTGCATAGCATACATTAGGTTGTCTAACTGCCGAAATATAAAGAACTGCCTACATGTCCTCAATCTCCTTTGATGTCATCGGAGACATCTCTTTAGATAAAGACACTCCATGCTTAAAAGGTAAGAAACCTTTCTAGGAGTTTTGCATGCTAAAAATGAGCAAGGATTTTTCCGATGTATTAAGCTTGGGATAAGTAATATATATATATATATATATTTATTTATTTATTTATTTCTTGCGATCCCTTATTACTTTGATCTCAAAAATATATACATTCTCCCAAGTCCTTTATATCGAATTATTTGGACAACCATACCCTTACTTCTGACAACATATTGATATTGTTTCCAACTACCAAAAATGTTATCTACGTATAGTACAAGAAACACCACCACGTTTCCATCACACCTTTTGTATACACAAGACTTATCCGTTTACTCAATAAATCCATAGGTCTGGATTACTTTGATAAACTGGATGTTCCAAGACCTTGAAGCTTTGCCTCAGTCCATAGACTAATTGAGCTTGCACACAAGATGCTCTTAGCCCTTTACAATGAACCCTTCTAGTTGCTTTATATGGATGCTTTCTTCAAGACTTCCATTAAGGAATGTTGTCTTGACATCCACTTGCCAAATAGATAAAAGAATCCGGATAGACTTAAGCATGACTACCAGTGAAAAAGTTTCCTTTTTCATCTAGCCTTGCTTTTGAAAGTTTCTACCTTCCTGTCTATCCCTCTTTTCCTATTATAGACCTTTTTACACCCAAAGGCTTTTACACCATTTGGTGTTTCTACAAGCTTCCAGATTTTATTAGAATACATATATTCTAATTCTGTTATTCATTACTCTTTGCCAGGATGTTGCATCTTTTTCTTGGAGTGCTTCGTCATATGCGCGGAGATCAAGTTCATGTTCTCCAGGGATCGAGTCCAAAAACTCTCCCAAAACATGAATCCTTTTAGGTTGCCTAACAACCCTCCCACTACGACAAGGCACTTTCTGCAATTGTGTATCATTTATGATACGTGTTGCAGTTTCCTTGTGGTTGTTAGGATCTTAGATGGCTAGAGGGGGGGGGGGGTGAATAGCCTCTTAAAAACTTAAACAAAGATTTCTACAAAGAAACTTGTTAGCACAGCGAAATTAGGAAACTAAAACAAAGGAAACAAGCACACTAACACACGGATTTACGAGGTTCGGGGATAACTTGCCCCTACTCCTCGGCGTGTCCGTAAGGTGGACGACTCCTTGATCTTTGGTAGATCGTACCCTGGATAAATTCCGGCTAAAAATCCTCCTTCTCAGTGGAGTAACCTCTCCACAAAGTCTCAAGAAATATATATGTTAAAGCACAAGACTTACAGAGCTCGGTGGCAAAGAAGAATGAACTAATGCTTACAACCACGCGAGGATCAGTGGAAACAAGAACTCACAGATCGCAGTTTTTCACACGAGAGCTCAAGAACGATCAACAGAACTTTTTCACTTTCTTGCTTGCTTCTTATTTTTTACTCTCGCTGTTTTCTGCTTCTTAAGCCCCTGTTCTCTGCTGTCACGGATCGTGATAAATCTGCATAAAATCATCGTTGCAGCCAATCCCTTTTCCTCCTTACCTGGTCCTCTGAACTCACACCAATGAAATCACAGTCTTCACTGGTGTCTTCTGAGCTCGAACAAATCACCAGGAGTAAAGCGGATCGCAGCCATATCTCACCAGTAGCCGTTGATGCTTCAAATGCACCATGCGCCGCGAATCACAGCAGAAAGTCCATTTGTCGTATTCCTCTTATGGACTTAATTTGAAATTATGCTTGGAATGGTGCCTGTAATCCTGCAAACTCAAAAGCTAACAGCACAGAGGTTTATATCACATGAATCAGACAAATCAGATGCAGTGGAGGAATCACAGAACATCGAACAAATCAGATTATGTGTGGATCGGTCACCAGACCGATCCATGGACCGATCAGGACACATCCTGATCGGTCCACAGCTTACCTGATCGGTCGTGGAGACCTATCAGGCCGCAGCTGGATCGGTCTCCATGACCGATCCTTCCCTCTTCTCTTCGCAATAGCATCTCCTGATCGGTCTACAGACCGATCAGATTACACTTAGTGTGCTACTGAGTGTTTCCTGATCGATCCACAGACCGATCAGATTACACTCAGTGTGCTACTGAGTGTTTCCTGATCGGTCACCAGACCGATTAGGAAACTTAGTTTCACTGGATCGGTCTGTCGACCGATCCACTGTCTCATGTACCACTGGATCGGTCTGCCGACCGATCCAATGCACCATGGAATATCCACTTAGGTCCCTTTCTGACCTAATCCGGAGAACAAACTACCGAGCCCTCTCCGACTCAGTCAGGTCCAGAGAACGAGCTACCGAGCCCTCTCTGACCTAGTCCGGAGAACGAGCTACCGAGCCCTCTCCGACTTCGTTAGGTCCAGAGAACGAGCTACCGAGCCCTCTCTGACCTAGTCCGGAGAATGAGCTTCCGAGCCCTCTCCGACTTCGTCAGGTCCAGAGAACGAGCTACCAAGCCCTCTCTGACCTAGTCCGGAGAACGAGCTTCCGAGCCCTCTCCGACTTCGTCAGGTCCAGAGAACGAGCTACCGAGCCCTCTCTGACCTCGCGTGCCAAGTTTCCAACTTGGACTTTTCCCTTCCACACGATCAAACTTGATCAGTAATCAATCCGAGTTCAAATAACATCTGATACAAACTTAAATCAGTGTCAACATCAAAACAACAGCCAGGTCAGACTGTATCAACAATCTCCCCCTTTTTGTTGTTTGACAACACGATTTAAGTTTAGATCAGAAATGTTCTTATTTTCATAATTTTAGGGGAATCAAGATCCTCCCCCCTAAGATGAATATACCATGATGTAAGGAAGTCAATAACGAGAATCAAGATCCTCCCGGTTATCTTCTCCCCTAAAATCAAACCTTCATACACCTCTAAACTTAGATATCTCTCCCCCTTTGTCAAACACCGAAAAGGTGCGAATGGGGTGATAAGACTCAAAAGACTCCCCCTTAACCCATACTGTCTTTTCTTAATGCACCTAGAGTTCCCTCGAAGTGTACTATGTGACAGTAAGAAAGAGATAAGATACAATCAAGTCATGGCATAGGAACAGCATATTAATATGAACTGAAGCATAAGGAAAAATGAGAAATGGGCAAATGAATAGCAAAAATATAGGAGTAGCATAAGTATCCAGGTCAGACAAAGATATCCAACAAATATCATCCAACATACAGACAGGCAAAATAACACATAGAATGTATCAATCAATTTCCTCAACACGAGGAACATCATCATCATCCGCGGGAGGCTCGTAACCCTGAGGCGGCATGCTGGAGCTCGAAGGTGGATGGCCCGAGAAATGCTGTGGAGGTGGGTAGTTGGCCATCCAGCCCAGAAGCAGCTGCTGCGTCACCAGCTGCTGACTGCGTAGATCATCATAGCGCTGGTCGATCCGAACGCGCAGTCCATGGAGCTCAGCAGCCAGCAGCTCATCGTGCTGATCGAAGCGGCTCTCTAGCTCAGCGATCTGCCAGCGCAGATCAGGATCGGCCTCATCAGCAGCAGGAGGAGGAACAACAACCTGTCGAGGAAGTGCCCGTGGTAACTCTCCTAGACCTCTCCCATCCTTCCACCGAACATCCCCATTCTGTCCCAAGATACCGGACTTGGAAAATGCCCGTTTCCCAAGCCGACAATCCTGTCTGACCATCTTCACTATCCTACCCTTAGACACATCTATCTGAAGGGTCTCGAGCCAATCTGTAATTATATGCCCATAAGGCATATAAATGGTGGAGCTGCTAGGCTGAGAATAGGAGATGATCGAAGAATAGATGCTGGACATAATGTCAAAGTCGAGACGCCGACGCAAACCATAAAGCATCAGGCAGTGGTATGGTCGGATCTCTGCTAAAGGTTTGGACGTGATTGGAAGGAGACAGTTTGTGACTATCTTAAAAAGAATATAGTCAGGGGCAGATAGTCGTAGAGCGGCAAAGGTGGGAAAATCAACATCCAACTCATCCAGTCCACCTGGTCTAGGATGACCGAAGAAGTACTCATAGATGGAATCAGGTGATACATCAAGTGGAGGAGGTAATGATTCTGGTAAATCAGGAAAAATGGGAAAAGGATCTCCTGAACAAACTCGGCAACCTAGATACCTAAAGAATTCTACTACAGAGAAATCAACAGTTTTCTTAGCGACTCTGGTTCTATAAATACCATCGCTATTTTGATGAAGATTGTTGTAGAATTCAGAGACTAGGTCATAGTTGATGTCCCTTTCTAAGTAGACTAACGAGTCAAGATTGTAATATGCTAGTGTTTCGGATACAGAATGACAAAACTCATCCATGTACTTTCGATCCACAGATCGACATGGGAGTAGCTTGAATGTCCTATTTTGAAATGCTTGTTCAAACTGGCAGTTAGGGAATCTTGAAGATGAGGAAGGTTGAGGTCGGGAGGGTGCCTGGGATTTGGATTTCTCGGCAGAAGACTTAGAAGTACCCTCACCGGTAGATTTCTTCCTAAATAGGTTAAAAAATAGGACACGGTCGAGGCAAATGGGAGTCCACGGGAGCCACAAAGTAGAGAACCAAGACAACACACAGAAAAACACTGTGAAAAGAAACTAAAATGTCAAAAATGAACAGATTTCGGGGAGAAAGGAAGTTACCTGGGCGCCATTTGAGGTTTTCGGAGAAGATGGAGAGAAGAGTCGGGACTGAGGAGTGGTTCGGCTAGGGTTTTCGGCGTGAAATGAGAGGACGAAGGATTGGGGGAAGTTAAAAAGGGGTGAACAGATCAAAAGATCGGACGGCCGTCCGATCAGGAGAAATCCTGACCGATCGTGGAACGCCCGATCGGTCGGAGTGTTCCGATCGGTCGCGAGACCGATCGAGCGATCGGTCCGGACCGATCGAGGTGGATCGAGAGCTTCGATCGGCCGTGGAGACCGATCAGGGAGTCCCCGGACCGATCGAGGTGCCAGAGGTAGGAGCCTCCCGATCGGTCGTGGAGACCGATCGGGCCTGATCGGTCCCCGACCGATCGAAGTCGATCAAGAATCGCTGCGTTAACCACCGATCGGTCGAAGATCAGATATCGGCATCTCCGATCGGTCGTAGAGACCGATCGAGATATCATCTGATCCCTGGACCGATCAGTGTCTGATAATCAGTGACTTCAGTCGTATCGACAGCTCTGAAACTTGGTTCAACAACTTTCAAGTTCAGAACCGAACCTAGGATCTGAAGAGCCCACAGATTATATTCAGTGATACCAGTGAATATTTCCTAATGATGAGCTCTAATGATTTTGAATTATCAAGGGCTCGAAAGTTTCAGACACTTCATAACAAATGTGTTGAATCTCAAAGTTTCAAAAGAGAAGTTCGTTTTATTTGTTTGCTGAAACTATGATTTATAGTGAACCAAGGTAATAAATATGACTCAGGCTATCGGTTCACGATATATCCTTCCTATGAGTAGTTACAAGTTTGTCAAAATATGTCAAATTTCTTCACCAACTTGTCCTATTTTCAATCAAAATCAGGAAGGTATCAATCAAGGGTATCAATCAACACATCAACCAGGTTAGATGATTTCTAGACACAGATCCAACCAAGATTCCTTGGTTGGAATATATGAGTAAGATCTAGGAGCCAAATACACATGAATTATGTAATGACCTTCCCCATACTCAATTTATGTCTCTTCAACCTAATTATTCAAGGGATGCATGATACATTTTGAATAATTTGGTTGATCCTAGCATCTCACCCCATTTCTAGCAAACAAAAATATTTTGTTAAACCTTATAGTTTGTGTGAGATGTCCCTAAGTTGCCCAAATTAATTTTCCAATTTCTCTTGTCATTTTAATGGTCCTTATTGATCATGATGTGGTCAAAATGACTTATTGAGCCAAATACATTCCCAATTCCCTCCTTAAATGACTAAATTCATTTTCTGGAAGGGGTTTGGTGAAAATATCGGCTAAGTTTGACTTTGACTCAACATATGTGAGTGCAATGTCTCCCCTAGCTACGTGATCTCTAATGAAGTGATGACGCACTTCAATGTGTTTGGTCCTAGAATGATGGACTGGATTTTTCGTTAGGTTTATTGTGCTAATGTTGTCACACAACACTTGCACTCCTTTATATGAAAGTCCATAATCTTCTAGAGTGTGAATCATCCACAACAATTGTGATACACTCTCTCCCATGTCAATGTATTCAGCCTCGGTCGTGGAGAGAGCAACACAATGTTGCTTCCGACTTGACCAACTAATCAACGATGAACCTAAAAATTGGCAACCCCAACTAGTACTTTTTCGATCCAATTTGCATCCAGCATAATCGGAATCGGTATAGCCTATCAATTCAAAAGACTCCGTACGAGGGTACCACAGTCCTACTCTAATTGTGCCCTTGAGATACCTTAGAATTCTCTTAACTGCAGTTAGATGAGATTCCTTGGCACAAACTTGATATCTAGCACACATGCCCACAGCAAAAAGTATGTCCGGTCGACTAGCTGTGAGATATAGAAGACTACCGATCATGCTTCTATATTGCGTTAGATCAACTGGTTTCCTACTCTCATCATTGTCAAGACGAGTGTTTGTCGCCATTGGAGTGGACACTTCCTTAGAGTCACTCATGTTGAATTTTTTGAGCATCTCTTGAGTGTATTTCGTTTGATGGACATAAATTCCATCTCGAGTTTGTTTGATTTCAAGTCCAAGGAAGAAAGTCAATTCTCCTACTAGACTCATCTCAAACTCACTTTCCATGTGAGAAATAAATTCATTCAAATAGCACTTGTTATTTGAGCTACAAATTATGTCATCGACATACACTTGGGCTACAAAAATGTTTTCACCATCTCTACGCAGAAATAGTGTTGGGTCTATTTGGCCTCTTACAAAACCCTTTTCTAGCAAATATGTTGACAACCTTTCGTACCAAGCTCGTGGTGCTTGTTTAAACCCATAAAGTGCTTTCTTGAGTTTGTACACGTGGTTTGGAGCTTCGGTATTCACAAACCCCGGTGGTTGTTCAACATAGACTTCTTCTTTAATAAAGCCATTTAAGAAGGCAGATTTAACATTCATTTGATAGAGCTTGAAACCTCTATGTGCAGCAAAAGCTAGCATCAAACGAATGGACTCTAATCGGGCCACGGGAGCATAAGTCTCATCATAATCGAGACCTTCGACTTGACTATAGCCCTTGGCTACAAGTCTTGCCTTGTTTCTTACAACTTCTCCCTTTTGATTTAACTTATTTTTGAAGACCCATTTAGTTCCAATAATGGTGGTCTTCTTAGGTCTAGGAACTAAGTCCCACACTTGGCTCCTTTCAAATTGACCTAACTCATCTTGCATAGCTATGATCCAATCAGGATCGCGCAATGCCTCATCAACTAATTTTGGTTCAACCTCTGAAATCAATGCGACTTCATTAAACTCATTTCTAAAGAATGACCTAGTCCTAACCCCTTGTTGGATGTCTCCCACAATTTGGTCTTGGGGATGACTAGTGGCTATCCTAGATTGTCTTGGTGTTGGTGGTGCCTCATGAATGGTCTCACTAGGCACAGGCAAGGACTCAATATCAGGCAAAGGATCAGATTGAGTTCTTTGTTGCCTTCGTTCATCATCATCAGAGTCAACTTCGACTCTTTCAATGTTTTGATCATTCAAACTTAGCCTTCTAAGTTCAAGTTGAATTTCTCCTACATCCCTTGATTGATCATTTAAGTTAGGGATTTCTTCAAAAGCTACATCCGAGGACTCTTCAATCAATTTAGTCCTATTGTTGTAGACTCGATAGGCTTTGCTGGTGAGCGAGTACCCGACCAGTATCCCTTCATCAGCTTTGGTCGAAAATTTTCCAAGATGGTCCTTGGTGTTCAAAATAAACATCTTACAACCAAACACCCTAAGATGTTTAATTGTAGGGGGTTTTCCAAACCAAAGTTCATCGGGAGTCTTTCCTAAAAACCTATGTATCAGGATTCGGTTTTGCACATAGCAGCTTCAGCCCATAAGTAACTCGGTAGTGAGTACTCATTGAGCATACTTCGTGCAGCCTCTTGTAAGACTCGGTTCTTTCTCTCCACAACCCCATTTTGTTGTGGGGTCCTTGGAGTAGAGAACTCATGCCTATATCCCTTTTCTTGACAGAATTCTAAAAACCTATGATTTTGAAATTCCCCACCATGATCACTTCTAATGGTTTTAATTGTTGTTGATTTTTCATTTTCAGTTCTTCTACAAAAGGAAATAAAAATATCTATGGTTTGATCCTTAGTTTTCAAAAAGAAGGTCCATGTATACCTAGTAAAGTCATCAATAATCACTAAACAGTATCTACTTCCATTTAATGAAATAACACTACTGCAATCAAACAAATCCATATGTAATAAGTCTAAGGCAATAGTTGTACTTACAGCGCTTTTACCTTTATGAGGCGCTTTAGTTTGCTTACCCTTCTGACATGCATCACACAATTTGGTCTTTTGGTACTTGATGCTTGGTAAGCCTCGCACTAACCCTTTGTTGACCAGCTTCCGGATATTCTTCATGTTCACATGAGCCAACCTCCTATGCCAAAGCCACGATTCTTCTTCTTTTGACATGAAACACTTATCAAGAGCATTAGTAGCACTTTTAAAAGAAACTTGATAAATGTTATCTACCCTTGTGCCTACTAGTACCGTGTCAAGTGTGTCAATGTTTTTGACTAGACATTGACTCGAATGAAACTCAATTGTGTAACCCGTATCACACAATTGACTGACACTTAGGAGATTAAAAGTCATCCCCTTGACTAGAAGGACATTTTTGATTTGGAGATATTCGGATATATGAATGTCTCCAACCCCTATAACCTTAAGGCTACCATTATTACCAAAAGACACATTACCTCTATTTTTGTTTTGAATGGTAGAAAATAGTGACTTGTCCCCGGTCATGTGCTTGGAGCATCCACTATCAACAAATCAAGTTAATAGACGCTCCCCCTTTACCAAAGCCTACAAGACATGAAAGATAGATGTTTTAGGTACCCAAATCTTGGGACCTAATGCATCTACAATGAAGGACTTAGGCACCCATGCCTTTGTTACCTTCTTCCTAGTCTCATGAACCCTAGAAACATGCGATCTATGAAATTGGGTTCTTGACACTAAAGAAATAAAGCTAGACTCCTTAGGTTGGTATCCTAATCCAGCCTTGTTGTAGACCGCCCTTTGGGCATTTAGAATCATGTCTAGGGTCTTAGAGCTAGTTGAGAGTTTCTCAAGCATTTTCTTGAGTTTCTCAACCTCACCCTTCAAGGCCTTGTTCTCATCTTCAAGGAGCTCTAGATGTAGGTCATCAACCTCATCTTCCCTAAGAGCTCTCAAGTTCTCTACTTCTTCTTTTAATGATTTATTTTCTGTTTTTGATTTTTTAAGCAAAGTAGACAAATGTGTAATAGTCTTATAGCATTTTTCTAAGTGAGAAGAGGTTACCTCTTCATCATCCGAAGATGATGAAGCCGCGGCTGAAGTGCTTGAGTCATCACTCTCGGACTCGGACTCCTCCCTTGCCATGAGTGCCAATTGCCGAGTACTCTTTTCCTTCTTCTCTTCCTCCTCCGATGAGCTTGAGGAAGATTCATCCCAAGTGGCCTTGAGAGCTTTCTTCTTCTTGGCTCTTTCCTCCTTCTTTTTGGCCCGTTCCTCCTTCTTGAGTTTTGGACACTCACTTCGGTAGTGGCCTTTCTTGCTACACTCATAACATGTAACATTAGACTTATCAATATTTTGATCTACAGTCTTACCTTTGTATCTCCTGCTTCTTCTCATAATCCTTCTCACAAAATTTGCCATCTCGCTTGATGATGATCCACCTTCATCATCGGACTCGGAGGAGGATGAAGATGAAAGAATCTCTTTCTCCTTCTTCTTTCCTTTCTTTCTTCTCCCATCCTTGCTCTTTTCTCCTGCAACCAAAGCTATACCTTTCTCCTTTTGACCTTTGTTAGCAAGTTCATGAAGTTCCATTTCACAAAAGAATTCATCTAGCTTTACAATGGAAAGATCCTTGGAAACCTTGTAGGCATCTACCATAGATGACCACAAGGCATTCCTTGGAAAGGATTTAAGAGCGTACCTTACTAGATCGCGATTCTCCACGCGTTCATCCACGGAATGTAGACCATTGATGATTTCCTTGAACCTCCCATGTAGTTCACTTACCGTTTCGTTTTCCTTCATGGTGAGATTTTGTAGTTGATTCAAGAATAGGTCCCTCTTGGCTATCCGAGAATCACGAGTTCCTTCTTGGAGCTCGATAAGCTTGTTCCATAAATCTTTTGCACTCGAGAATAGACCTACCTTGACGAGTTGGTCCTTGGAAATCCCACATTGTAAGGTGACTACAGCCTTGGCATCGGCTTGCCCTTTACGAGTTTGTTCAGTAGACCACCTTGATGAATCGAGTTCCTTACCTTCTTCGTCCTTCGGTGGTGTGAATCCTTCCTTGACCGAGAACCACATGGAGATATCAGTCTTGAGGTAATACTCCATGCGGCTCTTCCAGTACTGGAAATCTGCTCCATCGAAGAAGGGTGGTCTGTTTGTGCTGAATCCTTCCTTCATGGCCATCTTCTTGCTCCTTTGGATGTTAGTCCAGATGAAGAGCACCAGGCTCTGATACCACTTGTTAGGATCTTAGATGGCTAGAGGGGGGGGGTGAATAGCCTCTTAAAAACTTAAACAAAGATTTCTACAGAGAAACTTGTTAGCACAGCGGAATTAGGAAACTAAAACAAAGGAAACAAGCACACTAACACACGATTTACGAGGTTCGGGGATAACTTGCCCCTACTCCTCGGAGTGTCCGTAAGGTGGACGACTCCTTGATCTTCGGTAGATCGCACCCCGGATAAATTCCGGCTAAAGATCCTCCTTCTCGGTGGAGTAACCTCTCCACAAAGTCTCAAGAAATATATATGTTAAAGCACAAGACTTACAGAGCTCGGTGGCAAAGAAGAATGAACTAATGCTTACAACCACACGAGGATCAGTGGAAACAAGAACTCACAGATCACAGTTTTTCACACGAGAGCTCAAGAACGATCAACAGAACTTTTTCACTTTCTTGCTTGCTTCTTATTTTTTACTCTCGTTGTTTTCTGCTTCTTAAGCCCCTGTTCTCTGCTGTCACGGATCGTGGTAAATCTGCACAAAATCATCGCTGCAGCCAATCCCTTTTCCTCCTTACCTGGTCCTCTGAACTCACACCAATGAAATCACAGTCTTCACTGGTGTCTTCTGAGCTCGAACCAATCACCAGGAGTAAAGCGGATCGCAGCCAGATCTCACCAGTAGCCGTTGATGCTTCAAATGCACCATGCGCCGCGAATCACAGCAGAAAGTCCATTTGTCGTATTCCTCTTATGGACTTAATTTGAAATTATGCTTGGAATGGTGCCTGTAATCCTGCAAACTCAAAAGCTAACAGCACAGAGGGTTATATCACATGAATCAGACAAATCAGATGCAGTGGAGGAATCGCAGAACATCGAACAAATCAGATTATGTGTGGATCGGTCACCAGACCGATCCATGGACCGATCAGGACACATCCTGATCGGTCGTGGAGACCGATCAGGCAGCAGCTGGATCGGTCTCCATGACCGATCCTTTCCGCTTCTCTCGAAGATCGGTCTACAGACCGATCAGATTACACTCAGTGTGCTACTGAGTGTTTCCTGATCGATCCACAGACCGATCAGATTACACTCAGTGTGCTACTGAGTGTTTCCTGATCGGTCACCAGACCGATCAGGAAACTTAGTTTCACTGGATCGGTCTGCCGACCGATCCACTGTCTCATGTACCACTGGATCGGTCTGCCGACCGATCCAATGCACCATGGAATATCCACTTAGGTCCCTTTCTGACCTAATCCGGAGAACAAACTACCGAGCCCTCTCCGACTCAGTCAGGTCCAGAGAACGAGTTACCGAGCCCTCTCTGACCTAGTCCGGAGAACGAGCTACCAAGCCCTCTCCGACTTCGTCAGGTCCAGAGAACGAGCTACCGAGCCCTCTCTGACCTAGTCCGGAGAACGAGCTTCCGAGCCCTCTCCGACTTCGTCAGGTCCAGAGAACGAGCTACCGAGCCCTCTCTGACCTCGCGTGCCAAGTTTCCAACTTGGATTTTTCCCTTCCACACGATCAAACTTGACCAGTAATCAATCCGAGTTCAAATAACATCTAATACAAACTTAAATCAGTGTCAACATCAAAACAACAGCCAGGTTAGACTGTATCAACAGTGGTATCTCATCTTGTACAGTTGGTACTAGATTAGACATGTCTTTTATTATTTCCTTAAGAACAAATTTTCTTATGGGCACATGGTTTATCACATAGTCCTTTTCTAAAAATCGGTCATTGATGCTAACAATGACCTTCTGATTTTTAAGACTATAAACCTACTTTCATTTCTTTAGGATAACCCACAAACAAGTGAATTCCTGTCCAACTTATCATTGTCTCTCTTCTGCATATGTGTTGAACTACCCGAATCCGAATATGCTTCGAAATAGGCTTACGCATATTCAGCAATTCTATATGAGTAGAGAGTTCTGTCTTTGGAAGGTACTATATTCACTTCCGTTTCCAGAGTATATCCTTAAAATAATTTTGGTAATATTCTAAATAACTCATCAATCTATTTATTTCCATAAGAGTCCTATACCTTCCTTTTTCTACACCATTCTGTTGGGATGTACCCGGTGCAGTTAGTTGGGATTGAATCCCTACTTCTGATAAGTGACTCCTAAATTCTCCCAAGAGGTACTTGCCACTACGATCTTACCATAGTGACTTTTACTTTAACATTTCTCCGCATCAGCCTTGTACTCTTTGAACTAATCAAAGTACTTAGTCTTGCGGTACATTAAGTAAATTTATTTGTATCTTGAATAGTTGTCTATAAAATAGACGAAATATTCAATACTACCTCTTGTCTGGATAGTCATAGGATCACACAAATCAGAATGAACCAATTTCAACATATCTTTGACTCCATACCCCTTAGACTTAAAAGCTTCTTGGTTATTTTTCCTTCCAAGTAAGACTCGCAGGTTGGAAAGATTTCCACTACTAATGAACCCAAAAGTTTATCAGCTACCAATGAATCCTACTCAAGTTAATATAACCTAGCCTTAGATGCCAAAGATATAATTGGTTTATTTCCAAAGGTTACTTTCTCTTAAAGTTAGAAGATGTGTTACTAATTTCCATTTGTTGCATCATGAGAGTTATTGGATTTATAAATTGCCAACCAACGTACCAGAACAGATAACTTCCCTCTTTTTCTTAATAACAACTTTGTTATTAAAAGAGACAGAATATCAAGTTCTTTGAATAGTTTAGAAACTGAAAACTAGTTCTTTCTAAACTTGGTGCGTAAAGACAATTACTCAAAAATCCATGTTTTATTCTTATCAAAAAATAAACATCTCCCACTGCAACAGTTACCATTTTTACAGTAGTGCCCATGTGGACAGTGTTTTAATTTTCATTTAGTTGTCGGGTTTCCTGGAACCCTGCAATGAATTGCGGACATGATTAATGGCATCTGTATCTACACTCCAGGTTCTGGTAGATAACACCACTAAACATGTTTCAACTAATGAATTAAATACACCTATATTGTTCTTTAGTTCTAAAAAGACAGACTACCTTAATGTCCAAGTCTTATTTCCAATCATTACAATCGGGACTACTAAGTCTTTTCTATAGTATAACAACTAGGGAATTGACAAACATTTTAAATCCTAAGAATTACAAAAATATTTGGTCAAGATCAATTCCTTAAAATCCCCATGAATTTTGTATGCCATGATAGTGTGGACGTATACAAAATCAAAGAAGAGATTTTATCCATTAATTTTATTATCTCGTCAACTTTACTTTATGATGAATAAAATTAATAGTTGATCTTTCTTTGATCAAATATTTGGTCAAAACTTTTGAATTTAAAATAACATTGATTCCTCAAACAATATTATTTAAATTCACCAACACCTCAAACACCGTGAATTTTGCATGCCACGATAGTGTGGACGTATACAAAATTAAACATTTGTAAGAGGAGGGGTTTACCCATTAATTATCTTGTCAATAAATCTTTATGACAAATAAAATTACCTCAAATACCGTGAATTTTGTATGCCACGATAGTGTGGACGTATACAAAATCAAACATTTGTAAGAGGGGTTTTTAATTTTATTATCTTGTCAACCTATTTATTTGACAAATTAATAGTTGGTTTTCTTCGGTCACACAAATAATAGCAGTGACTCCGATGGGGAGGATACTATTAGACGTGCCTAAGTGTATACCATTACTTGGCACTAAGTCCATTAATAAAATTATGCCCCTTCCGATGGGGAAGATCACACGCTCTTAATTAACTTCCTATAGTCATCCAAAATGGAAGTTTAATCTCGTGATCTGCAAACAAGCTCATCCGATATGGAGGAAGGCACTCAGAGCCAACGTGCAAACTTGTTACATCACTTATAAACCAGTAATGGAGACCGTGGAATTTATTTAAAATAAATCTCTCTCCCACTTAGTTATTTAAAGTGAGGAATTTTGACTATGCTAGTCTACCTAACATGCATACTAACAAGCACACACAACACAGCATAAAAAGCAATAAATAGAAAAAACTAATTTTCAACTATTATGGCTTTTATCTATTGCTGTCCTCCGTGTGTCGCCAACCCTAGCTGCTGCCATCTTTGGCCACCGCCACCAGGTCTAGTTGTCGCATCCATCTTGCTCCTTGTTCTGCTGCGCCTCTGGTCCTCAAAAAGGTTCCACGCCTTGCAAGATTCGATCCGCGACATAAATAGAATTTTACATTTTTCGATCCTATATTCCTCGAAGGAATGTACATGTAAACTAGATCAAAAAATAAAATCCTAATAAAACTAAATACAGCTCCTGCTGTATTTTATAATACAACCATGCACACACAATAAATGCCCTTGACATGTCCAAGGGTCCAATCACACACACAATATCTATAAGCCATAATAGTTGTATCCTGCATCCACAAAGTTAGCACATCCTACTATTATCCTGCCTAAATTATGTATGACAAGTGCATAATTAAACTAATACCAAATACACAGAGGCAAAACCCTAGCTCTGATACCAATTGTTGGTTGCTACTCGGAAAACCTAGAGGTTCCACTGTACAAAAATTTTGTACAAAGGTCTGAACCTTTTCCTAGCTACCATGTGTTCTTTTAAATTAAATTTTGGATCGCCTGCGGAACTTAACACGTTTGATCCAAAACTTAATCTATTTGTTCTTTTAGGTTTTGACTTGGATCTCCTGCGGAACTTAACACGTTTGATCCAAATCACCTAAGTTATTAATTCCATTAAATATTAATTTCCAAAATTGGTTCCCAGTACTGACGTGGCGAGGCACATGACCTTCTTGGATATGGGAGCAACCACCACCGACTAGACAAAATCTTTTAAGGAAAGCTAATATTTAATTTCCTAAAATAACTTTAGGTCAACCGAAAAGAACAATCAAATCACAAGGAAAAGAAAAACAAAA
Source organism: Zingiber officinale (assembly GCF_018446385.1). Lineage (NCBI taxonomy): Eukaryota > Viridiplantae > Streptophyta > Magnoliopsida > Zingiberales > Zingiberaceae > Zingiber > Zingiber officinale. The sequence goes on from NC_055992.1 coordinate 130,638,334, forward strand.
GAACACTATATCGAAAACAAATTCGAAACACTAGAATTGTATGCCTCTTGTATTTAGTATTATTTCCAAAAATAACTAGTATGATGCGGAAAGAAAAATTACTAGTTATACCTTTTAGAAAGACCTCTTGATCTTCTACCGTATTCCTCTTCTAACCTCGGACGTTGTGTGGGAAACGATCTTCTGAGATGAGAACCACCTAGGCACCTTCTTCCTTCTTCCTTCAAGTTTTGGCCAAGCACAAGAACTTTCAAAGGATGAAGAATTTTCCACCAACCAAGCTCCAAGGGATGCATGCTATCTCTCCTTCTTCTCCTTCCTTGATCCGGCCACATCCTCCAAGCTCCAAGAGATGATAGATTTCGGCCACAACAAGAGGAGAGAAGAGAAAGGGAAGGGCCGGCCACCACATCACGGAAAAGAGGGAGAAAAATAGAATAGAGTCCTTAGCCTTGAAGCCTCCTCTACCCCCTCTTTTATAATCGTTGGTCTTGGCAAATAAGGAAAATTTAATAAAAACTTCCTTAATTCTTTTGCCATTGAAAAGGAAAATTTATTTAATTAAAAACAATTTTTCTTTTCAATTTGTAATGGTCGGCCACCACATAAATTCTCCAAGCAAATAAAATTTTAAACAAAAAATTAAAACATCCTTATTTGCTTCCGGAAATTTATAAAAAAATTTGTCCAATAATTTTTATCCCTTCATCATTGGTTTATAAAAAGGAAATTTAATAAATTAAAATCTTTCTTTTAAACATGTGGATAAAAAGAAAGTTATCTCTATAAATTAAAAACTCTTTTAATCTACAAATAAGGAAAGATATCAAATCTTTTCTTAATCTTTTGTAGAAACTAATAAAAGAGAATATTTAATTTTAAACTCTCTTTTAAATCATGAACATGGTTAAAAAGGAAAGTTTTCTTAAAATTTAAAATCCTCCTTTAATCAACAAATAAGGAAAGATTTCAAATTATAAACTCTCTTTTAAACATGTAGATGATTTACAAATTAGGAGAGTTTTTACCAAAAATTAAAATCATCCTTTTAAACTACAAATAAGGAAAGAGATTAATCTCTTCTCTTAATCTTTTGTAGAAAGCTATAAAAGGAAATTTTTAATTTTTAAACTCTCTTTTAAAATCATGATATCCACATAAGAAATAATTTTAATAAAAATCATTTTTAATATTCTAGTGGCCGGCCACCTAAGCTTGGGACCTAAGCTTTGGCCGGCCACCTACATCGCTCATACACTTGGTCTTGGCCGGCCCTAGCTTGGGTTCCAAGCTAGCTTGGCCGGCCCCATTGGATGGGTAAGAAAGTGGGTATGCGGTGGGTATAAATCTCTATATACTAGAGGCTACGATAGAGACCGAGAGGAGGAATTGGTTTTGGTCTCCTGATAAAATTAAGCATCCCGTGTTCACCCCGAACACATAACTTAATTTTATCAATAATAATTCATTCCACTAAAGAACTATTATTGAACTACCGCACCAATCCCAAATTACATTTTGGGCTCCTTCTTATTATGAGTGTGTTAGTCTCCCTGTGTTTAAGATAACAAATGTCCACTAATTAAGTAAGTTACTGACAACTCACTTAATTAATATCTAGCTCCAAGAGTAGTACCACTCAACTTCATCATCATGTCGGACTAAGTCCACCTGCAGGGTTTAACATGACAATCCTTATGAGCTCCTCTTTTATAATCGTTGGTCTTGGCAAATAAGGAAAATTTAATAAAAACTTCCTTAATTCTTTTTCCATTGAAAAGGAAAATTTATTTAATTAAAAACAATTTTTCTTTTCAATTTGTAATGGCCGGCCACCACATAAATTCTCCAAGCAAATAAAATTTTAAACAAAAAATTAAAACATCCTTATTTGCTTCCGGAAATTTATAAAAAAATTTGTCCAATAATTTTTATCCCTTCATCATTGGTTTATAAAAAGGAAATTTAATAAATTAAAATCTTTCTTTTAAACATGTGGATAAAAAGAAAGTTATCTCTATAAATTAAAAACTCTTTTAATCTACAAATAAGGAAAGATATCAAATCTTTTCTTAATCTTTTGTAGAAACTAATAAAAGAGAATATTTAATTTTAAACTCTCTTTTAAATCATGAACATGGTTAAAAAGGAAAGTTTTCTTAAAATTTAAAATCCTCCTTTAATCAACAAATAAGGAAAGATTTCAAATTATAAACTCTCTTTTAAACATGTAGATGATTTACAAATTAGGAGAGTTTTTACCAAAAATTAAAATCATCCTTTTAAACTACAAATAAGGAAAGAGATTAATCTCTTCTCTTAATCTTTTGTAGAAAGCTATAAAAGAAAATTTTTAATTTTTAAACTCTCTTTTAAAATCATGATATCCACATAAGAAATAATTTTAATAAAAATCCTTTTTAATATTCTAGTGGCCGACCACCTAAGCTTGAGACCTAAGCTTTGGCCAGCCACCTACATGGCTCATACACTTGGTCTTGGCCGGCCCTAGCTTGGGTTCCAAGCTAGCTTGGCCGGCCCCATTGGATGGGTAAGAAAGTGGGTATGCGGTGGGTATAAATCTCTATATACTAGAGGCTACGATAGAGACCGAGAGGAGGAATTGGTTTTGGTCTCCTGATAAAATTAAGCATCCCATGTTCACCCCGAACACATAACTTAATTTTATCAATAATAATTCATTCCACTAAAGAACTATTATTGAACTACCGCACCAATCCCAAATTACATTTTGGGCTCCTTCTTATTATGAGTGTGTTAGTCTCCCTGTGTTTAAGATAACAAATGTCCACTAATTAAGTAAGTTACTGACAACTCACTTAATTAATATCTAGCTCCAAGAGTAGTACCACTCAACTTCATCATCATGTCGGACTAAGTCCACCTGCAGGGTTTAACATGACAATCCTTATGAGCTCCTCTTGGGGACATTTTCAACCTAGATCACTAGGACATAGTTTCCTTCTATAATCAACAACACACACTATAAGTGATATCATTTCCCAACTTATCGGGCTTATTGATTTATCGAACTAAATCTCACCCATTGATAAATTAAAGAAATAAATATCAAATATATGTGCTTGTTATTATATTAGGATTAAGAGCACACACTTCCATAATAAATGAGATCTTTGCTCCTTCATTAAGCCAGTATAAAAGGAACGACTTCAAATGGTCCTACTCAATACACTCTTAGTGTACTAGTGTAATTATATAGTTAAGATAAACTAACACCTAATTACACTACGACCTTCCAATGGTTTGTTCCTTTCCATCATGGTCGTGAGCTACTGTTTATAATTTATAAGGTACTGATAACATGATCTTCTGTGTGTGACACCACACACCATGTTATCTACAATATAAATTAACTGAACAACTACATTTATCATAAATGTAGACATTTGACCAATGTGATTCTTATTTCTAGATAAATGTTTTATATCAAAAACTAGGCTTTTAGTATACATCCTAACATCCTGACCATTAGTGGTCGGCTATAAGTTAATATCATATATAATTTATCTCCCTTCACATAAAATTATGACCTTGTATTAACATTTATTTTTCATATCATAAATTGTAAATGAAAAAGTATCAAAATCCATATCAAAACTTGAAAAATAAGCGAATTGTGCCAAAGTTTTTGTTATCAATTTATTAATGTGGAAAATTTGCTATGCACTGTTTAAACTAATATGACCAAGTCATCTACAAGTAAATTATTTTTCATCGTTTATTTTGGGAATGGATACTTGAGAATAATTTGAGGGACTTTTGACAGACTAATCAAACACAATGTTAGGCCTCCATAAATGAAAACCATCATAAGTTTTTAATTTACTTTTTTGAATTTAGGATTTAGGGTTATTAAAGGATTAGTAAGATTGTAATTACATTACTATGTTCTTGTCCCTGCATGGATCCTTGCTGTGAAAAATCTAAACTCACATTAATTGACTGAAGTTGTTCATTGGGTAGAAAATAAAATTATCTTGCTGGACTTGTACTTGTGAAAATCCTGCCATCATCAGATTTGCTTTATCGTGGAACTTACTGAAGCAACAACATAATTTGTCAATTAATGTTATATATTATATATTTTCCCCCCAAATTATTAACTTTATCAAGATTAATCCATATAATTCGCTTGAATGTAATATCTCTAAATTTCTTATTAATTAAATTAGAAATTGTTTTTACTTGGATTCCTTGGTTAGTTGGTAGTAAAACTATTTAACAGGTAAAGATCATGGGTTCAAATCCAAGTATAGAGGTGTGGGCGCTTTAAGTTAAACTATTAAGGTATTCTAAAATACCTTTTTTTTCATATATAAATTTTGTTTTTATGACACTATTTTTAATAATTTTTTATTAGTTATTCGATCTAGAAAGAGTCCCATCTCAAATTAATTTTAATAAAATTATAATTTTTCTAAAACATTCATTCAATATAATTTATATTTTTTTTATTGAATTACTATTTTCCTTTTTTGTTCTTTTTAGTTTCAAATTAGAACACATGTCTTCAGTATTGGTGGATTATATTATACTAAGGTATTCTAAAATATATATATATTTTTTAAAAAAATTGTTTTTATGATACTATTTTTAATATTTTTTATTAATTATTGTAGACTGTCTCATCTCTAACTAATTCTAATAAAATTATATTTTTTAAAAACTTTTATTCAATATAATTTTTATATAATTTATGTTTTTTATTGGATTATTATTTTCCTTTTTTTATTCAAATTCAAACACATATAAGTATTCAGTATAATAGTTGTTCTTGTATGAAGTAGACGGAAAGCAAGGAAGCTAAAAGTTTGACGTGGTGAAGATTTTACATATTCCTACAATATAAAAGTATCAGTGTCGTCCTCAGGATGTTGCGTAAATGATGGACGTATGATATATCTGGTATAATAATTAGGGATTGATTTTCAGGAACTGACGATCTGGAGTTTATCCTATCATGTGCCTATAACTTGTGTACTTGTATTTATCTCTTTCCATATCCGAGAGACTGGCATTAGGGGGGCCGCTAAGATAGCGGATCTACCTTTTTTACAAAAGCGTCAATGTCAGGCCGGGAAGGGGTTCTCGATATTGGTCCCCTGATCCTCAAGTCAATTTTTGACGATATAGAGAATAGCAAGAGTATTGTAGCAAAAGAATGTGTAAAATGATAAAGTTGTGCATCCCTCTTCTTGTAAATGGGAATCCCTTTTTATAGTGACACTGTAGTATCTGCGCGCACATTTCAAAGTATATACACATTTTTTCAAATATCCTATGAAAAGACGAGCCAAAAATGTCCCCGACACCTTTTCTTAAGTGAACATGCATATCTCTGATGTAACAGTCTGAAAGCTTCCATCATATAATTTGCCTATGAAACATACTCTGTTGTTAGTGGCAAAAACTTCCAAAAGAGTACGAGGAGATGTTGGTGCAGGTTGCACTAATAATTTGATTTTGATGTATGACAAAAAGTTAAAGTTAGATGTGTTATTTATCTAACCCTTCTACTAAATGTGCAGGAGACACCAGATTAAAATCCAGCTAAGTTTGTGGGATCCGATAGCTGGTGCAAAGTCCAGATAGGTCCGTGGGACCCAATATCTAGCGGGAAGTCTAGTTGGGTCCGTGGGACTTGACAACCGGTTGAAATCTAGTTGGATCTGCGGACCTAACAACTGGCAAGAAACCCTGGTGGGTCAAGTCAAGTAACTATAAGTGGCAAGTGAAGGTAAACAACTAGAGGAGAGACCCAGTGAGGACACGTTCCCCGTTGAGGGAATTGTAGGCGTCGGTCCAGCTTAGGTCCATTTGGGAAACCTAAGCTGAGACCTTGACTAGATCCTGGTCTTGAAGAGGTATGATCTAATTACTGCTCATATTTTATTATGCTATGCTAACTCTGTTTTACAGGGTAAAAATATCGCCTGAACTAACCTTTTTCTTGTATGAGAAAGCTATTGAAGAAATGGAGGTCCAAGCGCCCGGAGCTAGTCCAGGTGCCCGGAGCAGGCTCGCCCAGGCTGGTGCCTAGGGCGCCCTGACGGTCTTGGCACCCGGACTTGATCCAGGCGCTCAGACTCGGTCCAAGCGCCCGAACCCAAAAAATTATCCATAAGATGATGTGGAGCACATCGATTGACCGAGCCACATGGTCCAGGCGCTCGGAGGGGTTCCAAGTGCTCGGAATGGACCTATTTAAAGTTCTTTGACCAGGAGTTTAAAAATATCAATTGCTACGACTTTCGTTCTTACTCGGTGCTCTGAAAAAGCTCCTACGACACTGTGAAGCTCCTTCGACAACCGACGACCAAGACTTTCCTATTTTCTTTGTTGTCGGTAACTTTTATTTCAGTTCTTGTACTTAACTCTTGTAACACTTTTTGTGAACTATTAGTAGATTGCCTAACGAAAGCATTCGACGAGTGCAGGCCTTACAGTAGGAGTCGTCGAAGGCTTCAAACCAAGTAAAACTTGGTTTGTTAGCATTGTTTTATTTTCTTCTGCTACGTACTTTGATTTAATTCGCTCTCGATTTTCAACGATCACTATTTACCCCCTTCTAACATCATTTTCGATCCTACAAGTGATATCAGAATGGGTACCGCTCTGAATTGGTGCAACCACCAATCAGGTAAGGGGTGATTTTTTTTCCCTCTCTCTCTTTCGATTTTTGAGCTTTTTCGATATAATCCAAATTGGTACAATTACCTCTTTGGATAATTTTTTTTTTCCGTTGCAAACTACTTTGAATTGATACAACACCAATCAAGTCTTAATTTTTTTTTCTCTCACACTACTAATCTAAGATCTAGTCTTGGACTTCTTTTCTTTTTTTCTTCTTTTGTGTGCAAGGTTTATAGCCCAAAATGAGGGATACAATACCGTACGTCCTCCCCTCTTTAACGGTGATGACTTTCCATATTGGAAGAAATAGATGGAGGTGTATCTGAAGACTGACTTCGAGTAATAGTTCAACGTCACCAAAGGATACAAGGCTCCTGTCAACAACGCTGGAATTCCAATGGACCCGGAAAATTAGAATCCAGAAATGAAGAAGAAGGTCCGAATTGACTTCAAGGCTCTCAACACAATCCAGTGCGGCTAACAAAGGAAGAACTGAACCACGTTGACCCACACAAAAGCGCGAAGGAACTATGAGATAAACTCATAGAATTACACAAGGAAACAAATGATGCCAAGGTAACCGAACTAAACTCACCTGTGAATAAACTAGTTAACGTTAAAATGCGGGACGAAGAAAAGATGACTTGGGATGACATAGATCGGAATCATATGACTACCTCGCATTGATGGCAATGGAACAGAAATTATAAAGCGAGTCAGAGCAAGACGACAAGTCCAAAGATGAATTAAGACACGAGTCCACAATCATTTCCAAAGGTTCAAACGAGGTATCTTCTATCCCATCCTCTAAATTTTTTAGAATAATTACATGTTTAAATAAAAATTAATTAAATATGAAAAATAAAATGAATCACTTCTTGAGGAAAATCAACACCTTAAGGAACAAATTGAAAATAGAAATCCAAATAAAGATGTAACACTTGAGGAGAAAAACACAAATTTAAAAAGTGAAATTAATAAACTTAAAGGATTATTAGAAACTTTTACCACTACATCGAAAAATTTAGATTTAATTCTTAAAACTTAAAAAGTTGTATATAATAAATCCGAGCTTGGATACAAGTCCAGCTTAACAAACAAAATCTTTATATCATTGATAAGTCAAAACAAAAACTTAACTAAAGCTTGAGTTCTGAAAGCGAGCTTAACCACGCAAGTAAGACTCAATCAATTCTATGTACCTAAAATTAAAATTCATTATCTAAAATCAAATCCAACTAAACCTATTAACTTAAAACTAAACCAAAATAAACCTTCAAAGCTAAATTCCAAACTTAAGAATCAAATCAAATCAAATAATTTAAACTTAAATAGAGAAAATAAATTCAAATCAAATAACTTCAAAGCTAATTTCAATTACCATCAAATCTATTTTAACTATAAAAATAATTGACATAAACTTAAAACCTAAACTGAAAAGTTTAATAATTCAGAGGGAGACTCCAAATTAGTTGGCACCTCTAAATTAATACGTTACCCGACAGAATAATTAGGATTAGACCAAAAAGGGATAAAAGTTTAACTTGACAAATAGTACTGGAGAAGTTTTGGATGATAGTAGGTTAGGAAAATTATGTCTATGCATATCTAGGAAGATATGACTTCAACCTGGTGTATTTGGCTTAGTGGAACTAAGTGAAGCTACCCCTTACCAATCCTAACTGGTTAGACCAAACTTTTGTTATTAAGTTCAGTGGATAGAACTATTTGGAAAACCTCGAAAGCGTGGTTACTCTAATGATGTCCAGGCGATTCACCATAGCTTAGAAGTTTATCCAAAGAATACATGTTTGTTGAACCCAAAGCTAAATTTGAATCTAACACAAGTTTAAACTAAACCTTGAAATTTAACTTAACTCATCTCACAAAACTATAGAATCCCTTTTTATGAAAACTTAGACTAGGTGAGATGAATAAGGATAAAATGTAAAATAAAATAAATTAAATTAAATTAAATTAACTTTTATTAAATTAAAATTAAAATCGAATTTAATTTAAGTTAAATTAAATTAAATCAAAATCAATCAAGTTAAGTTCACACTTAGCTAAAATTTTACTTTTCTTAATTTTTTTAGGAATCTAATTAGATATTGGACAATGGTTGCTCCCGACACATGATTGTGGATCAAACAATGTTTATAAAGTTAACCTTCAAAAGACTAGGAATAGTTTGCTTTGGAAACAACGACAAACTGAAGGTAATTGGAATAAGTAACATTGAATTAGAATCCAATTTTGTTATTAAAAAAGCAGTCCTTATTGAAAATTTTAAATTTAACCTACTCAGTGTTAATCAATTGTGTGACTCAAAGTATAAGGTTAGGTTACATCCACTAAATGCTTAATTAAACATATGAAAGACCCTACAATAAAACTAAAAGGACATGAGAATAATAACATTTATACAATTAACCTAGCCAACTCCTCACTTAAGTGTCACTTGACATAAAAAGAGGAAATCTGGCTATGGCATAGGAGGATGCCCCCACACTAACTTTAGAAACGTCACCAAACTAAATGGTTTAGTTAGAGGACTACCAAAACTATAACTTAGACTCAATAATTTGTAATACTTGTCAACAAGAAATATAGACCAAATCAACCCACAAACTAATTAATCAAATTCAAACCAATTCACCACTTGAATTATTACACTTAGATTTATTTGATTCACATGGGATTAAATCTATTAATAAAAACTTATACTGTCTAGTAATAATTGATGATTATTCAAGATTCACTTGGTTAAAATTCTTAAAAAAATAAAGATAAAATATTTGAAATATTTAGTAATTTTTGTAAACAAGCTACAAATGAAAAAGACTAAAAAATCAAAAGAATTAGAAGTGACAACGGTGGGAAATTTAAAAATCATAGGTTTACAAAATTCTACTTAGAAAATAGGTACCATCAAGAATTCTCATGTCCTTATACACCTCAACAAAACGGAATAGTAGAAAGAAAAAATAGAACTCTCTAAGAAGCCACTAGAACAATGCTTAATGAATACCAATTACTAAAATACTTCTGGGCAGAAGCTATTAGTACAACCTGCTATGTACAAAATAGAACAACAATAAATAAATAAACATAATAAAACTTCATTCAAAATTACTACAATAAATTACCTAATATTAAATACTTTAAGAATCTTCATACAAGGTATTTGGATGCTCTGTTTACATACTAAACACAAGAGAACATTTAGAAAAATTTACATTAAAAGTAGAAAATAGAATCTTTGTAGGGTACTCCTTAAATAGTAAAGGATATAGAGTTTACAATAAAAATACTCTAAGAATTGAGGAAACAACCAATATAAAATTCGATGAAATTACTAAAGAAACTAACTCAACTCAACCACAATACCAACCAATTGATTTGACTAGAGCTAGCACTGATCTAGGGGGAGCAAGTGAAAATCTAATAGACGAATATGAAAGTGAACAAAATCTACCACAAGGAAATGAACAAACACAAACTGAGGCTACAACAATAAGAATTAGCTTAAACCACCAAATTGAACAAATTATAAGTGACCCAGACCTGACAGTTCAGACTAGATCATCCTTTAGAAATCTAAGTTAAATATCATTAATTTCTAAAATCAAACCCAAAACAGTAGAAGAATCCCTACTCGACCCAAACTGGATCATAACAATGTAGGAAGAACTGGCCCAATTTGAGAGAAATGAAGTCTGAGACTTAGTACCACTACCTGATAATAAAAAGATAATAGAAACAAAATGGATATTCAGAAATAAACTAAGTGAAAATGGGAAAATTGTTAGAAACAAGGCTAGACTAGTAGCCAAAGGGTTTAGTCAAGTAGATGGACTTGACTATGATGAAACATATACTCTGGTGGCTAGACTTGAGTCTATTAGAATGCTACTGAGCTATGCAGCTCATAAAGGTTTTAAGCTTTATCAAATGAATGTGAAATCTGCCTTCCTAAATGGGCTAATAAAAGAAGAGGTTTATGTAGGTCAACTACCTGGGTTTGATAGTATAGATTATCTTGATCATGTCTTTAAACTTAAGAAAACCTTGTATGATCTTAAACAAACACCTACGCCCTGGTATGAAAGGCTGACCTCCTACCTAATCTCTAAAGAGTACAACCAAGGTCAAATTGATCCAACTTTATTTGTAAAATTAGTCAAATAAGAAATCTTTATAGCCCAAGTGTGTGTAGACGACATAATCCTTAGTTCAGCCAACTCAGAATTTTTATAAGAATTTATAACTTTAATGAAATAAGAATTTGAAATGAACCTTGTAGGTAAACTAACTTACTTTTTAGGATTACAGATTAAACAAACTAATGAAGGAAATTATGTTTACCAACAAAAATACATCAAAGAATTACTTAAAAAATTTGAAATGGAAAATATCAAAGAATTAAAAACACCAATGACAACTAACACAACCTTAGATAGTGACCCAAATGGAAAATCCGTAGACCTAAAATGCTATAAGAGTGTCATAGGCAACCTTTTATATTTAACTACAAGCCGACTTGATATTTTATTTGTAATTAGTATGTGTGTTAGATACCAAACCTGTGCTAAGGAATTCCACTTAACTAATGTAAATTTTTTTAAAAAAATATTTAAAGGGTACAATAAATGTAGGAATATAGTACCTTAGAACACCTAATTTTGTAGTAATTGATTACTCTGACTTTGATTATGCCAGTTGTTAACTAAATCGTAAAAGTATAAGTGATGGATGTCAATTACTTGGATCATCATTTGTTAGTTGGTTTAGTAGAAAATAACATTGTGTTGCGTTATCTACTACTGAAACCGATTACATAGCAATGGGTAAGTGTGTACTACAATTGTTATGATGATGTACACATTAAAAGACTTTAACTTGGAATATAAAAATATAAAAATCCATATTAATAACATAACATCAGTTCAATTAACTTAATCAAAAATCCAGAGCAAGAATCAAACATATTGAAATAAAATATCACTTTATTAGAGATCACGTAACCAAAGGAGACATTGAACTCAACTATGTTGAGTCCAAGTCAAATTTGACTAACATTTTCACCAAATCACTACTAGAATTTGAATTCGGTAATTTACAAAGACGACTGGGAATGTGTACGATATACTAGGATTTTTTTACAAATTTTCTAATGATTTTCAAATCCTAGGAAAATTATTTACTTATGTTTTCTAAAAAAATTTCCATTTCTTTAGTATTGAAAAATTATTTTAGCCTTAATTTAGATCAAATCCATAGAAAGTATGATCCTATAAATATAAGAAATTAGCATCTCACAAACACACTAGGTTTACCTTGATTGTGTATTCATAAACATAGAATGGCATGAGATGCGTAGACCTCTTGCCTGGACTTCAGATGCTTATATTAGTACATCAACTTAAGTTTGGGCATAAAATACCAAAATACAGTGATCAAGCTAAGCAATCCTTTTTAATAAACAATAAGTTAGATCAAATCTTACTTAACTTGACTAATCAAATAAACACTGCTATCCTCTATATAAATAGTTAGTAACTAACAGTTAGACATGTACTACAAATATTAGAAATTAAATGGTTATTTTTTAAAGATATCAAATTCAGGAGAAGGATTTGTTTAGATAATTTTAAAATGATTTCATTTTAAACATCTTTCTTACTTTGAAAAATTTTCTTTGCTTTTTTAAAAAGGTACTTTAAAAATTAGTCTTAAAAAGGTATTTTTATTAAAAAGACCTTTGAATTTTTCTTAGAAAATTTTTCTTTGAAATTATTTTACAAATATTTACTTTTCTCAAAAGATTTCTTGAAAAATGTTTTAAAATACTTACATCATTTGACAAGTTTATATTCAAAACCATATTTCAAAATCTATTTTGAAAATTACTTTAGAAATTTTCTTGAAAATGTTCTGCAAAAACTCTTTAGAAATTATTTTGAAAAAGAGCATTAAAATATTTTAAAAAATTATTACTTTTAAAATATTTTCAAACTTACTTTGGAAAATTTTCTTTAAAATTGCTTTGAAAATCTTCTCTTAGAAAATTACTTCTTTTAACTTCTTTTGAAAATCCTTATTAGAAAGTTTTTTTAATTACTTTGCAAATAATTTCCTAGACAAGTATTAAAGCATTAGAACTTACTTTTATAATCTCCCTTAGAAAAGTTTTTTTGGGAAATCACTTTGAAATTCTTACTTAAGAATTTTGTTTAAAATTATTTTAACATATTTACTTTAAAATTTTTTCAAACTTAAAGAAGTTTACTTAGAAAAATTTACTCCTCCCTCAAATGAATCTGGAACAACACTTGTAATTTTTTAAGTAGTTGGTTTTCAAAGCCTTGTTTCAAAATTCCTTAAAATAATTGTTTGAAACTTGCTTAAAGAACTAAGGCTGCAAAATTCTTTTTGCTAAACCTTTATTTAATTATTTATGATTTCTACATTTAGTTTTTGATGTATGTCAAAGGGGGAGGATAGTGAGTTAGGCTAGAAAAATCAACTCACTTTAAATATTTCATGCTTAATACTTACTTTATTGCTTTATTGTATTTTTTTCTAACTCTAATTCAGGTTGTCATTACATCAAAAAGGGAGAGATTGTTGGTGCAGGTTGCACTAATAATTTGGTTTTGATGTATGACAAATAGGTTAAAGTTAGATGTGTTGTTTGTTTAACCCTTCTATCAAGTGTGTAGGAGTTGATTGATTTGAGAGACTTGTCACCAGGCTGAAATCTAGCTAGGTCCGCAGGACCCGATAGCTGGTGCGAAGTACAGATAGGTCCGCGGGATCCGATATCTGGCGGGAAGTCTGGTTGGTTCCACGGGACCTGACAATCGGCTGAAGTCCAGTTGGGTCTGCGGACCTGACAACTGGTAGGAAGACCTGGTGGGTTGAAGGCAAGTCAAGTGACTGCAAGTGGTAAACGAAGGTAAGCAACTGGAAGAGAGATCCAGTGAGGACGCGTTACCCATTGAGGGAACTATAATTATCAGTCTAGCTTAGGTCCATTTGGGAAACCTAAGCTGAGACATTGACTAGATACTGGTCTCGGGGAGATAGAATCTAATTACTACTCATATTTTATTATGCTGTGCTAACTCTATTTTGTATAGTAAAAATATCGCCAGGACTAACCTTTTTCTTGCAAGAGAAAGCTGTTGAAGAAAAGCGGGTCTGGGCGCCTGACTCTGGGCACCCGGAGCTAGTCCAGATGCTCAGAGCAGGTTCACCCAGGTGGGTGCCCAGGACGCCCTGACTGTCCGAGCGCCCGTACTCGGTTCATGCTCCCGGATTTGAAAAAATCATCCATAAGCTGATGTAGAGCGCGTCGATTGACCGAGCCACGTGGTCCAGGATACCGGAGGGGTTCTAAGCACCCGGAATGGACTTATTTAATGGCCTTCGACTAGGAGCTTAAAAACAACAACTGCTACAACTTTCATTCTTACTCGATGCTATGAAAAAGCTCCTACGATGCTGTGAAGCTCCTCCGACAACCGGTGATCAAGACTTTCCTATTTTCTTTATTGTCGGTAACTTTTATTTTTAGTTCTTGTACTTAACTCTTGTAACACTTTTTGCGAACAATTAGTGGATTGTCCAATGAGTCGTCGAAGGCTCCAAACTAAGTAAAATTTGGTTTGTTAGCAGTGTTTTATTTGCTTTCATTGCGTACTTTGATTTAATTCGCTCTCGATTTTCGACGATCGCTATTCACCCCCCCCCCCCTCCCCTGTGCCCTTTCTGATCCTACAGGAGATATACAGATGGGTCCTGCTGTAGGCCGATCGGTGGTCGCTCGATCGGGACACACCCACTCAGCTATACTGTGCCAAGCCATCTCCCTTCGTTTAGCTTTCCCATTGTCGGAGGACTGCCTCTCATCCAGACGGGCTTGCCTCTCTCTCGGCGGGGACGGCAGCCGAGGGATGCACTGGTTGTTTGTCTCTTAACCTCGAGTCATTTGTTTGGCTCTGCTCGTTCGCTCGGCTGAAACTTGCCCGTTTAGCTGACTTTGACTCCTTCCTTGACTTTGACTTCCACGTCAGCTAGTCTTCCTTGCTTTGGCCTATCTCTAGTGGGGCCCCCTTCATCACCGCATCACAAGTCTTCCCCTCAAGTTTAGTCGAAGGAGGCTATAAGTCTGACTGATTGGATGAGTAGCATGTTCTAGGGCTCTTCTTCCGGCTCAGATGCTCTAGGATTTATAGTCATCGCTCGGTTATCATCCTCAATGCGTAGGAGTTTCAAGCTATTGCTCGTCTGTAATACCTATTTCATAAGGGTTTATAGTCGTTTCTTGGCTATGATCTTTGCTGCTTCAAGAGCTTATAGTCACCGTTCAGCTTTAATCGTCTTTGTTCAAAAGTTTATAATCGCCGAGAGACTGTCATCCTCAATGTGCACAAGTTTCAAGTCGTTGCTCAGCTTCAATACCTATTTCACAAGGATTTATAGTTACCGCTCGACTGTGATCTTTACTGCGTCCAGAGTTTATAGCCGCCGCTCTGCTGTGATTAGCCGTCGTTCGACTACGATCTTCTTTGTTCAAGAGTTTATAGCCGTCGCTCGACTATAATGCTCCACTGTCACTCAGTGATATCATGACCAACACTTAGCCATTTTTTACCTTCTTTCTAATATCTGCTCCAGTCGCTTAACCCACGTAGTACCCTTTGATTGCTGCAGATGTCACTACAATTTCTCGAAAGTCATTCAAATTCTTGAACATTAATGCAAAACATGCTTATTCACGCCCTTTAATCATGCCCTCTGCTTTCTCATTAATGTCACATATAACCGAATGTCACGTGTCACCCTTGTACATCGCCGCATAGGTGATGTGATCGGTTACTGTTGAAGCTTGATGTGATGATTGTCTTTTCAAATTCAATGGTCACGATGAAGTCTTATTTTTCAAAGCCCTCGATCGGATAGCTAGAGTCGATCGTCCATAGGGTTTTTAAACCCTTAGCTTTTTCCTCTGCCCTATCATATTCTTCGTCTTCATCCCGATAGCCTCCTTACTCCTCCTTCTCTGTTCGTCGCTAGCGATCTTTTCTTTCTCAGTAAGTTCCTCTATCCATCCGTTATTCCATGGTCATCTCTCCTTCCCCATCGCTGACTATCCTCAGGGTGTGATATACCTCCACCGAGTCCAAATTTAATGGCAATGAGGTTGATCAGATGAAACTAACTTATCGCTTCCTTGACGGTTATCAAATCGCCATGCCCTCTACATACGATCACCCTCATATGCCCCCAATGATTTTTTGGCTTTCTTCAAAGACCAATTTCTTGTCGGCCTATGCTTTTTTCATTCATCCTTTTTTTGGAGGTCTTTAGATATTTTCACATCCCCATGCATTAGTTAGTATCTAATTCCTTCAGACTGCTCTCCGGGGTTGTAGTACTATTCCATCTATACGGGATTCCTCTTGTGCCTCATGTTTTTCATTACTTCTATTACCCGAAGCTTTATGAGCTGGGTACCTTTCTCTTCTAATCCCAAGTGGGTGATATATTTTTCTTCGTTTTGTCGTCTTTGAATTTAACTGATTTCTCTTTATTTTCTGCAAATCGAATCATGAACTGCGCATTGTTGAGTGGCAAATGCAGGCTCTCCGATACAAACATCAATGCCAAAGGAGTGGCTAAGTTGCAGAGCTGCGGCCTGTTGCCGGTTGAGCACTTGGACGAGTCGACCGACGATGCAAGGAGAAGCCGGACGGCTGCCAGTGAGGCAAGAGGAAGTCAGGCAGCGGTTAGCAAGGTAGCTGCTCATACTAGCAAGCTGTCGCCCGAATGCCCATCCATGGTACTGGTCACGGTTCCATCCGTGTCGGTTATGTCGGGTGATCCTTTGATCTAACAGCGCAAGTGACACTGAGCGGAATCCTCTTCCCGTTCGACGACTTCGGTTTTGTAGGCCCACGCTCCAGCGACGAAATCTCGGCCTCCTTCCGAGACGGGGCAATCTTCTACTTCCACAATTCTTGAGAGGGAGGCTGCACTACGGACTCCTCCTTCTTCGGACAGGATGCCCTCGCTGTCCACACTGCTGTCCGAGACAATAATCGCGCCACCAGTTGTGCTACCGATTCCTCCTTCGTACTTGGTATCCACCTCAAACTAGGTGACTAATCCAAGGATTCGGCCCTCTCTCACACATCCACTATGAAAATACTCATTCTCGGAAATAATCCAAAGGCAGAGAAGCCTCATACAAGCTCACACACAAAGGAGATACAAGAAGACAAAGATACAAGCTAATACAAATGAAATCTTATAAGATTTACAATGATGAAACATAGCTTTCTCTCTTATTGCTTATAGACACCTCTTGATCAACTTGGAAGTGCAGCAATACTTCTCTCTAAGTCTCCAAGAATTTGGTGTGTGCCTGTGAGAAATGTGGACAACAGAGTTCTACTAAAACAATACATGAAAAATCCTTTTCTAGGGTTATCCTTGGCGCCTTAATCGATACAGTACATGAAAAACCCTTTTCTAGAGTTACCGTTGGCGCCTTAATCTATTAAGAAGCTTCTTAATCGATTACCACATCAACAACCTTCATAACAACTATTTTTCTGAAACTTAATCAATTACCCTAATCGATTAAGCCTTCCAAATCGATTAGCCTAGTCGATTAGGAAGCTTTATATCCACGCGGGAATTAGCTGTAAGCGATTAAGTTTTCCTACTTAATTGCTTACCATAACTACTGTTTCCCACAGAATCAACCTTAATCGATTAGCCTAATTGATTAAGGCTTGCTGAATCGATTACTCTAATCGATTCAACTTCATTCAATTTCTCACGACAATGAGCTTAAGCGATTAGGGTAATCGAATAAGATATGGTAATCGATTACCAAACTCTAACTTCCAAACCTAAGTCTAGGACTCCTTTATCCAATATCCAGTCAACCGTGACTTGTTGGGACTCCTTCTTGCCTAGCATCCTATCAACCTTTACCTGTTGGGATTTTTTCACCAAGTGTCCGGTTAATCCTTTGACCCGCTTGGACTCTTCTCTTCGTGCCAAGTGTCCAGTCAATCCTGTGATCTACTTGGACTTTTTTCCTCATGCCAAGTATCCGGTCAATCCTTTGACTCATTTGGATTTTCCACCTTATGTCAAGTGTC
The DNA here is from genome assembly GCF_018446385.1 of Zingiber officinale. NCBI lineage: Eukaryota > Viridiplantae > Streptophyta > Magnoliopsida > Zingiberales > Zingiberaceae > Zingiber > Zingiber officinale. The sequence continues at coordinate 130,656,192 of NC_055992.1, forward strand.
CGGTCATCCTTGACCCACTTAGACTTTCCATCTCATGCCAAGTGTCCGGTCAGCCTTGACTCACTTGGATTTTCAAATGCCTAGTTTCACTCACCAGGACTTTTCACCACCTAGCTTTACTCACTAGTACTTTTCACCTTGCTTCACTTATTAGGATTTTCTCACTGCTTAGTTTCGCTTACTAGAACTTTTCACCTGACTTCACTCACTAGGATGTTTCATCTGTCTTGCTTTACTGATCGGGACTTTCCAATTGCCTGACTTAACTCACCAGAACTTTCTAGTTCAAGTATCTGGTCAACCTTGATCTACTCGACTCTTCTTATGTCAAACTGATCAATCTTGACCAATCTCCTCAATAGATAATTGCATATGCAATCTCCATATATTATCAAATAGTAAACTCAAGCTTAGTCAACTTTAGTCAACCTTGACCTAGGGACAATTGCACCAACACTCTCCTGGTCTATTACACGATTTCAATATTTTTCATCTAGTGAATTCTTTCAAAAAAAAATTGTCATCTAAATTATCATAATTCCGTGCATAAATTATAATAGTTTTAAAGTTTTTACCTTGTCAATGTATCTAATTGGGTTGTTTTTCTCGACTTTGATCCCTGAAAAATAACTCAATCAAATACATTGATAAGGTAAAAAAAAAATACAAAAATTGAGGTAATTTAGATGACAATTTTTGTAGATGAATTCACTAAATGAAAGATATCGAAATTGTATAGTAAATCATGGATTATGGACCAAAAGATCTGGACTGAATCACATGGCCTCACATTAATAATCAACAGGGTAACTGGTTTTTAGCAAATCTTCAGCAACACAGTCTACATGGCTTGGAAGGATACAAGATAAATCCTTGTTGCTACTATTGTTTCAACTAAAGAAACCTAGCATTTCCTAGTTTTATATTGTGCTCAGCATCATTCGGGTCTTTATAGCTATCTCCATGATTCTTGGTGATGGTCTTTATAAAGTACTCAATATGTATTCCTCACCAAATCAGTGCAAGCTTTAGTTTCCGATTCAAAGTCCATTTAAGCACCCTTCCTGTCTTGCACGAAGTCCATATGGCTAAACAACCAATCGTTTCATATGACGATGATAGGAGAACTGTGGTATTCCTCAAAGATCAAATCCCAAAGTGGGTGGCAATTGGGGGATATGGCATGCTTTCCTTAGTTTCCATCATCACACTCCCTCACATCTTCCCTCCACTCAAGTGGCACTTCATCTTGGTTGTCTATGCCTTAGCTCCCGTTCTAGCTTTCTGCAACGCCTATGGGTGTGGCCTTACAGATTTGAGCATGGCTTCGACCTATGGAAAGCTTGCGATTTTTATCTTTGGAGCTTGGGTAGGTACCCACCAAGGCGGTGTGCTTGCAGGCCTTGCTTCCTGTAGTGTCATGTTGAGCATTGTAGCTGCTGCTAATCATCTAATGCAAGACTTCAAAACTGGGTACTGAACACTTTCTTCTCCGAGATCTATGTTTGTGAGCCAAGTAATTGCCATGGGTTGTGTAGTCGCTCCGTGTGTTTTCTGGCTTTTCTATGGAACTTGGCTGCCATCAACAGATTTGCTTCATTATGGAACTTGGCTGAAGCAACAACATAATTTGTCAATATGTTATATATTTTTTTTCCCCAGCAAACTATTAATTAATTCTTATCAAGATTAATCCATATAATTTGCTTGAATGTAATATCCCCAAAATTTCTTATTAATGACATTGAAGTTATAGTCACTTGGATTGCTTGGTCTAGTTAGTAGTAGCATGCTACTATCCAAGATCACGGGTTCAAATCCAAGGAGGGGAGGAGAATGACGAAGAAAGAGGTAATCTAAAAAGGATATTATTTTTATTGGTATTCTCTCATCTCAAATTAATTTTAATAAAATTACAAAATTTTGAAAACTTTAAATATCTATATTTGTTCATTCCATCTCTTTTTTTTTTTATTTTCTAAGTATTCCACAATTGAAACAAACATCATTGAATTATATTTTATTCCCTATAATTTTAATTATATGATTAAAATTATACATAATCATTAAATTTTTAAACATACTGCTAAATCATAATTAAATATACCCATTTATAATGGTGGGAAATAAGGGATTAACTACTATTTTAGAAAAAGAAATATTATTTTGGTTAATTTTCAAAGGATACATAAGGATTTGATGTTCATTATAATATCAAAAAGCTCATTAATAAATCTTTTAGAATAATAAAAATATTGCCTACTTAAAGTTGATATATCTATTTTGTTTTTTAATTAAATTTAAGGACATTTTAAAACTTTAAAATTTTTTTTATCAAAAGGCAAACAACTTTATATTTCGTAAGTTCTCCCTCAGCATACATGTAGTTTTTTTTTCACAAAATTTTGACAAAGTCCACTCAGGTACATCTAGGAAGTTTCATTAAGGGTTTTTAAATTAGGTCGTGATTATTTTATATAATTTCCCAGATTAAAATGATGAAACTTTGATTTACGTATCATTAAATTTTTTATAAATAAAAAATATTTAACGTTTTAGTTCTTGATATGTTTGAACGAAGAGATGGTGCACTAGACATATCACTCGGATGTTGACCGGAAGAAGACTCTGAATCGGAAAAGTGATTGTGAATGAGGTGAGAATTCTCTCTACACATACTAAAAAGAGTCAATAGAATGTCAGAGTCAAAACCAGGGAAGGGGTCCCTGACAATGGTCCTCCGACGCTAAATCAGTGTAGTGCCCGAGCAGAAAAATGGAGAGACGAATAGTAAAGATTTGCGCATAGATGAGATTGTTGTAAAAGCATACCTTGTCAACGAAAATATCCCCCCTTTATATATCACCTCTTATAACCTCTATAATCATGAGGTGGCAGAAAATGTCGGGTGTCCAAAGCTATCAAGGAAATATGTATAGCCTGGTAGACAAATAACCGTCTGAAGAATCTTCTATTACCCGTGTGCACCCTTTTTATAACTTGCGCCATTAATGAGAATGTTAAGGAAATATGCTAGCTATTATAATGTGTCAGTCAAGGAAGGTTTCATTGAATGCCCTTATAACAATAGAAGAATATTCTTTGACAAATGGTTATTATTCTCTGACACTATTGTTTCCTGGGTATATCTCGATCAGATGTTTAACCTGTCAGGTATGTATTAATAGAGTAATGCATTAGCAGAGTACCCAGTATAATAGGGTTGTCAGGTCTGTAACTCGGACGACTATGTATGGTGCTACACTGACTTTCTGATAGTGAAGCAATACGAAGCTAAATCCTCTAGCTCTGGTCGGTTCTATGATCGACCGATCCTATAATGGAATACTTGCCTCTGAGATAATAGCATGAGTTCAGGAAGTCCGGTCAGGCTTATACTTAGAGTGGCCTTGCATATTTATCACAAGTAGGAATGTTTAACCATGCCAATCTGACTAGCCCTATAGTGGCTATGTATATGAAGGAGAATAGGCATATATGAGCATTGAAGACCCGCGGGCTCGACTGGATATTGGATCGACCAATTGTATATTGAGTTGTACTCTGAGAATAATAGGTTGGGTCCCTTGGGCTTGGCCGAATATATGATCACTGGTCTTTTGGAAGGTCGGTCAATAAGGACGGGCATTCCTTACACCCGAGCGGATAATGGACGGCCAAATTTACACTGGTGTTTTAGTACAAGAGTAGAGCACTAGGTACCCTGAGTCCGACCGGCCCTTAGGATGGTCCTTCTTAAACCGAAGGCCTAAATGCTGGGTGAGGGACGAAAGCTTGTAGAGGGTGACATATTAGCTGCCACCTTTCATTGACTTTGGCTGTCACCTTAGTTTGACTTTGACTACCACGTCATACCTGGGTTCGCTCATGACATCTCGTATCACTAGTCTCCCCTTCAAATCTAATCGAAGGATACTGTAGTCAACTAATTGAACCCAAGCCCTATATTTGCTCGACTGGCCTTCTTTTTGGTTTGAACTAGCGGACACCCTTCCACGCCCCAATTGATGCTATACTTAGTTGCTTTTTTTGAAAAAATTGCATGTCAGAGGATCAATATACCCCCTTAATATGCAGGAAAACATTTTTCTGCGTAATGATTCGACTTTCCTGTCCATCATAAATGCTCATTTATGGATAAACGCCAAGTGTCCCACTTGCATATTTTTTGAAGCAACAACTGATGCATGCCCTTTCATATGGATCAACACCCTTTGCAAATCAACGGTCATTAATGAGCATGTGGTTTTGATCGAACTGCTGTGGTGGGCCTTATCTCATGGCTCAAGTTTAAAAACCCCTAAGTGGCAGAGAGATAAGTTACTTTGCACTTCGTCTTCTTTTATCCTCTCTCCGGTGATTCATTTCGGCAAACTTGTCCCTCTTTCAATCTGTTTCAGTAAGTTGTTCCTCAAACTATTTGTTGTTTTTCTTATCTTCTCTCATGGCCCAATAATTTGTCGCTCCTTGGTACACTTTCGCTCGTTCAGATTTTGATCGAAGTGATCGAGAAGTTCTTTACCTTCCGTTTGAGATCCCTAGAAACCACCACATTCGCCTTCCAACCCTCTAGGATCACCCTTATCACCCTCCTCCAGGCTTCGTTACATTCTTTAAAGATCAACTTAAAGCGGGTTTACATTTCTCGATCCCACACTTCCTTTTCGAAATTAGTCTTTACTTCAACATCACTCTCTCGCAGTTTGTCCCAAATGCATTCCGCAGCATGTGCGGGATGTTCATATTGTTTCACCTACATGACATTCCTCCAACTCCTCATAATTTTCATTTGTTTTTATATTCTAAGAAATTGGAGCCTGGGTTTTTTTATTTCAGTCTCACCCTAAAGTAGTGTTCTTCAAGGAACTGCTCTCTTCCAATAAAAGATAGAAGTCTTGCTTTTTCTTTGTTGAGCTCTCCGAGCCTGCTTTGCCTTCCATGTGTCACATATTTCTGTATTGATACATCTCTTGCAACAAAAAAAATTGAGGGGGGCAGATTAACTTTATTTTAGGTCTGATTTTTTCCCTTCTTTAATTGGGCTTCAATAGACCACTTCTTTTTAGGTCAGACTTTTTAGTCCACTCAAGTACATCTGCGAAGCTTCATTAAGGGCTTTTAAATTAGGTCGTGATTATTTTATGTAATTTCCCATATTGGAATGGTGAAGCTTTGATCTATGTGTCATTAGTTTTTCTTAAAATTTTCTTATGAATAAAAAATATTTAACATTTTGGTTATTGATCCTATCTGAATGGAGAGATGGTGCGCTTGACAGATCGCTCGGATGTTGACTAGAAGAAGACTCTGAATCGGAGAAGTGGTTGTGAAGGGGGGTGAGAATTCTCTCTACACATACTCAAAAGAGCCAATAGAATGTCAATGTCAAAAACCAAGAAAGGGGTCCTTAGCGAAGGTCCTCCGACGCACAAGTCAGTGTAGTGCCCGAGCAGAAAAATGGAGAAATGAATAGTAAAGGTTCGCGCATAGATGAGACTGTTGTAAAAGCATACCTTATCAACGGAAATAACCCCCTTTATATATCACCTCTTATAACATCTGTAATCATGAGGTGGCAGAGAATGTCGGGTGTCAAAAGCTATCAAGTAAGGGAATATGTACAGCCTGGGAGGCGAATAACCGTCCGAGGAATCTTCTATTACCCGTGTGCACCCTTTTTATATGTTATCATAATGTGTTAGTCAAGGAAGGTTTCATTGAATGCTCTTATAACAATAGAAGAATATTCTTTAACAAACAGTTATTATTATTTGACAAGCTATTTTGATTCTTTGACACTATTATTTCCTGGGTATATCTCGATCAGATGTTTAACATGTCGGGTATGTATTAATAGAGTAATGCATGAGCAAAGTACCCAGTATAATAGGGTTGTCCGATTTGTAAGTTGGATGACTATGTATGGTGCTATGCTGGCTTTCTGATAGTGAAATAATATAAAGTTAAATCCTCTAGGTCCGGTCGGTTCTATGATCGACTGACCCTATAATGGAATACTTGCCTTTGAGATAATAGCATGGGTTATGGCAGTCCGATCGGGCTTATACTTAGAGTGTCCTTGCATATTTATCACAAGTAGGAATGTAAGCAGTGCTTCTAAAGAACGAGAAATTGGAGCGAAATACTGCTCAAGGAGAAGGCTAGAGTTCGGTTTGGGTGAGCTTAACTCTGGATGATCGGAGAATCACCCATTCAACCAGAGCAGCAGCAGAATAAGTCAACTTTCTGTTGACTTGTCCAAGCGCTTGGACTCCAGGAGCTCGAACTGGGAGCATCTAAGGCCTGGACTGCCTTGGATCAGAATAGGTGCCATTTCAATCGTTGTAGCAAGGATGACGTTGAGAATCCACGTCCGCAACACTCCAGGTGCCCGGACCGGTCCGGGCATCCGGGCAAAGATAAAACGTTATCATCAGGTCATTGAAGAATTATTGTGAAATAGATAAGGTGCACTGCTAGGTGGCTTGGACCAGGTCCAGCCGCCCGGAGATGCCACATCAATAAAATGGTTAGTTCGACCAGTAGGCTTTAAATAGAACCTTGATCCTAGGAGATACATACAACACTCGATGACAAACAATGTACTTTTGTTTCTAAATTCTGTAATCTCTTTCTGTTCTTCAACTCTGTAAGAGACTTCTCCACATACATCAAAGGAGACTTTTAGCGAGCTTCCACTATCTTAGATTAGCAGCCTCCCTAGTTGCAAACCAAGTAACATATTTTGGCCTCTTACTTTCTTTTATGTTTATTTTGATTAACTAATGTTCGTTTCTCTTTGCTAAATACGGAAAGAAAAAGAAAGTGTTAGATTTCTTTTCAGGGTAATTCACCCCTACCCCCCCCCCCCCCCCCCTCCCTTATTTGTCACACCGGGACCAACACTAAGTTCTTGCACACTTAACACAAGGTATCAAAAGACACAAGATCTAACTTAACTAAGTTGATCGCATCAAAACCAACCTAGGGTACTTATAAGATCTATTAGAAAATTACAATCTTTCAGTCCTAAAATGGTCATGATAGGTTGCAAAGACTTGAGTGACTCATAAAAGCATAAGTGAGATATGCCACACTTAAGCTAGACTTTGACAAATTAATCAAGCACAATGTTAGGCCTCCATAAATAAAAACCCCTTCAAAAGCTTTTAAAAGACTATTTCAAGTTTAGGATTTAGGATTTAGGATTATTAAACAATTAGTAGGGTTGCGATTACATTACTCTATTCATGTCCCAACATGGATTCTAGTACAGGCAAAGAAGTGATAAATCTGAACTCATACTAATTAACTGAAGTTGTTCTTTTCATAGAAAATTTGTCTTGCGGAGAAAATATTAAATATCTAATGAGATTGTGTTGGTATTGTCCAGAGGTCCACGTAGGGTCGAACGAGCACAAAACGCAGAATTGTAGAGTGCATAAGCATCAGTAGAGCAACTTACAACATGGTTGGAAAGCAATGATGCTAGACAACCTGATTTCGCCCAAGTATGTATGGCATGTCCCAACAGGCAACCGCCTCAGGGCTGCAATGGGATATAAGGCACTGCTATGGACGAGCATTGGTAGTTATGGAGCTCTACGCCAAAGGAAGCGCGGTAGTGCTGGATTATTATATGCCTACTATGAGGCTCGATATCGATATCGGGATCTGAGTGAAAGGTGCCGAAAGACAGCGAAAGTTATTTCATTGTGCCTCATTCACCTCCCATGTGTCACCTATTTCTATATTGGTACATCTCTTGCAATAAAAAAATTGAGGAGAGCAATGTAAGACACTAGTACATCCCATGTGTCAAAGGATTTTTTTTCTTCTTTTCAAATTAGACTTCAATAGACTACTTCTTTTGGATCAGACTTTCTTCAAATAGGATTTTAGTATATTTACTTCTTTTTTTTTTCAAGTTTGTTTTTTTTTTCCAATCGGGCTTTAGTATATCAACTCCCTTCAAATCGGCTTTTGAAGCTCCGAGTAGCAAGGAGGTCCTTCAAATGAAAGTCTAAAAAGACTGAAAGAAGAGATTAGAGGAGGTCAAGATGAACTTTGGCAAGATCCCTATGAAGAAAGAGGAAAAAATGAATGAAGGAAAATAAAAATATATAGTCAAGAGTCTAGGGTTCACTTTAAATAGAAAGTGAAATAATAACCGTAATTCCTTAGGAGCATACTTCTTTCTTTCCTTGTCGAGAGACGCCTCTATTAGTGATCAACTTGTTGACACCTCTATTAGTGATCACGTTTCAACAACTGTGTCTCTTAACTCTTCAATAACTGTCAAGTTGAATCAAAGTTAAAATTTAGGCCGACTAAACTTGGATGTGACTCAAAAGAATTTTACTTAAAGTCTTCCCTCAGGGGTTGGCTGGACCCGAACTCGATTTGACCAAACTTGAGCTCGACTTGACTTAATCCTAGCTTATCTTGATTTGACCTTTGACTTGATAATATCGCGTGGTATTAACTTTCTCCACCATATCAAATTTCTTTATTTTTTATATCATGTTTCCACAGGTATCTAGTGGGTTAGAGGATAAATTTACTATAATAAGACATGGATAAATTATCGACGAGAGTGTGCCTTCATAGAAAAATTCTTTCCATCCGGTCTATAAATTGAATTCATGATTACATTACTATGTTCTTGTCCCTGCATCGTGCATGGATCAAATTATCTTGCTGAAGTTATACTTGCGAAAATCCTGCCATCAACATATATGCTTTATAAATAATTATTGTGGAACCTGACTGAAGCAACAACATAATTTGTTATATATTATATACTTTTTCCCCAAACGATTAATTAACTTTATCAAGATTAATCCATGTAATCCGCTTGAATATAAATATATCTATAAATTTATTATGCATTAGATTATAAAAATTATCATTTGGATTCCTTGATCTTGTTGGTAGTTGAGAATATTCAGCATGCTGGAGATCTTTGGTTCAAATCCAAGTGCAGGGGTGGGTGTTTTCAGGTTAAACTAAAAAAAGGTATTCTAAAATACCTTATTTTTAATAAATTTTGTTTTTATGACACTATTTTTATTGGTTATTCTAGAATGTCTCATCTCAAATTAATTTTAATAAAATTATAATTTTTTAAAACTTTTCTAAAATTCCTTTTTTATATAAATTTTGTTTTTATGACACTATTTCTAATAATTTTTTATTGGTTATTCTAGAATGTGGGCCTTTTCAGGTTAAACTAAGAAAAGATATTCTAAAATACCTTATTTTTAATAAATTTTGTTTTTATGACACTATTTTTATTGGTTATTCTAGAATGTCTCATCTCAAATTAATTTTAATAAAATTATAATTTTTTAAAACTTTTCTAAAATTCCTTTTTTTATATAAATTTTGTTTTTATGACACTATTTCTAATAATTTTTTATTGGTTATTCTAGAATGTGGGCCTTTTCAGGTTAAACTAAGAAAAGATATTCTAAAATACCTTATTTTTAATAAATTTTGTTTTTATGACACTATTTTTATTGGTTATTCTAGAATGTCTCATCTCAAATTAATTTTAATAAAATTATAATTTTTTAAAACTTTTCTAAAATTCCTTTTTTATATAAATTTTGTTTTTATGACACTATTTCTAATAATTTTTTATTGGTTATTCCAGAATGTCTCGTATCAAATTAATTTTAATAAAATTATAATTTTTTTTAAAACTTTCATTCGATATAATTTAAAATTTTCCATTCCATCTCATTTCACTTTGTGCCCCACCTACCAACTTGTATTGCATACGAAATAGAATTATAATTATTATCATCAGGTATTCTAAAATACCTTTTTTATAAATTTTATTTTTATGACACTATTTTTAATAATTTTTTAGTAGTTATTCTAGAATGTCTCATCTCAAATTAATTTTAATAAAATTATATTTTTTTAAAAAAAAACTTTTCTAAAATACATTTTTTATAAATTTTGTTTTTATGACACTATTTTTAATATTTTTTTATTTATTATTCTAAATGTCTCATCCAAATTAATTTTAATAAAATTATTATAAAAAAATTAAAACTTTCATTCGATATAATTTATATATTTTTTATTCCATCTCAAATCACTTTGTGCCCCACCTGCCGACTCATATTACATATGAAATAGAATTATAATTCTTATATCTGGCCTATCTTATTGTCATCCAGTGAAATAAAATTGGAGTCAAATTAATTGTAAAGAAATAGAAAATAATAGAGCAGTAATTTTCTTTATTTTCCTATCATAAAATAAGAATGAAAATGATTAAAAGGAGGAAAAACTAATCAAAGAAAAAAAACCACATCAAAACTTAGAAAAGTGTTTGTCATCTTATCTATGTGGAAATTTGCTTTTGAATGTTTAGACTAACATGAACAAGCCATGGACAAGCAAATTATTTTGCAACGTTTGTTTTGGGGTGTTAATTTTTGATACATCTTGAAGAGCCTGAGGACAATTTTCTTTATCAATAGACAACACAAAAGAGTTAATTAAAATTGTAATATTATGTGATTTGAATAAATAGATATTATCATATCAAGTCATTTTCGTTCCAACGTAACTATGTTCCACCAATGCAAGAACAGTTAGATACGTGCAGCTTTTAGATTGACTGGTGAATTCGACGCAGTTAAGTCAATGAAATCACTCATTTAAGCTGTATCTAATTTAAAAACAGGCTTAAAATATGAATTTTTTTTTACTAAATTACATTTCGTTATTATCCTTCCTATCTATCCTTTAATCATATTGCACTTTATTTTTTTATAATTAAATATTTGTTTCTACTGTATTATAATTAAAATATGTCTAAAGAGAATCATAATGATTATAGTCAGTTAAGTTGACAAGAATGTGCAAACGGACCCAAGAGTGAATATTGAATAAAGTAAACAATTCTATTGAGATATCTTCTCATATTCTTTTAAATGTTGCAAAGGTTGGAACCGCCAACCCAGCGGCCCCCTCACCCCGGCCCCACAAGTATGAGAGGGAATAAATCACGGTGAATACGGGCTCGGCTATGACATGGTGGTCTCAGGTGTTTAGCACGGACAGATATTGATGTTATCGCATTTGCTGCCGCAGACCCTCGACCTCTCGACCCATGTTGCAAGAATCCATGTCATAACCGGCTGATCCCGCCCGTGGGGGCCTCATATTCTTTTAAATGATTACACTTTCAGTTGTCTCCTAAATATTTAGGATTCGATTTCTAATTATTATAATATATTTATTGTAATTTTTCTTAGTACCGGTACAAGCCGTTGAAAGGAGATGGGGAAGACGGACAAGGAGATGGAGAAGGAATAAGAGGAAGGTGCTCCGGCGCCTTCCGGGGAGCGCGCTGGTGTCCTCCACACCCCCTTCACCCGTCAGGCGAACACCGTCATCCAGATCTGCGTCGTCGCTGCCTACCGCCTCGCCTTCAGTGGTGCGCTACCTTTCAAACAAGCTAAAATAATATCAATTTTGCCCCTGCGGGCTGGATCAACCGGTTAAGGCGTGGCATCCTTGCACAATGAGTTGTAGGGTCGAAGGTCCACGGACGCGCACTGGATGAATAATCTGGGCCGGCTGTGTTAAATTCCGGAGACACCACGCTTTACCCGGACCAGCATTCGCCGCTGATTTACCTCCTCCTAGGATCCCTGTGGGGCCAGGCCTAGGGGGCCGCTGGGCGACGGGACCCGCCTTTTTGCACAATAAAATAATATCAATTTTACCTTGTACCGATTTTTTTACTTTCAAATTAGAACACAGATATGTTAAAATAATATCAATTTTCACAAAAAAAAAAATCTATATAAATCAACTACATTAACGGTCCCCTTAGTGATATTCTCACAGATATGGAGGGAGGTACATATAGATAGACAGGCGTCAGATGTATGATGGGATAAACTTATATCGTCAGTTCTTGAAAATCGACCCCTAACTATTATATCAGAGATGTCATGCGTTCATCGTCTATGTTATACCCTTAGAACAATAATATCAATTTTAACCCTTTATGAACAGGTGGTTATGGCACTTACCTTTTCGGAATGAGTTCGAAAATCGCAGGCCAAACAACAGAAGCAAATGATTCACAGAATATCAAGGACACGAAATTAGGATGGATGTTGACAGTTTATGTTTGTTGTCAGTTTTGTAGGATTGTTTTCTCTCGTGCCCCTCAGAAAGGTAAGTAGAATCCAACAACGGCCAACTGATTGTACTGGCAGTCGCCCATCTGCAAACTCTTCAATTTTTGGTAATGTTTTCATTGTCAGGTAGGAATTCTTATTTCTTGTTCTCCTTGATTCTTGGTGATGACCTTTATAAAGTACTCAAGGTCCTGACCAAATCAGTGTAAGCTTTACTTTCTGATTCACAAAAAGTCCATTTAAGCACCCTTCCTGTCTTGCATGAAGTGTCTTTTATATATATATATATATATATATATATATATATATATATATATATATATATATATATAAAATCTCAATTTCTAGAAAGTTAATCAGATTAACTAAGTTTGAGTTGACTCAGACTTAAGTTTTGATATTTGAGTTTTGATATTTCATAATATTTAAAGATTATTAGTGCAATTATTCAAATGGAGATTGATGGTCAAAGTTTGATCAGAAGTTAAGTAGGTCAAGGTTGACCGGATACTTGATTGAAAATTCCTAACTGGAAGTTAGGCAAGGACAAGTCCAATGAGAAAGTTGACAGAATATGAAAATCTAAGTATGTCAGTGCTGACTAGCCACTTGGTGTGGAAAGTCTCGGTGAGTGAAGTCAGGCAGTGAAAAAGTTTCGATGAGTGAAGCCAACAATGAGAAAGTCCTGGTGAGTAAAGCCAGGTAGATGAGAAGTTCCAGTGAGTGAAACTAGTGGAAAAATTTTCCAGTTAGTGAAGCTAGGAGATGAGAAATCTTGATGAGTGATCAAGTGTTAAAAGCCCTAACGAGTAAAGCTAGGCAGATGAAAATCTTGGTGAGTGAAGCCAGATGAAAAGTGTTAGGACCTTAATGTACACTAGAGGGGGGTGAATAGCGTCTCACTCAAAACGTCACTTCCTACAATGGTTAGTGTGCACAGCGAAAATACAAGACAAACACTAACAAAAGAAATCAAACCTAACACATTGTTTAACGTGGTTCGGATATGAAGTTCCTATTCCATGGCTGTCTGAAAGGTGGACGATCCCGATCCGTCGGTGGATGACTTCCCGAAAAATCTTTGGCTAGCTTGAGTAGCTCTTTGTGGGTAGAAAAACCTTGCCACAAACTTGCACAAGCTCTTGATCAATCAAGACCTTGGAGACTCTAACAGGGGTTAACCATCTTTATTTTCGTCAACCTTGGTCAAGCACCCCGAGCTCTATTAAATAGAGCTCGGGAGGAAACACCTAGCTGTGTTTCCCGCCACTAGTAGACTGGTACTAAGTGGAATTCGACCATTACAGACCAACGACTCGGTACCAGTCGACTACTCCACATGAATTGAACGAACAGAGACATTCTGTTCGCTAGCAGTTGATTAATGAAAACACCAATCGACTGCTGTAGTACTGCTACAGTAATTTCTACAATAAAACCCTAAACCTAGAATTTTTACCCTGAGTACAATCTCTCATGTACACGTCCTTGCCTGCACAATCTAGACCTAGCCTTCTAGCCTCCTCCATCAGCCTCGCGTCCCTCAAATGTCTTCCCATCCTTCACACATTACCTTCAAGAGCTTCCTTCGGCCTTGTCCTTATTGTCGGGTCTTTCATTACCAAGAGGCTCCTCACCTCCGGGACTTCAACCTTGTCAAGTCACACTTGGACTTACGTAGCCAAAACTACATACTTGGACTTACACCGCCAAGACTCCTCTTGGACTTTTCTCCTTTGCCAAGTTCACACTTGGACATTCCTTATTGTACCTGTATCCTGCACACTAACAATGCATATCAAATACAACAATAAACCTAACTTAAACCTTTGCCCAAACATCAAAGCGTAGGGTACCCAAATTGCTTCAACAATCTCCCCCTTTTGGACATTTGGCAACCCGTTTAAGTTAGAGAAATATAAATGCAATAACAATGCATATCTACTCATGCATATGTCATGAAACATAACTCTAGACTCCCCCTTCACCTAAGCTCCCATTTGAGCTAGGATTTTCTACAAAGGTAAACTTCTCCCCCTATGCCAATAAATGAGTAATCACTCCCCCTTCACCTAAGCTCCCCCTTAAGCTAGGATTTCTTGTAAAAGTGTGTAGGCTTCTCACTTGAACCTAAACTTCTCTCCCTTTGTCATACATCAAAAAGAGCTCCAATAATATTTCAATTATTGTACTCTTTGACCTCTAATGACCATAAACATCATATATTAATCCCTCATAAGATTACATACATGTTCACCACCCTTTTGATCATTTTCTAATATTAAAAAATATTTTCATACCATATCAGTCGACTATCATAAGTCTCAGTCGACTGTCATCGTCAAAATGAGCTTACAGAGACATTTTGTGCTCAAAATTACTGCTACCGGTCGACTAGTAACTGTACCAATCGATTGGTACTTTATTTCAGTAAAAATCAACCTTTCTGACTTAACTTCAGAAATGCACCAGAAATTTCATAGATTTTCAAAAATTCTCAAATTTTGTAGAGAGATCTATTTCAACCTTGTCTACTTCGAAAAAATATATATAAAAATATATTTATTATAGATCCCAGGATTGACATAAAATTCAAAACTAGATAAATTGTTCAATTGAACATTAACCTAAAGTCCTAGTTTTGGGTTCCTCTTGATGTATCTGCCCATACTAAACCACAATACATCCCGAGCATTGGTTTATATGACATATATACATCTAAAATCAATTTTCATTCAATATGAACTCAATTCATATTTCCATGCATGAAACTCAACCTAATTTTGCCAATTTCTTAGATTTAAGACTCAAGTTCGTCTCCAAATCACTTTGGCACATATTGATTCACTTGAGATCATATACCATATGTCCCAAAGACTCTTTGAGCTCCCCCTTAAGCTCTTAACCTTAGTCACCTCCCTAGGTGACTCATTTACTATGGCTATGCCACTTTGGTGCACCTCAGATGACACTTGACCTACAAAACTCACTATCTTAACCTTAGACACCTTGTCTTTGGTTAATTTCTTCTTGTCCTTAACCTTGGACACCTCATCCTTACCATAATTATATGACACCCTAGCATATTCCTTCTTATTGGCTTTGGATGACTCTCCCTTATCCTTGGTCACACCTTCCTTACCAATATCTTGTGCCACCTTAGCACTTGACCTCCTTTTAGCCTTGGAGGGACCTAATTTGACATTTTTGGGTCTTTGACCATCCAAATACATGTCAAGTCATTTAGGTCAAATAATGAACTTTCTCTATTTCCTCAAGTTTTGTCTTCAAGACTTGATTTTCCTACTCTAGGGTTCTAACCCTAGAGTCAACATGTCCACCTTGAACATCCCTAGACTTACCCTCCTTCCTAGGCATATGCCTCCCTTTCTTGGGATTAATGCTTAGGTTTTCACCCACTATTCTTTCCTTTGGTAAAGTGGTTTGGGTCTTATTAGTTCTACTCTTACTAGATTTAGCATGAATATGTTTCCTAGGGTTATCACCTACATTAACTCTATTCCTATCATTATATCTAAATCCATGATTATACTTGGGCAAATAATCTACATTATTTCTAACAAGCATGTAAAAATTAGAGCATGGATTAAACTTCAAAATAGGGATTATCTTCCCCTTTACCTTTGAAGCTCCCCTTTGACGACCTTGGAGATTCTAATAGGGGTTAACCACCTCTATTTTCGTCAACCTTGGCCAAGCACCCCGAGCTCTATTAAATAGAGCTCGGGAGAAAACACCTAGCTGTGTTTCCCACCACCAGTCGATTAGTAGTAAGTAGAATTCGATCGTTACAGACCAATGGCTCGATACCAGTCGACTGCTCCACATGGGTTTAGCGAACAGAGACATTCTGTTCACTAGCAGTCGACTGCTATAGTACTGTTGTAGTATTGCTACAATAATTGCTATAGTAAACCCTAAACCTAGAATTTTATGCTGAGTATAATCTCTCATGCACTCGTCCTTGCCCGCACAAGCTAGACCTAGCCTTCTAGCCTCCTCCATCAACCTCGCGTCCCTCAGATGTCTTCCCATCCTTCACGAATTGCCTTCAAGAGCTTCCTTCGACCTTGTCCTTATTGTCGAGTCTTTCATTACCAAGAGGCTCCTCACCTCCGGGACTTCAAACTTGCCAAGTCACACTTGGACTTATGTTGCCAAAACTGCATACTTGGACTTACACCGCCAAGACTCCTCTTGAACTTTTCTCATTTGACAAGAACACACTTGGACTTTCCTTGTTGTACTTATATTCTACACACTCACAATGCATATCAAATACAACAATAAATCTAACTTAAATCTTTACCCAAACATCAAAACCTAGGGTATCCAGATTGCTTCAACAAAATGTCCTAATGAGTGAAGCTAGACAGCGAGAAATCATAGTTAATGAAGTTAGGTAAAAAGCTCTAGTGAGTGAAGCTAGGTAATGGGAAAAGTCCTGATAAGTGAAGTCAAATGAAAATCCCTAGTAAGTGAATCTAGGCAGTGGGAAAAGTCTTGGTGAGTGAAGCCAAGTGAAAAGCCCTAGTAAGTGAAACTAGGCAGAGGGAAATCCCGGTGAGTGAAGCCAGGTGGTGAAAAGTCATGGTGAGTGAAGTCAGGTATGTGAAAATCTAGGTGGGTCAAGATTGACCGGACAATTGGTATTTAGAAGTCCAAGTGAGTCATGGAGGACTAGACACTTGGCACGAGATGGTAGTCCAAGTGGGTCAAGGTTGATCGAACACTAAGCATGGGGAGAAAAGTTTAGGTGGGTCAAGATTGACCGAATATCTAGTGTACAGTAAGTCGAAGTGGGTTAAGGTTGACCGGAACGAACACTTGGCACAATGAAAAATGTCCAAGTGGGTCAAAGGAATGATCAGACACTTGGTGACGAAGTCCCAACAGGACAAGAATGATCGAATGTTATGCAATGAGGAAGTCTCAACATGTCACAGTTGACCGGATGTTGGGCAAGGGAATCTAGACTTGAGTTAAGCAAGTTATGGTTGGTCAAGCGATTAGGTGATCAATTGAACTAGAGCCCAATCGATCAAGTGATCTATTGGGAGAGTGTTGTGAGCAAAGATATCCCAATCGATCAGCTGATCGATTGAAAGCTGCACCAATCAATCAGTTGATAGATTGAGTAGTGCTTTTGACGCGAGAAGCTCAATCGATCAGTTGATCGATTGGGGGAAATCGCAAGAGCACAGTGTGCTCCCCAAGCTAATCGATTGGGCTACTCCTATCGATCAGTTGATCGATTGGATATGATTTTCTCGCGATCACATGAAGCAACCGAAATCAATTGGTCTATCGATTTTGGGGTCTTCTGCAAGAGCACAGAAGACATCTGGATTGATCAATTGATCGATCCAGCTATCCCAGTTGATCAGCCGATTGATTGGGATATTACTGTTACGCAGATTGTAAGCTTTGGACAACTGGGATCACCTGGATTTGTTGTGGCAATCAATTGGGGAGTAAGCCCAATCGATTGGGAGCCCTAGATCATGAAGAATAAAGTCGTTGACGAGGTTCAAATGTAACAACGCTTACACAATTCTTCTCCACTACTGTTCGCCAGACTTGGAGCTTGGAAGACAAGTGTTGCTGCACTTTCCAACTGATCCAGTGACATTTTCATCAACGAGAGATCAAGCAAGAAGAGGTTTTCATTTGTATTCTTATATTTACTTCATGCTTCGAGTTGTATTTTTGTTGGTGAATTGTATGAAGTTTCTCCGCCTTCGGATTGTTCCAAGAAGCAGTGTATTTCATATGCTCGTGTATGGATCTTTGGATTAGTCACCTCTTCTTAAGGTGAATACTAAGTAAATCTTTTGAGTTAACATTGGAGGAGCTTGCGTCGTATTTTCTATTACAAATCAACATCGACGAAGCAAGCTGCGTAGCTCTGAAGTGTTCCAATACAAAAGACATTATGTTGCTACTCTATTGAAATGTAATGTCACAAGATCATGATGTTCTTGCTAGCCTCATTTACATTTTGAATGGTTAGCATGATAAAAGCCATTGAGTCCTTATGCCATATGCTCGGTGAGGTCGGAATGCTGAAGCTTTTAATTTCAGAAGAGAAAACTTGTTGATCTCAAGTCCTCTGATAAAAGACTCCTCATCAGCTTTGAACCTTTAAGATTATTTTCCCTATTTTCGTCAGGAAGATCAATGAACCGATTGAACGAGCGAGAGATCCTTTTCCACTGAATCTGCATCAAGTTGTCCACAGCAAAAAATTCAATAATGAGCAACAAGTGCCCTTTTTAAGATTAACATAAAAGATGATTTAAGCATCAGTGTCACAACCAAGACCCCTTCGGTACCTTGATCATGTGGATGGAATCGTTAACAATGAAATGCATATATATAAAAGATTCATACACATCTATGCCATTTCAAGCTAGACTTTAAAAGAAGGATTATATTGGCATAAAAGTGTGTTCATGACAGGTTGAAACAACTTCAACAACCATAAGGTATGAATCTATTGGCAAATTACAATCCTTCAGCCCTAAAAAGCTAAGGTCATGACCACTCTGGTCGAGCCTATAGAACAGATCCTGTTCAAGTAAGGTCGTACAATTGTATCCTTGAGTGTAAAGGAGACAGGCAACCACTCTGGTTGATGACGTAAGATCTCGAGACCATTGATGGTTCTTGTAAAACCTAAGCCGCATGAATTCTAGACAATCAAAGTAAGAATTCGAATAGGAAAAACAAGAACATATGAGCATGGATCTTCGTTTCATCGAGAACACGACATAAGGAAATAAATACTGTAATTACAAAGAACCTAAATGCAGCGGAATTATCATGGTTCTTCGTGTAGAGCTCGTCAATCTAACAATCCTGCGGAAGAAGAAGGAGGAGAAGAAGGTTGGTCTTCCGGAGGAGTTAGGGTTGACGGTGTCGGATTCTCCTCGTCAATGGGGAACGAAGAGATGTCTCAAGATTACTCCAATCCTCTGGGAGCCAACCCATTATATAGTGCACAACTATTATCAGTCCATCGATGATAATAGATGTGGGACTATAAATCCATATATACTAAACATCTATTATCAGCAAATATATGATAATAGATGCGGGACTATAGGTTCTACACATATGAGATCCACATCCAATTATCCGAAATCCACTAGACATAAGTTAGATCACTTTAAAGGGTTCGGATCATATTCACGTGTACAACTTACAAATAAGTCCACCAAATAGGGATAATTATATCTAACAAGTCTTCCTTAAACCAAGGGCCTTAATGCTGGGTGAGGGACAAAAGCTTGTCGAGGGTGACATGCTGGCTGCCACCCTCCCATTGAATTTGACCGCCACCTCAGCTTGACTTTGATTGTCACATCATACTTGCGTTCGTTCATAACATCTTATATCACTAGCCTCCCCTTCAAGTCTAGTCAAAGGAAACTCGTAGTCGACTAACTAAACCCAAGCCTTATATTTGCTCGACCGACCTTCTTATTGGTTTGACCTAGCAGACGTGCTTCCGCACGCCAATTGATTGTATACTTAGTTGAATTTTTTGAAAAAAAAAATTACATGTTAGAAGATCAATATGCCCCCTTGATATGCAAGAAGGTGTTTTTCAACATAATAATTCGGCTTTTCCATCCATCATAAATGTCCATTTGTGGATAAATGCCAAGTGTCCCACTAGCACATTTTTTGAAGCGACAACTAATGCACGTCCTTTCATACGGATCAATGCCCTTTGCAAATCAACGCACATTAATGAACATGCGGGTTTAATCGAACGGTGGTGGTGGGTCTTATCTCGTAACTCATGTTTAAAAAATCCTAAGTGGCACAGAGATAAGCTACTTTGCACTTTGTCTTCTTCGATCCTCTCTCCAGCGATTCCTTTCGGCCAACTTATCTTTCGTTCGATCTACTTCAATATGTTTTTCCTCAAACTCTTTGTTGTTTTTCTTATCTTCTCTCATGGCTCAAGAATATGTCGCTCCTTGATACACTTTCACTCGTTCGAATTTTGATTGAAGTGATCAAGAAGTTCTTCTTCTTTCGTTTGAGATCCCTAGAAACCACCACATTCACCTTCCAACCCCTTAGAATCACCCTCATCACCCTCCTCCAGGCTTTGTTACATTCGTTAAAGATCAACTTAAAGTGGGTTTACATTTCCTAATGTTGCACTTCCTTTCCGAGATTAGCCTTTACTTCAACATCACTCTCTCATAGTTTGTCTCAAATGCATTCTGCATAATGTGTGGGATGTTCATATTGTTTCGCCTACATGACATTCCTCCAACTCATAATTTTTATTTGTTTTCATATTCCAAGAAATTGGAGCATGGGGTTTTTTATTTCAGTCTCGTCCTAAAGTAGTGTTCTTCAAGGAACTATCCTCTTCCAATAAAGGATGAAAGTCTTGCTTTTTCTTTGTTGAACTGCCCGAGCCTGCTTTGCCTCCCATGTGTCATCTGTTTCTATACTAATACATCTCGTGCAATAAAAAAAAATTAAGGAAGGCAGATCAACTTTCTTTTAGGTCATATTTTTTTCTTCTTTTCAAATTGGACTTCAATAGACCACTTCTTTCAGGTCAGAATTTTTAGGGCATATTAATAGTCATTCTGGCATACACCCCTAGAAAAAGTTTTACTATTTTTCTAACTATTTTTAATATTTTTATTAATTTTTTTATATGATCAAATGGGGAGAATTGAGAAATTAAGATTAGGGGTAGGGTAGATTTTAAGATTTTAAACTTTTATAGTTACAAATTACCTTGTTATAATTGTTAGAATATGCCTGATGCAGGTGCGTGTTAGAACACGTTTCGTAAACAAGTGCAGTGAAAAATAAAACAATAATAATTCTTAATTATTATGTCACACACACCACACGCATATAAGGATACAACATGTCAAATATAATTGCATAATTAAAATTTTATAGAAAGTAAATTTATGCTAGGTATATCTTAGGATGACCTGTAACAAAAAGGGCATCAACCGTAGCGATGTTCTCGAACCTCGCCTCTATTTGTATCTACACCAAGCTCCTCAAGACAACACTTTAAGTACATGTCTCTCCTTCAGAAGTTACTAGCCACGAGTGAAAAAGAGAGATCAAGAGGAAGAAAAAGAGAAGCACACAAGGGAGAGTTTTTCTCCCTTGTGGTGGTCATGGCAACAAGAGGGAGCACCCTCTTGTTGGCGGCGGGAGAGAGAGGATTGGGTTTTCAAAAGTCAATCAACCAAATAATAAAACTTATATCTAATTCTCTCCCAATTACATCTATATATAATCCTCTTTAATGAGTTAGATTAGAAAGCTCAAATCCATCTCATTAACCCTTAATCAATAATTAGCTCATTAATCCCTTGATTTGGTTCACAACTAAACCAAGTTGGTTTATGATTAATTCATGATTAAACCAAATATGGTTCAACTCTACCATAAGAGATGTAGCTCATTCGCACTTCCATCATGACAAATATTTTCATATTTGTCTTATGTATAATCCAACCAAACATTTATCTCTTGATCTAAGAATCCTATTCTTTAATTTGTTTTATGTCTTTTAAAGACTTATTAGTACATGTGACTCAATAGATTCCCGGTTTATCTTGGTCGTCCATAATTAACTATTTAATTATAGAACAATCATGAGTGACACCTAGTAGTATATCATGATCCCCAATTAGCCAAAAAATCATAGTTGATCTTAGAACTAATTCTAAACTCTTTAGTAGCTACAGTGAGTCATGTCTTGTTCTTTACACTCGTCTTATACCCACTTAGTTCAGGACATGGTCTATGTATCTGTCCCCACTAGACTTGATGGTTGCTACTCGGAAAACCTAGAGGTTCCACTGTACAAAAATTTTGTACAAAGGTCTGAACCTTTTCCTAGCTACCATGTGTTCTTTTAAATTAAATTTTAGATCGCCTGCGGAACTTAACACGTTTAATCCAAAACTTAATCTATTCGTTCTTTTAGGTTTTGACTTGGGTCTCCTGCGGAACTTAACACGTTCGACCCAAATCACCTTAAGTTATTAATTCCATTAAATATTAATTTCCATAATTGGTTCCCAGTACTGACGTGGCGAGGCACATGACCTTCTTGGATATGGGAGCAACCACCACCGACTAGACAAAACCTTTTATGAAAAGCTAATATTTAATTTCCTAAAATAACTTTAGGTTAATCGAAAAGAAAAATCAAATCACAAGGAAAAAAATAAAAGAACACAACATCGAAAAACATATTCGAAATACTAGAATCGCATGCCTCTTGTATTTGGTATTATTTCCAAAAATAACTAGTATGATGCGGAAAGAAAAATTACTAGTTATACCTTTTAGAAAGACCTCTTGATCTTCTACCGTATTCCTCTTCTAACCTCGGACGTTGTGTGGGCAACGATCTTCCGAGATGAGAAACCACCAAAGCACCTTCTTTTCCTTTCTTCAAATTTCGGCCAAGCACAAAGCTTCCAAAAGATGAAGATCTTTTCCACCAACCAAGCTACAAGCGATGTAAGCTTTCTCTCCTTCTTCCTCAAGCTAGATCCGGCCACCAATTAAAACTCCATGAGCATGAAGAGGTTCAGCCACAAAGAGAAGAAGAAGAGAAGAAGAAAGGGCCGGCCACACCACCAAGGAAAAGAGGGAGAAAAATATAATAGAGTCCTTAGCCTTGAAGTCTCCTCTACCCCCTCTTTTATAATCCTTGGTCTTGGCAAATAAGGAAAATTTAATAAAAACTTCCTTAATTCTTTTGCCATGAAAAGGAAAATTTTATTTAATTAAAAATAATTTTTCTTCTCCAATTTATTTGGCCGGCCACACCATAAAATTTTCAAACAAATAAAATTTTAAACACAAATTAAAACTTCCTTATTTGCTTCCGGAAATTTATAAAATTTCTCCAATAATTTTTATCCTTTCATGATTGGTTTATAAAAAAGAAATTTAATAAATTAAAATCTTTCTTTTAAACATGTGGATAAAAAGAAAGTTATCTCTAAAAATTAAAATCTCTTTTAATCTACAAATAAGGAAAGATATCAAATCTTTTCTTAATCTTTTGTAGAAACTTATAAAAAAAATATTTAATTTTAAACTCTCTTTTAAATCATGAACATGGTTAAAAAGGAAAGTTTTCTTAAAATTTAAAATCCTCCTTTAATCAACAAATAAGGAAAGATTTCAAATTTTAAACTCTCTTTTAAACATGTAGATGATTTACAAATAAGGAAAGTTTTTACCAAAAATTAAAACCATCCTTTTAAACTACAAATAAGGAAAAAGATTAATCTCTTCTCTTAATCTTTTGTAGAAAGTTATAAAAGGAAATTTTTAATTTTTAAACTCTCTTTTAAAATCATGATATCCACATAAGAAATAATTTTAATAAAAATCCTTTTTAATATTCTAGTGGCCGGCCACCTACATGACTCATCCACTTGATCTTGGCCGGCCCTAGCTTGGGTTCCAAGCTAGCTTGGCCGGCCCCATTGGATGGGTAAGAAAGTGGGTATGCGGTGGGTATAAATCTCTATATACTAGAGGCTACGATAGGGACCGAGAGGAGGAATTGGTTTTGGTCTCCCAATGAAATTAAGCATCTCGTGTTCGCCCCGAACACACAACTTAATTTCATCAATAATAATTCATTCCACTAAAGAACTATTATTGAACTACCGCACCAATCCCAAATTACATTTTGGGCTCCTTCTTATTATGAGTGTGTTAGTCTCCCTGTGTTTAAGATAACAAATGTCCACTAATTAAGTAAATTACTGACAACTCACTTAATTAATATCTAGCTCCAAAAGTAGTACCACTCAACTTCATCGTCATGTCGGATTAAGTCCACCTGCAGGGTTTAACATGACAATCCTTATGAGCTCCTATTGGGGACATTCTCAACCTAGATCACTAGGACACAGTTTCCTTCTATAATCAACAACACACACTATAAGTGATATTATTTCCCAACTTATCGGGCTTATTGATTTATCGAACTAAATCTCACCCATTGATAAATTAAAGAAATAAATATCAAATATATGTGCTTGTTATTATATTAGGATTAAGAGCACACACTTCCATAATAACTGAGGTCTTTGTTCCTTCATAAAGTCAGTATAAAAGGAACGACCTCAAATGGTCCTACTCAATACACTCTAAGTGTACTAGTGTAATTATATAGTTAAGGTAAACTAATACTTAATTACACTACGACCTTCCAATGGTTTGTTCCTTTCCATCTTGGTCGTGAGCTACTGTTTATAATTTATAAGGAACCGATAACATGATCTTCTGTGTGTGACACCACACACCATGTTATCTACAATATAAATTAATTGAGCAACTACATTTATCATAAATGTAGACATTTGACCAATGTGATTCTTATTTCTAGATAAATGTTTATACCAAAAGCTAGGCTTTTAGTATACACTCTAACAATCTCCCACTTATACTAAAAGACTAAGCTGCCATATCTGCTGCCATACATCTGATTCCCATGCTTTCAAAAAGCTCTTGCCTTAAGGACCTTAGGTTATCATCTGATGCAATCTAGGCGACAACAACTTCTCCTCATTATACAAATTCTCGTATTGGGTAGTACTTGCGCTCTATTGTGTTTACTTGCCTTATAGACTCATGGTTTCTTCGAGTTTGTTACTGCACCATTATTATTACAATAAATTGTAATAATCTTTGGACAAACTAGAAATCATATCTAAGTCTATCTTGAGGTAATTAAGTCATTCAGCTTTTATGGCTACCTCAGAGACTTGCCATATACTCAGTTTCTATGGTGGAGTCCAGAAAAACACATATGCTTATCACTCTTCCATAGTTACGACTTTTCCTCCTAAAGTAAACACAAAACCCCGAGGTCGACTTATTATTGTCCCTATCCGATTGGAAGTCAAAATCCGTGTAACCCATAGGGACCAAATTAACTGCCTTGTAAGCTAGCATATAATCTCTAGCGCCTCTAAGGTACTTTAATATATGCTTTACTGCAGTCCAATGTCCTTGTCTAGGGTTACTTTGATATCTGCTAACTATGCCCTTGGCAAAACAGATTTCTGATCTCGTGCATAGCATACATTAGGTTGTCTAACTGTCGAAGCATAAAGAACTGCCTACATGTCCTCAATCTCCTTTGATGTCATCGGAGACATCTCTTTAGATAAAGACACTCCATGCTTAAAAGGTAAGAAACCTTTCGAGGAGTTTTGCATGCTTAAAACGAGCAAGGATTTTCCGATGTATCAAGCTTGGGATAAGTAAAATATATTTTTTCTTTCGATCCCTTATTACTTTGATCTCAAAAATATATACATTCTCCCAAGTCCTTTATATCGAATTATTTGGACAACCATACCGACAACATTTTGATATTGTTTCCAACTACCAAAAATGTTATCTACGTATAGTACAAGAAATACCACCACGTTTCCATCACACCTTTTGTGTACACAAGACTTATCCGTTTACTCAATAAATCCATAGGTCTGGATTACTTTGATAAAACGGATGTTCCAAGACCTTGAAGCTTTGCCTCAGTCTATAGACTGATTGAGCTTGCACACAAGATGCTCTTAGCCCTTTGCAATGAACCCTTCTGGTTTCTTTATATGGATGCTTTCATCAAGACTTCCATTAAGGAATGTTGTCTTGACATCCACTTGCCAAATAGATAAAAGAATCCGGATAGACTTAAGCATGGCTACCAGTGAAAAAGTTTCCTTTTTCATCAAGCCTTGCTTTGAAAGTTACTACCTTCCTTTCTATCCCTCTTTTCCTATTATAGACCTTTTTACACCCAAAGGCTTTTACACCATTTGGTGGTTCTACAAGCTTCCAGATTTTATTAGAATACATATATTCTAATTCTGTTATTCATTACTCTTTGCCAAGATGTTGCATCTTTATCTTGGAGTGTTTCGTCATATGTCCGGAGATCAGGTTCATGTCCTCCAGGGATCGAGTCCAAAAACTCTCCCAAAACATGAATCTTTTTAGGTTGCCTAACAACCCTCCCACTACGACAAGACACTTTCTGCAATTGTGTATCATTTGTGATACGTATTATAGTTTCCTTGTGGTATCTCATCTTGTACAGTTGGTATTAGATTAGACATGCCTTTTATTACTTCCTTAAGAACAAATTTTCTTATGGGCACATGGTTTATTACATAGTCCTTTTCTAAAAATCGGTCATTGATGCTAACAATGACCTTCTGATTTTTAAGACTATAAACCTACTTTCATTTCACTAGGATAACCCACAAACAAGTGAATTCCTGTCCAACTTATCATTGTCTCTCTTCTGCATATGTGCTGAACTACCTGAATCTGAATATGCTTCGAAATAGGTTTACGCCTATTCAGCAATTCTATATGAGTAGAGAGTTCTGACTTTAGAAGGTACTATATTCACTCCCGTTTCCAGAGTATATCCTTAAAATGATTTTGATAATATTCTTAATAACTCATCAATCTACTTATTTCCATAAGAGTCTTATACCTTCCTTTTCCTACACCATTCTGTTGGGGTGTACCAGGTGCAGTTAGTTGAGATTGAATCCCTACTTCTGATAAATGACTCCTAAATTCTCCCAAGAGGTACTTGCCACTACGATCTTACCGTAGTGTCTTCATACTTTTACTTTGTCGTTTCTCCACATCAGCCTCGTACTTTTTGAACTAATCAAAGAACTTAGACTTGCGGCACATCAAGTAAATATATCCGTATCTCAAATAGTTGTCTATAAAATAGATGAAATATTTGAAACAACCTCTTGCCTGGATGCTCATAGAATCACACAAATCAGAATGAACCAATTCCAATATATCTTTGACTCCAAACCCCTTAGACTTAAAAGCTTCTTGGTTATTTTTCCTTCCAAGTAAGACTCGTAGATTGGAAAGATTTCCACTACTAATGAACCCGAAAGTTCATTAGCTACCAATGAATCCTACTCAAGTTAATATAACCTAGCCTTAGAAGCCAAAGATATAATTGGTTCATTTTCGAAGGTTACTTTCTCTTAAAGTTAGAAGATGTGTTACTAATTTCCATTTGTTGCATCGTGAGAGTTATTGGATTTATAAATTGTCAACCAACGTACCAGAACAGATAACTTCCCTCTTTTTCTTAATAACAACTTTGTTATTTAAAAGAGGCAAAATATCAAGTTCTTTGAATAGTTTAGAAACTGAAAACTAGTTCTTTCTAAACTTGGTGCGTAAAGACAATTACTCAAAAATCCATGTTTTATTCTTATCAAAAGATAAACATCTCTCACTGCAACAGCTACCATTTTTACAGTAGTGTCCATGTAGACGATGTCTTAATTTTCATTTAGTTGCCGGGTTTCCTGGAACCCTGCAATGAATTGCGGACATGATTAATGGCATCTGTATCTACACTCCAGGTTCTGGTAGATAACACCACTAAACATGTTTCAACTAATGAATTAAATACACCTATATTGTTCTTAGTTCTAAGAAGACAGTCTACCTTAATGTCCAAGTCCTATTTCCAATCATTACAATTGGGATTACTAAGTCTTTCTTATAGTATGACTACTAGGGGATTGACAAACATTTTAAATCCTAAGAATCACAAAAATACTTGGTCAAGATCAACTCCTTAAAAATTCCCATGAATTTTGTATGCTACGATAGTGTGGACATATACAAAATCGAAGAGGAGATTTTATTCATTAATTTTATTATCTCGTCAACTTTATTTTATGACGAATAAAATTAATAGTTGATCTGTCTTTGATCAAATATTTGGTCAAAAACTTTTGAATTTAAAAAAAAAATATTGATTCCTCAAACAATATTATTTAAATTCACCAACACCTCAAACACCGTAAATTTTGCATGCCACGTTAGTGTGGACGTATACAAATTCAACATTTGTAAAAGGAGGGTTTTAACCCATTAATTTTATTATCTTGTCAACCTAACTTTTTTACAAATAAAATTAATAGTTGGTATCATTTGGTCACACAAATAATAGCAGTGACTCCGATGGGGAGGATACTATTAGATGTGTCTAAGTGTATACCATTACTTGACACTAAGTCCATTAATAAGATTGTGCCCCTTCCGTTGGGGAAGATCACACGCTCTTAATTAACTTCCTATAGTCATCCAAAAATGGAAGTCTGTTCTAGTGATCCACAAACAAGCTCATCCGTTATGGAGGAAGGCACTCAGAGCCAACGTGTAAGCTTGTTTGCATCACTTACAAACCAGTAATGGAGACCATGGGATTTACTTAAAAATCCCTCTCCCACTTAGTTATTTATAAATGAGGAATTTTAACTATGCTAGCCTACTAAATATGTAAACTAACATGCACACACAGCACAATATAAAAGCAATAAATAGAAAATCTAATTTTCAACTATTATGACTTTTATCTCTTGTTGTCCTCCGTGTGTTGTCATCCGAAGCTGCTGCCATATTTGGCCACCGCCACCGGGTCTAGCTGTCGCATCCATCTTACTCCTAGTTACGCTGTGCCTTTGGTCCTTAGAAGGTTCCACGCTTTGCAAGATTCGATCCACGACATAAATAGAATTTTACATTTTGATCTTATATTCCTCGAAGGAATGTACATGTAAACTAGATCGAACATAAAATAAAATTTACATCCATCGATCCTATATTCAATAAAAGGAATGTACATGCAACTAGATCAAAAATAAAATCCTAATAAAACTAAATACAGCTCCTGCTGTATTTTATAATATAATCATTCACACACAATAAAATGCCCTTGACATGTCCAAGGGTCCAATCACACACATAATAACTATAAGCCATAATAGTTGGATCCTGCATCCACAAAGTTAGCACATCCTACTATTAACCTGCCTAAATTATGTATGACATGTGCATAATTAAACTAATACCAAATACACAGAGGCAAAACCCTAGCTCTGATTCCAATTGATGGTTGCTACTCGGAAAACCTAGAGGTTCCACTGTACAAAAATTTTGTACAAAGGTCTGAACCTTTTTCTAGCTACCATGTGTTCTTTTAAATTAAATTTTAGATCGCCTGCGGAACTTAACACGTTTAATCCAAAACTTAATCTATTCGTTCTTTTAGGTTTTGACTTGGGTCTCCTGCGGAACTTAACATGTTCGACCCAAATCACCTTAAGTTATTAATTCCATTAAATATTAATTTCCATAATTGGTTCCCAGTACTGACGTGGCGAGGTACATGGCCTTCTTGGATATGGGAGCAACCACCACCGACTAGACAAAACCTTTTATGGAAAGCTAATATTTAATTTCCTAAAATAACTTTAGGTTAACCGAAAAGAACAATCAAATCACAAGGAAAAAAAACAAAAGAACACAACATCGAAAAACATATTCGAAATACTAGAATCGCATGCCTCTTGTATTTGGTATTATTTCCAAAAATAACTAGTATGATGCGGAAAGAAAAATTACTAGTTATACCTTTTAGAAAGACCTCTTGATCTTCTACCGTATTCCTCCTCTAACCTTGGACGTTGTGTGGGCAACGATCTT
Source organism: Zingiber officinale (assembly GCF_018446385.1). NCBI lineage: Eukaryota > Viridiplantae > Streptophyta > Magnoliopsida > Zingiberales > Zingiberaceae > Zingiber > Zingiber officinale. The sequence continues at coordinate 130,686,002 of NC_055992.1, forward strand.
CCGAGATGAGAAACCACCAAAGCACCTTCTTTTCCTTTCTTCAAATTTCGACCAAGCACAAAGCTTCCAAAAGATGAAGATCTTTTCCACCAACCAAGCTCCAAGGGATGTAAGCTTTCTCTCCTTCTTCCTCAAGCTAGATCCGGCCACCAATTAAAACTCCATGAGCATGAAGAGGTTCGGCCACAAAGAGAAGAAGAAAGGGTCGGCCACACCACCAAGGAAAAGAGGGAGAAAAATAGAATAGAGTCCTTAGCCTTGAAGCCTCCTCTACCCCCTCTTTTATAATCCTTGGTCTTGGCAAATAAGGAAAATTTAATAAAAACTTCCTTAATTCTTTTGCCATGAAAAGGAAAATTTTATTTAATTAAAAATAATTTTTCTTCTCCAATTTATTTGGCCGGCCACACCATAAAATTTCCAAACAAATAAAATTTTAAACACAAATTAAAACTTCCTTATTTGCTTCCGGAAATTTATAAAATTTCTCCAATAATTTTTATCCCTTCATGATTGGTTTATAAAAAGGAAATTTAATAAATTAAAATCTTTCTTTTAAACATGTGGATAAAAAGAAAGTTATCTCTAAAAATTAAAATCTCTTTTAATCTACAAATAAGGAAAGATATCAAATCTTTTCTTAATCTTTTGTAGAAACTTATAAAAAAAATATTTAATTTTAAACTCTCTTTTAAATTATGAACATGGTTAAAAAGGAAAGTTTTCTTAAAATTTAAAATCCTCCTATAATCAACAAATAAGGAAAGATTTCAAATTTTAAACTCTCTTTTAAACATGTAGATGATTTACAAATAAGGAAAGTTTTTACCAAAAATTAAAATCATCCTTTTAAACTACAAATAAGGAAAAAGATTAATCTCTTCTCTTAATCTTTTGTAGAAAGTTATAAAAGGAAATTTTTAATTTTTAAACTCTCTTTTAAAATCATGATATTCACATAAGAAATAATTTTAATAAAAATCTTTTTTAATATTCTAGTGGTCGGCCACCTACATGACTCATCCACTTGATCTTGGCCGGCCCTAGCTTGGGTTCCAAGCTAGCTTGGCCGGCCCCATTGGATGGGTAAGAAAGTGGGTATGCGGTGGGTATAAATCTCTATATACTAGAGGCTACGATAGGGACCGAGAGGAGGAATTGGTTTTGGTCTCCCGATGAAATTAAGCATCCCGTGTTCGCCCCGAACACACAACTTAATTTCATAAATAATAATTCATTCCGTTAAAGAACTATTATTGAACTACTGCACCAATCCCAAATTATATTTTGGGCTCCTTCTTATTATGAGTGTGTTAGTCTCCCTGTGTTTAAGATAACAAATGTCCACTAATTAAGTAAGTTACTGACAACTCACTTAATTAATATCTAGCTCCGAAAGTAGTACCACTCAACTTCATCGTCATGTCGGACTAAGTCCACCTACAGGGTTTAACATGACAATCCTTATGAGCTCCTATTGGGGACATTCTCAACCTAGATCACTAGGACACAGTTTCCTTCTATAATCAACAACAGACACTATAAGTGATATCATTTTCCAACTTATCGGGCTTATTGATTTATCAAACTAAATCTCACCCATTGATAAATTAAAGAAATAAATATCAAATATATGTGCTTGTTATTATATTAGGATTAAGAGCACACACTTCCATAATAACTGAGGTCTTTGTTCCTTCATAAAGTCAGTATAAAAGGAACGACCTCAAATGGTCCTACTCAATACACTCTAAGTGTACTAGTGTAATTATATAGTTAAGGTAAACTAATACTTAATTACACTACGACCTTCCAATGGTTTGTTCCTTTCCATCTTGGTCGTGAGCTACTGTTTATAATTTATAAGGAACCGATAACATGATCTTCTGTGTGTGACACCACACACCATATTATCTACAATATAAATTAATTGAGCAACTACATTTATCATAAATGTAGACATTTGACCAATGTGATTCTTATTTCTAGATAAATGTTTATACCAAAAGCTAGGCTTTTAGTATACACTCTAACAAGACTGACTATATCACACCTAGCCCAAGTAATAATTACTCGTTCTACGGATTTAAATTACTCTTACATGTGTACAAGAGTCTCGTACTTTTAACATGTGATGCTTTGGACAAACACTTTGAGTAATATTCCTAACGGATGGCCATAGGTTATACGTCTCCTCGCAATGAGCGGTGGAACCTTTGTAGACTATCCAAACACCTTCAGGCAATTCAACTTATACCCAATAATCCCGGGTCCACACTTCAATGAGATGCTTGCTTAGGATGTCAAAGTATAAGTCTTCATAACCAAGATGACTTCTATATCTCAAGTCGAAGGAAACTTGCAATCGTGCTACAGTAAGAACTTCACAGACATATGAAGTCTTACAACGAGTCACTCCAATGAACTAGTTACCATAACCAACATCCACGTTTAACTCTCGACATCCCAATGTCTCCAACCAGTGAGAAAACAGCTGCTTGGTCGAGCCAAGAAGTATAACCCGTGCTAGTCTTACATAATTGATGATGTCCGAATGCATCAATTCGACGACTAAAAAAATTCTAATATGTTCATAATTGCACATGTAGAGATAATCACTAGTTGTGATCCAATCACAATGCTATGAATTATATGGCAAACATTCAGTAAATGAGTTTAAGACAATCAAACATATAATATTCATTCAAATAATAAATCTATATTTAGTAAAAAAAAAAATAAGGTGATTGCTTTAGGACATCCTTTAAAATCTAACAATAATTACCAAATTATTATAGCAAATTGCAAAATCCATATTTATTTATGTTGTTGTTTGTTTCTAATACCCTAACTTAACTTGAGGTTGATGCACATCAAAAAGGGGAAAATCGTAAGTATCCTGAGTGAGTTTTGATGTGATCAACCAAATCAAGTTAGGTCATATTGTATTTGATCCTTATGTCTAAGTGTGCAAGAACTTAGAAACATAAGAAGTTTAGTGGAAAACGCAACTAATGAGAAGGATGACACGGGAAGTGAGTCGACCAGCTCGGTGCATCTGAGGGATGAGATGATACAGAAGAGTGCACTGGTGAACGAGAAGGATGCACACAGCACTTCTGAGAGATGAGAAGCTGGAGAGGAAGACTGCTCGACGAGAAGACCTGGATTTGGTTTAGGTGAGCTTGACTTTGGAGAGTCGAAGAATCACCCATTCGACCAGAGTAGCAGTGGGACAAGTCAATTCTATATTGACTTGTCCAAATGCCCGGACTCCATGCACTCGAATCGAGCACCTGGACTACCTTGGATCAAAATAGGCACCCTTTCAACTGTTGCAGCAAGGATCACGTCGAGAGCCCACATTAGCAACACTCCAAGTGCCTAGACCAGCCCAAGCGCCCGAGCAAAGATAAAATGTTATCATCATGTCATTGGAGCCATTGCGAAGTAGATAAGGTGCTCCGCTGGGGGGCATGGACTGGGTCCAGGCGCTCAAAGATGTCACATCAATAAAATGACTAGTTCGACCAGTAAGCTATAAATAGAGTCCTGGTCCTAGGAGATACATACAACACTCGATGACAAACAATGTACTATTGTTTCTAAATTTTGTAATCTCTTTCTATTCTTCAACTCTGTAAGAGACCTCTCCTCATACATCAAAGGAGAATTTTAGCGAGCTTCCACTGTTTTAGATTGGCAGTCTCTCTGGTTGCAAACCAAGTAAAATATTCTTGCCTCTTACTTTCTTTGATTTTTATTTTGATTAACTAATGTTCGTCTGCCTTTGCTAAATACAGAAAGCAAAAGAAAGTGTTGGATTTCTTTTCAGGGTAATTCCCCCCCCCCCCCCCCCCTCTTGTCGGTCACACTGGGACCAACACTAAGTTCTTGTACACTTAAACACAAGGTATCAAAAGACATAAGATCTAAGTTAACTCAGTTGATCACATCAAAATCAACCTAGAGTACTTATAAAATCTATTGAAAAATTATAATCTTTCAATCCTAAAATGATCATGATAGGTTGCAAAGACGTGAGTGACTTATAAAAGCATAAGTGAGATATGCCACACTTGAGCTAGACTTTGACAAACTAATCAAGCACAATGTTAGGCCTCCATAAATAAAAATCCCTTCGGAAGCTTTTAAAAGACCATTTCAGGGTTTAGAATTTAGGGTTATTAAATGATTAGAAGGGTTGTGATTACATTACTCTGTTCTTGTCCCGGCATGGATTCTAGTAGAGGGAAGAAGTGAAAAATCTAAACTCATATTAATTGACTGAAGTTTTTCTTTGTGTAGAAAATTTATTTTGCTAAGGAAATATCTAGTGAGACTGTGTGGGTACTGTCCAGAGGTCCACGTAGGGATGAATGAGCACAAAGCGCAGAACTGCAGAGCGCATAAGCATCAGTAGAGCAACTGACAACATGGCTAGAAAGCAACGGTGCTAGACTACCTGATTTTGCCCAAGTACGTGTTGCATGTTCCGACAGGCAACCGCCTCAGAGCTACAGTGGGATCTGAGGCACTGCTACAAGCAAGCATTGGTAGTTGTCGAGTTTTGCGCCAAAGGAGGCACAATATTGTTGGATTGTTATAAGCCTACTATGAGGCTCAATATCGATATCGAGATCTTAGTGAAAGACAACGAAAGGTAGCGAAAGTCATGTCATTGTGCCTCATTCACCTCCCATGTGTCACCTATTATGTACTGGTACATCTCTTGCAATAAAAAAAAATTGAGGTAGGTAGATTAATTTTCTTTTAGGTCAGATTTTTTTCTTCTTTTCAAATTGGACTTCAATAGACCACTTCTTTCGGTCAGACTTTCTTCAAGTAGGATGTTAGTATATTTACTTTTTTTTCAAGTTTGGCTTATTTTCCAATTGGGCTTTAGTAGATCAACTCCGTTCAGATCTACTTTTGAAACTCCAAGTAGCAAGGAGGTCTTTCGAACGAAAGTCCTCAAAGAAGATATTAGAGGGGATCAAGATGAACCTTGGCAAGGTCCCTCTGCAGTAAGGAGATTGCAGAGGAGAAAATGAATGAAGAAAAATAAGGATAGTTAAGAGTCTAGCGTTCATTTTAAATAGAAAGTGAAACAATAACTGTAATTCCTAAGAAGCATACCTCTTTTTTTCTTGTCGAGAGACACCTCTATTGGTGATCACGTTTCAACAACTGTCTCTTAATGTTTCAATAACTGCCGAGTTAAATCAAAGTTAAAATTTAGGCCAACTAAATTTGGATGTCACTCAAAGGAATTTTACTTAAGGTCTTCTCTCAAGAATCGACTGGACCCGAACTTGATTTGACCGAACCTAAGCTCGACTGGACTTGTTATGAGCTCATCTTGATTGAACCCGAGCTCATCTTGATTTGACGTCAACTCGATTTGACCTTTGACTTGATATTATTACGTGGTACTGACTTTCTCCATCATATCAAATTTCTTTATTTTTCATATCATATTTTCACATGATATCAAGTTGGTTAGAGGATGATAGATTTATTATAATAGTACATGGATCAATTCTCGATGGGAGTATGTTTTCAGAGAAAAATTCTTTCCACTCCATAACCACTTAACGCTATAAGCTAACTTTATAATTATATTACTCTTTAATTATCCGTGTATTAGGCATGGATCCTTAAAAAAGTGAAAATTCTGAACTCATACGAATTGACTGAAGTTGTTCATTGGGTAGAAAAAAATTATGAACTTGTACTTGTGAAAATCCTGCCATCAACATATTTGCTTTTCTGTGGAACCTGACTGAAGCAACAACATAATTTGTTATATATTATATATTTTTCCCCCAAACGATTAATTAACTTTATCAAGATTAATCCATATAATTCGCTTGAATGTAATATCTCTAAATTTCTTATGAATTAGATTAGAAAAATTGGCACTTTGATTCCTTGGTCTTGTTGACAGTAGAAATTATTCAGCATGTTAGAGATCTCGGGTTCAAATCCAAGTATCGGGTGGGTGTTTTCTGTTGGACCCTGTAGTAGTTTTGATGTGATCAACCAAGTTAGTTAGGTTCTGCGTTTTGTCTGAACCCTGTGTCTGAGTGTGCAGGAACTTAGAAGAGCAGGAAGTCGAGTAGAAGACGCAGCTAGCGTGAAGGACGGCACGGGAAGGGAGTCGACGGGCTCGGTGCGTCCGAAGGACGAGAGAGCTGCGGAAGAGTACTCCGGTGGAGCCAGAATAATGTGCGCGACGTTCGAGGGACGAGAAGCCGGACGGAAGACTGCTCGAGGAGAAGGCCGGGAACTGGGTTCGGGTGAGCCCTATTTCCGGATGGCCGCAATCACCCAAGGAGTCGAACCGGAGCAAGTCAACTGGAGTTGACTTGTCAACGGTTCGGTCGACCGAACCCCATGATCGGTCGACCGAACCCCAATCCTCAGAAGACCAACCGCTAGTGACACGTCAGAAGCCACGTCAGCAAGCTAGCCGTTGAGGGACTGATCGGTCGACCGAACCAACGTCTATCCAGAGACTCAGTCGAGCGTTTTGATCGGGGTCAGCGCAGAAGAAGACCGTTGGCCGATCGGTCGACCGAACACAATGATCGATCGACCGAACCTGAGCTCGATCCACAGAGACTGCACCTGGACGAAAAGATGGGCAGGTACAGCAGGTTCGGTCGACCGAACCTGGGGATCGGTCGACCGATCCCTTTCGAGTCAAACCTGATCCCGAAGATCAGGTTAACAGATAGACTCTAGAAACCCTATATAAAGGGGGTCTCGGGTAGCTATTGAAGTACAACGATTTCGAAATACAACTCCTGTACTCTCATTTCCTAAGCAACAGTTCTGTGCTCTTCAAGTGTAAAAGGCTACTCCGCCTTCAGAGAAGGAGACTTCTTTTAGTGCACTCTCTTACTGCCTTGGATTAACAACCTTCTTGGTTGTAACCAAGTAAATAGCTGAGTCTTCTATTTCTGTTTATTTTAGTTCTGTTGAATTTCATAACTGTTGCTTTATTATTTAAGTTGAAAGCCTTGAGGAGGGTTTAGTTTTTATTCGCAGGCAATTCACCCCCCTCTTGTCGGTCCTCGCTGCACCTACAAGTGGTATCAGAGCCCAACGGCCTCAGAGGGACTAACCGCCATCTGAAGCACAAAGATCAGAATAATGGCCGGTGCGAACATCCATCCCCCGAAGTTCGACGGAGATTTCGCTACATGGAAGCGAAAAATGGAGGTATTCTTTAAAACAGATTTTGATATTTTAATTACTATGAAATATGGTTTTGCAGCTCCTAAAGACAAAGAAGAAAACACGTGGAGCAAGAAGGAGCAAGCCGACTTCGTCGCCAACGGAAAAGCGGAATTCCACCTCCTCAGCGTTCTGCCACCTCAGGAGGTAAACCGGATCGGAAGCTACGACTCCGCGAAGGATCTCTGGGAAAAATTCCTGGAGCTTCACGAAGGTACTTCCGAAGTGAAGCTAGCTAGGCGCGACATCCTCCGGAACCAGTTGACGAACCTCCGGATGAACCAAGGCGAGAAGGTAGCGCAGCTCCAAGCAAGGATCAAAGAGCTGATCACGCAACTAACTAATCTTGGAGAAGAGGTAACGAACCGGGACTCTATCCGGTATGCGCTCAATGCCTTCCCTAGAACTCCAGAGTGGGCCTCCTAAGTAGATGCATACTACATCTCTAAGGACCTCGAGGTAAGTACTTTAAAACAATTATTTTTCACTTTTGAACTTCACGAATCTCGAGTTTCAGAGTCCAATGGAGTAGAGAAGTCCAGTCAGAACATTGCCTTAAAGGCAAAAATAAAGAGTTCTGACTCCGAAGCCTCGGTCGACGAATCAGAAGCGGCACTTCTGGTAAAACGCTACAATAAATTTTTTTAATACTAATAAGTTTAGCTCGCAGAGGCATCAACGAAAGAAAAGGATGATTCGTTGCTACAACTGCAACGAAGAGGGGCACATCAAGGATGATTGCCCCAAATTGAAATGCAAGCAAAAGGAGAAGACAAAGACCAAGTACAAGAAACCAAATTCCTCCAAGCACAAAAATCTGAAGGCGACATGGGACGACTCTTCATCCTCCGAGTCAGAAGTCGAAGAATTCTCGGGACTAGCACTGATGGTCAACCATCAGCTAGAAGAAACATCTAGCTTAGAAATGAGCATTGATGAAGGGGGAGGAACATCAGAAAAAGAAAGCAGCAATGAAGGGGGAGCATCACCAGACCAGGTAAGTAAGGTACGCAATCTAACCCCAACTCAATCTTTTAAATTTATCAAGTCTCTTTCTAGAGAGTTAGATCAATTAAAAAAAGAGAATGCTGAACTAAAGTTGAACCTAGTAAGAGCATGCCCGTTAGAAATATATGATCATCTAAAATCAGAAAATGATAAATTAAAATTAGAAATTGAAAAATTAAAAATTGATGCATGCTTAAATAGATTTCCAAAATCAAAAGTTAGAATTTATGGAAAATTGAATTGGTACATTAAACAACATCAGGGTCAACTTAGGAAAATTCCTAAAAGTTATATACCCCCTATGTTTTTAAAGAATCCCATAAGAAAGAACCTTTACTGGGTTCCAAAATCTGTACTTGATTAATTTTTTAAAATTAAAAGCTTACAGTAAGAAAATTAAACTTTGAGTTTCTTTATGGAAGCTTTGTCTAAGGAAGTGGTTGTTGCTCCAATAACCAAGAAGGCCTAGTGCCTCGCCACGACCTGAAAGTCGAAATATCGAAATAAAAATGTTTAATTAACCTTCTGATAAAAGCATTATTATTAGAATTAAACAATGCTTTAAAAAGATTTTAAACATTTCCTGATATCTTCGTTAAAACTTTTTCTGAAAAATTCATCTTAACTTAGAAATTTTTTTTAACACTTAGAATTTTTTTTTTTTTAAACCTAATTCAACTTCTGTAACTTGTTTGCCCCCATTTTTGCTGTAATCAAAGGGGGAGAATAAAGAAAAGTACAAGTTTAGGGGGAGTTAGGAAGTTTAGGAAGTTTAATTTTTAATATTTTTTCTAAATAGTGTTACAATTTTACTTATTGCAAAACTTATGCTTAATATGCTAGTTTAGTAATTTTTCTTTAAAATTACTTCTTGTGTCTGTTTTACCCTAACTTGAACTTGAGTTGATGCACATCAAAAAGGGGGAGATTGTTGGACCCCGTGGTAGTTTTGATGTGATCAACCAAGTTAGTTAGGTCCTGCGTTTTGTCTGAACCCTGTGTCTGAGTGTGCAGGAACTTAGGAGCGCAGGAAGTCGAGCGGAAGACGCAGTTAGCGTGAAAGACGACATGGGAAGGGAGTCGACGGGCTCGGTGCGTCCGAAGAATGAGAGAGCTGCGGAAGAGTACTCCGGTGGAGTGAGAAGAATGTGCGCGACGTTCGAGGGACGAGAAGCCGGACGGAAGACTGCTCGAGGAGAAGGCCGGGAACTGGGTTTGGGTGAGCCCTATTCCGGATGGCCGCAATCACCCAAGGAGCCGAACCGAAGTAAGTCAACTGGAGTTGACTTGTCAACGGTTCGGTCGACCGAACCCCATGATCGGTCGACCGAACCCCAATCCTCAAAAGACCAACCGCTAGTGACACGTCAGAAGCCACGTCAGCAAGCCAGCCGTTGAGGGACTGATCGGTCGACCGAACCTCTTGATCAGTCGACCGAACCAACGTCTATCCAGACACTCAGTCGAGCGTTTTGATCGGGCCAGCGCAGAAGAAGACCGTTGGCCGATCGGTCGACCGAACACAATGATCGGTCGACCGAACCTGAGCTCGATCCACAGAGACTGCACCTGGACGGAAAGATGGACAGGTACAGCAGGTTCGGTCGACCGAACTTGGGGATCGGTCGACGGATCCCTCTCGAGTCAAACCTGGTCCCGAAGATCAGGTTAACAGATAGACTCTAGAACCCCTATATAAAGGGGGTCTCGGGTAGCTATTGAAGTACAACGATTTCGAAATACAACTCCTGTACTCTCATTTCCTAAGCAACAGTTTTGTGCTCTTCAAGTGTAAAAAACTACTCCGCCTTCAGAGAAGGAGACTTCTTTTAGTGCACTCTCTTACTGCCTTGGATTAACAACCTTCTTGATTGTAACCAAGTAAATAGCTGAGTCTTTTATTTCTGTTTATTTTAGTTCTGTTGAATTTTGTAACTGTTGCTTTATTATTTAAGTTGAAAGTCTTGAGGAGGGTTTAGTTTTTATTTGCAGGCAATTCACCCCCCCCCCCTCTTGCCGGTCCTCGCTGCACTTACATTTTCAACGAGCACAGATTCTCTAGACAGTAAATTACGGTTTAGAGGATGCACCACTACATCCATTGATTGATGGAGATGAATCTCACCTATTAATCAATCATCTTATATGATCCATCCTCTTGACCGTAAATAGATCCAGACTGGTTTTCAACTAAACTAGAAGAAGGTATTCTAAAATACCTTTTATTTATATAAATTTTGTTTTTTTTGACACTATTTTTTATAATTTTTTATTGGTTATTCTAGGATGTCTCCTCAAATTAATTTTAATAAAATCATAATTTTTTAAAAAACTTTTCTAAAATACCTTTTTTTTATAAATTTTGCTTGTATGACACTATTTCTAATAATTTTTTATTGGTTATACTAAAATGTCTGATCTCAAATTAATTTTAATAAAATTATAATTTAAAAAAAAAACTTTCATTTGATATAATTCATATTTTTTCATTCAATATCATTTCACTTTGTGCCCCACCCGCCGACCTGTATTGCATACGAAATAGAATTAATTATCAGATATTCTAAAATACCTTTTTGAAAAAAAAATGTTTTTATGACAGTATTTTTAATAATTTTTTATTGGTTATTCTATAATGTCCCATCTCAAATTAATTTTAATAACATTACAATTTTTTAAAAACTTTTCTAAAATACTTTTTATATAAATTTTGTTTTTATGACACTATTTTTAATAATTTTTTATTGATTAGTTTAGAATGTCTATTCTCAAATTAATTTTAATAAAGTTATAAAAAAAAATAAAACTTTCATTAAATATAATTTATATTTTTCCATTCCATCTCATTTCACTTCGTACCCCAGCTGCCGACTCGTATTGTATACGAAATAGAATTATAATTCTTATCATCTGACCTATCTTATTGTCATCCTTTGAAATAAAATTGAAGTCAATTTAATTGTAAAGAAATAGAAAATATCAGGGCATCAATTTTCTTTATTTTCTTATCATAAAATAAGAATGAAAATGATCAAAAAGGATCAAAAACTAATCAAAGAATAAAAATCCACATCAAAACTTGGAAAATATGTGAATCAAGCCAAAGTGCTTGTCATTTTATCTATGTGGAAATTTGCTATTGAATGTTTAGACTGACATGAACAAGCCATGGACAAGCAAATTATTTTGCAACGTTTGTTTTGAGGTGTTAATTTTTGATTCGTCTTGAAGAAGTTGAGGACAATTTTCTTTATCAATAGACAACGAAAGAGTTAATTAAAATTGTCATATTATGTGATTTGAATAAATAGATAGTACCATATCAAGTCCTATTCGCTCCAACTATGTTCCACTTATGCGAGAACAGTTAGTACTTACGTCTAGCTTTTTCAATGATTAGTGAATTCGACACAGTTAAGTCAATGAAATCACTCCTTTAAGCTATAATTAATTGAAAAATAAGCTTAAAATATGAATATGTTTTACTAAACTAAATTTCCTTATTATCCTTCCTACCTATCCTTTAATCCTATTGCACTTTTTTTTAATTTTTTTTTTAAATATTTGTTTCTACTGTATTATAATTAGAATAAGCTAAAGAGAATCACAATGATTAAAGTGAGTTAAGTAGACAAGAATATGGGAATGGACCAAGAGTTAAGTGAATATTAAATAAAGCGAACAATTCTATTGAGATATCTCTCTATATATTCTTACAAGGTATTTTAACTACGATGTATTTATAACAATTTTTCCTATTGCCGGTACAAGCCGTTGAAACAAGATGGTGAAGACGGACAAGGAGATGGAGAAGGAATAGAGGAAAGTGCTCCGGCACCATCCGTGGAGCGAGCGTTCGATGGGGTGAGGGTGCCGGCATGGTGGGAGCAGGTGACGGTCCGCGCCCTAGTGGTGAGCTTGGGGCTATCGGTGATGTTGAGTGTGATCGTGATGGAGCTGAACTTGATGACGGGAATCATCCCTTCCCTCAACGTCACCTCCGGCCTCCTCGGCTTCTTCTTCGTCAAGGTGTGGCCCAAGGCGTTGGAGCACGCTTGTGTCCGTGTCCCCTTCACCCGCCAGGCGAACACCGTCATCCAGACTTGCGTCGTCGCTGCCTGCGGCCTCGCCTTCAACGGTGCGCTACCTTTCAAACAAGCTAAAATAATATCAATTTTCCCTTGTACAGATTTTTAGATTCAAATTCGAACACAGATATGTTAAAAATTAATATCAATTTTAACACTTTATGAACAGGTGGTTATGGCACTTACCTTTTCGGAATGAGTTCGAAAATGGCAGGCAGAAGCAAATGATTCACAGATATCAAGGACCCAAAATTAGGATGGATGATCGCGTTTATGTTTGTTGTCAGTTTTGTAGGATTGTTTTCTCTCGTGCCCCTCAGAAAGGTAAGTAGAATCCAACAACGGCCTATTGATTGTATTGGCAATCGCCCTCTGCAAAATCTAAGTTTTGGTAATGTTTTCATTGTTAGGTAGGAATTCTTATTTCTTGATTTCTATAGATAATGATCATTGACTACAAGCTGATCTATCCGAGTGGAACTGCAACTGCATACCTTATCAATGGCTTCCATATTCCACAGGGCAGAAACTTGGCCAAGTAACTATCTCAAGAACATCAAAGTCTTTTCTCTCTCACATTTGCAGTAATGAGAATCTAATGATCTTGTCCATTAAACCTTCAGGAAGCAAGTGACGACACTAGGAAAATTCTTTAGCTTCAGCTTCTTGTGGGGATTCTTCCATTAATGGTTTTATAAATCTGGCGATGACTGTGGATTTAAAGCTTTCCGTACCTTGGGACTTAAGGCTTATGAGAACAAGTAACGAGAGTAGCCTATATTTGGTTTGATAATTCTAAACAAATTGAGTTTTAATAATTGATGAACTAATTTTTCAGATTTAACTTCGACTTTTCGGCTACGTATGTGGGAGTCGGAATGATCTGCCCACATATTGTGAATGTATCACTTCTCATAGGAGTCATCCTTTCATGGGGAATCATGTGGCCTCTAATTAATAATCAAAAGGGTAACTGGTATTCAGCAGATCTTGCACCAAGCCACCAAACAGTTTACATGGCTTGCAGGGATACAGGGTAATCCTTGTTGCCACTATTGTTTCAACTAAAAACTAACATTCCCTAGTTTTATCATCTTGTGTTCAACATCATTCAGGTCTTTATAGCTATCTCCATAATTCTTGGTGATGGCCTTTACAATTTCATCAAGGTCCTGACTAAAACAGTGCAAGCTTTTGTTTCGGATTCACAAAAAATCCATCTAAGCACTCTTCCAGTCTCAGATGAAGTTCAAATGGCTAAACAACCAATCGTTTCATATGACGATGATAGGAGAGCTGAGGTATTCCTCAAAGATCAAATCCCAAAGTGGGTAGCAATTGGGGGATATAGTATAGTTTCCTTAGTCTCAATCATCACACTCCCTCACATCTTTCCTCCACTCAAGTGGTACTTCATCTTGGTTGCCTATGCCTTGGCTCCAGTACTAGCTTTCTGCAATGCCTATGGGTGTGGCCTCACAGATTGGAACATGTCCTCGATCTACCGTAAGCTTGCCATTTTGTCTTTGGGGCTTGGTCAGGTGCCCACCATGGCGCTGTGCTTGCGGGCCTTGCTTCCTGTGGTGTCATGATGAGCATTGTAGCCACTGCTTCTGATCTAATGCAAGACTTCAAAACTGGGTACTTAACACTTTCTTCTCCGAGATCTATGTTTGTGAGCCATGTCATTGGTACTTCCATGGGTTGTGCGGTTGCTCCATGTGTTTTCTGCCTTTACTATAAGGCCTTCGATGATATAGGCGTTCCAGGCAGTCAATATCCAGCACCTTGTGCCATCATTTACCGAAACATGGCAATTCTAGGGGTCAACAGTGTCCCTCACTACCAAAGCACTCCTCACATTGTGCTACATATTATCTGCGTTGGCTATTCTCATCAACTTGGCAAGGGACTTGTTTCTTATAAGGTGGGCCAATGTATACCAATTCCAATGGCAATGGCTATATCTTTTTACTTTGGAACAGTCTTTGCTATCGACATGTTTATAGGAACTATGATACTATGTGGCAAAAGATGGACAGGACAAAGGCAGCAGCATTTGATCCTGCAGCAGCATCTGGCCTGATATGTGGTGATGGAATATGGAGTCTACCTGAAGCAGTGCTTGCATTGGCCCAAGTCAAGCCACCAATATGCATGAAGTTTCTCTCGAGAAAAATGAATGAGAAGTTAGATTCTTTTATTAATTCAGCATCATAGTTATAAATTGGAAACAAGGAATCAAGGCGGACAGAATGAATTGTTGCAACCAGCTTTATCTGTTAGATATGATCTCTAAATATCTTATGGCACCAGTTATTATGTATTCAGATACTTATATGTAATATATGTTTAGCTTTTCTAATGGAACTTATCTTTAGGGAGGGAAAGATAAATCACCTACCTGAATATTGTTCCATATTTTATGTTGTGTTCCGGTGGTAGTTTTCTACTATCGACTAGAAGTTTACTATGTACGTATATTGCAAGGTTTCTTTTTTGATACTACCTTTTCCAACTCTAAGTTCATAGTAGTTGATAAGCTGTTTATCTCTCCTAGATAATTCTAGTAATTCATAAAGCCTTATAGTTGAGTTTATGCATAAACATCCTTTCTTGAGATGAAAAATGATAGAGGTGCAAAAGAAAACTATATGAAGAAATTTATAAATTTCATCTGAGCTAAAAATGTGAACTATAGATCTAAATAATAAACTAAATCTAGCAAAAACCCAAACTTTTAAGATGATTTAATCAATATTCAGAAGCTGATATGCTGATATGAGTGCAAAAAAAATTAGTGCAGTAGTTATATTGAAATGTAATGTCACAAAATCATGATGTTCTAACCTCTTTTACCTTTTGAATGGTTAGCCTGATAAAAGCCATTGAATCCTTATGCCATAGACTCGGCAAGGTCGGACAGCTGAAGCTTTTCAGAAGAAAACATGTCCTAGCAGCTCTATTACTCTAAACATTTCCTGTATGAGATGTTTTGTGATCAAAGACTGCTGCAATCGAGTGACTTTCACTTCTCTCTTCTTGGCTGGCTGAAACCAAAGATTTGACACCCAAGTTAGACACATTACCAGCATAAGAAAAACTATATCAATCTCTTAATCTAATGGAAAAATAATCAACCAGCTGATCTATGACTTCATACCTTATTTCCACTCTGCTCATAAGAAGTCTGAAATTAAACAGTTCCATCAGGTTTAAACACTCTTGAGATCTACTCAACCCATTCCTCATCAACAAGTTCAAGTGACTTGGAGACTGACACAGTTACATCCAGTGATCCAGACTCAATGGGCAACTTTCCCCCTCTAACCAACCATTTACCCTAATTAATTATAATTGCGCAAATAGTCGCAAGATCACTTTTTAGATGCCAAAAGATTACTTCGGCGATTAATGCGTCTGCAGCTGCTTCAATTGTAAACCCTATGAATCACTAAATAGAAGTTCTGGACAACTGCCTTGCCGCAAGGAATGAAGTCAATCCCAACAAAGAACGAAAGGAAGGGGCAACTTTGACGAACACGTCGTCTCGAGCGGACAAATCCAATCCCAGACTCGAATCGATCGCAGAAGCGAGCACCGCATTGACAGGAATGAAGACGTTATCCGTCAGCAGAAGCACTCGTCTCTTGGACTCCGACATTTCCCTAAATCATAACTACATAAAAGAAACAGATTGTGGAAGATTCAATATAGACAGAAAAAAAAAAGAGAAGAAGCTATCGAAAACGCCGCCATTCTATGACAGATCAAACAGGGGACGATCCGGCCACCTACCAGCGAGATTGCAACTGGAGGAGAAATCTTCCCGAGCCAAATCGAGGAGGCGGTCTAGGGTCTCGAGAGATGGTGACGGCCGACGCTTAAATTTCAAATTTATTCATATTTCTTTTATTTCTTAGTTGGACGGCGACAAGAGAACGTTGGCAAATTGGACGGTTCAGATAAAAGCACGATTTTAACATGGGAGGACTCTATTTTGACTAAGGCAGTGGTGCTGCCGTGAATTCCACGCGGCTACTGCAAGATACGTGAGAGGAATACTCAGCGCATCTGACGGTCCATATTTAAGTTTGACGGTCCAGATTGAAGAACGACTTCTTGATTGTTGCGTCTCGGTGAAAAAAATTTATACTAAAAGACTTTCTATAGGCTTTTATTTCATGAAGACTAACTTTAGATTAATCCACACTAATCCCTTTAAATGATGACACTAAATCTTTTTTATTACTCAACTATTTAAATAATTGTTCTAGAGTCACTGCAAGTCTTCTCCACTGATGTCCCTTTCATTTTGAAAGTTCTTAACATTCATCTCTAATTATGAAAACAGCAATAATTGAGAGGTGCAATGAGCATAACTTTTAAATTATAAGGATTAATTTGATACCACAAACTCTAATGGGAGGGGCTTTTCAAAAAAGTGTAAATAATGGAGGTAAAATAAAATGATGGCTTGGTGCAGATGTTTTATTTTCTCGTACGATACAGAGAGAGAACAATGGCGATGCATCGATCAGTAGCACTGCTGCTGCTGCCGCTGCTGGTCATGGCGATCTCCGATGGCGCAAGCACTAATTCGAGCCGTAGTGCAACTTCCTTCCACCTTCCCTCTAATTGCTCCAGCAGCTGCGGAGACATCGCCATCAGCTACCCCTTTGGGATCGAGCGCGGCTGCTTCCGCCCAGGCTTTGACCTCCTCTGCGACCGCGACGCCGACCATACCAAGCTCCTCCTTCCCGGCGGCGTCGCCACCGAGGTGCTCAGTATCTCTCCGTCTGCCCCCATCATGAACGTCCGTCTCGGCATCGCCACCATGAGCTACCAATCGCGCTCCCTCTTCACCGGCTGGACAGAGGCGCCCTTTGCCGCGCTCTTCTCCTCCGTCACCACCCTCACCGTCGTCGGGTGCAGCGCCACCGCCTTACTTATGGACCGCAACAACAAAACCATCGGGAGCTGCATCACCATCTGCCCCAACGACGACGACTTGACGGCCGCCGAAGCGAGTTGCAGCGGGATCGGCTGCTGCCAGATCAGCCTACCGCTGTTGGTCCGTCCGTATGCGGTCCAACTCACCCGCAACGACTCGGAGCCCACCTCCAGCGTCAAGGCCTTCTTCTCCGGCAACGAGGAATACGTCTTCAAGAAGGCGGATATCTTCGCCGACGACAGCATCGCGCCGCCGGAGGTCTTTATGGAGTGGGCCATCAACGGCTCATCATCCTGCGAGGAAGCCATCAAGAGCACTTCTAATTACGCCTGCATCAGCAACAACAGCGTCTGCTCCGACAGCATAACCAGTGGCCTCGGTTACTACTGCGTTTGCATGCTAGGTTATCATGGCAATCCTTACATCACCGACGGCTGCCAAGGTAATAATCTATAAAGTTCTAATCAAAAGCACTAAAACATAATCAATCACTCCATTTGGATCATTCAAATATTCATTCAGCATCATCGCCGACGGAGACGGCGTCGCCGGCGTCACCTCATCGTCCCGTATCAGACTGCCCAACAAAGTGCGGAAACATCACTGTTCCTTTCCCCTTCGGTCTGCAAGAAGGCTGCTACAAGGAGGAGGAGGAGAGCTTCCGCTTGGTGTGCCAGGCGCCGATGCTCATGTTTAGTCGCTCAGGAATGAGCTTGTTTCACGTGGTGGAGGTGCTGCTTGAAGAAGGTCAAGTGCGAGTTCAACGAACAGATCAGACACCGGCAGAGGAAGTGCTGCTGGAGGGAGGCATCGATCCCCAGAGAGGTCCTTATAAATTTTTGGACGAGTCGATGATGTTCGAGTGGGCGATCCAAAAGTTGCCCTGCGCGGATGCTGTCAAACTGAATGAGACTCAATACGCGTGCGTCAGCCACCGCAGCGTGTGCGTTGATGTATACGCCGCCGCCGCCAATCGCTCCGGTTATCGCTGCAAGTGCATCCAAGGCCACCATGGAAATCCTTATGTTTTGGATGGCTGCCAAGGTCAGCCTCTTTCTCCCTCACTCCTTTAGATCAAACACCAAATGGATAAACAGCTAGCTAGTTGTGACCAAGTTCTCTGAACAGAGGATTCACGCAAGTTATATTTATCTTATTTATTTCAATTTTCTAGGTATACGGATTCCACGGGGACAAACAATGATGACAGGCATCGTTGCCGGAGTGAGCAGTACCATTGCACTTCTTTCTGTTTTAGCCACTGCGATATTTTTCGACCAAAGATTGAAGGTGCTGAAACTGAAGCGGATGAAGGAGCGATACTTCCTCAAAAACCAAGGCTTGTTGTTCAAGAAACTACTATCGACTAATGACGATAATACAGGGAGAGCAAAGATCTTTTCTTTGAAAGAATTAGAGAAAGCAACCAACAACTTCGACCAGACGAGAATCCTCGGACAGGGAGGCCATGGCACAGTATACAAAGGCATCCTGTCCGATCAGCGTGTCGTCGCCATTAAGAGATCGAATATAGTAGTAGAGAGAGAGATCGATCAGTTTATAAACGAAGTTGCTATTCTTTCTCAAATCAATCATCGAAATGTTGTCAAGCTCTATGGATGCTGTTTAGAGACTGAGGTGCCTCTCCTAGTGTACGAGTTCATCACAAACGGAGCTCTTTCAGATCATCTCCATGGCAAAGGCAAAAGGTCCTCGTTATCATGGGAGGAACGACTAAGGATTGCATCACAAGTCGTGGGATCACTTTCTTATCTACACTCTGCCGCTTCAATATCGATATACCATCGAGACCTCAAGACATCAAATGTGCTCTTAGATGATACTTACACTGCAAAAGTTTCAGATTTCGGAGCTTCGAGGTCTATTCCTATAGATCAGACACATCTGACCACAACAATACAAGGTACTTTTGGCTACTTGGATCCTGAATACTATCAAACTGGAAAACTGACAGAGAAGAGTGATGTATATAGCTTTGGGGTTATACTTTTGGAGCTTTTAACAGGAAAGCAACCTGTTCTATCCTCTAGATATGGGGAGATGAATTTGGTGATGTACTTCAACCAAGCGACAAAATATAAACACGTGCTCGATATCTTAGAGGCGAGGGTAAAGGCAGAGGGAGCAAAGCAAGAACTTGATGAAGTGATTCGTTTAGCAGAGGAATGCTTGAGGGTTAGAGGAGCAGAGAGGCCTAACATGAAAGAAGTAGAGACAAGATTGCAAGGTTTGACAAAGGGAAGGTTCAATAAGAAACTAGAATTAGCTTCTGTACATTGTGAAGAAGTTGAAGACCTTGATGGTGATCTATTTTGTACTTCTTTTGAAGAGCAGCATTCAAGGTGCCACAGCTTCGACGACTCGGAGCAAGAGTTCTCTCAGTCACTGAATTATTCAAGATGATTTGATACATGTTCTACTGCTATATTAAAAGAACTCAATATACTTTTCTAATGGAGAAGCTCGAGATAACTCTTAAATGTATCTGGTAGTGTAACCATTATCGAGTACCAAGACGATATCGCTATCAATAACAGAAGTGATACAATGAGCAACGGTTATAACTG
This sequence comes from Zingiber officinale, assembly GCF_018446385.1. Lineage (NCBI taxonomy): Eukaryota > Viridiplantae > Streptophyta > Magnoliopsida > Zingiberales > Zingiberaceae > Zingiber > Zingiber officinale. The sequence continues at coordinate 130,705,885 of NC_055992.1, forward strand.
TCGACTCAGAGAATTGCTGTCTTAGGGTTTTTTGGATTACAGTATCAGTAATAGTATCTACTGAGGCAGTTGCTTCATCCAGAACCAGTATCTTGCTTTTCCTCAAGAGTACCCTTGCTAAGCATACAAGCTGACGCTGGCCGACACTCCAGTTCTCACTATTTTCCATCACTGCACGGGGCATAAGTTAGCACTGATAATAAGGTAAACTAAGTCATCGCCAACCTTGTTTGTTAAATGCTTAACAATTCAGTAGGCACATCTTTGTGGCATGTTATTGATTCTAGTATCAGTTTATCACCATTATGAATGGTAACATACCTTTGGAGTTGAGATTCAATTCCTTCTTCCTTATCTCTTCTCCAAGTTGACAATAATCCAAAGCCTACAAAGGACATAATAACAAGAAAATACATGGAAATGAAATGACTTTTTAAGTAATCATCTAGCAAATGACAACAATATGCATTAGTAAGCTGGAGCACCTTCCAAATCTCTTCGTCCGTGCATTCTTCGAGTGGATCTAGATTGTTACGCACAGTTCCCTTGAACATAACTGGATCCTGTGGGATAATGCTCAATCTGGATATCAGGTCATGCAGCCCAATGGTTGAAAATTGAAATGTCAATGCCATCTATGAATACATGGCCAACTGTAGGTTCAATGATACGAAATATTGTCTGTATGATCGTTGATTTGCCACTGCCTGTTCTTCCAACAATTCCAGTCTTTTTCCCTCCAGGAAAAGTGCAAGTGAGACCCGTAAAATGAATGGCATGCCACGGCCATATCGTACCTTTGACAAGTTAGAAGTACTTCAGCATAGAATTTCTTGAAGAATTGGCATTTCAAAAGCTGATACTAATCAAAAGCGACAATAGAATGAAGACAATGGGCAACAGAGATCGATAATCAATAGCCATTACGTAAAGTTAAATAAATTCATATGATGACTGTTTCCATCTCTTAAACAAGAGATTCAGTAGATAATAAGAAGGCCAAGTTTACCTGCAAGTCATGAATCTCTATTTCCCCCTTCGATGGTCAGCTATGATCAGGTCTATTTTCATCTATGTTGAGAGGTGGTTCACTAGGAATGCTCGTATACTGTAGGATTCGCTCCACAGAAATAATTCTATTTTCAACATCACACATAACCCAGATGAGTGATATTTGTGTGATATTCAAGCTAAGTCCATATTTGACTGCAACACCAGCAATACCTAGAGGAGATAGAAGCATTTACTATTGGGTTCGGAGCGCAACGGAAGACATATAATGAATCATGGATCTTTCATGGTACATATAGTTTTACACAAAATTATATAAAAACATACCTCAAGTCCTCGATAGATGTGAATAATATCACGGACAAATAAGGCAGATAAGAGTCCTACGTGTGACTCCTCTAGTGGTATCCACGCGCACTATATCACGAACTTGACACGATCCATTAGGTGCTAGCCTCTTGGATCGACAAAGCCATGGAAGCACTATGATCTCTTTCGAACGAAGAAGAAGTTGACGAGGGAAACTCGGAAAGAATCAATTTTTCCTTGCATCTTTCCGAGGATGGCTACTTATAGCCTCCAAGGAATACGAAAGTTAAGTTCTCAATAAATTCATCATTTATGATCTTCATTAATTAGGAAGATGAAGAGTTATAGGCTCCATAAATTCTTCATTTATAACCTTCATTATGATAACTCTTCAAATTCTTCATTAATTATCATTATGATGACTCTTCGAATTCTTCATTAATCATCATGATTATGGCTATTCAAATTCTCTCTTCTTTATATCAAATAAATCCATATTTGATCTTGATCTCGACTAGCTTCCGATACCATTGTTCATGTCTACGTGCTATGCGTGCGACCCTCTAGGTTTTATACACGAAGGCAGTGTAAATCCATACACAGATTAAGGTAACCGTCTAGCAACAGTTTTTAGCCACCCAACGCGATAAAATTAATATCAGTCATAAACTGTAAACCACTCTATACCGATTACTGTGTAATTCAATCTCTTCATCTAAAGCTTACATCCCAATTAATTCTGTACATTATGCATCATTATCAAATTAATTGTTTTACTTGATTTCCAAGATATAATAGACTCCTCTTGAATGATAAATCATTCCTCCCATGGCCATGGATTTCGAGTCACTAATATCTCTATCAAGCGACCAGGATGTTAACTCCTAATCCAAGAGAGCGATGAATCCTCTATTGACTCAACATTATTCTCTCTACGTTTTGTCATACACCCAACTACCGTATTAATCATAATTCAATTAAAGGCTGCTTTTAACGGCGTCAAAGCACATAACTCCACGCATAGAATAAATGAAGGTCTCAAGTCAAAAGATCAGTTACACTCGGTCATAAAAGGAAAGACCAATAATGCTTAATATGTGGTCTCCTTTTAAGCAGGTCGTGTCCAGTGTGCCTCTAAAGTCAAGGCACCCCCAAGTATAACTTGAATATCCATCCCTCCGGTCTATCTCGACCTAGTCATACTCAGCGTTGATCTAGATATTCATGTCCCCTCTAGATATCTATCCGATCAAGGACTGTTTTCAGATTAATATACCCATTAATCTGTGGGACTTTATCATTAATCATGTACGTACAGAAAAATAAGTAATTAATGATAAATACTTGCCTTTATTAAATAATTATTTACAAAATACATAAGGAGTGTCTTGGCACATAAGTGCACACACTAACAATCTCCCACTTGCACTATTGCCAAATACTACGGACTCTCAGTCCTAGGCTCCTCACATGGGTCTCATGTTTCTGTAGAGGTAAGGCATTTGTGAGTGGATCTGCGATATTCTCGCTGGTATCTACTCTTCTAACCAACACATCACCCCTCTAAACAATCTCCCTTAGTACATGCTTGGATCGTTGGTGAGACCTTGGCTCCTTTGCCTGCGCTATGGCCGCATTATTGTCACAGTATAGCACAACTGGATCAATAATGCTAGGAACCACTTCAAGCTCCGCTATGAAGTTCTTGATCCACAAAGCTTCCTTTGCTGCCTCTGAAGCTGCTATGTACTCGGACTCAGCTGTTGAATCTGCAACTGTCTCCTGCTTGGAACTCCTCCAACAAACAGCTGCACCATTCAGACAAAACACATATCCTTGTTGCGACTTCAGATCATCCCGATCTGTCTGAAAACTTGCGTCAGTATATCCTCTGACGACTAATTCCTCGTCTCCTCTAAAAACTAAGAACATGTTCTTTGTTCTTCTAAAATACTTGAGGATAGTCTTTACCGCAGTCCAATGACCCTCTCCAGGAGCTGACTTATATCTACTCGTCATGCTTAATGCATACGAGACATCTGGTCAAGTGCATATCATAGCATACATTATGGACCCTATAGCCGAAGCATAAGGTATCTTGTCCATTCTACTTCTTTCCTCTTGTGTTCCTAGACACATAGCTTTGGAAAGATGCACACCATGTGACATTGGTAAATATCCTCTTTTGGAGTCCTGTATACCGAATCTATTCAATATTTTATCAATATATACACCTTGACTCAACCCTAGTAACCTGTTTTATCTATCTCGGTATATTCTAATACCTAAGACATAGGTTGCATCTCCAAGATCTTTCATTGAGAAACACTCTCCCAACCAAGCCTTGGTAGATTCTAGGCTAGGGATGTCATTGCCTATAAGAAGTATATCATCAACATACAACACTAGGAACGTAATCTTGCTCCCACTAACCTTCTTGTAAACGCAAGGTTCTTCTGGATTTTTGACAAAAGAAAAATCTTTAATGACTTCATCAAATCGCAGATTCCAACTCCGAGATGCTTGCTTTAGTCCATAAATGGACTTCTTGAGCCTACATAACTTATTGGCATTCTCAGATTTTATAAAATCGGGAGGTTGTACCATATATACTTCCTCCTGTAACCTTCCATTTAGGATAACAGTTTTAACATCCATTTGTCAAATCTCGTAGTCCTTGTAAGCCGCTATAGCTAGCAAAATTCTAATGGACTTAAGCATTGCAACGGGCGAAAATGTTTCATCATAGTCAATTCTATGACGTTGATTGAAACTCTTTGCCACAAGCCTAGCTTTATAGGTACTAATGTTCCCATCCATATCAATCTTTTTCTTGAAGATCCATTTGCACCCTATGGGTTTTACCCCAACTGGCACATCAACCAACTCCCAAACTTGGTTGGTGTACATAGAGTCCATTTCAGATTTCATGGCTTCCAGCCATTTCTCAGAATCATTTGAAGCAACTGCTTCCTCGTAAGTCGACGGTTCATTATCTTCGATGAGTAGCACTTCCTCATCTTGAGTTACCAGCCAACCATATCTGTTTGGCTCTCGGTGTATTCTTGTAGACTTACGTTGATCTCGCGTTTCTTGAGCAGTCCCAAATGAAGGAGACACTTGTGCTTGTGGCACTGTCTCATTGTCCAACTGTTCATCTTCCAACCTGTTTGTAGAGTCTATAATTTCTTCAAGACTTACTTTACTCCCACTATTTTCTTTAGAAATAAATTCATTTTCCAAGAAAGTAGCATACCGAGCAACAATAACTTTGTGCTCACTTGGGATATAAAAATAATATCCCATTGTAGCTTTGGGATAACCTACAAACATACATTTTATGGATCTTGCTGCAAGCTTATTAGAATTTACATTCTTCACATAAGCATCACAACCCCATATCTTTAGATAAGACAAATTTGGTTTCTTTCCAAACCATAACTCATAAGGAGTCTTATCTACTGTTTTGGTTGGAACTCGGTTAAGTGTGTATGCTGCTGTTTCTAAGACATAGTCCCAAAATGACATTGGAAGACTTGCATGACTCATCATTGATCTAACCATATCCATGAATGTGCGATTTCTCCTTTCCGAAATACTATTCCACTCTGGCGTCCTAGGAGGTGTAAGTTGAGAAATTATCCCACACTCTTTTAGGTAATCAATGAACTCTTGGCTTAGATACTCACCACCTCGATCACTCCAAAGGGCCTTAATCTTCTTGCCAAGTTGATTTTCTACCTCATTCTTGAACTCCTTAAACTTGTCTAGAGTTTCAGACTTATGTCTCATTAAGTAAACATATCCATATCTACTTAAATCATCAGTAAAAGTCACGAAGTAGGTATACGCTCCTCTAGCCTGAACTTGCAATGGTCCACAAACATCACTATGTATGAGTTCTAGTGGTTCCTTTGCCCGTTCACCTATCTTGGTGAATGACTTCTTGGTCATTTTTCCTTGTAAACACACTTCGCATGTATCTATGAGCTCTAATTCAAAAGAGTCCAAATACCCATTACTGAGTAATCTAGCGATGCGCTTCTAGGTTATATGACCAAGTCTACAGTGCCAGAGATATGTTAAGTTTGAGTCATGTAATTTTTGTTTCTTACTTTCAATATAATAGATCGGTTCATCTAAGTTAAGAACATAAAGACCATTATTCAATGAATCATTCTCATAGAATATATTATTCAAATAAAAGGAACATAACTTGTCCTTGAATTGAAATGCAAATCCCTTGGTGTCTAAATTTGACACCAAAATGATATTTTTTGAGAAACTAGGAACAAAATAACAGTTTTCTAAATTCAAAACAAGTCCACTAGGCAAATTTATTGAATAGATTCCTACAGCTAACGCAATAACTCTCGCTCCATTAGCTACTCTATCATAAAGATATCTGAAGCATCAGCTCCACTGGCATTCTTCTTCATGAAAATATAGCAGTTTTTCTTCCAGTGACCTTTCTTGCCACAATGGAAGCACATGGCCTCCTCATCAGATTAGGGTACCTGCATCCCTTTCTTAAGCTTCTTCTGAGCTTGATATTTAGGATTCTTCACTGCATTAGCCTTGGGATTGAAGTTCCCGGTGCTTGGGCGCTTGTTGGTCTTTCTAACCATCATTACATACAGTGAAGGATTTACTTTCATATCCCTCTCAGCAATTTTCAGCATTACCATCAAATCAGTCAAACTCTTGTCCATGCTGTTCATGTTGAAGTTCAACACAAACTGAGAAAATGATGGAGGTAGTGATGACAGGATTAGGTCAACAGCCAAGTCCTGGTCTAACTTGGAACCTAAGCTCTCGAGCCTCTCTATGTACCCGATCATCTTGAGTACATGAGACTCAACTTGGTTTCCTTCCTCCAGCATGGTACGAAATAGTGCTCGAGAGGTTTCATACCTCTCTACTCTCGCACTCTCTTGGAAGAGCTCATGCAAGTGCTGATCAATCTCCCTAGCACTCATGTTCTCATGTTGTCTCTGCAACTCGGGAGACATAGAAGACAACATGATGCATTGCACATCTAGTGCATCTTCCATATATTGAGAATAATATGACTAATCTTCGTCTGAAGCATTGGGTGTAGGCTCTTTCAGTGGTTCATCTTCGAGCACGTAAATTTTTCTCTCGTAGCTCAAGACGATTTTCAGTTTCCTATACCAATCCAGGTAGTTGGAACCGAAGAGGATATTCTCTTTCTCGAGAATGCTTCGCAGTGATAAGGTACTTGTGTTTGCCATCTAAAATTTAAAGCAGAGTTTTAGTATTTGTGGAATATATTTAATAAAGGTCTTTTATAACTCTTATTATTTTATTCAAGTCCAACAACCCTCACTGTTAGAATCGGGAATTGGTTGGTAACAATTCCTAATAGGACTGAAACCCTGAATCATATAGAATGCACACAGCTGAGTTGTACCTACATGCTATATTCATCAAGTAGGCCTTAACTTGTCAATCGCAAATCTATGTGACTTTCGGTATATTCTTGTTGAGCCTTATATTCTCAACACTTGCCCCTCAAATCAGTTAACCTTAGCTGAGCTAAACAAGTCAACGAATTTGAGTTAAGTCAACCCACTAATAATTATGATAAATTATAGATGTTTTGACAGAAGCTCACAGCTGAGCTGTACCGACTTTATGTAAAAACTCTAACTATCATCATAGTTATTAGTGGAGGGCTTTTAACAAATCTTGACTTTAATATATTTAAGGAATTTTATAATTATTAAAAATATCTCACAATAATTAACTTCTTGTGCATTTGCACAATCTCATTACGAGATTTATATCCATTAATCCTCTTAGTCTTTTAAGACAAATAGGTCTCGGAGATGTTAACATGTTAATCTACTTATGCCATAAGGAATTTATATCTAAATTGCAACACGTATTACTTTACAGGTTTTAGACAAAATTCATTTCTATCATGAAATGTTACGGCATATAATTTGCAATAAAGAAATTAAAATTTCTTTGAAATCTCTTGAAATACTGATTCTTCAAATAAATTTTGAAGAATCGGTTTCGTACTATATGATCCAACCACGAACTTGCTCTGATACCACTGTTGGGTTCGGAGCGCAGTGGAAGACATATAATGAATCATGGATCTTTCGTGGTACATATAGTTTTACACAAAATTATATAAAAACATACCTCGAGTCCTCGATAGGTGTGAATAATATCACGGACAAATAAGACAGATAAGAGCCCCACGTGTGACTCCTCTAGCGGTATCCACGCGTACTGGATCACGAACTTGACACGATCCGTTAGGTGCTAGCCTCTTGGATCGACAAAGCCTTGGAAGCACTATGATCTCTTTCGAACGAAGAAGAAGTTGATGAGGGAAACTCGGAGAGAATTAATTTTTCCTTGCATCTTTCCGAGGATGACTACTTATAGCCTCCAAGGAATACGAAGAGTTAAGTTCTCAATAAATTCATCATTTATGATCTTCATTAATTAGGAAGATGAAAAGTTATAGGCTCCATAAATTCTTCATTTATAACCTTCATTATAGTAACTCTTCAAATTCTTCATTAATTATCATTATGATGACTCTTCGAATTCTCCATTAATCATCATGATTATGGCTATTCGAATTCTCTCTTCTTTGTATCAAATAAATCCATATTTGATCTTGATCTCGACTAGCTTTCGATACCATTGTTCATGTCTACGTGCTATGCGTGCGACCCTCTAGGTTTTATACACGAAAGCAGTGTAAATCCATACACGGACTAAGGTAACCATCTAGCAACAATTTTTAGCCACCCAACGCGATAAAATTAATATCAGTCATAAACTGTAAACCACTATGAACCGATTACTGTGTAATTCAATCTCTTCATCTAAAACCTACATCCTAATTAATTCGGTACATTATGCATCATTATCAAATTAATTGTTTTACTTGATTTCCAAGATATAATAGATTCCTCTTGAATGATAAATCATTCCTCCCATGGCCATGGATTTCGAGTCACTAATATCTCTATCAAGCGGTCAGGATGTTAACTCCTAATCCAAGAGAGCGATGAATCCTCTATTGATTCAACACTATTCTCTCTACATTTTGTCATTACACCCAACTACCGTATTAATCACAATCTGATTAAAGACTACTTTTAACGGCGTCAAAGCACATAACTCCACGCATAGAATAAATGAAGGTCTCAAGTCAAAAGATCAGTTACACTCGTTCATAAAAGGAAAGACCAATGATGCTTAATATGTGGTCTCCTTTTAAGCAGATCGTGTCTAGTGTACCTCTAAACTCAAGACATCCCCAAGTACAACTTAAATATTCATCCCTCCGGTCTATCTCGACCTAGTCATACTCAACGTTGATCTAGATATTCATGTCCCCTCTAGATATCTATCCGATCAAGGACTGTTTTCAAATTAATATACCTATTAATCTGTGGGACTTTATCATTAATCATATACGTACAGAAAAGTAAGTAATTAATGATAAATACTTGCTTTTATTAAATAATTATCCACAAAATATATAAGGAGTGTCTTGACAAAGTGCACACACTAACATTTACGATGTAACGGTTAACATAGACATGGATTTTCCAGGTGACAAAGTAACAAGTTGATTGAACGAAGCAAGTACCAGAGTCAATTACACCTTCAGGCATGCAGATAAGAAATATCAGAGAGAATGCAAATGTCAGTGTCGACAATATCTGAAGGCGAAAGCCAAGCCATTCAGTTGCACCTGCACTATGTAACTCGAGTTGAGATACATCATTTGTTAGATTATAGTTAGTGTTCACAAACTCCTTTTCCTTATCAAAGCTCCTAACTGAAACTGATCCTGACATTGACTCCGCAAAATGTTGGATTATAGGAGCTCTGTAAATCCCCATCAACCTTGAGAGTTCTCTAGCAGTAGCTATGTAGTATTGCTGAGGGATGGACAACATAAGAAAAGATAAAAATATCTAAAGTTGGAAGACTTGAAAATATATACCTGATACCAAATGCAAGCTGCTACAATAGGAACAATGATGATGAGAACTGGCCATGCAACTTGGGACATTACTGCAATTGTCCCTAGAAGTTGAATAAGAGAAGACGCAAAGGAACCAACTGATGAAGGAAGACTTGTATCCACTCTACTTTGGTCGGTTGATGCGTACACTAGCAAAAACATTTCTCAGACAAGAGCATGAGAAGGATATTCTTGAATGATAAAACAAAATTGGCACGTACTCTATTTAAAACGCGCCCAGTGGGAGTGGAATCAAAGAATGACATGGGAGCGCGAAAAATGGATAAATGCATCTTGCTAAACAACATTGTTGCAGTCTTATATCCAGAAATTACAGTAAAAAAAGACCTTAGGAGGATGCAAGCAGCACTGCCAACAGCTAATGCAGCATAGACAGATATAAGAGTCGGGCCACTGACAGGAGGTTGTTATTCATCTGATTGAGGAGATTGCAAAGCCATCCAATAGTTACTTGCGATCCCAAAGCCATGAAGGAGTATTTGAGCCAGCAGTACCAGTGGAACAAGAGCTCCTTTGTATGCCATTGTAATATACCTCCAATAAACCCAAAATCCCACTTTGCCAATCACTCTCTCTTCATCTTGTACAGGTCCCTTCTGCATAACTTCCTCAGATTTATTATTTTCCTCGTCTGGTAATTCCTTGTTTTGAGAAATCGATGCATTAGATTTTGTAGAAGAACCACCTTCCGAAGCGTCACTTGTTTGTTCTATCAAGTTATGTACTGACAAAGTATTGGAATGGGCACCAACAAGTTCCATGAACTTTGTTCCTGAGTTTAGCATCTCATTGTACTTGCCCAATTCAGCAATCCTTCCATCTTCTAATACCTATGTGAAGAATAAAGTTTACCTGACCAAAATCGAAACGAAGATGCAAATTTGCATGTGCAGAACTACTTACCAGGATAAGATCAGCTGAAGGTAAAAATTCCACCTGGTGAGTAACATAGACCACTGTTTTTTCAGATAAAAGTCCAAGCAAACATTCCATCAGCAATAAAGATGTACACTAGTGTCATTCAAATCAGAACCAGGCAGCAATAATTTAACAGAAAGAAATTCTCAATTCATATGCATTACATACACACACGCTCTCTCTTTCTCTATCTTGCGACTAGCCGGAAGAAAACAAACAGTAGTGAATCAATTACCTTAAAGAGGTGTGATCCTGTGTGAGCATCGACTGCACTGAATGGATCATCAAATAAATAAATGTCAGCGTCATGGTAAATAGCACGAGCAATTTGCACACGTTGCTTTTGTCCCCCACTCAAGTTAATGCGTCTCTCCCCTATAATTGTTTGATCTGTTAAAGTGTATACTAAAAGTCTAGCTTTTTATAAATATTTATTTTGAAATAAAATTGTTTGATCTGTTAAAGTGTATACTAAAAGTCTAGCTTTTTATAAATATTTATTTTGAAATAAAGAATCACATTGGTCATATGTCTACATTTATATGCTAAGTGTAGTTGTTCAATTAATTTATATTGTAGATAACATGGTGTGTGGTGTCACACACAGAAGATCGTGTTATCAATTCCTTATAAATTATAAACAGTAGCTCACGACTAAGATGGATAGGAACAAACCATTGGAATAATCGTAGTGTAATTTGGTATTTGTTTATCTTAACTATAAAATTACACTAGTACACTCTAAGTGTATTGAGCAGAACCATTTAAGGTAAGTTCTTTTTATACTGACTGCATAAAAGAACAAGACCTTTGTTATTATGGAAGTGTGTGCTCTTAATCATGATATAATAACAATCACATGTACTCAATATTTATTTCTTTAATTTATCAAAGGGTGTGATTTAGTTCGATAAATCAATAGGCCCGATAAGTTGGAAAATGATATTATTTATATGGTGTGTTGTTGATTATAGAATGAAACTGTGTCCTAGTAATCTAGGTTGATGATGTTCCCTTGAGGAACTCATAAGGATTGTCATGTAAACCCTGCAGGTGGACTTAGTTCGACATGACAATGAAGATGAGTGGTACTACTCTTGGAGCTAGATATTGATTAAGTGAGTTGTCAGTAACTCATTTAATTAGTGGGCATTCTATATCTTAAATACATGGAGACTAACACACTCATGACAAGAAGGAGCCCATATAATAATATAGGATTGGTGCGGTAGTTCAATAATAACTCTTTAGTGGAATGAGATATTATTGATGAACTCGAGTTGGGTATTCGGGGCGAACATGGGAAGCTCAAGTAAGTTCATCGGGAGACCAAAATCAATTCCTCCTCTCGGTCCCTGTCGTAGCCTCTTAATTATAAAGTGTTATACCCACTCATACCCACCTTAAGGTGGTCGACCAAGCTTAGCTTGTAGCCCAAGCTAGGGCCGGCCAAACCAACGTTAGATGGGTCAAGTAGGTGGTCGGTCTTAGCTTGAACCCAAGCTTAGGTGGTCGGCCATAATTAAATTAAAAGGGATTTTAATTTTTAAAATCTTTCCTTATGTGGAAACCATGGCTTTAAAAGAGAGTTTTAAAATTAAATCTTTCCTTTTATAATTTCTACAAAAGATAAAGAGAAAGATTTGATATCTTTCCTTATTTGTAGTTAAAAGGAAGATTTTAATTGTAGATAAAACTTTTTTTTTTGTAAATCATCGACATGTTTTAATAGAGAGATTTTAATTTATAAAAGTTTCCTTTTATAACCAACCATGAAGGGAATTTTTAAAAAGAAATTTTTATTTTAAAAATTTCCAAAAACAAATTAGAAAATTTTAATTTTGTGTTTAAAACTTTCCTTCCTTGGAGGATTTGATATGGCCGGCCACATTAATAAATAAAAGAAATTTTTAATTAAATTTTTCTTTTCATTGGCAAGGAAATTAAGGAAGTTTTAATTAAAACTTTCCTTATTTGCCAAGACCAAGGAATATAAAAGAGAGGGTAGAGGTGTCTCACCTCATAACAATCTATCTTCTATTATTCCTCTCTTCCTTGTGGTGGTTGGCCCTCTCTTCTTCCTCTTCCCCTATTCTTCTTCTTAAGTGGTCGGCGGCATCATCTTCTTGGAGAGATTTTGGTGGCCTGATCTTGCTTGGAGAAGAAGAAGAGATAGGAGGCGTTGTTTCTTTGCATCCCTTGAAGCTTGGTTGGTGGTCGAAGTTCTTCATCTCAAGGAGTTTGTTGATTGGCCGAAACTTGCTTGAAGAAGAATGAAGCTTGGGTGGATTCTCGTCTCGGTAGATCGTCGCCCACACGACGTCCAAGATAAGAAGAGAAATACGGCAGAAGATCGTGAGGTCTATAAGCTATAAAAGGTATAACTAGTTGTTAGTTTCCGCATCATAACTAGTTCATCCTTTTATTTAGATCTTGAAATATCAAACACAAGAGACTAATGAATCTAGGTTATCGAATTTATGTTTTCGATTTTGTGTTTCTTTTGTTTTTCGAACTTGTGATTCGATTGTTCCTTTTGGTTAAACCTAGGATTACTATAAGGAAATTAAATATTGAATTTCGTTGAAAGGCTTTGTCTAGGAAGTGGTGGACGCTCCCATACCCAAGAAGGCCTAGTGGCTCGCTATGTTTAACCTGGAAGCCGATCTCTGAAATTAATATTTAATTGAATTTGTAACATGGGTGGATTTGGATCAATAATGTTAAGCATCGTTTGCGATCCAAGTCTAAACAACTAAGAACAGATAAGTTGAATTTGGAATCAATAATGTTAAGTTCTGTTTGCGATTCCAAATTTAATTTCTAAAGAACACAATAGGTTATTAGGAATGGTTCATGACTTGTACAAAATTTTTGTACAAGAGAACCGACACAATATTCCGAGTAGCAACCAACATAATCACCAAAAGGCATGGCCTCCAAATCCTTCTTCAAAGAGCATACATCAAGAACTCGGTCATATTTATTCGCATCCATTATATTACCAAAAGTAATGTTGTCTTGAATGCTACCACTCAGTATCCAGGGTGACTGGGAGACATAAGCTTCTTTGCCACACAACTTAATAGTTCCGGAAATCTTTGGTACTTCGCCTAGAATACAGGACAGTAAACTTGATTTACCTGAACCAACAGATCCACAAACAGCAACCATCATTCCTTGCAATACACTGAAATTTAAATCCCTTAGAGTAAGATTTTCAAGGGAGGAATCCCAACTGAAATTACAATGGTTGATTTCAATTGCAACCTCCGAACTGCCTTTTGGAGCTTCTGAACAACATTTGGTTGCAAATCCTCAAGCCAAAGAAATGCTGAAATTCTATCAAGATAAACTTTGGTTTGAACTAACTCAGATATGAAGCCTGGAATACTATAAATTGGATTCTGCAGGTCTTGAAATATTGCAAGTGCTTTCTCAAAGGAATCCCCATAAGCATACAAGCTCCAAAGGTCACTACCCCCACAAAAATTGAGGAACATGAGAATAAAAATTTTACAGCAAATGATGAGTGTGCAGATTTCCACAACCAATTTGTCTCATTTCTCCTCATTTCCATTATTTTGGATAAAAATTTCATCTCCCAAGCTTGGAGCTTGAGGATTCTCATATTCTTCAAGATTTCTGAAGTGGCCTTCATTCTACTATCCTTGGAATCCATAATCTTTTCCGAGTAATTCTGCTGTAATTTGGCTAATGGAATGTTAGCTAACATTAAGGGTGTGTTTGGTTCAAGTCATCATGTATAACCTTAGTTATGTGATTACCTGGTAATCACATAACCAAGGTTATAGGGAATAAAACATAACCAAATGTTGTTTGGTTCAACTTAGGTAATGCAACAAAAACTTATTTGTTTGAAGGTTTTAATGAATACCTTAGTTTAATATTTTACCGTATTACCCTCAGTTACAAAACCAACTATACATAATAATAATAATAATAATAATATTATTATTATTATTATTATTATTATTATTATTATTTATTTATTATTATTATTTATTTATTTAGTTTTTAATGTTTTTTTATTTTTCTTTTTCCTGTATATTTTTTTACTTTTTATGTGTTTTTTTATTTTTTAATGTTTTTATATTTTTATATTATTTATATTTATATTTTTTTATTTTTTTACATTTTTTAAATTTTAATTTTAATTTTTTTATTTTTTATTTTTTTAAATTTTTAAAATTTTTTAAAATTTTTAAAAAAATTTAAATTTTAAAATTTTTATAAATTTTTTTTAAAATTTTAAAATTTTTATAAATTTTTTTTAAAATTTTTAAAATTTTATTTTTAAAATTTTTATTTTTAAAATTTTTATTTTTTATTTTTTATTTTTTATTTTTTATTTTTTTTTATTTTTTAAAATTATTTATTTTAAAAAAATAAATTTTTAAATTTTTTAAAACATTTTTTTATTTTTTTTTACATTTTTTTATATTTTTTTACATTTTTTATCTTTTTTTCATATTTTTTTCTTATCGGAAGGTATTTTTGGTAAAAAAAAATCGTTAACCCCGGAATCAACAAAAACCTTAGTTTTCTAAGGTTTTCCGATTCCGGGCTACATGACCCTTTTGCTGACATGTCGGGCATGGAACATTACTTGGGAATCATCGAATACCTAAACCAAACAAGGTTTTTGTTGATAACCTTGGATGGATAACCAAGGTTATCAAGAATAACCCCGAACCAAACGCACCCTAAAGTTAGAGTGGTCACTAAGGCAATGTGTGAAGCAAGGCCAATCCTTGGATATAAGATTAACAAGGCCAACATTACCTTCACAGGGACTAACAGAAGATCAAGGAAGGGCCGAAGAGAAGAGCAAATGCCTGGAGCATCAATATTCATGTAATTTATGATTTCCCCACAGGTGTGTTTCTGTCTCGAGCAACTAGATAGAGTAAGACCTTTTTGGTAGATCATTGAAACAAGGGGGGCCTTGAGCCTGATCCCAGCCTGTTTTATTCTAAAATAATATTGTACATAACATAGTTCATCAACAAGCTTTGACATAATGAAACCCAAAACCAAAAGGTACCCTTGATTTGCAAACTTCAGGTCACCGTTTAAATATTGTACAAAGTAATCAATGAGAAAGGGGCCAACAAATGAAGCCATTGTTGCCATTAGTGCACAGAAAGACCCCAATAAGAGTTGACTCCATGTAGATAAGATTAATGCCTTAGCCAATGTCCATGAGGTAATTATTCTATTAGGACTGGCCGGAGCATATGATTCAAGGATCCTAAGGAAGGTCGGAAATCTATCCTCACTAGATTTACTGAATCCAGTGAGTAGATAAGCAGTAAAGGCAAACCATGTAACCGCTCTGGTTGCTAATCCCACTTCAACAAGGAGAGGTCGGTCATTGCTATGATACCAGAAGTAGCCCAAAATGCAAAAGGATATATGAAACAGAACCAAGTTCATGGAAGTGAAAAGAGCGAGGTTGTAGTACAAGAATCTGTTGTTATCTCCTCTACGCTGAGAGTGCCTAATGGACTTACGTTGCTGGCCAAACCAAATAACAGAGAGGGAAAGCATGAAGCAGAGATGGCATGAAGCAGAGATGGCATGGAGCAACAGCCCAGCAAGTTCATGGATTTGAACTAGAACTGGGTATAAGACGTTTGCTGTCATACCATGGATTTGTGCCAGGAAAAAACCCATATCCACAGCTCTTCGTAAACCTCTAAAGCAGCATTAGGGGTTTCTGATTCTTGATTCAGGATTGCTTTAATACTTCTTGCTGAAAAAGGAGAACTTTCGAAGTCGGAAAGAAAATTGTGCTTTGTGGAGCAACAGATAGGTATTTGTTAAAGATTGAGAGACAATGTGACGTATGGAATGTGACGAGTGCTGCATTTTTTATTGACCATCTTTTGGAGGAATGATGGCAATGCTCTATTCTTTACTCATTTAAGAGACAGAAAAAATCACTCTTTTTTGGTACAAAATGACTCCCATTTGAACCGAGCGATCCATGCAACTTCCTAGAAAGCTGAGAAAAGATAAAGAAACTGCAACAGCGTACTTGGAGTGTGCATCAACACGAGCCTTCTGCATTTAAGAAAGCAGAAATTAACACAGATAAAGTACAAAAGTTGGCATCTTTCTCGGCACAAGTCTTTGGAGCGATGTGCAGGAATCAACTTAAACTATAACTTAGAAGGTTTGCGTCGTCTCGTAGGTTGACGAACTAAAGAATCAGAAAATCATCTCAACAGTTCTCCATTTGCGAACAAATAAGTCGGAGGGTGAGAGAGCCATGTTCATTTCACCGCCTAGATTCAGGTAAATTACACTTTACCAATTAAATACCATTCATGAATTTGGCATCCATTCGATCAAAGCGAACGGATGTAAGTTTAGATTTTTAAAATTATTAGATTTTTTCTTATAATCAAAATGATTAATTTTTAAAAATTAGAAGGTCAATTGTCATTTAGCAAAATTTGAAGGTCAAATGAAAGTTTAAGAAATTGTTGGGGTAAGTGAAATTTTCTAGAATAAATTTTTTTTATATAATTGTTCTTGCCAAACTAATAATGTGCTTCTCTAAAATGTTATGGGGTGACCAATTTATCAATATTCAAAGAGTAAATTATTTTGTCCTCATGAACATAACTGAGCTAGTACTCAGATGATAGATTGTCACAAGAGAACAGAATACCTGAGGAAATAATTTATTGGAGAAAAAAATCCCTCTTACTTAAAGCGATGTCACTCCGTCATCATGATTTATCTCCCTTCCAAATGTCTTGGGGCGGGTTTGAAGGAGCGTCTAGGGTGAGTACATCACCTTTTTTCCACAAAAGAATAAATCTATTTTGGATAAACAATTAACAGAAATGTATCTTTTAATTGTTTATCTTGAGTAGTTTCTACAAAGTCTATCTACAACAAGTTTCAGACACCAGGAATTTCATTGATAAATCTTCTACTTCAGATAACATTTCACAAGAGCAAAAAAACTCTAACAGGAGTGGAGTAGAATGATTCTATTCAGCTCGAAATACACTCAATATTGGGACGATGCATAGACTCATGGTATTTTTACACTTTGGTGAGTAGTATCGGCTGGAAATCTTAACATTTCATCAGCGAGTAAAAGATTTATGAGTCTCAAAAAAGTTGCGGCCAAGGAATCTACCGGTCGAGATGTCAGGAAATAACTGTAAATTTGTCAGGTTTGCTCTCTCACCTCATTTGTACCATCCAGCAAGAAAATGCCTCAACCAGAAACAGAAAATACACGACAAAGCCTGTAAAGAAAGTATTGATGCATTCATTACACTGGTAGAAATGCAAGGGGAAGTAATTCCTGCAAACTCACCTGGAAAATAAGAAGTCTGATGCATAACATCTTTTCGGTGCACTGGCCGAACAATCTGAGGAACAGGTTTACCAGGGTGCCATCCTTTGTCCCAGTCAACAGCCCTGTTCGAGGATCAAATCTGAAGAACAAAAAACTGACAATGTCTGAAAAGGATCTGTAAAGATGGAAACATGATTCAACAGAGAATATAGAATGAACCTACTTTGGTAGGCGATGCCTTGGGCAAGGAATTATCTTTAAAAGCTGCAATGACAATAGAGACAATACAAAATAAAATGATCACGTAGCACAAAATAATATATTTGGAACTGAAACTTACAAATGGGAGGCTAACCGAACCTGAGGACATGAGTACAGGAAATTCAAAACTTGTGGCAAGAAGAAGAGTAGCAGTGTCTCACTAGAGAGAAACAGCAGTTACTTAGCATGAATAAATTGATAAGAGTTCAGAATTATGTGCATGTAAAATCCACATAAAAGTCTAACGTGCATATTGATACAGTTATGTGGTATAGACAAACAGGTCTTAGCAGGAGTCATAAATCCCATCACAAAATTGTTACTCAGTTGAGCGATTCCTGCATGGTTGAACAGAATAGCTAGCATCGAAAGTATCCTTGGGAATCTTTATCAATAGCCTTAGAGCTGGCAGTGAAGTAGAGAAAGAAAATTAACATGTGCCGGTGATTTTTTCCTTCCCTCTGACCACGTCTCGAACAACTCTAGCAACAAAGATCTTCCACCAGTGTATGTCTTTTCCATAGGTCATTAGCTTCAGAATCAGAAATCTCATGTTTCACCAGGTCAATTGTGCAGAAGTGGGGGTTATATCTGGTTTAAAGAAATATTGTTCCTATGCCAAAATACTGATTTTAAGTCAAATGCTAAGATGTCCATCACTTGATATCTATCAAACGTGCTAATAAGCATTAGTATTCAACATGGAGATCAAGACCATTTTTATGTGCTTTACTCTGTACAAACCATCTAAATGTTCTACTTTCAGAAAGAATTTTACAGCACAAAGAAATATTATGATGACGTCCATAGGCAGACAACTACAGCTAAGAATTTGCAGTTGTTCTAGCTTCATATATATATAGAAAATAGAAAGTTAGCAAAAGAATTGAGCATACCTGAAATGGCCAAGAATTCCAACAACAGCCAAAGCCATTCCAGCAAAGTAGGTGTAGGTGTCACCCACAAAGACTGATGAAGGATACCTATCATACAAATAGAACTAGTCATATCTGGAAAAAATCTTTGTTGCATAGACTTCCAAATGCCAAGCTTTGTAAATGTATTCGAGCTGACTACAATTACCAATTGTTGAGCTGACTACGATTACCAGTTATAAGAAAGTAGAGCCAATGAAGAAGTCAGTAAGGGAAGGACAAGATAAATAGAAAACGCATGAGCCTGCTGATATTCTGGGTCTGTTGATGCACCAATTTGCATCACATTATGGATTAAGACCTGTAATTTGGTTGCCTATTATTAGTTTCATCTGGAAATGAAATATTTGGAAGAAATATCAAGATGTGTAGCCTTCTTACTGCAGTTGAAATTACAACAGTCTGCCCAGCTTCCAGACCATTTAAACCAGCATGAATGTTAATGGAATTTGTGCAAAAAACTGCTAACATGCCCATATATAGCTTGTAAATCCAACCTGTTCTTCCCACAAATATACAGACAAAAACAAAAGCAACATCATGAATCAATCTAGTGATAGATGATACCTATTTATTAGAACAAAATTCCAACAGAGGTTGCTAGAGAGCCCAAAAAGAGACCATGCATAAACAGTTTGAAATAATTATTGAGAGAAAACATCTTCATTGAAAAATTCAAGATTAAACAAATAAATAACATGGTTGAACTACTCTTTATCAGGCATACAGGATTCATATCATTATCAACCTTACCTTGAGTCCACTATGGTTAAAATCACACCTCATCAGAATTAGACTTAGAGAAATATCAATCCTATCCTTAGGAGTGCACCTATATAACTCAATTTCGTGTTTGGAGAATGGAATGGCAGTGGCATGTTTGATATGTTGAATCAAAAGGGGAAGAGAATCACTGTTCCACTTTGGATTCCAATCTGTCTATTTGAAAAGGAGGAACAGAACCATTCATTCCTAGGAATCAGTATTCTAAGTTTAAATACCAAAAAAATCTTAGATCTCACCTCCTTTTTATTTTCTTTTTTAAATTCATGCTTGCATAACTCTTTTTAATTGTCCAAATCATTTCAATGTTTATTGCAATGTTGAAACCGAGATAGGAAAAGCAGTATATATCTATTCCACACCATTCCATTCAATCTAAACCCCAATACATAGAGGAAATGGAATGGGAAAAAATGAGAGTTGAATGGAAAGGAATGATAAGAGGAATCCATTCTACCCTCCCAAACATTGCCTTAGTATAATAGTATATTAGGAATCTCTGGAATAGAAAGAAAAGTATGGTGGTAAATCCAACATTTATTTTTTATTGATAAAAAAAATGTACAAATTCAAAATCCTTCAGGAAGGAGACTGTATGAAGGTGGAATCACATGCATGTGTGTTCTGTAAGTAGGATTTCCTTTTATTTAACTTGCATCCTTATAGTAAGTAAAATTAGGACTAGACTAGTCAGATTATTCCTGTTGGTGCAATATCCCTCAGGTCAAGGTTGACCTGGGTAACCAAGCTGAGTCTTGGTTTGGGTTTAGATGTTTGACAATAAGATATTGATTGAAGAAGAGTCAAGTAGGTCAAGGTTGACTGGATACTTGACTGGGAAGTCCTAACTGGGATGTTAGGCAAAATGAAAGTCCTGGTGAGTGAAGCCAGGCAGAAGAAAAGTCCTGGTGAGTGAAGCCAGGCAGAAGGAAGTCCTAGTGAGTGAAGCCAGGTGAAAGTCCTAGTGAGTGAAGCTAGGCAGATGGAAAACCCTGGTGAGTGAAGCCAGGTGAAAGTCCTAGTGAGTGAAGCTAGGCAGATGGAAAACCCTGGTGAGTGAAGCCAGGTGAAAGTCCTAGTGAGTGAAGCTAGGCAGATGGAAAACCCTAGTGAGTGAAGCTAGGTGAAAGTCCTGGTGAGTGAAGCCAGGCAAGGGAAAATCCAGATGGATCAAGGATGATCGGACATCTGGTGCTGGGAAGTCCAAGTAGGTCAAAGGATTGACTGGATACTTGGCATGAAAGAAAAGTCCAAGTAGGTCAAAGGGATTGACCGGATACTTGGCACAGAGAAAAGTCCGTGGGTCAAGGATTGACCGGACACTTGGTAAGGAGTCCTAGCGGTCAAGGGAGTGACTAGATGCTGGCATGACATACCAACAGTCAAGGTTGACCGGATGTTGGTTTGGATATTTGGGACTTGGTTTCGACAAAACCTCTTTGGATCGATCCGTGGATCGATCCGATCTCAATCGATCGATGGATCGATCCGGCCAGTCCAATCGATGATCGATCCGTGGATCGATCAGAGGTCCCAATCGATCGCTGGATCGATTGGGAGGCAGTCGGCGCGATAAGCGCCGGATCGATCCGTGGATCGATCCAGCGCTTCGCGATAGGCGCTCGATCGATCCGTGGATCGATCCAAAGCCTCCCCGATCGATTGGGAACATTCGAATCGATCGGGATCCGACCGTTGGCCTCGTTTATAGCTGCAGGCGTTCGATGGCTGCGGTATCACTTCTCCGATTCACTCCAGAGCTCTCGCCTACTCCTCCACAGCGCTCACAAAGCTCAGATCGCCAGTTCTTGAAGGACCTTGGAAGCTCTCCAAGTCAAGAGGCGGATCAAAGGCAAGAAGAGAAGCTAGGGTTAGGGTTTTCTGTACTCATTGTAAGCTTTGCGCTTGTATTTTGTTTCCCTTTCCTTTCTTCTTGTACTGAGAGTCTTGTAGGGCTTCTCCGCCCTCGGTAGTTACCGAAAAGGAGTGTTTTCATAGTGGAGGGTGCGTGCGTGGTGTGGATCCTTGGACTAGTCACCTCTTGTGAGGTGGATACCAAGTAAACTCCTAGTGTTAGCGTGTTTGTGTTTGTTTATGTATTTTCCGCTGCGCATTCTTGAAGAAACAAGCAACAACAAGCAACACCGAGCACCGAGCGAACGCGACGAGCTATTCACCCCCCCCCTCTAGCTACTTTTGGTCCTAACAATTCCGAGTTGAAGTGCCTTTTACTCCTAGCAAACAACACAGAAGATGTCACTATCACATCTTCATTCTTTCGTGAGGTTCATCTATGACTATGATACATATATATTGAAAATTGTTAACACAGTGTTCACTTCTGAATTAAGAGCTGGGATGGTTTTTGAATGAATTTTTTCTTTTTCACTTTTTATGAGCATTCTCATGATGCAACCTAACACTATCAGCAGTTAACACGAAAGTCAAAACTAATATCTAATCTATTCCAATGTGATAAATGGTGTATGTAAAACGTCATGTGTTAGTGTCCACCAAAAAAGTACCTAAATCAAGAACAGCTACTCCAACATATTGAATAAGTGGCTTTGGTATGATGATGGTGGTATGCCCAGCATATGCCATTAACAAGGGAAGAGTTGCAAATGAAGGTAGCACCAATTTTCTGCCCTTCAAAAGAAAAGAGAATCAGCTTCATCTAGGGAACTGCATGCAGAATTGACTCCAGATGAATGAGATGATGCAGATGTAGGAACTTGTCAAGAAAAAGATAATATAAAAAAATGCTAGAAAAATTAAATACAATAAAGTTGCTTCAGCAGATCATACACTCTCCATGGGACATCAAGAACATCATCCACAAATCCCAGAAGAATCATGAAGCAGATAGAAGCCAGTGCTGCATTATACTCAACAAGCCACTGCATTCAAAACAATCAGCTCAGCCATACAAGTGACTTAAATTCATAAACGCATATTAGTCTTCTGAAGGGAATGCATCATCCATTTGCATTATCTGAAATAAGAGCTGCCCACCGAAAGGACAACAGTGCATGTTAGATTTCTGAACCCATAATGTGAACATTAAGCAGTTGAAATGTGAACAAGTCAAACAAACATCTTACATGAACAGAGCACATTCAGAGAATGCAGAAAAGGGTGGTAAGTCAAAAAACTACATTGGTTTAGTTAACTTTCATTAAAAGAGTCCATAAATATCAAATACAACATAATGTTTGAAATATGGAAGTGCGATCATATATGACCATGCTTGCCTCTATCACCGAACAACTAACAAGGTGATAAGAAATGAGCACAAAACTCTTCCAAATGCAAAAGGAACCTGGTATGGACATGTATGCAAAAGAGACCTGGTGCTGCAAGGTGCAACATTAACTGTTTAGTGGTTTGACATATGATTTGAAGTTTTGAACATGTATGAGAATCTAAACAAGCACACAATCAGTCATACTCATACTATAGGTTTCTTTCAAGGCTTCAAATCTATTTATTCATATCTATCGGTTACCACATTTTCTTGAACTCACTGCATACTACACTGAATCTTCAGAATAGATACTACGTACCTTCAGCCAGGCGGCCAACAACTGCGTAATAGGTAAGTTAGAAGCTATAAAATCATAACTGTATTTCTTCAGATTCCTAGATTCTCAATAAATTGAACACAACCTTTGTTTCATTGTTAATTTATTACAATATTCTTCTAAAATGGAATCTCAGTTTTTAGACAAAATGAAGCTGCTTACCACCACAACTACCTGGAGAGTATTCCTACAACAATTACAGTGCATCATATTATATCAGAATAAGAAAGTCTACAAAAAACTTTAATTGCTTATTTTCGTATATTTCTGAAGAGTCAGCTCAGAAAATACATTGAGAAATGCACATCTACACAGCATATATTCATGAGCTTCATACACAAATATACATACATTGGAGTCTGCTGTGAAGTTGAAATGCTGAAACAATATGGCAACAACCAAGTAGACAAATCCAATAAGGATGCCTAAAGACTCCGGCCTGAAAAACAATTCATGATATTATGAATATCTTGATGCATAATATGATGAAGCATAGACATTGCAATAAATATTTCTCAAAATCATAAATATTCAAATTATTATACAGATTAATACCTTTCAAAAACAAATTTGTCCCTTCATTAAGTTCATGCAAGAATTCTTCTTCCAGTGAGAGTAGGTTGTTGTTACACAAATGTTTTGTGTGTGTGTGTGTGTGTGTGTTGAATTTATTAGCTCATATTGAACAAAGAAAAATGGAAATAAAAACTCATAAAAAAAAACTAACACGCATCTTAGCAATAGAGCATCCTATTTTCCAAGTTATTTAGCTATTTGGGTATTGCAATCTAGAGTTATTTCCCAACCTAAACATTATTACCACAAAGTTATGCATAAGAGAATCCAACTTTTGGAAACCAACAAAAGATCGACAAGACAGACAAACAAAGTCAATAATCATCAGTTTAGTTATGTTGATCCCTGAGAAGTCGCCATGGTTAGTCTCCATTATAAAGCAACTTAATAATATCGGCAAGTTCAATGAAAAAATTGAAATAGTGTCAACTTGATGAGTAACCGAAACATTAACCATGATAAGCAAAATACAGATGATGACATCCTAGTAGAGGATTCAAATGTCAATAATTTATATAATATGGAGACTTTATACAGTTTGTCAATAATAATATTACCTCAATAAATATGAAAATAATGTATAAAATTTTGATATGAAGATTTTGTGAAAGCAAGAAAATTCAATATAAAATGGCCAAAACTTGTCAAGTATGATAGAGTTCTAACAACAATTTCAGCTAGCTGGTCACAAATATGCAACCAGACTTGGTCTTCTTAATGTAAGATGAGGAAAGTGGACATGCGTGTGTTCCAACGGTTAAATTTAACTAACAGTAATCATCCTTTGCGTGGAAGAAACAGACTTTATTTAGGTAAAACGAAATAAAGTTCAATCGCCAGTATCATAAACTCGGCTACCAACAGTAAATTTTACGCAATCAACTCGCATGGAGTCAGAAATTAACAAAATTGACACCAGAGAAACCTGGCACTATCAAAAAATAAACGAAAGGTAACATTTAAATAAGAAATCCATGGTAGAGAAGCTAGGAGGGAAGAATTAACTAACACTTTGATGGCTCCCTGCGGAGTCCCCTTCTTATTGATGTCAAACCCGAAGAGATTTCGGCGCAGCACGTAGCGTGCCGCCACGGGGATCATCCTTACGGCCACGACGAAGGCGCCGAAGCTCATGGCTGCGCTGATGGAAATGGATCTCCGAAGCCCAGGCTCGATCTGGTAATGAACGAACACGAGGTAGAAGAAGGGGAGGGAAAACGCCGCGGCGGCGGGGACGATGATGCCAAGCTTCGGCAGAGCCAAGGGCGGGTCTTCCGCCGGTAGGGGTTTCTTTTCCTCAGCCACGGTCGGAGTCTGGACCTCTACAGGCTTCGAGGAGGGCCTCCGGCGAGTCGGCATGGCGGCGGTGGCCAGTTGTCGAAAGTGAGGGTTAGATCCGAGTATTAAATACGAGATCCATGTATCCACGCGGCGGATGGTGAGTGGATGCTCAACAGGTCCAAGGGAGGGAGTTCTGGGGCCGCTAAAAGGCTACACGCTGGCTGATTGGATACGAATGTAAATACAAGAAATAATAAATAGCATGGCTATGCAATGTGTATTTGAAGAGGGGAGAACAAGGAACCATACACATTGCCTTGGTGCAGCGGAGACCGTTTTTTAATTTTCTATATATCTAAAAATTGAATGTCAATTTGAACAAATTAATGAATCAATGATTCACTTACGAATGTTAAGCTAATGGATCATTCGTTATAGTATTTTCTGATTTATCATGATAGTTGATGAAAATTTTTTGTAAGACTAAGTTGATCACTTCAATGTAAGTTGAATACATAGTGTCAATTAAAAATATATACAATAATAATAATCAAATCTTATTATACTAAGTATAGTCGACTATATGGATCATTTTACGTCATTAGACTCTATCCCTTATTATATCATCATCTATATTTAAATAAATTTTTCTTGTTTTATTGTTGCTAATCAATTTTTTTTGTCTTCCTCTTCATCGTTTGACGTGCATATTTATTATAGTTTCACATCGCCTAATTAGAGCATTTATTGGTCATCTAAGTACATACTCGTATCATCTTAAACTTGTCTCTCGGAGTTTTTCCTCAATAGATGCAACTCCAACTTTCTCTCTAATGTACTCATTTTTTATTTTATCTATTCTTTTATGTTCACACATCCACTTTAACATTAGCATTACTGTAACTCTCATCTTCTGCTTATGTGCTCGAGTCATAGCTCAATATTTAGCTTCATATAACATAACAGATCTAACTGTGATTTTGTAGAACTTTTCTTTAAGTTTTAGAACTACTTTACGATCACATAAAATACTTGACACTGTCCTTCATTTCAACCATCCTACTTATATTCTATGTAAAGCATCTCTTTTAATCTCTCCATTGTTTTGTAAAAAAATAATCCTAAATATTTAAAATATTCAATTTCAGGCAATTTGTCATCTTCTATCTTAACAATTATTCTAATATTACTAAACTTTATCTTATCTTTATTCTATTAAAACTAAAAAAATTTCCTTTTAGTGTTTCCCGCCAAAATTCTAGTTTAACATTTACTCCTTCACGTATTTTATCTACCAAAATAATATCATTTACAAGTAACATGCACCACAGTACTGTCTTGAATGTGTGCAGAGAGTTCGTTCATAATTAGCGTAAAAATATAGGGACTTAGAGTTAATTCTTGATGTAACTTTATTTTTATTGGAAATGTTTCATTACTCCGCCTAAAGTAGTTTTTATTCTGATAGTTACATGCTCATATATATCTTTAATTAGTTCAATATATGTTACCTTAACACCTATCTTTTCTAGAATTCTTCATATAATTTCTCTTGAGACTCTATCATAAGCTTGTTCTAAGTCAATAAATATCATGTGTAGATTTTGTTTTTGCTCTCAATATTTTTTAATTAGTTATCTGAGAAGATGTATAGCTTCTATTGTTAACCTTCCAGGCATTAACCCAAATTTATTTATGGTCACCGTGGTCTTCTTGCTTAATCTCTTTTCTATTACTCTTTTTGAAAGTTTTATGGTATAACTCATTAGTTTAATATCCCTATAGTTTACATAATTTTATAAGTCTTTCTTATTCTTATGTAAGGGAACTTGAGTACTTATCCTCCATTGATCATATATTTTTTTCACTTTCAATATCATGTTAAATAATTTTTCAAGTCATTCAATACCTTATTTCCCTAGACACTTTTATAGCTCTATCGGAATATCATATGGTCTAACAGCTTTTTCATTATACATCCCATTTAAAACTTGCTCTACTTCTTAAATTTGAATTCTACAATAAAAATTTAAATTTCTATACTCATTTGACCTACTTAAATTACCTAAATTAAGTTGGTTATCTAAACTTTCATTAAAAATTAATGAAAATATTTTTTCCATTGCTTTTTTATTTCTCTATTATTACTAGTATTCTATTGCATTCGTCTTTAATACATTTTATTTAGATAAGATCTCTTGTCTTTCTTTATTTCACTTTAGCTATTCTATAAATGTCTCTTTATCATTCTTTTGTATCTAATTTTTTTGATATAATCATTCAAAAGTTTCATTCTTTATTTCATTCACAACTTTCTTATCTTTTTTTTTTGGGCTATTGTATATTTCTTTTTAAGTTTTCCTCGTTCTTATAAATATATAATTTCTTATAAGCTGTTCATTTTTCTTCACTTTCTCTTATACTTTTTCATTCTACCACCAAGATTCTTTATTTAGTAGCACATGCCCCTTTCACTCACTAAGCACACTCTTAGCTATTATTTTTAACTTTGATATCATCTTATTTCATGTCATATTAAAGTCACCGTATATTTCATCTAATGTTTGTACTTTTACCTTCTCCTTAAATATATTTTTCTTCCTATCTTTTAACTTCCACCACTTAATTCTACGAGTCGTATATATTTTCTTTCTATTGATATTATGTTTTAAGCGTATATCCAACACTACTAATCTATGCTGAGTAGTTAAGGTTTCTCGAAAAATGGCCTTGTAATATTTATAAATCTTTCTATCCCTTTTTCTAACCACAAGAAGACAATTTGTGATTTATTATTTTCACTTTTGAACTTGACCAAGTGTTTTTCTCTTTTCTTAAAAAATATGTTGGCTAATATAAGGTCATATGTTATCACAAAATCCAATATAGTTTTCTCTTTTTCATTTCTTGTTTAAAACTCATAACCCTATGTACTCTCTCATATTTCTCATTTTTTACTCTGACGTGTCCATTTAGATCACCTCCCATTAAAATCATTTCATTTTGCGGAATATTTTGTAATACTTCATCAAGGGCGTCCTAATATCTTTATTTGGTAGTTTCATTTAATCCTACTTGTGGTGCATATATGTTGATTACGTTCATAGTTTCTTTAAGGACTATAATTTTATTCCTTTTTCTAACTACCTTTATAACTCCATCCTTTAATGAACTATCTACAGCAATACTCACTCCATTTCTTGTTTTACTATGTATTATAACTCGAGTTCTCTATCATTTTTACCTTCTTGCTTACCCATTTTATCTCTTGTACATACAAAATACTAATTTTTCTCCCATTCATCACATCTACTACCTAGAGCAGATCCTCTGGACCGCTTTTTGCGATCTAGGGGATGACCCCTTTGCATGTGCAAAGGGGTCATCCCCTTGACCGCAAAAAGCGGTCGAGAGGATCTGGTCCCTTTACTACCTCCATTGATTTACTAGTAAAAATTTTCATGTTCCATGTTTCAAATTTTAGACTATTGGTTTTCCTATAATATTTATTCTTATCCAACCTATGATATAAGAACTCTTGTTTATTTAATACTACACATAAGTTCTCATGGAGATATAGTGATTCTTGTCGATACATTACAATTAGATCATATAACTCAAACTTTTTGTTAAAGTTAATGTGTTGACTGACCATCATTATGAGGAAGTTGGACCATCACTCTTCCATCGTGCATGCAATTGTTGTATGAATCAAAGAGTCACCTTGATAAGCTAAATGGTTACTTAGCATTTAAGCTTACTTACCCTCTAAGTTTCTTTCAAGTCTATATAATGGCTTTGTAATCAAAAGTTTAGGGATATAGAAGACAAAATATCTCTTTCTCCTTAAGATTTCTACCAAAATACTTCAATAGTTGGTATCAGAGCCTCCAGGTTCTACCAATCCAAATCCATGGTCAGCTCGAGCTTTACAAACATCAACCATCTCATCCCAGAATTTAATGGCGAAGACTATGATTTCTGGTACGTAAAGATGAAGACCATCTTTCGATCTCTTAACCAATGGGAGATTGTGGAGAATGGAGTGCAAGAGCCCGAGGAAACCACTGCCCTCAACGAAGCCGGTCTGAAGAAATTAGAGAAGTCTCGACAAACCGACGCAAGTGCTCTCTCAATCCTTCACAGAGCAGTCACTAAGGCTATATTTCCCAGAATCATGCGTGCCGACACTGCTAAAGAAGCATGGAAGATTTTGCAGAGCGAATTTCAAGGAGATGTGAAAGTGAGAGCGATTAAGCTCCAATCACTACTCAAGGAATTCGAAAATGCCAAGATGCAGGAGAAAGAAACACTCATGGAATTCTCAACTAGAATCTTTGATTTGGTCAACATAATGAAATCTCATGGTGAAGATATTACAGATCAGAGACTGGTACGAAAGATTCTCATATGTCTTCCTGAGAAATATGATCCCATTGTTGTCGTCATTGAAGAAACAAAGGACCTAACAACACTCACAATTCAAGAAGTGATGGCGTCCCTAAAATCGTTCGAGCAAAGATTGTCCAGACATTCTGAAAAGCCAATAGAGAGTGCATTCTAATCAAAGCTCAAAATTGGTAACAACGAACGAGAGGGCCAATCACGAGGTGGATGGAAATCAAGAGGACGAGGTGGACGTAACTCAAAAGGAAGAGGGAAAGATAACTCATCGAATTGCAGCAACTGCAATAAGCCAAATCACTCCGAGAAGGACTGTTGGTTCAAAGGCCAATCGAGATGCAAAATATGCAATCGATTTGGTCACCTCGCCAAAGATTGCCAAAGTAGGAACTCTTATCAGGCAAATCAGGTTGGAGAAAATCAAACAGCTAAGGAGACACATGGAACATTCTATGTATGTCACACAGCCACCAACAAGGAGCAAGGAAAATGATTGCTAGACAGTGGATGCAGCAACCATATGACGCCGATCTCAGAAATTTTCTCTGAGCTCGATAATAGCATCAATGCTCCTGTTCAGTTTGGAAACGAAGAGCAAACAAAGTCAAAAGTACTTGAGAGAATCGCCATCGAGACGAAGGAAGGTCCGAGCTGCATCAACAATGTCTTGTGTGTGCCGAGCTTGAGTCAAAATTTACTCAGCCTCGGACAATTGGTGGAAAATGTGTACAAGCTCTGCTTCGATAACAATGAATGTGTTATATTTGACAGGAGAGATAAGTCAAAGGTGCTCACAAAGATCAAAATGGTCAATCGAAGCTTCGCTCTCAATATCAATTATGTCGATTTAAAAGCTCATCGAGCTTCTACCTCGGACTACCTGACATCAACCTTATGGCATCGACGACTTGGTCATCTTAATTTTCAAAGCCGCAAAGAGTTATTTGGCAAGAGTATGGTGCAAGGACTTCCTCACATAGAAGGAAAGCAACATGTATGCGAAGGATGCGCGTTTGGAAAGCAACATCGACTTCCTTTCCCAAAAGGAGTATCATGGAGAGCTAAAGAAAAGTTGGAACTTATCCACACCGACGTCTGCGGACCGATGGACACCCTTTCTCATACTCAGAATAGGTATTTCATTCTTTTCATCGATGATCACACTCGCATGACTTGGGTCTATTTCATGAGACAGAAGTCTGAAGTATTCATGATATTCAAGAAGTTTAAGAGTCTCATCGAAAAACAGAGTGGATGCTTCATCATAACCTTAAGAAGTGACAGAGGCAAAGAATACACTTCTACAGAATTTCACAATTTTTGTGAAGATGAAGGTGTAGAAAGGCAACTAACGGTAAGGTACACCCCTCAACAAAATAGTGTTACCGAGAGGAAAAATCAGACAATCGTTGAAATGGCAAAATCAATGATGCACGAGAAAGGTTTACCCAAAATCTTCTGGGCTGAAGCAGTCTACACAGCCGTTTACTTATCCAATCGATGCCCAACCACGACCATACCAAACAAGACTCTGTTTGAAGCATGGAGTGGTAGAAGACCATCGGTGAACCATCTCAAGGTATTCGGAAGCATTTACTATTCTCAAATTCCAAAAGAGAAACGAAGCAAACTTGACGAATCTAGCGAAAGATGTATTTTTGTCGGCTACAGTACCATGAGCAAAGGTTATAGACTATTTAACCTACAGCTAGGTCAAGTTATTATTAGCCGAGATGTTCAAGTTGATGAAAATGCTTTATGGAATTGGGAAGAAAACAAAGTTGAGAAGAAAGACATTCTGATCAGTACTGACAAAGAAGATGAAATTGAGCCAAGCACACCAGATTCAAGCTCATCTCAACCCAATGACGAAAGCGATCCAACTTCATCAAACTCCTCATCCCCGAGCACAACTCCAAAAAGGTACAGATCATTAGATGATATATATGCTACATGCAATTATTGCTCCATTGAGCCTGAGAACTTTGATGAAGCAATCAAAGAAGAATCGTGGAAAAAAACAATGGAGGAGGAAGTCCGTGTGATTGAAAAAAATCATACATGGGAGCTTGTTGATAAACCAACAGACAAAGAAGTCATAGGTGTTAAATGGATCTACAAAGTCAAGCACAAACCAGACGGATCCATTCAAAAACACAAAGCGAGACTAGTTGCCAAAGGTTATTCTCAACAGCCTGGAATTGACTACGGGGAGACGTTTGCCCTAGTAGCTCGGCTTGACACAATCCGAGCTATAATAGCATTCGCCGCCAGCAAAGGGTGGAAACTTTATCAGCTTGATGTCAAGTCAGCATTTCTCAATGATGAATTGAAGGAAGAAGTGTATGTAGATCAACCTCAGGGCTTCATCATAAAAGGAAAAGAAGGAAAAGTCTACAAACTTAAGAAAGCGTTATATGGACTTAAACAATCTCCTCGCGCTTGGTACAGTGAGATCGACAACTATTTCAACCAAACAAAATTCGAGAAGAGCAAGAGTGAACCAACTTTGTATGTCAAGCAGCAAGGTAATGATGTTCTTATAGTCACTCTTTATGTTGATGATCTAATTTTCACTGGAAGCAACAAGAAGATGATCGAAGAGTTCAAAGATGACATGACTCAAAAGTATGAAATGAGCGATATGGGTCTACTTCGACATTTCTTGGGCATGGAGATCTACCAAGAAGAAGAGATAGTATTTATCTGCCAAAAGATATATGCAGAAAAGATTATGAAGAAATTCAACATGCTGGGATGCAATCCTGTCTCTACACCACTTATTATGGGGGAGAAATTGAAAAAGGAAGATGGAGGAAAAGCAGCGGATGTCACTCACTACCGTAGCCTCATTTGTAATTTGTTATACCTCACAGCAACTAGGCCTGATCTCATGTATGCTGCAAGTCTACTCTCAAGATTTATGCAGAGGCCAAGCCATTTTCATCTCGGTATAGCAAAGCACGTCTTACGATATGTTCAAGGGACAACCGACCTCGGTCTAAGCTTTCAAAAGAATCACGCACTTAACCTTGTCAGTTATTGTGACAGTGATCTTGGTGGATCCTTAGACGACATGAAAAGCACCTCGGGGTACTATTTCTCTTTTGGTTCAGCAATATTCTCATGGTTGTCCAAGAAACAACAAAGTGTTGCACAATCGTCTGCGGAAGCCGAGTACATCTCAGCATCAGTAGCCACTTCACAAGCAATTTGGCTTCGAAGAATCTTAGCTGATCTCAGTCATCATCAGATTGAAGGAACCGTGCTATACTGCGATAACAAATCTGCAATCGCTATGGCTAAGAACCCAGTTCACCACAGCCGAACTCGACATATAGCACTCAAGCATCATTTCATTCGACAGGCAATTGAAGATAAAGAAATTCAACTTGAATTCTGTCGATCTGAGGAGCAATTGTCTGACATCTTCACAAAAGTACTTCCGAGAGAAAGATTTGAACAGCTCCGAGCCAAACTTGGAATCCAACAACACATTAAGGGGGAGTGTTAAAGTTAATGTGTTGACCATCATTATGAGGAAGTTGGACCATCACTCTTCCATCGTGGATGTAATTGTTGTATGAATCAAAGAGTCACCTTGATAAGCTAAACGATTACTTAGCATTTAAGCTTACTTACCCTCTAAGTTTCTTTCAAGTCTATATAATAGCTTTGTAATCAAAAGTTTAGGGATATAGAAGACAAAATATCTCTTTCTCCTTAGGAGTTCTACCAAAATACTTCAATACTTTTGCATATTTAATACTATACTTGAGTTTGAAAGATATAGCTGTCATTGATAAAATATTATAGTCAAACTCTACAACACGTTCCTTTCGAGGAACAATCTAATATTAATGTAATAATTTAAGAGATTCATTCCTCGAATATTTATCATAGTTTAATGACGGACAATTAAAAAATATATTAAAAAAAAAGAACAATATACACATTCAAAATTCTGTGTATATATATATATAAAACTATATGTAGCCCAATTAAAGTTATCTGAATCTTTACAATTATGGAGATATCGCCGAGTTAAAACCAACAGAACTTTGATTCGAAACAACACTGCTTTCTTCCCGCTGAATCTTTCTTCTCTTGGACCTGTTCTTCACATCTTCTTCCTTGACATCCATGAAAGAGAAGAACCTCCGCAGGCTGCGCCTTGAGCTCGAACTTTCGGCGGCGGAAGAATCAGTTCCTTCCACTGGGCAATGGCGAAAGTACTGGCGAATCATGCCTACGAAATACACGAGCAAAGCCAGAACACAAGCCAGTCCACATATCAGAAACAGGCCCAGAAAGCTGTTTAAATGGAGGGTTTCAGAATCGAGCTCGTTCCCATCGGAGCTGCACGCGCTCGTGCTCAGCCACTTGTCGTGGATCCGTTGGAGATCGCCGTTTTCCGACAGCGTAAGGATTGCAGTCGAGAAATCAACCGCCAAAGGAGAGTCCCTCGGGAACGCCTGCGCAGAGGCTAAGGAGGTTCATGCAAACCGAACAGTACAGTGATTATAAATTCTTGCGAAAACTTACGAATCCCCAGCCGTTTCGGGTGAATTCTGAGCCAATTGCAGCAAACTTGCATTGAGTCGAGAGAAAAAGGTCGATGTACGGGCGCTCGTCCACCACGGCGGCGACACCTCCCTCGCCGGAGCCGCGTTCGAGTGCTCTCGCATAGTCCTCAGGCGAGCCAAGAGCTTTTAGTCTGGATCTCGAAACGCCGAGCTCCTCGGCGAGATAGTTTTCAGCAAACGAACCGACTTGAAAGCCAATAGGCTCGTTGCTGGCGATCAATTTGTCGATGCCTCCCAGTGATGATGACAGATATTGGACAGTGAGAATCGAGGTCAAGCTTGCCGTGTAACTCGACTGGATGATCAGCACGACGAACAGCCATATTATGAGAACCATACGCCCTGCAGTGCTCATGGTGTTTTCCCCTGTGAACAAACAGAGAGAAATCTGAATACTTGAACAACAGTAGTGACTGAAGATCAAGTAGGCTTCACTTACTATGTGCAAAAAACAGACTCGAGAAGCTGAACCTGCAAAGAAATCAAAGATTATATAGAATGAAGATGTTTATAATTCTCACGCGAGATCAAATCCTATGCCAAGAATGTGATAACAGCTTACCAGAATACAGTAACTATCTGCCTTTTAGGAGGGCCACGGAATTCGTCGTTGAGCCTGTGCTCGAGGATCCAAATCACAGCTCCTATTAGAGGCAAGGAACACACTGTGACCAGCCACATTTCCCAGGTAAATGGCTGCAAGAAAGCCCACACACCAGAGTTCATCTTTTTCACAGGGGTGACGATTACAAGCCCAGATTCAGCATATGGCTGTGTGAAATCGACAATCTTTGTTCGATTCGTTACTATGCTCATGTCACCAACAGCGGCATCAAATTCCTAAAACAAGAAAAGAATCGAGATTAAGAAGTTTTTCGTGTTGCTTTTTCTTCTACTAATTGGAAAATTCAATGAGCATTTACCCCTAGTGCAACCATTTCAGCAAGCTTGGAATAACTGGGATTCTCATGGCCATTTCCAAAGGATACAAATCTGTAGGAAAGAGGGTAAGGCAGCAAGTTGACAGCGGCAGTGAACACATCTATGCAGAATCCCTTGATGTCATTACTCTTTGATGATACCGAAACGAATTGTCGGAAACTTGCCCGATTTGGAACTCCAATTCTCAGTTCTTTGCCATTGTTAGGGAAGACCCATCCGCGAGGCTTGGATATCGTATCCCCGGGCCAAATCACACTAAACAGCTGTTGATTAGAAGCAGAAAGATTTGCTGGTTTTCCATACAACTTTTCAGGAGGAACAATCGACAATCCTGAATAATTTGTCCAGTGACCAATTGTTCTCCACCCAGTTCCTACTATGTTGAGCAAATCATAGGCCGGTCGGATCAGGTTCCTTTCATAATCAAACTGGACTTTACCAGTTACACCATCAAAACTTGTGTTCAAAATCTTGTTCAGCAAAACCTGCCCCTCATCGAACACGCTCATGGCCTCAAGGTGTAGGCTCCCTCCCTCCGCGTCGTGTAAATTCGAGTCATTTGAAAATGAGACCCTTCCTCCATCTCTGAAAAAGGCATCCAATGCATGAGAAACCAACCAAACTGTATCGTAAGCATATAGACCATAAGAGTTCAGTTTGAAGTTTTCAGCCTTTCCATTCTTCACTAGTTGGCTCCATCTCGAGACCAGCACATTCTTGAGCTTCGAATTGGCGGTATGCTGGCGCAGAGCGAGAACTCCTTGCATTGCCTCCATAGTCGTTGCATCTAGCAGTGAGGAAGAATCCAACAGAGAAGCAAGCCAATCTGTTGCTATCCAAACATACCCGCTCGACATCATACCGAGGTATCTTGCCGTGGAGAAGATTCTGATGCCGATGTCTGAGCTCACATGTACGACGATAATCCTTGAGCCCATGAGTGCGACCTTCACCAACAAGTCCATGATGTCGCTCGATGTTGCCCCAGATCGTAATGCCGCCTTGTATGAGATCTTGTGGCGTTTTTCTGCAAGTTTGTCAGCTAGAGAAGCAACTCCATTCCGACCATGATCGTCATCAATGAAAACAGCTATAACCTGGTTCCACTGATAATAGTCGACTAGATCAGCAACGGCAGCCATTTGGAAGAGGTCGCTCCGGGTGCTACGGACAAAGAAGGGATACTGCAGAGAGTTAAGTGTGGGATCTGTTGCAGAAAAGGAAACGAGAGGAACTCGGAGCTCGTTCGAAACATGCGAAATGACATGGGCGATTACAGAGGACTGGGGGCCGATGATCGCAACGATATCCGTCTCCATGAACTGCAAAGCTGTGCAAGTAAAATCCCAAAAAGGAAACAATAAGCCCGCAGTGTTGAAGCTCGTGCAGGAATTTCAACAGTCAGGTAATGTGCTATATATGCTGCACCTTGAACCACACCAATGAAGTTGTTGCAATTGGAATCTTGC
This sequence comes from Zingiber officinale, assembly GCF_018446385.1. NCBI lineage: Eukaryota > Viridiplantae > Streptophyta > Magnoliopsida > Zingiberales > Zingiberaceae > Zingiber > Zingiber officinale. The sequence continues at coordinate 130,742,342 of NC_055992.1, forward strand.
ATTTCCACGACCAGTTTTGTGCCGCGGAGGATGCTTGGATCTGCATTGATGTCGCTCACGGCAGCGTCGATTGCAGCCTTGGCGACTCTTCCAATGGTGGTATTATGAGAAAAAATGGCACCGATGTGCACTGTAGCAGGCCTGGCGGCGGTTTCATTCTTGCCGAGGCCAGTTGAAGCGAGATCAAGAAGCAGAGCCAACAATAGAAGCAAAGCAAGCTTCATTGCATCAGATTTAAGCAGAAAAATCTAAACTTTTCCCCTCTTTTTTCAAATTTGACACGAATCCATCTCACATATGCATGATTAGCGAAGAAGCAAAAGGGAAGAGTTGCTGAAAAGCAGATCCATGATGAAGAAACCAAAGATAAAGGATTACCTGAACCAGTTCACAGAAACAGGTTAAGAGATTTGATTCAGAAGAAGTTAAGGTGTGAATCTATTCAAAACCATATATAATTTTGTTGCAGGCCGAAGAAAATACTACGATTGAGGAAACAAATGCAGGATTTAGAGAAAAAGAGATGAAGATCCAAACCAAATGCAACTACTCCACGCGAAAATGGATCCAACTGTTCCACTGACAAAGAAAAATTAATGGCGAGAGGGACAGGGAACTACTGCGCCAAAATTAGAGAAGAATATGAGCAGAGTCAAAGAAATCAGGAAGATTATCTCACTGGGTGTTCTTCTAATCGTTGCAAACTCAAGCTTGCAATTCCTTTGGGAATTCTTGGGAGGAACAAGGCAATGATAAGAAAATCCTTTGTTTATGCTGTTGAAAATTAAGCAGGAAAAAAAAAAAGAAATATAAAAAGGTTCCCTTTCTCATGAAAAAGACCTCTCTATTTTTATTTTTTTTTATTATTAGAGGGGCCTTATAATTCCTCTTTGTGATTTTAATAAAATAGAAAAAAACTGTGAAAATATTTTTTAAAAAAATTGGGTAAAAATTGAAAGGTGAAAAATATCATATGAGCATTTTTTTTTAATAAATAAATAAACGGATTTTATCATGAAATTACACCTTAACTCATCATTATTAGGACGGTAAACAAGTCAAGCCGAGTCGAATTTTAGGGTGTTCAAACTTATTTGATAAAGTAACTAAGCCGAGTCGAGCCGAGCTTAAAATGAACCAAGCTTTTGAAATGAGTATTCAAGTTTGGCTTGGTTTATTTTTTATGAGCTTGAGCTTGTTTGAAGCTTTGCTTGAGCTTGGTTCATTTAGATGTTATCAAACTCTCAATTCAAACTTGGCTTGAGTTTTGTTCGAGTTTGGTTCGACCTTGGTTCGTTTAGATGTTATTAAGCTCTCAATTCAAGCTTATTTAATTATTTGAAACTTTTAATTATTTGATTGATTATTGAGTTTGATAATTTAAATTTATTTACTTATTTTATTTTATTATTTATTTAACATATTGAAAAGAGTTTTATTAATTAATATGGTTCGTGAACATTGTTCATGAACGTTAACGAGCTGAACACATATGTGTTCAAGCTTGTTTGTTTAGCTTAACGAGCTGCTCAAGCTTGTTTGTTTAATTAATCTTATGTATATTGAACGAACATAAACAAGCTCTTACCAAGCCGAACACCAAACTTGTTTACGAACGCTTGGTTCATTTACAACCCTAATCGTTATAATAGAAGCTACTAAGTAATTTCTATAATGTATAATAGTTACTGAATAGTTTCTACAAAATGTAAAAGCTACTCAGTAATAGTTGTTATAATATGTTTAGGATGAGTTTAAAATTTATGATTTATACCATGTAAAAACTATCCAATAGCTCTTATAATGTGTAGAAACTACTTGATAGTTGTTATAACATATAGTGTAGGACCGATGCGGCCGGGTAGAAGGGGGGGTTGAATAGCCCTGAAAAATCAAACACAACCCTTTCTCGTACGATTAAGCTAACACATAAAAAATAGATTAAACAGAAAATAAAGCATAAAAACGAGGCACCGAATTTGACTTGGTTACAACCGGGGAGGTTGTTAATCCAAGGATGAAGATCGCACTAAGAACTCCTTCAGGCGGAGAAGCCTCGTTTACAGCAGTGTAAGCACAGAAAGACAGAAGCTAATCTAAATAGTGAAAGCACACAAGTGTTGTTTACAATTTCTGAACTGATGAAGAGCTTCTGGACCAAGGTTATATTTATAGCCTTGGTCGGGGCGCCTGGAAGGGTTCCGGCGCCCGGGATAAAGTTTATCCTAACGTTCAGATCACGTAAATCGCGATCTTGATCAAAATCAGGTCCGGGCGAAGCATTCCGGCGCCGGACAGCCTGGCGCCTGATTGGTTCGGCGCCGAGCAAAAGTCAACTGCGGTTGACTTTTGTCCGGACCACTTCTCCGTTAAGTCCCCGTCTCGGCGTCTTCTGCCCCGGATCCGCTTGATTGGTGATCTCGACATCCGGAATAGGCTCACCGAGCCCATCTTCCGGTCTTCTCGAGCGTGCTTCCTCCCGGCTTCTCGTCCCTCGGAATCGTCCTTCTCGTCCACCAGCGTACTCAACCGCAGACTTCGTCCCTCGATCGCACCCCGTGCCGACCTTCGCGCTAGCTGCGTCTCTTGCTCCCTGAGCAATCTTCCGCTCCGGCTTTCGTACCTCGGAACCATCGCGTGCACTTCCTTCTCGTCCGCCGGTTTACTCTTCCGCAGCACCTCGTCCCTCGGACGCACCGCGTGCCGTCCTTCTCGCTAGCGCTCGAGTACCTGTGCTCCTAAGCTCCTGCACACTTAGACACAAGGTTAGAAAACAACAGAACCTAACTTAACTTGTTGATCACACCAAAAACCAACCTTGGGGTTCCAACAATCTCCCCCTTTTTGGTGTGATCAACCCAAGTTAAGCTAGGGTTAACTAGACAAAAAATAAACTAACTAAATTTACAATTTAGTGCACAAAGATAGAAAAAAAATAGTTTTAGGCTACCTCCCCCTAGACTTATACTTATCCTTCTCCCCCTTTGATCACAAAAAAATGGGGTTCCAAAAAAAATCTAAGGGTTAAAGGCTTAGAAAATTTTGAAAAGCTACCTCAAAAAAAATTTCTAAGTCAAAAGATTCTAAGTTAGAAAAAGAATTTTGCAATCAATAAAACTTAATTAAATATTTTGAAAAATTCTTGAATCAATAAAAGCAAAAAAAACTCTAAGTAAAATTTTAACTTAGGAAAAAATAATTTTTGAAAATTTTTCTAAACACTCTAAGTAAAAATTATTTTTGAAAATAGAATTTAAAAAAAAAATTTAATTTTCTCACTTAAAGCGCTAACTTTGATTTTAAAATTTACACTAAGCAAGATTTAGGAACCCAATAAAGGTTCCAACCTACTGGATTAACTAAAAATTTCTTAGGGACATATTTTCTAGAGATATTTTTAATTTGTCCCTGGTGATATCTATAATACCAATTCAAATTATTGAACTTTCTAAAATTGGTTTTAGATGAGCCAGCAGAGTTTTTCAAGTTTTCTACTTGAATTTTTAAAATTTGAATTTCTAATTTTAATTTTTTATTTTCTAAATTTGATTTATCTAGCATTTCTAACGGACAAGATGCAGCTAATATTGCTTTTAAATCTTTATTTTCATTTTCTAATTTGCAGCAATCTTTTGTTAAAATTTTAATGAATTTAAACATTTTATCAGGAGGAAGAGATCGTACCTCACTTACCTTGTCGATCTCGTTGTCGGTTTCTCCCCCTGAATTGCTGCTCTCTTTGGACGTGGCTCCCCCTTCATCGATGCTTTCGATGCTCATTTCGGAAGAGCTTGACTCGCAGTCATCGTCTTGATGACTCGCCATTAACGCGAGCCCGGAGAACTCCTCGACTTCCGATTCCGACGACGTATCGTCCCACGTCGCTTTTAGGGCCTTGCGCTTTTGGATAGGCTTCTTACCCTTGTCCTTCCCTTTGTTCTTCAGTTTAGGGCAATTGTCCTTGACGTGCCCTTCTTCATCGCAATGGTAGCAGCGGATGTTTCTTTTCTTTCTTCCCTGCGGATGGTTAGATTTCCTAGATTTACAAATATTTTTAAATCGTCTTACCATCATTACCATTTCCTCGTCGTCGAGAGAAGATTCTGACTCAGGTTCGTCTCTCGAAGCTTTAAGAGCGACATTATTCTTGGGCTCCTTCGGACCTGCACATCTTGACTCATGCACTTCAAAAGTTGAAAAGAATTCGTCTAATGAAATTTTTTCTAGATCTTTTGAAATGTAAAAGGCATCTACTAGTGATGCCCATTTTGAGTTTCTAGGAAAGGAATTTAGGGCATACCTTAGCGAATCTCGGTTACTTACCTCTTCTCCGAGATTCGTAAGTCTAGTGATGAGTTTCTGAATCCTCGAGTGTAGATGTGCAATTGTTTCACCTTCTTCAAATCGGAGGTTTGTAAGCTGGTTACGAAGTAAATCCCGCCTTGCAAGTTTGGCTTCGGATGTTCCTGTAACTCCGTGAATTTCTCCCAAAGCTCCTTTGCCGAGTTGTAGGTACCGACTCGATTGACTTCTTGTGTTGGAAGTACACTTAGCAGATGGAATTCTGCTTTCTTGTTTGCCACGTGGTCAGCCTGCTTCTTCTTTGACCATTGATTTCTTGCTTTGCCCTCTGGTGCTTCATAGCCAAATTCCATTGTTAGTAATAAATCATAATCTGTTTCAAGAAATACCTCCATTCGATTTTTCCAGCTAGCGAAGTCCCCTTCGAATTTTGGTGCGTGGATGTTGGATCCGGCCATCTTGTTGCTTCGTTCGGCGGTTAGTCCTCCTGAAGCGCCTCGGCTCTGATACCACTTGTTGGACCGATGCGGCCGGGTAGAAGGGGGGGTTGAATAGCCCTGAAAAATCAAACACAACCCTTTCTCGTACGATTAAGCTAACACATAAAAAATAGATTAAACAGAAAATAAAGCATAAAAACGAGGCACCGAATTTGACTTGGTTACAACCGGGGAGGTTGTTAATCCAAGGATGAAGATCGCACTAAGAGCTCCTTCAGGCGAAGAAGCCTCGTTTACAGCAGTGTAAGCACAGAAAGACAGAAGCTAAACTAAACAGTGGAAGCACACAAGTGTTGTTTACAATTTCTGAACTGATGAAGAGCTTCTGGACCAAGGCTATATTTATAGCCTTGGTCGGGGCGCCTGGAAGGGTTCCGGGCGCCCTGGGGGGGATAAAGTTTTATCCCCCAACGTTCAGATCGCGTAAATCGCGATCTTGGTCAAAATCAGGGTCCGGGCGCCCCGGACAGCTCCGGGCGCCCGGATTGGTTCCGGGCGCCCCGGAGCAAAAAGTCAACTGCGGTTGACTTTTTGTCCGGGACCACTTCTCCGTTAAGTCCCCGTCTCGGTCCGGGTCTTCTGCTCCGGATCCGCTTGATTGGGTGATCTCTGACATCCGGAATAGGGCTCACCCGAGCCCATCTTCCGGTCTTCTCGAGCGTGCTTCCCTCCGGCTTCTCGTCCCTCGGAATTGCCGCGTGTCCCTTCTCGTCCACCAGCGTACTCATCCGCAGACTTCGTCCCTTGATTGCACCCCGTGCCAACCTTCGTGCTAGCTGCGTCTCTTGCTCCCTGAGCAATCTTCCGCTCCGGCTTTCGTACCTCGGAACCATCGCGCGCACTTCCTTCTCGTCCGCCGGTGTACTCTTCCGCAGCACCTCGTCCCTCGGACGCACCGCGTGCCGTCCTTCTCGCTAGCTGCGTCTTCCGCTCGAGTACCTGTGCTCCTAAGCTCCTACACACTTAGACACAAGGTTAGAAAACAACAGAACCTAACTTAACTTGTTAATCACACCAAAAACTAACATTGGGGTTCCAACATATAGAAGCTATCCAGTAACTGCTACAACATATTTAGGGTGAGTTTAAAATTTAAAATGTATACCGTGTAGAAACTACTTAGTAGTTCCATTTTAATTTTTTATCAAAAGGACATCTCACCTCCTTTAAAATGAAACAAATTATTCTCTAGCATTATTCTCATTATTATCTTATCTATATTTCCCACTTAAATTTTGAACTGGTCAAGTGTATTTGTAGCAGCCATGAAATCGATTTCTTAGCTACTTCACGGTAGCTACTACACATCCATGAAATTGATTTCTTAGCTACTACACGGTAACTACTACAGAGTTATAACAAATATTGTTTCATAGCTATTATAATATGAAAAAAAATTAAGACTCAAATTATTCAAAGCCTTCGAAGAATACTTAAACAACATTTTTTCAATATGAAATTAGATCGTTACAAGTTTCACCTCATAACTAGTTGTAGATCTCTAAACGAATTCAATTTAATATATTGTACGTCTAGTTATTCAACCAAGTCAAAGTTATAATCTCTCAAAATTTGTAGTTTAATATTCATATACGTTACGTTGTAGCAACTATAAAATCGTAACTGCTAAAACTGCATTGTAGATCAATTATAACAGTTACGAAACTTTAATTGGTACAACATAAAATATTAAACCCTTAATTTTAAGAAATCATAACTTTTGACTAGGGTTGAACTATGGGATGTATAATATATCAAATCGAAACTCATTCAGATATCTATAATTACTTATGTGGTGAAACCCGTAATGGCTAGGTTTCAAACTTAAAAAATATCGTTTAAATTTTTTTGAAAGTTATGAATAATTTTAATTTTAAAAAAAATTATATTATAGCAGTATTGAAATACTAACTGTTACACCATAAGTACTCAATGGGATCTAGAATTTAGATAGTGAATAGTGAATGCGTGTCCGAAGTGAATAGTATATAGGAGTGTATTTATGTTATTTTATTGAAGCGAACGTCCAAAAATGAACCCTCTTTCTATTTTTGGCCGAATATTTTTTTTTTTCATAATATCTGACTAAAAAAAATGTGATACATGAGGAATTGAATTGTATGGACAATGTGAAGATGTGAACTGAGAGCCAGCCAAAAGACTTGAAATTAGTTCATGATATAGCTTCAAAAATTGACATTAAATGTGGAGAGAAATAAAAGGTCTTCAGATTTAAAGCACAAAAAACATTATGAAATTGTGTGATTTTTGCTGCTCAAGTGTCGTTTTCAGCACATTATAAATGTTTTTTTTTAATATCGTTTATCGAGATTTGGCACTAATCCGACCTTATATTCTGCCCAACTAAGTGAATTCAAAAAGCACCATTGATTGTCATAATCAGCTTCACCAATAATTTAATAATTGTGTCGAATATGATTATTTGGGAAATGCAACCTGCTTTTTATAAATTATTTATTTGGTCCATTCAACTGTATCAATGGATTAGCTTCTTAACTAATACGTGACAGAATTTAGACAAGATAGATTCGGTGTGCCATTGTTGTGTTTCGATTAATGCAATAACTATCTCTAATTACTCTAGTTCACGCCCAACTAACTAACTCAATCTCAACCGTCCAATCCTGTTTATCGTTCTTCACCGGACGGCTGCCGATATCCCGTCGTCGCGGCTTCCTAAATCCCGATATAAAATGAGGACTTTTGAACAGACTGTGCTCGTCTTCTCGATCTGTTTTGTGGGGATTCGAAAGGGCATTTGGCGGTGCTTAGGCATCGATTACTCTTCAATCCTTGGGCGTCTGGCGATAAATATACGGTTTTTTTAGGTTATCATCAGGTGTGCCAATTTTGTTATAAAAGATTGAATTTGACATTGGCTAGAAGCAATCTTCACAAAAAAAATAACATGCAATAGACAGATAAATAAAGAAATAGAATTTAGAATATAATTATCCGGTTGATTATCCTTAGAGAATTTATTACCGAGGTGCTGCAAGTCCCAACTCTGGTGTCGGGCCCCGTGAGCGCAAGGCCTACGGGCTGGGGATTTACACCCCCTGCGCGCGTTAATCGCGCACGTGACGCCCGGTTTATAGATTTCCGGCTATTTGGACTTGACCCGTGCATGCGTGTAGGTCTTCTTATCATTGCTAAATAAGGATGGAAGGACTTCCTATATAAGTTCTTCCAAACTTCTCCACTTAGCAATGTGAAACTAAAAACATTATAAAAAAAAATAGTTTGAATTTAAAATAAAATTCAACATTCTCCTTGCTCTCTAGAGTGAGAAGCTTCATTTCTTGGATTTTAGGCGTGCGTTTAGGTCACTGTTTCTGATGTTTAGGTTGGATTTTAGGCGCTCTGTTGAATACTCAGCAGCCAGTGATGCTAGCGTTCTTCTCGGTTTTCTTCATGGTTTGGATAAAGTTTCAGCAGTTTCAATGCGATTATCTTCTAGATTGGTAACGTTAGACTGAGGGAATGGAGACAAGGACAATGAATCTTCATTCCGCTCTTAAAAGGTTGTTTAGACAGTAATGCCTGAGGCAAATGTTGTACTTTTCCATCCTTAGTTTGTAGTCTGTAAAGAGGTTTAGCAATTTGACTTCCACTAAGAAATAAATGATATGTTATTTGTTAGATGAGACTTAGTTTAACATCGTGGCAAAAGGTGAATACGTTTGCCCCCAGCGTCCCCATCAATCCGTCCCAAGGTCAATACAGAGGAGGTAAATCATGGACGGCTACTAGCCTTTGGAATAGTGACTAGCACATAAGAGAGGTATTTACCTCGGTTTTGCCGAGATTCGAACCCTAAACCTCATTGTGGCAACACCTCATGCGCTAGCCACTAGACCCATCCGAGAGGACGAGACTGTAACTTAACATTGTGGCAAAAGATGAATACGTTCGCCCCCAGCGCCCCCGCCAACCCATTCCAAGGCCAACACAGAGGAGGTAAATCACGGGTGGCTACTAGCCTTTAGAATAGTGACTAGCACATAAGGGAGGTATTTACCTCGACTTTGTTGAGATTCGAACCCCAGACCTTATTGTAGCAATACCTCATGCGCTAGCCACTAGACCCATCCGAGGGGACGAGACTGTAGCTTAACATTATGGCAAAAGGCGAATACGCTCGCCCCTAGCGCCCTCGCCAACCCGTCCCAAGGCCAACACGGAGGAGGTAAATCACGGGTGGCTACTAGCCTTTGGAATAGTGACTATCACATAAGGGAGGTATTTATCTCGGCTTTGCCGAGATTCGAATCTCATACCTCATTGTGGCAACACCTTATGCGCTAACTACTAGACCCATCCGAGGGGACAGACTGTAGCTTAACATGTGGCAAAAGGCGAAATCGCTAGCCCCCAGTGCTCCCGCCGCACCCGACCCAAGGTCATCACGAGGGAGGTAAATCACAGCATCCTGAGCGAGCATGTGGCAAGTGGGGTGAGTTACATAGGGACCGGAGATTTACGCCTCAACTACCTTGAGTTTCGATCCTGTAACCTCATATAGCAAGTATCTTACCACATACTAACTCGGATGACCTGTAAAATGAGACTGTAACTTAACATGCTCATTACTTATGTGGAGCATCTATTTCAAACTGACCATGATGTTAGGAGAAATTAATCCTTGATCTGTTGCTGAATTATTGTGATACCCCCACTTTCTCAGCGTTTTGACTTTTTTTGCACCCATTTTTTCTTTCCTGTCTCCAAGTGCTACAAGCAAATTTTGTTCCAGCACATAAATAATCAACTGATTCTGCCATCCTGTAATTAGAATTTCTTGAGCCACTAAACAGATTAAACTTTATTCGTATCAAAATATATATATATATATATATATATATATATATATATATTCAGTATGATATTGCCACTAGATCAATTGTGGCAGAGTAAAAAAGGTTGTTGTTTTTTCTCTATATGGGGAAGTATCTATAAGTTTGAGGTGACATAAGCTAGCCATATGATATCTGTTATTAGAGACGTGTCAACTCCTTTGATATTATTCTAGCATTATCAATCTGATATGCACCTTTATTCAATCCTAGCTAGTCACTGCTCTCACCAAAGACTTTTGATACTTTGGGGCATCAACTTCTTGTCGACATGGCAAAGTCATGGGTCGGGTCAATTGCTCTTGTCTAATCTTGGCATAAGCTCATGATTAGCCGTTGATACGGTGAATAAGATGGACCCCTGAAGTCGGGGACAAAGTTAATTAAATTGGTTGATGTGGCGATCAAAGTCAAGGAACGGTCAACACTCGGGACCAACATGATCACATGTTTCGACCAAGTGGTCTAGTCTATCGGACCTTTGGTCCGATCGGATCTTGAGTCCCTCAGGGTCGATGAAACCTTGAGTTGTTTCAGTGTCATTTGGAGCTAAGCCCGCTGGGCCACATGGGGTTAACATGGGCACGTGTCTCGGCCGAGTGGTTTGGCCTATCAGGCCTATCGGACATACTAAGCACACACCCCGGTCGGGCTCTTTGGCCGAGCAGAGAGGCCGAGCGAAGGCTGAGTCCTCGAGAGGATCATCCTTCTTTAACCGACTCGACCATGTACGCAACGAGGTCCGATCAGGCGATAGAGGCGACTCAACTGGCTTACCATTAGAGCATATTAAGGGTCCATAAACCCAATGACCTAATATTCCTTTTTGGCGTTTTGTGTAATGGTTGTCAGAGAATCACATGAATATTCACTATGGAGTCTTTACGATGGATCCACCCTGCAAAGCGCAAAGGTGGTGGGTCTATTTTTAGAAAGATGTTAGAGTGTCAGAATGATCGGTCCTTTTTTGAAAATGCATCAATATTCGAGCATAAAGGAAAATTGACACTATATAAGGGATCTCCTCCTAAAGGTGCAGGTAAGCTACGCTACGCGACATTACGCACTTAGAGCTTATTGTTGCTTTCTATTGTTCACTACATTCTGTTTCATCCCGATCACTTAACTGACTTGAACGTCGGAGTGTCTACTTCGGGAACCCCTCCCTAGCCCGGCTACCGACGTTTTCTTACCTCCACATTCTTTTTTGACAAGCAGGATCGTTCGACACCTCCTATTCTCGGTACAAAAGTCTTTTCACGGTCAACAACGAAGCTACCTACCTAGCGCACCACCTTCTCCGATTTCAGACAGGATCATCTGTAAAATGACGGCTGGTCCTCACATACATTCATTTGATTCAACTTTACTTAAAACATAGGGTTTGATCCATATTAGTATATAATAAATGAGTATCCTCTAAATTACTATTCCCTTCATGTTAGTGAGGGGTGTCTATACAAGACAAAACACTGAAAGGGACTTCTCTTTAGGAAGAGAGCATAGGATGACCACATGATCAATCGATCAAACACATTTTCCAGCCTGCTCTATGAGCAAACTGCAATCATGGCTTCTCCTAAGAGTGACCCCACCCACAGATTGTTCTTATGCATGGTTTTTCCTCCTGCTTTTCCTTTTTCTCTCTAAGTTTACTCAAATCATAATTGTGGTGCCTTGAAGGGGCCCCTATTTTAGACCTTGCGACCAAGATAGCTCGAGAATCAGGGAATGTCCATGCAGTTTTAATTACTAGTGATCAGTATTTTTGAAATAGGATTAGGGAAGAACCGATGGTACCGACAGTTTAATTTTGAAAATATATTCTATGCCTATGCCTAAATTTTAGTCTCTAATCGGAGCCAGATAGTGTCAGTGGTGTTGTGTTGAGCATGTCAACATGAGGAGAGGAAAATCCAAAAGAAGGCAGACACAAAAGGAAAAACAAAAAAGAAATTAACTTACCTCATCACAAAAACCAGTAGATCGACTGAAGCTCTCTTTGGTATCACAATTTCAAGTAAATTTTATGTAGTGGTCAAAATGTGAAACGGTAAATTTGTTCATACCAACCAAAACAGTTTTTGCCTTCAATTTGACTGCAAAATATATTAAGGATTTTACTACATCTTCAAAAGAAAATCTAAAAAATAACTAAACGAATCACAAATTGGTGTGAGATGATTTGTACTTGTAGAGGGAGGAATGCACATGATGTCCTTAAAATGTACTGTCATTAAAATGTTCCTGATTTCCTAATACCTTTTAATATGATTTCCCTGCTAAAGCAATCAAATAAGTTATAAGGCAAAAAAGGAGCATAACAGTGGATGCTCTTCTGACCTTCTGAATTTATTATTCAAGCAATCTTAATACATTATTTTGTGGGTTGTATTTTTATTTCGATCGATGCTTTCAATTTTTATCTTGTAAACTAGCCGCAAAACCATTCTACACAATTGGATCTTATGAGAAATTTGACCTTTTCGCAACTCGTTACAAACCTTCCAAATTTCCTCTTATTTTCATGGCCAACTAATGGTTGATTTACAGATGCTAGGAAGCACTCTCGTAAGTAGCATTATCACAACAGTGCGCGTTTTTGCAGTTGGATTTCTTCTATGTTGGAGTATTCACAGAAAAATCGACATTTAGGTTCTCTCTCAATGGTTCAAATATTTATTCATCTTTATCAGGCAGGGCTTTAGTTGAAGCTGGAGACCTTGTAATTTAAACTATTATGTATCCAGAAATTTTGGATCATAAATGACATTTTGATCTTCAAGATGCAAGTTTTTTAATTACAACTTGTATCTATTTCTGCTGCAGTCACCCAACGTGCAGGTGCCAGGACCAGTTGTTATTGATTATGTTCTTATGGCAAATTGTTAATTAGTCGGTATGCAATTGGCTGAAGACAGACTATGAACAAAGAGCAGAACCTTATCATACAACTGGAATATGAACACACAAGGATTTAGTGAAGAAGACTGAGATGCAAAACTTTGACTGTCAACAGTTAAATTCTTTTGCTGTAATTTCATATGCATTTGGCAACCTTCCAAGCAACAGACAGAACAGAATCTTGCCATACTTTTTGTAATGCAGAGTAATCTTCAATCAAGAGGTTTTGTGAAACTTTGGTCATAAACAGATCACTAAGTTCTATGTGTCATTTAACTAATTCTTATCATCTCCAAATTCCTGAGTCATTCAGTTTGATAATTTGTTTTCTGTGGACTATGCATGAAAATTTACATTGAAATGAATTTCTGCGTGTTCATCTACTGAGAAACTTGCCAAACTCATTACAATTTTTTTAGATGTTTTACATGGTTGGAATTGAACTGCACAACTAACCCCACCAAGATCATTATAAATATAAGAAGCATTTCTTTCAAAAGATGAAGAACTGATGGGACTGGGGCCTCAAAAGACTCGTGTATGTGATCAGGTCTCCTATTTTTTGTCTCTTAATATCATCATGTAGTAATATAGCCTCTCTATAGTATAATGTATGGAAAAAAAAAAAACTTCTTTCAACAGTCTGATTTGTTCTTGCAATCTATGATCCCTTTGAAGGCAAAATTGTGCATTTGTGCTTGTATTAGACTTGGTGTAAAGTTAGTCATTTATGAATGATAGTAAGAACTAAGCATACACTGGTAATTTGTATGGAGGATCCCAGTGCTTCATGTAAATTCCATTATTTTAACTTCAGTTTTGCTCCTGTACTTTAGTCATTCATTATCAAAAGTATCATCAGCAGACCTTACATTTCTTGTCACCATCAAACCTACATAGAGTCCACTCCTACCAACCTCAGTGAGAAGTGGGCAGACCTTACATTTCAACTTGGGTTTCTCTTGAAAAAGATAGGATTGCAAACATAAATAACTCTCCCCCTATTATTTTTTTTTTCTTTTCCAGTGGCATAAGTGATTGGAGAAAAGTTCCATAGTCCTGAAAGCAGGGTGAGCAGGTATTAAGTAAAAAAATTCTTTCTTTCTTTCTTTTGTGTGTACTCTAGCTTTTCCAGTTTGGAAGGTCTTGCATGCTTATTGCCAGGGGATCCTCCTACCTGTAAAAAAAAGGCTACATTATGCAACCTGTGTCTGAAGGATCTCTACTAATGATTATAATTTACTAATGAGCTTAAGCTATAATTTTCTAAAACTCAAAACTAAATAATATTGCATTCTGCACTGTCACTAACACTGTTAGGCATCTATCTCCAGAAAGGGGCATGGTATCAACATCATGCATTCTTTATGTTAATTTATTTGTTGTGGAATGTCTCTGCAGGGCCTAATTAAGGTGCATAAACTAATATAGGCAAATAAACTTAGCCTGTCTTTTTCTTCTTTCGATGAATTCAGCACACTGGTGAGTACTAGTGGGAGTAGATGCCATTGTGCTGCCTAGGCGTGATACCCTAGCAAAACCACTCACTGTCTAGGCCAATTTTTTTAAAGCCAACCTCTCAGAAAGAAGCATGGCAGAGGAAGAAGAAAGCTAATAAGGTTAGCCCCCATAAACAATTTCTCTTCGTATTGTGATACAGTTTTCAGCTTTATATGTTTCTGTTTGGCATTTTTTTATGGAAACAAGTAAAAGCTTTAATCTTTGTCTGCATCTTTAAACATGTATCTTACTTTGTTGATGAAGGGAAATGAATGAGTCATGTTGGTTGGTCTGGTAGGGGACATGGGCTAGGGTTCTTGAGATTCTCAGAGCCCCAGCGAATAAGGGAAAATGTCAAGTAGAGAATTTTGCACTAAGCTTTGCTCCCTCGATGGTTATCAATTATCGTGTGAGGAAATTTTTTGCTGCTATGTCTTACATCAGTGACTTAATATTATGAATGATTAGAACTAGATTCTTGCTGAGATTTTGTTGGATTATACCATAACAACTATGTTTTCTTTCTGTCAAGTTTGTCATTGAGTGGGTAACAGAGACTTGAGCTGAAAATTTGTAATCGATCAAAATTGAAACATTAATTAATTGCACAATTGACATTCAGCACCCATTCACAAATCAATCTTCTCCATAGTGCTTTTGTCTTTTGTTTTTAGCATATGATATTCTAATAAGTAATAAGCTCTCATTGTCATCATCATGATGTTAAGAAAAAGTTGACCCTTAGTGCTTAATTTGTGATTGATGTTTTTAATTGGCAAAAATAATAATAGGAAACGTTTGATGCCGTTGCATGAAAAAAAATTGTTTATTTTGCTAAAGGAATTAGAATGAGTGTTGGAATTTGCATGCTCCATAGTTTAATAAGCTGATCATAAAGGAGGCAATTAAAGATCTTCTAATTGGTTTGGTGAAGGAACACTTGCCTTTTATCTACTAAAATTTAGTGTTATCTCCTAGCAAAGTTAAATTATGTAATATATCATTGTCGGTTCACAATTCAATATCAAGAAAAAATAAGTCTACAATTAATTATTGCAGGAGTCAGATCACCACAATTCAATTAATTAATTCCATTCAATTATAAAATAATCCGATACACAAACTTCCGTCAATATAAAATTTTAGGAAAGGAGTTGGATTATATTGAATCTATTATTTCAGAAGACCAAAATTCTTGTTTAATAGAAGAACAAGATAACTATTTTACTTCAAAGAGATATCAAATTGGATGATTAACTTATTTTATATTAGAAATAATAATAGGAAATTCAATAATATGGATTCATATTTATGATATTCCATGATCTAAATAATTAATTGAATCCAATGAAATCACTATGGTATGATTATAAGAGATGGGACGAGCTTTTTAAAACTTATGATGTTGGACTATTCGTCAAAATTTGTGTGTTTTCTGATTATTATTGTGATCGATGAAAAACTTTCGTTAACTTTAAAATTAATTGAATATGTAAAGATTGAATAGTTGAATTACCAAAAACTGAAGTCTTTTGTTTTTATAAAGCAAATTTATAACATTACTAAGATTATTTTCAACATTCAAAGATGTGACAACAAGATCATAATATCATAATTTAATATTGGGCTAAAGCTCTCCTCCTTAAAATATTCAGAAGTTGCACCATGCCACAGCTCTAGCTAGGCAGTATATTACTTCTCTCCCTCCCTCTCATAAACCCACAAGCCTCTGCTCCCTCCCTTCGCCGTCATGCATTCCATCTTTCATGAAGGCATCGAGGCCTCCATCGCCAGCTCGTCGCCTCTGCTACCCTCTAGCAGCTGGTGGCCGCCGCCCGTCTCCTCTTCCTCTTGGAGCTACCAGTGGCAGCCGCCGCCGCCGCCGCCACCTCCCTGCGGCCCCGTTGTCGTCGCTAACTTAATATCCTCGCCGTCCTCGTACGACGAGCCCAGCATGGACGACTCCTCTGCTGACCTCCCTACAAAGCCAGTAGCCGAGAATCATCTCTGGAACCAAGTTCTAGTGTAAGTGTTCCAAGTCATATTTATCTCTAACTATTTTAGATCGATTAACGACGTGAAGCTATCTTTGCTTATGGCTCCCCAAGTGATGATGTCCGTGGTGTGTTCGAGCCCACAACAGCCTTCGACTACTTGAAGAAAATGGACAGCAACTGGGAGTTAAATCTGAACCCTAATTCCTCCCTCAGCTGGTTCATTGCTCCTCCAGTTCCATGCCATGATCAAAAAGCTTCCACGAGTGGCTGCTTCTTCCATGAGGCCAACGCTCCATGGAGTTTATCCGACGGGATTCCCTTCGATGGATGCTCAGACGCTAAGCGATCGACGGCGAGAAGTGGCCAAGGAAAGAAGAAGAGAAGTGAAGAGACTGCTGAATCACTCAAGAAGTCCAAGTGTGGTAGCTCATCAGTTTCATCTCAAAAGGTTGGGATTTTGTTTGTGTTTATAGATTTGATCATTTTTTTTTTTTCGTTTGCGGATTCGGTTTTAAGCAAATTTCAAACAGATGCAGGTGCCTAAAGCAAAGATAGCAGAGAAGATTAGTGCTCTCCAGCAAATTGTCTCACCGTTTGGAAAGGTATAATTTTTTTTTAATCTTTTACAAAAAAAGAATCGATAAATAGATATCGACAAAATCTATAGTCCGATTAATGTTAATTTGTTTTATGGCATTTTATTTCTGGCAGACAGATCAAGCTTCAGTTTTGATGGAAACCATAACTTACATCAGAATTTTACAGGAGCAAGTGCAGGTAAGAACTGCAAATATCATAATATTGCAAAGCCTAATTTTGTGTAAAATAATAATAATAAATATTTGTGAATAATTTTGTTTCATTTATTTTTATTGTCTGCCATGGCAATGCAGCTGCTGAGTGATCCATACTTGAGGTCGAGTGCCATCAAGGTATAGATAGAACAATCAAATTGTCAATAAGAAACAGTTTTATTTTTGTAAAAAAAAAAAATTAATAGTTTATGTGTTTTTAGGGGCAGGATAGTTCGTGGGACGGAGAGATGGAGACGACGGTGGAGTCAGAGGCGTATGAGCTGAGGAGCAAAGGGCTTTGCTTGGTTCCTGTTTCTTCCATCCCTCCACTCGAGAGTGAGTCGAATGGACCGGGATTTTGGATGCCGGCATTTCACAGCTGCTTGTATTGATAATAGCTCGAAGATGTATCTTCTCGTATAACCTTGTGATTATAGTCGTAGACAAAGAGAGGGTAGCTAGAAGTACTATCTAGAGTGACTGAGCATAAGGCATTTGTAAGTGTCGTCTTTGAAGTCCACAGTTGAATTCAAAGTTCTAGTATGTAGATGAGAGATAGGGACAGGGAATTTACGATGGCAATTGAAGTGTAAGGGATGAGAATTTGCAATAAAGCATTGGATGTACATTAAAAAAGAGTTTAATTTCCTCAAGAAAAAGTCTTCAAACAAAACTAAGAAACTGATACATTTGCAAAAGACCAAAAACTTCAAAAAAATTCAGATGCAGTTGATACAAGATAGAACACAGTCTACACTTGAAACAACCATACTGAGTCAATATCGGAGCATGGCAAGAAAGAAAACAACATAGTCCCATCAGCTATTTGGTGTCGAAAGTCAAATTAACTTAGCAGCGATTCGAAGGTCTGGAATGCCAGGTTACAAATCCAAGCTAGTTGGGAAACTGAGGGTGTGGCACTCTAGATTCCTCAGATTAAGCTGTGGATCAGCAATTAAAGCAGCAGATAGGGATGAGCTAGTTGATGTAAATGCATGAAATATAGAAGTAACATCATGTGGTTGGCTGATATTCAAAAATTAAGTTTTCAATGAAGCAGGTTAGGTAATTAGTTACGTGTTGACGTTTTTTTGGCTATCTTAGCATCTGTCCTATCTTCAACATTATCCTTGCGGTAAAATTGCAAAGGCAGGACTCCCTAATAGATAAGATACATGAGCAAGAATAGACAAGTACTATGTCAATTGAACTTACTAGTGGAACCTAAACTCAGCAATTCATTCTTGTTAGAAAAAAGTTTGGCAGCAGAACTTAAAAGAGACTACAGGTTGAGCTGATGAATGTTCATTGCATAGTATCAATGGTTAGAATGTTACTAGCACGAGGGAACCTACGAACCTTAAAAGTTTTTGAGAATGCTTATATGCCACAATAATCAGGTTGTGCATAGAAAATTGTTTCCTATCATTTGCTAAAATTCGTCAGATACATCTTGAAATGGCTAGGTAAGAGAATCCAAAATTGACTATCTGAAGCTCTGGGACAATTTGGACAGTTAGGAATTAAAAAAAAAACAAATTAACAGACTATTTGATCAATGGAGTCTCCTATTATGAAATGTTATCGGGCTGGGCTGATTTTGGAATATTAGATACAGCTAGGTGTGTTCCATTTTATCCTTTGTAGCAGGAGTCTCTCACCCTTCATGTCTCCTTATATGCATTTCAATCCTTTCATACTAAATTTCATGATTTCCTATCCCTTTATCCAAAAAACCACTCAGCATCGTTTATGTTTCATATTAATCTACAAATATAATAATAGGTATTTGCAAACAAGCTCATTTCTCTTTTGGATACCATGCATGTTTAATATCTAAACTACAATCCAAGAAATTAGCTAAAACAAAACATACCACAACAGCATTGCCAGTCTCACAAAATTTTGGGATACAAATGAGCCTCACTAACTGCTTCTCAGGCCCTGCAAACAAATCAAAATGTGACAAATATAAATCAGGCATATTGAAAACAAAATTGTAGCAATGATTTTTACCTTGTACTAATGTGGTTTCGTATTTATCCTGATTACCAATAAAGTACACATGTGGACAACTTTCAATGAGGAAAGGATCTCTATCGGTGAAAGGATAACATCCTAAATATGGGAAAATGACAAGAAGTGTTACCAACAGAACAAACCAAAATAGATAGATCAATGAAGTTATGACATGCTACTCATCTAGACAAGTGAACATTACCAACAGTGTTTGGAGCTGTCGGTACAAGGTGCCTCCATTTCAATGTCTTCTCCAAAAATTCAAGTCTGTTTTTAGCCTCAGAATATTTGAACAAATCATCTATATTCTGGCCAGATGTTCCAAGAAACCTATTAATCAGTCACCCTGTTAAAACTTGTAATTACACAAGGAAAAAAAAGTAGATTACAAGTTTGTTAAGTGCTCACAGAATGTCATCCAACTCAAACTGATGAGGATTTGTGCATGACATAAATGTGTTATATGCAGATGCTCCAGGAAACAAGCATCTGTTTAGAGGCTGGCTTAAAGAGCACAAATGAATACATATAAAAAATTGATTATTAAAGAAAGTCACTACCAATAGATGAGTTTTGTTGAACGAACACATGCTGGTTAGAAGGCAAGATCACTGGTCGGTATGAGAATAGGAAAGTAGACAATCACCTGTTGAGGTAAGGAAAAGTTTGCCGGATCATTGGGTCCTGGCATTATATCAACAGGCATAGCTGCAACAAGCTGCAAACCCAAAATAGGCAAGTGAATGGAAAAGTTTGTTGTTCACTATGTCATGTGCATGATATAAAACAAATTATCCTCTAAAAGAGAAGAAAATGAATTTTATAGAAAACTCTTAACCACAAGGTTTCTTCTTTCATAATCTGATTTGTTAAAATGTTTCTCAAGGTGTAAGTTGACGGGGTTGAAAGTGCATACCTGATTCAGTAAAATATCTAGCTCCTTTATTGGTTCTGTTAAGGTAGACTGATCCCTGGGAGCAATTGTCTGGTCTCACATGTATACAAAAGAAAGGTAATAATCCTTATAAACCTTGAGAAAAAATTACATGAACCAGCACAAAGAAGCCCTGGATGCAAACAAAGAACCTATCCTTAAAAGTATATAAATCAGTAGGAAAAACCTTAGAGAATTACATGACCACTAAGAAGTACTTGTGGAATTTGTACTGAATTTCCAGCAACAACAACGTGGACTATTTGCGATGCAATGCTTTGTTCCTGTTGTACGCAGAAGCATAAATAAACTCAAACATTGGTCTCCCTCCAATGACCCAGCGAAAGATAGAACGTACATTTCTATCACCTAAATGACCCGTAATATGGTCAACAAGAAGTTGGAATTGAAGTGGATTAAATATGCTGCTTCCAATACTCAATCCAGATACAAAAACAACATACTTGTCTTCTCCTGCAAGAATGATGAGACAACCTAAGATCCCGAGTTGCAAAGGTGAAACATAAGTCACGTTCTTGATACACTGAACTGAGAAAAAATATTATTCTTTTAGACACAACTATTCATTGATCATGTAACATCACAATAAGCAGATAAAAGGAACATGGAAATATCTTTTTTTGGTTTGAAGAAAAATAGATATATCTTTGGACAAGAAAAAAAATTGTGAATAGGAATCTCCATGTGATTCAAAAGTTTTATTGTTGCAGATGTTTGTGGTCAATTCACTGCATGACATATATGCATTACGCAGAGGCATATGTGATCAATATTAAATATTCAAAAAAAACTATATTGGTATTTAAAATATTTATCAGTTGCAAAATTTAACACCTACAAATTCCAAACAACTAAAAAGGGTCGCCTAGGGCTTTATTATAACCAAAACATAAAATGTGATGAAGTCAGTGCAAACAATTATTTCATTTCACTAAAGTACACAAACTAGGGTCTCCTTAAACATCAGATTAGCTATCTCTGATTGCTCCCATTGCTTGAAGATAGACTTCTCTCGCTAAAGAAGTTTGAATTTGTTTTACCATCAGAACTTGTACATGAGCACACTGGCCTTCCTAATAAGTACACTAACTAGCTATTGTATATAGACATAATGTTGAGGAAAGGTAAAATAGAACAGTACTTGAGCTAAGTGGCAGTTCAGTTTGAGGAGGTATCCCAGCTTCGAGCATATCTTCAACAAAAAAATCACCTTCACTAGTTTCCTTCCCATGAAGGGCAACAACAATACCTGAGAGAGATAGTGATAATATTATGCTGTGCGAAGGACTCCCTTTGACTATCTGAAAACTGATGATGAACTAATTACATATAAATTTTACAAGATGTATGTACCACACTATATATCAAAAAATAATAATAATAAAACTATTATAATGCAGTTTGCACCTGTTACAAAAGCAGAAGGGTCAAGCAAACTACCCGTAAGTGTAACCCTACCACTTTCATCTTCCAAAATAAGATGGTCATCAGGGTGCACAAAATTGTGAGGCTTCACAAGAGGAACTTTAGATCTCTGTAAACAAAATTGAGAGTTGAAAGTTAAGATTGGTCCTAGTAAAGACATGCACCTTCATGGTTCAACACTGGATGGTTGATTTAGGTGTACCTCCTTGGAATACTCATCAAGTATAGAAGGCTTAAGTTTCATGTGTTTGTATATCGTGCCAACAATTATGCACTCTTTCCCTTCTTCAAGTCCCAAAATTGTTTTAACTGCAGGAGAAAAGAGGAATGAGATACAAACAGTAAGTCCTAACAAAATTCTTAGTTTCTTATTTACAAGAACCCAAAGTTTTAATTTTGCTTTCTAGTAATTGAGATCTTGAAATACAATAAGGAACCAAAGAAGAATTATTTATTCTGATTTTCCAAACGATTCAAAAATCACATATGACTAAGATTGACTAGTCATACTAATTGGATGTCAGCACAAATAATCTGAGACAAGACAAATGTTTAAACAACAACAAATAATATCTCAAATACATTCCACCTTATTAATGTATTGTAGGAAATTGCCTTCTGTTTCCTTTACACAAAGGTATCCATCTTCCTAAAGAAGCGAAAAAACAAAAGATCTCAACCCTGTCACAGTCTTCTCTTCATACATCAACTTTGATTGAGTATTTAAAAAACTCAAAAAATATAGCATTTTCAGAGTATTTCAGCTGCACAATAGAGCTCACATATCAAGGCATCACTCAAAGAAATTTAACACAAGATCCTCAACATAAGGGCAGTTTGATGAATCAAGCCAATAGTGGAATGGCAGACACTTGGAAAAAAAAAATTGTCATTAAAAAGTATTCAGGTAGCTAAAATAGAGGTGAAAAGGCAAATGATTTTACAGGATAGAAGAAAATTTTTCGCTGATTCAAAATTGACCAGTCATCAGAAAGCTTTATAATTGAAATAAATATTTGGAATCTACAACACCTAACCATGCAGTTATTCAAAAATAAATAAATACAGCATCACTATGTACTTGAACACTAAGGCTTTAGTTATGCTACTCTACACTCATATGTTAGCAAATAAAACACTTAGAGAATATTTCAAATCCAATCAAAACTGTTAGACATCCAAACCCATCACTCCGAAATTATACAGTCACCAGAGAAATCCAGGAAATCACCGGGAAGGTTGGGCTTCCAATTGGGAACGAGCGAGTAAAGAAGATTCCTCATGTGGTGGAGCCGACTGAAATATATGTGGCTGTACTGCTGCCCTTTGTACTTCTCCTTGTGGATCTCAAACCTTTCGTCCTGCAACCGAACCAAATGATCAACATGAAACAAAAACAAAAAAAATAACAAAAATAGCATAAAATATAGGCTAGATGTAGGGATCAACCGTTACCAGATTATTGTATATAGCTTTCTCCCTCTCGAAAAGCTTAGAACTTGCTTCGTTCATCTCGACGTCTGCTCCCATGGTGGGAAAAAGAGAAGAAGGAAAGCAGGAAGTCGGGAATGGAGCTATATCCCGTAATTCCTAGAGGGTATTCGAGGTCAGAAGCAGATATCACTGTGATTTACCAGCGCTCGATGAACATTTGGCAAGTATAGCCGGGTGGTCGGAAATTAAGAACAATTCATACCATACCTCCTTCAGGTATCCGAAAGACGTGCAAGGTCCCAAAGAAACGGAGAGGCGGGTGAACGATGCTGCCTTCCGGAGACGGCAAAAACCACTGCCGGATAGAACGTAGGGGAGGAGAGCGGGGAGCGGAGGCGACAAGAGAAGAGAAGAAACGAGAGCGGGTGAGATAGGGTTTATAGGTTCCAGAAGACGAAACAAAGGTGGCACGTGGACTGCGATGGTTGGCAAGAGCAGTATTCGGTAGGCGAAGCATAACAGGTGATCTTTTTCTTCTTCAGTACGCATAGCGGGAAAGCAGAAGAAACAAAGCGATTTTAGAACCATTTTCAAAAATATTAGATTATTAATTACATTGTAATTATTATTAGCAAAAAAAACGTCCCCAATTTTTTTTCTAGTATGTGTAATAAATTATAGATGTGAATTAATTTTTTATTTTTATTTTTGAGATGCTTTTGCAAAGCATTATTTTAAAAATAAATTGGAGAAAAATCCCTCAGCACAGTTTAAACTTTACCCTGATCGCTATATAAAATATTTATTCTCACTCTCTAACTAAATATAATGAATATTAATTTACCTAATCTTCTTTATTTTTATAGATATAAAAGTCTAAAAGGAAACGTAATTTTTCCTAAATTTATCATCATTTAAAAAGAATTTGATTCAGCTTAAGTCAATCTATTGGTATGAACTCCCAATCGATTGGTCAGGTGAAGAAAAAATCATGCTCAATTTGATAGAAAATATTAAATTCTAATTTAAATATACTTAATTTAAGAAAAATTATACTCCTTTTGAATTTTTTATACTTATAAAAAATAATTAAGTAAATCAGTATACATTACAAAATTGTATAAAAAAAATTACATGGAAAAAGTGAGAATATTTTTTTTTTTTTTTTTTTTGACCGAGGTGGAAGGATAATTTGTTATTAAGGAGTTTTGAACCATTTTTCCTTATTTTAAAAGGTTCAAAATATTTTGAAAGTTAAATAAGATTGTAATATCGAAAGTGATTTCACAGTTTTACTGAAAGTACTGTATCCCTGAATATGCATGTATCCGATGATCAGATTCGGACGTTGAATGGACGATAAATCCTCCCTTCAGAATTTATCCAATCCTCTATAAGAGCAACGTCACACAAAAATTTCATTAATTCGATTGAAAATTGAGTTAATCAATTCGATTTGTTCAGAAAAAAAAATAATTTATTTGGTTTAAATTAATTCGGTTAAATTTTAATAGAATATTCAGTCCTAAATTCATTTAACTTTATAACATAAAAATATTAAAAAAATTTGATAAAAAATTTATTTACTAAATTACTATGAGATAAACTTGTCTCAGTCTATCAGTTCCCAATTGTATTTGATTCTTTTTTTTTCAACTTTATCATTTAAAAAAAAAACAGTTTTTCAAGTATCAAACTACCTAACTTTTAATCTTTTCTTGAACTGGTCCACCTAGATAAATCCAATCTTTTGCCATATAAGTTTGATTTAATAAATTAATCATTCAAAGCACTATAAGTCACACTTCAGTCTACACTCTTAAACATTACCGGTTCACCAGTTCTTCTTTATATATATATATATATATATATATATATATATATATATATATAATCCTAGGGATGATGGGTAAAAACTTTCTTACTCTATAGAAAATACAAGAACTTGTATCACTGGTACAGATTTCAGCAAGAGACAACTGCCAGAGACGATATGTGAGATAAAGGTCCAAAAATGGAAAAAATTTGAACTTATAAATTAATCAAAGGAGTAATTAGTCAACATTCTCCAACCAATATCAGTGTGTTATTTTGAAGTTTCTTAAAACTGAAGCAAGTTACATAGTCGTGTTTGAACTAATTCATCTTCTTCGAATTGCTTTCGCTTGCCAGTACAATTTTTCAGTATTGTACATGAATGGAAATACAAGAACTTTGTTTCAGTGATCAAGATCTCGGAAACAAACAACTAAAAGAGATGGCATGTGAGGAAAAGTTACAACTTCCAGTTACCCTACACACTTCAACCAACAACAGTGCATTCTTTAAAAATTTCTTATGTCTAAGAGTGGATTGCCACCACTTCCCAAACTAGTCCCACCAAACTTATCAAACTTACAGGGAAGCTTCTTGCTCTTTATTTTTTGCCCCCACTTCTCATTTTGATCCTTCCAAGTAGACATCAGTCAGTGGGACAAGAAGAATTTAAAGTAAAATAATCACACACATACATCAGTTTTCAGCTTCTTGGAGAAAACTCCAATTTTTCTTCACTGCATTCTGTTCTTACCTCTTTAAAAATTCGCCTGCCAAGACCCTTAGTGGAGGAAAATATAGTCGACTGGTGGAGGAAGAGTAGTCTTTCTCAATCAAACATAAAGAAGTTAACAAAGGACTAGAAAATGCTAGCTTTAGGTTTCTTGAACTGATAAAAAACAATATCTTTTAAAGCTTTTAATGGAGGACCAGAAGTTAATATATATTCCAGATGCTTAAACTTACATAAGTTTGTTTGTCTACAATATTACACAACCCTCAGACACCAATCTACAAGAAGAAAGTCTTAACTTCTCACTCCCGCTCCTCATTTTGATCCTCCCAAGTCAACATTAGTCA
The DNA here is from genome assembly GCF_018446385.1 of Zingiber officinale. Taxonomy (NCBI): domain Eukaryota; kingdom Viridiplantae; phylum Streptophyta; class Magnoliopsida; order Zingiberales; family Zingiberaceae; genus Zingiber; species Zingiber officinale. The sequence goes on from NC_055992.1 coordinate 130,767,944, forward strand.
GTGGAACAACAAAAATTCAAACTAAATAATCACACACTTCCATCTGTTTAGTTTCTTGGGGAAGATTCAAATTTTTTTTTTCAGTGTATCTATTCTTACTTCTTTAAAAATCCACCATCTGAGGCCCTTGGTGGAGTAAAATATTAGCCCAGTGGTGGAGGAAGAGTTGTGTTTCACAATCAAACTTAAAGATGTTAATAAATGACTAGAAAATGATGGCTTTAGGTTTCTTGAACGGATGAAAAATTACATTTTTAAACGTTTATTCAACATCTAATGGTGGATACATATTCCGGATGCTGCAAGTTAATTTCTTTTGTTTGATTTCTAGTGTACTTTATTATATAAAGACATCAATTTACAAATAAATGGCCTGGTCACAAGAACAAACCCTAACCAGAGAGATGCAATTTACAATTTTACTTTTTCTAATGAAAGAGTTAAAGAAGAATACTTTAGGGGAGGAACGTACTGGAGTCGCGATCCTCTCTAGCCTGGGCCACTTCCTCCGCCGCAGAGGCGGTGGAGGTGGTAGCGCATGAGCCCTCAGAACTAGCTCCGCACGGCCTTGACGGCTGGGCGGCGGGAGCGGCGGCGACGACGAGAACCCGGCGGCAGGAGGGGCAGTTGGAGCGGGACACGAGCCAGGTGTCGATGCACCCGACGTGGAATCCGTGTCCGCACTGCGGCAAGATGCGGATCTCGTCGCCGCCCTCGAACTCCAAGAGGCAGATCGGGCACTCGGCCAGCCTCGCGTCGGCCGCGGCGCCGTAGGAGATCTTGGGAAGATCCCTGAGCGCCTTCTCTGTGAGCCCCTTGCACAGCGGGGAAGCTGAGGCCCCCTGGCGGAGCCAGGCACAGCGGGCCACGAGCGCGAGCCCGACGACGCAAATCAGGGCGCAGAGCAGCGCCGCGAGGATCACCACCGCGTCAGAGTCTACGGATAACGGCTCCGACGGCTGGGACGCCGGTAGCATGCCGGAGTTCGTCTGCAGGAGCCTCGCCGCCGGGGGCATTGGCGCACCGAAGAGGGATGTTCGATTGGATGCCGAGTCGTCTGAGCTCAGAGCAGACGGGATCGGTTAATATATCATTAGCCGAAAATAAAATACCAATTTTGCCCTCCGATAGTCCCCTCCTCTTTTTTAAAATATTCTTAAATTTTAATTTAAATAAAAATGACAGGCATATCTAATTTTGTAATTGTGAAAGATTTACGAGCTAAATAATTTTGTTCTAATAATAAAAAAAATCCATGAAAAAATTGGATAAATATTATTATAAATATAGTTTTGATATCTTGATATAAGACAATTAAATCAATTCAATAAGAAAGAGACACAATGAAGAAAGACAGACACCAAGAGAAATCACACAATTTAGATGACATGAGAGAACAGAAAGGGGAAAGAGAAAACACACAATTTAAACTTCTAGAATCAATATTTATGATGAATTCAAGCATCAGATTTGATAAAAATGATAAACCTTTTCTAGAGATCTCTACTTGAGAAGGTATTCATAGAATTTGCGTGAGCACCCATTGTGCCTGAAAGAGGTTGGATATCTCATTCCACCTTCTGCATCACTCTACAGTCCCTGTCAAGAGACAGTGGAGCTCATTGGCACACAGCCAAGGCACTGAAATGGATAGGCAGCATGAAGTTTATCAGGTTCACTTATTCAATGTAGAAATTTTATAAAAAAATGGCATATTGGGAACTTATCTCTGCATATATTGTGTGGCTGCCATGCCACCTTATCCAATCAAGATTGCTTCTTGGACCTCGAGGAAGGTGAGTCCCTTCCTCATGAACTTCATTCCATCACCATACAAAAAAGAGTGATGATGCTATCGCCAATCGCTCATGGTATGTATGTCTCTTTGGAGCACTTAGCATATAGATCTCTTATCAGCAACCCTTGAGCTCTTTAGTTGAGCCATGGCCAGCCAGGCAACTCTTGCCTCTTCCAGCATCCCCTGCAACATCAGGTTCAACAAGGTCTCTCTCATTCTACATATAGTTTTAACAGTGATTTAATTTGCAGGTGTATGAATGCCTTGTCGAATGATCTAAGTTCAATTTCATGCTTGCAGAAGCTAGAGTTTGCTGAATTCTCAGGGCTGAGATCGAGCATCACCTTTGTAGGACATAGAAGTGAAGCATCCTTCTCAGATGTGTTGGCTTTTGTGCATTGCTTCGCCAATCGCCAGGCAGCCAGAGCTGTTCCTACAAAGGGAGTGACAGTGTCAAGGGATATACTTTCCAACATTTTAGGGATTCCAGATTTAATCATCTTCAAATTATTAGAGATCATATCTCAAAAAGTAGATCCGCCGCCTAGAGCCGCCCCATAAGTATGAAGGGAGGTAAATTTATTCAGGTATACAGACGAGAGGCGCATGGTAAGATGAATTCCATATAATGAGTTCCTATAAGATTCGATCTCTAGCTATTATACTAGAAACGTCATACATCGACCGTTGTGCTATGCCTTGGGGCAACTTAAGGATCATATCTAATCTGACAAATTAAGCATTTTTATTTATCATGATCCGACAAATTAAGGATCTTTACTTATCATTGTTTCCCTGTAAATATTATATCAACAAGACACTAACTGTGAGCTAAAAATCAATACAATATCAATTTTCTATCTTGGTATAAAGGAAAATTCCAGCGATCTTATAGTTGGAAATCTATAACAACAAGTTCTATCATGATGTCATTTACTATCCAAATATCGACAAAACTAAACCAGAAAAATTACTCTTTGAAAATCCTAGGTACTATTTATGTTAAAAGGTCATTGCTTATTCTAATTCATGTCTGAGGAGTCCACAATCCCAACTGAGACAATAGTGGAATGAAGCCGATGTAGAGGAGATTAAAGTTAATCTTGAACATGCAATCCGAGAGTAGCAAGACCAACATCGTTTCCTCATTTGGCTTCTATCAACACTTTTAGATGAAGTATTGGGTCAAGTCATTGACCCCTCATGCACCACTGCAAGGCACTTGTGGATATCATAGGAGAAAATGATGGACTCACAATCTAGTGCATGCCTCATGCAACTCCGGCTCCAACTATAAACAATGAAGAAGGGTGAGTTGTCCATGACCAAATATTTACAAAAAGTGAAATCCAACTCGGACGATCTCACAGGCATTGACATCGGATTCCAGAGACTGATCTAGTGCTCTATACTCTTAGAGAACTCGGATCCAAATATGAATCTATGGTGGTTGCCATAACAACCAAGAGTGAAGAAGTAAGCATAAAAGAGTTAATTGACATGTTACTTACTCATGAGCAGAGACTGGAATAGCTGCACACCACCGAGCCATCTTTTGTGGCATATGTCTCTCGAATTGTCTAGGAGAAATTTCCGTCGAGACACCACTCTAGATAGTCGCCACCACTCTAGATAGTCGCTACCTCAGGGGGCCCTCTATTGGGTGCCCCTTTTCTTCGAACCCTTCAAGGGCTCACAACTCTCATAGGTCATCATCCACTTCTTCATTGGGTCGGTATCAAGCCCAATATTTAGAGAACCCGAGTCCAACTCCTTTCATAACAACCCATAAACTCCAGACCCATAATCAGCAATGCAGGGGTTGTGCATATTGTGGAGGTCGGCATAATGAAAATAAACGACCCAGTGTCACCTATGTGACAGGTTTGGCCATGTCACTGCTAACTATCGTACATCGCACCAGTGACAGATCCGTAACAGAGGGGGTCATTCTATGACATTATATCAATGTCATTTTGACCAGAAATTTAATTCTCCACTACCACCATCAGCTATGATAGCTGAACCTATCACAGTCTCTAATTCTGCTTGGTACCCTGATCCAGGAACCATCGATCATCTAATAGTAGATTTAGAGAACCTATATGTTCACTCCCCGTATCAAGGTACGGAACAACTTGTTGTTGGCAATGGTACGACTCTTCCCATATCTATTATTGGTGACTCCCCTATTTTTAGCCTTGCCATATTATTACAGCTTTGAAATATATTACATGTTTTTGGTATACTAAAAGCCTAGCTTAGGCTTTTAGTATAAAATATTTATCTAGAAATAAGAATTACATTGGTCAAATGTCTATATTTGTGATAAATGTAGTTATTCAATTAATTTATATTGTAGATAACATGGTGTGTGGTGTCACACACAGAAGATCATGTTATCAGTACCTTATAAATTATAAACAGTAGCTCACGACCATGATGGAAAGGAACAAATCATTGGAAGGTCGTAGTGTAATTAGGTGTTAGTTTATCTTAACTATATAATTACACTAGTACACTAAGAGTGTATTGAGTAGGACCATTAGAGGTCGTTTCTTTTATACTAACTTTATAAAAGAACAAAGACCTCAGTTATTATGGAAGTGTGTGCTCTTAATCCTAATATAATAACAAGCACATATATTTGATATTTATTTCTTTAATTTATCAATGGGTGAGATTTAGTTCGATGAATCAATAAGCCCGATAAGTTGGGAAATGATATCACTTATAGTGTGTGTTGTTGATTATAGAAGGAAACTGTGTCCTAGTAATCTAGGTTGAGAATGTCCCCAAGAGGAGCTCATAAGGATTGTCATGTTAAACCCCGCAGGTGGACTTAGTCGACATTACGATGAAGTTGAGTGGTACTACTCTTGAGTTAGATATTAATTAAGTGAGTTGTCAAGAACTTACTTAATTAGTGGACATTGTTATCTTAAACACTGGAGACTAACACACTCATGATAAGAAGGAGCCCAAAATGTAATTTGGGATCGGTGCGATAGTTCAATAATAGTTCTCTAGTGGAATGAATTATTATCGATAAAATTAAGTTGTGTATTCGGCGAACACGGATGCTTAATTTTATCGGAGACCAAAACCAATTCCTCCTCCTTCCCTATCGTAGCCTCTAGTATATAGAGATTTATACCCACCGTGATACCCACCTTCTTACCCATCCAACGGGTCGGCCAAGCTAGCTTGGAACCCAAGCTAGGGCCGGCCAAGACCAAGTGGATGAGCCTTGTAGGTGGCCGGCCAAAGCTTGGGTCCCAAGCTTAAGTGGCCGACCACTAGAATATTAAAAAGGATTTTTATTAAAATTATTTCTTATGTGGATATCATGATTTTAAAAGAGAGTTTAAAAATTAAAAATTTCCTTTTATAGCTTTCTACAAAAGATTAAGAGAAGAGATTAATCTCTTTCCTTATTTGTAGTTTAAAAGGATGGTTTTAATTTTTGGTAAAAATTTTCCTTATTTGTAAATCATCTATGATCCTGTCTGGAAGTTGAGAAAACGAACCTGCCGGTATGACGTGTCTGGAAGGTTGACCGCATCCCCATGACCCGGCTGATGAGCTGTCCCCTACGTTGACCAGATCGTCAGAAGTCCTCCTCCGGTCAACTGTACCTGTATCCAGCGACCGGGTTCCCCCGGTCTCTGGTACCTCGGTGCTCGAGGCGAATCCCACAGACATATAAGTAACCGCATAATAGTATAGTGATAAAATGAACATATACTGAGTACGAGAACGTACCCTGGCCCAGGGGGGTGCCCTCGGATGGATGAGTGAGCTGATCGCGGGGCTGATCTAATCGTCGTGACCGCAAGAGATATGTAAACGTCCATCGTATGAGTAGCTGGCTCCTGATCATGTAAATGACCCAATAGTAGTAACGAGAGTCATAATGTCCGGCACTATGCGTATATCATATTCCATCACGAAGCTACAGTAATCTCTGTAGCAACCAAGAATAAGGCTGTTAGATCATGCGACTTCACTGAAAGTCCGGCGTAGGTCCTCTCTTCGATGAGCTTATAAAATAAAGACAGAGATCCTTAGAGCGTGAATGGCCTCGCCGGCGACAAACAGGTTGTCGTGGTCGTGGATGATGAAGCGAAGGAAGACGAGGGCGTCGTGCCCGCCACTACAGAGAGGAACACCTTCACCTTCGGCGACTGCCACTTCATCCATGTTACCACCACATGGATCGGCCGCCTCACCCCTCTGTGTACACCTCCACAGTGGTGTTCGGGCAAGGGGAAGCCAACTTTGGCGGAGGCTCCGGCTAGAGGAGAGGCATCGCCTCTGTTCCGGCGGGCGGCGACTGGTGAAGGAGGAGAGGAGTGGCCGGTCTATCCGTCGGCGTCATCGCGAGGAGGAGAAGTCCCACAGCAGAGTCGCAAGGAGGAGAAGGGAAATGGCGGCCGCCGGCGGCCGGTGTCGGCGCTGGTGAGGGGGGGGAAGAAGAAGTGCGGTGGCGGCGGGCTCAAAAACACGAACCCACTTTTTTCTTTCTGTGGTGAACCGTGCCCAGCTTTAAAACACAACCCTATTCTTGTTAAGTGACCAAACTGCCCTTTTTTCCCCTTCCTAATTACGTCCGAGCCATCCCCATATATCCGCATCAATCTACATGTTTAAAAGAGAGTTTAAAATTTGAAATCTTTCCTTATTTGTTGATTAAAGGAGGATTTTAAATTTTAAGAAAACTTTCCTTTTTAATCATGTTCATGATTTAAAAGAGAGTTTAAAATTAAATATTCTCTTTTATAAGTTTCTACAAAAGATTAAGAAAAGATTTGATATCTTTCCTTATTTGTAGATTAAAAGAGATTTTAATTTATAGAGATAACTTTCTTTTTATCCACATGTTTAAAAGAAAGATTTTAATTTATTAAATTTCCTTTTTATAAACCAATCATGAAGGGATAAAAATTATTGGAGAAATTTTTATAAATTTCCGGAAGCAAATAAGGAAGTTTTAATTAGTGTTTAAAATTTTATTTGCTTGGAGATATTATTTGTTATGGCCGACCATTGAAATTTGAAAAGAGAAAATTGTTTTAATTAAATAAATTTTCCTTTTCAATGGCAAAATTAAGAATTAAGGAAGTTTTTATTAAATTTTCCTTATTTGCCAATACCAAGGATTATAAAAGAGGGGGTAGAGGAGGCTTCAAGGCTAAGGACTCTATTCTATTTTTCTCCTTCTTTTCCTTGGTGTGGTGGCCGGCCCTTCCCTTTCTCTTCTCTCCTCTTGTTGTGGCCGAAATCTATCATCTCTTGGAGTTTGGAGGATGTGGTCGGATCAAGGAAGGAGAAGAAGGAGAGAAAGCATGCATCCCTTGGAGCTTGGTTGATGGAAAATTCTTCATCCTTTGGAAGTTCTTGTGCTTGGCCGAAACTTGAAGAAAGAAGGAAGAAGGTGCCTAGGTGGTTCTCATCTCGGAAGATCGTTGCCCACACAACGTTCGAGGTTAGAAGAGGAATACAGTAGAAGATCAAGAGATCTTTCTAAAAGGTATAACTAGTAATTTTTTCTTTCCGCATCATACTAGTTATTTTTGGAAATAATACTAAATACAAGAGGCATATGATTCTAGTGTTTCAAATTTGTTTTCGATATAGTGTTCTTTTGTTTTTCTTTTCCTTGTGATTTGATTGTTCTTTTCGGTTGACCTAAAGTTATTTTAGGAAATTAAATATTAGCTTTCCTTAAAAGGTTTTGTCTAGTCGGTGGTGGTTGCTCCCATATCCAAGAAGGCCATGTGCCTCGCCACGTCAGTACTGGGAACCAATTTTGGAAATTAATATTTAATGGAATTAATAACTTAGGTGATTTGGATCAAACGTGTTAAGTTCCGCAGGAGATCCAAGTCAAAACCTAAAAGAACAAATAGATTAAGTTTTGGATCAAATGTGTTAAGTTCCGCAGGCGATCAAAAAAATTTAATTTAAAAGAACACATGGTAGCTAGGAAAAGGTTCAGACCTTTGTACAAAATTTTTGTACAGTGGAACCTCTAGGTTTTCCGAGTAGCAACCAACACCTTTCATAACAACCCATAAACTCCAGACCCATAATCAGCAATGCAGGGGTTGTGCATATTGTGGAGGTCGGCATAATGAAAATAAACGACCCAGTGTCACCTATGTGACAGGTTTGGCCATGTCACTGCTAACTATCGTACATCGCACCAGTGACAGATCCGTAACAGAGGGGGTCATTCTATGACATTATATCGATGTCATTTTGACCAGAAATTTAATTCTCCACTACCACCATCAGCTATGATAGCTGAACCTGTCACAGTCTCTAATTCTGCTTGGTACCCTGACCCAGGAACCATCGATTATCTAATAGTAGATTTAGAGAACCTATATGTTCACTCCCCGTATCAAGGTACGGAACAACTTGTTGTTGGCAATGGTACGACTCTTCCCATATCTATTATTGGTGACTCCCCTATTTTTAGCCTTGCCATATTATTACAGCTTTGAAATATATTACATGTTTTTGTTATCACTAAAAATGTACTCAGTATTGTTTGTTTTATAACTGACAAAAGTGCCTTTTTTGAATTTCATCTGACTTAAGGATCAAGCTACAAAGGTGGAACTACTTTGAGGTATCCTTAAGGATGATCTCTATCATCTAGCCCAAACCAATGAGCCCTCTATCAAGAAGTCTGCTTGTCATGGTGAGCTCTCTTTTGCCAGCACATGGCATCATCGTCTAGGACATCAGGCGTCAACTATAATTGCTTATCTTATCTCTCATTATGGTCTACCTATTTTTGGCAATAAGATTATCTCTTTCTGTTATACATGTTAATTTGAAAAGGCCTATAAACGGTAATTTTCATTATCTCAGTCTCGAACTACAGGACCTCTTGATCTAATACATTCCGATGTTTGGGGTGTTGGCCCCTTGACGACCGGTTAGAGGGGATAAATAGCCTGCACAATAAAAACAAACAAAATCCCTTCTCGAACTTTATAGCTTTATTAGTCTAACACTTGCATACAAAAAAAATAAGAGACTGAAAAAGAAGAGGCACAAAAGGGTTACTTGGTTTGCAATCAGGGGATTGCTAATCCAAGGAAGTTAAAACTCACTAAACAATCTCTTTCAAGCGGAGAAGCCTCTTACAGCAGTTGAAACACTCAATTACAAAACAAAACTAAAGAAGAATCAATTAGAAGTGTTGTTCTGATCTTCTGGGACCAGGGTTGTATTTATAGCCCTGGTCAGGGGCGCTTGGAAGGGGCCCAGGCGCCTGAAGGAGGATATAATTTTATCCCCGTTGCAATGAATCGCGACACGTTGCGAAATGATGAAGTTTTGATTCCGGGCGCCTAGAAGGGTTTGGGTGTCCGGACCAGTAAAGTCAACTTCTAGTTGACTTTTTGGTCCAAATCTTTCACTCCGATTCTACACACTTGGGTGATTTTAGTCATCCGGAATAGGGCTCACCCGAACCTATTTTTCGGCCTTTTTGAGCAACCTTTCGCTCCGGCTTCTCTTCCCTTGGAAACGTCGCACGCCTCCTTCTCGTCGCCCACGTACTCTTCTGCAGCACCTCGTCCCTCGGACCCACCTAGTCTGTGGGCTCTCTCCAGTGTCGTCCTTCTTGCTAGTTGCGTCTTTTGCTCAACTTTCTATACTCGTAAGTTTCTGCACACTTAGACACAAGGGTTAAACCACCACAAGACTTAACTTGACTTAGTTGATCATATCAAAAATACTTTGGAATATTAACAATCTCCTCTTTTTTGATGTGAGCAACCCCAAGTTAAGTTAGGATAAATTACAAACAAATAACAGTTATAAATATTTACAAGTACAAAAATTATAAAAAAATTATACTATCCTCCCCATAGACTTAATCTTCATTACCCCCCCTTTGATCAAATTAAAAATGGGGCACTTTAAAATACTACTTGGAAAGTCTAAACTAAAAAGTCTAAGGGAACACTCCAAAGAAAAACTGAATCTATAAAGTTTTTAAAAAAACTTTGAAAAAATTTGTTTAAAAAAATTGGATAGAGAGAAATGACTCTCGAGACAATTTATAAATTCAAAAGTATGAAAAAATATATATAGAGTAATAATGTGTTAAAAAAATTGAAAAACTTCCTTTAACATAGAATATGATATACTTTTAGAGAAAAATAAATTTTGCTAAATAATTAAAACAATTTAACATTTAGGAAATTTTGAAAATTTTCCTACAGATAAGTGATAAAGTTATCTTTCTCGGAAAAATTAACTTCTAATTAATTTCTAACAAAAATTTTGACAAACACTTGAAAGTATTAGTTAACAATTAAATGTTTCACAATTAGTAATTAATATTCATTTCAGTAATTAACTTCCAGACTGTGGCGAGACACTAGATCTTCTTGATATTGAAACAACAACCACTTCTAGACAAAGTCTTTTAATGAAAGTAAATATTTAATAATCTCTCTGAAACCCCCAAAAAATAATTAATCTAAATATGATTTTGGAACCCAAAATAGATTTCTTCTTACCAGATTAATCAAAAATTTCTTAGGAATATATTTCTGTGATATTTTCCTAATTTGACCCTTATGGTATTTAAAATGTCAATTTAAACCATTATATCTTCTCACATTTTGAATATGTGAGCATGCACGATTTTTCAAATATTTTATTTATATTTATATTTTTCATTTTTCATTTTTATTTTGTCGAGTTCTTCTAATCGATAAGTTATATCTAAGGTTGATTTTAACTATTTATTTTCTTTTTCTAACTTACAGTAATTTTTCGATAATATTTTTACGAACTGAAAAACATGTCAGGAGGAAGAGACCGTACCTGACTTAACTTATCGATCCCATAATTTGAAGCTCTCCCTGAAGTGTTGCTTTCTTCTGATATCGCTCCCCCTTCATCGATGCTTTTGATGCTCATTTCGGACGAGCTTGCTTCGTCTTCATCTTCTTAGTGACTTGTCACTAGCGCAAGTCTGACGAGGGCTTCTATTTCTGATTTGGACGACGTTTCATCTCATGTCGCCTTTAGATTTCTATACTTGTTGGTTTGAGCTGGCTTCTTGTTCTTTTCTTTATCCTTGTTCTTGCTCTTCAATTTTGGACAGTTATCTTTCACGTGCTCTTCTTCATTGCACTGGTAGCATCTTACTTTTATTTTTCTTCTGGTACCCTACACTTGATTAAATTTTTTAATTTTAAATAACATTTTAAATTTTCTTATCATGAGTGTCGTTTCGTCATCATCGAGAGAAGATTCAGAATTTTGTTCGTCCATTTTTGCCTATAAGGCAATGTTATGCTTTGACTTCTTCTTCAGATTTGTACATCTTGTTTCATTGACTTCAAATGTTGAAAATAATTCTTCTAAAGTACTTAATTCTAGATCCTTAGATATATAATAAGCATCTACTAATGATGTTCATTCAGTAGTCCTAGGAAATACGTTAAGCGCATACCTTACTGAATCTCGGTTGCTTACCTTTTCTCCAATATTCGTGAGTCCAACTATGAGTTCTTTATTCTTGAGTGAAGGTGTGCAACGGTTTCTCCTTCTTTTAATTTGATGTTGTTGATCTGGTTACTGAGCAGATCCCGTCTCACAAGTTTTTTCTCAGAGGTTCCTTCGTGTAGTTCTAGGAATTTCTCCCATAGCTCCTTGGCAGACTCATAAGCTCCGATCCGATTGACTTCTTGTGGTAGTAAGACGCTTAGTAGATGGAACTCTTCTTTGCCATTTTCCACGAAGTCAGCTTGCTCCTTCTTCATCCATTGGTATTCTTCTTTACCCTCAGGTGTTACAAAATCAATTTTCATTATTGAAAGTAAATCAAAATCTGCCTTAAAGAATACCTTTATCTTTTTCTTTTAGCTTGCGAATTCCCCCTCGAACTTCAGTGGGTTGATGCTCGGTCTAGCCATCTCATATGCTTCATTCGTCGGTTAGTCCTCCTGAAGCTGTTGGGCTCTGATACCACTTGTTGGTCCCTTGGCGACGGGCTATAGGGGTGAATAGTCTATAAAATAAAAATAAACAAAATCTCTTCTCGAACTTTACAGCTTTATTAGTCTAACACTTGCATACAAAAAAATAAGAGACTGAAAAAGAAGAGCCATAAAAAGGTCACTTGGTTTGCAATCAGGGGATTCAAGGAAGTTGAAGCTCACTAAACAATCTCCTTCAGGCGGAGAAGCCTATTACAACAGTTGAAACACTCAATTACAGAACAAAACTAAAGAGGAATCAATTACAGGTGTTGTTCTGACCTTCTGGGACCATAACTGTATTTATAGCCCTGGTTGGGGCGCTTGGAAGGGGTCCAGGCACTTGGAGGGGGATAGAATTTTATCCCCGTCGCAATGAATCGCACCACGTTGTGAAATGATGAAGTTTTGATTCCGGGCACTCAAACCAGTAATGTTAACTTTCAGTTGAATTGTTGGTCTAGGTATTCCACTCCAATTCTGCTCGTTTGAATCCGGGTCTTCCGCTTTGGTTTTGCTCACTTGGATAATTTTGACCATCCGGAATAGGGCTCACCTGAACCCATTTTTTAATCTTCTCGAGCAACCTTCTGCTCCGTCTTCTCATCCCTCGGAAACATCGCGTGCCTCCTTCTCGTCCGTCCGCGTACTCTTCAGCAGCACCTCGTCCCTCGGACGCACCGAGCTCATTGGCTCTCTCCCGTGCCGTCCTTCTTGCTAACTGTATCTTTCACTCGATTTCCTGTGCTCCTGAGTTCTTGCACACTTAGACACAAGGGTTAAACCACAATAGAACCTAACCGGACTTGGTTGATCATATCAAAATTGTTAGAATGTATACTAAGACCTAACTTTTTATATAAACATTTATTTTGAAATGAGAATCACATTGATCAAATGTCTACATTTAGTTAAATATAGTTGTCCATTTAATTTATATTGTAAATAACATGGTATGTGGTGTCACACAGAAGATTATGTTATCAGTTCCTTATAAATTATAAATAGAAGCTCACAACCAAGATGGATTGGGACAAATCATTTGAATGGTTGTAGTGTAATTTGATATTAATTTATCTTGACTATAAAATTACACTAGTACATTATGTGTGTATAGAGCAAGACCATTTGAGGTTGTTCTTTTTATATTGATTGCATAAAAGAACAGAACCTCTATTATTATGAATGTGCGTACTCTTAATCCTGATATAATAACAAGCACATGTAATTAGTATTTATTTTTTTAATTTATCAAAGGGTGAGATTTATTCATTAAATCAATAGGCCCGATAAGTTGGGAAATAATATTATTTATATGGTGTGTTGTTGATTATAAAAGGAAACTGTGTCCTATGTATTAGGATGATGATGCCCCCTTGAGGAGCTCATAAGGATTGTCATGTAAACCCTGCAGGTGGACTTAGTTCCGACATGACAATGAAGTTGAGTGATACTACTCTTGGAGCTAGAATTAGATGTTAATTAAGTGAGTTGTCAATAACTGATTTAATTAATGGACATTCGGTATCTTAAACATAGGGAGATTAATGCACTTATGATAAGAATGAGCCCATAATGTAATATAGGATTGGTGCGATAGTTCAATAATAACTCTTTAGTGGTATAAGTTATTATTGATGAACTTGAGTTGGGTGTTCGGGTCGAACACAGGAAGTTTAAGTTCATCAAGATTCAAGAGGCCAAAATCAATTCCTACTCTAGGTCCTTGTTGTAGCCTCTATGTATAAAGTCTCGCATCCACCCAAGTCATCCTTATGGCTTGCCACATCCCTGCTTAGTGCCCAAGCAAGGGACCGACCACCCCTTGCTTGGTGCATAAGCAAAGGGGCGGCCAAGATGGGTTTAAAAGTGGGTTTTTAATTTTTCAAATATTTCTTTTTGTAGTCATCTACAATGTTTAAATGAGAGATTTTAAATTTTAAAAACTTTTCTTTTTTGAAGTCATCCACATGGTTTTAAAAGAGAGTTTTAAATTTAAAAAATCTTTCCTTTTGTAGCCATCTACAATGGTTTAAAAGAGAGATTTTATTTTTGTTAAAACTTTCTTTTTTTGTAACCATGATTTAAAAGAAAGGTTTTAATTTTAAAAAATTTTCTTTTTTTAGCCATATACAATGTTTAAAAAGGAGATTTTTAATTTTAAACTTTCCTTTTGTAGCCATCCACAATAGGAAATTTAAAAGAGGGATTTTAATTGTTATTAAAATCTTTCCTTTTTAGCCATTACCAAGGATTATAAAAGAGGATAGATGGTGCATTAGAGGAAATAATCATCTACACAATTTTTATTCCTCTTCTATTCTCCTTGTGGCCGACCCCCTTATATTCTTATTCTCTCTTTGCTTTCTCACCTAAGGTCGCGGCATCAAGAGGCTTCAACCATCTTGTGGCCGGCGGGTTGCAAGGAAGAAAGAAGAACAAGAGGTGATGTTCCTAGCTTTGATCCCTTGGTGGCCGAAAGTCTTGGAAGAAAGATGGACTTGGGTGGTTTTTGCGTCTTGGTACATCGTCACCCACACGACGTCCAAGAGGAGGAGAGGAATACAGCAGAAGATCAAGAGGTCTTTAAGTTGCAAAGAAAGGTATAACTAGTTAATTATTTCCGTTATGTATTAGTTTATTTTTCCTTTGTATGGATCTTGAAGTACCAACACAAGAGGCTAATGATCTTGTGCTTTGATTAAGGTCTCTGTAGTTTAACTTAGGGTTTACTGTAAGGAGTTTAAATATTCAATTTCTCTGAAAGACTTTGACTAGGAAGTGGTGAATGATCTCATACCCAAGAAGGTCGAGTGTCTTGCCAACGACCTAGAAGTCAATCCTTGAAATAGATATTTAATCAACTTCAGTAATATGATTTAATTTCTGATGAACACATGGGTTGAACTTAGATTAATAATGTTAAGTTTCGTTTGCAATCTAAGTTTAACTTTTGAAAAGCACATGGGTTGCTATGAAAAGTTCTATGCTTGTACAAATTTTGTACAGGGGAAACAGAACGGAATTTCGAGTAGCGCCAACAAAAACTACCTTGGGGGACTAAGATGGGGGTCATCGCCTATTTTCTTTACTAATGGATATCACTATTTTATATATTTTGTGGATGATTTTAGCTGTTATACTTAGATATATCCTTTAAACATAAATTTGATGTACTCCTAATTTCTTTACAATTTTGAACTCTTGTTGAAAATCAGTTTAGTAGGATGATGAAAGCAATATAGACAAATTGGGGGGGGGGGGGGGGGAGGAGAGTTTCATACAATCTACAGTCGCCCTGAAATATGAGGTATTCAACATTACCTATAATGTCTTCACACAAGTGAATAGAACGGTGTTGCTGAACACAAAATTCATCACATCACTGAGATGAGTCTTGTTATGCTAGCCCATGCCTCTATGCCCTTACTTTATTAGGATGAAGCATTTCTTATTATAGTACACTTGATCAATCAATTTCCCACTACCACATTGGATTATCGTTCCCCATTTAAGATGCTCTTTAAACGATCTCTTGATTATGGGTCTTTTAAAATATTTGGGTGCAGCTGCTTTCCTCTTACTCGTCCGTACAATTGTCACAAGCTAGCTTTTCGATCCATTAAGTTCGTTTTTTTGGGATATAACCTATCTCACAAGGGTTATCATTGTCTTCATATTCCTACAAGGAGACTATTTATTTTTCGACATATAGTTTTTGATGAGACCTCTTTTCCTTTTGTTGATCAAGGGATTTTGGATTACTTCATGCTCTCTCATTAATTACATTCCCTACTCTTGTCGTACTGGATACATTTATAAGTCTCAAGCCACTTGTCAATGGTTGCTCATCTTCACCTCTTGGTAACACATCCACTGTCACTAGAGATACTGCTCCTCTAGTCGATGTACCCTCCTCAAATTCTCCACTAGCACCATCTAATACAGGCCTTCTCAAGGCCCCTACTTGTTCTCTACCATCCTCCTTTGGATTCTCCACTGGCACCATCTAACACAGGCCTTCTTTAGGGCCCCTTCTTATTTTCTACATCCCATGACCACTCGTGCCAAGACTGGATCTCTTCATCCTTGTGCCATTTTATCGCTATGGTCCCTTCTAAGCCGACCAATTATTCTGGTGCCAATAAGGATCTTGCTTGGTGAGATGTCATGACATCGGAGTATAACGCTCTCATCAACAATGGTACATGGTCTTTAGTTCCTTGTACAACTCATCAAAATCTTGTTGGCTATAAATGAGTATTTAAATTGAAACACAATTCGATGACTATTGATCGTCATAAAACCCACTTGGTTGTTAAGGGCTTTCACCAACAATCGGGTATTGACTATGTTGAGACTTTTAGTCCTATGTTCAAGCTCACTATAGTTTATACTATATTATCTCTTGTTGTCTCTTGGTAATGGCTCATTCATCAGTTTGATGTGAGTAATGACTTTTTACATGGGACATTGCACGAAGAAGTATATATGTCTTAGTCTCTTGGTTTTATTCGACCTACTATCTAGACTGTGTTTACAGCCTTCACAAAACTATATATAATCTGAAACAAGCTTTCAGAGGATGACATGCAACATTATGTACATCATTACTCAACCTTGGATTCCTTGAGTCTAAATCAGACTCCTCTCTTTGTCTATCACTCTTCATAGGTAATGACATATGTTTTGGTTTATGTAGACGATATAATTTTTATCAACAACTCACTATCTCACATTGCCTTTACTGTTGACACACTGGGTGAGCTTTTCCCCCTCAAAGATCTGGATCAACTGTATTATTTCCTTGGTATTGAAGAGACTCTCACCACCCACGGTTTGTTCCTATGCCAGTCACGCTATATTAGTGATCTATTGACTAGGGCTCAGATGCATTAATTCAAACCTCTTCACACTTCGGTTACCTCTGATCATCTCTCTTGTCATGATGGTGATCACCTGGCTGATTCTCAGCCCTATCAGAGTATTGTTGGTGCTCTTCAGTATCTCACTCTTACACGCCCAGAACTTTCGTTTGTCGTCAACTGTGCTTGTCAGTTTATGCAATCTCCTACTATGTCTCACTAGGTGGCTATCAAACGTATTCTTTAATATCTTCAACATACTCAGTGCCATGGTATTCTTATTTGACCCTTCTCTTCTTTGAGTCTAACGACTTATTCTGATGTTGACTGGATAAGTTACCCTGATGATCATCGATGTACCACAAGCTACTATATTTTTCTTGACAACACTCATATCTCATGGAATTCTAAGAAGTAGCAAGTGGTTACTCACTCTAGTATTGAATCAGAATATCATGTCTTGGCGCATGTCACTGTTGAATTATGCCGGTTCCAATCACTTCTCAATGAGCTCTATGTTCCCATGTTGCAACCACAGGTTCGCTGGTGTGACAACATTGGAGCCACACTTCTCACAGCCAATCTGATTTTCATGCTTGTACAAAACACGTTGAGATTGACTTTCATTTTGTTCACGAGCGTGTTGCTCGGAAGACACTTATCATTCAGTACATTTCTACTAAGGATCAAGTTGATGATATTTTCACAAAGAGCTTACCCTCACATCATTTTGCCCTTCTTCAAGACAAACTCACAATGTGTGTCTCCCCGTTTCACTTGCGGGAGGGTATTAAGGGATATACTTCCCGAGATTTTAGGATTTCGAATCCGGATTGCAATCATCTTGAAATTCTTAGGGATTATATCTAATCTCACAAATTAAGGATCTTTATTTATCATCGTTTCACTATAAATATTGTATCAACAATACACTCTGATCAAGACCTAAATATCAATACAATATCTATTTTCTATCTGCAAGCTGAAGGTCACGATGAATGGCTTTGGAAGAATAAGCTGAAGGTCACGGTGAATGGCTTTGGAAGAATAGGTCGAAACTTCCTCCACTGTTGGCATGGCCAAAGGACTCGTCGTTGGAAGTCACTGTTGTCAACGACAACGACGACATCAAAAATGTATGACACGCCTTGTCATTTAGTTTTTCTTAATTTGTTGGTTGCTACTCGGAAAACCTAGAGGTTCCACTGTACAAAAATTTTGTACAAAGGTCTGAACATTTTCCTAGCTACCATGTGTTCTTTTAAATTAAATTTTGGATCGCCTGCGGAATTTAACACGTTTGATCCAAAACTTAATCTATTTGTTCTTTTAGGTTTAGACTTGGATCTACTGTGGAACTTAACACGTTCGATCCAAATCACCTTAAGTCATTAGTTCCATTAAATATTAATTTCCATAATTAGTTCCCAGTACTGACGTGGCGAGGCACAAGGCCTTCTTGGATATGGAAGCAACCACCACCGACTAGACAAAACCTTTTATGGAAACCTAATATTTAATTTCCTAAAATAACTTTAGGTTAACCGAAAGGAACAATCAAATCACAAGGAAAAATAAAACAAAAGAACACAACATCGAAAAACATATTCGAAATACTAGAATCGTAAGCCTCTTGTATTTGGTATTATTTCCAAAAATAACTAGTATGATGCGGAAAGAAAAATTACTAGTTATACCTTTTAGAAAGACCTCTTGATCTTCTACCGTATTCCTCTTCTAACCTCGGACGTTGTGTGGGCAACGATCTTCCGAGATGAGAAACCACCAAACACCTTCTTCTCCTCCTAGCTAGGTTCGGCCAAAACAAGAAAGCTTCACCAAGGAAGAAGAAAAAAAACACCAACCAAGCTCCAAGGGATGCAAGCTTTCTCTCATTCTTCTTCTTCTTCTCCAAGTAGTATCCGACCACCACAAGAGCTCCAATGCCAAGAGAAAGGTTCGGCCACCACAAAGAAGAAGAGGGGAAGAGAGGTTGGCCGGCCACACCAAGAATAAGAGAGGGAGAAAAATAATAGAGGTTGTCACTCATGAAGGCACCCCAACCCCCTCTTTTATATTCCTTAGCCTTGGTAAATTAGGAAATTTAATTACAATAAAATTTTCTTAATTTCCTTGACATGATTTAATTGAGAAAAATAAAATAAAATTTCCCAATTAATCTTATAATGGCCGGCCACATCATAGAGAGGAAAAATTAGGCAAGTTTCAATCAACAAATTAAAACTTCCTAATTTGTTTCCGGAAATTTTAAAAATAAAATTTCTCTTCAAAAATCCCTTCATGGTTGATAAAAAGAAATTTCTATAATTTTAATTTTTCAACATGTAAATAATTTCCAAAGAAAAAATAAAATATCTTTCCAATTTACAAATAAGGAAAGAGATCTAATCTCTTTCTTTAATCTTTTGTAGATCCTTTTAAGAGAGATATTTTTATTTTAATTCTCTTTAATAAATTATATCTTCCACATAATAAAAAATTAAAATTAAATTTTTTTTTAATTTTATTATGGCCGGCCCTCTCTAGCTTGGGTTCAAGTTAGGGCCGCCACCCAAACTAAACCTAGGTCGGCCCTAGCTTGATTCCCAAGCTAGCTTAGAAGGTGGGTATAGATGGGTATATAACTCTATAAATAAGAGGCTACGATAGGGACCGAGAGGAGGAATTGGTTTTGGTCTCCCGATAAAATTAAGCATCCCGTGTTCACCCCGAACACACAACTTAATTTTATCAATAATAATTCATTCCACTAGAGAACTATTATTGAACTACCGCACCAATCCCAAATTACATTTTTGGGCTCCTTCTTATTATGAGTGTGTTAGTCTCCCTGTGTTTAAGATATCGAATGTCCACTAATTAAGTAAGTTACTGACAACTCATTTAATTAATATCTTAGTCCAAGAGTAGTACCACTCAACCTTATTGTCATGTCGGACTAAGTCCACCTGCAAGGTTTAACATGACAATCCTTATGAGCTCCTCTTGGGGACATTCTCAACCTAGATTACTAGGACACAGTTTCCTTCTATAATCAACAACACACACTATAAGTGATATCATTTCTCAACTTATCGGGCTTATTGATTCATCGAACTAAATCTCACCCATTGATAAATTAAAGAAATAAATATCAAATATATGTGCTTGTTATTATATTAGGATTAAGAGCACACACTTCCATAATAACTGAGGTCTTTGTTCCTTTATAAAGTCAGTATAAAAGAAACGACCTCAAATGGTCCTACTCAATACACTCTGAGTGTACTAGTGTAATTATATAGTCAAGATAAACTAATACCTAATTACACTACGACCTTCTAATAGTTTGTTCCTTTCCATTTTGGTCGTGAGCTACTGTTTATAATTTATAAGGTACTGATAACATTATCTTCTGCATGTGACACCACATACTATGTTATCTACAATATAAATTAATTGAACAACTACAAACAAATGTAGATAATTTGACCAAATGTGATTCTTTATTCAAAACAAATGTTTACAAAAGCTTAGGCTTTCAGTATACACTCCAACAATCTTATAACGACCCAAATTTCCTCATTTTGAGCCCCAAAAATAATTCAAAAATATTTAGAAATGCTATAGAAAAATTCTAGAGATTTTTAGAAATTTTTAGAGTATTTTTATGTAATTTTTGGAGTTCGTTTGATATTTTTACCAAGGAGAATAAGTTAAAAAAAAAAAGGGTTGTAGAAGCTGGGTTTCGAACCCAGCACCCTGGACCCAAGCAAAACCGGACTAACCAACCGAGCTGCGCTCGATTTGTTAATCATGTATGGAGCGATATATATTTAAGTAGTAGTTAGGAACAGTAAAATAAATTGGAAATAAAAGTGCACGGCTAAGGAATAGAAGCCAAGATCTCTGACTTGGTTAAAATCTGGCTAACCAAGTGTGCTGCGGGCGGTTTTGTTTAAGAATAGATAGTAAAATTAATTAAAGAAGTTAACCGAATATTGAGTTATAAGAGAGAACTTAGGGATTAATTTTTCCCGAGACCTAATTTTCTTCCCCCTCCCTTATCTCGCGCGGCGTCGTCCTCTGCTCGCGCGGAAGACGAAGAGAAGCTAGGGCTTCTTTCGACGGCCGACCAAGGTTCTCCAAGGGATTTTCTTCACTATAACAATGCCCTCGTCGAGGAGATTTCATGGACACGAAGAGGAGCCGAGATCTTCACTTCTCCGGAAACTCTAGAGCCTTCCCCTTCGGCTGTGAGTCCAAGAAACCGCTGTAAGTTGCTACTCACCTGCAGTAGGATAGCTCCGAGGTTTTATTCCTTGTTCCTTTCCTTTTTCCCGAAAGCTTGGGACAGATTGTAGGCGCTCTGTGTTTTTGATCGGATTCTATAACATGCTGTTTAGATTATTATTCCATTTGTTCTTTAACATGCTGTAGTATTTCTGCTGTTGTGAGCTTTTCTGTTTTTTTCATTGTTGCCGTGGCACACAACAATCAGAATTTGATTGTACAACATGGGAATAGCTTTTGGATTTTATTGTACAGCATGGGAATAGCTTTCGGATTTTATTATACAACGTGGGAATAGCTAGAGGTTTAAGAGTAACATGCGTTCTTTGTTTTCCTTTTTAGTTGGGCAGTAGCATGCTTGAAGAATTGTTGCTAGGGATATAAGAGATTTGCTTTCTTCTTTTTAATCTGGCAGTAGCATACTTAAGGAATTGATATGCATGTGTATAGAATTGAGCATGAGGAATTGATTTGCAGTTTATCTCTTTTAGCAGCGCAGAATTTTAGTTATCTTTTAGCATCTAGTTCTTTTGCGGTAGATCATGTTGTAACATGCTTGAAAATCTATAATGCTCTTTAGAGGTATAAGTTTTCGCAGGTCTTACATAGATTTTATAAAGCTATTATTATTGAACCTCTAAAAGCAAGTTTTATAGAAGTTAAAGTTTCTACCAGTTCAGTTCTTTTGGGTGTTATGAGGTGGCACGTACAACCCTTAATCTAAGTACATAATGTTAGTTTTCCTTGCTATTTAATAACATGATCAGGTCTGTTTAATACCATTGTAAACCTAGTTTCTTTATTATTCTATAAGCATGAGCAGCTTGTTATGAATTCTAGATTTTTGGTTAAGTAGGTATGCATATTTTATTAAGTTTAAAAATGCAGAGTTTTATAAGTATAGTAAGCAGATTTTTGATTTAAGCATTTCAAAGTGAGAATTGGCTTAAACATTTCAGTTTCTTTTTAAAGAAGTATTTTTTTGAAGTATTAACAAGTATAAGAAAGATAAAGAAAAGAAAGAAAAAGGCCAAGGCCTTAAGTAGATCCCAAAGTCAAGACTTTAGGGATTTTGGCACACAAGGTGCTAAAGAAAATGCCGAGGCATTATATATTAGAAGTATTAAGAGATAACAAGTATTTTACTTTTATCAATGGCACTGTACTGGACTTTCAGTAGTCCTTGGGCTGGGCTCCCATAGTCGGTTCCTAGGTTTAGATAACCTAGTATGCAGGACTCTCAGTAGTCCTTGGGCTGGGCTCCCATAGTCGGTCCCTAGGTTTAGATAACCTAGTATGCAGGACTCTCAGTAGTCCTTGGGCTGGGCTCCCATAGTCGGTCCCTATGTTTAGATAACCTAGTAAACCCTACTAGATTCGGGACCAGCTATCTCGGGTCTATGGTACTATGTCTGGGCCCAAGAAGAAGTTGATTATTATTTTGAAGTATTATAAGTATAAGTTTTTGAACAAGTAAAACGAGTTTTACATAAACATAAAGTATCAAAGATTAAGTTTAGAACAAATGAAATAAGATTCATATAGTTCTAAAAATTAGTAAGTTTAGTTCTTTATTCTACCATGTTTATCTAGCAGATGCGTAGTTTTCATGTTTACCTATTAGATGAGTAGCATGATTAGTTATTAGAATTACATGAGTAGATTCCTTAGCTTTTCCTTGCTATTAGTTTGACATGAGCAGTTATGTTTATGCTTTATTTCCTTTTTAGAGCATATAGTTTCTAGTTCTTTTTGTATACATGCACATTCGTTAGATAGCGCTTACTAAGCAAATTTTGCTTATAGACTACACTTCCTCTTACTGCAGATACAGGAAAGGAAAAGATATAGAAAGGAAGGCGACAAGGAGGTGTTCGAAGGATGTGTGATGCCAGGACTATGGAAGCCTTGGGACTAGGAAAGAAGTTTTAATTTTAGTTTCCGCATTTTAGTTATTGTAAACATTTGAGTTGTATTTTAAGTTCATGTCATTTGATATTATTCTGTTTAGATTGCATGTAGGATGAGTTTAGTTTAGTAAGTAGATATTTGTGTGTTTGATACTTATTTAACTGCGTGGTTGATTGATATGTGTTCCAGCCGCATGTGGCTGAGTATATATATTGCATGTATTGTTGAATAAGGTCACCGGTACAGGGGAGATTCTGCCGAAATTTTTCGGTAGGGTTTCCATGTGATTTTTAATCATACCGGTTAAGTAGAGTTAGTAGTCAAGTAACAGTCATCCTTAGAGAGTAGTTGTAGTAAGAAGGGTGGTCGTTACAAATCTCCCACTTATACTAATGACTAAGCTGCCATTTCTTCTACCATACATCTGATTCTCATTCCCTCCACATGCCGATCAAAAGCTTTCGCCGGAAGGGCCTTAGTGAAAGGATCTACCAGGTTATCCGCTGATGTAATCTTGGCGATGACAACTTCTCCTCGCTTCACGATATCTCGTATCAGGTGGTACTTGCGCTCTATATGTTTACTTGTCTTATGAGCTCGTGGTTCCTTCGAGCTTACAATTGCACCGCTATTATCACAATAAATCGTGATAATTTTGGGCAAACCAGGAATCACATCTAAGTCCATTAGAAAGTTCCTGAGTCATACTGCTTCTTTAGCTGCCTCAGAGGCTGCTACATACTCAGCTTCCATGGTTGAGTCTGAAACGTATTTCTGCTTAACACTCCTCCATGAAATGGCTCCACCTCCTAAAGTAAACACATAGCCTGATGTAGACTTACTGTTGTCCCTATCTGATTGGAAATCTGAATCCGTGTAACCCACAGGGAGCAAATCGTTTGCTTGGTAAACTAGCATATAATCTCTAGTCCTTCTCAGGTACTTTAATATATGCTTTATCGCAGTCCAATGTCCTTGTCCAGGGTTACTTTGATATCTGCTGACCATGCCCACGACAAAACATATATCAAGTCTCGTACATAGCATTGCATACATGAGGCTTCCTACGGCTGAAGCATAAGGAACTGCTTTCATGTCTTCTATCTCCTTTGATGTCTTTGGAGACATCTCTTTAGATAGATCTATTCCATGCCTAAAAGGTAAGAAACCTTTCTTGGAATCCTGCATGCTAAAACGAGCAAGGATTGTATCTATATATGAAGCTTGGGACAGACACAACATTCTTTTCTTGCGACCCCTTATTACTTTGATCCCAAGAATGTGTGCACACTCTCCTAAGTCCTTCATATCAAATTGTTTGAATAACCATACCCATACGTCTGATAATACCTTGACATTGTTGACAATTAACAAAATATCATCTACGTATAGTACAAGAAATACCACCACGTTTCCATTACACTTCTTATATACACAAGACTCATCCGGACTCTGAACAAATCCATATGACTGGATTACTTCATTAAACCGGATGTTTCAAGACCTTGAAGCTTGCTTCAGTCCATAAATGGACCGATTGAGCTTGCACACTAGATGCTCTTTGTCTTTTTCAATAAATCCTTCTGGTTGCTTCATATGGATGTTCTCTTCAAGACTTCCATTAAGGAAAGCTGTCTTGACATCCATTTGCCAAATCTCATAATCCATATGAGCAGCAATGGATAAGAGTATCCGGATAGACTTAAGCACGACTCGGTGAAAATGTCTCCTCATAATCGATTCTCTTTTTGTGTACCCTTCGCAACAAGCCTAGCTTTGAAGGTTTCTACCTTCCGTCTGTCCCTTTCCTTTTGTAGATCCACTTGCATCCAACGGCTTTTACACCATCGGTGGTTCTACAAGCTCCCGCACCTTATTAGAGTACATAGACTCTATTTCGAATTCATCGCCTTTTGCCAAGACGCGGATCTATATCTTGGAGTGCTTCATATATGTCGGGATCGGGTTCATGTTTACCCGGATCAAGTCCAAGACTCTCCCAAAACATGAATCTCTCAGTCTGCTTTACAACCCTCCCACTACGACGAGGCACCGTCTGTGGTTGTGTATCATGTGTGACACGTGTTGCGGTCTCTTGTGGTACTTCATCTTGTACTGCTGGTACTAAAGTAGATGTGTCCTCTCTTAGTTCTTCTAAAACAACTTTACTCTGGGCTTGTGATCCATTATATAGTTTTCTTCTAAAAGCGGGCATTGGTGCTAACAATGACCTTCCGGTCTTTAGGACTATAAAATAAACCTCCTTTCGCCTTTGGGATATCCCACAAACACGCCGAACTTCATACGAGATTCTAACTTATCAAGATATGGTTTCATCATACGTGCCGGACTACCCCAACCGAATATGCTTTAGACTAGGCCCATTTCACAATTCTCGGGAGTAGAAGAAACTGATTTAGAATGTACTAAGTTCAGAATGTGTTTCCAGAGCATATCCTCAAATGAATTTGGTAATTCAATAACTCATCATCGATCTAACCATCTCCATAAGAGTCCTATTCCTTCGCTCGCCACACCATTCTGCTAGGGTGTACCAGGTGCTTAGGATTGAATCCCGGCCTTCGATAAGTAATTCCTAAACTCTCCTAAGAGGTATTCGCCACCACGATCGGAAGTAGTGTCTTGATACTTTTACCTAGTCGCTTCTCCACATCACCTTGTACTTTTGAACTTATCAAAGCACTCGTGCTGCGCATTAGGTAAATGTATCCATATCTTGAATAATCGTCTATGAAAGAGACAAAATATTCAAAACCTCCTCTTGCCTAGACAGACATAGGACCACACAAATCAGAGTGAACCAATTCTAACACTTCTTTGGCTCTATACCCCTTGGCCTTGAAAGGCCTCTTGGTCATTTTACCTTCCAAGCAAGATTCACAAGTTGAAAAAATTTCCAACTCTAATGAACCCAAAAGTCCATCGGCTATAAGCCTCTGAATCCTATTTAAGTTAATATGACCAAGCCTTAGATGCCAAAGATATGCTTGGTTCATTTCTGAAGGTTCTTTTCTCTTATTTGAGTTAGAAGATGAGTTATAAATTTCCATGTTTTGCTTTGTGGGAGAAATTGGATTTAAAGTATACAAATTGCCAACTAATGCACCAGAACAGATAATCACTTTATTTCTTTTAATAACTACATCGTTACTAAAGGAAACTGAATATCCATCTAAAAACAGTTTAGAAACTGAAATTAAATTCTTTCTAAAACTGGGTACATAAAGACAATTTCTTAAAACCAAATTTTTATTTCTACTAAAAGATAAGTAGACGTCTCCCACTGTAACAGCCGTCACCTTAGTAGCATTGCCCATGTAGACGGTAATCTCTCCTTCAGTTAGTCGTCGGGTTTCCTGGAACCCTTGCAAGGAATTGCAGACATGATCAGTGGCTCTTGTATCTAGACACCAGGTGCTGGTAGATAACACCGCTAAACATGTTTCAACAACTAGAGTATGGGATATACCTTTGTTATTCTGATTCCTACGAGGACAGTCCGCTTTCCAATGCCCTGACTGCTTGCAGATGAAGCACTTGCCTTTCGGCTTCTTCATTCCAAATTTAGGTCCCGTACTCTGAGATTTATTCACTTTCTTTGCTGAACCAACTTGTTTCTTCTTCTTCTTTCCTTTCAGTTTAGAAGTAGAACCATTTTCAGCATAGTGAATTTGAGAATTGTGACGAAGCAAACCTTCTGCTGCCTGAAGTTCTGTCAGTAGTTCCGCTAATGAATATAGCCTTTTGTTCATATTGTAATTCAGGCGGAATTACTCAAAACTTCTAGGTAGTGTTTGGAGGATCATATCGATCTGGGTTTCCCCATCAATTTCTCCTCCAAGGATCTGTATCTCGTTCAGATAAGTCATCATCTTTAGGATATGATCCCTTACAGGAGTACCCTCTTGCATGGTGGCTGTCATTATCTTTCTCATGGCTTCTTGTCTAGAAGCCCGATCTTGATGACCAAAGAGTTCCTTGAAATTGTTCATAATATCATAAGCTGTTGGTAAATCTTGATGTTGATGTTGCAATATATTTGACATTGAAGCCAAAATGTAACACCGCGCCATCTCATCTGCTTTTACCCATTTCCTATGATATTCAATCTCCTCTTGGGTAGACTCACCAGTGGGTGCATCAGAGAACTCTCACAGGACAAACTTATAGCTTTCAGCAGTAAGAACAATGTCCAGGTTCCTTTTCCAATCTATGTAGTTAGGACCAGTAAGTCTATTCTGTTGTAGTATGATGGACAGTGGGTTGTAAGTCATCCTAAGAATCACAAATAACTTTTGGTCAGAACTCTAAATTTAGAATAATATTGATTCCTCAAACAATACTATTTTAAATTAACCAACACCTCAAACCACCGTGAATTTTGTATGCCACGATAGTGTGGACGTATACAAATTCAACATTTGTAAAAGGAGGGTTTTAACCCATTAATTTTATTATCTTGTCAACCTAACTTTTTGACAAATAAAATTAATAGTTGGTACCATTTGGTCACACAAATAATAGCAGTGACTCCGATGGGGAGGATACTATTAGTTGTGCCTGAGTGTATACCATTACTTGACACTAAGTCCATTAATAAGATTGTGCCCCTTCCGATGGGGAAGATCACACGCTCTTAATTAACTTCCTATAGTCATCTCAAATGGAAGTTTGTTCTAGTGATCCACAAACAAGCTCATCCGATATGGAGGAAGGCACTCAGAGCCAACGCGCAAGCTTGTTTGCATCACTTACAAACCAGTAATGGAGAACATGAGTTTTACTTAAAAAACCCTCTCCCACTTAATTATTTATAAATGAGGAATTTTAACTATGCTAGCCTACTAAACATGTATACTAACATACACACACAGCACAATATAAAAGCAATAAATAGAAAATCTAATTTTCAACTATTATGGCTTTTATCTATGGTTGTCCTCTGTGTGTTGTCATCCCAAGCTCCTGCCATATTTGGCCACCGCCACCGGGTCTAGCTGTCGCATCCTACTTGCTCCTTGTTCCGCTGTGCCTCTGGTCCTCAGAAGGTTCCACGCTTTGCAAGATTCGATCCGCGACATAAATAGAATTTTACAATTTTGATCCTATATTCCATAAAAGGAATGTACATGTATCTAGATCAAAAATAAAATCCTAATAAAACTAAATACAGCTCCTGCTGTATTTTATAATACAATCATGCACACACATATAAATGCCCTTGACATGTCCAAGGGTCCAATCACACACATAAAACTATAAGCCATAATAGTTGGATCCTGCATCCACAAAGTTAGCACATCCTACTATTATCCTGCCTAAATTATGTATGACATATGCATAATTAAACTAATACCAAATACATAGAGGCAAAACCCTAGCTCTGATACCAATTGTTGGTTGCTACTCGGAAAACCTAGAGGTTCCACTGTACAAAAATTTTGTACAAAGGTCTGAACATTTTCCTAGCTACCATGTGTTCTTTTAAATTAAATTTTGGATCGCCTGCGGAACTTAACACGTTCGATCCAAAACTTAATCTATTTGTTCTTTTAGGTTTAGACTTGGATCTCCTACGGAACTTAACACGTTCGATCCAAATCACCTTAAGTCATTAGTTCCATTAAATATTAATTTCCATAATTAGTTCCCAGTACTGATGTGGCGAGGCACAAGGCCTTCTTGGATATGGAAGCAACCACCACCGACTAGACAAAACCTTTTATGGAAAGCTAATATTTAATTTCCTAAAATAACTTTAGGTTAACCGAAAGGAACAATCAAATCACAAGGAAAAATAAAACAAAAGAACACAACATCGAAAAACATATTCGAAATACTAGAATCGTAAGCCTCTTGTATTTGGTATTATTTCCAAAAATAACTAGTATGATGCGGAAAGAAAAATTACTAGTTATACCTTTTAGAAAGACCTCTTGATCTTCTACCGTATTCCTCTTCTAACCTCGGACGTTGTGTGGGTAACGATCTTCCGAGATGAGAAACCACCAAACACCTTCTTCTCCTCCTAGCTAGGTTCGGCCAAAACAAGAAAGCTTCACCAAGGAAGAAGAAAAAAAACACCAACCAAGCTCCAAGGGATGCAAGCTTTCTCTCATTCTTCTTCTTCTTCTCCAAGTAGTATCCGGCCACCACAAGAGCTCCAATGCCAAGAGAAAGGTTCGGCCACCACAAAGAAGAAGAGGGGAAGAGAGGTTGGCCGGCCACACCAAGGAATAAGAGAGGGAGAAAAATAATAGAGGTTGTCACTCATGAAGGCACCCCAACCCCCTCTTTTATATTCCTTAGCCTTGGTAAATTAGAAAATTTAATTACAATAAAATTTCCTTAATTTCCTTGACATGATTTAATTGAGAAAAATAAAATAAAATTTCCCAATTAATCTTATAATGGCTGGCCACATCATAGAGAGGAAAAATTAGGCAAGTTTCAATCAACAAATTAAAACTTCCTAATTTGTTTCTGGAAATTTTAAAAATAAAATTTTTCTTCAAAAATCCCTTCATGGTTGATAAAAAGAAATTTCTATAATTTTAATTTTTCAACATGTGAATAATTTCCAAAGAAAAAATAAAATATCTTTCCAATCTACAAATAAGGAAAGAGATCTAATCTCTTTCTTTAATCTTTTGTAGATCCTTTTAAGAGAGATATTTTTATTTTAATTCTCTTTAATAAATTATATCTTCCACATAATAAAAAATTAAAATTAAAATTCTTTTTAATTTTATTATGGCCGGCCCTCTCTAGCTTGGGTTCAAGCTAGGGCTGGCCACCCATAAACCAAGCTTAGGTCGGCCCTAGCTTGATTCCCAAGCTAGCTTGGCCGGCCCCCTTTAGGTGGGTATAGAAGGTGGGTATAGGTGGGTATATAACTCTATAAATAAGAGGCTACGATAGGGACCGAGAGGAGGAATTGGTTTTGGTCTCCCGATAAAATTAAGCATCCCGTGTTCGCCCCGAACACACAACTTAATTTTATCAATAATAATTCATTCCACTAGAGAACTATTATTGAACTACCGCACCAATCCCAAATTATATTTTTGGGCTCCTTCTTATTATGAGTGTGTTAGTCTCCCTGTGTTTAAGATATCGAATGTCCACTAATTAAGTAAGTTACTGACAACTCACTTAATTAATATCTAGCTTCAAGAGTAGTACCACTCAACTTCATCGTCATGTCGGACTAAGTCCACCTAGATTACTAGGACATTCTTATGAGCTCCTCTTGGGGACATTCTCAACCTAGATTACTAGGACACAGTTTCCTTCTATAATCAACAACACACACTATAAGTGATATCATTTCCCAACTTATCGGGCTTATTGATTCATCGAACTAAATCTCACCCATTGATAAATTAAAGAAATAAATATCAAATATATGTGCTTGTTATTATATTAGGATTAAGAGCACACACTTCCATAATAACTGAGGTCTTTGTTCTTTTATAAAGTCAGTATAAAAGAAATGACCTCAAATGGTCCTACTCAATACACTCTGAGTGTACTAGTGTAATTATATAGTCAAGATAAACTAATACCTAATTACACTACGACCTTCTAATGGTTTGTTCCTTTCCATTTTGGTCGTGAGCTACTGTTTATAATTTATAAGGTACTGATAACATTATCTTCTGCATGTGACACCACATATTATGTTATCTACAATATAAATTAATTGAACAACTACAAACAAATGTAGATAATTTGACCAAATGTGATTCTTTATTTAAAACAAATGTTTACAAAAGCTTAGACTTTCAGTATACACTCCAACAATGTATGACACGCCTTGTCATTTAGTTTTTCTTAATTATGACAAAGACATACTGTAATAGGCATCTCACCTTCTCAAATATGGCTCCATTCTTGGGACCTTCAAATCCGATGTGAAGGTCGTAGACAATGGGACCATCACGGTCGATGGCAAGCCCATCGAGGTCGTGTCCAAGCTTGACCTTCTCCAGTTGGGAAACACATACAAGTCGATGCCAAGAAGGTCATCATCGCATCACTAGCAAAGGGAGCAGACAAGGGCATAGCTATATAAGACTCAAGGGGTGCGGTCGCATCCCTTGGAATTCAAGAAAAATATTAATACGGTGGGAAAAAAATAAAAAAAAAAATATAGTCATAAATTTTAAAACTTTTTCGTTTTTTTAGTAAAAAATTTCAATGAAAACCGTTTCAACCTAACTCATTCTCCTCGTTTCTCAAGTTAATTTCTTTCTTTATCCGTTTTTCTTCTTCCTCCTCTAATCTCAAACTTTTATTTTCCTGTTTTCATTTTTTTTTCTTTCTATATTTTTTTTTCATATTTTTTTTCTAACTCTAATTTTATCCACAAAATCTTTCGCGATATGTCACTACCGTTAAAGCCCAAGTCACTATCGCCAAACACCGATTGCTATCATCATCACTGTCATTTGTTGTATGGTCGTTGTCTTCACTTGGCTAACGTCGTCGCTTCGCCGATGCTCCATAAAAAAACACTAGTGAAATTTACTTAATTGATTTCTTTTGCTTAGTAGACACCGTTGTTTAATTTGCTACTAGCATCATTGTCATCGTTCGCCGACTCCGTTACTTTACCCCTCCTGAGTGAAAATACTAGCTACACCATTGGGAGCTGACATCCCAACATTCGTTGTGGGCACGAATGAAGGAGATTACAGTCACGACAAATATAGTTAGGTATATTATTTAGACTTTGGTAGCTGCTGTATAAATATTGAGATCGTGCTCTGTTTGTGTAGTAATGCATCCTGCACGACCAATTGCCCTGCTCCTTTTTTCAAGATCTTGGATGAAGAATTTGGTGAGGGCGTTGGGACGTTGCTGATTGTATTGCATGATGTCGATTACTGAACCTAATTCTTGCTTGTATTCATTGCAATTTTTTTGTAGGCATTATGCAGGAACCATGACAACTACTCACCTACACAGGAGATCAGATCTGATATCTTAATTAAGCTTTTGAGATTGGTGTATAGTCAGTGAATCTTATGTTTGGTTTGAGTGCATTGTAGAGATTGTTAGATGCGTCACACAGGGAGTTGAGGCGTGTGAGGGCCGCTGCGCTCAACATTGTCCTCACGAACACCGGTGCGGCAATGTTGAGAAGAAGGGAGTCACGGCGGCAAACGTCAGCATTGCATTCTGAAAGGCGGCCACGGGCCGCGCGCTTAAGGGCGTTTTGATCATCTACGACGTTCCTCTAGTTTCTGTTGACCATGGTGATTTGAAAGACGTATCTAACTTTCAAATATATTAAAGATGATATTTATTTTCTATTTTATCCCTCCATCAATCACTATAGCTTTAATTAAAAAACAATACTAATTTATTGAATTTCAACGAACAACACTATTATAGGCGCTAATTTTCAAAAATCAATATCACTTTAGTGGTTGAATAAATTCATGCAAATTCGTTTAATTAAATTAACAAGTTCGAGTTTGAAAACATTATCAGGTTGACTTCGAGCTTAACAATTTTTGTGATATAAGCTTAACCCGTGTTGAAGTTCAATATGAACTTTTAAATTTTAAATGGACATAATCTTTGATTTAGGGTTCGGAATTAGGCTCTATCCGTCGTCACACATATAGAATTTAAAAATCTATATTTGTTACCGATTATAGCGTAATCGTCAAATTTTCAGCAACAAATTCCTTCATTTAAACCCTTTTCAATAGAGCTGTCAATTTGGGTTAGACCCGTCAGATTAGTCCACCCAACCAAATAATTTAAACGGGTTGGGTTAGAATTTTATCAACCTAAGTCCGCCGTGGATCAACCTGCCTAGGTCCGCGACGGACTTGGGTTAACCCACAGGTTAAAAAATACATGTAAATTAAGTTTGTTGTCAATTTATTATATTTCTTTATTATAATTTATTAAATAGTACTTTTTATTACATATGTGTATTCGTTTGTATCCATTTACATTTAAAATATTTATTTTTGGATATATTTGATTGATAAAATCCTTTCTAAGTAAAACGTTAAAGATATAATTTTTTTTATTTTTATAGGCATGTGGGTTGACCCGCCTAACTCACAACCTGCTTTGGATTTGGTTGGATTGGGGATTTCTCAACCTGCCAAGATGACGAGTCAACCCGCCCCGCACCACCAAATGATTGGCCCGTCATGGGCCAACCCACCTCGTCATAGGTTAACCCGTCTGACAACTCTACTTTTTAGGGTCTTTTTGATATTTTTGATAATTTTTATTTTTTTCGTATTTAGGGTAATTTTTATATTTCTAGTATTTTTTAGAGAGAATTTGTTTTAATCTGTGTATTGATTTAAGTTAAGATAGTAAAAGTAATTATTTTCCTTTTCTAGTAAAAATCTATTTCTTTTTATTACAAGATTGAAATTAAGATATGTTAATTATGATTTCTTTCCTTATTTGAGTTTTTAGTTGTGGCCTATATAAAAGTCATATTTAGATCTTGAATTAACCCTTTAATTTTAATAAAAAATTTCCTTCTTTGAGGATCCTCTTCTTATCTTCTCCTTAATTTTCCTCTTCTTGTCAGCCCACAGATAATCACTATCCTGTCCGATGTCAATTTGGTTCATGAGCTTACGAGTATATTCGTTTAGATACTTACGAACATGCTAGTCAAAAGACTCATTATATATATATATATATATATATATATATATAATTATAATATAATAATATTTTAATAATTGTTATAATTAAATATGAGCTTAAACTAAACTCGTTTAGCTTTTAAATTAGCTATTTTAGGAACCAAGTTCAAGTTGTTCATAAACTATTTAATTTTATTATGAGCTAAGTTCAAGCTTAAAAATTAAAGCTTAAATCAAGCTCGAGCTTGAGCTTGGGAAAACGAACCTAGAGGAGCTCGAGCCTTTTACTATTCGACTCAGTACGATTTGATCACTCCTGATCAAAGTTATTTTGAAAAGTAGTATTACAATGATGTTGATTTTTGAAATATAATACCATATTAATATTATTCTTTGTAATCTAGCACTAGTGCCCATAGGATGTCAAGTTGGCTAGAGGGCGATAATTTACTATAATAAGGAAAGGGTCAAATTTTGGCAGGTGCATCCCTTTAGCCACTTAATGGTCAATTATAAGTTGACTTCATAATTGAAAACCGGTTATGTGTAATAGTTCCTTCTGTAGTTGGTCACTAACCCCGGCCATATATAAGTTGGATTTCATTGGATTTGCTCGAAGGCCCGCTTTATCACCAAAAACCAATAGACAATCCATAATGAGGCTAAGAGTAGAGGCATCAGCCCATGCAAATAACAAGAGGTCATCGACATATGCTATATGTGTGGGTTACACTTCATAACATTTTGGATGATAATGAAAAGCACTTTGCCTTGATATAATTTTCATAGAACGTGAGAAAACTTCTAAACATAGGCCAAATAACAAAGGAGAGAGAGGGTCACCTTGCCTCAAGCATTTTCTTCCACTAAAGAAACCATGCAACCCACCATTTAAACTAACGGAGTAAGAGACCGTGGTTACGCATTCCCTTATCCATCCACAAAATTGTTGGGGAAACCCAAAACCAACAAGTGCGAAGATAAGGAAACTCCAATCAATTGTGTCAAAAGTCTTGCGCAAATCAACTTTGATCATACTGTCACGCCCCAGAGAAGTCCATGCCAGATGAAAATCCAACAGCATCTCCCCTGTACGGGTGACAATATGAAACATTAATACATATAAAATATACCTCAGCCACACTCGGCTGGAATATATATACAAAATATAAACAACATAACACGCAGTTTAATATACTCAGCCTACTCGGCAGGACAAAAATGAAATAAACACAACCACACAGTTTATATCATCAGCACACTCGGTTGGAACAAAATAAATACAACCACGCAGTTTAATAAGCCTACACGGCTGAACGTAAACACACAGCAGCGGAAGACATAAAACGATACGAACGTAAAACTAACAACGACACTAATAAAAATACCTGTTATCACAGACTTGACCCAAAATTCACATCGACTTATTGAAAAACAAAATACACAAAATCAATATACCGCCCCAAACGATAACAAAACCAAAACGAAAACTATCCTTGAGTGTGACATAGGACCCAGGACTGGCAGCCGACATCTCTCCAGGCATCCATGACTCATCTATCTGTTACTTGGCGAAAGAAAACCATTTTGTGGGGTGGTGAGTATTGGAACTCAGCGGGTAAGGAAAGAGATAGTGCATGAACATAACATGTAAGTAGAGAGTGTCAACAGTATATAGTCTCATAAGAAGAATAACAGATACTATAATAGAACCAAAATAAATGCTCATACCTGAAACTATATCCTAGGTTAGGTATAGTAGGTCAGAACTGGTACTAATCTGCTATAGTACTGCTCATACTACAGAAGTAATAATCAAGGTATATACAAATTTCCAATGACTAAACATCTACAATGAGAATATATCTCAACCTAAGTAAGCATATCAGCATATGTGAACAACAACAGTAAGCAATAACAGCATATATAGACAGAGCAGCCAAAGCAAATATAATAACAGCGTATGCACGGATGGTCACTCCCGCCCACCTCTTCGCACCATGACCCCTGTATGGTCGAGAGGCCGGGTCAGTGACAGACTGTACACCACTCCAGCTACCACTCACACGAGTGGCCGAGGGGATAGTTGCATAGTAGCTAACTAGCTACATCTGCGACGGGGTCCTTGCTGCTCGTAACTCCAGCTACCACTCTCCATGAGTGGCCGAGTGCGGCACGACAGGACAAGCGACATCAACTCCAGCTACCACTCTCTTGAGTGGCCGAGGATGCGACCCCTTTTTAACGACTCTCTCGACCGCAAGGGAGAATTGGTCATTGACATGCATGCCATGACAGGATGCGAACAATGCAACAATCATCATATATATAAGCAGAAACAAGTATGTTACATGAAGCCAGCATGTTCAATATCGTACATAAATAAACAACAGTCAAAGCATACAAACATGGTATCTAGTATCTGCTATTGATCATGGACAACAACAAGAGACTGTATAGATATGGAACGAATTTCTCAAAGATTGCGTGGAAGTATCAAGCGCAGGAAAGTAAGAGTAGAGTCAAGGTAAACAGTCCTTATCCAAAATAATTCATGCACTAAGGTCAAAGTACTAAAAGAAAACAAAGCAAGAAGTACCCGCCTTAAATGTAGATCGAGCTAAACAATTCCCGCATCGCAATACTCGTCTCGAGCCAAAGTCCTGCATCACAAATTGTATTTAGCTAATTACATATGTCACAAGTAGCTAAACTACATCCCAACAAATATTAGGAAATACCCTAATCGAAACGATTATCAATTAACCTTAATTAATAATCTACCTCAATTGATCCTAATTTCTTCCATAGCCAATCTAATACTTGATCAACTCATATCATTAACAATGAAATCCGAAAACTCCAAAACCATTCCCACCACAATTTGTCCATAAACCATAAAGCATCATTATCCCACGCCTAAATCATCAAAACTCCTATCTAGAAACTCGAACGACCGAATAAACTAGCAGCAATAAACTCAATCGCAAATCCTCACCATTCCAAGTTATGCAATAAAGCAGTACACCTTCGATTAAAGTCCACAGAGAAACCTCAATTAGCCAAAGAAATGGCTCATCAACGTTTTAAACCAACACATTCCCAAATCCATTCAAAGTCACTGAGAAATAGAACAATACCTCATAGATTTCACACTAGATTCGTAGTTATCCGAAGAAGCCAAACAACATCAAATTCGTTCAAAAGTCCCAAATCTGTGCAAGAATACCTCATTCATGCCCAAAGCCAAACTCTTCTAATCAAAACCGATCAGCCAACAAGAATCCAATCCTTTCCGATGAAGCAAAACCAAGCAATAACACAGAACAAATCTCCCAGAAACCAATCAAAACTCCAAACCAAATAGGGATTCAGAAGCTATGAAAGAACCCATTCAACACCAACTTCAACCCTTGACCCCCAAACCCTTCGCGGAAATCCAGAGAAACCTCCAAGCGTTTGCAAGAACATCACAGAAAGGTAAATCTTAACTCGTTCAACCCAATCAAACAATAAACAAGCTCATCAACTCCCCTAAGCACCTAATCCTTACCTCGCTGAACTTGTACCATCATAATGGGAAGTACTTGCTCACCAGTTAGGGCACGGCACGAAGAGAAGAGGATCAGCGGCTGTGGTCGGGGGTGCTTGTGCGAGGAAGAAGGATCAGGCGACATGTGGCTCGAGGAGGAAGAGGTCCGGCGATAGGGCGGCCGGACCCGAGAGAGAAGAAGGGGAAAGTCGGCGATGTCGTGGGATAAGGGCTCAGGGAGAAATCGCGTGAGGAGGAGAGCCGGCGGGGTGCGGGAAATTCGCGAGAGGGAGAGGGCTCGAGGAAGAGGGACTTTTATAACTTAGGACTTAGGGATTTTTCAATTAAACCCTAGATAAGTTCCTTAATCAATTCGTATTCCAAACAGGCTTTTTCTCACCCATAAGTGCATCCCCTCTAAATACGTCACACAAGCTCCGATTAAATCCCAAATTTTTTTTAAAAATTCCTAAAAATTCCAATAAGATTATTTGTCAAATAACCCTATTTTTTTAATTATTATTTTGTTGTCGTATTTTACATTACCTTGGAGAAATCCACTTACGAGCATACTTTCTCAATAATTCTTGGGCTAAATGAATATTATCGCCTATGGACCAATCTTTGATGAAAGCCACTTGAGCCGGATCCAACAATATATCTATAACTTTTGTCAATCTTGCCGCCAATACTTTGGAGATGACCTTGTAGAAAACCGTACAACATGAGATAGGCCTAAAATCCGAAACTCTTGGAGCATGACCATATTTAGGTATGAGAGCTATCAAGGTGTGATTCCATTGCTTGAGGAGCCGACCATTAATGAATATTCCTTTATTGCCTTAATGAAATCAGCCCCTATGTTATCCCAAGCTGTCTTGAAAAATTTTGCATTGTAACCATCCGGACCCCGGGCTTTATCGACGCCTATATCAAATAGAGCCTTCTTGATTGCTTCCTCCATGATTGTGGCTTCTAGGGCTGATGCTTGAGCTTGAGATAATCTAGTCACATGCAAGGAAGAAATATCAAATGGAGAGCTTTGACCAGCCTTACCCAAGAGACCTTGAAAATATTCCATAAATTCTTCGGCAACTTCATCCAAACTAGTTGTTTGTTCCCCGGATTGTTTGATGAGTGTAATAATAGCATTTCTTTTATTGTTTCTCTTCACCAAGTCATGAAAAATTTGCTACGTCTATCACTATTCTTGAAGTAGATATACTCTTGACACGTTGTTGGTAGAAAAGTCTTTCCGCCTCCACTAGCATTATTACCTTCGTTCTTATTGTGTCATAGTCACTTGGGGGCTCTTCTCCATTAAGAAGGGTTCTTTGAACATCTTCTAACTCTGATTTTGCTCTTGATGTTTTCTCCTTGATATGATGAAAATGAAGCTTATCAAGTTCCCTTAGTTTACCTTTTAACCGTGTAAGTTTTGTCTTAAACGTAAATTGTGCATTGCCATAAACAAGTGCCTCCCATGTGTTTGCCACCAAGTCTTTGAAACCATCATGTAATGTCCACATATTATAAAATTTGAATGGCCTATTGGATCCACTCTCCCTTGCAAAAGTTGAAACTATGCAACAATAGTGGTCTGATAGACAACCGAGGGGCATGAATTCCACATAACTTTCATAGTCCGCAATAAGCCATTATAAATTCACCATAGCACGATCTAGCTTGCAAGAAACTCTTCCATTCATCCATGTCAAATGGCACCCAATAGAGCGAAGATCAACCAAACCACAATTGTCAACAAAGCACTCCAAATCATGTATCTCATAATTAGAAACCGGTTCCCCACCTTCTTTGTCTTGGATTGCCAATGGTGAGTTATAATCACCCATAATAAGCCAAGGTTCCACAATTATTTCTCCAAGGAGGGTAAGAGAAGTCCATAAGGGTCTCATTGTCATGATAGAATGAAAACCATATATAAATGTCACCAAAGAAGATCAAGTCGTAATTGAGCAACGAATACGACAATGTATATATTGATCCGATGTATCGAGAACATCCAAAGTGACCCTGTGCATGTCTCATAGAAGCAAAATACGACCTCTATTAGAATAAATGAAATTATTTGTCATCCCTATACCTCAGAATTTTCTTCGCATGATAACATCTAAGGAGTATTCATTAAGCTTAGTTTCAATAAGTGTTATAACTTGGATTGACATTTGCTTGAGGAGGTGAATGATCCCCCCCCCCCCAAATGTTTTAAGGGTTTATGGAAGCCCCTAATGTTTCGAGATGTAATCTTCATCATCCACGTGATGGGCGGGCTACTTGGTGTTAGTCTTTTTTCACATTTCACTAGGCACTCCAAATTAATACAGATTGAAACTCATTAAATCTAAAGACAAGTGTTGTAGTAAGTGTTGGTGCAATTTCCAGTAGGTCAAGGTTGACCTAGTTGACCAAGCGTAATCCTTGGTCATGGTTTCGATGTTTGACAATACAGAAAGATATGTAGACATGGACAATGCAGGTGCAGTTGTCCATGCGGAGAGATATTGATCAGGGTCTGATCAGGTTGGATGAAGAAGAGTCAAGTAGGTCAAGGTTGACCGGATACTTGACTGGGAAGTCCTAACTGGAATGTTAGGCAGTTCGGAAAGTCCTGGTGAGTGAAGCCAGGCAGTTCGGAAAGTCCTGGTGAGTGAAACCAGACAGTTCGGAAAGTCCTGGTGAGTGAAGCCAGGCAGTCGAGAAATTCTGGTGAGTGAAGCCAGGTGAAAATCCTAGTGAGTGAAGCTAAGTGAAAGTGAAAGTCCTGGTGAGTGAAGTCAGGCAGTTGGGGAAAGTCCTGGTGAGTGAAGCCAGGTAGTTGTGAAAGTCCTGGTGAGTGAAGCCAGGCAGTTGGAAAGTCCTGGTGAGTGAAACCAGGTAAGGGAAATCCAGATGGGTCAAGGTTGACCAGACATCTGGTGAAAAGTCTAAGCAGGGAGCTTGGCACGGGAAAAGTCCAAGTATGGAGACTTGGCTTGGAGATGGCACGAAAAGTCAGAGAGGGCTCGGTAGCTCGTTCTCCGGACTGTGGTCAGAGAGGGCTCGGTAGCTCGTTCTCTGGACCGGACGAAGTCGGAGAGGGCTCGGTAGCTCGTTCTCCGGACTAGGTCAAGAGAGGGCTCGGTAGCTCGTTCTCAGGACCATTTAGGGTTTAGGGCTGGAGCTCTAAACCTGGATCGGTCTGGTGATCGATCCAGTGATACGGCTGATCGGTCTGCAGACCGATCAGTAACCACACAGTGAGCTTCTGTGTGTTATCTGATCGGACTGAAGACCGATCAGGAGGCCGATCAGAAGAAGGCAACAGAGCTGGGAAAGAACAACTGATCGGTCTAGGGACCGATCAGAATAGAGTTTGATCGGTCCCCATGACCGATCATATAGGCTCTGGACCGATCAGGGTGGAGCCTGATCGGTCCAGGCCTAGCCGTTGTGACTCAACGGCTAGGCTATTTCGGGCTTCTGTGTTCTGGCCTTTTTGCCTT
Organism: Zingiber officinale; assembly: GCF_018446385.1. Lineage (NCBI taxonomy): Eukaryota > Viridiplantae > Streptophyta > Magnoliopsida > Zingiberales > Zingiberaceae > Zingiber > Zingiber officinale. The sequence goes on from NC_055992.1 coordinate 130,808,523, forward strand.
GCAGGTTCGCAGGTTGGCTCAGGATATCAGAGGTTATAAAAGGAGATCAAGGGCTTCTACAGCACTTCTTCTACAACTTCTTCCTCTTCTTCCTACTGACTGCTGAAGTATTTCTGCTTGAGCTTTGTTGAGCTCTTCTTCACTGAAGCTTCGCGTGAGCTTCCCTCGGCTGGGACTTCAACTGGACAGTTGGTGAAGTTGCTGCTTCATCCAGTCGACAAGAAGGCAAGCTAGGGTTATTACATTTTTGTATTGTACTTAGTTTCTTGCTGTATTCTTGTACTCCTGTTTATCTTGCTGTTGCAAGACATTGTGGCGAGGTTTCTCCACCCAGAATGAGTGATTATTAGCCGGTTTTCCGGGGTCTCATCCACCGACGGATTGAGAGGATTCGTCCACCTTACGGACACGCCGAGGAGTAGGAGTTTCATCTCCGAACCTCATTACATCGTCGAGTTCGAGTTTGAGGTTTGATCTTTCCTTCTTGTGTTTCTATTTAGTTATTTCCGCTGCGCTAACCCTAATCGTAGGAAGAAACGTGAAGATTTGGGGTCGGCTATTCACACCCCCTCTCTCTAGCCGCGACCATCGAACCTAACAAGTGGTATCAGAGCGAGGTTGCTCTTCGTCGGATTAACACCCGAGAGAGCACAAGCTAGAGATGGATCAACTTGGAGAAGACATCACCATTCCACCTTTCTATGACCGCGACGACTTCGCGTATTGGAAGGTAAGAATGAGGTATTTTCTTATGACTAACCTTGAAAATTGGAGTTGTGTTCAATTAGGTTTCAAGCCTCCAATGGATAAGGAAGGAAAACCACTCGAGAAGAAGAAGTGGACAAGGGAACAAATCCACCATTCCACAATCAACGATGAGGTAATGAAAGTATTTGAATTCTCATTACCTAATGACATTCTTGTTAGAGTGTATACTAAAAGCCTAGCTTTTGGTATAAACATTTATCTAGAAATAAGAATCACATTGGTCAAATATCTACATTTATGATAAATGTAGTTGTTCAATTAATTTATATTGTAGATAACATGGTGTGTGGTGTCACACACAGAAGATCATGTTATCAGTACCTTATAAATTATAAACAGTAGCTCACGACCAAGATGGAAAGGAACAAACCATTGGAAGGTCGTAGTGTAATTAGGTATTAGTTTATCTTAACTATATAATTACACTAGTACACTTAGAGTGTATTGAGTAGGACCATTTGAGGTCGTTCCTTTTATACTGACTTTATGAAGGAACAAAGACCTCAGTTATTATGGAAGTGTGTGCTCTTAATCCTAATATAATAACAAGCACATATATTTGATATTTATTTCTTTAATTTATCAATGGGTGAGATTTAGTTCGATGAATCAATAAGCCCGATAAGTTGGGAAATGATATCACTTATAGTGTGTGTTGTTGATTATAGAAGGAAACTGTGTCCTAGTGATCTAGGTTGAGAATGTCCCCAAGAGGAGCTCATAAGGATTGTCATGTTAAACCCTGCAGGTGGACTTAGTCCGACATGACGATGAAGTTGAGTGGTACTACTCTTGGAGCTAGATATTAATTAAGTGAGTTGTCAGTAACTTACTTAATTAGTGGACATTTGTTATCTTAAACACAGGGAGACTAACACACTCATAATAATAAGGAGCCCAAAATGTAATTTGGGATTGGTGCGGTAGTTCAATAATAGTTCTTTAGTGGAATGAATTATTGTTGATGAAATTAAGTTGTGTGTTCGGGGCGAACACGGGATGCTTAATTTCATCGGGAGACCAAAACCAATTCCTCCTCTCGTCCCTATCGTAGCCTCTTAATTATAGAGTACTATACACACCTATACCTACCTTCTTACCCATCCTACAGGGGCCGACCAAGCTAGCTTGGAGACCAAGCTAGGGCCGGCCATAGGTATGTTCATGGGTGAATTCATGTGGTCGTCCCTATTAAAATAAAAAGGAATTTTAATTTTAAAATTTTCTTATGTGGATAATATAATTTAAAAGAGATTTTAAAAATTTAAATCCTTCCTTTTATAAGATTCTACAAAAGATTAAGAGAAGAGTTAAAATCTCTTTCCTTATTTGTAGATTAAAAGGTTGATTTTAATTTTGGTAAAAACTTTCCTTTTAATTATATTCATGATTTAAAAGAAAGTTTAAAAATTAAAAATTCTCTTTTATTAGTTTCTACAAAAGATTAAGAAAAGATTTAATATCTTTCCTTATTTGTAGATTGAAAGGAGATTTTAATTTTTAGAGATAACTTTCCTTTTTGGAAATTATCCACATGTTTAAAAGAAAGATTTTAATTTATAAAATTTCTTTTTATTAACCAATCATGAAGGGATTAAAATTATTGGAGAAATTTTTATAAATTTCTAGAAACAAATTAGGAAGTTTTAATTAAAACTCTCCTTATTTTGGGGAGAAGAGTGGCCGACCATTATAATTTGAAAAGAGAAAATTATTTTAATTAAATAAATTTTCCTTTTCAATGGCAAAAGAATTAAGGAAGTTTTTATTAAATTTTCCTTATTTGTCAAGACCAAGGATTATAAAAGAGGGGGTAGAGGAGGCTTCAAGGCGAACGACTCTATTCTATTTTTCCTCTCTTTTCTCCTTGGGTGTGGCCGGCCCTTTCTTTCCTCTCCTCTCCTTTGTGTGGCCGAAACTTTCTCATGGTGGAGATAGCTTTGGTGGCCGGATCTAAGAAGGAGAAGAAGGAGAGAAAAGAAGCCTCTTTTCTAGCATCCCTTGGAGCATGGTGGTGGTGGCCGAACCTCTTCATCCTAGGAGAAGTTTTGATGGCCTAAACTTGTAAGGAAGAAGAAGGTGCTTGGTGGTTCTCATCTCGGAAGATCGTTGCCCACACAACGTCCGAGGTTAGAAGAGGAATACGGTAGAAGATCAAGAGGTCTTTCTAAAAGGTATAACTAGTAATTTTTGTTTCCGCATCATACTAGTTATTTTTGGAAATAATACTAAATACAAGAGGCATACGATTCTAGAGTTTCGAATTTGTTTTCGATATAGTGTTCTTTTGTTTTTCTTTCCCTTGTGATTTGATTGTTCTTTTCGGTTAACCTAAAGTTATTTTAGGAAATTAAATATTAGCTTTCCATAAAAGGTTTTGTCTAGTCGGTGGTGGTTGCTCCCATATCCAAGAAGGTCATGTGCCTCGCCACGTCAGTACTGGGAACCAATTATGGAAATTAATATTTAATGGAATTAATAACTTAAGGTGATTTGGGTCGAACGTATTAAGTTCCGTAGGAGACCCAAGTCAAAACCTAAAAGAACGAATAGATTAAGTTTTGGATCAAACGTGTTAAGTTCCGCAGGCGATCCAAAATTTAATTTAAAAGAACACATGGTAGCTAGGAAAAGGTTCTGACCTTTGTACAAAATTTTTGTACAGTGGAACCTCTAGGTTTTCCGAGTAGCAACCAACAATTCTATGTAAGATAGGTGGATACAACAATGCCAAGGAGTTGTGGAACAACTTGGCCAAGCTTCATGAGGGAAGCTCCATTTCAAGTCATGAAGAGGAGTCAAGTGAGCCAAGTAGCTCACATCATGGAGGAGAGGAATTAGAAGTTGAGGGCTACTCAACATCTAAGGAAGAAGAGGAGGAGAGTTCTTCTTCAAGAATGGAGCGAGAGGAAGAAGCTTCTACCTCCGGAAGGGATGAAGAAGAAAGTCTTCATCCATCCTCAACCCTAGGTAACTCAAGCATTTCAATTTCAAATAAATTACACATAATGTGCTTTGAGTGTAGGGAGTATGGACATTACAAGAGTAAGTGTTCAAGGAGGATTAGGAAGACTCCACCGGCACCAAAAGTTAAGGAAGCCGGAGTCCCGATATGCAAGGGCAAGGAGCACGTGGTGTGCTTCCAATACAAGCAAAGGGGACACTATAGGAGCCAATGTCCGAGGGGGAGGCAACCTCACAAGGACAAGAGATCGAGCACATGTATAGGGGGAGCTAGGGCAAACCCTAAGGTAATCTCTAAGGCTCATTATTGCAATTCTAATAAGACACATGCTAGTAGTTTTATTGCAATTGCTAATAATGATAAGCATGTTAGTTATAGGAATCAATATATGTGCTTAGGTGCTAAACATGTTAGCTTGAATAAGGACAACTCTAGAAATGTCAACCCTAGGATTAACTCATCTAAGGTTAAGGGAAACCTAGATAGGAATCCCAAAACTACTAGACATATGCCTAGGAATACCTCTAGGAAAAATGACAAATCAAGTCTTGAGGTATTAGAGAAGGAGAATCAAGTCTTGAGGTCAAGACTTGATACTTTGGAAAAGGCTCTTAAGAACTTGGAGAAGTCATCTCTAGGGTTTAAGGGTCAAAAACCAATGTCCAAGGACAAGAAAGGTTTGGGTCACAAACCTAAGTCCCAAGTGGTCAAGCCCACTTATCATAATGTTCCATTCGATTATGGAACAAAATCTAGGGCTAGTAAGACCATCACCAAGGTCACAAGGGGAGTCACCCCTAGAGTGGATCTTGATGAGTCCCAAATGACCAAGGCTTTAAAGGCTAGGAGGGTCATTAGGAGGGTTGCTAGGAAAGCCATCCCTAGTGAATATTTAGTGAACCCAATGAGCTCAAATAGGTTTTGGGTTCCTAGGAGCGTGATTTCATCACGCTAGATTAGTTAGGGTGTGCCAACCTTACTTGAATAGGTAGTTAACCTAATCATGGCAAAAGGTGGCACTTTAGGATTTTTCAAGGTATAATCAAGCCTTGAAAATGAAATTAAAAGTTATTCCTAAGGTGATTAGGATGTGCCAATCATATTTGAGGAGTTTTCTAGAGTCAATCTAATTGGCACATAGTGATCTAAAAATCTTTGGTATATGATTTTAGATCTATTACACTTAGGAATATAGAATTTATGGCAAAATGATCAAAATTATCAAAAATGACAACTAAAGCTAGAATTAGGTATTTTCTATACCTTTATATGTTATTTGCCATATATTGTGTGTCATATGCCATGTCATGACATCATATTTATTTTATGATCATTTAAAATGTCATGATAATGCTTAGGTTAGTTAAATGTCATGCTTTATTTAAGTTTCATACTTTATGCCATGACATCATGACATTGGCACATGTTTCCATTTATGATACAATTATATGTCATGTCATCATCTTGTGCATTAATAATCAATGAAATTGATTTAAGGACTAAAACACAATTTGATATGGAGATCAAATTGTTATTTAGAAAAATGCATGAGAACTTAGATTAAGCTAACCTAAACTCATATCTCACATCAAAATTGACTTGGATATGTTTGATACACCTTAGATGTGTGTGAGATATTAGGATTGTGAGTTAGGATCAAGGTGCATAGTTCTTGTACCTAGATGAGCCTAATTCTAATTGGGGATCATAGGGAAAGCTTGTGTACAAGTAATGTACATTTAGCCCTAAGATTGTGGTCCCAAATTAAAGGGTTTAAAATCATTTTAAAATTGATTTGAAAAACCTTGATGAAGCTTTTCTAGTGATAGCTCTCATCATTGAGCAAAGTGATACAAAGATGAGTTAATTTTGAGCTATTTCAAAGACTTTTGAACTTTGTATCAAGATTGAAAAATGGAAGATATTTTCATAGAAAACTATTTTTCCTTGATAGTATATGTTATGAGGAATGTATCCTCAAAGTTTTATAATTTCTGGAATTTTCTGGAATTTTATAGGGGTTTCTGAATTTCGGAAGGAAATTTAGAAACTGATATTAGAGGTTGTGGACCGATCAGAAGGGAGTCTGATCGGTCCAGGCAGTTGTGGATCGGTCACTGTGACCGGTCTGGTGACCGATCAGGGCGTGCCAGTTTCGACTGTGCTGTCTGAAATTTCTGAAATTTCAGCAATGAAGTTGGTGTTTTGGATTTCTAAAGGTTTGGAACTCTCCAAGACATTGTTGGTGCAATGGTCAAGGGGGAGTTGACCTTTAGGGGGAGTTTTACCTATTAGTCAAGAGGAGTTGACTTTTAGGGGGAGCATTTTACTCGTTGAAATTTTTGAGGATGAGTGATATGGGGTTATCACTAAATTGATTGTTGAATTTAGTATCAAGGGGAAAATTAAGGGTTTCAATGAAAGGTATGAGACTTTCATTAGGAAGAAACTCTTGACCTTGATTTACTCCTTTTTGATGTGTGTCAAAAAGGGGGAGAATGGAGAATGTCTAGAGAATGTTCAAGGAAGAACATTGGAGTTAGTGGGAGAGTTTGTTGATCACAACGAGTGAAGTTGTGAACAACGATAACTTACTCTTCAGGGGGAGAGTTTGTTGATGTGTATCAATAGGGGGAGAATGAAGGGTTTAAGTTAGGCCTTCATTATCTAAGAAGGAGGTAGCCTTCTTAGAAGGAAAATGTAAGGTTGTAACTTATGTTTCATTACCTAGTGGCATGAAGAAAGTTGAGGCTATTGGATTTAGCCTAACTTAAAGGTATTGTCAAACATCAAAAAGGGGGAGATTGTTGGTGCAATTTCCAGTAGGTCAAGGTTGACCTAGTTGACCAAGCGTAATCCTTGGTCATGGTTTCGATGTTTGACAATACAGAAAGATATGTAGACATGGACAATGCAGGTGCAGTTGTCCATGCGGAGATATTGACAGTGCAGATCAGTTGGATGAAGAAGAGTCAAGTAGGTCAAGGTTGACCGGATACTTGATCGAAGTCCTAACTGGAATGTTAGGCGGTCGGAAAGTCCGAAGTCGGGCAGCTGGAAAGTCCCGGTGAGTGAAACCAGATTCGGAAAGTCCCGGTGAGTGAAGCCAGCCTGAAAGTCCCGGTGAGTGAAGCCGCAATGAGATGGTGAGTGAAGCGGTGAAAATCCTAGTGAGTGAAGCTAGGTGAAAGTGAAAGTCCCGTGAGTGAAGTCGGGCAAGTTGGGAAAGTCCCGTGAGTGAAGCCAAGGAAAGTCCCGTGAGTGAAGCTGGGAAGTCCGGTGAGTGAAACCAGTAAGGGAAATCCAGATGGGTCAAGGTTGACCGGACATCCGTGAAAAGTCTAAGGAGCTTGGCACGGAAAAGTCCAAGTATGGAGACTTGGCTTGAGATGGCACGAAAAGTCGGAGAGGGCTCGTAGCTCGTTCTCTGAGGTCGGAGAGGGCTCGGTAGCTCGTTCTCGGACCGGACGAAGTCGGAGAGGGCTCGTAGCTCGTTCTCCTGACTAGGTCAAGAGAGGGCTCGGTAGCGTTCTCGTGACCATTTAGGGTTTAGGGTGGAGTTCAAACCCGGATCGGTCCGTGATCGATCCGCGATACGGCTGATCGGTCCGCATCGATACACAATGAGCTTCAGGTGTTATCTGATCGGACTGAAGACCGATCAGGAGGCCGATCAGAAGAAGGCAACAGAGCTGGGAAAGAACAACTGATCGGTCTAGGGACCGATCAGAATAGAGTTTGATCGGTCCCCATGACCGATCAGATAGGCTCTGGACCGATCAGGGTGGAGCCTGATCGGTCCAGGCCTAGCCGTTGTGACTCAACGGCTAGGCTATTTCGGGCTTCTGTGTTCTGGCCTTTTTGCCTTGCAGGTTCGCAGGTTGGCTCAGGATATCAGAGGTTATAAAAGGAGATCAAGGGCTTCTACAGCACTTCTTCTACAACTTCTTCCTCTTCTTCCGACTGACTGCTGAAGTATTTCTGCTTGAGCTTTGTTGAGCTCTTCTTCACTGAAGCTTCGCGTGAGCTTCCCTCGGCTGGGACTTCAACTGGACAGTTGGTGCTGTGGTTGGATTCCCGTGAAGTTGCTGCTTCATCCAGTCGACAAGAAGGCAAGCTAGGGTTATTACATTTTTGTATTGTACTTAGTTTCTTGCTGTATTCTTGTACTCCTGTTTATCTTGCTGTTGCAAGACATTGTGGCGAGGTTTCTCCACCCAGAAGGAGTGATTATTAGCCGGTTTTCCGGGGTCTCATCCACCAACGGATTGAGAGGATTCGTCCACCTTACGGACACGCCGAGGAGTAGGAGTTTCATCTCCGAACCTCGTTACATCGTCGAGTTCGAGTTTGAGGTTTGATCTTTCCTTCTTGCATTTCTATTTAGTTATTTCCGCTGCGCTAACCCTAATCGTAGGAAGAAACGCGAAGATTTGGGGTCGGCTATTCACACCCCCCCTCTCTAGCCGCGACCATCGAACCTAACAGTAAGGAGTCTCTAGTTGTATTTTTCTAAGGATAACTAGTAAATATGTGAGTGTTCTAGAATTGATTCAAATCGAAGTATTACATCAACAAGGTCAATTAAGCTTTTTCATTCACATCGCAAATTGAATCCTTCTACAATCAAAAGTAATGAAGAACTATTCAATTCAAATTCTAATGCATCATTAATTCAAATGAGTCACCAAGTCTTCAATTCTAAATCATGATCAACAAAGTTAGATAAATGAAAACAATGAAATTCATAGTTTACCAAATTAGCATTCAACTCACTGTCATAGTCGAATTCAACAATTAATCTCAAAAGCTCAAGTCAAATATTCATCATTCAAGCACATTCACAGTCACAAGAGTAATGGTATAGAGTAAAAACTTTCTAACTAATCAACCTAAATTAACAAGCTAGTAACAAACTGAACTACAAATTCTAAATAGAACACGGATTGTAAATTAAGTATGTAGCTTAAACATGATTTGAATTGCAAGAGTTCAACAAATTCATATAGCAAAGCTAAAGAATCAGAAACAAACTGTAAACACATTAAGTAACCGAACAGGGGTTTTGATTATAGAAATCTAAAGGAAATTAAGAGCAAAGCTAAGAAATCAATCAAAATTGCAAAGATAGAAAATCAGATTATCAGATATGAACAAGGTAATGGAAGCTTCAAATATCAATAGTAGGAAAAGGTAAACGTTCAACAACCATAGTTCCAAGCCGCATGCTTCTTCCCACTGCCGTCACACAATGCCTCCTCTGGGAACGCCCTTCGGGAAATCACCGGAAATCAACCAAGTTCACAGCTAGCACAAACAATGCTCATAGCCTCTGGAGAATGCCCCTCAAAGCTCGCATTCGCCTGGCAACGCAATGCGCGAGGAACAGAGGATTCGAACCTGGTAAGTGCTTGACTCGATCGATTGAACAATTGATTCGAGTGTCACGATGAAGTGGTGGTCGGAGTGTATTCGGTAGCTTCTGGGAATGCCCTTCGAGCACCGTTGGCTGATGGAATTCACGGCTCGGGGAAACACCCTCAACTCTGTGCGTGGATGAAACTACAAAATCCGAAATTGCGAATGGGGAACACCCTCTATCGCACTCCAATACCCTCGGACGTCGGTCGTCGAAAGCTCAGAGATCGCTAGCGATGAAGAAAGCTAACTCTTAGATCTGGAAGTGTGAACGGGAGGCTTCAGCGTCGCTGAAGAAGGAGAAGGAACAGTGCTTAAATCGCGAAAACGTCGAGCTCAGGGAACACTGTAGTTTCTCACGCGATTTAAATCAATCTCACATCTGATCGGATGATCCAGATTGCTTCGAGTCTTGATCAACAGTGAGAGCTTCTCAGATCTAGATTAAAAGCTTCTGGGTCTTCATCAATGGCTGTGATGTATTTCCTCTTAGCTTGGATGGACCAGATCCTTGACGGATGACTTAGATCTCTCCGATCTTCAATGGACGGTCCAAATCGCTCCAAGGCTTGATCGTCTTGTTTAGCCCTAGATTTGATTGTAAACGTGGTCTGATTTGATCGGGTTCATGACCCTTTTGATGCCTACAAAAAAATATCAAAATATTAGCATCAAATACCACGATTATAGGATAATTTACAATTAAATCTAAGATCAAATGCAACTATAAAATGTGATGTAAATATGAATTCAATCTATGAAAATATCATTAAAAACTCGAATTATGAATCAAGATAATATAGCCAAAATATGGTTACCAAAATCCCCCACACTTAGTTTTGGACGTCCCGTTCAAGTCAAGAAAAAAAAACCTAAAAATCATCTCCACAATAATCCCCTAGCAATACCTAGAAGATGGTAAAAGGTAATTAACTAAGGTCATCTAAAGATCACAAACAATCATGAATACAATCCAAACAATAATCAGTAGCTTTGGTAGTTTCAATCCAATTGAAAAATTAAGTAAGTTGCAATCTCACTAGGTATTCACTTATTCTATCTCTCACACTCAAACATGTATAAGTGGAGCTCACTCAATGCAACTCACAAACATTTCACTACCATAAGCTTGGTTATTTTCTACTTCTCCACCACCATAAAACATAGCATATATGAGTCAAAAAGATTTATCAAGAATTAAAATGAAATCAAGAAGAACAATTAAAGTGGATGAAATAGGCAAAAGAAAAGAATTTAATGAAGAAAATGAAAAGATGAGAGTATTGGAGGAATATACTTGATAAGTTAACCAATTTGATATGAAAAGAGATGAATATCATTTGTCGTTACCAATTCAAAAGATCAAGATAACCTCTCCTTCAATTTGATAGTTATCCATAATTCTTGATACATTGTCTCCACACTTGATATTCTTTGTCTTGCCACTTTATTTTCACTGATTTCCACTTTAATTCCTTTTTTTTTCACTGATTTTCCACTTCAATTCCATCACTTGGAAGCTTATGAAGAAGAGTTCCCTCCCCCACACTTAAAACATTGGTCGTCTCGGACAATGAAACATATCATGCTTTCCATTGCCTAACACACTCAAAGCCACTTTCTTTTTCATTCTTCATTCTGCAGATTCTGTTCTTTTTCTTAATTCAGATTCAGATCCAACAGAATCACAGATCATTATAGCTGCCCAAGAAATAGAATTTCGGAAACTTTCAAAACCAAGTGCTCCACTTGATATTTTATTGTCCTGAGGTATGCAAAAGAAATTTTGGCACAAACAACTTCACATCACTTGCAAATTTTGATGTCCAATTCAAAATAGCTAGCATATTCTTTGATAATTAACAACGGAGCTAACAATACATCTATCCTTTTAAAAATCTGCTTGACTCCAATTTGATTGTTGAACTGATTATGATACAAATCTGATTCAAAAAGATATGGAAACTTGATAATTCCGTACCAATCCAATTAAGCATTTTCAGGAATCACAACCATTGAATTTCACATTGCTTCCACGGCAATAACAATCATTCTGCTGAACATTTTTTTAACTGCAGTGTAGCAGGACAATTCCAACAATCTCTTCCATTATTCATGCATGCTTTAACTCATAGCAGATTTAAGAAAATTGAAATAGAAGACCAAATACTTCACTTCAGTTCTACAGGCCAAATGCTTGCAAGATAATTTGACCACACAGTCCAGAGTTTCAGAAATCTGGACTAGAAAATCAGATTCGAAGATACTCACAAAATTACTTCAGAAGTTCAGATTCAAAATGATTGGTTCCTTTATTGAATTCCAACTTCCTTCTAAACTGAAGTTTCAAAATTTTGATTCAATGGAAATTCAGCACAGGATAATGGAAGGTAGAGTTCTGACTTTTGAATTCTTGATTTTAGAAAGTCCAGATCCAGCCATACAGGTTTGAAGAAAAATTTTGCATTCTTTTTCCATTTCTGTTCTTGCAAATCTGAATTTTCTTTAGTTACAAATTTCTCACAATTGCAGCATTTAGTGGCTGATGATACCTTTCTAATTTGTGATCCAGCATCAAATCTTTGTTGCTGTAGATAGCATAGTGCTAACTGAACAAGTATCCAAACATCAGAAATACTTTCTTGCTTTTTCAATTCCAACAACAGCTAGTTCACTACAAGTGCTGTATTTTTATTTCAGTTACTCTCTTTCTTAAAATTTTTTCTTTCTGATAACTGCTCTCTTGCATAATAAGGAAGAATAACAATTTGATTAATCTATTCACACAGCTCTTGCAATCAACATCATCAGCTCCAAATAACTCTGAAGTCAAGTTCCTCAACTTCAAATCAAACTCCCTACACTTGTAACAAGTTGTTCACCATTCCTTGCTTTTCTTTTCAAACAACACCAGATTTCTACATTTCTTCAGTTCCTCTCTAACTCAACAATCTGATTGTAATTATTGTTATCAGAGATTGCAATGATATTTAGTTGCAGCTTCTAATTCCAACATCAACACTTTGATTCATTTGTAATTTCCAGATTTCAGGATTTTTTCTATATTCTTTTCTTCCATCAGAATCTAGGACTCAAGTTTCATAATTCAAGAACTAAGGTAATTCCAGCTTCATTATGAAAATTCCAGCTTAGCAAAGATTCTCTGAACATCAACAGCAGCCCTCAACGTAGCTCTGATTTTTGGTCTTCTCATTTATCAGAAATAAATTCCATTTCTGTAGGTTTCTGGCTTACTGACTGATACTACTCCAAAATGAATTCTAAATGTGTTAGTGCATCTTGATTACAGCGTAGACAGCTCCTTTATGTAGCATTCTTTCCCTCTTCAAATTCAGTCACCATACTGAACTGATTTTGAATTCAGCCAATTTTCAATCACATTCTTCATCTTCATACTGAACCAAAATTTGTAAATTCAGAATTATTGCATAAGTTTCATAATTGGAAGCCTAAGGTAGCTTAAGTTCAAATCATATAGAGCTGAACTGAAACTTCTCCAAACACTGTCATAAAAGTAAATTATGTTCCTTTCTGTTAACTCAGTTTCCCTTTTCTAGAAATTTTGATCAATTGGAAAGAAAGGTTCTACTCATTCCAAATGTTAGGAACTCACACTAGCATTGGAAAGCTTTTCTTAACATCATTATCAGCAAGGTAATTTCAGCTTGGCTAGTGCAAAAGCAGTAAGTATCAGTTCTCTAGGTTTAACAGATTTCGGAACATATAAAGATTGGAACATCAAAAGCAAGTATTAGTAAGTATCAGTGAGTTTTGTTTCTTGGAATCTTACTGATCATCACAGAACAAAAGGCTCCTTGGTACATAATAGGTTAACTCATACACTGATTTTGAGTTTTGTTTCTTTCAACACTTCATTTTGCAGACTCTTCCTATTTTTTTCTGTATCAAGCATGTCATTATTCCAAATTTTAGTCCTGCAGCTTGCACAAAATTCCAACAATTCAACATTTGTTAACGTTCAGCAACTCCTTCCTTTAAACTCATCATTTACTAGTTCTTTTCTTATATAATGCTACTCAGCTTTGTCAGATGGATTCTCATTTGCTTCAGCATTTCCATACAACTCGACCACTGCAATCTAATCCTCTAGCTGAAATTCCTTGAGTCTGCCACATAATTCAAGATAAGAGTTGTTTGAATTTATTAGCCCAGATATCATTTCCAGCAATTTGAATTTAGAATTCAGGTACTGTTTCCTACTGATTCAGTTTTCTGAATTCATTGGCAGTTTCTCACTTATAGCTTATTGCAGATTGGAAGCTTACTCTTGCACCAGAATGGAAAAATACTAAGATTCATTCAGCAATGCAGCAACTCCTGAATCTTCAGTTTCAAAAATTAGCTCATTTCTGAAATTCCAACCTAGTAAATTCAGCTACAGGATGTCTACTAATGAGGTACCAACTCAATTCAATCAATTTTAATCCTTGGATTCAGCTTCAGCAATCTATAGCAGCTTCCAATTCTTGTTTCCCAGCATTATATGCCCACTGATCCTGCTTTAAAGAATTATCATGATGCTACCTTCAGCATCCAGGAAACTTCTAGGATCGAATTAAATTATGCATTTCATGGACTCAATTCTGGATCAAGAAATTATGTCAAAAGTAACCTTCAGAAATGCAACTGATTTCTGAATTCTGGTTTCCATATTTAAATTTCAGGCATTAATAGCTTAGAATATCAGTACCATTGAAATTGCATCCATTCATCTACTCATGGCAGGCATGATAATGGAAAATCAGGTCCACTTGAACTCTTTTTGTTTAGAAGCTTGCAACAAAATTTACCACATGACATATTTAAGAAACAAACCATAGCAGCAATTTTGAAACTTGAAGATCTTAAATTCTGCATTTCCAAGTCCTGCTTTTTTTTTAAAATTTCCAGATCTCAAGACAATCTAGATTTTCCAGATTTTCAATTCAGTGAAAGCTTTGAAAGAATGACACACTATTTGTCATTGAGCATACAATACATTTACTTGAATTTCTCAATGATTTGAGAATTTAAAAAGGAAGTTGGCACACAATTGGCACAAATCAGTGTACACAATTTTCAGTTTCAATACATGTTATTCTTCTAGCTTCTAAACTGCTTTTCCACTGCACATATCTAATATCCTGAATTGCAACATAATTTGTCCTCCCATAGAGCATTTTTTGAGTTAACTCCACAATCTTAGAATTCCCTAAACAATTTACAATAAGAAGTGCCATAAACTTCAAGAATAACCTCTCTTCCCACACTTAATTCTTTGTCCATCTAGTCAATCCAACTCATCAAGAAATTTCACCAAAACTCCCAATAATAGAAGAATGACAAGCAAAAATGATCAAGATTTAGAATGCTAGATGAGAATGTTTCAAGAAAATTGTGGAGAAAGAAATGGGAAATAATGAGGGATCAAGAATGAGAACAATCATTCATTTCTATGTATATATATGCTATTGTGATTTTGAAAAGAAGCAAAGCAAGTTCTAGAGTTTCAATTGCTATGAGTACATGGAGTATAAGCTTTAAGTGGTCCTCTCTAGGTATTTTTCATGTAATCAAACTCAATTGATCAAAATGGAATCCACCACCAAACTAACCAATTTCATGTAAGTAAAGCATCCAATCATGTCCAATGCTCTAAAATTGATGATCAAATTTAAAAAACTTTTACCATCTTAAAAATATTATTAGAAAATTCCCATGAAGAATTTATTCAAAATGACATGCTATGTAAACTAAACAAAATGCAAACGGAAGAAAATGAAACTAAGGAAAGTTACACACAAAGAATTTATTAACAAAGCATGAATTAAAATGCAAAAGAAAACGAAATTGGAACCAACTCCCCTTTAATTCTCGGTGGTTGAAGAAGATTTAGTAAAAGTATCCACATCGGTAGTGGAGCGTGGTTACACTCAATTTCTTTTTATTAATCATTTTTCCTTTGAAAATTCTTTCTGGAGGTCGAAGGCGGTTCAGTTCAAGCATCCACTCTGGAAGCTTATATTCTCCTACAATATCAATAAAAGACAATCTCTCCCACTCACATATGGGATGAGAAAAGAATAGGAGAATATTAGTCTTGGTAGAAAATGTATCAAACAATGAATCACATCTAATAAAATCAATGCATGGTACCTCTATTAAATTTTCTGATGTATCACAAGAAATACTGACCTTTTCAAGTTGAAAGATACCTGGAGTGGTGATTGTTACCTCCTTTTTATCAAGTAATGGCACAGACTCTGGTTCAAGTGAATGTACAACCTCAGGTAGTGATTCTTGGGTCCTTGCCTCCATAACACAAGTCCCTACACTTACATCCTCTATTCTTGGTGATTCTTGTGGTAATGCTTCCAGTAAGCAATCCCCTACACTTAAATCATCTTCTGCATCTGTATCTGCATTATTCACAACATCTAAAGCAACAACATTAGTAGAATCAGAAATTTGAATGACTACATCATCATCACAAATAATACTAGAAAAATCTTGCGAAGAAATGGGAGTAGGGTCAGGCCTGACAGAATTTCTACTTTCCATCTCCCATTGGAGCTTTGTGTTTGTAATTGATCGATGGATGCTGCAATTTGATCCAACCGATTTTGTATATTCTGTATCCTTGAGAATTGCTGCTCTTGATGCTCACTCATTTGTTGCATAATCTCCTTGATTTTCCATGTTGACTTTTCAATTTGAGGATCGTTCTGTTGAAAAGAATATGGCATAAAGGATGTTGAAACCTCTTGAACCCATATGAATTCTAGTAGGGTGGATATGACTCAATAAATTGTCCTTGTGCATCCTCATACCTGAAATGTGAATGATCCACCCAATTAGCATTATAAGCATTTGAAAATGACTCATACATATTTTGTTGATCTATGGTTGGGTAAAATTGATACTCAGGCTGAAAATACTAACTCTCCATTCCACCTCCAAAATTATGAAAATATGGATCCATGCTACTGAAATCTCTTGTTCTTTACACTACAATACTAAACTCAAAATTAGAAGACTCAAGAGCATAAGTTTCAAACAGATGAATATATGAAAATTAAAAAACTTGACACTTCAGAAACAAACCAACATGAAAACACAAAAAAAAAAAACAATCAAATCTATAGAGATGCTAACAAAATAAACCAATCAATGCTCAATCCAAAATAAGCACACACAACTAGTTATGTTCCCCAGCAACGGCACTAAAATTTGGTGTTAGCCTTTTTCACATGTCACTAGGCGCTCCAAATTAATAATGATTGAAACTCATTAATTCTAAAGACAAGTGTTGTAGTAAGGAGTCCAAAGTCGTATTTTTCCAAGAATAACTAATAAATGTGTGAGTGCTCTAGAATTGATTCAAATCGAAGTATTACATCAACAAGGTCAATTAAGCTTTTCCATTCACATCACAAATTGAATCCTTCTACAATCAAAAGTAATGAAGAACTATTCAATTCAGATTCTAATGCATCATTAATTCAAATGAGTCACCAAGTCTTCAATTCTAAATCATGATCAACAAAGTTAGACAAATGAAAACAATGGAATTCATAGTTTACCAAATTAGCATTCAACTCACTGTCATAGTCGAATTCAACAAATAATCTCAAAAGCTCAAGTCAAATATTCATCATTCGAGCACATTCGCAGTCACAAGAGTAAAGGTATAGAGCAAAAACTTTCTAACTAATCAACCTAAATTAACAAGCTAGTAACAAACTGAACTACAAATTCTAAACAGGACACGGATTGCAAATTAAGTATGTAGCTTAAACACGATTTGAATTGCAAGAGTTCAACAAATTCGGATAGCAAAGCTAAAGAATCAGAAACAAACTATAAACACATTAAGTAACTGAACAGGGGTTTTGATTACAGAAATCTAAAGGAAATTAAGAGCAAAGCTAATAAATCAATCAAAATTGCAAAGATAGGAAATCAGATCATCAGATCTGAACAAGGTAATGGAAGCTTCAAATATCAATAGCAAGAAAAGGAAAACGTTCAACAACCACAGTTCCAAGCCGCATACTTTTTCCTATTGCTGTCACACAATGTCTCCTCTGGGAACGCCCTTCGGGAAATAACCGAAAATCAACCAAGCTCACAGCTAGCACAAATGATGTTCATAGCCTCTGGAGAACGCCCCTCAAAGCTCGCATTCGCCTAGCAATACAGCGCGCGAGGAACAGAGGATTCGAACCTGGTAAGCGCTTGACTCGATTGCTTGAACAATCGATTCGAGTGTCGCGATGAAGTGGTGGTCAGAGTGTATTCGGTGGCTTCTGGGAACGCCCTTCGAGCACCGTTGGCTGATGGACACGGATTGGGGAAACACCCTCAACTCCGTGCGTGGATGAAACTGCAAAATCTGAAATCGCGAATGGGGAACGCCCTCTATCGCACTCCAATACCCTTGGACGTCAGTCGCCGGAAACTCAAAGATCGCTGGCGATGAAGAAAGCTAGCTCTTAGATCTGGAAGTGTGAACGGGAGGCTTCAACGTCGCTGAAGAAGGAGAAGGAACAGTGTTGAAATCAAGAAAACGCCGAGCTCAAGGAACACTATAGCTTCTCACGCGATTTAAATCAACCTCACATTTGATTGGACGGTCCAAATTACTTCGAGTCTTGATCAACGGTGAGAGCTTCTTAGATCTGGATCAAAAGCTTTTAGGTCTTCATCAATGGTTGTGATGTATTTCCTCTTAGCTTGGATGGACTAGATCCTTGACGGATGGCTCAGATCTCTCCAATCTTCAATGAACGGTCCAAATCACTCCAAGGCTTGATCGTCTTGTTTAGCCCTAAATTTGATTGTAAATGTGGTCTGATCTGATCGGGTCCATGACCCTTTTGATGCCTACAAAGAAAATATTAAAATATTAGCATCAAATACCACGATTATAGACTAATTTGCAATTAAATCTAAGATCAAATGCAATTATGAAATGTGATGTAAATATGAATTCAATCTATGAAAATATCATTAAAAACTCGAATTATGAATCAAGATAATATAACGAAAATCATGATTATCACTGCTCTAACCCGTAAATTCCTTCCATTTTACCGAGTCTCCACATATGTTGAAATTGAAGTTGGTGAAGATGGTAGTGCCTCATCCACAATAGGTCTCAGAATCAAATGAGGGAATAAGGTACTGTTCGAAATGATAGTGCCCTCCGTGCCTAAAGTGATAGAAGTAGTCTCACTTGAATCAATTTGTTCTTGATACGCAGAAACCTCCTTAACATCGGCTTGAGTATCGGTTGAATTTGATGATGAAGCCACACTATTCTCAGATGGAAGGGGTGATACCACAACTGGTTGTGAAAGAGGGTAGGACACATTTAGAAGGGGTGATGATCCTATCTCCTTTGGAACCAATTCTTCAATAGTCGTTGCAGCCAATACAAGGTCTTGTTCCGCTACACAATCCATTTGAGGTGGAGTGTCATCAATGACTTGTGGAGGCCCTTGAGGAGGAATTGGTTGTTTTTTTCTATACTGAAATTGTTGCCTTCCTCTTGTAGGTTGTGAGTGATTGGGACGGCGATGGCCAGAAATCTTACAATCCTCTTTACAATGTCCAAGTCTTCGACAATCATCACAAAAATCGGGCATGACTTCATAAACGATCTGGAGGTCAAGTTGAGCGCAAGTAGGTAATGTAATTTGAACCTCTCTTATTTTCTCATCATGGATCGAGACCTCTACCAAGAGCCTAGCATATGTCAATCTTTCCCTTGTATGGGTCAATTTGTCGGTATACATCGGTCTTCCTATCTCCGAGCCAATGAGTCCGAGAACTTTGGGAGACCAACAACCCGGTGGCAATCCATGAATTTGTACCCAAGTGGGGATATACCTTCCATCCTCATCAAACAAAAAACAACATGGCATAATCTTTAGAAACAAAGGAATCCCATATGCAAAATACGGTCTCCCAAGTAGAACTTTGTCACGATCTTGCACTGTATCAAAACGATATACAACCCAACCACTTTTGTACATGTAAAATTTATATCATACTCGCCATCTGGATGCAATGAAAGAGATGCCATTCCTTCCCGGATACCTCCCCATGAAACACCCAACAAGATAAAATTCAATCGAATCTTCCACAGTCTCAATGTCATCATACTCAAAACTTAAATGTTGCCCGATTGGTTGAGATTGTTGTAATTGGGTCACCATCTTAGTTTGTCTATTATCCTTGAAGAGGTTGGCCCATGAACCAGACTTCCATGTCCTTGAGGAACTGTTGCTTAAGTAACCCTCACATTAGTAGGTGGTACTTGATCAGCTTCATGTTCGACAGTAACTTCATCACCTCCAGCAGTGATGGAGTGAGTTTCTCCGACGAGGTTAGGTAAGGGGGGCGGTTGAGGAAGAAACACTCCACCCTTTGGGAGAGGAGGAAGGTGACTTGGAGGGTCACTTGCCACATCATTTACCACCTCAACCTCTTGGATCGCCACCTCAACATGATCTGCCACTTGTGAGGCACCCTCCATAGTAGCAACTCTATCCTCTTCAAAAGGTATAGGATGTGGACCCTTGGATAGATTCAAAGGTGAATATTTGAGACTTTTCTTCTTCTTTCCCATTTTAATGCATCCACGTGGAATTACCAAAAGGGAATAACAAAGTTAAAGTCAAATACAATTCAAATGGAAAAGATGCAGCCACTTTTGATATCTTGGTATTCCATTTGCGGCGGAGAAATTGAGGATTGTGAATTATGGGGCACTTCTTGACTCCATAAGAAAGAAGGTTGTATCTTGGCTGAAGCACACATTTTCTCATGCCGGAAGATTGGAACTTGTAAGATCGGTACTTCAAGGAGTGGAATGTTTTTGGTCATCTATCCTTCCAATACCAAGTGGAGTTATTGACAAGATATATGGCATCTCTCTCTCTTTTGTATGGTCAACAAAACATCCACCAATCTCTTGGGTTTCTATATGTCTACCCAAAGAAGAAGGAGGATATGATTTACGTGATTTGCAAACATGGAATATAGCTCTCTTATGTCGAATTCTATGGAATCTTCAAAATCGAAGGAAGTCCCTTTGGATTCGATGGGTTCATCATCACTATATCCAAAATATGGACTTTTGGCAATGGAGGAGTAAGCATTCGGACTCCCCCCATATTAAACGCTTACTTTATATTCATGATGAGCTTGTACAGTGAACTACCTCCATTGGCGCCACAAACATAAAGATGATAGAGTGGTTTGCGGGGGAAAATAACAGGTCGGCCTTAGCATATGAGTTTTTCCATCCAAGAGTGGCTAAAGTGGATTGGTTTTCGGTGATATAGAAGCCACATATTTTTCCCAAGCATAGGGTTACCTCTTGGTTACTTGCTCATGGAAGACTAAGAACGGTGGGCACCATCTCATATGAGTCCAACAAATTATGTGCATTCTGCCACCAACAAGATGAATCCAATAACTATATTTTCTTTGATTGTGACATTGTCAAGCCCCTACTTGATAAAGTCAAGACATGGATGGGTATCACTTTTTACATCACTGATACAGCCTCCTTTCTTGATACATTTCGGCAACAATACAAAGGTAAAGGATGACAAATGAAAGCAAGACATCTTACTCTATCTTCCATGATTTATCTCATGTAGAATGCACGTAACATGAGCCGATTTGAGAATATTATACCTTGCTTTGAGAAGATATTTCACAAAGTCCAAAATCATGTTTGGTGCTTTGTGGATATCAAGTAATTCTTTTGTAATGTGTGGTAATGTTTTGTGATATGTTCAGATGTCATACAAAGTCCAAGTTATGTTTGGTACTTTGTAGATATTAGTGAGATCTAGATGTGTGATGTTATGTATGAAGTTTTCTTAATGGTGTCTGATCCTGTCCGGAATTTGAGTTGGATGAAGGCCAGATGAAGTGTCGCTGGCGTTGAGGGGGAGGGGACTGTGATGCTTGTTAGAATGTATACTAGCTTTTGGTATAAAACATTTATCTAGAAATAAGAATCACATTGGTCAAATGTCTACATTTGTGATAAATGTAGTTGTTCAATTAATTTATATTGTAGATAACATGGTGTGTGGTGTCACACACAAAAGATCATGTTATCAGTACCTTATAAATTATAAACAGTAGCTCACGACCATGATGGAAAGAAACAAACCATTGGAAGGTCGTAGTGTAATTAGGTGTTAGTTTATCTTAACTATATAATTACACTAGTACACTAAGAGTGTATTGAGTAGGACCATTAGACGTCGTTTCTTTTATACTGACTTTATAAAGGAACAAAGAACTCAGTTATTATGGAAGTGTGTGCTCTTAATCCTAATATAATAACAAGCACATATATTTGATATTTATTTCTTTAATTTATCAATGGGTGAGATTTAGTTCGATGAATCAATAAGCCCGATAAGTTGGGAAATAATATCACTTATAGTGTGTGTTGTTGATTATAGAAGGAAACTGTGTCCTAGTAATCTAGGTTGAGAATGTCCCCAAGATGAGCTCATAAGGATTGTCATGTTAAACCCTGCAGGTGGACTTAGTCCGACATGACGATGAAGTTGAGTGGTACTACTCTTGGAGCTAGATATTAATTAAGTGAGTTGTCAGTAACTTACTTAATTAGTGGACATTTGTTATCTTAAACACAGGGAGACTAACACACTCATGATAAGAAGGAGCCCAAAATGTAATTTGGGATTGGTGTGGTAGTTCAATAATAGTTCTCTAGTGGAATGAATTATTATTGATAAAATTAAGTTGTGTGTTCGAGGCGAGCACGGGATGCTTAATTTTATCGGGAGACCAAAACCAATTCCTCCTCTCGGTCCCTATCGTAGCCTCTAGTATATAGAGATTTATACCCACCGCATACCCACCTTCTTACCCATCCAATGGGGCTGGCCAAGCTAGCTTGGAACCCAAGCTAGGGCCGGCCAAGACCAAGTGGATGAGTCATGTAGGCGGCCGGCCAAAGCTTGGGTCCCAAGCTTAGGTGGCCGACCACTAGAATATTAAAAGGGTTTTTTTATTAAAATTATTTCTTATGTGGATATCATGATTTAAAAGAGAGTTTAAAAATTAAAATTCCCTTTTATAGCTTTCTACAAAAGATTAAGAGAAGAGATTAATCTCTTTCCTTATTTGTAGATTAAAAGGATGGTTTTAATTTTTATTAAAAACTTTTCTTATTTGTAAATCATCCACATGTTTAAAAGAGAGTTTAAAAATTTGAAATCTTTCCTTATTTATTGATTAAAAGGTGGATTTTAAATTTTAAGAAAACTTTACTTTTTAAACATGTTCATTATTTAAAAGAGAGTTTAAAAATTAAATATTCTCTTTTATAAGTTTCTACAAAAGATTAAGAAAAGATTTGATATCTTTCCTTATTTGTAGATTGAAAGATATTTTAATTTTTAGAGATAACTTTCTTTTTATCCACATGTTTAAAAGAAAGATTTTAATTTATAATTTTTTTTTATTAACCACCATGAAGGGAAAAATTATTTGAAAATTTTTTATAAATTTCCGGAAGCAAATTAGGAAGTTTTAATTCTTGTGTGAATTAAAATTTCCTTGATTAAGGGATTAAAGGTGGCCGGTCATTATCATGATGAAAAGAAAATTATTTTTAATTAAATAAATTTTTCTTTTCAATAGCAAAAGAATTAAGGAAGTTTTTATTAAATTTTCCTTATTTGCCAAAGACCAATGATTATAAAAGAGGGGGTAGAGGAGGCTTCATGATAAGCAACTCTATTATTTTTCTCCCTCTTTTCTTCCTTGGGTGTGGCCGGCCCTTTCTTTCCTCTCCTCTCCTTTGTGTGGCCGAAACCTTCTCATGGTGGAGATAGCTTTGGTGGCCGAAACTAAGAAGGAGAAGAAGGAGAGAAAAGAAGCCTCTTTTCTAGCATCCCTTGGAGCATGGTGGTGGTGGCCGAACCTCTTAATCCTAGGAGAAGTTTTGATGGCCGAAACCTGTAAGGAAGAAGAAGGTGCTTGGTGGTTCTCATTTCGGAAGATCGTTGCCCACACAACGTCCGAGATTAGAAGAGGAATACAGTAGAAGATCAAGAGGTCTTTCTAAAAGGTATAATTAGTATTTTTCCTTTCCGCATCATACTAGTTATTTTTGGAAATAATACCAAATACAAGAGGCATGCGATTCTAGTATTTCGAATTTGTTTTCGATGTTGTGTTCTTTGTTTTTTTTCTTTTCCTTGTGATTTGATTGTTCCTTTTGGTTAACCTAAAGTTATTTTAGGAAATTAAATATTAGCTTTCCTTAAAAGGTTTTGTCTAGTCGGTGGTGGTTGCTCCCATATCCAAGAAGGCCATGTGCCTCGCCACGTCAGTACTGGGAACCAATTATGGAAATTAATATTTAATGGAATTAATAACTTAGGTCATTTGGATCGAACGTGTTAAGTTCCGCAGGAGATCCAAGTCAAAACCTAAAAGAACAAATAGATTAAACTTTGGATCAAACGTGTTAAGTTCCGCAGGTGATCCAAGTTTAATTTAAAAGAACACATGTTAGCTAGGGAAAAGTTCAGACCTTTGTACAAAATTTTTGTACAGTGGAACCATTAGGTTTTCCGAGTAGCAACCAACAATGTTGTGGTCGTGCGGGCTTCAAAGAACGGACCCCCACGTGGCCCTGAAGGACTGTTGGGCTTGAACCAGCGATACTAGAACTCTGTGCACACTCAGACAAACACACAGAATGTTAGAGGCCGAGAACCAGGGAAGAAGTCCCCGGAGAAGGCCCTCCGATGTTCAAGTCAGGTATTTTTTCCCCAAAAGAACAGTGTACGAAGGAAGAAGAAAAGTAGGAGACAAGTGTGCGAGTGAGCGTACCTGCGCAGGGGAGAGGACACCCCTTTTTATACAATAGTGTGTACCTTCTGGAGACTGCCTCCTTGACATACAGTAGTTGTTCTCTGATAGGTAGTTATAATTTCCTGACCCGTTGTCGCGTAGCGCCTTCTATCCCACTCGAATGTGAGCAAGGCAGCTCGGGTCAGTCTGCTAAGTGCTGATGAACAGACTGGATGGACGGAATGGTGCGACCCAAGTCTCTTTCTCCCTGCTATCCTGATTCAGACCCGACCAAGACTGATAAGTCTGTTTATGCGAGCTAGCTTGAGGAAACTTGACCGGTGAAGCCAGGTCAGGTTTCGCCCTGATCACGCGTCCTGCCGCAGACCTAGTTTCTTGACCGATAAATTCCGCCCTGGATTTATATGCTGGATGGCCCCGATTGGTCCTACTTCATATGTTGACTATCACGTCCCTTGACTTCTGACTGACACATCCCCTTGACTTCTGATAACTGAGCCCTACTTCTATGCATCGTTTCAGTGTCTTACAAAGTCATAAAATTCTTATGCACTTTGTAGACATCATATGATTATATTTTATTATTTTTGGGAGTATAATACATTTATCATAAAAAAAAAAAAAAAGTTGACTTCATAATTTGCCATTTAAAATTCAGCTATTATTCTTTAAATATAGCACTATAATAATTGACGAAAGGCCTAAAATGAAAATTAAATAGGCTCTTTGATAAATCTTAAATCTAAAAATTACATACGTCCGCCCTTTAATAAAATGCGAATTCTATAGGATCAAACTAGTTTATTGCGTACGATATCATCAATTATATACGTTGAATCGATTGTGATGTGATGCAGCCAAAGAGTTGTTGATTTAGCACATCTTGTGGCGAGCAAGCGGCCAGCAGCTCCTGCACAGGGAAGTGGAGATCCTTTGGAAGATTTCTGCCAGACTAACCCGGCAATTGTTGAATACAAAGTCTTTGAAATTTGAAAAGATTGAATCGATCGATCGACGAGGACTTTTCGATGACATTTTGGTTGATTTGTACTAGTTTTATTCTGAGAATTTGTATCGTCATTTTTACAATGTATTCATATTTAAGCCATTAAATTTGTGGCACTTTTCTAAATAAAATAAAGATGGAGATTTATTTTTAAACTTTTTTTTCTTCTAAACTTTGTGCATGTGTTTAGGAAAATGCTCTCGCGTAATACCCAGTGACTTCATCAGCGACGTAACGCCATGATACAAATTTCCAGGAAAAAACTATTATAGTACAAATATATTCATTTTATTATTGTCAAAACCTAACCCAAGATAATTAGTCAAGCTCATGTCTCTTAATGTCTGTCTTCATCTCATATTTTCCATTGTGTTTGCCTTGGAAACTATATTTTGATGGAAAAGTCCATTTTGACTAAACAATTTCAATCATTAAATGTCAAAGATAAACTATGTAATAATTTTCTTGAAGGTTACTAATTTGGATATAAAAAAGTAAGTTCCGTGAAAGATATTTTTCACCTTTGCCAAGGCTTCATAATTAATTTTTTTAATACAAAAACTGCTTATATGAATTTTGGACTTGCGACAAGGACTTTAAGAAGCCGCATTAAATTAGTATTCCACTACACGACAAATTCTATTGACTTTCTTCACGACAAAATCTACGACATGCCGTTCATACTGGATCCTTCGTTGAATGACTAGTTTGATTTTGACTTTGACAGTGACTTTATTTCACACGCATACTCATTCACCTCCTTTCTTGAGTCAACGCGGTGGGCCAATTCAACGATTAATTGAGTTTCTTATTTTCTTCTCCTTCAACGAAGAGAGAGAGAGAGAGGGAGTTCTCGTTGAATGGCCGAATGGCACGGCCGTTTTCTATTCAACAATTAATTCTGTAATTTTTTTTACATAAGTTAGGGACGGAAGAAATTTAAACCTCTATATTATTTATAAAAGCAGTTTATTAAAAAAAACTACTTTAATTCAAAGAAAAAAAATACTTTCTAGAAATATTATGCAAAAATTGACCTTACCTCAAACATTAATCGTAAAGATTGACAAGATTTTCAGTCAAACAAATCGACCTACCAAGAAGCATGGATTGATCAAAGCTTTGAATTGAGAGTTAATCAAGCCACTAATGCAAGGTTAAATATATTAAATCAAATACATGGCACGGGGAAAAACTAAAGGCAAATATAAAACTTTAGTTGATCATGAACTTCTTGATAAATATATATTACAGTGAATGAAGTAGATCGTTTTAAATTGGAGGATTTGAATTTGAAGTTCTTGAGGTACTTGTTTGTTCTTGAAATTCTATCTGTATAACACAAGCTATTAGATGATGTGAAAGTCAAAATTTGGAAGTAAAAAATGACAATCAAAACTGCTTCTTGTCTGTACAAAACAAGCACTTACCTACTTCCTTCCTCTCCTTTTCCTCACCTTCTTCCTTTTCTTGCTTTCCAGGGTCATCTCCATACCGAGAGGAAAGGCAGTGGAGAACTCGTTTAGGCAGTAGAGCAACACATATAGACACAAAGGTGACCTTTTTCTGATCATGGGGAGCTGTTTTGGTTCTCCTGTGAAGGATTTGAGCCCTCATGATTCCAGACCACCATCCGCAGGTACTTACTACCTCCTGTGACTTTCTCAATCTATGTCGATTCTACGAAGCTTGCATCTTTGGAACCCTAATTTGTTTAAAGGGGTTCCCTATTTCCTGGAAAGGTCACAACTTTTCATGTTGGCTTTATTGTTTGTGGCCAAGCTTTGTGCTTGTTTCCTTTTCCCTCAACAAAAATTGCTGGAACTGGCAAGCTTTGAGCTTTAGCGACCTGCTTCTATTGTCAACAAAGGATTATAAAAATCTGTTTTTTTTTTCTTCATCTGTTCTTGCTGCTGGTTTTAAATTTTCAGATATTCCTTCTTGCTAATTAACAGACCATGGCTTCAATTTTGTTTCCTTTTCTTCTCACACAGGCATGGGCAGCGGCGTCGAGAATGTTGAAGATGCATGTTGGGAAGGCCGGATCCTGGAGGTTCCCAATCTCCGGATCTTTACCTTTGCCGAACTGAAAAGTGCCACTAAGAACTTCAAACCCGACACAGTTCTTGGGGAAGGAGGATTTGGCCGGGTCTACAAGGGATGGGTTGATGAGAAAACACTGAATCCGACAAGGACTGGGGTTGGGATCACTGTAGCTGTGAAGAAACTGAATCCTGAGAGTGTGCAAGGGATGGAGGAATGGCAGGTCATTTGCTATATCATTTTGTCGTTACGATTAGTTAACAAGTAGAAACATAGAAAAAAAAATGAGGAGATTTCCTTTTCTTATGAGTTTTCTTTCATCAAAATGATCAACAGCAAAAACTGAAATCACTTCAATAAGTTGTGATTTTTTTTGGCTTTCTAGAATAAGTGAACTAGAAGTCACACTATTCCTACATAATTGTAAAGTGAAACAATCTGAAGTAGTCGATCGGAATCATTTATTTCTGTTACTGCTTACTTTGCTAAATTTTGTGCTTATCTGATCATAAACACTAGTTTGGTTTCTTAGTCCCTGCTTCTTAAATTGCAGTCCGAAGTGAACTTTCTTGGAAGGTTGTCACATCCCAACCTTGTCAAACTCTTAGGCTATTGTTTGGAGGACCCTGAGCTTCTACTTGTTTATGAGCACATGGCCAGAGGGAGCTTGGAGAATCACCTTTTCAGAAGTTTGTATTTGTTGCTCTTTCCAATTTAAAATTTTTATACCAACGTGATGCCGACTAAATTATGCCGATATGAGTAAGCTTAGCAATGACTGCAAAGTTGTATTTTGCATCTTATTATTGCTTGAACAGTTTAATGATCCTTTCTCTTTGAAACCTTATGATATAACTGTAAATTATCTTAGTTTACACACAAAGTTATTTGTTTTCTGAAAGCTGTCTAAACTTAATCTTGCTACTGACACAAGTTTTAAAAATCGAGTACTTTGATCATCGGCAGAAGGGTCAGCTTTTGAGCCACTTTCATGGGAGCTCAGGCTGAAAATAGCAATCGGTGCAGCTCGAGGTCTTGCATTTTTACATTCATCTGAGAGAAAAATTATATATAGGGATTTCAAGGCCTCAAATATCCTTCTTGACTTGGTACAGCACCAACCTGTTTGGTCATCCCCAACCTAATTTCTCTTCGATAAGAGATGCTGATGACCGATGCTTTTGGCTTATGCAGGACTTCAATGTGAAGCTTTCTGACTTTGGTTTGGCAAAGAATGGGCCAACTGGAGAACAATCACATATCACCACCCGAATCGTGGGCACCCAGGGATATGCAGCTCCAGAGTATGTAGCTACAGGTATCCACCATTTTTGTTTTCTTATTTTGTCAATCAGATTACTTTTCATGTAGGATATTGCACTCATCAGACGATTTCAATGCACTATTTTGACAGTTCTTGATGTTCTTGTTCTCGTTCACATTTAGTAAACATGTGTTTGTGTGACTAGTGAACGTAGACGAGTAAGAAACTCATTAACTGACTTGATTCAGTATTAACCTGAATAGAAAATGGTCAGGATTACATCTAGATAAGAGTTGATAATGTATTATTCAGCCCAATTTTCTATTGTTCGGATTTGAGACAAAAAAGGACTGATACCCAAATAATAAATCTTTATAAGGCAAACAAGATTTATGAACTAATTAATGTTGTAAAAGGTTTTTCTCAGTTTGAGTTCATTATCTGATGATTTCAATGCTGATAGATTCTTTGCTTTTTCCTGAACATTTCAGTCATATCAATTTGTATATTAAGATAAGCCTCTTGCTGTTCAGGACATCTATACGTCAAAAGTGATGTCTATGGATTTGGAGTAGTGTTGCTAGAAATACTCTCTGGTTTGAGGGCACTTGATAGCAGTCGCCCGAGCGGGCAAGTCAGCTTGGCAGATTATGCTAAGCCATTTCTTGTGGATCGAAGCATGTTGAATGACTTGATGGATCCAAAGTTGGACCGGAAGTATCCTTCGAAAGCTGCTCAACAAGCTGCCGATCTTAGCTTACAGTGTATCTCTTCCAATCCAAAAGACAGACCAGCCATGAAGGAAGTACTCGAGATTCTTGAGCGGATAGCAGACATAAAGAGAATACCAAAGGAGTCTAAACCAAAGCTTCCAAGCCAGAACAGAAACGGAGGTCTTGGCCCGGTGCACCCAAGATCACCACTTACTTTCCGGCATAGACCTGGAAATGGTGATTAAGATAGTAAAATTCTCCAAGAACGCGAAGACACGAAAGATTTGCTCTAGTTAATGCAGCTTGGAATCAATATCCAATTTCTATCCATGTTGACCTTGATATTTTTAAAACAAGGCTTATAAGTGCACTTCATTTCCATACAATTGTTTATAAGAGTTTGTAGGATTAAGTATATGAACACTAATTCTCAAAATGATTCCAATGTATTTTCTTCATTCTCTGAATTGATGTTCTTGGAATGGTACCATCTGTGAGTTACACAGGTATCTTGTTCATGATATGCTTATCTAGCTTCTTTCGCATTGCGTGTTCATCGGCTGATAATTTGTGTTAGAGCTTTCATGGTTGTGCATTGAATTGTCAAGAACAAAGAGCTCAAAGAACCAGAACCATGAAGACAAACAGGAAGTACTTATTGTACACAAACCTAGTGCAACTTTCACTGAAATCCAAATGATACAACAAAGCAGAAAGAAAGTCATTGGATCTGCCTATAAAATGGTGGCAAATACCACTTACTTTACAAAACTATACATGATTACAAACTCCAAATTTGATGCGGAAGGTCTTGGTGCGTTAGCAATTCAGCTGTAAGCACGAGAGTGATCGATACCTTCTTTATAGCTCAGCTGTAGTCCTGTGCTTCACCATGATGATCTGGTAGTTGGTAATTGAGCAACATGAAGAATGAAAAGTTTGATGGTGTGAGCATTTGATAGTTTGTAGACGTCAATGCACTCCTTAAGGTCGTCATCGCATGTCATCAGGATCCATTCGAAGTCATCATCGAGGTACTTGATATCCACTGATATCGAATCAGCTATTCCGAACCGGCGATGTATCTCCTGCTTTAAATCTTGGAACCCCCAGGCAGGATGTAGTCTGAATATAACTCTCTCTTCCCCACAAACTGCCTTGACCTTGAAAAAATCATGTTGATGCATTGGCAGAAGAGAACAATGATCCATTTGAAGCTCTTGAATTTGGGGCCCTTGAGTTGGGAGATGCAGCAGTTCTTCGTGCGTCTGAGCTTCTTCTACAGCTGCAACAAGTTCATCAGCTCTGTCACACTGCTGCTTTTGCTCACTGGAGCATCCCTGACTTGAATTAGAGTTTTGGCTGCACGACGAGCTGCAAAGGGAATTCGATCCAGAGGTGCGCGAGGCGAATCTACCTTCGATCACTGGGTTTAAGTTAGAGGATTCGGGCTGATCATGTGGCTTGAAGAAGGAAAAAGTGTTGTTCTCCGACCAAGTGGTTTTGATGAACTTCTCATACAGGGAGCTGAACTGAATGCCGCCGCCTCCTCCTCCTCCTCCAGAGCCATGGACTGAATCTATGACCACTTGCAGTTTCTTCAAGGAGTGACCGACTTTCTTGATCTTTCGAGAAGGCCATCGATTTATTCCATGCTGCCTACAGATTCTTTTCAGAGTCGTAGGGCACACTGAAAGCAAACATGTACAATTAGAATTAATGTTCATGTGAAGTATGTGCTGAAGAATCTTGGAACTCACAAGGCATGCATGATGGTGATGCTTACCTCCGAGGCTTTTGGCAGCATCCTTCAAGCTGCCAGCGAAATATTTCTGAAGCTCCTGCAGAGTGACAGTTTTTTCAATCTTCGTGCGTTTCTTATCCGTCAACTTCTTCGTATTCAGAGCACTAGATTCAGTTGAAAAAGAAATCGTATAATCATTATGGGAATCATCACACAGCTGCGTCGAAACGCTGAACCTCTCGCGTTCCATTTTCATATACTGCCCTTGCATGGAGGCTGGAAAAAGATTCTTCGATAAACCTTCTCTGGATTTCATCATTGTTTCAGAAAGTAAAGCCGCAGGGACATTTTTCTCCTTGTTTCTGAACAGAGAACTCGCGTCCTCTAATTCCCTATTCGTCACGACTCGCAAGGTTCTGCACACTTGCTGAATCGTGAGCATCAGTAGTTTCCGTTCTTCACTCTCTATGCAACCGGCAGGCAAGAAGAACTCCAACACAAAGTCGATTTTCCCCGTATAAATGCACCGGAGCCGAATCGCCACCGCGGCCCTCAAGTGGAACAACTTCGCGTGGTGCGACAGTGGGTACTCGATCTTGCTGAAGTCTGTGATGTTCGACGCGAAGCAGGGCTGATTGGTCGTAAATGCTCTGCCGACGACGCCTTGGCCTCTGAGCAAGTGGTGCTCGGAGCATGCTTGTTGAAATTCCGCCATGGTGGGATCCTGCACGTAGCAAGCATCGTCGACGGTCGAAATGCAGTCCATGAAGGTTTCGTCGGAGTGGCGGTTGCCCGTTTTGCCCTGCTGAAGGCATGAGATCCATGTTTGAGCTAGTGGCAGCCGGTGTCTCTCGCAGGCCGTCTTCAAGACCGTCTGGATCTCCGGTAAGGCGGCTCGGTATGAGTCGCCGGCCATCTGACAAAGAACGGATATGCGTGTTAGTGTGGCGATGGATTCAATCTGTTTTGAGAAGTTTATATTTGTAGCTCACTGTTAAACGGGGCACGCCAAAAACTTCAGAGGTCCTGAGATCAACAGCCTGCAATGAGATCGATGATAATAATAATAATAATAATAATAATAATAAATCAAGAGACTAACAAAAGCATGCAAGAACAGTAGTCATTGTAAGATCATTAGCACAAGCAAGCAACACGATGAACTCACCTGAAGAGCATTGCAAATTTTCTCAATATCCGAACTGTAATTGACCTTCTGCGTGGTCATCACCAGCTCCACCACCCCTAAGCAAGATCGATTCTCCTTCTCGAAGATCGGCAGTGCTATCGTGCCGCGAACATCGAACTGCTGAGCATCCCTCAGGCGAGGGTACTCATAGCTGCTGAAGAACCGGACGTCCGGTGACCACTCAGGCAACTTCTCCAGAAACACCCGGCCGGGCAAGCCCACCGCCTGATGAGAGCCCTCATCGGCCATGAACTGGTACCTAGTCGAGGCCGTTCGATAATTGGCAAGGCTCTGGCAAGCGAGATCTAGCGAGAAAGGTTGGCCATGAGTGGTGAGGATCTGCTTGTCCCCTCTCATGACAGGGATCCAAATCTGAACAAGGATGTGGCTGTCTCTATGCGATTCCATGATGTATCTAAGAGCATGGTTCAATCTTTGCTCGACAGTAGGCACTGGATCTTTGGTCTGAATCTGCCAGATCATGTCTGGCTCGTAACCGAAACCTGTGGAAGAAGGTCGAAGAACAGCAACTCGATCATCGAAGTTGGAAAAAGTGCTCAAGGGGGTCGACGATGTGTTTGTTTGCAAGAGTTCGTCAGAGCAATCGAGGTCTGGCCCTGATAACAACTCGTCCAGTAGGTCCAAATCAACCCCAGAATCTTCCATGAGAAGGCAGCAGGTTTAATCTTCAGAGCCCCATGGCCAGGATCTTCAATCAATCCATGCAGCAAGGAAGAGTAGAGAATTAATTAACACAGCATTCACAGAGCTAGAGATAAGAGAACAACAAACAAAAAATAAAGGAAAAAAGAAAAAAAACTGAACTTGTTGGCTTTCAAGTCTCCCCAAAGCTAGTTTTGGAGAAGCAGTATCTCCGTCCTCGCAGGTGAATCCGACGAACTGTGTGATCATGGAATTTGAGGCGGCTGTGGAATCTCAACCCACGCCTCGCCCTGTGGCCCACCATCAGCGCGGGGTGGAGGGCAGAAGGGGAAAGGCGCGGAGGAGAGAGCTGTCGTTGACCTAGAAGGAGATGCAAATTCAGATTCCTCATTCTCCTTCGGGATCTTGGGAGATATTCACGATTCACACAAGCAAAAGTTCGAGATTTTTAAATATAAGTATTTATTTAATTATGAGCAATGATATTTAGAAAAAAAAAATTAAGAAAATATTTAAAGATAGATAAAGAAATTTACGACCCACTATTTTATTTTTTTGGATCCACCATTTAATATGTTTATCTTTCAATATTTTCTTGAAATTCTTTTTTTAGCATATTATTTTTCTTTAATTATAGAGGTCATCAATTCGATCCCAAAAAATTTTATTGATCATCAGGATATTCTTCGATTCACTGTTTTTACAGTTGGAAAAAATCTCAAGGAATCTTAAAAAAAAATAGTCAAGATTTTGCAGGGAAATGAAAGGGAAACAACCGACGGCGGAGATCCATCGTTTGCTTCTTGACCTTGAGAATTGAGATCCACGGAGCGGCTGCTGATGTTACTGCCAGTGGCACTTGGCGTCACGTGGTGGTCCTAAGATTCGCAAGAATCTTGCAAAATTTACTGCTAAAAAAAGACCAATGATTGGTTTGCACATTTTCCTTAAATTGGAAACAAAATTCGAGAAAGGTAAAGTAGATTTTATTGGAGTAGTGCCCGAATAGTTATATATCTAATACGCAACACTAACTAATATATAATATATATTTATATATAAATTAAGTTAGTTGTCATGTCATTAACATCATCGGCCACTCTTGTAAATATTTAAAATATGGAGGACCAATGGGATGAAAAATGGCTAATGCAGTTGGCTACGGAACACAAAAGCCTCAAATTTGACTTTGGATTTCGAATAGTGACTTGATCATGGCAACAGATGACAAAGTCAAAATAAAGAAACAAATGAAATGAAATGAAATAATTGGTTGTGCACAGATCCATCAGCATCGAGTATGTGTATACCTCATTCCAGAATTGACGGTCCAGATCACACTTGCAATTTTTTAAGTAGGGTCAGATTTTCCTAAATTTTTTAAAAAAAATTTCTGACAAAAGATAGTTCAGCACGCACAAGGCGAACTACTCCGATATAATTTTAGAAAATTCAAGAGTGTTTTTTCTTAAATTCCTAAAAGTAAAAAAGAAGAGGAAAAGTTTCTTTTCTACTTATATATAAAAAAAATATTAAATATAATATTAAATCTGGGATGGCCGATTCGATACTATAGAATTTTTTTTCACTTACAGAATTTCAATATCATGTAAAATTTCATTTCTACTGTTAGATCATCAGTTGAGTGATTAATTGATTGTTTAATTACATCATTGACAATAATTAAGTAGTAGTGATATGACTCATATACATTTCTTGATTTATTTTGATAATTAATGGGATATATTTAATCAATTTCTAAATTTTGAATTTTAGAAGGAATCAAATGAATCCAAATATTCGAGATTCTTTTTAAAAAATTGAAATTCTAAATTAATCCAACTGAAAATTTCAATTCAATATCAATTATTTCCATTTAATTGATATTCTGTGGACCACAAGTGAAGTATAGCAAATCATCTACAGCATTGACAATTACTTGTCAACTTTATTAAATTTAATAATTATAATTTCTCAAGACTCGGCAGCTTAGCGGGTTGTCCTCCCACCATCAGCCGCCTAATTCAAACTATAATCTAGATGAGAATGTAAATTAAAGAGGAATTACGATCAATTATGATCAGAATCCCGTGACAATTGTGGAGTGTTTTTATGGATATGGACTGGAACAATTTTATAAATATGGGGCTGCCGAATACCTAAAAGTAATAATTATTAAATTTGATAAAACTAATAAGTAATTTAATATTATAAGAAATATTATATCAAATGTTATTGAGGATCTGTTCTTGGTATTTAATCTTTGTTTTTTTTTATTTTTCTGAATTATATAAATGTAGATTTGCAACTTTAATTATGATTTACCGATGCTCTTTAAGCATGAAATAGTCTAAATCTATAGAAAAATATATATATAAAATTTGGAGCGCTTATTAGGAATTTTTTAACCTTATCAAAATAAACTTAATTTGGAAAAATAAATGTAATTTCTTATTAAAAAGAAGCATTCCACTATATTTTGTATATGAAAAGAATTTGCCCAATAATTTTTAGTTTCCTTAAAGAAATTATGGAAACTTTATTCATGGGAAATAAAAAAAAAATCCCTTTCGTGGGAGAAAAAGGTCGGTAGGCTTCCCAATAGGAAACCTAAGATTGCTCATCGGGGGCCCAAATAAGAGGGGCCTCGAAATAATAGAGCTAATTGAAACAATAAAGTAACGCCTTCACTTGAAAGTTGTCGCGAAATGGTGGCAAGTCACATTCCATTTGGAAAATAAATAAATTAATTAAAAAAAATAAGTACATGAGATAAGTTTCACAACATTTTTTATATAACATCTTTTTTTCTATAGCCTTTGAGTCTAATAAGCAAATTTAAAAGGAATTAATTGTACCCACTTTATGTTATTACTTTAATTATCTATCTAATAAGCTAATTAACTTTCTATAGTTTTTTATATAGACCTTTATGTTATTACTTTAATCCTTTTATTAATGATGAATTCAGATAACACCCAATTAAATGGATCTAGTTTTATAGAATTTTTTTTTAATAAATTAGGAAGTATTAAGATGGATCATCCAGTATCTCATAGTTATGTATCATATTTAGAAAAAAAATTCTTACAAATATATTATAACTGAAAATCAAAAACATAAATATTTTAGTAACAATTTTACACCTTTTACTCACCATAACGATATGTAAAATTTTACTGCAACTTCACGTTAGGTTCTTGGTTCTATTCTATTACATTGGTTTGACTAATTAAGTGGATGCCAGCGGCAGAGAAGACAAATTTGGGTGGTTTATGCACCCTGAAACCCATGATGTGGACTTGTATTAATCTTCAACTTCTATTTATTTATTTATTTATTTTTATAAAAAAAAGAAGCAATTGCATTATTAACAATGTTTATTAATAATTATTACAGTAGTTTCCTGACTACAATAGCTTGTTAAAATACTTTCAAAATTAATTAAATATTTATAACTCAATTTTTTAACTGCAATACACCACCGAATTAATTTCCTCTAGTGATAACTAAGCCCAGCCAGCCGAACTAAATTTCAAGGAGTTCAAATTTATTTGATAAAATAACCTACCTAAAACAGCTAAGTCATTAAAATACTTATTCAAGTTTGCCTTAGATTAAAATGAAGTAAGTGAAATAATTTTTCAATCTTGACTTGATTTATTTTGTATGAGTTTAAGTTTTGTTTATACTTGACTTAAATTTAATTCATTTAAATATTATCTAGCTCTCAATTCAAGTTTATTTGATTATTTAAAATTTTTACTTATTTAATTAATTATTCAAATTTGTTTATTCATTTTAAATTTTTTTTATTTATTTAGTATATTGATATGATTCATGAATATTATTCATGAACGTTGTGAGCTGAACACATATATGTTTAAGTTTTATGTTTAATTTAACGAGTTATTCAAACTTATTTATTTAATTGATATTGTATGTATTGAGCGAATATCAATAAGTTATTATTAAATCGAACATCAAATTTATTCATGAACATTAGATTTATTTACAATCCTAAATACAATCTTCAATCCTAAATACAATCTTGAAATGTTGGCTGTGAGACAATGAACCATTCGCACTTTCAAATTTATCTGGGTCATCGAAAATTTTTGCAGGACCAAGACACATATGTATAGACTAATCTAATCCAGAATTAGTGTCAAATTTTATTCAACAACACAAGCAGGAGTTAATGAAGACCAAATAAGCACAACGAAAAGTGCATTGACTATTTTTTTTATTGTTCTAAACTTAAAGTCATCTTCAAGTTGTTCATGTGATCCTCAAGATTTGGACCATTTGAATCGATTAACAAGTAACTAACTTTGGAAATAATGATATCCGGACTTAAAAGAAAGTCAACATATATACAAAACATAAGCCAAAGAAAGACGACTCGTTATTGAAGATTTAAATGGAAGAGTGAAAGGAGTACTCACACTAATTGCTAGCTTATTTAGTGGATGAAGATTTGATGGAGCCCGAGACTTGAATGAGCAAGACAAAAAGAATGGTTTCAATTGATTCTTAAAGATAATTCAAACTTGCATTCACAGCGTCATTGATGAGTCGAAAAGATTATTCAAATCAAATTTATTATCCAAAATGCATCGAAAAGAACAAGTCTTACAGATTAAAAAATTCACAAGGAAAACAATAGTTAGTCCTCGTATTGGAGTGTTTTTGTGATAAAAAAAAATACACCAAAAGATATTCAAAGTCAAATAAAAAAATAAAAGCGTACTATGCGATTGAAGATAGAAATATCTGTGGCTACGTGGATGAATTGAATGAACGTGAGATCCTCTTCAATGCTTTGATTTGTAAAATCGAGGCCTGTTGGTGAATGTCCGACCGTTAGCTCGAACGAATGCTGTGATTCCCAGACTCAATCCAGTCCACATGAATGATAGAAATAGATGTCGAAGATCGGTTTGAGCTGACAGACAAAAAAAAGAGAGTCAAGACAGTTGTAAATGTCGAGATTTTTTTATTATATTCAAGCATGACAAAAATGATTCAACTATTCAAGAATACAAAGTATTTTGATCTAGAGACAATCTAACTTTTGTTCCAATAAATTATCTTAATATTTGAGAGTAAAAAAGAAAGAATGGTTTGAGTTCCAATCAAACAAGTTATAAAAAGTGTCACAAAAGTTTCAGAAACCAAAATTGCGAATCTTACCTCGTCGAAGAGACATGAATGCAAACATAAGCCCACACAAGACTAGTGCCAACGCCAATCGAAAGGACTACAATGAAAACATTTATCAAGAAATTAGGTTGCAAATTATGGGGAAAATAGCACACAAGCTCCAATTTAACCACCCCAAGCAGGAAGATGTAGTTACTAGGATCTCTTTGACTGACTATTTCTTTATAATGATTTTTTAAAAAAAATTATGACATTTCAAATTAGGATTATGGGAGGATTTTGCTACTTTTTCCTCTAAGAAAAAGTCATGTCTACATTATTTCTATTTCATATTTTTTCCCTCCACTTCCTCTATATATCTATTAATACTAGGAACATTTTATATGCTTTTATTATGGTAGTTATCTTTTTTGACCCGTGATTTACCACCCTTCACATAAAGATAGGCTGTGAGGGATGTCTAAGGTGAGTATAATAACCTTTTTACTACAATTATAGTAGTTATCTTTAAACTCCTCCCATCCCCAACCACTTGCGGTGCTATAAGCTGACCCCATGATTTATATCTCTTCATATAATTTGGGGATGGACGCCTGGGGTGAGCATAATCACATTTTGCTACAATTATAGTAGTTATCTTTAAATCTTAAAAGTTACCCCAGATAACCTACATTTTCAGAGTACACGAATTCAAACTTTTTGTATTGGAAAAGATGGTCAACAATAGGCAACAGGATTCATGCACCATTTGCAAGAACAAGTTGATTTCCTCACTTTGAGAAAATATGCAGGAATAATTTAACGAGTCAAACGTTACCATATATGTCTCTAATGCTCCAACTTTGGTTGAAGAATCCAAATCTCTACTCACAGACACAATATAGTGTCCTTGGAACAAATCCATTGCATCCTTGTATAAAGAAACAAAAAAAAAATATTAGTCATAAATGAAGGCAGTAATAATCAATACAATTAACAATAGCAACATTAAACAGAATAAATAAAAAAAAGTGTTATTGATGTTTACCATTCCATTACCATAAAACACATGGAGATAACATAGAAGAAGGAATAACTTCTGGTCAGTAACAAAGAATATCTAGTTCAGATTTAACATATAAATAATCAAGTTTATGAAACATGGATAAAATATGGTCAAAGAAAAACAATGGATTAGGTATCAAGTGGCATATGGTTATATACAACGCTGTTTTGTTGTAACAAGCCTGTGGACTTTGGCAATGGACCCAAAGTAAACAAAAGTAATTCACAAAAAAGTCTGTATTGTGATTCAAGTAAACAAAAGTAATTCACATGCATGAAATTGGTTTCCGTCATATTGGAGAAGTTGAGGGAGAATATAAAATCTTGGTGGATTAAGGAATTTGGGTGGCACATCAATCAAGCTCTGTATTCTAAAACTGTCTTTTGCTACGAAGATAATATGAGATCAATCAGCGCATTTAGTTTCTCCATGAGTTTCAATACTTCAACGGTCAATATGATCAAATCCTAATGCCTAGGTAACTTGCAATTAACTTACACATGCAAAAGCAATGATATGGATTGGTGGTTTCAGTGTTTCAGTTATTAAATATTCAGATCCATATTTGTAATTCTTTTTATTGTAGTCAATAACTTGCCACACCAAAACAACATTGTACCTTGGTGTCTGTGGAGCATCTTGCACTTCTAATAACACCTAGCACAAACTTTGGGGCTATTTTACTCAGGGAGTTTGCAAGCTAATAATCTGAATAAAGGTTGACATTGAATATCTCTCATACATTTCCTATTAGAATCTCATGCCTCAGCAAGCCATCACATGCATGTTTGCCTCTCATCACCTTCCTTCTTAGAGATCCTTTTCAAATAATGTTTTTCACTATGCTTTTCTTATGAGAAGGAAAAGAGCAATGACAGTCTAAACTATAAATAATTGTATGCTTTGATTCTCACATATATGAACTATGTATACCACAAATCAGAAAATACTAGAAGAACTAAAGGATTTTGACTAAAGGTTGTTCAACAATAGTGTTTAAATTGAAAATTTAGCCATCCCACAGATTATAGATATATAATCACCAGTTTATACCTGTTTTGTCCCATCAGCAAAGTTGTTCAAATAATAACGAGCAAGAGCATTCCATCCATCCTTGGCAATTCCTTGAGCTGTCCGTTTCCCATACCTGGGAAAATCAAATAAGACTAAGCAATGTACTAGACATGAAAATAGCAATATGCATATGACGTTAGACAAAACTATGTCACAGTAAATTCAATGAAAAAAATTCAAGGATATCAATACAAAACATGATAATAGAACATCCTGAAGGCTACAGAAGGAAATTCTTCAAATGCTAACTATCAAGTAGGTAGAGAACCTAGTAATGATCATCGAACTCTGAGGAACAAGTTCCAACAAATATGTACATCAAGAAACAACAGCAAAAAAAGATAGTCTGTAAACCAAAGGAACATAGTAAGAAAGGATCTTCAATACCAATTATCTCAAGGTTTAAAATATTTCATCAAACTGCATGGTACAGGCAGTAAATATCAATTCGACAAGGGCCCAGCACAAGAACCATCAAATTCCAAGTGGACCATTGGTGTACTAGGCATAAACAGTATGACTGACATATTGCTCTTTGCTCTATTACTTGGATTCTTCATTTATCCCTTATGTAACCACGTCAAACACCCATACTCCAACACCATCACTTTGAGTTGTCATTTGACAACCCCACTTCACATCTAAAAAATGTTAACAGCCACCATGGTATGAAACTTGGAGCCCCATTGTGCTCCAGGGCATAGCCAAGCTAGTCACCACATGATAGATTTGTAGGAATGGGTAAGGGTCGATTCCTGGTGAACCCGGCGTAAAAATTCCCTCCTACATATGACTATGGGGCTGGGGAGGCTTGGGGTCTATATGACCTTTTGCAGAAATTGAATCCCCATTTGTGCCATATACTAGTACCTCAAGTCCGAGTAATGGTGGACTAGTGGCATATTTTGCATAGAGATAAATGTAGGACTAAAATCCATATAGCTGATTCCAAATAGTGGGGACAAACCATGATGATCAATTTTGATGCACTATATGACAGATCATAGTTGTACTGCCAAGTAAGTGGGTTACTTTTCCATTGAAAGAGAACTAATGGTGTTGGTTACATCTTGATCAAGGTTTACGTACCAACATGTCTATATACTCGAATTGTTTCCATATTCTTTAATCACAACAAATCTAGTGTCATACCTGT
The DNA here is from genome assembly GCF_018446385.1 of Zingiber officinale. Classification (NCBI taxonomy): domain Eukaryota; kingdom Viridiplantae; phylum Streptophyta; class Magnoliopsida; order Zingiberales; family Zingiberaceae; genus Zingiber; species Zingiber officinale. The sequence goes on from NC_055992.1 coordinate 130,849,647, forward strand.
ATCAATAGCAATGGCATGTAACAACTCTCCTGTAACAGCATATTCAAGGATAATTTAATATGCTTATCAAGAAGGAAAAAGTATATGCGCCATAGATCTGAGAGGGCATACTCTCTTCTAGCTTTATTTCTTAACAATACAAATGATCTTGATTTGAAGGAGTCAAAACTTTCATTCCTTGCCGATATTCAGCTTCAGAAAAGTTATATATCTAGTACACATTAACGTGCAGATCGGCATATATATATATCCCTAAGATTTGGGTATGATGTACTTGTTCAACAGTAGTGTAGTCGAGTATGTGCTAAACAAGCATGTTATAAAAGAAAAACAATGGAGCAAATGATATTTAAGGTGTTAGTACTGTTTTTAAATCAGTGTTCTGGCTCTTGCAAGTTGCAACACCTCCTAAGATAAAGGATACTCATAAGGAATCATTCAACACAATCAAAGTATTAAAAACCATTCCATACCAGTTTCAACATCTTGTTATAGACTAGTATACCAAGTAAATGCCTAGTGATAATCCACATTTTAGTAATCAATCTCCAAAATTAAATACCAGACAGTTATAAGCTTTAAGGATCTTTTTTTTAAAGGATCCTATTGAGTTGTATTGCCATAGTTAATCATTGAACTAAACAAAAATAGTACAATAAGAAATACTACCTTGGAACTTGAACACCTCAAAAGATAAACTCTTCAGGGCATACCTAACAAAATCTCCTTTCAATGCCGGAGTCCCAGAATACTGTATACTAATTGCATCTCCATGGTTAGCCCATACTGAAAGTAGTAATTACAATATTAGAAATTGTACCCAAAAAAAGTACAAAGTTTTACAGAAACTCACAAATTTTATAGTTAGCATCGAAATATGGATGAGCAGTGATTGCCTCATCAGGACCAAAAAGACCAATTCGTTTGAGTTGGCTTTCCAACATCTTTCTCCCAATCATGTTCTGTAATTAGAAGATAGAATATCTAGTAATGATTTCTAGAACATGGAAATTTGAGCATGTCAGAAGACACAAGTACAGAAGATAAATTTAATGGATCTTTTATGAAGTTCCTACTTGGAAATTAGCATGAACTAAAAATCAGAATTTTAAAATATTTCACAGTAAAAGACCTTACCTCCAAAAAGAATAAATAATGAAGACTCCAACACTGAAGAGATAATACAATGCAAAATAAATAAAAGTGTTACATTTTATATGGGATATCGGTTTTGAAATATCTCCTTTTAGAAAATATGATGAAGTAAATCACTTAATCTAACATCTTTAAGCTCGAACACTTCACATAAATTGGGCAGGTAAAACAAGGAAAACAGTATAAAAAAAAAAAGGTTGTTTCTAATAGGACTTAACAAAAGCACGCATAGCAAGTCAAAGGTAACTAGGTAATGTTCAAATTGCCCATCAATCTGAACATATACTACAGCAAGGAAATATAATAATAGAGGAAAGATGTATATCTGGCAGGTAAATAGAAAAGAAAGTGAATGCATAGTCGATGAAATCAAATATAGATTTGGTTAAGAAATTTTATTGGACTTTCTGTCAAGCATTTGAGATGAACATTACAGAAATTTCAATAGGACATGCAAACAGGAGTAATGAGAGCATTGAGAAACTGAGATTTCAAAACATTGATATATTTGAATTGATTTGTTCAAGTTGTAGTCCATGCTAACATTAACTATGATACACAACTTCTAGGCTGAAACGTAAGGTGAATTACATAGTTTAGCTACTTAGGTATAACCATTTGTATGGATGCTATTTTATCTTCTCGAAATTTCACTCTCTAATTCCCAACTGCTTAAAGGTTCAAATTAAATTTTCATTTAACTACACAAACATTATCAAAGTAAAAAAAAAAAAAGTAAAAAGAATGTTCAGCTTTACTATAAAGGAAAAGAATTATTTCTGATGATCAGAATGAGTCATTACAACAACCTCCATCTAACAATAAACAAAATAATTCAAAAGGAACAAAATAAGTAGAATAACTGACAACAATTGTTTTGCTTCTTTTCATAGGTTTAAATCTGCCTTTGATAGGTTTAGATTGCATGAGCCAAGAAATCAAATAAAAATAACATCTTTTGCATAACCAAAATGAACACCAAATACATTTACCTGTGTAACATTTGTTCGATCTAAGCAGTCAATACAATTGGTTCTCACAATTCCTGTCTGACTTGTAACTTTCTCGCCTTTGTCATTTGATAGGAAGTACCTAAAAGATCATCATAGGATTCATTGATTACAATCAATGAGCCAGTTTCCATTAGAGGCACACAGATAATGAGATATTAAAAGAAACTTGTATGATTATAGAGTCATGAACCCTGTTCTTCATCTGCCTAAATAATCAGATGAATGCATCTTTTATTCCTAATCGTGGATAACAACACGTCCAATAGCTTAACTGTGTTGGCCACCCAATGGCAAGGAATCAGAGTTACCCTTTGATTCCATGTGAACTAAATTAAATATAGAAAACCATATTTCAACCATTTGACATGACTTATTAATCAAGGCAGAACCAAGAATATACTGATTGCCAGTAAATACCAGATGAGGATCTGACATTTCAGGTAGCAAGCAAGTGCTCCACTCAAGAAACCTTGTGCCTCTTGAGTTTTCTTGAAGCCATGAGCCCATAAGTGGAACTTCTTTCTATCCTTGAACCGTATTGTAAAAAAACACTTCACCTCTAACTGGACAATCCAATTCCCATTGGAATGCAATTCTCATGAACTGCTAAATAGGTCATGCAACACCAGGAGAAACAAACTAAGATTTTTTAAAAAAAAAAATTATTAAGCTGAAAAGTGAGCTAACATGAAGGGTTGGGGCTTCTTTTAGAGGCCCAATGACAGCCCAACTTGGGAACCAAAAATACAATATTGTTGCAAACTAGATAAATAAACCTATCTTTAAACTAACTTAATTTCATAAAACATAATTAAAATAACCTAGTTTGTAGTGATTTAACCAAAATAATATATTGCATTTCTTAATACTCATAAAATTCAAGATCTTCTGAATTTAAAACTACATAATTTTTCTACAACATTATACTCCACCAAAGAAAAACTCATTTGGCCATCCTTTCTCTATTCCTCTTCATGATATTTAATATATTGTAAGTTTACAAAGGAGCCCAATTCCTATAAAAGATTAGCAAGTCAAAAGTGGTTTGCATGAATGAACATTGAACAAGTTAGTGCTGCATCAAAAAGAAAGACACTTGAGCAAACAACATACCCATGCTTATTCAGGAAATCCTCTATTTGGCTATAAAGGATCGACAGACGCTCAAAATGTATATGGCCACAGATTTGGTGGAAGTCAAAATGTACATACCTAGAGAAGATAATATATATAATTAAAGAAATAAGACAAATTAATTTTATTATCATGATGCTGTTTTTTTTTTCTTTTTTTTTTTCTTTTTGAGCCTAGTGGAATAAGACTTGGTTATTGTTAATGCTTTTTCTTGAACAAGGGTAAATGTGTATATATTGATATCAAAAAAGAAAGTGTACATGTACTACTATTGTATGCATGATGCTATTATTCTGATGCTACATTACCTAATATCATCATTTTGAATAGTCTGCATGGCATTTGCAAATCTTTCACTTAGACGTCCCTCACTTCCATGCTGATGATTGTGTCAAATATAAGAAAGCATGAATAAAATCTGTACAGCTTTAAATTCTCTTTTGTGTATGCAGAAAGATAAGTTAGCAATGTAATATGTAAAATAATAAATGCAACAACATCAAATAAATTCACCGCACAAGAGGAGTTTAGTAAGGTAAGAAAACAGCATTTATAATATGATTTCTTGATAGACTAGCTCTTAAGTCGAGATAGGAGGAAGTAAAGATGCAAAATTAATCTTGACATTTAGCATTAACGAAACTATGAATGCGCTGATTACTGATTATAGCATCTCCATTCCTGAATAATCCTATTCTTTCTTAGTTTGCATTGCAGGCTCATACCAACGCGACTCAAAGGAATCCATCTATGCTATTACACGATGTTAATAATGTAATGAGCATACTAGATTGGAGGGATATGCATGTTGGGTTCTATTTTTGAAATCAAGTCTTGCATACATTTACTAGCATGGTACTTTTGACTGTGGTATTTATGTAGCTTCTCAAATATTCCTCTTTTACTTCCATACTTGATCATATTGCTTTGTAAACTAATTGTGTAAGTTAAGATGTTTCCATAATATATTATTTTATATGTTTGAGCATCGAACTTTCATAATAACAAGGGAAAATCAAAGCCTTCTATCAATTAATTTGGTCTACATTATTTCTTATATTAAGAAAGTTCATTGTGCAATGCCCATACATATGCATGAGATTCAAAAAACCCAAGTTCCCAAACATTAGCATACAATTTGAAACTTGGATGAATCTTAAATATAATCTCATGCAGACTCACTAAAGCCACAAGATGGAGGCAGAGACATAATCAAGCTAGGTTACTTTCCTTTTTTTTCACCTTTGATAAAATCTATTTAAGTTGATTCACTAAAATAATTAGGTTGGGATCTCTCATTTTTCACTATATTGTTCACAGTTGACTTAACTAATCTAATAGAAAGAATATCTATAGATATATGCGAACAAAATATAAAAGAGCACAAAATATGTGTCTACCAACCCTGCAAGATAGTCCAAGCCCATATGTATCTGAAGGAAAGGGGGACAGGTGATAGATCTGTGACTACATTGATACCTCTCGAACAAGGAGGCTGGGTAGTTATACTACCACTCCAAGATCCCAATATTGTCATCAAATAGGCAAGATATAATGTAGTGTATGGTACATACTGGTCGGTACAGAACATTCAGTCCCATATAGATTAAATTCTTCTAAGCAATGATATTAAGAACATATCATTCAACTAATAGTGAACTAAAAGTTAATAAAATATTCAGTGTCAATGTAGGCCAGAGTATCATATTTAACCACAACAGCAAATACTTTGCATAAACATAATGTGCAAATTTCTGAGGAACATGAATAGTTAACAATAAGATAAGCATGAAGGATGCTACAGTCATGATTACCTGATTGACAAGGTCAACAGCTACAACTGAACCATACTTTTTATTTAAATCTAAGAAGTGCCTTTCAGCCACACGAGACTGTCAAATAGAAAGAAGAGGATAATGAGAGAAACTTTTAAGGAGCCTATTTTAGAAAGGAGAGAGTATCAATGAATTATTACCGCCTCATCAGGCCTAACAATATCAAATTTAGGTTTATATGTCAGGTCAACAATTTGCTCCCATAGAAATGGCATTGATCCACGAATCTGCAAGCATTAATTTGATAAATCCTCTTTCAAAAAGACTTTCTATAAACTAAACCCTTAATATGTCATTTTTCTTAAATGTTTCAACTACTGATAAAATAGACACTGGATGAGAAATATGGATATGGAGCAACCAGATGCTAAAATCAATTTGCTTAAACAAAGAACACTGTATTACTGATTAAACAGGCAGAAAGCCAACTATTTTGGTAGATACTTAACCTACATATTGTCTGCTTAATTATTCTATCAAATATCAGAGAGAGAAATTCACCTCTATTTAGCAATTGTATGTCTAATCAAATGGACTGCCTTCTTGCTTCTATGCAATGCTTAGAATACACAAGTAGTTCAACAAAGAAACATATCTAGAAGAGCAATCAAGGATACTATTGAGCAATCTAAATTCCAGATGATGCTCAGAAGTATCTCAATGTATTATGTAAACAAGTGCATCCATTGAAAGCATAAGACAATTTCTAAACTTTTTTGTACCCAACACCAAGCTGCAACCACACAAACAAGCATAGCAAACAAGTTTTGCTAGACATGGGGTAATTTGATTCGATCTAACATTATAACAAAAAGGAAAAGAAGTAGTACTTGGACAAAGGATGCTGTAAATCCATTAGTTTGCAAAATCTGTTCTGATTCAACAAAATTTGCAACATAGCCTTCTGAGTCAGCTCCTCTTCTCCACATCCGAGTACCTTAAAGCAAAATACAGATACGATAGTACAATAATTTCTTACAAAAGAAGAAACTAAAATTGAAATGAGCGAGGCACATCATGTTATGATTTGAACTTGGGTTTCCTTCCACTTGGCACAGTGTTATAATTCAAATAAATAATCCAAAACTGAAGCAAATAACAGTGAGTTTTTCTAATGAACCAAAACCTGCTCTCCTTGTGCATCGACGTGCAATTAAGGTAACATCAATGATTTGTGAACCAATGGCTGCTTGAAAACTTTGGAAGCCTGATATATGGTTAAGGCTATTGCAATAACTCAATAAGTTACTCGAAACTTGCAAAACGGGACTAAAAACAAACAAGCAAAAGACAATATCAGGATACTTCCTTGGATGATTGGTAGCATATACGAATCCAACTGCATAAAGAAATGCAACATATTAACATATCTGATAAGCTCATGCTAATTCATTCAAGCAGTTTCTGAGAATCACATCTCACTTTGTTATCAATAAGTGCTTCCAACATATAGCTATTCCAAAGAAATCTAGGTTCTGCCTGCAAGATAGCTTAGATTAAAGTGATAAAGACAGTAACAAATTGTCGTAATTAACACAATTTTGACAATTCAATTTTCATACTGTATCTATGTAAAACAAGCAAATATATCCTTATTTTTTTAATGGTCAAGTCAAAGATCATACGAGTCCTCAACTATCTAAATTGATATAGGCTACTATAACACATGTCAACTTGTTGAGTACAGGTATGATATAGTACAATAAAAATGCAATTCAAATGACTATTTAATTGTTATATCCTTATTTTTAAAATAAAAAATAAACTAAATGAAAGAGTACTGAAAGAGTAAAGCACATCTAAATTTATCACATGTTTTGTGTGATAAAGCATGCCAAGTGTCAGCATTATAGGGTGCCAAAACATACCATTTTGAATGGGGATTGACATGGAACAACATTGGCAATGTGACAGCAGAGCTACTATTGGGCCTAATAGAAGTTCAAAATGACTAATTGAACAAGTCAATTTGCTTGATTGTTTAGGTCAATGATGGTCCCTTGCCAACCCAAACTCACCTTTTTGCTAATTTTTTTTTGTCTTGTGCTTTAGAATACCATGAAGATCAGCATGGATGAAACAAATTCCGCCAATTGCACGACACATAGAACCATAGTTGTCAAACTTAGTTAGTCGAGCCCGATGTTGATGAGTTGGGTCAAAGAAAGATATCAGCTATATGGAAGACAAATTTTGAAAAATCAAAGATATGATCAAAAGGAAGTATTCACTAAACCTACAAAGCAGTGTTGTAAATGACGGTAGGTGGTGGCAGTGTAGTGACCGCCTACCGTCTAGGCAGTTGAATTTTTTTAACTTATTTTTATACATAATTAAATAATATATTAACTAGAGAATAAAAAAATAAATATAGGATCATTTTTTTAAAAAAAATACTATAAAATATATTAACTAAAAATAAAAAAGTTAATCTAAATATTTTTTAAAAAATAAATAATAATTATATATATATATATATATGATAATTTTATTGGGCTTTAATTATGTCTACTTAAATTAGCCCAATCATAATTAAAATTATTAATATAAAATTTCGATTAAATCCTAGTTAAAAAAAAAAACCTATTCTATTCGGCGATCTTCGATTTTTTGGCGTCAGACACGTCGTCGGACGTGACGTGTTGAGATGCGTCGTCTAAGCCCAGTGACGAGTCCGGACCTGTTGCCTGGGCACAACGATGAGTCCGAACCCATCATGCGTGTCCGAACGCAACACCTGAGCTTGGCGACGAGTCTGGAGGCGTCGCCCAAGTTCTAATAGGAAACGCTTTACCGTCACCTTGAGGTCCGCCTCCCACCTAGGTGGCCGCTTCAACCACCATTTAGAACAATACTACAAAGCGAGTAGGATTTTTTTTCGTTATTACCAACTTCTCATTGAATTGAGATCTAGGCCTAAATTTGTGTGATATGGAGGAGATCAATCTAGAAACAAGGATGTCGCAAATGAATAAGAGACCTTGTTAGCATGCCTCAACCTAGGTATTTCTCTTCTTCTTGTCAACAACACCAATTAAAGAAAAAGACACTGGAAAATATCTTTGAACTAGGCATTGCTTTATCTTCTACCTAGCAACATTACCTTTTTTATCCTCAATGACAACACTTCTTTTTTCAGGCATAAGCACACATGCCGCATGTGTTTCTGAGGTGACAAACGCAATATGAAGTTGGCACTATGAGGTTGATTTTATACAAGCAAGCAACATCTAATACTAGTAAATCAATGGATAACAGAACAAGATCAAAGCTTTAAAGAATGACTAGGCAAAACCAAGTACAGGCACACTCAAAAGGCCCGTGTGATGCCAACACATCTTGTTTCTGTCAAGGACCACCACCTTGATTTTGAATGAGAATTACAAACTTGTATTGCTTGTCTATGTCATCCTACATACAACTCATATCAGGAAATAGGTGTTCAAAAAATTCACTCATTTAAGAGAGAGAGAGACCTAATTTGAAACTCTTAACTTAGATTATTTTAGGTTGTTCGTTAAAATCTCAAATTTTTGTGAGTTTCTTCCCTCAAAAACAGGATTTTGGTGCTAAAATGAGATGGAATAATTTGAAATTTATTATAGCATAAGTGAAGGGCTAGCCAAGTGTCTTTAATGGAACATTTTTTGTAAGCGTTAAAACATTATATGAGGTAGAGTGCAGATAGTCTAAATTGCCTGTCAAAGATGCAATAATTGAGATCATTTTTCTCATTTCTTGATGATAAGGCACATACATGGGGAAAACAAAATCAAATCTAATGGTTGTTCTAGGAACATAAATACAACATAAAGGCATCAAAAACCACTAAATAAATATCAGACTTCCAACAATGAAACATTGTCTTAATCAAAACCCTTCCAAATTACTCTCAATCTATTAAAAGGTACAAGAACATTTTGAATGAAAATTAAGCAAACCCAAATCAACAAATTTCTCTTACATGTCAGGAGTAAAAAATTTGTACCTGTCTCCAAAGAGGTACCATCTTCGAGTCATTTCCCAACTCATGTAACTTCTGCAAGCTGCCAAACAAATAATTATTAGCATTAGAAAACAGTAGAACAAAGACATTTGTAATTTAAGCCACAAATGCCCAAAAAAGGTCAAATTAGTATACTGAATATGTTTGTCAGACTAATTATGAGATGCAGAGTAAGAGACATTGCTCAAAATGGGCCATAACATAAATCAGGTATTTGTTGGGGAGAATGTTAAGTTAGTAGTGATCATTATGAAGTAATATAAAGCAAGACTGGCCTAGACATGAGAAAACTCACTATCAAGTTGAAGAATTTGTAGTTGTAATTGAGAGAACAATAAATCAGTGGTGCTCATCCAATTAGAATAGCATTTAATACTTTCGACCAACTCTTAAAAAATGTAGATCCGCTATATTAACGCCCCCCCCCCTAGTGCCAGCCCCACAAATATGGAGGGATGAACATGTAGGTACACAGGCGTCAGGCGCATGGTGGGGTAAACCCCAAGTTGTCAGTTCCTGAGAATCGACCCTGGCCATTACGCCAGAGATGTCATACGCCCACCATCTGTGCTGCGTCCTAGGGGCATTCGATCAACTCTTAAAGCTTTATAACAACATTAATCTATTTTAGAAAGCACAGGTGCTTCTTGAAGGGATTTTTGGGTTCAAGCATTAAGTCCACATGAAAGAGGAATATGATAAGGGGTCACTAACTAAAGCTGATTTCAAAATTACATACAAGTCATACAACCATTTCTGACTTGGACCTTGTGGAAGAAAATTGCCATGTTAGTTATATGCATAATGGTCAACTAGTTGAACTGTCAGAAAATAGGGTTGAGACAAAAGAGTGAGAGTTGCACCATTGGTCTTCTTGGTCACCTAGGAGACTAGCATAAGATTACCTCCCTTCAGGCATGATTAAGGTAATTTGACATTAAAAATTGACTGAGGAGACCATTTCCAAGAGAAAGCAGTGCCTGGTGATAATAGTCATTATTCCTTTAGGCATCATAAGTACAAGGAATTAAAGAAAATATCGGAGGCTGACTTATTTTAAACTCCTCAGTCTCTTGCTATAATTACCACCTGAACAAAAGAGCACATACTTGGCATCAAATCATTGATCAGTAGACTTAATATATCCAACAGCCAACAAATTTCAACACATGTAAATCAATGACAAAAGAGAAAGAATCTGAAGAATCAAATCAAGAAAACTTTCTACCTTGTTAGACAAAAATTAACGAACCTGACATCACAGACTATAGATACTACAGGTTAAATTTTACATGTTACACACATCTCACAAAGATTCCAACTAGTACACACATTAAATCAATAAATTAGTTCATCGGGTAAAAAGAAAATGTGGCTAAGAACACATGTTTAGTATAAGTACAAAATTATAGCATATTAACCTGAAAGAAAAATGACTTCAATTTAAATTTTATATATCTAGCTCATAAGGGAAGAACTCTGGAAAAGATAAATTCAAAAAGAAACATATTTACCATAGAGTTAGATTGACGTCGTAGGAGAAGTACAGGCCTGGCGTACTTTGTGCAGCCTCTAGAAGAACAGAAAACTCAGATTCCATCTTTTTCTGTCAATATATATTTTAACCACAAGTTATTATTTATGAACAGATATTATCAATGAACCAAAAACATATATTTTAACCACATAAGTTACAATTACTGAATAAATGTTACCAGTGAACCAAAAATTTAAACAAAACCCTTCCAACCTGCTCAGACGAAGAATTTTTCAGAGAATTATTGCATGGAAGAATCTGCATGCCTGAGACCTTGTAAATTGGATGCCCTAGGTAAGATCCAACACATTCACGCTCTGTTACAACCAACAAATATGATCCTGCAGCATGAGTATATTAGTTAGTAAGAATATCATACTAGTAGAAGCTAGAAAGTACAACAAGAAGAGATAAATCTGAAGTGCCATTTAACTATTGGTTCTTTGTCCTCCACTAAACTTAATATGACTATATCAATAGTGATGTTTATATTTAAAAAAAAATATTTGAATTATGTTAAATTAAGCTTTCGTCTCTAATCAAGTCAAGTCAAAATATAGAATCAATTAGTCATCTTCAAATATATACATACCAATTACAATGCATTGTCTCCAATTTTACCGTCAAATGACACCTAATGATCTTGAATAGTATTTTTTCCCCTAATAACTCCACTAATCAATCTTAACATTAACATCTTTGCTAACTAACTTCTTGTATATGTTCTTTCCTACTGTCAAAATAGATGGTTATACCACAAAACACAAAATATTTCTTTTTGCATATTGTTGAATAATAGACAGAGGACATCTAAAATTGTTACTAGTAGAAATCTTCTCTTTGACCATATTAATTATTCTCACTTTTTTTTGTTCTCAAAAGCTACAAGGTATGGTTAAAATAATATAATGCATTTAATTTGGCTATAAATAGTATGAAAAAATATCTAAAAGAAAGCATTATGTGAAAATAGCAGAGTTCAAATTAAGCATAGAGCCTAACTAAGCATTATATATATATATATATATATATATATAAGTGAGGAACAACACAAAACCTACAAGCCATATAATCAGCAGCAAAACCATCTACAGATAGTGGATAGAATGTCAACTCAGTCAGAGATTGGATCAACACCTCATCTTTCATGACTTAAAGGAAAGAAAACGATTCCTACCATTAACATGGGAAGAAATTGATGAATTCCCATGAGTGTTCCTTGTCAATGACCGTCAAGTTGTTGAAGCAACTTGATAAAGTATCAGCTGAAGGCTAACAGATTCGATCACACACTTCCATCAAATTGTGTATGCATTATAAAATTCATAAAGCCAGGATAAATCTTCCACATATGAAATTGTTTGTGTCCAACAACAAAAATAATGTTCTTCATTGAGACAATTACCAGCTTTTCCATCCTCTCTACAAGTTACAAGCTATGCTAAACCTAGTTACCAAAAAGGATCTCATTAGAAACAGTGACAATGTTGAATATGGTAGCAACATCTATCAGATATGGGCATAGATGTTATGGAAGCACAGAATATTATGTTATATTGGCCTTACAACCTGCCTTAATCCATGCTAAAAAGGATCACATTAGAAACAGTGATAATGCTGAATATGGTAGCAACAGCTATCACATATGGAGGTAGATATTTAGGCAGCAAAGAATATTATGCTTGCATTGGCCTTACAATCTGTCCTGCCTGATTCTCCTTCAACATATGCCCACATTCGTTGCACTTTGCCATCTCCACGGAGTGTTTATGTCCTATAGGGTCATCATTGATCTTCTGCAGCACTGACTCCTCTACTCCCAAAACTTGCCTATAGAGCATCAAATATGTTTTCTTCCAGTTCACCATCTCCATTTTCTCCCTGTTGTCTTTGCCTCTGCCTGGATCTCCTTTGATTCAGACCACACCTCACCAGCCTTGCATCATCCTCTTGTAGCCCTCTTTGACAGCTTTCTCTGATATTTTCCACTTCATTGGTTGCACTCACTGCTTTCTGTGTTCCTTTGCATTTGTGTCTTCTCTAGACAATCAAATATCCTCCTCTTGCATCTAGTCATCTCAGTTTTCTTCAACACCAACCTTTCAAATTGACACCTGCACTGTCATCCACAATAATCTGCTACAGATGTAGAAAGGATGTAGCTCCTGTGCATTCGACAATGGTTTCTCATCCTCCATTGCAATATCCATGCCACCTAAAGCCAACATCACCCTTGATTGTTCCTTTGTTTTGATTTCTTTGGTATTCAAATTTGGATGGATATGCTAATGAAAAGAAAAGAAAACACTGCTTCCTCTCCTTCATGCAGCCGCAGCCTACCATCCTCTTCTCATCCTATCAACCTTGCACTGGTCACCTCTTCTTCCTAATAAAGAGCTTTACCTCCCTCAATTCTCACTAACTTTTGTTCCCTCAAGCGCTGTTGATGCCTCTTTTATTTGTCATCTTTTGCTCTTGTTTTCTTCACATTTTGCCCCCTCCAGATGAATTCTCTAGAGTTGAGTGCCTCTCCAATGTCTGATTCAATTCCATCCATATCAGCGCCATCTAGATCCAGATCTGAATCCTTTCATCATCTGGCCCCCCAACTTCCAATGCCTATTTGAATTCAGAACATACTCATCAGCTCCAAGACCCAATTCTATCATCTCCAGCCAGATGACAAGAGAAGTGTTTGCTGCTTTATTTTCTTTGTTAAAGCAATGTTATGTCTTCATATTCGGTCGTTCCAAGAGATCGCCATCCCTCTCCATTGAATTTCTTCCTCGAGCACAAGATTCTTCTCCAATGATCTATCCACCACATTGTTATTTGTTCATCTTCTCTTTCATTCTCTCATTGTTATCCTCTTAGCTGACCCTTAGGAAACCTCATTGAGTGATTTCCTTCAACTCCTTCATTTGACTATTCTATGTTGTCAACATTGCTGTAAGGAGAAGCTCACTCAAGATATATCTCCTAGATTTTGGGCTCAGCTATTGTGTTCTTATTTCATCATTGGCATATCTTAGTCAATTTTTATGAGACCTTTATAGTTTATATAACAAGATGGACATATATAGGTATGGGGAGTGATTAGGTATTATAAAGTATTGCGGATTTAGTCCCAGATTGAATGTTTCAGGTTTAGAGTTATATATCGAGTCCAATATATACTGTGTAATAGATGTCTCTCATCACTAGCATACAATATTTCTTTCCCATTTAATAAGAGCCAAATAGAATCTCAAGAACCAAATAAAAGGCTCCACTATCAATAGATGGCTTTCATCACTAGCATACAATATTTCTTTCCCATTTAACAAGAACCAAATAAAAGGCTCCACTATCATAAGTTCACCCATGTTATGCAGATAGGCCTGTGACCATAAGATTTCAAACCTTTGTGACACTTGAACCTGCAGTTACTGGTCAACGAAATGATCATTACATTTCTTCACCAATCATTCTTGAAGTAAACACTAAAACTGGGTCTCACCATTCTTTTGAAATGGGTTCAATGGTCAACAATACAATACAAATAATACCTAACAACAATATGTTAGGGACAACATACACATACCTACTAAAAGCTTAAGCATGCCAATCACGCCAAAAACAGGGCGAACACTTGGAGACTGTGTTGTGCACTTTGGAAGTTGAGCTGTACATCGAAACAGATAAAATTAGGTGAAAAATTTTCTTTATAGCTTCAAGGTAGTAATTATGTAGAACTAGAAGTCAAAATTTCTTTAAACAAGTTGATTAACAAGGTAAATAAATTACTTCATGAATGTAATGGTGTTCAACTAGCAACCTGATTACTGAAAAAAAGCTACCACTGCAAAGAGATATTCCTAGCCAGCAGTTGGTTAACATGATTGAATTAATGAGACTTGAAATCGGGTTCAACATTCTACTGTCCCAACTATTTAGAAGCATATATACATAGATCTTACACACCACTGAACTCTGACAATCAGGTTTTTTATGTCCTTTCATATTAAGTCAAGGACAATTTTGTTTAGTCTATAATCTACCACCCACAACTTTAATTCTAGCAATTCAACTAATAAAAAAAAACAGAGAGTAGAAATAATGGATTAGACAAAAATAGGAAGTCCTTAATCCATATATTTGTTATTTAAGAAACTATACTTGATTATAAAAATAAGCCAGCAGCACAACGACAAAATATATGAGGGGAAACAGACCTATTAAGCTGCTTGATCCATCAGTGCGACTGATCGACAAATAAGAATCAGAAGAGACATCAATTGGCTCAAGGATATACTTGTCGATGAATTGCCATAACCTCAACCGTGTGTAAAGCATCTTTCCATGATCACCCTTATCATTGTCATCCATCACTGTACAATCAAGAATTAGAAAAATTGAATATTTTCTACCTCTAAAAAACACCCGCATATGAGTTTATTAAGATACAAAACATGGCAAGGTCTGCCAAAGGAAGGTTTGTATCAACCGCATAAACCAATTGTAATAAAATCATCCAATGAAGAAAGTAATAACAAAAAAAGAAATGATAGTTTGCAATTGGTTAAGTATCTATATCTAATTGAAAATGAGAAGAATAATCAGAGGAAACTACAATTCTAAAATTTATATAGATACAGTGCAAACATGATTGCGAGAAAGCATGCCCTCCAGATATTGCTGCTTGTTAGGTCTAAAGCGCATATCTCAAAAGAATGAAGATTAGAACAATGAACACATCAAAATTCAAGGAGAAAGAACATAGTAAAAAGACTAGAGGTCAATTCTTTTATGAAGGTTGGTCTCAAAAAAGATGGAAGCAAAACCATTACTGAAAGTATCAAACCTAAGTTTTTGCATGCACATAAGCTCACCAAACCCAGTTCATGAGTTTAGATTCAAGAAGGGGAGTGCTGAATATAGCAGTTGAACAAACATTTAGGTTAGATCCAAAATTTGAGGGCTATATATATCAAGACACTGAACAAATCATATATATAATAAAGACAACAGGAACGAGAGATAAGAGATCAAACAATAAAATCAATAATTGCGCAAAAATAGATGAGATCCATGGAGAATGCTATTGTTTTGTGGAATAGACAATATTACCTAAGGAGGGACGGACCAGAAATTATTATTTTTTCTTTCAGATACGACGACGTGAATTCAAAATCGAAGAATCAGCCATTATGACATCAGGTGCGATGCGAGAGATAAGGGATCAACCATCAAATTTGCTAATCGTATTAAAAAAATCATCGAGAATGCTATGCTTGATGGGAAACAAAGAGGGGATATTCAAGGACTGGGAAGAGTTCAATTTACCCTAAAAATATCAAGCAATCGATTTTTCTTGTCTGAAAAACTCTAGATTCTTACGTCGTGAAATCAAAATTGAAGAATTCAGATATGATCACAATAACAGTGTAAACGAAAACTTAATTAAGCGGAGAAGGAAGAGCATTGAGTCTTGCGTTACCTGCAAAGCGACGAAAAGAGGGGGCGATAAAGCGGAGGCGCCGAGGGGCGAGAGAAAGGAGGAGAGGGCAGGGGAGGAGTGAATGTGAGAGCAGCGACGAGGAGGAAGAGAGGCAAGAAATAGGGGTGGGGAAGGCGGAGGAGGGAGCAATCTGCGGTCGCGGGCTTCGCGGTGGGGACGGCCAGCGAGCGCCGATGCAGAGCATGCGCTGCGCACAACGCCACAACGGTATCCGGTCTCCCTTTCTCCCTGTTGGTATCGCCACGTTTATTCGAGGTTATTCGATGTTAGAGTAAATTTCATTTTACCCACTAAAGTTTACTTAATTTGTAAAAAATACTTTAAAATAATCAATACTACTATCATGAGTAAAATAGAGAAAAATCTTCAATCACAACTTAAATTTTACATGTAATCCTCACTCATAAAAAGCTTTATTTCCACTCCTTCTATGTAAAGTTTTATTTATTTCAACTCCCTTATACAAATATTGTTATCTAATTATCCCTCAGATTTTTTAGGTACAAAAAGTCCAAAAATTAGTATAATTTCACTTAAAGTCAATACTTTACAATCGAGTATATTTTCTATTAAATTGAGCATGATTTTTTTCCTGTTTTAATATAATTCATCCTAAATTCAATACTATTTAAAGAAAATCTAGTATATTTTCTATCCAATTAAGTATCATTTAAATAAAATCTAGTATATTTTCTATCCAATTGAGTATCATTTAAAGAAAATCTAGTATATTCAAGTATATTTTTTATTAAAATTATCCTTCATATTTTTTACGTATAAATAATCTAAAAATGAATATAATTCCTATTAAATTCAGTACTTTAAACTAGAATCGAGTATATTTTCTATTAAATTGAGTACAATTTTTTTCCTACTTAATATAATTCCTCCAAAATTCAACACTATTTAAAGAAAATTTAGTATATTTTCCATCCAATTGAGTATCATTTAAAGAAAATCTAATATATTTTTCATCCAATTGAGGTGGAAAAAGAATCGTACTCAATTTGATAAAAAAATATATTAGATTCTAATTTAATGTACTGAATTTTATATTTATTTTTAGATTTTTTATACTTAAAATATGAGAGATAATTAGATAAATATATTTAATTAGGGGACGAAAATAAAAATTTATTCTAATGGAATTACATGCAAAATTATATTTACTGGCATGCAAATTTTTCCTACTATCATTCTATTTATCGTATTATTAAATCAGTATTTGGAGCAACAATTGGTAAATACTTGTCTACTGGTGGACTATAAATAGTCGACTTCTAATCCTCGTCGTCGGAGACCGGGATGGACAACGCCGTGATCCTCCGAGAATGGTACGACCGCGTCGATTCCAATCGCTCCGGCAACATCACGGCCCACCAGCTCCAGGTTCTTCTTCCTCATTCACCCCCTCAGCTTGTTTTATCCAATAATACTTGTTTTGTTCTCCTAACCAAAACCCTAGTTCTGATTATTTCGGCATCGATGAACCTGCGATCAGAGAGCCCTCTCCGTCGGAAACCTCGACTTTTCCCTCTCCGTAGTACAGCAGATGATCAGGTTTGTCTCTCTGCCTCCTTCTGTTTCCGTCAGTTGTTGGTCGGGGCTCTGCTTCTTAATTTGATGTTTCTTAAACTGCAGAATGTACGATTTTGATGGAAATGGGACCATGAACTTTGAAGGTGGTTTCATCACTCTTTTCTTAGTTATGCAATGCGTTGGGTGCTGTTTACATGAGTAATAATTGGTTACTTTTCAGTAATTACTTAGTGTTTAATTACAATGTACATTTGGCGGATTTTGTTCTCTCAATCAGTAATAAGTTGATTTGGTTAATCAATTACCGCCGACCTTTATGTATCATATAAAACTACATCATATGCTATCACTGGCAAAGGTACATCACAGTTCACATTAAGAACAACAAAAGAATTAATTATTTTCACAGTGGTGGTTTCTATAAGGTTGTAATACTAATTATGGTTTGTACAACTATATTAATCATAGTAATGAAAAAAACCTTCTTGACTTGTTCGTGAATAAACTAATTGAAACTGAGAGATCTGCTGCAAAATAATGTTGTACCTTTTTTTAGTGTCAAGTTATGCATTTCCACATTTGATTTTCTTAACCCAATGTAGTATTGATTGGGAATGGCCTCATTCTTATTGTTTTAATTGAACCATGTTTGATCATATATACCTTTATTGAGCTACAATGCATCTGATCAGATTTGTTGTAATAACTACTGACTGTTTGTTTGCATAAGGTCAAGACGCCCATGGTTCAGCTGGAATCACTAGCTTTATATCTCTTACTAGCAAAAGTTAACTCATGATTTTTTTGTTGAATGCTGTTGCTTTCTAGATATAACTCCATTAATCTGTCTAATTTTGTTGTTCACAGAATTTCTTGCTCTCAACAAGTTTCTTCTCAAGGTCAGCTCTCATATCAACTGAATATAAGAAACTCGTGTTACAATTTTTAGTTTGTATAAAACTGAAGTAGGACCAAGTGCAATAATTTCTGTTTCTAATTTTAGATAGCTTGTACTGAAGATATAGTCAATATAACTGATGTTTTCTAATAGTTCATCCATATTGTATGTTCTTTAATTTTGTCCCTTCCAGACTGCAGGCATGCTTGGCTTTCCCAAGTATACTGTTTTTTACCATTGGGACTTATACAAAGGGATTTCCAAAACATCTATTTACCTTTTTGCTTTAAAAAATACATGTGCTGATAGTTGTGTGTTAGAATTATCATTTTTTTGTTATAAAGTAACCAAGTTTTGAAAGATAATATTCTGTTTCTTAATTATGGTTGCCCTAAATGGCGTGGTTTTTTTGTTCTTTGTCCTAATATCTTACTACTTGAGCTTTGCTTGTGTTTTATGTCTTATTCACTACATCTTGATCTTGCATCTGATCTTTTTTACTTTTCTAGTTGATGTTATGAATTTTTTTTATCTTGTGAATACGTATTGGTGAATTTTAAACACATGGAACTTCTAACGTTAATATTTGTGGCAACAAATTATGACACAAAATTGTGATCCATTCATTGCTTAATAGCATTCATGGAATCCTTGTTTAGTGTGCATAGTAGGATGTTCCTGACAGCACATAGCATATTATTGCAACTGATAATTAATTTGTTAGATATTTGAACTGAAACCCACACTAGAAAGGTCTAAAAGAAGGAAGCTGACTTCGTGAGTCTTTACTCTCTTATATGTTCATCCTAGCTGAGCTCAAATGTCCGTGCTGTTGACAGTGTTACACAGCTTTTACATTTGCCATTTTGTTATTTTAATTGATTTTCTTCAGTTGCTAAAGGGTAATAGCAACATTTTACCTTCAAATTTACTACAATTGTTTTATCTTAAGTGAACTGGTTTATCATACATGATGAACTCTAAGTACAGTCTGAAGAAGGCAAATGGTAGATTTAGTTTGTTTTGATGATTCTGAATTGTATCAATGACTTGTTATCCTGGAATCTTTATTTTGTAAGTTATTGCCCATTAATTTGGATCATTTCTAAAAAAAATGAAATACAGATGCATTATTTATTTCTATTTTAACCAATATGCTGTTCTAGGGGGTTACTGAATCATTATAAATCTAGAGGTTGTATTATTGTAAACTTTGATTTCTACCTTTGCGCTGTTCCCTCCAACTCTTGAAAAAATTATAATCTGCTTTATCCAACCATATATTTCCATTTAGAATGTTCATCCTTGGTGGCATGAATCCAATGCTTCAATGTCAAAACATTGAAATGCTCCCCAACTAGAATCAGATTTATTTGCAACTGTTATCTGTTTATATTACAAATCTAATGGTTGTTATCTTGTATAAGGTTCCTATCTAACCAAAGATATGTAACACCCTATTTGCCTCATGATTTTTCTGTATATTTCAATTAAGATTCTCATAGTTTTTTGTTACTTCCTTGTTTCTTTTGTACTGGCACATAAACACTCTAATCCTTTTGCAGGTCCAAAATGCTTTCACCCTCAAAGAAAGGTATCGTCCTTCATCCTTACATGAGGTTATCTTTCAGTAATGTTGCTTGCTGAATCAGAACTGACCAACTTACAATAAGTTCTTGGATTTAGAAAACTTCCACAGTTAATGATCACATAATTTTTATTACTTGTTATAAGATGGCCTTACCATATTCAACTTTGGAAGTAATGTTTTTGTCTTATTTTCTTGCATTTTTGTTTGTGCTTACATAGTCTTATTTTGGGTATTTAACTCGATGCTAACATACTGCCCTGCAGAAGCAACAATACAACTAAATAAAGTAAATAATCAAAGTACAATAAAAATTTACTGTGGAATCTACAAGATTAGATACTAGTTGGAAAATGGGTGTTTTTCATGCCATCAACTATGGTCCCTGTGGTAGTCTATGCTGGAGTGGTGAGGTCACCTACGAGAAGTATCCTGTGTCATTGTACATTAGTGACCTCAAAATATAGAGTTGAGCTTACTCTTAGTTGGCATAGGTTTTTCTATGCACAAGGTAGTCGAGCTCACTCTTGGGTAGGATCAGACAACATTATATGAGATTCATGAACTTAGATCAGGAACGGATCTTAAGCTTGTAAGAGTCTGCAAATCAGACCAAATTAATTATATTTTCTTTAAGTTCTATCATTTATTTATATCTTAAAATGTATTCTTATTATCTTTTTTAGTTCCCTTTATTCCTTTAATTTTATACTCTAAATCCATTTAATTTTTCCAACTATAGAATCTCTTGGCTTCCTTTGGATATGTTCGTTTTCTATTAACATTATTTTTACATATTTTGTCATCTATTGGTTGGTGCTACATCTAATCGCTCCTATGTCTGATATAAGTGATAGTAATAGAACTTCGACTCTTTGTCAATAATCTAATCTCTCATGAGAGCTGAGCTGTCGACCCAAACTGTCCTACCAAGTTGTTAGCATTCATGGTTGACAATTGAGTGACGGTGAAGAAGGCTTGGCAATGAACCTCCTGTCTATGTAGGGACTGCATCTTTTATAAGAATGTAAAGAGGAGGCCAATTGGGATATCATATCCTCATAACCTCTAACGTCCACCTTAGCTTTCTCATATCTAGCACATTATTAGTCATTTTCAATATCCTGTATGATATAAATGCTCAAATTGTACAAGAAGTATCATTTATCCTTGTCAGCAGATGCTTAATGATTAGTACATATTAATTCATTTCCATGCTAACAGTTGCAAACGATAACATTAGTTTGCTGCTAGACACATATTTAGAACATATATAATTCAGTATTTTATTGACTAATATAGTTAGATAACCATTTGCACAAGTTTTCCAGACAACTTAATGTTTTGAATCAAAAATAAGAATTGTGTTGTTAAGTTACAGTATGTTGTCATTGCATCATCAAATGTGATTCGTTGCATATGATCACATATATTCAATTTGGCTTCTAAATTCCACCATAAGACATAACCAAGGTTTAAAATTTCAACCCGTGTCGAAGTTTCGGTCTCACACCGGAACGATACGGTTTCGGTATCGTACCGTACCGTGTCGTGCCGATACAGTTTCGGTATTTTTTATTTATCTATAGTAATTATAAGATAAATATATTTATTGTGTATATAAAAATAAGTTGTATATTGATTGATTATAAGTTCTCAATTATTGAATAATTTAATGTTGTTAGAAAAAATAATTAAAATTTTTTTTATTTAAATAAAATTGATATATCAATAATTCAAATTAAAATGGAAGTATCTATTATAATAATAATAATAATAATAATAAGTATATAAATTAACTATTTATTCATTTAATTAATTATTAATTAAATAATATATATTTTAAATAGTAAAAAATATCAAGTAAAAAAAATTTTAAAAATAAAAAAAATCAGAATATAAATATAATTTATTAAAAAAATTTTAAAAAAAATTTAGAATTTTTTTAAAAATTTAAAATAATAAAAAATATATTAGAATATAAATAAGAATTATTATATATTTTTTAAAATTTTTAAATGAAATTTAAAATATTATTTTTTCAGAATATTAATTAATAAAAAAAATTTAATTTATTTTAATTTTAAATATATTTTATTAGGATAATTTAATTAGGGTTTATAAAAGTCTCTTCGAAATATCACACATCCTCCACACATCCTTGGGAATTGTTTAAATTAATTAAATAAAATAAATAATTATCAAAAACAGAAGAAAAAAAATCGCGTACGCGAGATCGCGCCCGCGATCATCACGGGCAATCTCTCGGGGGGCGTCCGACGGCGCGGGAAGCGTCGCGCCAGAAGGATCGCTGGAAGCGTCTGGCGACCTTGCCGGATGCTTTCGGCGCCGCAGAAGGCGTTACGCATGACGCCTTCAGTGCCAATGGAGGCGTCCCGCGTCTCCTCCGACGCCAACGGAGGCGTCCCGCATCTCCTCCGGTGCCGCCGAGACGGGGACGCCTCATGTGCCGGTTTCGGCCGCCCGGCGGAACGGTAAAAACCGTCCGTGCCGGGCAACACGGAACGACATTTCAAACCGTGGCCATAACCACATGCCCCATAAGTTTACATGAGGGCCATCTCTGTGGACAGTATCAACTCATCAAAGACTTCTCACAGTAGTTACAAACTTTGAAGCTTCTTGTAGTGATGGCATGCTTCACATAATTTTCTTATGGATGCAACAAAGATGAGCTCTTTAAAGTCTGCTTGTATAAAAAGTGGATCTTGCAAGTAAAGGTTTCCACTTCATCTCTTCCTCGATAGCTTTTCCCTTTGCTCGACTTCTCTCAAATATAGTTCTTTGTTCTCTGCTATATCTTGCATTCAAGAGCAAAAACTTATAGCAATTGAACTGCTTAGGGTTCAATCTCAGCATCGTGGCACATGCTTCATTCTACCCAGTCCATATTTTGGATCATGATCCACAAAGATTGCCTGTTTACACTATAGGGGATGAGTCGACTTGGCTCGCATGTTTTGGGCTGTAGAATTGCACAATTATGTGGCCTAGCCCATTAATTCATAAACCTGGACTGTGGTTAATTTTTTTGTTCTTTGGTTCATCCTGTAATGTGTTCGCTTTTTAACTAGTTCTTGCTTTAATTTCTCTCACAGGTGTTAGAAATTCATTATTTTTTTAAGGACAGCATTGTACAATAAATAAGTCATTTGTAAGTGTGTATAGATAAGTGCATTTTCAGTTGATATTTCATACAAAGTTGTAGAATTCGGAATTAAATCATCAGGGCCTTGTTTGAGTCTTCATTTTCTTCTTCAATCTACATGCTATAAGTTGCTCCCCGAAAACCTATTTAGTATTTGTTAGATGAACATGATCTTTCTAGTTAGTCCTTGGGTAGATTGGGAATCTGACATATGAAATGGACATGCACGAGTATTTATATTGGTTCTCTCTAATATGCATTTTGTTGATTATTGATATACATGGCTCATGATATGTTTCTTACTGAGTTCAATTAAGAATAGAATGATTTTACTCAATTTTTTATAAGTTACCATACCAAGTTAGTATAAACATAATTTTTTCCTGTTCATACATTGTGCTCGTCTTGTATAACTTTTCTTCTACTTGGATATATAGGGGCCGTGGATATCTAAATCCGGATGATGTCTATGAGGTAATGGTTTCTTGTCATGGTGATTTTTTTAGAAAATTATTCTTTCCTTAATGTAGGAAGAGGATTATTTACCTTATGAATGCTATATTTTTTTTCCAAGGAAGACCCTCCACCTCTGATTTTTTTTTTTCAAAAAAAATCAATGCTGGAAAGTTTCTGTTACAAAATTAATTACTTATGTTTTCTTATTTCATTTTGACTATTTTTCCCTTAATTTATTTCTTTTAACTTATGCAAATTGTTACAAGGAACCTTGGTGGTATCTTTCTTTCTTATTTAATATTTTTAAGAAAAGGAGCTTGTTAAGGAAATTTATAGTTCTTAGAACAACAATGGAAATTTATAGTTCTTGCTTAAATCATAACAAAATAGATGAATTCTATAGTTTAATTGAACAATATGAGTGTGATTGCTATTTATTGTCGTTGCAGCAATATATGACAACTCCAATCAACCTCTTCAAAGATGTGTTACGTATATAATCTGTATTACCTTTATACAATTTATTACCTTTGAAAATAAGAATTTTTTTGGTTTATGTTATGAAGTTTGTGGTATATGATGTCTGTTTTCCTTTTTGTTTCCGAATAGACACAATAAATTGAGACACTTTCTTTTAATCTTCTAAACAATGTCGAGGATAATTTTTCTAAAAAAAACATTATATTCTGATTATATTTTTTCTTCCAGTTTTCAAATTCTCGCCTGAAATTCACATAACCTTATCCATAAGATGGGAATGTAATTATTCAACTTCCACGATTCTGATTTTTCTTCTGAACTTACCTTGCATATTTGATTGTCTTTGTATTCTCTTCTTTGTAGTGTATTATATCTCTCAACTATAGGGTAAATGATTGCTATAGAGTGGGTTGCGATGCATAGCTGTAAATGCAGACAGTTCTTTGTAAGTTTTATGCTTAGCCTTGCCTTGGATGTTCTGACTCAAAAATAAGGAGTTGATACTTTTGAAGTACTGATACCATCAAGTTTCATGTCTCCCCTTTCTTGCAAAAGATATTACCAGATAGTGTCCTTTACCAAGTAATTTCTTTCATTCTCATAATGTTTGTGACCAGAACTACTGGGTGCGGAAATTAAGGTAGAGTAGCTGTAAATTAGGGCCAGTTTTTCAATTGGCATATAGCCAGATACTTCTATTTTTTATTTAACTGTTATTCTTAGTAATTAATATTCACTTTCTTGACTTCTGTCACGTGTTATGACTTTTCTGTCAGTATGAATATTCTGTGCAGTTATATACATCTGCAGCACATGCTGTCCTATTTTTTCTTCACCTTAATGTTGAGAATTTCCACAACATTCTTGCAGGGACTGGTCAGCCTTGGCTTCTCCCTTGATTCACCTTCTTTCTTAACAGTCTGTGAGGTAGATGACGTGCTATTTAATGTTCTGGAGAATATCCATTTGTATTTTGATATTGGCATATAGAAGGCATACTTGATATTTAGCTTCCATCTTCACAATTTTGTCAGTTTCATAAGATACTATGGACTAATCCTTATGAAATTAATGTGCATATTTTTTTGTAATATGATATCAAACGTTTGTTTCTTTGTGTCTTAACCTAACACTGCTTTTCTTTCATGACATGCTTCACTCGCATGAGTTTCATGTTAGCAAAAATTAAATTCTTTTGAAATTTGTTTCTTAATATTTTCCTATGGTCTCATTTCTAATGCTGTCAAATTTTGTAAACGTAACTTAGTTTGCTTCTTATGCTTGCATTATTACTAATTTTGAATGATGATCCATGTCAGAGCTTTGACAAGAACAAGAGGGGAATGGTTCGGTTGGATGACTTCATCTCACTTTGCATATTTGTACAGTCAGCTCGGTATGCATATTCTTTTGCTCGTAGGTGTAGTTAACTTAGACTCCAACTAAAGGATATGCGGAAATTTTGGATTTACTTTTTCTGAAAAATGCCACAATGAGCCACTTTTTCTGAGTAGGCATGACTTAACAAGGTCATTTTGTCTGACCCAACCAGCCTTGCTCGTCCGACCCATTTGGTACACTCAGCCCACCACCTAGTTCATTCAACTCGTCCGGACTACCAATCTTGCTGCATTCCTCAGCCTGTCTCGAGCATTCAGCCTAACCGACCCAACTAAACCATCCTAATACCTGATTTAACTAGTCTGGCTATTTTACTTCTCGTGGTTATTTACATTGTCGAATAGATAAAGAATAGCCACTAGAAGTGATATTTGGAGTTCATTTTTACAATGCTACGGCAATTCACAGGGAATACAAAAGCTTTTTTATCGAAACATGCAATTAGTCTTAAACTTGTTAAGCTTCAAAGAGTTTTCATTTATGTCTATGAATGAAGGCAGGCATGTAAGTCAGTTAATTGTTTCCTTTTTTGTTGCAGGAATTTGTTTAATTCCTTTGATACAACCAAACAAGGCAGAATAACACTAGATTTCAACCAATTTGTATACTGTAGTGAGTAACTCAGATTCATTTTTATTTGGTTCTTTTGCTTAAAGTTACCAGAAGTCTACATTTTGTTAATCCTTTCTATCATTCAGCTTCTTACTCATCAATTATATCGTGTCTTTTGTTTCCAGCTGCCAATTCCCGAATATAATTCAATTCTGCTGCTTTTCGTGGTTCATCACTCCGAATCTAGTGAGACTTTGTATCCTTTGTGTTCATGTAAATCACTTGTATTCACGTGTTCATACGTTAATCAGCTTAAATAACTTCGACACCGGAAGAAAAATTTGTAAAGTAATAACTTAGACTTCTGTTCTTTGATAGCGTTGAGAAAATTTGGCCGACAGAATGAGATTACACAGTACTTCTTACTCTTTCAAAAAAGGAAATTCGTTTTAGATTTTATTTTATTTTATTCACTTGATTGAATTTTTTTTATATATTCAAAAATCTTTCCTTCTGATTAGTAAAAAATGAAGTATTTCTTGATACTCAGGAAACTTTTTCATTTTTTTCTTATTGAAGAAATGAATTGCTTTGAGCAATTAAAGGAAAACTCTTGCTAGACAGTACAAGTTAAGATTCATAAGAGCCTTCAAGGCTTAAATTATTTGACCGTATTGAATTCTCTAGTATAATTTTCTCATAGAAGATTTTTCAGGAACAGCTGGAGAAATATATTCAATTGAAAAAATGATTCTTTTCAGATCAATTGAAATATTCTTCTCCAGTTAATAAGATTATATGTTTTGATCTGATACAAATGCTGAACATGCATGTGACGCATTAGATAATAACAGAGAAAAAAAAAACTTTGGGAAAGTATGCTCTCTTCGGGAAATTAAATCAGGTGAGGATTAGCCAAATGAAACACGCTAATGGCTAAATCAAAGACTTGCCACCGAACATCTTAATCAAATTTAACCTAAAAATGTCTTGATTGAAACATGATGTGTTTAAGTTGCTGCGTTTCCCAATCCCAATCGATCGGAATCCACCGTTGAAGGGGAAAAACCTGAATTGATGACCACGTGAGATATAAGAGTACATTTGGCGTATCTTGGCAAGCAAAGCTTGGTGTGGTTTGTTTATTCGAAGCATTTTACTCAGAAGAAGCAAAGAACAATAGCGTAGCGTAGCGTAGCGTAGCTTGTTCTTTTGGGATCTCTGCAATGAAAACACACTCTCTCTTTCTCTATTTCAGTTTCTTGATGATTTTGAGGATTTAAGTTTCCGTTCTCTCTCTTTTTTAACTGCTTGATTCTGTTTGACATTGTATCAGCCCATTTAATAATTGATGTGGGGGTGGATAAGAGCCACATGGAGAGAGGAGATTTTTTTCCCTCCCTCCAAGAGAAATATTTTTTAGACTTCTCTTCGCCTCTTGGACTTTTCTTTCTCTTCTCCCTTAATGACATCCTTCAATGGAATGTAACTCTTGGCCTTTCCTCTAAGAGGTACACCCCTTGGCTGGTCCCCTCTATATAAAGGTTAGGAAAGGGGATTCGTAGAGAGGGGAGGGAGCGCCATCGTGGAGGGCTTTCACGCGCGCCGCCATCTCGCTGGAAACCTTGTATGCCGCTCTCCCTCACTCCTCTCTCGCGACCACGTTGTTAGAGAGAGGCTTTCTTCGGCTGGGTTTGTTCGCCGCCGTCACCACAGGGTGCACACCTGGGTCACCTCGTCGCCTCTCCTCTCGCCGACTGCCCTTTTTCCTTCCTCCTCGTGCTGCTTCACGACTGACTCTGCCTCTACCTCTGCCTCCACATATCGTAGACGAGAACTACCCCGCCGTTCTCCCCCATTCCAGCATGCTCTCTCTCACACACGCCGGCAGCCCATACGCCTTCTCCCTCCTCGCGCCCACAGACGACCGACATTGCCTCCAGCGGCTGACGCCGCTCGCAGCTGGTCAACCCCGCCCTCTTTTGGTAGACCGCCTCCAACAGCCGATGTCG
Organism: Zingiber officinale; assembly: GCF_018446385.1. Taxonomy (NCBI): domain Eukaryota; kingdom Viridiplantae; phylum Streptophyta; class Magnoliopsida; order Zingiberales; family Zingiberaceae; genus Zingiber; species Zingiber officinale. Next base: position 130,877,922 of record NC_055992.1, read on the forward strand.
CTCGCAACTGGTTGATGCCCGCAGTCGGGTGGCACGTCTTCAGCTATCCTCTAGATCATCATCGTTACCATATGCCCCTCAGATCCAGCCGACTGTACATACCCAATGACGATCTAGCATTCACTCCCTTGATATAGTCTATCTCTAACTTTTGAGCCACTATTTTGTTCCGCCCTTCAAACCGTTATTGTATTCCGGCCTTCGAGCTGTTGTTGTATTCCGGCCTACAGGCTGTTGTCAGATTCTGACGATCCAGACAGCATCCAGCTATGTGCCAATAGATCCCTGTCGCATTCGGCTCCATGTCGTCAGGTCCGACTCTATGCCATCATATCTGACTTCTCCAGCTCACATTCATCTATTCTTTTGGACCACCACGACTCAATAAGCGTCGCGACCAGCTCACCAATCCATCCGAGGGCCCCCTCTAGGTCAGGGTATGTCACTGTACTCATTCTTTAGTCATTTCATTATTCTATCATTAGTTTGTTCCTTATATTTCCGTGGGATTTACTTCGAGCATCGGGATGTCAGGGACCAGGGAATCCCGTGTCATTCCTGTAGGTAGCATTGATCAAAGATCTTCTGACGACTGGATCAACATAGAAGACAACTCATCACACTCCCCATCTGGCTCATGGTGATTTGGTCTACATTTCAATTACATCATTTTGAGAGTTCCGTCTGCTCAAATTCCCAAAAGGATCAATAAATAACAACAACATCAAGCTTATTACACATGGCTCTTTGTTGTTTTGGAGCCTTAAATTTTATTCCGAGCTCATAGATTGCAATTTTATAGAAGTTTTTTTGATAATAGTATTGTCAATTCTAAGATATGGGACTAAAGAGAACTGTATTTTTTTATATAAAACAACCATAGAAAATTAATGATGAGAAAAATTCATAATAATACGTTGTAACTGAGCTTCGAACTCTATATCACTGATTGTTTCGCTTGTAGAATTACTAATAAATATTTGAATTATTTTTAGTGTGAATAGAAAAAATGATATTAACGTAAATTCATTTTAGGCTTCACCAAAATTAATTAGTAAAGAATGAGATTATATATATATATATATATATATATATATATATATATATATATATATATATATATATCACTTAGACGTCCCTCACTTCCATGCTGATGATTGTGTCAAATATAAGAAAGCATGAATAAAATCTGTACAGCTTTAAATTCTCTTTTGTGTATGCAGAAAGATAAGTTAGCAATGTAATATGTAAAATAATAAATGCAACAACATCAAATAAATTCACCGCACAAGAGGAGTTTAGTAAGGTAAGAAAACAGCATTTATAATATGATTTCTTGATAGACTAGCTCTTAAGTCGAGATAGGAGGAAGTAAAGATGCAAAATTAATCTTGACATTTAGCATTAACGAAACTATGAATGCGCTGATTACTGATTATAGCATCTCCATTCCTGAATAATCCTATTCTTTCTGAGTTTGCATTGCAGGCTCATACCAACACGACTCAAAGGAATCCATCTGTGCTATTACACGATGTTAATAATGTAATGAGCATACTAGATTGGAGGGGTATGCATGTTGGGTTCTATTTTTGAAATCAAGTCTTGCATACATTTACTAGCATGGTACTTTGACTGTGGTATTTATGTAGCTTCTCAAATATTCCTCTTTTACTTCCATACTTGATCATATTGCTTTGTAAACTAATTGTGTAAGTTAAGATGTTTCCATAATATATTAATTTATATGTTTGAGCATCAAACATTCATAATAATAAGGGAAAATCAAAGCCTTCTATCAATTAATTTGGTCTACATTATTTCTTATATTAAGAAAGTTCATTGCCCAATGCCCATACATATGCATGAGATTCAAAAAACCCAAGTTCCCTTGCAAACATTAGCATACAATTTGAAACTTGGATGAATCTTAAATATAATCTCATGCAGACTCACTAAAGCCACAAGATGGAGGCAGAGACATAATCAAGTGAGGTTAGTTTCCTTTTTTTTCACCTTTGATAAAATCTATTTAAGTTGATTCACTAAAATAATTAGGTTGGGATCTCTCATTTTTCACTATATTGTTCACAGTTGACTTAACTAATCTAATAGAAAGAATATATACAGATATATGCGAACAAAATATAAAAGAGCACAAAATATGTGTCTACCAACCCTGCAAGATAGTCCAAGCCCATATGTATCTGAAGCAAAGGGGGGCAGGTGATAGATCTGTGACTACATTGATACCTCTCGAACAAGGAGGCCGGGCAGTTATACTACCACTCCAAGATCCCAATATTGTCATCAAATAGGCAAGATATAATGTGGTGCGTATGGTACATACTGGTCGGTACAGAACATTCGGTCCAATATAGATTAAATTCTTCTAAGAAATGATACTAAGAACATATCATTCAACTAATAGTGAACTAAAAGTTAATAAAATATTCAGTGTCAATGTAGGCCAGAGTATCATATTTAACCACACAGCAAATACTTTGCATAAACATAATGTGCAAATTTCTGAGGAACATGAATAGTTAACAATAAGATAAGCATGAAGGATGCTACAATAATGATTACCTGATTGACAAGGTCAACAGCTACAACTGAACCATACTTTTTATTTAAATCTAAGAAGTGCCTTTCAGCCACACGAGACTGTCAAATAGAAAGAAGAGGATAATGAGAGAAACTTTTAAGGAGCCTATTTTAGAAAGGAGAGAGTATCAATGAATTATTACCGCCTCATCAGGCCTAACAATATCAAATTTAGGTTTATATGTCAGGTCAACAATTTGCTCCCATAGAAATGGCATTGATCCACGAATCTGCAAGCATTAATTTGATAAATCCTCTTTCAAAAAGACTTTCTATAAACTAAACCCTTAATATGTCATTTTTCTTAAATGTTTCAACTACCAATAAAATAGACACTGGATGAGAAATAAGGATATGGAGCAACCAGATGCTAAAATCAATTTGCTTAAACAAAGAACATTGTATTACTGATTAAACAGGCAGAAAGTCAACTATTTTGGTAGATACTTAACCTACATATTGTCTGCTTAATTATTCTATCAAATATCAGAGAGAGAAATTCACCTCTATTTAGCAATTGTATGTCTAATCAAATGGATTGCCTTCTTGCTTCTATGCAATGCTTAGAATACACAAGTAGTTCAGCAAAGAAACAGATCTAGAAGAGCAATCAAGGATACCATTGAGCAATCTAAATTCCGGATGATGCTTAGAAGTATCTCAATGTATTATGTAAACAAGTGCATCCATTGAAAGCATAAGACAATTTCTAAACTTTTTTGTACCCAACACCAAGCTGCAACCACACAAACAAACATAGCAAACAAGTTTTGCTAGACATGGGGTAATTTGATTCGATCTAACATTATAACCAAAAGGAAAAGAAGTAGTACTTGGACAAAGGATGCTGTAAATCCATTAGTTTGCAAAATCTGTTCTGATTCAACAAAATTTGCAACATAGCCTTCTGAGTCAGCTCCTCTTCTCCACATCCGAGTACCTTAAAGCAAAATACAGGTACGATAGTACAATAATTTCTTACAAAAGAAGAGACTAAAATTGAAATGAGCGAGGCACATCATGTTATGATTTGAACTTGGGTTTCCTTCCACTTGGCAGTGTTATAATTCAAATAAATAATCCAAAACTGAAGCAAATAACAGTGAGTTTTTCTAATGAACCAAAACCTGCTCTCCTTGTGCATCGACGTGCAATTAAGGTAACATCAATGATTTGTGAACCAATGGCTGCTTGAAAACTTTGGAAGCCTGATATACGGTTAAGGCTATTGCAATAACTCAATAAGTTACTCGAAACTTGCAAAACGGGACTAAAAACAAACGAGCAAAAGACAATATCAGGATACTTCCTTGGATGATTGGTAGCATATACGAATCCAACTGCATAAAGAAATGCAACATATTAACATATGAGATAAGCTAATGCTAATTCATTCAAGCAGTTTTTGAGAATCACATCTCACTTTGTTATCAATAAGTGCTTCCAACATATAGCTATTCCAAAGAAATCTAGGTTCTGCCTGCAAGATAGCTTAGATTAAAGTGATAAGACAAGTAACAAATTGTCGTAATTAACACAATTTTGACAATTCAATTTTCATACTGTATCTATGTAAAACAAGCAGATATATCCTTATTTTTTTAATGGTTAAGTGAAAGATCATACGAGTTCTCAACTATCTAAATTGATATAGGCTACTATAACACATGTCAACTTGTTGAGTACAGTTATGATATAGCAAAATAAAAATGCAATTCAAATGACTATTTAATTGTTATATCCTTATTTTTAAAATAAAAAATAAACTAAATGAAAGAGTACTGAAAGAGTAAAGCACATCTAAATTTATCACATGTTTTGTGTGAAAGCATGCCAAGTGTCAGCATTATAGGGTGCCAAAACATACCATTTTGAATGGGGATTGACATGGAACAACCTTGGCAATGTGACAGCAGAGCTTCTATTAGGCCTAATAGAAGTTCAAAATGACTAATTGAACAAGTCAATTTTCTTGATTGTTTAGGTCAATGATGGTCCCTTGCCAACCCAATCACCTTTTTGCTAATTTTTTTTTTGTCTCGTGCTTTAGAATACCATGAAGATCAGCATGGATGAAACAAATTCCGCCAATTGCACGACACATAGAACCATAGTTGTCAAACTTAGTTGAGCCCGATGTTGATGAGTTGGGTCAAAGAAATATATCAGCTATATGGAAGACAAATTTTGAAAAATCAAAGATATGATCAAAAGGAAGTATTCCCTAAACCTACAAAGCAGTGTTGTAAATGGCGGTAGGTGGTGGCAATGCTGACCGCCTACCATCTAGGCGGTTGAATTTTTTTAACTTATTTTTATACATAATTAAATAATATATTAACTAAAGAATAAAAAATAAATATAGGATCATTTAAAAAAAAACTATAAAATATATTAACTAAAAAATAAAAAAGTTAATCTAAATATTTTTTTTAATATATATATATATATATATAAGATAATTTTATTGGACTTTAATTATGTCTACTTAAATTAGCCCAATCATGATTAAAATTATTAATATAAAATTTTGATTAAATCCTAGTTAAAAAAAAACTATTCTATTCGACCATCTTTGATTTTTCGGCGTCAGACACGTCGTCGGACGTGACGTGTCGAGATGCGTCGTCTAAACCCGGTGACGAGTCCAGACCTGGGGCCGACGATGAGTCTGAACCCATCGTGTGTGCCCAAACGCATCACCTGAGCTTGGCAACGCGTCTGGAGGCGTCGCCCAAGCTCTACTAGGAAACGCTTTACCGTCACCTAAACACAATGCGGTGCGGTTCAAGGCGGTGCGGTTGAGGTTCGCCTCCCACCTAGGTGGCCGCCTCAACCACCATTTAGAACAATACTACAAAGCAAGTGAGTAGGATTTTTTTTTTCGTTATTACCAACTTCTCATTGAATTGAGATCTAGGCCTAAATTTGTGTGATATGGAGGAGATCAATCTAGAAACAAGTATGTCGCAAATGAATAAGAGACCTTGTTAGCATGCCTCAACCTAGGTATTTCTCTTCTTCATCTCACAAGCCCTCTTCTTCTTGTCAACAACACCAATTAAAGAAAAAGACACTGGAAAATATCTTTGAACTAGGCATTGCTTTATCTTGTACCTAGCAACATTACCTTTTTTATCCTCAATGACAACACTTCTTTTTTCAGGCATGGGCACGCATGCCGCATGTGTTTCTGAGGTGACAGACGCAATATGAAGTTGGCACTATGAGGTTGATTTTATACAAGCAAGCAACATCTAATACTAGTAAATCAATGGATGACAGAACGAGATCAAAGCTTTAAAGAATGACTAGGCAAAACCAAGTACAGGCACACTCAAAAGGCCAGTGTGATGCCAACACATCTTGTTTATGTCAAGGATCACCACCTTGATTTTGAATGAGAATTACAAACTTGTATTGCTTGTCTATGTCATCCTACATACAACTCATATCAGGAAATAGGTGTTCAAAAAATTCACTCATTTAAGAGAGAGAGACCTAATTTGAAACTCTAACTTAGATTATTTTAGGTTGTGCGTTAAAATCTAAAATTTTTGTGAGTTTCTTCCCTCAAAAACAGGATTTTGGGGCTAAAATGAGATGGAATAATTTGAAATTTATTATAGCATAAGTGAAGGGCTAGCCAAGTGTCTTTAATGGAACATTTTTTGTAAGCGTTAAAACATTATATGAGGTAGAGTGCAGATAGTCTAAATTGCCTGTCAAAGATGCAATAATTGAGATCATTTTTCTCATTTCTTGATGATAAGGCACATACATGGGGATAACAAAATCAAATCTAATGGTTGTTCTAGGAACATAAATACAACATAAAGGCATCAAAAACCCCTAAATAAATATCAGACTTCCAACAATGAAACATTGTCTTAATCTAAACCCTTCCAAATTACTCTCAATCTATTAAAAGGTACAAGAACATTTTGAATGAAAACTAAGTAAACCCAAATCAACAAATTTCTCATACATGTCAGGAGTAAAAAATTTGTACCTGTCTCCAAAGAGGTACCATCTTCGAGTCATTTCCCAACTCATGTAACTTCTGCAAGCTGCCAAACAAATAATTATTATGGGCATTAGAAAACAGTAGAACAAAGACATTTGTAATTTAAGCCACAAATGCCCAAAAAGGGTGAAATTAGTATACTGAATATATTTGTCAGACTAATTATGAGATGCAGCGTAAGAGGCATTGCTCAAAATGGACCATAACATAAATCAGGTATTTGTTGGGGAGAATGTTAAGTTAGTAGTGATCATTATGAAGTAATATAAAGCAAGACTAGCCTAGACATGAGAAAACTCACTATCAAGTTGAAGAATTTGTAGTTGTAATTGAGAGAACAATAAATCAGTGGTGCTCATCCAATTAGAATAGCATTTAATACTTTCGATCAACTCTTAAAAAATGTAGATCCGCTACATTAACGGCCCCCTAGTGCCGGCCCCACGGATATGGAGGGAGGTACATGCAGATACACAGGTGTCAGGCGCATGGTGGGATAAACCCCAAGTTGTCAGTTCCTGAGAATCGACCTTAGCCATTACGCCAAAGATATCATGCGCCCACCATCTGTGTTACGCCCTGGGGGCATTCGATCAACTCTTAAAACTTTATAACAACATTAATCTATTTTAGAAAGCACAGGTGCTTCTTGAAGGGATTTTTGGGTTCAAGCATTAAGTCCACATGACAGAGGAATATGATAAGGGGTCACTAACTAAAGCTGATTTCAAAATTACATACAAGTCATACAACCATTTATGACTTTGACCTTGTGGAAGAAAATTGCCATGTTAGTTATATGCATAATGGTCAACTAGTTGAACTGTCAGAAAATTAGGGTTGAGACAAAAAAGTGAGAGTTGCACCATTGGTCTTCTTGGTCACCTAGGAGACTAGCATAAGATTACCTCCCTTCAGGCATGATTAAGGTAATTTGACATTAAAAATTGACTGATGCATTATGAGACCATTTCCAAGAGAGCAGTGCCTGGTGATAATAGTCATTATTTCTTTATGGCATCATAAGTACAAGGAATTAAAGAATATATCGGAGGCTGACTTATTTTAAACTCCTCAGTCTCTTGCTATAATTACCACCTGAACAAAAGAGCACATACTTGGCATCAAATCATTGATCAGTAGACATAGTATATTCAACAGCCAACAAATTTCAACACATGTAAATCAATGACAAAAGAGAAAGAATCTGAAGAATCAAATCAAGAAAACTTTCTACCTTGTTAAACAAAAATTAATGAACCCGACATCACAGACTATAGATACTACAGGTTAAATTTTACATGTTACACACATCTCACAAAGATTCCAACTAGTACACACATTAAATCAATAAATTAGTTCATCGGGTAAAAAGAAAATGTGGCTAAGAACACATGTTTAGTATAAGTACAAAATTATAGCATATTAACCTGAAAGAAAAATGACTTCAATTTTAATTTTATATATCTAGCTCATAAGGGAAGAACTCTGGAAAAGATAAATTCAAAAAGAAACATATTTACCATAGAGTTAGATTGACGTCGTAGGAGAAGTACAGGCCTGGCGTACTTTGTGCAGCCTCTAGAAGAACGGAAAACTCAGATTCCATCTTTTTCTGTCAATATATATTTTAACCACAAGTTATTATTTATGAACAGATATTATCAATGAACCAAAAACATATATTTTAACCACATAAGTTACAATTACTGAATAAATGTTACCAGTGAACCAAAAATTTAAACAAAACCCTTCCAACCTGCTCAGACGAAGAATTTTTCAGAGAATTATTGCATGGAAGAATCTGCATGCCTGAGACCTTGTAAATTGGATGCCCTAGGTAAGATCCAACACATTCACGCTCTGTTACAACCAACAAATATGATCCTGCAGCATGAGTATATTAGTTAGTAAGAATATCATACTAGTCGAAGCTAGAAAGTACAACAAGAAGAGATAAATCAGAAGTGGCATTTAACTATTGGTTCTTTGTCCTCCACTAAACTTAATATGACTATATCAATAGTGATGTTTATATTTAAAAAAATATTTGAATTATGTTAAATTAAGCTTCCGTCTCTAATCAAGTCAAGTCAAAATATAGAATCAATTAGTCATCTTCAAATATATACATACCAATTACAATGCATTGTCTCCAATTTTACCATCAAATTACACCTAATGATCTTGAATAGTATTTTTTTTCCCCTAATAACTCCACTAATCAATCTTAACATTAACATCTTTACTAACTAACTTCTTGTATATGTTCTTTCCTAACTGTCAAAATAGATGGTTATACCACAAAACACAAAATATTTCTTTTTGCATATTGTTGAATAATACATAGGGCATCTAAAATTGCTACTAGTAGAAATCTTCTCTTTGACCATATTAATTATTCTCACTTATTTTTTTGTTCTCAAAAGCTACAAGGTATGGTTAAAATAATATAATGCATTTAATTTGGCTATAAATAGTATGAAAAAATATCTAAAAGAAAGCATTATGTGAAAATAGCAGAGTTCAACTTAAGCATAGAGCCTAACTAAGCATTATATATATATATAAGTGAGGAACAACACAAAACCTACAAACCATATAATCAACAGCAAAACCATCTACCAGATAGTGGATAGAATGTCAACTCAGTCAGAGATTGGATCAACACCTCATCTTTCATGACTTGAAGGAAAGAAAACGATTCCTACCATTAACATGGGAAGAAATTGATGAATTCCCATGAGTGTTCCTTGTCAACGACTGTCAAGTTGTTGAAGCAACTTGATAAAGTATCAGCTGAAGGCTAACAGATTCAATCACACACTTCCATCAAATTGCGTATACATTATAAAATTCATAAAGCCAGGATAAATCTTCCACATATGAAATTGTTTGTGTCCAACAACAAAAATAATGTTCTTCATTGAGACAATTACCAGCTTTTCCACCCTCTCTACAAGTTACAAGCTATGCTAACCCTAGTTACCAAAAAGGATCTCATTAGAAACAGTGACAATGTTGAATATGGTAGCAACATCTATCAGATATGGGCATAGATGTAATGGAAGCACAGAATATTATGTTATATTGGCCTTACAACCTGCCTTAATCCATGCTAAAAAGGATCACATTAGAAACAGTGATAATGCTGAATATGGTAGCAACAGCTATCACATATGGAGGTAGATATTTAGGCAGCAAAGAATATTATGCTTGCATTGGCCTTACAATCTGTCCTTATGCCTGATTCTCCTTCAACATATGCCCACATTCGTTGCACTTTGCCATCTCCATGGAGTGTCTATGTCCTATAGGGTCATCATTGATCTTCTGCAGCACTGACTCCTCTACTCCCAAAACTTGCCTATAGAGCATCAAATATGTTTTCTTCCAGTTCACCATCTCCATTTTCTCCCTGTTGTCTTTGCCTCTGCCTGGATCTCCTTTGATTCAGACCACACCTCACCAGCCTTGCATCATCCTCTTGTAGCCCTCTTTGACAGCTTTCTCTGATATTTGCCACTTCATTGGTTGCACTCACTGCTTTCTGTGTTCCTTTGCATTTGTGTCTGCTCTAGACAATCAAATATCCTCCTCTTGCATCTAGTCATCTCAGTTTTCTTCAACACCAACCTTTCAAATTGACACCTGCACTGTCATCCACAATAATCTGCTACAGATGTAGAAAGGATGTAGCTCCTGTGCATTCGACAATGGTTTCTTATTCTCCATTGTAATATCCATGCCACCTAAAGCCAACATCACCCTTGATTGTTCCTTTGTTTTGATTTCTTTGGTATTCAAATTTGGATGGATATGCTAATGAAAAGAAAAGAAAACACTGCTTCCTCTCCTTCATGCAGCCGCAGCCTACTATCCTCTTCTCATCCTATCGACCTTGCACTGGTCACCTCTTCTTCCTAAAAAAGAGCTTTACCTCCCTCAATTCTCACTAACTTTTGTTCCCTCAAGCACTGTTGATACCTCTTTTATTTGTCATCATTTGCTCTTGTTTCCTTCACATTTTGCCTCCTCCAGATGAATTCTCTAGAGTTGAGTGCCTCTCCAATGTCTGATTCAATTCCTTCCATATCAGCGCCATCTAGATCCAGATCTGAATCCTTTCATCATCTGACCCCCCAACTTCCAATGCCTATTTGAATTCAGAACATACTCATCAGCTCCAAGACCCAATTCTATCATCTCCAGCCAGATGACGAGAGAAGTGTTGGCTGCTTTATTTTCTTTGTTAAAGCAATGTTATGTCTTCATATTCGGTCGTTCCAAGAGATCGCCATCCCTCTCCATTGAATTTCTTCCTCAAGCACAAGATTCTTCTCCAATGATCTATCCACCACATTGTTATTTGTTCATCTTCTCTTTCATTCTCTCATTGTTATCCTCTTAGCTGACCCTTAGGAAACCTCATTGAGTGATTTCCTTCAACTCCTTCATTTGACTATTCTATGTTGTCAACATCGCCGTAAGGAGAAGCTCACTCAAGATATATCTCCTAGATTTTGGGCTCATCTATTGTGTTCTTATTTTCATCATTGGCATATCTTAGTCAATTTTTATGAGACCTTTATAGTTTATATAACAAGGTGGACATATATAGTATGGGGAGTGATTAAGTATTATAAAGTATTGCGGATTTAGTCCCAGAATGAATGTTTCAGGTTTAGAGTTTATATCGAGTCCAATATATACTGTGTAATAGATGTCTCTCATTACTAGCATACAATATTTCTTTCCCATTAATAAGAGCCAAATAGAATCCCAAGAACCAAATACAACGTTCCACTATCAATAGATGTCTTTCATCACTAGCATACAATATTTCTTTCCCATTTAACAAGAACCAAATAAAAGGCTCCACTATCATAAGTTCACCCATGTTATGCAGATAGGCCTGTGACCATAAGATTTCAAACCTTTGTGACACTTGAACCTGCAGTTACTGGTCAACGAAATGATCATTACATTTCTTCACCAATCATTCTTGAAGTAAACACTAAAACTGGATCTCACCATTCTTTTGAAATGGGTTCAATGGTCAACAATACAATACAAATAATACCTAACAACAATATGTTAGGGACAACATACACATACCTACTAAAAGCTTAAGCATTCCAATCACGCCAAAAACAGGGCGAACACTTGGAGACTGTGTTGTGCACTTTGGAAGTTGAGCTGTACATCGAAACAGATAAAATTAGGTGAAAAATTTTCTTTATAGCTTCAAGGTAGTAATTATGTAGAACTAGAAGTCAAAATTTCTTTAAGCAAGTTGATTAACAAGGTAAATAAATTACTTCATGAATGTAATGGTGTTCAACTAGCAACCTGATTACTGAAAGAAAACTACCACTGCAAAGAGATATCCCTAGCCAGCAGTTGGTTAACATGATTGAATTAATGAGACTTGAAATCGGGTTCAACATTCTACTGTCCCAACTATTTAGAAGCATATATACATAGATCTCACACACCACTGAACTCCAACAATCAGGTTTTTTATGTCCTTTCATATTAAGTCAAGGACAATTTTGTTTATTCTATAATCTACCACCCACAACTTTAATTCTAGCAATTCAACTAATAAAAAAAAACAGAAAGTAGAAATAATAGATTAGACAAAAATAGGAAGTCCTTAATCCATATATTTGTTATTTAAGAAACTATGCTTGATTATAAAAATAAGCCAGCAGCACAACGACAAAATATACGAGGGGAAACAGACCTATTAAGCTGCTTGATCCATCAGTGCGACTGATCGACAAATAAGAATCAGAAGAGACATCAATTGGCTCAAGGATATACTTGTCGGTGAATTGCCATAACCTCAACCGTGTGTAAAGCATCTTTCCATGATCACCCTTATCATTGTCATCCATCACTGTACAATCAAGAATTAGAAAATTTGAATATTTTCTACCTCTAAAAAACACCCGCATATGAGTTTATTAAGATACAAAACATGGCAAGGTCTGAAAAAGGAAGGTTTGTATCAACCGCATAAACCAATTGTAATTAAATCATCCAATGAAGAAAATAATAACAAAAAAAGAAATGATAGTTTGCAATTGGTTAAGTATCTATATCTAATTGAAAATGAGAAGAATAATCAGAGGAAACTACAATTCTAAAATTTATATAGATACAGTGCAAACATGATTGCGAGCAAGCATGCCCTCCAGATATTGCTGCTTGTTAGGTCTAAAGCGCATATCTCAAAAGAATGAAGATTAGAACAATGAACACATCAAAATTCAAGGAGAAAGAACATTGTAAAAAGACTAGAGGTCAATTCTTTTATGAAGATTGGTCTCAAAAAAGATGGAAGCAAAACCATTACTGAAAGTATCAAACCTAAGTTTTTGCATGCACATAAGCTCACCTAACCAGTTCATGAGTTTAGATTCAAGAACGGGAGTGCTGAATATAGCAGTTGAACAAACATTTAGGTTAGATCCAAAATTTGAGGGCTATACATATCAAGACACTGAACAAATCATATATATAATAAAGACAACAGGAACGAGAGATAAGAGATCAAACAATAAAATCAATAATTGCGTAAAAATAGATGAGATCCATGGAGAATGCTATTGTTTTGTGGAATAGACAATATTACCTAAGGAGCGACGGACCAGAAATTATTATTTTTTTCTTTCAGATACGACGACGTGAATTCAAAATCGAAGAATCAGCCATTATGACATCAGGCGCGATGCGAGAGATAAGGGATCAACCATCAAATTTGCTAATCGTATTAAAAAAATCATCGAGAGTGCTATGTTTGATGGGAAACAAAGAAGGAATTTCCAAATTCAAAGACTAGGAAGAGTTCAATTTACCCTAAAAATATCAAGCAGTCGATTTTTCTTGTCCGAAAAATCCTAGATTCTTACGTCGTGAAATCAAAATTGAAGAATTCAGATAAGATCACAATAACAGTGTAAACAAAAACTTAACTAAGCGGAGAAGGAAGAGTATTGGGTCTTGCGTTACCTGCAAAGCGACGAAAAGAGGGGGGGATAAAGCGGAGGCGCCGAGGGGCGGGAGAGAGGAGGAGAGGGCAGGAGAGGAGTGAATGGGAGAGCAGCGACGAGGAGGAAGAGAGGCAAGAAATAGGGGTGGGGAAGGCGGAGGAGGGAGCAATCTGCGGTCGCGGGCTTCGCGGTGGGGACGGCCAGCGAGCGCCGATGCAGAGCATGCGCTGCGCACAACGCCACAACGGTATCCGGTCTCCCTTTCTCCCAGTTGGTATCGCCACGTTTATTCGAGGTGATTCGATGTTAGAGTAAATTTCATTTTACCCACTAAAGTTTACTTAATTTGTAAAAGATACTTTGAAATAATCAATATTTTAATTCCTATTTATCGTATTATTAAATCAGTATTTGGAGCAGCAATTGCTAAATACTTGTCTACTGGTGGACTATAAATAGTCGACTTCTAATCCTCGTCATCGGGGACCGGGATGGACAACGCCGTGATCCTCCGAGAATGGTACGACCGCGTCGATTCCAATCGCTCCGGCAACATCACGGCCCACCAGCTCCAGGTTCTTCTTCCTCATTCACCCCCCTCAGCTTGTTTTATCCAATAATACTTGTTTTGTTCTCCTAACCAAAACCCTAGTTCTGATTATTTCGGCATCGATGAACCTGCGATCAGAGAGCCCTCTCCGTCGGAAACCTCGACTTTTCCCTCTCCGTAGTACAGCAGATGATCAGGTTTGTCTCTCTGCCTCCTTCTGTTTCCGTCAGTTGCTGGTCGGTGCTCTGCTTCTTAATTTGATGTTTCTTAAACTGCAGAATGTACGATTTTGATGGAAATGGGACCATGAACTTTGAAGGTGGTTTCATCACTCCTTTCTTAGTTATGCAATGCGTTGGGTGCTGTTTACATGAGTAGTAATTGGTTACTTTTCAGTAATTACTTAGTGTTTAATTACAATGTAGATTTGGCGGATTTTGTTCTCTCAATCAGTAATAAGTTGATTTGGTTAATCAATTACCGCCGACCTTTATGTATCATATAAAACTACATCATATGCTGTCACTGGCAAAGGTACATCACAGTTCACATTAAGAACAGCAAAAGAATTAATTATTTTCACAGTGGTGGTTTCTATAAGGTTGTAATACTAATTATGGTTCGTACAACTATATTAATCATATTAATGAAAAAAACCTTCTTAACTTGTCCATGGATAAACTAATTGAAACTGAGAGATCTTCTGCAAAATACTGTTGTACCTTTTTTTAGTGTCAAGTTATGCATTTCCACATTTGATTTTCTTAACCCAATGTAGTATTGATTGGGAATGGCCTCATTCTTATTGTTTTAATTGAACCATGTTTGATCATATATACCTTTATTGAGCTCCAATGCATCTAATCAGATTTGTTGTAATAACTACTGACTGTTTGTTTGCATAAGGTCAAGACGCCCATGGTTCAGCTGGAATCACTAGCTTTATATCTCTTACTAGCAAAAGTCTAATGATTTTTTTTTGTTGAATGCTGTTGCTTTCTAGATATAACTCCATTAATCTGTCTAATTGTGTTGTTCACAGAATTTCTTGCTCTCAACAAGTTTCTTCTCAAGGTCAGCTCTCATATCAACTGAATATAAGAAACTTGTGTTACAAATTTTAGTTTGTATAAAACTGAAGTAGGACCAAGTGCAATAATTTCTGTTTCTAATTTTACATAGCTTGTACTGAAGATATAGTCAATATAACTGATGTTTTCTAATAGTTCATCCATATTTTATGTTCTTTAATTTTGTCCCTTCCAGACTGCAGGCATGCTTGGCTTTCCCAAGTATACTGTTTTTTACCATTGGGACTTATACAAAGGGATTTCCAAAACATCTATTTACCTTTTTGCTTTAAAAAATACATGTGGTGATAATAGTGTGTTAGAATTATCATTTTTTTGTTATAAAGTAACCAAGTTTTGAAAGATAATATTCTGTTTCTTAAATATGGTTGCCCTAAGTGGCGTGGTTTTTTTGTTCTTTGTCCTAATATCTTACTACTTGAGCTTTGCTTGTGTTTTATGTCTTATTCACTACATCTTGATCTTGCATCTCATCTTTTTTACTTTTCTAGTTGATGTTATGAATTTTTTTTTCTTGTGAATATGTATTGGTGAATTTTAAACACATGGAACTTCTAACGTTAATATTTGTGGCAACAAATTATGACACAAAATTGTGATCCATTCATTGCTTAATAGCATTCATTGAATCCTTGTTTAGTGTGCATAGTAGAATGTTCCTGACAGCACATAGCATATTATTGCAACTGATAACTAATTTGTTAGATATTTGAACTGAAACCCACACTAGAAAGGTCTAAAAGAAGGAAGCTGACTTCGTGAGTCTTTACTCTCTTATATGTTCATCCTAGCTGAGCTCAAATGTTCGTGCTGTTGACAGTGTTACACAGCTTTTACATTTGCCATTTTTGTTATTTTAATTGATTTTCTTCAGTTGCTAAAGGGTAATAGCAACATTTTACCTTCAAATTTACTCCAATTGTTTTAGCTTAAGTGAACTGGTTTATCATACATGATGAACTCTAAGTACAGTCTGAAGAAGGCAAATGGTAGATTTAGTTTGCTTTGATTATTCTGAATTGTATCAATGACCTGTTATCCTGGAATCTTTATTTTGGAAGTGTTATTGCCCATTAATTTGGATCATTTCTAAAAAACAATGAAATACAGATGCATTATTTGTTTCTATTTTAACCAATATGCTGTTCTAGGGGGTTACGGAATCATTATAAATCTGGAGGTTGTATTATTGTAAACTTTGATTTCTACCTTTGCGCTGTTCCCTCCAACTCTTGAAAAAATTATAATCTGCTTTATCCAACCATATATTTCCATTTTGAATGTTCATCCTTGGTGGCATGAATCCAATGCTTCAATGTCAAAACATTGAAATGCTCCCCAACTAGAATCAGATTTATTTGCAACTGTTATCTGTTTATATTACGAATCTAATGGTTGTTATCTTGTATAAGGTTCCTATCTAACCAAAGATATGTAACACCCTATTTGCCTCATGATTTTTCTGTATATTTCAATTAAGATTCTCATAGTTTTTTGTTACTTCCTTGTTTCTTTTGTACTGGCACATAAACACTCTAATCCTTTTGCAGGTCCAAAATGCTTTCACCCTCAAAGAAAGGTATCGTCCTTCATCCTTACATGTGGTTATCTTTCAGTAATGTTGCTTGCAGAATCAGAACTGACCAACTTACGATAAGTTCTTGGATTTAGAAAACTTCCACAGTTAATGATCACATAATTTTTATTACTTATTATAAGATGGCCTTACTCTATTCAACTTTGGAAGTAATGTTTTTGTCTTATTTTCTTGCATTTTTGTTTGTGCTTACATAGTCTTATTTTGGGTATTTAACTCGATGCTAGCATACTGCCCTGCAGAAGCAACAATACAACTAAATAAACTAAATAATCAAAGTACAATAAGAATTTTCTGTGGAATCTACAAGATTAGATACTAGTTGGAAAATGGGTGTTTTTCATGCCATCAACTATGGTCCCTGTGGTAGTCTATGCTGGAGTGGTGAGGTCATGTACGAGAAGTATCCTGTGTCATTGTACATTAGTGTCCTCAAAATATAGAGTTGAGCTTACTCTTAGTTGGCATAGGTTTTTCTATCCACAAGGTGGTCGAGCTCACTCTTGGGTAGGATCAGACAACATTATATGAGATTCATGAACTTAGACCAGGAACGGATCTTAAGCTTGCAAGAGTCTGCAAATCAGACCAAATTAATCATATTTTCTTTAAGTTCTATCATTTATTTATATCTTAAAATGTATTCTTACTATCTTTTTTAGTCTCCCTTTATTCCTTTAATTTTATACTCTAAATCCATTTAATTTTTCCAATTATAGAATCTCTTGGCTTCCTTTGGATATGTTTGTTTTCTATTAACATTATTTTTACATATTTTGTCATCTATTGGTTGGTGCTACATCTAATCGGTCCTATGTCTGATATAAGTGATAGTAATAGAACTTCGACTCTTTGTCAATAATCTAATCTCTCATGAGAGCTGAGCTGTCAACCCAAATTGTCCTACCAAGTTGTTAGCATTCATGGTTGACAATTGAGTGACGGTGAAGAAGGCTCGGCAATGAACCTCCTGTCTATGTAGGGACTGCATCTTTTATAAGAATGTAAAGAGGAGGCCAATTGGGATATCATATCCTCATAACCTCTAACGTCCACCTTAACTTTCTCATATCTAGCACATTATTAGTCCTTTTCAATATCCTGTATGATATAAATGCTCAAATTGTACAAGAAGTATCATTTATCCTTGTCAGCACATGCTTAATAATTAGTACATATTAATTCATTTCCATGCTAACAGTTGCAAACGATAACATTAGTTTGCTGCTAGACACATATTTAGAACATATATAATTCAGTATTTTATTGACTAATATAGTTAGATAACCATTTGCACAAGTTTTCCAGACAACTTAATATTTTGAATCAAAAATAAGAATTGTGTTGTTAAGTTACAGTATGTTGTCATTGCTTCATCAAATGTGATTCGTTGCATATGATCACATATATTCAATTTGGCTTCTAAATTCCACCATAAGCCATAACCACATGCCCCATAAGTTTACACGGGGGCCATCTCTGTGGACAGTATCAACTCATCAAAGACTTCTCACAGTAGTTACAAACTTTGAAGCTTCTTGTAGTGATGGCATGGTTCACATAATTTTCTTATGGGTGCAACAAAGATGAGCTCTTTAAAGTCTGCTTGTATAAAAAGTGGATCTTGCAAGTAAAGGTTTCCACTTCATCTCTTCCTCGATAGCTTTTCCTTTCGCTCGACTTCTCTCAAATATAGTTCTTTGTTCTCTGCTATATCTTGCATTCAAGAGCAAAAACTTATAGCAATTGAACTGCTTAGGGTTCAATCTCAGCATCGTGGCACATGCTTCATTCTACCCAGTCCATATTTTGGATCATGATCCACAAAGATTGCCTGTTTACACTATAGGGAATGAGTCGACTTGGCTCGCATGTTTTGGGCTGTAGAATTGCACAATTATGTGGCCTAGCCCATTAATTCATAAACCTGGACTGTGGTTAATTTTTTTTGTTCATCCTGTAATGTGTTCGCTTTTTAACTAGTTCTTGCTTTAATTTCTCTCACAGGTGTTAGAAATTCATTATTTTTTTAAGGACAGCATTGTACAATAAATAAGTCATTTGTAACTGTGTATAGATAAGTGCATTTTCAGTTGATATTTCATACAAAGTTGTTGTAGAATTCGGAATTAAATCATCATGGCCCTGTTTGAGTCTTCATTTTCTTCTTCAATCTACATGCTCTAAGTTGCTCACCGAAAACCTATTTAGTATTTGTTAGATGAACATGATCTTTCTAGTTAGTCCTTGGGTAGATTGGGAATCTGACATATGAAATGGACATGCACAAGTATTTATATTGGTTCTCTCTAATATGCATTTCGTTGATTATTGATATACATGTCTCATGATATGTTTCTTACTGAGTTCAATTAAGAATAGAATGATTTTACTCAATTTTTTATAAGTTACCATACCAAGTTAGTATAATCATAATTTTATCCTGTTCATACATTGTGCTTGTCTTGTATAACTTTTCTTCTACTTGGATATATAGGGGTCGTGGATATCTAAATCCGGATGATGTCTATGAGGTAATGGTTTCTTGTCATGGTGATTTTTTAGAAAATTATTCTTTCCTTAATGTAGGAAGAGGATTGTTTACCTTATGAATGCTATATTTTTTTTCCAAGGAAGACCCTCCACCCCTGATTTTTTTTTAAAAAAAAAAAATCAATGCTGGAAAGTTTCTGTTTCAAAATTAATTACTTATGTTTTCTTATTTCATTTCGACTATTTTTCCCTTAATTTATTTCTTTTAACTTATGCAAATTGTTACAAGGAACCTTGGTGGTATCTATCTTTCTTATTTAATATTTTTAAGAAAAGGAGCTTGTTATGGAAATTTATAGTTCTTAGAACAACAATGGAAATTTATAGTTCTTGCTTAAATCATAACAAAATAGATGAATTCTATAGTTTAATTGAACAATATGAGTGTGATTGCTATTTATTGTCGTTGCAGCAATATATGACAACTCCAATCAACCTCTTCAAAGATATGTTACGTATATAATCTGTATTACCTTTATACAATTTATTACCTTTGAAATTAAGAATTTTTTTGGTTTATGTTATGAAGTTTGTGGTATATGATGTCTGTTTTTCTTTTTGTTTCTGAATAGACACAATAAATTGAGACACTTTCTTTTAATCTTCTAAACAATGTTGAGGATAATTTTTCTAAAAAAACATTATATTCTGATTATATTTTTTCTTCCAGCTTTCAAATTCTCGCCTGAAATTCACATAACCTTATCCTTAAGATGGGAATGTAATTATTCAACTTCCACGATTCTGATTTTTCTTCTGAACTTACCTTGCATATTTGATTGTCTTTGTATTCTCTTCTTTGTAGTGTATTATATCTCTCAACTATAGGGTAAATGATTGCTATAGAGTGGGTTGTGAAGCATAGCTATAAATGAAGACGGTTCTTTGTAAGTTTTATGCTTAGCCTTGCCTTGGATGTTCTGACTCAAAAGTAAGGAGTTGATACTTTTGAAGTACTGATACCATCAAGTTTCATGTCTCCCCTTTCTTGCAAAAGATATTACCAGATAGCGTCCTTTACCAAGTAATTGCTTTCATTCTCATAATGTTTGTGACCAGAACTACTGGATGCGGAAATTAAGGTAGAGCAGCTGTAAATTAGGGCCAGTTTTTCAATTGGCATATAGCCAGATACTTCTATTTTTGATTTAACTGTTATTCTTAGTAATTAATATTCACTTTCTTGACTTCTGTCACGTGATATTTAGGGTCTGCTTTATGTTATGACTTTTCTGTCAGTATGAATATTCTGTGCAGTTATATACATCTGCAGCACATGCTGTCCTATTTTTTCTTCACCTTAATGTTGAGAATTTCCACAACATTCTTGCAGGGACTGGTCAGCCTTGGCTTCTCCCTTGATTCACCTTCTTTCTTAACAGTCTGTGAGGTAGATGACGTGCTATTTAATGTTCTGGAGAATATCCATTTGTATTTTTATATTGGCATATAGAAGGCATACTTGATATTTAGCTTCTATCTTCACAATTTTGTCAGTTTCATAAGATACTATGGACTAATCCTTATGAAATTAATGTGCATATTTTTTTGTAATATGATATCAAACGTTTGTTTCTTTATGTCTTAACCTAACACTGCTTTCTTTCATGACATGCTTCACTCGCATGAGTTTCATGTTAGCAAAAATTAAATTCTTTTGATTCTTAATATTTTCCTATGGTTTCATTTCTAATGCTGTCGAATTTTGTAAACGTAACTTAGTTTCCTTCTTATGCTTGCATTATTACTAATTTTGATTGATGATCCATGTCAGAGCTTTGACAAGAACAAGAGGGGAATGGTTCTGTTGGATGACTTCATCTCACTTTGCATATTTGTACAGTCAGCTCGGTATGCATATTCTTTTGTTCGTAGGTGGAGTAGTTAACTTAGACTCCGACATTATTCTGTGCTCTTTATTTCTTAAAAACTAAAGGATAGGCGGAAATTTTGGATTTATTTTTTCTGAAAAATACCACAATGAGCCACTTTTTCTGAGTAGCTAGGCATGACTTGACAAGTTCATTTTGTCCGACCCAACCAGCCTTGCTCGTCCGATCCATTTGGTACACTCAGCGCACCACCTAGTTCATTCAACTCGTCCGGACTACCAATCTTGCTGCATTCCTCAGCCTGTCTCGAGCATTCAGCCTAACCGACCCAACTAAACCATCCTAATACCTGATTTAACTAGTCTGGCTATTTTACTTCTCGTGGTTATTTACATTGTCGAATAGATAAAGAATAGCCACTAGAAGTGATATTTGGAGTTCATTTTTACAATGCTACGGCAATTCACAGGGAATACAAAAGCTTTTCTATCGAAACATGCAATTAGTCTTGAACTTGTTAAGCTTCAAAGAGTTTTCATTTATGTCTTTGAATGCAGGCAGGCATGTAAGTCAGTTAATTGTTTCCTTTTTTGTTGCAGGAATTTGTTTAATTCCTTTGATACAACCAAACAAGGCAGAGTAACACTAGATTTCAACCAATTTGTATACTGTAGTGAGTAACTCAGATTCATTTTTATTTGGTTCTTTTGCTTAAAGTTACCAGAAGTCTACATTTTGTTAATCCTTTCTATCATTCAGCTTCTTACTCATCAGTTATATCGTGTCTTTTGTTTCCAGCTGCCAATTCCCGAATATAATTCAATTCTGCTGCTTTTCGTGGTTCATCACTCTGAATCTAGTGAGACTTTGTATCCTTTGTGTTCATGTAAATTACTTGTATTCACGTGTTCATACGTTAATCAGCTTAAATAACTTCGACACCGGAAGAGAAATTTGTAAAGTAATAACTTAGACTTCTGTTCTTTGATAGCGTTGAGAAAATTTGGCCGACAGAATGAGATTACACAGTACTTCCTACTCTTTCAAAAAAGGGAATTCGTTTTAGATTTTATTTTATTTTATTCACTTGATTGAATTTTTTTGTATATTCAAAAATCTTTCCTTCTGATTAGTAAAAAATGAAGTATTGCTTGATACTCAGGAAACTTTTTCATTTTCTTTTTCTTATTGAAGAAATGAATTGCTTTGAGCAATCAAAGGAAAACTCTTGCTAGACAGTACAAGTTAAGATTCTTAAGAGCCTTCAAGGCTTAAATTATTAGACCGTATTGAATTCTCTAGTATAATTTTCTCATAGAAGATTTTTCAGGAATAGCTGGAGAAATATATTCAATTGAAAAAATGATTCTTTTCAGATCAATTGAAATATTCTTCTCCAGTTAAAAAGATTATATGTTGTTTTGATCTGATACAAATGCAGAACATGCATGTGACACATTAGATAATAACAGAGAAAAAAAAAACTTTGGGAAAGTATGCTGTCTTCGGGAAATTAAATCAGGTGAGGATTAGCCAAATGAAACACGCTAATGGCTAAATCAAAGACTTGCCACCGAACATCTTAATCAAATTTAACCTAAAAATGTCTTGATTGAAACTTGATGTGTTTAAGTTGCTGCGTTTCCCAATCGATCGATCGGAATCCACCGTTGAAGGGGGAAAACCCTGAATTGATGACCACGTGAGATATAAGAGTACATTTGGCGTATCTTGGCAAGCAAAGCTTGGTGTGGTTTGTTTGTTCGAAGTCTTTTACTCAGAAGAAGCAAAGAACAATAGCGTAGCGTAGCTTGTTCTTTTGGGATCTCTGCAATGAAAACACACACTCTCTTTCTCTATATTTCAGTTTCTTGATGATTTTGAGGATTTAAGTTTCCATTTCTCTATTTCAGTTTCTTGATGATTTTGAGGATTTAAGTTTCCATTCTCTCTCTTTTTTAACTGCTTGATTCTGTTTGACATTGTATCAGCCCATTTAATAATTGATGTGGGGATGGATAAGAGCCACATGGAGAGAGGAGATTTTTTTCCCTCCCTCCAAGAGAAATATTTTTTAGACTTCTCTTCGCCTCTTGGACTTTTCTTTCTCTTCTCCCTTAATGACATCCTCCAATGGGATGCAACTCTTGGCCTTTCCTCTAAGAGGTACACACCCCTTGGCTGGTCCCCTCTATATAAAGGTTAGGAAAGGGGATTCGTAGAGAGGGGAGGGAGCGCCACCGTGGAGGGCTTTCACGGACGCCGCACGCCGCCATCTCGTCAGAAACCTCGTATGCCGCTCTCCCTCACGACTACGTTGTTAGAGAGAGGCTTTCTTCGGCTGGGTTTGTTCGCCGCCGTCACCACAGGACGCACGCCTGGGTCACCTCGCCGCCTCTCCTCTCGCCGGTTGCCCTTTTTCCTTCCTCCTCGTGCTGCTTCACGACTGACTCTGCCTCTACCTCTGCCTCCACATATCGCAGACGAGCACTGCCCCGCCGTTCTCCCCCATTCCAGCATGCTCTCTCTCACACACGTCAACAGCCCATACGCCTTCTACCTCCTCGCGCCCACAGAAGACCGACATCGCCTCCAGCGGCCGACGCCGCTCGCAGCTGGTCAACCCCGCCCTCTTTTGGTAGACCGCCTCCAGCAGCCAATGTCGCTCGCAACCGGTTGATGCCCGCAGTCGGGTGGCACGTCTTCAGCTATCCTCTAGATCATCATCGTTACCATATGCCCCTCAGATCCAGCCGACTGTACATACCCAATGACGATCTAGCATTCACTCCCTTGATATAGTCTATCTCTGACTTTTGAGCCACTATTTTGTTCCGCCCTTCAAACCGTTAATGTATTCCGGCCTTCGAGCTGTTGTTGTATTCCGGCCTACAGGCTGTTGTCATATTCTAACGATCTAGACAGCATCCAGCTATGTGCCAACAGATCCCTGTCGCATTCGGCTCCATGTCGTCAGGTCCGACTCTGTGCCATCATATCTGACTTCTCCAGCTCACATTCATCTATTCTTTTGGATCACCACGACTCAATAAGCGTCACGACCAGCTCACCAATCCATCCGAGGGCTCCCTCTAGGTCAGGGTATGTCACTGTACTCATTCTTTATTTATTTCATTATTCTATCATTAGTTTGTTCCTTATATTTCCGTGGGATTTACTTCGAGCATCGGGATGCCAGGGACCAGGGAATCCCGTGTCATTCCTGTAGGTAGCGTTGATCAGAGATCTTCTGACGACTGGATCAACATAGAAGACAGCTCATCACACTCCCCCTCTGGCTCATGGTGATTTGGTCTGCATTTCAATTACATCATTTTGAGAGTTCCGTCTGCTCCAATTTCCAACAGATCAATAAATATCAACAACATCAAGCTTATTACACATGACTCTCTGTTGTTTTGGAGCCTTAAATTTTATTCCGAGCTCATAGAGTGTAATTTTATAGAAGTTTTTTTAATCATAGTATTGTCAATTCTAAGATATGGGACTAAAGAGAATTATATTTTTTTATATAAAACAATCATAGAAAATTAATGATGAGAAAAATTCATAATAATATGCCATAACTGAGCTTCGAACTCTATATCACTGATTGTTTCGCTTGTGGAATTACTAATAAATCTTTGAATTAATTAGTAAAGAAGAAGATTTTTAATAATAATAATAATAATAATAATAATATATATATATATATATATATATATATATATATATATATATATATATATATATATATATATATATATATATATATAATCGTTGTTAAAAAATTTTATTTTTCATGGTTAAAATCATGACATAAAAAGTAAGACGGGTTAAAAATTATGCTATATTAATTAATTCTTAATCCTTAAATTGGATAGAGCATAAGTTAAGCCTTATATATCACGTGTTATTTTTTCGTCCAAAAATACTCATTAGGATTATTATCTTACTCTCATATTTTAATTATTTGAGTATTATTATTTTAATCTCATATTTCAATTTTTTTTTAAATAACCTCTATAATTTCGTTATTATTATTTTATAATTTACATTTTCATTTCGGTGTCTTTTATAATTTACTATTAATATTTACGCTCAACTAATATTCATTTAACTTTTTATTTATATGGACAATACTAACACAAAAATTGGCTTTATTGCCTTCGATCGCTTTAGCATTATTTAAAATTTTGACCCTAATATATAGATGATATCGTGTACATCCTTAACTTATATATTCATGGATAATCATACAGATCCGTACGTCTGGATGTCCATCCAATGTCTCTATTCACTTTTGAAAATTGAGACACCAGAACGAACATCCGAACATCCAAACTTATGAGATCGCTCAGAAGTATGCAGGATAAAAAATTTATATATATAACCTAAAGTATAAAATAATTTGGAGTTAGGAGGAGCGCAAAAAAAGCATGTTTGCTTAGGAAATTTAGCAATTTAGCTCCATCTTATAGTTAGTCTTTGAAAACTTAAATAGAGTCCACAGGGCGTAACACAGACAGTGGGCGCATAACATTTCTTACGTAATGGACAGGGGTCGATTCGCAAGAACTGACGACCTAGGGTTTACCCCACTATGCGCCTAATGTCTGTATATCTGCATGTACCTCCTTCCATATCCGTAGGGCTAACATTAGAGGGGCCGACCGGGCCGTTGTAGCGGATCTACATTTTCTTTTTGAAAACTTAAATAGAAATTTTAAAACATATATACATTCAAATAAATAAATTTAACCAGGGGACAATTAATTAATTAATTATATGAATTCTTTTATACATGTATGATATTAATATTAATATTAATAATTATATATGTTTTATAGGTAATAAAAGACTCTTCTATTAAGTTTTAATTAAATGAATAAGTTCCAACCCCTACTATAGTTGGTATCGGTGCCGTTTGAAATTGAAGAATAAATATAAAGTCTTATCCATGAAGGTATAGACTTGAAGCTATTCTTTCTGGTGAAAATATATATTCTCATTCTATGTTTACCATGTGAATAGTCTGTCTAACTTTTATAAAAAAAAATAATAATATAAGCATATTAGACAACCATAAAGTTAAATTAGAAATTCAGGGATAAGCATTCGGTTAAATCAGTTAATTCAATTAATTTAATATTAATTTTTTATAAATTCTTTTTATTATTATTTTAAATAAATTTAGTTAATTCGGTGTTAACTGAAATAACTAACTCGATTCATTCAATTTTAATAAAATTTTGATTTGATTCGATTAGTCAACATTAAATTGATTTTCGGTTAATTCGATTAATTTATTAATCGAATTAATCAAATGTTCATCCCTAATTAGAATTAGAGCAAATATCTCGATAGAAACTTTCTAAATAAAATGTTCAAACTCGGTTTCTCTTTATAGTTGAAATGTAATATTTTCCCTTTTTTTAATTTAAATTTTCTCCATATTATAAAAGGGCCACCACTGTTTGATTGAAAATTAAGGAGTTTGAACTGATCTCGTCGATTGTTGATTGGAACTAGCTCGAAAGGTGATCCAAGATGCAGAGCGCGAGAGGCAACTGCATCGTCGAGTACAGCGCTGTGAAACGGGCCAGTTAATCCCGAGAGCATTCGCCAGCCGCTACGGTGCCTCGGAGGTAATTAATTAATTACCTATTTAATTAAATATTTCTCTAGTTTATTATGCGTGAGTGAACTGCATGCATGCATTTACTAGATACTTTTCTGATTAACTTCTGGTGACAGGATCCTATTCTGCGTTTTAGCATTCACAAAAAATTAGACAAACATACAGATATCGTGTACACTGTGAGATTCAATGCAGATATATATATATATATATATACGGTGATATGCTCATCTCCGGAGGCGACGATTTGGGCGTAGTTCTGTGGGAAATCACTAGTGTTCCAAATTGTGACTTGTGAGTACGTTAGCAGCAGTTCAAACCGCAGCCAAATTTTTATTTGGAGGAAAAGGGACGGCATGCTTTAGCGCGTGTTGAAAGGAGATAAATTTGTTGTCAACCGTATTGCATATCATCCTTATGCTGCTGCTATTGCTAGTTGCGGTATAGACAATGGCGTAGAGATCTGGACGCCAAATGCTACTGAACCAGTTCCAGCTCCTCCTCCAGCTCCAGCTCCTCCTGTGAATTTAGAGAGGTATTTTCTTAATTGTTCTCAATAATGCTGGCTGCTACAATTTTTGAGGATAGAGCATGTTCATATTTTGCATATTGCTTTAGTAGCTAGCCTGCTATTTCTACATGATTTAGTTTTGACTTGACCTTTAGATTTATAACTCAATCTCATATCTAGAAACTCAAATATGTTGATTGAGTGTTTAATTATGTCCGCGACCAAAAATGCAAAGAGAAATTTGAAAAGATGACAATAAGGAAGCTGGAGAATATTAAGGTGGATGGATAAAAACTTCTAGGTATATATATAAATTGAATCCGCCGTTAGATAAAATAGTGGATTGTAAATTGAAGGAGTCTTCGGAGATTCTTTAATTTTATTGTTATTAGCCACTAATTCGTTTATTAAAAGAAAAGAGAATATAAAACAAACATCGTATTTTCATTTAACACTATCATCATGAGGAATTGTCGATTTAAGTATATACTTTCAGCATGAATTTTTATTTATTTATTTATTTGTATTTTCGCAATTGACCGTTAATGCTTGTGGTATGACGAAACTTTGTTGTTGTTGTTGTTGTTGTTGACGACATACTAGCGCTGAGGAAATATCAGGCTTCAATTCCAGTTGAAGGGTTCGGTCGAGATCAGGCGCATGTAGTGGCGTAGCTAGGATTTTTACTCAGGAGGGGCAAAGCGACGGAGTCCGCGACGATGACAATGATGCTAGCAGCAAACAACGGTATCGGCTAAGCGAAAGAAATCAAGTAAATTTCACCTAAAAGATGTTTTTTTTATGGAGCATCGGCGAAGCAACGACGTTGGCCAAGTGAAGACAACGACCATACAACAAATGACAGTGACGATGGTAGCAATCGGTGTCCGGTGATAGCGACTTGGGCTATAACGGAAGCGACATGTCGTTAAAGATTTTGTGGGTAAAATTAGAGTTAGAAAAAAAGAATATGAAAGATATTATAGGAAGAAAAAAAAAATGAAAAGAGGAAAATAAAAGTTCGAGATTAGAGGAGGAAGAAGAAAAACGGATAAAGAAAAAAATTGACTTGGGAGAAGAGGAAAATGGGTTAGGTTGAAAGGGTTTTAATTAAATTTTTTTGCTAAAAAGACGAGAAAATTTCAAAGTTTATGACTATACATTTTTTTAAAATTTTTTTCCCGCTGTATTAATATTTTTCTTGAATTTCAGGAGGTATATAGCTACGCCTCTGGGCGCATGACAATTATTACTGTATATAGAATAATCAATAATGTTCATGTCGTGTTTTTATATTACAATACTCTATTTGTTGTTAAATGATCTCATCGTAATGAGACTATATTTACAATAACATGTCATTATAAATGAGTAACAATCGAGTAAATTATTATTATTATTATTTTTATCTTAACAACCCAGGCCTCCCTCTCATGGTCAATTATATATTGTTTTGTTCTCACGCCATAGCTGATACTAATTATATCGAAGGCCGCCCAAAGCATCATACATTTTTTAAGAAATAAAAACGACAAATTATTAAAGGGTGCACATAGAAATTTAAATTTACTAAAAGACATACATTACTTTGGTATTTATCAAAGAGTGTATTTTTTTAAATATATTTCCTATTTTACCCTACTGATAATTTGACTTTTTTTACTGTTTCTCTTTTTTTTTTCACTATATTTCTCTCTCTTCTCTCTCTTCTCTGTCGGCAGAAGATAGAAATAACATTAGTCAATTTTTAATCAAAACCCACTGATGGACCTAGAAAGCTCCGATTACACTCATTTCAGTTTCTATGTATTTCTAAAATTGCAAGGAGTTCAAATATGTTGTACATTATTTATTTTAACTTTTTATAGATGTTAACAAGTAAAATCAAAGAATCGGCATAAAAGTCGACGTTGGGCCTGATATCATTCCATATCAGACTCACGTTGGGCCTGATTTGAGTCCATATCAGGCCCAATGTGGGCTTTTTTGCTGATTCTTTAATTTTGCTTGTTAACATCTATAAAAAGCCAAGATAAATAATGTACATCATATTTGAACTCCTTACAATTTTAGAAATCCATAGAAACTGAAATGGGTGCAATCGGAGCTCTCTAGGTCAATCAGTGAGTTTTGACCGAAACTCACTGATCGACCTAGAAAGCTCCGATTGTACTTATTTCAGTTCCTGTGGATTTCTAAATTGCAAGGAGTCAAAATATGGTGGCCATTATTATTTTTGGCATTCCTAGTGGTGGACCAGAGATTTTGAAAAACCCTAAATCTCTCTTTCTTTCTTTTTTTCCTTTTTTTTGTTTAGGCCTGA
Source organism: Zingiber officinale (assembly GCF_018446385.1). NCBI lineage: Eukaryota > Viridiplantae > Streptophyta > Magnoliopsida > Zingiberales > Zingiberaceae > Zingiber > Zingiber officinale. The sequence goes on from NC_055992.1 coordinate 130,907,655, forward strand.
TATGAAGAGATATCATGCCCACGTTGGGCCTGATATCTCTTCATATCAAGCCCAATGTGGGCCTGATATCTCCCCATATCAGGCCCAATGTGGGCCTGATATGGGAGATATCAGGCCTAGTAACAACAAAAAAATAAAAACAAGGAATAAAGAGAGATTTAGGGTTTTCAAAACCTCTGGTCTACCACTAGGAGTGCTAAAAATAATAATGGACATCATATTTTAACTCCTTGCAATTTTAGAAATTCATAGAAACTGAAATGGGTGCAATCGGAGCTTTCTACATGATGGACCTAGAGAGCTCCGATTGCACCCATTTCAGTTTCTATGGATTTTTAAAATTGCAAGGAGTTCAAATATGGTGTCCATTATTTATTTTGACTTTTTATAGATGTTAACAAGTAAAATTAAAGAATCGGCAAAAAACCCACATTGGGCCTGATATGGACTCAAATCAGGCCCAACGTGGGCCTGATATGGAATGATATCTGGCCCATGTTGGGCCTGATATGGAATCATATCAGGCCCAACATTCCATATCAGGCCCAACGTGGGCTTTTATGCCGATTCTTTGATTTTACTTGTTAACATCTATAAAAAGCTAAAATAAATAATGTACAACATATTTGAACTCCTTGCAATTTTAGAAATCCATAGAAACTGAAATGAATGCAATCGGAGCTCTCTAGGTCCATCAGTGGGTTTTGATCGAAACTCACTGATCGACCTAGAAAGCTCCGATTGCACCCATTTTAGTTCCTGTGGATTTCTAAAATTGTAAGGAGACCAAATATGATGTCCATTATTTATTTTGACTTCTTCAAATGTATTAAAATGTGGTTAAAAATTGACTAATGTTATTCTTATTTTCTGCCGACAGAGAAAAGAGAGAAGAGAGAGAAATATAGTGAAGAAAAGAATAGTAGAAAAAGGCAAATTATCAGGAGAGTAAAATAGGAAATACATTTAAAAAAGTGCGCTCTTTGGTAAATACCAAAATAGTGTACGCTTTTTGATAAATTTAAATTTTTACGTACGTTCTTTGGTAAATTGTTGAAATAAAAATATGATGTTCACTCTGAATAAATAAATAAATAAATAAGATCCAACAGATTGATGAACAGTTTTAATTAATAGGGTCAATATCTAAAGAGATCAATCACATCAAGAACGTAGACATTGAAATATCATTTTCTTATTGAGTTGGAACTTGGCATTTGGAACTGGTCATCAAAGATTCTGTATGGCCATGGACATCTAGAGTTAGTTGAGTAGAAAGTCTATGTAAGAATGGGAATATTCTCATAATTTTTAACTAAGAATGGGAATATTCTCATAATTTTTAACTTCTTTTTAGTTTGTTATAATTGTTATGTTTGGATGCTGTTGGATTAAAAGTTTAAATATTGAAAATGTTTTAGGATTTTGACTGTTGAAAATCAGATAGATAGCAAAGTCACAAATATAATTTAGCAGCACAGCCCAAATGAAATAAACATATAAAAAAACTAACAAGCGAGTCTTGCTCGCACAATTTAGCACAGCAGAGGTAGATGTACTTCTTGGTTAAATGTAGACAATTACAAAAGACTTCTTTGAGTCATCGTTTGCCAATAAAAGACTCTTTTATCAAGTTCAAATGAATATGTCCCAAGCTCCTCCTACCGTCGGTATCCATACTGTTTGAAATTGAAGAACAAATGTAAAGTCCCATGCTCGAAGGTACACTTGAAGCCCTTATCATGGGAATATTCCCATTCTTTGTTTACAATGCGAAAAGCCTGTCAAATTTTATACAAACAAACAATACAAGCATATTAGGCAACCATACAAGTATTAAATTATAACTAGGACAGATACCTAGCTTGAATCTTTCTAATTAAAATTTTCCAAGTTCAGATAACCTTATTTGAAATGGTTAAGGCAACTGCCTCACCCACAGTGCTAATAAATTCTTTTTGACCATCAAAATGTTTTGCCCAATAGCTTATAAAAGAAATTCATACTAAACTTGACAAAAATTGATTGCAAGTGGTTTTAATAAATTCAAAGATGAGGAAAAGCTATAATCATAATAAACTTGGCAAAATTTGATTCTAGGTGACACTAATAAATTAAAAGATGAGGAAAAAGTGCCATAGATGCAAAAAAATGGCCAACTTTCAAAGTCTTAATCTCATTCACAAAGAGTGAATCAAATGTATAATGATAACATTTTGTATTAAAATTAACCCATATGTCAGGGTGTATCGGTTAATTATGACAATTTTGGCAGAAAATACCCTTTAGCAAGTTAGTTGGCAACATGACATGAAGACTACAAAAGGACATCTGAATACAATAGGTGGAAAGAGGCTTTGATTGAATATTTTAGAATAGGATAAAAATTTGAAATTCTTCATTAGCAAGGGCTGAATGTCAGCATTTGCTATTTTAATTAACATATTATTAGAAACTTAAGATAAATTGCAACTCACAATGTCCTCGTAGGGTGGCCCAGCATGAAATCTGATAATGCAAGTCTCATCACTGTCGCCATCCTTCTCAACAGTATACACTGGTGCTCTCGACTTATCAACAAGATTAGTGTAAAATATCTTGAACTTGTATCCCTGGACAATCGCAGGGGGAGGATTGTCGTGATCATAATGAGTTTGATTGTATTTGTTCCATTTGTATCCGGCGTGAACCAAATTGGTATACTTCGGCTTTCGCGGACGGTATTTATCATGCCACCAATATACCTGAAAAAATGAAAGCCCAATAGAAAAGAAAAATAAGTGTTCTTCAATATGCATTCCTTTAAAACTTTCACTTGTTAGGTATCTCTTTTTTTCAATCAACACACAATGTTCTTCAAAATGATCCATATATGAGGCTTCTAAAACAAAATGGATTTCATATAAATTGGTAACTGATGAAATAAGAGTCACAGCACAAAGAACATGTTTTGATATGAAGAAAAGAGAGTAAAATACTACCAATGAATCCAGAGTTACTTCAGAGTTGGCGCCAAAAACTGCATCCCCTTCATCCATAGCTCCCATCACTCTCATGGCTTCGAGTTCCATATTCTCTTCGGGTGTGCTCACCTTCTTTGCAGTCATTGCTTCCCAAGTCCTCATTTGCTGCTCTATTTCTACAGCCTTGCGTTTCCGCCCCTGCAAGAGATGAGCTAATTAAGCATGCTATGAAAAGTCTCCCGATTCAGAAAGTGATGTTAAGCATGCTATGAAAAGTCTCCCAATTCAGAAAGTGATGCAATAAGGAGAAGATCAAACAAGTTGGTTGTCAGATTTCGCAAAAGCTATAAGCTTATCCATCACTGATGACACAGTTGAATGGATGATATGGGCAGTTCGTCCTTCCAAATCAGCCGTACCAAACACCAACTAATCGAAAAGAAAGAGTTGGAGGAAACTTTGGGCAGGATTAGTCAACATGATTCAAAATCAGCGACCACCAGAAGAGAAACAAATTGCCATATCCATATTAATAGCATATTATAAGACTGAAAATGACAATTTTAATATGTACTTTCTAGACTTACCTTTCACAAATTTGAGCCAAAAATATGTAGTAGTCAAAACTATCACCTGCTAATTACTGCAAATGCAGTAACCAAACCTTCTACTCTCCCTGGGAGTGCCCAACTCAACATGGAATATCATGAATAAAAACAAAAAGTCAAGATAAATTCTAGGGTTGTTCCATAACACATACAGTAAAAACCCAACATGGGATTCAACTTGGAATATCAAGAACAAGAACAAAAAGTCAAGAGATGAATTCTAGGCTTGTTCAATGACATGTACAATAGAAGTTGCCCAACAGTAGGAGAGGAACATTACCAGTTTAATCCAGTCTTCCTCGGGATCAATTGCTTTATTGTCTTCATCACCTTGAAAGAGTTGAGGTGAGAATGAACCTGCTTCTTCAGGTTCATCAGCTTCCTCAATTACATGCTCAGGAGAATAATGCTTGGAATCTAGGGGAAAAAAACTTACAGCATAAGTATAGCACTCAGGCAATTTCAGATAACTAAGACGACTAAATTTCGAAGTTATATACCCTCCAGATCCTGCAACTCTTCCTCTTCTGCTTTTGCATCTTCATGTTCTTTTAACCGGTTCTTGAGCTCTGGAGGATGCTCCGAACATTGAAGATGCATTTGTAGAAGTAAGCCATGGATTTCTCTAAGAGTAGCCTACATATAGTGTTTGAGCAATAATACCCATAAATTAAAAGAGCTAAGTTCATCTTCATAAAACCAATAGATTGAGAGAAACACTTTAAAATGCACAGTGTAGGCATAGATTTCATAAATCCTAAAATTTTAATTTTGAACAATATAACCAGATGCATAATGGAAGACACATGTTTTATTTAAATATGTCTTTGGGGCACATTCTTTACCATTGAAATGAAAAGGATAAGTAATGAGATAAGGGCGCATCTGATATGGGTCCTCAATTATCCTTTTCTATTCAAGGATTCCTATCCCTACTTGAGAAAAAATAAGGCTAACTCTGAACTGATTGTTGGAAGATATAACTATAAGCTCAGTTTCTTAGAGAATGGGTAATTTTTGCACATAACCAATAGATGTGCAAGTGTCCACTTGAAGTGTTGGCATGGGAGTGACAGTGTTCAAGTCCAACATGGGCACATAGATCAACTTGAAGTGTCCACTGAAGGGGTCCAATAACCACAGCTTACAAGATGGGAAGCACATTATCTATACCTGATCTTTACAGAGAGAAGAGGAAACAGAATGTAACGAAAGAGTTTAAGTTGAAGAGAAAAGAAAAGAATACTATCTTATTTTCACTTTATTTCATTTATTTGTTTAGCTAGACAAAATTGAAAAGGGAGAATACACATTTGTATTTATGAGATGTCTAAACTCCATTTCAATCTATTTCTGCCTAGTCTGAGTGGAAATAAAAATAGAGGAAACTTAAGGAAATAAATTACTTTCTCTTTTTTTGTTTACTTCCAAGTAAACAAGAGAGTCATTTCATTCCATTTCTAATTCAAGTTCACACAACACTAATGTTACAACTCAAGGTACAGGCACTCTTACTATGGTTTATTCCAATAGCAAATAGCAATGATTTCAATTTAACTCCAATAGCAAAACTAGCAGAGGGCATAGATTCAGGATAGGTACATTAAAAGACCAATATGAAGGAATATAGAAGAGGCATGAAGACTAACATCTGATTATGAAGTTGATTCAACTCTAGCAGAACGACAGAGGTCATTGTGGATGATTCCAATTATTTAAAACATGCAATTATTGTACTAGAGACTAGATACTAGCACTAGTACAAAGCTTTAACAGAAGTAAATGAGTCTAATCTCACTCTTGCTGTCAAGATTGGTAGCATACCTTCGCCTTGTATATTTGCAGGCGTTCGAGAATAGCCTCCCAATACTCGACAACCTTGGCAGTGCCTGAGCACATTAGTGACTCAATTCTTTGCTGCATAAACTCCAACTCCTTAGACCTTTTCCCTTCCAACATATTCATCACATCAGCTTCAATGCTCGAGTGCAAACCCCTTTCTTCTGCAAGAATTTCAGGAGGTGCTTGCTCACCACGTACTCTAGCTCGATCAATTGCATCTCTTTTCTGAGCTTCTGCAAGTTCCCAGTTACAAACTATTATCAACGCCTGTGCAACATCAGGAGCATACAAGATATCAACTACATCAAGGGGGGAAAAGGAAAAGAATTCATAGAGGTAAGAAAAAATATCAAAGTTATGTGACCATAGTTCATAAATCAGATTAGAACTGTCAGTAGCCTAATTAGAATATTATCCTTTGAGTAACAGAGAGTTCAATCAAATTATGAAATATGGATAGATAAAAAACGATAAGAAGTTATTACACAAATTAGTGTTGAAATTTCCAAAGCCCAATTATAATATTACCATTTGAGTAACAGAAAGAGTTCAATCAATTGTGAAATATAGTAATAACCTATCAGTCGAGATAAATAAAAGAATCAAAGTTATTAATTAACCATAGTCAGAAAAGGTTCAATTTCATCAACTTTCAAATGAATATGAAATCCCAAGCTTTGTTTTCATTAATCTGATCTAATGATCAGAAGCCCAAACTGAGACACATCAACCAAATAGAAAATTTTAGGAATGCAGGTATCTTTTACCTTTTGAACCCACTCTTTTGCTAATTATTTTTGGATGGAGATTGACCACCTATATAATCTGAAATCTTAAAGTTGTTCAGAAAACATAATTCCTTTTTTATAACATAAATTGATCGTGTGCAAGTTTATTAGAAGATATTTGCATTGCATTAGACATCCCTCATTTTTCATTCATCCAAATTCATGTGAATAATATTTTCCTTCGAAATCAGCTAAATTAAAAATGTTAAGCCATTAGTGCCAATAACAAATATGATTATGTAAATGACAAATTTTAAAAGGATAAATTGAGAATAAACATTCTTCTCATATCAGAGAAAGAGAGAGAAGGCGGTACAATAGAATGTATAGAAATTCAAATTGTGAGCACTAAGAAAGATCTAAAGCCAAAGACTTCACCTCCCAATATCTGATATGAATTGGTGTTGCTGTATCCAAATCTAGATGCAGTTTAATGTCATTACAAAGTTCTTCCAAATCCTTCACAGTAAGCCCCTGCAGTTTCAACGTTTAGCATCTATGAATAATTTACTCAAAAATAATAATAATAATAATAATAATAATAATAAAATCACATCACAAGGTAACTGTTATGGAAATCTACAATTCTCAAAGTTATTCATGGAGTAACATAGACTTCGATATTACAAAGAGTACTCAAGAAACCTAATAGGCATTAGCAAATTTTAAGTTAGAGCTTTATCAAAAGGTATTGAGAACTGAGAATTAAATACCTTAAATACAATGTATGGTTCATTTAGATCAAAGTCAAATTCTTCTAAACCATTAAGGGTCTTGGTAAGTATGTCAATGGGTTTTGCACGTCCTTCTTGCAATCTAATCTTGGATCTAACTTTGCTTTGATGAAAGTGAAACTGCACAGTAGAACAAAATTAATAGAAGATGATAAGAATATCATGAAAGACTAGAAAATCACGAGTAGAAAAAATGTGGCAAATTGAAAATATAATCACCTCTTCTTCTTTCTTCTCCCAATCTATAAACTCAGCCCAGGCTCTCTCTCTTGCCAACATTGTCTGTGGCATTTTACCAAAGAAAGTATGAGAAGATTTAACTAAACTATCATAAGGAAAGCATTTACAAAGATTCAGATAAGTGTATTCATAGAAAATTGAGAATTTGGCCAAACCATTTCTTCCTCATGTTGTGCTTTCTCAATTGCCCTTTCTTCCCTTCTTTTCTTGATATTTTCAATCTCAGCCTACATCAGTAGATTATATTAGCATGCAGCAATAAATACCCCTACTTTCAGATAAACTTTGGATCTGTAGCAAATAAAAAGAAGTAAATTAGAGAATTCTATCTCCTGTATAATGTCAATCTCTTTTTTTTTGGTCAAAAAGAGAACATAGAATAATAAACTGAATTACTCAAAAGAGAAGAATCCAGGAAAATCTACTTAGCATTATGCAATGGAATGCAGTTTTCTTTTAGCAGATTAGAAAGCTTTATCTTTATTCATGAACAATAATCACCATTCATTTCCCTTAAGTACAGCATATCTCGAGAGAAAATGCAAAATCATGCTCAAACTACAAATTCAGCAAATATAAAGAGACCAACGTCTAAGAAGTTGACTAATATGTAGTGGCATTATATTATCACATACACAGACGGAATTAAAGTGCATATTCTCTAACAAGAAGCAACTCTGCACTTAATGCGACCATCTTAGTTAGTGACAGGTGGAGCAAACCTTAAATGCCACTATGAGTTTTTAAGTTGTACACTCATGAGTATCTATCCATGCAAGGAATAAGGACTAGGTAAATATACTTAATTAGTTACTAAAGCCAGTCTTCCTTGATCAATCCAAGCAAAACAAAATATATAACATAAAAGAATTGACTATTACAAATTGTATCATTATCAACTATAATTACCATTCTTTCTCTTTGTCTACTCTTTTCAGCATTCACTGATGTATCAAGAAGTACACCTCGTGTAATATCAGATTCTATCTTTTTCATCCATACAAACCTACCAATATGTAAATGAATAGAGTAATAAGTACAAAACAGTGATATGATGTTTCCACAGGAACTAACATGTAACTCAATGATGAATGTCTAACTAGAAAGAAAACATATTTTCTGTAGAATGGAAATGAATGCATAAGATAAAGACAAAAAATGTCATATCTAATTATTCATGTCTGATTTTCTACGTGCCTTGGTGTGTAGAGAAAATATATACAATGAAAGCTTCAGCAGCCTTGTCGTAGAGTAGCTTTTACTAAGCAGTCTAATTGTCAGTAATTGAGTATGTTATGCTAACCCTAAAATTTATTTCCACTTCGTGTTTGTCTACCTTTGCTTTCTCCAACTAAACCTAATTTGGAGGAAAGGAGCTAATAAGGGAACTCAAATACCAAAGCCACCCTCTACAGACATCTTTTAAACAAAGCAAAGAAATGTGCCTTTTCGACTTTTCCCTATCAATTTTTCCTATCATCTTCTCTCTTATTCATTTTGTTTTCTTTTGATTTTGCAACTTGTCCAATCTAAATTTTAGTTCTACATTCTTAACAACAACAAGGATTCTCAACCTGACCACTCTATGTCTGTTACATTTTCCCCCTCCTACCTAACACATTTTCTTACTAATCATTACAAACTATTTCAAGTAATGGATGGTATAAAAATATACTCCACATAAAAAAAAAACGTCTCAACTATACAATTATGTCCTTCTATTTGATAAATTCAGATGATTAATGGTATGATTGATTGCAAATCACAACTATTCTTCTATATCTTTAATTCACGATCACACTTACAATCATGCAAACCAAGGATCAAGATTTTTTTCTTGGGATTGAGTAAATCAAAAGGAAAGAAACAACCAAAGATTAAAAATGAACATACGAATAAATAAAACATCTAAACATAATTTATTTAGAAAAAAAAACAACTTAAAAACAAAAAAGAAACATTACTTCTCAGTCAGATTATGGTCTCCAAAAGGATTTGAATCGTTAGAATATCCAGTCACCTTGTTTGCTTTGAGTTTCTTCGCAACCTTCAGAGCCTAAAAAGAAGCACAGTTTGCCCCCACTTGAGAGCTCTCACAAACCGTAATAAACGTATTCAAAAGAAATAAAGACAAATACCTTCTTTTGCACCTTCTTCACCATGTAGTCCACGATCTCTTTCTCTGTGATATCCCTCGTAACCCTCGAATCTTCCGGCTCGGAGAAACGACATCCGTCTCTTCGCTTAGTCCTCTTACTCCTCTCGTGGTTGCGGCGTCGGGAATATCTCCGAGAATCGTCTGTTGATCTCTTCCGCCGCTCCATGGTCTCCTCCTCCATGATACCTACTGCCCTTACGCCGGTCTTTGAAACGATCGGATATACTCGACTTCCTCTTTTAGGTAACGCTCTTTTGGGAGGGTAAGCAAGCGGAAAAGGAATTTTGAACTTGTTTGGGATGGAGTGAGTTGAGGGGAAAAGGGCGAGAAGGTAATGTCCGCTCATTGGCGAAAAAAAAAAATTAAATTGGAATCGCCACCCTAGCGGCCCATTAATCCCGGTCCCACAAGATTCCAGACGGGGTAATGTCTGCTCATGAATCGATTTGGGATGTAAAATAAAATAAAATAAAATAAAATAGGTTATACCTATTTTTTTCACATGTAAATTTATTTTAAAAAATAAAATTATTTTTATAATTTTATATATTTAAAATTCCTTCTCTTCTTTTCCTGTCACATAAAGTAACATATATGTTAGAACCTTTTGTAATAATCTTATTTTTTAAAAAAAATAATTTTAGTATTTTTAAAAAATAATATTAAAATTTTATTATTTCAATCGTTTTACTATTTTTAAAACTATTTAAGTTTTTAATAAATAACATTTTTTAAAAAAAAAATACACATGGATGTCCTGGCTGGCCCTCCCACATTTGTTTAAATGCGTTCAACACTTTGAATACTCCTTTTACCAAAAGAGTATTATAATATCCCATTAATACATCATGAATGCTTTTACTTCACTTACCTTCTCTCACTCATACAAACATAACATAAATATTTAAATTTATTATTAATTTTTTTGTTTTTACCGTTTGAATAAATCGTAAAATATTATTAAAATTTTTAACGGTCAAAATTATTTTTGATTAATAAAAAATTAAAAATATCAGGTAAAAGTTAAAATTAAATTCGATAAGAAAGGTAAATTTTATTTTGACAGTAAAATCTGTCGTTATTTTATTTTTATTTTTCCTTTACTCCTCCCTCCCACTCTTTCCTTCTTTCACTCATCCAAACATAACATAAATATTTAAATTTATTAATAATTTTTATGTTTTTACCGTTTGAATAAATCGTAAAATATTATTAAAATTTTTAACGGTCAAAATTATTTTTGATTAATAAAAAATTAAAAATATTAGGTAAAAGTTAAAATTAAATTCGATAAGAAAGGTAAATCTTATTTTGACAGTAAAATCTGTCGCTATTTTATTTTTATTTTTGCTTTACTCCTCCCTCCCATTGCAGCGCCAAGCAGATCTTCATGTAGATTGTGACAAAAGGTAAATAGACTCATCCTAGTACCCTATCCACAGAGAAGATAAATCAACAATAATTACTAAACTTTAAAATAATAATTAACACATAAAAAAAAAATATTTACCTATTTTATGGAAGATCCTCTCGAAAACCCATCATCATTTATTCAGAGGATGACAATGAAGGAATTTAAGATTTATCAGCTAAAACTTAGCTGACTTTACTGATGAGAATATTAAAAATAAATAAATAAATAGCACTATTGAATTATAAGCATATTATATACTTTATTTGTTATTTTTTTTAAATAACTCTTACTCGGATAGGGATGTAAATGAGTCAAACCGAGCCGAACAATATTAGGCTCGAGCTCGGTTCGTTTAAGTTATATTTGGGCTCGAGCTCGGCTCGAGCTTGAATCGAGCTCGGCTCGAGCTTGAATCGAGCTTTTATCACAAGGCTCGAACTCGGCTCGTTATTAGCTCGATTATCGAAGTTAACGAGCCTAACTCGTTAAGCGAGCTCGGACTCATTTTCGGGCTCGTTTAGAGCTCATTTTTTACTCATTTTAGAGCTCGTTTTTTTGCTCATTTTAAAGCTCATTTTAAGGCTCGTTTTAGAGCTCATTTTTTGAGCTCGTTTTTTTGCTCGGTTTAAGGCTCATTTTTTTTAGCTCGCGAGCCTATAAACGAACATGTTCGCGAGCTCACGAACCGAATATCCTTAAGCTCGAGCTCGGCTGATAAGATAAACGAACGAACTCGAACAAGTTTTTTACCGAATCGAGCTCCGAATAGCTCGCAAACCGTTTGGTTCATTTACATCCCTACACTCGGCCCTTTAATAGAAGTGAGGGAGCGTTTAGTTCTTTCCTAGGAATAGGAATTGGAATTGAAATCATTGTATTGTGAAATGGGAATGGGTATGAGCATGAATATCACTCTTAAAAGTCCTCTCGGATGAGTCTAGTGGCTAGCGTATGAGGTTTGGGGTTCGAATCTCGGCAAAGCCGAGATAAATGTCTCCCTTATGTGCTAGTCACTATTCCAAAGACTAGTAGCCGCCCCGTGATTTGCCTCCTCCGTGTTGGCCCTGGGACGGGTTGGCGGGGGCGCTGGAGGCGACCGTATTCGCCTTTTGCCACCATGAATATCACTCTTAAAAGCAATGTTTGGTTATATATTTTCTATCGGAATAAATCAAAGAAAAAAAATTATATGTGAGAGAAAGATGAATATGAGAGAAAAATATGATGAAAGAGAATGATGAGAGAGAAAGTGTGATGAGAAAGAATGAAGAGAGAGCAAGTGTGATGAAAGAAAATGAGAAAAAGAGAATGTGATAAGAGAGAGCATGATGAGAGATAAAATATGATGTGAGAGAAAGTATGCTAGGAGAGGATGAAGAGAGAGAAAATGTAATGAGAAAAAAATAAGGAGAGGGAGTGTGGTGAGAGAGATTGAGGAGAGAGAAAGTATGGTGAGAGAGAAAAGTATGATGAGAGAGAAAGTGCAATGAGAAAAAAAGAGAACAGTGAGTGTGATGGGAGAGATTGAGGAGATAGAAAGTATGATGAGGGAGAAAGTATGATGAGGGAGAAAGTGTGTTGAGGAAAAAAAATGAGGGAGTGTGACAAGAGAGATTGAGGAGAGAGAAAGTATGATGAGAACGAAAGTGTGATGAGAAAAAAAAAGAAAATAGAGTGTGATAGGAGAGATTGAGGAGAGAGAAAGTATGATGAGAAAAAAAAAGAAGGAAGAGAGTGCGATGGAAGAGATTGAGGAGAGAGAAAGTGTATGATAAAACGATGAGAGAAAAAATATGATGAGAGAAAACAAGGAGAGAAAAGTGATATGAAAGAAAATAATAATAAATATATTTTGATATTTGATATTAAGGGAGAAAATTTTAATTTTAAGTTAAGGGTAATTTTGGAATAATGAAATATTTTGATTGATGAAAATATAGTAATGACTCATTGAAGGGGAGATACATGGGAATGAGTTATTACCCAATTTCAAGAATTCATTTCCTTATTTGTATTTCTATTCCTATAATCCAAACATTAACAATGTTAATAAATAATTCCCATTCTCATTCCTCACTCCTATTCTTCTAAACCAAACGTCCCTTGAGTAAATCATAAAAGTAATTCAGTCAATCAAAGGGCCTCTTAAGTGAGGGGGTCTAATACAAGATCATAAATCCTGTGATTATGACAACCCCTCACCTAAATATTAACTTAGCTACCTCTATGGGAGACAACTAATCAATTTTTATTGATTGATATATATTCCAATTGATTTTTCTCTCTAATCGAACTGTATTCGTTGTCATTTTATCAGTGTATCAATCTCATAATTTTATCAATGTATCCATTAATAATTGATGAAGAATCTCTTTTCGGACTATTGATTATCCATTACAACTAAATTTTGATAGTTAAAGTATGTCTAGATGGATATATGAATGATTAACAAGGTAAAAGGAACATAGTGGAAAAATAATATTCGAAAATTAGTAACACGAATTTATGAAGTACTTAATAAGTAATATTTAAAATATCAATAGTTTTTAAATCCTAATTTATAAAAATTTATAGGTATATAAAATAATATTTATGATTTATTTATAAATATAACTCTAGTATAAATTATTAGAAATGTGAATAGAATAAAGGAGAGAGATGAAGAAATTCTGTTATGCATGGGTTTTAGTCTCATATTAGAAATATCTTGACTTTATTGTTAGTTTAAATTATGGTACATGTATTGATGTTATAAATATTTGCATAGGGAGAGACTCTCTTATGCGTGAGTACTCAGGGGTGGGTGCAAATTCAGAGTCCGAATTGTACTGAACCAAGGTTGACTTATGTGTAAGCACGATCTAAGCACGGCGAATGTCGGACTGGTCAAGGCAAGATTTGCCAAGCGAATAAACCAATATTTTGCCACATTTTTTTTTGCTGCTTAGGTGAAACAGATGAATTAATTTCAATTAATTCAATCTAATTGAAACTGTCGATAATTAATGGTAATAAATGGTTGTTAATTATTCAATTGAAACTATCGATAATTAATAACAATAAGAGTCATTAATTCATTCAATTGAAACTGTCGATAATTATAGGAATAAATGATCATTAATTGATCTAATTAAAATTACTAGCAATTAATGGTAATAAATGATTATTAATCGGTCATTTATTACGGCCAAAGGTTGAGCCCCTATATAAGGAGCTCAGATCTTGAGCAGAAGATAGAGAGTAAGAGGAAGCGCGGAAAACAAACTTTTGTCCACCCATGTTCTTCCACAAAAACTCTCTTAGCAATGTATCTGTTCAGCTGAACTACTCATGATAGCATTCGGATGCATTCTCAGTTCTCCACGAACGACCAGTGCTTGGTTGCATACATGATTTTGTCATTGTATCATGAGAAACAAATGACCCGAAAGAACCTCGAAGGACAGCCGGAGGTGGGGTGAATCTATTTCAAAGAAACTGCGTTGAACACAGATTTCGATATCTTACTCAGTGAATTTCCTTCCTGACTCGACAATCAACTCCTGATTCTGCAACACACCACATCAACTTCGCAACTTGGACCACTAGAAGCTTGGCAGAACCAGCCTGCTGGCAACATGAGATTATCTGCTCAAGTCATCTCAACAAATAAATTTGAATTAATTTTATGTAATTTCAATTCAGTAATTTTCCTTAATATCTCAGGCAACAGATTGTCCAACAATCTTGAAGCAGACTTCGTTCTGTTAAGATGGCCACAAAACAAAGTGTTGAGGTGCAAGAGACTCAGCACATGAAGACCCCTTCACCTTGATTGTAATTGTGCTAATGAACTACGGGGAAAGGCCAGAGAAGTTGGCTGGATTAAACTTCAAGAGGTGACAATAGAAGATGCTCTTCTACTTGACCACGCCTTAATCTAGCTCAGTTCTTGATCAAAGACCCTCCTAAGTATGCTGAGGATATTGAAGCGTAGACCATCAGTACAGTGGAGGTATAGACTCACTCTAAGTTCCTTTGCCGAAACTATATCCTCAACTGCTTTGTCAACTCGTTGTACGCTGTGTATAGTACCTGGACAAGAAATACAAGATGAAGGATGTAAGGGCCAAGAAGTTCATCATGGGTCGATTCTTGGACTACAAGATGGTTGACTCCAATATGGTGATTAGCCAAGTCTAGGAGCTTCAGGTGATTTTGCACGAGATCCAATCAGAAAGGATGGTTCTGAGTGAAACATTCCAAGTGGTTGCTATCATTGAGAAACTGCTTCCCGGGTGGAAGGACTTCAAGAACTACTAAAGCACAAGCGGAAGAAGATGAATGTAGAGAAACTCATTGTTAGACTTCACATCGAAGAAGACAACGAGAGTAGAGAGAAAGTTGTTCCCTCAGGCTACTGTGAAAGCCAACGTAGTCGAGCATGGTCAAAACTCGAAATGAAAGAACCCCAAGACTTCCATGATAGGACCCAGAGGAAGCATTAAGAGATTCTCTGGGAAGTGCTTCAATTGTGGTCGAGTCGATCACAAATCTTCGAAATGCAGAAAGTAGAAGAAGAAGTAAGAGGTCATCTTGAACGAGGGACCAGAAATAGATGACCTCTGCGCAGTGGTCTCAGAATTGAACTTGATCAGTTCAAACTCATGACAATGGTGGATCGATATTAGAGCCACTAGACATGTCTGCTGTAATAAAGAGTTGATCCACAACTTTGAAGAAGTCAAAGGTGGGGACAATCTGTTCATGGGGAACTCAATAACCTAGGACATCATAGGCCAAGGAAAAGTTGTGCTGAAAATGACATTGGGCAAGGACCTTATTCTAAACAATGTGTTGTATATTCTAGAGATTCAGAAGAATCTAGTATCCAAATCACTATTAAGCAAATATGACTTTCACATTATTTTTGAGTCAGACAGAGTTATACTATCCAAAAATAGAATATTTGTAGAAAGATGCTATGTATATGATGAGTTGTTTAAACTCAATGTAATGACCATTAGACCCAAGATAAATAAAGATGAAAGCTCTTCCACTTATATACTTGAGTCTTTATGTTTGTGACATGGTAGACTAGGACATGTTAACTACGATGTATTGCGTATATTAATAAACATGCAAATCATACATATATTCCACCTTGACCCAAAACATAAGTGTGAGATTTGTGCTGAAGCAAAAATGACAAAATCATACTTTCAACATGTTGAAAAAAGCAACGAACTACTCGGGCTAATTCACACCAACGTGTGCGACCTCAAAAGTACACCAACACGTGGTTAGAATAAATACTTTATCATTTTTGTAGATGATAATATAAAATACTATTATGTGTATTTTCTTAAAAGTAAGAATGAAGTTATAGAAAAATTTGCTCTCTATAAGAATGAAGTTGAAAACCAACTGATCCGGCAGTAAGAATGGGGGACCCACTTCCTGAAGGGTCTTAGCTTGAGAACCGATGAAGGGCTGACTAAGCGGTTAATGGCCGAGCCGATCAGCCGGGTTGGTCCGAGCGGAGTTAGAGATAACCCATCCATGGGGTTGGGTGTCCGACGCCAAGGCAGGAGGATCGAAGGGCCGACCGGGAGCCCGAACGGCAGGGGCCAAAGAGCCGAGCGGGCAACCCACCCGGGCAAAATAAGGGCGAGGGGACAAAAAGGTGGCCGAGCGGCCTATGCGCTCGGCTCGGGATATGGGATATCGGTAGAAGCATGTCTGATGATTAGGCCGTACACAAGATCGCACGATGGAGGATCTTGCCGTCACATCATGGAAAGGTTGATACAGTAGCAGTATGGCCTCAGGGACGCCTTTTCTGACGGATCCATATCTGGGCATGGCCCTTCTGACAGACCCATGCCTGGGCATGGTCAAATGCAGGTGATTGCTTTGATTGGCGCGCCCAGGCTTCTTCGAGGGGTCTATATAAGGCCCCAATTTCTTCACCGGAGGTATGCACGTCTTCATCTTGAGGCCACCTTTTTGTCATTCCTCGCCTGACTTGAGCGTCGGAGGACCGTCGCCGGGACACCCCTCCCGGCTCGGTTTTGTTGCAGGTTCGCCGGAGCACTCGAGGATCCAGCAGAGAGCGCCACGTGCCCAGCGTCCACTGACTCTTGGTTCGGACAGGATCAAATTGGCGCCGTCTGTGGGAACGCTCCTGCATCCGATCGGAGACAATGGACGAGGCTGGACGACAACACACGGTGACGCTTTCAACAGAAGAACTCGAGGCTCTGGTCGAGATGAGGGCCGCCAAACTCATGGAGCAAAAACAAAAAGCATCCGCCGAGCGGGCGGAGCAACAAGCAACATCTGCGTCTGGTGGCCGAGCGGAAGCACCTCCAACCACCGTCGCATTCCATCGGGCCTTGTTTCGCACCCCTGAAGTCATACCAGCCCGAAGAGATAGAGGATCTTCCTCAGATGAAATGCCAAGGCGGGATGACAGGAAGGGGAAAGCTCCCCGAGCGGACTCCTCCCCGGATCAATCGCCAATTTTCGGAGGTTATCCTACGAGACCCTCTGCCCAAGCACTACGTGCCTCCGACGATCGGCGAATACAATGGAACAACGGACCCGGATGATCATCCGGGTAAGTTCGATATCTGACCACACTCCATCAATACACGATGGAGTAAAGTGAGAGTTTTCCTTACCACCCTCTCGGGATCGGCTCAGCGGTGGTTTCAAGGTTGCGGACGGATCCATCACGAGCTTCAAGGAATTCGAACGGCCTTCCTCCACCACTTCGCCAGTAGTCGGCGTTATCAAAAGACAAGTGTCGACATTCGCCATCAAGCAAGAGCCGAGAGAATCGCTTGAGGCTATATTCAGCAATTCAACCAAGTGGCGATGGATATTCCAACGGCCACCCGGAGACGATGATGAATGCCTTCACACAAGGCCTTGTGGATGGGGACTTCTTCCGGTCGCTATCCGAAAGCCGCCCGAGATTATGATCACATGCTACATCGGCCACGAATATATAAATGTGGAAGAAGCGCAAGCCGCTCGGAAAAAGGAAACTCCGTACGGCGCACTGTTCATCGAGTGGAAAGCGACACCGCTCGTGACCACCCGGAGGACCGAGGGCGAAGCAATTCGATCCCTCACGTCGGATCACACGTCAAGAAGTGGGCTGCCGCCGCCCAAGCCAAAGAAGAGGTGGACCCTATGTTCTGCTCCTTCAGACGGATACGCACAACACGAGGGATTGCGAAGCCTTCCCTTTGTGTCCAATCCTGTTCCGGGAAAGCCGAGCAGTCGCCTCCCATCGGCGAGACGTGGGACTCATGGTGGCCGGACCCGCAGGGCGACACCGTGAGACACCGATCGGCACCGATCCCGAGGCGGGAGAATCGCCGGGCGTCCAGAGAGCGGTCAGGCCGTCCGCTCGGGAGGAGGAAAATAGGAGCAATACTTCCGGGCGAGATCAACGTTATTGTTGGTCGACCGGAGGAGATTCCAACCGAGAAAGGCGGGCGTCCGTCACCGGATCCACGCAGCTGACCAAGAGCGAGCAAGTGGGCGGAAATCACTTCGGACCGGGGACTTAGAAGGAGTTGAAGTGCCCCACGACTGCTCATTAAAGCGGTAATAGCAAATTACACCATTCACCGCATATTTGTTGACACGGGGCTCGGTCAACATCATATTTAAGAAGGCGTTCGATCAGCTGCAAATTGATCGAGCCGAGCTGCTGCCCATGACAACCCCGCTCTACGGGTTTACGGGCAACGAAGTTCAGCCGGTCGGACAAATCCGGCTGGCCACCTCGCTAGGAGAAGAGCCGCTCAGGAGGACCAGGACAGTAAACTTCGTGGTGGTCGACTCTCCCTCATCCTACAACGTCATTTTGGGACGACCGACGCTCGGCGAATTCCGAGCGGTTGTCTCAACCTTCCACCAGAAGATAAAGTTCCCCGTGGAGGACAAAGTAGGAGAAGTGCGGGGAGATCAGCTAGCAGCTCGGCGGTGCTATATAGAGATGATCCGAGCAGAAGCTTGTTCCGCTCGGAAGGCGCCCCGAATTGAGGTACACGCCATAACCGAGAAACCTCCTACTTTAATTTATGATGAAAAGGAGGAAGTCCAGATCCATCCGACCCGATCGGAGGCCACGACTTTTATCGCCTCTGATCTGGGGAAAGAACAGAAGGAGAAGCTGATTCAATGCCTCCAACGAAATCATGATGTCTTCGTCTGGTCGACACATGAGTTACCTGGAATTTCGCCGAGCCTAGCGCAGCATGAATTGCATGTCCGACCGGACGCTCGACCAGTGAAGCAGAGAAAAAGGGACTTCAGCGCCGAGCAGAATGCCATTATCCGGGCGGAGGTGGAAAAACTTCTGAAGGCCGGCCACATACGCGAGGTGCAGTACCCGAGCTGGCTGGCCAACGTAGTCTTGGTCTCCAAGCCGGGCGGCAAGTGGAGGGTCTGCATCGACTTTCGAGATTTAAACAAGGCATGCCCCAAGGATTTTTATCCTCTGCCCCGGATAGATCAGTTGGTGGACTCCACAGCCGGCTGCGAACTAATTTGCATGCTTGATGCTTACCAAGGATATCATCAAGTACCGCTCGCCCGAGAAGACCAAGAAAAAGTAAGCTTCGTAACGGCTGACGGCACATATTGTTACAATGTGATGCCGTTCGGATTGAAGAATGCCGGAGCCACCTATCAGCGCTTGATGAACAAGGTTTTCAAGGAGCAGATCGGGCGGAATCTGGAAGTTTATGTGGACGACATTCTTATCAAATCCGTCCGAGCGGCCGATCTTTTCAAGGATATGGAAGAAACCTTCTGCGCAAATATGGAGTCAAACTAAACAGCCAAAGGAGGGCGTTTTCAGGGATATATAGTGACCGAGAGGGGAATTGAAGCAAATCCCAGCAAGATTAAAGCACTGCAAGACATGCCGCCCCCAAGAAATACAAGAGAAGTGCAAAGGTTGACCGGTCGGATAACCGCTCTATCGAGATTCATCTCCAGAACCGCCGACCGGAGCCTGCCATTCTTCAAGATCCTGCGCAAGGCTACTAAATTCCAGTGGGATGAAGAATGTGACCGAGCATTTGAAGAGTTGAAGACATATCTTAATTCTCTACCAGTGTTAGCCAAGCCGGTCGGGGGTGAGTCACTTTATATGTATCTGTCGTCAACTGAGCATGCTGTAGGCTCAGCACTTGTGAGGGCGAACAGCGAAGGTATTTTCTAAGCCACATTTTAAAAGATGCTGAATCTCGTTACACTGGGCTTGAGAAGTTGGCCTTTGCTTTAGTTCTAGCCGCTCGGCGCCTGCGACCGTATTTCTTGGCTCATACCATTATTGTCCGGACGAACAGTCCACTTGGAAGAGTGCTGTTGAATCCAGAAGCGTCCGGACGGCTTATCAAGTGGACGACAGAATTGAGTGAATTTGACATCCAATATCAGCCCCGCTCGGCGATTAAAGCCCAATCCTTGGCTGATTTTGTGACCGGAGTGCAAAGGCCAGAGCCAGAAGCTATGTGGAGAATATATGTGGTTGGATCCTCCACTCGGCTTGGAAGTGGGATCGGAATATTACTACTCTCACCTCATGAAGAAAAGATGCACCTATCCGTCCGGCTAGATTACAAAGCTACTAACAATGAAGCAGAGTATGAGGCCATCATAGCCGGATTGCAGGCAGCACGGCATGTGGGAGTAGCTCGGGTGACACTCTATTCTGATTCACAGTTGGCCGCTCAGCAACTTTCCGGCACCTTTGAAATCAACTGTGTTCGGCTCAAACTCTACGCTGAGGCCTTTGAAAAACTCAAAGCTACTTTCCGAGAGGTGCTTATTCAGAAGATCCCCCAAACGGAGAACCAGGCTGCCGATGAGTTAGCCAAACTAGCGAGCTCAATAACGCCGGTCGCCGTTCAGCAACCAATTGAAAAAACGCTACTGGTGTCGCATGTCGACCGGATGCAAGGCCTCGCATTTCCAAGTGACTGGAGGACACCTATTATAGAATTCCTCCGTTCGGGCACCACACCATCCGATGAATATGCAGCCCGGCTCCTCAGAAGAAGAGTCGGTCGGTTCACACTCATCGGAGATCAGCTTTACAAGAAAGCTTTCTCGCGCCTTTGAAATGTGTAAGCTCGGAGGACTCACCTTACATCCAGGAAGTACATCAAGGATCATGCGGGGTCATCCGGGCGGACGCTCATTGGCTAAGAAGATCCTCTTGGCGGATACTTTTGGCCAACTTTACAAACAGATGCCGCTCGGACGGTATCTACATGCCTTTCAAGTATCACAACTTCTCCCACCGAGAGGAGATGAAGGCATCAACCATCTCATGTTCGTTCGATCAATGGGAATGGATATTGTGGGTCCATTTCCGATGGCGACCGCAGAGGAAATTTTACTAGTGGCGGTAGACTATTTCTCCAAGTGGGTGGAGGCCGAGCCCTGGCAAAGATCAGCAGATGGTTAAAAATTCATCGGGCAACACATCATTTGTCGGTTCGGCATCCCTCGCCGACTAGTGTCCGACAACGCGGTAGTTCACGGGGAAGATGTTAGAGGATTGGTGCAAAGCTACGGCATTGAGCAACATTTCACGTCCGTGGCCTATCCTCAAGTAGCCAACAGGGAAATTCTCCGTATTCTGCGCTCTCGGCTCGACCATTTAGGAGGAGTTGGCCGGATGAAGTGCCGAGCGTCTTGTGGGCTATCCGAACGACGCCAAAGAAGGGACGGAGTCACACCGTTCCATTTGGTATATGGCGGTGAGGTCATCATACCGGTCAAGTCGGCGTTGAGTCGGCCGGGATCGAGCTATGATGATGACAAGCGAACGAAGAAACATGGAGTGGACTTGGTAGAAGAGGAGAGGGCAAAGGCGTCCGTTCGGTGATGGCATCGGCAGTGGATGAAGCAAAACTACAACCGGCGTAATTCCCAGATCGTTCCAAGTCGGCGATCTTATCTGGAAGAGGTCGCCGACGTCGGCAAGCTTGAAGCTCCATGGGCAGCCCTTTCAAAATCATCGAAAAGCTCCGTCGGGAGCGTATTATCTGGAGGATGAGGACGGATGGCAGCTAGATAGGCCGTGGGCGAACCACCTCCAACCTTACCAGGCGGGGTGAAAGGTGTATCATTGTAAATCACCTGTATTTCATTTTTCGACTAAATACTTGAAATGCGAGATGAAAAGTCAAAAGAGCGAATATAAGGCATTATCATCATGAATCAAGGCCCCGAGCCGATCGGCAGGGAGGTTTGTATCCGAGCCGGGAGAATCGAAGCAGCGTTGCCGGGCTGCGTATAGAATAAAAGCATTCGAAATCGAAGACCCCGAGCGGTTCGGCCGGGCTGCATACTAGTGTGGCGGAAGGAAACCAAAGCCCTGCGCTGTTCGGGATGATAGAGGAGGTTATTGCCTGAGGCGAAGGCCGAGCCGGTCGGCCGGTATATGGTTTTCCGAGCCAAGTGCTCGACAACGAAGGCCCCGAACCGCTCGGCCGGAGGTATACGGATCAAATTGGCGCCAAACGCTCTAAAAGGGAAGCCCGTACCATTCGGACGGATATAAATTATCCGAGCCAAAATGCTGAGGCGGACCACGAGCCGTTCGGCCAGAGTACGTTCTTGGGTAAAGGGCATAGGGATTATCCGAGCCAAGCACCCGAATAGTGAAAGCCTCCCTGCCGATCAGGTTCGCAAGCGAATGACCCGTGTTGTTCGGCATAAATATTGTTCAAGCGCGGGATATGAAGGCCAAGGTCGCTTGACACAGTAAGGAGTCAACCTCAAGGCCGTCTAGCCCGGACGTTAAACCGTAGAGACGAGCCGGCGTCTATAAACCCTCCGGCGGAAGACCGACGAGCACCGTCGTTAAAATCGAGAGCCGCCCGATCGGCTATAAACATCCGTCGACGAGCACCGTCGTTAAAATCGAGGCGCCGATCGGCTATAAACATCCGTGCCGACGAGCACCGTCGTTAAAATCGAGTCGCGCCGATCGGCTATAAACATCCGTGCTTCGGCGAGCACCGTCGTTAAAAATCGAGCCGCCGATCGGCTATAAACATCCGTGCTGGACGAGCACCGTCGTTAAAATCGAGAGCCGCCGATCGGCTATAAACATCCCGAGCGGAAGAACGAATATCAAAGTAAGAAACCGTGGAAACTACAAATATTAAAAAATTCAGGCCCGATTGGGAGTTGGTCCTTCGATACTCGGCTTTGTGGACTTCACGCAGGCAGGATACGTGCAAAGTGAGTAGGCTACCTTGCTCGAACTCTATGCAATGTGCCAAGCCGATCGGACGCGTGAAAGAGAACCCTTAAGAGCAGGACTGACTCTAAGTATCAACGTTAAGCAAACAGAAGAATATTATGGACAATGAGTAGGAAAACAAGCAAAGGAGCAGCGTTTCTTTAGAAGAAGAATTATGCCGAACGGCACGCACAAAAATTTTACATCCGCCGAGCGGATGAAATACAGAAGGTACCCGAAATAACCTGCCTCACTCAGGGTCTTCAAAGCTGAAGAAGGCATCGGGAATATCATCAATCATGGCCGCCAGGTCGGAGGCGGGAATATGCATTCCCTCGGGAAGGTGGCCCCCTTTGTTCAAGTATGTCACGGTGACCTTGACCGCTTCGGCGAAAGTGGAAGAGACGTTGCCACCGAATTTTAGGCCGAACCTCTCCGAGTGGAGGTATTCCTGGCGCGCGGCTGCTAGGCGACTCGGCTCTCCCTCTTTATATTTTCTGAGTGCTGCTCGGGAAGCGGTTAAGGTGTCTTGAACAGCCTTCAAGTCCACCTCGGCCTTTGTGCGCTCTGCCGAACGGATCTCTCGCTCGGCATTCAGCTCGGCCTCTAGCTTCTTAGACTGCTGATGTAGGGCCCGGACTTCGACTTCATTTTATCCAGATCAGCAATCGCTCGCCTCTTCCGGCCACTGGCGCGCTTCACGTCCCCGTCCCGCTTCTTCACCAAGTCTTCGAGTCGGGCCACCTCCGCAGCCAGATCGGCAACCTTCTTCTGTTCGGCCTCGAGGCTCGGTCGACGGACCCCCGACAATTGAATTTTTCCAGGAGACCCTCCAGCTCGGCTAGCCGACGGCTAGTGGCGATTTGCTCAGCCCAGCGTTGTAAGGAAATAATGAAATCGGGAATCAAATAGTGGCATGGAGCAGGAAGAAAATGAATACAGGTGGCTGCTGCATGTTGTTGTCATGTTGCTTGGGCGTCATGAAATTGCTTGAATCTGGCGTCCTCAAAAGCTTGCAAGCGGGCCCGTCAAGGTTATTTCGTGAGCAGGGCTTGAAGGCCGATCGGCGGATAGTAAATATTCCTCCGATGGGAATCGGAGGGTGGTCTTGATGGTTGGGTGGCGGCGCTTCTTGCGATCGCTGGCGGAGGACTCCCTATGGTGGAAGTTTCCCAACCGATGTAAGCGGACGAGTCGGGAGGAGAGTCGGTGGGGCTGCAGGAGGCGATGTCACGAGTCCCGTCTGCGGCGTGCGATCGGGCGAAATGCGCCGATCGGCTCATGTGGTTCCCCCTCTTGGGGTGGCGGAGGACCGGAGTCTCTTCGACGTTTTCGCCGAAGTTCTAGCGGTGGATCCCCGGACGGGGGAATTCCCAGCTCGGCGGGAGCCGAGGAAACAGGATCCGCCTCAACCTCCGTTGAAGCGGATGGGGCATCATCTGTTTCAGGGGCGGACTGCGCCCCCCCTCTCCCGCATCTGCCGGGCGGCTGGGGATGAGACCCCGCTCGGCGAGCTCCTTTTTGGTGGCCGCCTCGATCTCCATGGCCTTCAGTTTCAGATGAGCGGTAGCTTTGGAGCGCCACATGACTAGCTGCAATAGGAGAAATTAAAATCGGTTAGATAAAAAGGTGAAGGGAGTAAAGAGTCTCTTACCCATACGGTGGGAAGATTGGCCGAGCAGGAGATAACAAAATATATAACACCTTGAGCGACAGCGGTCGATCTTGTATCGTGACGGACAACAGATTATTTGCATGAAGATAGGTGGATTGCTTACAACTTGCCGAGCTCCGGTGAGTCAATGATCTGCCATTTTGTTGAAATCTTGCGCTCGGGAAGTCGGATGTAGAAGAAAAATTCCTTCCGGTGTTTGTTGGAGGTCGGCATATTATCAAAAATTTAAAGCCTATTCTACTCTGGAAAACGAAAGTGCCCAACTCGGATTGTTTGGGGTAGAAGAAGAAGTGGAATATTTTGGGGTCAAGTGGGATACTATGCAGCTTAAAGAGGACAACCACCCCGCTCAGCAACCTAAAGGAGTTCGGCACAAGCTGGCCGAGCGGGATGCGGAAATAATTACAAACCTCCAAAATGAATGGATGGGTAGGAAATCTAAGGCCGCCCTGGAATTGGTCTAGAAAAAAGCAAATGGTGCCGATCGGCGGGTTATGGGGCCGATCGGACGGGCTGGCTATAATTATTTCGTGGTCATCAGGGATCCCATACGTCCGAACAAGACGCCGAGCGCCCTCTTCATCAAACCGACTCTCCATGGTCATATACCAAGGGCCATGAACACCAACAGCGGGCTCAGAGGAGCTTGCCATCTCGGAGAAGCAATAAGAGGGCAAGAAAACAGAGGAACGGGAACGAAAGAGGCAAAACGACTTGGGAGGACCTTGTAAACGAAGGGAGAAGACTCACTGAGAAGGAAACGGGCGGAAAAGATCACCGGTGGGTTGGTAGCCGCCGAAAAACAGGAACTGGATCGTCGGGAGGTCAGCGGAAGAAGAGGCGGAAGGAGGACAGCACGAGCAAGCATGCGGCGAAGGAAGTAGACGGAGGCTTTATACTGCCGAGGTTGGTTGGCCTCCGCCGTCGGATGCAGGTCACGAAAGACGAGGCCCTCATCCGACCGTCTATTTCAAAGCAATCGCGTCCCATCGTACTAAGCGTCGCCGCCACGTGAGAAGAGCCACGTGGCGCCTTGCCACTAGGCGCAATTAATGCGCGTCATACCGCGCATGCTGCGACTTAATGGGAAGGATTTGCGCGATTTTCGAGAAGATTTAAGCAAGCAAACGTCCACGTTGAACAACAAGGCATCCGAAACGAAGAGCCGAGCGGCCGAAAGGGCCGAGCGGCTAAAGGAAGATTATGGAAGCGGCGGCCCGCTCGGACACATAGTCCGGTCGGTCGGACTCACTGCCTCCTTCGACTAGACTTGAAGGGAAGGCAAGTGATCCGGCAGTAAGAATGGGGGACCCACTTCCTGAAGGGTCTTAGCTTGAGAACCGATGAAGGGCTGACTAAGCGGTTAATGGCCGAGCCGATCAGCCGGGTTGGTCCGAGCGGAGTTAGAGATAACCCATCCATGGGGTTGGGTGTCCGACGCCAAGGCAGGAGGATCGAAGGGCCGACCGGGAGCCCGAACGACAGGGGCCAAAGAGCCGAGCGGGCAACCCGCCCGGGCAAAATAAGGGCGAGGGGACAAAAAGGTGGCCGAGCGGCCTATGCGCTCGGCTCGGGATATGGGATATCGGTAGAAGCATGTCTGATGATTAGGCCGTACACAAGATCGCACGATGGAGGATCTTGCCGTCACATCATGGAAAGGTTGATACAGTAGCAGTATGACCTCAGGGACGCTTTTTCTGACGGATCCATATCTGGGCATGGCCCTTCTGACAGACCCATGCCTGGGCATGGTCAAATGCAGGTGATTGCTTTGATTGGCGCGCCCAGGCTTCTTCGAGGGGTCTATATAAGGCCCCAATTTCTTCACCGGAGGTATGCACGTCTTCATCTTGAGGCCACCTTTTTGTCATTCCTCGCCTGACTTGAGCGTCGGAGGACCGTCGCCGGGACACCCCTCCCGGCTCGGTTTTGTTGCAGGTTCGCCGGAGCACTCGAGGATCCAGCAGAGAGCGCCACGTGCCCAGTGTCCACTGACTCTTGGTTCGGACAGGATCACCAACTTAATAAAAAGATTAAGGTGGTTCGAAGTGATCGAGGCGGTGAATATGCATCACCGTTCGCTAAGTTGTGTGTTAAACATGGGATCAGACACGAAACCATAGCTCGTTATATACCTCAATAAAATGGTGTTGCTAAGCAGAAGAATCACACTCTAATGGAGATGATAAACGCACTTCTATTAAACTCTGGACTGCCAAAATTCATGTGGGGGGGGGGGGGGGGGGGGGCTATGTTAATAACTAATTACCTTTTAAACAAGATGTCTCGTAAGAAAATAGATAGGAGCTCTTATAAGTTATGCAATAGAAGACAACCACCCTACAAATATTTATGAATTTAGGGGTGTCTTACTAAAATTTTGGTGTCTAATCCGAAATTGATTAAGATAAGACCAAAGTCTATTAATTGCATATTTATTGGATATGCATATAACAACAGTGAGTATCAGTTTTTTGTGTATGAGTCACAAATACCGGATATACACAATAACTTGATAATAGAATCGAGAAATGTCTCTTTCTTCAAGCATGTGTTTCCGTATACGGCCCGAGAGGAAGCTAGCTTCTTAAAATGGGCATATGAAACACAAGATAGAGATGATGATGAGGACCCAGACGAGGTTGAGCTTAGATGGAGTAAAAGAGCTCGAGTGAAAAAATCCTATGGAATGAATTTTATCAGTTTCATGTTAGAAAGTGAACTCCGCATTTACTCAGAAGCAGTAAGTTCTTTTGATGGACCTCACTGGAGAGAGACAATTGCATCTGAGATAGAATCTATTTTGTAAAACCACACTTGGTAGCTTGTGAATCTTCCTTCGAAAAATAAACCACTAGGTTGCAAGTAGATATTTAAGGAGAAAATGAAATTAGATGACACAATTAATAAGTATAAGGTCAAATGGGTAATCAAAGTATACCGATAATGAGAAGTCCTTGATTACTTTGATACGTATTCTCCTATTTCAAGAATAACTTTCATTAGAGTATTGTTGGCTATAGTTGCTTTATGGAATCTCGAAATATATCAGATAGATGTAAAAAATAATATTTCTAAATGAGGATTTAGAAGAGGAAATATACATGGAGCAACCTAAAGGGTTTTCTGTGATAGGATAGAAAAAACAAGGTTTGTAGATTGGTGAAGTTATTATATGACTTGAAACAAGCATCAAAGCAATAACATGAGAAATTTGATAATGCCATGGAGGAATGTGGATTCAAAATTAATGAATATAATAAATATGTCTATATGAAAACCATAGAGAATGACTACATCATCTTGTGCTTATATGTAGATGATATACTTGTTATATGGTGTAATGATAAGATAATCAAATCCACTAAAGATATGTTGAACTCAAGATTTGATATGAAAAACATAGGCCTAGTTGATGTGATCCTGGTGTTGGTTGCTACTCGGAAAACCTAGAGGTTCCACTGTACAAAAATTTTGTACAAAGGTCTGAACCTTTTCCTAGCTACCATGTGTTCTTTTAAATTAAATTTTGGATCGCCTGCGGAACTTAACACGTTTGATCCAAAACTTAATCTATTTGTTCTTTTAGGTTTTGACTTGGATCTCCTGCGGAACTTAACACGTTAGACCTAAATCACCTTAAGTTATTAATTCCATTAAATATTAATTTCCATAATTGGTTCCCAGTACTGACGTGGCGAGGCACATGGCCTTCTTGGATATGAGAGCAACCACCACCGACTAGACAAAACCTTTTATGGAAAGCTAATATTTAATTTCCTAAAATAACTTTAGGTTAACCGAAAAGAACAATCAAATCACAAGGAAAAATAAAACAAAAGAACACATCATCGAAAAACATATTCGAAATACTAGAATCGTTAGCCTCTTGTATTTGGTATTATTTCCATAAATAACTAGCATGATGCGGAAAGGAAAAATTACTAGTTATACCTTCTAGAAAGACCTCTTGATCTTCTACCGTATTCCTCTTCTAACCTTGGACGTTGTGTGGGCAATGTTCTTCCGAGATGAGAAACCACCAATCACCTTCTTCTTCCTTGCAAGTTTCGGCCATCAAAACATCTTCTAGGATGAAGAGGTTCGGCCACCACCACCATGCTCTAAGGGATGCTAGAAACGAGGCTTGCTTTCTCTCCTTCTTCTCCTTCCTTGATCCGACCACTAACAAAAGCTCCACCAAGAGATAAGTTTCGGCCAACAAGAGGAGAGGAGAGAAATAGGGCCGGCCACACCACCAAGGAAAAGAGGGAGAAAAATAGAATAGAGTCGTTAGCCTTGAAGCCTCCTCTACCCCCTCTTTTATAATCCTTGATCCTGGCAAATAAGGAAAATTTAATAAAAATTTCCTTAATTCTTTTCCATTGAAAAGGAAAAATTATTTAATTAAAATAATTTTCTTTCTCAATTTTATTTGGCCGGCCACATAAAAGCTACAAACAAGGAGAGTTTTAATTAATTAAAACTTCCTAATTTGTCTCCAGAAATTTATAAAATTTCTCCAATAATTTAATCCCTTCATGATTGGTTTATAAAAAGGAAATTTAATAAATTAAAATCTTTCTTTTAAACATGTGGATAAAAAGAAAGTTATCTCTAAAAATTAAAATCTCTTTTAATCTACAAATAAGGAAAGATATCAAACCTTTTCTCAATCTTTTGTAGAAACTAATAAAAGAGAATTATTAATTTTAAACTTTCTTTTAAATCATGAACATGGTTAAAAGGAAAGTTTTCTTAAAATTTAAAATCCTCCTTTAATCAACCAATAAGGAAAGATTTCAAATTTTAAACTCTCTTTTAACCATGTAGATGATTTACAAATAAGGAAAGTTTTACCAAAATTAAAACCATCCTTTTAAACTACAAATAAGGAAAGAGAATAATCTCTTCCCTTAATCTTTTGTAGAAAGCTATAAAAGAAAATTTTAATTTTTAAACTCTCTTTTAAAATCATGATATCCACATAAGAAATAATTTTAATAAAAATCATTTTTAATATTCTAGTGGTCGGCCACCTAAGCTTGGGACCCAAGCTTTGGCCGACCACCATCTGGCTCATCCACTTGGTCTTGGCGGCCCTAGCTTGGGTTCCAAGCTAGCTTGGCCGACCCCATTGGATGGGTAAGAAGGTGGGTATGCGGTGGGTATAAATCTCTATATACTAGAGGCTACGATAGGGACCGAGAGGAGGAATTGGTTTTGGTCTCCCGATGAAATTAAGCATCCCGTGTTCGCCCCGAACACATAACTTAATTTCATCAATAATAATTCATTCCACTAAAGAACTATTATTGAACTACCGCACCAATCCCAAATTACATTTTGGGCTCCTTCTTATTATGAGTGTGTTAGTCTCCCTGTGTTTAAGATAACAAATGTCCACTAATTAAGTAAGTTACTAACAACTCACTTAATTAATATCTAGCTCCAAGAGTAGTACCACTCAACTTCATCGTCATGTCGGACTAAGTCCACCTGCAGGGTTTAACATGACAATCCTTATGAGCTCCTCTTGGGGACATTCTCAACCTAGATTACTAGGACACAGTTTCCTTCTATAATCAACAACACACACTATAAGTGATATCATTTCCCAACTTATCGGGCTTATTGATTCATCGAACTAAATCTCATCCATTGATAAATTAAAGAAATAAATATCAAATATATGTGCTTGTTATTATATTAGGATTAAGAGCACACACTTCCATAATAACTGAGGTCTTTGTCCCTTTATAAAGTCAGTATAAAAGAAACGACCTCTAATGGTCCTACTCAATACACTCTTAGTGTACTAGTGTAATTATATAGTTAAGATAAACTAACACCTAATTACACTACGACCTTCCAATGGTTTGTTCCTTTCCATCATGGTCGTGAGCTACTGTTTATAATTTATAAGGTACTGATAACATGATCTTCTATGTGTGACACCACACACCATGTTATCTACAATATAAATTAATTGAACAACTACATTTATCACAAATGTAGACATTTGACCAATGTGATTCTTATTTCTAGATAAATGTTTATACCAAAAGCTAGGCTTTTAGTATACACTCTAACACCTGGGAATAAAAAATTCTAAGAACAACGGAAGAACTTGTTCTTAGTCAGTCTCATTACGTGGACAAGATTCTTAAGGAATTCACCAAGGATGATACTGCATTGACACTAATGCCGATATATACGAGTCAACATCTATCGAAAAATTGAGGTGAAAGTATCTCTCAGATATAGTACTCTCGAGTGATTGGAAGTTTGATGTACTTGATAAGTTGTGCACGACCAGATTGGCTTATGCAATAAGTAAACTGAGTAGATATACGAGTAATCCTAGTGTTGAGGACTGGAAAGGGATAACGAGAATATTGAGGTACTTGAGGTATACTTGTGAATATTGTAGACGCAGCGGGGACCGGCAAGAGGGGGTGAATTGTCTGTAAATAAAAATAACCCTACTCAAAGCTTTTCAACTCTAAATAAAGCAACACTAAATAGAAAGAGAACTAAAGACAGACTTTTAACCTGGTTACAACCAAGAGGGTTGTTAACCAGGGCGATGGAAAGTGCAGTAAGAAACTCCTTCTTTAAAGGCGGAGAAGCCTTTTACACTTTGACAGCACAGTAGTTGCTAAGAGAATGAGATTACAAGAGTTGAGTTTCGCTCGTGTTCGTTGTTCTCTAAAGCTGCCCGAGACCCTCTTTATATAGGGGTTCTCGAGCTTATCAGATCACCTGATCCTTCGGGATCAGGTTTGACTCGAGAGGGATCGGTCGACCGATCCCCAAGTTCGGTCGACCAAACTTGCTGTACATGCCCGGCTTTCCGTCCAGGTGTAGTCTCTGTTGATCGAGCTCAGGTTCAGTCGACCGATCCTTGTGTTCGGTCGATCGATCGGCCAACGGTCTTCCTGTGCGCTGGCCCGATGAAAACGCTCGACTTAGTCTCTGGATAAACTTAGGTTTGGTCGACCGATCATGAGGTTCGGTCGACCGATCACTTCACAGCTGGCAGATGTGTTGCTGACGCGTCACCAACGGCTGACTTTGGTTAATGAAGGGTTCGGTAGACCGATCAATAGGTTCGATTGACCGAACCGTTGACAAGTCAACTCCAGTTGACTTGCTCCGGTTCGGCTCCTTGAGTGATTGCGGCCATCCGGAATAGGGCTCACCCGAACCCAGTTCCCGGCCTTCTCCTCGAGCAGTCTTCCGTCCGACTTCTTATCCCTCAAACGTCGCGCACATTCTTCTCGCTCCATCGGAGTACTCTTCCGCAGCTCTCTCGTCCTTCAGACGCATCGAGCCCATCGGCTCCCTTCCCTTGCCGTCCTTCTTGCTAGCTGTGTCTTCCGCTCGACTTCCTGCGCTCCTAAGTTCCTACACACTCAGACATAGGGTTCAGACAAAACGCAGGACCTAACTAACTTGGTTGATCACATCAAAACTACCACGGGATCCAACAAATATGAATTGCACTATATGAGATATCCTGTTGTGATCGAAGGATACAACGATACGAGTTGGGTATATGGCATAAAAAGGCTCTAAGTCTGCAAATAGATATGTATTCACTCTTAGAGGTACAACAATTTCTTGGAAATCTTCTAAGTAAACCATAATAACTAATCCACGATGAAATATGATTTTGTAGCTCTTAGCAAATGTGGTAAAGAGACTGAATGACTATGACAATTCTTATAAAATATTTCGAGATGACTGAAACTTGTGTCGACAATTTACATACATTGTGATAGTTAATCAGCAATTGGTCAGACACAGAATTATCTGTATAATAGTAAATCTAGACATATACGTCGTACACATAATACCATCAGATAACTACTCTTAACGGGAGTTATCACTATTGACTATGTGAAGTTAAAGGATAACCTAGCAGATCTGTTAACCAAAGGGTTAAACAGAGAGTTAGTTGCAAGTTCATCACGGGGGATGAACTTAATGCTGATGAGAAATGTTGGTGCAAAGGAAATCTAACCTATGCAAACCGGAGATCCCAAAAACTAGGTTTAAAGGGACAACCTAATTGCACCGACAAAGTTACTCACTATGAGGAAACGACCCAATAGATCAGTGAAGGATAGAGGTCAAGCATATGACTTTTAATTATCTAGTAAAGTAATATGAAATACTTTTAAGAGATCACTTATGTGAAAAAGAAATGGGGCCGCTTCGAAGAGAATTGACGCATAATTTTAGAGCTTCTCACAGAAATAGGCGTGCTTAGGGAGAGTTTAAGATTTATGATTTAGGGTTCAGGGTTGTACTATTTATATAATTGCTTTTACAACTATTTTAAAGTAATTTTGATGGAGTTCAAATAATTTTTATTGAGTTGGTAAATAATATTTTAAACCCTAACTCATAAATCCTAAACTCACACTAAACACGTTAAACAACTACTAAATAATTTCTATAAGTTGTAACAATTGTTGTTAACTTCTACATGACAATAATTTTAAATCATAAATTCATCCTCAATACATTATAATAGTTATTAGATAATTAACATACATGGTAAAAGCTATCCGGTAGCTTTCACAATAATGGTTAATTGAGGGGTATTTATTTTTGAGATAAATGCTCTGTTTATGATTTATAAAATTTAGGACAATTTTTTATCTTTGTCTAAAAATAATTATAAATCGGTCGTTGGATTAAATGGTTATAAAAATATCTTTTTTCTATTAAATTATTTATTAAAAAATAATATATTTTAATACCACTCTTTAACCATAATTGTCATTCCTATGTAATTATTAAGTTGTTATTCCATTCTGATGAATTAATGCGCGAAGTTCTGGTGGAAGGATAGAGTCATCAATAGGTGACAACCCCTCAAACACTAGCCATTAGATCGTCCTAAAAGGACTGATAGAGCCACCAATAGAGATGCTATGGATAGTGTCGAATGCTATATGCAATTGAAGAAACATGGAGGGATGCGATTTCTTGACTTAATTTCTTTCAACAAAGCATTGTTGACCAAACAAATTGAAGGATAATATCATCTCCATAGTTGTTGGTGGCTCGGGTTTTGAAGGGGCAGCACTTTAAATATTTAGATATTATTGCGACAGATATTGAGTTACATCCCTCGTATGTTTGGAGATCTTTACTTTGAGGTCAGGGTGTTTATTTAGAGAGGCTTGTGTTTGTTGGCATGTGAGGAATGGACAGAATATTTTGGCTAAGTCAGATCCGTGGATTCCAAGCCTTCTCGCTTTTAAAAGTATGTTTAATTCATTGATATATCCCTCGATCAGAGTATCACGTTTTATCAATGACAGAGATACATGGGATGAGGATGCACACTATAATAAAAGTGACTTTACGCGTTACATCATCAATGGCATATAGTTAAACGCGCCGTTAATAATAATTTTTACTACGCGTCTAATTATGCATGTTGCGAATAGTATCATATTTATACAAATGAAGACGTACAGAAAAAATGTAAAATACCGAAAATAGGCAAATAATGATAAGGGATTTTTCCGGAATTTTTGGAAAATTTTCGGGAATTTTTCGGAGTTCGTATGGACGATTTTACGGGGATAAAATAGGGCCCCGGGAAAAGCCTGTTTGGGCTACCCATTTAAGTGAGGAAATGTTTATTTATAAATACATTTTTTCTTTTCTTTTTCTTATTTCTTTCTCCCCCCGCCGAACCCCTGCGCCGACGCCCAGTTGTCTTCTCCCGATCTTCTGCCCTAACCGCCACGAGAGCACCGCCGGCTCCTCCTCTCGGCCAATCCATCCTCGCCGGCCGACGAGAGCCAAGGAAAAGCCCTGTCGCCGGCCACACACCGAACCACCGAGCCCTAGATCTTTCTCTTTCGGCGCCGACACCCCGATACCTCTTCTCTTCTCGCGCTGCCGCCACCTGAGGTCGAACAGAGCAGCACCAGCGCCCTACTGCGGACACATCGCCGAGTTTCTTCTCCTCCTCTGAGCGCCGGCAGCCGAGCACCTTCCCTTTGCCTAGTGTTCGTGCCCTAGCCGCCCAATGCCGGCTGCCATCTTTCTGCCCTAGCTTCCGTCCCCGACACCGACGCCGGCATCTGGCGCAAGGGTTGTGGTCACCGGAGAAGGATCGACACAAGGGGGGGCTAGGGCTAGTGTTACTCCTCACGCATGGACCCGAGCGACACCTCTTTCCACCCGAGAGCAGTGCCTTCTTCCTCTATTCTGTCGCGAGATGCCAGGCCACTGTTGATTTCTGGCACAGCCAAAGTGTAGCCGACAGACGCCATTTTTCCGGCCACAAGAAGATTTGTATGGAAGCTTCCGGCTGTGTAGAAGCTTGCTGCCATCGCCAATCTAGGGTTTCCGATGACAAGTTTTAGGTGGATTTTCTGTGAAGTTCCAACTAGAGCTTCAAAGGGTAAGAGCAGTGGAGTATTCTGCTACCGACTATCATTGGAGGTAACCACTCATTGCTAATAAATGTTTTTGGTGTAAAGCTATGTGTGGAGTTTTGGTTGTATTTCTATGAATATTTGGAGATATGCATTTGTATCGGATTATGTTGGAGATGTGTAATCTGCAGTTGCTTGGTTAGATGTGGATTTAGGTAAGTTATGATGGATTCATGTTTAACTTAACCTAATATAATTATGGAAGGCTTAATCTATTGTAGTTGTGATGAATTAAGTACAGTTGAGTTATGTTGGATTAGATTTAATCCTTGGATTTATTAGAGATGATCATATTACTAATCGTAAGTTAATCAGCGAAAGAAAATGATTGTGTTGATTGAGAATTATTGATTAAGGAGATTAATTAGGATTAATTAATGATGGATTGATTAGGGTTTTCCTAATTAAATTGGGTTGGATTTAGCTAGTTGTTGTTTATAAAATTAGCTAAATTGTATATCACGTTATCTGCAGGACTTTGATTCGAGACGGTGTCTCGACGAGGGATCTATTTCGGATTGGACCTTTCTATTGGAGGCGGGTACCTTGACTTATCTTTTTGATATGTCTTGTTGATATGTCTAGTAGATCATAGCTTTTAGTAATAATTATGTTCGTCATTGTTTCGGTATGTCACTTTTGGATACCTGTAACATGCATGTTTGCTCACCTGATATGCATTTTATGCTAGTACCCACATGATTATATATATATATATATGCTCAGAGAAGTAGTGATATACCATGCTTGTTATGTTCAGGACCTAGGTTTTTGATATCCTATCTGACCTATGTACTTTAGATCTTCGTATTTGACCATCGATATTATGATACTCATTTTATGTATATGGATATGGTTATGTTGATCAGTTTATTGCTATGCTTAGTGTCATGCATCATGATTGCATGCTGCGCGATTGTCGGCTCCACTATGGTTGAGCACATCGCCAGTTACATGTACTGCACACACCACCACTCATGTGTTAGTGGTATATCAGACAGGTGTGTGGCGGTTCTGCTGTTTGGCTCCGTTGGTCTGAGGACTCAGCGTGGTAGCCGGCAGACAGTTCCGCTCTGTTTGGCTCTGCTGGCATTTAGTGTAGCAGTGTAGTAGTCGGCAGACGGTGGACTCTGTTTGGCTCCGTTGGTCAGGTGACTCAGCGTGGTAGCCGGCAGAGATACCTCCCCGTCATCGTGTACCGGGAGATGAGAGCATTGAGCTCCCCCATTTATGATTTGGGGTCACAGGACAGGAGTACTCCGACAGCATCCCGTCCACTCAGTCACTCATCAGGTATGGTGATGCTAGAGTGCACGGTTGTCACAGCCCTACCCACTCGGTCTCACCATTGTGTGTGAGATGACTGACTGGCGTCAGGGGTGACCAGGACGCATCATTGGCATCATACACATTTATGCATTTACTGCTTGTGTTTGCTGCACTTATATGCTGCATTTGGATGGATGCATATGTTTGACATGCATACAGGATTTATGACACTTCCGATCTGACGACTTGATTATTCTGATAGGTGGCCCTGGTGAGTACAGTACTCTTTAGCCTTTTCTATTATGCATTACCTTCTTTTGTTCAGGAGACTGTACTCCATAGTTATTACTATTTGATATAGTTTACTATACATGTCAACTAGGTATCTGCTGAGTTGTTGAACTCACCCCCGTGGACTCTATATTTTTCAGGTACCAGGTTGTTATGACGTCGCTTGGAGTATCCTATCTGCTGGTCCCCACGTCACATCAGAAGATTTATCGGTTTCACGTATGTTTTGTTTGTTTATGTATCAGTTTGTTTAGCTCTGTACTTCGGATTTATTTTTGGAGTGTTGATGTTGATATGTGGTATTTTGTATTTGTTATTGGTTGTGTAAGCCTAGCTGGCTAGCAGTCTTTGTGTTTTGGTTTTGTTCCAGCCGAGTGGGCTGATGATATATATATATATATAACTGCGTGGTTGTATGTATATATTCCAGCCGCCTGTGGCTGATGTATATTGTGTATGTAGAAAGTTTCAGATTGTCACCCGTACAGGGGAGGTGCTGCCGAAATTTCTTCGGACAGGGACTCCTCTGGGGCGTGACAAAAAAATACACTGTTAATAAACATTTATATGACGTGTAAAGTGCACTGTTAAAACTTAATATTAACAACGTGCGGAGTGCACTGTTAATAATTATTATACCGAATTAAAATTACTTTTAACGACGCATTATTGGTATCTCGCTGCGGATACACTACTGTAAAATCCTATTTTTTTAAGTAGCCACATGTGCATCTTTTGCCTTCGTAAAAAAAATCCCTGCCGCCTTTCCTCTCTTTGCCTTTGCCAAAAAAAATCCCCGCCCCTTTGCCCCTCTGTCTTCGTGGAACACCGCTGTCGTCGTCCACTCCCCCCCCATTCGAGCCCTATCCCTTCAAGCACCATTAGCGATAGAGGCTCCATCCCCTCCCTCTCTTATAGCCCTCTCAGCAGAGGTGCCCCCCTCTCCGAGCACCATCTCCCTCCCTCCCTCTCTTCAAGCACCATCAACGACAGAGGTGCCATCCCCTCCCCCTTCGAGCACCATCAACGACAGAGGTGCCATCCCCTCCCCCTTCGAGCACCATCAACATTAGAGGTACCTCCACCCTCTTTGAGCCCTATTAATAGCCCCTCTTCGAGGCCCATCAGCAAAGGTGCACATCAGCAGCAGAGGCCCTCCCTTTGAGCCCTATCTCAGTAGAGGTGCCCCAGCGCCATCTACGAAGGGGACGGAACGAGGCGTGGCAATTTTTTTGGCCCGATAATAGTCAAATGACATCTTGGTTTCGATTTCCCTTCTTTGAATCAAGCCACCATGGCGGCAAAGGGTAGCTCGTTGACGGGAACAGTAAGTGATCCTTGTGTTTGCCTTCTTATCTTTGGATCCATTGTGCTAGTACTCAGTTGATCCTTATGATTGGTGTATTTCTGATCCTTAGCTCAAGGTGGATGAGGAAGAGTTATTTAGTGTCGAATCCTGCTGGGTTGAGGCTCGAATGACCTGCGACCACCTATCTGTTGGAACCCCAAGGTGTTTTGATGTGATCAAACAAGCTAAGTTAGGTCCTGCGTTTGTTTAACCCTTGTGTCTAAGTGTGCAGGAGCTTAGGAACATAGAAAGTCGAGCGGAAGACGCGGCTAGCGAGAAGGACGGCACGGGAGAGAGCCGACGGGCTCGGTGCGTCTGAGGGACGAGGTGACCGCAGAAGAGTACACCGGTGGACGAGAAGAACGTGCGCGGCGTTCGAGGGACGAGAAACCGGGAAGGAAGGCTGCTCGAGGAGAAGGCTGAATCATGGGTTCGGGTGAGCCCTATTCCGGATGGCCGAGATCACCCAAGCTAGTGGAGCCGGAACAGAAGATCCGGACCGAGACGAGCTGAACCGAAGTGGAACGACTGGACGGAAAAAGTCAACCAGAGTTGACTTTTGGGGTCCGGGGCGCCCGGAACCATCCGGGGCGCCCGGACCCCT
Source organism: Zingiber officinale (assembly GCF_018446385.1). Lineage (NCBI taxonomy): Eukaryota > Viridiplantae > Streptophyta > Magnoliopsida > Zingiberales > Zingiberaceae > Zingiber > Zingiber officinale. The sequence continues at coordinate 130,946,332 of NC_055992.1, forward strand.
CCGGGGCGCCCGGACCCCTCCGGGGCGCCCGGAACGAGGTTTTTGATCAGATCGAATCAAACTCGATCTGAACGTTGGGGGATAAAGTTTTATTCCCCAGGGCACCCGGAACCCCTTCGGGGCGCCCCGACCAGTGCTATAAATATAGCACTGGTTTGCACAGATCAGAACAACTACTTGTAATCCAGTGCTTTCATTTGTGTTATTTCTTTCTGTGCTTTTAACGCTGTAAGAGGCTACTCCGCCCAGAGGAGAATCAATTAGTACGCCTTCTTTGCCTTGGATTAGCAATCCTCTGATTGTAAACCAAGTAATTCCTCTGTGTCTACTTTCTGTCTTAATTAGTCTCTGCCGTTTTAATTACAAGTTCTTTTAAGTTAGTTGAATATCCGAGAAATGTTCGAGTTTTATTTTATAGGGCAATTCACCCCTCCCCTCTTGCCGGCCTCCAAAGGGACCAACAAGTGGTATCAGAGCAAGGCGCGCTTCAGGAGGACTAACCGCCGATCGAAGCAACAAGATGGCCGGACCAAGCATCGTCCCACCAAAATTCGAGGGGAACTTCGCAGACTGGAAGCGTCGTATGGAGGTATTCCTAAAAACAGATTTTGAAATTCGGTTTATTATGAAATATGGTTTTGTAGCTCCAATAGATAAAGATGGAAAAGAAAAAGAAGAGAGTGATTGGACAAAGAAGGAGCAGAATGAGTCGGTAGCAAACAGCCGTACGGAACATCACCTGCTGAGCGTGTTACCGCCTCAAGAGGTCAATCGCATCGGAAATTATTTATCTGCTAAAGAACTTTGGGAGAAGTTCTTGGAACTCCACGAAGGCACGTCCGAAGCAAAGCTCGCTAGAAGGGACATTCTCTGCAACAAACTGATGAACATCCGTCTGGAGAAAGGTGAGAAAGTAGCCGGTCTACATGCAAAGGTAAAAGAACTAGTTACTGGTCTCGAAAACCTTGGTGAAACGGTAACAAACCGGGACACTATACGCTACGCGCTCAACGTGTTTCCAAGAACTCCGGAGTGGATATCAATCGTCGATGCTTACTACATTTCAAAAGACCTGGAGGTAAGTACTCTAGAAGAGTTGTTTTCTACCCTTGAATTACACGAAGCTAGATGTGCAAAAATATCAAAGGACACAACCCAAACTATGGCACTGAACGCAGCCAATAAGGATGAACCCGAGTCAGACTCCGAAGACGATCAAGAAGCGTACATGGTAAGAAACTTTAAAAAGTTTTTTAGATCTAATAAATTTAAAATGCAGAATAAAAAGAATCAAGGTAGAAGAAAGGTACGGTGCTACCAGTGTCAGAAGGAGGGACACCTAAGGGAAGACTGCCCAGAACTCAAGAAGGTCAAAATGAAGACACCCAAGAAACACAACCTAAAAGCAACTTGGGATGACACTTCTTCATCTGAATCAGAAGCTCAAGAATATGCGGGGATTGCACTGATGGCAAGCCACGAAGGACAAAGCACATCAGAACCCAACATCGATGAAGGGGGAGCGACGTCAGATGGAAGTAGCGAAGCAGGGGGAGATTCAGGCTTCAAGTCTGATATGGTAAGTGAGGTATGCCTCTTACCCCCTGATGAACTTTACTTTGGTATCAAAGCTATGACTAAATCCATGTATAAATTAGAAAATAAAAATGCCAAATTAGAAAATGAAATTTTAGAAACAAAGAGAATTTTGGCAAAATCATGTCTTATAGAGGATTTTGAAAAATTGAAAATGAAAATGAAAAACTAAAAGAAGAAATAGAAAGATTGAAAATATCTAATGGTTCAAATATTTCTACTTTTAGAAATTATGGAGATTTAAATTGGTATTATAGATTTCATCAAAATTAAATTAGAAATATATCAAAAATCTATATACCTAGGAAATACTTGGTTAATCCTGTAGGTAGGAACCTCTATTGGGTTCCAAAAACCTATTTAATTTAAAATTAAAAATTAGACTTAGCATTTTCAGCAAGGAAATTAAACAACTAATTTCTTTATGAGGCTTTGTCTAAGGAAGTGGTTGTTGCTCCAATAACCAAGAAGGCCTAGTGCCTCGCCACGACCTGGAAGCCAAGTATCGAAATGAAAAGTTTAATTGACTAACTGAAAAAGCATTAATTTAAATTACTTGATGCTTTAAAAGAGTTATTTAATATGTGTTAGAAAATATTTTATTTTCTTAAATTTTTTTTATTATCTTAGAAATTTTTATGAAAATTGACTTAGAATTGTTTCTTATGAATATTAACTTAGAATTTTTTTCAATTAATTAGAAAATTTTTTTGGGGGATGCTGAGATAAGTTTCAAACGATTAGTAATTATTTTACACTTAAAGCTTTTGTTTGAATTTACCTTAGACTTATTTATAACCCCAATTTTTATGTGATCAAAGGGGGAGAAGTATGTTAAGTCTAGGGGAAGGTACTATAATTTTTCAATTAAAAAATATTTGGCCTAATTGAAATATAAATCGTTTTTATTGCATATGGTTACCCTAACTTAACTTGGGTTGCTCACATCAAAAAGGGGGAGATTGTTGGAACCCCAAGGTGTTTTGATGTGATCAAACAAGCTAAGTTAGGTCCTGCGTTTGTTTAACCCTTGTGTCTAAGTGTGCAGGAGCTTAGGAACACAGAAAGTCGAGCGGAAGACGCGGCTAGCGAGAAGGACGGCACGGGAGAGAGCCGACGGGCTCAGTGCGTCCGAGGGACGAGGTGACCGCGGAAGAGTTCACCGGTGGACGAGAAGAACGAGCGCAGCGTTCGAGGGACGAGAAACCGGGAAGGAAGGCTGCTCGAGGAGAAGGCCGGAACATGGGTTCGGGTGAGCCCTATTTCGGATGGCCGAGATCACCCAAGCTAGTGGAGCCGGAACAGAAGACCCGGACCGAGACGAGCTGAACCGAAGTGGAGCGACCGGACGGAAAAAGTCAACCAGAGTTGACTTTTGGGGTCCGGGTAGGGATGGCAATTTCACCCGAACCCGATGGAGGATCCGACATCCGACCCGAATGGAGGAGGGTATGGAGGGACTATCAATACCCGATACCTGACCCGAATACCCGATTAAATAATATATATACATATATTAAAGAAAATTTTCTTTTTCAAAAATCAATTTACTATTTTTTGTTGATATTAGTAGGCCTATATAGATGTTTAATCTATTTTTTATAATTATATATAAATTTTTTAATAGGATGTTAATTTTAATATGTTTTTTTGAATGATAATAGCTCGATAGAAAGAAGAAAAATTACACGTATAAAATATATGTGGTCCTTTAATGGGTATGGGTATACCCATTGGATATCCTATACCCGATGGGTATGAGTACGGAGGATATAGAATCCGACCCGAACCCGACCCATTGCCATCCCTAGGTCCGGGCGCCCGGAACCCTCCGGGGTGCCCGGAACGAGGTTTTTGACCAGATCGAGTCAAACTCGATCTGAACGTTGGGGGATAAAGTTTTATCCCCCCAGGGCGCCCGGAACCCCTTCGGGGCGCCCCGACCAGTGCTATAAATATAGCACTGGTTTGCACAGATCAGAACAACTACTTGTAATCCAGTGCTTTCATTTGTGTTATTTCTTTCTGTGCTTTCAACGCTGTAAGAGGCTACTCCGCCCAGAGGAGAATCAATTAGTGCGCCTTCTTTGCCTTGGATTAGTAATCCTCTGATTGCAAACCAAGTAATTCCTCTGTGTCTACTTTCTGTTTTAATTAGTCTCTGCTGTTTTAATTACAAGTTCTTTTAAGTTAGTTGAATATCCGAGAAAGGTTCAAGTTTTATTTTATAGGGTAATTCACCCCTCCCCTCTTGCCGGCCTCCAAAGGGACCAATACTATCATCGTTGTGCTACGACCTATCCTAAATTCCTCTTCCAGTTCCCCTTGCTCTAGGTTTGCCTCTTCATCAACTTATGAATATCTGAATATCTAATTCAAGCTTCTTTTTTTTTTTTTACAGCAAATTATCATGCTACGATTTCATGTATTTGGAGATCAAGATGAATCAAGGTAGGAGATAAATCCTAACCATTTTAGAGGTTTTGTAAGGCCCTTCCTCGATTCGAATGGTTCAGTATGTCTAAACTCCATCACCTGTTCGTAATAACGTCTCCGAAACATCATTTAGTTAACTGGTTGTGTTAAAGAAAATTTCAAGTGTCATCACCCTGCTGAAAACTAGTTGTGTTTGAGCTACAAAGATGTTTTCTGCAGTCGTTTTATCAATAAGCACACGGAGAACCATCACCAAGAAATTGGGCATTGCCTTGCTTTGAATTTCAGGTTAGATAAATTACCCTCTTAGTCCATGAGATGATTAACTTTGAGTGAGTGCCTGTTTAATGCTTTGTGATTAACAACATCGGGCAGCGATCTATCAGTTTGGTGCTTTAACAATGATGCATATATGGATGTTCAGATGATCATGCAACTATGACCTATTTATGAAGTTACCCATTTGCTAAAATTTGGTGAGTGATCTTCAACTATCACTCAAATTTTAAAGACAAAAATCAGAAACTTGCATCTTTGTTAGCAAGTTGATTTTCTTTCACTGTGTTATTATTCCCTAGTGTTTCCTTCAACTATTATGAAAGCTTTAATCCTTCTGGAACCACAAGTTAAGTTACATGAAGTTGTTATCATATCTGATCCTTTTTAGTTTGGTAGAAATCTATATGAACTTTATTAGATGGCAGTAAAATGCCACATTCTATATGTTAGCAGTTACTTTTTATTTATTTTCCTTGTGTTTTTGGTTTATGTATTTCATGCGCATCACCTTATGTAAACTTCAGCTATTTCTATGTTTCGAAATCAACATATATATTTTTATCTTACAATCAATGTTAAGAACGTAAGGTTACTTTACTCATTGTCCGTAGTTTGATGAATTGAATATATGCTAAAGGTTGAATCCAAAAATATGTATGCATAAAAGTTTTTCATGAAATCATCTAAATGAGGTTTAAGAAAGCCAACTGAATCACGTAGTTAGTTATTGGTTCATTCTTACATTATTGTCTATTTGACTTTGAATTCATTGGTTAGTTCCACTGCTAAATCTTTAATTAGTTATTTCTGTTCTTTTACTAGAATTTTCACTTCACCTTTTACATATTTAAAATTAATCTATGTAAGCCTAAGCTATGATCTGAATGCATATCAGCTAACAGAGGAATTGACAAAGTTGGACGAGAAGCTTAAGTTCTATGAATCACTATTGGAAAGCAAGGTAATCATTATATTTCCTTCATCTAGTTTTTATTGATATTTGTTTTGTGAATTAATTGTTGATGGGTGAGTAACTTTGCAGAATCTTGAAATTAAGAAGATAAATGATGAGAAGAAAGCATCCTTGGTTGCTCAATTTACAATAGAGGCAACACTTTGAAGAGTTTATGCGACTCAAAAAGATGATGACACACCTCCAATTGAAGCCATTCTTGCACCACTTGAGGTAGAGTTGAAGTTAGCATGACAAGAGGTATCTGGTTGAAATTTTATTCTAGCAAAATTATTATTCAGCTAATATTTCTTGGAGAAAACATCTCAATTTTGTGTTTCACATCTATTCCTGTCATTATCCAACTACCTTGAATCAAAGAACAACTTAATTTCTGTACGAGATATATGGATCTATTTTTTGTATTATACAACTTAGATATAAAGGAAACTTTTCAACTGCACAACATGATGTTCAAATTTGTCATATTGGGAGGTAGTTTACTATCCTAAACACAACTATTCTGAAGCTGTGTATATGCATTGCAGGTACCTTATGGTTATTCAGATACAGATCTATATATGCCTGTTATGATCTGATATCATTTGAACAGACAGTTCCATGTTATTCAAACTTCAGGCCTTAGTCTTTCCTGTTCAGGTTTAAAACTTGTTCCGTTGAAGATATTCCATCCTTTTTGGAAGGTTAAAATTTCTTCTATTTTTTGTGTAGATTGCAAAGCTACAAGATGACAACAAGGCTTTGGATCGACTTACTAAATCAAAGGAAGCAACACTATCTTATGTAATGCGTTTTTAGTGATGCAAAACCTTGGGCTTGCTCCTGAAGGCAAAGACTAACTTCTATTTAGGAAGACTAGATCAAGCATTTGAATTGCTGAAGAAGCTTGGACAAGAGAAAAGTATAGTGGACAAGTACTGTTAAATTTCATTAATTTTTTTTAGAATTTAACAGGATAATGATTTTCTCTTCAAATATGTTCTTACAAACTATGACTTTTATTAATAGCCAGTTTGTAATAGTAGAATTTAACAGGATTATGTAATAGCTAGTTTGTTATAGATTTCGTATCTTGTTTTGGATCTTCAGACTTTGTTTTGGTATAATGAAAAACTAGGACTTTTGTTAATTTTATGTGTATTTGATTTGCACTAAATTTGTTGTAAAATTTTAGTTTATTGTCTTTGTTAATGAAATTAATTTTTTTTTAATATAGATAAGACCATCAATAACATACATTTGCACGCTGAGGATTATTATCTGCAGCGTGCACTGCACGTCGCGAAAAATATTTTCTACGGCGTGCATTGCGCGCGGTGGATAATATTTTTTGCGACGTGCAGTGCGCACTACAGATAATCTAGTGCTTTCAACAGCTTTTAATTGTGCAGCGCGTAATGCACGTTGTGGAAAGCAAATTTACACGTTGCGAAAAGTTATTTTTGTTGTAGTGGCGGTTTGAACAAATTTTGCTCTCCAAGAGGCCAACTCAGTTTTTGAAATCTTTTTGCACCATAAGGGATGCGAGGATATAAGATTTTGAAAGGGTAGCCCCGAGGCTAATATATAGTTAAAACAATGATCCTGCCCGTGAACATTTATGAGTGAATTGGCTCTATTACCAACTTAATCGCTAATCAATACAATGATGATGATGATGTGGTTGGAAACATGGTTGGAGACAAACAAGAAAGAGAAGAGGGTTAGAATGACAGTCAAGGTTTCTTCGATGTTGTCACTCTGACGCTCAAGTTAGAGGATGAAGATGAGTATTAGGGTTTCGATATGCATAGGTGTGAGTATCCATACCTTGGATGTTGGAAAGGACTACATTTTATAGAGAGATAACAGAAATTTTTCTTCTGTTTAGATTCTCATGCTATCATTATTTAATTCCTTAAATAATGTAAGATTTATTCATATCGCTGCCTTTTTCCTAAAATAACTGAGATTAATAGAGTTTTTTCTTCTATTTCGATCATCGCACTGTCATCATTTAATTTCTTAAATAATGTGAGATTTATTTAGGTTGCTGCCTTTTTTTCATAATAATTTAAGATTTGTATGATGATTATCATATTCCTGAAATAGTCCTCTATCCTGCATCACTTAGGAGCCAGGAGGTCTTAGAGATCGGGAGGTTGTGGAGCCAGGAGGCCGGAAGGCTAAGAAGATGAGAAGTCTTAGTTGTCGGAAGGCTTGAGAAGCCGGGCAGGGAGGCTACAGAACTGAGATGGGAGGCTAAGGATTGGGGAGGCTTGAGGAGCCAGGAGGTCGTGAAGTTAGGCCATGAGGCTGCAGAACTAGGATGGGGGGCTAAGGAGTTGAGAGGCTTTAGAGGCAAGGAGGCTTGAGGCCTTAGAGGTTGAGAGATTTGAGGAGCCGGGAGGTTGAGGAGTCGGGCTGGGAGGCTATAGAACTGGGATGGAAAGGCTAAAGAGCCGAGCTAGGAGGCCCTAATAATCGGGTATCGATTTGACCTTCCATTGGAACCCTATTCGAACCACCTCAGCAGATCCACCAATCTTCTTTTATCCATGTGACGCCCTGTTGATCATTTTCTGGATCACAAGTCTTTCCTTTAAGTATAATCGAAGGAAGCAAGAATTTGACTAAGTGGACATTTGTCTAACCTGAATGATTCCAGTTGCCTTCACTGCTTAAGCCATGTGGCAAATCCCCTACATATTTTCAAAAAGATTACACATAAAATACCGACATGTCTTGGTCATCATGTTCTTAAATGCGATCACTTCTTTTAAACACATCGTCTGCATCATCCACCTTGAATTCTGAGCCTAGAATACACTAGTGAGCCTCTGAGATTGTATCAAATATGATGGGACTCACGGTAGAGAAGATAGGGCGTGTTTTAACAGGTAATGATTATTCTGAGTTTTTTATATGTCCTATGTGCTTGATCCTGCAGTGGAAAACTTGTTCCGCCCTCATAATCACATAAATCTAACGATCAATATTGAATGAATTAGGCTATATTAGGTCAGATAAGAACGTTTCTACACGCAATGTTGGTTCTCCCATCGCCATTTCTTTGTCTTCTTCGTCTACTTCATCTTCTCCATCTTCGAGTTTTCTTTTACCCAGTAAGTTGTTTTAGTTTATCTTCATGATTTTTCCTTTCACTAATCCTTTGATAGTATATTTCATGGACAGAAAATCTTCTTTTGCTCCCTGGTACAAATCCACTACTTCTAGTTTTACTAACGCTTCCTTAGATTGATTGAGGATGATTTATGTAGTTCTGACTAATCACTTGTTAAGGCTTCCGAATGCCAATGATCGATCGGACTGCCCTCGTCCATGCTTTATAACCTTTTTTTTTAAGCCACTTACTGAGCGGGCTATGCTTTCCCGTCCCTGCTTTCTTCATTGAAGTGTCGCTTTCCTGTCCTTGCTTTCTTCATTGAAGTGTCAAACTAAGCATGATTATATTTAAATCATTTATGTCTCAAGAAACTATGCAAATTATCTATCAAATTATCAAACTATACACATAGGATGTCATTCAGTGTTGGCGATACCCGATCAGTGTTGGCCGCAGCTGAGCAGTGTCGATCACGGTCCTGCTCTGCTGGCTGTGGCCCTACTTTGCAAGTCATGGTCAAGCATTGTTGGCCATGGCCGAGCATGTCGGTTGTAGCCGAGCAATGTCGTGCCCGATAGAGAAAGGTCGTGGCCTACAAAGCAGTGTCGCGGCTGGCAGAGTAGGGTTGTGACCTGCACTAGCTGAGTAGTGCTGGCCACGACCAGCTCTTGCCGAGCAGTGCTGGAGGAGGAGAAGAGGGAGAAGAGGAGTACCTGAATATCGGAGGAGGAAAAGCCGAAGGAGGGAGGAGGAGAAGTCGAAGGAGGAAGGAAAGATCGTCGAAGCAGTCGAATCGTCGGAGCAGGGAAGAAATACCCGATCATGCAGAGAGAAGAGATCTAGCGCACGAGACCTAATATCCTAACTTTTACAACATAAATTAAACTAATCCGTCGGTAATCCATCAAAATTGTTATTTTTCGTCAGCTAAATATAAGGACTAGCAATGGAAATCAATTAATTCATCTCTAGTAGCCACAGAAATTAAAATAATTCATGGCTAATAGCAACGAAAAATCAATAAATTCATCTCTATTAGCGACGAATAATTAAAAATATGTTGCTAACCGCGACGGATAAATATAGTCTATCGTAAAATGCAAGTGTAGGGTTTAATACTTCACACCGGTTAAATGTAAAGGGCTAGCGACAGATTAATATATATATATATATATATATATACACACACACACACACGTGTATGATGGAGTCGTCCATATTTAAAAATAATGTAGATCTGTTACATTAATGATCCCTTAGTGTCTGTCTCATGGATATAAGAAAAGGTAAATATAGGTACACAAACATTAGACGCAAGGTGGGGTAAATCTCAGGTAGTCAGTTTCTGAGAATTGACTTTTGACTATTACGCCAGAGATATTATGCGTCCACCGTTTGTGCTACACCTTGATGACGCGTCGTCCAGATTAAAAATATGCACGCCCATTGTGAATAAAAAAAATTAAATTATATTCTAGATCTACCGGAGATGTTACGAAAATCAAAGAGAAGTTTATTGAATTTAAAATTAAAAAATCAAAATTAAATCTTATCTATAGAGATGACTAAAATCTATAATCTCAACTTATCAGCATCGGTTGATTAGGTCGAGCTGCTAAGTTATTAGAGACATTATTGGAAAAAGCCTTGTGGTACTGACTGTAGTGAGGTTTGAGTGGCCCTAGAGCATCCGAGTCACCAAATGTCGAACTTGCATAGTCGCCAAGTACTAAGTTTGCTGAGTTATTGAGTCGCCTGACTACCAAGTCGGTAGAGTAGCTAAGTCATCGAGTTCGAGTGGGCCGCATGGTCGCTAAGGATAGCAATGCCTCGGGCTCGGAACAGATTCCATATCCTTCATTCTCATATCCATTAAATATATATATAACTTATTATTTAATCCGGTATTTAGGTCAGATATCAAATATTGATAGTCCATTTATACTCTCTTTTATTCGGGTCGGATATCGGATCTTCAATCGAGTTAGGAGGAAATTGTCATCTCTAGTTGTCGTTGAATGACTTGAACGAGACATGCGTACCTTGAGTGGGTGAGATGCCGAGTGGGTCTAACTCCTGAGTGAATCATCGAACACGAAGTTAGGAGGCCAAGGCCGAATGGGTCGCTAGGTCAAGGAAAAGGAGACATCGAGGTATGGGTTTAATACAATTCTTTAAACATATTCGTACCCCTCTTGATTCTTTAAGGTTATGATGGACGTATGTTTCCCATGATACAAAGGTAAATTGCGATCACCACTAAGCACGAGTGAGTTGTGACGAATTGAGCTTGTACCTGAATGCTATCATGGGTAGATTGACGAGCAAAATGCATGATAGATAGAAAGAAATAAGGGGATAAAGGTAGAAAAATTTCTTTGCTACTCCTGCTCAAGGACATGACCTCCTTATATAGGAGCTCATCCCCCACTACATTGAATGATCGAGTAATTACCATTCATTGTCTCAAGCCATTTGACCATTAATAGTTGATTATTTCAAAATCGGTGGTTACAAATTCTTTATTAATCACATGTTAATGCATCCATTACACTTGAGCAATAAGCAAAATAATATTTCGGGTGACAAAATGTTGGTTGATTCGTTTAGACAAATTTGACTCCGACCGATCCGATATTCGACATGCATAGATTATGTTCATACACAAGTCATCGTTGGTTTAGTATAACTTTAATCCTGGACTTGCACCCCACAGATGTACTTGAGATAGAATCTCTCCCCATATATATATTCAAAACTTAATATATTATAAACAATCATAATATCATGAAACTTTGAATGAATGACTAAACTCCTGTTATCTTCCTCATGCCCATCCTCATTTTCTATTCATATTTCCGACAAAAATTATACAATAAAAAATTTTAGGCATATAACTTGAATCCCACCTTAAATAAATAGTGAGTTGTAAATTGGAAAGAATCATTCTTTCATTGTCATTAGCCTCTTTAGCTTAACCGTCAAAAGAAAAATAAAAAAGATACACTATGAGATTGACGTACAAATTAGGAAACAAAGCATCCAGTCGGAAGGTTCGGTCGAGATCAGACGCATAACAATACTTCAGTCCGGCAATACTCTAAAAGTAAGAAACTGAAAAAGTATGTCATGGCAGCCGTTTAAATGAAACAACCATAATTTGTTGCGGTTCACATCAATCGCACTGCGGTTTTTTGTATTCTTTTTCACCGCCGTTTCTTTCTTTCTCATCCACTTTAATCGTGTAGACGCAGACAAACAAATTGCACTATTAGCCAAAGCGTGCGGGTCACAGCCACCGCTCCTTTCCTTTCCTTTCCTTTGTTTTCTCTTCTCTGCACAATCATGTTGTTGTCTACCCTCCTCTGCTTTTGTCGCCCTGCCTTGAGCCGCCGGACCCGCAGCGAATTTCCGATTCTCGATCTAATAATTGGACCGGGTCACTTCACTTGGACCACCAACCAGTCTGTTTGACTCATCCATCACTTTAGAGAAAACGACCACGAAATTGATTAGGCAGATACTAATCCGGTTCAATTTCTTACCCGAACCGGATTAGGGTCCTAATGGCTGGTCCATAGGCCATCGTTTAAAAAAATTAAATATGTCTTTTAAATTTTTTACAATTGCACCATTATAAATTATCGAAAATTTGTCTCTATGATTTAGAAATTTAATTCGATATATTAATTCTCGCACAGTTAGGATTCTTAATGAAGAAAAATATTAATTCATTGCTTTATTATTTTCCGACCACTCACTTGCGTTTCCCGTGCAGGCTGTGTTTACTTGCACGAAAGGTAGGCATGAGCCAGGAGGGAGAGACCTTACCTTATCACGATTCTGAACTCGTGGTCAACCATTTTCCGGTCCGGTCCGGTCCAGGAGGGGCTCGCTGTGCGTCGATCTGATAAAATGAATGAACCGGGCCAACTCGTGGAGGAGAGGAGTACCTTCCTCGCTCTGGTGCGTTTTCATTTCCCCGCAGACGGCTGCCCTCCTTCTATAAATTGCGCCGGGCTGCGCCGCTCCTCTCTTCTTCCTCCCCTGCTCTCGAGTTGCTTCTGTTCTCGGTGGTTCCATTCGGTGCTTGGTTCTGTTCTTGAATGGCTTGCCGATGCGTCGTCATCCAGCAGGTGGACGAGGGAGGGGAGGAGGCGAAGGCAAATGGTAGGGTTTCGCTGGGAGGATGCCACCGGGAGACTATCTTCCCCATGTATGCAGTGGGAAGATCCAAGTCGAATTCTATCTCCCGGACGATTCTCGATGTTGCTGGCGACCCCATCTGGGACTCTATTAGATCCGATGCCCGATTCGAGGTTGTCGTCCAGTACTTCCCCTAGTCGTGTTCTGTACTAGAAAGCAGTGATTCGAAGTTAACAGTGTTTTAGTGTACCAGTACTATCACTCGTTTTTGCGCTTTGTTGGGAAGAATTGGTTTTGGGGTGGTGACGTTTCGTAAATTTGTGTTTCCTTGCTCTGTTCGTTCCTCGTAATATTTTTATGATTCCTCTAGCTTCTGGTTGATACCTCACACTATTTTTGTGTGCGTCTATGTAAACATATTTGTACTTCTATTTATACCCATTTGTACGCATAACGTGAGTGTTTTCTTTTTAGTTGCTGTACTCTCAATTTTTTTTTTTTTTGCAGGCGGATAAGGAGCAAATTTTGAGCAGCTTCTTATACGCTAGTGTCTTATCTCATGATTGCTTAGAGCGTGCATTGGGGTTTGTTCTATCAAATAGACTTCAGAATGCAACACTTTTGGCTACACAATTAATGGATATCTTTTATGATGTTATGAAGAATGATCGAGTTATTCAACGCTCAATTCGCCTAGATGCTCAGGTGACTGACTTTGTCATTTTGCTTGCCGGTTGCCTTGGAATTGTTTTTCCATTAGTAAGTTGCACTATTTTCTCATGCAGGCATTCAAGGACAGAGATCCTGCTTGTGCATCATATAGTTGGGCAATATTGTACCTTAAGGTGCAATTTTATTATAGTTGATAGCTGAAAATATAAGAAACATAGCTACCTTAAGTGTGACTTTGCTATGATGTTTTTGCATTTGTTTGGAGTGGATAGGCAAACATAGAAATATCTAAGGTTATTGATCTAATTTATCATAGTTTTCATGAACTTTTTGTAGTTATGTTAGTTTGGTGTGGGGTGTTTCTTTTTCAGGGTTACCATTCTTTGCAATCATATCGAATAGCACATGCTCTATGGAATCAAGGGCGTAAAATCTTGGCCTTGGCATTACAAAGTCGAATTAGTGAGGTGAGTTGATGTGATTCTATTAGCTATGCCCTCTTATGTGCATTAATGATAGCCAAGAAATATAGTTTGCCTTTCTAAGTTTATTTTCATGTATTGTGATCTTTCTCTAGGTTTTTGCTGTGGATATACATCCAGGTACTTGTTAATTTTAAAGTTATACCACAGAAGCCTTTTTTTGTTATTGTTGTTTACACTAGAACCATTTGGTATCAAAGTGAAACATAGCCTAGTGATTAAATATTCTCTACTGTTTGTATGCATTAGTACCATTTCGTGTAAGTGTGCTCCTGCTTTACTAATTTTGATGTTGTAGTAGAGAACTTGGATATCTTATTCTATCAACAAATAGAAATATGACCCTCTATTTATAGCTTATACAATGACTAATTAATCTAAAAATTAGGTAATTGAACTGGGTAATGTAATGACCGTGTAATTTGAATGAACTAATAAAATAAATAGAGGCTCACATTAAGGTTATTGTAAGACATTGGTTAATGGCAGATGATAACAGAATTTTTTTTCATTTTCTTGTTAAGTGCTATGGTGGAACTTAATATCATATGAAATACTATTCTGTCAACATGTTTGATGATCTGTGCCTGGCACTAATTGGCATAGGCTGCTGCATAACAGTCAACTGTTGCCATCACTTCTTTTTACTTCATTTACATACAAAGAATTGGCCATATAGTTGAAATTCATTTCCTATTTTTTCTTAACATTCTAACCCTTCATCAATCTGTGTTTCTTTTTTTCAGCTGCAAGGATTGGCGAAGGAATACTATTGGATCACGGAACAGGTCTAGTCATTGGGGAAACTGCAGTTGTTGGAAACTGGGTTTCTCTGATGCAGGCAAGCATTCAACTCTGCTTTTCCATTAGCATATAACAACAATCCACACACGGACCATCTACTTTAGATATAGATGTGAATGATATCTTTTCTACTTGTATTGCTCATTCTAGATAAACTGGCATATATTTGGATTGTCTTATCACCATGCAAAAGTTGTATTCAGGAGAAAAATTTAGGGAAGATATTCTTTGCAACTCTAAATTGTCTTTGGTGACAGAAGTGAAAAGTCTTTCTTATCTTGTTCATTCTAGTCATTGTGTTCATTGTGCTAATAGTCAGACTTTTCTTCTTGTTAGCATGCTCTTTATTTGTAATTTTCTGGTTTGAACATCTAAGTTGTATTCAGGAGAAAAATTTAGGGAAGATATTCTTTTCAACTAATCTTTGGCGACAAAAGTGAAAAGTTTTTCTTATCTTGTTCATTCTAGTCATTGTGTTCATTCAACTTAATTGTGCCAATAGTCAGAGATTTCTTCTTGTTAGCATGCTCTTTATTTGTAATTTTCTTGTTTGAACATCTAGTTCTGATCCTGTTGGTACACTAACTTTTTCCATATGGGAAACATTACAGTGATCTGGCTTATCTGAACTACTTTTGATTGTTTGAATGAGCTAAGACTTATTGAAATTTTTTTGTGCCTAAGTGGTTTGGACATGGTTCTGCCTTCAATCTTTAGGTAGCTTAAGTCTTTGAGTGGCATCAAGTTATATTTGATTAGGAGCAAAAGTATATGGTGTTTATAATGCCATGAGATTGCAACTGAGCAAGGAAAAGTAGAACATGGAAATGAGATTACGTAATTAGTTGATTGTGAACTTGTGAAGCAAAGGGATATTCTTCAGGATAATTAGGTTACTAAAGGTCCTCTAACATGCAAAAGATAAAAAGAATTGCTGGAAATTGCACTTGTCGTGTGAGTCACTGGTTAGGACCTTTATCAAGATGCTTTTTTCCTTCCATATGGCTCAAATATGTGAATATGATTTAGGTGGATGAGAGGGACTTCACAAATGCTTGTTAATGGCATGAAACTTATTAGCAAGGGTGGATGAAATACATTCATTTGGAAAAAGTATTACAATAACAATTTTGATGTTGCATAGGGTGATCATTAGCCAGCATCAATGCATTTAGTAAATGATAGAGTTCTAAAGTAAGATGAATTGTGTGTTTGGTACATAATTCATAATTTGTTGTTGATCTAGTAAATGACAGAGTTCTTAAAGTAAGCTGAATTGAGTGTTTTTCAAATCTATGGTTTATTCTAATATTTTTTATCAATTAATATTCTGTTTTTGCTTTCAAGTAGCATGCACAACTCCTTATTTTTCTTCTTCCCAGAAGACAAGCTCTATGTGTATTGAAGGATGGCAAGTTTTATTGTTTCTTGTTTTCTACAGGGTGTTACATTAGGAGGAACTGGTAAAGAAGTTGGAGATCGTCATCCCAAAATTGCTCAAGGTGCTCTAATTGGAGCTAGTGCAACAATTCTTGGTAATATTGTGGTTGGTGAAGGTGCTATGATCGCTGCAGGTTCCCTTGTCTTGAAGAACGTACCTCCACACAGGTTGGTTAGTCCATCTTTGATTTGATTAGAAAATGTTAAACTATATACATCATTTTTCTTTTCCTTGTTGAGAGTATCATCAATTTCTTTTAAAGCAATTTAAGTAAATTGTGATTATGTTCATGCATAAGGAGAGCTCAATATAACTCCAACATAACACAATCTATGTACTTATATAATTTTGTTTCCTTTATAATTGTATACAGAAAGTTGAAATGAATGTTGATACTTATAAAGTTGCCTTCTATATGGTTATATCTATACGATTGAATGAAATGGATCTAACACATTGGCTAGAGGGGGAGCCGGTGAATAGACAGAATTCTAATACACAATTCTCGCAAAACAAGTCAATAAAATTGATAGTTTTTGGATGGTGTGCACGTCAAGAGTGTTAATGCATAATGGAAATAAAATATATAAAAAAACACTGGCTAACAAGTAGATTTAACATTATTCTGAGACCTAGTCTTAATCCGTAAAAAAAACACTTGCTAACAAGTAGATTTAATATTATTCTAAGACCCACTCTTAATACTGACCTATGACTCGTTAGGTGAGTCACCTTCAAAATGTTTCACTATAATGACTCTTCATTTGGGTTAAGTCTCTTACAATTCCAACTATGGAATGGATATAATAAATAACTCCTCTTGAAGACAATGTATATGTAAACCTAAGTTTAGAGAGATTACTGCTTAAACCTTCAACCTTGTCCAAGGTCTTGGAGATCTTTGTGCATTGTAGGTACTTGTTCAAAGGAGTTTCATAAATGTTTTTGCAGGACCTTACAAGCCCAAAACTTCAAAGAGATTTTAAGCAAGACTTCAACATATACATTTTGTTCACCTCCAGTTAATTAATTGGACACTAGTGGTTGTTGAACAATCAACGACTATATAGCCTGTCAACTGAAAGACTTTCCAATCAACTGAAAGCTTGAATAGGAAGCTTTTGTTCACTAAACGCTCAGTCAACTCTTTGGTCAACGACTACAGTGCTCCAATTCATTGGAATTAACATGCCAATCAGCTGAATCTTGTTGATGATCCTCCTTCACTCAACTTACCTCCTCATATGCCTAGAAAAGTCCTAGGACAATCTAAGTCAGACTATGACTCGGCACCAACTTTCCTCCAGTCAAAGATTCAAACCAAACCACTGGATAGGTAGCCATACCCCACCTAGCTAAATGCCATTCCTAGGATGTTGTTCAAATGCACAAACCCCAAGATCACATTTCACTTACGTAATCTGTCATGCTTTCATTTCTCTAGAACTTCAGCCTTGTCAAATGCTCCTTGCCCTAGAGTTCACCTTGTGATTAATTGGATGCGCCAAGTTTCCCAAACTTGCTCAATGTGTTTTTATTCTCTTCACTTTGAGTTCACTTCATTCTAGGCCACCCTAGAGTCCACCTCGCATCAGACCTCCATGTGTATTATGACAAATCCTAGCACACTTTATGTAGACATTGTACACAAAGGTAATCTAACTTGCTTTGCCAAACACTTGGCACCAATGACCTCTTTGCTAGAAAATACTATGGACATTGGAATTGCCAAGTTCTCATATACCGTGTCTTGTGCAATAGACTGCTATAAGGGCTGAGTCTTGGTGTCATATTAAGGTGCTTCTTTTTACCTTTGTGACTGAGTTTGAAGACTATAGAGCCACTGTTTTGGGAGGTAAATCCGGAAACATTACTACTATCCATAAGCCTATACCCTACATTTTTGGTGATATGCTTATTATATTATAGAATTTTATGTAATTGTTACACTGGCAGTTGTACTATACTGCGTTTCAAGGTAGTAATTGATTGCTAAATTGTAGGTGTTTTAGGACCACCCTGATCAGAAGCTACGGTTTCAAATATAATCCAGTTAGTTGGGTGGATAGAATGATGCTTTTCAACAGAATGATGTTCATTAGTTGTTAAAGCTGGATGTAGTATCCATAAAATTGTTGTTTGGCAGTGATAAATCATCTGAACAAGTACATCAAAGATGTCTTTCTAGAGGAGGCTATAGCAGTTGTGTTGTGCTGTAGTAATCTATAGTCATTAGTTTTTTAAATATTTAAGCGCATAGTACTCAGCCTATCAAAAAAATTAAGACAAACCTTATTTCAGTATGTAGCATACTTCTAGTGAACATTATGTTCCAAATAATTTTTTAGTGCCATGATATATAATCAGCTATTTGTGTATCAATTATTTTTGAATCCTAGTTGTAAGTTCAATGTGATTCTAACACTCGTACTTTTTATTTTCACTATCTGAAGCATGGCTGTGGGGAATCCAGCTAAAATTATTGGGTACATTGAAGATAAGGACCCATCTCTGACAATGAAGCACGGTATCAATATGACATGAAAAGAAAAACTTTCATGATTACAAGAATTTTGATCCCAAGCTTCCTTCCTAACAATTCTGATATTTTATCCAAATGCAGATGCCGGCAAAGATTACTTTGAACATGTAGCTGTTGGTTCTACTGATGGATCAAATTATGGTAAATTTTCTACTCTGAGCTGTTTGAGTGCTTTTCTGTTGGTGCTTTGTTAGAATAAGTCAAGAACTAAGTATCAAATTTACAAAGAGTGATAACTCAAAGAGAACACCATTGTGTCCTAATAATTTAATGCCACATGAATCTCTTTTTGGAATTGCTTTTGGATCAATAGAAGAAATATCCTGGTAGACTAGGTAATTATTACATAAATTTACCCTCTCTAGAACCATTTTAGTGGTTACATTGAAACACACAATCATGCCACTGAATTTATATTCCTAGATGAATTGATCAAACATTCTGGTCTTATCCACTGGTTAAAATTTAACCAATATATCTTCTGTTTTGGCTGTATCACTTATACATATGGTTTCTTTTTTGTGTTATGCACAACCTTTTATGAGTTTCTCTGCAACTCAATAAATTCTTATTATTGGATTACTTCTTCACATGTGAACAATCAGACTTATTACTCCTTTGCTTGTCCAAAATTATTCATGTTACTTTCTCTATGATATCGGGTTGAAGGTTCATGACGTTATTATTGTTGTCATCATCCTCATGATCATATCAAGTCATATTTGTTCCATAAGATGATTTTTATTAAACAATTAATAGAACTATGAAAAAACTTACACTAGTTATCAAATTAATTAATATAGCTAGATAATTATCGTCGTCTTTGAACATGCTCAGGCCATCTTAACTTATTGTCCACATTTTATCATCTGTTCGAGCTACTGCTCCAAGAAACTTTATAGATATTAGCATTCAGTAGGTATGCATTGGCACAAGTGAAACTTAGCACTCTTGTGAGCTGAAACCAAAACCAGGTTGGCACAAGTGAACTATCCATGTTAAGCATGCCCCGCCTGTAACTTGCCTAGTATGTCTAGTGTTACTGGTCCCAGTCCTGACCCATTATCGACCTAGACAACTTCAGTTTTGCATGCATTAAGGTCACATTAGCAGAACAGCAAGGACAGGAGTAAAAGGCTTCTTCCTTCGCCGCTGCTCTCACCCTCATGCAGAAGTCATGAGTCAACAGACCCAGGCACGATCACCCTCTATTGTCATTTGTCACTCAACTCCATCTTGCTTAGCCAAATGAGCATGTTCATGGCTAAATCAAAGACTTGCAGCCAAACATCTTAATTAAATTTGACCTGAAAATGTCTTGCTTGGTTTCCTAATCCACAGGAATCCACTGTTCAGGAAAAAAAAAGCTGAATTGAAGCAACGTAGTCAGATCAATCTTCCGATCACGTGAGATCATAGAGTGCATCTGGCTTATCTTGGCAAGCAAAGTTTGGCGTCGTTTGTCGAAGGTGTTTACTCCAGAAGAAGCAACGAGGAGCACTAACTTGTTCTTTTGGGATCTCTGCAATGAAAACATTACAAGTCCACAAGAACAAAGTATGTTCACTAGGCTAAAATGTAATTAACTGTACTTGGGATGCATATTATCTAGTTGTACTAGTAACTCAAGTTAATATGCATTCATTGTGGCAATGCATTCAAGACATATATATATATATATAGCTTGTAGATGGTAACAAATACGCCTGTAGTTTCAGATTCATATTTAAGCAGGATACTGTTAAGTTCGTGCAAGATCCACTTCATCAAATGCTAAAGGTTTTTTCTTTTTCCCCGTGTTGGTTTTGAGGATTTAAGTTTCCGCGCTCTCTCTCATTTTATTGTTTTTTTTTCACTGCTTGATTTTGCTTGCCATTGTATCAGCCCATATAATAAAGTAACAAACACGATGGTGCAGCCTTTTGCGCAGCAGTTCTCGTCCTCGTGCCGTGACACTCATACGTCATGAATCTTGTATGGGAATTTAACTCTTGCTATTAGGGAGAAATGCTCTGCTTTTTGCCCCCATACATGCCTTGGGGGATGATAAAAACATATCAAATCTTATTGTTGAGGTGTTTGGATAATTCCCCTAAATTTGAAAAATTAACTAACGATTTTTCTAAATTTTATCAGATTTAAAAAAGTTGATTATTTTTTATATTTTATTTCATATCGTTTAATTTTTTTAATATATATCTATTGTAATATATATATTTTTATTTTAAATATAATCGTTGTTATTTTTTTTGACTTTCTATTGTAAAAAACATGACATTAATTAAAGCATAAGATTAAGCCTGATCCAAATGTTAAATTTTCATTAAAACCTGATCCAAAATACTTTTCATTATTATTATTTTACTCTCATATTTTAATTATTTTTTTAAATAACCTCTTTAATTCCATCATCATTATTTTACAGTTTATATTTTTCATAAATTTCTGAAGGTATCTCTTATAATTTACTATTATTATTTACGTTTAAGTATTATTCATTAATTTTTGTATTTACGCGGACAATCTAATTAATAATAGAGGACACATCAAGACATTGACAACATACAACATAATAATAACAAAACTACAAACAAATACGTCCAAAGTTGGGTCGTTGATATGAAATCATAACGGGCCGGGCCGTAGACTGTAACCCGATCGGCGCTCTGGGATTTCCCGCATAGAGTCTCCTCTGCTAGCGAAAAGCCCTTTCGAGTCCTTTCCAGAATCGGCGGTGGCTTTGAGACCGCAGGAGCCAGGAAGGAAAGGATCCAGAAAAGGGAGGCGTGGTCGATCCGTTTATTTTCTGCCCCATTTCAAGAAGAACAGGGGAAGGAAGAAGACATCGATCCGTTTGCCGGCTTCGAGATAAGGTTCGATCAGATCACCCTATTTCTGTTCTCGTTTTTTTTTTTTTTTTTTTTGTAGACATGGATATATTTTTCTTTGTTTCAATCGTTGCTATTAGAAATGATAATATTTTTGCATCGGATTCTATTCGTTTTTTTCAATCATTTCTCTAATTTTGTTGTTTCTCCTAGAAAAAGTGAGCTTTTGCGAGATGTTAGAGCCTGTTATTCTCCTCGTTTGTTCCTACGTTTTTTTCCAGTCCTGTTTGGATCTGAAATGGAAAAACTATTCCGAGAACTTGATGTCATTGGCTATTCTCACACATTCCTCTAAGAAAGCTCGAACTTTTAAGTTTGTGTTGTTTATCTAAACGTTGTTTAATTTATTATACCTACCCGTTTGCGTCTCAGCTTTCCCAAATTTTTGTTTGGATTTATTGAATGGAGATTTATACATGAAATTCTGCGCCGTTTTCTTTTCTCGTCTATATCATACAAGATAAAAAAATAATAATCAAATTTTCTTCTTTCCCCCTTGATTCGAGGGAATGGGAACAGTCCTTTTCTCAAGTAGCAGTTTTGAAAAAAAAGAAATTGCATTGGTATTTAATCTCGTATTTGCTTTAACAAGTATTATATAAGGTATTATTTGTGTACGAAAATGGAGTTTTGGTATTATGAAATTTGGAAGTTCAAAAACGTAAGTTATGGGTTATTGCAAGTTGGAACTATGTTGGATGGTTTGATAAGCGTGATGATATAGTAGATTTCGTCCATCTTTGGCACTTGTACACCGAAAAGAAAAATGAAAGTTTATGTGCATCCATGCGCATAACTCCACTATGATGGTTTGCCCACCGCTTGTGATATTTATTGTCGTTTAATATGAATGATATTCTTGCTTGGAAATCATTATTTAGTTTTTTTTAAGATTGCAGTAGGTGTACTATAGCTCCATGTGTTCTTGCTCTAATACATGTATATACTGTCATTTTCCCCCTCAAGTAGTCACAAGAAAGTCATTAATGGACTTGAATTAACATTTTACTTTAACTAATTTCACACTCCATCACATGGTTATGATTTTTATGCATGTTTATATTCAACAGGATGGCTACTGATCAAAGCAAGTGTTCGACCTCAGGAATTGGTGAATCTTCAGATTCAACTATACAGATTAATGTCAAGTCACTGGATTCCCAGATCTATACATTTTCTTTAAACAGAGATGTAAGGCTACTATAGATGTTTCAAGTAATTTCTTATGAGTTTGCTTAGCCTTCTGATGTGCTTATGGAGGTGCAACTAGTTTACTATAAGATGTTAGCAATCTGTTTTTTCCTTATTTTGGTGGTGTAACTTGGTTTTTGTATAACAAAATCTTTTATAATTTATGGGTGTTGTTTCTCTATGCGTATGGTGGCGTTGGGTGCTAGGTAATCTTGTAGTAGGATATTCTAATTTTGCAAGTTGAAGTTGTGATTCCATTTTTTGTTATGTTTTTCTTAGCTAACTCATGGGAATCTGGTCTATTGTAGACTAGTTGGTAATTTGGAATATATCCCTCTTGCTAGGGTTGCAATAAAATTATAGGACAAAACCACTCCTACTTAAATAAAACATCTGATTACATTAATAATGCCTAAGCCTCATTGTAGTGTTTAATAATTGCTTCGTACTAAACATTTACTACTTCATATTATGTATTGATTTTATTAATTGAAGATAAGCTATTACTATTTATGGTATATGATTATCATATAAATTATTGCAATATGATTATTTTGTTCTCATTGAATACAAAAAAAAAGACTATTCATCCATTTTGAATATCTTATATTTATATGCTGGACAAACATATTATCAATGGCACTAATTTAGCTTTCTTTATCTTCAAAAATTTTTCTAGACACCTATTCCTTCACTAAAGGAAAAGGTAGCAAGTGCTTCAGGTATTCCAGTAGAGCAGCAACGGTTGATATTTAGGGGGAAGGTCTTAAAGGATGATCACCTTCTTTCTGATTACCGTATCCTTTATTTCTTGTTTCTAGTTAGGTATGCTTTGTTAGCTAGCAATAATTAAATTTCATGAACAATATGTTTAAATTTTAGTTTGAAATCATGATATCCACAAGGATATGATAGATTGTTTATTCCTCTTTCTGATTTCATCCTTGTCATTACTAACCTATTACTGAAATTAAAATTACGTAGAATGGTACATAATGTGTAAGATTTTTTTGCAAATAGAAATGAAGTAGTATTCATATTTAAATATTGCCCTTTTACAATTTAGTTTTTTCGCTTCTTTTCAGTTAAATCTGACAACACCTTCTGTAGTTTATGAACCTAAATTAAATGGACGTAATTGAAATTTGATTTTTCTGCAGTATGTAACCGTGTCTATTGGGATCTATGGAGTAAAGATCAGTATTGTGAGACGCAATATGTGAAGTAACTTATATATCTAGAGAAAATTTTGTATGTAAATGGAATCTTTATGCAATCTTGATTTGATTTTAAAGCTACGTTTCTTGTAATCTGATTATTGTATTAGATCTCAGGTCAAGTAGAAGTTGAAGTTTCTTGCCTTTTCTTTAACTTTTAACTCTTAAGTTATATGATTTGTATACACAAATACAAGTCATATAACATGGTTACACTGGTGTAACATAAAATTTTCATCATTCAATCAATCTAAAAGAAATTCAATCTTATAAAGTTACAGCAATGTGAAATTAAAAAATAATACTGTAAATCAATCTAAAAAAGTTCAATGACATAAAATTTTCATTAGTCAGTCAATAAAAAAGAAATTCAAACATATATAGTTACAATAATGTGTCATCAAAGAAAAATAATACTGTGAATCAATCTTAAAAAGTTCCATCAGATAATCAAATGTTTTTGTCCATAAAATTTAATATGATGTTATAACGGAAGCACAGTTAGTAATAGGACACTGGAAGTTTAAATTTAAAGGACAAGATAATAGCTTCATAAAGACTTAGATGTCCAATTTCCTTCTTTATTTATTTATTTATTTTTGCCTTGCTATGAAACCTGGAGAATGGAAGAACAACCAAGGTAGAACTTACTACAAAATACATGAATATAGAAGGCCAGCCAAAAGTTATATAAGTTAACAAGAGATATAATATGTTACTGCAAGGGCCGTCTTTTGTGCCCCATACCTAGGGCTTAAGCATGGGTCTTAGCACCTTTCCTGAAAGGTGGTTCACCGTAATTGCTACTGAAGATACCTTGGTTGTGGCACCAAGCACTGTGTGAAGTGGTGCATTTTCAAAACGCTGGATTTACTATATTTGTTCACAAAGGACATGCAAACTTGTACCTTCACAATCATACAGATCTGGAAGATGGACACACACTACATTTGGTTGCTAGACCAGTTGAGGCTCAAACTCAATCTGGGACTGTTTCTGGAGGTCAATCTCACAATAATGACCAAGGTAAGTCTAGATTATTTATTTCTATTGTGGTCTTCAGATACTCATTCTCTTTAGTATGTTACTAAGCTTTTATTATCAATTTGTCAATGCCTTACTAAGGATAGATATCAAGTAATGTTTTCTTGTTTGCATTTAAAACGTTTAAATTCCAATGATAGCTGTTCCTACTTGATTATGATTTCTTGCTAGTTCTCGTATTTGTAGCTCTATAATTTTATAACACGGTGTTAAATTTAATCATTCAGCACTGACCTAGTTGTCTTGATTTTACTGGATTAGCTATTACTTGTAAGAATGGACTATTGCAATCTTGCTGCTTCTTTTTTTCTTACTGTTTACACATTTACCTTAATGCAAAGTTAAAATTTCCCCAATTTGATGAATATTTAAACTAGATTAGGTTATCTGATTATGTGAGCTTCAGACTTTTGTTGACATTAATCTGTGATAAGATTTTTCATAGTCAAGGTCGTCAGCGGTTGTGGAAGTGAAGTCTCAAATAGGTGTTGTAGATGATAAATTGAGAGAAAATAGATTGAGATGGTATGAACGTGTTTGAAGGCAACCAATAGATCTTATAATTAGAAAGGATAATGCAATTAGAGTGAAAGCTAGGGAGGGAATCCAATGACACAAGTTCATGTAACAAAAAATTATTTAATTGATTTGTACATTTCTAGTAATTTGGTACCAATTGTCATCCTTAAACTTATCTATCAATGTGATATCTATTTTTGCTGATGTCTAGCAATTTGCCATTTCTTTTGGACAACTTAACTGCATTTTGTGCTGATGATAAATGTACTGTTAAAACTGTGGTTTGTGTCTGCGTCACTCAGTATAAGTGGTACGTATCAGTTTAGTTAAGTGGCACATGCCATCTAATTCCAGTAGTTTATTTCCATCTTGCATGTGCTAGCAATACAACTTGGATGTTCCTTGACAGGGTTGTATATCATAGAAAATTGTCAAACACATAGTAAAGGTCATTGGTCCTTGACTCCAACAATAAAAAAATATTGTTTTTTTTTTCATTCTAGCAACGCTGAGCGCTTTCATTTTAAAGACAACCTCGATGGCAGATATACAACTTCAACAATATCAATATTGAATTATTGAGATAAAGGTGTTCCTATGGGAATTGGATGGTTTGGCAAACATCATAAGCTGCCAGATTATGATGGCAATTTATTATGGTAAACAATATTATGAAATCATGATTCAATATGAAGCAAATTATAGACAAAAATTATTTCTTTTCAAGAGTTGGAACGTGGCAGTATGATTGATTGAATGGTCAAAAGTTAAATGTTTCACGTGTCAATATGAGTTGCATTGATACAATACAGTTTTGTGCCGGTGTGAACTTATATAGAAATAAGGATTCATCATATTGTGTCTTTGAACATTTCCATACCATCCTAATTTAATATATCTCATTTTATCTAATGGGATCCACCTAATTCCTCTTGGCTAGTAGTATTTTTATTCTACCTTTTTAGTGGTCTCACATAGTCATCTTAGTATTATCACCTCTGACACAAGTCAAGAATCTAGACTGACCATAGGCCTTTGTACTAGATTGCTTTGTTATAGTATGTGTATGCACTATGTAATTACAGTCTGTTCCAAGCATGAACACGTCCAACCAGGTTTTTGAATGTTGTCTTAGAAGTTAGAACCTCATGTTTGTGTGGGCAGTTTGGATGCCTCCAGTTAGCCATTGATCTGTTTCTACTGGATTTAGTATTTTGTAGTTTGCCAATGTATTTACTGTTAGGCTGATCCCATAGCATCATCAGATTTCTAATTAATCAAATAGCAAATATAACATTTGGATACAATTCTGTTATTATCCTTTCACTATGACTACAAAGAGATGAAATCTTCAATGCACATATGTTCTGATTCTTTCACTATCATCTATATTTTATTTCACTTATCCATTTGACGTTTTCTCTTTTTTGAAAAGTCACTAAAGACTTGTCTATATGCTAAATATACATTGTTATACAACTCTGTTGTCTAAGTAGTTGTATGATATAATTCTCATAAATTTGCAGGAACTGATTCTTCAACCAATTCACCTCCCAATAGGATTGGACAAGTTTCACATAGTGTTGTTCTAGGAACTGTTAATATTTCTGACCAAAGAGAAGGAATGGGCTTGTTACCTGATATTGGTCGGGTATTTTCCTTACTTCGGAAGTTGTATGACTTCACCTTTATGAATTTCTGTCTTTTGATCTCTTGTGGGTTTATCTACAATATGTTTTATCCTTTTTAAAGGTTGTTGGTGCAGTACTGCAATCTATAGGAGCTGGGATTTTATCTCCTGCTGGTGCTAACAACACCCCATCTGTTGCAGTAGTGAGCCTTTCTTTATATATTTCTTATTCTGACTAAATAAAAAGTAAAATAGCGGTTTTTATTGAAAGAATCAGGCAGCTCCTAGTAATAGCACAGGACATTCACAAGATGCTAGTGGCAGAGCTCAACAAAACAATCAAACACAGCCACCTGTTACGTTGGTCAATCAACCCTTTCAAGTGCAACTCGCTTCACCAGCAGCACTACAACCAAATATGGTTGAATTTTCACTCTGTTTAATCTTTTCTAAGCTTAGTTCTCTTATGCCTTCTTATTGACCCATTTTTCTGTGCTTTAGGTCATTCCTGATTCTTTGAGGACCTTATCAGATTATATCAACCGCATGGAGCTAATACTACAAAACAGTGGTGATTTCTTCTCCCATTAAAAATTTTTATTCAATGAAATATTATCTTACAAACAATTGAGAAATCTTCTCCATGAATATAATATTTGAAGGTTCTCAGTCATCTGCACCAAGCAATACACAGAATATTCCAAGGTCAGATAACACATCCTTGAATGGGAACAGAGTACCTACTCCTGACGTGTTGGGTTCAGTAATTGACCAAGCAAGAGTGCTTCTTAGCGGAAATACAGCAACTGCCTTTTCTGTATGTTCTTAGTTTTATTTTTAGAATATTTGAGTGCGATTTTTGTTTATTTATCTATGTGTTCCTTTATTGGAGTACTTTTTGCCACGGTATATTTGCTTAGATGATGGATCTTTATTTTTGTTCACTATCTGGTGCAATCAAATTCAGACATTGCTTCCCAGGGTTTCAATTTTTAGTAACATGTGTAATTTCATTTGTTTATGAAAACCTTTATTTTTTAAAGAAAAATATTACCTTGAAATTTTCAAATTTGCATTCTGCAACATCAAGAATATGAGCTGTTCAATAGTAGGGTAACTGAAATGGAAAAGCCTCAACAACTGTAAGCATCTAATGAAAAGATTTTTTTTAATAAAAAAAGTTTAGTTTTAGCGGTATTATGCTGAAGAGAATTGAAGAGATATTTATCAGAATGTTTACTTTCTATTTCTTTCATAAGTTGTTGTCATAATATGACATAGAATTGCCGTTGTTTCTCTATAGCATATGGCCGAGCGCTTGAGAAGAGAAGCTACTTCTGATCCATTGGTTCGTAGTCAGATACAAACTGAAGCCATGCATTTGGGTTTAGTCATGCAACATTTAGGTGCAATGCTTTTGGAGCTTGGTCGTACAACTATGATGCTGCGGACAGGATCATCTTCTGTATGCTACCTTTTAACATTCTAGAAATATAATCAGTATTCAGTAGTATCACAACCTTGTATTCGATGCAGGATGGTTCTTTCGTGAACTCTGGCCCAGCAGTTTATATATCTTCCACAGGACCAAATCCAATAATGGTTCAGGTTATTATACATTCTTTTTATTGCAGATGAATTGTTAATTTTAAGTAAGCAGGTTTGTCATATTTTTGTTGCAGCCTTCTCCTCCTCAATTGAGCTCTTTTTTCACTGGTGCTTCACCTTTGATTAGTGGACCTTCTAATATATTAAATGCTGGGGACTTATTGAGAAATATAAATGTACATGTACTCTCTGGTAAGAGATTTTTATTTTTGCTCACCTTCTCTCTCCTCTTTGGTTTATGCTAAATTTTAACCAACCAGGGACTTCATTAGCACCCAGTGTGTCATCTTCTGGTGCAAGGGAAAGTACAAGGGATCTTAACCATACTGGACGCCAAAATATGGAACAAGCAAATCAAACTAGCAATGCTTCAGGACCTTTGGGGAATGCTGCTCCAATGCGAGGAATGACAGCTAGAACAGTTGTTGCAGCTATTCCAGGACGTTCTCCCAGTGAACATTCTGGTTCTGGTCCTGTCCTTAGTGTTCTCTTTCCTGTACATGTGGGGTCACAACCATCGAACCCCACACCTTCCACGTCATCTCAAAATTCCCATCCTTCTATAATTAGTGGAACACAACCTGCTACAGCACAGACTGTTCAACATTCTTCTTCAGAATCTGCTATTGTTCCTCAAGTAGTGGCACAAGAACACACACAGACTGATCATTCTGGCACTGCACCAGATCAAACAAATGGATGTGCCCCTGCCAAAAGCATATTAGACACGGTCGGGCAGCAGTTAGTTACTGAAGGTAAAGTATATGAATAATATTGTTTCTCTTACATTCATTGTGTCTATGCTTATCATCATTTGTGTTAGCATACAAACAATATTGTTTCTCTTCCACTCAAGTGTCTATGCTTATCAACATTTGCTGGTTCTTCTCTCCCTTCTATTGTAGGTTCTTCATCAAGAAATAGTTGTGAGAATATTGTAAGTGATTGGACTGATAATAGCCTTGATTCTGCAAACAAGAATATTGAGACGCACGTTCCTGGGATTTCCACAGCAGCTGGAAAGCAGGTATGGCTATGATATCTTCTATCAGATGACATCTCATTTGGAGGTTTGATAGTATTGGGTTTACAACTATAGTGGATTTTTTCCTCCTATGTATTTGGACCTTCATTTTCAGTATTATCTTGCAGCATTCTTTGATTACTGGTGGGATGGGCGGGTCTGCATCCTCGAAACCTGTAAACACTTTGACTACTAAGGAAAAGTCCTCTGAGGACAAGATGAAGGCCATTGCACAAAGTAGCAAGTCTGGTGGGACTGATAGGACTACCCCTTTGGGGCTTGGATTGGGCGGTCTGCAACCCAAGGTGAGAAAACCTGGGTTACATGCATACCAGAGTTCACAACTTTCATGCATGATTTTCACCACCTTTTTCCCTGTGATAAGTTTTGCTTATGATTTATATTCTTATTGAAATCTTGTTCAGAAGCGGAGAAACGGAGCGAAGCCTATAGTTAAGGATGGAAAATCCCATGATTCATCATCCGTTAGTCAAAATCAAGAATCTATTTCTAGGGGCCAAGAGTTACTGAGATCAATTGTTTCCCATGTCTCCGATGGTAACCGAGACAGTATGAATAGTTCCTCTGGTCCATTTCCTTCTGCTGCCTTTAATCAGTTTGCACGTAGCATAAATTTTGTTGGGCAAGATTCAAGGGAACGAGTAAATGCTGGTGACTTGATGAGCCAGGTCCTTGGTAGCCCTGCTTTTAATAATTTTTTGACGAATTTTGGTGGAGTTCCATCAGTTAGTGTTAATGAATCTGAACCAGAGTCTCAAAGTTATAATACAATCAGACCAGACGAGAGGATACACAAAAGTGAATTGCAGGTACATGCTTGTTTGTTGAATTTGCTGATTGAATCATCCCAACAATTTTTCTAGTTTCATAATGCTAATGTTACATACAGATAAGTCTTTCTAGAATCAATGGTCTTAGATTCTATACTCTGTTCTACTTCCTATTGTTCTTCAGCCGTTTATGTATTTTGCTGATAATATTGTCAGTCTCAGATTGATCTTCATGAAGCACAACAAAAGATTGAACAGAACGACTCTCCTGGAAGTATTTTCCGTGCCATGCTGGAAAGTGCCGGTGGTCTTTATGGTGAAGATAACCATGAGGGTCTTCTTCAAGAACTCGGAGATGATGTAGAGCTCAGTAATGTATGCAGTCTATTTTTCATTAACTTTAAAGCTTAATGCGCTAAGCTAACTGCTCAATCATTAATTGATAGATTCAATAAAAATTGTTTGCATCAAACTATTGATTTGATTTCATTGGACATCTTCACAATCATCTAATAAATCATTATTTGACAATGGGTCTGAAATCAGTTGGTAAATTGTGTTGTCAGGAATATTCAGAGATATTGCATCGTCATATTCAGCAGAGGCTCACTAAGGAATCGGAATCAAAAGAGAAGTTTTAAGCTGGAAGTTTATCGTCGATACAGACCGAACATTAATTTGCGTAATATTAGCTGTTATTTTGGTACCTTTTTTCTCTAAAATTTATCAAGAACTACCGATTGTATTATTATAAATCTTTTATCAGATACAATTACGATTTTGTAGTATATCATGGAATTTGTTGAGCAGGTTTCAAGTTTTTTTTTTTTTTTTTTGAACAGCTCTACTGTATAGTGTTATGGTAGTCTTGTTATGTGATTCTACATGTCTAACTATGAGTCTATGAGTCTTTGTTGATGATCCAAAATTCCAAAATGATCCATTTTTAATTTGTATGTATTATCTTTAAATTTAGGTTTAAATATATGTTTTTGGAGTTTGATAAAATTTGGAGAAAAAATCTATCATATTCAAAAAAAAAAATTAATATTTTTCTTTTTTCATTTAGTATATTCATATTAAATCTATTATATAATAAAAAATGGACAACTAATTGTGAATACCAATAATAGTTTTTTTTTTAATTCAATAAATATTCAAACCTTTCTAATTTAAATAGGTAAAAAACGGTAAAATAATTTTTAAAAATGGGGGAAATTGCCAAAAATTCGCGCAGTTTAGTTGCTACGCCACAACCACCTGCACTTGCGCGGCAGCAGGAGGCGGCGTCGGCGGCGGAGGACAAAGGACGGTACGGCAAAGGGGGCATTCCCGATGTTCCGCCAGCCACCGATCCGCGCACTCCCGGTGGAACGCGTGGCGGCAACCGGGAAGCACCCGCGCCGCCTGCCCCTCCTCGATCTCTTCCAGGCAGACTGCGCACTCCTGCCCACGCGGTCCCACCCCCGCTCCGACGACGACGGCCGCGAGCTGATCCAGCTCCGCCGTCGACAGCCCCGCACCCGCCTTCCCTTCTGCTGCCATCGCCGCCGCCTCTGGTTGGTCTCCGAGCATCGCCGACCACATCAAGCAGACGTAGACCGTGAACATCATCCCAATCCCGAAGCAGACGAGGAAGAGCGTCGCGAACGCGAAGAACACCGCCCACATCTATTCTATTTTGATCGAAAACGGGATGGAGATCGAAGATGTGATCGCTTACTATTTATACCGTAATCGAACGGCCCTGAATTCACGGATGGAAAGGTGCGATACAGCTGACTTGCCTCGTATGGGACGAGTATGCGAAGCGTCGTCTGAGCGCGAATCCGTAGCCTCCATAACGTTACAGTAGTTCGATCCGTATACATCATATCTAGACCGTTGAAGGCTCTCCTGCGACGTAGTTACGGACGATGGGGATTCAATCAGATCGAATCGAACGACTGTAAAGGGACTTTTATAAGCAGTCCTACGAAGAGCGCTACAGCTTCGTCTGTGTCTAACTGGCGCAAGAGAAGAAGGAGGGCTTCACGAGCAACGCGGTGCGCGTAGTAGGGTCTCATCGATGACGTGGAAGCGAGCGATTGGCGAAAGGAGTGGGGGCGACTTGAGTGCGTCATGCGAGCTGGAGAACGGTAACGACGTCGCGTTTTCGTCGTCCAGCGTTTACGTGCCGAGTACTTTGAGACCACACGCGTCGCACGTGATGGGAGGCGAGAAAGTTTAGGTGATGTAATGCATGACGTCAGCGTTGAAAGAGTTCACCATTGTTCGGAATTATGCCGGATCAATTTGGGAAGTAGGTTTAGGGTTTAGAGTTAAAATTATAAATGTACAATAGATTAATAATTTGTATATTTGTATAACTAATATTATTATTTATAAAATTTTAAATTAATTAATAAATTAATTATTATTTTAATAATAACACTTAATAATATTTATATTTTTATATTATAAAATAAAAAAATTATAAAATAGATTGGAAGCCTTTGGATAAAAAATAGTAATTTATCAAATAAGACATCTAAGTTTCTGAATTAACCAAAAATTAATATGCTATTTTGGCATTTATCAAAGAATGTATCTTTTCAAGTGTATTTCTTGTTTTACCCTCCCGATAAATCTAACTTTTTCAATCATTTTTTCTCTATTATTTTTTTCTCTTTTTTCTTTCCCCTCTCCTATGCATGTAACTTTTCACTTATTTTTCTGCTTCTCTCTTCCCTTTTTTGTATTTTTTTGGGAAGGTAAATATATTATACTCTCCAAAAGAATAAAATACAATCATATGATGTTTACAAAGTGCATAACAGTTTTATGACTTTATAAGACATCATTAACCAAACTTCATGCATAACATCATACATCAAGGTCTCACTAATGTCTACAAAGTACCAAACATGATTTGGACTTTGTATGACATCCGAGCATATCACAAAATATTATCACACATTATAAAAGGATTATTTGATATCTACAAAGTGCCAAACATGAACTTGGACTTTATGAAATATCTTCTCAAAGCAAGGTATAACATTCTCAAATCGGCTCATGTTAGTGCATTCCATATGAGATAAATCATGGAAGATAGAGCAAGATGTCTTGCTTTCATTTGCCACCCTCACCTTTGTAGTGTTGCTGAAATGTATCAAGAAAGGAGGTCATATTGGTGATATCAAAAGTGATATCAATCTATGTCTTGACTTTATCAAGTAGGGGCTTAACAATATCACAATCAAAGAAAATATGATTATTGGATTCATCTTGTTGGTGACACAACGCGTATATTTTGTTTGACTCATATGAGATAGTGTCCACCGTTCTTAGTCTTCCATAAGCAAGTAACCAAGATGTAAACCTATGCTTGGGCATAATATATGGCTTCCATATCACCGAAAACCAATCTACTTTAGCAGCTCTTGGACAGAAAAACTCATATACTAAAGCCGACCGATTATTTTCCCTCGCAAACCACTCTATCATCTTCATGTTTGTCGCGCCAATAGAGGTAGTTCACTGTACAAGTTCATCACGAATATAAAGTAAACATTTAATAAGGGGGGAGTTCGAAGGCTTACTCCTTCATCGCTAAAAGTCCATATTTCAGAGATAGTGATGATGAACCCATCGCACTCAAAGGGACTCCCTTCGATTTTGAATATTCCATAGAATCTGACATAAGAGAGCTATATTCCATATTTGCAAATCACGTAAACCATGTCCTCTTTCTTTGAGTAGACATATAGAAGCCCAAGAGATTGGTGGATGTTTTGTTGACTATACAAAGGAATGAGAGATGTCATATATCTTGTCAATAGCTCCACTTGAAATTGGAAGGATAGACAACCAAAAACATTCCACACCTTGAAGTACCGATCTTACAAGTTCTAACGTTCCGACATGGGAAAGTGTATGCTTCGTCCAAGATACAACCTTCTTCCTTATGGAGTCAAGAAGTGCCCCACAATTTGCAATCCTCAAATTTTCCATTGCTAATGGAATACCAAGATATCAGAAGGGAAATATGCCTTGTTGAAAATCGGTTATGTGTAGTGGCTCCTCCCTTAGTTGGTAACTAATTCCGGCCATATATAAGTTGAATTTCATGGGATTTGCTCGAAGGCCCACTTTATCACCAAAAACCATTAGACAATCCATAATGAAGTTAAGAGTAGAAACATCGGCCCTTGCAAACAACAAGAGGTCATCAACATATGCTATATGTGTGAGTTCCACTTCTTGACATTTTAGATGATAATGAAAAGCACATAACCTTGAGATAACTTTCATAGAACGTGAAAAAACTTTTAAACATAGGTCAAACAACAAAGGGGAGAGAGGATCACCTTGTCTCAAGCCCCTTCTTTCATTAAAGAAACCATGTAATACACCATTTAAACTAACGGAGTAAGAAACCGTGGTTATGCATTCCCTTATCCATCCACAAAATTATTGGGAAAATCCAAAACCAACAAGTGCGGACATAAGAAAACTTCAATCAATCGTGTCAAAATCCTTGCGTAAATCAACTTTAATCATACACCTTGGAGAAATCCGCTTATGAGCATACTTCTATG
The DNA here is from genome assembly GCF_018446385.1 of Zingiber officinale. Taxonomy (NCBI): domain Eukaryota; kingdom Viridiplantae; phylum Streptophyta; class Magnoliopsida; order Zingiberales; family Zingiberaceae; genus Zingiber; species Zingiber officinale. Next base: position 130,981,304 of record NC_055992.1, read on the forward strand.
AATTTATTCTAGAAGAGATGAGAGAGGATACGTCTACTTCAGTACCAACAGTATAAGATGAAGTACCACAAGAGACTGCAACACGTGTCACACATGATACACAACCACAGAAGTGCCTTGTCATAGTGGGAGGATTGTGAAACAACCTGAGAGATTCATATTTTTGGGAGAGTCTTCGGACTTGATCCCGGGTAAACATGAACCTGATCCCCGGACATATGACAAAACACTCCAATATATAGATGCAATATCTTAGCAAAAGGCAATGAATTCTGAAATAGAGTCAATGTATTCTGGGAGCTTGTAGTGTTGGATTTTTCGGGCCGTGAAAACCGCGTTTTCGCGTCATGGAAACCCCGAAAGCCCCAGCCACCGGATCCGTGTAAAGAAAAATCTTTCAAAAAATACGAGTACGAGTTTCAAAATTTCGATCTACAGTAGATCTACAAAGGGTAAACCTTTTATACCTTCATGCGTGCCCTTTTCGTATCCCGCTCGTCCAACGGCTTGTCGGATCTCAAGATTGTCAACGTAGACAATCCTCTACACGTATCCAACGAACACACTAGATGGAGAAGGACCAAACAAGGTGTGCTAGCACCTAGGGTGTTCGGCCAAGGTAGGAGAAGGAAAGCAAGAAGAGAGAGCTCAAGGAGGAAGATGATGGAATGAATGAGAATAATCACCAAAATGAAACTAATTCCTTCATTCATGTGGCCGACCACATTAAGATGGGTGTGTAACTCCCATGGAATGCCAAGAGTCACAACTCTTGGTAACTCCCATGAGGTGGCATCCCACTTAAGCAACCATGATGATGTGGAGCATCATCATTGGTCCACATCTTGCCAACTCACCAATGAGGTGGCATAAAGTCAAGTTAAACTTGACTCTTCATCTTCCTCTCAAGTCAAGTCAAACTTGACTTAATCTCTCTTATGGTTGATCTAATCCGACCATTTAATTCAAGCCAATTTAATATAATGAATCTAATTCATTTAATTAAATTGATTCAATGAGTCATAATCTAAATTAGACTTATTGAACACATGAATCAACTTGAGTCCAACTCAATTAGCCTGATCCGGTAGTAAGAGTGGGCCCCCCCTTCTTGCAAAGTCAACGCCAAGTGGAAGTCACCGGAACAGCCGCCCACCCAGAGGAGAGTGTGGTCCGACCGGACGGACGACCGTAGACGGTCGGTCCGATTGGACTGTCGGCCGGTCGATGGAATCGAGTACTTGGAGGGGTCCGGCCGGCTCGCACTTATAGTTGGGAGGCACCCTGTCAAATCGGGGTTCCGACACTCAGTTAAAAAGGTCATGGACCGAGCTGACCTTTTGACCGACCGCAGTCATAAAGCACCCCTGTTAGTCTCCACAAAGCACAAGTAAACCATTGCGGATGTCCGGTCGGATGTTTAGGTATCCGTCCGCTCAGACTACAAGTTTGGAGCAAAGGAAAAGGCCAGAGGATTTCTTTCTTTGACAACCTGTAGGTTTCACGTGTGTGCCATGCTCCAAATCTTGTGACAGGGGATTCTGCTGTCCCATCGAGGGCATGCTTTGACTGTAGCGATATGGGTCAGGTAAACTTTCTGACAGCCGCGTACCTAGGAAAGGACAGAGGACACTTATGCACTTCGGGATTCCGCTGTCCCATCGAGGGCATGCTCTGACTGTAGCGATAGGGGTCAGGTAAGCTTTCTGACAGCCGCATACCTAGGAAAGGACAGAGGACACTTATGCACTTCGGTACGCGTGCCCAAACTTGACACCGCTCTATATAAAGAACCTCAGGTTTCACCGGCAAGAGGATTCGGGTACGTACTCTGAGACTTCTGGAGCCACCTTGTTCATCGTGATTTACCTGACTTGAGCGTCGGAGGGTCGTCGCTGGGAATCCCCTTCCCGGCTCGACTTCTGTGCAGGATAGCCGGAGCATCTCGACACTAGTTGGAGATCTACCAGGAAGCGCCACGTGCCCAGCGTCTGTTGACTTCTGGTTCGGACAGGATCAAATTGGCGCCGTCTGTGGGAACGCTCCTGCATCCGATCGGAGACAATGGACGAGGCTGGACGACAACACACGGTGACGCTTTCAACAGAAGAACTCGACGCCCTGGTCGAGATAAGGGCCGCCAAACTCATAGAGCAAAAACAAAAAGCATCCGCCGAGCGGGCGGAGCAGCAAGCAACATCTGCGTCTCATGGCCGAGCGGAAGCACCTCAAGCCACCGTCGCATTTCACCGAGCCTTGTTTCGCACTCCTGAAGCTGCACCAGCTCGAAGAGATAGAGGCTCCTCTTCAGATGAAATGCCAAGGCGGGATGATAGAAAAGGGAAAGCCCCCCGGGCAGACTCATCTCCCGAGCGGACCAATCGCCAATTCTCGGAAGATATTTTACGAGACCCTCTGCCCAAGCACTACGTGCCTCCGACGATCGGCGAATACAATGGAACAACGGACCCGGATGATCATCTGGGTAAGTTCGATAATACAGCCACGCTCCATCAGTACACAGATGGAGTAAAGTGTAGAGTTTTCCTTACCACCCTCTCGGGATCGGCTCAACGGTGGTTTCGAAGGTTGCCGGACGGATCCATCACGAGCTTCAAGGAATTCCGAACGGCCTTCCTCCACCACTTCGCCAGTAGTCGGCGCTATCAAAAGACAAGTGTCAGCTTGTTTGCCATCAAGCAAGAGCCGAAAGAATCGCTTCGAGGCTATATTCAGCGATTCAACCAAGTGGCGATGGATATCCCAACGGCCACATCGGAGACGATGATGAATGCCTTCACGCAAGGCCTTGTGGATGGGGACTTCTTCCGGTCGCTCATAGCCGCCCCGAGATTATGATCACATGCTACATCGGGCCAACGAATATATAAATGTGGAAGAAGCGCAAGCCGCTCGGAAAAAGGAAACTCCAGCCGAGCGCGCACCTGTTCATGCCGAGCGGAAACAGCACACCGCTCAGCAGCCACCCAGAGGACCGAGGGCCGAAGCAATTCGATCCCCTCACGTCAGATCGCACGTACAAGAAGTGGCTGCCGCTCGGCCCAAGCCAAAGAAGAGGTGGACCCCTATGTTCTGCAAATTCCACCAAACGGATACGCACAACACGAGGGATTGCCGAAGCCTTCCCTTTGTGTCCAATCCTGTTCCCCGGAGAGCCGAACGACGGTCTCCTCCCCTCGACAGGAGGCAAAGGACCCAGGAAGCCGACCGGACCCGCATAGAGAGGCGACATCACCAGACGCCCGATCGGCATAGATCCCCAAGACAGGAGAGTCGCCGGACGTCCAGAGAACGGTCCCGACCGTCCGCTCGGGAGGAGGAAAATAGGAGCAATACTTCCCGGGGCGAGATCAACGTTATTGCTGGCGGACCGACCGGAGGAGATTCCAACCGAGCCCGAAAGGCGGCCGTCCGGCAGCTGCAGATCCACACGGTCGGCTGTAGCCAAGAGCGGGCAAGTGGACCGGAAATCACTTTCGGGCCTGGAGACTTGGAAGGAGTAGAAGTGCCCCATGACGACGCGCTGCTCATTAAAGCGGTAATAGCAAATTACACTATTCATCGCATATTCGTTGACACAGGGAGCTCGGTCAACATCATATTCAAGAAGGCGTTCGATCAGCTGCAAATTGATCGAGCCGAGCCTCTATGGGTTTACGGGCAACGAAGTTCAGCCGGTCGGACAGATCCGGCTGGCCACCTCACTGGGGGAAGAGCCGCTCAGGAGGACCAGGACAATAAACTTCGTGGTGGTCGACTCTCCATCATCCTACAATGTCATTCTGGGACGACCGGCGCTCGGCGAATTCCGAGCGGTTGTTTCAACCTTCCACCAGAAGATAAAGTTCCCCGTGGAAGACAAAGTAGGAGAAGTGCGTGGAGATCAACTAGCAGCTCGGCGATGCTATATAGAGATGATCCGAGCAGAAGCTTCTTCCGCTCGGAAGGCCCCCCGAATCGAGGTACACGCCATAACCGAGAAACCTCCTGCTTTAATTTATGATGAAAAGGAGGAAGTTCAGATCCATCCGACCCGATCGGAGGCCACCACTTTCATCGCCTCGGATCTAGAGGAAAAACAGAAGAAGAAGCTGATCCAATGCCTCCAGCAAAATCATGATGTCTTTGTTTGGTCGACACACGAGTTGCCCGGAATTTCGCCGATCCTAGCGCAGCATGAGTTGCATGTCCGACCTGACGCTCGGCCAGTGAAGCAGAAAAAAAGAGATTTTAGCACCGAGCAGAATGCCATAATCCGGGCGGAAGTAGAGAAACTTCTGGAGGCCGGCCATATACACGAGGTGCAGTTCCCGAGCTGGCTAGCCAACGTGGTATTGGTCTCCAAGCCGGGCGGCAAGTGGAGAGTTTGCATTGACTTTCGGGACTTAAACAAAGCATGTCCCAAAGATTTTTATCCTCTGCCCCGGATAGATCAGCTGGTGGACTCTACGGGCGGCTGTGAATTAATTTGCATGCTCGACGCCTACCAGGGCTATCACCAGGTACCGCTCGTCCGCGAAGATCAGGAAAAGGTTAGCTTCGTGACTGCCGACGGCATACTGTTACAACGTGATGCCGTTCGGATTGAAGAATGCCGGGGCCACCTATCAACGCTTGATGAACAAAGTGTTCAGGGAACAGATAGGGCGGAATCTGGAAGTTTATGTGGACGACATTCTTATTAAATCCGTCCTAGCGGCAGATCTCTTTAAAGACATGGAAGAGACATTCCGAACGCTGCGCAAATACGGAGTCAAGCTGAATCCCCAGAAGTGCCTGTTCGGAGCAAAGGGAGGACGTTTCTTGGGATACGTAGTGACCGAGCGGGGAATCGAAGCCAACCCCGGCAAGGTGAAAGCTCTGCAAGACATGCTTCCTCCCAGAAACACAAGGGAAGTACAACGGTTGACCGGTCGGATAACTGCTTTGTCCAGATTCATCTCCAAAACTGCCGACCGGAGCCTGCCATTCTTCAAGATCCTGCGCAAGGCTACTAAGTTCCAGTGGAACGAAGAGTGTGACCGAGCATTTGAAGAGTTGAAAACATATCTGAATTCTCTGCCTATACTTGTCAAGCCGATCGGGGGTGAGTCACTTTATATGTATCTATCGTCAACTGAGCATGCTGTAGGCTCAGCACTTGTGAGGGCGAACGGTGAAGAGCAACCGGTGTATTTTCTGAGCCATATTTTGAAAGATGCTGAATCTCGCTACACCGGGCTCGAGAAGTTGGCCTTTGCTTTGGTTCTAGCCGCTCGGCGCCTTCGACCGTATTTCTTGGCTCACACAATCATTGTCCGGACGAACAGTCCACTCGGAAGAGTCCTGTTGAATCCAGAAGCGTCCGGACGGCTTATCAAGTGGACGACAGAATTAAGCGAGTTTGACATCCAGTACCAGCCCCGCTCGGCGATTAAAGCCCAATCCTTGGCTGATTTTGTGACCGAAGTGCAGAGGCCAGAGCCGGAAGCTCTGTGGAGGATATATGTGGATGGGTCTTCCACTCGACTCGGAAGCGGGATTGGGATATTGCTTATCTCACCGCAAGAAGAAAAGATGCACCTATCCGTCCGGCTGGACTACAAGGCCACCAACAATGAGGCAGAGTATGAGGCCCTTATAGCCGGATTACAGGCAGCACGGCATGTGGGAGCTGGTCGGGTGACTCTCTATTCGGATTCACAGTTGGCCGCTCAGCAACTTTCCGGCACCTTTGAAATCAACTGTGTTCGGCTTAAACTCTACGCTGAGGCCTTTGAAAAACTCAAAGCTACTTCCGAGAAGTGCTTATTCAGAAGATTCCCCGAACGGAGAACCAAGCGACCGATGAGTTGGCCAAACTTGCGAGCTCAATAACGCCGGTCGCCATTCAGCAGCCAATTGAAAAAACGCTGATGGTGGCGCATGTCGACCGGATGCAAGGCCTCGCGCTTCCAAGTGACTGGAGGACACCTATTATAGAATTCCTCCGTTCGGGCACCACACCATCCGATGAATATGCAGCCCGGCTCCTCAGAAGAAGAGCCGGTCGGTTTACACTCATCGGAGACCAGCTTTACAAGAAAGCTTTCTCGCGCCCGTTACTGAAATGTGTAAGCTCGGAGGACTCAGCTTACATCCTCCAGGAAGTACATCAAGGATCATGTGGAGGTCATCCGGGCGGACGCTCGTTAGCCAAGAAGATCCTCTTGGCCGGATACTTTTGGCCAACTTTACAAACAGATGCCGCTCGGACAGTATCTACATGCCTTTCATGCCAGAAGTATCACAACTTCTCCCACCGACCGGCAGAGGAGATGAAGGCATCAACCATCTCATGTCCGTTCGATCAATGGGGAATGGATATTGTGGGTCCATTTCCGATGGCGACCGGGCAGAGGAAATTTTTACTAGTGGCGGTAGACTATTTCTCCAAGTGGGTGGAGGCCGAGCCGCTGGCAAAGATCACTGAGCAAATGGTTAAAAAATTCATCTGGCAGCACATCATTTGTCGGTTCGGCATCCCTCGCCGACTGGTGTCCGACAACTGGCGGCAGTTCACAGGGAAGATGTTGGAGGATTGGTGCCAAAGCTACGGCATTGAGCAACATTTCACGTCCGTGGCCTATCCTCAGAGCAACGGTCAGGCTGAAGTCGCCAACCGGGAAATTCTTCGTATTCTGCGGGCTCGGCTCGACCATTTGGGAGGGAGTTGGCCGGATGAAGTGCCGAGCGTCTTGTGGGCTATCCGAACGACGCCAAAAGAAGGGACAGGAGTCACACCGTTCCATTTGGTATATGGCGGTGAGGCTGTCATACCGGTCGAAGTCGGCGTTGAGTCAGCCAGGATCCAGAACTATGATGATGGCAACACCGAACGAAGAAACATGGAGCTGGACTTGGTAGAAGAGGAGAGGGCAAAGGCGTCCGTTCGGCTGATGGCATACCGTCAGCGGATGAAGCAAAACTACAACTGACGCGTAATTCCCAGATCGTTCCAAGTCGGCGATCTTGTCTGGAAGAAGTCGGCCGGCGACGTCGGCAAGCTTGAAGCGCCATGGGCGGGCCCTTTCAAAATCATCGAAAGCTCCGGGGCGCATATTATCTGGAGGATGAGGACGGACGGCAGATAGGCCGTGGGGCGCGAACCACCTCCAGCCTTAGGGCGGGGTGAAAGGTGTATCATTGAATCACCATGTATTTCATTTTTCGACTAAATACTTGAAATGCAGATGAAAAGTCAAAGGAGCGAATATAAGGCATTATCATCGTGGCCCGAAGGCCGATCGGCCGGGAGGTTTATGTGGTTAAGACTTGTAAGCAAATAACCCGTGCTGTTCGGCCGGAAGTAAATTGGTCAAGCCAAACGCTCGAAGATCGAAGGCCGTTTGGCCGGAGGTAAATGGGTCGAGCCAAACGCTCAAGATCGAAGGCCCCGTGCCATTCGGACGGAGGTATATTATCCGAGCCAAAATACTCGATGAAGTAGATCCTGAGCCGTGCGGCCGGAAGGCATTATCCAAGCGGGGAAAGGCAAAGAGCTACGCCGAACGGAAGTGTCAAAATTAGACGACCGTCTAGCCCAGACGTTAAACCGTAAAGCCCGCCTATAATATCCGCACCGACGAGCACCGTCGTTAAAGATCAAGAGACGAGCCGTCTATAAACCCTCCGGCGGAAGACCGACGAGTACCGTCGTTAAAGATCAAGGGACGAGCCGGCGTCTATAATCCCTCCAAGCGGAAGACCGACGAGCACCGTCGTTAAAGATCAAGAGACGAGCCGGCGTCTATAAACCCTCCGAGCGGAAGACCGACGAGCACCGTCGTTAAAGATCAAGAGACGAGCCGGCGTCTATAAACCCTCCGAGCGGAAGACCAACGAGCACCGTCGTTAAAGATCATGAGACGAGCCGGCGTCTATAAACCCTCCGAGCGGAAGACCGACGAGCACCGTCGTTAAAGATCATGAGACGAGCCGGCGTCTATAAACCCTCCGAGCGGAAGACCGACGAGCACCGTCGTTAAAGATCATGAGACGAGCCGGCGTCTATAAACCCTCCGAGCGGAAGACCGACGAGCACCGTCGTTAAAGATCAAGAGACGAGCCGGCGTCTATAAACCCTCCGAGCGGAAGACCGACGAGCACCGTCGTTAAAGATCAAGAGACGAGCCGGCGTCTATAAACCCTCCGAGCGGAAGAGAGACGAGCACCGTCGTTAAAGATCAAGAGACGAGCCGGCGTCTATAAACCCTCCGAGCGGAAGAGAGACGAGCACCGTCGTTAAAGATCAAGAGACGAGCCGCCGTCTATAAATAGTCCGGGCGGACTAACCGACGAGCTCCGTCGTTAAAAATCGAGAGACGAGTCGGCGTCTATAAATAATCCGAGCAGGCCAACCGTCGAGCTTCGAGGTTGAACATCGAGAGGTTCGGATCGTCTCATAACCAGCGATTCTTGGTAGCAACACAGAATTATGTGCGGCCGAACGGAAGAGCTGGAGAAAATACTCCAGCGATTCTCCAAAGGTGTGATGTGACAGGAGATGAGCGGACAGCACAAGTGTTAGCAAGGGGACAGTGCAAGAAGATAAAATACACTAAAGGAAAGCATTTCATTAAAATTAAAACCTTAGGCCGAGTGGCCTAAATACAAAAGGGTTCATGATCAGCCGAGCGGCTAAATTACAAGAATTACTCGATGTAGTCGTAGAGGTCCCTCGGAATGTTGCTCAGAAGCTCCACCTGATCGCCGCCCGGAATATTGGTGGACTCCGGAAGAAGGCCCTTCGACTTCAGATAGGTCATAGTAGCCGTAATTGCCAAGTCGAAAGCCGAGTACATCCGCTCGCAAATTTTCTCCGAGAACTCGGGCGATCGGATGTGGCTTTGTCGGAGAGCGGCGACTCGGCTCGGCTCGGCATCCTGGTATTCTTTGAAGGTTGCCTGGGAGCTTGTGAGGGCCTCATTCAGACGTTCGATCTTCTCCGCATCAGCCGAGCGGCCTGCCTTCTCCCGATCGAGCTGCTCCGTCAGCTCCTTTATCTTCAACTCCAGGCCCCGGGCCTCCACGTTTTTCTTCTCCAGATCGGAGATGGCTGTGTTCTTCCGAGTGGTGGCCAGAGTTATCTTTGTGTCAAGCGACTTGACCTGTCGCTCGGACTCGGCTAGGGCGTGGGCCTGGTCAGCTGTTTTCTTCTGCTCAGCAGCCAGCAGAGTTTGAGCTTTCTTCAGCTCTTTTTGCAGCTCGGAGTAGGAAGGTCCTTGGGAGCCGCTCGGACCGCGCAATTGCCTTATCTCCTCGTCCGCCATAGCCAGACGGTTGGAAACTGCTATCTCTTCCACCCACCTCTGAAACGAAAGGCGCAGTTGTTAGAAGCCGAGCGGAAATATTTTAGGTAAAACAAAAAACAAAAAACAACGAAGAACTTACCCCCGTAGCCGCTTGCATGTGGCTGTTGGCTAAGTTCTGGAGAGGGATCAGTGCTACGCGCGCCCGAGCGTCGGCCCACATCTCGGCGAGGGGCCCTTTCAAAGTAATAGTGTGCTCGGGCACGGTTGTCCGGTCAGCTTCTGGCAGCAACTCTTCAGTAGGGAGATGAAGAGTAGCCCGTACTGTGCGGCCATGACCAGGGATTGCCCGATCGGGATCAGAAGCTGGCGCAGAAGATCGCGAATGGATGGTCGAACGTTGGACTGAACGGCGAGCAGGGGGGAGAGTGTCGACCGGAGTGGCCTCGACCGGAGCAGTCAGCTCGTCCCAGTCAGAAGGCGTCCGGTCGGACGAAATGGTCTCGGGCACAGGCGCCTTCCCTTTCGCAGTCGAGGCGGCCCGGTCAGAGGGTTGGACCGCGGAGGTAGCCGAGCGTAGCGGGGTCTCCACTCGGCGTCTCTTTTGCAGTGGCTGATCCTCCTCCCGAACGGACCCTTCCTCGGGGGCCGTTGGTTCCCTGGAGGGGGTAGCTCCGCTGTCCACCTGCTGTTGAGAGGCCTGAGCGGCCGATTCAGCCTGGGTGCCGCTTTCTCCTTCGTGAGAACCGACCGGCTGAATACCCAGCGCCTTCATTTCCTTGGCTGCCACGGCCTCCAGCACCGCTGCCTTTCTCTTTAGAACGCCGGCCATCACCGAGTCCATGACGATGTCAGCTGCAGGAAGAGAAAAAGAAATCAGTTAGCAATTAAAGCAAGTGCCAAAGCAAAGTTCTTACCGAAGCCGGTCGGAAGTGGGGTCCGTATAGGACTCAGCCCAAAAATGTACATCACTCCCTCGTGAAGAAGCTTGTTGATGTCAAGCCGTAGACCGGCTAGTACATTTGCGGCGTGAAGATAATCCGGTCGGGTCTTGAATTTCTTCAGTTCGGGAGGGGGAGGTAGACTGACTTGCCACTGGGTCGGAAAGTTTGGCTGACTGGGCATGCGGAGGTAGAAATAATAGTCCTTCCAATGTTTATTTGAAGTGAGTAGTTTATTGAAGAAGACCAGACCGGGCCGAGCTTGGAACATAAAGGTGCTCGGCTCGGCTTGCTTAGGATAATAGAAGTAAAAGAAGACCTCCGGTCGGAGGGGGATGTTGTGAATCTTAAACAAAACGACAACGCCGCAGAGCAGATGAAAGGTATTTGGTATTAAACTGCCGAGCGGCACGCTAAAATAGTTACAGACGTCTACTATAAAAGGATGTACGGGGAACCGCAGACCGGCGATGAATTGGTCGCGAAAGACGCAGAAACCGCCGCGCGGTGGTCTGTGAGGCCGAGCGGCAGGACCAGCTAGGCGAACTTCGATATCCTCGGGGATTTCAAAATTGTCAGCCAAAATATCAAAATCCCGTTGTTCGAAACGAGATCGCATGGTAGTATACCATGGGCCTAAAGATTGTTCTTCGGGATGAGAAGAACTGGCCATGATCGGGACAGAAGAAATCAAAAAGGAAGTTTCAAAGACGAGGAAATGGAGTTTCAAAAACTAGAGCAGAAGTGCGAATTAGATATCGGAAAGGAAAAAGGAGAGATCTAAAACCTTACTGGGGGAAGAGGGATCGAAGAAAGGCGCCGGATAGCGTCAAAGGGCAGAAGCGAGATCGCCGGAGCTCCAGAGCGCAGAAAGCAACAATAGAGGTGACGGAGGCGTGTGAAGGTGAGGAGGAAATGAAGAATTTATAGGGTGAGGGCCGGGCGGCCTCCACCGTCGGATCCAGGTCACGGGAATCAATGCATACATCTAGCCGTTTATTTCGAATTGCTTCGGTCACATCAAAATATCATGCAACCGCCTCCGTACTCTGATGGCATTGCTTCACGTGGCAGTCAATCATTCGGAGCATTTAATGAAGGAATGATCGACATTGATGTCAAAGATTGGCGCAGAACGCAAGGAGATCCGGCGAAAGCCATCATTGATTCATTCAAGGATATCTCTGCCTCTGACCGGGCGGAGAGTATTAGCATGGAGGAGCCGTTCGGCTAGACTCACAGTCCAGTCAGTCGGACTATGCGCCTCCTTCGACTAGACTTGAAGGGAAGGCAAGTGATCCGGTAGTAAGAGTGGGCCCCCCCCTTCTTGCAAAGTCAACGCCAAGTGGAAGTCACCGGAACAGCCGCCCACCCAGAGGAGAGTGTGGTCCGACCGGACGGACGGCCATAGTTGGACTGTCGGCCGGTCGATGGAATCGAGTACCTGGAGGGGTCCGGCCGGCTCGCACTTATAGTTGGGAGGCACCCTGTCAAATCGGGGTTCTGACGCTCAGTTAAAAAGGTCATGGACCGAGTTGACCTTTTGACCGACCGCAGTCATAAAGCACCCCTGTTAGTCTCCACAAAGCACAAGTAAACCATTGCGGATGTCCGGTCGGATGTTTAGGTATCCGTCCGCTCGGACTACAAGTTTGGAGCAAAGGAAAAGGCCAGAGGATTTCTTTCTTTGACAACCTGTAGGTTTCACGTGTGTGCCATGCTCCAAATCTTGTGACAGGGGATTCTGCTGTCCCATCGAGGGCATGCTTTGACTGTAGCGATATGGGTCAGGTAAACTTTCTGACAGCCGCGTACCTAGGAAAGGACAGAGGACACTTATGCACTTCGGGATTCTGCTGTCCCATCGAGGGCATGCTCTGACTGTAGCGATAGGGGTCAGGTAAGCTTTCTGACAGCCGCATACCTAGGAAAGGACAGAGGACACTTATGCACTTCGGTACGCGTGCCCAAACTTGACACCGCTCTATATAAAGAACCTCAGGTTTCACCGGCAAGAGGATTCGGGTACGTACTCTGAGACTTCTGGAGCCACCTTGTTCATCGTGATTTACCTGACTTGAGCGTCGGAGGGTCGTCGCTGGGAATCCCCTTCCCGGCTCGACTTCTGTGCAGGATAGCCGGAGCATCTCGACACTAGTTGGAGATCTACATCAGCGAGCCTTGGAGCGCCACGTGCCCAGCGTCTGTTGACTTCTGGTTCGGACAGGATCCAATTAGGATTACTCTTAATCCATTTGATTCATCAAATAAATCTAATCCTCTTGGTTCATCATATGAACCTAATCTCTATCTAATTGTCCTTAGTGTGTGACCCTATAGGTTCTTGTAACGTTGGCAATGCCCCTAAACCTATTTAGGAGCATAAGTAATGAGCGGTATCTAGCAACACATCATTACTACCCAATGTTACAAGAATGTTGAGATCCAACATCACCTTGTGACTACTAATTGTGACTCCTCACAAAATATGACAAGTGTCCTTCTATCCTAGACATCTAGATTGATCAATGTGAGGCATAGACCGTGTCATCATTTGATCAATCTAAATCTTGAACTCCAAGTAGACTCACTAAATCAAATGAGCTCAATATCTCATATTGACTCATTTGGACATGACCATACACTTCGTGGTCTCACTCTATCAAGAATATCGATGTTCCTCCCGTCATATAGGAGGGATAGATCCCATCTACATCACTCACATCCCTCTGCATAATTCGTTACATACCCAGTAATCGCCTTTATAGTCCACCGAGTTACGGGTGACGTTTGACGAAACCAAAGTACATAACTCCTTATGTAGGGAACCATGGTGACTTCAGGTCTAAGGAGTAGTAGTCATACTAATAGCCATATGAGAAAGTATATGACACTCATATAACGATCCATGATACTTTCTCATGGCGGGTCATTCAGTATACATTCTCCAATGCATACCCATGTGTCAACTTGATATCTCTATATCCATGACTTGTGAGATCAAGTCATCGAGTTGACCTACATGCTAGTCTTATTGCATTAACATTGTCCCTGAATGTTAATACTTGACTAGGAATGATTAAGAGTAGTGTTCCCTATATCATCTCACTATCGGTTCAACTAATCGATTGATATAGGTGAGAACCTTCTACTCAAGAACGCTATTATACTTAGTTTATTTGGCACCAATACAAGTAAGTATAATAACCAAAACAATAAATACCTTTATTTATATATAAGAATATGATACAACAAGTCCATAATACAATCATCAAATGATTGACTCTAGGGCTCTAACTAACATGTAGAACCACCAGATGGTGTAAAAGCTGTTGGATGTAAGCGGATCTATAAAAGGAAAAGAGGGACAGACGGGAAGGTAGAAACCTCAAGACAAGGCTTGTTGTGAAAGGGTATACTTAGAAAGAGGGAATCGATTATGAGGAGACTTTTTCGCCGGCAGCTATGCTAAAGTCTATCCGGATACTCTTATCCATTACCGCTTATATGGATTATGAGATTTGACAAATGGATGTCAAGACAGCTTTCCTTAATGGAAGTCTTGAAGAAAACATCCATATGAAGCAACCAGAGGGGTTCATTGAAAAGGGAAAAGAGCATCTAGTGTGCAAGCTGAATCAGTCTATTTATGGACTGAAGCAAGTTTCAAGATCTTGGAACATCCGGTTTAACGAAGTGATCCAGTCATATGGATTTATTTAGTGTCCGAATGAGTCTTGTGTATACAAGAAGTGTAACGGAAACATGGTGATATTTCTTGTACTATACGTAGATGATATTTTGTTAATTGGCAACAATGTCAAAGTGTTATCGGACGTAAGGGTATGTTTATCCAAACAATTTGATATTAAGGACTTAGGAGAATGTGCACACATTCTTGGGATCAAAGTCATAAGGGATCGCAAGAAAAGGATGTTGTGCCTATCTCAAGCTTTATATATAGATACAATTTTTGCTCGTTTTAGCATGCAAAACTCCAAGAAAGGTTTCTTACCTTTTAGGCATGGAGTAGCTTTATCTAAAGAGATGTCTCCGAGAACATCAAAGGAGATAGAAAACATGAAGGCGGTTCCTTATGCTTCGGCTGTGGGAAGCCTAATGTATGAAATGCAGTATACGAGACCTGATATCTGGGAGCATCACAACAACAACAGCAACGATCTTCTTTGCTGCTCGGTGCAAAAAAGGCTCCTGCAATGATACTACACTCCACCGACAACCAAACTTCAGCTCTAGTTAGTTTTTTTATTATCGGTAATTTTTTTAAGTTCTTGCACTTGTAATTTGTAACTAATTTCTAACTATTAGTGAATTGCCCAATGAAATCACTTGACGAGTACGAGCCTTGGAGTAGGAGTCGCTGAAGGCTCCGAACCAAGTAAAAAATTTGGTCATATTAGCATTGTCTTTTATTCTTCCGCTGCGTTTCTATTTTTAAAATCGAATTTTTGACGATCGCTATTCACCCCCCTCTAGTGTTATTTTTGATCCTATAAGTGGTATCAGAGCAGGTACCGATCTGAATTGGTGCAACCACCAATCAAGTAAAGGGGAGTCCTTTTTTGAAAGAAAAATTATATATCATTTTTGATTAAAAATTATTTTTACGCCTTTCATTTTTTCCTTATATTTTTTTTAAAAAATTCATTATCATTTTTTCACCATTAGTTAGTATTGGTGAAATAACCCTTTTGACAAAATTTGTCATAATATATTATTATTGTTTATTTTATTATTTTTTTTCAAAATTGGTGAAACACCTTTATTAGTAGGGGAAGCCTACTGAATTAGGGGATGCACTTAAAGTTAGTATAATTTACCAAAATACTCCTATCAGTAATAGTTTAAATGATGTGCATGATAAGTTATATAATATGAAATTGTCTCAAATATAGTCCATGAAAATATAGTTTTACATGATTCAAATTTAGAACTACAAAATAATCTAGATTCTGATAAGTCAATCAAGACTTTGATTAGATCGACATTAACTTTGACTTGGTCAAACAAAACATTGATCAAATCAATTCAAGTAAATTAATTAATTCAAAAAATTTAAAATTAAATAACAAATTAGAAATAATTAATTCAAACATTAAGATAAATTTAAAACTTAAAAATAAAAAATAGATCTAGATAAAATTAATAAATATCTTAATAAAATATTTAATAATCTAGATAATATCAATCTAGAAAATTCTATTCAAAATTAAGATAATTTAATTAACAAAAAATTAAATCTTAAAGATAATAAGATAGATAAAATTAATTTAATAAATTTAACTAATAATATAAGCTTAAAAGATAAAGAAAATATAAGGATAAAATCAAATACTTTGATAAAATTAAAATTAAATTCAGCAAATTCAAAATTAATAATTAATAAAAACTTAAGCATTAAAAATAATCTCTTAAAGAAAGATAATTCAAGTAACTTAATAAAATTAAAATTAAAATTAAAAGAAAATTTAAATATTAAGTATTCTCTTTTTTTAAAAAATAATTTAATCAATTTAATTAATTCAAAATTAAAAGCGTAAATTCAACCTAAACTACAAATTAAACCTTAACTAAAACTTAATTAAATTAAACTTAAAGACCGTTTCTAAAGTTTGTCTAACCAAGCAAGAAGAATCAAACCAAATTCACATAAAACTAAAAGTTCAATAATTCAAGGAGAAACTCCAAATTAGAAGGTACCTCCACAATAATAGTTTACCCGGTTGGGTAATTAGGATTAATTAACAAGAGATAAAAGTTTAACTTGATCAACGGTACTGGTGAAGTTTTGGATGATTGTAGGTTAGGGAAACTCTATCTATGCATGTCTAGGACGATATGACTTCGATCTGATGCATTTGACTTAGTGGAACTAACTGAACCTACCCCTTACGAATCCTAACTAGTTAGACCAAAGTTTTGTACTAGGTTCAGTGGATAAGGTTCAGTGGATAAGACTCACCATAGCCCAAAAGTTTATTTAAAGAATGTCTACTTGTTGAACCAAAAACTAAACTTGAATCTAACATAAAGTTAAATCCAACCCTAAAATTAAACTTAACTAATTTCATAAAACTATAGGATTCCCTGATTAAAAACATAGATCGGGTGAGATGATTAAGGATTTAAGATTAAATTAAAATTAAAATAAATTAAAATAAATAAAATAAAATAAATTAAATTAAATTTAAATAAAATTAAAATTAAATTAAAACTAAATAAAATAGAATAAAATAAAAATTAAATTAAAATAAAAAACAAATTAAATTAAATAAGGATTAAATTAAATTTAATTAAATACCAATATTAATTTAATTAAACACTAAAATTAAAATATAATTAAACATATTTTAATTAATGTATCATATATAAATTATTAAAAAAATTATTATTGCAAAATTATTTTAAAAAATAATTCTTGTGAAAATTATTTTAAAAATACTTTAAAAAGTTATTTTAAAAATCTTTTAAAAATCCTTTTAAAAAAGTTTTTTTAAAAATCTTTAAAAAATTATTTTAAGAATATTTCAAAAATTATTTATTTATTTTTTTTAAAAAAATACTTTTAAAAATCCTTTAAAAAAATCCTTTTAAAAAAATTATTTTATTTTTTTTTAAAAAAAACTTAACTTAAAACTTAAATCTTTATTAACAAACAATCAAAATTCAATTAACTTAAATTTTAAACTCTATTAAGCAATTAATAAGTACATAATTAAAATTTAATTATTTAGTCTAACATTATTTTAAGATTTAGCTTAGCTTGATTAGTACCCTAATTTAATAAATTAAAACATTAACTTTACTCTAGTGCACTTTAGATCGAACTTGAATTTACAAGTTAATTAATGCTTAATCTTTATTTAACTTAATCAACTTTAATTTCAATGAATAAAAAATTTTAACTTTACTTTAATTAAATCTTAATTTATATTAATTAAAGATTGACTCAAATTGAATCTTAACTTGTTTACTAACTTTAACAAATTTCAACTTACAATTTAGTTAATCCTAACTTAACTTTAATCACTAAATTTGTTTAAGTTAAACATAATCAAAACTTAAAATTAAAACTAGTACTTTCATTTATTAACTCAATCAGTTAATATGAAATGTAAGTTGTTTTAATCAAATAAGTAATAAATTATTGGATTGAGTCAAGTAAAAATTAATCAAATAAATCATTGATAATGATTAATTATCATTGAATTAATAATAAATTATTTCATTTAACCTAAAATTTAATTTTAACTTTATACACCTAAATATAAGGTTATTTTTGATTAATGATTAATCAACTTAAATGAACAATCATAATAAGTTGTAAACAATCTATTTGATGAACATCTATATTATGAATAGTAAATTCCCTAGACACTAAAGTAGAACTTCTTATAGCTAATAAAGATAATTAACCAAATGATGCTAGGTTAAGGGAGAGCAAGGCGCTTGAAAATGTATTGCACAATTTAATATGCCCATACCCTAGTACAAATTAAGGGGGAGTATTAACTTGAGGGAGAGAAAGAGTTCAACTATTTTGAAAATAATTAATTTCAAAACTAATTTGCTTAAACTCTTTGAAAATATTTTTTAAATTTATTGCAAAGTTTCAAAATTATATGTTTGAAAATTTGAAGTGATTAAACTTTAAAAATTACAAAATTACTTCAAAAATGGATGACTTAGAAAGTATTTTTGAAAACTGCTTTAATTTATCTGTTGAAAACCTTCTATTAAACTATGGATTCAAACATATTTTTAATGCTTTTTGAAAATATTATTTTTTATTTTTATTGATTTTTTTTGTAAAATTATTTTAACAATCTTTCTAAGGAAAATTTTTCTTCAAACTTATTTTGAAAGTTTTGAAATAGTTACTTAGAAAGTTTTGAAAAAGATCACTCGGATATTTTGGAAACAGACTACTCAAAATTTTCTTTAAAAAGATCGCCTTGAAAAATGTTTTGAAAATACATCATTTGAAAAAAAATCTATTTTCAAAACCATATTTCGAAATTTATTTATTTTTATTTGCCTTAGAAACTTTTTTGAAAGGTTCCTTGCAAATATTTTGAAAATCTTTTTGAAATTTTTTTTTAGAATATTTTAAAAATTTATTCTGTGTAAAAATTACTCTCAAGATGTTAGGA
This sequence comes from Zingiber officinale, assembly GCF_018446385.1. Classification (NCBI taxonomy): domain Eukaryota; kingdom Viridiplantae; phylum Streptophyta; class Magnoliopsida; order Zingiberales; family Zingiberaceae; genus Zingiber; species Zingiber officinale. The sequence continues at coordinate 130,999,709 of NC_055992.1, forward strand.
AAATTACTTTGAAGAATTTTTTGACTATATTTTACCTTAAAAATCTTTATTAGAAAGTTTTTTTTTACAATTACTTTGCAAATAATTTCCTACAAAAGTATTAAAACATTAAAACAATACATTTGATGAACACCTTTTCTAATTCTTACTTTAGTAAATTTTGTTTAAAATTATTTCAAGAAAATTACTTTGAAACTTAAAGAAGTTTTTTACAATACTTTATTTCAACAAAGCTCTTAAACATGATTCCTTAGAAGTTTTGCTTTAAACTTCCTTTAAAAATATCACTTAGACATTTTTCTTGAAAGTCTTACTTAGAAAACTTTGAATGTTTGAAAATCATTTTGAGATTTACCATATCTTGAAAAGTTATTACTTTTGAAATATTTTGAAAACTCACTTGTAAAATTTTAGTTATTACTTTTGAAATATTTGAAAACTTACTTAAAATATTTGCTCCTCCCTCAAATGAACCTGAGCTTTTATTTAACATCACCTGCAAAGTTTGTTTACAGTAATTAGTATTCAAAGTTTCTTACATGACCATGATTCTTTGAAACTTGCTATGTCTTTCATTTTTTTTTGATGTATACCAAAGGGGGAGGACAGTGGGTTAAGTTAGAAAAATTGAACTCACTTTTAAAACACTTTATGCTTATTGTATTTTTTCTAGCTTTAACCCGGATTGTCACTACATCAAAAAGGGGGAGATTGTTGATGCAAGTTACAGTAATAGTCTGGTTTTGATGTACGACAAATAGATTAAAGTTAGATGAGTTGTTTGTCTAAACACTTCTACCAAGTGTGTAGGAGTTGACTGCTCTGAAGGACCTGACACCAGGCTGAAATCCAGTAGGTCTATGGGGCTTGATAGTAGGTGCGAAGTCTAGATAGGTCTGCGGGGCCTGATATCTTCCGGGGAGTCCGGTTGGGTCCATGGGACCTGACAACCGGCCAAAGTTCAATTGTGTCTGCGAACCTGACAACTGGCGGGAAGACCTGGTGGGTCAGAGGCAAGTCGAGTGACAGCAAGTGGTAAGTAAAAGTAAACAACTGGAGGAGAGATCCAGTGGGGACGCGTTTCCTGTTGAGAGAACTGTAAGCGTCGCTCTAGCTTAGGTCCATTTGGAAAATCTAAGCTGAGACGTTGACTAGATCCTGATCTTTGGGAGACAGGATCTAATTACTACTTATGTTCTATTATGTGCTAACTCTGTTTTGTAGGGAAAAATCTATTTTTAGGTTGTCTAGGACTAACCTTTTCTACAGGGGAGAAAGCTGCTGAAGAAAAGGAGTCCGAGCACCCGGAAGGAGTCTAAGTGCTTGGATCTAGTTTAACCGGGCGAGCCACAGGCAACTAGGCGGTATATATGGGCACCCAAACTCGAAACTTCATCCACAAGCTGACGTGGAGCGTGTCGATTGGCCATGACACGTGGTCCAAGCGCCCGGAGGGGTTCCAGGTGCCCAAATGGACCTATTTAAAGGCCTTCAACCCAGAGCTTTGCAACAACAACTGCAACGATCTTCTTTGTTGCTCGGTGCTCCGAAAAGGCTCCCATAATGCTGCTACGCTCCACCAACAACTGAACTTCAGCTCTAATTAGTTTTTTATTGTCTGTAAATTTTTTTAGTTCTTGTACTTATAATTTGTAACCAATTTTGAATTATTAGTGGATTGGCCAATCAAAGCACTCGGCGAGTGCAGGCCTTGGAGTAGGAGTCACCGAAGACTCCAAACCAAGTAAAAAACTTGGTCGTGTTAGTATTGCCTTTTATTCTTTCGTTGATTTTCTATTTTTAAAATCGAATTCTCGACGATTGCTATTCACTCCCCTCTAGCATTCTTTTCGATCCTACAGACGGGTACCTTTTGCCACCAAGTCTTTAAAACCATCGTGTAATGTCCACATATTATAAAATTTGAAGGGACTATTGGATCCTCTCTCCCTTGTAAAAGTTGAAACTATGCTACAAGAGTGGTCCAATAGACAACGCGGGGTGGGGGGGGGGGGGGCAGCGTAAATTCCACATAACTTTCATAATCCGCAACAAGCCATTATGAATTCATCATAGCATAATCTAGCTTGCAAGTCCATGTCAAACGACACCCGATAGAGCGAAGATCAACTAAACCACAAGTGTCAACAAATTACTCCAAATCATGTATTACATAGTTAGAAACCGGTTCCCCACCTTCTTTGTCTTGGATTGTCAAAGGTGAATTATAATCCCCCATAATGAGCTAAGGTTCTGCAATCATTTCTCCAAAGAGGGTAAGAGAAGTCTATAAGGGTCTCCTTGTTATGATAGAATGAAGACCATATACAAATGTCACCAAAAAAGACTGAGCCATAATTGAGCAACGAACACAATAATGTATATATTGATCCGCTGTATTGAGAACATCCAAAGTGACCCTATGCATATCCCATAGAAGCAAAATACGACCTCTATTATAATAAATGAAGTTAGTTTCCATCCCATACCTGAGAGTTTTCTTCGCATAATGACATATAAGGAGTCTTCATTAAGCTTGGTTTCAATAAGTACTATAACTTGAATTGCTATGTTTTAGGGTTTTATGGAAGCCCCTAATGTTCCAAGATGCAATCTTCATCGTCCACAAGATGAGCGGTCGCTCTAACCCGTAAATGCCTCCTATTTTGCCGAGTCTCCACATGTGCCAAAGTTGAAGTTGGTGAAGATGGCAGTTCCGCTTCATGTTTTTCCAAAATAGGTCCTGGAATCAAATGAGGGATGAAGGTACCATCCGAAATGACAGTGTTCGTGTCCTCCATGCCTAAAGTGACAGAAGTAGCCTCATTTGAATCAATTTACTCTTGATACACAGCAACCTCCCTAACATCGGCTTGAGTATCGATTGAATTTGATGATGAGGTCACTCTATTCTCGGATAGAAGGGGTGATACCATAGCTGGTTGTGAAAGAGGATCGGATACATTTGGACTAATAAACACTACATGGGGCAGTGATGATTCTATCTCCTTTGGAACCAATTCTTCAACAACTGTTGTAGCTAATGCAAGGTCTTGTTTCAGAACACAATCCATTTGTTGTTGAGTGTCATCAACGGCTTCTGGAGGCCCTTGAGTAGGAATTGATAGCCTTTTTCTATACTGAAATTGTTGTCTTCCTCTTGTAGATTGTGAGCGATTGGGACAACGGTCATTTTGTATCGATTTCCAGTCGGAATTCTTGCAATCCTCTTTACAATGTCCAAGTCTTCGACAGTCATCACAAAAATCGAGCATTGCTTCATAAATGATCCTTAGGTCAAGTTGAACACCGGTAGGTAATGTAATTGAAACATCTCTTATTTTCTCATCATGAACCAAGACCTCCACCAAGAGCCTAGCATATGTCAATCTTTCTCTTATACGGATCAATATACATCGATCTTCCTATCTCCGAGCTAATGAGTCCGAGAACTTTGGGGGACCAACAATCCTGTGACAATCCATGAATTTGTACGCAAGCGGGGATATACCTTCCATCCTCATCAAACAAAATATAACGTGGCATAATCTTTAGAAACAAAGGAATCCCATATGCAAAATATGGTCCCCTAAGTAAAACTTTGTCATGATCTTGCAATGTATCAAAATGATATACAACCCAACTACTTTTGTGCACAAAAAATTTATATGACACTCTCCATCTAGATGCAATGAAAGAGACTTTATTCCTTCCTAGATGCCTCCCCATGAAATAACCAACAAGACAAAATCCAACTGAATCTTCCACAGTCTCAATGTCTTCATACTCAAAACTCAAACGCTACCTGGTTGGTTGAGATTGTTATAATCGGGTCGCCATCTTAGTCTGTCGATTATCCTTTAAGAGGTTGTGAATCATACTTATTTTGTCCTTGAGGAACTGCTACTTGAGTAATCCTCTCATCAGTAGGTGGAACTTGATCGGCTTCATATTGAACCTCAGCTTCATCATCTCCAAAAGTGATGGAGTGAGCTTCTCCGATGAGGTTAGGTAAGGGGGCTGTTTGAGGGAAGGAGGCTTAATTCTTTGGGAGAGGAGGAAGGTGACTTGGAGGGTCACTTGCCAACTGCATTTACCACCTCAACATCTTAAGATTGATTGATGTGGCATCATGACTTGAGAAGAGAACTATCCAACCGATATTGCTTGGGGCATTATAGCTTCAAGATTTGATGAGGATGGTAGTGGCTTAGACCCACCTCATCAGTAGTAATGTCAACGTGAGGAGCACACCCCAAGCCAAAATCAATTCAAATATGCCACAGAAGCTTCCAAAATTACAATACTTCAATTAATATTTACAATTAATGACCATTAATGCACAATAATTTCCAAGTAGAAACCCTTTCATTCAACGTGGTGGCCGGAGAGAAGCTTTTCGCTGGAAAAGAAACTCCAAGGACGTGTCTTGCAATGAAATTTGCCACAGCGGATGTTGCAATGGAAATTTGACCAGACAAGAGCCTTCGTTTTTTTAGCACCCAAACAGGGGGAAAGAAAGGGAACCCAAAAAAAACCAAGGAGAAGAAAGCCAAGGAAAATACGAAGAAGAAGGGGAAGAGAGGGACAAATTTATCGAATAGATGATCGATATATCTAGTGAGAAGATAACCCTTATACCGAAGAAGATCACTCTGATATAGCTAGTGGGATTCCCCTTGGCACCATCCAACTCCACCCAAGAAACATCGAAAAAAAGACCGCCCACCATGAGTGGACAACCGCCACCAAGAGGAAGAGTAAATTGGGGAAGAGTCTTCCAAAGTCGTCGAAGAAAAACCTAGAAGTCACTCACCTCACTGTGTGGAAGATGACCAAAAATCCTAGAGAGAAGGTCTAAAGTTAGACCTTCTCTCTCTAGAAAATGGACACCCATGTTTTGGGCTGCACGCATGCTACATTGATGTATTAAACGGGTTGAGAGCTCTTTCATGTGGTAAAAGGTGATTTGCTCACCTCAGCACCCCACAAACCCGTCCCTAGGCTAACACAGAGGAGGTAAATCACGGATGACTACTAACCATTAGTGCAGGTGGCAAGATACGGGGGGAGGCATGCTTGAATACACCAAGTTTTGATCCACTGAGAGCTCTTTCACGGAAATAGGTACATATGTATAAAATCTGATTTGAGAGGTAAAGTCTCCCAAGCTGCAAGTCAAACCATACAAGGCAGCTAGGAGTTTATCCTCTACAGTTAAGGTAAATTCCTTGATCACCATTCGATACTTTTACAAACTCATGCAAACTACCACACCATCATGCATCACATGGCACAATCTGTCCATTGTGATGTTTACAAAACATCTCATAAAAATATTATGGAAGACCCAAACCTCCATCGCCCAGCCATCTCCTTCAGCTGTATTTCTCGACCTGGTATTAGTAGCCTAGTTTGTTTTGCTGCACTCACACTGTCATATCCCGACCAGCCATTCAAGCCCAAGTCTGCCATCTATGTCTCGGTCAGTTGTATTGCCTCTTCATCATCATGATCAACCATCAGATTGACTGACCATGCATGGAGGATCTGGTCAGCCATTTGAACCAGTCCATCATTTACCTCGTCCAGTCATACAGACCATCTAGCCGATAAACCTCCTCTGTCTATCCTCCCTTGCTTGACCATCTCCTTTAGTTGTATTTTTTGGTTGGGTATTAGTAGCTCGATTTGTTTTGTTGCATGCGCATAGTCATATCCCGGTCGGCCATTCATGCCCCAGTTTGCATCTATGTCCCGACCGTCCATTCATGTCCCGGCCGGCTATATGTCCCAGTCGGTTATTCATGTCCCGGTCGGGTATTAGCTGCCCAATTTGTTACACTGCACACACACAATCATATCTCGATCAGCCATACATGCTCGGTCAGCCATTCATGTCTCGACCGGCCCTTCAATTTGGAAGTGCTGAAGACTATGGAAGTTTTAGGTCCACAAATTTGTGGACATGTATCTGGACCTTCCGAAATAACCAATCCACATCCGACGTAATGTCTTGGTACCGACACCTATTCCTTGCTTTCCACATATAGTAGATTAAGCTAGAGATGCCTAGATGCGAGGCCTTCATCTTCCAGCCACCACCCTTGTAATGTCTTCTAAAAATCTGATGTAACTCCTCAAAGTCCTTTGAAGTTTTGTTTGATGTCCAATCATCACTTCACTTTGCACCAAAGCTCGCAAGCCACCGAGCATTCAAAGAAAACATGATGATTCGATTCCATTTGTTGTCGACACATGACACACTTCTTGCTTGGTTCATACTCCATTCTATCCTTGGTCCTCAACCTCCCATGAGCTAGCATCCATAGTGTGAAGCGATGCTTTGGCATAATTTTCGGCCTCCACAACATAGACTTCCATGGAACTTCCGATCTCCTTGGCATGAAGAAATTGTATCAATTTGTAACTCCATTTCCTATTCCAACAAACTAATCCATCATTCTCATATTTGCCTCTCTCATACCACTTGATGCCACTAGTATTTTGCTTCGGATTTCTAATAGCCTCTTGATTAAAGGAGATCCCGACTTCTTCTTTTGCCATGACAAAAAATCTGCACCCTTCATATTGTAGGATCGAAAAGAATTTAAATATCTTCACAATAGTATGATATTGTCCACTTTGGTTCTAAGCCCCCATGATTTTACTCTTGGTCTCTACCCAAAAGACCTTATTCCAATGGAGATATCTTTTTTCTTATAAATCATTATTTTTCCCATGTGTTTTCAATGTGGGACTATGTTTGCAACCTTGCAACCCCAACAATTTCCCCCTCAAACAAAGGACCATAGGCTTCCCACGTCCAATCCTCGACCTACTAGGTCTTCCTACCCCTCGGTCCACCGGACCTACAAGAACTTCCTTACCTAGCCACAACTAGGACTTCTTGCTTGATGTTTGGTCATCTTGATCCAAACATAAGACCCCCCCAATCAGTTTCTTTGTTCGAGATCAATATTGTACTCACATAGTTCAATCAGACCATAGCTCTTGTGCATAGTCAGCGATTAAACATTCTGACAGTCAGGGCTCTGATACCAATTGTAGGATCGAAAAGAATTTAGATATCTCCACAATGGTATGATATTGTCCACTTTGGGCCTAAACCCTCGTGATTTTGCTCTTGGGCTCTATCCAAAAGGTCTTACTCCAATGAAGATATTTTTTCTCTTATAAATCCATGATCTTTCCCATGTAGGACAATGTTTACAACCTTACAATCCCAACACATATAATGTTGGTGTACCCACTTAACCCAAAGTGAATTAGTTTTTGCTTGGATATTCCATTATAATTTGCTCAATAATGTTTCATTCCATGCAAGAAGGTCCCAGAGCCCATAACCCCCATCGTGTTTAGATAAACAAATTTTCGACCATGCAATGGGCGGGTGCTTTGAGGACCACACAAATGTTCGACAAATAGCTTTTATCTTGTCAATCACACCACTAGGAGTAGGGAGCATAGAAAGCTAAAAACATTCCATACCTTGAAGGACCGCCCCCACTAGCTCTAAGCGCCCGACATAGGATAAAGTGTGTTTTGACCATGAGTTGACTTTCCTTGTAATAGCTTCAAGAAGTGGTTCATAGTTCACAATCCTTAGCTTCTCCGAGCCAATGGGATGCCCAAGTTTCTAAAAGGAAATTCCCCTTCTTGAAAACCCATAAGTTGCAATAACTGATTCTTCAAGCTGGTGCCCACACTTGCCATGTGTACTTGTGTCTTTTGTGGATTTGCCCTAAGGCCCGAGATCCCTCCAAAATGATTCATGCAATCCACTAGATGTTGGATAGATGTCTCATTTGCTCTACAAAATAGCATTAGGTCATCAACATATATAAGATGTGTGATACCCGCCACCTTACACATAGGATGAAAATGAAATGAATGCATCATGGAGGTTGCCTTTAGCTTTCTTGAGAGAACTTTTATGCAAAGGTCGAATAGAAGGGGAGAGAGTGGATCTCCTTGCCTTAGCCCTCTTTTCCCACTAAAAAAATCCATATACGCTACCATTCAATGATATAGAATATGATACCGTAGATATGCATAACTTGATCCAATCACAAAATCAGTGGGGAAATCCAAAACTAACGAGATCAGCCATGAGAAAATCCCAATCAACCATATCAAAGGCCTTCTTCAAATCCACCTTTACCATGCATCTAGGGAGAATTTTTTTGCGTGCATGCTTCCGAAGCAATTCCTGAGTTAAGTATATATTATCTCCTATAGAACGCCCTTGAATAACACCACTTGAGCTGGGCCCAATAAGAAATCCAGTACATTTGATAACCGGTCAGCAAGCACCTTCGATATTACCTTATAGAAGACATTACAACAAGATATCGGTCTATAGTCCGAAATCCTAATAGCATGATCTCCCTTCGGCACTAGTGATATTAAGGAATGATTCCATTTCTTAAGTAATATACCATGCTGAAAGAATTCCTGTACTGCTGCCACAAAATCCTTACCAATAATATCCCATGAAGAAGTGAAGAATTTTGAGCTATACTCATCCGAGCCCAGAGTCTTTCCACATCTAATATCATTTAGGGTGACTTTAATCTTTTTTTCCTCAACCAACTTACACAGATTCTCAAATTGACCTCTTGTAAGTTTCTACCCCATGAGTGAGTTACTGTCTCATTCATCACACATCTCCTTTTGGCCAAGTAACCCATGAAAATAATCAACAAACTCCTTAGCAACTTCACTTATGCTTGTGGTTTGTTCCCCATCTCTTTTATTGAGCATAATGATAGCATTTCTCTTGTTGTTTCTCTTTACCATATCATGGAAGAATTTTGTACACTTGTCCGAACTCCTAAAGTAAACGTTCTTTGCCCTTTGTTGATAAAATTATCTTTCCACCTCTGTAAGTAGGGTAGCTTCCTCACATGACTATACTCTAAAGGTTTGACCACCATCAAGAATACCCCTTTGCGTCTCCTCAAGCTCAGCTTTTGCTCTTTTTGCTTTCTCCGAAATATGACCAAAATGATTTTTGTTTAACTCCCTCAAACACTTCTTTAATTGGAACAACTTTGTCTTTAGGATGAATTGCGCATTGCCCATCACCGGGAATGCCCATGAATCTCCCACAATCTTCAAGAAGTTCTTGTGTAATGTCCATATGTTGAGGAATTTGAATGCTCTATTTTGGGGTTGGTCCTTGGCTAGTGTATGAACAATAGTGCATGAATGATCCGAGAGACATCCGGGAGCAATAAACTCCGCATATGCATCAAAATCTGCTATTAGCCAAAAAAAGTTTACGAAAGTTCTATCCAACTTACAAGAAACATACCATTTGACCATGTAAGGCGACATTCAATAGACTGGAGATCCACTAAGCCACAAGCTTGTGCAAAAATCTATATGTCTCTCATTTTGCGATTTGTGACCGGAGAATCATCTTACTTTTCATGTATAAATAGGAATGAGTTGAAATCATCCATGATCATCCAAACATCTGAAATAGTGTCTCCTAAATCTGTAAGCGCTTCCCATAAAGGTCTTCTTGAGATAATAGAGTGCAGCCCATAAACATAGGTCACCAAGAATCCTCTGCTAGAAATACGGCAACAAACATGACAACGTATATTTTGTTTGGTAGCCAAGATAATATCCATATCTACCTTTTGTAAGTCCCAAAGAAGAAGTATACGATTATGGTTAGAGAAATCAAAGTTATGCGCATAGCCCATACCTGCAAATCTTCTTTGTAATATTGGACTTAAAGAATCTTCATTGCTTTGTCTCCATTGCTTTGTTTGGAACCATTTCATATTTAATTTTTAGATCCACTTGAACACTAGTAGGGAAGGTGATGGAGACTTTATGAATACGTTCACCAATGGTCGATACTTCCATCATGAGTCAGGCATATTTAAACGTTCCCTCGTCCGTGTCAAATTATCGGTGTACAATGGCTTCCCAACATCCGACCCAATCTTGCTTAGTACTAATTGGCTCCAACAGTCCGACGAAAGGCCATGAATTTTTATCCAGGCTAGCACAAACCTTCAATCCTTATCAAACAACAAACACTTGGGAATTATCTTCAAAAACATCGGAATACCGAAGGCAAAATAAGGTCCTCCTTGAAGTACACTTTGACGATCTTCCTCTTTATCAAACTTATACACTACCCAACCACGCTTATGTAGGAAGAATATATGAGGAGTCCTCCATTGAGAGCCAATGATTCGGACCCTATCTTTGTCCAGATGATGCCCCATGAAGCATCCAACCAAACAAAACTACATTGCATCATCCACGCTATCGATATCATCAAACCAGAAGGTTAACCTTTCACTCTTTGCTTCATAATGGTGCAGGTTCATAGCCAACTTAGTTTTGCGATTGTTCTTGAAAAGACCAACCCAATCTTGCTTCTTTGGTGGCTTCTCCTTCCTCCCAACATTCCCAACATCATTGTCTAGATCCGGCTGAGCATTAGGTGTTGAAGCTTGCTGCTCTTCCACCTCCGGCAATGTCACCTCCTCCACCACCGGTAGTGGTGGTGATGGAGGCCTTCCTTGGGTGTGAGGAGGTTGGAGAGAAGGCCTTGTCTGTTGTGGCGTGGCCATCTCACCAGGTGGTTCATTAGCCACATCATCATGATGCTCTAAATTAGCCATATCCGGTTTGTCCACTTGTGCTTGCCACATAGGATGCTTCCTTTTCCACCTCATCTTCACATGCCACCTATCTAGGCCCCTTTTGACCAGAGTGCCTCTTGGACTTTCCCTTCCCTTTAGCCATGCATGAAGAGGCAACCAACTGTACCTTGGAAGTAGCTCACCATCCAAGTTGGCCAATGAGGAGCCTTTGCATTAATTCTATTTGAGTATTGGTGGGGAGGGCCGCCCTTGGCTGGAGAAGATGGCCGGAGTCGGCCTAGTTCACCGGAGATGCCCAAAAGCTGCTGGAAACACCAAAAGTCGAAAGGGAAACTTATATGACCACTTACCTCAGTGATTAGGCTTCAAAACTCCTCGAGAAAGTCCCCTATAGCGTATGGAGGACACCCAAAGCAGTACCAAAGGCCCCTCCTACCAATGAGGTGATAGGAAACCACCTCCGACCATGTTTAGGGGCTATCCGTAGACAAGAAAAGTAAGAAATTCTAGAGAGAAGTTGGAGCTTCTCTCACTAACCTCCCGACCCTCACACTCGTAAGAGCTCTTTTACTAAGAGCTCTTTCACGGAAATAGTACTAAGAGCTCTTTCACTTTTTTTTTTTTATGAAAGGTAAATTATATATCATTAAGAAAAGGTGTACAACTATACATATCCAAGGATAGCCAACTGTTTCTGATGAAGTATCAGATCCAGCTAGATATCAAAGGTATGAACCCTAAGCAAGCCCATATACATGCAGTGAACTCTCACTGTACCATTCGTAGGGTATAACCAAAATACAACCAATGCCATGTGCGCTCATCGCACCATTCTCCCACACAATCAATGTCATGTACACTTACAGTACCATCCTCCATAGCTGCCTGCAATGCCATCAATCCCATCAATGCCTCGGCGCCCATTGCCTCCATATCTACACATCAACTCGGTACCCTTAGTGTGTGCCCGCTCCAGCATCCGTGTCCACACTGAGTCATCAAAGTAGCTATATGGTTTGTGCTCACTATATGCTTAGTACTGGCCATGTGTCACCCACTGCCCCATCCACTGAGATCAGTGCATGCTCTCCCTCCCAGCTGCCACATGGTCGGTCCGGCCTTGGTATGATGAGTCAATGAATTTGCCTGAGGTAAGTCCCATTTGACCAAGGCTATCCTCCCGCCATAGATCATCACCCCACTTTTAGCAAGTGGCCAGCTATCAATGGATTTGTTGTGTCTTTATCGTGAGTCGTTTGCTGTGGACTGTTGATGCAATATTCCCTAGGTCAAGGTTGACCTGGTTGACTAAGCTTGAGTTGGCTCAAGCTTGAGTCTTAATGTTTGGGTTTCGATGTTTGACAATACATTGAGACAATACATGGAGACTGACAAGTCGTGGAGATTGCAGGTGCAATCGTCCGTGTGGGAACTCCTGGTGAGTGAAGCCAGGCAGATGAAAATCCTAGTGAATGAAGCTAGGTGCAAGTCCCGGTGAGTGAAGCCGGGCAGTTGAGAAGTCCTAATGAGTGAAGCTAGGTGAAAGTCCCGATAAGTAAAGCCGGGTAGTTAGGAAAGTCCTGGTGAGTGAAGCCAGACAGGTAGAAGTCCTGGTGAGTGAAGCCAGGCAAGTGAAAGTCCTGGTGAGTGATGCCAGGCAGAGGAAAGTCCTGGTGAGTGAAGCCGGGCAATGGAAAGACCTGGTGAGTGAAGCTAGGCATGAGGAAATCTAGATGGGTCAAGGGTGACCGGACATCTGGTAGAAGGAAGTCCAAGTGGGTCATGGAGGATCGGACACTTGGCACGAGATGATAAGTCCAAGTGGGTCAAGCTTGACCGAACACTTGGCACAAGGAGAAAGTCTAGATGGGTCAAAAGTTGATCGAACTCTTAGCGGTCGTAAGTCCAATAGGGAGTTGGCATGCAACTAGGAAGTTCAGACGTAGTGAGCTTCCGAAGGCCATAACTTTTGACTCGGATATCGGAATGAGGTGATCTCGAATGAGAAATGAAGCTAATTTCAAGCTCTATCCAGTTTTCTGCTTTCCAATCGATTGGCCAATCGATTGGGGGGTTCAATCGATTGGTCAATCGATTGGGCGACGCGATTTTATGCAGAAATAGGCTGAATTGATTAGGTAATCGATTGAAACTTTCCCAATCGATCAGTCAATCAATTGGGAGAGTTTTTGAGCGAACAGTGAGCTTCTGAATCAATCAGTTGATCGATTGAAACCTCCAATCGATTGGCCGATCGATTGGAGCGCTGGAAATCGCTCAAGAAGCCTTGAATCGATTGGGTAATCGATTCAGGGCGATTCCAAGAGCACAGAGGCACTCTGGATCGATCAACCGATCGATCCAAAGCCTCCCCAATCGATTGGGAGCAATCCAATCGATTGGGATTCGACCGTTGGCGCGGATAAAGCCATTGGTGAGCGTTTTTCTGTGCACGACTTCCTCTCTTATCCACAGGCAATCATAGCAAACCTTCACAGTGATCCTTTCTTCCTCACTGCCAGTTCTTGAATGTTCTTGGAGGCACATCCAAGTCAAGAGGCGAGTTGCAATAAGAAGAAGAAGAAGCTAGTGTTTCATTGTAATCTTGTAAGATTTACTTGTGTTTTGTTTCTTTCTTTCTCATTGTTGTATTGTGAGCTTGTAAGGCTTCTCCGCCTACGGTAGTTACCGTAAATGAGTGTTTTCATAGTGGAGGATGCGTGAGTGGGTGGATCCTTGGACTAGTCACCTCTTCTTGAGGTGGATACCAAGTAAATCCCTAGAGTTAGCGTTGTTGTGTTGGTTCTTGTATTTTCCGCTGCATATCTTCACAAGAAGCGAGCAACAACGAGCACGAGATCGCGAAGAGCTATTCACCCCCCTCTAGCTACTTTTCGACCCCAACAAGTGGTATCAGAGCAAGGTTGCTCTTCACCGGAATCATCGTCGGAAGGGGCAAAAAGCTAGAGGGTGAAGAAGTTAGAGCAATTCTACAAGTCGAAGACTTCATTCAAGAAGCTCAACTTCAAGATGGAATTCCAAGATAGACTTGGATTCGATACAAGGACCGTTCACCATAACAAGCTTCGATTCTTGGAAATCAAGAATCGAGAATTTTTTTATGATGGAGATAAAGCAATGGTTTGCTCTCATGGAAGGCTTCAAGGCTCCAAGAAATTTAAAGGGCAAAATCCTCAAAAAGAGCAAATGGAGCCAAGAACAAATTCAAAGGTGTGAGGTGAATGGCAAGGTAACCAAATTATTGGTTAATTTATTGCCATGCACCATTCTTTGTAAAATTGGAGAATTTGAAGATGCAAAGGAATTGTGGAGCAAGTTGGCCAAACTTCATGAAGAACCCTCCACTGTACCAAATCAAGATAAATCAAAAGAGGGCAACTCATTGGAGCAAGATCAAGAGCAAGAGAACTCCGAAGTTGAGAGATGCTCAACTTCCAAAGAATAAGAAGTCCAAGAAGCCTCATCTACAAAGGAATGCAATGAAAAGGGAAAAGAGGGAGCATACTCTTTGTTCCATGTATAAGATGAAGATGATGAAGCCACCACCTCTAGGATTGAGGGGGAGCGATCTTCGTTGACACCGGATCAAGAAGAAGAAGAAGCTTCTACATCCGAGTCTAATGAAGAAGAAGACAATGCATCCTCCACAAGTCAAGTCAAATCTATTGGAGGAGCATTATTGTCAGATCAAGAGGAAGTTTCTACCTCCGGATCAAAAGGAGAAGATGTCATCCCTACACATGAAAGTATAAATGTCTCAATTAAAAATAAAAATCATATTATATGTTTTGAGTGTAGGGAACATGGGCATTATAAGAGTAAATGCCCCAAATTGGCCAAGAAGGACCAAGTGAGACTAAAGGGAAAAGAGAAGCCTAAGGAGACCGTTCCCAGAATAAAGAAGAGCAAGGAGCACATTGTGTACTTCTTTTGCAATCAAAAAGGACATTATAGAAGTCAATGTCCTAAGGGGAAGAAAGCGGTCAAGCCTAAGGGAGGAAGCATGAGTAAAGGGGAAGCCTCCAAGGTAAAACGAAAGGTATCATTTATTGAGCATATCCCTTTAAATAATAGTAAAAAACATGCTAATTCCAATTTTTATAATTTTAATGCTATTTACCATAAAAATAGGGAGCATGATAGTATTAAAGAAAAACATATGGCTCTTCATGCTAAGACTACCACACCTAGGGTTAGGAAGATAGGTAAAAGTTTAGGCAATAACACTAAGAACCATAGTTATAAGCCTAGAAATAAAAATGCTCAAGGATTTAAGGAAAAATCAAAATCTAGGGATTTATGAGAAGAAAATCAAGTCTTGAGGTCAATGCTTGATAAAATGGGAAATACCCTAAAAAGGATGGAAAGTATCCTAAAAGGGTAAAATGAGCAAAACCTAAGTTTAGCACAACAAGGGTCATTATATTCAAGGACCATAAAGGTTTGGGATACAAACCTAAGGATAAGAAGGATGCAACTTCTTACCATATAGTTCCATATAATTATGGAACCAACCCTAGGTCAAATGGTCAAGTCAAAAATATAAGGGAAGTTATCCCTAGAAATATTTTTGCAACAACAAACGTGACTAGAACTTCTAAGAAGTCTAAGAAAGTCACTAAAAAGGTCACAAGGGAGACAATCCTTAGAGTTGATCTAGAAAAAGTGACCAACGCTTCTAAGAAGTCTAACAAGGTCACTAAGAAGGTATCTAGGGAAGTTATCCCTAGTGAGTACCTAGAGCATCCAAGGAGTTCTAATATGTTTTGGGTTCCTAGGAGCATTTTCTCTACCCCTTAGATGGGATAGAGAGTGTCAATTCCGATTAGAAGGGTAGTTAATCCAACTTTAATGAAGTTGACACTTGGAGAGCATTTTCAAGGTTATTATTAACCTTTGAAAATGAAAAGGATTATCATTTACTTCCTAAATGGATTAAAATGTGCCATAATTTGAGTATTTGGATATAATTTTAATTGGCACAAGAAATTAAGTGTAAGAAATGTCAGGTTGGGATTTTGGCATTTTATTGGGAAGTTAAAGGCAAATCTAAGTCTTATTTTAATTTGTTACTCTTTAAAAGAGTAATTTGTGCCAAAATTTGAGGAATATGCTTAATTTAAATTGGCACAACATAGGAAAAGCAAAGGAAATGTCAAAATTGAGTTTTGACATTTTCTTGGGAAATATTGGGCAATGTAGGCTTAAACTTTAAGTTAGCTAAGGTTTAAGGATACTTAGATAGTTATTCTAGATATTTTACTTATGCTAATTTGTCATGCTTTGTTTGCCCATCATATGTCATGACATCATGTTTATTTTTGCATTCATGCCTTATTATGAAAAATAAAAAAATACCATATCATGTCATACATGCATCATGTAATTATAAGAAATTTTCTTTTGAAAATTATTTATTTTTGATGTATGCCATAACACATCATGAATTATTTTAATTCCTTACAAATCTAAGGACAAATGACATTCATTAACAAATAACATCCTTGGTGGATGTTCATAACCTCAAAATGCCTAGATAGATATGCATGATCCCTATATTAGGGCAAAACCAAAGTTTACATCTCACTAAAAACTATAAGGTGACTTGTGTTAGGATCGGTTGAGCTAGAGGGGGGGTGTGAATGGCTCACTTCGTTTTCTTGATAAATTTGATCTTTCGCAGCGGACACTTGAAGGCAATGCTAACTCTTGTATTTACTTGGTATCCACCTCCTCAAGGAGGTGACTAGTCCAAGGATCCACACCACCGTCACCCTTTCCACTATCAAACTTCTCCTTCTCGGACTAACACCGAAGGTGGAGAAACCTTACAAGACTTACAAGCCTCCCTTTTCAAGAGAAAAGATCACACTCACAACAATGAGGAAGAAAAGAAAGATTACAAACTTGAAATGCTTCTTCCTTGTGACGTGAATCTTGAAAACGTGCGGAGATGGAAAGCTTGATCTTCAATTCCTTGAACGATCTTGAGAACTTCAAAGATTGATGACACTAGAGCAATAGAACAGTAGTTTTCTCAAGGATAATCCGTTTCTTTTTCTTTCAGCTCTTTTAAACGATGTGAAAACTAGTCGTTTCTCACATAACCGTCGTCGTGAATTGATTGAGTTTATATCCCAATCGATTCACAATTATCCATTGGAGGCCATCGCGTAAAATCAACGGTGCAGATTCTTTCATTTAACTTGAATCGATTGGGAGCAGTGCTTGAATCGATTCAGACACCTGCTCGTGAAATCGCAGCTCGGTGAATCGATCGACCGATCGATTGAGTAACCTCAATCGATCGGTTGATCGATTCAGGGGAAATCTGTGCTTCATACATAACCTTCTTAGATCGATCGCTCGCTCGATTGATTACCCCAATCGATCGACTGATCGATCCAGAAGCATTCTGTGCTTCGCACAGAACCTTCTTGGATCGATCGCTCGATCGATTGGATTACCCCAATCGATCGGCTGATCGATCCAGAAGCATTCTGTGCTTCACACAAAATCTTCTCGATCGATTGGCTTACTTCCAATCAATCGGCTGATTGATTCAGAGGCATTCTGCCTCATAGCCATGTCTAAATCGATTTACCAATCGATTCTTGCTAAGTGAGCTTAACACGCATCCAACCTTCTGACTTGCAGGAACTTCTCTTGCCAAGAATCTGGTCCTCGACCTTCTTAGACTTCTCTTGCCTTGCATCTGGTCTTCTGACCTGCAAGGATTCTTTTGCTAAGAATCTGATCCTCGATCTTCTTGGACTTCTCTTGCATCTGGTCTTCCGACCTGCAAGAAACTTCCCCTGCAAACTCACAATGCATGTTAGATCCAACGTATTAACCTAAACTTAAACAATTGTCAACACATTGAAACTCCCAGGGCATGATTGCACCAACAACTTGTATGTGGATTCGTACACATTAAATACAAGTGAGATGTTAGGATGATGAACAAAACTCAAGATGTTGATTTAGTGCATTCTTTTGAGTTTTAAGTTCATCAAAATATATAGTTTTGTGTTTTCCAATCATTGGGAAAGCTAATGTACAAGTCATGTGCATTGAGCTCAAAGAACATGATTGGATATTGGTTTTGAAAATAATTTTAAAATACTTTTGGAAAACTTTGGTGAAGACTATCTTTTGATAGTAGTCATCATTGAAAAGTTAGACACAAACTAGAAGAAAACACTAAAGTTTTTACAAGTTTTCAAGTTTGTGTCAATCTTGGAAAATAAAAAGTATTTTCTTAGAAAACTATTTTACATAATAATATATGCCTAAATAATGTCTACAATGATTTTCATGATTTTTATAATTTTGTAGAATTTTCTAAGGGTTTCTGAAGTTGATTGAAATGAACTTTCAGCAACTTCAGACCTTCAATCGATCGCCCGATCGATTAAAGGATCTCAATCGATCGGGGGATCGATTGAGGGTGTGTTTCTCGCAATCAAAAGCTTGCTGGATCGATCCACCGATCGATCCACATGGTTTGAATCGATCCATTGATCGATTAAATCACTGATTTCAGCTGGGATAACTTATTTTCAGTGATTTAAACCATTTGTGGTCTAGGTAATCATTCCTAACCCCTTGGAACACATTTGCACTCATTTAGGGGGAGTTTTTATGATGAAAACTAGGATGGATTGGTTGAGGAAGACTAAGTAGAGGTTTAGGTTGAGGTTTGGTTTCAATATTGAATTTTTGAACCTCAAAACTTCTAAATTTGGATTTTCTAAAGATTTAGGAGTTCCAAGTCATTGTTGGTGCAATTGACAGAAGTTAAAGTCATGTCTTTAGGGGGAGTTACTCTTTAAGGACATGAAAATTTATTTTTCATATACCTTGGAAGGTGGTTAACCTTCTTTCGTGAAAATGCTCAAGGTTGGACATTTGAATACAATGAAGTGTGGATATCTTCATTATTCAAGAGGTATATGCTCAAGGATGAGCATTTGATGAAAATGAAGGGTATGAGACTTTTATTTGAATCGTGTGTGAACATACCAAGTGGTATATGCTCAAGGATGAGCATTAAGAATAATGAAGGGTATGAGACCTTCGTTATTGAGTTGTGAACAACGTTGGGTAACTCTTCAAGGGGAGAGTTTTTGATGTATGCTAATAGGGGGAGAATGTGTGGTTAAGTTAGGCCTTCATTACCTAAAGAGGAAGTTTGTGCCCTCTAAGAAAGGGAAAGAATGAAGGGAACCATCATTTATACATTGACATGAGATTAGCCTAACTTAAAGGTATTGTTAAACATCAAAAAGGGGGAGATTGTTGGTGCAATATTCCCTAAGTCAAGGTTGACCTGGTTGACTAAGCTTGAGTTGGCTCAAGCTTGAGTCTTGATGTTTGGGGTTCGATGTTTGACAATACATGGAGACTGACAAGTCATGGAGATTGTAGGTGCAATCATCTATGTGGGAAGTCCTGGTGAGTGAAGCCAGGCAGATGAAAATCCTAGTGAATGAAGCTAGGTGCAAGTCCCTGTGAGTGAAGCCGGGCAGTTGAGAAGTCCTAGTTGGTGAAGTTAGGTGAAAGTCCCGATAAGTAAAGCCGGGCAGTTAGGAAAGTCCTGGTGAGTGAAGCCAGACAGGTAGAAGTCCTGGTGAGTGAAACTAGACAAGTGAAAGTCCTGGTGAGTGAAGCCAGACAGAGGAAAGTCCTGGTGAGTGAAGCCGGGCAATGGAAAGATCTGGTGAGTGAAGCTAGGCACGAGGAAATTCAGATGGGTCAAGGGTGACCGGACATCTGGTAGAAGGAAGTCCAAGTGGGTCATGGAGGACCGGACACTTGGCACGAAATGATAAGTCCAAGTGGGTCAAGCTTGACCGAACACTTGGCACAAGGAGAAAGTCTAGATGGGTCAAAAGTTGATCGAACTCTTAGCGGTCGTAAGTCCAATAGGGAGTTGGCATGGAACTAGGAAGTTCGGACGTAGTGAGCTTCCGAAGGCCATAACTTTTGACTCGGATATCGGAATGAGGTGAACTCAGATGTGAAACGAAGCTAATTTCAAGCTCTATCCAGTTTTCTACTTTCCAATCGATTGGCCAATAGATTGGGGGTTCAATCGATTGATCAATCGATTGGTTGATGCGATTTTGTGCAGAAATGGGCTGAATCGATTGGGTAATCGATTGAAACTTTCCCAATCGATCGGTCAATCAATTGGGAGAGTTTTTGAGCGAACAGTGAGCTTCTGAATCGATCAGTTGATCGATTGAAACCTCCAATCGATCAGTCGATCGATTGGAGCGTTGGAAATCACTCAAGAAACCTTGAATCGATCGGGTAATCGATTCAGGACGATTCCAAGAGGACAAAGGCGCTCTGGATCGATCAACCGATCGATCCAAAGCCTCCCCAATCGATTGGGAGCAATCCAATCGATTGAGATTCGATCGTTGGCGCGGATAAAGCCGTTGGCGAGCGTTTTTCTACGCACGACTTCCTCTCTTATCCACAGGCGATCACAGCAAACCTCCACAGCGATCCTTTCTTCCTCACCGCCAGTTCTTGAAGGTTCTTGGAGGCACATCCAAGTCAAGAGGTGAGTTGCAACAAGAAGAAGAAGAAGCTAGGATTTCATTGTAATCTTGTAAGATTTACTTGTGTTTTACTTCTTTCTTTCTCATTATTGTATTGTGAGTTTGTAAGGCTTCTCCACCTACGGTAGTTACCGTAAAGGAGTGTTTTCATAGTGGAGGGTGCGTGAGTGGGTGGATCCTTGGACTAGTCACCTCTTCTTGAGGTGGATACCAAGTAAATCCCTAGAGTTAGTGTTGTTGTGTTGGTTCTTGTATTTTCCGCTGCATATCTTCACAAGAAGCGAGCAACAACGAGCACGAGATCGCGAAGAGCTATTCACCCCCCCCTTAGCTACTTTTCGACCCCAACATGGCAAACCCCAACCATTAATAGATTTGGTGTTGTCCTTACCGCGAGCCGTTTGTTGTGAACTAGATAGATCAATTATGATGGATCTATTCACCATCCTCTCCCATGCCTCCCAACTCACATCCTCTCCCTATAGCTACTGTGTACAAATTACAGTACACAACCTCACACTCTCATCCCAACCCATATGATCCCTCACTGTACAGATACAATCTGTGAAGTTCACTCCTTCCCCTATCTCAAGCTCTCATAGAAGTGACTTCACCGCACACAACAAATGCAACCCTCACAAGTGTGACCCGTACCCCTCCATGCTGGTGTAGCTCCATTCCAGTAGCTCTTTGCCAAGATGCTACCCCATGTAGCCTCATTCCAACAACTCCATGCCCAAGTGCTGCCCCAAGTAGCAAGTCATTTGAAGTTTCGTGCCATGCATTCCAACCCAAGCTCAATCTGTACATTAAACATGAAACTCAATCTGTACGTTTTTTTCCCCTTTTTTTTCTTCTTTTTCCTTCTTTTTTTCCCTCCTCCCCCCTTTTTTTTAAAAAAATGAATACATGCCTCACTCACACCACTCCTTACAAAATATAACAGGCGCTTTCTAGTGGCGCATCAAGGCGGCTAGTGCAGTACATGGTCCTAATGGGTGTCCAAAGTACGGTAGACATGAGTCTGGATCCTCCTGAAGACCTGGTCCATGTCAAACGGCTCGCTCTCGAACCTCAAGCGGCTGCGGGCCTGCCAGATGTAGTGTATTAGCGCAGTCATGACAACATGACGTGCGTGCATGAGTATCCCTGTCCCTCGATAACGGCGCACATAGATCCATAACATCCTCCTGTAGGTCGTCATCTCGTGAGTCATGCACAACCAATCTCTGATGCGGTCCCAAAGCTGGTGGGTATGTAGACATCCAAAGAAGAGGTGTTCCTGTGCCTCCTCCGTGATGCCGAAAAAGACGCAGACTTGCTCAGTATCTCCAAGGTACTCCAACCGACCTCTGGTGGGCAACCTATGGTGTGCGAGTAACCATAGAGTGAATCTATGGTTGGACTGAATATGCTTCTTCCATATTGTCCCTGCCCACGGTGCACAGGCTCTAGTATTTCGGAAGAAATCGTATGCCTGATTGATACCACATCGGCTCAGACTATGCTGGCTAAACCAGCTTGCCAAGGTCTGCTGTGCCGTCACTATGGAACCAACTGAACTTATTATCTGATCTCGTATCTGGGCTATCCACTTGAGAAGTGGGGAATCAATGTGCTTGACCCTCCATCTCCATATATATGTGTCCTGTAAGTATGTGTGGTGAACCCATTGAATTCAGAGGACATCCTGCTTATCATGTATGCGTCATAGCCCCTTCGATAATAAAGTAGTGTTCCATGCCTTTAACTCTCTAAACCCCATCCCTCATTTTTCTTTGGGTTTGCACATGTCAAGCCAAGCTTTGGGGGGGGGGGGGGGGGCTTGGATGTCTAAAGAAAATTTCGACATAAGCTATATATGCGCTCAACAACTCCAATCAGCAAGGGCAATATCGACATCTAATAGCATTCAATCCTCTACAGAATAGACTGTATCAACTACGCTCTACCCACATAGGAAAGTGTGAGCTTCGGCTATACAGTGATCCTCCTATGCAAAACATCAATCAAGGGGCTATAGTATGCAATCTTCATCTTCTCTGAGGCCAAGGGAATTCCTAGGTATCTGTAAGGCATATGTCCCTCCTAGAACCCCGTGGTAGTGAGCACGTCCTGCCTCACGTCCTCCGCCAGTCCAACCATGTAGATACATGATTTGCTGAGATTCGGTTGCAAGCCACCATCATCCCAAAATTTTCCAAGCAGCCCATGAGAATACTAGCAGAGGATCGGTCACCCCTAGAAAATAGTAGAAGGTCATCATCATATGCAAGGTGGGATACGCGGAGTCCATGACACTTAGGGTGAAAATGAAAGTCTGCACGCTGTGTCTGCTGACTGGGCATCCGGGCCAAGTATTCCATGCATATTCAAAAATGTACGGGGAGAGAGGATCACCCTGTCGTAGCCCTCTGGTACCTCGAAAGTGGCCATATATGCCATCACTGATTGACAAGGAGAAACTGGTAGTAGTGATGCACTCCCGTATCCAAGCAACATAAGTGGGTGGGAACTGTAGTCTTGCTAGTGCCTCCAATAAGAAACCTCAATGTACTGTGTCGAAAGCCTTCTGGAGGTCTACCTTCATGATGGTTCGAGGAGAGATCTGCTTCATTGTGTAGTTTCGCATAAGTTCCTGTGCCAAATGTATATTATTCGTGATGATTCTCCCTTTGACAAATGCAGCCTGCGTCGGATGAAGAATGTGCCCAACAACATCGGCAAGTCGAGAGGCTAATAGCTTCGAAATTATTTTGTAGAACACCATGTAGCATGATATGGGTCGAAAATCCGCAAGTCTACTGGCCGAGGATACTTTCGACACTAATGAAATGAGTGTGTGATTCCATTGCTTGAGGAGTTTCCCATGTCTAAAGAACTCCTGTATTGTAGCCACCAAATCTCCTTTGATAGTGTCCCATGAGTGCTTGAAGAATTTGGATCTGTATCCATCCGACCCTAGGGTTTTTTGGTCTCCAATGCTAAATAGGACTTTCTTGATGTCCTCTTCCGTAGACATGAAGATCAAGACTGCTTGTTGTTCAAAATTTAAAGTTTTCCCAAATGTAAGGCATTCGTCTTGGAGATGTATTCTTGGGATGCTAGTGCCAAGTAGCCCGTTATATGTTTCCAAGAATTCAGTTACAATCTCATCCAAGTTAGTTGTGGTACCCCCATCTCTTTTCTCAAGCACCACTATTTCTCTCCTCCTATTTGTTCGTTTGACTAAAGCATGAAAGTAAGTTGTGTTCCTGTCCATGACTAAGAGCTCTTTCACGATGGCATTAGTGGTGGTGTATGGTCGTTCTTAGTTGGTGGAGTGATTTATCTGGTTAATTTTGTTAACGAACGAGACCTCAGCGTGCTAACTAGCTACACAGATGCATCCTTTCGTGGCCAGCTTCTTAGAGGGACTATGGCCTTTTCTTCCCTTTTTTGCATGCATACATAACGTATGGATAACATTTTATAAGATTTAATTAATTTTTTATAACATTTTAATATATTTGGAGAAGTCAAAATAAATAATGGATAACATATTTGAACTCCTTGTAACACCAAAAATTCATAGGAACTGAAGTGGATGAAATCTGAGATCTCTAGGTCCATAAGTGAATTTTGATCGAAATCCACTGATGGACTTAAAGAACTCCGATTGCACCCATTTTAGTTCCTGTAAAATGTAACAAGGAAGAATCATAATAAATCTCCACGTTAAGTCTGATATGGTATTATATTAGACCTAATGTGGAGATTTTTGACGATTCTTCTTTATTATATTTTAACAACTTCGAAAAGCTAAAATAAATAATAGATAGCATATTTAAACTCCTTGCAACCCCATAAATCCACAGGAACTGAAATGGGTGCAATCAGAGCTCTCTATGTCCATTAGTGGATTTTGGTCAAAATTCATTGATGGACCTAGAGAGCTCCGATTGCACTCATTTCAGTTCTTATAGATTTTTAGGGTTGCAAGGAGTTTAAATATGCTATCCATTATTTATTTCGACTTCTCAGATTTATTTAAATATAATAAAGAAGAATCATTAAAAATTTTCATGTTGGACTTGATATGGAATTATATCAAACTTAACGTGGGTCTGATATGAAATAATATCAGACCCACGTGACCATTTCAGCTCTTGATTTTTTACTTTCAAATTGGTGCAAGGACGAGGTAAGTGATGGAGGTTTGCAGCAGAACTTTGATTAAATTCTTAGTTTTATCTAGTTAACAATTAATAGCATGAAGCTCTCTGATCTTTTATTCTTCCTCTTCTTTAATTTTCTACCCTTTTGTAAAGAATAAGGTTATGAAATATATAGATTTTGTCATCCCAAACAAAAAAAAAATGGTTCCAACTTAATTATATAGTATTATGAGATTTTGTAAATAAATTCCAACATTGTTAATGATGAATTAAAGTTGGAGGAGTTGTTGATTCATTCACTTGCTGATCATTGTGCAGATAAATTCATAGTTATTGTTTTTGATTTTTTTTTTCATAAACAACTAGTTTTGGGAACTTTTAGTAAAAATTCTTGATTCTTATAAATATTTAATTTGGTATGGTAGAATTATTATTCTATTATTAAATTAATGAAGAAAAATGTCAACTCTATTTTTAAATATTTTTTTAATATAATTCTTTAATTCATTGTCAACTCAATCATTGGACTAAATTTTATTATATTATAAAATAGTGTTAATGCTTTATTTTTAGAAAATATCATTACTAATTTAGTATCAGATTTTGATATATAATCATTTAATAATTTATTTAATTGAAAGTGTTAATGGGTTAAAACAATAGTTCCGCTACTACTTGATAACAATATTTTATTAAAAATAGTTGTTGACAAATCGAATTACAATAATAAATAGCTATTAATACTTTTATTCCAATTAATTAATACATTAATGCTTAATGTATTTAAATATGATTATTAATTTTATTTTATTTATTCTTCATTAATTAAAATTGCATCCCATTTAATTAATTTACTCTCTTTTGTTGGTTGGTGTCAAGCATCAATGCAGTTGTGTGTGAATGTTTCAATTTCAACGTTAATATGTTTCATAAACACCGAATTTAAGTAGTGTGCTGATTGAGATTTAGACCAGTAAAAATATCGCCATGAAACAAACTCATGAGATGGAAGTTTCTCTAAGTTATTAAATGAAGATTGAATACAACACGGTTAATGGTCCTTTCCAGGGTAGATTTTTTATTTTCTTGAAAGGAAATTGATCCATGAGCCTGATATGAATCATATCAGACCCAATGTGAGCATAATATGATATATATCAGGTCCAACGTGAAAATTTTTGATGATTCTTGCTTATTACATTTTAACATCTTTAAAAAATCGAAATAAATAATGTATAATATATTTAAACTCCTTGCAACTCTATAAATCCACAGGAACTGAAATGAATACAATCAGAGCTCTCTAGGTCCATCAATAGATTTTGGTCAAAATCTACTGATAGACGTGAGAGTTCCGAGCGCCCATTTCAGTTTATATGGATTTCTGGGGTTGCAAGGAGTTCAAATATGTTATCCATTATTTATTTTGACTTCTCAGATATGTTAAAATATAATAAGAAAAAATCGTCAAAGTTTTTACGTTGGACCCAACATTATGCCTAAATTTTTTGCTTGATACATCTGATGTATCTGTTAGTTTCAGAAAACTCTTAATTCTATAGGCCTTTTGCTCCAAAGGAGAAGAGGATTCTCTCTCATTAAGATAACAACCAAGAAAGATTGTGACTAGAGACATTAAGATAAATGCACTAACACTACAAAAAAAAGTCGCGAATAACGACTGAATATTCCGTCAGTAAATGCGTTTTCCGACGGAATACCGACGGAGTTTTATCTATCGGAAAGAAGGCGGTCAATTTACCGACGGAAATATAAAATCCGTCGGTAAGTATTACCGACAGAAAAGTTTCCCGTCGGAGAAAGGGCCAACGGCGGGTAACGGAGTTTACCGACGGATTATTATTCCATCGGCAATATATCGACGGAATTAATAATTCCGTCGGAAATATACCGATGGAATTCATAATTCCGTCGGCAATATACCCACGGAATTATGAATTCCGTCGGTGATGTATCGTAAATGAGTATTGGGAATTCGATAGTTTCCGACGGAATAGTAATTTCCGTCGGTGATTGTATCGTAGATACCTGTTGCGATTCGATAGATTGCCGACGGAATGAATATTTCCGTCGGTGATTTCCGACAGAATTTAAATTCCGTCGGTAATATCCAGTAAGTTTTGAAATGTCTGCTCTGCATTTTCCAATTATCATACATACAAATTTTATACAATAAAAACCATCACAAATGATGGTAACACAAACTCAAATCATATATAATAACAATCCATACAATACACAATCAACACAACATACAATATGCTCACAAACAAATAATAAAACTGTCTAAAAAACAATACAAAACATAGTAACAAGTGCCCATATCTCCAAAATTCCAAATATCCAAAACATACTGACAATCAAAAATATCCAAAAGTACTAACAAGTTAACATCAAATACAAAATATCCAAACTTACACTGATACATCACCTACACATATATCCAAAATATAATCCTGTAAAAGTCAAATATAAAAGATTATAATCAGACCGAATCGATATAAATGTAATATATACCTCAAGAATTGTAATATATAAGTAATTTTGCATGTAATAAAATACCTGGATTATATTGTAGATATCCAATGATAGTACGGTGGTGATTGTATCAATACGAACTCCTGCAAAATGTAATACAATTTAAGATAAATATCTAAAACCTAATAAGAATATGAAATTGTTATGACTACTCTATCTTATAAGAGATAAGGAAACAATTAATCATATTCAAGCATTAGTGGAAAGCAAGATGTATGCAACATGCTCATGGTAGTGTCAGATTTATTTTCAGCATGCATTTGGTATTTGAAACTTGAAAATACACAAGACATAGCAAAAACTTGGAAGTATGTATCTTGATACAATAGTGCTATCATTAATGAGTAATAATAGCTTTGTTAGCAACTACTATATATACCATAAAGCAATTGAATAAGCTTACTATAAGTTTTAATAGTTGTGTTATAATAAGAGCAATTTAACTTTACAGATATTTTAGTTAGAGGTGATGGGATTTTCAAATCCTTCCTTTACAACAATATGCAAAACTGAAAGTGATATAAATTAAACTCATGCTTTAACTAAAAATGAAACTTAAGTTGTACACTACACATTATTGGAACATGAGAAGAAAAATTAAAAATACAATAAATAAACATTAGAATAAGACAAATGACAGAAAAAATACTATGATTTAAAAATATAAACAATTAATCCAAATGGTTATTAAATGTTTATGAGAAATTTTATGATGGGGAAAATAAACCATATGTTCGGTTCACAATCAAACAACACTAATATTGAATTAATAACAACTAGAATGATTGCACTAAGAAAAAAATTTAGTTGTAATTGATTGAATACCTCAGGAAAATCTAATCATCAGCAGTGTCTAATGGATCTCGAGTCTCCTGTGACTCAATACCATGCTCTGACTGGGGATCCTGTGACTGGGGCGGCTGTGATCGGTCCCATCTAGCAATGACTGCTCGCATCTGGGACAATGCCTGCTCCTGAGCAGCCCATCTCTCCTCCCACCTCTGATCCATGGTAGTCATCTGAGTCTTCAATTCTTTATTTTCTTTTCTTAATGACTCCACCTCAGATGAAGAAGAAGAAGAGGAACTGGCACGACCCCTAGGAGTCCTCAAGCGATCAAATACTACCTTGTCCTGGGAGCCAAGACCGTAGTGGGAGGAGTTCTTTGTCCTTCCACCCACAACATCATAATAAATTTCATTTATTTGCTGGGTGGATAGATCCTGTGACTCCCCTCCCTCTACTGGTGGCTGAGATGCCTGAGCAACCCTACTTGTCATTTCCTCCTGTTTAGGAAAAAAATATACAATTTATATATTGTACACAATTACTAGAGTTATTTAATAATGAATAACGATTAATTATAATAAAGTTAAAAATTCAAACCCCAATGTTCTTCGATCGAAGATCTACGTATGTGTCATCCTTTCTCTTGTGAGTCTTAAGAAAGACCTCCAGGCAAGTGGGTTGTCTTTCTAAAGAACGCTCCTGCATGCACAAATAAGTTGGTTCACATATATACAAGCTTGTTAATAAATAAAAATATAATTTACAAAATATTAAATTCAATTCACCAGATCCATGGCGTGCTCAACAATAGATCGAGATCCTGATGTATGGCGAGCAGATCCGGTACTCGGGCCACATGGCTCTGTATTCCTATTTTCTCGATCTTTTAGAGCCTTTGATTGCCATTTTTCTGCAGACCAAGTGGCTGTCCATGCACTCCAAATCTCCTCGGATACATAAGCTGGTCTAGTGCCATCCTTTCTCATATAATATAAAAGGTCCTTGTATAACTTGGCACAGTAAATATTCCAAGTCCCTACAAATTTTCCCTCCTGTCCTTCCTCCCATGTATATTTTTTCTGCAAATAGAAGTTAAAAATTTAGTATATTAAAGATTAAATATATTGTACATATTCAACTTACTTACCAGAAATTCATTAAAATAAAAATCTTTAGTCGCATTATCTACATGTCTCCATGTAGTACCAGCAATGCAGACTCTTTCTTTAAATTTTTTTGTAATATATGTGGATACTCGATGGCCGTCAGGAGTAAATCTGCATATAAACAATTTTAAAACATAAGCTATATGTTTAAAAAAAGAAAATGAATTAATAATAATTAAAAAAATACTTACGTCTCTCCAACAACCCTAAGAACTGTAGATCCACGAAGTGGTGGTGCTGGATGATCTGTCATGAGTATCTACAAAATAGCATACAATAAAGTGAACAAACATGGTAATCAGACAATAAAACAGGATTGAATCATAACTTACTTAAAGATCAATAATGCTAAAATTTAATCAATGTCAGTCTCTGGAAATAGTTCTACTCAACATCAACAGTTTGTAAGTCGTCGTCGCTAGACTCTGTTATGTGAGCAAAATCCTCACTGCTAGATGTCTCTACATCATCTAGCTCCTCGTCACTGGCATTAACATCTACAAGTAATTGTGATGTAGAAGGGAGCTGTGAATCAACTGAATGTCTCTCTACTCCATCATTCTGAAATGCATCATGGTTTTGAGCAGTAATGGTGTTCGACATTTCTATGATCGAACGAGGCTTCATTCGACAAACAGACAACCATTCACTAGCTCTTCTTCTCTTCGTAGGATATTCAAGATAAAAAACTTGACCCGCTTGTATTGCAAAAATGAAAGGTTCAAACTTATTGAACCTTCTATTTGCATTAACCTCAACTAAATTATAATTTGGATGTATTCTGGTACCTGTTCTTGGGGTCGGATCATACCATGAACATTTGAATAACACACACCTTTTTATAGGTAATGCTGGATATTCAATCTCTATAATTTCCTCAAGTCTACCATAGTAATCAAACTCAGTGTTATTTGTGTCGATAGATCCCTTTACACAAACACCAGAATTATAAGTTAATCTCCGTGAATCTCGTTGTGTCACATGGAATTTTAGACCATTAACATAGTAACCAGAGTAGACCATTATTTGGCGAAGGGGTCCTGATGCAAGATTCAATATTCTATAATCTTGCACATTTGATATTCTGCTGTCTTTCACCTATCAAAAGATGTATGATATAAATTAGCTAGGATCGATCTTAATTTTATGAAGAATTATGAAAATTTCTCTAACTTACATAAATTTGAAACCATAATGCAAATTCAGTCTCTAACTTGTCAGCAACTTGACTTGC
Source organism: Zingiber officinale (assembly GCF_018446385.1). Taxonomy (NCBI): domain Eukaryota; kingdom Viridiplantae; phylum Streptophyta; class Magnoliopsida; order Zingiberales; family Zingiberaceae; genus Zingiber; species Zingiber officinale. The sequence goes on from NC_055992.1 coordinate 131,029,868, forward strand.
ACTCATTGATGGATTTTGTAGATATAATTGTTGTTCATACAAGCTGTGAACAACAATGGTTAATTTGAGGCATTTCGGATATTAAGAAAACAAATACAGCAAGATTAAAGTTTGAGTGGGTAAGTTAACTTACTTGATGTATGGTTTGACTTCATCACAATTTAAGAGTATGTATGTTCTTGCAGCATGATATTCTTGTTGAGTTAACCATCTAGAAACAGATGCACCCATTGGTTTACCAGCAAATTTGAAAATAGAAAGCATCGATGGGTCAATATTCTGAGTATCATCGGAATTTCTAGGACATTTGTTCCTTCTGGTTTTAACATGATCAGCAAAATAATAGGAGCAGAAGGAAGATGCTTCCTCAACCAGATAAGCATTACTTATTGACCCTTCAACTTTTGCTTTATTACGGACATTATTCTTTAATTTTCTCAAAAACCGTTCAAATGGATACATCCATCTGTATTGAACAGGACCTGCTATTCGTGCCTCATATGGTAAATGTACTGGCAGATGTTCCATTGAATCAAAAAAACTAGGTGGGAATATGCGCTCCAGCTTACAAAGTATGAGAGGAATTTCTGTTTCTAGCCGAAGCATATCGGTCATCATAATACAGCTCGCTGTCAAATCTCTGAAAAACAGACTTAACTCCGTAAGTGCTTGCCAAACATTATTGGGAAGTAAATCATGAAAAGCTATTGGAATAAGTCTTTGCATGAACACGTGGCAGTCATGACTCTTCATTCCAAACATTTTTAACTTGTTCATATCAACACATCGAGCCATATTCGAAGCATATCCATCTGGAAATTTAATTTCTTTTAACCAACTACATAAAGCTCGTTTACTATCTTTGTCCAATGTATAACACGCTTTGGGAAACTTATTGGTTGTTTCATTCTGATGTAACTCTGGTCTGTTGACTAGTTCTTTTAATTCCTCACGTGATTTTACAGTGTCCTTAGTTCTTCCAGGTACATTCATCACAGTGTTGAAGATATTATCAAAGAAATTTTTCTCAACATGCATCACATCTATATTGTGTCGAATGAGTAGATACTTCCAATAAGGCAACTCCCAGAATATGCTCCTTTTTTTCCAACCACACTTGCACATCCTAACAAGATATTTATTTATCTCATCAGAATTAGGCTGAGATACTGGGAGAAATCCATAACTATCTATTTGTTCAATGATTTCTTCACCTGAAGCATGGACTGCTGGAGGAGGTTTTCTGACTACAACGTTCTTTAGAAAATTTTTCTTATTTCGCCTAAAAGGGTGATCCAGTGGTAGAAATTTACGATGATTATCAAACCAAGATACCTTCCCACTGCAAGGTAATGAAAATGCATCGGACTCTGTCATGCAATGTGAGCATGCTAATTTACCCGCCGTGCTCTATCCCGACAACATTGAGTATGCTGGAAAATCACTGATCGTCCATAATAAGGCAGCATGCAATGTAAAATTAGTTTTACTTGCAATATCATAAGTCACCGACCCTACATTCCATAATTCATTCAGCTCAGCAATTAGAGGTTGCATGAAAACATCTATCTTATCTTTTGGATTAGCTGGACCCGGAATAAGCACGGTAAGGAACATAAATTCATCTTTCATGCACATCCATGGCGGTAAGTTGTACGGTGTTAATATAACTGGCCAAGATGAATATTGTTGTCCCAACTGGCCAAATGGTTGAAATCCATCTGCAGAAAGTCCCAATCTCACATTACGTGGTTCCATTGCAAAAGAGGGAAACACAGTATCAAGATGTTTCCATGCAGGAGAATCACAAGGATGACACATTATACCTCCATCGTGCTCATGCTCATGCTCATGATGCCACAACATGTGGCCAGCTGTAGCTGCAGATGCATACAAGCGTTGCAGTCTAGCAGTTAATGGAAAATAATACATCACTTTCCAAGCAATATTTTTCTTTTTCTTCCCTGGTATGCGAGTACGATGCTTAAAACGCGGGTGAGTACATATTTTACATTCATTCAAATCACTATCTTCATTCCAAAATATCATGCAGTTGTTTATACAACAATCAATCTTCTGTACAGGCAAACCTAAACCTCTGATCAATTTCTTTGTATCATAGAAGCTATCAGTCATTATGTTATCAGCAGGGAGCAACTCTGACATCAATTGACAAATGTCATCGTAACACCTTTCTGAGAAATGATGTTCTGCTTTCATATTCAATAACCTTGCAGTAGCTGATAGTTGAGAATGACCAGAAGGAATACCTTCCCACACTTCTCTTTCACTAGCCTGTAACATTTCATATAGTTGCTGATATTCAGGGGTTGGTATTTCATCTATATTTGAATAATCAACTGCATTTATCGCATCTTGAACCATTGATTGCATTGAAATATCAATATTATTTGATGTTTCAGGAGCGGTAATAGTAGTCCCAGAAGATGAACCAGCAGAAGGCTCAATTGGTTCATATAAATAAGTCTCTCCGTGACAGTACCAATTGTAGTAATTTGACACAAAATCATTTCTACATATGTGCATTTTTACAGTATCTTCATCACGAAATGCTCTATTTTGATATTTTTTATGATTGCAGGGGTACCATAACTCAGCACCATTCATACATTCTGGATGACTTTTAGCAAAGGTCACAAACTGGTCAACTTCAGCAATAAAATCCTCTCTAATAAAACCATTATCTAATCGATTGTACATCCAAGCTTTGTTCATATACATTGTTATAACCTAAAGAGAATATAATTTGAAACATTATTAAACTTATATCACTTGAAATAATTTTAAATTCGCACAATTTCATCTCACAATCATCGTATCATATTACAATAAATCTCCTCTACACTAAAGCAAATAAATGAAACTAATATATCTCCGAAATGCAAACTATAAAGTAATGGCCGCTTCGTTCAAAACCAATAGGAAGGGACTTCTTATTGTTGTTGAACAACTAACATATCATATATCCGAATTCAAAGTGAAAGTTTAAGCAACATTTTCTTTCCAAGCATTAGAACTTTATACAACTAAAGAAAGAAATAAGGGCAGGTTACAATAAAACACTAGAACCAAGGAAGAGAGCTAGTGATCCAGTGATCCATTACATAAGCAGAATCAAATGATATATCATAGTGCAGCTGAAGATTTGCTACAAGACAACTTTTTCTAATTATAACATTAAAAGAGAATACAAGCTTTTGTGTACATATCAAGTTTGCATCAATTTCACTTGGTTTGTTCAATAGCAGGATAATTTAGATATGGAGGAGAATGAACAAAGTGCTTAACAGTTAACACTAACTTTATCAACTTCACTTGGCTGGCCGCGATTAGGCAGCGAGCAGGTGCCTGCGACCGCTGGGATGCCGCAAACAAGGGAAGCTGGGCTGCCGCAACTGGCTGCCGCGAGGACCTGCCTGCGGTGGGTGGCCTGCCGCGAGCTGCCCGCGCCGGCCAGCTGGCCGCGAGCAAGTCGCGGCGGCCAGCTGGCCGCGATCAGGCTGCGCCGGCCACCTTGATGCTTCCCGCGATCAGGCCACACTGGCCCCGAGCTGGCCGTGGCACCCCGCTCGCCGCGAGCAGGCCGCGACGCCCTGCTCGCCGCAAGCAGGCTGCGGCGGCCGCCGGCTGTGTGAAAACAAAGAGAGAGAGGGGCACGGAGCATACCTGACTGCTGGTTGCAGATGCCGGTGAACGGGAGGAGAGGACGCGCTGGGAAATCGCCGAGTCGTGGACGGAAATCGCCGAGAGAGGAGGAGGAAGCAGATCGCGAGAAGAGGAAAGTAGCCGATTTGGTGCCCTAATACTGAAATACCGATGGAATTATAATTCCGTCGGTAAGCAGTAAAGCTTATCGGTATAAAATTTTAACGGGTTTAAAATTAGCGGGTGCGGGCGAAACCGAATTCTAGGGCCGTCGGTAATTCACGAAGACCGCTAACCCGGATCTTCCAGATCCGTTGCCTATCGTTCGTATTCCCGACTGAATTACATTCTGTCGGTAATTGCCGACTGATTATTTATATCAGTCGGTAATTACCGACGGAAGTTATATTCCCGTCGGTAATTACCGACGGAATATGAATTCCGTCGGTAATTACCGACGGAGATATATTCCGTCGGTATGTTCCGACAGAATTTAGTTCAGTCGGAAAATACCGACGGAATATAAAATCCGTCGCTACTCCCGTCGTTAATTACGGGTATTTTTGTAGTGTAAGTTGGCCTCACATGTGTGTGATCCTGCTCATCAAAAACATCTCCTTCAGACCTCTGCAATGCCACAATCAATTGCAATAGTAGAACACCTATACATATTCCTGATGCAAGCTTATCTCATACTTCTAAAAAGTTGATTTCATCTCTTGGTATCAAATTATTTGAAGAGCACAATTACTACCCTTACCCTATCTAAGCATCTTTGTTGTAATCTGATAGTTGTTATGGATGAAATTTATTAAAACTTGTATTAATCAGCACTCCTTTGAACCATTATTCAAATTCGCTGAGATTCTTATATCTTGTTTTACAAAGCTAAGTATTTGTGCTTTGTACTGCTGCTTCACAATCTAGTGTGATATAGTTTTGAGACAATATGAGCTAAAAGGTAATTCCAATGAAGAATAGAGTTATACTTTGAGGTTCATTTTATGATTGAATGAATAAAACAATGAGAGAATATAGGATTTATTACAATAGCCTATCTCCTGAGATTCAGTTTATAATAATCTAGGCTTGCTAGAAATAGTATAAATAAACAAATGAAATTGTTGCTAGTATTTGATTAAAAGTTAAAAGTGATCAGTTGTCCATCCAAAGCCCTGCTGGATTGCTATGTACCATTAGGACAGACAAACATGAATGTTCTTCATGTTCATTTCAATTTCATATTGAAATGATTATGCACTTGGTTTGCTATGTGGAAATTGCACTTGTTCTTACGCCTCTTGATTCTAAAAACTGGCAAAATATGCAGGTATTCCATTACAAAAGCTTACTGTGTTGCGTTTGTATTGACATTCTTAGTGTGCTTGACGTGCCCGTGCTTTGGCCTATTTTACTCCTTTACTAGTTAGTGCTCTTCGCAGCCACAATGAAGAGGCAAATTCTTCACATGATTAAGTACAAATATGTCCCCTTAACCTTCGAGAAGCAAGTAATCTTGAAACATTCAACTATCGAAATCACTTTCATCTTTAGTTGTCTAATCAGTAGTCTTACTTATCTCAGCGTTACACTTGCAAGAAATCGGTTGAAGATGCAGATCTTTCTAATAACTGAATACATGATTACTTCTAAAAGCCATGTTAGAAGAGGACCCTTGTTTGAATCTTTCTATTAGACCATGCTCGAAGAGCTAATGCAGGTTTGCTGCCTCAGACCAGACTGAGTGAAAAAGATGCTTTTGATGTACATTAGCAACAAAAGTTAATTATCATTTTTCTATATCAAGTGCACGTTGGACTTGATATGATTACATATTAGATCCATGTTGGACACATATCAGGCCTAACGTGAAGATTTCTATTATTCTTTATTATATTTTAACATTTCCAAGAAACCAAAATAAATAATTGATAGTATATTTGAACTCCTTGCAATTTCAGAAATCCATAAAAACTGAAATGAATGCAATCAGAGTTCTTTAGGTCCATCGATAAATTTCAATCAAAATCCACTAATGGATATAGAGATTTTAAATTACATCTATTTTAGTTCTTATGAATTTCTGAGATTATAAGGAGTTCAAATATACTATCTATTGTTTATTTCAGTTTCTCTAAATGTTATAAAAAATCAATTAAATCTTATATTGTTATCTATATTTTATGTATGCATGCAAAAAAAAAAAAAAAAGGGGGGGGGAAAGAAGAGAGGAAAAATAAGTGAGAAGTTGCATAGGAGAGAGGAAAAAGAAGAGAGAGAGAAAATGCTAGAAAAAAAATTTCAAAAAATTAAATTTGTTAAGAGGATAGAATAGGAAGTACATTTGAAAAAGTATACTTGATAAATACCAAAATAGTATGTAACTTTTAGTCAATTCAAAAACTTGGATGCTTCATTTGGTATATTACTGAAAAAAAAGTTATAAATGATCAAATTTAAAAGCCAACAAAGTAGCCCCCAATAAAAAATATGTAAAATTGTTATAAACGATCCTAAGCGATCCTAATGATTGTGTTGACTACACCACAAAAGACGATTTCTAACCATCCAAAAGCAATTGAGTACTTCCAGATCACGATTTGCAAACCATGGAATCCACTGCACGCCTCAACAATATGAAAAAACTTACATCAAAAACAATTTGAGGCAATAATTTACTTTACAGTTCTGAAAAAACTGTCAAGTTTATGCAAAAGCAATGGTAATCATCAAAATGATCGTGTAAAACGAATGATATATTTTCAAAAGGAATAAATTCTGTAGCAGATTAGTAGCAACACACTAAATAGTGCTAACTAATCTCTTGTTGGAGTCACGGGAGTTTCGCACTTTGCAGTCACTGTGAGCTTCATCTTCCAAGCCACTCTCTGACCTTGCCTGAGGAGATGAGAAATCTAGGCACATTCCATGTGTATCTAGTTCTTCGTCCGATGTCGATAGATCCTGAGATATCAATTTGTGATACTCGATCAGCTGGTGAAGGCACTGGTTCTCCCTCAGTAGATTAGCATTGTCATTTGCCAATCTGGACTTTTCAGCCAAAAGAGTCTCCAACTGCAGTCTAATCTACAAATGAGTAAAATTACATGCTGAGAATAGAGCTTAAGATTTCATATGTCAGGACAGATACAACTGTTAATCGAGCATGGAAAGAAAAAATTTTAAGTATCAAAACCACATTGGGGATAGCACAGGGTTCTCCGATTTAGTCCAATAAAAAACACAAGCAAAACGCAGCAAAGTGATCTGGATCTGACCTCCATTAGATGCAACAAGATACATTAATGTGACAGTAAGTAAAATTTGCATGAATACATTCAGTAATAAAGAAGAGTTCTTTCTTTCTGATTCTATGTAAGAAAAAGATTGACAAATCCTCACCCACTAGAACATTAGCTCTTGCAAGGTCTCATCTTCTTACCATGTAGACCATTTAGGTCTCTCAAAGCCAAACTGTAGGTACACTCATTCCTCTCCCTATTGGTCTCCACTCCTTATGTTATCAGGCAAGTGGCTTATGCTCATCAAACTCGTTCCTCCTCTACCTAGCTTCAGTAATAGCTAATTTTGTTTGAGATGGTATTGAACAAGCTTGAACATTTTTATGCTCAGTAAATAAACAAGTTTAACACATAAACCAAACTCTGATTAATTAATTCATGAATGAACAATGTTGGGGAGTAAATCCATCTAAATTTGTCATTAGTTTGAAGATATATTTAGTAAGCATCTAGGATGTCATTTGAATGATGAAGCAAAGACATCTAGCATCCAATAAAGTCAATCAGTTGACCAGGCTTTTCACAAACAGTAAGCAAAAGTCAGTGGGCTGGGTGAAGCCCTCCGTGATTTACCTCCTTGCCAAATCGCATGGGGAAATCTTGGAGGGCCCCCCGGTGGGGGTTATCACCTTTTGCTGCAACAAATAGTTAGCATTTTGGTATGCGATTCAACCAAGTAGGTTGATTAGGTGATCAGGCTGACATTGCCCTATATCAATTGTCTTTTGTGTGTGTCATATCTCCCTTTTTCTTAATCCTTTCAAAATTGTAAATTAGCATTTTGCTATGTTGTGCCTAGATATTATCATGGAGTTGCGTTTGCACTTAGATCAAGATGCAATAAGTTGACCTTTTGCTATACGTATAGCATCAAGTTGTTTTCTAGTATTTTTAAGTTCAAAGAGTTGTCATCATCATCAAGCCTCCGAGATTGAGTTCTATACAAAGCCAAATCCACAGAATTCTATAATCTGCCATTGACTTGGATCCAAATGGCGTCACTTTCAATTTGGCCCATCTAAAATTCCTAGTTACATGATGCAACGCTTTTGAGTTGGGTGCTTCATACTAGGCCAGTCCTATTTCATTTGGAAAACAAAGTTTGTGCTACATTTATCCTAATATAACCAAGAGTGTGAAACCTTATTTGGGTCAAAAGTAGGCCTTCCTATTTTACTTTAAAAGCATATACAGAATTCGTTAATCCACAAAAGTTTGTAAAGCCTCCAATCATTTTGACCTATATATTTTAGATGTATGATTTCTGGGGATTTCATTTTATTGCTGAAAATTCTTAGGACCATATTTGTTGATCATATGGGAATTTTAATACCAAGAAATTTAATAGATGCAATAGAATGTAGTCTACAATAGCATGAATGGCAATATATTGTCTACCATCCTGACCAACAATATATTTTATTCTTGTACTGCTACTAATGAAAAATGAAAGTAACGGGTTACTGTCTTTCTGAGGATGATTTACAACATCGTCTACACTTGCATGTATGGCAGTATATTGTCTACTATTCTGCAATATATTTTATTCTTGTACTGCTACTGAAAAATGAAAGTAATGGATTACTAAGGATGATTTACAATGAGCATACACTGGTGCAGTTAAAGGCTCACAAGGCAAGATAATTAACTAGTGAAATTAAAGTAGAAATTGAGAGAGATATGCTGTCGTAATCAATCAAAGAAGTCAAATTAAAATGACTAAAATATGGGTGAATCTCCCAATCTTGTTGCCAAAGTTAAATTACAAAGTTAAAGCAAAGGAAATATCAGTGAAGTAGTACCAGGTCATCATCTTCAAGTCTAGCACCATTGTCAAATGACTCTCGGAGTCGTATATTCTCCTCTTCAAGCATATTGCATCTTTCCTGCATCAACCATAACTCCAACTTCATGTTTTTAAGTTCGCACAAAAGGTATGATGTTTTAGTGACCATAGAAGTTGCAAGCTGCAAATGAGAAAAATCAAAAGAAGCTGATAAGAAGATGGTTCGTGAAGAATCTTTAAGACAAACTACACCAAAACTCAAATTATCTGTCCACTGACAGTTTTTGACTTGTCTAGTGCAGCAGTTTGGATCGCATTTGAAGAAATCTTGTCATCTTTCTCATCCAAAAATCCACAAGAATCTCCTACTTTGTTGTTGTTGGCATAGCTTATCTCATCGCTTGATTTATTACAGGAAATAGCTTCACGCTTGTTCAAAAGTTTATCAGAACCACAAAGTCTCTTAGCCTTTGGCTCCTCACTTGTTGTCTTTCGACTCTCTCTTAGTTGTTTTTCTGAAACAGTGATTTTGGTAAGATCACTAGCTCTCTGTTGAACAAACACACTGGATTAGTCATGATTAAAAGAATTTGCATTCTATTGTCAATCTAAAGTAGCCAATCTCATTATGAAGAAATGCTTGACATCTAGATTGCAGAAATTAATATTCTGAAGTACCACAATAATAAATATATCTACATGACAGGAAGACAAAACTATAATATGCAGTTGGTAAACATGCATAACCACTGATTAAAATGAAAGAATAGTACTCTAGTGCATTGTGATTTTATCTCCTTAGTGAGAAGGCAGTGGATTGATAATCTCATGAATAGTAGTTTTCAAGAAAACTATTTAGTCTTTTGTATAACAAAGTGTCCATTTGTTACGTCCTAGTAGAGCTCTGCTAATGATAGACAAAGATTGTTATGTTGTCTAGAAGCTAACTGGTCCTGTCTGAAATTAGAGAAGATGGTGCATTGAGCAGGTGGCTTTGGTGTTGATCGCGAGAAGACTATGGGCTGGAACCAGAAGACGTGTTGAGCGATCATGTGTGTCAAAAACAGAAAGTAGGGAAAAAAGCATCAGCCACCGGGCCAGGGAGGGGTCCCTAGCGCAGATACTCCGACACTCAAGTCAAACAGGTGGTCGAGAGGAAATGCAATGAATAGTGGAATCTGAGTGCCTTAGGTTGCCTAGTGTTGTGTTGCGTACCCACGCCTGTAGATGGAGACCCCTTATATAGTATTACTTTTCTTTTTTGCATGAATCTCGATGTATTACAAAAATAAGATCGACCCCTCTGACATTCTTAAACATTTCAAGAAAGGGACCCACCATTTCTGTGATTTGCAGAGTAGAAGCTTCCTTCATAAAGACAACACAAGAAATATTTATTTGTTTCTTTGATAACCATTACGCGAATGCCAAAAGGGAATATTAAGCTATTGGATTGATGAGCCCTTAATATTCTTTGCTAGCAGACTGACCGAGTCCCCTTTGTAGCCCGATTGGCTCTTGTTTGCAGGCGTGATCGAGTCGGATAAAGGATGGATGTAACTCTTAAGGACTTGGCCTGCGCTCGACCTCTACACTTGGATAAAGAGTCTGGTCCGATCAGGCCGTGTGTCTAGCGTTTCTGATCAGACCTCCGGTCCAGGTCAGATCGATCAGATCATTGACTCAGCTCTGAATGACACTAATACACCTCAAGGTTTCGTCGACTTTGAGGGACTCGAAATCCGATTGGACCAGCGGTTTGATCAGATAGATCACTCGTCCAAGACAAGTGATCGTGCTAGCCCCGACCTCCTTGACTTTGATCGCTAAGTTAGCCGACTTTATTGACTTCGACCCCGACCCCGGGGGCCCCACCTTATTCGCCATATCACCAACTGCTAGAGATGCAACACTCTTTTTCATCCATATTAGGACGACAATTGATCTGTTTACACCTTGCAAAGGTTAGAAAAAAAATGAAATGTTAAGAAGAGAAAACAAAAAAAAGGAATACAAGATTTTAGGTGGTTTGGTTGGCTTTGTTGCCAGTAGAAACACACAGATAAACACTTATTATGTCATTGTATTTGAGATGGTTAACCTCCCCTTCTATAACCCCAGAACTCTAAGGCTCATACACATAGCAGATCCTGTGTATTTTGAATCATGCATATATCAAAGCATATACACTATAATTAAGATTGGTCCTTAGCTTCTAGCTGGCTTAGTGAATATTGGATCAGTTCTTAAAAATCATATGACATCTTACATGGACCAATCATCTATGTTTCTTGTTGATCTTGCTCCGAGAAGCTCAAGGACGACTTCACAGGTGCACTAGCAAGAGAGTTGACACGACTGTAGCGATGAGTGAACAAGTAAAGGTGGAGAGGAAGAAGAATAACCAAACACAAGGAGTAAAAAAAAAAAGGCAGCCCGGTGTACGAAGTTCCCGTCATGCGAGGTCCCGGGGAAGGATCCATTGTACGCAGCCCTACTCTGCTTTTTGCAAGAGGCTGTTTCAAGGATTCAAACCCGTGACCTTTTGGTCACAAAGCAACAACTTTACCGTTGCGCCAAGGCTCCCCTTCAACTAAACACAAGGAGTAGAGTATTCCAAATTTTTTATCTATCCTTTATCTTCTTATCCTTTTATACATTTTTCCTGGACTTTTCATCTTCCTCCTCATTTACTGAGGCTATATTTATTAAAATGGAGTTAATGAACTGATGATTGGTATACTAATTACACAGGAACTTCGTTTTGTCTTCCTTTAGCTTTTAATGCAGCCTCATTGATGAGAACATCATAATTGAAGTAAATTCCCCTGACGATTCCTATTTCCCATGCATATACCTGTGATGGGCATTTAATATGGGTGACACTGAGAATTTATTAAGGTAGGCAGCTTAAATGTCCATTGCAGTGTTCCTCCTAAGCGATAGCTTGATAGCTCATACACCTGAGCGATTATGTACTACTTAAGTGGGGATGTTATCTGCCATAACCTATAAAGTGTACCCAAGCGGTATCATGGAGGGTTGCCCAAGCAGTGCAGTGAGGGCAAGGCGAGTGAGTTCCCATTCTCGACTGGCTTGATTATCCCTCGAGTGGTACATCTTCCTTCACCGAACTTGATTTTGACTGACATACCACTTGCTACGTTGACCCTTAGACGCCACGGGTCAACCTTCTAGAAACGGTTACATAACAAGCCTCCCCCTTTGGTCCAGTTGAAGGAGGTGCCAAACTGACTGACTAGAGGTATGACTAAGTAAAAAAGTACTGAATGTTGTTGCCATGTGGAGGGAAAGAGAAGAGAAAATCTCTAGAATAATCTTCATAGATTTGGTCATTTATAAGGCGTGGCGCTCATTAATGATGCATTCCATGTTCGATGACGTGTACCCATCATTGGACTAATAGCATAACGGGCCGCCTCGTGTTGAGTTAAGATCATATCGCTTGTTACATCAAGTGATGTGACCGGCTACTACACATGTCACTCGGTGATCGTGCTAGATCCGACGGTTCAAACTAAATCCTACCTTCCGTATCATCTTGCATCGGACGACAATTACAGAGGACTTGAAAGTATACCAAGGTTTTTTTTTCTTTCTTCCTCTAACGTCCACCATTGTCGTCTTTGTCTACATTGTCGTCACACTCATCTTCTCTTTTACCTTTTGTGCTTTGCGTTTCCTCCCTCTCATGTAAGTCCTCTCATGTAAGTCCTCCTTTCTATTTACTCTTTTCTACATGCCTTTTAGGATTTAGATTCCTCCTCAACCCCAGTGTATCTATAACTCCCATGGCATTTGCTCCTTGGTATGAAACCATTCTCGATTGTAACTGGGGAGCTTAGAAAAGAGCTTAGGATTGACTATGGTATTTTAGACGATTGTACAATCCGAGTACCTAGAAGGGATCAGGTACCTTGATGCCTCCTTCCTGTTTTACCACTTTTTTCATAACCAAATCGAGAGTGGTCTCCGATTTCCTATCCTTGAGTTCTTCAGGGATATCTGCACCTATTTTGGGATTTCCCTACACCAACTAGCCTGAATGCCATTAGGATCCTGTGTGGGATGACTGTGGTTTTCCGTCTATATAATATTCATCTTACCCCACTTGTTTCATTACTTCTTTCATCCCAAGAAGGTCAAATTAAGAGCCTTCCACTTCATGTTCTGAGCGGGATGCAAGTTCTTGGAAGGCAACCCATCATTGCATAAAGGTTGGCAAAGTAATTTTTTTTATTTGAAGCCGCTGATGCCCTTCATATTCCCGACTGACTGAATAGGAGAGCTTCCGAATCCACCACCGCTTGGGAAGTACAAGAAGAAGCCCGAGCATCTCCAGGCCTCAGAGATACTTGTTGGCATGTGCTTCGACTGTACTGTTATCATTCAAAATGAGGATCTTCTATATCAAGCCCGTCTAAGCCCCATCGCTGCCGAGCTGAAAAAGCCACTCGGCAAGTTCTTCTTCTTCTTCTTCTTCTTCTTCTTCTGTGAGAATTGACTTTCCTTCTTGCTTGTTGGCAGAGGACACTATGTTGGGCGCTTCAATGAGCAAGCTTCTGAAGGCAGATCAAGCAACCTTTTAGACTTTGGCCACTCCCGAAGTTTCTTCAGACGTTGCTAGAGCGGCTTCTACTGAGGTTGATCTGCCACCCTTGAGAGTCCTTAGGTACCGTGATAGAAATAAGCTCCTCCAGCCAAGTGATGCCAATAACTGAAGGAGCATCCCAAGCGACCTCTACTACCCAGCAGTCGAGTGGGTTAACGATCTTGCTACTACTGAGGATATGTCCAACACTTCGATCGGGGAGGCTACTAATGACCCGGTCGGGGAAGAAGAACCCGAGCCACCGACATCCCCTTTACGGATAAGGAGGTGTAAATGCCCCGAGCCACCTATACTAGCAGGTCCTTTGCCGGAAAGACCCGTCTCTCGCCTAAGAAGGGGCGTTCTGATTACTGAGCCTCCCAGGGTGTAGTTAGTGGGTTTCTCCTTCGCCTCTGAAACAACGTCGAGCATTCTGACGACCCTTACAAGAGGAGAATCGACACCCGAATTGGAGGTTTCTGCATGTTCTGCCTTCCCTCAGAGTCCTCCCAGTCCCAACCAATCGGAGTAGACCGCTTGACAGGCTAGCCTATTGCAACTGATAAAGTCCGGTAATTATGCTAAGTTGCTGCATAGTTTAGAGGTGCTGGAAGTCAGCCGACGTACCAACACCTCTATGCTTAAGGTGCGTAATTGTATGTCTGTTACCTCTGCTTTACCACTCGTGAAATTAGATTTATATAGGATTTTTTTACGCAGCTATGGACGGAGCATATGCACGTCCATAACCGAATCCCTGCTCTGGTGAAGCAGAACAGGCAACTACTGCAATAGGTCATCAATCTGCAGGTGCACATATCGGAGGTTACTTGTGCAGCAGATGAGGCTACAGCAGAAGTCGCTCGGGCTAAGGAAGAAAGCCTTCTACAAGCAAACTTGGCGACTAGGTTGCGTAAAGATTTGGAACTCTTCGGGATACAAGTATCCTCCATCTAGACCGAGCTGAACAAAGCCATATAGAGACAGAAATCTTCACAGTTCCAGGTCCACTCGCTGGAAGTCATTTGGAATGAACTTTTCCTACACCTGCAGATCATCGACCTATTACAGTAGTTGCACGATTTGCTTCACTAGAGCGGCGATTCGGTTATGAATGCGCATATGCTCGGTCCATAGCTGTGTAAAAAATTCCTATATAAATCTAATTTCATGAGTGGTAAGGCAGAGGTAATAGGCATACAATTACACACCTTAAGCATAGAGGCGTTGGTACGTCGGCTGACTTCCAACACGTCTAAACTATGCAACGACTTAGCTTAATCGCTAGACTTTATCAATTGCAGTAGGTTGGCCTGTCGAGCAGTCTCCTCCGATCGACTGGGACTGAGAGGAATCCAAGGGAAGGCAGAACCTGCAGAAGCCTCCAATTCGGGTGTCAATTCTCCTCTAGTAGGGTCCGTCGGAATGCTCAGCATTGTTTCAGAGGTGGAGGGGGAACCCACTAACTACACCCTAGGAGGCTCGGTAATCAGAATGTCTGTTCTTGGGCAAGAGACGGGTCTTTCAAGCAAAGGACCTATTGGTATAGGTGGCTCGGGGCGTTTATGCCTCCTTATCCGTAAAGGGGATGTCGGTGGCTCAGATTCTTTCCATGATCGGTTCATTAGTCGCATCCCTAATCGAAGTGTTAGACATATCCTCAGCAGTAGAAGGATCGTTAACCCGCTCAACTGTTGTGGCAGTAGAGGTCGCTCGGGATGCTCCTTCAGTTACTAGCATCACTTGGTTGGAGGAGCTTATTTCTATCCCGGTACCTAAGGACTCTTGGGGGGTGGCAGATTAGAAGCCGCTCTAGTAGCATTTGAAGAAACTTTGGGAGTGGCCAAAGCCTAAAAGGTTACTCGATCTTCCTTTAGAAGCTTGCTCATTGAAGCACCCGACATAGTGTCCTCTGCCAACAAGCAAGAAAGGTAAGTCAGCTCTCACATAAGGAAAAGGACTTACAGAGTGACTTTTGTAGCTCAGCGACAATGGGGCTTAGATGGGCTCGATATAGAAGGCCCTCATTTTGAATGATAACACTACAGTTGAAGCACATGTCGACGAGTATCTCTAAGGCCTGGAGATACTCGGGCTTCTTCTTCTACTTCCCGAGCAGCGGTGGGTCCGGAAGCTCTCCTATCCAGCCGTTCGGGAATGTGAAGGGCACGCGGCGGATTCAAATAAAAAAACTTACTTTTCCAACCTTTGTGGAATGATGGGTTGCCTTCCAAGAACTTGTATCTCGCTCGGGGCATGAAGTGGAAGGCTCCTAACTCGACCCTCTTGGAATGAAAGAAGTAAGGAAAACAAGTGGGGGTAAGAGGAATATTATACAAACGAAAAACCACAGCCACCTCACAAAAGATCCTAATGGCATTCGGGGCTAGTTGGTGTAGAGAAATCCCAAAATAGGTGCAGATATCCCTAAAGAACTCAGGGACAGGAAATCGGAGACCACTCTAAATTTGGCTATGAAAAAAAGTGGTAAAATCGAAAGGAGGCATCAAAGGTACCTGATCCCTTCTGGGTATTTGGATTGTATAATCGTTTGAAATACCATAGTTCATCCTAAGCTCTTTTCTAAGCTCTCTGGTTACAGTCGAGTGAATGGTTTCATACCGAGTAAATGTCATGGGAGTTATAGATACACTGGGGCTGAGGAGGAATCTAAATCCTAGGAGGCAGGTAGAAAAGAGCAAATAGAAAGGAGGGCTTACATGAGAGGGAGGAAACGCAGAGCACAGAAGGTAAAAGAGAAGCTGAGTGCGACAGAAATGCAGACAAAGACAGCAAAGGTGGGCATTGGAGGAAGAAGGAAAAAAAACCTAATATACCTTCGAGTCCTCTGTAATAGTCGTCCGATGCAAGATGGTACGAAAGGTGAGATTTAGTTTGAACGGTTAGATCTAGCACGATCACCGTGTGGCATACACAGTAGCCGATCACATCACTTGATGTAACAAGCAATATGACCTTAACTCAATACGAGGCGGCCCGTTATGCTATTGGTCTAACGATGGGTACACGTCATCGAACATGGCATGCATCATTAATGAGCACCACGTCTCATAAATGACCAAATCTTTGAAGATTATTCTAGAGATTTTCTCTTCTATCTTCCTCCACGTGACAACAACATTCAACACTTTTTTACTTAGTCACACCTCCAGTCAGTCAGTTTGACACTTTCTTCAAATAGACCAAAAGAGGAGGCTTGCGGCCGTTCGTAGAAGGTGCCACGTGGAATCTAAGGGTCAACGTAGCAAGTGGTATGTTAGTCAAAGTCAAGGTCGATGAAGGAAGAGATATACCGCTCGGGGATGGTCAAGCCAATCGGGAATGGGAACTCACTCGCCTGGCCCTCACAGTTCCTTAACCTTCTCGAGCGGCTATAATCACTGCTCGGGCAATCCATCGGGATACCGCTCGGGTACACTTTATAGTCATGGCAAACAACATTCTCAGTTAAGTACATAATCGCTCAAGTGTATGAGCTACCGCTTGGGAGGAACTCTTCAACGGACATTTAAGTTGTTTGCCTTAATAAATTCTCAGTGTTACCCATATGAAATGCCCAGCATAGGTATATGCATGGGAAATAGGAACCGTCAAGGGAATTTACTTCAGTTAGGATGTTCTCATCAATGAGACTACATTAAACGCTGGAAGAAGACAAAACGAAGATCCTGTGTAATTAATGTACTAATTATTAGTTATTAACTCCATTGTAATAAATATAGCCTCATTAAATGAGAAGGAAGATGAAACATTCAGGAAAAATGTATAAAAGGATAGTAATAAGAAGAGAAAAGGATAGATAAAAAATTTAGAATACTAAGTCTACTCCTTGTGTTTGGTTGTTCTTCTTCCTTTCCACCGTTACTTGTTCACGCATCCCTATAGTCACGCCAACTCTCTTGTCAGTGCACCGGTGAAGTCATCCTTGAACTTCTCGGAGCAGGATCAATGGTGTTGTCCGAATCACCAGTAAAATGATAAGACCCCCTCTGCACTCTCAGGACATCAATCCCGAACGTCTATATAGTACTTGAATCAAGCTGACCCTGCATTATCATTGTCAGGAACTCGTTCCCAGAACCATTACATAGCACATAAATGTAAATGAGGCTGCACTCCGGGAGAGCATATTTCTCTACCAATTGCTATTTCTTGTTCATTGTTACAATTACCCATTCTGACAACCAATGCCCACATGCCTTCATGATTAGCAACTTACAATGGTGGTTCGAGGTTAGTACATCAAGTCAATATTAGGAGGCAATGGTCTGTTGATGTTAAAAAGACTAGAAGAAGTTCACACAGCATTTTCATATTGGTTATTGCTCTTAGGACATTACGAGGATATTTGTGGTATTCCATTTCAGAGAGCCTGACAGTTTTCTGAAAACAAAAGTCAAGAAACCACAAATGAGATGTTGAAACTATCACGTCATGAGTAAAAAGGCACGAGAATCTAATTACGTGCACGCCAGAACTGAGTTAAGAGATAATGTATGTAGCTTCTAGCATCTGCTAGATCCTGTTGTCCGATTAAATCTACTACTTCTAAGAATGCACAAAGAAAAAAAGATATTTTGCTCTCAACAAAGGTAACTAACTAAAACAACAACTCTTACCTGTCGCATGGTGATTAGAGTGCTAGAAAACTGGGACAAGGACGAGGAGACCGAGTCGAACCCGCTTATCAGAAGCTCAGAACCCTCCCGTAACCTCTTCCCACACTCGGATTCAGCCCTGAACTGCTAAAATCTCAAAAAAAAAAATGTTTCCAAAATTATTACTCACTGAAGAATCTAAAAAACAAAGAAGATGGAGAGATCCGTACGCGCGAGGAAGGCGAAGAATGGAAGTCAGGATTCCGATCCAGGAGAATGCAATCGATGCTATCGTTGAGTCTGCTCCACAGCCGCTCGTCGGAGGAGGGACTGAGCGCAGGAGTTGGAGAGGCTGCCATGGATGGATGGATTGATCGGAAAGGGGGGGAAAAATGCGGCGAAAGATGAAGATCGAGAGGGGTTACAAGTTACAACGGCTAGCTGAGAGGCTTTAAATGGATCTCGGTTTTCCAACGTCTCGTCGCTCGCTGAGGTGCTCATCAGGCTGGACTCGTTATTGGGTGACGCGTTGCGGGCCCTACTGAGGCTGGGAAGACTGTCTACGTGAATCGATTCGGATTTTTTTTTTTTTTTGGTTTTGAAAAAATATGATTCGACCCAATTTGATCGAAGCCTGAATAGGTCTGGATCGATACGGTATACCGTATCCAAAATCGAATACCGTATATCGTACCGAAAAAATCGGTATTCTAAAAATTAATACCGATACCGTACCGATATTTCGGTATACCGAATTTCGGTATACCGAAATATCGGTACGGTATCGGTAAAATACCGTCATGCCGAAGTTATATATATTACATATAATATATAAAAAAATAATTATCTTGTAATGAAGGGCAGTGATCATATAAGAATAAGAGTTTGAATTTCGGACCCAAATATGTAAGATTGAAGATTAAACCAGTAGCTAATGGTCTCAGGGTGGTGACTCGCCGGAGACTCGTCGAAATTTTGCCAGAAATAACTAAATGCTAGCTGGAAAAATAGGGGAAGTATATAGGCTTCAATCCCTACTAAAAATACCATAAATCCACCAAAGAAACAAAAGCTAAAACTCACTGGAAAATCGGACAAGAACTTGCGCAAGCATAACTCTCATAACAGAGCTCGGTGATTAGATTTCTTCAGATTCAATGAAGGGAAAAAATATTAGGGCTGGAGAAGAAGTTTCTAAGTTGTTGTGCATCTTCTCCGGCGACTATGTGCGGTGGTCGACTGTGGAAGGAAAGACTCGCGAGTCGCGACGTGTGCGCCGACGGCGCAAGGAGAGAACATGGTTTGGGGCCGTTTAGGGTTTGGTTTAGGCTTTAGGGGAATCTAAATTAATCATTTAATCTATAGTTATTCGGTATTTCGGTATACCGAAATATTTTAAATCCTTACCGTTACCGTTACCGAAAATTTCGGTACGGTATGATACCGTACCGAATTTTTCGGTATACCGAAAATTTTGATATATACGGTATTTTTTCGATACGATTTTTCGATATTTCGGTATTTCGATATTTTTTTCCAGCCCTAAGCCTGATATCGATGCTGAGTTGTTTGTAAAAGTGCAATACTAGGGGGCGCTTTGTTTTTACCGAATAGTAAAGGGCTTTCTATATTGGTTATTTTTTTAATATAGGAAAAGGACATAAAAATAATATAATTATTCTCTTTTTATTATTATCCCGTCTCTTATTTAATAAATCAGATGCATAGTCGTTTTAAAATCGTAGGTAATATATAATTATAAAAGTTATGATTTTATAATATTTTTTTAAAAGATTATTTAAAACTTTTAAAAAAATTTAAATAATATTTTTTAGTTGTAAATTTTTAAATTAGTTCTAATTTAATATATTATGTGTTTCGTGATT
Organism: Zingiber officinale; assembly: GCF_018446385.1. NCBI lineage: Eukaryota > Viridiplantae > Streptophyta > Magnoliopsida > Zingiberales > Zingiberaceae > Zingiber > Zingiber officinale. The sequence continues at coordinate 131,049,739 of NC_055992.1, forward strand.
TAATTTGAATTAAATTTATGATAAATCAAAATTTAGGATTTAATATTATTTTATAGTTGCTACATGAATTGATGACCGGATTTTAGGTTAAAAATATTATTTAAAGCCCAAATAGTTTGTTTTAAAACAATTTATGCGGGTTGTAACTATGATTCCTATTTGCTATAGGATGTAGATATAAAATTAAGAGATAATTATGTCATTTTACACCGATGAGATATTTTTTTTGATAAAAAAATAATATAAGCCTTGGACGATCCAGTAAAAAAAAAAGGGACATCTTTCTTACTTTTGCCCTTTTCTTAAAATAGGCCTTGATAGAGCTTCTCCTTAAAATAAAATTTTATTCTGGATGAAAATAAAAAGGTGTACAATTTTGGAAATGACTAGTAAAATTGGCTGTCTAAAAACATTAGGGAAAGCAAACAAAGAGAGTGAGAGACAAAGCGACGGCCACCAACAACGAGGACAGGCGACGGCGTGAGGAGGGAGCGGGCGATCCTCTCTCTTCTCTTTTCTTCTCTTCGCTTCGCTCAACCCACTTGCTCTCCTCATCGCCATCGCTCCTGCTGCTGCTGCCATGGCTGCCGCCGCCGCCTCCTCCACTGATCCTTCACCCTCGCCTTCCCCGCGCGCCGGCCGGGCCGCTCGCCAACCCTGGTCCCACGTCGTCCGCGGAGAACCGGACGGATCATCCTCCTCCCCGCCCTTGATGCCGTCGCCGGATACTTCCGATCGCAAGTCTTCCCCTCCTGGCGGAGTCACAGCCGAAGCCGCCGCCGCTGCCTCGCTCGGGAAGAAGCCCGCCTGGAACCGACCTTCCCTCAATGGCTCGACCGAGCCGGGCCCTTCCGTGATGGGAGGCTCCGCCTCCTGGCCTGCTCTCTCCGAGTCCGCCAAGCCCGTTGTCAAATCTCACGCCTCCGCTTCCGATGGAGTGCCGCTCGCTGCATCACCGGTGAGGGCTTCCGGATTAAAGAAAAAAATGATTTGAATCTGTGCGATCTGTTGTATTAGATTAATCTTGTTTCGTTTTTTCTGTGCTCAGGATCCTGCGACTTCGAGTTCTTTGCCGAAGCAGAACTTGATTCCACCTGGCAGTCCAAATTATGGGGCCTCTGAACACCAGAAATCGATTAAACGTGGCGGAAATATCAGCAATGGCGCGCTTCCTGTCGGTGTGGCGGCTGTCCCTTCCCCGCCACCAACTTTGGCAATCACTCCCCAGGCAAACACGGACGAGAAGACTCCTCGGGAGCAAACTCCCAAGATCACTACCAGTTACGAGCATAATTCCAGGGGAAGTTGGTCGGATTCACAGGTCCATGATGGTGGTGGTGACCATCGTAGGACCTATAGCGGCAACAGGAGGTGGAACAATGGTGGTGGTCATGGATCTCACCATGGCAACTACAGTAACCGCCGCGATCAGGAGAATGATAGATCTCGTAGGAATGCTTTCGGAAGAGACATCCAGATGCAGCACCAAGGTGTCCGACCCTACCTCAGACCTCCACCGCCACCAATGCCACCTCCATTCCCTGGACATATTCCACAGGTTCGGCCTTTCGGGAATCCCGTTGTTTTCCCGGGTAAGTTTTATGGCTTTATTGGATGGATTGTCTACAGTTTCGTTTGCTCTTGACTGAATATTCATTTTTCATGAGGAGTCTCTTAATCTTCTTTCAGATATGCAATCTCCTTTCTTTTATTTTCATAACCAGCCACCTCCTGGCCCTCTTCCGTTCCCTGCTATGTATTTCCCAGCTATGGATGTGCAACGTGCTACTTTACTCAAGCAGATAAATTTCTATTTCAGGTGACTGAATGAATTGCTATGCAAGCATTAGTTATAAATGATGATCACATTGTGTTTAACTTTTTGGACTTTCTCAGCGATGAGAATCTGTGCAGAGATGTTTATTTAAGGCAGAACATGGATGAACAGGGATGGGTTCCAGTGTCCTTGATTGCAGGGTTCAATAGAGTAAGTTGGTTTATCTGCTATGCTCTTGTATGCTTATCCAAATTTATAATTGATGCTTGAAAATTGTCTGAAGAATGTCCTCTTAACATCTGGGTAAATAAAATATATATTTTGTTCTCTTGTCTCTTTCTGGTGTTGATCCAGAGAATATAATTGACATTAAGAGATATTACATTTATTTCCCATCTAAATCTGTAATTTTAAATTTTAAATTTAAATTTCTTTGATCCACTTTGCAATGTTGCAGTTGGAACTATTGTTTGGTAGATTGTGAAAATGGCATTTTTACTAGTTTTCTATAGTATTGGCTTTTAATCAGTCACTTTGGTCTGTGCTCTGTGTTTTAAATGTTAGTCTGTGGACACATATTGGTGTAATTTTTGGATGCCATAACAAAGTTTGTGGAGATGCTTTTGGTTCATAAATTATGACCATCTAAACAATTATTTGTGTCATCCAAAAATAGAGAGAACAAGAACTATGAATTTGAATTATAGGACAAGATATTACATGGAAGGGGCTGGAAAGCATGGAAAGATTTTATTTCCTTATTCTGTTATAACCTCTACTGTGTGTTGAACTTCAATTTCTTTGATGCTGCCAACACCAATGACATTCACGATAGCTTTTGCTGCTTCTATGCCATGCTACATTACAGCACTTTTGCACTACTATAACTTTTGTATCTGAACTTTTTTCTTCTAGGAATAGGACATTGCCCAGACTAGATGACAGTGCTATTTTTGTGGGAGTGAATTCTCTAAGTTGAGCATGTTTTGAAAACAAAGGCTCTTGATCCTTGTCACTTCTTGTAAATCAGTTAGTTATCTTTGTGACTTCATCTCCTTTTCCCTCAGTTTGATACTCCCAACACCTTGTAGAATATAAGATGTATTATCAATTGACATGAGCTAAACTGAAAAGGATAAGGATCAAGTTCCAGTAGTTGTCTAAAGATTCTCTTGGAGGTGTATGCAAACTTATGTACAACTAGTTTTTTCTTTCTTATAGTCATTGTTGGACAATCATGTAAACTTGCAGCTGTTTTGATAATTTGTCCCATGCTTCTGTGAAGTATTGAATTTCAACAGCAAATATTTCAAGATGCACCAGGCTGTTTGTTTTCTAGTTCTTGTGGTCACATTATGGTTATGCATTGACAGACTTTGATTCGTGTTTGAAGTGGGTAATGATGACTATCACTCTACAATTATCTTACCATTTTGTGAATGTCCATCTTGGATAATAAGTAGTTTTAAATTGCAATTATGTGATAGGGCAGAATTTCAACCTTGGATTGCTAAAAAACTGATTAGCCAATTCTTATTCTTCACATTCTCCTTCGATCCACAGAGGATATTATTCTTAAAGGTGAAGGGTAGAGGGCGTTCGATGAATGTCACTCAATAAAACTTAAAATTAATTTGGATTATCTTGGGCAGTGGACTCTTGTTATTACATGTGATACAGTTTTATGCAGAGTTCATTGGGAATATGGACTTTTATCTGACTCCAACTAGGTTGGACACAACTTCTCGTGATAGGTACTGAACTCTGATAAAGTTGCAGTGATATTCAGATACATAACTGTGTGTATAGATTAGATATCTCATGCTTATAAAGTCTAACTAGAGAGGCATTAGGAAATACGTTGATGTTGATATTGATGCTTCATATACATCTCGTTTGTGACGATTACTTTCTTGCCACATTGGTTGTTTCAATGGTGGATCAATCTTTATGATCTAGTATCGCTATTGTGGCTCATAGTTTATATGAGTGCCCATTGGCTTCTGGTTTGTCAAATCTTTCTAATTTAACTATTGAAGTATTATAGTTCAGTATGGTAAATTCTCGTATATATTTACAGGTTCGACAGATAACAAACAACATAGATTTCATACTAGACACATTGCCACTGTCCCCTGAAGTTGAAGTACAGGTACCTTGTCAATTTCTTTTTGGAATTTATCATCTGCAATGCTAAATGGAATAATAAAGTAGGTGACGTTTTCAGAATGAAAGATGAAACAACATTGTTGAGCCCCCAATTGTTTGCAACGACTAATTGGAACTGTAAACTATTTCAAAGTTTCTTAGTGCCCTATGAACTTAACAAGTTAAACCCATGAAATCACACCGACTTATTTGTATGCTTTACTCATAGTGCAATTCATTATTACTGACACTACTTATCACAGGGCGATAGGATAAGGAAGCGTCAAGGCTGGATGAGTTATCTTCTCCTACCAAGTTCCAATCGGGCTGCTAATACTTCTGGTCAGTCACCAGTAGCACTGACACCTGATAATCTTGCTTCACAGTTGCAAGCTGTTGACTTGGAGGGGACAGCGTCACAGCCGAGAAGGACAATGATTCTCAATCAGTCTGCAGCTGGTGCATTGAATAATGAGTTACATGCTGCTACCGATCTTAGTGGCAGTGTTGATATTGAGCGAATGGGTCAAGAGTGACTTGTTTTTGAGTTCTTCACTAATGGAGAATCGAGAATGGAGAGAAAGCATTCCTTGTTCTGTGGGAGATTGCATTTAGCAATTGCTGTGCCATGCCAGAATCTCTAAGTACCATCTTAGGTTGCAGATGAAAGAGGGTGAAAAACAAAAACAACAGAAGAAAAAAAAATTAAAATCAAAAGAAAAGGCAAAGAAATCAAAAGTAAAGAAAGAGAAAGATAGAAGCTACAATTATGAGGTGCTATATAGATAGGCAGGTGAGATGAGCAGTTCCATGCCAATATTTATTTCCTTCGTGTTTATTTGTGGGTTTCCAGTTGTTTACTTTTGCGTACTGTTTCTTAGGAGCGTCTGAATTGTTCTCATTTTTGCATTTCGAGGATGATATTTGTCACCCTGAGAACTTGTCAAGTGGGTTGTTTCGGTTTTGTTTTCGTTCCTTGAATAAGAGACAACATTTCTCTTCATTTACTTGTGAGTAAATATCGCTTTGCGTCTCTGATGGATTGAGGTGCATGTTGGGTTAAGTAGGATGAGGCAGTAGGACCTTTTTGCCTTTCTTGAAGCTATTTATTGGCGAAAAAGTGCTATTTATTGAATTTGAGATGATGAATTTTAGGTTTTTGCAAATTTATCATGATTTTTTGTTTTAATAAATATATAATATATTTTCATTTAAAAGATAAATGATATGTTTTTTTAATACATTTTGCATATTAATGTCCTCGGACTATAATGCGACGGTAAAAAAATGGGATGAGCTTTCTTGGCAATGAGAGTTCAAATCTCATATATATTGGGGAAGTTTAAATTTTTTTCATGTTTTATCATAAGTTAGGATCCATCTGCTTCTCAATTTAATCAATAAAGATAAAAGATAAATGGTACATTTTTGAATACATTGTGCATTTTAATTCGATGATTTCAAAAGTATCCTTTTATTCGTAAATATATATATTGTACCATTAAAAAATCTAATAATGTGTCAAAAAATAAAATATCATGTGAATAACTTTGTGAAGAATTTAATCAAAACTTGATCAATCATTTTTCTAAATTATGCATAATGGAAAAGTGTATGATAAATTTATTAAAAAGTGAAAATATAGATATGTCAAACCTTCAACCTCTCCCTCTTCATTTGTTTTCAGATAAACAATTAAATAGATTATTTTTGTCCGAGAGTCAAGGTGACGGATGCTGAGGATGTGATATTCCTGTTGATCATACGCGGACCTCCGATGAGACTAGCCTGTAAGCACAAAGCGTCAGTGTCGAGCCAGGGAGTGGTTCCCCAGCGATGACCTTCCAATGTTCAAGTTAGATCTATGGCGAAAGCAGCAAGCAAACAAGCAAAGAAACGAAAGTGGTAACTTAACTGTAGCTATAGTAGGATGAACATACATTCGTCGAAGCTTGGGGGGTCCTTTATATAGGGCTCTTAGGGGTGCGTGTGCATGCTTCCCGAGGCGTGCACACATCTCCAAACTTTCCCTGATAGAACGTGTCAGAAAAGTGTACCTGACACCATACCTCAATAGTTCGAACATATCCTGACAAGACAGTGGAAACTTCCGTCGTACGATTCTCTGCTTGATCATGCCGCTGACTATGCTGTCTGTCTATGGCACGGGTCTCGAGGAGGATATCAATCGATCCTGCCTTTGTCTGCTAGTGGGCCGAGAGGGTGGGTCGCTTGGCTAATTCTGCTGTCTGGGCCGAGCTGGGTGGTCGCTCGGCTACTTCCACTGTCTAGGCTTGTTGGGTCGTGTTTCCGTTTTGTTGGCTGCGATTTGATCTTTGGCCGATCGGGATGTCCGCCCGGCACATGTCCTGCCGCTCGGCATATGCCTGGCCGCTCGATGCCTGATTTGGTGATAGCCTTTTGAGCGTCAGAAGCTCGGTGTGAGACCGAGCTGTAATAACGTCGGACTAACCTACAAGCACAAAGAGTCAGTGTCGAGCCTGGCGATGACCCTCCGAAGTTCAAGTCAGATCTCTGGCGAAAGCAGCAAGCAAGCAAGCAAAGAAATGAAAGTGACAGCATAACTGTAGCTACAGTAGGATGAACATACATTCGTCGAAACTTGGGGTCCTTTATATAGGGCTCTCAGGGGTGCGCGTGCATGCTCCCCGAGGCGTGCACACATCTCCAAACTTTCCCTGATAGGACGTGTCAGAAAAGTGTACCTGACACCATACCTCAATAGTTCGAGCATATCCTGACAAGATAGTGGAAACTTTCGTCGTACGATTCTCTGCTTGATCATGTCGCTGACCATGTTGTCTGTCAATGGCACGGGTCTCGAGGAAGATATCAGTCGATCCTGCCTTTGTCTGCTAGTGGGCCGAGAGGGTGGGCCGCTTGGCTAATTCTACTGTCTATGCTGAGCGAGGTGGCCGCTCGGCTACTTCCACTGTCTAGGCTTGTTGGGTCGTGTTTCCGTTTCGTTGGTTGTGATCTGATCTTTGGCCGATCGGGATGTCGGCCCGGCACATGTCCCGTCGCTCGGCATATGCCTGGCCGGTCGGCGCCTGATTTGGTGATAGCCTTTTGAGTGTTGAAAGCTTGGTGCGAGACCGAGCTATAATAATGTCGGACCAGCCATTCCTTAGTCCGAGCGGTTGATGGGGTCGCCCGATCGGACACTAGCCTGGGGCATTGACTGCCTTAACTTTGACCTTCCACGTGGCATTGACATCTTGCGGGGCGGGGCCCGACTGTACTTTATCACCGGATCACATGCCTCCCCCTTAAGTTTAGTCGAAGGAGGTTGCAAGTCCAACTGACTAGACAAGGTAGTCTGGTGATTGGTTGGCCGATCGGCCAGTATGCTGGTTGGGCCCCGACCGATCTATGTAGAAGCGCTATTCAAGGCCACTTGGCATTCTGAGGGTTTACACTTGGAAGATTCTTCCTTCGGTGTCTTTGGATGAGTGCGAACTACGCGATCAATGCTGGCGTAATCCGAATCTCTTCAGAATTCATGCAAATCACCCCCATTAAGGCCGAGCATGCGTCCACGATTAATAATGGCACCAATTAAATGTCGCCCTATGAGAGCGTACCACGTGTCACCGCTGCGGTCGCCGCATGTTCGAGGTGATAGCCGCCCAGTGGGAGCCTGCCACGTGTCACCGATGCGGTCGCCGCATGTCCGAGGCGATAGCCGCCCTGTGGGACCTGCCATGTGTCACTGCCGCACGTCCGAGGTGACAGCTGCTGATGTGACGCCTAGCGGTTTGAATTCAAGGGTTGGATTTGCGCTTTGATGTTTGTGACCTAGATCGGATGGCTCCTATCGGCCGAGCCTGACCTATAAAAAACCGCAGCACCGCCTTCGTCCCCACTTTCCTTCTCCTTTTCCAGCGACTGTCGACGACCTCGAGTGACCAGTGCTCCGGCGACATTGCGCTCCTTGACGATGATCCAATGTTCTCTACGACCCCCTTTCTCTTCCTTGTAAGCCTCCCAAACATTTCTGTCGTTGATCTTCAACTGTTCTTTCTCCGCCACGCCACTGTTCCGGCATCCGTTTTGCGTTTCTCCTTCCTTTCGCCTGTCGAGCTTTCTGTTTTTCGGTTTTTCGGTTTTCCGGCGATGGCGAGCTCTTCTCAGTCGTCCGACCCCACTTCCGGTCTTTAGTACAACACCATGAAGACTCAGTTCGATGTGGGTGACGCTGCGAGCCTTATAAATACCTTTGACCTTCCTTTTGGCAACGAAATAATCTTGGCCTCCCCGTCCGATCGGCCCCATAACCCGCTGACCGACACAGTCTGTTTCTTCCGAGACCAATTCGTGGCCGGTCTTCGCTTCCCCATCCATCCTTTCATAACTGAGGTCTGTAATTACTTCCGTGTCCCTTTAGCATAGCTCGTCCCCAATTCCTTTCGCCTCTTGTGCGGTGTGGTCGTTCTGTTCAAGGTGTACAATATTCCCCTAACACCTCAGGTATTCCATTACTTTATTATCCCAAGCAATCCGAGTTGGGCACCTACTTCTTCCAGTCCCGGGTCAATCTGGTCTTTTTCAATAAAATGTCGACTTCAAATAAACATTGAAAGGATTATTTTTTCTATATGCGACTCCCCGAGCGGCCGAGCTTCCGTACCAAGTGGCAGGTCGGACTTCCACCTCAACCGGACCTGCAAAAGTATTGGGGCCAGCCGGACTACCTTCACGCGGCTAACCTGCTGGCCGACCAAAAGTTCGACATTCACAAGCTGCTGCCAGAGGGGGTGATGTATATGTTCGGGCTGAGCCTCATCCGAACGAAGCTCCTGAGCAGCTTAGGTACGAAATTTCTCAACTTTCTTCTCTTGAGTTTAACTGATTCTTTCTTTCTTTCGCAGCTGACATAATGATGCACGCTCGGGCAACCAGTCTGATGAAGCTGAAGAACGCTGAGATAGAGGTGGCGGCGACAAAGGAGATGGCGAGCCTTGGCCTGACTCCGTCGGCTCTCATGAAGGTGAGAGCGAGGCGATGCCAACTGAAGGAGAAGGCGCCGCCGATCAGACGCCCCACACTGAACCGACTATAGACCCACTCCCTCCTGAGTCGCAGTTTGCCACCTAGGTCGAAGGCTCGGGGTCCTCGGGTGAGGTTCCTCTATCCAGGCGCGAGAGACGCCGAACGACCACCCTGTCCCGTTCGGCTACTTCGGTAGTGCATTCTCCCGAGCAGGGTACCTCTTCTCCGATCGTTCCCGAGACAGCGGAAGCCATTTCTTTCAATCGGACCCCCTCGCTAGCCGATCTGCCTTCGGATCTGATCGCAGCCCAGCCGATCGCGTCTCTTCCTCCAGCTCGGCGCAGGATTCTACGATCCGGCATTCTTCCAGCTTCAGCCGGTCAGTCTTCTAGTCCTGCAGCGTCGGCTCAATTAGTGGGCGCCGATCCGTGACATCCATTCTCCACCTCCCAATGGAGGAGTTCCTGGCAGCTGACGATCAACCGCAAACTCTCGAACATCAGATACTCATCCGCGGGCCGCTCGCTAAGGTTTGGGAGGAGGCTAGAGCACGCACCGCAACAATGCCGCCCGGGCTGCTCGCCAACAGCCACCTGCAAATGTCCACCGAGGTATGTATGCAATGATCAATTTGTGGTTTTACCTCCGTTCGGTACTAACATTTTTCAGCTCGGCGACAGTACTGGGTGGAGAGCGTAGCGATGTGCAACCGCCTGGCGTTTGTGGAGGAGGAGCTGAAGAAGCTCAAGATTTCTGGGGGAGCTTCTTCCTCCTAGGGGCCATCCGTTACCCAATTCAGGTCGATCTGGAGAAGGCCACTAAACTATTGGAGGCCGAGCGGAAGAAGTCTGCCAATCAGACCATCATGCTGGGTCGGCTCAAGACTCAGGTGAAAACTTATGACCACAAGATCGAGCTGGCCACCGACAGGAAGAACCGCGCCATAGCTGACCTAGAGCTAAAGAACCAGGAGGCTCAGAATTTAGCCGAGAAGCTCAGGGAGGCAGAGAACTTTCTGATCGCCGAACAGTCGTTAGGCTAAGGAGGCTGATCTTCAAGGGCAAGTGAGGACCCTTGAAGATGCTCTAGAGTCTTCTCGCGCTGCCTTGAAGACTTACCAGAACGTTGAACCGAGCTGCTTCGAGACCATGAAGCAAGAATACCTCCGCTCGGAGAAATTTACTGACAAAGTTGTTAATCGGGTTGTCCGGAGTTTCGAGATGGCCATAACTGGGACGTTCAACTAGTTGCAGGCAAACAGGCATATCTCAAGCTCTCTGACTGACGGCATCATCGACCGGGCTCAGTTGAACGACTCGATGCCGAATGAAGTCTTCGACTATCTTGAGTGAGGAGAGATTTTGTAACCTTTGAATGTTTGACTGCCGCTCGACAGCTTTTGGTTTGTTATTAATGAAGTTATCTTGCAATTCCTCCTCACATGTTTGCTTGTCTATCACAAATCTTTTGACTATATAGCCCCGAATGGGCGTCATGTTTGCATTTCAATGATAAATTCATCAAGGTCATACCTCTAGGTTTTAAGGTCGCCGCTTGACCCTAGGGTTTATAGTCGTCGCTCGACTCTAGAGTTTATAGTCGTCGCTCGAGTCTGGGATTTAATATCACCGCTCGACGATTTGGTAAAGGCCAGAGTTTAAGGTCGCCGCTGAACCGTCAGTGGAGACTTGGGTTTAACGTCGCCGCTCGACGATTTGGTGAACGCCAGAGTTTAAGGTCGCCACTCGACCGTCGGGGGTGACCTGGCTTTAACGTCAATGCTCGACAATTTGGTGAAGGCCGGAGTTTAAGGTTGTCGTTCGACCGTCGGTGGAGACCTGGGTTTAACGTCGCCGCTCGACGATTTGGTGAAGGCCGAAGATTAAGGTCGCCGCTCGATCGTTGGTGGAGACCTGAGTTTAACGTTGCCGCTCGACGATTTAGTTAAGTTTGGCATTTAAGGTCGTCACTCGACCGTCGATGGAGACCTGAGTTTAACGTCACCGCTCGTCGATTTGATGGAGTCTCAGGTTTAATGTCGCCGCTCGATCGTCGATGGAGACCTGGGTTTAACGTCGCCGCTCGACGATTTATGTTGTTGTTCGACAAAGACTTTAGCAAACATTTGTTTTTGATTTCAGTCCTGCACTTCAAAGGGCGCAGGGATATAGAAAATACATTAATTACATCAGCGCATCTCTCATCCGGCTCGTTAGGACTGGAGATGGTGTGCGCTCCATGGACGCTCGAGTCACCTCCCGTCCTCATCCTTCAAGTAATAGGCACCCGAGCGAAGCTTTTCCACGACCTTGAAGGGTCCGACCCACAGGGCTTCCAACTTGGTGACGTCGTCGACCGGCTTCGCCTTCTTCCATACGAGGTCGCCAACCTGGAACGACATCGGGATCACCCACCGATTGTAGTTCTGCCTCATTCTCTACCTATAGGTCATCAGCCGAACGACTGCTTTATCGCGTGCCTCATCCATCAAGTCCAGCTCCAGAAGCCTCCGCTCGGCGTTGTCTTCGCTATAGTGCTATATCCGATCGGACTCGGCTCCTACTTCCACAGGGACGACCGCTTCGCCGTCGTACACCAGGTGGAACGAGGTTGCTCCGGTCCCTTCCTTAGGAGTTGTGCGGATCACCCATAGCACACTGGAAAGTTCATCGATCCAGCTTCCTCCAACATGGTCGAGCCGAGCCCGTAGGATTCGCAGGATCTCCCGATTTGCAACCTCAGTTTGTCCATTACTCTGAGGGTATGCTACTAAGGTGAAGGCTTGCTGGATGCCGTACTCCTCACACCACTACTTGAGCTTCCGACCGATGAACTGTCTCCCATTATCTGAGACAAGTCGGCGAGGGATGCCGAACCAACAAATGATGTGCTACGAAATAAATTTTTGAACCATCTGCTCGGTTATTCTTACTAGCGGCTCAACTTCAACTCACTTGGAGAAGTAGTCCACTGCAACAAGCAAGAACTTCCGCTAACCGATTGTCATAGGTAAGGGTCCCACGATGTCCATGCCCCATTGGTTGAACGGCACGATACCGTGGAAACCTTCATTTCTTCGGTCGGTCGATGCGAGAGGTTGTGGTACTTCTAGCAGGACGGCAGGTGGCAACTGTCCGAGCGGCGTCTTCCTATAAGGTCGGCCAAAAGTATCCGACCAACAGAATCTTCCTTGCCAACGACCGGCTCCGGATGTCCTCCACATGAACCTTGATGTACTTCTTGCAGTAAGTAGTCGAAATCTTCTGACCCGACGCACTTGAGTAGAAGTCGGGAAAAAACCTTCTTGTAGAACTGCTTCTTGATCAGAGTGAATCGATCAATCCTTTTCCTAAGCAGTCGGGCTCCCCCCTCCCCCCCCCCCCCCCCCCCCCCCCATCGCAAAAAATATATTTGTCAAACCTTCACCCTCTCCCTCTTCATTTGTTTTTCAGATGAACAATCAAATAGATGTGGCAATGAAATAATTATTATTCCTGTGAACCTCACGCACCTTCACATCCAGGAAGTCATGCTCGTCTTTGCAAGATCTCCACTAAGGCTGTAATCGAGTAGCTCGAGCTCATGCCAGCTAGCCTGACTTGGGAAAAATAAATTAAAAATCTGTGCAAAAATACATGGAAAAATAAATTAAAAATCTGTGCAAAAATACATTAAATGACAAACTCTTTAATTTTAAAATAATAATAATTTTACTTATTAAAATATTAAATTAATCTGACTTACAAGCTCTCGAGCCATTAAATGAGCTCAGCAAACCAATTCGAACTAAATCAAATTCAAACTCGAGTCGATAACGAACAGCAGAGCTCATTTGTACTCCTAATCTCCATTTCATCGTTTCAGAATAATAAAAACTATAATATCTACACCAACAGATAGCCATCACACTGCGGCAAAACCCGTGAAAACAGTATTAAGAAAAAAAAGTGTTTTCTTTTTGTTGCTATTACAGGGGGAACAACTGTCGAAAGCGTGTCATCGTCAATGACAATAGAGTAAAAAAGGGGAAAAAAAGAGGAAAGAAATGAAATCTCATTTGCTAATTTCATGCCTCTTGGGTCTAAAACGGGACTACGTATGGTAGCTGATACATGTTGAACTCAGGAAGGTAGCAAGCTAGAGGTTGCACTGAAGGAACTGCATGATTTTCCTGGATAGATCCTGTTGCGTTGCTAGCGGTGCTGTCTTTTGCAGGACATCGTTGTTGCCTTGGTGCAGCAGCTAACCAATCATCATCCTCACAGGTAGCAGAAGTTTCGAAGCGTTCCATTGCAGCTGATGGATTCCAGTTTGCTACCAAAATTTCATACTGTTCCTTTTGCCATGTTCTGCCGCCGACTCTTTTTTTCCGGGAAGATTTAGTTGTAGCTGCAGCTGAGGCTGCTTCTGAAGGCCTGCTGGAGGAACACGGCTGCTCAGAGACTGCAGCAGGCTTCTTATCGAGTCTCAGCTTTTCTGTTTTCAAGTCTAATGGCTGTGGACAAATTTGTGTTGGCAATGGCACCTGCTGCTGCAGGGTTGTTTGCTTTGAGGAAGAAAGCAATGAGGCCCTGACTTGCCCTGCTGGCAGCAATGGTGGCTTCTGCTTTGTTTGCGTTGGCAAAGGCCTTGCTAGCTCGACTGGCTCCGGTTTTGGCAATGGTGGCTGCAGCTTTTGCCTTGGCAAAGGCATTGCTTGCTCCACTCGCCGTGATGGTGGTAATGGTGGCTGCAGCTTTTGCCTTGGCAAAGGCATTGCTTGCTCCACTCGCCGTGATGGTGGTAATGGTGGCTGCAGCTTTTGCCTTGGCAAAGGCATTGCTTGCTCCACTTGCCGTGATGGTGGTAATGGTGGCTGTAGCTTTGTTTGTAAAGGCAGAGGCAACTCCACTCGCCCTGATGGTGGCAACAAGGGCACTGTTGAATCTACTTGATCAGATGGTAGCAATTGTGTCTGCACCTTAATTTGCCTTGATACTGCTATCTTCCCAAGCTTTGACTGCGGCAGTGATGGTTGCGGCTTAATTTGCCTTGATGAAGCAGGTGGTAGTTTTACTTTCCCTGCTGAGGTTGACGGTGCTGGCTGGGGCTTTATCTGCCTTGATGACGGAGAGGCAAGTTCTACTTGCCCTGATGGTGGAAATGGCGACTGCAACTCTGTTTGCCTTGACAAAGGTGGAGGCTGCGGCTCTGTTTGCCTTGACAAAGGTAATGGTGATGGCTCCACAGCTCTTTGCCTGAAGGATGGCAACTTGATTCGAAGAGTACTATCTACATGATAATAATAGTCAACGTTCAGAACAAAATAAAGATCAATAAAGATCAACCAAAAGTGATAATCAAATGCTGGAAGTACCTTGAGTTTCATGGATAGAAGAGAGCACCAATTTCCTTCTCTTACTGCTGTCCTGAGAGCTCTCAGGCGAGTCAAGCTTATGCTGGATAGAACAAGGATGCTCATGTTCTTCTGTGAGGCCACTTTTCTCCAGTTGCTCAATTCTTTCGTTTGTCTTCTGGCTGCAAAGGTTCGAAACCAGTGGGAGCTGCTTCTTTTCAGACTTCTGCTTTTTGTGGCTCCTTTCATCTTCAGATTTCTCCTGATGCTTCCTCTTTTTATGCTGCTTTCCGTCATGATTTGAGTTTAGAGACTTCTCTTTCTGATGGCTTTTCTGCCTCTTTGCCTTTTCGTTATGCTTCTTTGCCTTTTCTTCCTTTAGGAGCTTCATCGCATTATAAGAATTGTCAACCCCAGCACAGAGGATTCACAAGTAAGGAGAAATAGCCAAAGATGCTGAGATTAGCTATACCAACTTAATCATAGTGTATCAAGGCTCAATTTGTAGACCACAATAATCAAAGATGCCTATTCCCTATTCCCAAACCAGAGCCTTATCCAAAATTTCACGAGTAATGACATTCTCAGTCCATGGTACCATCTTATTATGATAACTAAAGGATTCTGCCTAATATCTCGATAAGAAACTCAAAACCAATTTACAACAAAAGAATCTGGAGAGAATTTCTATTAATAAATATGGGACGTCACCTTAATAAGACCAGAAATTCTATTAACAAAAGTCCAACAACTTAAGGAGCTAAAAACTCTATAAAGGTAACCAACCACCCAACACCTCAATGCTAATGAAAATAATTACTGAAACAAATTGCTCACCTACTCTGTAGTTATATTTATAGACAGCACCACAAGAAGAAATTAAGTCTAAAGAACACAATTAAATGTCCAAATTGGAGCAGGCTAAGTTATTCCCACAGCCATTTGAGAGAATACAAGGGGCAAAATCATATGTCGATTAGGAGGGATTATAACTAAGGTCACATAATGTCTTGGGTCCATAGTCAATACTGGCCTAACGATATTTCATAAGAAATGTGGATCAATCATTATCATCAATCAAAGGCTAGGATTGCATAATAAAACTTAAACAAATGTTTCAAATTATAAGGTCCAACATATATGAAATACATTGCTTCATTACAGTGTATATGAAAGGTCAGGGCTCTTTTTAACTTCACAATCCTAATAAAGATGGTATCCATGGGATCAATCACATTGGCCTGCCTCTTGGCTTGGTTTCAACATGCATAGAAACAAAGTTTTAAAAAAACTGTGACAGATGGTCCACCACATTGCTATCGCTTGAAGCCTATTAGCAACTCACATAACCTTGTCTGTCTCAAAATCCCAAAACTGGGATTTATGAGAATCCAAAGTAGCATGTAAACAACATGATATTTAGAAAATTTTGCCTTCAAATCCCAGTCCCATGGAGCATAGTGAGAACATTCAACAAAAGAAACATATTCTGGCTAGTAGAGATTTTCATCGTCTCTCAAACTTCCTTCCTTTCCATAATATGACTAATACACAGCTTATCTTGAATTCACTCAATAAAGATATTATAACTCGTAATCCATTTAAAATTCCAGAATCAGCCAAGCACAGATGTTATCCATACACACTCCTTAGCACGATACAATGGTATTACACTTGCACTAAATTCTTATGATATCTCATCCCATTTTAATTCCTTGACCAACCTACAAACCTAGGATTTACAAATTTACTACCATCTGATTCAACTAAAATTCACAATACCATATCCATCCGTTCTTGACAATAGTACCACTCCATGAATAGATGGTGGACCGCTAGCATTCTAGACGTTTGTAACATAAGACTCACAGATTTGTTTAGATCCAGTTAGCAATAACCTTATTTAACCATTCCCTCACAGCTCATCAACACATAAGCTTATCTCTAATCACGAACAAAACATAAGGCTAATAACCACCACCATCTTCTTTGTTAAGAATCAATCAATGGATCAGGACCTAGACAATTACAATGAATTTCATTTTTTTGTCATATTGATACAAAAAACGTATACATATATTTCCTTTACACGAACGCCACCTAAACGTAGACTTCTTGGTAGAATCTTTAATCTCTGTCCGCTCCTAAAGAAAGATCAAAAGATGATCCGAGCAACCGATCCATCACCGATAAAGGAAGCCGAGCAAGAATGCAAGAAATCAACCACAGCAAGCATCGATGCTCAACAAACCTTAATGGATTCGATCTCGGCCTGCCCGAAATAAGGCGGTGGGTACGGAAAGCAACGCGACATGGCACTAACGGAGATCTCTTCCTCCTCCCTTTCCCCTCGATCAAGAGGCCACTCGGTGGGAAAAGAAGAGGAAGAGAAGTCGATCAAGAAAAAACTAGGGTTAGGGTTACGCCGCAGACAAGAACAAAGGGAAAAGAAAAGGTCTTGGTCTCGATTGCCATGAGGCCCAGGGGGCGTATTTATAGAGGCGTGTGAGAGGCGTACCGGATTGGTTAAAGCGGTGCGTTGTCCCGCGGTAGTTAAAAGGATCCTGTTTCTGTGCGCTGCTATTGGGTTTTGGAGCGGGCCCCACACGGCTTCTGGGTCAATAAGTCATCGACGGCCAATTGGCCAGTAACATAGGACGATGTGGATCCCGTGTTATATTATTTTGTTTATGTTTAATAATTTATAATACAAGTATTTATCAAAGCGCGCAATTTCGAATTGACAAAAAAAAAAAAAAAATACACTATCATTTGATATTTATCAAAGGGTGGAATCAATTTCTGCAATTCCCCTTCTATTTCTTCCACTAATCTTCCCTTTCCTACATATTTTTTTAAGGTATCCGAATCACATATTAAGAAATTCTAATTTAAAAGTAATTTATGTGGTTAAGATGCATGCCACCTTATCAGTCTCGTCCTCTATTTTCATCCATATCTCTTCATATTCTTATAAATACAACGTCATTATAAACCTCTTTACTTACCATATCTTTTCTTGAAGTTTGACATGATCACAAAATACTAAGTACAAAAGTTGGAGTATTATCATAAGATATTCAAGGGTAACTTCGAAGGATAACGTCATTCAAGAACAACATTATTAAAGAACATTGATATTAAAAGATAAATTTCAAGTAAAATTTGATAGAAGAAGAGAGATAAAGATTTAGTGTTGTACGTATTAATTACTATTGTAAAATTGATCTATAATGTAAAAAAATAATGTACTCTTTTATAGAAAAAGATGATTATACAAATTATGTTTATATTGTACGTTGATGTGTAAGGAAGATTTATGGAATAACGCCAATAATACGGTGTCCTGATATATGATAAATACGCAAGTGTATAGAGATATCATCAAATAATAAAGACATTAAACCTACAAGAACTGATGATCGAGTACTAGCTTACTAACCAAATTTAATTATCTAGACTAATCCATGGTATAAAGTGTCAATAATGAGAAAATTAAAAAACTAGGGTGAAGAGAAAAGAGAGAAAGAAGACTTGATCAAGAAGACAGTATAAAGACAGAGTGAATATAGATAAATTGATTGGTAAAGGCATTATAGGACTTCAGTTTCATCACTATGTTAGAAAACACTTTCTAATTCATCGCCTACAATTCAGAACGGTTGAAATTATGGATCACTTTCTTAAAAAGACCTTGTCACGAGATCCCACAACCCCCAAATAACCTTTCTCCTACTTTGTGACAATGAATTGGGATTGATCCATTAAAATCAATGGCAACTCATTATTCTTCGCAGCATACCAATTTACTTTCATAGTCAACTCTTCGCGTCTCGATTTTATATGGGTCAGAGGATTGTATTCTTCTTTTGGTTCATCCCCAAATCTTCATGGGATACGAATCTTGTGTTCTTGACATCGAGATCATGTTTACATAGTAAATCCAAGCCACAAATCAACTCATCATTGAATAAAAAAGATCAAACATTTATAGATCAATTAAAAGAGTGTTCACATCACAAAGAGTTAATCTCTAATCTTATAATCAAGAATCTACTACATAGATATGAACTTACAACCAGAAATCATGTTTAGATGGCAACAATTTAAATACAAATTAAAAAATTCAGAAATCGAGAAGAAAAGCTTAGGCTTGTCACGAGATTTTTCCTTTAGACGCTCCCGATCTCTCTTCCAAACATAAATGGTGTCAAATCCCTTCCAAATCGTCTTCTTAGATCCCCTTGGAGCCCTAGGGTGACTCCAAATCGAGATCCCCTTCCAAGGCATTGAAATCAGTCTTTTATAGTTAAAGGGCGCGTGTTGTGACATGGGTAGTGCCGGCGAGCATGAACGCCCGCGTCACATTCAGTGGGCATATATGCATATACAATAGGTTAAAAGGTGCATTAAAACATATCAAAAACCCTTTTTAAAATACACAAATCATGTTCTCCATTATATATTCGGCCTCTCTGGAGGTGCTCCACTGTGATGCTAAATTTCAGCTAGACCCTAGTCTTGATATCTAGGATACTAGGTCACGTTGAGCCTGATATGATATCTATCAGGCTCACGTTGGACCTGATATCCTGATACTAGGCCCACTTAGTTTTTTGATCATAAGTTTGGTTTGACACCATATCTACATTTTCCTCATTCAATCCTTATTACAAGTTTACAGAAATCCAAATACCCTAGGTCAATTAGTGGATTTTGACCAAAACTCACTGATGGATGTAGACATGTTCGATTGCACCTATTGCAAGTCTTGTGAGTTTCTGGTATTGCAAGGATTCCAGCAGTGTCATCCATTGCTTATTAGGACTCTCTAGAGGTACTCCAACGTTACGATAAGTTTCATCTTGAATATGGGTCTAATATGATCTTGATCAAATGATTTGATATTATATCTACCTTCTCCTCACTCAACCTTTCCTAGTGTTTGCAAGTTTCCAGAAATACAAAACCTATGTCTATCAATGAGTTTCAGTTAAAACCCATTGATTAATTATGAAAACATAGTATGTACATTATATTTATCGTTGCTTGCTCTTTGAATTACAACACCACTTGATTATAAAGTTGTAACTTTGCTAACTTAGTTTATAATTTATTTTTCAGGGATAATGCTCATGTTGCGGAAGAAATTCTCTCTGAGATATAGAATATGCTCAATACAAATTCTGTCGTGGGATAGAGAACTAATGTAGTAGAAGTATCCAAAACTAATATTTCATCGTCTTCTGAATATACTGGTGTGGGAAACACAAATAGAAATATAAGCAATTTGACATTTGATCTAAATGGAAAAACAAGTAACATAGAAGATGAGATTCTGAATCCTTGTACGACACTTGTTGAATACTTTGAGCCTACTTGAGTGAGGAGAAAGAATATTATATCTGGATTGTAGAGAAATTATAGGGCAATACAGATGCACAAGAATTCTTAGCTGATGATATACATATTGAACAATATGAATTTCCTCTAGAGCAGTACAGTGGCTTAGAGGAGGAGTTCTCGATAAATGATGATCCATATATTATGAATTTTTGATTGCTATAAAGGCTAATTAGAGAGGCAACAGTTGAGCATAATTTTTTTGTTGGATAGATTTTTTTATCTCGACAAGAGTTCAAGAATGAACTTGTAAGTATATTGTGATTAAACATATGATAGATAACCCAATTGATACTTGGATAAATAGAGTTAAAGTAGTCTGCTTCAATCAACCATATACATGGAGAGTAGTTGGCCGATGGATGTGGAGTTCACTGTTATGAAATATGTAAAGGAACACAAATGTGGTATCATTAGGGAAAGTGATGATCATCAAGTATGCTTTTCCTCATTTGTAGCATCTTTTGTTGAAGAACAATTTAGTTCTAATGAACAGTACAAACCAAATATATCATATATAAAAGTTAGGTTTGGAGTGACCATATCATACAAAAAAACATACATAGCCTGAGAAAATAATGAAGAAGATCATTGGAAATTATGATAAGCATATAGAGATCTTTCACTATATCTGGGTGAGTTAAGAGTCAGGGATCCTAAAACTTATGTGACACTACATAGTAATGGTAACAATTAGTTCCAATGTTGTTTTTGGATTTTTAATACTTGTCGAAGACTATTCAGGTCATATCTACACAAATGGATCAGAATTGATGTCACATATTTAAGAGGGAAGTATCCGGGTGTGTTGTTGATGGCTACATCGATCGATGGTAATGGCAATATCCTCCCTGCTTTTGAAATCACTAAAGTTGAATGTGGGTATGCATGAGAGTGGTTTTTGGATCATACGAAGAGATTTGTTATTATAAATGCATAGTCAATGAGCATAGTGTCAGATAGACATCACGATATTATGTCAGCAGTTAGGAAAGTTTGTTGGTGCAGGGAGCACTAGACGATCGAACTTGAGTTTTGATTATGACAAAGGATATAAAAGTTAAGATGTCTTGTGATCTAATAAGTGTAATTGAGCTTGTAGGAAAGTCCTAAGTGTACTTAGGCAAAAGTCCTAGTGGATTCTAGGCAGGTGGAAAACCCTAGGGAGAGGTAACCCTAGGTCCTAGGGGAAGGTAACCCTAGGTTATGGAAAGTCCTAGTTGCAGTTAGGCAACGAAGTCCTGGTTCGAGGAACTGAGCAGAGTCTTGGTAGGTTAAGGATGTTAGGAGAAATCTTATAGTCGAGGACTCTAGATGAAAATCTTGGGAGTCGCAGACACCAGATGAAAGACTGGATGAGTCGGGGATCAAACGTTCAGCAGAAAAGTTCTGAAGTCTCGGACGCTGAGCAAAAGTTCAGTTGGTCTGGAGGACAGGTCTAGTAAAAGGTAAACTCTCTTGAAAGGAGTAGGTGATGACGCATCCCCCGTTGAGGGAACAGTAAGTGTCAGTTTGACCTAGGATTTTCGGGAAATCAGAAAGTCAGAATCGGACAGTCCAAAGACTATCAAAATATCTTTTTGTCTATTATTCTAACTTTTTGTAGATAACTAACATTTTACAGGTTGAAGTTTATAGCCTTGATCGGTCGACCGAACCTTCGAATCGATCGACCGAATCTACGGAACGGTCGACCGAACCCTAGAGATTAAATCAGCTTGTGACTAAGTTTCGACCAAGGATCGGTCGACCGAACGTCGAGTTCGATCGACCGAGCGTCAGGTTTAGTCGACCGATCAATGGATAACAAGCGGTTTGATCGGGCCGAGTTGATTAGACTAGATAAGCTGAGGATCAATGGAAAATCGGTTGACCGAATGACGAGATTGGTCGACCGAACGAAGACTCATCTAAAACGGCAGAATCTAGACGGGAAGATGGACCGATTCAGGCAGGATCGGTAGGCTGATCAAAGTCGAGTCAAACCTGATCCTGAGATTAGTGGATTTGAATCAGGCTCAACTTGGCTATAAAAAGAGGTCTCGACCCAGCACTTCAGGACAATGAATTCCAAGCATCTTTAGTTTCTGCGCACCACTCCGAAAATCTCTCTACGACGCCAAAACTCTACTCTGACAATGACTACACAAAAGCTCCAACTTTCTAAGTCATCGGTATTCTTTTAAGTTACTTATATTCAAAGTGTAATCATTTTTGTAACTTTATGAATCTATAATGATTGCCCAACAAAAGTGATTAACGATCGCGAGCCTTGGAGTATGAGTCATCACAGGAACCAAGTAAAAGAAACGTGTTAGCATCGTTTTACTTTTCTTTCTTTATTCCATTGCATTTATCTTTGATTGTTTTAAAAACGTATGAAATAACCATGAGTGTTATTCACCCCCCTTTAGCACGTCTCGATCCTACAAAGTCTACCTGACCACTCATCATGCTTTATGTTGCTGCCACATGTCTTGCAATATGGTAACAGATATTAGCAGTAAGTCAGCTTAAGGCTTGTTTTAGGAGGTAGCATGAGAAAACACAATACTTCAATATGATCTCATAATACAATCCATACTTGGAAAACATTCAGATGTTAATAAGTGGCTTCAAAACATTAACCCTAAAAGATAAGCTAATGCATACTTTAGTAAGAGAATGCACATAATGCTAACCACTAATTGTGTAAAGAGTTTAAATGTTTTGTTCAAGCATACACATAAACTTCTCATAAAAAGATTAATTGATAATTCCAGAAGAAATGTAGCTTAATAGTTTTTTAACCGTAGGGAGAAAGTCTCAAAACGATATGTTGCTTTGACATCTCATGCTACCAAAGATATGGATTCAAGAAGAGAGAATGAAATGGATTCAAGAAGAGAGAAATCTAGACCATATAAAGTACACCCTACTCTCAATCTGAAATGAAAGTAGAGACATAGAGTGTTTCATATGTTGTTGATTTGAAAAGAAAATATTACAACTATAGGGAGTTTCAAAATTAAGGATTGCCTTGCTCACATACTATTGTCGTCATCATTCATCGGAACATGGATATACTTTCGTATTATAAGCATTATTTCATTCACAAAATTGGAATTCCACTTACATGAATCATATTTACCCTTGTTGAAGTAAAAAATTTTAGCTTAAAGGCATAAACAACATTATAGTTTTATGTTCTTGTAGCCTTATGTAGACCGATAGGCAAAAGAAGACATGGATTGAGTCAAAACATAACAGAAAGGTAAAAATCAAATGTAGTCATTGCAAACAACTGGGTCATAATAGGAAGTATTGTAGAATACTATCAGCCCCTGATTTTTGACTTACTGTTATATATATATGCAAAAATATTATACTTGATTTATATATTTTGTAAACAAGAAGAATGGATTCATACATTTTGTATGTAGTACATTCATAGTATTGTAAGAAAATAAGTTGTGTAGAGTGTTGTTACTGAATGTAGTATTAGTTGTTTAATACACGATGTTATCTATGATATGAGAATCAAGTATATACTAAATGGTCATGGGAATAATAACATGTTTGTCTAGTCTAATAGAAATCACAATGTTCAAATTGGCATGGTGGTGCTGATAAGTGAAAATCGTTAATGTAAACAAATTTCAGTAAGACAGAAAAGGATTATCTTGTTTCAAACTTTGTGCCAACTAACATTACATTGCTCAGAACCAATACATCAAACCATATCTACGTTTTGTAAATGAAAATTAAACCCTTCCTAGCGGTTACAATTTTTAAGAAATTCAAATAGGGTTGGTCCAAGAGTGGGTTTCAAATCTATAAGGTGTACTTGAAAATTTCAAATAATCTTGTAAATTGGATTTCAACTCTAAATTATAACTATAAAAATTGAGTATTGTTGTATTTGTAAATTTAAACTCGACTAGGTATGCTATTCATTGAAAACCATTAGTTGCACTATTCCATATCAACTAGCATGTCACAAGAACTTCATTGACAGTAGTTAAAACTAAAATGGATAGAAAAAAAAATACATTAAAATATAAATAATAATATAATTAATTAAATAATAAAATATTATTAAATATTTTTTAAAAATAAAAAAAGAGAAATAAAAGATATAGAGATTAAAAATCAATTAAATAAATTAAAAGTAAAAAATAAAAAGATTAAATACAAAAAAAGAAAATTATAAATAGATATAATAAGAATAAAAAATAAAGAAAAAAAATAAAATAGAAATAAATATAGTAAATAGATTAAAAATAAAAATAAAAGATTACAATAAATTATTTTTTAATAAAAAAAATTAAAATAAATATAAAAATTATTTAAAAAATAAGTAAAAAAGAATATAATTAAAATATGCATGAGAAAAGTTAAGAAATTAAAATAAAAATAATAAAAAAATATAAAGAGATAAAGAAAATAATATAAAAATAAAGAGATTAAAAAATAAAATATGATAAAGAAATAATAAAATAATAAATATATTTATAATAAAAATAAATAATTATAATATAAAAAAATTAATATGTAGAATAAAGTAAAAAATAAGGTAGAAGAATAATTTAAATTATAGAATATTCCCACATTTGACCTAACATGCAATCATATTAAGCCCACGTATAAATAACACTCTACTAGATATATCCGATAACTTGAAATCACACTCTCCTCCTACTTAGGACCATTGTGATTTTCGAGCACACTCTCCAAAGGCAATGCTTTTTTCTCCATTGGAATTGTGTCTCTAGCATGCCTATCATTCGACCATTAGTATTATACGTAGCTCCATTGTTTATTTAGTTTTTATTTTTATAATGGTTTCGCCTAGGGTTATCTTTAGTGTTTAGGGCATGGATGAATTCGAGCACATCCTTTTTTACGAAATCTAAGAGTTTTTTATGTTTGTGGCTCCTAATTTATTCTTGGTCCGTTCGGGATGACTTCAAAAATATAGTAGTCAAGTGGAGGTGTTGCTTGACTGAGGATGAACTAAAACAATGAATTAGAAAAGTATCCTTTGCCATTTTAGGAAATTTATTTCTTTTGTTCATCCGACGATAGAATAGAACAGTTGATTCGAAGCACACCCTTTTCGTGGGTCCTCGACCTCCCTATTAGTTCTTTTGTAAGAGGTCGGATCAAAATATGTTTGGTAATTGGGATCAAGAGGAGCACAACTTCATCTTCCAAGGGGAAAAAAACTTAAATTCACAAAGTTAGATATTGCACTGATTCTAGGTCTTCCCGACAATAGAGAAACAGTTCCACTCGATTTAAATGAGGCCTCTAACCCACTATACATAGAGTTTTTCCAAGAGTCTAATTATTCTGCCAAGCATTTAGAGAACTCATAAGGAAGTCAAGATCAACTGACAAATTATACTATCTAGAGCCATCAATTTAGATTGAGTCCGTCGAATTGGCCGACCCATCATATAATTTAAGCAGATTGAGTTAAAATTTTATCAACGCATTTAAAGGTGGGTCCAGGTGAACTGACCCACCTAGGCCCACGATCAGTGTGGATTGACCTACGACGGACTTGGGTTGACTCACGAGTTGAGGATAAAAAAAAATTCCCCAAAATTTAGAATTAAAATAAAAAATTCAAGAACTTCGAAGACATGAATTTAATTTAAATCGGATCAAACTCCGCCAACTTCTATATTCAAATCAAATAAAGAACAATTGTCAAAAGAAAGAAAAGCAAACGCTTTGAAAGACAGACTATCTACACCCCAACTCCCCAACTGAACTTTGGATATGAAGATACTTAACATCATCACATATGTGTGCTAAATCATGGGGTTGACCCCATCTAATTAGCAACCAAATTTAAAATTTTAATTTATTTATATATAATTTTATTTTATTTTATTTTTTACAGGCCCATGGGTTAGCCCACCTAACCTGCAACCCACATTGAGTTGGATTGAGTTAGAGATTTCCCAACTCGCTAAGATGACAGGTTGGGCCACTCCGTCCCGCCAAATGGCCAGCTCACCATGGGTTGGCCCAGCCCGCCATGGATTGGCCCATCTAACAACTCTAATATTGTTAGTATATCTTGTATTTTTTTTACAACTATTCTGTTTTTTGGTAGTAGCAGCATTGCTAGAATACCTATGTCATCCCTAATTGACAGCATAGATGATTTTGACAACTTAGCCAAGTTTAACTAGTGCAAAACCATAAGAGCAAAACCATAAGAGCTTAGGTCCAATGTGGACAATATCATACTATTATGGAGATATCTGAAATATTTTGATCCTACAATTACTATCAGAATCTGGACTGCCATAAGGTCTAATCGTAACTGTGCATAAGAGCTATGATTTAATTGAGCCATGTGATAAAATATTGACCTCGAACAAAGGAAGTGGAGGCTCCTATGTCAAATCAAGAAGACTAGACACCAGACATAAAGTCCTAGTTATAGCTAGGTAAGGCAATCATAATAGGTTGGTTGAACTAAGGGGTAGGACAACTTGGTGGGTCGAGAATCAGACGTGAGGGATCCTATGGTCCTTTGTTTAAGGGGGGATTGTTGGGGTTGTAAGGTTATAAATATAGTCTCACATTACATATATATGGGAAAGATCATGGGTTTATAAGAAAAAGATATCTCTATTGGTATGAAGCCTTTTGGATAAAGCTAAGAGCAAAACCATGAGGAGTTAGGTTCAAAGTGGATAATATCATACCATTGTGGAGATATCTAAAATATTTTAGTCCTACAATAATCACATTATAGGTATATATGAGTGAACACAACAGTATCATTGATCTAGACCATCCTAAATGATTTCCTAGAATCATTTAGTAGAGTTGGCCTAACTTGTTGGTGCAGGAAGCATCCGACGATTGAACCTATGTTTTGATTATGTCAAAGGGTTCAAGTTAAGTTGTTTTGTTATTTAATGTGCTTGAATGAGCTTTGCAGGAAAGTCCCAAGTGTTCTTAGGTAAAAGTCCTAGCTGCGGTTAGGTAGGTGAAAAACCCTAGGGGGTGGTAACCCTAGGTGGTGGAAAATTCTAAGGGGCGGTAACCTTAGGTCCTAGGAGGTGGTAACCCTAGGTGGAGGAAAACCCTAAGGGGTGGCAACCTTAGGTTCTGGGGGGTGGTAATGCTAGGTGGAGGAAAATCCTAAGGGATGTAACCTTAGGTCCTAGAGGGAGGTAACCTTAGGTGACAAAAAATCTTAGGGGGTGGTAACCCTAGGCAGAAAGTCCAGTCAGTCTGGAGGATCTGACTGAGATCAGGTATGCTCTCCTGAGTGGAGTAGGTGAGGACGGGTTCCCCGCGGAGGGAACAGTAGGCGTCGGTTCGACCTAGGGTTTTCGGCCGAAAATCCGAAGTCAGAACCGGACAATCCGATGACTGTCAGATGTTCTTGTTCATGTTATTTATGTGCTAACTTTATTTTGCAGGATATATTATTGTTTTGTGGACTAACCTATCATGCAGGGATAAAAAAGCGCATTATATCTCGGATGAACAGTACCTGAGGTGCCCTCCATGGAGCTTAGAAGCGCCTCGAGTGCAAGGCAGAAGCTGCGCAGGAAGCCACATTGGAGGCGCCCTCATGGAGGCTTGAGGTGCCTCGGACGGTAGGCTGGAGGCACCCTCATGGTGGCTTGAGGCACCTCAAACAACATTGGAGGTGCCTTCAAGGTGTATAGAGGAGGCGCCTTCAAGAGGATAGGCGAAGCCTTCTTCTCAGCTTTTCCACGCGCGGCTGACTCAGCGAATGGAGGCGCCCTCAAGGGACTTTGAGGCGCCTCCAACAACCTTTATATGAAGGTTTCGACCAACAGCTTAGACAATTCAATACCAAGCGATTCTTCTTCCATGTGTTGCTCAAGAAAGATCCAGAAGTGTTGTAGCAACACTCCGACGACCAGGAGCTTCAAATCTACTATTTCTGTTGTCGATATAATTTAGTTATTGTTGTACTTATACATCATACTTGTAACTTTGTGTTATTATAGTTGTTTCCCAAATAAATGCTCAACGAGCGTGGGCCTTGGAGTAGGAGTCGCCCTAGGCTCTGAACCAAGTAAATATTGGTGTGCTTCTGCATGTGTGTGTTTCATTTTAATTTTCGCTGCTTAACTCGATACATTTTCGAATACGATAAGTGAAAGTCATAAGCGCTATTCCCCCCCCCCCCCCCCCTCTAGCGCTTCTCGATCCAACATAACTACCACGTTAACACAGTCAAAAAGATGATAGATTGTGTGACTATAGAGCAAATTATTGTAAATTTAATTCTAGCAAAGATAGAGTTGCTTTTGGTACCACACTAGTCTCCTCCAACTCAAGGACCTAAGGTATTTGACTAAGGATCTTCACATCAAACCCAAGAAGATATACTGCAGTGCCCAAAGAGGGTAGACTATAGTGAGTGCAAGGAAAAGGGAGAACATATTGAAAATTTAAAGCAGTAATTATACACAGCTATTCAAATTTTGGAGGATGTTAAAAGGGACATGACAATGGTCATAAATGAAAAGGATAGTCTCTTAACAACAAAGGATATGTTAATTACTGAGATAGATTGTCAGCTTAGAGATAAAGATCTTCAAAAAAGAGAACTTCTTGATTTACAGGATAAGAGTGTAAAAAATGTTGACATCAGTAATGTTGAGGAGGACAGGACTATAGGTGAAAATGATAGAATTTTAGTTGTAAAAGATAAAATTAAAGAGCTTCAAAAACTACTATAGAGCAAGGTATCAAAAAAGTTATGAGCAACCCCTACCACGGATAAAGAGGCCATAAAGCCTAATTCGCCAACACATACAAAAATAAAGAGGTGTTCTAGTATAATATGAAGTCACTACCGATAAAGTTTGGACAAAACCTCAAAAGAAAGAGAACTGAGATAAAATAAATATCTGAGGGCAAATATAGTTCAGCATGTAGATCCAGAAGCTCTTATCCCATCAAACATTAAACAAATCAAGAAATCAAACGTGCTAATATTCAAAAGGTCAAAACCAAAATATTGAAGATATGATTGATTTAATTATTTTATTAATCCTCAATGACATGTTTGTCTATGAACTTATTCAGTAAATGAACATATTTTTTAAGAATAATAAAAATGATATGATAGTAGATACATTATTGTTAGTCAATTAAAGTGAGTTAGTTAATAGCATAGTTACATAATTATGCAAAACAATGATGATTTTAGGAGTTCAAAAATAATAATAGTGCTAATATTATGTTTTTTGTTTGTTTATGTAGGGTTACGGTGCTTGGAGTATGGTCCAATGATAATTTCGCATTAGATATGCAATCTTTCATTACAATATTTGATTGGACTCAATACATTCATAGGGATTGCATAAATACATATTCGATAATTATAATATATTAAGTCAAAACCTCTAACACACCATACTACTCATCCATATTTTGTGGGGTTGAATTTGATATAAGTATTTTACCACTAAATCTTGTTTATTTGTTCTTGGATTTAGTTCGCTAAAAATTGATCTTGTTTACATAAGATATGTTTTCAATGATGCATGTCGATGCATTGAAACAATCTGTTAAAACTGATGAAGAAAAGTCAATTAGATATATCTTTTGTCTTCTTAATAATGAAGATGATCACTGATATCTAATGATCATAAACCTGGATGAAGATCAAATAATTCATTACAACTCTCTCGAAATTATAGAAAATTGCACTGCTATATTTGAGAAAACTATAAGTATTAAGTTCTATATTCTATTATAATAAGCGTTGAATATGTATTGATTATTAATGTCATTTATGTGTAGGTTTTGTTTTTAAAAAAGCTAAACTAGTCATACTTTCACATTTTGCATCGAGGTTTAGCACATATATCTGGGAGAGATTTTAAATTGATTCAAGTAAATGGGCCCACACAAAGTACATCGTAAGTATTTGCTTATGTTTCATAATCTTTTCCTGAAATTAGATTTTTACAAGTTAAAAATTATTTTCTTACAAGTTAGATTGTACTTTTTTTTATGATGCGCTATGCATAGAGTTTGATGTTTCAAAGATCAACTAAATTCAGAAAAACTGAAATGAATGCTTATAGATTTGGGGTTGGACATAAAATTATGATAGATAAAAACTGGATGGAGAAAATATAATTGTTGTTTATATAATACCAATGAACAAATTAAAATTGTATATTTGTATTTTAAAAAATGTGTGATATGATGCTATTGTTATGATATATTGTTCACATTATATTGATTTGATTGTATCAAATTTGAGTTTAATAGTCCAAATTGTTAGGACTCATGCGGTCGGCAAGAGGGGTGAATTGTCCTAAAAAACAAAATCAAACCTTTCTCGATCTAATAGCTTTATTAAGACAATCACTTTATTAAAATAAACTAAAATGTGTAAATTAAAAGAGGCTACCGATTTTTTACTTCGTTACAACCGGGGAGGTTGTTAATCCAAGACGTTGAAAGCACTAATCAAATCCTCCTTTCGTCATAGGCAAAGAAGTCTCTTACAAGCATTGGAAGCACACAATTGAAGTAGTAGAATAGAAAATGAACTCGTGTACAAGTGATTGTCTAAACTACTGAGATTAGGGCTCTATTTATAGCATGCTGGTCGAATCTGACAGTTTGCTAACATGGTAGATTCGGGCGCCTAGGTGCAGATAAAATTTTATCCACGTCGCAACGGCTCACAATGATTGCTTTGGATAAAACTTATCTGCCTCGGGTGCTTGAAATAACTCTGGGCGCTCAGACCGTGTTGACCAACCTTTGAACAAGATATGTCGAGGAGGCGCCTAGCGCTTCCCCCAGGGGGTCCGGGCGCCTGGACTTGGTCCAAGCACCCGGACAGTCAACATCTTGTTAACTGTCCGATTCTCCTCCGATCCAGCTCCTATTCGCTTGGGTAATTTAGATCATTCGAAATATGGCTCACCGGAACACATTTTTCGGCCTTCTCCTTGAGCAATCTTTAGCTCTGGCTTCTCATCCCTAGGAAACACCGCTCGTTCTCTTCTTATCCGCCAGTGTACTCTTCCGTAGCACCTCGTCTCTCGGATGCACCGAGTCCATCAACTCTCTCTCTCTCATGCTATCCTTCTCGCTAGCTGTGTCTTTCACTCGACTTCCTATGCTCCTATGTTCCTGTAAACTTCAACACGAGACATCAAATACACACAGAACCCAACCTAACTCGGTTGACCATATAAAAACTACCTCGGGGTAATTGCAATCTCCTCCTTTTTTATGTGTATCAACCCGAGTTAGAGTTTGGGGAGGGGGGATATAGTTTTAACAAAATGATAATTAAAGTTGGAATTTTGCAAACTATAAAATTACAGATATATCCTCCCCTTGACTTAAGCTCTCATCTCTTATTCTCCCCCTTTGATCACATCAAAATCAAGTCGAGAAAAAAAATAATTAGAGAGAAAAAAAATTTGAAACTTTTTCTAAGGGTTAAGGAAATAGAATGTAATGAAAATAAATTTTACAAAGTATTTTTCTAAAAATATAAATTTCCAAGAATTAATAATCATATTTGTAAATTTAATTTTAAAATAAGTTTAACATTTCAAAAAAAAAATTAAAAACTTTCTTAGAATGCAACAGAAGTATTTAAATATGCAAAAAAAATTCTAAATATTTTAGCATAGATAAATTATTTTGTACAGAATCATAGTTTTTGCAAGTTAAATTTTAAAATTAGATTTTTATATAACAAATCTTTCAAATTTTTTTAAGTATTGAGAATAGAATGTATAACTAACAAAAAAAAAATTAAAAATTTCAAAAATAAGTTTTCAATATTTTTTAGTTTTAAAAATAAAATTTTCAATAAATAATCTTTAGAGAACTCATTATTTAATAAAAGTATCTATAAAAAATATTTTCAAATAGAAATTCAATGGTTTTATCACTATAAAAAATTTGAATAAGAATTTCAAACCGAAAGATTGTACGAAAAATATTTTAAACAAACATGGTTCTTTTCAAAAATGGATATCTTAAAAATAATTTTATTAACCTAAAAATCAGGCTGATTTTTTTTTATTTATTTAAAAATATAATTGTAATTCTCCGAAAAATCAAATTTGTCAAAATACATATCCAAAGAATTTTAAATTATGATTTTTCAATAATTTTTTTTAATTGAAGAAAAATTTTGAAAAATTTAATGCTGATAGATATTTCATTCAAGCAATAGAGGAAAAAATTTCATTCAAGCAATAGAGGAAAAAATTTCAGCAATAAATGTTAATAGTAGGCATATGATGATATTAATTTTGCAAGTAAAGTTAATCTTCCTAAACATAAAACATGCATAATCATTTATTTATACTAAGCAAGATTTTGGGATCCAAAATAAATTTTTACCTACAGAATTGATAAGAAATTTCTTTGGAACATATTTTTACGATATTTTTCTAATTTAGCCCTTATGATATTTAATATACCAATTTAGGCTTCTATAATTTTTCAGGTATTTTGATTAACACATGCAAATTTTTTTAATTTTTAAATTTGGTCATTCAATTTTTTATTTTCTTCCTTTAATTTATCATACATTTCAAAAGGGCATGTAAAACTTCCCTTTTCAAATTATTTTTTTTAGATTTGAGTTTATATAAGGATCTACTCACCGATTTAATACTTGAATATAGTTGCTCAGGAGGTAGTAAACATACCTCACTTAGTAGATTCGCTCTGAAGTTTATTTCTTCCTCCTCATTGCAGCTTTCTTTTGAGGAGCCTCCCCCTTCGTCTATGCTCTCCTCCTGGTGACTTGCCATCAATGCAAATCCAGCATACTCCTCTAGATCTGATTCTGATGATGACTCATCCCATGTCACCTTTGTGCTTTTTTGTGCTTGGTCTTTTCTTGTTGTCTTTCTTCTTCAGCTTTGGACAGTCATCCTTGACGTGCTCCTCTTTATTGCAATTATAATATCTTATCTTCTTTACTCTTCTTTTCTTCACTTGTACTTGATTAAATTTATTAGATCGAAAGAATTTCCTAAATTTCCTTACCATATATGTTAATTCATCGTCGAGGGAAGTGTCAGCGTCTGATTCATCCTTCTTGGCTTTTAGGGTAATGTTATTAGATTTTTCTATTTCCTGATTATCTACACAATGAGACTCGTGAAGTTTAAAAGTTGAAAATAAATTTTCAAGAGTACTTGCGTTGAGGTCCTTAGAGATATAGTAAGCATCTACTAAAGCTGACCAGTCTTGAGTTCTCAAAAAAGCATTGCGTGTACCTTAAAGAGTCATGATTTGCTACCTTTTCTTTGAGGTTGTTGAGCTGGGTGATCATATCTTTTATCCTTGCATGGAGTTGGGCTACCTTTTCTCCCTTGTTTATTCAAAGGTTCGTCAGTTGGCTTCGGAGGATATCCCACTTTGCTAGTTTAGCTTCTGAAGTACCTTCATGAAGCTCCAGGAATTTTTTCCAGAGATCTTTGACAGAGTCGTAGCTTCCGATTCGGTTGACCACCAAGGGCGGAAGAATACTAAGCAGATGAAACTCTACTTTTCCATTAGCCACGAAGTCGGCTTGTTCCTTCTTTTTCCACGTGTACTCTTCTTTCTCGGCTTCGTATTGATCCGTAGGTGCTACAAAATCATATTTTATAATTAGTAATATTTCAAAATCGGTCTTGAAGAATACCTCCATTCACTTTTTCCACGTCAAATCTCCCTCAAATTTAGGTGGGTAGATGTTGGATTCGGCCATTTCTTTTGCTTCGGATGGTGGTTAGTTCTTCTAAAGCGAGTTTGGCTCTGATATCACTTGTTAGGACCCATGCAACCAACAAGCGGGGGTAAATTACCTTGAAAAATAAAATCAAACCTTTCTCAATCTTATAGCTTGATTAAGACAATCACTTTATTAAAATAAACTAAAATGTATAAATTAAAAGAGACTACTAATATTTACTTGGTTACAAGCAGAGAGGTTGTTAATTCAAGAAGTTGAAAACACTAATCAAATTCTCCTTTTGTCGTAGACGGGAAAACCTCTTACAAGCATTAGAAGCACAAAATGAAGTAGTAGAATAGAAAATGAACTCATGTACAAGTGATTGTCTATACTACTGAGACCAGGGCTCTATTTATAGCTTGTTAGTTGAATTTGACTGTTTGCCGACGTGGTAGCTCCGGGCGCTTAGAAGGGCTCTAGGTGCCTAGGTGTGGATAAAATTTTATCCATGTCGCAACGGCTGGTCTGGATAAAACTTATCTGGTCCGAGCACTTGGAATATCTCCGGTTGCCTGGACCGTGTTGACCAACCTTGAAATAGGGCGTGTCGAGGAGGCACCTTGGGCTACCCCTAGGGGGTCCGAGCTCCCGGACCAGTCTAGTTCTCCTTTGATCTGGCTCCTGTTCATTTGGATGATTTGGGTCATCTAGAATAGGGCTCACTCGAATCCATTTTTCAACCTTCTCCTTGAGCAACCTTCCACTCTGGCTTCTTGTCCCTCGGAAATGTTGCGCTCTTCTTTCTCGTCCGCCAACGTACTATTCCGCAGCACCTCGTCCCTCGAACGCACTGAGCCCATTAACTCTCTCTCTTGTCGTCCTTCTCACTATTTGCGTCTTTCGCTCGACTTTCTGTGCTCTTAAGTTCCTGCACACTTAGACACAAGACATCAAATACACACAAAACCTAACTTAATTCGGTTGACCACATCAAAACTACCTTGAGGTATGTACACAAATAGCATTGGTTGTGATAAGGAACAATGTGAGCCTGATATGATCCCATATTAGGTCTAACGTGGATTAGGAAGATGGAGTTATAATATTATTGCTAAACAAATAATTATGAAGAGCTTAAGGGAAGGATGACTGGGTTTATGCAAGTCCTAGTTTAATTATTCTTTTGTTTGAATTTTTATTGAAATTATTTAAATGTCAAGGACCTATTTATATCAGTTCCTGATTGTAATTCTATCTAAATAACAACCTCAAGAGAAAAGATCTTTGAGATTAAACCAAAATCTGTTTTGTGAATTAGAATGAATTAAAAGCTTAAAAGAATTTATTCCTGTTTGAGAAGGTAAGAAGTTTGATTTCCAAAGCTACAAACACAAGTTTATGCAAGAGAAATATGTTCTTGGGCCAAATGTTTATGCTATTTCTATTTAGCATTGCTTAGAATTGAAGCTCCAATCATTCTAGTGCTAAATGAGAGTCCTTGTTCAGCTAAATTCTATAGAATCTAAATTGAAGCTACTTTGAAATCTCAATGTTGAAATCTCAATGTTAAATGATATAGAAGAAAAGGAAAAAAAAATAAGCAATTGAGAGTTGATGTAATTCTAATTCGAGTTATGAAGAACTTAGCTTGAGTTATGATCCTATATCAAGCCCAATGTGGGTCTAATATAATCTCATAACAAACCCAACGTGGGCATGATATGATCCCAATCAGGCACATGCTCTAGATGAAACATATGTAACATTGGAGCACCACCGAATAGACCTAGATAAGCAATGAATAACACCATTAGAGTCCTTGCAACACAAGAAACTCATAGAACTTGAATTGAGTGTGATCATACCTATTTAGGTCTATCAGTGGATTTTAGACTTAGCCTATTTGGATTTCTACAAACTTGCAACTTCTAGGAAGGGTTGAATAAGGAGAAGGTAGATATGATGTCAAACATTAGTTGTGACCAAGGAGCAAAATGGGCCCAGTATAGGGATATCAAGCCCATGTTAGGCCTGATATGATCTCATATCAGGCTCACATTCTAACGAAAATATATCATAACATTAGAGCACCACTAAAGAGCCCTAAATAAGCAATGGACGACACCATTGAAGTCCTTGCAACACCAGAAACCTATAAAACTTGAATTGGGTATGATTAGATCTGTTTAGGTCCATAAGTGAATTTTGACCAAAATTCAGTAATGGACCTAGGCTATTTGAATTTTTGCAAACTTGCAACCTCTAGGAAGGGTTGAGAAAAGGAAAGGTAGATATGGTGTCAAACCTTGATTGTGATCAAAGAATAAAATGCCACTGGTATAGGGATATCAGACCCACATTAGACCTGATATGATCCCATATCAGGTTCAGATTCTAGTTAAACATATTGGAACATTGGAACACTAGCAAAGACCCCCAAAATAAGCAATGGATGGTACCATTGGAGTCCTTTTAACACTAGAAACATATAGTGTAAGTACCCCGTGATAATTTTGATGTGATCAACCAAGTCAAGTTAGGTCCTGTGTATGTTTGATGCCTTGTGTGTAAGTGTGCAAGAACTTAGGAGCACAAGAAGTCAAGCGAAAGTTACAGCTAGTGAGAAGGATGGCACGAGAGAGAGTTGGCGGGCTCGATGCGTTCGAGAGATGAGGTGCTGCAAAAGAGTACGCTGGCGGACGAGAAGAAAGCATGCGACGTTTTTAAGGGATGAGAAATTGGAGCTAAAGATTGCTCGAGGAAAAGGCCAGAAGATAGGTTCAGGTGAGCCTAATTCTGGATGACTGAAATCACCCAGGTGAATGAAACCAGAATGAAGGAGAAACTAGACTGGTCTGGGCACTTGGACCCCCTGGGAACCCTAGGGGCGCCTCCTCGACGTGATGTTGAGTGAGAGCACGTCAGCCGCATTTGGGCGCTTGAACCATAATAAGTTTATCCTTTGTAAACCGTTGTCAGCGTGGATAAAGTTTTATCCATGTCCAGGCGTCCGAATCCCATCTAGGCGCCTAGAGCTGCCACATTAGCAAATGGTCAAATTCGACCAACATACTATAAATAGGGCCCTAGTCTTAATAGTTTAGAACAACAGTTGTAAACGAGTTCTGTACTTTAGTTTCTATTTCTATTCTTTACTTTTCTGAGCTTTCAATATTGTAAGAGACTACTCCATCTTTGGAAGAATGAGTTTTTAGTGAACTACATTTGTCTTGGATTAGTAATCCTTTGATTGCAAATCAAGTAAATATTCTTGTCTCTTTCTTTACTTTTATGCATTTAACTTTCTATTTTTTAACAAGTGTTTGCCTAACTTAGTTCAAAGACCAAGAAAAGGTATTCTTTTAATTTCAGGAAATTCACCCCTCCTATCGGTCGTCCGGGAACCTACAATTGATATCAGAGTAAGGATGTTTCAGAAGGACTAACCGCCGACCGAAGCAAAAAAATCAATGGTCGGACTAAGCTTCAACCCGCTAAAGTTCGAGGGAAAGTTCACACACTGAAAATGTTGAATGGAGGAATTTCTATGAACAGATTTCAAAATTATTTTAATAATAAAGTATGATTTTGTAGTTCCTAAGGATCAACAAGGAGAAGAGAAAGAACAAAATCAAAGGACAAAGAAGGAACAAAGTGATTTCGTAACCAACAACATAGCGGAATACCATTTGCTAAGTGTATTATCGCCTCAAGAAGTCAACTGCATTGAAAGCTACTCCTCAGCCAAAGGACTCTGGGAAAAATTCTTGGAGCTTTATAAAGGCACATCCGAAGCGAAGCTCACATGATGAGACATTCTTCGAAATCAATTAACAAACATCCGTCTAGAAAAAGGTGAGAAGATAGCCCAACTACACGTGAAGATCAAGGATCTGATCAACGACTTGGTCAACCTCAGTAAAACAGTAACCAACCGAGACTCGGTTTGCTATGCGCTCAACACCTTTCCCAGAATCCTAGAATGAACTTCGATCATAGATGTCTACTATATTTCTAAGGACTTGGAAGTAAGTACCTTAGAAGAACTTTTTTCAACTTTAGAATTACATGAATCCAGATGTGCATGGACAAGTAAAGAGTCAATCAGAACCTGGCACTAAGAGCCACCAAGAAGGATGAACCCAATTAAGACTCAAATATTGATATAGACCAAGAAGCTTATATGGTAAGAAAATTTAAAAAATAAATAAATCTAACAAATTTAAAGAAATTTAGAATAGAAAAAAACCAAGAAACAAAAGAAAAGTGTAATGCTACCATTTTCAAAAAGAAGGACACATAAAGGAAGACTATCCAGAGCTCAAGAAAGAGAAAGACAAAGGGCTAAGGCGAAACAAACACAAGAATCTCCAGGCCACATGGGATGAAAGTTTGTCATTCGAGTCTGAAATAGAAGTATATGCTGGACTAGCACTGATGGCTTGCCACGAAGAAATAAGCAACTCAGAAGCGAACATCGATGAAGGGGGAGCCACCTCAGATGAATACAACGATGCAGGGGGAAAATCTAGCTTCAGATCCGACAAGGTAAGTGAAGTATATCTCTTACCTCCTTATCAATTGTATTTTGGTATAAAGTCGATGTCTAAATAAATGTGTAAATTGAAAAACAAAAATTAAAAATTAAAGAAAAGCAAATTTAGAAATAAAATAATCTTAGCAAAATTATGTTTAATAGAGGATTTTGATAAATTAAAAATTGAAAATGCTAAGTTGAAAGAACAAATAGAAAATTAAAAAAATTCTACATGTTCAAATTTTAATACTTCAAAATTTTAGAAATTATTATGGACTAAATTGGTATTATAGATTCCATAAGGGTCAAATTAGAAAAGTAATAAAAAAGTACATTCTAAGAAATTTTTTTATTAATCTAGTAGATAGTAGCCTATATTAGGTTCTAAAATCATAAAATCATGACTAATTTAATCTTTATGCATGTTTTATTTTTAAATTTGATTAATATTTGCTTTTGGTTAAAATTGTCTAACTTTTTCAAATAATTTTTTAAATTTTTTTTTATTCAAAATTAATTATATCTTAATTTTCCTAAAAAAGATTTTATTACTTATCTGTGGGAAAAAATTTAAATTTTTTTGACCTCTGTATTATTTTTTAATGATTTTTTAATACAAATCATATTTTTTAAATTAAAATTATCTCGCAGAGTTATTTTTGAAAATTTTATTTTTCTATGATAAAACATCATGTTATCTGTCAAAAAAATTGTCAAAATTTTTCGACTATTATTTAATTTTCTAAGAATTTTTTGTCAAAATAATAATTTTTCATATTAAAAATTTTTGAACATTCAATTTTTATAAATTTATTTTGTTTTGTAGAAATGCTTTCTATTTTAGATACTTAAAAAATTTTACAAGATTTTTCAAGCTTAAAATCTATTTTAAAATATTTTTTATGAAAATATATCTCTTTGTATACAATAATTAATTATTGCTTTAATTAATCTTTTTTTTCTGAAAATTTTATTAGTATTTTGAGTAAGTATGTTTAACAGTTACAGATTTTTTTAGAATTTTTTTTAACAATTAAAAATAATTTTTAAATTATTTCTTTTGGAACCAATTTTCAAAAAATAATTTTTAGAATTTTTCTAAGTGTTGGTCACTGATTGTGTAACCCTTAGTATTTTTTTTATCTCTATTTTTAATGTGATCAAAGGGGAAGATTAAGTCTAAGGGGAGGTACATTTTAATTTCCATGTTTAATTCTTTGATTTGTATATTCATTTACTTAATTTTTTATTTTATCCTAACTTAACTTGGGTTGACCTACATCAAAAAAGGGAGATTATAAGTACCCCGTGGTTGTTTTGATGTGATTAACCAAGTCAAGTTAGGTCATGTATATTTTGTGCCTTGTGTTTAAGTGTGCAGAAACTTAGGAGGACAAGAAGTCAAGCGAATGATGTAGCTAGCGAGAAGGATGACATGAGAGAGAGTCGACGGGCTCAGTGCATTTGAGGGACGAGGTGCTGTGGAAGAGTACGCTATCGGACAAGAAGAAACTGCATGACATTTCCAAGGGATGAGAAGCCGGAGAGGAAGATTACTCGAGGAAAAAGTCAGAAGATGGGGCAAACCCAATTTCGGATGACCGAAGCCACCCAAGCGAACGGAACCGGAACGGAGGAGAAACTTGACAGTCAACTTGGTGTTGACTGTCTAGGTGCCTGGACCAAGTCCAGGCACTTGGACCAAGTCCAGGCACTTTGGACCAAGTCCAGGCGCCCAAACCCCATGGGCACCTCCTCGACACAATGCTGAGCGAGGGCACATCGACTGCGTCCGGGCGCCAAGACTAGGATAAGTTTATCCTTTGAGAATCATTGTCGGCATGGATAAAGTTTTATCCACGTCCAGGTGCTCGATCCCATCTAGGCGCTCGAAGCTGCCACGTCAGTTAATGATCAAATTTGACCAGCAGACTATAAATAGAGCTCTGGTCTCAGTAGTTTAGAACAACACTTATAAACAGGTTATGTACTTCAGTTTCTAGTTCTGTTATTTACTTTTATGAGCTTTTAACATTGTAAGAGACTACTCAGCCTTTGAAAGAAGGAGATTTTAGTGAGCTACATTTGCCTTGGATTAATAATCTTCTGATTTCAAATCAAGTAAATATTCTTGCCTCTTTCTATACTTTTATACATTTAACTTTCTATTTTTTAACAAGTGTTTGCCTAACTTAGTCCAAAGATTGAGAAAGTGTATTCTTTTAATTTTAGGCAATTCACTCCCCCCCACCCCCCTCCTCTTGTTGGTCATCTGGGGACCTATACATAGAACTTGAATTAGGTACGATCAAACCTATCTAGATTCATCAGTAGATTTTGACCAAAACTCACTAATAGACCTAGGAAGGTTTGATCGCACACAATTCAAATTCTAATATCTAGGAAGGGTTGAGCAAGGAGAGGATAAATATGGTGTTAAATCTTGGTTCTAACCACTATTAATGAAATTCTTGTAGTGTGCCAATTGGTATGGAATAATGTAGCTGATGGATTTTAATGAACAACACACCCTGTCAAGTTTAAATTTACAAACACCCTAATTTTAAAGTTATAATTTATAATTGAAATCCCATTTACAAGCATATTTGAAATGTCCAAACACACCCTATATAGTTGAAAACCAATGATGAACCTAGCCTATTTGAATTTATAAAATTCACAACCACTATGAAGGGTTTAGTTTATAGAATGTAGATATAGTGTGAAGTATTAGTTCTGGTTTACTGAGATTGGTTTACATTAACATTGACATTTTTCACTAGTCAATACCACTATGCCAATTTGGACATTGTGATTTCTATTTGGTTAGGCAATTATGTTGTTATTCCTGTGACTATTCAGTATACACTTCTCATATCATAGATAACACTGTGTATTAAACAACCAATACTATATACAAAGATAAAAGGTAACAACAGTCTACATAATTGTAGCTTTACATTCTCTACTCGACTGTTTTTATAAAAACACTATGGATATACTACATACAAAGATATAAAAAAAATAACACTCTACATAATTATAGCTTTACATTCTCTACCCAACTATTTTTCTTACAACATTATGTATAATTAATCTGATGTTTTCCAGAATCTGACCTTCAAAATTTGATACTAGTGCATTCATTCTAATTTTTTCATGTCTCCTTGTTTAAAGTTTATATTCAGATCATATAGCATATATTGAATGTATTGCATCACAAAGAAGTCACACTCAACAATATAAACAACATTAGTAATTTAATATTTGATATTTTATATACAATTTTTATATTCATATTGTTTCTCATTTACTTACCCGACTTATTATTGTGAACATTCTACTATGAGGGAGACTTATTTGTCCAAGGGATGATGACTTTCAAAATATGGATGAATAGCAGCAAGTTGCTCATGAGTATATTATTTTAACTCTGATACCTATATGTTGAATAAGAAATTAAAAATATACATCAACTAGAATTTATACTATAATACTAACATTTACATGAATATTGGATGCTCACTGCTGCTTCAAAATTATATTTCAATTTACAATCGCTTGCAAGAGAATTATAATGATTGAAAGTTATTGTTTTAGTGTCCACTGAAAACAAGTCAAAGTATGTCTTATCATTGGACAAAGGTATAAAAATAGACCTAACCCCTTTATCTTCCATATTTGTCTTTATCACTTGTTACATGAAAAACTTAAGGATTTTATTGTTGATTATAAATATGCAAAGGCATACAATATTAACCAAATAATAAAATATATTTTAATATTATATATTCTCAAATCATTTACATTTCTTACAGTGAAGAATGTTGAATAATATATAGATTTATTGTATGATCTAACAGACAAGGATGCCCCCCTCCCCAAATAGAATTTTACAATATGTATCAATTAACTTCCCTTTTGTAAAAGCCTCGCTATTCACACCAGTAAGAAGAAATACATAGTTAAACCAAAAGGTGGTTCATCTCAAACTAATTCAGTTGTAAAACTACAAAGTAAATCAATTATTATAAATCAGGAAAATAAAGTAAAGAACTAGATAATTATTTTAACTTGTCACTGTTGGCGCTACTCAGAATTTTGTTCTGTTTCCTCTATACAAAAATTTATACAAGCACAAAACTTTTCCTAGCAACCCATGTACTTTTCAGAAGTTAAACTTGGATTGCAAACGAAACTTAACATTATTAATCCAAGTTCAACCCATGTGTTCATCAGAAGTTAAATCATATTACAGAAGTTGGTTAAATATCTATTTCAAGGATGGCCTTCCAGGCCGTTGGCGAGGCACTCGACCTTCTTGGGTATGGGATCATCCACCACTTCCTAGTCAAAGCCTTTCAAAGAAATTAAATATTTAAACTCCTTACAGTAAACCCTAGGTTAAACTACAGAGACCTCAATCAAAGCACAAGATCGCTAGCCTCTTGTGTTGGTACTTCAAGATCCATACAAAAAAAAAAA
Source organism: Zingiber officinale (assembly GCF_018446385.1). Classification (NCBI taxonomy): domain Eukaryota; kingdom Viridiplantae; phylum Streptophyta; class Magnoliopsida; order Zingiberales; family Zingiberaceae; genus Zingiber; species Zingiber officinale. The sequence goes on from NC_055992.1 coordinate 131,092,157, forward strand.
ATAAACTAGTACACAATGGAAACAATTAACTAGTTATACCTTTCTTTGTATCTTAAAGACTTCTTGATCTTCTGCTGTATTCCTCTCCTCCTCTTGGACGTCGTGTGGGCAACGATCTACCAAGACGCAAAAACCACCCAAGTCCTTCTTTCTTCCGAGACTTTCAGCCACCAAGGGATCAAAGCTAAGAACACCACCTCTTGTTCTTCTTTGTTCCTTTCAACCCACCGGCTACAAGATGGTTGAAGCCTCTTGATGCCGTCGGCCTTAGGTGAGAAAGCAAGGGGAGAATAAGAATATAAGGGGGCCGACCACAAGGAGAATAGAAGAGGAATAGAAATTATGTAGATGATTATTATTTCTAAGACACCATCTATCCTCTTTTATAATCCTTGGTAATGGCTAAAAAGGAAAGATTTTAACAACAATTAAAATCTCTCTTTTAAATTTCCTATTATGGATAGCTACAAAAGGAATGTTTTAAAATTAAAAATCCCTCTTTTAAACATTGTAGATGGCTACAAAAAGGAAAGATTTTTAAAATTAAAATATCTCTTTTAAATCATGTTTACAAAAAAGGAAAGTTTTAACAAAAATAAAATCTCTCTTTTTAACCATTGTAGATGGCTATAAAAGGAAAGATTTTTTAAATTTAAAACTCTCTTTTAAAACCATGTGGATGACTTCAAAAAAGAAAAGTTTTTAAAATTTAAAATCTCTCTTTTAAAATATTGTAAATGACTACAAAAAGAAATATTTAAAAAATTAAAAACCCACTTTTAGACCCATCTTGGTCGGCCCCTTGCTTGGGCACCAAGCAAGGGGTGGTCGGTCTCTTGCTTGGGCACCAAGCAAGGATGTGACCGGCCATAAGGATGACTTAGGTGGATGCGAGACTTTATACATAGAGGCTACAACAAGGACCTAGAGGAGGAATTGGTTTTGACCTCCTGATGAGCTTGAGCTTCCTGTGTTCGACCCGAACACCCAACTCAAGTTCATCAATAATAACTCATACCACTAAAGAGTTATTATTGAACTACTGCACCAATTCTATATTACATTATGGGCTCCTTCTTATCATGAGTGTGTTAATCTCCCTGTGTTTAAGATATCGAATGTCCATTAATTAAATGAGTTACTGATAACTCACTTAATTAACATCTAGCTCCAAGAGTAGTACCACTCAACTTCATCGTCATGTTGGAACTAAGTCTACCTGTAGGGTTTACATGACAATCCTTATGAGCTCCTCAAGGGGAGATCATCATCCTAATAAATAGGACACAGTTTCCTTCTATAATCAACAACACACAATATAAATAATATTATTTCCCAACTTATCGAGTCTATTGATTTAACGAATAAATCTCACCCTTTGATAAATTAAAGAAATAAATACTAAAACTAGACTTTTAGCTAAATACAGACATTTGATCAATGTGATTCTAAATAAATGTTTATACAAAAAACTAGACTTTTAGTATACATTCTAACAGTCACTTAATTAAATAAACTATATAATTCAAAATTCAGACTACCATAATTTAGGTTCTCAATTTTTTTTAACAAATAGGTTATATCTTCGTCTTATTTTTTCTTCTTAAATTACTTCTTCACCAACTATGACCATAAACATAAAATACATTTAATTATTAATTTAAATTAAACAACTAAAACTAATATATATGCAAATACATACTTACGGTAATGACTTATTTCCTCATTTTATTAAATTAGGCAATCATAGTTGCTTCCTTCTCCGCCTCTTCTTCGAAATTGTCTTCTATAATTATGACAGTGTCTCTTTATTATTCTATATTATCTCCATTAATTTTTTTCCTTTCCATTTGTCTATATATAAATCAGGTTCTTTTACAATTTTTTCACCCTCTCTTCTAATATGATGTTCTTCACAGGCTCGCATATTTGTATCTTGCTCCACTTCCTCTTAGATAAAACTTGGAGCCATAATGTGTTAGGATCTTGATCACCAACTAGAAGGGGGGTGTGAATAGACGACCACCAAAATCATTTGCTTCCTAAGTATTCGTTAGTGCACGACAAAAATATAGAACTAATACGAATACAAAAACTAATACTAAAAACAAGAAAGAAAACAATCAACCGCTAACATATTGATTTAACATGGTTCAGAAACCTCATCATAATCTCTTGATCACACATAAGAATCACACCAAGAGCTTTGGAGACTATAATAGCCTTTAACCAAGTCTATTTTTGTCACCTAAGCCAACCACCCTAAGCTCCATTATATAGAGCTTAGAAGGAAACACCTAAGTCGTGTTTCCGCCACCAATTGATTGACCTCTGTGGAATTCGATTGTTACAACCTAATGGCTCGATTCTAGTCGACTACCCAAACATGGATCAATCGACTGAACCATATGGGTTGAGTGAACAGAAGTATTATGTTGGTTTCCAGTCGACTGTGCCATCGACTGGTAACCCTAGAACCACAGATCTCATAATTCCATTCAGGTTTTGCTGGTTCTTAACCACCAATCAACTGGAACATATACCAGTCTACAGATAAACTCTAACTTAGGATTTTACTTCAAGTACAATCACTCATGCACTCACCTTAACCCGCACAACCTTGACCTTACCTTCTAGTCTTCTCCATCAGCCTTGTGTCACTCGGATGCTTCTCCATCTTTCACGCCTTGCTTTCAAAAGCTTCCTTCCACCTTGTCCTTGTTGTCGGGTCTTCCTTTGCTAAGAGGCTCCTTACCTCCAGGTCTTCACCTTGCCAAGTCACACTCGGACTTACACAACCAAGCCTCAAGCTTGAACTTACACTGCCAAGACTCCCATGCTTGGACTTCACCTTTGCCAAGATCACACTTGAATTTTCCTTTGCACTTGTCACCTGCACACTCAATAGCACATATCAAATACAGATGCAAAACTTAACTTAAATCATTTGTCCAAACATCAAAATCTAAGGGTACATCAATTTCTCTAACATAATAGACTATCAATTGGAGTATCCTTGTAATCATAGTGACTTCGATCACGTCCTCTCCTACTCCTTGTTTGAAAAGCAACTGGTTCAAGATGAGGATCAACTATAGAATTACTTGATTGAGCTTGCATGACTTTATTTTCTATTATTTTGAGTAATTCTTTCACCATTTCATTCAGATGCATGTTCTTTAATGTTAACTCCTTGATTCGTTTTACTTGAATGATGCATTTACAATATTCTTTATTACTTTGGCATCCAACTTTTGCGTCATCTAATTATAATGTCTCCATTAGATGTGGAATATCATCAATGAAATAAAGGTTCTCCACCAATGTATTTTTATATTGGGTAGGGATTAGTTAAATCGTAATATATCAAATTAAAAAAAATATCTTAAAAACAACATATTAACCTAAGTTAGGTGATAGTCTTCAATATTTACTTCTACATGTGAGACTCAATCGAACAAGACCCTCACCTTACTAATATGTGAAGGAATAGTTTTCCACTTATTTATTGGCGCTCCTTCAATATTATATGATTTCTGAATTGGAACATGCTCCAAAAACCACGTGTGATTCATCATAACAAGTGTTGTTACATATTTATAAATTTCTACAAAATTGATTAAAAATTTAACATCAAAAGTAAACTCACAACCAAAAGACCAAAAATCCTTTTAGGTAAGCGAGTATGGTGTTGGAGTCATATGTCTGAGTTGATGAAAATATGTCCCTAATTTTAAATAATTGTGGAGACATAAATTGATGGACGACTTCAACCTTGTTGAATCTACTAAGATTGTAAAAATCATCTACTATAACTACAAAACCTAAAGGAACCTTATATGTACTAGAAGAAAATAAGACATAAACAAATATATATATATATAATGTAGAATTTGTCAAATAATAAAATATCATCATCTACTTTAACTTTATTGCCATAAAATTTAAGTAACTCCTCAATTCTTAATCTAGTTGCTTCTTTTTTATTAAGAAGTAAGAAAGAGGTCATCCGATGTTTTAGTTAAATTCATAGGAACCAAAGCACCTCAGTCTACAATACCAAGCAACAAGGGCACGTCTCTTATAGTGAAGGCAACTGGTACACATGAAAAAACTAAAATGAATAGTTATCTTCTGCCATATATTTTTTGCTAACCAAAATGAAAAAAATATTAAGTTTCTCAAACTATTTAATTTTACTAAAATGCTTAGTACTTGATGCTTAAAATTCACAACTATAACTTGTACCTGAGAATCTAAAGGTTTGAGATGTTGAATCTCAATTTTAAAATATATTGACCAATATATCACGGATATGATGCATATCTTGTATGTCCAAAAAATGATTAACCAGCTCAGGTAACATCGAACCTAGGGTGACCGACCCCATGAAAGTTTCTCACTAGCCACCTGGGTAAATCGAGGAAGTGCACATGGAGGTCCATTCTGACAGCCAGTATTCTTAGGTCCGCTACCCATTAAAGAGAAAAATTCTCAATAATATATAGCAGCTGAGTCTCAAACTCTAGATCTCTAATCTATCACTGGAGGGTCTAACCAAGACACTTTACCCTCGGAGGTCAAATCTTGTATGTCCAAGAAAATACTAAAGGGGGGTTGTTTAATCATTGCTATGTGTTGATCATGTAAAATAATAGATCCATGATGTCTTGCTTTCATTGTGGATGCTCGAAAGAAACTCTTAAAGTGACCTAACGCATTGTTCCAATGCAGTTTCTGTCCAACATTAACTTAAGCCTATAATTTTTTACCAATTTAAATTATTAACAATCAAATTCAAATGGGTGGAGGTTTTCCAAATTCAAACGTGTATTGTTCTAAATATCTCCAACAGTAGTGCTATTTTGACCTAGTCAGGTCCTATGAGTTTCTAAGGTGAACATGGACATGATCCATACCTTTGCGAATGATTGAGAAGTAGAGATTGAAACACCCGCACCTTCTCGTTTCATTTTGAAAGCAGAGTATTCGAGAGGGACGCATGAAAACATTTACAGAGGCTTTCAGTTTGGGGGGGGGGCGATCTCGTCAACTAAAACAGAGCGTCAAATTTTTACAATCAGAGACTTAGATTAAGTTTGCCTGCACTGTGTGTGTGAGAGAGAGAGAGATGTTGACATTGCGTGCATCCGAACCATCAAAATTGTTTTCAAATTAAAACGGTTCAAATGTAGTTCGGATGTTTTGGAAAATAACGTATAGAAGTGGAGGCTAACGGAAGGGGTAGAACAGGAATAACATATAAGTGAGTGCCCTCTTTGGTTAATAGTATAGTATAGTATGTCTTTGGGTCGATATGAAATCTTCTGTGCAACCTTTAGTAAATTGTCATTTATAATATTAATTTTAGTCACAAGAGGGTGTTACTTGTTTTCTTATGTAAAAAATGATCCCTGTAAACTAATAAAACTAACTATAATAATGTTTGATCAAGGTTAGCTTGGAGTTTCAAGTAAATCCAACTAAATTTCATGTATATACTACTTTTTTTTTTACTTAGATCTTATAAAATGAATACAAACAATCCTTATCTTTAAAAACAAGTTTAGTTCATAATATTTATGCATTTTGTAGTAGTGTTGCTGAAGCTTTTCCTTCAGTCAATTGAGCTGAATCTAACCCAGAAATGGTGTTGCTGGACTGGGCTCACCGAAGAAACCGAACATGTTATTTGGGTGTCAAGCAACAAGACACAAGTCCCAACTGTTTAAGATCGGCTTAACTGGTGCATTCGATAAAAGAACATTATTCCCTTTCCAGGAACACTTCATAATGCATTACTACTACATTAAAGACAAGCAATGCGAAAGATGAATGGGAGAATGCACTGCCTCAAGCACATGATAAGCTAAACGAAACAAGATCTAGGAATACTTTGTCAGTTAGCAGCAACTGATGCTGGCAATTATTAATCCAACTTGCTCATTTGGCCTTCTCTTGGATCACATCAAATCCCATCTCTGTAGGGTCAGTTGCTTGCACCTCATAGTGGATCCCTTCCAGTAGCCTTCTCAGTCCTTGTTTTGAGGTTGCATACAAGATCTTTGATCTGATCCTTGATGCGGTTGGGGACCTGCAAAAGTAGCACAATGCCTAGTTCTAAAATCCAAGACAACATCAAATAATGCACCAGGAAACAGTATTTCCAACTCAATTCGTTAGATGGAAAACCAATAGTGAATTGGATCAGTGAAGCTTGGCTGAGAATCAGTAAGAACATCCAAATTCAATCTCTCACACACAATAGGTTTCTGTGTTTTAAAAAGGTCTACAAGTGTAAAATCTAGTCGAGAATTGGTGAGAAGTGCTGATAGAAAGCAATTTCCAGACATCTTTAAGATTCATGAACTGATTGATATGTAAATCTGATACGTATGCAATTCAGATTATAAAATGAAAATTGGTAGAAGAGATATGGGCATGCATGATTGTGTAGGCGTACATCAAGATCAAGGTTAGCAAAAGGGCAAGAAGAGGTTTCTCTTTTAGAAAAAATGAATAGTGGAAAGTCTAATCTCCACGTATTACTTGTTTGGCTTACTAAGATGGATGGATGCTTCCAAGAAACTAATACAAAGTGGGTGCTCTTGTCAATATGTGTGTAGACTTTTTAATTGTCTTTGCTTTATCAAGCTATTCATTCAAAGAATCCTAAGCAACAAGAAAGGCTACTTGGGGTCTTTCTTCCTTTGGGTTCTTTCTTCATATCATCTCCTAAATCCCTAATATAAAAGTTAGGAATATGCTTGTAACACTTCAACTTTCTACTACAAGTAAGGATTTCAAGATTTTGAAAGGAAAAAAAAAACATAAAGTTCCTAATTTTTATTAAATTAAGGAATTAAAGTTCATGTTAGTGGAATGGCTTCCCTCTACCATTTTGAAACTCGAACAAAGTGGATCTAAAGGGAACATCTTTTCCCCATGAAGTTGGCCCCCTTAACTTTACTGATTTGTGCTTGATGTTTAAGATTTAGGGCGCAGATGTAGAAGTAGGATGGTTTCTAAACTATGAATTAAGGTAATCATGAACAGAACAACAAGTTCAAGACTTTTAAGATATTGCAAAGTCAACTTAAGATAAATTTATGCTGATTGATAAAAGCACTTTCAATGGCTGCTAATCTTTATCATGGATGGTTTCTAGATTAAAGATGACAGAGAATGGAGGATTTCTAGACATATTTAGCAGAGTGAAATTGAGATCAGATCAAGTTATGCATGGTTTTTTGTTTCTTTTTAAAGTCACAAAATGTCCTCTTATACATTTTTTAGGGTTCTAAGACTGGTATTAGTCTTAAAAGTTTTAGATCAAACAGATGAAGCAAAAGAAGTGCAATCTCTTGAGTTCCTTTTTTTCTTCTGGAAGACATAGATGTAGGATTTAATATGAAATAATTACATAAAAAATTACCAGGTCATGAAGAAGAATAAATTTTTGAATGTTTATCTTGGGGTCACAAAAATGTCCTTTTCCTATTCGTCTAGGGTTTTCATCAACTGCCATTGATCTTAAGGATCGATGATTTATAGATCAATTCGAGTCGAGGAAAAAGCAAAGCGATCATAGAGAACGAACGAGTACCAGGTGATGAAGAAGATCTTGCTCTTCTGGCAGTTATCACGGGAGACGAAGTCGAAGTCGAAGACGGCGTAGCGGCAGTCGTCGGCTGGGAGGGCGGCGGCGAGGCCGTCGTAGCCCTCGCCGGCGGCGCCGACCTTGTCGACCATCACCTCCCGTGCCTGCTCGTCGATCTTGTACACCACGTAGCGGCTCACTTTCTTCCACTTCATCTCCATGAATGAGCTCAAACACTCCTGCTTCACCCGCATCCCCTCCGTCGCCTACCATTATTTTCCCCCGGAAAAAAAACAGCCTTTCGAATCAAAATCGAAACATTATATGATTAAAGTAAGAAATCGTGGATAATTCACCATCTTGAAAGCCATCGCCATGGTTGATGGTTGGAGCTTGCCTGTGGCGATCGGTGAGCTCTGCTTCTGCCTTCGGAGTAGAAGACATTCTCAGAGGGAATAATTTTATAGGCCGACGAAATATCCTCCTTTTTCACAATAAACGGAAAATTTTCTTTTTGCTCTTTATATATATTTTTTCAAAAGTACCCTTTCAAAGTTCAAAATCATCAAAATACGCTCCAGATAATATAAAATCCATCAAGCTAATCACATGTTTTGCACGTGAGCTCCTTAGTTAGTTGAAGGATGATCAAGCGTTTTGTGAAAGTTATTTTAGATTGCGAGCGATCATGTAATTTTAAATTCTTAAAGGTTAAATATAAGAAAAATATACAATTTGGTAATTAGTTAAGAGGTGTGATTAATTATTTGATATTTTAATAGTAGTGTTTATTTCATTGTGCAGGGCACTATCTTAGGACACCACTCAACACCAGCTCAATAATTATTATTTTAAGCTTTTTAGTTGGATAAAAATGTTTTTTTTTCATTAGGAAGTCATCAAAATGAATCCTACCTAATTGTTTAGGATTGCCTATGTTTGCTTTAGTCCTAATATTGTTGTGAGATTAGAAATAAATGATTAGTTAGTTACAAATCACTTTTGGAGAATCAATAAAACTTTAGAAACCAAGAAGAAGATTTATATTAAAGCTTTAAAAATCAGAAAGGCTAAATAGAAACTCAAGAACTCTTCAGTTAAACAAATCGCTTGGGGGAAGCAACAGAAGTCCGAAACCAAGAAGAGGAAGATTTGTTAATACAAACAAATTGAAATAAAAACTACAAAAGGGAGATCGATCGTTTATGAGAAAATTGTTGAAGGTGAAGAAGAGCTATAAAAGTTCAGAAAACAAGAAGGGAAAGGTGAAAAGATTAAGAGAGAAACAAATGATCTTTTCTCATGTACAAGTGACAACTCGAGAAGAATTCAAAGGCTAAATAGCCAGTAAAAAAAGTTAATCTTAACCACCTGGAAAAGAAAATTCTTGTACAATTACATCAAAGTTGAAATGTGAACCAGCGGTTACAACAACTTTATAGCTGAGTTGACTCTAACCTAATACATAATTTTTTTTTGCATGCAAACATGATGTTTTTCTCATGTTCCTGCAACTGTTGTTACTTCAATCAATCCCACAACTTCGTGGTTTGGTCCTTGCCATGTTAAAAATCAATATTAGTGATTGCCACCGTTCCTCATCAGCAAGAAGGATTAGTTTTCCAGTAGAAAAATAGCAGCTTCTGTTTTTGCTGCACATCCATACTTCAAAGTACTGTATTTTCTATGTACTCCAGTGAGCTTTCCAGTTCCAGCTTTGAGGTGGAAATCCACCATCAGCATAGAGCATTCGCTGTGATCAAGAAAGATTTTAGGGCAACGATAAAGATTTCGAAAGAGAAGGAAACAGAAGTCGCAGAATGCAACTCACAGTAGCTGGTTCTCTGAATAGGCAGTGTATAATTCGCAAGTTTTTGTCCATTCCTTGTGCCTCCTGAGAGCACAGTGTGCAGTGTATATTGCTGCAGCAGCCAGCAATGAAGGGCGGAATTTGAGCATCTTGTACTCAACCAAGGAAAGCTCTATGATGAAGTAAGCAAGAAGCTCCAACTGCTAGGTGTAGTAAGCAAAACGTAAATTTTTTCTTTCAAACATGGTAGGCAATTCTTAAAAAAATTGTTACCTTTCGATCAGATTGAGCTGCCTTGAGAAACCTTTTCATGAAGACACAAGGAGTTGGAAAGGACATATTGAAGCGCAAGGTTCCAAGTATCAACTTTTCCTGCAAAACAGAATGACAAACAACAGAGTTGAGGAAACGACTACTAACTAATCACACAAAACCAAAGCTAAACCTGCTATTCGTCGGTTGAACTAAGTTTCAAGCTCCAAATTCTCTTGACTAAATGGTTAGATTTTATGGGCTAGCACAAGCACACTAACACAGCGTTCTGTTTAGAGTAACATACCAAAACCATTTGTATCTAGACAAATACTGATAGGTGTTTTGTTTTTCCATTTCTACCATGTTTCAAGCATAGAGAAGAAATTATCTAATGACTAAATTCTTAATATATATATACGGGTGTTACACTACACCGTGTGTGCGCCTGAGGGCGGCTGCCCACGTGACCAGCGCCTGCCATGTGGACAGTTACCCTCAGGAGGGTAGGGGGTGGAGAAGACTCATTACAATAATCTACAATTAGTAGCACTAAGTATATTCGCCGTAGTTTCTTAGGGAGACAATTACCATTTCAATCACTTCAGTCCTTGTATAAGCTTTGTCTGAAATTAAGATCAAGTCCTCGACAACAGGAACAGATACTTCCTCATACTTGCAAGCCAAAAACAATGCTGTAACTCCAACCAGCTGAAGTTTTTTCCTTGCTAATGCCTGGCATTCTAAGAATCTATCGATAATGTTTATAGTCAAAAAGAGTGTCTCTTCCATTAACTCAAATTTATAATGCACCTGTGAGGAAAGATTTAGAAACCATAAGTATAGTTTGTAAAGATAGGAGAATTGATTCAGAAAGATTTTAATAAACATGCGATGTGTTATAATTAATATGTAGTACCTCTATCAACCAGTCTATGAGAATAGCCCTCATTTTTTCATTGATATCAAACTGCTTGGACATGTAGTCAGGTTTCACACAACTTGCATCCTGCGATTACAAATTTGGTTGTATTTGAGTGGGCCATTAACTACTTACTCAGATGAAGAAATTTATTTGATCAGAGTTCAAATCACGCTAGCAGATGAAATAAACAGTGACACACTTCACCTAATGCATGTAGATTAGATTATAAAAATTATTTCAACTTGAGTTCATTCCTGTAATTGCCACTGGATTGAACATGGATCTTTATAGGAAAATTGAAGCTAGATAAATACTGAAGACATGATTCACAAATTGCCAATGGTAGCCAGGATATATTTCAATAGACAAGATTAATGTATTAGCAGGCATGACTAACAAGTTTTATCCATGGATCTGCAAAAGAAGAAGAGATTCGGAATGAGATCACAGTTCACAATAATGGTTTCTTCTAGTCAATCATCTCACAAGGAATACCTCTGTATTCCTGTAGAATCTGTATATGTCATCTACGTAATCAACGACTGCTAGTGGATCATCCCGATCACAGCTATCGATATCAGGCATCAAATTCACGATGATGTCTTCCATTTCAATCTCTTTGTGATCAGACCTATCCTGCAATGTGCCAAAATGGCCCTCTGAGTAAGCTACCAATAACTTGTTCAAGACTAAGGGATGAGTTTGAGCAGACCATTTCCTCTGCCATAGGCAATGGCAAGCCAATGGCTGATTTCTGCAAATCGACATCTATAGCTGTACGAATATCTGCGGAACTCAAACTCACATCAGGCTGTACGTTTGGTGTATGTTTCCTATCATTCCCAATTTGCTGATAATTTTCCTTGGACTCCTGAAGACTAACTTATTAGTAATCATATATTAGGCAACAACGCTGTGATTTACCAAGTTTCATTCTTTGAAAAAGGATCACCTGCTTCTGAGCTTGCGATTTGTTTGCCAATGAGGCAGCAAATCTCCTAAAGAAACCCGATCCATAAATCAAAAAAAAACCAGGACCAAAAAAATACGAGAAATCTTTTGAAGAAAGGAGAGTAAAATAGAACTTTTTGCGGGTGCTAACCTTGTAATCGGTCGTCGGGCGACAAGTGCAGGATTTTTTCCATCTAAATTACTTTTGCTACAGAAGACAGACAGAACATTGGATCATGCTGAAAAATTTGCATCAAAAGGAATGGTTAAGCATGATGCAGTAACTCAGTCAAACACCTCTTTGTCACCGCAGAAGGGTCGCGCTGCGTCCCCAACAGGTTCTTTATGTCCCTCAATGCTCTTCGACTGCCCATTTCTGTAACAAAGAATAGAATTAAATTCTTGTTCCTCAGCTGCGAATTCAATATTCAAACACCAAATTCTTCAAATAGCTGATCCAAAGATTAAACAAGAACCTCGAGAAGTCTTAGGTTTGAGCATGCCTTGTTCAATATCGCCAGCTGCATCCATTGCCCCTCTGATGTGTATGGCTCACTCAGCATTCAAGTAAAACGCAAAGACAAGTACGACCAAAAGAGAGATCTTTAGCCTTAAAAAGGCGAAATAGTATAAAAAAAAAAAATTAGGAATCGATCCACAAATTTCCGCTTCTAAGGTTTCAATCGAAGGCAAGAACCGACGAAATTATCGCGAAAGACTCGATAAGACCTTTTTTGGAAACAGATTCTCTCTGCCACCTCCTCGCCGAAATCCCGGCCCCTGAGAAGCCGCCGGACTTCCGATCCGAAGGTGAGGAGAGGAATCAATCGGAGCCCAAAAACCCTGATCAAATTATGCGCCTGGAGGGGGGGAATTTAACGCCCTCTTCTCCGCTAACTCTCTCTCCTCTTCGGGATTTGCGAGAGAAAGAGAGAGAGAGCGGATGGAAAGGAAGAAAAACAAGAAAGGATTCAAAACGATCGAGAACAAAAATAAGAAGGGACGCGCCCGTCCTCACATGCTTTCCTATCGGAGCTAACGGCTAGCCTGCCATGGCCGTATGATCGGTTCTGGACGGCTGGTGCGTCCCAACGGTCATGTCGGTTTCAAAATCTGTCGTTTCGGAGGGCGATACGCGACGGTCCAATTGGGCCGGTAATCTTGATCGGCTCCTAACGTAGCCGTTGCACCATAAAGACAACTTGCCTTTTCTCAAGAAATTTACATTTTGAATTCAACTCCAGATTAATGATTCTTAACTTTTGTTTTTACGCATTATTCTGAAAAGTATACGAAGCTGGAAAAAAAAAACACAAAGTGGAGCAAGAGCCAAATGAAAGAGATTTCATTATCATGAAGGTCCATAAAGTGGTACATGGGCGGAGGATGTGCATCCAAAATCACAATCTCTTCTTCATGCTTTACCTGATCGCCAAACTCGTAATTTGCTGCGGCAATTACTGAAAGAATCAATGAATATCTGCAAGTCACGATGCTCACAGCCGCAAGAGCGCAAGAGTAGAAGCGAGCAGAAGCGACCCGAAATTCAAGAGGTCAGCTCCAGTTCTCCTCGATGCCCAGCTTGCAGGAATCAGCTGCGGGATCGAGCACTCGTCCCCGTTGAAGTAGACCTTGGAAGGGAATCCATCGCCGGCGATGATGTCAATACCGGGCGTCGGCTTCTTCGTGAACGAGATGACTGACTGCTGCTTACCCGGCACTCTGGGGTCGCTCTCCGTTGTGCCATTCGCCTCCCCGTTCAAGTAGTCAAGTCCGGGCAGGCCCTGCATGAAGATGGTGTTGTTCCCTGATGTCGTCCCGTTGAAGGAGTACATCTGCTCGTAGCCCGGGGTGGCCTTGTCCATTTGGACGGCCACGAACCAGTTCGCGAATTGGTCTTCGCGCCAGTTGAACAGAGTCACTCTCGCCGACCACCCCTTGCCGTAGTTGGTGAGGATGTGCCAGTTGATACTGATGCCACAGTAGTCGGCGCAGGGCAGGGGGGAGGGCACGTTGTAGTGCTTGATCTGGGCCCAGGCGAGGGCTTTGGCGGTCCGATTTTCGAACGGCATGAGGAGGGCCTCCGGCGGGAGGAGCATCGCCGGCGCGGTGGTGTCGCAGGTTTGCCCACGGTTTCTAGCGGAGCAGCCGCAGGCGCAGGTGTTGCAGGGGACGACGGAGTCATTGTAGAAGGCGGAGAAGGAGACGCAGCATTTGGGGCTTGCGCCCTTGGGCAGAGTGATGTTGCAGACCACTTGCCAGCTCGCGAGCGCGAGGCTCACCGAGTCGAGGCCGCTCGGGTCCGGGAACACCGTGGGGCTGACCCTGATCGGCTGACCGCATTGGTAGTCCGGGTTGAGGGTGCCGGAGATGTTCCAGTTGATCGGTGGGTATATGACGGAGCGGTTGACGTCCGGCGGCGTCTTGTACACCTGCATCTGAAAGGCCGACAAGGACTGCTCTGGATCCATCTCCGGCGGGAGGAGGGTGCCGTTGCGGCAGCAGTGGGGGATGCGGCCGAGATTGGTGTCGTTGTACTGCCACGGGGTCAGATCGACGATGGTGGGTTTGGTCTTGCAGCTAAGCACTTGGGAGAAGTCCAGGTTCTGGTAGTACTGCGATTGCTTGCCGAAGATGCAGTCGGAGGTGTCGACGACGGTCGGATAGGCGCCTTTCATTGAGTAGATAAACTCGCTGCGTGCCCACTCCCAGGTGAGCTCCCAGTGGTCGAGACGACCGAGAGGGTTATGGTTCTCGATGGTGACGAGGGCAAGATAGCTGTTGCTATAGGATTGGAGGACGTCGTAGGCGATGGTAAGGTCGCCAGGTCGGCGCTCGAGGTAGCCGGTCGAGTTGATCGGCTGAGGGACGTAATTAGGGTTAGGGAGGCAGCATCTATCCACCGAGGTGGTGTCGTTGACGCCGGGGATCGGATCGCAGTTGTAGGACGGATCGTCGAGCGCGAGGAATTCGGGAAGAGGCAGCGCCGGGGGCGGCGAGCCGAAGAAAGTCCCGACGATGGTGATCTTCGCTTCGATCTGCGTCAGGTCGTTGGCCGTCTCGATGGGCGTCTTCAAATCAGTGTTGGGGTAGCCGGAGAAGGCGGTGACGTTGGCGTCGAGGGTGGTGTTGTAGGGGAGGGTGGAACCGTTTGTGAGAACGCCGCCGCCGACGGAGACGATGAGCTCTTGATGGCGGAAGGGGACCAGGAGCGTCCAGGAGAGGAGATCAGCGGTGCCTTGGTTGAGGACGGTGGCGACGGCAGTGAAGGCGTAGGGCTGGTCCGCCGGGTCGGAGGTGATGGGGTGTATCTTCTGCCGTTTCTGGATGAAGTAAGAAAGGAGAATACCGTTGCATAACGACTCCGGCGATGGCGCGGGAGCGGGAGAGGGGGCCGGGGTAGTCGCCGGAACCACCGCGACTGCCGGAGGCGCAGCTCCTTGCGACACCGACGTCGTCGGGGAGAGCAAGACGACGAGAAGAAGGAGAAAAAACGAAGATCCAGCGCACAAATCCTTCCCCATTTCCGCTCTCTCCTCTGCTGCGAGAACGAACGAAGGGAAAAAAGAAAAAGGAAATAAAGGAGAAGACAGCTGTCACTGTGTGCGATAGTGGGAAGCTCGATCTATTTTGTGATTTTTTTAAAAAAAAAATAGGGAGGGAAGAATTACATAATACATTTTTTATTAAAAATAATAAAATAATTTGAATTGATGAGCCCGGGGAGACGCATCTCATTTCAAATTCAAACTAGTAAAATCTTCATTTCATAAAATACTATAATTAAATTTTGAATATAAAAAATAAAAATGATCACTTATATCAGGATTGTAATTTGCTATAGAACCTCTGATAATACTAAATTTTAGTTTCATTTTACTTGCTCATACTTGATATATGATAATATTATTGGCATTATGACATCTCGATTAAGTTTTATTCAAAATAATGGAAATTTTTAAAATAAAAATTTGTGTGTCCACATTTTCTAGCAAGGACTTCACTTGTCCCATCCGCATTATATTACCTATATCATGTTTTAGTTGCCAACCATGAAGAGGAGATGCCAATTGAATTACGCATAAGCATGTGGGCACGATAGAGTATTCTTAGGTATTATTAATCTTGAATGCATTAATTTATTGGAATTCATGTTAAGTTATTTGCTCTATGGGTTAGCATAGTTGATAGTGTTTATTCTAATAAATTTTAGGATGTAAAATATCTTGAAATGAGTAATATTATATTTTGCTCTAAGAAACATTAGTTATTTAAAAAAGAATTCACCTGCATTGATGTTATCTGAAAACTAAGAAGATGATTAATTAGGCATGTGATTCTATAATTGATTGGAAAAACATTCTATGTGGTTCTATAAAATCAAAAGCGTTAGTGCTAGGTTAAGGAAGGGATTTCCGACGTTGGCCCTCCGATGCTCAAGTCAATTTTCGATTCAGTAGAGAAGAATAGTAGAAATGAACAATAGTCAAGAGCACATAGAATAATGAAATATAACATACCTCCGTCTATGGATGGAAACCTCATTTTATAGTGTCACTGTAGCATATCTCGGCAAAGCCGAGGTAAATGCCTCCCTTATGTGCTAGTCACTATTCCAAAGGCTAGTAGCCACCCGTGATTTACCTCCTCCGTGTTGGCCCTGGGACGGGTTGACGGGGGCGCTGGGACGAGTGTATTCGCCTTTTTGCCACCAACTATAGCATTTATGTGCATATCCCAAAGCATATGCACATTTTCCAAAGCATCCTAGGAAAAGACAAGTCAAAAAATGTCCCTGACACCTTTCGACTTGATGCTATCTGAAAGCTAAGAAGACGATTAACTGGGCACGTGATTCTATAGTTGATTGAAAAAAAATCCATATAGTTTTGCAAAACCAAAAGCATGAGTGCTAGACCAGGGAAGGGGTCCCCGACGTTAACCCTCCGATGCTCAAGTCAGTCCTCGGTTCAGTAGAAATGAACAGTAGTCAAGACTCAAGAGCACGTAGAATAATGAAGCATAGCATACCTCCGTTTGTGGATGGAGACCTCCTTTTATAGCATCTATGCACACATTCCAAAGCATATACATATTTTCCAAAGCATCCTAAGAAAAGACAAGTCGAAGAGTGTCCCTGACACCTTTCCTTAAGCAAGAACATAAATCTCTAATGTAACTAGCTAGAAGCTTCTAAAGTACTATTTGTTTACTATACATTCTCTGTTGTCGGCGACATAAACTTCTAAAAAAAATACGATAAGATCTGTATGTGGGTCCCGTTATAGGTCGACCGAGAGCAGCTCGACCTAAACGTCACCCGCTCGATCGTACTGAATGGAGCACTGTTCTTAACTCAGCCTTATTGTTGTTGGAGAGACACATAATGTCCGATCGGGCGTAATGTCCGATCGGGCGTAAAGTCCGATCGGCCAGGGTGGTGAGCCGGGTAACTTAGTATTTGGCTCTGGACCTCAACTGCAAGTGATGAGGATGACCGCTCGGGCGGTCCGCCCGACCGACTCTAGGGGCCCGCTTGGCCATCCACAGTCCATTGTTTCGTTGTCCACCCAATCCTATGACTTTGACCGTTGGACTTTGATTACCACGTCAGCCAGTTTTCACTGCTTTAATCCACTTTGGGGGGGCCATCTTCATCATTGTATCATAAGCCTTCCCTTCAAGTCTATTCGAAGGAGACTGTAAGTCCGACTTTATTAGCTCCCTTCTTATCTCTTTCCCAAGTGATTACCCATACTTAGTGTCTTTTAATTGTTGTTGATGTCATCCAGATTTCTCGAAAACCGCTCAAATCTCTTTCCATTAATGTAAAGCATGCTAAGCATGTTTTTTTAACCATACATCTGCCGATAATTTCCATTTCTCATTAATGCCACCTGTGATTAGATATCACGTGTCGCTTTTTCCTACCGTTGAATATATGATGTGATAGGCGACTGTTGGGATCTAATGTGGTAGCTGCCTTTTTAAATTCGATAACCCAGATTAAGCTTCACTTTTCTCAAGCCCTTGATCAGAAGGCTTTAGGCAATCATCAACAGGGTTTTTAAACCCTTTATTTCTTCCTTCGTCGTTATCGTATTTATCTTCATCGTTGTCTTTGTCTCCTTTTGCTTCTTGCTCTCTGTGTATCGCCAGCGACCTTCTCCAATGATACGGTGCATGATAGTAGGGTAAGATAGCTGACGTGGTCAGAAGTCAAGCCCACGTGGCGGTCAGAAGTCAAGCCCATGTGACGGTCAGAAGTCAAACTCACGTGGCGGTCATAAGTCAAGCCTACGTGGGAGTCAAAAGTCCAGACTACGTGAGAGTCAAGAGTTTGGCTTACGTGGGGGTTCAAGGTCCAGGTTACAGGATGGTCCCGATCGAGCATAAGTGGCGTCCAAGGGTTAGGCCCACATGGCGAGTAGGAACGCGAAAGGTAAGACTTACAGGTCGGGATAGGCGAATTAAGGCTTACAGGTCAGGATTTACAGGACGAGATTCGCAGAACAGGATACATGGACCAAAGACATACAGATTGGGATATGCAAACTAAGGCTTACAGGTCGGAATTTACAGGACGAGATTCGCAGAACAGGATACGCGGACCAAAGACATACAGATTGGGATATGCGGACTAAGGCTTACAGGTCAGGATTTACAGGATGAGATTTGCATAACATGATACGCGGACCAAAGGTGTACAGATGGGGATATGCGGACTAAGGTTTACAGGTTGAGATTTACAGAACGAGATTCGCAGAACAGGATACGCGGACCAAAGGCATACATATTGGGATATATAGACTAAGGCTTACAGGTCGAGATAGGCGGATCAAGGCATACAGGTCAGGACAGGAGGAAGGCGTACAGGTCAGGACAGGAGGACTAAGGCTTACAGGTCAGGACAGGAAGACTAAGACTTACAGGTCAAGGCTTATGGGATACAGTTCCAGACTTACAGGATAAAATACAGAACAGGGTCGTGCGTACGGAACGAGACTTAAAGAACGATAAGTGAATGCCTCGACTGGTAGGGAGGCAAGCGCATGTCTGGATTTATCGGGATTTATCGAGTGGCAAATGGAGGGTTAAACGTACAGATCTGGACTTACAGGGTGACAAAACATGAGCCAGGGAATTCACCAGGAAACGCAGGTATGTGCACACAAGTCAAGATCTGCGGGTATAAGGATCCAGTCCAGGGTTAACAGATCGGGGCAAGCACACACTACACGACAATCGAGCTAAAGAATCGTAATAACTTGTTAGAGAATAATCATCGCATGTCAGGGAATATGCTAACGGTCTAGGGCGCATTGCACCTCGATCCCTCCTTAGGCCTATAAGAAGATGTCATGTGTCATTCACCGCCAGACAAATCCTGACACCCAACATTCCTTGACACTCGCCAGACTCCAGAAGTACCCATTGCCATATAAAAAGGGAGGCTTTGTCTCTACGCAGGTACGCTCATTCGTCTTTTCACACTCCTCTTTTATTTTTTGTCCTTTCACTGTGCTTTTGGGGAAAAAGTACCTGACTTAAGCGTCGGAGGGTCTGACCCAGGGACTTTTTCCCTGGTTCTTCATGTTAGGATCTTAGATGGCTAGAGGGGGGGTGAATAGCCTCTTAAAAATTAAACACAAATTTCTACAAAGAAACTTGTTAGCACAGCGGAATTAGGAAACTAAAATAAAGAGGAAACAAGCACACTAACACACAGATTTATGAGGTTCGGGGATAACTTGCCCCTACTCCTCGGCATGTCCGTAAGGTGGACGACCCCTCGATCTTCGGTAGATCGCACCCCGGATAAATTCCGGCTAAAGATCCTCCTTTTCGGTGGAGTAACCTCTCCACAAAGTCTCAAGAAATATATATGTTAAAGCACAAGACTTACAGAGCTCGGTGGCAAAGAAGAATGAACTAATGCTTACAACCACGCGAGTATCAGTGGAAACAGAGAACTCACAGATCGCAGTTTCTCACCCGAGAGCTCAAGAACTTAGCACACCACAACGATCAACAGAACGTATCCTTTTCTCACTTTCTTGCTTTCTTGTTGTTCTTTCCTCTCGCTTTTTACTGCTTCTTAAGCCTCTGTTCTCTGCTGTCACGGATCGTGGTCAATCTGCACAGAATCGTCGCTCCTTACCTGGTTCTCTGAACTCACACCAATGAAATCACAGCCTTCACTGGTGTCTTCTGAGCTCGAACCAATCACCAGGAGTCAAGCAGATCGCAGCCAGATCACACCAGTAGCCGTTGATGCTTCAAATGCACCATGCGCCGTGAATCACAGCAGAAAGGTCATTTGTCGTATTCCTCTTATGAACTTAATTTGAAATTAGGCTTGGAATGATACCTGTGATCCTGCAAACTCAAAAGCTAACAGCACAGAGGATTATATCATATGAATCAGGCAGATCAAATGCAGTGGAAGAATCGCAGAAACAGCGAACAAATCTGTTGTGTGTGTGGATCGGTCACCAGACCGATCCATGGACCGATCAGGACATATCCTGATCGGTCCAAATCTTGTCTGATCGGTCGTGGAGACCGATCAGGCTGCAGGTGGATCGGTCTCCACGACCGATCCCTGCCTTCTTCTCTTCGCAATACCATCTCCTGATCGGTCCAGAGACCGATCAGATTGCACTCAGTGTGCTACTGAGTGTTTCCTGATCGGTCTACAGACCGATCAGATTACACTCAGTGTGCTACTGAATGTTATCCATGGAAACTTAGTTTCACTGGATCAGTCTGCCGACCGATCCACTGTCTTATGTATTACTGGATCGGTCTGCCGACCGATCCAATGTACCATGGAATGTCCACTAAGGTCCCTTTCTGACCTAGTCCGGAGAACGAGCTACCGAGCCCTCTCCGACTTCGTCAGTTCCAGAGAACGAGCTACCGAGTCCTCTCTGACCTAGTCCGGAGAACGAGCTACCGAGCCCTCTCCGACTTCGTCAGGTCCAGAGAACGAGCTACCGAGCCCTCTCTGACCTAGTCCGGAGAACGAGCTACCGAGCCCTCTCCGACTTCGTCAGGTCCAGAGAACGAGCTACCGAGCCCTCTCTGACCTAGTCCGGAGAACGAGCTCTCGAGCCCTCTCCGACTTCGTCAGGTCCAGAGAACGAGCTACCGAGCCCTCTCTGACCTAGTCCGGAGAACGAGCTACCGAGCCCTCTCCGACTTCATCAGGTCCAGAGAACGAGCTACCGAGCCCTCTCTGACCTAGTCCGGAGAACGAGCTCTCTCCGAGCCCTCTCTGACTTCGCGTGCCAAGTTTCCAACTTGGACTTTTCCCTTCCACTTGATCAACCATGATCATTAATCAAACCGAGTTTAATTAACATCTGATACAAACTTAAATCTGTGGCAACATCAAAACAACAGCCAGGTCAGACTGTATCAACAATCTCCCCCTTTTTGTTGTTTGACAACACGATTTAAGTTTAGATCAGAAATGTTCTTATTTTCATAATTTTAGGGGAATCAAGATCCTCCCCCTAAGATGGATACACCACTAAGTCAATAACGGGAATCAAGATCCTTCCCGTTATCTTCTCCCCTAAAATCAAGCCTTCATACATCTCTAAACTTAGGTATCCTCTCCCCTTTTGTCAAACACCGAAAAAGGTGCAAATGAGGTGACAAAACTCAAAAGGCTCCCCCTTAACCTATACTATCTTTTTCTTAATGCACCTAAAGTTCCCTCTAAGTGTATTATATGACAGCAAGAAAGAGATAAGATACAATCAAGTCATGGCATAGGAACAACATATTAATATGAACTAAAGCATAAGGAAAAGCAAGAAATAGACAAATGAATAGCAAAAATATATGAGTAGCATAAGTATCCAGGTCAGACAAAGATATCCAAGAAAATAACGTCCAAAACATAGACAGGCAAAGTAACACACAGAATGTATCAATCAATATCCTCAACAGGAGGAACCTCATCATCATCTGCGGGAGGCACGTAACCCTGAGGCGGCATGCTGGAGCTCGAAGGTGGATGGCCCGAGAAATGCTGCGGAGGTGGGTAGTTGGCCATCCAACCCAGAAGCAGCTGCTGCGTCACCAACTGCTGACTGCGTAAGTCATCGTAGCATTGGTCAATCCGAACACGCAGTCCATGGAGCTCAGCAGACAGCAGCTCATCGTGCTGATCGAAGCGGCTCTCTAGCTCAGCGATCTGCCAGCGCAGATCAGGATCGACCTCATCAGCAGCAGGAGGAGGAGCAGCAACCTGTCGAGGAAGTGCCCGTGGTAACTCTCCCAGACCTCTCCCATCCTTCCACCGAACAGCCCCATTCTGTCCCAAGATACCGGACTTGGAAAATGCCCGTTTCCCAAGTCTGCAATCCTGTCTGACCATCTTCACTATCCTACCCTTAGACACATCTATCTGAAGGGTCTCGAGCCAATCTGTAATTATATGCCCATAAGGCATATAAATAGTGGAGTTGCTAGGCTGAGTATATGAGATGATCGAAGAATAGATACTCGACATAATATCAAAATCGAGACGCCGACGCAAACCATAAAGCATCAGGCAGTGGTATGGTCGGATCTCTGCTAGAGGTTTGGATGTGATTGGAAGAAGACAGTTTGTGACTATCTTAAAAAGAATATAGTCAGGGGCAGATAGTCGTAGGGCGGCAAAGGTGGGAAAATCAACATCCAACTCATCCAGTCCACCTGGTCTAGGATGACCGAAGAAGTACTCATAGATGGAATCAGGTGAGACATCAAGTGGAGGAGGTAATGACTCTGGTAAATCAGGATAAATGGGAAAAGGATCTCCTGAACACATTCGGCAACCTAGATACCCAAAGAATTCTACGACAGAGAAATCGATAGTTCTCTTAGACACTCTGGTTCTATAAGCACCATCACTGGCCTGATGAAGATTGTTGTAGAATTCAGATACTAGGTCACAGTTGATGTCCCTCTCTAGGTAGACTAACGAGTCAAGTTTATAATAAGCCAGAGTTTCAGATACAGAGGGACAAAACTCATCCATGTACTTTCGATCCACAGATCGACATGGGAGTAGCTTGAATGTCCTCTGTTGAAATGCTTGTTCAAACTGTCGGTTCGGGAATCTCGAAGAAGAAGAAGGTTGAGGTCGGGAGGGTGCCTGGGACTTGGATTTCTCAGCAGATGACTTAGACGCACCCTCACCGGCTGATTTCTTCCTAAATAGGTCAAAAATGGGACATGGTCGGGGCAAATGGGAGTCCACGGGAGCCACAGAATTGAGAACCGAGACAACACACAGAGATATACTGTGAAGATAAGCTAAAATGCCAAAAATGAACAGATTTCGGGGAGAAAGGAAGTTACCTGGGCGCCATTTGAGGCTTTCGAGAAGATAGGATCGAAGGAGTGGACTTGGAGTCTAGGGTTGAATCGGGTAGCTGGTTATGGGGGAAGATAAAGGGGTGATCTTTCTCCTCTTCGGCGCCCTCGGCGACGGCGGAGGCGGTGGTTGATCGTCATGTTGCGAGAGGGGAGGAATCAGCAGGCGAGGTGACGGAATCGGAGGAAGAGTACGGAGAAGGAGGTTCTGAAGTAGGACGGCGAAGTCGCCATTAATGTTGGATGTGTGGAGAATGCGTGAAGAAGACGAAGCAGGACCGGATCGATTATCGAAGATCGATGTCAGTCTCTGAAATTCGTATCGAAAGCTCTGAAACTTGGTTCAACAACTTCCAAGTTCAGAACCTAGGATCTGAAGAGCCCACAGATTATATTCAGTGATACCAATGAATATTTTCTAATGATGAGCTCTAATGATTTGGAATTATTTAGGGCTCGAAAGTTTCAGACACTTCATAACAAATGTGTTGAATCTCAAGGTTTCAAAACCAGAGAAGTTTGTTTTGTTTGTTTGCTGAAACTATGATCTATAGTGAACCAAGGTAATAAATCTGACTCAGGCTATCGGTTCAAAATATATCCTTGCTATGAGTAGTTACAAGTTTGTCAAAATATGTCAAGGTTTCTTCACCAACTTGTCCTATTTTCAATCAAAATCAGGATTGTCAACAAGGTTAGATGATTTCTAGACACAGGTCCAACCAGGATTCCTTGGTTGGAATATATGAGTAAGATCTAGGAGCCAAATACACATGAATTATGTAATGGCCTTCCCCATACTCAATTTATGTCTCTTCAACCTAATTATTCAAGGGATGCATGATACATTTTGAATAATTTGGTTGATCCTAGCTTCTCACCCCATATTTAGCAAACAAAAATAATTTGTTAAACCTTATAGTTTGTGTGAGATGTCCCCAAGTTGCCCAAATTAATTTCCCAATTTCTTTTGTAGTTTTAGTTGTCCTTATTGATCATGATGAAATCCTAATGGCCTATTGAGCCAAACACATCCCCAATTCTCTCCTTAAATGACTAAATTCATTTTCCGGAAGGGGTTTGGTGAAAATGTCGGCTAAGTTTGACTTTGACTCAACATATGTGAGTGCAATGTCTCCCCTAGCTACGTGATCTCTAATGAAGTGATGACGCACTTCAATGTGTTTGGTCCTTGAATGATGGACTGGATTTTTCGTTAGGTTTATTGTGCTAATGTTATCACACAACACTTGCACTCCTTTATATGAAAGTTTATAATCTTCTAAAGTGTGAATCATCCACAACAATTGTGATACACTCTCTCCCATGGCAATGTATTCAGCCTCGGTCCTGGAGAGAGCAATACAATGTTACTTCCAACTTGACCAACTAACCAATGATGATCCTAAGAATTGGCAACCCCCACTAGTACTTTTCCGATCCAATTTGCATCCAGCATAATCGGAATCGGTATAGCCTATCAAATCAAAAGACTCCGTACGAGGGTACCACAGTCCTACTCTAATTGTGCCCTTGAGATATCTTAGAATTCTCTTAACTGCAGTTAAATGAGATTCCTTGGCACAAACTTGATATCTAGCGCGCATACCCACAGCAAAAAGTATGTCCGGTCGACTAGCTGTGAGATATAGAAGACTACCGATTATGCTTCTATATTGCGTTAGATCAACTGGTATCCCACTATCATCATTGTCAAGACGAGTGTTTGTCGCCATTGGAGTGGATACTTCCTTAGAGTCACTCATTTTGAATTTTTTGAGCATCTCTTGAGTGTATTTCGTCTGATGGACATAAATTCCATCTCGAGTTTGTTTGATTTCAAGTCCAAGGAAGAATGTCAATTCTCCTACTAGACTCATCTCAAACTCACTTTCCATGTGAGAAATAAATTCATTCAAATAGCCCTTGTTATTTGAGCCACAAATTATGTCATCGACATACACTTGGGCTACAAAAATGTTTTCACCATCTCTACGTAGAAATAGTTTTGGGTCTATTTGGCCTCTTACAAAACCCTTTTCTAGTAAATATGTTGACAACCTTTCGTACCAAGCTCGTGGTGCTTGTTTAAGCCCATAAAGTGCTTTCTTGAGCTTGTACACGTGGTTTGGAGCTTCGGTATTCACAACCCCCGGTGGTTGTTCAACATAGACTTCTTCTTTAATAAAGTCATTTAAAAAGGCAGATTTAACATCCATTTGATAGAGCTTGAAACCTCTATGTGCAGCAAAAGCTAGCATCAAACGAATGGACTCTAATCGGGCCACGGGAGCATAAGTCTCATCATAATCGAGACCTTCGACTTGACTATAGCCCTTGGCTACAAGTCTTGCCTTGTTTCTTACAACTTCTCCCTTTTGATTTAACTTATTTTTGAAGACCCATTTAGTTCCAATAATGGTGGTCTTCTTAGGTCTAGGAACTAAGTCCCACACTTGGCTCCTTTCAAATTGACCTAAATCATCTTGCATAGCTATGATCCAATCAGGATCGCGCAATGCCTCATCAACTAATTTTGGTTCAATCTCTGAAATCAATGCGACTTCATTAGACTCATTTCTAAAGAATGACATAGTCCTAACCCCTTGTTGGATGTCTCCCACAATTTGGTCTTGGGGATGACTAGTGGCTATCCTAGATTGTCTTGGTGTTGGTGGTGCCTCTTGAATGGTCTCACTAGGCACAGGCAAGGACTCAATATCAGGCAAAGGATCAGATTGAGTTCTTTGTTGCCTTTGCTCATTATCATCAGAGTCAACTTCGACTCTTTCTATGTCTCGATCATTCAAACTTAGCTTTCTAAGTTCAAATTGAATTTCTCCTACATCCCTTGATTGATCATTTAAGTTAGGGATTTCTTCAAAAGCTACATCAGAGGACTCTTCAATCAATTTAGTCCTATTGTTATAGACTCGATAGGCTTTGCTGGTGAGCGAGTACCCGACCAGTATCCCTTCATCAGCCTTGGCCGAAAATTTTCCAAGATGGTCCTTGGTGTTCAAAATAAATACCTTACAACCAAACACCCTAAGATGTTTAATTGTAGGGGGTTTTCCAAACCAAAGTTCATGGGGAGTCTTTCCTAAAAACCTATGTATCAGGATTCGGTTTTGCACATAGCAAGCTGTATTTACAGCTTCAGCCCATAAGTAACTCGGTAGTGAGTACTCATTGAGCATACTTCGTGCAGCCTCTTGTAAGACTCGGTTCTTTCTCTCCACAACCCCATTTTGCTGTGGGGTCCTTGGAGTAGAGAACTCATGCATATATCCCTTTTCTTGACAGAATTCTAAAAACCTATGATTTTGAAATTCTCCACCATGATCACTTCTAATGGTTTTAATTGTTGTTGATTTTTCATTTTCAGTTCTTCTATAAAAGGAAATAAAAATATCTATGGTTTGATCCTTAGTTTTCAAAAAGAAGGTTCATGTATACCTAGTAAAGTCATCAATAATCACTAAACAGTATCTACTTCCATTTAATGAAATAACACTACTGCAATCAAACAAATCCATATGTAATAAGTCTAAGGCAGTAGTTGTACTTACAGCGCTTTTACCTTTATGAGGCGCTTTAGTTTGCTTACCCTTCTGACATGCATCACACAATTTAGTCTTTTGGTACTTGATGCTTGGTAAGCCTCGCACTAACCCTTTGTTGACCAGCTTCCGGATATTCTTCATGTTCACATGAGCCAACCTCCTATGCCAAAGCCACGATTCTTCTTCTTTTGACATGAAACACTTAGCAAGAGCATTAGTAGCACTTTTAAAAGAAACTTGATAAATGTTACCTACCCTTGTGCCTACTAGTACCGTGTCAAGTGTGTCAATGTTTTTGACTAGATATTGACTCGAATGAAACTCAATTGTGTAACCCGTATCACACAATTGACTGACACTTAGGAGATTAAAAGTCATCCCCTTGACTAGAAGGACATTCTTGATTTGGAGATATTCGGATATATGAATGTCTCCAACCCCTATAACCTTAAAGCTACCATTATTACCAAAGGACACATTACCTCTATTTTTGTTTTGAATGGTAGAAAATAGTGACTTGTCCCCGGTCATGTGCTTGGAGCATCCACTATCAACAAACCAAGTTGATAGACGCTCCCCCTTTACCAATGCCTACAAGACACGAAAGATAGATGTTTTAGGTACCCAAATCTTGGGACCTAATGCATCTACAATGAAAGACTTAGGCACCCATGCCTTTGTTACCTTCTTCCTAGTCTCATGAACCCTAGTAACATGCGATCTATGAAATTGGGTTCTTGACACTAAAGAAATAAAGCTAGACTCCTTAGGTTGGTATCCTAATCCAGCCTTGTTGTAGACCGCCCTTTGGGCATTTAGAATCATGTCTAGGGTCTTAGAGCTAGTTGAGAATTTTTCAAGCATTTTCTTGAGTTTCTCAACCTCACCCTTCAAGGCCTTGTTCTCATCCTCAAGGACCTCTAGATGTAGGTCATCAACCTCATCTTCCCTAAGGGCCCTCAAGTTTTCTACTTCTTCTTTTAATGATTTATTTTCTGTTTTTGATTTTTTAAGCAAGGTAGACAAATGTGTAATAGTCTTATAGCATTTTTCTAAGTGAGAAGAAGTTACCTCTTCATCATCCGAAGATGATGAAGCCGCGACTGAAGTGCTTGAGTCATCACTCTCGGACTCGGACTCCTCCCTTGCCATGAGTGTCAATTGCCGAGTACTCTTCTCCTTCTTCTCTTCCTCCTCCGATGAGCTTGAGGAAGATTCATCCCAAGTGGCCTTGAAAGCTTTCTTCTTCTTGGCTCTTTCCTCCTTCTTTTTGGCTCGTTCCTCCTTCTTGAGTTTTGGACACTCACTCCGGTAGTGGCCTTTCTTGCTACACTCATAACATGTAACATTAGTCTTATCGATATTTTGATCATTAGGTTTACCTTTTCCTTTGTATCTTCGGCTTCTTCTCATGATCCTCCTCACGAAGTTGGCCATCTCGCTTGATGATGATCCACCTTCATCATCAGACTCGGAGGAGGATGTAGATGAAGAAATCTCTTTCTCCTTCTTCTTTTCCCTCTTTCTTCTTCCATCCTTGTTCTTTGGTCCTGCAACCAAGGCAATACCTTTCTCTGTTTGACCTTTGTTAGCAAGTTCATGAAGTTCCATTTCACAAAAGAATTCATCTAATTTAACAATGGAAAGATCCTTGGAAACCTTGTAGGCATCTACCATAGATGACCACAAGGCATTCCTTGGAAAGGCTTTAAGAGCGTACCTTATTAGATCGCGATTCTCCACGCGTTCATCCACGGAATGTAGACCATTGATGATTTCCTTGAACCTCCCATGTAGTTCACTTACCGTTTCATTTTCCTTCATGGTGAGATTTTGTAGTTGATTCAAGAATAGGTCCCTCTTGGCTATCCGAGAATCTCGAGTTCCTTCTTGGAGCTCGATAAGCTTGTTCCATAAATCTTTTGCACTCGAGAATGGACCTACCTTGACGAGTTGGTCCTTGGCAATCCCACATTGTAAGGTGACTACTGCCTTGGCATCGGCTTGCCCTTTACGAGTTTGTTCGGTAGACCACCTTAATGAATCGAGTTCCTTACCTTCTTCGTCCTTCGGTGGTGTGAATCCTTCCTTGACCGAGAACCACATGGAGATATCAGTCTTGAGGTAATACTCCATGCGGCTCTTCCAATATTGGAAATCTGCTCCATCGAAGAAGGGTGGTCTGTTGGTGTTGAATCCTTCCTTCATGGCCATCTTCTTGCTCCTTAGGATGTTAGTCCAGATGAAGAGCACCAGGCTCTGATACCACTTGTTAGGATCTTAGATGGCTAGAGGGGGGGTGAATAGCCTCTTAAAACTTAAACACAAATTTCTACAAAGAAACTTGTTAACACAGCGGAATTAGGAAACTAAAACAAAGAAGAAACAAGCACACTAACACACAGATTTACGAGGTTCGGGGATAACTTGCCCCTACTCCTCGGCGTGTCCGTAAGGTGGACGACCCCTCGATCTTCGGTAGATCGCACCCCGGATAAATTCCGGCTAAAGATCCTCCTTCTCGGTGGAGTAACATCTCCACAAAGTCTCAAGAAATATATATGTTAAAGCACAAGACTTACAGAGCTCGGTGGCAAAGAAGAATGAACTAACGCTTACAACCACGCGAGTATCAGTGGAAACAGAGAACTCACAGATCGCAGTTTCTCACCCGAGAGCTCAAGAACTTAGCACACCACAACGATCAACAGAACGTATCCTTTTCTCACTTTCTTGCTTTCTTGTTGTTCTTTCCTCTCGCTTTTTACTGCTTCTTAAGCCTCTGTTCTCTGCTGTCACGGATCGTGGTCAATCTGCACAGAATCGTCGCTGCAGCCAATCCCTCTTCCTCCTTACCTGGTTCTCTGAACTCACACCAATGAAATCACAGCCTTCACTGGTGTCTTCTGAGCTCGAACCAATCACCAGGAGTCAAGCAGATCGCAGCCAGATCACACTAGTAGCCGTTGATGCTTCAAATGCACCATGCGCCGCGAATCACAGCAGAAAGGCCATTTGTCGTATTCCTCTTATGGACTTAATTTGAAATTAGGCTTGGAATGATACATGTGATCCTGCAAACTCAAAAGCTAACAGCACAGAGGATTATATCATATGAATCAGGCAGATCAAATGCAGTGGAAGAATCACAGAAACAGCGAACAAATCTGTTGTGTGTGTGGATCGGTCACCAGACCGATCCATGGACCGATCAGGACATATCTTGATCGATCCGAATCTTGTCTGATCGGTCGTGGGGACCGATCAGGCTGCAGGTGGATCGGTCTCCACGACCTATCCCTGCCTTCTTCTCTTCACAATGCCATCTCCTGATCGGTCCAGAGACCGATCAGATTGCACTCAGTGTGTTACTGAGTGTTTCCTGATCGGTCTACAGACCGATCAGATTACACTCAGTGTGCTACTGAATGTTATCCATGGAAACTTAGTTTCACTGGATCGGTCTGCCGACCGATCCACTGTCTTATGTATTACTGGATCGGTCTGCCGACCGATCCAATGTACCATGGAATGTCCACTAAGGTCCCTTTCTGACCTAGTCCAGAGAACGAGCTACCGAGCCCTCTCCGACTTCGTCAGGTCCAGAGAACGAGCTACCGAGCCCTCTCTGACCTAGTCCGGAGAACGAGCTACCGAGCCTTCTCCGACTTCGTCAGGTCCAGAGAACGAGCTACCGAGCCCTCTCTGACCTAGTCCGGAGAACGAGCACTCGAGCCCTCTCCTACTTCGTCAGGTCCAAAGAACGAGCTACCGAGCCCTCTCTGACCTAGTCCGGAGAACGAGCTCTCGAGCCCTCTCCGACTTCGTCAGGTCCAGAGAACGAGCTACCGAGCCCTCTCCGACCTAGTCCGGAGAACGAGCTACCGAGCCCTCTTCGACTTCATCAGGTCCAGAGAACGAGCTACCGAGCCCTCTCTGACCTAGTCCGGAGAACGAGCTACCGAGCCCTCTCCAACTTCATCAGGTACAGAGAACGAGCTACCGAGCCCTCTCTGACCTAGTCCGGAGAATGAGCTCTCTCCGAGCCCTCTCTGACTTCGCGTGCCAAGTTTCTAACTTGGACTTTTACCTTCCACTTGATCAACCTTGATCATTAATCAAACCAAGTTTAATTAACATCTGATACAAACTTAAATCTGTGTCAACATCAAAACAACAGCCAGGTCAGACTGTATCAACACTTCATCTCTAACGTGAGGGCGGCTTGTCTGAGTGTGTGTAGAGCTCTCGCCTCGTCGCTCCCGTCATCACCCCCCGTGAGAACCTTTCCAGGAGATACCAGGTCAACCAGGCATCTCAACGACTTTCCGTCAACACCAGCGACAGCGCAGCCAACCTCTGTCTGACTCAGCTTCCGGACGGGATAATCCAGTATGTTCTTTATCCTTTCGCCCTTCGATCTTTGATTTTCGTCTCCTTTCTCATGGCACATTATCTCTCTCCACCTTCAGCTATTCCTAGGCTATGGTATACCTCTATCGGGTCAGACTTTAACGACGACAAGGTGGACCAAATGAAAATAACTTATCACATTCTCGACAATCACCAAATCGCAATCCCTTCTGCCTATAATCGTACTCATGGCTTCCTTCCTTTTTAAGGACCAACTATATGTCAATTTGTGCTTTCCTATTCATTGTTAGAGTGTATACTAAAAGCCTAGCTTTTGGTATAAACATTTATCTAGAAATAGGAATCACATTGGTCAAATGACTACATTTATGATAAATGTAGTTGTTCAATTAATTTATATTGTAGATAACATGGTGTGTGGTGTCACACACAGAAGATCATGTTATCAGTACCTTATAAATTATAAACAGTAGCTCACGACCAAGATAGAAAGGAACAAACCATTGGAAGGTCGTAGTGTAATTAGGTATTAGTTTATCTTAACTATATAATTACACTAGTACACTTAAAGTGTATTGAGTAGGACTATTTGAGGTCGTTCCTTTTATACTGACTTAATAAAGGAACAAAAACCTCAGTTATTATGGAAGCGTGTGCTCTTAATCCTAATATAATAACAAGCACATATATTTGATATTTATTTCTTTAATTTATCAATGGGTGAGATTTAGTTCGATAAATCAATAAGCCCGATAAGTTGGGAAATGATATCACTTATAGTGTGTGTTGTTGATTATAGAAGGAAACTGTGTCCTAGTGATCTAGGTTGAGAATGTCCCCAAGAGGAGCTCATAAGGATTGTCATGTTAAACCCTGCAGGTGGACTTAGTCCGACATGACGATGAAGTTGAGTGGTACTACTCTTGGAGCTAGATATTAATTAAGCGAGTTGTTAAGAACTTACTTAATTAGTGGACATTTGTTATCTTAAACACAGGGAGACTAACACACTCATGATAAGAAGGAGCCCAAAATGTAATTTGGGATTGGTGCGGTAGTTCAATAATAGTTCTCTAGTGGAATGAATTATTATTGATAAAATTAAGTTGTGTGTTCGGGGCGAGCACTGGATGCTTAATTTTATCGGGAGACCAAAACCAATTCCTCCTCTCGGTTCCTATCGTAGCCTCTTAATTATAGAGTACTATACCCACCTATACCCACCTTCTTACCCATCCTATAGGGGCCGGCCAAGCTAGCTTGGAGACCAAGCTAGGGTCGGCCATGGGTATGTTCATGGGTGAATTCATGTGGCCGGCCCTATTAAATAAAAAGGAATTTTAAATTTTAAAATTTTTCTTATGTGGATAATATAATTTAAAATAGAGTTTAAAATTTTAAATTCTTCCTTTTATAAGATTCTACAAAAGATTAAGAGAAGAGTTAAAATCTCTTTCCTTATTTGTAGATTAAAAGGTTGATTTTAATTTTGGTAAAAACTTTCCTTTTAATTATATTCATGATTTAAAAGAAAGTTTAAAAATTAAAAATTCTCTTTTATTAGTTTCTACAAAAGATTAAGAAAATATTTAATATCTTTCCTTATTTGTAGATTAAAGGAGATTTTAATTTTTAGAGATAATTTTTCTTTTTGAAAATTATTCACATGTTTAAAAGAAAGATTTTAATTTATAAAATTTCTTTTTATTAACCAATCATGAAGGGATTAAAATTATTGGAGAAATTTTTATAAATTTCTAGAAACAAATTAGGAAGTTTTAATTTTTGTTTTAATTAAAACTCTCCTTGTTTTGGGGAGAAGAGTGGTCGGCCATTATAATTTGAAAAGAGAACATTATTTTAATTAAATAAATTTTCCTTTTCAATGGCAAAAGAATTAAGGAAATTTTTATTAAATTTTCCTTATTTGCCAAGACCAAAGATTATAAAAGAGAGGGTAGAGGAGGCTTCAAAGTGAACGACTCTATTCTATTTTTCCTCTCTTTTCTCCTTGGGTGTGGCCGGCCCTTTCTTTCCTCTCCTCTCCTTTGTGTGGCCGAAACCTTCTCATGGTGGAGATAGCTTTGGTGGCCGGATCTAAGAAGGAGAAGAAGGAGAGAAAAGAAACCTCTTTTCTAGCATCCCTTGGAGCATGGTGGTGGTGGCCGAACCTCTTCATCCTAGGAGAAGTTTTGATGGCCGAAACTTGTAAGGAAGAAGAAGGTGCTTGGTGGTTCTCATCTCGGAAGATCGTTGCCCACACAATGTCCGAGGTTAGAAGAGGAATACGGTAGAAGATCAAGAGGTCTTTCTAAAAGGTATAACTAGTAATTTTTCTTTCCGCATCATACTAGTTATTTTTGGAAATAATACTAAATACAAGAGGCATACGATTCTAGTGTTTCGAATTTGTTTTCGATATAGTGTTTCTTTGTTTTTTTTTTGTGATTTGATTGTTCTTTTCGGTTGACCTAAAGTTATTTTAGGAAATTAAATATTAGCTTTCTAAAAAGGTTTTGTCTAGTCGGTGGTGGTTGCTCCCATATCCAAGAAGGTCGTGTGCCTCGCCACGTCAGTACTGGGAACCAATTATGGAAATTAATATTTAATGGAATTAATAACTTAAGGTGATTTGGGTCGAACGTGTTAAGTTCCGCAGGAGACCCAAGTCAAAACCTAAAAGAACAAATAGATTAAGTTTTGGATCAAACGTGTTAAGTTCCGCAGGCGATCCAAAATTTAATTTAAAAGAACACATGGTAGCTAGGAAAAGGTTCAGACCTTTGTACAAAATTTTTGTACAGTGGAACCTCTAGGTTTTCCGAGTAGCAACCAACAATTGGTATCAGAGCTAGGGTTTTGCCTCTGTGTATTTGGTATTAGTTTAATTATGCACATGTCATACATAATTTAGGCAAGATAATAGTAGGATGTGCTAACTTTGTGGATACATGATCCAACTATTATGACTTATAATTATTATGTGTGTGATTGGACCCTTGGACATGTAAAGGACATTTTATTGTGTGTGCATGATTGTATTATAAAATACAGCAGGAGCTGTATTTAGTTTTATTAGGATTTTATTTTTGATCTAGATACATGTACATTCCTTTTATGGAATATAGGATCAAAATGTAAAATTCTATTTATGTCATGATCGAATCTTGCAAAGCGTGGAACCTTCTAAGGACCAGAGGCACAGCGGAACTAGGAGCAAGATGGATGCGACAGCTAGACCCGGTGGCAGTGGCCAAATATGGCAGCAGCTTGGGATGACAACACACGGAGGACAACTAGAGATAAAAGCCATAATAGTTAAAAATTAGATTTTCTATTTATTGCTTTTATATTGTGTTGTGTGTGCATGTTAGTTTACATATTTAGTAAGCTAGCATAGTTAAAATTCCTCATTTATAAATAACTAAGTGGGAGAGGGGTTTTTAAGTAAATCTCATGGTCTCCATTACTGGTTTGTAAGTGATGCAAATAAGCTTGCGCGTTGGCTCTGAGTGCCTTCCTCCATAACGGATAAGCTTGTTTGTGGATCACTAGAACAGACTTCCATTTTTGGATGATTATAGGAAGTTAATTAAGAGCGTGTGATCTTCCCCAACGGAAGGGGCATAATCTTATTAATGGACTTAGTGTCAAGTAATGGTATACACTTAGACACATCTAATAGTATCCTCTCCATCGGAGTCACTGCTATTACTTGTGTGACCAAATGATACCAACTATTAATTTTATTTGTCAAAAAGTTAGGTTGACAAGATAATAAAATTAATGGGTTAAAACCCTCCTTTTACAAATGTTGAATTTGTATACGTCCACACTAACGTGGCATGCAAAATTCACGGTGTTTGAGGTGTTGGTGAATTTAAATAATATTGTTTGAGGAATCAATATTTTTTTTAAATTCAAAAGTTTTTGACCAAATATTTGATCAAAGACAGATCAACTATTAATTTTATTCATAAAGTAAAGTTGACGAGATAATAAAATTAATGAATAAAATCTCCTCTTCGATTTTGTATACGTCCACACTATCGTGGCATACAAAATTCATGGGGATTTTTAAGGAGTTGATCTTGACCAAATATTTTTGTGATTCTTAGGATTTAAATATTTGTCAATCCCCTAGTAGTCATACTATAGAAAAGGCTTAGTAGTCCCAATTGTAATGATTAGAAATAGGACTTGGACATTAAGGTAGACTGTCTTCTTAAAACTAAGAACAACATAGGTGTATTTAATTCATTAGTTGAAACATGTTTAGTGGTGTTATCTACCAGAACCTGGAGTGTAGATACAGATGCCATTAATCATGTCCGCAATTCATTGCAGGGTTCCAGGAAACCCAGCAACTAAATGAAAATTAAAACACCGTCCACATGGGCACTACTGTAAAAATAGTAGCTGTTGCAGTGGGAGATGTTTATCTTTTGATAAGAATAAAACATGGATTTTTGAGTAATTGTCTTTACGCACCAAGTTTAGAAAGAACTAGTTTTCAGTTTCTAAACTATTTAAAG
This sequence comes from Zingiber officinale, assembly GCF_018446385.1. NCBI lineage: Eukaryota > Viridiplantae > Streptophyta > Magnoliopsida > Zingiberales > Zingiberaceae > Zingiber > Zingiber officinale. The sequence continues at coordinate 131,127,549 of NC_055992.1, forward strand.
AACTTGATATTCTGCCTCTTTTAATAACAAAGTTGTTATTAAGAAAAAGAGGGAAGTTATCTGTTCTGGTTGACAATTTATAAATCCAATAACTCTCACGATGCAACAAATGGAAATTAGTAACACATCTTCTAACTTTAAGAGAAAGTAACCTTCGAAAATGAACCAATTATATCTTTGACTTCTAAGGCTAGGTTATATTAACTTGAGTAGGATTCATTGGTAGCTGATGAACTTTTGGGTTCATTAGTAGTGGAAATCTTTCCAACCTACGAGTCTTACTTGGAAGGAAAAATAACCAAGAAGCTTTTAAGTCTAAGGGGTATGGAGTCAAAGATATATTGGAATTGGTTCATTCTGATTTGTGTGATCCTATGAGCATCCAGGCAAGAGGTTGTTTCAAATATTTCATCTATTTTATAGACAACTATTTGAGATACGGATATATTTACTTGATGTGCCACAAGTCTAAGTGCTTTGATTAGTTCAAAGAGTACGAGGCTGATGTGGAGAAACGACAAAGTAAAAATATCAAGACACTACGGTAAGATCGTAGTGGCAAGTACCTCTTGGGAGAATTTAGGAGTCATTTATCAGAAGTAGGGATTCAATCCCAACTAACTGCACCTTGGTACACCCCAACAGAATGGTGTAGGAAAAGGAAGGTATAGGACTCTTATGAAAATAAGTAGATTGATGAGTTATTAAGAATATTATCAAAATCATTTTAAGGATATACTCTGGAAACGGGAGTGAATATAGTACCTTCTAAAGTCAGAACTCTCTACTCATATAGAATTATTGAATATGTTTAAGCCTATTTCGAAGCATATTCAGATTCGGGTAGTCCAGCACATATTCAGATTCGGGCTCGTCGGTCTTCCGTTCGGACGTTTATAGACGCCGGCTCGTCTCTCGATCTTTAACGTCGGTGCTCGACGGCGCGGTTATTTATAGCCGGTCGGCGCGGCTCTCGATTTTTAACGACGGGGCTCGTCGGTCTTCTGCTCGGACGTTTATAGACGCCGGCTCGTCTCTCGATCTTTAACGTCGGTGCTCGACGGCGCGGTTATTTATAGCCGGTCGGCGAGGCTATCGATTTTTAACGACGGGGCTCGTCGGCGCGGTTATTTATAGTCGTTCGGCGCGGCTCTCGATTTTTAACGACGGGGCTCGTCGGCCTTCCGTTCGGACGTTTATAGACGCCGGCTCGTCTCTCGATCTTTAACGTCGGTGCTCGACACCGCGGTTATTTATAGCCGGTCTGCGCGGCTCTACGGTTTAACGTCTGGGCTAGACGACCTTCCGCTCGGACGTTTATAGACGCCGGCTCGTCTCTCGATCTTTAACGTCGGTGCTCGACAAATACGGTTATTTATAGCCGGCGGCTATCGATTTTAACGACGGGCTCGCGGTCTTCCGCTTTCGGACGTTTATAGACGCCCGCTCCTCTCGATCTTTAACGTCGGTGCTCGACGGCGCGGTTATTTATAGCCGGTGCTCTCGATTTTTAACGACGGGCTCGTCGGTCTTCTGCTCGGGGCCGGACGGCGCGTCCCTCGATCTTTAACGCCGGTGCTCGATGCGGTTATTTATAGCCGGCTCTCGATTTTAACGACGGGGTCGGCCTTCCGCTCGGACGTTTATAGACGCCGGCTCGTCTCGATCTTTAACGCCGGTGCTCGACGGGTTATTTATAGCTTGGCCTACGGCCTCGATTTTAACGACGGGCTCGTCGGTCTTCCATTCGGACGTTTATAGACGCCTCGCCTCGATCTTTAACGCCTGTTCGACTGTTATTTATAGCCGCGGCTCTACGGTTTAACGTCTGGGCTAGACGGCCGTTAAGGCTAATTTTAACGCTTCCGTTCGGCGCAGCTTAAAATATACAGAATTAGCGCCATATTACACCACTTTGCTTCCCGCACGCGGCCTTCGGTTTTTGTGTCGATGCTCGAGTATCGTACGCCCGGCCGAACGGCACGGGGTCTTCAGCATTGAGCATTTTGGCTCGGATAATTTACCTCCGTCCGAACGGTACGGGGCCTTCGATTCTCAAGCTCCTGACTCAACCAATTTACCTCCGGCCGAACGGCGCGGGGCCTTCGTTCGGACAATTACGATGAATTCTACGCCCGAAAGAAACTATATCTGAAAAACTAACCTGCCGATCAGCATAAGATCTAACGCAATTTCTCCACTCCCGAATACCCGTGGAGTGAGGTGGATACAATGTACTTCGTCGAAATTTATCTAAGACCAGGAGGATGGCGAAACTTCCCGGTCGGTCCTCCATGGCCGCTCGGCCTACCAGAGGTGGAGGCGGCCTGCAGCTTTATCCTTTTACTTGAGCCTTCTGCTCCCATTGCTCCACGAGCCTTCGTCAGCGAGCGCCTGGCTCGGATACTATACCTCCAGCCGAATGGCTCGAGGCCTTCTTCATCGAGCCAAGAGCGCTTGGCTCGTATCTTATACACCATGAAGATAGGCCGCTCGGCCAATAATTCCAATTGCGCACATTATAACATTTTGTCTTCTACATTTCAAATATACAACCAAACGGAAAATATACAGCACATATTCTATTGGTGCACCTCTCGCCCTGCCCCGGACAGGCTGGAGATAATTTGTGCTTCATGGTGGATCCAAGTGCCAATCCCTCTTCATCCGCTCGGCGGCTCGTCCACCCAACTTCCTCTTATGCGGTCGATTCATCGCCTGACATCAAACTCCCGCTCTTGAGGTTCCAGAAGGAGGGGCTTGCTATAAGTCGAATTCGGGAGATGAAGTATCTGCTTTTGAGGGAAATGGAACTGTGGCAGTCGGTGCTTCCGCTCGGGAGAAGCGTCCGCTCGGAGGATTTTGCCTTTTCTGTTGTCCCGTATTGGAACCTCCTGTTGAAACATATTCCGGGCGGTCTGCTTGCGCCGCCCGGCCTGCTGAAGCCGAGGTTTGCTGTTGCGCTCGCTCAGCCTGTGCTTTCTCCTTTTGCTGCGCCACTATCTTGGCTGCCCTCGCCTCGACTATGGTGTCCAACTCTTCTCGTGAGAGTGCCACGGTATGTATTCTTCCAGCCTCGTCCATCGTTCCCGTTCGGATGCAGGAGCGTTCCCACAGACGGCGCCAAATTGATCCTGTCCGAACCAGGGGTCAACGAACGCTGGGGATGTGGCGCTCCCTGCTAGATCCTCGAGTGCTCCGGCGAACCTGCAACAAAACCGAGCCGGGAGGGGTGTCCCGGCGACGGCCCTCCGACGCTCAAGTCAGGCGAGGAATAACAAAGAGGTGGCTTAGAAACAAAAGACTCGTGTACATCCGGTGAAGAAATGGAGACCTTATATAGACCTCTCGAAGGGGCTTGGGCACGTCAATCAAAGCAATCACCTGCTTTCGACCATGCCCAGGTATGGGTCTGTCAGAAGGGCATCCATAAGGCCATACCGCTACTGTATCAACCTCTCCATGATGTGACGGCTAGATCCTCTATCGTGAAATCTTGTGTACGGCATAATCATTAGGCATGCCTTTGCTGACATCCCATATCCCGAGCCGAACGAATAGGCCGTTCGGCTAACCTTTGTATCCTCGCCCTTATCCTGGCCGAACGGACCACCCGCTCGGCCCTTCGGTTCCAGCCGGGCAGACACCCGCCTTGGCGTCGGAAACCCAAGCCTATGGCTGGGTTATATCTGGCTCCGCTTGGACCTGCTCAACCGCTCGACGCGGCCCTTACCCGCTTAGTCAGACCTCCATCTGTCCTCAGGCTGGGACCCTTCAGGAAGTGGGTCCCCCATTCTCACCACCGGATCATTAACTATATAATTACACTAGTACACTAAGAGTGTATTGAGTAGGACCATTAGAGGTCGTTTCTTTTATACTGACTTTATAAAGGAACAAAGACCTCAGTTATTATGGAAGTGTGAGCTCTTAATCCTAATATAATAACAAGCACATATATTTGATATTTATTTCTTTAATTTATCAATGGGTGAGATTTAGTTCGATGAATCAATAAGCCCGATAAGTTGGGAAATGATATCACTTATAGTGTGTGTTGTTGATTATAGAAGGAAACTGTGTCCTAGTAATCTAGGTTGAGAATGTCCCTAAGAGGAGCTCATAAGGATTGTCATGTTAAACCCTACAGGTGGACTTAGTCCGATATGACGATGAAGTTGAGTGGTACTACTCGTGGAGCTAGATATTAATTAAGTTAATTGTCAGTAGCTTACTTAATTAGTGGACATTTGTTATCTTAAACACAGGGAGACTAACACACTCATGATAAGAAGGAGCCCAAAATGTAATTTAGGATTGGTGCGGTAGTTCAATATATAATAGTTCTCTAGTGGAATGAATTATTATTGATAAAATTAAGTTGTGTGTTCAGGGCGAGCACGGGATGCTTAATTTTATCGGGAGACCAAAACCAATTCCTCCTCTTGGTCCCTATCGTAGCCTCTAGTATATAGAGATTTATACCCACCTTCTTACTCATCCAATGGGGCCGGCCAAGCTAGCTTGGAACCCAAGCTAGGGCCGGCCAAGACCAAGTGGATGAGCCATGTAGGTGGCCGGCCAAAGCTTGGGTCCCAAGCTTAGGTGGCCGTCCACTAGAATATTAAAAAGGATTTTTATTAAAATTATTTCTTATGTTGATATCATGATTTTAAAAGAGAGTTTAAAAATTAAAAATTTCCTTTTATAGCTTTCTACAAAAGATTAAGAGAAGAGATTAATCTCTTTCCTTATTTATAGTTTAAAAGGATGGTTTTAATTTTTGGTAAAAACTTTCCTAATTTGTAAATTATCTACATGTTTAAAAGAGAGTTTAAAATTTGAAATCTTTCCTTATTTGTTGATTAAAGGAGGATTTTAAATTTTAAGAAAACTTTCCTTTTTAACCATGTTCATGATTTAAAAGAGAGTTTAAAATTAAATATTCTCTTTTATAAGTTTCTACAAAAGATTAAGAAAAGATTTGATATCTTTCCTTATTTGTAGATTAAAAGAGTTTTTAATTTATAGAGATAACTTTCTTTTTATCCACATGTTTAAAAGAAAGATTTTAATTTATTAAATTTCCTTTTTATAAACCAATCATGAAGGGATAAAATTATTGGAGAAATTTTTATAAATTTCCGGAAGCAAATAAGGAAGTTTTAATTGGTGTTTAAAATTTTATTTGCTTGGAGATATTATTTGTTATGGCCGGCCATTGTAATTTGAAAAGAGAAAATTGTTTTAATTAAATAAATTTTCCTTTTCAATGGCAAAAGAATTAAGGAAGTTTTTATTAAATTTTCCTTATTTGCCAAGACCAAGGATTATAAAAGAGGGGGTAGAGGAGGCTTCAAGGCTAAGGACTCTATTATATTTTTCTCCCTCTTTTCCTTGGTGTGGTGGCCCTTCCTTTCTCTTCTCTCCTCTTGTTGTGGCCGAAATCTATCATCTCTTGGAGCTTGGAGGATGTGGCCGGATCAAGGAAGGAGAAGAAGGAGAGAAAGCATGCATCCCTTGGAGCTTGGTTGGTGGAAAATTCTTCATCCTTTGAAAGTTCTTGTGCTTGGCCGAAACTTGAAGGAAGAAGGAAGAAGGAAGAAGGTGCCTAGGTGGTTCTCATCTCGGAAGATCGTTGCCCACACAACGTCCGAGATCAGAAGAGGAATACGGTAGAAGATCAAGAGGTCTTTCTAAAAGGTATAACTAGTAATTTTTCTTTCCGCATCATACTAGTTATTTTTGGAAATAATACTAAATACAAGAGACATACGATTCTAGTGTTTCAACTTTGTTTTCGATATAGTGTTCTTTTGTTTTTCTTTTCCTTGTGATTTGATTGTTCTTTTCGGTTGACCTAAAGTTATTTTAGGAAATTAAATATTAGCTTTCATTAAAAGGTTTTGTCTAGTCGGTGGTGGTTGCTCCCATATCCAAGAAGGCCATGTGCCTCGCCACGTCAGTACTGGGAACCAATTTTGAAAATTAATATTTAATGGAATTAATAACTTAGGTGATTTGGATCAAACGTGTTAAGTTCCGCAGGAGATCCAAGTCAAAACCTAAAAGAACAAATAGATTAAGTTTTGGATCAAACGTGTTAAGTTCCGCAGGCGATCCAAAATTTAATTTAAAAGAACACATGGTAGCTAGGAAAAGGTTCAGACCTTTGTACAAAATTTTTGTACAGTGGAACCTCTAGGTTTTTCGAGTAGCAACCAACAATTGGTATCAGAGCTAGGGTTTTGCCTCTGTGTATTTGGTATTAGTTTAATTATGCACATGTCATACATAATTTAGGCAGGATAATAGTAGGATGTGCTAACTTTGTGGATGCAGGATCCAACTATTATGGCTTATAGTTATTATGTGTGTGATTGGACCCTTGGACATGTCAAGGGCATTTATTGTGTGTGCATGATTATATTATAAAATACAGCAGGAGCTGTATTTAGTTTTATTAGGATTTTATTTTTTGATCTAGTTTACATGTACATTCCTTCGAGGAATATAGGATCGAAAAATGTAAAATTCTATTTATGTCGCGGATCGAATCTTGCAAGGCGTGGAACCTTTTTGAGGACCAGAGGCACAGCGGAACAAGGAGCAAGATGGATGCGACAACTAGACCCGGTGGCGGTGGCCAAAGATGGCAGCAGCTAGGGTTGGCGACACACGGAGGACAGCAATAGATAAAAGACATAATGGTTGAAAATTAGTTTTTCTATTTATTACTTTTTATGCTGTGTTGTGTATGCTTGTTAGTATGCATGTTAGGTAGACTAGCATAGTCAAAATTCCTCACTTTAAATAACTAAGTGAGAGAGGGATTTATTTTAAATAAATTCCACGGTCTCCATTACTGGTTTATAAGTGATATAACAAGTTTGCGCGTTGGCTCTGAGTGCCTTCCTCCATATCGGATGAGCTTGTTTGCAGATCACTAGATTAAACTTCCATTTTGGATGACTATAGGAAGTTAATTAAGAGCGTGTGATCTTCCCCATCGGAAGGGGTATAATCTTATTAATGGACTTAGTGTCAAGTAATGGTATACACTTAGGCACGTCTAATAGTATCCTCCCCATCGGAGTCACTGCTATTATTTGTGTGACCGAAACCAACTATTAATTTGTCAAATAAATAGGTTGACAAGATAATAAAATTAAAAACCCCTCTTACGAATGTTTGATTTTGCATACGTCCACACTATCGTGGCATACAAAATTCACGGTGTTTGAGGTAATTTTATTTGTCATAAAGATTTATTGACAAAGTAATTAATGGGTAAACCCCTCCTCTTACAAATGTTTAATTTTGTATACGTCCACACTATCGTGGCATGCAAAATTCACGGTATTTGAGGTGTTGGTGAATTTAAATAATATTGTTTGAGGAATCAATGTTATTTTAAATTCAAAAAGTTTTGACCAAATATTTGATCAAAGACAGATCAACTATTAATTTTATTCTTCATAAAGTAAAGTTGACGAGATAATAAAATTAATGAATAAAATATCCTCTTCGATTTTGTATACGTTCACATTATCGTGGCATACAAAATTCATGGGGATTTTAAGGAGTTGATCTTGACCAAATATTTTTGTGATTCTTAGGATTTAAAATGTTTGTCAATCCCCTAGTAGTCATACTATAGAAAAGACTTAGTAGTCCCAATTGTAATGATTGAAAATAGGACTTGGACATTAAGGTAGACTGTCTTCTTAGAATTAAGAACAATATAGGTGTATTTAATTCATTAGTTGAAACATGTTTAGTGGTGTTATCTACCAGAACCTGGAGTGTAGATACAGATGCCATTAATCATGTCCGCAATTCATTGCAGGGTTCCAGGAAACCCGGCAACTAAATGAAAATTAAAACACCGTCCACATGGGCACTACTGTAAAAATGGTAGCTGTTGCAGTGGGAGATGTTTATCTTTTGATAAGAATAAAACATGGATTTTTGAGTAATTGTCTTTACGCACCAAGTTTAGAAAGAACTAGTTTTCAGTTTCTAAACTATTCAAAGAACTTGATATTCTGTCTCTTTTAATAACAAAGTTGTTATTAAGAAAAAGAGGGAAGTTATCTGTTCTGGTATGTTGGTTGGCAATTTATAAATCCAATAACTCTCATGATGCAACAAATGGAAATTAGTAACACATCCTCTAACTTTAAGAGAAAGTAACCTTCGGAAATGAACCAATTATATCTTTGGCATCTAAGGCTAGGTTATATTAACTTGAGTAGGATTCATTGGTAGCTGATGAACTTTTGGGTTCATTAGTAGTGGAAATCTTTCCAACCTGCGAGTCTTACTTGGAAGGAAAAATAACCAAGAAGCTTTTAAGTCTAAGGGGTATGAAGTCAAAGATATGTTGAAATTGGTTCATTCTGATTTGTGTGATCCTATGACTATCCAGACAAGAGGTAGTATTGAATATTTCGTCTATGTTATAGACAACTATTCAAGATACAAATAAATTTACTTAATGTACTGCAAGACTAAGTACTTTGATTAGTTCAAAGAGTACAAGGCTGATGCGGAGAAATGTTAAAGTAAAAGTCACTATGGTAAGATCGTAGTGGCAAGTACCTCTTGGGAGAATTTAGGAGTCACTTATCAGAAGTAGGGATTCAATCCCAACTAACTGCATCTGGTACACCCCAACAGAATGGTGTAGAAAAAGGAAGGTATAGGACTCTTATGGAAATAAGTAAATTGATGAGTTATTTAAAATATTATCAAAATCATTTTAAGGATATACTTTGGAAACGGAAATGAATATAGTACATTCCAAAGACAGAACTCTCTACTCATATAGAATTGCTGAATAGGCGTAAGCCTATTTCGAATCATATTTGGATTCGGGTAGTCCAGCACATATGCAGAAGAGAGACAATGATAAGTTGGACAGGAATTCACTTGTTTGTGGATTATCCTAGAGAAATGAAAGTAGGTTTATAGTCTTAAAAATCAGAAGGTCATTGTTAGCATCAATGACCGATTTTTAGAAAAGGACTATGTAATAAACCATGTGCCCATAAGAAAATTTGTTCTTAAGGAAATAATAAAAGACATGTCTAATCTAGTACCAACTGTACAAGATGAGATATCATAAGGAAACTGCAACACGTATCACAAATGATATACAATTGCAGAAAGTGTCTTGTCGTAGTGGGAGGGTTGTTAGGCAACCTAAAAGGATTCATGTTTTGGGAGAGTTTTTGGACTCAATCCCTGGAGGACATGAACCTAATCTCCGGACATATGACGAAGCACTCCAAGATAAAGATGCAACATCTTGGCAAAGAGTAATGAATAACAGAATTAGAATATATGTATTCTAATAAAATCTGGAAGCTTGTAGAAACACCAAATGATGTAAAAGCCTTTGGGTGTAAAAAGGTCTATAATAGGAAAAGAGGGATAGACAGGAAGGTAGAAACTTTCAAAAGCAAGGCTAGATGAAAAAGAAAACTTTTTCACTGGTAGCCATGCTTAAGTCTATCCGGATTCTTTTATCTATTTGGCAAGTAGATGTCAAGACAGCATTCCTTAATGGAAGTCTTGAAGAAAGCATCCATATAAAGCAACCAGAAGGATTCATTGTAAAGGGCTAAGAGAATCTTGTGTGCAAGCTCAATCAGTCTATGGACTGAGGCAAAGCTTCAAGGTCTTGGAACATCCGGTTTATCAAAGTAATCCAGATCTATGGATTTAGTAACCGGATAAGTCTTGTGTATACAAAAGATGTGATGGAAACGTGGTGGTATTTCTTGTACTATACTTAGATATCATTTTTGGTAGTTGGAAACAATATCAAAATGTTGTCAGAAGTAAGAGTATGGTTGTCCAAACAATTCGATATAAAGGACTTGGGAGAATGTATATATTTTTGAGATCAAAATAATAAGGGATCGAAAGAAAAAAAATATATTTTACTTATCCCAAGCTTGATACATCGAAAAATCCTTGCTCGTATTAAGCATACAAAACTCCAAGAAAGGTTTCTTACCTTTTCAGGATGGAGTAACTTTATCTAAAGATATGTCTCTGTAGACATCAAAGGAGATAAAGGAAATAAAGGCAGTTCTTTATGCTAAGGCTGTTGGAAGCCTAATGTATGCTATGCACGAGATCAGAAATCTGTTTTGCCAAGGGCATAGTTAGCAGATATCAAAGTAACCCTGGACAAGGACAGTGGACTGCAGTAAAGCATATATTGTAGTGCCTTAGAGGCACTAGAGATTATATGCTAGCTTACAAGGCAGTTAATTTAGTCCTTGTGGGTTGCATAGATTTTGACTTCCAATCAGATAGGGACAATAATAAGTCAACCTCGGGGTTTTGTGTTTACTTTAGAGAGGTAAAGTCATAACTATGGAAGAGTCATAAGCATAGGTGTTTTTCTGGACTCCACCATAGAAGCTTAGTATATGGCAAGCCTCTGAGGTAGCCATAAAAGATGAATGACTCAATAACCTCAAGATAGACTTAGATATGATTTCTGGTTTGTCCAAAAATTATTACAATTTATTGTAATAATGTTGGTGCAGTAGCAAACTCGAAGAAACCATAAGTCTATAAGGCAAGTAAACACAATAGAGTGCAAGTACCACCCAATACGAGGAATCGTATAAACGAGGAGAAGTTGTTGCCGCCTAGATTGCATCAGGTGATGACCTATAGATCCTTTCACTAAGGTCCTTAAGGCAAGAGCTTTTGATGGGCATGTTGAAGGGATGGGAATCAGATGTATGGCAGCAGATATGACAGCTTAGTCTTTTAGTATAAGTGGGAGATTGTTAGAGTGTATACTAAAAGCCTAGCTTTTGGTATAAACATTTATCTAGAAATAGGAATCACATTGGTCAAATGACTACATTTATGATAAATGTAGTTGTTCAATTAATTTATATTGTAGATAACATGGTGTGTGGTGTCACACACAGAAGATCATGTTATCAGTACCTTATAAATTATAAACAGTAGCTCACGACCAAGATGGAAAGGAACAAACCATTGGAAGGTCGTAGTGTAATTAGGTATTAGTTTATCTTAACTATATAATTACACTAGTACACTTAAAGTGTATTGAGTAGGACCATTTGAGGTCGTTCCTTTTATACTGACTTAATAAAGGAACAAAAACCTCAGTTATTATGGAAGCGTGTGCTCTTAATCCTAATATAATAACAAGCATATATATTTGATATTTATTTCTTTAATTTATCAATGGGTGAGATTTAGTTCGATAAATCAATAAGCCCGATAAGTTGGGAAATGATATCACTTATAGTGTGTGTTGTTGATTATAGAAGGAAACTGTGTCCTAGTGATCTAGGTTGAGAATGTCCCCAAGAGGAGCTCATAAGTATTGTCATGTTAAACCCTGCAGGTGGACTTAGTCCGACATGACGATGAAGTTGAGTGATACTACTCTTGGAGCTAGATATTAATTAAGCGAGTTGTCAGTAACTTACTTAATTAGTGGGCATTTGTTATCTTAAACACAGGGAGGCTAACACACTCATGATAAGAAGGAGCCCAAAATGTAATTTGGGATTGGTGCGATAGTTCAATAATAGTTCTCTAGTAGAATGAATTATTATTGATAAAATTAAGTTGTGTGTTCGGGGCGAGCATGGGATGCTTAATTTTATCTGGAGACCAAAACCAATTCCTCCTCTCGGTCTCTATCGTAGCCTCTTAATTATAGAGTACTATACCCACCTATACCCACCTTCTTACCCATCCTATAGGGGTCGGCCAAGCTAGCTTGGAGACCAAGCTAGGGTCGGCCATGGGTATGTTCATGGGTGAATTCATGTGGCCGGCCCTATTAAATAAAAAGGAATTTTAAATTTTAAAATTTTTCTTATGTGGATAATATAATTTAAAAGAGAGTTTAAAAATTTAAATCCTTCCTTTTATAAGATTCTACAAAAGATTAAGAGAAGAGTTAAAATCTCTTTCCTTATTTGTAGATTAAAAGGTTGATTTTAATTTTGGTAAAAACTTTCCTTTTAATTATATTCATGATTTAAAAGAAAGTTTAAAAATTAAAAATTCTCTTTTATTAGTTTCTACAAAAGATTAAGAAAAGATTTAATATCTTTCCTTATTTGTAGATTGAAGGGAGATTTTAATTTTTAGAGATAACTTTTCTTTTTGAAAATTATCCACATGTTTAAAAGAAAGATTTTAATTTATAAAATTTCTTTTTATTAACCAATCATGAAGGGATTAAAATCATTGGAGAAATTTTTATAAATTTCTAAAAATAAATTAGGAAGTTTTAATTTTTGTTTTAATTAAAACTCTCCTTGTTTTGGGGAGAAGAGTGGTCGGCCATTATAATTTGAAAAGAGAAAATTATTTTAATTAAATAAATTTTCCTTTTCAATGGCAAAAGAATTAAGGAAATTTTTATTAAATTTTCCTTATTTGCCAAGACCAAGGATTATAAAAGAGGGGGTAGAGGAGGCTTCAAAGTGAACGACTCTATTCTATTTTTCCTCTCTTTTCTCCTTGGGTGTGGCCGGCCCTTTCTTTCCTCTCCTCTCCTTTGTGTGGCCGAAACCTTCTCATGGTGGAGATAGCTTTGGTGGCCGGATCTAAGAAGGAGAAGAAGGAGAGAAAAGAAACCTCTTTTCTAGCATCCCTTGGAGCATGGTGGTGGTGGCCGAACCTCTTCATCCTAGGAGAAGTTTTGATGGCCGAAACTTGTAAGGAAGAAGAAGGTGCTTGGTGGTTCTCATCTCGGAAGATCGTTGCCCACACAACGTCCGAGGTTAGAAGAGGAATACGGTAGAAGATCAAGAGGTCTTTCTAAAAGGTATAACTAGTAATTTTTCTTTCTGCATCATACTAGTTATTTTTGGAAATAATACTAAATACAAGAGGCATACGATTCTAGTGTTTCGAATTTGTTTTCGATATAGTGTTTCTTTGTTTTTTTTTTGTGATTTGATTGTTCTTTTCGGTTGACCTAAAGTTATTTTAGGAAATTAAATATTAGCTTTCTAAAAAGGTTTTGTCTAGTCGGTGGTGGTTGCTCCCATATCCAAGAAGGTCGTGTGCCTCGCCACGTCAGTACTGGGAACCAATTATGGAAATTAATATTTAATGGAATTAATAACTTAAGGTGATTTAGGTCGAACGTGTTAAGTTCCGCAGGAGACCCAAGTCAAAACCTAAAAGAACAAATAGATTAAGTTTTGGATCAAACGTGTTAAGTTCCGCAGGCGATCCAAAATTTAATTTAAAAGAACACATGGTAGCTAGGAAAAGGTTCAGACCTTTGTACAAAATTTTTATACAGTGGAACCTCTAGGTTTTCCGAGTAGCAACCAACAATTCATCCTTTCATTTCTGAAGTTTGTAGGTATTTTCACATCCCGTTATCGCAGTTGGTGCCTAATTCATTTAGGTTACTGTGCAGGATTGTGGTACTATTTCGTGTGTATGAGATTCCTCTTCTACCTCGTATTTTCCAATATTTTTATTATCCTAAACTATACGAACCGGGCGTCTTCCTTTTTCAAGCATGAGTGGGTGCTATCTATTTTTAGAAGATTCCCACATCCAACAAGGGTTGGAAGTCTCACTACTTCTATGTCTGATTTCCCGGCCAACCCACTTTTTTAATCGGTTGGTAGATAGATCTACCAAACTTCCTTAGGCTGAAAAGATACCGATGGGAGCCAACTTAACTCCAGGCAGCCACGCAGCTGACTGGTCTGAAATACCATATATACATGCTTCTGTTGGAGGGCGTCTTGTATATATTCGGGTTGAGTCTCATCCGAGCTCGGTTGTCTTACTCTTTTATCAATTCCTTTTTTCCTTCTATCGTTTTTGAATCTAACTAATTTTTTTTTATCTTTTTGCAGCCTAAGTCATGTTAAAAGCATTGCTTATCGGCTCCGGCAAGGTAACTGATGACGAAGTTGAGGTTAGGGGAGCGTCTAAGTTGGAGAGTCGTGGGTTTTTGCCAGTCGGGCCCTCTAGAGAGTAGATCGACCAAGTAGAGGCGAGCTGGGTGACAGCCAGTGACGCCACAGCTAACACCGGCAAGCTGTCTCCCGAGCATCCTTCCATGGTGCTCATAGTCGATTCGTTAGAATTAGCCACATCCGGTGAACCACTAATCCGGCATCAACGTCGAAAAAGGCTCTAGTCAGAGGCGTCTTCCTGCTTAGAAGCTTCTCTTCCACAAACCTCTGCGGTCGCATTGGCCTCGCGACCCCCATCAGAACAGGATGAGAGTTCTTCCTCTGCAGTCCTTAAGAGGATAACCGGTCTACTAACTCCCTCATCATCTGATCGAACTCCTTCTTTGTCTAAGCTACCGACTGGGGTGACCATAGCGCAACCAATCTCCTATCTGATGCCCCCACCGGCCAACCCATTGGCCCCTATATTTATTATCCATTCCTCTCCACTATCCAAGTCCGGGCAACTTCAGAGCGCACAGATCCTAGCGGCACAGGCATATAACGATAGTTATCAACAATTTGATAATTGTCAACTGATAGCTGGCATCATCCAGATGACGTCAGGTCGTGCTCCTCCAAACACAAGATCAGAATACAGAGGCCCTTAGCCCAAACCTGGGCAAATGCCAGGGTGAGGGTGGTGACCATTTCAAGCAGGTGAGCTGGCTGACAGCTTCAGCCTGAAATCTACTAGGGTAAGCTCCTCCCAGTTTTCACTTTTGTTCTTTCTAGGTCGGACTTAATTGACTTTTTTCTCTATCCATATAGATTTGGGTGGAAAACTTAGCTCTGTGCCAGAGACAGGTCCACCTAGGACATTCCGCGCTGATGAGCTGGATGACAGCTTCAGCCAAAAATCTACTAGGGTAAGCTCCTCTCAGTTTCACTTTTGTTCTTTCCATGTCGGACTTAATTGACTTCTTTCTCTATCCAGATAGTTTCGGATGGAAAGCCTGACTCTGTGCTAGAGACTGGTCTACCTAGAACATGAAAATAAGCTGTTGTAGGCCTTGGTCGGGGAAATAAGCACTTCGCAAGCTCTAGTTGAAAAATTAACTGCCAAAGTTACTCAGCTAAAGGATAACTTGGAGAGAACATCTGAGCAGCTATTGAACTCCGAGTGGGCTCTGCCCATGGAAAAGGACAAAACCCATGACTAGGTTATCGAGCCAGAAAAGCTTAGGAAACAAGCCCACAACTTTGAGCGAAGATCAGCTCGGCAAATGCTCAAAAACTTAGGGTCATTGAAGATTTAGATATCAAGAACAAAGAGGCCCAAGTTCTGACCAAAAAATTTGAGGAAGTCGAAGTCACCTTGATCACAGAGCAAGTTGGTCACACGACCGAGCAAGCAGGCCATGAACTCTAGCTCGGTGGACACAAAAGAGTAATCGACGAAAAAGATGTCGAGTTGTGATCATTGAAGGTCGAACTTGCTAAGTACACGAAGGAGGAGCCCGACCGGTTGGAAACCTTCAGGGTGGAGTACCTTCTCTCCAAGGATTTCAACCAGATGCTAACCGATTTGACCCTCTGGTTGTTCGATTATGGCATTGATAGGACCCTTCGGTAGCTAAAGGAGGGCACCTATCTTTTGGCTGAGGTTTTGATAGCATTCATCAAGAGGGCAAAGATCGTGGAAACGTTCCAAGACGATGTGGTTGTCGATCTGGCCTAGTTTTCTTTTTTCTTTTAAGTTAGTCGACCATTTTTTTTTGTAAAGACTAAGTACTCTTTGTAGAAATTTTCTAAGTTTGGTTCAATGCAAGCTCGTCCTATGCTTTAAAGTTCTTGCCCTGTAAATGTGCTAACTTATAGCTTGCATCTTCGAGACTTAATCTTTGATCCATTTAGCATGAGAGCTCAGCTCACTTATAATTCGGTCGATCGGCTCGAGAGTGTGGGATACTTGGCATGAGAGGTTTACTCACTTATAACTCGGTCGAACGACGTGAGAGTTTGGAAGCGTGAGAGCATGCTCATTTATAACTTGATCAATCGACATGAGAGTCTGGGAGAGTGCGAGCATGCTCAATTATAACTCAACCGAATGACACAAGAGTCTAGGGAACTTAACATAATGGCTTTGCTCGCTTATAACTTCGATGAACAACTCGAGAGTTTGGAGGCGTGAGAGCATGCTCACTTATAACTCTGTCGAATGGTACAAGAGTCTGGGACACTTAGCGCGAAGGCTTTGCTCACTTATAACTCAGTTGAATGACGTGAGAGTTTAGAGGTGTGAGAGCATACTCACTTATAACTCGGTCAAACGACACGAGAGGCTGGGACACTAGCGCGAGAGGTTTGCTTACTTATAAGTCGATCGAACGGCACAAGAGTCTGGAGGCGTGAGAGCATGCTTACTTATAACTTGGCCGAATGACATAAGAGTTTAGGATACTTAGTGCGAGGACTTTGCTCGCTTATAACTTGGTCAAACGACGCGAAAGTCTGGAGACGTGAAAGCATGCTCACTTATAACTCGATCGAACGACATGAGAGTCTAGGACACTTAATGTGAAGGCTTTGCTTGCTTATAACTCAACTAAATTGCACAAGAGTCTAGGACACTTAGTAATTTTTCATTTAAATTTTCCTGCATTCATAGAATAATATTTTTACAATTTTCATAAATTCAATTACAAACTTACTACCCAACTCGATAAGGCTGCAGATGGTTTGCACTCCAAGGCCAATTCAAATTTCTTCCATTTTCATCTTACCAATAATAAGATCATGAACTGAGCTTTTGTACCACTTTATATGGCCCACCCCATGGAGCCTCCAGCTAGTTAACGCCGCCGACTGGTTTGATCTTTTTCACACTAAGTCGCTGACCTGAAAAGACCTTGGGATAACCTGCCTGTTGTAATTTTAGTTCATTCTCTGTTGGTACGCCATTAACCGAATGACTGGTTTATCTCTGATTTCTTCTATTAAGTCTAGCTCCATAAGACGCCGATCGAAATTTTCTTCGTCGTATAGTCATCTCCGATCGGACTCCATGCTAATTTCGACCGGTACTACTGCTTCTCCCCCATATACTAAGTGGAACAGGATTATGTTAGTGACTTCTCGAGGCATGGTGCGGTAACCCCATAGCATGCTTGGCAGCTTGTCGACCCAGCTTCTCCTCATGTGGTTGAGTCGAGTTCTGAGTCCTTAGATTATTTCTTTATTCGTAACTTTCGCCTGGCCATTACTTTGCTGATAGATCACTGAAGTGAAAGCCTGCAGAATTACGCATCATTCTCTAAGCCTTCATCCTTGAAATTGTCTTCCATTGTCAGAGACAACCTTGTGAGGATTGCTGAACCAACACATAATATTTTGCTATAAGAATTTAATAATCATTTGCTCGATTATCTTAGCGAGCGATTTAGCCTCCACATATTTAGAGAAGTAGTTCGCAACTACAAGGATAAATTTCCTCTGATCGATCACCATAGGGAAATGTCTGACAATATCCATGCTTTACTGGTCGAACGGGCAAGAGACAATAGATGCCTTCAACTCTTCTATAGGTCGGCGCGGTATGTTCTGATGTCTCTGATATGATAGACAAGTTGTTACTATCCGAGCGGCATCTACTTGCAAGATGGGCCAAAAATACTCAACCATAAGATTTTCCAAGCTAGTGAATGGTTGACCGGATGACTGCCATAAAAGTCTTGGTGTACTTCTTGCAAGATGTACTGAACATCTTCCGATCTGATACATTTGAGTAATGGCCTCGAAAAAGCTCTCTTGTATAAGTGATCTCCTATTAATGTGAACATCCCAACCCTTTTTTTTATCCATCGACCCTACTCTCGGTCGACCGGTGCGATGCTCGATTGGAAGAACTCAATCAAAGGCGTCCTCCAATCACTTGGTGCTCCTATTTCAACCGCTCTCTCAATATGAGCTACCAACACCACCTGCTCGATCGACCTGTCCAGCGCCACGGGGCTTAAAGAACTTGCTAGCTTGGCTAGCTCGTCTACATATTGGTTGTCTGCCTAAGGGGTCTTTTGCATGATTACCTCTTGGAATCCTGCCTTTAACTTTTCAAAAGCCTTGGCATACAATTTTAGTCTGGCATTATTTATTTCAAAAGTACCTCAGAGTTGCTGGGCTTCTAGTTGGGAATCCGAGTGGATAACAACTCATATGGCTCCCACATGTCTGGTTGCTTGCAGATCGACGATCAAAGCCTTGTACTCTTCCTCATTACTTATGGCACGGTAGTCTAGTTGAACGGACAGTTGCATCCTGTCTTCTCGTGAAGATATCAAAAGTATTCCCACTTCACTGTCTTGCCGAGTGGATGATCCATCCATAAATACTTTCCAAATCGCCTCTGACTCGGAGTTTTGTATTTCAATCATAAAATCAGCTAAGGCTTGGACCTTTATCGTCAATCTGGGTTGGTATTGTAAATCAAATTTACTTAGCTCCGTAGTCCACTTGATTAGCCGTCCGGACGCCTCTAGGTTGAGGAGAACTCTCTCTAGTCTGCTGTTAGTTAACACGATTATAGGATGCAAGAGAAAGTAAGGGCGTAACCTCCGAGCGACCAGGGCCAGCCCATACGTTAGCTTCTCAAGACAGGTATAGCAACATTTGACATCTTTTAATAAATAACTTAAGAAGTACACCGACTTTTGTTTATTATCGCTCTGTCATACCAACGCTGATCCGATCGCTCGCTCTGTGGAAGATAAGTATATCCAGAGAGACTCGCCAGTGATAGACTTTACAAGTATAGGTAAAGAAGATAAATAATTCTTGAGTTCCTTCAGTGCCCTGTCGCATTCAGCGTCCCATTGGAATTTGGTAGCTCGACGCATAATCTTGAAAAATGGTAGGTTTCGATCGAACGACTTAGAGATGAATCTTGATAGAGCCGTAATTCATCTGGTCAACCGCTAAACTTCCTTCAAGTTGCGAGGTAGGGGCATGTCTTGCAGTACTTTCACTTTGCTAGGATTAGCTTCGATCCCTCGCTTAGTTACAATATAACCGAGGAAGTATCCGTTCCTTGCTCAGAATAGACACTTGCTGAGGTTGAGCTTGACACCATATTTTCTCAAGGTTCGCATGTCTCTTTGATATCTACACACAAGTCAGCAGCTTAGAGGGATTTTATCAACATATCATCGACGTATACTTCCATATTTCTATCGATCTGTCTCTAGAACACCTTGTTCATCAATCTTTGGTAGGTACTCCGACATTCTTCAACCTGAACGACATGACATTAAAACAGAAGGTTCCATCTGTCGTGATGAAGCTGGCCTTCTCTTAATCTTCCTTGGCGAGTGAACCTTGATGGTAACCCTGATATGTGTCCAACATGCATATCAACTCGCAACTCACCATGGAGTCTACCATTTGATCGATGCACAACAAAGGGTAGTAGTCATTCGGACATACCTTATTTAGATCCCTGAAGTCGATGTAGACCCGTCACTTGTTACTCGACTTTGAGACTAGCACCACATTGGTGAGCCAACTCGGGAATTGTACTTCCCGGATATGCCCTGCATCTATCAACTTCTCCGCCGCCGCTTGGATAATTTGATTTTGCTTCAAGCTGAAATCCTTTTTCTTTTACTTTACTGGCAAAGCGTATGGTCAGACGTGCAACTCATGTTGCGATATTATTGATGAGATACCTGGGAGCTCATGAGTGTTGGTGCAATATTCCCTAGGTTAAGGTTGACCTGGTTGACTAAGCTTGAGAAGGCTCAAGCTTTAGTCTTGATATTTGGGTTTCGATGTTTGACAATACATGGAAACTGATAATACATGGAGATTGTAGGTGCAATCATTCATTTGGGAAGATTGTTGATACAATTCTCCTCTGGTTAAAGTTGACCAGTTAGATGTGAAGAAGAGTCAAGTAGCTCAAGACTGACTGGATACTTAACTGAGAAGTCCTGGTGAGTGAAGCCAGGCAGTTGAAAACTCCTGGTGAGTGAAGCAGGTGAAAGACCTAGTGAGCGAAGTTAGGAAGAGGAGAAGTCCTGGTGAGTGAAGCCAACCAGTTGGAAAATCTTGCTGAGTAAAGCCAGGTGAAAGACCTAGTGAGTGAAGCTATGCAGTATGAAAATCCTAGTGAGTGAAGTTAGGTGAAAGTCCTAGTGAGTAAAGTCAGGCAAATGGGAAACCCTAGTGAGTGAAGTTAAGTGAAAGTCCTAGTGAGTGAAGCCAGGCAGATGGGAAGTCCTAGTGAGTGAAGCTAGGCAGAAGGGAAATCCTGGTGAGTAAAGCCAGGCACGTGGAAATCCAGGTGGGTAAAGGTTGACCGAACACCTGGTATTGAGAAGTCCAAGTAGGTCAAAGGTTTGACAGGATACTTGGTGAGAAAGTCCTAGCAGGTCGAGGGTGACCGGATGCTAGGCATGATGTTCCAACAGGTCATGATTGACCAAATGTTGGGTTTTAGGGGTTTGAGACTTGATTATGACAAATCAAGTTTATTTAATCGATCAGCCGATTGATTGAATCATGTCCAATCGATCGACTGATCGATTGGACTGGTGTCGTGACAAAAGCTTCTCCCAATCGATCACCCGATCGATTGAGAGCCTCCAATTGATCGGTCAATCGATTGGGAAGCTGTCGCGCGATTGCACAGAAGCCCTCCCAATCGATCACCCGATCGATTGGGTGCCTCCAATCGATCGAGTGATCGATTGAGAGGCAGGAAATCACGCGAGAACCCTGAATCAATCGAGCAATCGATTCAGGTGATTTCCAGAGAGCACGGAGACGCTCTGGATCGATCGACCGATCAATCAAAAGCCTTCCCAATCGATTCGGAGCAATCCAATCGATTGGGATCCAACCGTTGGCGCTGGATAAAGCCGTTGCGAGCGTTTTCTTCAGCAGACATTCGCCCGATTCATCACCGATCAACACAGCAATTTTTCCACAGCTCACAGCCAGTTCTTGGAGGCTCTTGGAAACTAGTGTTGGTGCACTTCCAAAGTTCAAGAGGCAACAACAAGCAAGAAGAAAGGCAAGCTAGGGTTCCTACCGTGTAAATCTTGTAAAGTTTACTATTTTATCAGCTTGTATTTTGTTCTTCTTGTGTATTTTTGTGTGTGAGTTATGTACCAGCTTCTCCGCCTTCGGTAGTTACCACAAAGGAGTATTTTCATAGTGGAGAGTGCGTGTCGTGTGTGGATCCTTAGATTAGTCACCTCTTCTTGAGGTGGATACCAAGTAAATCCTTTGTGTTAGTGTTGTATTTTTGTTTCTTGTATTTTCCGCTGCTTATCATCACCAAGAAGTAAGATGATGAGTGCACGACGATCTATTCATCCCCCCTCTCTAGCACATTTCGATCCTAACAAGTGGTATCAGAGTGAGGTCGCTCTTCACTGGAATCATCGTCGGAAGGGGCAACAAGGCTAGAGGGTGAAGAAGTTTGAGCAAATTTCATTAAGTCAAAGCTTTCATCAAAAGGCTCAACTTCAAGATGGAATTCGAAGATGGACTCGGATTTGACACGAGGGTGCCTCCACCATTCACAATGACGAGCTTCGATTCTTAGAAATCAAGAATCGAAAATTTTCTTATAATAGAGATAGAGCAAGGTTTGCTCTAATGGAAGGTTTTGAGGCTCCAACAAATTCAAAAGGAAGAATTCTCAAGAGGAGCAAGTGGAGCTAAGAACAAATCCAAAAATGTGAGGCTAATGATAAAGTGACCAAGCTATTGGTCAATTTATTGCCGAGCAACATCTTGGAGCAAATTGGAGAATTTAAATATGCCAAAGAGCTATGGAGCAAATTTGCCAAGTTTTATGAAGAACCCTCCACTGCACGAAATAAAGATGAATTCAAAGAGGGAAACTCATTGGAGCAAGACCAAGAGGAAGATGTCTCCGAGGTTGAGAGGTGCCCAACACCGAAGGAAGAAGAAGAAAGTCCATCCTCAATAGAGCACGAAGATAAAGGTAAAGGAGTGTACTCCTTATTTCATGTGCATGAGGATTTGGAAGTTGAGAGATGCTTAACATCCGATGTTGAAGAGGAAGAAGCCTCCACCTCTAGGATTGAGGGGGAGAGACCTTCATTGATACCGGATCAAGAAGAAGGAGAAGCTTCTAAATCCGGGTCAAGTGGAGAATAAGATGATGCATCCTCCAAAAATCAAGAGACATCAAATGGAGGATCAAGTGTCATCCCTACATGCGAAGGTATAAATATTTCAATTAAAATTAAAAATCACATTATATGTTTTGAATGCAGGGAACATGGGCACTACAAGAGTAAGTGCCTAAATTGGCCAAGAAGAAGGACCAAGTAGCACAAAAGGGCAAGGAGAAGCCCAAGGAGACCGCTCCCACAACAAAGAAGAGCAAGGAGCACATTGTGTGCTTTTTATGCAATCAAAAAGGGCATTACCGAAGTCAATGTCCTGAGGGGAAGAAAGCGGTCAAAGCTAAATGAGGAAGCACAAGTCAAGGGGAAGCTTCCAAGGTAAAAATGAAGGTATCATTTATTGAGTATACTCCTTTAAATTATGGTAAAAAACATGCTAATTCTAATTTATATCATTTTAATGTCATTTACCATAAAAATAGGAAGCATGATAAAATTAAAGAAAATTATGTAGCCTATCATGCTAAAACCACTCAACCTAAGGTTAGAAGGGTAGAAAATAATTTAGGAAATAACTCTAAAGATTCTAGGTATTTGCCTAAGAAAAAGAAAAATCAAGGTATTAGTGAAAAATCTAAGGTTGAGGTATTATGGAGAGGAAATCAAGTCTTGAGGTCAAGACTTGAAAAATTGGAGAGGACCCTTTAAAGAATTACAAATGAAACACAAGGGTCCAAGAATCATAAACTAGGTCTAGGAAAACAACAAGTGTCATCCAATGGTCATAGGGGTTTGAGATACAAACCTAAAACCAAGAAGGATGTGTCTTCTTATTATAAGGTTCCATATAGCTATGTAATCAACTCTAGGTCTAGTGGTCAACTTAAAAATACTAGGGAAGTTATCCCTAAGAGTATTTTTTGTGACAAATGTGACTAAGACTTCAAAGAAGTCTAAGAAAGTCACTAAGAAGGTCACAAAGGAAGCAATTCCTAGAGTTAACATAGAACATAGAGGTCGACCTACAAGTAGAGATGAACAAAGTATACATCACATACCTTCTTTTACAAATGCATCCACTTCAGGATATAGGGTCTCTCAACCGACTGCAACATTTCAAGAAAGAGGAAGACGTGGAAGAGGGTCAAAGGTTCACAGTACTCAAACGACCCATGATACTCTCCAGTTTCACCCATTCATGATACTTATATTGAGAAATTATCTGTGCCTCTGCAGTGTTATATTTCTCACACTATTGACGTTCAACCTAATGGTCATTGTGAATTCAGGGTAATGCCTGCACTGATTGAGTATGGTGAAAAAGGTTGGTTTCAAGTACAATTCGAGCTTATAGAAGAGATTCAACAAAATAATGATTTATATGATCAACTTTATCTAAATCGAAATTTGGTAACCAATCTATTATTCTCATTGAATTGGTTTGAGCCGTGGGCACTATAAATGTATTGAATGGACTCTATACCTTTGGGGATTGACATCGCATCAAGGTACAATATTGTACTGTATACATTTAGTGAGAATGTTGGGAGTTGTTTTACTCACTTGCCATTAATAACTCCAGTTCCAAACCAAGAACGTTGAGAAAATAACTATTGTCCATGTTGACAATCACTTCGTGCAAGTTTTGTTACACCCTCATTACCCTGTACCACCTATTCCAACGTAGTGGTAGCAATATTCATCGTATGAAGTTAACGGATGAGTCACTCGTTATATAACACGTGTTAATTTGTGATACAAAGTAATAGGTACATTATCAAACGTGTCGGGAGCAGAATTTGAAGGCAATATTGATTAAAATTTATATTTTTATATATTTTTGCGTATTTTTTGTAGTATTACATGTACTTTTCATTTAAAAAAAATATTTGTTCCTACGTTTAAATGTGTTTACTGTTAATTGTTAGTATTTTTATTAGTTTTATATGTATATAATTTTTATTTTTGATCAATATTTTTATACTTTTTAAAATTTTTATAAATAATAATTTCTAAAATTTACAACTAAAAAATAAACAAAAGATTACAAACATATAATAAAAAAAATTATTAAAAAAATAAAATCGATAAAAATTTAAAGAACGGGTTAAAAAATAAGCAAAGCTAAAAAAAAATGAATAAGGCTATAAGCATAAGTAATTTTAAAGTGTGAGGTGGGGCCGGGAGGGGGTGTGTCAAAAGGGGTGCGAAAAGTATGTCACAAATTCAATCTCCCAAATATGAGAATGAATCATTAGTCAGTAAAATGAGAAAAATAAAAATCTCATTTATATCTCTCACTCCTATTATTTTCATTTCCATTTTTTCCACGAATCAAGCAGACAAGCACCCATGAGTTTTTTTTCATATAAGTTATGTATATAATATAATATTTTATATATCTTAAGCAGATTTTCAATTTTAATCTATAAAAATTCCATGAAATTTAATTATTGAATACTTAAATCTGATTTAAATATAAATAAAAAGTATTTTAGAAAAATCATCAATAATTGAATTTATACGGTCGAATATTCGCCGCATCAGAGTCGGAGTCTACGAGATCGCTCGTCCATCCACCGATCCCGTCCATCCACTGTTACACTATATAAGAGGCCTCAGGGCACGCAAGCTTGAGCCGCAAGCAACTCAGTTTCCACTCACTTTCTTCTCCGATTCAAATCCATCAAAGCGAGAGAAGCATGGTGGCGATCAAATCCGTCAAGGCTCGTCAGATCTTCGACAGCCGCGGAAACCCAACCGTCGAGGTCAGATTCTCTTCCTCCTCTCTTTCTCTCTTCGATTGGTCATCTATGTTAGGGTTTTGGATTTTGTGCTTCTGCGATCATCATTCGCGAGAGGTTTCGCGATGTTGATGATCTCTTGTGTTGGATCTAATTTATCCATTTGGGATTTTGAGAATTTGATGTTGTTTGACTGAAAAAATAATCCAAATTCTTCGCTATATTAATTGTCGATGTGGTTTTTTGCTTCAGGTTGATGTTACATGTGACAATGGGATCTTTGCGAGGGCTGCCGTACCCAGTGGTGCATCCACAGGTAACCTATTATGTCAAGTCGTTGACGTGTGGTTAGGCGCACTTCTATATTGCTGATTCTTCTTTTTTAATATTTGCTCCCTTGTTGTATTTCAGTTTTTCTAGTAGTGTATCAAGGCGATTAGTATTGCAATTCAGCGATTTAAATATTTATAACCACCATCGAAAGTCGAAACTTATGCTAGAAGGCTGAACACATTTATTGTTCTGGTTATTAATGATGAGTTTCGGATAGGTAGATTGTAACATTTCTCTAATTTACTGTTATTGTTTTAAAACTACTAATTAGAAAGTGTTGCAATCGAAGGTGTATATGAAGCACTGGAGCTGAGAGATGGAGGATCAGATTATCTTGGAAAGGGTGTCCTCAAGGTTCTTGTTTTTTCCTCTTTAAATTAGCTTAATCCTTGTCTCTTGAGTTGTATTTCAGTCCATGGTTCTCCAAAGATGTCAGCATCTGATTTACACGTTCTCAATATTGATTGAATATTTGACTGCACCTATGGATTTCTTTTTTATGTTGTTCGATGATATGATAAAAAATGTTTATCCATACTGTCTTAGGCCGTTGAGAACGTGAATAAAATAATTGCTCCAGCATTGATAGGCAAGGTATGCCAAATGTCCTTAATTTTTCTCCTAGTCGTATTTTATTCCTTCCATTATACTGTATAAGTCTAACAAATATGAATGTTTAAACTTGTTGCAGGATCCTACTGAGCAAGCACAGATTGATAACTACATGGTCCAACAACTTGACGGCACTCAAAATGAGTGGGGATGGTGCAAACAGAAGGTGAGCTTCTCTATTGTCATTGGTATTACGCCATTATTATTTATTTAGTTTGAATAATTTGTTATTTGGTTCAATGTTGTTGCTTCAGCTTGGTGCCAATGCCATATTAGCAGTATCCCTTGCTGTTTGTAAAGCTGGTGCAAGTGTGAAGAAAATTCCACTCTATCAGGTTGGAAAAATGGTTAGACTAGACTCTGAGTAACTGATAATGTTTTTATGTCTGATATTCTTTTTTTGGGTTGTAGCACATAGCCAATCTTGCTGGAAACAAGAACTTAGTTTTGCCTGTTCCGGCATTTAATGTGATCAATGGAGGATCACACGCAGGAAACAAGCTTGCTATGCAGGTTAGAGCCACGTGAGATATGAGTTTCACAAAATGTAAGGTATTCATGGTTCTTATCTTGGGTTTCTTGTTATACCAGGAGTTCATGATTCTTCCAGTGGGGGCTTCTAATTTCAAGGAAGCCATGAAGATGGGTGTAGAAGTTTATCACAATTTGAAGGTTAGTGTTGTGTTGTAACTTATTTAGCTATTTTATTAACACTTGTTTTAAGAACATTGGGATATAACTTTTTTTTTTGTTTTTAGGCTGTCATCAAGAAGAAGTATGGACAGGATGCGACTAATGTTGGAGATGAAGGTGGATTTGCTCCCAACATTCAGGTTTGATGCTCATATTCATTATTATGAGATTTTGTATGATTGATGTAATTTTCATGATGAATATATTATTACTTGTTTTAAAGTAATCTTATTTTCATGATAAATGTTGTAAAAAAATATACCATTGCACATTTGGAATTAAGCTAGCCGTTTGGGGATTGATTGGATTATTCAGCTGGATGTGTTTGTTGAGCATGGGGGCTTTTCTCAGTTGGCATGCTATCTTGGAACAAGTCAGATGGCCACTTTGAGTTTGGTGGATATTACTATCTTTAATTACTTGGTACCATCCAGCCCATCATATCCACCATGAGCTGGTCTCGTTAAGCTGCTGCTTAGACTTTTTGACATATATTCTACCTAATATAAAACTAATTGGAAATTGACATTGACTCAACATCTACCAATTAATCAAATAGAAGCTTGGGCATGACACGAAGCTACTCTTGTTATTAGTATGCTCAGCTAATTCTGGTTAACATGGAAGTGTTAAGAGCACAAGTAGCTATGGACGTACTGCTTGAACTGTTATTTCTTAGTCTCGATATACAACTAACTTATCAAAATCTTCTGTCAAGCTGCATTCACAATGTAGTCTTCCTAAGGATTTTCCTTTACATGATATAATTTTTTCTACCATAACTTATGGGAACTTAAAGTCTGTGCTTGAGTTGTTGGACAAGATTGTAACAAGGCATACTTGTTTATGAGAGACTTTAATTATAAGTTAAACTGCTTCATCTGCACTCTTTACTTTCTGTGGATTCTGATATTTCTTTCTTTGAAATTTCAGGAGAACAAGGAAGGTCTTGAACTTCTGAAGACAGCTATAGCTAAAGCTGGATACACTGGAAAAGTATGTACTATTACTATTATCATTTGTAAACTTATTCTTAAAGTTACATTATCTTATTGTGCTTGGGAATTGCTGCAGGTTGTGATTGGCATGGATGTTGCTGCGTCGGAATTCTATAATGAGAAGGATAAGACTTATGACCTCAATTTCAAAGAGGAGGTAAGCTTATTTTCGTTGGTTGATAGATTTAGGTGAATGACTTGCTACAATTTTAGACTCTTCAATATTCAGTTGCAATATTTTCTTCTAGATTCTCTGTCTTTCACTGTTCATGGTAACAAGAAAGTATGTTAATGCAGAACAATGATGGCTCTCAAAAAATTTCTGGAGACAGTTTGAAAAATGTCTACAAGTCCTTTGTGAGTGAATACCCAATTGTATCAATTGAGGATCCATTTGATCAGGATGATTGGACCCATTATACAAAGATGACAGAAGAGATTGGAAAGCAAGTGCAAATTGTTGGAGATGACCTACTTGTCACCAACCCGACAGTAATCTTTTACTTGGAAATTGCTAAAGACTCAGTTATCTTTTTTCCTCATTGAGATTTAAATTCCTTTTTGTTCAATTTATTTCTGCAGCGAGTTGCCAAGGCAATAAAGGAGAAATCCTGCAATGCTCTTCTTTTGAAGGTACTGCTTTTTACTAGTTGGCTATTTTTGTTCCTTGTTTTGAGAGAGAGAGAGAGGTGCTGTTTATGCGGAGGCCTTTGAGAAAAGAAATCAGCTTAGATCAACTTGAGGATATGTTCTGCTGACCGCGGGAGGCACAAAAGTATAGCTGATGCAAATCAGAGGAAAAAATGGAAATTTGACAGAATTGTAACAACAAGAAGCAATAAACGAATATAAAAAATGTAAATAAACAAACTGTGGATGAGAAAAGACATCTAAAATCGGGTTACGACCTTCCTACAAAGCTCCAGTTCTTTATATCTCGAACAACTTTTTTTTGAATTGTTAAGACTGGTATTTCATTTGTTCATTTGTTCATTTCCCCTTCATATTGAAGATGCGTTGGTCCTTAGCTATCTTGATGACAGAAGTTCCTATATCTGGTGTATCCGAGTAAGCAGTGTTTCTTTGTGTTCATGGTTGTTTAGGTAAATCAAATTGGGTCTGTTACTGAGAGTATTGAGGCTGTCAAAATGTCTAAGCAAGCTGGTTGGGGAGTGATGGCCAGCCATAGAAGGTATGTTCTTTGTTCATTTCTAGTCATTTTTAACTCTTCTTTTTAACTTGTCTTTTTCTTCTCACAGTGGTGAGACGGAAGATACTTTCATTGCTGATCTCTCAGTGGGTTTAGCAACTGTATGTACTTCAACTCAGATATTCCCCATGATTTCGTGGTATGTGCTTGTGTGATAAGTCTAATGTTTGAGAGTTTATCCAACAGGGTCAAATCAAGACTGGAGCTCCATGTCGATCGGAGCGCCTTGCGAAGTATAACCAGGTAAACTATATTGAGCCACTTGTAGTGTGATGTGGATATTATCATCATAGTGTAGTTATGTAACCTAGTCCTCCCGACCAATTTGGGTTGCCATTTGGAACAAATGCAAAAACAAAAAAAGGGCTTAACCCAGCTCTGGTGGTTGCATTCAATTATTCTGGGTATATGCCTATCCATTGAAGGGAAGGGAAGAAGAAGAGAAGTATCATTTTTTTCTTAACCTTGTTTGCTTGGATTAATAGAATAGAATTAAGAAATTTGAGACCATTGTTCACTTGGAGGGCAATTCAGGTTAAAGGATTTAAACCAATCTATATTCAACGTTCTTAAATTCTGCCAGGATCATGCAGCTTAGAAGGGCTCCTCGCTGTTAATTTTGATCACGGCATCTGAATACCTGTTAAACATCAAATCCTGGGGACAATCTCGCTTTAGTTTATCTTATGGGAATTCTCTCTTGTGGTCCAACAATTTAGTTTCGTTGACATCAAAGTATGTTCCGGCAATTCACTCAGTTGATCTTTCTTTTGCTGAAACCATTATTTTTGGGCGTTGCTTGCAGCTTCTGAGAATTGAGGAGGAGCTTGGCGCTGCTGCAGTTTATGCAGGAGACAAGTTCAGAACTCCCGTCGCGCCCTACTAAAAGGGCAACAAACACTTGGCCGAAGCTATAGGAGGCTGCTGTCCTTCAGCTGAGTTTTGATTTTGGCTTAGTTTTCAGTCGAAAAAAGTTTGGTCTTACTTCTGAGGAATAATTTCCGGCTTGACACGTTGCAACTGCCTTGTGTTGAGGCAATGGTTCTTTTCTTTTGAGTATGCTAAATCAGGTGATGAGTCTTGGAACCTGGAAACTTTTTACTAATATACCAAAAATAAACCTCTTAGCTCTAATGGAGAACAGTTGATGTTATTTGCATGATGAACCCCGTTTGCATCCGTTTATTGTCAGTTCTGGCAAATATTTTCCGTTGGCTATTTTAGCCAACTATTGACTTGAGACTTGCCATAGAATTTGCACTTGTTAAAAGAATTTGGGAACATTTTCAAGGGATACAAAATCAAATCTTCTCTTTTTTTTTGACACTTCGCTTTTTTTTTTAATTTTTATTTTTAGATAATTCAGATTTTAGTTTTTGAACTAACTAATTTTTAAAGTAGTTGATTAGTCTCATAAAAGTTTTTTTTATCGATGATTGTAATAAATTCAAGAAGTACTCAGGTTGAAGATCACTGACAATCGATCTCTGCAATTGATCCATTGTTCTAGGCCGTCATGCTTCACTCATATACTAGAATCATGGCCCACAAACATGATTAAAAATTGTGATTGTAATAAATTAAGGTCATGCTTCACTCATATACTAGAATCATGGCCCACAAACATGATTAAAATTTGTGATTGTAATAAATTAAGGAAGTATTCACATTGAAGACCACTAACAGTCGACCTCCACAATTGATCCATTGTTACAGGCCGTCATGCCTCACTCATATATTAGAATCATGGGCCACAAACATGATTACTCATGCTCCACTTATATACTAGAATTATGGGCCGCAAACATGACTGTTCCATTAGATAAGGGTAGTCTGACCCCACCTAGGTAATCGTACTTTGTGTCATTTACAATTTTCTTCCAAATAGAATATGTGCATGCTTCAAATCGGAATGCGGTGGGGGCGCTGGAGACGAACGATTTCACCTTTTACCACATGCTTCAAATCGGAATGCTCTTGAGTATCCACAAAGCGCCTTATCGCTGCACGATATCTCAGCTTCACTGATAATTCAATCACCGTATATATACCCTGCAGCATAGAATATAAACCCTATTTACTTGGGATATACGTCATATCTTTTACCACCACGCCTGAGGGCCGACACTTCGCATTCCTCCTGTATCTACATCGTGTTGTTACTTGGTTTGTGTTGTTAATAGAAAATTTAAATGTATAGTAATTCATTGAGCATGGAAACAATTTATTATGTAGTTTGCGAATTTGCATTGGAATAAATGTTTTGTATTAAAAATGAATTAGACATATTAATACTCACCGAGCTGCTGTTGTTAATTCTTATATTTCAAGAATTACCTATCAAGTTCCAACCCTTGCTATGAAATTAAGTCCCAATCTACTAGCCACAAAATTTGGACGCCTGCTCACCACCTTGGGCTTGGGAACAAGAAAAACCATAAAATGATAAACTATCAAATCTCATCCATGCGAAAATATCATCTTGTTGTCATCTGAAAAGTTGGGACATGTGAACCCCTGTCATAGTTTTTTTTTGTTTGTACTAGCAACTAAAAGAAGATAGACAAAGGCTATGACATGTTGGAATCATTCGAGTAGAAGGCCTCAAATTATGCCCATCATTGCAAACCAACAAAGCAAAAGGTCCACAAGGAAAGGTAAAGTAATTCATTCTCCCATGTTTTACCATGTCATTCGTCACATCTCAGGCACAGATGAACAACCCAAACTAAATGATGCGAGAAGAGAATTATTAAAAGTGCTGTTTGCTAGAACAGATTGTGCGTAGGGATAATAATAATAATGCAATAGGAACCTACTCACTCTCCAACCGCGGCACTCGGATTCCTCGTTACATGTATCAAAATGACTAATAGAACCAATTCCAAGGAGAGAAATTTGAACGACAGGATAAAATAGAAGAAGAAGAAGAACCAAGGTCACCTCAATCACAAGGCAATTAATCAATTTGTTGTTCTTCCTTTGCTTCCATGCTTACTCAAGGAAGAAGAGTAGTAATCGAGGTACCAACGAACAAATTTTTTGAGGCCGGATTGGAGGCCAGTGGTCGGGCGGTAACGAAGCTCCTTCTGCGCGAGCGTGATGTTGGCGTGGGTGAATTGCACGTCCCCATTCCTGGGCATTTTCACCAACTTTTTGACAGCTTTAACCTTGAGAAGCTGCTCCAGGATGGAGACTAAATCGGAGACGGAAACAGGGGAGGTGTTGCCGAGGTTATAGATTCGGAATGGCGCTGAACCATGCTTCTTTCCGCCACTTCCGGTACTCTTCCCGGCGTGGTCGACGGCGGCCACGCAGCCTCTGACGATGTCGTCGATGTAGGTGAAGTCGCGAGCGACCGTGGCGTGGTCAGGGCATTCGAAGATGGACACCGGCTTCCCGCGGAGGATGTCGCGGGTGAAGAAGAAGTACGCCATGTCCGGACGCCCCCAGGGGCCGTAGACTGTGAAGAAGCGGAGGCCGGTGATAGAGAGGCCGTAGATATGGTTGTAGACGTGGGCGATCTCCTCCCCGGCTTTCTTTGTGGCGGCGTAGAGCGACGCCGGTCGGTCGGTGCGGTCGGCCTCCGAGAAGGGGACCTTGGAGTTGAGCCCGTAGACGGAGGAGGAGGAGGCCCAGACGACGGCCGGCTGGGGGTCCGCCGCCTTGGCGGCCTCCAGCACCGCGACGAGCCCCGCGACGTTGGAGTGGATGTACGAGCCGGGGTCGGCGAGGGCGTGGCGGACGCCGGCCTGGGCCGCGAGATGCACGACGTGGGTAAACGGCACGACGTCGAAGAGCTTGCGGAGCAGCGCGGCGTCGTTGATGTCGCCCTCGACGACGAAGACGCCCGCGCGGTCGAGCAGCGCCCGGCGCGCCCGCTTCAGGGCGGGATCGTAGTAGGCGTTGAAGTTGTCGAGGCCGAGGACGCCGTCGCCGCGGCGCTTGAGGGCGGCGGCCACGTGCATCCCGACGAACCCGGCGGCTCCGGTGACGAGGACGGACTTCCCGGAGGAGACGCCGCGCGCGCTGGCTGAGGACCGAACGCGCTTCTCCCAGGCGGGGCCGCCCCAGGGGGCGGCGCTCACGCCGAGGGAGCGTCGGACGCTCCCGGAGGAAAAGTGGGAGCGGGGGGAAGGCGAGAGCAGGAAGACGGCGAGGAAGAGGGCGAAGGCGAAGAAAGTCCAAAAAGCCAATTTTGGCAGATTTTGCAAGCGGTGAAGGAGGAAGAGGCGATGGCGGTAGTGGTGGTGGGGCTTCTCCATCTTCCACTTGCCGGGGGTGGAAGGTGCGGCGTCCGCATCCATGGCCACGGCAACAATATCCCTCCCTCTTCTCTCTTGATTGCCCTTATAGATCAATTCGTTGTCGGAAGTTGAAGCATGAAATCAAAATAGCAAATTAAAATGGTTTCAACATCGACGTTGGCTCTTCTTCTTCCTCTCTTGCTCTTCCTCTCTTCCTCTTTCTCTTCCTCTTGTAGCAACGACTGTTAAACAGTTGGTGGTGGTGTTCATGGCAGGATGAAATCTATTTGTATATATTTGTGGTTTGAGATCGTGCCAAGAGTGCCGTGGGGGGGAATGAAGGCAGGATTTGCCTTTGTTTCCTCTCCAAAAAAAACCCTACCCAAATAAACAAATAAAATTAAAAAAAAAATGGAATCAAGGGAAAGGGGGAAGGAAGGAACTAAACCAAGTCAAGTGGGTGGGGGCCCATGGGTTTATTAGGGTTGGATGCGGTCTTGTCATTTGTGAGGTAATCTATGCAACTAATAACTTTGACTTTGTTTGCTTAATCTTTATAAATGCGTATTTATTGTACTTATTTATGACTTTGTTTTAGCTTTGAAAGATATTGCTAGGTGTTTAGTTAAATGATGAGAATCATTATGAGTATGAATTTGATAGTGGGGTGGAATGAGAATAGGAATGAAAATGAAACTCATCAAATTATATGTGTTTAGTTGATTTTCATAAATCTAGTAATCATTCCAAAAATGTCATTACCAAACTCATAATCCAAACACTATTTTTTACTATCATTTCATGCCCTCATTCCCAAACTCATCAACCAAACACCTCTTAAGTCTTTTTTTTTTTTAGATTTTCTTTAAATAAGAAAATGGTTAGATAGGCAAGAGAGTGAAAAACAATATCCAACAACACATTAAAATCAACATAACATAGAGAGAGGACATGTGTTAGTTCTTCCAGTCTTTCTTGGACTAAAACCATCAAACATGGTAGGCACGGTATGAAATGATGTCGAGAGTTTACCAGTACTACCATTAGGTGAGCATCATTCAAAGAACTATTGCAATGATTTCAGATTTATCGGTCGGCCTTTTATTCACTTGCTTGGACAATAAGTGATTTTGAGGAACACTACTTTTCTTAGCAGTAAAGCAAAATTCATCATCATAATAATGAGGGCAATGCACTCGTACAAATCCAGAGGTTTAGACCATGATCAGTGTAAAAAAAGGTTCTTGAGAAATCTTCGATTTCTCCCAGAGTATGAGTTTGCTGCCAGCAGGGTTGAAGAAGTCTAATTATGAGTTTGTTGCTATTATTATATTTTATTTTTTACATAATTGATGTAACTACTAATGAGAGAAAGCAATGTTTCCATTTCTTAAAGTTTGTGTTTTTCTTGAGACAACTAAAGCCATAATAAAGAATGCTTGGTACATGCAGGTTTACAATGCAATCTTTCGTAGTTTCAGAAACCACAACAGCCAAACAAGTCTACAGAAATGAGTAATGGCAACATAAAAGACCATAATGAAAATAGGAAAAAAATTAAAAAAATTAAAAACAAGAGATGTAGATAGATGTCAACTTATCTATTTAAGCATGTTTAATGAGCTTCACTTAACAATGTAAGACTAAGAGAAGAAGTATCATCCCTTTTTTTCTCACTTTCTACTTTTAACATGTATTTTAACACTACTAATCCTGTATGTTCAGCTGATCCAATCTAATATTATGTTGACCCCCATAAGGTGTTCAACTGAATTAATCCTGTATGTTCAGCTGACCCAATCTAATACCCATGTCATGTGGTAATTATAAATTTGATGTGTAAATTTTAAAGTGCTAGATGCCTACAAGGAGAAATAAAATCATCTCATGTGCGTGATCAAGAAACAATGTGATGTAGGTTTTTGATGATGACACAATAAGATTTCTTATTATGAAGTCATCAATATAGATTCTGACTTTCTACTCTAGCAAAGTAAACACATTCCAAGGTCTCAAATAAGACGAGAACGATGAAATAGTGCAACTTCCACTTTCTCTGTTCATGGACAACAAGATGTGTGACTATTGAGTCTTCTTTCTCAGACTAGATGCTTTGAAAGTGAGTGAGCTGCACATGATTTTTTTCAAGAACAAGTTGGACACTAACTCTTGTTTAGTGAAATTAAGAAAGCTTCTTCTACTTGCAGATGTTGTTAAATCATGCAATTTGAATTTGTATACCAAAAAGACGAGTTTACACATGTTACTACCCCAAAGTAGTTTTGATGTGATCAACGAAGTCAGGTTAGGTCCTGTTGGTATTTAACCTCTGTGTCAAGTGTGCAGGAACTTAGGAGCACAGGAAGTCGAGCGAAAGACGCACCTAACAAGAAGGACGACATGGGAGAGAACCGACGGGCTCGGTGCGTTTGAGGGACGAGGTACTGCGGAAGAGTACATTGGCGGACAAGAAAGAGGCGCGTGGCGTTTCCGAGAGACGAGAAGCCGGAGCGGAAGACTGCTCGAAGGCCGGAAAATAGGTTCGTGAGCCCTATTCTAGATGGCCAAAATCACCCAAGCAAGTGGAATCAAAGCGGAAGACTCGGACCAATGCGAGCGAAATCGGAACGGAAGATCGGGACCAAAAGTCAACAAGAAGTTGACTTTCTCGGTTCGGGCGCTCGGAACCCTTTCAGGCACCCGAACCAGGAACTTCATCCAAACGCGACGTGACGCGTTCCGTTGCAACTGGGATAAAAATTTATCTCTCTCCAGGCACCTGGAACCCTTCCAGGCTCCCCGACCAGGGCTATAAATACAACCCTAGTCCCAGTAACTCAGAACAACACTTGTAGACGATTTCTCTTTAGTTTTGTTCTATAATTAAGTGCTTCAATTGTTGTAAGATGCTTCTTCGCCTAAAGGAAATTGTTTAGTGAGCTTCAACTTCATCCAAACGCGACATGGCGCGTTCCGTTGCGATGGGGATAAAAGTTTATCTCCTTCCAAGCACCTGGAACCCTTTCAAGCTCTCCGACCAAGGCTATAAATACAACCCTGGTCCCGTAATTCAGAACAACACTTGTAGGCGATTCCTCTTTAGTTTTGTTCTATAATTAAGTGCTTCAACTGCTTTAAGAGGTTTCTTCGCCTGAAGGAAATTGTTTAGTGAACTTTCTACTTCCTTGGATTAGCAATCTCCTGATTGCAAACTAAGTAACCCTTTTGTGCATCTTCTTTTTAAACAATTTCTTATTTCTTTTATGCAAGTGTTTAGTTTAATAAAGCTGAAACATTCGAGAAAGGTTCATTTTTTTATTATGCAGGCTATTCACCCCCCTCTAGCTGATTGTTAAGGGACCTACAATTGGTATCAGAGTCCAACAACTTCAGGAGGACTAATTGCTGAACGAAGCACAAGAGATGGTCGGACCGAGCATCGACCCACCGAAGTTCGAGAGGGAATTCGCAAGTTTAAAAAAAAATGGAAGCATTCTTTAAAACAGATTTCGATTACTATTAATCATGAAATTTGATTTTGTAGCACCAAAGGGTAAAGAAGAAAACCAATGGACCAAAAAGGAGCAAGCCGACTTCATGGCATACAACAAAGTAGAGTTCCATCTGCTTAGCGTCTTACCACCTCAAGAAATTAATCGGATCGGAGCCTACGAGTCAGGAAAGGAGCTCTGAGAGAAATTCCTAGAACTACACGAAGGGATCTCGGAGGCAAAACTTGCGAGACAGGATCTGCTCAGGAACCAGATCAACAACATCAAATTAGAGGAAGGCGAAACCGTTGCACACCTTCATTTAAGAATAAAAGAACTCATCACCGGACTCACGAAACTCGGAAAAAATGTAACCAACCGAGATTCGCTAAGGTATGCGCTTAACGTATTTCCTAGGACTACTGAATGAGTATCATTAGTAGATGTTTATTATATCTCTAAGGATCTAGAAGTAAGTACTTTAGAAGAGTTATTTTTAACTTTTGAAGTTCATGAAACAAGATGTGTAGATCTGAAGAAAGAGTCTAAGTATAACATTGCCTTAAAGGCAAAAATACACGAACCAGATTCTGGATCTTCTCTCAATGATGACGAAACGACGTTCATGGTAAGAAAATTTTAAAAAATATTTAAAACTAATAAATTTAATCAAGTGCAAGGTAGTAGAAGGAAAAGAAAGATAAGATGCTACCACTGCAATGAAGAAGGACACGTGAAAGACAACTACCCTAAATTGAAAAGCAAAGACAAGAATAAGGATAAGAAGCCAGCTCAGACCAAGTATAATCTAAAGGCGACGTGGAACGAAACGTCTTTCGAGTCAGAAATTGAAATCATCACCGGACTTGCGTTAGTGGCAAGTCACCAGGAAGATGAAGACTAAGCAAGTTCATCCTCAATGAGCATCGAGAGCATCGATGAAGGGGGAGCAACATCAGAAGGAAGCGTCACTTCAGGGGGAGTTTTAGACCACAAGATCGACAAGGTAAGTTAGGTACAGTTCCTACCTCCTGATAATTTATTTCTCTTTATAAAAATGCTATAAAAAATTTCTTACAAATTAGAAATAGAAAATAAAAAATTATTAAAAGCAAATAATGAGTTAAAAGGAACTCTAATTAGAAAAGGAAAATTTTAAAATTTGAAAAATTCTGCATGTTCCACTTACATTTCTTCAAAATATAGAAATAATTCAGGACTTAAATGACATCTTAGATATCACATGGGCCAAATTAAAAAAAATATATCACAAAAATATATCCCTAAGAAGTTTTTAATTAACCCAGTAGGTAGGAACTTATATTGGATTTCAAAAACATGCTTAGATTAAATTGTTATATTTTAAAGTTAGACCTAGGGCTTTTAGAAACAAAATTAAATCTTTAATTTTCTTTAAAAGACTTTGTCTAGAAGTGGTTGTTGTTCCAATAACCAAGAAGGTCTAGTACATCACCACAGCCTAGAAGCCAATTATTGAAATGAATTTTTAATTGACTAACTGTTAAGCATGTAATTACAAATGATCTAATGTTTTAAAACAAATTGTTTATCAAAATTTTTGTGAGAAACTATTTAGAAGTTAATCTTTTAGCTATACAAAAATTTTAAAATATTTTTTGTTAATTTTTTTTATAGAGTTGTTTTCAGACTTTATTTTTCTATGAAAAATTATCATCTTTCTTGAAAAGATTTTTTTTTGAAAAAATTTATGTCTACTCAACCCTTAGTAAATTTTTTTTAAAAAAAATCGAAATTCGTTATAAGATTCTAGATTTTTCAAAAAAAATTAAATTTTATCTAAAATAGTGTTTCCCTTAGATTTTGTTTTAGATTTATTTTTCAAAGGATTTACAAGTACACCATTTTTAATGTGATCAAAGGGGGAGAAGTGAAGATTAAGTCTAGGGAGAGGATATCATTAATTTTTGCACATTATTATTTGCAAAATTTACCTTGTTCTTATTGGTTTATGTTTTTTTCCCTAACCTAACTTGGGTTGTTCACATCAAAAAGGGTGAGATTGTTAGTACCCTAAGGTAGTTTTGATGTGATCAACCAAGTCAGGTTAGGTTCTGTTGGTATTTAACCTCTGTGTCTAAGTATGCAGGAACTTAGGAGCACAGGAAGTCGAGCGAAAGACATAGCTAGCGAGAAGGATGACACGGAAAAGAGTCGACAGGCTCGATGCGTCCGAGGGATGAGGTGCTACGGAAAATCACATTGACGGACGAGAAAGAGGCACGCGGCGTTTCCGAGGGACGAGAAGTCGGAGTAGAAGATTGCTCGAAGGCCAGAAAATGAATTTGAGTGAGCCCTATTCCAGATGTCCGAAATCACCCAAGCAAGTGGAACTAGAGCGGAAGATCCGGACTAATACGAGCGGAACCGGAGCGGAAGACCCAGACCAAAAGTCAACAGGAAATTGACTTTCTCGATCCGGGTGCCCAGACTAGGAACTTCATCCAAACGCAATGTGGCGCATTCCATTGCGATGGGGATAAAAGTTTATCTCCTCCAAGTGCCTAAAACCCTTCCAGGTGCTCCGACCAGGGCTATAAATACAAACATGATCCCAGTAGCTCAGAACAACACTTGTAAATGATTCCTCTTTAGTTTTGTTCTGTAATTAAGTGCTTCAATTGTTGTAAGAGGCTTCTCCGCCTGAAGAAGATTGTTTAGTGAGCTTTAACTTTCTTGGATTAGCAATTTCCTGATTACAAACCAAGTAACCCTTTTATACCTCTTCTTTTTAAACAGTTTCATATTTCATTTATGCAAGCGTTTAGTTTAATAAAGCTATAAAGTTCGAGAATGGTTCGATTTTTTTATTCCCAGCAGGCCACCAAGGGACCTACAACAAAAAGCAAACTCCCAATGCATTGAACAAATACTACAGATTCTTGGTAGTTCTATGTTGATATAGTATTTAATTCACTAAATTATTCTATTAAGTTACAAGATTGATAGCAATACGACGGTAACCTAGCCCACTTTACAGCTTGTTAAGCTAAATCCAAGTTTAATGAAAAGTTGGAGTTCAATGAAATTTCAAGTTTCTTCTACTTGTGACCGCAGTGAAATAAAACTACTACATGAACTCAAAGTACTAGAAGATAATGTTATGTTTGTTGGTTTTATGCTGCTTTTTATCTTGATTTGTGATATTGATTCAATATTATTTTTCTCTCAAATTATTGAGATGTTCGTAATATGATGGAAACCTTATCTAACTTGAGGAAGAGCAAGTCGTTTGAACATGAAATAATTAGTGCACAAGATGAGAAAAATATCTTACTTGCAAAACTTCACATTGCAGTTGGATCAAGAACCATTTCTCCAGTGGTTCTCTCTGTTCAAATTTATGATTGAGCTCCATCAGCGGTAGAACCTTAAAACCTCTCCGTAGACACACTCAAGAGCTTGTTAAGCGACATTCCTTTTCCTCTTATCTTCCTTTTTATCTCGTACCGTCTCTTAATCCGGTCATCTAGGTTGTATCCAAGAAATGCCGGGAAGTTTAGTATCTCGCTGACATCCCTCTCCATATCCTCTATCAGAAACTCCATTTTCTTCTCCAGTGACTTATGGTTGTACTGGAGCACCTGATGATGCTTCTTGCTCATAGCCAGTATGTCCTCAAAAGACAGCCCATAGCTCAATAAGACTTCAATCACCCTCTGCATGTTCTCGCAGCTTGTTCTCGTAGCAGCCCCGAATGCCCAGGCCAACTCCTTAGTCTGGTGTCTGTGGCCGATTTTTACGAGGAAGCTCAGCTTCTTGGAGAGGTTTTTCTCGAAGGACAGGCTCATGAACAAGGGAGCTTTGACCAAGAATTTGAAGATGTCCTCTGCACTCATGCCACATTGCCTCAAGAATTCAATCCGGGGCTTGAGTTTCTGCTCCTTGCTGACACTGAAGATGTTGGGATACACCAATGCAACCTTAAAGAGCTCTTCGTCAGTGAGGCCAACGGATCTCCAGAACTCCAGGTGGGAACGGAAGCGATCTGCTGCATAGGTTAACAGGGCAGGCAATTTGGAGATCAAGGCGGCACCAGCCGCTTCATCTCCGCCGCCAAGCTCGATAAAGAATTCTACCCTGGGGATCAGCTGGCCATGGAGATCGAGATTCAGAATCATTGGCCGGCTGAGGACCCATTTGGGCCAGCCGAATCGCTTAAGATAGAATATCATCTCCTCCAAGTCTCTCAGGGGCCTTTCGCGGAACACCTTTCTGATGTTCACATGGTTGAACACATGCCCTAGATGCTCGCCGGGGAAACCGTGGTCCAAGAGAAGCGTGGCGCCCGCAATGATGCCCTCGAGGAACTCGGAGTGGATCGTCGCCAAAATCCGCTCCAATTTCTCCCGTTTGATCCCCTTCAATTTGGCGAGCACAAAATCGAGGAAGGGGCCGAACTCGGTAGCCGAGAGAACGTCTGGGCGCCGGACGACGATGCGGCGGAGCGCAGAGTCGGAGATTCCAAGGGACTTGAGGGTGAATACATGGTCACGAAGGGATTCCTGAGCCGTGAGCTCGAGCTCTGGATGCGCGAGGAGGAGCGCCTCCGCTTCCTTCTCGTCCAAATGGAGCTCTCGCAGGATCCAGAACGCTGGTCCAGGATTCAAAATGTCGCCTAAAGATCAAAGATCGAAAGATGATTGTGGGGAAAAGTCTCGATTCGGTACCTGAAGGCGAGGTGCCCGTTGCCGCGCGAGCGATGCAGAGATGGCGAAGGAGACTGGCGGTAAGAGCCGAGAAAGGGAGGAAGGGGCGGCGCTTGTATGTGGAAGGATAAGGCAGAGGGAGCGCTGAGAAAGAGAAGCGCAAGGCGACCGGGGCCATCGCTCCTCCTGTCCCGGCGGCTGAACTGAAGACTGTCGAAATCGCTTCCGCCGCCGGCCACGAAACCCCAACGACGGACCGAGCCACTCCCGAGCAACAATAGCTGACGTGGCACATAATACCTGCTATGATTTTCGTGGATAGTTAATTGTGAACAAAATTAAGAAAACCCCTTTTTGCCAAATCATCGAGAACGCTCCATTTAATTTTTTTTATAAAAAAAAACATCCCACCTTATTATTCAATTATATACCATTAACTAATTGTCCTTTAATACTATTATCTTCAGTTTAATTTTTCAATTGAACAACTATGATCTCGTACTTATAAGGGTAAATTTACATGCACTCCCCATTGATAAACATAACTTTACATACAGTCCTCATCCATGAAAAACTTTCTTTTCACTCCTCAGTCAAACATATTTACCTAATTGCCCATGATATTTTTAGGTACAAAAAATCTAAAAATCAGTATAAATCCTCTTAAATTCAGTATATTAAATTAGAATCTAGTATATTTTCTATTAAATTGAGTACGGTTCTTTTTTCACCTCAAAATATACTCGATTTTAGTTTAATGTGCTAAATTTAATAGAAAATATACTCGATTTTTAATATAAAGTACTGATTTTAAGAAGTATTATACTCATT
This sequence comes from Zingiber officinale, assembly GCF_018446385.1. NCBI lineage: Eukaryota > Viridiplantae > Streptophyta > Magnoliopsida > Zingiberales > Zingiberaceae > Zingiber > Zingiber officinale. Next base: position 131,169,510 of record NC_055992.1, read on the forward strand.
TTCGGACTTTTTGTACTCAATTTTTGACTTTTTGTACTTAAAAAATATGGGTTAATTTCAATAGAAAAAATATACTCGATCCTAGTATAGAGTACTGGATTATAGTGTAAAGTGCTGAATTTAACAGGAATTATACTTATTTTTAGACTTTTTATACCTAAAAAATAAGAGGGATAATTTTGATAGAAAATATACTCGATTTTTAATATAAAGTACTGACTTTAAGAAGAAGTATACTCGTTTTCAGACTTTTTGTACTCAATTTTAGATTTTTTGTACCTAAAAAATTTGAGGGGCAATTTAGGTATCAATATTTGCATGAGGGAGTTGAAACAAGTAATACTTTGCATGTAGGGAGTGAAAACAAAGTTTTTTAGGCATGGGGATTGCATGCAAAGTTATGATTACCATTGGGGATTTTTCTCTAATTTACCGTACTTACTTATAATACGTCTGACTAAAAAAAAAAAATTAAAGAATCCTTATATACCATTTTTTTTATAATACGTCTGACTAACTCAAAATTTAGAAGAAAAATAAGAATCCTTATAATAAAAAAAAAATCAAAATGAGTCTGTTTTTTTTACTTTTGCCCTAATTGATTATCCCTTGAAAAAAAATTCTAAATAAAAACAAAAGAAATAGAATGCCAATTTTGACGGGCATATAATTTCAACGTTCAACGAACCCATCATGTTGACTTTATTTTAATTGATCAACACACAATAATTCTTAATCAATGACCCATTCGCGGCAGATTCGTTGATCCAGATGGCAAACGATTGACCGAGCCTAATGGGGTGGTGTCCACACGCTTCTAGCACATTCATGGAACGGAACCGATTCCCTGAGGCGGCGAGAAGAGAAACGTGTTAAGTATTCATTCCCCTTTCTGCCAGATCTATCTACGCCTATAAAGGCCCTGCCCAGCCTTATTCCTTTCCACAACCCAAATCCCTAATTCATTAAGCAATCGCCGTCTATTCACCGCTCTTGGTTGTTTGTTCTCCTGTCTTCTCGATTCGACCATGGCTTTCTCCAGCGCGCAGTGGCTCGGCTCTTTCTTCAGCTTCGGCGGCGGGGAGGGCAAAGCGGTCCCCGACGGCGGATGGTCGGCGAAGAAGGATTCTGTCAGAGAGGAGGAGAGGAAGAAGAACGCCGACTCGACGGCGAAGGGGAACAGTGGCCGCTACGACGGCGTCCAGCAGAAGTGGCGATTTGCTATGGAATTTGACGGCCTTAGTTGCTTCGAAAATATTGTTTCCAAGTGATTAATGGCCTTAGTTGCTTAGAAAATATTTTCTTTATTTTTAATTATATTTTTATTTTTTCAAAGGGGTGATTTTGTTTTTATTTGTTATTCGAGATGATACATAGATAACAAAATTAATTGTATTTACCTGGAGAATCAATGAAATAGATATAATAGTTCAGTTTGATAATGAGGTGTTCTCGTACCAATACCAATTATATAAAAATATCACTAATTTAATTATGGTAGGCGATAGAAAATTTTATGGAGTCGAATCCATTATTGTAAGAATTAATTGGCGTAAATTAAATCATCCTCAAGTTGGCATAAATACCAACTAAAAAACAACACAACTTAAGCGGCAGGAAATGAAATGAAGCAATTCAACAGCCTGATATAAAAGCATATAACATACTGTGTAAAGACAGGAAAAATTCAGAAGACGTGGCAATCAAAAATTTAAGGAGACATGACGGTCATGAGGATGTGACAATCAGTACTGTAGTTAAGGAGGATGTGACAATCAGTACTGTAGTTAAGGAAAAGAAGATGATCAGATCAGTTATCATGAGGATGTGACAGTCAGTAGTATAGTTAAAGAAAAGAAGATGATCAGGTCAGTTATCATGAGGATGTGACAGTCAATAGTGTAGTTAAGGAAAAGAAGATGTCATTAACTGTAGTTAAGGAAAAGAAGATGATCAGGTCAGTTATCATGAGGATGTGACAGTCAGTAGTGTAGTTAAGGAAAAGAAGATGTCATTAACTGCATGATTCCTGATCGGGTGTTCATAGATCAGGATTCTAGATCTAAGACATGATATGCAACTGGAGTAATACCTGACCTGCTCCGACATGTCGAGCTTTTTTAGCTCGGTCTACATATCTAGGCCTGATGTTCTCCGTAGGCCAATTCTCGGTCGGCTCTTTAGTAATCCCAACAGGAAGATGGGGCTTTCGCCACAGCTCATCCTTCTCATCAAGATCCGAGCTCGGTGTTATACCTGAAATATCATCTCGAGCTGTCCTTAATCAGACTCGGGCGAGACAGAAGGCACTAGGCGACAACATGGTCAGAGAATCATAACCGCATGTCAGAGAATAACTATTATATATCAGAGAGTATTCCAATGGTCTGCGGTCATCTGTGAATGGAACCTTCTTCCGATCCATGGGAGGGTGACACGAGTCCTCCATCACTCGACAGGTCCTGACACCTGATATTCTCTGACAATCGATCAGACTCTAGAGATACGCATGGTCATATAAAAAGGGAGGTCCTCTCCCTTGAGCAGGTACGCTCTCTCGCACATTCGCACTTGTCTTCTACAGTTCTTTTTCCTTTGTACAATGTTCTTTTAGGGAAAAACACCTGACTTGAGCGTCGGAGGGCCTACGTTGGAGACTTTTTCTCTGGTGTCTGGTCTCTAACGTTCTGTGTACTTGTCTGAATGTACGCAGAGCTCAAATACCGCTGGCTTAGTTACCGTCATCCCTTAGCACCACGTGGGGATCCATTCTCACTACAAAAAAAAAAACCTTTAGAAGCGGTTTTAAGACACCTATAGCAGCGGTTTTCAACCGCTGCTAAATCTATTGCACCGGTTCAAAACCGTTGCAGATGTTGGCGACGCTAAAGCCAACAGATGCGGTAAAGTTGACCGGTGGTTTATGAATAAGAGCCGATTCTGTTGGATATCTATAGAAGCGGTTAATGACCGATCATGATGTATACTTATAGAAGCGGTTAATGACCGATTCTGTTGGATACCTATAGAAGCGGTTAATGACCGATCCTGATGTATACTTATAGAAGCGGTTATTGACCGATCCTGATGGATACCTATAGAAGCGATTAATGACTGATCCTGATGGATAACTATAGAAGCAATCAATGACCGATATTGATGTATACCTATAGAAGCGGTTAATGACCGATCCGGATGGATACCTATAGAAGCGGGTAATGACTGATCCTGATGGATAACTATAGAAGCAATTAATGACCGATCCTAATGTATACCTATAGAAGCGGTTAATGACTGATTCTGATGGATACCTATAGAAGCGGTTAACGACCGATCCATGATGGATACCTATAGAAGTGGTTAATGACCGTCTCTATAGAATTTTTCATTCTAGAAAACTACTCTTTCGAAGCGGTTATAACCGGTTCTAAAGGTGTAGTTATAGAAACGATTAAAACCGCTACTACTATTATTGAATTAATAATTTTACAAAAAAAAAATCCTATTTTCTATTGTACCGGTAGAATTCTAAATCAAATGCTTAAATTTAAATCAATTGACAATATTCATATTTCATTTCACAAACCTAATTTATTTCCATAACACATAAATATAAATTTGATTACCAAATCAACACATAGAATTTGTATTTCATTTCAAAATATTCATAACATTTAACTCCACACTATAACACAAACATAATATTTTCTTCAATCTCCAAAATATATACAACTTTCAATAACAAGTTTTTCTCTACCAAAAAAAACATCAAAAGGCATGTGCTCCAAACAACATAAGGCATGCGCTCCCAACGACAAAAGACGTGCTTCAAGCGACAAAAGACATTTGCTCCAACCTTCAATAGCAACCTTCAATAGAACCACCAAATTATATTCTATCAACATATTTGAATATATAATAAAAAAAATATTTAACAAAAGCTTATACCAAACAAGAAGACAAGTAAATATTTAACAAGATGGCAGTTTTGTTGTAGACTTTTCTTTAGTCCGTATGTTCAATCATCACCAATAAATAACCCAACTAAATTAGTTTAAAAACTAATAAAGTTTAACCAAACATAAAACCTATACTAGGTCACCAAACCTCATGCCACAGTAGATAGCTAAATTCAATAAGTTTAACTGGGACATTGTGAATAAGCTTGCTGATTAAGAAAAATTCAAATTTGCAATTGTAACATGGAGACAAAAAACTAATGATGAATTAGGAGGGAATAAACAATTGCCTAGATTTGTTATCAAATTCTAACTTTGGATGAAATTGATGTTTACTGAAACTTAGGGTAAAAATCTAAACTAAATTAAGCAATTCACCCTTGTTAGATTATCATGCCAATATATATGCCAAAAGATATATATTAGTAATAGAAGACAAGTTTTGTTGTCCTCTACGAGTGGGGTCTTGGCACACTTGGAAGTATGAACTGTGCATGCACCAGTAGGGTTGATACAATAGCTTCTTGTTCCCACTATAATGCAGGAAAGAACATTCAGTAGACCTACAAGAACGAGTTCTTCGAGCTCTATGTTTATAGGTTTTGGACCAGGTATCACAATAACTTTCACTGAGCTTAAGCTCTAATTAACACAGTTTATATACTCCTATAGGAAGAATTGTCTACAAAGTAAAAGCTTGGCAACAGTACAGTATATATTATATAGCATGTACAAAGTAAAAGCTTGTGTAATTAAAAAACCAACCTCTCTAGTTATTATCTGTTTCTGGTGATGAGGAGGATCTACACCTATCTTCTTCCGCACGTGATGGAACTTGTTGTTGCATAATATTTGCAAACATAGCTGCCATCTACAAAAATAAATAAATTTGTTATTAATGTACTTAACAATACAAATAATTTTAAACAATTATTTTTTAGTGAGAAATGTTATTACTTGTGCCGGTAATAATTTGGGTCCACGAGAGCCCCCAACACTTCCCGACATCATACTTAACATTACTCGTGCAAAATTTTGGATCTGATCATTATCTTGCATTTGTTTTTTCATCAACTCTATTTCTGTTTGTCGTTGTGCTTCTCGCAACTCCATATCTTTAATTTTCTCTCTCATTTCGTTAAATTTGTCCGTCAAATCTGAATTTGAGTGATAATCTTGCCAATACATTGAGGTACGTTTACATTGCTCTGGGAAAACTTGGCTAGGTAGCGCACCAGCTCCTAAACATCGTACCCGACCAGAATGCTCAGGTCCAAAAACCTCACTATATAAAGAATATAATTAAAGTCGAATCATATGTAACAACTTTTACAAAAATAAAATGAAATTATAAGTAAATTGTTACCGAAATGCCTCCTCATGGACTTCTAATGGTTGTGTTCCTTCAGGTTTATCTTGGAGGAGACGATCTACAGCCTCTTTAAATAAATTCTAACAAGAAAATAATTTGTTACTATAAATAAAAAAATATATAAAAGTTAACTTAAAAAGTAAAATTTTATTACCTCAATTCGTATTGCCTCATCGTCAATAGCGGCACCTCCTTTCTTTCTACTTCTCCGACTTAATTGTTGTATTTCAATACGACTTGGTTTTCTACCATTCTCTTGAGACTAACAAGATAAGAAATCCACATTTAACACAAAATATTAATAGAATAAATTATTCTATAGGTGCAACAACTTATATTACTAATTTACACATTTCATCAAAAGCTAACTAATATAAATTACATTGCTTGTAATCAATGTTTAGAATCTCATAAAATCTTGAAACTTCAACGATAAGAGCATTAAAGTGTAAAACAATAAATGAACATTGAGAAACTAATTATAAAGAAGAAAAGAAAAAATTTGATTCTTACAAATTTATATTCCAATGACGGAATATTAGTGCGTCCCTGTGCATGAGTCCCTTTCTTTTTGTTTGCATTTTCTCTATTGATTTTTGAAGTTTTCTGGCACAAAAATTTATAATGAAATTATAACATTTATAAACTTATATCCAAAATAATTCATACTAGTAGTACCTCAGTAGACTTCCAATAGTTACATAAAACTTCCCAAGTTTGAGGTGTCAATCCATGAGGAATGGGTTGTATTGCAACAAGCTCTTCTAGTGAAGTATTTGAATCATAAGATGTAGCTTTCACTTCAGTCCTCCACCATCTCCATGCGGCCCCCATCATTTGCATTATAACTCTTCTATGGTGATTGGGAATATAGAAACGTGCCTATAAACATAAAATGAAATATGTTCATGCTTTAAATTTAAAATTGAAGCTAAACTCTTGTAAACTTACGGTAACAAGTTTCCATGCATCATTCAGGCGATTTGCCGGCATTTTTCTCCAATCTAAAAAATGTAGGGGCAACACAAGTCCATTCCGTGCAATAGTCCCAATAAAATTTGCAAGCGTCGGTTGTAAATCACCGTAAGGTTGTCCCCTTTCATTGAATTCAACAACGAGCACATGATCAGGATGTAATGCATGAATATCTCTCATGATAGTCTTGCCACGTTTTCTTTGCTGACTTTGGGATGAAGACATGACCTCATTTTCAACTGAAAAAAGTAATTTGCACTTAGTGTTGCAAAAATAATTTACTGTTCATATCCAAAAATATTTTTCACCTTGTTCATTAACCTCCTCATTTTGTATCTCCAATGGTGAATGGGATGTTGTATATTGTGATTCATTTCCATCATCAACTCCTCTGTTACTTGATTCTTCTCTCCTAGATCGTCTTTGGCTATTTTGGATTAGCTTTCGCATTCTTTTGTTTGCCATTTTCGAAAGTTACCTACATAACACAATATAGAAATATAAGTGAACATCCATCATCAATATTGTCAAATAGATTACAAATGGATCAATAGGGAGGTATAATGCATGGTTGGTGGCCAATAAGATTGACTATATAGAGCCTTTCATTGAATTACAAAAGAATAATGTTAGCATTCTTCTCAATCGACCTTATTGTTTCTGATGTTCTCAAAAAAAAAATTTCTGATTGTCTCTTGCAGGTGCTGGAAGGCCTCCTGCAGGTGCTCAAAAGAAGAAGCATACAAAATTGATAATTGGAATTGTAATAGGCAAGTAAAAAAGTTGGCTCAAAATTAGTGTCTTGCAGATGCCACCAAAACCAGAATTCTCTTGAATCTTCATTTAAAAGTTATGAATGTTATTAGAACACAATGTTTAGCTGCCAAGTTTCTATGTAAGTTGTGGTCAAAACATTTTCTTTGCACTTTGTATACCAGAGTAAACATTTGTCTTGCACTTGCTAACTGATCATTAGTAATCCTAATTTGTGTAGTGAGATTATAATAAAATCTTAAAATGAATGGCAATATATAACTAACCCACGATTGGAAATTGATAACTGCAGGTTTGGTTAAATATCATCAGTGAATACTTGAAGTTCAAGTGGGATGAGCCAATAAGACTTTGTTATTATAATAAACTTGTAATTAACATAACTCACAATCTAGTATAACATGATTGAAATTAATACATCAAAATTGACAAACTCTTTATCAAGAAAAAAATTAGAGAGAAAGGACACAGCAGCGGACACAGCAGCAGCGATGAACACAGGACACAGCAGATAGGAATTAGGAAGACACAAGTAACAATAGGTTTACTTATATGCATCAGGAAATCGCAGGTTCTTGTAAGACACATTAAGCAAGACCTAAAAGCCCTAATAGCAGATAGGAATCAGAAATAGGTCGGCGACGATAGCTAGGTCAAATAGTGTCAAGAGGAGGTTATGCTAGCTACGTACTTGGGAGGAGACGGAGGTTCCCCTTGCTGTGTAATTGGAAGGAGGAGGCGGAGGTCAGAGGCTCGTCGTCAGTGATGGGATGAATCCGATCGAAGAAACAGAACACAGCAGCGGGCATAGGAGCGGGCACAGCAGCGGCGATGAACACTTTGGCAGAATCGCGCGGTAGGAAATAGCGGGAGTAAGAAGAGGGGAGGGAGATACAGAGCAGTGAGCGTGAGAAGAGGGAGGGAGATACACGGACATTGGCAGAATCGGGCGGTAGGAATTTAGGAAAATAGCGGGAGTGAGAAGAGGGAGGGAGATATAGCGGGAACGTGAAATTTTGGGTAATTTTGGGTGGTATTTGAGTGAGGGAAATTAATATAAAGTTTTATTTTTATTTTATTTTTATTTGAGTGAGGGAAATTAATTTGGGTGGTCCGATCCATAGATCTCTGGACCGATCAGGACTCATCCTGATCGGTCTGGAAGGAGTCTGATCGGTCCACAGACCGATCAGCCTATGGGTGGATCGGTCCACAGACTGATCCCCCCTCTCGCTTTGAGTCCCAGACCGATCAGATATCCCACAGAATGCTTCTGTGTGGTTACTGATCGGTCCACAGACCGATCAGATAACCCACAGAAACTCTCTGTGTGGTTTCTGATCGATCCTTAGACCGATCAGAGACTTCAAGTATCACTGGATCGGTCTGTCGACCAATCCAGTCGCACAGAGTATCACTGGATCGGTCTGTTGACCGATCCAATGTCCCTGAGCTAGTTTTAGAGCCTCCCAGCCCTAAACCGTAACGTCTTCCTGGTCCAGAGAACGAGTTACCAAGCCCTCTCTGACCTAGTCCGGAGAACGAGCTACCGAGCCCTCTCCGACTTCGTCCGGTCCAGAGAACGAGCTACCGAGCCCTCTCTGACCTAGTCCGGAGAACGAGCTACCGAGCCCTCTCCGACCTCGTCCGGTCCAGAGAACGAGCTACCGAGCCCTCTCTGACCTAGTCCGGAGAACGAGCTGTCGAGCCCTCTCCTACTTCGTCCGGTCCAGAGAACGAGCTACCGAGCCCTCTCTGACCTAGTCCGGAGAACGAGCTGCCGAGCCCTCTCCGACTTCGCATGCCGAGTATCCGTACTTGGACTTTTCCTCTCCTCATGATCAACCTTGATCATTAATCAGACTGAGCTTAATTAATATCTGATACAAACTTAAATCAGTGTCAACATCAAAACAACAGCCAGGTCAGACTGTATCAACAATCTCCCCCTTTTTGTTGTTTGACAACACGATTTAAGTTTAGATCAGAAATATTCATATTTCCCTAATTTTAGGGGAATCAAGATCCTCCCCCTAAGACAGATACAATACCATGTAAGGATAGGGGAATCATGATTCTCCCCTAACGTCAAACTTTCATTTAATTATAAACTTAGTTACCTTCTCCCCCTTTGTCAAACATCGAAAAGGTGCGAACTAGGTAAGAAAATGTTAAAAGACTCCCCCTTAACCCATACTGTCTTTTTCTTAATTCACCTAAAATACCTCTAAGTGTATTATAAGACAGTGATACCGAAATAGGAGACATACAAGACATGGCATATGAGCAGCATATATAAAAAAAACAAATAAGAAGTCAAACATAGACGAAAAATAAGAAAATAAACAACATAAATATAAGAAGTCGGCAAATATCCAGGTCAGACATAAACATCAACAAACAACATCCAAAACATCAAAATGAAATCATAGAACAATGTGTATCAGTCAGCCTCCTCATCATGAGGAGCATCAGCAACATCAGCTGAAGGAATGGATCCCTGAGGTGGCAAGCCGCTGCTCGAAGATGGATAGCCCGGGAAATCCTGCGGAGGTGGGTATCTGGCCATCCAATCCATAATCGCCTGATGGGTCGCCAGCTGCTGACTGCGTAAATCATCGTAGCGCTGGTCGATCCGGACACGTAGCCCGTGAAGCTCAGCAACCAGCAGCTCGTCGTGTCGATCAAAGCGACTCTCCAGCTTGGCGATCTGCCAGCGCAGATCAGGATCGGCCTCTCCATCGTCAGCAGCAGCAGCAGGAGGAGCAACAGGAGCAGCCGCAACCTGTCGTGGAGGTCCCCATGGTAACTCACCTAAAGCTCTCCCATCCTTCCACTGAACATCCCCATTTTGTCCTATGATGCCAGACTTGGAAAATGTCCGTTTCCCAAGTCGGCAATCCTGCCTGACCATTTTGACAATTCTACCCTTAAAGACATCAATCTGAAGGGTCTCGAGCCAATCTGTAATTATATGCCCATAAGGCATATAGACAGTGAAGCTGGTTGGCTCGCTATAGGAGATGATCGAGGAGTAGATGCTTGACATGATATCAAAGTCGAGACGCCGACGCAATCCATAAAGCATAAGGCAATGATATGGTCGGATCTTAGATAATGGTTTAGATGTGATAGGCAGAAGGCAGTTCGTGACAATTTTAAAAAGAATGTAGTCTTGAGGAGATAATCTCAAGGCTGTAAAAGTAGGGAAGTCAACATCTAGCTCATCAAGCCCTTGTCTAGGATGTCTGAAGAAGTACTCATAAATATCGTCAGGTGAGATATCAAAAGATGGAGGTAAGGGATCTGGTAAGTCAGGATATATCGAAAAGACATTACCAGAACACCTGCGGCAACTGAGATAGTCAAAGAAAGCTGAAAAACTGAAGTCAAGAGTTTGCTTAGCCACTTTTGTTTTATAACTCACATCAGTTTGATGAAGATTGTTATAAAACTCAGACACTAAGTCATAGTTGATATCCCGTTCCAAGTAGACTAGTGAATCAAGTTTGTAGTAGGCTATGATTTCTGACACTTGTGGACAAAATTCGTCCATGAATTTTCGATCCACTTACCTACAAGGAAGTAATTTAAAGGTTCGTTGTTTGAAGGCTTCCTCATAATGGTGGTTTGGAAATCTAGCCGAGACAGATGGTTGAGGTCGGGAAGGAGCCCTAGACTTCGATTTCTCAGGTGACTTAGACTTAGAGGTTCCCTCACCCACTGGTTTCTTTCTAAGGGTTAACAAAGTGATAAAATGGGGCAATGAGTGAGCACTGGAGCCACCAACACCAAAAAAACACATATATGGTGAGAAATGAAACCGAAATGCCAAGTTCTAGAGAGGAAGGGAGTTATCTTGGTGCCATTGAACTTTTGGCTAGAGTTTCGGTGGGCTAGAGCTTCGGCTAGGGTTCCGGTCGGCTAGAGTTCCGGCGTGCAAAGAGAGGAGAAGAAGGTGAGGTGGAGGAGGGGGGTCGGCTAGGGTTCCGTGTGAAAGAGAAAAAGAGGGGATCGGGAAGATTTAAGGGTTTACTAATGAGTGTACAGTTGATGAAATGATCGGACGGCTGTCCGATCCGGATGTATCAGGAGCCTCCTGATCGGTCCCCGGACCGATCCAGGAACATCCTGATCGGTCCGTAGACCGATCAGGAGACGATCAGAACCTTCTGATCGGTCTGTAGACCGATCAGAAGGCGATCAATAGCTATCTGTGTGCCGGGTTGATCTGATCGGTCCCCGGACCGATCCAGGAACACCCTGATTGGTCCGTAGACTGATCAGGAGACGATCAAAACCTTCTGATCGGTATGTAGACCGATCAGAAGGCGATCAGTATCCCTCTGCGTGCCAGGTTGATCTGATCGGTCCCCGGACCGATCAGTGAGCTTCATGATCGGTCTGCAGACATGACCGAGAGCTTTTTGGAACCTTTGCAAACCTCTCTTCTTCCTTCTTCTTATTCTGCTTGCTTACTGTCTCGAATCGCTGTCACCTGTATCAAATCACTGCAACCAGACCAGGCGTCGCCAATCACTCTTGCTCCTCATCTGGTTCTCTGAACTCACACCAATACCATCCATGGTCTTCTCTGGTGTCTCTGAACTCACACCAATACCAGATTCAGAATTTAGATTTGGCACATAACCTCACTACTGCACGTTGCCAAATGCCAATTGTTAGGAAGGCATCCCACTAATTTCTGAAATGCATTATCTAATAAAGTCACTAATTAGACAATGTGCTATGTTCTGAAACTGAATCATGGCTTCATCAGCACTTCATTAGAGTTCTTGTTATATTAACTCCTACCTTGGCTAGCTGTAAACTCATAGTATCTTGAACTGCCATTAGAAACCTTTGTGAATCAAGTCCCTACATGTGCAGAATTAGTGGGAATGTACTAATCTCTTCTAATGGGTCTTAATGCAGTTAGTTGGATGACAAAAGTTTAGTGGGATGCATTAGCAGAATTATGTGCCAAATGCAGTTTCAGAAAAGGAATGCAGTTTCAGAAATCAAATATTTGTCAACAATTCTTGGTGATTATAGCTTGTTCGTTTTTTACGTAACAATTCCTGTTGATAGAGCTTTAGAATTCTAAAGATAGTTTCATCATAATGAACGACAATACAAAAATCAACTAAACCTTTCATCATCTGTTTCATTGTTCACAATTGGAAGAACATCAACTATTGAGCCCACTACATCAGTTCTAATTAATTCAACATCTACTCTATTTACATCACCTAAAATCGATTCCATATTAGAAAAATTATTATGAATAAAATGCATCATATCCATATCATCTTCATTGCCCATGTTGTATGTATCTCTTGGTGTGTGACGAATGGCACAATACCAATCCTCCTCCTTTGGATCACGAATATAATAAACCATTTGAGCTTGCGTAGCCAAAATAAAAGGTTCATGTTCCTCACGTTCTCCTGTATGTATCAAGCGTGAAAAATTTAGCATTGAAAATCCAAATGGATCAATTTTGAAACCTGTAGCAATGTTAACCCAATCGCATTGAAAAAGAACAATTCGTCCACGACCACCATAATCAAGTGAGATGATATCAGTTAGTCGACCATAACAGATTGACTCATGATCATCATTATCATGCATCGCCTGCACCATAACTCCGCTATTCTGCACCTTTTTGTTTTTTTCAGATTCCACCGTGCGAAATGCAAACTTATTTATGTTGAACCCATGATAACTAAATGCTACTGGATTTGGACCACGCGAAAGCACCCTAAGATCTAAGTCATCTATTCGTTCATTTACTCGATCAACCTGTAAGGTACACATATAATTTTTTACAGTAAAAAAATTAACAAGTATATTTATTAAAAATTTATAATATCAAATAAATCACATATATTACTTACTCGTCTTGCAAACCATTCTGGAAATTGCATTCTAACCATGTCATCCAACTGAGAATTACTTGGGCGTTGGTCATATCTATGTCTTCTCTTTAGTTCATTTTTTATTTCACTGTTCAATATCAACATTAATATATAATTAGAAAAAATGATTGATCATAAAATAATAAAACATTATGCAAAAAAAATAAAAAATAGTAATACTTACTCACGATATGGTTGCAATACTGCACAATTAGAGAGAATATATCTATGAGCTTGAGTCAGAGTGACAATCCAAGGTAACTACTTGAAGCCCTTTTGTTGGTCGCCCTATATGTGGAAACATCGGTAGTGTGGGAAACTCATCATTTGGTGTCTCTTTATGTTGTGTTCCAGGATTGTTTAATGAGATGTTACCATCTACATAACGAGAACAGAACACAACGCATTCATCTGCTAAATATGCCTCTGCAATGTTGGCCTCTGGTCGTGCTTTATTTCTAACAAAATTTTTAAGTTTCCCTAGATATCTTTCTATTGGGTGCATCCATCGATAATGTACAGGCCCAGCAATTCTTGCTTCATACGCTAAATGTACCACCAAATGAACCATTATTGTGAAAAAAGATGGTGGAAATATTCTCTCTAATTGACATAAAACCAAAATAACTCCTTCTTCAGCCTTCTGTAATTCTTCTTCTTGTAGGGTCTTTGCACACACTGTTCTAAAATATTCACACAAAATAATAAGTGGAGCAGTTACCTTTTTTGACAACACGCGACGAAAAGCAATTGGAAGGAATTGTTCCATCATAATATGACAATCATGGCTTTTCAAGCCCATAATCCTACAACGTCCAACATCCACACACTTTGAGATATCAGATGACATACCATCAGGAACACGAATATCTTTTAATACAGAACAAAATATCTTTTTTTCATCTTTAGACATAGCGTAACATGCAGGTGGCAAATACTCTCTACCATCTGATTGTGCCCGAGGCCATAATTGTTTCATAATACCCAAATTCTTTAAATCTCTACGTGCTGCGTAATTATCTTTGCTCTTGTTGGCATCATCTAAAAGTGTTCCAACAATGTTGTGGCAAACATTTTTTTCAATATGCATAGGGTCCAAATTATGTCGGATCAAATTAAATTCCCAGTATGGAAGGCTAAAAAATATGCTTTGTTTTCTCCACATTTGTTCAATTGATCCTGTTTTTATTCTCACATTTGGTTTTGATGCATTACTCTTACCAAAAATCACATTCTTGTTTAAGGTCATTCGTAGAACATCAGATCCGAACAATGGTGCCAAATCTAACTCACGTAGCTCTGGTTTGCCATAACTTGGCATTGTTCGCATTTCTGAATCTGGTGGTAGAAAACGACGATGCCCTCTGAATGACCACTTTTTGCCATGTTTTAGGTACACTGCATCTGTATTATCAGCACAAGTTGGGCATGCATTCTTGTCATATGTATTCCATCCAGACAAACAACCCAAACCAGGAAAATCACTAACTGTCCAAAGTAATGCAGCCCGCAGTTGAAACATTTTTTTGTCACAAGCATCAAATGTGGCAATTCCATTTTCCCATAAATCTTTCAATTCAGTCAATAGTGTTAGGACCTTCGGATAGCGGCTAGAGAGGGGGGTGTGAATAGCCGACCCCAAATTCGCGTTTCTTTCTACAAACCAAGTTAGCGCAGCGGAAAAATAACAACAGAAACATAAATGGAGAAATCAAACCTCAAGCACAGCGATGTAACGAGGTTCGGAGATGATACTCCTACTCCTCGGCGTGTCCGTAAGGTGGACGAAGCCTATCAATCCGTCGGTGGATGAAACCCCGGATAACCGGCTAATATGAACTCCTTCTGGGTAGAGAAACCTCACCACAAAGTCTTTGCAACAGCAAAACAGAGGAGTACAACAATAGAGGAAACAAACAAGAACAATAGAAATTGTAAACACACTTGCTTGCCTTCTCGTCGGAGTCCGTTGATGAAGCAGCAGCTTCACGGCTCCAGCAGCTAGAAAACCAGCACGAAGCTCACGCGAAGCTTCAGCAAACCGAGAGCTCAGCAAAGCTCAAGTCGCAGTTAGGAGGAAGAAGAGATGTTCCTGTAGAGGCCCTCGACCTTGATATATAACCTGCGAAGAAGAAGACAGATAGACTAGCCGTTGTGTCGCAACGGCTAAGGCCTGGACCGATCAGGCACACTCCTGATCGGTCCAGGAGTGTTCTAATCGGTCTTGGGACCGATCAGGCCTTAGGCTGATCGGTCCCCAGACCGATCAGATCAGCCAACTCTCTGTCAGAGTTGGTCTCGTCTCTGATCGGTCTGTGGACCGATCAGGACTCAGGTGGATCGTTCCACAGACCGATCCCCCTTCTTTCTTCTCCCGATCTTCTTCGCTTCTGATCGGTCACCAGACCGATCAGGTAATTCACAGAAACACACTGTTTGGTTACTGATCGGTCACCGGACCGATCAGTCAACCAGCGTATCACTGGATCGGTCACCAGACCGATCCAGGTTTAGAGCTCCCAGCCCTAAACCCTACCTAGTCCGGAGAACGAGCTACCGAGCCCTCTCCGACTTCGTCCGGTCCAGAGAACGAGCTACCGAGCCCTCTCTGACCTAGTCCGGAGAACGAGCTGCCGAGCCCTCTCCGACTTCGTCTGGTCCAGAGAACGAGCTCCCGAGCCCTCTCTGACCTAGTCCGGAGAACGAGCTGCCGAGCCCTCTCCGACTTCCCATGCCAAGCTTCCATACTTGGACTTCTCCCGTGCCAAGTCTCCATACTTGGACTTTTCCCGTGCCAAGCTCCCTGCTTGGACTTTTCCGTGCCAAGTCTCCATACTTGGACTTTTCCCGTGCCAAGCTCCCTGCTTGGACTTTTCCATGCCAAGTCTCCATACTTGGACTTTTCCCGTGCCAAGTCTCCATACTTGGACTTTTCACCAGATGTCTGGTCAACCTTGACCTATCTGGATTTCCCTTGCCTGGCTTCACTCACCAGGACTTTCCAACTGCCTGGCTTCACTCACCAGGACTTTTCAACTGCCTGGCTTCACTCCCAGGACTTTCCCTTGCCTGACTTCACTCACTAGGACTTTCCAACTGCCTGGCTTCACTCCCAGGACTTTCCCTTGCCTGGCTTCACTCGCCAGGACTTTCACCTGGCTTCACTCACCAGGATTTTCTGAATCAGGTCGACTCACCTCGGGTCAACCAGGTCAACCTTGACCAAAGATTATACCCACAATCTCCCAAGTTTGTATTCTGTCAAACATCAGAATACAACTTTTCTATTCTCGTCAAACATCAGAATAGAGCTTTTCTATTCTCGTCAAACATCAAAATACAACTCGAGTCAGGTCAACTCGAGTCAGGTCAACTAGGTCAACCTTGACCTAAGGTTGCACCAACAAATAGGAGGCGCAAATATACATCAATATCATTGCCAGGTGCTTTTGGACCTGGAATAAGGGTGGATAAAATAATAGAATAAGGATTCATGCATTCCCAAGGCAAATTGTAAGGCATCAGGACAATAGGCCAAGTACTATGTGAAGTGCTTTGATTTTTAAATGGATTCAACCCATCAGCGGCGAGTCCCAAGCGTACGTTTCTAGGATCAGACAAAAATTCATAATGACGTTCATCAAATTCCTTCCATGCTCGAGAATCAGCTGGATGCCTTAGATTTCCATCTGAAACATGTTTTTTGAAATGCCACTGCATATTTTCAGACGTCTTAGATGACATGAATAACCGTTGCAATCTTGGTTTCAATGGAAAATACCAAAAGACTTTGGCTGGAATTTTAACCTCGAGACGTTTTTTTCCACCTTTATACGATCTCCTTGATGATTTCTGCAAATTTTTCCATCTGGGAGGGTTACACACTTTGCAAGCCTGTTCATTCTCATTTTCTCCCCAATAAATCATGCAATCATTTGGACAAGCATGTATTTTTTCATAATGAAGCCCTAAACCAGAAATTAATTTCTTTGCTTCATAAAACGACTTAGGCACTTGAGCTTCAGATGGAAGTACTCGACAAAGGAAGTCCAACAATGCTGTAAATGACTTATCACTCCATTTTCCATTCACTTTCAGTTGAAATAACTCAACAAGGAACAACAGTTTAGAAAACTCTGTGCATCCGGTATATAGCTGTTGTTTCCCTTCCTCAATTAGTCGATAGAAATCTTTAACATTAGACTCCATCGGTGTATGACTTGTTGATGCTCCAATGTAATTTTCATTACTTGTAGACCCTTCATGAATTCCAAATGCATCATGCAACATTTCTTGTACCATCGGTTCATGGCTAGTTACTTCAGAAACTTGTTGCACTGAATAATGAAGTTCTTTGTTATCATGATCTTGTACAATTAGTTTTTCTCCATGAAAATTCCAAATGCGATAATCTTGTAAGATACCATTTATCATCAGATGTTCGTGTACTGTCTCACGATCATGACTCAATGAATTTATGCATTTGCAACAAGGACATGGTCTCGTGACATCTGGAGCCACATCACCAAATGCATAACGTAAAAAATATAGGATTCTCACCCGATACTCAAGACTGCCACGTGGCGCAGCCATCCATTGCTTCTGCATAATTTGATGCTGTTCAATAATTTATAAAAGTTAAAACATTGAAGCAAGATTTATCAAAATTAAAGAAACTTCGTAGATAAAATTTCAAAGAACTCAATAAACATATATATACAATTCCTAAATATAAAAATGAAGCTTAGCATCATAGACACGCTGTAAGCAAACTACAATAATAAAATTGAAAGATAATACGAATAACTTGCAGAAAAAGACAAATTAAATTAAGGGATTCATTGGAAAAATTTACAAATCTACCGCCCAACACAAATAAAAACATAATCGATTATAATTTTTATCACCATTAACATATAAAAACATTGTCAGCATACGAAAATTAAACCAAGAAATTACCTCGAGAAACAAAAATCAAAGACGATTTATGATGTTGATGTCGAAGGATGATGCTAGGGTGCAATTAATGTGATGTATCGCTAGAATAGAGAGGATCGCTGGAACATAGATGGTCGATAGAAAAGAGAAGGTCGCTGGAACAAAGAGGGTCGCCGAAATAGAAAGGTTTGATGGAATTGTGAAAATAATATGAGATGCGAGCATGTTTTTTTATTAATCTCGTAGGTACCCTTTAGAAGCGGTCGTAAGTAACCTTTAGCAGCGGTTTCGAACCGCTCCTAAAAGAAACTTATAGGAACGGTTCTAATAACCGATTCTATATGTGTCAAATAGCAACGGTTTATCAACCACTTCAAAAAAACTCAACTGAAGCGGTTTTAAGAGCGGTTAAACTTGACTGATTCTATTGGGGCTGCTTTTACAAGCGCTTTATCAACCACTGCTAATATTGCGGTTCTAATGTCCAATTTTTTTTTAGTGTCTCTTGGGCACATACGATAAGGGTGTCTTATTCGCCTCTCTATCAACATCGATAATACCTCAGCCGACCTTCGTCTGACTCAAATTCCGGACATGATCAATTTGGCGCCGTCTATGGGAACTTCCTTCGCCTGTTTTGGAGCGTGAAGATGGAGGAGACCGGAAGAATCAACGTCACCATGACGGCAGGCGGGTATGAACTATTCAAGGAGGCCAAGAGACGGGCAGCTTCCGAAAAACAAACCACTGCTTCACACCCATGCAAGATGCCTGCAATTTCCAAGGACAAGACCCGTGTCTCAGACAGGGGATCTAAAAGAAAATAGCTCGAGGATGTCCCTTAAGCCTTCTACCGAGAGCCCTGCCCGGACTTTTACAACAATGGCCCTGACTGTTATAATAAGATAGAACAACCACAGACCTCCATGACCAAAAGCTCCCCACCTTGGGATTCAAAAAAGGTTAAAGTCATAGTCCTCCGGGAGGAGCTCATGGAGGTACCTGAAGAGCAAGTGTCATTTTCTCTAAGGATACTTGAGGAAAAGCTACCGAAGGGATACAAGCCCCTAGCTATTAGAGAATATAATGGTAGCAAGGATCCGGAGGACCACCTTCGAAAGTTTTGGAATGCTGCGCTGCTGCACCAATACAGCGACGTCATCAAGTGTCGGGTGTTCTTAAACACTCTATTTGGCTCGGCACAAAAATGGTTCGATGGACTACCAAACGGGTCCATCACATGCTTCCAAGATTTCAAGACTGTTTTCCTATGTCATTTTGCCAGTAATAGAAAGTATCAGAAGACAGACCACTATCTTTTTACCCACTGTCTCTTTGCCCTCAAACAGGGTTCTGCTGAGCCCTTGAGAAGGTATATCAAATGTTTTAACTAGGTAGCCCAAGACATCTCATCCGCTACCTCAGAAATATTGATGAGCACCTTCTCCCATGGTTTGGTGGAGAAGGTCGCCACCTCAGAAGTTCTTTTGAGCCCTCATTCGGGAGCCCGTAAAGAACTTTGATAAGATGTTGGGGAAGGTCGCCAGCTACATTAACATAGAAGAAGCTCAGGCAGCTCGGCAAAAAGTAGACAAGGTGCCTACTCCTACTAACAAGCTGGAGAAAAGGCCGCCCTAACTTCTAGCTCGGCCTTTTCCCCGCCCCCAGGATGCTTAACCAGGATTCCAGCCTGGTCAGGATTCCAGGACGACTCAACTGGTAGAAGTTGTCCAAGCCCCAAGACCTGACCAGTGGAGGCCTCGATATTGCACTTACCGCAGGTCTCACACCCATACCACAGGTGATTGCGTCCAATTCGCCCGTGACTCTTGACGTACAGCTGAACTAGGCCTGCTCCCACCAGAGATCGCTCCCAAACTTTAGAGACTGCTGGCTCCCCGGCAACGGCGCCAAAAACTTGTGGCTGAGGGCGGAGGACACCGATAGGCTCTACCTAAAGGGAGAGGGTTGGAGTGAATTGTACCATTCAAAGATTCGACTGTGGTATGCAATTCCATTCAGATATTGGACTATAGTGGTTGGGCCAAAATTAAGGAGGGCTTGACCCCCACGAACATATCTTTCATAGTTTTTCATAACCATTCACGACTACGAGATGAGACACACTACTTTGGCGACATGGGGAGTGATAACGATGCGCTCGACCATAAGGGAGAGGAACTAGGGCTCTCCCGTCAAGGAGAGGGTTGAATGGCGTTCTTTGCTCAAGTCTAAGCCACATGAAAGGATGGACGGTTAATAGAGAACCCTTACGGAAATAGAGCTGGACCTGAAATAATATACCCTTGCTCGACAGAATGAACTGACCAACTGGACGAGAGAGAGAGAGAGTCATTCCGAACTCATGGAATCATCCCTTAAGAAAGAGAAAATAAATTTGAAAAAATGAACTTCTAGTAGTTTGTCACATCGTTCGATCGTCGTTAATCACTCATTCATTGTTTCACTCATCCCTTTGGTCTCATGATTCACTACTTTTTTTCCTCTCTCGGCTAGCTAGCGATAGTAACATGAGACAAAAGAGTTCAATAAGGAAAGAGTTAAAAATAAACTTACACTAATGATTAAAGATAAATCAAATGAATGGAACAAAAATGAATGGAACAAAATAAATCCGGTTAAGAAAAGGATTGGAACGTTGTGGTTGAAAAGTGTTACGCAGAAGTCAGATAGGGTAAAAAAGCTCAATTCATAATTGGTTTGGTGTTTGAAAGTCTGAGATGGTGTTTCAAGGAGTTTGAAGGTGGATATTGAGCCATGAGCCGGAGTTCATATGCTTCATTGAAAGTCTGAGATGGTGTTTGAAGTTCTAAGTTGGGAGTTTAATTTCAAGTTAGAAGTTTGATGCCTAGGGGACAATTGAAGCGACTACGAGAGCATAAGCGATAGAGTTCACGTCATTATCACTTGTCTGTCACTTGTTTGTCACTACGCTCAGGTTGTGAATGTTACCATGAACTTGTGCGTTCCTATTACTACAGCAACGAGTTAAATAGAAACAGTAGTAGATGTCAAAGTGACGAGGCTAAGGGCACCTACTTTGTAAGGTTGTTATGTAATTCATTTTGTTTTCGCTTCTTTTAAAAAGAGGTTATAAAAGTACATTTTGACTAACACAAGACAACCATTTAGTCACTTATGCCAGATAGATCGGGCATTTAGTCACCTCTAATATAAAAGAAATAGGCACCGACAGTTGCTCATTTGATTTTCTTCTTCCCTATCTCTTCTCCTACCTCGTATGGGAGTTTACAGCGTTATGCCTAGACCCAAAGAGCCAAAGTGTGATTCGAATAAGCTAAGAGAAAATACACTGAATCCAAGTGGAAAGAGTTATTCCCCTCTGTCACTATCACTAGCGCCAAGTTGTGAATGTTACCATGAACTCAGTTGTTTGTCACTATGGCTCTCACTGTTACCTTGCCTTATGAATTCATTCCAGTTAGTGGCAACAACCTTCATGAATTCATTCTAGTCGATGGCAACAACCTTCATGAAAGCTTAAAAGTGAACAAAAGTGCAAAACAAAAGATAAGTAGAATTCAACCCTTGAGAAAGAGGATATTAAGAGCAACAAGAGTTTTCTCCGGCCTTTGAGGTTTCAACTATAAACTATGAACTTGAATTATTGACTTTAAAAATGTAACATAACAAGTGACTATCTCTGCTTCTTCCTTATCTATGGACTCGTATGGGACAACGGTTTGGTTTACGGATTAGATCATAACAATGAGATTCTATTTGGTCTCCTTTCTTTCTAGATATTCTAGTTATTCTAGATGTAATTGTTTAATATTGGATTTGAAATTATTTAAATCATGTATCTCTATAGTAATTTCTCATTCAATTCATACATTAAAAAAAAAATCCTCTACCTTAATGGTCTCCTAATGTCGACCCTAGCGATATGGAAGGAGGTAAATATAGGTACACAACCGTCAGACATATGGTGGGATAAATTTGTCGTTAGTTCCTAAGAATCGACCCCTGACTATTATGTTAGAGATGTCATGTGTCCACCAACTGCGCGACGCTCTGGGGGCTCAATTCATTCATAAAGAACTCATTTGATCTCATTATATTAATAAAGGAAGGAAGAAGAATTCAGATTTTATAAAGAAATACAAACTAAGCAAAATATGACTCGATGCCTTATACTTTCAGCTACTCTATAGTAAGCTAGAGAAACTGCAATTAACTCTATTTAGACTATTTTATCTCTTGTCCTGGAACAAAACTATGAAAAAACTACCACTCCATTTTCAGTATTATGAACTCTTTTTTAAAAATAGTATTTTACCAAAGGACGCACGTAGCTTTCTGAATTTACTAAAAAGCGCACACTACTTTGATATTTACTAAAGAACGCACCTTTTTAAATGCATTTCCCATTTTATCCTTCTGACAAATCTAACTTTATACTTTTTTCTATTATTTCTTACTCTCTCTTCTATTCTTCTCTCTTATGTATGTAACTAATCTTATTTTTCCTCTCCTCTCTTCTCTTTCTTCTCTTTTTTTTTTTCATACGTGCATGCATATCAGGCTCACAACGTTTAGAGTTTAGTTGATTTTTTGATAACATTTTAATACATTTGGAGAAGTCAAATTAATCAATAAATAACATATTTGAACTCTTTATAACCCCAGAAATCGACCCATTATTTATTTCAGCTTCTACAGAGGTATAAAATTATAATAATGATGAGTGGACAAAACTCCTCATGCGTGGGCCTAACATGGAGGGTTTTTTTGCTGATTTTTTATTATATTTTAACACTTTATAGGTGTCAAAATAAACAATGAATAGCATATTTGAACTTCTTGCAACATCAGAAATCCACAGAAACTGAAATGGGCGCAATCGGAACTCTCTAGGTCCATCAGTGGATTTTGGTCAAAATCTACTAATGGATCTAGAGAGTTCCGATTGCGTCCATTTCAGTTCCTGTGGATTTTTGATGTTGCAAAGAGTTCAAATATGCTATACATTGTTTATTTTGACATCTATAAGGTGTTAAACTATAAAAAGAAAGAATCAGCAAAAGTCTCATACGTTGGGCCCAATATGATTCCATATCAAACCCAACATGGGCCCGATATGATTCCATATCAAGCCCAACATGGGCCTGATATGATCTATATCAGTCCCAATGTAGGTCTCACTCTATTAGGAATGCTCAACTGTTTTAGGAACTGAAAAATCCGCAAGCACATACATGTAGAAGGAACAAGGGCACCTTGTTTAAACTGAGTTCTGTTGGATCGAAAAGAATTTAGATATCTCCACAATGGTATGATATTGTCCACTTTGGGCCTAGGCCCTCATGGCTTTGCTCTTGGGCTCTCCCCAAAAGGCCTCATGTCAATGGAAATATCTTTCTCTTTATAAACCCATGATCTTTCCTATGTGTTTCCAATATGGGACTATATTTGCAACCTTGCAACACTAACAATCCTCCCCTCAAACAAAGGACCACAAGCTTCCCACGTCCGATCGTCAACCCACCAGGTCTTCCTACCTTTCGGTCCACCCGACCTACTAGTGTAACGACCCGGCCCTCTTGACCCATTTGGCGGCCCATTTGGCGACCTCTCATGTCGTCGACCGTCGGCCCTTATAGAGTTCGAATCCTGAGGGAGGCAAAAATCCACTGACCAGGGGTGGAAAGTCCTAGTGAGTAACGACACGGCCAAAGGTCGTCGGTCGACGACATGAGAGGTCGCCAAATGGGCCGACGACATAAGGGCCGACGGTCGACGACATGAGAGGTCGCCAAATGGGCCGCCAAATGGGCCAAGAGGGACGAGTCGTTACAACTAGGAAGTCCGATCATCAACCCACCAGGTCTTCCTGTCTCTCGGTTCACCCGACCTACTAAGACTTCCTTGCCTAGTCGCAACTAGGACTTCCTGCCTGATGTCTGGTCCTCTTAATTCGAACATAGGAGCCCCCAACTTCCTTGCCTAGTCGCAACTAGGACTTCCTGCCTGATGTCTAGTCCTCTTGATTCGAACATAGGAGCCCCCACTTCCTTTGTTCGAGGTCAATATTGTACCCACATGGCTCAATTAGACCATAGCTCTTGTGCACAGTCGACGGTTAAACCTTCTGGCAGTCCGGGCTCTGATACCAATTGTAGGATCAAAAAGAATTTAGATATCTCCATAATAGTATGGTATTGTCCACTTTGGGCCTAGGCCCTCATGACTTTGCTCTTGGGCTCTCCCCAAAAGGTCTCATGCCAATGGAGATATCTTTCTCTTTATAAACCCATGATCTTTCTCATGTGTTTCCAATGTGGGACTATGTTTGCAACCTTGCAACACTAACAAGTTCCTCCCCCGGGAAACTTGAGGTACTCTCCTGAAACTTTTACCCAGTTCTGGTGTCCTTTCACCTTTGCTAGCTGGGTATGGGGGGAATATCAGTACTCAAGCTGATACGATTTATATCAGACCCAATATTTAGAGATTTTTGCTGATTGAATCATATCATGCCCAACTTGGAGATTTTTACCGATTCTTTCTTATTACATTTTAACACATCCGATCAGCTAAAATAAATAATGAATAGCATATTTGAACTCCTTGTAACCTCAGAAATCCATAGAAATTAAAATGGGTGTAATATGAGGTCTCTATGTCCATCAGTGAATTTCGGTCAAAATCCACTGATAGACCTAGAAAACTCCGATTGCATCCATTTCAGTTCCTGTGAATTCCTGATGTTGCAAGGAGTTCAAATATGTTATACATTGTTTATTTTGACTTTTAGAAAGGTTAAAATATAAGAAAAAGAATCAGTAAACAACCTCCACGTTAGGCCTGATATAAATCATATCAGACCCATGTTAGGCCTGATATGATTCCTTATCAGGCCCAATGTGGGTCTCACTCTATTAAGAATGCTCAACTGTTTTAGGAACTCTTCATTTCATAATGGATGTGTCTATGATTGCTCCAACACTGTGTGCCACTAGTTTGGTGCAATCAAGAATGAAAAATCCTCAAGCACATACAAGTAGAAGGAACAAGCAAATGCTTAAATTGAACAATCATACAAGTCACAATCACTTAAGGCCAGCACTCAACCTCTTGGATGGCATCAATGTAGTGAAGGGCACCTTGTTTAAATTGAGTTCCTCCCCCTAGAAACTTGAGGTACTCTCTTGAAATTTTCACCCAGTTCGGTGTTCTTTTACCTCTGTAAGTTGGGTATGGGGGAATATCAATACTCAAGCTGATACTATTCATATCAGGCCCAATATTTAGAGATTTTTACTAATTCTTTTTTCTTATATTTTAACACCTTATAGATGTCAAAATAAACAATGAATAGCATATTTGAACTCCTTGTAACATCAGAAATCCACAGGAACTAAAATGAACGCAATCGAAGCTCTCTAGGTCCATCAATGGGTTTTGACCAAAATTCACTGATGGACCTAGAGAGCTCTGATTGCGTCTATTTTAGTTTCTATGGATTTTTGATGCTAAAAAGAGTTTAAATATGCTGTCAATTGTTTATTTTGACTTCTAGAAGGTGTTAAAATATAATAAGAAAGAATCATAAAGAATTCTCAAACATTGGGCTTGATATGGAATCATATTAGGCCCAACGTATGAGATTTTTGCTGATTCTTCCTTCTTATATTTTAATATCTTATAGATGTCAAAATAAACAATGGATAGCATATTTTAACTCCTTGTAACATCATAAATTCATAGGAACTGAAATGAGTGCAATCAGAGCTCTCTAGGTCCATTAATAGACTTTGATTAAAATTCACTGATGGACCTAGAGAGCTCCGATTGCACCCATTTCAGTTCCTGTGGATTTCTGATGTTGCAAGAAGTTCAAATATACTATTTATTGTTTATTTTGACATCTATAAGGTGTTAAAATGTAATAAAAAATCAGTAAAAAAATCTCTATGTTAGACCCACGCATGAGGAGTTTTGTCCATTTATCATTATTATAATTTTATACCTCTGTAGAAGCTGAAATAAATAATGGATCGATTTTTGGGGTTATAAAGAGTTCAAATATGCTATTTATTGATTATTTTGATTTCTCCAAATGTATTAAAATGTTATCAAAAAATTAACTAAACTCTAAACATCGTGGATCTGATATGATTTGTATATCATGTCTATGTTATGTATGCACGCATGAAAAAAAAAAGAAGAGAGAAAGGAAAAATAAACTTAGTTATATGCATAGGAGAGAGAAATAGAAGAGAGAGAAAGAAATAACAGAGAAAAGCAAAAAGTAAGATGAGAAATGTACTTAAAAAGATGCGTTCTTTTTGATAAATTCAGAAAGTTATATGTGCCCTTTGGTAAATTATCATTTTAAAAAATTATCAAAGATCTTCCCTATGGTAATGTCGTCCCGTCAACGTCGCCCCTCGTAGTCACTTCACTACATGAACACGTGGTCATTCATATGACATATGAACTCGTACATTCGTCCTTTCACTCGGCCCTAGAATTTAGACTCTCCGATGGCCATGAAAACTAGCTTATCTTCTAAGATATCTTCTCCTTCTCTTCGAAGTAGTAAATTCTTGTCTTAATTTGATTTTTCTCTGTCGGCTCTACTTAGGCAGGAAACATAATTCATAGTAATGCCCTTCCAAAAAAAAAAAAAAAAAAAAGGTTGGTTAATCACTTCATACTTAGCCCCTAACTCCTCAAAAGACCAAGCATCTAAAGAGGAAGTAGGGGAGATATAAAAAAAAAAAAAAAAAATTAGAACCGTCACATCAGCAGCTCCCCTATAGCCGGTCCCACGGATATGGAGGGAGGTAAATGCATGTACACATGTGGAAAGTGCATAGCGGAGACGTTAACCCCAGGCAATGACACCCCGGGGATCGACTCCTGGACCTTTCAGTCACGGAACCTTGCACTCCCCATCTGTGCTATGCCCTGGGAGACATAAAGATACAACAGAAAGAGGCACAACCTCAGCTAAAGAAAGAGATAGATAGATAATTCATCAACTTGACTATTGCCCGGGGATCTATCGTATCTTAATTTGTTCTGATTGTGATTTCATATTTAACTATTTAAAAATATTCACATTGTATATGGCCTCCTGTTCAATCCTTTCTACATTAACTTGTTGAAATGATTTACAATGAACAATTAAATAATAGATGGTTACTTGTAGCATTAAACTATCAGTTTAACTTCACTCGCCGATGATTCTCGTCGGCGGCGAGAATTCGAGGGGGAGGATTGGAGGCTCTGATTCACCATTAAGCATGCTGAGTATTTCCTCGCTGGT
This sequence comes from Zingiber officinale, assembly GCF_018446385.1. Lineage (NCBI taxonomy): Eukaryota > Viridiplantae > Streptophyta > Magnoliopsida > Zingiberales > Zingiberaceae > Zingiber > Zingiber officinale. Next base: position 131,196,768 of record NC_055992.1, read on the forward strand.
TGGGCGAGCGGATGGAGTCTTTTGCAGGCATAAAAGCGCAACCTTGACGCAGAGAAGAGCTTGCTCCATGTCGACAGCGCAGAGACCAGGGTCGACGAGATCAAGAAGCCTCCCAGAACGAGCGAGATATTTCGCCCATGACATGAGGTTAGCTCGCTCCCGGTCTGATGCAGCGACGGATGCCATCACTTGCAGTGGTCGTCGGCCGGAAACGATGACCAGGAGAAGAACGCCAAAGCTGTAGATGTCGCACTTCTCAGTTAGCATCCCGCTGCTGCCACTGTGCTCCGGGGCGAGATAGCAGAGGGTGCCCCTCCGGCTCAGTGTGCTGCTGCTCCTTCTTTGACTCCTTTCGACTGTGTTGATTTCGCCGCTAAATTGATCGATCCAAGAATTTACACGGCGACCGGGATCACGGCACTGGTTATGGTTCTTCTTGCTCCTCCTCCTTTTCTGGAGAGGAGAAGTGGAGTGCTCATCGTTCTGCCACCGCCGTAGCTGCTCTCTGCTGCCGTAATTGGTGCTCTTAGACTTGGTGAATGCTTCCGGCTTCGGTTTATGGCGGCGCAGGAGCAGCTCCTCGTAGAACTCCTCTCGCCACCATTCCCTCGTCGGCCGGCTCTTGTTTCCCCTCTTTAGCCACCACTCTTGATACAGTGATGCCCACCATTCGGCTCCGCGACGAATGATGTTCTTCTTGTTCTTCTTCCCTGTTGCCTGATCATCACTCTCCCATGTCGGAGCTTCCTTCTTGGTCTCCGATTGAATCCACTCCGTCAAATAGTCCTCGGCACGGTCACAAGACACAGATTTCGACTTCTGCTTCCACCACCAGTCTCTGCCTGGAAAAGCCCCAATTTTCTTCTTGCGGCTGCCATCCTCGCTTCCGGGAATCGCCTCGCCCATCTCTTCATCGATGCTGACGCTATCTAGAAGAGCTTCGACCTCCGAAGCAGACGCCGGCTCTACAGTGGTCGCCGGCGAGGCCGCCGACGTATCCGACGCGCCGTATGCCTCGACGTCCTCGAACCCCGTTTCCGTTGACGTCGCGCTCTCCCCGGTCTTTGCGACCGAGATGCCTAGGGTTTCGTCCTCGGAGGCCGAGAGGGGGACGCGATGGAGGCGCGCGAGGCCGAAGTCGGCTATCTTGGCGGCGAGCCTGTCGTCGAGGAGGATGTTGCTGGGCTTGATGTCGCCATGGATCACCGGTGGATCGCAAGCGGCGTGGAGGAAGTGGAGGCCGCGGACGACGTCGCGCACCACGGCAAACCGCCTCGCCCAATTCATCATCTCCGGGCACCGGCGTTCCAGCAGCGCGTCCTGGAGGCTCCCCTTTCGCATCAGATCGTAGACTAAGATGAGTTTCCGCTGCTGCCGCCGCCTCGGCGATGCCCCGACGGCCTCCAACGCGTCGACCGCGTCCTCCCGGCGCCACCATCGCCACCAACGACGACGGTGCTCCCGGTCGCCGTCGACGACGCAGAATCCGATAGCCGGGACGACGGCGGAGGCGGCGGATGGCACGGAGAGGAACCGGGCGGCAAGGGCGAGTTCGTTAAGGAACTCACGCTCGCCGCGAAGGGAGTCACAGGAGTCCATGACCTTGACCGCGAATTCCTCGCCGGAAGGGAGGGCGACTCGGAAGACCGGACCAAAGCCGCCGTGGCCGAGGAAGTGGGAGTGGGCGAAGAAGGCGGTGGCTCGGCGGAGCTGAGCGTAGGAGAACTGGCGGAGAAAGCGGGGCGGGGTCTGGGGAGGGGAGGGATCGCCGCTGTCGCCTCGGCGAGCATGGCAGCGGAAGAGGAGCACGGCCAGGGCGGCGACGAGGACGGCGGATGCAGGGCACATCCAATCCTCGAGTATATATAGATATATCGTGGTCGCAGGACTCTGCAACGCCGGATAACCTTGTTATATAATAAAATATGATTTATATAAATAAAAAAATCCACGAAACAAGCAAAATAAAATTACAGGAATAGTCTTCAAATCCTGCCAAAAATAAATAAAATAAAATAAAATACATTTTGAAGGAAAATGTAAATAAAGTTAATTTTCTTTTTTTTTTTCTAGATGAAACTAACAATCTATGGACACAAGTACAATACGTGTTGCATAAAACTCAAGTAGAAGCAAGTCGAGAAAAACATGATAGTGACACACTAAAAACACGGTATGGGTGGAATTAGGTTGAATTCCACCTACAATACAAGAAAATGATGATCTTCCCTTTATTTTATAAGTCAGAAACTTTTAAAATATCTTCTGAAAAATTCTTTTAAAGTAAGCTCCAATTATTATTGATCGGATATGATATAGTGGTCAAACATGATAAATACTATTAGTAATAAACTCATTTAACAGAGTAGCAACACTAATAAGTGCTGAAGAATTCTAATTTAATAAATGTTCACATGTTTAAATTTGAGAATCTTTTCCCTCTGATACTCGAAAGTAGACCATAAAATGTCTGTCACATTTAATAAGACAATAACACTTGATGGTCGTCACTTTACTTGTATAAAGAAATTTGGATGAGCCGACAGATGAAAGATGCTGACTTGACTCTTCAACTTAAACACACGGTTTGACTCGTGAGGGAGCGCAGAGAGGAAGGAAGGAAGGAAGTACAGCCGACGCGTTTACTCGTCCCTCTTTACGCTTTGTTTCTTTCTCATCATACTGCTGTTTTTAGGGAACAGATCTCTTCATCCATTTAAAAAAAAAATAATAAGATTAAAAGATGATTCATTTTTAATTATGATTGGATCATAATTACGATCTGATTATAATTGATTATGATCTTTTTCTGAATTTGTTATCCCCATCAATTATAATTTAAATCGGAGTGAACGGTCGGAGACTGCCCGGAACTCTTGGACCAGGTGCTTCAGCGCCAATTTGGTTGTCTTTCAAAGAGTTTAAAGAGATCCTTTTCGATGGGGTTGGTTTTTTCTTGAGCAATTGAAAGTAGCAAAGGTATTATTGAAACACAGTGATGGAAAATAACTGAAACCAAGCAACACCGGCATAATATTTAAGTCTCCGGTTTAAGGAAAAGAGGCGAAACCACAATCCATTGTCTGCTCAAATCCAAATATATGATATGGTGGTAAACCTATGGTCATGTAACATTAACAATACAATGAGGCATATCAGTTAAGGAAACATGAATTATTTCCCACAGTTAGAGGGTGTTTCGCTAAGCTTATTAAAAATAGCTTATAAGCTCATACAATTTATAAGTTATTTTAGGAGCTTATAAGTTGTTAGATTTTATTTTAAAAATAAGTTGTTAAAGTGTTTGGGTGAACTTATTACAATCAACTTAAAGGTATTGATGTGTTTGGTATTATAAGATCTTTTTATTAATAAAATTATCAAAAAGGGTATAATACTATTAATAGAGGATTTTGATATTTTTATTAATACGGGGTTTTGGACGAATTTTTGCATCGAGGAAGAGAAAATTGGAAAGAGACATTGGCCGAGAAGATGACATAGCGTTGGAAGAAAAGTCGACGGAGATAAAAAGATATTAGACTTATAAAAATTTATGGAGGATAATATGAGGGTTTATGAAATTATATAAGGATATTTTAGAGAAAAAAATTATTAAAATAAGATGTTTTTTAAAAAAGTAGGGTCTTCCATACTTTTTTAAAAACCACTTATAAGCTCCAAAACAATTTATTTTGACAGCTTATAAGCTGTTTTAAAAAAAAATTATCAAACAAATTTGAAGAGCTTATAAGCTCCAAAATAGCTTATAAGTTGTTTTAGAGAACTTATAAGTTCAGCCAAACACCCTCTTAGTTAACATGGAAAAGAAAAGGCATTAAAGCAATTGAAAGCATTATATTTTGTAAAGCCACCATCTTTAGTTCAACAAAAATAAATATTATTGGTTTGTTTAAAAAGGAATGAAAGGGCATATGCTTACCTTGGTTAGATTCAGAAAAAACACACATTAGAACAAAATCTTTGGACAGATTCAGTTTGTAACTTCTAGGTGCATTAACAGAATCAATTTGAGCTGTTACTGAGGTAAACTGCAAATTAAAAACATAATGAAAAAAGAGCAGAGAGAAGGAATACATAAAGAGGAAATGCATTTACCTGAGGGGCAGCCAGGGTAGACGAGATTGATGGTGAGGACAATCTTGGCCATGAAGGAGTTATGGGAGGTGAAGAACAATAAACAACAAATTGTCTGTCTTATTCTTTTTCAGTTATTCTCTATAACTGTGATTCAATAATACCTTTGCTACTTTCTTTGTTGTCAGTTGTCACACATGTTGGAGTGTATACTGAAAATCTAAATTTTTGTAAATATTTATGTTAAATAAAGAATCACATTTGGTCAATTTATCTACATTTGTTTGTAGTTGCTCAATTAATTTATATTGTAAATAACATAGTATGTGGTGTCACATATAGAAGATGATGTTATCAGTATCTTATAAATTATAAACAGTAGCTCACGATCAAAATGGAAAGGAACAAATCATTGGGAGGTCGTAGTGTAATTAGGAATTAGTTTATCTTGACTATATAATTACACTAGTATACTTAGAGTGTATTGAGTAGGACCATTTGAAGTCGTTTCTTTTATACTGACTTTATAAAGAAACAAAGACCTCGGTTATTATGGAAGTGTGTGCTCTTAATCCTAATATAATAACAAGCACATATATTTGATATTTATTTCTTTAATTTATCAATGGGTGAGATTTAGTTCGATGAATCAATAAGCCTGATAAGTTGGGAAATGGTATCACTTATAGTGTGTGTTGTTGATTATAGAAGGAAACTGTGTCCTAGAGATATTAGGTTGATAATGTCCTCAAGAGGAGCTCATAAGGATTGTTATGTTAAACCCTGCAGGTGGACTTAGTTCGACATGACGATAAGGTTGAGTGGTACTACTCTTGGACTAAGATATTAATTAAATGAGTTGTCAGTAACTCACTTAATTAGTGGACATTCGATATCTTAAACACAGGGAGACTAACACACTCATAATAAGAAGGAGCCCAAAAATGTAATTTGGGATTGGTGCGGTAGTTCAATAATAGTTCTCTAGTGGAATGAATTATTATTGATAAAATTAAGTTGTGTGTTCGGGGCGAACACGGGATGCTTAATTTTATCAGGAGACCAAAACCAATTCCTCCTCTCGGTCCCTATCGTAGCCTCTTATTTATAGAGTACTATACCCACCTATACCCACCTTCTATACCCACCAATAGGGGGCCGGCCAAGCTAGCTTGGGAACCAAGCTAGGGCCGGCCTAGGTATAAGATTGGGTGGCCGGCCCTAGCTTGAACCCAAGCTAGTGGGGCCGGCCAAATTAAATTAAAAAAGAAATTTAATTTTAATTTTTATTATGTGGAAGATATAATTTAATTAAAGAGAATTAAAATTAAAATATTTCTCTTGTAAAAGATCTACAATAGATTAAAGAAAGAGATTAGATCTCTTTCCTTATTTGTAGATTGGTGAGATATTTTATTTTCTCTTTAAAAATTATTCACATGTTGTAAAATTAAAATTATGGAAATTTCTTTTTATCAACCATGAAGAGATTTTTGAAGAGAAATTTTAATTTTAAAATTTCCGGAAACAAATTATGAAGTTTTAATTGTTGATTGAAACTTGTCCAATTTGTTCTTCATGATGTGGCCGGCCACTTGAATTTAATTGGGGAAATTTTATTTTATTTTTCTCAATTAAATCATGTCAAGGAAATTTTATTGTAATTAAATTTCCTAATTTGCCTAGGCCAAGGAATATAAAAGAAGGGGTGAGGGTGCCTTCAAGAGACACAACCTCTATTATTTCTCTCCCTCTTTTGTTCCTTGGTGTGGCCAGCCATCCTTTCCCTCTCTTCCTCTTGTGGTGGCCGAACCCCTCTCTTTCCTTGGAGCTCTTGTGGTGGCCGGATACTACTTGGAGAAGAAGAAGAAGAAGAAGGAGAGGAAGCGAGCATCTCTTGGAGCTTGGTTAGTGTTTTGATTTTCTTCCTTGGTGAAGCTTCTTTCTTTGTGGCCGAACCTAGCTAGGAGGAGAAGAAGGTGGTTGGTGGTTTCTCATCTCGGAAGATCGTTGCCCACACAACGTCCGAGGTTAGAAGAGGAATACGATAGAAGATCAAGAGGTCTTTCTAGAAGGTATAACTAGTAGTTTTTCCTTTTTCGCATCATACTAGTTATTTATCGAAATAATACCAAATACAAGAGGCTAACGTTCTAGTATTTCGAATATATTTTTCGATGTTGTGTTCTTTTGTTTTATTTATCCTTGTGATTTGATTGTTCTTTTCGGTTAACCTAAAGTTATTTTAGGAAATTAAATATTAGCTTTCTATAAAAGGTTTTGTCTAGTCGGTGGTGGTTGCTCCCATATCCAAGAAGGCCATGTGCCTCGTCACGTCAGTACTGGGAACCAATTATGGAAATTAATATTTAATGGAATTAATAACTTAAGGTGATTTGGGTCGAACGTGTTAAGTTCCGCAGGAGACCCAAGTCAAAACCTAAAAGAACGAATAGATTAAGTTTTGGATCAAACGTGTTAAGTTCCGCAGGCGATCCAAAATTTAATTTAAAAGAACACATGGTAGCTAGGAAAAGGTTCAGACCTTTGTACAAAATTTTTGTACAGTGGAACCTCTAGATTTTCCGAGTAACAACCAACAACACATTTATACCATAATTGCTAATTCCTCTAATTTTTATATTCAAAATCTGATTCGTTGCCAAATTACTACTTCATTGGGCTAATTATTCATATTCAACGTTTCTCCAAAAAAATTTCTAAACACTGTATATCCCTAAAAGTTGTCAATTCTTTCATTTCGTTGATCATGCTAAGCAAGTTCTGCTAGGTCAGTAATGTCTGAAATGCTCTCTTTGAACTATTAGCACTATTTTTCACAAAGAAACCTGGCTATTTCCCTTGACTGCATCTCAAATCTGCTGACTTTTTTGAGATGACGACATCGCTCTAAATTGAATGGTTAATTTGATCATCCATGGCCATGAATTAGTTGGCGGAGATGTGATCAATAGTATCAACTGAAGCAAATTTGGAGTTTGGCCAGAAGGATTTCTGCCCATGCCATGCTATTATCCAAGACTAATATTCACCACCATAAGTTCAAGAATTTATCCAAGAAAAACAAATTTATATTTTTATGGATGAAAAAGAATAACACAGACATTTGTTGTCTACTGACCTCCATCTCCCCCATCATCTACAAGATAATCCACACCATCGACCTCCTCAACCCTAATGATCCCTCATTCTTGGGTGTATTTAAGAAAATCAGTTTGAATCATTTCCATCTTAAGCTACAAATTGAAAACACAATGTTGCTAATGACGACAAAAATAATAATTCAGGAGATTCATAGATTGATTTTAATTATTGATGATTTACCATATTTGAATTATAATCCAAACCATTTTTTCATTATTTCTATATTTATTATTATTATATTTATAATAATATATTTCCATATTTGTCATTATATTTTCCATATATTATCTTGACAATACGTATATAAATATGTGAGTTAGCCTATGATAATTATCAATCAATAATAAAGAAATAATTATTTTTTTTTCCTTATCTCTCTAGTTCTTTCTTATGTCTATGTGCTTCCGTATTATGTATTTCAATAGTTACCACACAAAAGGGCTACACAAGTTTAACATGATATCCGATGCGGTGATGATGAGGGGCCCACCCCGTGACCACGGTGGTCAAAATCAAGGCGGTCAACGCGCGGATAGCATCGGCCGGTCGGGCGAAGCATGCCCCGACCGGGGGAGAAGGTCCCGATCCGCCCCCGCCTTCGACACGAGGGAAGCCAAACGACCGACACTCAAAAGATTATTGGACGTTGAACGGATGAGGAGACGAGGTGCAGAAGCCGAGCCGAGCAGCTACCTCGCTCGACCAAGACAGTAGAGCTTCATATGGGCAGAGTTCAACTTCGGCCGAGCGACTACTCCGCTCGGCCCGGCAGCAGGGCTCGACAGTGACAAAGTGGAACTCCGGTCGAGCGAACACAAGCGCAGAAGTAGCAAGGTCTTGGCCGACTGATGGGGGCACCAGAGCGGCAATAACCCAGCCAAGCGGTCAACTCCCTCGGCCTAGCAATGCACTCCCTCTGATATCCAACAATATCCTTTTGGGAGTTGGTGTCGTCGACATCGAGCATGGACAGCCAAAAGATCGTACGACGAAAATTTTCATTGTCACTTCAGAAATATGCTCAGCCCGTTAAGTTACTGTGTCAGGGACACTTTACTGATAAGTCTTTTCAGGAAAAACTTTGAGAAGCGTGCTCACCTTGGGAAGTGTGTGTGCGCGCTATCGGAGCTCTATCTATATAAAGGGGGTCCAAGCATCAGTGGAGGTATGTAATATTCACTGTTTGCGCTACAGTCTTCTTGTTACTCCGCCTTATACTTCATCGTCGGTGACTGACTTGAGCGTCGGAGGGCGAATGCCGGGGAACCCTTCCCTGTCTCGGTACTGACGTAGTTTGTGTTACAGGTGTTGGGTCCTTTACTGCTGATGCAAACTGAGTGCAGGCAGAATGATGGTATACCACCATTTTCGGTTAAGTCGAGACTATAGTTAGACTCTATCTCTTTAAGACGAATTTGCCCCGCACACGGTGCTCACGGAATATGGCAATCGTCTCCCAAGATATAACAACTTTTATCTTGCGATAGCAGCACTGCAAATCGCAAGACCTCCGAACTGAGGAAGCTTCTTGAACTCTACAATACATGAATGCAATGCTTGCTTTGCTTAGAAGGAAGTGAGTGAATGAATGAATGAGTATGTGAGGGACTTTATTTATATATATGAAAGGGTATAAGAACCTCTTGATTCAATTAGATCTCATCCATCCATTTCAAAATGGGTGATGTAAATCGCATCCTTTCCTAAGAGACATAATACCTCTTCATTAGATGCACCCTTTAATCATCCAAAAGGTATTTAAACCTTTTTGATTATTTTTCCATTTATAATTTTTAACAATCCCCCACATAAATGAAAAATAATGCATACATGTTATCACCTAAGGAGAGTTCAATCGATAAGTCAATGCATCGAGAGAGGTAGCTTGTGACTTTGAACCTTCCGTAGTGGAATGCTATCGAGCATATATACTTGGCTGCGCAGTGAACGTGATGTCTTGAACTGCTCAACTGTTTGTGTATACTAAGACAATAACACCCACACAAAAATTTATCTCACTTACTTTGGGTTCTCATGGTTGGTTCCGTTTTGGCCATGAATATCATTTTGGATTCATGAGTGTTTCATTAAAATGATCAGTTTTCACACTTATATAGGTGACACTTCTATCAAGAGTATCTTACCATACTCCACCTTATAAAGGTATAGAAGTCATTAAAAGCATAAGTTTATTCTCACTACATGTGGTAGGATAGCACAAGTTCATCCTAGGATTGGGATAGAGATAATGATAATATATCTCGTGTGCTGTAACACAACTTCTGTAACTTCGTTGTCCTATTGAACCAAGATCTTGGGATCTCCAGTCAACAAGGTTGGGTTACCGCTACAGTTATTTTTAATTGTAGATTTGTAATCTCATTCCTCTTGATGAGCAGTATACTTGATCTCAACTTAGCCCCTTCGTAAGAGGATCTGCCAAATTATCTTTGAACTTGATATAGTTGATTGTAATCACTCCGTTCGAGATCAATTGCCTAATGGTATTATGTCTACGATGTATATGTCGAGACTTACCATTATACATATTACTCTGTGTCATTCCAATCGCCGATTGACTATCACAGTGTATAAGTACGACGGGCACAGGTTTCGTTCAGCTCGGAATATCTTTCAAGAAATTTCGCAGCCATTCACCTTCTTCAACTTCTTTATATGATGCTATAAACTCAGATTCCATAGTTGACCGAGCTATGCATGTCTACTTTGTGGATTTCCAATATACCGCTCCTCCACCGATTGTGAATACATACCCACTAGTGGATTTGGAATCTTTTGTATTTGATATCCAATTAGCATCACAATATCCCTTTAAGATAGTGGGATACTTTCCGTAATGTAATCCATAGTTCATAGTATATTTCAAATATCTAAGAACTCGTATCAATGCTTTCCAATAGGTGTCGTTTGGATTACTCGTAAAATGACTCAGCTTGTTGATCATACAGGCAATATCCGGACGTGTGCAGTTTGTGAGATACATCAAGCTGTCTATTATCCGAGAATATTCCAATTACGATATGAGCTCACCATGGTTTTTAGCTAAGTGTTGACTTAGATCCATAGGTATTTTCACTGTAGAGAGATCGTTCGCATTGAACCTTTTCAATACTAACTCTACATAATGGGATTGTGTCAAAACTATCCCATCGGATGTCCTGAGAATTTTAATTCCTAATATAATATCTGCTAGACCCATGTCTTTCATATCGAAATTCTTGGTCAACATTTTCTTTGTACTCATGATTACCTCATGATTACTACCCATTATAAGCATGTCGTCTACGTATAGACAGATCATTACATGACCTTCAGGTGTGTTTTTGACATAAATGCATTTATCACATTCATTTATTTTGAATTTGTTTAACAACATTATTTTGTCAAATTTTTCGTGCCATTATTTAGGCGTTTGTTTAAGTCCGTACAACGACTTAACAAGTTGACACAGATTTTCCTCTTTTCCTAGAGCTACGAACCCCTCAGGTTGCTCCATATAGATTTCTTCTTCCAACTCACCATTTAAGAACGTAGTCTTAACATCCATTTGGTGTATTTCAAGGTCATACAGTGCTGCGATGACTATCAACACTCGTATGGATGTAATCCTTGTCACCAATGAGTAGGTATCTGTTGGAACCCCAAGGTGTTTTGATGTGATCAAACAAGCTAAGTTAGGTCCTGCGTTTGTTTAACCCTTGTGTCTAAGTGTGCAGGAGCTTAGGAACACAGGAAGTCGAGCGGAAGACGCGGCTAGCGAGAAGGACAGCACGGGAGAGAGCCGACGGGCTCAGTGCGTCTGAGGGACGAGGTGTCCGCGGAAGAGTACACCGGTGGACGAGAAGAGCGTGCGCGGCGCTCGAGGGACGAGAAACCGGGAAGGAAGGCTGCTCGAGGAGAAGGCCGGAACATGGGTTCGGGTGAGCCCTATTCCGGAAGGCCGAGATCACCCAAGCTAGCGGAGCCAGAGCAAACAGACCCGAACCGAGACTGGGACTTAACGGAGAAGTCATCCCGGACAAAAAGTCAACCGCAGTTGACTTTTTGCTCCGGGGCGCCCGGAGCATGATTTTGACCAGAATCGTGATTTTCGCAATCTGACCGTTGGGGGATAAAGTTTATCCCCCCGGGGGCGCCCGGAACCACTTTCAGGCGCCCGGACCAGTACTATAAATAAAGTACTGATCTGTACATTAATAGTAACTACTTGTAATTCAGTGCTTTCATTTGTGTTATTTCCTTCTGTGCTTTTAACGCTGTAAGAGGCTACTCCGCCCAGAGGAGAATCAATTAGTGCGCCTTCTTTGCCTTGGATTAGCAATCCTCTGATTGCAAACCAAGTAATTCCTCTGTGTCTATTTTTCTGTTTTAATTAGTCTCTGCCTTTTTAATTACAAGTTCTTTTAAGTTAGTTGAATATCCGAGAAGGGTTTTTGGTTTTATTTTGTAGGGCAATTCACCCCTCCCCTCTTGCCGACCTCCAAAGGGACCTACAAGTGGTATCAGAGCCAGGCGCTTCAGGAGGACTAACCGTCGATCGAAGCAACAAGATGGCCGGACCAAGCATCGTTCCACCAAAATTCGAGGGGAACTTCGCAGACTGGAAGCGTCGTATGGAGGTATTCCTAAAAACAGATTTTGAAATTCGATTTATTATGAAATACGGTTTTGTAGCTCCAATAGATAAAGATGGAAAAGAAAAAGAAGAGAGCGATTGGACAAAGAAGGAGCAGAATGAGTCGGTAGCAAACAGCCGTGCGGAACATCACCTGCTGAGCGTGTTACCGCCTCAAGAGGTCAACCGCATTGGAAACTATTTATCTGCTAAAGAACTTTGGGAGAAGTTCTTGGAACTCCACGAAGGCACGTCCGAAGCAAAGCTCGCTAGAAGGGACATCCTCCGCAACAAACTGATGAACATCCGTCTGGAGAAAGGTGAGAAAGTAGCTGGTTTACACGCAAAGGTAAAAGAACTAGTTACTGGTCTCAAAAACCTCGGTGAAACGGTAACAAACCGGGACACTATACGCTACGCGCTCAACGCGTTTCCAAGAACTCCGGAATGGACATCAATCGTCGACGCCTACTACATCTCAAAAGACCTGGAGGTAAGCACTTTAGAAGAGTTGTTTTCTACTCTAGAATTGCATGAAACCAGGTATGCAGGAACGACAAAGGATACAACCCAGACTATGGCGCTGAACGCAACCCAGAAGGATGAACTCGAGTCAGACTCCGAAGACGATCAAGAAGCATACATGGTAAGAAATTTTAAAAAGTTTTTTAGATCTAATAAATTTAAAATGCAGAATAAAAGGAATCAAAAGGGTGGAAGAAAGGTGCGGTGCTACCAGTGTCAGAAGGAGGGACACCTAAGAGAAGACTACCCAGAACTCAAAAAGGCCAAAAGGAAGTCTCCCAAGAAACACAATCTAAAAGCAACTTGGGACGACACTTCTTCATCCGAATCAGAAGCTCAAGAATATGCCGGAATAGCACTAATGGCAAGCTACGATAGACAAAGTATATCAGAACCTAGCATCGATGAAGGGGGAGCGACCTCGGATGAAAGCAGTGAAGCAGGGGGAGATTCAAGCTTCAAGTCCGACATGGTAAGTGAGGTATGCATCTTACCCCCTGATCAGCTTTACTCTGGTAAAGCTATGACTAAATCCATGTATAAATTAGAAAATAAAAATGTCAAATTAGAAAATGAAATTTTAGAAACAAAGAGAATTTTGGCAAAATCATGTCTTATAGAGGATTTTGAAAAATTGAAAATTGAAAATGAAAAACTAAAAGAAGAAATAGAAAGATTGAAAAAATCTAATGGTTCAAATATTCCTACTTTTAGAAATTTAAATTGGTATTATAGATTTCATCAAAGTCAAATTAGAAATATATCAAAAATCTATATACCCAGGAAATACTTGATTAATCCTGTAGGTAGGAACCTTTACTGGATTCCAAAAACCTGTTTAACTTAAAATTAAAGTCAGACTTAGCATTTTCAGCAAGGAAATTAAACAACTAATTTCTTTATGAGGCTTTGTCTAAGGAAGTGGTTGTTGCTCCAATAACCAAGAAGGTCTAGTGCCTCGCCACGACCTGGAAGCCAACTATCGAAATGAAAAGTTTAATTGACTAACTGAAAAAGCATTAATTTAAATTACTTAATGCTTTAAAAGAGTTATTCAATTTGTGTTAGAAAATATTTAAAAACTTTCTAACTTAACTTAGAAATTCTTTATTATCTTAGAAATTTTCATGAAAATTGACTTAGAATTTTTTTTGTAAAGTTAACATAGATTTTTTTTGCCTTATCATTTAAAAAAAAAAAAATTTAGAAAATTTTTTTTGGGAATGCTGAGATAAGTTTTAAACTTAAATTTTTTTACACTTATGACTGTTCTTATCTGAAAAATATTTTTTTTCAAATGAAAAATTCTGAATAGTGTCTTTACTAAATATTTTACACTCAAAAGTTCTTGTCTAAATTTACCTTAGACTTGTTTATAACCCCAATTTTTATGTGATCAAAGGGGGAGAAGTATGTTAAGTCTAGGGGGAGGTACTATAATTTTTCAATTGAAAAATATTTGGACTTATTTTAATATAAATTATTTTTATTGCATATGGTTACCCTAACTTAACTTGGGTTGCTCACATCAAAAAGGGGGAGATTGTTGGAACCCCAAGGTGTTTTGATGTGATCAAACAAGCTAAGTTAGGTCTGCTTGTTTAACCCTTGTGTCTAAGTGTGCGGAGCTTAGAACACAGGTAGTCGAGGACGGCTAGCGAGAAGGACGGACGGGAGAGAGCCGACGGGCTCGGCGTGTCTGAGGGTGTCCGGAAGAGTACACCGGTGGGAGAGAACGTGCGTGGCGCTCGAGGGACGAGACGGAAGGAAGGTCGCTCGAGGAGAAGGCGGAACATGGGTTGGGTGAGCCCTATTCGAAGGCCGAGATCACCCAAGCTAGCGGAGGAGGAGCGAACAAGACCCAGACTGAGACGAGAAGTCATCCGGACCAAAAGTCAACCAGTTGACTTTTTGCTCGGCGCCTTAACCATTCCGGCGCCTGTCAGGCGCCCGGAATGCTTCCGGGCGCCTGGAGCATGATTTTGACCAGAATCGTGATTTTCGCAATCTGGCCATTGGGGGATAAAGTTTATCCCCCCGGGGGCGCCCGGAACCACTTTCAGGCGCCCGGACCAGTACTATAAATAAAGTACTGATCTGTACATTAATAGTAACTACTTGTAATTCAGTGCTTTCATTTGTGTTATTTCCTTCTGTGCTTTCAACGCTGTAAGAGGCTACTCCGCCCAGAGGAGAATCAATTAGTGCGCCTTCTTTGCCTTGGATTAGCAATCCTCTGATTGCAAACCAAGTAATTCCTCTGTGTCTATTTTTCTGTTTTAATTAGTCTCTGCATTTTTAATTACAAGTTCTTTTAAGTTAGTTGAATATCCGAGAAGGGTTTTTGGTTTTATTTTGTAGGGCAATTCACCCCTCCCCTCTTACCGGCCTCCAAAGGGACCTACAGTATCAAAGTAATCAAGGCCTTCCTTTTGCTTGTACCCTTTGGCTACAAGTCTGGCCTTATACTTGTCAATTGATCCATCAACTCTATACTTGCGTTTTAGTATCCACTTACAACCTAATGGTTTGGTACTAGAAGGAAGATCTACTAGTTCCCAAGTATGGTTATTCATGATGGACTCGATTTCACTATTGCCGGCTTCTTTCCATATTGGGGCGTCGGGATTAGAGAGAGCTTCGCTTAATGTTCTTGGGTCCATTTTCGACATAAAAGTCATGAAGTCTGGCCCGAACGATTTCTCAACTCTAGCTCGTTTGCTCAGTCGTGACTCTTCACTTTGATTGTCAATAGTCCTTTTACGATAACTAAGTTCAGAAGCGTCATTTTCGTTAGAACTTTCGTTATTATCACTTTGAACGTTTCCCTTCTTATTTGGGAATATATTTTCAAAGAATATCGCATTCTGAGATTCAATGGTTGTTCCTACATGAATATCAGAAATGTCTGACCTGTGAACTATGAATCAATATGCACTACTATTATGGGCATATCCAACAAATATCGCATCGAACGTTTTAGGTCCGATCTTTTCTTGCTTTGACTTAGGTACTTCAACCTTTGCTAAGCACCCCCATACCTTTAGGTATTTGTACAATGGCTCGCGGACTTTCCATAGTTCATATGGTATTTTATCATTTTTCTTGTGAGGGATTTTGTTGAGAATGTGATTTGTTGATAGTATAGCTTCACCCCACAAGTTCTGGGGTAAGCCTGAATTTATCAACAAAGCATTCATCATTTCTTTTAGTGTCCAATTTTTACATTCGGCAACACCATTTGATTGAGAAGAGTAAGACACCATTGTTTGATGAATAATACCAGATTCTAAACAAAACTCATCAAACGGTGTACCATATTCTCCTCCTCTATCGCTACGAATTATTTTAATTCGTTTATCATGTTGATTTTCAACTTCTATTTTGTAGGTTCTGAAAGTTTCTAAGGCTTCATCTTTACTTTTAAAAGAAAGACATAACATAATCTTGTGCAGTCATTAATAAAAGTAATAAAATACTTTTTACCTCCTCTAGTATGTACGAATTTTAAGTCACATAGATCACTATGTATTAACTCTAGAAGAGTTGTTGACCTTTCCACCGAATGAAAAGGTTGTCTCGTCATTTTTGCTTCCACGCACACTTCATATTTGTGTGTTTTGTCAACATTAACGTTTGGTAATAAATTTAACTTGACGAGACGTTTCAGAGTATTATTATTGACATGCCCAAGTCGATCATGTCATAAATTAAAACACTCAACAACAGAGCTGGAAGCTTTTATTTTATTACCATCAAATTCACGGTGTGCAGTCATTACAACCATTTTGAACAGACTCTGTTCTAAGTACCCTTTACCTACGAATATACCATTTTTCGTAAGTACAAAGTTGTTTGACTGTAACACTAGTCTGAAACTTGCCTTAACAAGTGCTGATCCAGAAAGTAGGTTTTTCCTGATGTCGGAAACATGGAGCACATCAATGAGCGTTAGCTCTTTCCCAAACGTCATTTTCAGAACAACTTTCCTGAGTCCGACAATCGGGGATGTCATGGAATTGCCCATATAGAGCTTTCTTCCACTTATTAGAGTATACTTGGAGAACATCGCCTTATCAGAACAAATATGACGGGTTGCTCCAGTATCGATCCACCACTGCTTCGGGTTATCCACCACCGTGTTGGCTTCAAACACGACCGCAGTGAGATTCAGTTCCATGTCGTTAGAAGTTATGACTTGGTTCGCAGCATCCTTCTGACTCTTGGTTGGTTTCTTCGGGCGTCTGCAATCCTTAGACATGTGTCCTGGCTTTCCGCAGTTGTAGCATGTACCCTTGAATTTCTTGCCTTGAGCATTCTTTTTGGATTGCTTCTGCTTTTTGGCTTTTGACTCAGCCAAGTTGGACATCTCGTCGACTGCCCGCTTCATTCCACTAGGGTCGGACACCTTTCGATTATCTTTCTCTATTTGTAGCCTCAGGATTAGGTCTTCAAGTATCATCTCCTTTAGCTTGTGTTTTAGGTAATTTTTGAAATTCTTCCATGACGGAGGGAGTTTCTTGATTACCGCGGCTACTTTGAACGACTCGTTCAGCTTCATGCCTTCGGCATCCAGATCATGCATTATCAGTTACATGTCTTGGACTTGAGATGTTACGCTCTTGGAATCCAACATTTTGAAATCCAGAAATCGGCCGACGATGAATTTCTTTAACCCGGCGCTTTCGGTTTTGTATTTCTTTTCAAGTGACTTCCATAGAGATTTGTCGTCTCTATTGAACAATACACATTATACAACGCGTTGTCCAATGCGTTGAGAACGTAGTTACGGCACAGGAAATCTCCGTGCGACTACGCATCGCATGCAGCCTTACTATCGAAATTACCTTCTATAGTGGTTGGCGAGTCTTCATGCAAAAATCGTACGAGGTTTAATGTTGTCAGGTAGAACAGCATCTTCTGCTGCCATCTTTTGAAGTCGGCTCCGTTGAACTTTTCCAGCTTCTCTCCGGTTGGAACGGCGGTTGGAACATCGTTGATTCCAGCCATCAGTTTGCATGAAGAAAATTTGTCTTAAAAATGTTAGGTCTTTATTGCTGATGCAAACTGAGTACAGTCAGAATGATGGTATACCACCGTTTTCGGCTAAGTCGAGGCTAGAGTTATACTTTATCTCTTTAAGACAAATTTGCCCCGCACACAGTACTCACAAAATACGGCAATCATCTCCCAAGATACAACGACTTTTATCTTGCGATAGCAGCACTGCAAATCGCAAGACCTCCGAACTGAGGAAGCTTCTTGAACTCTCCAATGCAAGAATGCAATGCTTGCTTTGCTTGGAAGGAAGTGAGTGAATGAATGAATATGTGAGGGATTTTATTTATACATATGAAAGGGTATAAGAACCACTTGGTTCAATTAGATCTCATCCATCCATTTCAAAATGGATAAGGTAGATCGCATCCTTTCCTAAGAGACATACTATCTCTTCATTAGATGCGCCTTTAATCATCCAAAAGGTATTAAAACCTTTTTGATTATTTTTTCATTTATAATTTCTAATAATAAGTCCGAGTGGAGTCTATATATGGTCGACAGAAACATCACATCCCTGATTTTCCATCTTTTCAATTTTCGAACCGGATCAATATCTATTACCAATCCAATTTGGCAATGCTCCATGAATGACCATGGAATCACATGGAAGGAAAATATAAAGAAGACATGCAAAACCTCTTTAATGTATCGATATTCCACGGTAGCAAATGCATGATACTAATGTGCAGATCTGAAAATAACAAAATTACGAGGGAACTGTTCTCTAAGGAAAGAGTTTAATTTGGTTTCTACAGTCTACATGCATTGGTCCACTGCATGTCTGTTTAGGAAGCCCAATGAATGGAAATTTCCATCACAAATTTAAAAGAAGTGGCATACAACATCTTTTATAATAGATAAATGTTTATGCAATATTTCTTTGAAACTTAGGAAAGCATGATTTAGAGAAAAAATAAAATAAAATAAAATTTTCTGAACATCAAATTGTCTTTAAAAAGTAAATCTAGTTAAGCATGAGCATTTCGGCTAATGGGTGGACCAAACAAGTGAATGAGTTAATCCTTTCATTGAAATTGATTGTCATAAAGAGGAAATGCGTTTACCTGGAGGAAGGACGACTGCGGCGACGACAGGGAAGAGGAGCTGGTGTTGGAGCATTACCATGACCGCCGGTGACGGACGATTGCATGACCTCGACACGACCGGCGTGCACTTCATTAGCCACACCGATCGCTCTGCTTGCCCAGCACTTCATTAGCCACACCGATCCTGCATCACGAGCTTGAGCCACAGACGCGCCGTGCCTTCTCGCGTACTCGCTCTCTTTCATTTCTATGGCGGTCACTTCGTCTACCGATCCTTAACTGGTCAATGTTGTGTCTTATCGGGAATCGACTATCTTATACACACGTTCAATAGATAATTAAGTTGGAGGAAGAAAATAATCTTTGTTTTAAAAAAAAAAAGAATAACCATTAAATTAAATGAATCTTTATTATTTATCGTATTTGTAGAAAAATAACTTTTAGGGTGCGTTTGGTTCAAGTTATCATGTATAACCTTAGTTATGTGATTACCAAGTAATCACATAACCAAGGTTATCAGGAATAAAACATAACCTATTAAGTGTTTGGTTCAACTTAAGTTATACAACCACTTAATTTTACATTTACTAATTTACCCATTGAACTTTTGAATTAATTTAATTGAATAAAACTCTTTTTCACTCTTCGTTCTCCCGTGACTTCTCTTCTCCCCCTCTTCGTTGCCGCCACTGAACAGAGCAAGGAAAAGGGGCTTCCCCTTTTCTTCTTGTCGCCGCCGACCAGCAAACGATCCTCTCGCCGCTGTCATGTGGATTTTGAGTGTTCAACTCTTTCCTGGCATGGCCTTCCTCCAGAACCCTGCTGTCTATAACAATTGTGATATTTTTCGCATTGGCGCCACAGATCTCGCAACATCTGCATTCACAGAACAATTATTTCTAGCAGTAAATAAAGGAGTAACTTCAATGTTTGATGTCTTTAATCAATAGAAATAAGCACAACTCCAGAATTTTCTACCACTTCAATCAATAGAAAGCTTCAACTAGCAGTAAGGGAAACGATTCATAGCTTAAGAAAAGGGATCGTCTTGCTTGAACAAACTAGATCTAGAATCGACTTTGTCGGTGTGACCAGATTCCAAACACCACAAACGAGATGAGGGAAGAGGAACTCAAGGAGATGAACGCGGATCAAGCAAAATCCAAAAGTCAAAATGCACCTGTTGCCCTTTACCACAAACCAGGCCTCGGCACAGTGGCGGTGCGCGAAGCCGAGCTCGCCCTTGCAACGACACCAGCAGGATCAGCTCGGAACCCCCCTCCCCAGAACGAGAACTCAAGTGGCAGATCCGGCACATCCTATCCCCCTCCCGCTCGCCGCCATCCCCGTTTGCCTCGCAGCCGCCGCATCGCCCCACGCCTGTGGCCACACAAGCGCCCTTCTCCGCCGCCTCCCCCGCCGTCTCTGCCGCCTCAGGTGCCGCTGCCGTCGGACTACTCGATTTTGCTCCATTTCGCTGCTCGTTCCCCGTCATTCGTGGGGAAATCGAGGTTGCTTCTATCTTTGAAGAATTCGGAATCGCCGGAGCCGCACGACAAGCGAGCGGAGATCAAGAACCGATTTCAAGGAGAGGGGGGAGAGGATTGTGGAGGGTAATTTTGGAAGAAAAAAATGATAACCCCGGAATCGTCCAAAACCTTATATTTCGGAGGTAATGTAATTCCGGGTTGCATGCCGATTTTGCTGATGTGGCGGGAATCGCTTATTACCAGGAATCACTGATTACCTAAACCAAACAAAGTTTTTATTGATAACCTACCAAGGTTATCAACGATAATCCCCAACCAAACACCCCCTTAAAGATTTCATGAATCTAGAGTCTATAAAAGTTGCTGGCGATTAGGCTTGTTAGCAAAAGAGGTAGAGATTGGTCAAAAATCTAATGATACAGTGAGTTGAATGACGAGATCATAGATTATTCGACACTCACTTTTATAATTGCACACGACCCACATGATGACAAAATTAATTAATTGAATCAACCAAATGAACCGGTGGTGGAAGAGGATACTTAACATTTCATATGAATTTCAAAATTAATTGTCTTTTAATAAATATAATTTAAGTATTATTATACACTCATGTGCTTATCATTCTATTTATATAGAGCTATGATACGATCAAAAAAAAATCTCAATGAAATACTCAAGGATCACATAAACTCAAGAAAAAATCTTAATGAAATACTCAAGAATAAATACATAAATTCATGACTCCCCATTTCATTTTTTGTGAACCCTATCATTTTACGTGTCCATCCTTGAATATTTCATTAAGATTCTTTCCTTGAACATATCATTTTTCTTATATAAAATCAATCTTCATATGTCTATTAAAATCACATTGATAAATACTCAACTGATAGAAGCAACAAACTTGTAGAAGAAAGAAACTAATCTACGGTCTAAATCTTCGGCAACTATTACACCACAGAATTTCATTGGGATACATGATTTCCCAAACAATGATTAGGAAAAAAGAACACATTTCGCTAAGAATAGACAAGCAAAAAAGAGAAAAATTTTGGCACAACGTCCTGAGCATTTTGTTCAATTCTGTCCTATCTTTAGAAGGTGGCTCCAAACTCAACCTTCTATCATGTGCTACTATCAACATCGAATCCTGAACCAGTCCAGCCAGTGACAGGTCCTCTTTCCTTTGGCAAGATCATGCTGCCCTTTGTTCTCCCGGTGTTCATGACTCTCTTTTTATCCTTCACTTCTGCGACTTGACGCTTCGCATCTGATAATGTTGACTCACTGCTATTGGTTGCAGCATTTGCATTAGGAACTTTAACTGATGTTGACTGATTCACTGTCATTGGAGGTCCTACAGCATTGCTATCCAATTTTCCATCCTGACATGGCATTATGAAGAATTCAAGTTATATATGTAATCTAATCTATATCAAAAAGACAGGCTACTTAGTTTGCCAAAATTAGATTGAAAGATGCCAGGGCACTGCAACGAGGAAGCTCCCAAAATGTGAAAAATCTTGGGAAGAAGAAACACAGTTGATAGACGATGTGTCAACAAGAACAGACAGAAACAGCTGGTATGTAATAAAAATCCAGCCGATGTATACTTAGACAAAGAAAATAAAAATCATAAAGGGCAAGGGAAGGGAGGTATACTGGTGCATCAGAAGAAACTTTGTTGGGGTTTATGGCTTCCAACCGTCTTTTTAGTTCCTCCAATCTTAGAAACTGAGTGCTTGTACTTTCTTGGACCTATTCACAGTGCATCAAAATGATTTAAAAAATAGTTTAGTCAAGTATGTCACTCTGAGCTAGAAAAAATATACCAGCTGGTTCAGATCATCACAAAGCTTTTGCTTGATTGCCTCCTCATCTTTAACAGCTTGAACTGCAGCTTCCCAAGCCTAAGATGCTAAAATTAGTTTATCGTTCAAGGATGCTTGATATGAGAAACTTTTTCCATCTTTTAACTGCTACTTAACTCTTTAACATCTACTATGTCTCATAAGTATTTATTGATTTGGTTGTATTGTTTCCTCTTCAGATGAAATGTTATAGCTATCATGACTCATGATTGAGAAGTAAAATTAACTAATACTAGAGATTCTCATCTTCACAGTCACAGGAGACTCCTCGTCACCATTCTCTTCTTCCTTAATGGTAGCAGAACTCAAAAGATACTCCTAAGAATGTGTCATTTGGATGGCCTTGGAGATCATCAATGATGGCATGCAAATCCGTAAAGGTCGTAGATAACACTTGATTATTCTGGAAGGACAAGGACAAATACATCCGAGTGTACTTGCATGAAGCACAAGATTGTCTTGGAGGTCTTTGAATAATGAATAATGCATACGCAAAATCAATTACTACAAAAGTTACTAAAGTAGATTCTTCTCCTTGGGACAAGATGGAGCATGAATAGGACATATAGGTTATTTGGATGCAGCAACAGCGCCACACACTTTTCAAATCCTTCAACTCTCTACAAGAAAACTCAAATAGGAATACTCCCTTTCTCTAGGTTATGGATCTAGAGGGGTGGCCAGCAGTAACAGTGCATGTAAACCCCAATGGTCAGCTCACGTGACTACTGGAAAAACATAATTCTGGATAACTAGTGTGGACTATATAACTCTAGAACAGAAATAACCACATATATTACAGCACCATCCTTTTGCAAGATATGGGAGGGGCATAACTTTAATGCAAACTGCCTCAAAGGAGATATTATACGACCTATTCCTACAGGTCCCTACAGCAAACCTGAACAAAATAGAAAAGAGGATACTCAGTGGGAAGGTACTTACCTGAGCGTATTACATTAGGCAAGGATATTTGTATAATATATCTATCCCACCTCATTCTATTTTCTATAGGTTATGTTAGGATCTAGTACTTGAGCAATGTAATACTATTATCTAGATGGCAGGCTCTGGGTGTTCACTCATCCCCAATACTGGGTAACAATATATTATCTATTTATTAATATCACCAGAAAATTTACCTTCCCATGAAAGGTTGCTTGTTAAACACTTTCTAGTTAGTAAATCTAACCAGAAACAGAATTGTAGGCCCTTGGATGTTTAAGCAGATAATAGAAGCTGTCTGTTGAACATTGAAAAGAGAGTCAGATAAATGGAATCTTTAAGTTTGAGTCTTTCTAGAAGTTATTGCCAACAATCTCAATCACTATGAATATGCAAAAACAACTCATATATAATAAAAAGAGGCCTTAAATAGAATAGTAAGCTTGCAATTTGACAAGGGCATCAAGATTGCCCAACTCCACTTTGGCTAGCATGGAATTTGATTACCCAACACAATCTCACATAAAAATAGAACAATGACATATGCAGAAAGATCATATAGTTAGTTATATAAACAGGAGGCAGAAAACCATTAAAAGAGTGTTGCACTTAGGTTGAACCTAACCTTTTTTGCTTGTTCTTCCTTCAGTTTAGCAGCACGTATCTTCTCAGTGGATAATTCAATCTTCTTTCGCATATGCTCAAGTGCTGAAGCACAATAATTTCAAGCAACAACACAGACAAGAAAAATAAGTTTAGAATTTAAAATACAAGAATGCATACTTCCTGCTCAAGACAATCTGGAAATGAAAGAACCTGCTTTCTTTGGCCCAGCTGTAAGTTTCAACTCTAATGTAAGGCTCTCTAGTTCACGTTCTACTTCTCGTATTTTTGAGTAGTTTTCTTGTATATACCTGAGAAACAGGATAAAGTGTCTAACCACGGCTGTACCTTCCAAGATATTTATTGCCATCACTGATATTTATTGTAGTTTTTGGTGTTCGAGAAGGAAAATGATCATCAGCCAAACTAAATTCAGAAAGTAAAAAATATTCATGGGGTTACACAATATGGATGCAAGATTGTTATGATCCACAATAAAATCATCAAAAAATTTTAAATTATCCATGCAGCTGTAATAGAAGCACAATCATATTTCACAAAAAGAAAAGAAAAGACAACTCAAAATAACAGAATCTTTGGGAATTTTAGTAGGCTAAACTTATCCTAAATCACAGGTTCTTGATGCCACATTTCTGCAAATTACAATTCTTGTATCTCCAGGCGTAGTTTATCTCTAGAAGTTCAAACCCAAAGCTTTGAGTTAATCCCATGTTATTCAAATTAGCAAACTATGAATATTGTAGACTCCCATGACTAGCAGCTATAAATGCACGTTCTCAACCATTCATATCCTGAACACCAATTCATTACTATTATCCTTGGAACTCAGAGTTTAACTATGAATCTTTAAACATTGAGACACATAATCTGATAATTTCAATCAGACCTATCTTATCTGCGTCTTGAATCAT
Source organism: Zingiber officinale (assembly GCF_018446385.1). Lineage (NCBI taxonomy): Eukaryota > Viridiplantae > Streptophyta > Magnoliopsida > Zingiberales > Zingiberaceae > Zingiber > Zingiber officinale. Next base: position 131,221,143 of record NC_055992.1, read on the forward strand.
CATCATCATCAAGTCACGTCTGTCCCAACTATTTACTGTCGGCTACATGAATTTTTGTCTACGTCTTGAATGTTGAATAAAGAAGAGAAAAGCAATCTATCAGAAAACAAAAGATGCAAAACGTCCATATCCCACTTTGTAATCTCGAAGTTTACAAAATTCACACCGACTCATGGTTGACTCTACACAAACAATTATTTGATTTCTATCCATTCCCCCCACAACGCATAAATTGACAAGGCCTAATTAGCTTCAATTGCCGACTTTAAAATTTTGCCCTTAAGATTTCGATTTTCTCAACAAAGTTCTGTCAGCGCTCTAATTTCACTCGATATGAAGGAACTACAAAAAAAAAAAAAATGCCACAATTCTTGGTCCTCCCCAAGAGAATCTGAATAAAATTCCTTTAAAAAACATCCAAAATTACGAAATACATTGAAAAAAACAACTGATCTCCTCAGATCTAAGAGTTAAAAGAATGCTTCAGTTTCGGGGTACCTCTTCAGTTGAAGCTGCTCTGCCTCGATGATCTGAAGTATTAGGAATCTTGAGCATCCGAAGATTGGAAAATAAAAATCAACCGAACAGAGGAAGATAAATTGAAGCAAGATAGAGGATACCTTCTCGGTGTAGGCAATGACAGGGGACTCTCTGGCGATGCCGTCAGGTCCGATCTCGATCAGCAGAGAAGGGTGAGGGGGCGCAGTAGGAAGCGGAGGAGATGCCATTGGATCTGGAGGCGGAGGAGACGCCACTGAGGGGATTTGGAGGCGGGTGCAGAAGGGGAGGAAGGAGAGAAGAGAAGCCTAGAAGTCGCTTTCTCCTCCGCCTCCTGGTGGAGCACTCGGAAAGGTCAAAATCTCTCCAGAGTTTTATTTTAATAAAAAAACAAACAAATAAATAAATATGGGAGAGAAAACATTTCACTTTTGCAAATTGCCACCACATTTTATCAAAATATTCACTTTAACAACTACATTTCATCACATATGTTCTTAGAGCATTAAATGAACCAAGCGTTCATGAACAAACTAATATTCGGCTTGATAAGAACTTATTTATATTCGTTAAATATACATAAGATTAATTAAATAAACAAGTTTGAACAGCTCGTTAATTAAGATAAAGAAACAAGCTTGAACACATATATGTTCAGCTCGTTAACGTTCGTAAACAATGTTCATGAACAATGTTTACGAACCATATTCATTAATAAAATTCTTTTCAATATACTAAATGAATAATAAAATAAATAAATAAATTTAAATTATCAAATTTAATAATCAATCAAACAACTAAAAGTTTCAAACAATCAAACAAGTTTGAATTGAAAGCATGATAACATCTAAACGAACCAAACTCGAACCAAGCTCAAGCCAAGCTAAAACCAAACTCAAGTGAAGCTTGAATTGAGAGCTTGATAACATCTAAATAAATCAAACTCAAGCTAAGCTTCAAACAAGTTCAAGCTCATAAAAATTAAACCAAGTCAAGCTTGAACACTCATTTCAAAAGCTTAGTTCATTTTAAGCTCGGTTCGGCTCGGCTTAGTTACCATATCAAACAAGCTTGAACACCCCAAAACTATAGCCCTATCTATTCTCATGTGTTTGGGAGGCATTTTTTTCTTTTCTAAATTATGTGATCCTGTCGAGAATCTGAGAAGACGGAATGCCGAAATGACGTGTCTGGAATGTTGACCGCATCTCCATGACCCGGATGGTAAGTTGTCTTCTGTGTTGACCAAGTCGTCAGAAGTCCTCTGGTCAACAATACCTGTAGGCAACGATCGGGTTGCCCCGGTCCCTGGTACATCAATGCTTGAGACGAGACCCACGAATATATAAACAGCTGAATAATAGTAGAACAACTAAATAAATACAGAATAAGTACAGTGACATATCCTGGCCCTAGGGGGCGCCCTCAGATGGATCGATGAATTGGTCGTGATGCTGATCGGGTCATCGCGACCCTGAAGAGTAGATAAATGTCCACCAAATGAGTAACTAGATTTGACGGCTCGTAGCCGGATGCGATATGGATCCGCAGGATGGCGTGCTGTCTGAATACAGCAACAGCTCGTAGGCCGGAACAGCGACACGAAGGTCGGAATACAACAGCAGCTCATAGGCCGAAATACAATAGCGACATGAAGGTCAAAACAAGGGTGGAGTCAGCGCGTGAACTGTCGACCTGTGGATGCTCGGCATGTGGAGGCTACTGACGAGGGGGCTGCGACACAAAGCGCTTGCTGGTGAAAGGGATCGCAGCGCGTGGCGGCGGGTGGTGGTTGCCGACGGAAGATGTGGTGGCATGCGATGGCTGCCGGCTCCTACAGCGACGTTGGGAAGGGAGAGGACTATGCAGTGGTTGGACAAAAAAGGGTGTGCCGGAGGCAGCTGTGGTAGTCGATGGAGGCAACGACGACGGTGGCCGCTGGAGGCGACGGCGATGAGTCTCAGCCGATGGTGCCGGCCTGGATCGAAGAGGAGGAGAAGGGAGAGAAAAGCATAGGCGGTCTCGCTAGCCGAAGATGGTCGGCACCAAAGATGAGGAGGAGAGGCGACGTCGAGGGCGGGGGTCGGCGGTGAGCCAGGAAAAAGTGACAACTGTAGACCCAGCCCCTTGTGTTTGGCGGCGATCCTCAACCAAAAACCCGAAGTCCCCCCTTATCTACAATGCCTTCTCCTCACTTAAAGCCCTAACCAGTCGAATGACAAAAATGCCCCTCTCCATCTCTATAATATCTCTTATGCCCAATGATACATCTGCATCACAAGCCTTTCGTTCAAGTCTAGTCGAAGAAGGCGCAAGTCCAACTGACTAGATAGTCTGCTGCGAAAGCTGAATCGCTCTCGATATCAGAATCAAATTGCTAAACCCATCGTATAATGTCTCACGAGCGATCGCTATAGTAATGGTGTCGTACGAGAGATGGTAGCGATGCCGAGCGAACTACGAGAAATAATACCAAGTCAATAACCGAACCGATGACGAGCGAACAACAAAACGTCAAGTGAGCGACGAGTAAAATGATAGTCGTCCGAGCGACACACGGGATGTCGAGCAGACCGAGCGACCGAGTGAGCGATGCCGAGCAGACGACCGAGAAAGTGTCGGCCAAGCAATCAAAAGGATGTCGATCGGGCAATCGGAAGGACACCGATCAGGAGGAGAGACGCTGGACAAGCGATGTCGAGCGTGTGACCGCGAAGATACTGACCGATGGATCGAGAGAATGCCAAGCGGGCCATCACAAAACGTCAATCGAATAACCGTAAAATGTGACTGGGAGACCCACATGTCGACCGAGTGACCGTAAAATGCCGACCATGCAATCACAAGGATGTCAAACAACAAGCGAGTGGCTAAGCGGACGGTTAGGAGATAAGGATCGTGCGGCGATGAAAGTGCCGACCAAGCGTCGAAGAATGTTGGTCAGTCAATCGTACACTGCTGACCAAGCCATCTAGAGAATGTTGAGCGTTCAACCAAGTAGTTCAAGTGTGTGGCCGAATGGACGACCGAGCGATATCGGTTGGACGACTACAAGAGTGATGACCGAGCAACCGAGAGAATATCGCTCGTGCGATCGTAAAATGCTGACCCAACAATCGAGTAGTACTGAGTGGGATGATGTCGAGTGGGAATATCGCGAGAGCAAAAAACACGAGTCGGTATCCCAAGTGGGTGCAAGGCTCATGCGACCGGAGGGCATGGAACTTGCAGGATATCCTGGTTTGTGACCAGCGAATATACTTCAATCCTAGACCAGTGGCGATACGATGGCTCGATATCAGTGGAGATACTCCTATCAAAGATCATTGGAGACAGCTCGGCCCCGAACGGAGGAGATAGAAGATCCGATATGCTGGTCCGTGACCAGTGAAGACCGATCAACCCTGAATGGGGGAGATAAGAGAATCCGCTAAGCTGGTCCGAGACCAGTGAAAATCACTTGACCCTGAACGTGGGAGATATGAGATCTGATATGCTGGTGCACGACTAGTAAAGACTGCTCGACCCCAAACGGGGGAGATAGGAGATCCAATATGTTGGTGCGCGACCAGTGAAGACCACTCGACCCCGAACGGGGGAGATAAGAGAATCCGCTAAGTTGGTCCGAGACCAGTGAAAATCACTCAACCCCGAACGGGGGAGATACGAGATCCGATATGCTGGTGCGCCACCAGTGAAGATCGCTCGACCCCGAACGGGGGAGATAAGAGATCTGATATGCTGGTGCACGACCAGTGAAAACCACTCGACCCTGAATAGGGGAGATAAGAGAATCCGCTAAGCTGGTCCAAGACCAGTGAAAATCACTTGACCCCCGAACGGGGAAGATACGAGATCTGATATGCTGGTGCACGACCAATGAAGATCGCTCGACCCTGAATGAGGGAGATAAGAGAATCCTCTAAGCTGGCCATAGACCAGTGAAGACCATTCGACCCCGAACAAGGGAGATAAGAGAATCCGCTAAGCTGGCCAGAGACCAGTGAAAATCACTCGACCCTGGACGGGGGAGATACGGGTTTAAGGTCGCCGCTCGACCGTCGGTGGATACAAGGGTTTATAGTCGTCGCTCGACTTCTAGAGTTTATAGTCGTCGTTCGACTTCTAAGGTTTATAGTCGTCGCTCGACTTTTAGAGTCCATGACTCTAATATAACTCAAAACCGGCCGATCGGCACAAGAGTCTCTGAGTCAAGGGTTTATAGTCGCCGCTCGACTTCTAAGGTTTATAGTCGTCGCTCGACTTCTAGAGCCCATGTCTCTAATATAACTCAAACCCGCCCGATCGACACGGGAGTCTTTGACTTAAGGGTTTATAGTCGCCGCTCGACTTCTAGAGTTTATAGTCGTCGCTCGACTTCTAGAGCCCGTGGCTCTAATATAACTCAAACCCGGTCGATCGACGTAGGAGTCTCTGACTCAAGGGTTTATAGTCGCCGCACAACTTCTAGGGTTTATAGTCGCCACTCGACTTCTAGAGCCCGTCGCTCTAATATAACTCAAACCCGGTCGATCACCGCGGGAGTCTCCGACATTAAGCCCGTTGCTCTAATATGATATAAACTCGGCCGATCGGTACGAGAGTCTTCGACATTGAGTCTGTGACTCTAATATGATATAAACCCAGCCGATCGACACAGAAGTCTTTGACATTGAGCCCGTGGCTCTAATATGATATAAACCCGGCCAATCGGCACAGGAGTCTCCGATTTTGAGCCTGTGGCTCTAATATGATATAAGCCCAGGCGATCGACACGGGAGTCTTCGATCAGGAAACAATGACATCTCCTATGACCGAAAGGGAAAATATAACAAAAAAATTGACCTACCGACCAGCAGAGGATCTGACTCAGTTCCTCGACTCCCGAATACCCGTGGAGTGAGGAGAATATGATATGTTCGTTGGAACCCACCGAGGTCATGATGGCAGAATTTTTCGGCGTCGTCCATCTTTACGTTCCATATCAGGTGTAGTTCCCACAAACGATGCCAATATGATCCTGTCGAGAATCTGAGAAGACGGAACTACCGGAATGACGTGTCTGGAATGTTGATCGCATCTCCATGACTTGGATGGTAAGTTGTCTTCTGTGTTGACCAAACCGTCAGAAGTCCTCTGGTCAATAATACCTGCAGCCAGCAACCGGGTTGCCCCGGTCCCTGGTACCTCGATACTTGAGGTGGGTCTCATGAATATATAAACAACTGAATAATAGTAGAACAACTAAATAAATACAGAATTAATACAGTTATAGGGGATAGGTGGTCGACTTGAAGGGGAGTTGGATAGCTAGGTCACCCCCAACTTTCGATTCTTTTCTACAAGGTTAGTTTACGCAAGCGGAAATACAAAAATTAAAGCAATAAAGATAAGCAAGAATACAAACGCTAACACAATTCCTTTACGTGGTTCGGAGATTGCTTGCTCCAACTCCTCGGCGTGTCCTTGAGGTGGATAAACCCTTGATCCTTCGGTGGATCAATCTCTAGAAATCTCCGGCTAGAGCTTACTCCTTCTCGGTGGAGCACAACCTCTCACAAAGGCTCTCTTCCTCATACAAGATAAACTTAGGTTTAGGAGGAAGAGAGTATAGCTTAGAACCTTTAGACAATGACAAGGAGTGATTCAACAATAATCAATTACCTCCTTCAAGCCCCAAAGCTTCCTATAAATAAGAGGAGAGAGTTGATCATCATATCAACTCATCTCGGCACCAGTCGGTTGGCAAAACCATCAGTCGACTGATGCTATCGTTGGAGGTAGCCAATGGCTACTTTGCAGCACCAACAGTTTGTCAACGGTCATTTACCAGTCGACTGTTAAAACTAGCAGTTGACTGGTAGTTGTTGGCTGAGCGAATAGAATGTTTTTGTTCTCAGCCAATCGGTTGTGCAGTCAACTGCTAAGACTGCACATGCACACACTTATCCTCTCCGGAGTCGTCCTTGAAGTCCTCTTCCTCGGCCTTCACCCCTCAGATGCACCCGAGCCCGCGGCTCCTCTCCGTGCCATCCTTTACGTTGCCTTGAAGTCTGCTTCCCTCGGCTCCACTCCGTTGCTCCTCGTCCGGCGGTCCCTCAGATGTCTTCCACACTATCTTTCACCGACTCAAGGATCCGAGCCCTAGGATGAGCTTTCCAAGCTTAGCCGCACCAAGCTTCTCATGTGTGTTTCACCAATTCCTGCAAGACTCAAACACATATCAAAGTCTAACATAAACTCTTTAACACACACATCAAAACCATGTCGTACCGATCAAGCATAGGTCGATTGCACCAACAACTGAATAATAGTAGAACAACTAAATAAATACAGAATTAGTACAGTTTGACATACCCTCGCCCCAGGGGGAGGGGCCCTCAGATGGATCGATGAGTTAGTCGTGATGCTGATCGAGTCATCGCGACTCTAAAGAGTAGATAAATGTCCACCATATGAGTAGCTAGATCCGACGGCTCGTAGCTGGACGTGATATGGATCCGTAGGACGGCGTGCTGTCTGAATACAACAACGGCTCACAGGCCAGAATAGCGACACGAAGGTCGGAATACAACAGTGGCTCGTAGGCTGAAATACAATAGCGACACGAAGGCCGAAATAAGGGTGGAGTCAGTGTGTGAACTGTCGACTCGTGGATGCTCGACACGTGGAGGTTGTCGGCGAGGGGGCTGCGGCACAGGGCGCTTGCTAGTGAAAGGATTGCAGCGCGTGGCAGCGGGCGGTGGCTGCCAGCGGAAGATGTGGTGGCGTGCAATGGCTGCCGGCTCTTGCAGTGACGCTGGGCAAGGAGAGGACTATGCAGTGGCTGGGCAAAAAAGGACGTGCCAGCGGCGGTGGCCGCCGGAGGCAGCTGTGGTAGTCGATGGAGGCAATGACAGCGGTGGTCGCTGGAGGCGACGACGATGAGTCTCAGCCGATGGCACCGACCTGGATCGAAGAGGAGGAGAAGGGAGAGAAATGCATAGGCGGTCTCGCTAGCCGAAGATGGTCAACACCGAAGATGAGGAGGAGAGGCGACGTCGAGGGCAAGGTCGACGGTGAGCCAAGAAAAGGTGACGGCTCAAGACGCAACCCCCTGTGTTTGGCGGCGGTTCTCAACCAAAAAACCCGAAGCTCCCCTTGTCTACAATGCCTTCTCCTCACTTAAAGTCCTAACCAACCGAATGATAAAAATGCCCCTCTCCATCTCTATAATTTGTCTTATGCCCTATGATACATCCGCATTATTATGAAAATATGTTCCATTTTAACGTTTAATAAAAAAACATAATGCTGTAAAACGAGATAATTATCCTTCACATTATTATCTCACATGTATCTCTACCTAAATTCTAGATCAATGAGACACCTTATAATAATTATAAAATCATAATTATTATAATTATAAAATTATAATTACTATAATAATAATTATTATAATTTATAGTTATAACAACTATAATTTCATATATGATATAATATAAAAAATAATTTTAATAAAGAAGATTAAAATTTTTTAAAATCTTCCGAAAATACTTTAAATGATATTTATTTGTCTAAAACTGGACCAATATACATTACACTCAATAACAAATACATATTATTAAATAAGTTTCTATTTGAGATATTGTGTGTTCCATTGTTAAATTCAAAATAAAATTTATGATTTGTTTGTTTCTAGTATTAAAACGAAGAAAATAAATCATAGATAACTACTAACTATTACTATTATGAAGACTTATTTTTGCCATTCTAGTCGTTAGGTACAATGTTCTTATATTTTACAATCATTATTTCAATTGTTATTTCAACTTCTCAATCATTCAACTTCAACTTGTCAACAATCTTCTTGGAGATGCAGTAAGCAACGGATTGGATAGTGATCATCGGATTCACCCCGATAGCCGTCGGAATCACACTCCCGTCGCACACAAACAGCCTCTCCGCCTCCCAACTCTCCCCCTCCTCGTCCACCGCTCCTTCCTCCTTCCTCGCCCCCATTTTGCAACTCCCCATCTGGTGCGCCGAGCACAACATGCTCCACACCTCCTCCCTCGAAGTCGGCCCGCCGGCGACGCTCACCGTGTCCAAGAACTCCTCCAACTCGTCTTCCTTCATCCCCTTGCACTTCACCCTTTGCCCGTCGCTTCTATGCGTCCCGACCTGTCAAAGGGAATTGTTTTTTTTTTTTTTCAGTGTTTGTGTTTGATCAAAATTTGGTATTTTGATCGACTACGTAGCTGATTACCTCGACGGCGCCGGCGGCGACCAAGATTCTAAGCGCCGTCCTTAAGCCTGCTTTTAGATTCTCCTTGTCTAGCTCGTTCAGTTCGTACGTGATTTTCTTCTCCGCTTGGACTTCTCCCGAGCCGCGATCTCGGACGAGGGCGAAGATGTGCGCGGTTCGACTATAGCGCAGCATGGTCTGTTTCATGTCTTGGCCCGACACCCATGGGAGCAAGGTGGCGAACGACGCAGGTCCCAACGCCGGCGTCTCTACGATTAATCCTGGCTTCACTTTGTGCAGCGACGTGATGATCCCTCCTTCGTAGATCTTTCCTTTTAGGTCGGATACGGATTCCGGAAAGTAGCCCCACGCGAGCGCCGATGGGTGGAGGTGGAGGTTCTTGCCGATGTGCCGGTTTTTGAGACCGCTCGCCGCCATTAATGGCGGCGTGAAGAGCGCCCCACACGCTGAGATCGTCGCTTTCGCTTTGAATATGAGCTTCTTGGTGATGGCGCGGTTCAAGCTCGCCGCGATCAATCCCACACATCTCTTATTCTTGTTGTTCTTGTTTTTGTTCTTTTCGAGGATGAATCTCTTGGCTTTGCAGGCGGAGACGACGACGGCGCCATGGTTGACGGCGTCCACCAGCCACGTCGTGTCGGTGCCGCGCTTCTCGCCGGCCCTGCAACCGTAACAGCAGCTGCCGCAGAAGTGATCACTGGACGAGTTCCTCGCCGCAGAAATGACTTCGAGACCGAGATTTCCACACCCTTTTCGGAGGACTTGATTCTGGAACCCCTCACGAAGGCAACCCTCCGTGACGCCGAGCCTCTCGCAGACGGCGTCCACGGCGGACTCATACTCTGCGCTCGCGAACAGAGGAAGGCGATGGTACTCCGCCCACTCCCTGAGAACCTCAGCCGGCGTCCGGATGCAGGCGGACCAGTTCACCGCCGTGCCGCCTCCCACCGTCGCCCCGGCCAGAATCATCATGTTCCCGTCGACGGAGGTCAGCATTCCGCCGGATTCATACAACTGCGCCATGGATGGGCCTTCAAGGCCGGTGTAATCTTTTGCCGTGTAGTACTCACCTTTCTCTATCACCACAACCTTGTGGCCAGCGACGGCGAGGACGGCGGCCGCGACGCCGCCGCCGCAGCCAGAGCCCACGATGACCGCGTCGCACTCAACGGTGAAGTCGTGGGGGGATTCAGTGACTGCTAAACCCTTTTCGATCAGAGATCGAAGGAGAGAGGAGTCTGTTTCTTGCATCGTCTCTATGATTCCTTTCTCTAGCGGCCTCTCTGTCTCAGATTCTACTGATGATTTCTCAGAAGAGACATCGAAATTGCTGTTGTATCCAATTGCATTCCACGTTGGGTTCTTCAAATCTTCATCGGTCTGCAAATTAATAACGAAAAGCTGACCATAATTCACAACTATTTAATTATCAAAAAGGCTCCTTTAATACGAAAGGAAAAGATGCTTGAGGAATGAGTTAGAACCAGAGAGTAGAAGGTGTAGTGGCTGAAGGACTTGATGAGTATGAAGACGATTCTAAGAAGTGTGAAATACTTCTGCTTGTTCCAGCTCTTCAAGACTTGTTCTCTATCTTCCAAAGGCATTTCTGAGAACTTTCTGATGAAGGGGAAGCTCGAACACAGACACAGACTTCCACAGAGGACTAGGGTTCCGAGTCTTGTAGCGAGGAGCCAGAGAACCAGTTTAACCAGCACACCGGCCGCCACTTGGCCTCTCTTCACCAGCAGCTCCGCAACCTGCGGCTCAAGTATATTGATCTTCTTCTTCGACCAACAATGGTATCAAATATGATGAAGAGGAAGAAGAGATTAAGAATTAAGGACCTCGTCTGGAACAGGGGCGTCGGAGCCGGAGGCACGGAAGAAGACATCGATTGACTTCCGACGGATTTTCTCCTCGTCGACCACCCTCCCGCCGGCGATGGCGTGGTCGGCGGCCTTCTCCGGTTCCAAGGGAGGGATAAAGGCCTCACACATCGCCGACAGAACCTCCACCTGCGGCGCCGAGAAGTCGTGGCCGTAGCCTCCTTTCTGATGCCCTCCCCTCAACGTCGATTTGCTGCCGGCGGCGCCGCCTGCTTCCCTCTTCTTCTCCATTATCGCGACCGAATCAAAGACTCTTATGAATTCGCTTCTCGATCACGGGCGGTCTCGTTGCTGGCTATATATAGAAAGGTGAACTGGCTGGCGATCAATGCAGAGACGTGTACGTATCGGATCTTTTCTTTAATTTATACAATACGATTCAGAAATTTGTGTTTCACCCTCAGTGTTCACCTGCTTTTTACAGATATGACTCAAATTTCTGAGTGTGGCTGAATGTTCATTCGATTTGGTAAGGTAAATACATTTAATATATATAATTAATTAAATATGTTACGGTAAGAAATTTATATGAAACAAAACAACTTATCGTGTTTGGAGAAGAAATCAAAAGAGAATGTATCATCAGAACGATCACAAATGAACAAACAAATTTTCATCGTTCATGAATCAAATCCCTCTCAAACTCCTGGTTCTAATTACCTTGGACGCATATATCAGAGGAAAATGGGATGATGAATGGACTGGAACATGAATGGGAAGGGACGCTTTTCTTCTTCTTAATGTGTGGAGTTACTATGTATGCCCAACAAAATGAAATAAATAATTTTGAAAATATATGTATTCATTGGTAATGTTCATAAATTATGTTTATTAATAAATTTTTTTATCAATTTACTAAATAAATAAATAAATCTTCCAAATGAATAAATAAATTTATATTATAAAACTCAATAATCAACTAAACAATTTTAAAATATAAAAATTTTAAACAATCTTAAATTAAAAGTTTGATAACACCTAAAGGATCAAGCTCAAGATAAGATTGAACTAAACTAAAGCTCATAAAAAAAAAAAAGTTAGGTTTGAATAGTCATGATAACGATTTGGTTCCTTTTTGACTGACTTGATTTGATTTCTTATTAAACAAATTTGAATACCTTAAAATTTTACTCGACTTGGCTAATTAGGACTTTGAATACCATAAAACTTTGCTAGACTTGGCTCATTCGCACAAAGGTTCTTGTGTTTGAGCTTATTTCAAAGAGACCTCAATCTTGTATTTGATAGTTGATAAGGGATAGATCATTTATAATTACAGTAGGATCATGACTGTAATTCTTCTTTAGATTCATCGTCACTTATAATTACAGTTGGATCATGACCGCAATTATTCTCTGGGTTTATCGTCAGCCTAGGTTATAGTTTGGATCGGGGTAGATGGTTGGAAGCCGTCGACGGTGGACAACTAGTCAGGTTGTCGGGCGCTGAGCGAGGGAACGACCTCCGACCATCTGTCCCAACCCAAACTATAACCTGAGGGGCGATGAATCCAAGAAGGGATCGCAACCAATTACGGCTGGATCACGGCCACGATCCGCCCGTAATTACAAGTAGCTCATCCCCTAACTTACTATTTTTTGACTAGAGAATCTCGTCTCGATCGTCTTAGGAGTTCTGTAATGATGATAAATCTAATTAACCTTATGACTAGTCTTGAATTGATCGGTCAGGTCTCACAAAATTTTTTCATTAGACATCGGGATAAATTAAAAAGTGCAAAAGTGCTCATGATGAGTGGTCAAAAAATCTAACATCCTTTCATTATGTGTCTTAATTAAAAATAAATTTATATGAGTATTTATATGAAAATATGAATGTCCTGCCGTGTTAGGAGTCCTGTAGATCACACAAGGAATTGAGTGGACTAAATTATTCATGCTACCTAATTTTTATTTGTGATATTTCGTTTTTTTTTTGGCCACATAAATGATATGACATGTCGGAATGTGGTTGAGAGGAAATTAGTTGTGCAATTACATTTAAAATCTTCAAACAGATCTCGTGTGGAAGATTCTAATTATGGAGTAGATTATTAGATATTTTATATTATTACAAAAATTATCATTTCCTTGGAAAATACAAGGTTGTCTTTGTATGCAAAATAAAATATATCAAATTGATACAAATATATATACATATATAATAAATGGTGTTTTTGCTTTAATTCTAAGGACAAAAGTGAGGTAATTGAACACATATGAATTGGCAAATGGATTTAACTGACCATTATAATTATCAGATAAGGACTTGAAATTGATGTTTTTTTAATTTTTTAATTTATTTATTTTAAATTAAGATAGTTGGCCTAATTAATAAGTGTCCTTTTGAGTGAAGGTAACTCTATGTATGAGCAATTTTAAAAGGACGCATATCAGAAAAAATAAAAATTTCTTCTCATCTTTTAATTAATTAGCAATTAACTATAAATTGATCCTAATTTATTTTCTTTCATATAATTTAGAAATTAATTATAAGAGATACTTAGGGTGAGCATGATTGTTTGATTGTAAAGTTATAAATAAATTTTCATATTGAAAATACATTCGAAAGATTATAAATTTATAAGAGAAAAATATTTTATCATAAGATCTTAGGCAAAAAATAGATAATATCATACAATTATGAAAATATCTAAATTAAATAAATAGACTTTTCTTGAGGGGGCATGTGGAAATGATATCTTTTGCTATAATAAGACAAGAAGGGCTCGAGACATAATGCGATGGTAAGTGGTAGAACAAACTCGCATGGAAGCGGTAGGATGCACTCCCATACAACAAGAGTTCTAAATTTATGTGAGACTAGATAGGCTAAGTCCAAGATTGATTGGTTTAAAAAAAAAAATTGTAAGACTTATTGTATATTTAGGTGACTAGTTACACCGATAGACCTCCTCATGTTGTATGAATGTGTCCATACTTTGTGACTACTTTGACTTTTTAAGTGTTAGAGATACAATCAAAGTTCCATATTGAAAAGATATAGAAAAGATCATAAATTTAAAAGGATGTAAGATATCTCTATTGTCATGATATCTTTTGAATAGAGTCTAAAAATAAATTCATAAAGACTTAGGCTCAAAGTGGATAATATCATATCATTGTAGAGATATACGTATTCATTTCGGTTCCAGCTAATGGTATCAAGGTCATGAGCTAAAAAATAAAGCATTCCTTTCTATCCCAACAACTTGACCTTGCAAAGATGAGTGCAATGGTGTGACGCCTCATCGTGATAGAACTTGTGTATGCTCGAAGAGCATTTATGGAAGCACAATTAATTATGATCCATCCATCGGACATCTTCATATGAGGAGTAGATTTATGAACCAAAAAAGCACTTAGTCCACCATCTTAACTTTGAATTTTCACTTGTACTATTTGATCCATAAGCTCTATCCACCTTTTACCATAAGTTGCAAGTCCTCTCTAGACCCGACCCCGGGCCGGGTCTAGCCCGTACCCGGCCCGGGCCCGTAACCGAGTTAGCAGGTCGGTTGCCCATTGACTTGGTTCGCCGGATTGAACCGGAACTAGCCTGGCAACTTGCCGGGCTAGTTCCGATTCTTTTGGTGAAAACCCGGCGGACCGCCAATTAGGTCCGTAGGTTCAACCGATTTTTTTTTACGGTTTGAGCTGCCGGTTAACCAGCAGTTCTTAGCCGTTAGAGCAGGCTGTTCCTAGTTGTTGGGGAGGGTGGGAGACTTTTTTTAGGTAGTTTTTTCAACGATTAGGATCATTTGGTCATTTTTTGATCAATGACTATGATTTAGGGTTCGTTATTATCCAAACTCTATAAATATAGAGCTCATTTCATCATTTTCATACACATCTTCTCTACTCTTAATCTCAATTTCATATTCTTTATACACTTTCGTTTCCAATTTTCAATTACAATGGAAGGAGGTTATGGAGGTGCATCATCTCGAGCTCGGAAGGAAAAGGAAATAATGAATCCACGAGAGGAGGACCCCAACATTCAATCCACCGATGATGAGATCGAGCATCTTCCAAATCCGACACCCAAAACACAAGTAAGTATCGATGCAATTACTTCTAAGGTTCAGGAACTTCTTCCTCTAAAGTCTTTTATTTTTACTAAACATTTTGAGAATGTCACTCTTCCTTCGGAAGAAATACGTGCAAAATGTAAGCACTGCAATGCTTCCTATAAATTTCAAGCCAGTGGTGGCTATGGGTCATTGAAACAACATATAGAAACGAAGCACCCAACAGAATATGGACTCGATTGTTCTCAAACACAATTATTAAGATTTTCTTCAACTAACGGTAGTACTGATTTCGGTTTATTTTTATATTCGGATAATAAATTAAGATAATCATTAGCTAAATTTGTTTCCATAGAACATCTTTCTTTTAGTTTTGGATCTAAATGTACATTTGAAGATTTTTATAAAAAATCTCTTAATCCATGTGCTAAATGTGTTCCTAGGACTACACTTACTCGTACAATTAAAAAAATTAGCAAAACAAGGAAAAAAAAATTAATTGATGAATTTAGTAAATTAGATAATAAAATTTTTTATATTCCGATATTTGGAGTGATCATTGGCAAACACATTCGTATATGGGTGTGACTTGACATTGGATCAATAACTCTTGGAACCTCCAAAAAAGATTGTTAGCTTATAGAGTTTTTGATGAATCATATAATGCTCATAATATCGTGCAATTATTATGTTTAATTTTAGAAGAATATTACTTAACTTATAAAATATTTTCAATATCATTAGATAATGCTATATCAAATTACGCTTGTATAGATGATCTAAAATTTGTTTGTCAACCTATTATTGGCGGTTTATTTTCTCATATTCGTTGTATATGTCATGTTTTAAATTTATGTGTTCAAGATAAATTAAAAATTTTAAAAAGTTATATTAAACCAATTAGAATTACAATTTCTTATTTATGGTCTTATTCATCTATAATGAAACAATGGGTATGTTTTGTAAAACTAATAGAATGAGACCTAAAAAATCCACATGATGTACCAACACGTTGGAATTCAACATACCAATTATTACAAGATTCATTTGAATATAAAGAATTATTATATTTTATTTTTTACACAAAAATACTAATGCTAATATATATTTATTTTCACAACAATGAATATTTGTAGTAGTATTTGTGAAATTTTAAAAGTATTAAATGATGCAACAGAACAACTTTCACTACAAAAATGCTTGCAATTACCGACAGAATTAAATACAGTCGGTGATTTCCGACTGAATTTAATTCAGTCGGAAGTTGTCGATTGAGTTTAATTCAGTCGACATGCAACTTCCGACGGAATTAACAATTCGGTCGGTAATTACCGACTGATACGTTAAATTAGTTGGTAATCCCCGACGAAATTAAATTCCGTCGGAAAATCGCGTGACCAGTCAAGATCCGGGTTATTTTGGATTAGCGTGTTTTGGATATTACCGACGGAATTATTAATTCTGTCGATAAATATCTCCGGTTAACGGGTACAAGCCAATGGGTTTTTAATTTAACGGGGTGCGGGTGGAAAATTTATCGACAGAATGAACTTTCCGTCGGTATATACCGATGGAAACCTAATTCCGTCGGTAAATATCGACGGAACTGTAATTCTGTCGGTAACGCAGATTAGAGTTAGGACACCGGACCCCTTCCTCTTCACGCGAACGACCTCTTTTTCCTCTCTCAGTGATTTTCTGGCTTCGGCGATCTCCTTGCGTCCAGCAGCCTCGTGCCCTCTCCCATTCACCGTGATCCACAACCAACGACTTAGGTATGCTCTTCCTCTCCTCTCTCGTCTGTTCATTTTCACACGCACGACGACCGTCGCGGCCTGCTCGCTGCCGGTGGACTGCCGCGGCCTGCTCGCGGGCGGCGAGCTGGCGGCTTCTCGTGACAGGCCAACCATCGCAAGCGGATGGTCGCGGCAGTCCAGCCGCGGCAACCCAGCCGTTGCTGCTGCAGGCATTTCTCTGCGGCATGCTGGCCGCCGTAGGCTATGAGGTCGGTCGCTGTAGGCTGCGGCGCCTGCTAGTTGCCTAATCGCGGCTAGCCGCGAGGGTCTGCTACCGGCCAGCCGCGGGGGCCTGCTCGCGTCCAAGCGCGGGGGCCTTCTCGCGACCAGCCGCGGGGGCCTGCTCGCGGCCCCCGCTGTGTCCTGCTCGCGGCTGCCCACTTTAAGCGTATGCTCGCGGCTACCCGCAGGGGGTTGCGCGCGGCATGCTCTCGGCTAGATTTGTTTTCCTTTCATATATGTATGGTTATTTCATTTAATGACGCTCTAAGGAACAACATGTGTATATTAGTTTCATTTATTTGCTTTAGTGTAGAGGAGATTTTCAGTAATATGATACGATGATCGTGAGATGAAATTTTGTACATAATGCCTTATTTAAGCTTATTTCAAGTGATACAAGTTTAATAATGTTTCAAATTATATTCTCATTAGGTAATAATGTATATGAACAAACCTTGGATGTACAATCGATTAGACAATGATTTTATTAGAGATGATTTTATTACTGAAGTTTAACAGTTTGTGAACTTTGCTAAAAGTCATCCAGAATGTATGAATGGTGCTGAGTTACGGTGTCCGTGCAATCATAAAAAATGTCAAAATAGAGCATTTCATGATGAGGATACTGTAAAAATACACATATGTAAAAATGGTTTTGTATTAAATTATTACAATTGGTACTGTCACGGAGAGCCTTATTTATATGAACCAATTGGGCTTTCTGGTGGTTCGTCTTCTGGGACTACTGTTACCGCTCCTGAAGCATCAAGTAATATTGATATTTCAATGCAATCAATGGTTCAAGATGCGATGAATGTAGTTGATTATTCGAATATAGATGAAATACCAACCACTGAATATCAACAACTATATGAAATGTTAAAGGCTAGTGGAAGAGAAGTGTGAGAAGACATTCCTTCTGGTCATTCTCAACTATTAGCTATTGCAAGGTTATTGAATATGAAAGTAGAACATCATTTTTCAGAAAGATGTTACAATGACATTTGTCAATTGATGTCAGAGTTGCTCCCTGCTGATAATATAATGACTGATAGCTTCTATGAAACAAAGAAATTGATCAGAGGTTTAGGTTTCCTATAGAGAAGATTGATTGTTGTATAAACAACTGCATGATATTTTGGAATGAAGACAGTGATTTGAATGAATGTAAAATCTGTACTCACCCTCATTTTAAACATCATACTCGCATACCAGGGAAGAAGAGGAAAAATATTACTTGGAAAGTGATGTATTATTTTCTGTTAACTACTAGACTTCAACGCTTATATGCATCTGCAACTACAGCTGGCCACATGTTGTGGCATCATGAGCATGAGCATGAGCACAAAGGAGGTATAATGTGTCATCCTTGTGATTTCTTGCATAGAAACATCTTGATACTGTGTTTCCCTCCTTTGCAATGGAACCACGTAATGTGAGATTGAGACTTTCTGCAGATGGATTTAAACCATTTGGTCAGTCGGGACAACAATATTCATCTTGGTCAGTTATATTAACATCGTACAACTTACCGCCATGGATGTGCATAAAAGATGAATTTATGTTCCTTACCGTGCTTATTCTTGGTCCAGCCAATCCAAAAGATAAGATAGATATTTTTTTGCAACCTCTAATTACCGAGCTGAATGAATTATGGAATGTAGGGTCGGTGACTTATGATATTGCAAGTAAAACTAATTATACATTACATGTTGCCTTATTATGGACGATCGGTGATTTTTCAACATACTCAATGTTGTCGGGATGGAGCACGACTGGTAAATTAGTATGCCCACATTGCATGATAGAGTCTGATGCATTTTCATTACCTTGCAATGGGAAGGTATCTTGATTTGATAATCATCATAAATTTCTACCACTATATCACCCTTTTAGGCGAAATAAGAAAAATTTTATAAAGAATATTGTAATCAGAAAACCTCCCCCAGCAGTCCATGCTTTAGATGAAGAAATCATTGAACAAATAGATAGTTATTGATTTCTCCCAATATCTCAGCCTAATTCTGATGAGATAAATAAATATCTTGTTAGGATATGCAAGTGTGGTTGGAAGAAAATGAGCATATTCTGGGAGCTGCCTTATTGGAAGTATCTACTCATTCGACACAATATAGATGTGATGCATGTTGAGAAAAATTTCTTTGATAATATCTTCAACACTGTGATGAATGTTCCTGGAAGAACTAAGGACACTGCAAAATCACGTGAGGAATTAAAAGAACTAGTTAACAGACCAGAGTTTCATCAGTATGAAACAACCAATAAGTTTCCAAAAGCTTGTTATACATTGGACAAAGATAGTAAACAAGTTTTATGTAGTTGGTTAAAAGAAATCAAATTTCCAGATGGATATGCTTCGAATATGGCTCGATGCGTTGACATGAACAAATTAAAGATGTTTGGAATGAAGAGTTATGACTGCCATGTGTTCATGCAAAGACTTATTCCAATAGGTTTTCATGATTTACTTCCTAATAATGTTTGACAAGCACTTACAGAGTTGAGTCTTTTTTTCAGAGATTTGACAACGAGATGTATTATGACGGTCGATATGATTCAGCTAGAGACTGACATTCTTCTCATACTTTGTAAGTTGGAGCGTATATTTCTACCTAGTTTTTTTTATTCAATGGAACATCTACCGGTACATTACCATATGAGGCATGAATAGCTGGTCCTGTGCAGTACAGATGGATGTATCCATTTGAAAGTTTTTTGAGAAAATTAAAAAATAATGTTCATAATAAAGCAAGAGTTGAAGGGTTAATATGTAATGCTTATTTGGTTGAGGAAGTATCTTCTTTCTACTCTTATTATTTTGCTGATAATGTTAAAGCTAGACATTGCAAATGTCCTAGAAATTCCGCTGATACTCAGAATATAGACCCATCGATTCTTTCTATTTTTAAATTTTCTGATAAACCAATGGGGGCATCTATTTCTAGACGGTTAACTCAACAAGAATACCATGTTGCAAGAACATACATACTCTTAAACTGTGATGAGGTCAAACCATACATAAAGTAAGTTAACTTCTCTAATCAAGCTTTTATTTCGTTGTACTTATTTGCTTGATATCTTAATTTTCTTATAATCACCTTCTTTCAAAGCTTGTATGAACAACAATTATATCTACAAAATCCATCAATGACTGTAAGTGAGGTTGCAGAAAAGTTAGAGACCGAATTTGCATTATGGTTTCAAATATATGTGAGTTAGAGATATTTTCATAATTCTTTATTAAATTAAGTTCGGTCCTATTTTTTCTCATAACTATTTTGATAGGTAAAAGACCGCAGAATATCTAATGTACAAGATGATAGAATATTGAATCTTGCATCTAGACCTCTTCGCTAAATAATGGTCTATTCGGGTTACTATGTTATAGTCTCAAATTCCATGTGACACAACGAGATTCACAGAGATTAACTTTTAATTCTGCCGTTTGTGTTAAAGGATCTATCGACACTAATAACACTGAGTTTGATTACTATGGTAGACTTGAGGAAATTATAGAGGTTAAATATCCTGCATTACCGATAAAAAGGTGTGTGTTATTTAAATATTCATGGTATGATCCGACCCCAAGAACAGGTACCAGAATATATCCAAATTATAATTTAGTAGAGGTTAATGCAAATAGAAGGTGCAATAAGTTTGAACATTTCATTTTTGCAATACAAGCGGGTCAAGTTGTTTATCTTGAATATTCTACGAAGAGAAGAAGAGCTAGTGAATGGTTGTCTGTTTGTCGATTGAAACCTCGTTCAACCATAGAAATGTCGAACACCATTACTGCTCAAAACCATGATGCATTTCAGAATGACGAAGTAGAGAGACATTCAGTTGATTCACAACTCCAATCTACATCACAATTACTTGTAGATGGTAATGCCACTAATGAGGAGATAGATGATGGAGAGAAATCTAGCGGTGAGATTTTACTGAACTAACCGTGTCTAGCGACGACGACTTATAAGCTGTTAATGTTGAGTAGAAATGCTTCCAGAGTCTAGCATTGATTAAATTTTAGCATTATTATTCATCTAGTAAGTTATGCTTCAATCATGTTTTGTTGCTCATTTATCATGTTATTAAAGATTTATTATGATATGTTGTAATATTTTTTTTGTAGATATCAGGTATCATGGTAGATCTTCCAGCACCACTCCGTGGATCCACCATCCTTAGGGTTGTTGGAGAGTCGTAAGTATTTTTTTATTATTAGTAATTCAAGTTCTTTATGTATAACATATATCTTATGTCTAAATATTGTTTATATGTAGGTTTACTCCCGACGACCATCGAGTATCGACATATATTACATGGAAATTTAAGGAAAGAGTCCACATATCTGGTACTACATGGAGACATGTAGATGCTGCAACTGAGGATTTTTATTATCAAGAATTTGTGGTAAGTAAATTGAATATGCACAATATATTTATCCTTTAATATATTAAAATTTTAATTTTTAATTGTAGAAAAAATATACGTGGGAGGATGGGCACGAGGTAGAATTTGCAGCAACTTGGAATATTTATTGTACCAAGTTGTACAAAGACCTATTATACTATGTGAGAAAGGATGACACGTGTTAGTTAGAGCCCTAGAGCCAATCATATGATGATTGTTGTATGGACTCAATGTATCATATTCCTATATATTAATAAAAGCATTTCTTTATGGTTATTATACTGACTTGTATTGGTGCCAAATAACTAAGTATAATAGCCTCCTTGAGTAGAAGGTTCTTATTTATATCAATCAATTGGTTGAATTGATAGTGAGATGATATAGAGAACACTACTCTTAATCATTCCTAGTCAAGTATTAACATTCAGGGATAATGTTAATGCGATGAGACTAACATGTAGGTCAACTCGATGACTTGATCTCACAAGTCATGGATATAGAGATATATCAAGTTGACACATGAGTATGCATTGGAGAATGTATACTAAATGACCCGCCACGAAAAAGTATCATGGATCGTTATATGAGTGTCATATACTTTCTCATGTGACTATTACTATGACTATCAGTCCTTGGACCTGAAGTCACCATGGTTCCCTACATAAGGAGTTACACACTTTGGCTTCGTCAAACGTCACCCGTAACTGGGTGGACTATAAAGACGATTACTGGGTATGTAAGAAATTATGCAGAGGGATGTGAGTGATGTAGATGAGATCTATCCCTCCTATATGATGGGAGTGACATCATGATTCTTGATAGAGTGAGACCACTAAGTGCATGGCCATGTCCAAATGAGTCAATATGAGATATTGAACTCATTTGATTAGAGTGAGTCTACTTGGGGTTCAAGACATAGATTGATTAGAGGATGACACGGTCTATGCCTCAATTGATCAATCTAGATGTTATGGATAGAAGGACATTGTCACATATTGTGAGAGTCACAATTAGTAGTCACAATGGTGATGTTGGATCTCAACATTCTTGTAACTTGGGTAGTAATGATGTGTTGCTAGATACCGCTCATTACTTATATTTCTAAATGGATTTAGAAGTATTGCCAACGTTACAAGAACCTATAGGGTCACACACAAAGGATAATTAGATAGAGATTAGGTTCATATGATGAACCAAGAGGATTATGTTCATATGATGAACCAAATTGGATTATGTGTAATCCAAATTAGATTAATTGAGTAAAACTCGATTAAGTTAAACTTGAGTTAGACTCAAGTGAGGCTTAATGATGATATTCATTGAATTTTGAATTCAATGATAAATGGTGACATTCATTGAATTATGAATTCAATTTGAATATTAGATTCAAATTTCGATTCAAATTATGAAGAGAAGAGGAGTTTCAAAATGACCATTTAATGAAGAATGAATATTCATTAAATACTCATTAAGACTCATTAATGAGGTTCATTAATGGATTTAATGAGCATTAAATATTTTCATTAGATGAAAATACTTAAGCCATTTTATTCTTATTTTTCATAATGAACGGATCATCATTATTCTTCCTCTCTTCTAGCTCTCTCTCCCTCACCTCCATTGCTGAGCCACCCAAGAGTGCTAGCACACTCTAAGTGGTTCTTCTCCACCTATTATCCATGTGGATACGTATAGAGGAGTGTACGCTTGACACTCTCGAGATCCGACAACCTTTTGGACGAGCGGGATAAGCGAAGGGCTTCGCAACAAGGGTAACACTTCTTATTCACGTAGATCTAAGGTAGATCTAGGTTAGAAACTTGTACATGATTTATTTTTATATATCTTCGCAAGGATCCGTGACAAGACTTCGAGGTTTTCGCAACGCAAAAAGTGGTTTTTGCGGCTCGAAAGTCCCAACAGTGGTATCAGAGCCACGTGCGAAACATGTACAAGTTTGTATTTTATTTTTATGAAAATATTTCAGATCTGTAAGTTTCTGTAAGTTTGCTATTTTTATAGATTTTTTGAGTATTTTTCTCATAGAAGCGAAGCAACAAGTGCTTGGACACTTGTAAACTTCGACAATCGAGAAAAACCTTCCGAAACGGCAAGGTCTTACCCAAATCGTTTTGGGACAGCGGCTTAAGGCATTGTTAGATCAAGATGGAACACTCGCGATATTCATTTCACAAGAAGGGGTGCTGCCCCTAACCCCGCAAGGGGCATTGTCCCTACGATTGCGCCTGAAAACCGCTAAACGGGACCGCCGGGAAGTTGTGACTCATAAAATCGATAAAATCAGTAGTAAAATTATAGAAATTTATATAAAATACATAATTTAGAATTATATGCGTTTTTGTGATGGTCATGACCCAAAAACCCCAATATGATTAGTTAAAATGTGTTGTAATTCATAATATGGCCTGTGCGCCATTTTTATGTTGTGCGTGTTGTATTGATATGCGACCTGCGCGTCATACCTTCTCTTTTATATTCTTGTTGTAAATAGAATTTAGACTCGAATGTAACTCGAGTTTCACATTTGTAATATACAAAATGAAGCGGTGGAAGGTCCACTCAAGAAGGAGTTACGAGGAGGGTGATTTCAACACATGGCGGTCATGTTGGTTGCAACTCGGAAAACCTAGAGGTTCCACTGTACAAAAATTTTGTACAAAGGTCTGAACCTTTTCCTAGCTACCATGTGTTCTTTTAAATTAAATTTTGGATCGCCTGCGGAACTTAACACGTTTGATCCAAAACTTAATCTATTTGTTCTTTTAGGTTTTGACTTGGATCTCCTGCGGAACTTAACACGTTCGACCCAAGTCTCCTTAAGTTATTAATTCCATTAAATATTAATTTCCATAAAAGGTTCCCAGTACTGACGTGGCGAGGCACATGACCTTCTTGGATATGGGAGCAACCACCACCGACTAGACAAAACCTTTAATAGAAAGCTAATATTTAATTTCCTAAAATAACTTTAGGTTAACCAAAGAGAACAATCAAATCACAAGGAAAAGAAAGAAAACAAAAGAACACAACATCGAAAAACATATTCGAAATACTAGAACGTAAGCCTCTTGTATTTGGTATTATTTCCATAAATAACTAGCATGATGCGGAAATAAAAATTACTAGTTATACCTTGTAGAAAAACCTCTTGATCTTCTACCGTATTCCTCTTCTAACCTCTGACGTTGTGTGGGCAACGATCTTCCGAGACGAGAAACCACCAATCACCTTCTTCTCCTCCTAGCTAGGTTCGGCCAACAAAGAGGAAGCTTCACCAAGGAAGAAAATCAAAATACTAACCAAGCTCCAAGAGATGCTAGCTTTCTCTCCTTCTTCTTCTTCTCCGAGTAGTATCCGGCCACCACAAGAGCTCCAATGGAAGAGTAGGGTTCGGCCACCACAAGAGGAAAAGAGGGAGAGGTTGGCCGGCCACACCAAGGAACAAAAGAGGGAGAGAAATAATAGATGTTATGTCTCATGAAGGCACCCTCACCCCTTCTTTTATATTCCTTAGCCTAGGCAAATTAGGAAATTTAATTACAATAAAATTTCCTCAATTTCCTTGACATGATTTAATTTAGAAAAATAAAATAAATTTTCCAAATCAAACTTCAATGGCCGGCCACATCATTGGAGAGCAAATTGGACAAGTTTTAATCAACAATTAAAACTTCCTAATTTGTCTCCGGAAATTTTTAAAAAATAAAATTTCTCTTTAAAATCTCTTCATGGTTGATAAAAGGAAATTTCTATAATTTTAATTTTATCAACATGTGAATAATTTTTAAAGAGAAAATAAAACATCTCTCCAATCTACAAATAAGGAAAGAGATCTAATCTCTTTCTTTAATCTTTTATAGATCTTTTACAAGAGAGATATTTTAATTTTAATTCTCTTTAAATTATATCTTCCACATAATAAAAATTAAAATTAAAATCTCTTTTTAATTTAATTTGGCCGGCCCCCACTAGCTTGGGTTCAAGCTAGGGCCGGCCACCCAATAATATACCTAGGCCGGCCCTAGCTTGTTCCCAAGCTAGCTTGGCCGGCCCCTATTGGGTGGGTATAGAAGGTGGGTATAGGTGGATATAGAACTCTATAAATAAGAGGCTACGATAGGGACCGAGAGGAGGAATTGGTTTTGGTCTCCCGATAAAATTAAGCATCCCGTGTTCGCCCCGAACACACAACTTAATTTTATCAATGATAATTCATTCCACTAGAGAACTATCATTGAACTACCGCACCAATCCCAAATTACATTTTTGGGCTCCTTCTTATTATGAGTGTGTTAGTCTCCCTGTGTTTAAGATATCGAATGTCCACTAATTAAGTGAGTTACTGACAACTCATTTAATTAATATCTAAGTCCAAGAGTAGTACCACTCAACCTTATCGTCATGTCGGACTAAGTCCACCTGCAGGGTTTAACATGACAATCCTTATGAGCTCCTCTTGGGGACATTATCAACCTAGTATCTCTAGGACACAGTTTCCTTCTATAATCAACAACACACACTATAAGTGATACCATTTCCAAACTTATCGGGCTTATTGATTCATCGAACTAAACCTCACCCATTGATAAATTAAAGAAATAAATATCAAATATATGTGCTTGTTATTATATTAGGATTAAGAGCACACACTTCCATAATAACCGAGGTCTTTGTTTCTTTATAAAGTCAGTATAAAAGAAACGACCTCAAATGGTCCTACTCAATACACTCTGAGTGTACTAGTGTAATTATACAGTCAAGATAAACTGATACCTAATTACACTACGACCTCCTAATGGTTTGTTCCTTTCCATTTTGGTCGTGAGCTACTGTTTATAATTTATAAGGTACTGATAATATCATCTTCTGTATGTGACACCACATACTATATTATCTACAATATAAATTAATTGAACAACTACAACTAAATGTAGAAAATTTGACCAAATGTGATTCTTTATTCATAATGAATGTTTACAAAGCTTAGGCTTTCAAGATACACTCCAACAATCTCCCACTTATACTAATGACTAAGTCGCCATATCTTCTACCATACATCCGATTCCCATTCCTCCACATGCCGATCGAAAGCTTTGTAGGAAGGGCCTTAGTGAAAGGATCCGCCAGTTATCGCCGATGCAATCTTGGCGATGACAACTTCTCCTCGCTCACGATATCTCGTATCTGGTACTTAGCCTATATGTTTACTTGCCTTATGAGCTCGTGGTTCCTTCGAGTTTGCAATCATGCATCGCTATTATCACAATAAATTGTGATGATTTTGGCAAACCAGAATCACATCTAAGTCCATTAGAAAGTTCCCGAGTCATACTGCTTCTTTAGCTGCCTCAGGCTGCTACATACTCCGCTTCCATGGTTGAGTTCGACACGCATTTCTGCTAACACTCCTCCATGAAATGGCTCCACCTCCTAAAGTAAACACATAGCCCGATGTAGACTTACTATTATCCCTATCGATTGGAAATCAATCCGTGTAACCCACAGCGGCTTGGTAAACTAGCATACAATCTCTAGTCCTTCTCGGGTACTTTAATATATGCTTTACCGCAATCCAATGTCCTTGTCCAGGTTACTTCGATATCTGCTGACCATGCCCACGGCAAAACAGATATCCGGTCTTGTACATAGATTGCATACATTAGGCTTCCTACAGCCGAAGCATAAGGAACTGCTTTCATGTCTTCTATCTCTTTCGACGTCTTTGGAGACATCTCTTTAGACAGAGCTACTCCATGTCTAAAAGGTAAGAAACCTTTCTTGGAATCCTGCATGCTAAAACGAGCAAGGATTGTATCTATATATGAAGCTTGGGACAGACACAACATTCTTTTCTTGCGATCCCTTATCACTTTGATCCCAAGAATGTGTGCACACTCTCCTAAGTCCTTCATATCAAATTGTTTGGACAACCATACCCTTACGTCTGATAATACCTTGACATTGTTGCCAATTAACAAAATATCATCTACGTATAGTACAAGAAATACCACCACGTTTCCGTTACACTTCTTGTATACACAAGACTCATCCGGACACTGAATAAATCCATATGACTGGATTACTTCATTAAACCGGATGTTCCAAGATCTTGAAGCTTGCTTCAGTCCATAAATGGACCGATTGAGCTTACACACTAGATGCTCTTTGCCTTTTCAATGAACCCTTCGGTTGCTTCATATGGATGTTCTCATCAAGACTTCCATTAAGGAAAGCTGTCTTGACATCCATTTGCCAAATCTCATAATCCATATGAGCAAGAATGGATAAGAGTATCCGGATAGACTTAAGCATGGCCCCTGGTGAAAAGGTCTCCTCATAATTGATTACCTCTTTCTGAGTGTACCCTTTCGCAACAAGCCTAGCTTTGAAGGTTTCTACCTTCCCGCCTATCCCTCTTTTCCTCTTGTAGATCCACTTGCATCCAACGGCTTTTACACCATCAGGTGGTTCTACAAGCTCCCGGACCTTATTAGAGTACATAGACTCTATTTCGAATTCATTGTCTTTGCCAAGATCTGCATCTATATCTTGGAGTGCTTCGTCAGATGTTCGGATCAGGTTCATGTTTACCCGGATCAAGTCCAAGACTCTCCCAAAACATGAATCTTTCAGTTGCTCGACAACCCTCCCACTACGACGAGGCATGCGTGGTTGTGTATCATGTGTGACACGTGTTGCGCCTCTTGTGGTACTTCATCTTGTATCGTTGGTACTGAAGTAGACATGTCCTCTCTAAGTTCTTCTAAAACAACTTTACATCGGGCTTGTGATCCATTATATAGTCTTCTTCTAAAACCGGGCATTGGTGCTAACAATGACCTTCTGGTCTTTAGGACTATAAAATAAACCACCTTTCGTTCCTCTGGGATACCTTACAAACACGCGAACTTCTGTACGAGATTTTAACTTATCAGCATCTGGTTTCAGCACATGTGCTGGACTACCCCAAATCCGAATATGTCTTAGACTGGCTTTCGCCCATTCCACAATTCTGTGGGAGTAGAAGAAACTGATTTAGAAGGTACTAAGTTCAGAACATATCCACAGCATATCCCCAAAACGAATTTGTAATTCAATAACTCATCATTGATCTAACCATCTCCATAAGAGTCCTATTCCTTCGCTCGCCACACCATTCGGGGTGTTCCAGTGCGCAATTGGGATTGAATCCCTCGATAAGTAATTCCTAAACTCTCCTAAGAGGTATTCGCCACCACGATCCGATCCGTAGTGTCTTGATACTTTACCTAGTCGTTTCTCTACATCAACCTTGTATTCTTTGAACTTATCAAAGCACTCGGACTTCATGCATTAGGTAAATGTATCCATATCTTGAATAATCGTCTATGAAAGAGACAAAATATTCAAAACCTCCTCTTGCTTGGACAGACATAGGACCACACAAATCAGAGTGAACCAACTCTAACACTTCTTTGGCTCTATACCCCTTGGCCTTGAACGGCCTCTTGGTCATTTTACCTTCCAAGCAAGATTCACAAGTTGGAAAATTTTTCAACTCGAATGAACTCAAAAGTCCATCGGCTATAAGCCTCTGAATCCTACTTAAGTTAATATGACCAAGCCTTAGATGCCAAAGATATGCTTGGTTCATCTCTGAAGGTTCTTTTCTCTTATTAGAATTAGAAGATGAGTTATAAATTTCCATGTTTTGCTTTGTGGAAGAAATTGGATTTAAAATATACAAATTGCCAACTAATGCACCAAAACAGATAATCACTTTATTTCTTTTAATAACTACATCGTTACTGAAAGAAACTGAATATCCATCTAAAAATAGTTTAGAAACTGAAATTAAATTCTTTCTAAAACTGGGTATATAAAGACAATTTCTTAAAATCAAATTTCTATTTCTACTAAAAGATAAGTAGACGTCTCCCACTGCAACAGCTGCCACCTTAGTAGCATTGCCCATGTAGATGGTAATTTCTCCTTCAGATAGTCGTCGGGTTTCCTGGAACCCCTGCAAGGAATTGCAGACATGATTAGTGGCTCTCGTATCTACACACCAGGTGCTGGTAGATAACACCGCTAAACATGTTTCAACAACTAGAGTATGAGATATACCTTTGTTTTGGTTCCTACGAGGACAGCCCGCCTTCCAATGTCCTGCTTACAGATGAAGCACTTGCCCTTGGCTTCTTCATTCCAGCTTTTTGTATTCTGAGATTTATTCACTTTCTTTCCTGAACCAACTTGTTTCTTCTTCTTCTTTCCTTCGGTTTAGAAGTAGAACCATTTTCAAGATAGTGAATTTGAGCATTGTGACGAAATAATCCTTCTGCTTGAAGTTCGTCAAGAGTTCCGCTAATGAATAAACCCTCTTATTCATATTATAGTTCAGCGAAACTGCTCAAAACTTCTAGCGTTTGGAGGATCATATCGATCTGGGTTTCCCCATCAATTTCTCCTCCAAGGATCTGTATCTCGTTCAGATAAGCCATCATCTTTAGGATATGATCCCTTACAGGAGTACCCTCTTGCATGGTGGCTGTCATTATCTTTCTCATAGCTTCTTGTCTAGAAGCCCTATCCTGATGACCAAAGAGCTCCTTGAGATTGTTCATAATATCATAAGCTGTTGGTAAATCTTGATGCTGATGTTGCAATACATTTGACATTGAAGCCAAAATGTAACACCGCGCCATCTCATCTGCCTTTACCCATCTCTTATGATATTCAATCTCCTCTTGGGTAGATTCACCAGTGGGTGCATCAGGACAAGGTTCATTCAGTACTAATTTATAGCTTTCAGCAGTCAGAACAATGTCCAAGTTCCTTTTCCAATCTATTTAATTAGGTCCAGTAAGTCTATTTTGTTGAAGTATGATGGACAATGGGTTGAACGTCATCCTAAGAATCACAAATAACTTTTGGTCAGAACTCTAAATTTAGAATAATATTGATTCCTCAAACAATACTATTTTAAATTAACCAACACCTCATCACACCGTGAATTTTGTATGCCACGTTAGTGTGGACGTATACAAATTCAACATTTGTAAAAGGAGGGTTTTAACCCATTAATTTTATTATCTTGTCAACCTAACTTTTTGACAAATAAAATTAATAGTTGGTATTATTTGGTCACACAAATAATAATAGTGACTCCGTTGGGGAGGATACTATTAGATGTGTCTAAGTGTATACCATTACTTGACACTAAGTCCGTTAATAAGATTATGCCCCTTCCGTTGGGGAAGATCACACGCTCTTAATTAATTTCCTATAGTCATCCAAAAATGGAAGTCCGTTCTAGTGATCCACAAACAAGCTCATCCGTTATGGAGGAAGGCACTCAGAGCCAACGCGCAAGCTTGTTTGCATCACTTACTAACCAGTAATGGAGACCATGGGATTTATTTAAAATCCCTCTCCCACTTAGTTATTTATAAATGAGGAATTTTAACTATGCTAGCCTACTAAACTAACATGCACACACAGCACAATATAAAAGCAATAAATAGAAAATTTAATTTTCAACTATTATGTCTTTTATCTCTAATTGTCCTCCGTGTGTTGTCATCCCAAGCTGCTGCCATATTTGGCCACCGCCTCCGGGTCTAGCTGTCGCATCCATCTTGCTCCTAGTTCCGCTGCGCCTCTGGTCCTTAGAAGGTTCCACGCTTTGCAAGATTCGATCCGCGACATAAATAGAATTTTACATTTTGATCCTATATTCCATAAAAGGAATGTACATGTATCTAGATCAAAAATAAAATCCTAATAAAACTAAATACAGCTCCTGCTGTATTTTAATACAATCATGCACACACATATAAATTGCCCTTGACATGTCCAAGGGTCCAATCACACACATAATTAACTAAAAGCCATAATAGTTGGATCCTGCATCCACAAAGTTAGCACATCCTACTATTATCCTGCCTAAATTATGTATGACATGTGCATAATTAAACTAAATACCAAATACACAGAGGCAAAACCCTAGCTCTGATACCAATTGTTGGTTGCTACTCGGAAAACCTAAAGGTTCCACTGTACAAAAATTTTGTACAAAGGTCTGAACCTTTTTCCTAGCTACCATGTGTTCTTTTAAATTAAATTTTGGATCGCCTGCGGAACTTAACACGTTTGATCCAAAACTTAATCTATTTGTTCTTTTAGGTTTTGACTTGGATCTCCTGCGGAACTTAACACGTTCGACCCAAGTCTCCTTAAGTTATTAATTCCATTAAATATTAATTTCCATAAAAGGTTCCCAGTACTGACGTGGCGAGGCACATGGCCTTCTTGGATATGGGAGCAACCACCACCGACTAGACAAAACCTTTAATAGAAAGCTAATATTTAATTTCCTAAAATAACTTTAGGTTAACCAAAGAGAACAATCAAATCACAAGGAAAAGAAAGAAAACAAAAGAACACAACATCGAAAAACATATTCGAAATACTAGAACGTAAGCCTCTTGTATTTGATATTATTTCCATAAATAACTAGCATGATGCGGAAATAAAAATTACTAGTTATACCTTATAGAAAAACCTCTTGATCTTCTACCGTATTCCTCTTCTAACCTCGGACGTTGTGTGGGCAACGATCTTCCGAGACGAGAAACCACCAATCACCTTCTTCTCCTCCTAGCTAGGTTCGGCCAACAAAGAGGAAGCTTCACCAAGGAAGAAAATCAAAATACTAACCAAGCTCCAAGAGATGCTAGCTTTCTCTCCTTCTTCTTCTTCTTCTCCGAGTAGTATCCGGCCACCACAAGAGCTCCAATGGAAGAGTAGGGTTCGGCCACCACAAGAGGAAGAGAGGGAGAGGTTGGCCGGCCACACCAAGGAACAAAAGAGGGAGAGAAATAATAGATGTTATGTCTCATGAAGGCACCCTCACCCCTTCTTTTATATTCCTTAGCCTAGGCAAATTAGGAAATTTAATTACAATAAAATTTTCTCAATTTCCTTGACATGATTTAATTTAGAAAAATAAAATAAAATTTCCAAATCAAACTTCAATGGTCGGCCACATCATTGGAGAGCAAATTGGACAAGTTTTAATCAACAATTAAAACTTCTTAATTTGTCTCCGGAAATTTTAAAAAATAAAATTTCTCTTTAAAATCTCTTCATGGTTGATAAAAGGAAATTTCTATAATTTTAATTTTATCAACATGTGAATAATTTTTAAAGAGAAAATAAAACATCTCTCCAATCTACAAATAAGGAAAGAGATCTAATCTCTTTCTTTAATCTTTTATAGATCTTTTACAAGAGAGATATTTTAATTTTAATTCTCTTTAAATTATATCTTCCACATAATAAAAATTAAAATTAAAATCCCTTTTTAATTTAATTTGGCCGGCCCCCACTAGCTTGGGTTCAAGCTAGGGCCGCCCACAATACCTAGGCCGGCCCTAGCTTGTTCCCAAGCTAGCTTGGCCGGCCCCTATTGGGTGGGTATAGAAGGTGGGTATAGGTGGATATAGAACTCTATAAATAAGAGGCTACGATAGGGACCGAGAGGAGGAATTGGTTTTGGTCTCCCGATAAAATTAAGCATCCCGTTTGCCCCTAACACACAACTTAATTTTATTAATGATAATTCATTCCACTAGAGAACTATCATTGAACTACCGCACCAATCCCAAATTACATTTTGGGCTCCTTCTTATTATAAGTGTGTTAGTCTCCCTGTGTTTAAGATATCGAATGTCCACTAATTAAGTGAGTTACCGACAACCCATTTAATTAATAGCTAAGTCCAAGAGTAGTACCACTCCACCTTATCGTCATGTCGGACTAAGTCCACCCGCAGGTTTAACATGACAATCCTTATGAGCTCCTCTTGGGGACATTATCAACCTAGTATCTCTAGGACACGGTTCCTTCTATAATCAACAACACACACTATAAGTGATACCATTTCCAAACTTATCGGGCTTATTGATTCATCGAACTAAACCTCACCCATTGATAAATTAAAGAAATAAATATCAAATATATGTGCTTGTTATTATATTAGGATTAAGAGCACACACTTCCATAATAACCGAGGTCTTTGTTTCTTTATAAAATCAGTATAAAAGAAACGACCTCAAATGGTCCTACTCAATACACTCTGAGTGTACTAGTGTAATTATACAGTCAAGATAAACTGATACCTAATTACACTACGACCTCCTAATGGTTTGTTCCTTTCCATTTTGGTCGTGAGCTACTGTTTATAATTTATAAGGTACTGATAATATTATCTTCTGTATGTGACACCACATACTATATTATCTACAGTATAAATTAATTGAACAACTACAACTAAATGTAGAAAATTTGACCAAATGTGATTCTTTATTCATAATGAATGTTTACAAAGTTTAGGCTTTCAGTATACACTCCAACAGGTCAAAGGGAGGCGCTTGAAGAAGTCGTTGACCTTAGGTTGACCATCCAATTTTTTCATTGGCTTGAAAAGATCGTTGTAGGGACATGACCTCATCACAAAATAATTAGTTATCTATCATTGCTTGTGTATGTGATGCATGATAATGTAGGATAATTAGTGCCTTGATGCGTATAAGATACGAATCCACGATTAGATTAGATCTTAATCAAGTCAACTCGATATGCCTACCAAGTTTTGATATCCATCACTACCTCGATCATATGTTGTTATTGAATCTGCTAAAGCAGGGCAACGCATATTATCTTGGTAGGGTGCTGAGGGACAACCTTGGTCCCGCCTATCAAAGCTTGGGTGAGTACAAACTCAATTAGATTGAGCATAACTAGTTAACTCAATTGGATCGGGTAAAACTATAGGCATTTTCCAACGGTTGGACGATAGGATAAAAAGCACATTTATACTAAATCTTGGGCGATTTAGCCAAAACTAACTCAAGTTTTAATATAAATGAGATTTTTGATCCTATAAACAAGAGTTGCATAGAGATGTAATTGATAATTAGTTATCTACCGATCATACTAAGTCTTAGGCGTTTTAGCCAAAGCTAACTCAAGTCATAGTATGATGTGGATCTTGTCCCACGAAAATTATAAGAATCTAGTAGTGTGGTTTGACCACATCCATGACTTGATTCTACAAAAGCTCTATAATTAAGTGGGAGCATCATTTAGTTAAATGCCTAATTAAATGATTAAAGGAATATGATATTTACTTTCTACATTATTTCTGTTGTAGATTGACATGTCGATAAACACAAACACTTTCTCTCTATGTTTTGTCCTTGACAAGGACAAGCTCAATGGAGCTAATTTCCTGGATTGGTACAGGAATCTGAGAATCGTTCTCACACAAGAAAGAAAACTGTACGTCCTGGAGCAGCCCATTCCGGAGGCACCTCCTGCCACTGCCACACGAGCTGGCCGAGATGCTTATAAGAAGCATCAAGATGACGCATTAGATGTGTTATGCCTCATGCTCGCAACCATGAACTCTGAACTTCAGAAGCAACACGAGTTGATGACTGCTTATGACATGATTGAACATCTTCGTCAACTATATCAAGGACAAGCAGGGCACTGGAAGAGAAACTGCAAAGGATACCTGGAAGATCTTAAGAAGAAGGGAAATAAGATTTTTACTTCAGGTATACATGTTATAGAAGTCAATCTCTCTATTTCTTCATTGTGGGTATTAGATACCGGATGTGCTTCTCACATTTGTACTAATGTACAGGCGCTGAGAAATAGTAGGGCATTGACGAAGGGCGAGATAGACCTACGAGTAGGTAATGGAGCACGGGTTGCTACTGTTGTTGTAGGAGCTTACTTTCTATCTCTGCCCTCTAGGCTTGTACTAGAATTAGATGAATGTTGTTATGTGTCTGCTCTTACAAAGAATATCATTTCAGTCTCTTGTTTGGACAAGAAAGACTTTTCTTTTATAATAAAGAACAAATGTTGTTCTATTTATTTAAAAGATATGTTTTACTGTAGTGCACCTCTGATGAACGGACTCTATATTCTAGACTTAGAGAACCCCATCTATAACATAAGTACCAAAAGGTTTAAGTCAAATGAAATGAACCAAACCTATCTATGGCATTGTCGCTTAGGTCATATAAATGAGAATCGCTTATCTCAGCTCCATAATGATAGTTTGCTAGACTCATTTGATTTCAAATCATATGAGACATGCGAGTCATGCCTACTGGGCAAGATGACCAAGACTCTCTTTAGTGGACACAGCGAAAAAGCGACTGACTTGTTAGGACTTATACATAGTGATGTATGTGACCCTTTCAATGTCGCTGCCAGAGGTGGTTATAGGTACTTCATCACATTTACTGATGATTTCAGTAGATATGGTTATGTGTATCTGATGACACATAAATCACAATCCTTTGAAAAGTTCAAAGAATTCAAGAATGAAGTACAAAACCAGCTAGGCAAGGGTATTAAAATACTTCGATCAGATCGAGGTGGTGAATACCTTAGCCATGAGTTTCGTGACTATCTAGATGAGTGTGGGATCCTATCCTAACTCACTCTTCCTGGAACACCACAGTGGAATGGTGTGTCCGAAAGGAGGAATCGTACACTATTAGATATGGTACGATCTATGATGAGTCACACAGATCTTCCTATGTCCTTTTGGGGATATGCTCTAGACACAGCAGCATTCACACTTAACTGTGTTCCATCCAAGGCTGTGATAAAGACACCATATAGGATATGGACTGAGAGAGATGCTCAGGTGTCTTTTATGAGGATTTGGGGTTGTGAGCCTTACGTTCGACGTCAAGTCTCAGACAAACTGGGACCCAAATCTGATAAGTGCTATTTTATAGGATATCCCAAGGAAACGAAGGGATATTACTTCTACATTCTCAGTCAACACAAAGTGTTTGTGGCTAAGACTGGGGTATTTCTAGAAAGGGACTTTGTTTCTAGAAAAACTAGTGGGAGTACGTTCGATCTTGAAGAAGTTCAAGATATGGACCATAGCACTGAAGCCTTGATGGAAATTGAACTGGAACCACAAATTGTTGTGGATGATGAGATTGCTCTACAAGGAGTTGAGGAACAACAACCAGTTCAAGTAAACCTACCTCTTCGCAGGTTTGATAAGGTACGTCGTCAGTCTGAGAGATACTCATTTCTCTTGTCTGACCATGATGACGTTATGCTCGTGAGAATGAGCCTACCTCCTATCAGGAAGCTGTGATGAGACCAGATTCTGAGTCATGGCTAGAGGCCATGAGATTCGAGATGGAATCCATGTACACCAACCAAGTATGGACTTTGGTTGATCCACCTGAAGGCGTTAAACCCATTGGGTGTAAGTGGGTCTTTAAGAGAAAGACTGACATGGATGGACTTATTACCTATAAGGGTCGCTTGGTAGCTAAATGTTTCAAGCAAATTTATTGACTATGATGAAACTTTTTCTCTAGTAGTGATGTTTAAGTCCATTCGGATTATGCTTGCTATTGTAGCTGATCCTGTCCGAACCAGGAGTCAACGGACGCTGGGGATGTGGCGCTCCCTGCTGGATCCTCTAGTGCTCGGGCGAACCTGCAACAAAATCGAGCCGGGGGGGGGGGGGGGGTCCCGGCGACGGCCCTCCGACGCTCAAGTTAGGCGAAGGAATAAGAGAGTGGCTTAGAAAGAGTAGACTTGTGTACCTCCGGTTGAAGAAGTGGAGGCCTTATATAGACCTCTCGAAGGAGCCTGGGCACACCAATTGAAGCAATCACCTGCTTTCGACCATACCTAGGTGTGGGCCTGTCAGAAGGGACTCCATAAGACCATACTGCTACTGTATCAACCTTTCCGTGACGTGATGGTGGGGCCTTTAATAGTGCCATCTTGCGTACAGTCTAATCATCATGCCTTTGCTGACATACCATATCCCGAACCGAGCGAATAGGCCGCTCAGCTAACCACTGTTCCCTGACCACGATTCCGGCCGAGCGGACACCTCCGCTCGGCCACTCGGCTCCGGTTCTGCTTTGGCGTCGGAAACCCAAACCTTTGGCTGGGTAATCTCTGGTTTTGCTCGGACGGGACCCCATCTGTGGGTCCCCCATTCTTACCGCCGGATCACTTGCCTCCCCTTCAAGTCTAGTCGAAGGAGGCAGTGAGTCCGACTGACTGGACTGTGTGTCCGAGCGGGCGGTCGTCGCCTTATCGCTGCTGCTGATATCCCTTGAGTCGTTCGGCCCTAATGCCAAATTTAGCCTCTTGGCTCTTCGCTTTGTATGCCTTGGCGCCCAACGTGGATGTTTGCTTGTCTAAATCCTCTTGAAAATCGCGCAAGTCTTTTTCATTAAGCCGAAGCGTGCGCGGTATGGGCGCATTAATTGCGCTCGGTGACAGAGCACCACGTGGCTCGTCTCTAGTGGCGGTGACGCTCCGTACAATGGTGATCGTCGGTTTTCCGCTCGGTTTTTATAGACGCCGGCTCGTCTCTACGGTTTAACGTCTGGGCTAGACGATCTTCCGCTCGGAGGGTTTATAGGCGCCGGACCGTCTCGATTTTTAACGACGGGGCTCGTCAGCACGGATATTTATAGCCGGTCGGCGCGGCTCTCGATCTTTAATGACAGAGCTCGTCGGCGCGGATATTTATAGTCGGTCGGTGCGGCTCTCGATCTTTAACGACGAAGCTCGTCGGCGCGGATATTTATAGCCGGTCGGCGCGGCTCTCGATCTTTAACGACGGAGCTCATCGGCGCGGATATTTATAGCCGGTCAGCGCGGCTCTCGATCTTTAACGACGGAGCTCGCCGGCGCGGATTTTATGGAGTCGCTCTCGATCTTTAACGACGGGCTCGTCGACGCGGATATTTATAGCGGTCGGTAGCGGCTCTCGATCTTTAACGACGGGCTCGTCGGGCGCGGATATTTATAGTCGGCCGCTCTCGATCTTTAACGATGGAGCTCGCCGGTATTTATCGGCGCGGCTCTCGATCTTTAACGACGGAGCTCGTTGGGATATTTATAGCGGTCGGCTCGTCTCTCGATCTTTAACGACGGAGCTCGTCGGTGCGGATATTTGTAGCCGGTCGGCGCGGCTCTCGATCTTTAACGACGGAGCTCGTCGGCGCGGATATTTATAGCCGGTCGGCGCGGCTCTCGATCTTTAACGACGGAGCTCGTCGGCGCGGATATTGGCTCTCGATCTTTAACGACGGAGCTCGTCGGCGCGGATATTTATAGCCGGTCGGCGCGGCTCTCGATCTTTAACGACGGAGCTCGTCGGCGCGGATATTTATAGCCGGTCGGCGCGGCTCTCGATCTTTAACGACGGAGCTCGTCGGCGCGGCTCTCCATCTTTAACGACGGAGCTCGTCGGCGCGGATATTTATAGCCGGTCGGCGCGGCTCTCGATCTTTAACGACGGAGCTCGTCGGCGCGGATATTTATAGCCGGTCGGCGCGGCTCTCGATCTTTAACGACGGAGCTCGTCGGCGCGGATATTTATAGCCGGTCGGCGCGGCTCTCGATCTTTAACGACGGAGCTCGTCGGCGCGGATATTTATAGCCGGTCGGCTCTCGATCTTTAACGACGGAGCTCGTCGGGCTTTTAAGCCTAATTTGGACAACGTTTACCTGGCCGAACGGCACAGGGTCTTCGGAATTGAGCCTTTGGCTCGTACAATATACCTCCGGCTGAGCAGCTCGGGGCCTTCGTCGTCGAGCGCTTGGCTCCGATAATTTACCTCCGGCCGAGCGGCACGGGGCCTTCGGAGAACTAACCGTTCGGCTATGAACACAGAATGCCTTGGGAATAATTTGTTTCCTGCGATAAAAGGAGTACAGCTATTTTGAATTTACACAAAATAGAGCAAAAGTGCATCTCTCACCCAGCTCTATATGGCTGAAGGTGATTTGCACTCCATGGCCGATCCAGCATCCGACCTTCCGCATCCTTGAGGTAATAAGCGCCCGAACGGAGCTTCTCGACCACTTCAAAGGGTCCTGCCCAGGGAGATTCCAACTTGCCGACATCTCCGACCGGCTTGACTTTCTTCCAAACTAGGTCGCCTACTTGAAAGGCTCTGGGGATCACGCGCCGGTTGTAGTTCTGTTTCATACGTTGCCGGTACGCCATCAGCCGGACGGACGCTTTAGCTCTTTCCTCTTCGACCAAGTCTAGCTCCATGCTCCTCCGTTATCTTCATCATAATTTTGTACCCGAACGGACTCCACCCCAACTTCAATCGGGATGACTGCTTCACCTCCATATACCAAGTGAAATGGAGTGACGCTTGTTCCCTCCTTTGGTGTCGTGCGGAGAGCCCATAGGACGCCCGGCATCTCGTCTACCCAGCTGCCTCCTTCATGGTCGAGCCGAGCCCGTAAAATTCTGAGAATCTCTCGGTTGGTTACCTCGGCTTGACCGTTACTCTGGGGGTATGCCACCGATGTGAAGTGCTGCTCGATGCCATAACTTTCGCACCACTTCCCGAGCAGCTTCCCAGTGAATTGACGTCCGTTGTCGGAGACGAGTCATCTTGGGATGCCAAAGCGGCAGATGATATTTTGCCATATGAACTTTTTAACCATCTGCTCGGATATTTTTGCAAGTGGCTCGGCTTCTACCCATTTTGAGAAGTAGTCGACCACCACCAATAAGAACTTCCGCTGCCCGGTAGCCATGGGGAAGGGTCCCACGATGTCCATCCCCCATTGTCGAACGGGCAGGCCACAGTTGATGCTTTCATCTCATCTGTCGGTCGGTGGGACATGTTGTGATACTTCTGACAGGATAGACAATTTGCAACGGTCCGGGCAGCATCCTTTTGAAGTGTTAGCCAAAAATACCCGGCTAGCAAAATTTTCCTGGTTAACGACCGTCCGCCTGGATGTCCACCGCACGAACCTTGGTGCACTTCTCGAAGGATGTACTCGGCATCTTCCTAGCTGACGCATTTTAGAAGCGGACGGGAGAAGGCCTTCTTGTAGAGTTGATCTCCTACGAGGGTGAATCGACTAGCCCTTCTCTTCAGTAAATGAGCTTCTTCCCGGTCGGATGGGGTAGCTCCCGAGCGCAAAAACTCCACAATAGTTGTCCTCCAGTCGCTCGGGTATGTGATGCCCTCCATCCGATCGACATGTGCTACTAAAGATACTTGCTCGATCGGCTTCTGAGAGCCGACCGGGGATAACGCGCTTGCCAGCTTGGCCAATTCATCCGCCACTTGATTCTCCGCCCGGGGGATCTTCTGAATAATCACCTCCCTAAAGTTGAGCTTAAGTTTTTCAATAGCCTCCACGTAGAGCTTGAGCCTTGTACTATTTATCTCGAAAATCCCCGAGATTTGCTGAGCAGCCAACTGGGAATGACTCCAACGTGTCGAGCGACCTGCAATCCAGCAATAAGGGCTTCATATTCTGCTTCGTTGTTGGTCGCTCGGTAATCTAGCCGGACGGAGAGTTGAATCCGCTCTCCTTGTGGGGACAGCAAAACTATGCCAATTCCGCTCCCGTGTCTAGTGGACGATCCATCCACGAACACTTTCCACACAGCTTCGGGTTCCGAGTCCTGCATCTCCGTCACAAAATCGGCTAAGGCTTGTGCCTTGATAGCCGAGCGGGGTTGATATTGGATATCAAATTCGCTTAGCTTGGTTGTCCATTTGATGAGCCGTCCGGAAGCTTCTGGATTTAAAAGCACTCGTCCCAACGGGCTATTGGTCTTGACGATAATCGTGTGCGCGAGGAAATAAGGACGAAGTCTCCGAGCGGCAAGGATCAGAGCAAAGGCCAACTTCTCGAGTCCGGTGTAGCGAGTTTCAACATCTTTCAAGATATGACTAAGGAAATATACAGGTTGCTCCTCACCTCCCGACCGGACTAACGCTGATCCCACAGCCTGCTCGGTCGAGGATAAATAAATGTGCAACGGTTCGCCGACAGCTGGCTTGGCTAGCACAGGTAGGGAATTTAAGTACGTCTTCAGTTCTTCAGTTCTCGAGTCCGAACCAGGAGTCAACGGACGCTGGGGATGTAGCGCTCCCTGCTGGATCCTCGAGTGCTCCGGTGAACCTGCAACAAAACCGAGCCGGGGGGGGGGGGTGTCCCGGCGACGGCCCTCCGACGCTCAAGTTAGGCGAAGGAATAAGAGAGTGACTTAGAAAGAGTAGACTTGTGTACCTCCGGTTGAAGAAGTGGAGGCCTTATATAGACCTCTCGAAGGAGCCTGGGCACACCAATTGAAGCAATCACCTGCTTTCGACCATACCTAGGTGTGGGCCTGTCAGAAGGGCATCCATAAGACCATACTGCTACTGTATCAACCTTTCCGTGACGTGATGGTGGGGCCTTTAATAGTGTCATCTTGCGTACAGTCTAATCATCATGCCTTTGCTGACATACCATATCCCGAGCCGAGCGAATAGGCCGCTCGGCTAACCACTGTTCCCTCGCCACGATTCCGGCCGAGCGGACACCTCCGCTCGGCCACTCGGCTCCGGTTCTGCTTTGGCGTCGGAAACCCAAACCTTTGGCTGGGTAATCTCTGGTTCTGCTCGGACGGGACCCCATCTGTGGGTTCCCCATTCTTACCGCCGGATCAGTAGCATACCACGATTATGAGATCTGGCAGATGGATGTCAAAATCGCATTTCTGAATGGAAACTTGCTCGAAGATGTGTACATGACACAACCTGAGGGTTTTGTAGATCCACTGCATACTGGCAGAGTATGCAAGCTGCATAAGTCCATTTATGGACTAAAGCAAGCTTCTCGGAGCTGGAATCTTCGATTCGATGATGCAATCAAACAGTTTGGTTTCATCAAGAATGAAGATGAACCCTGTATCTACAAGAAGGTTGTTGGGAACACAGTTGTCTTCCTTGTATTGTATGTGGATGACATACTACTCATTGGGAATGACATCCCTTTGCTGCAGTCTGTAAAGACTTGGCTAGGGAATTGTTTCTCAATGAAGGACTTAGGTGAAGCAGCCTGTATTCTAGGCATAAAGATCTATAGAGATAGATCTAAGAGATTGCTTGACCTAATTAAAAGTACATATATTGACAAGGTATTACTACGGTTTGCCATGCAGAATTCCAAGCAAGGATTTTTGCCGATGTCACATGGTGTGAGTCTTTCGAAGATTCAAAGTTCCTCTTCTAAAGAGGAGAGAGACTGCATGGATAAGATCTCTTATGCTTCAGCCATAAGATCTATCATGTACGCCATGCTATGTACTTGTCCTGATGTTTCGTATGCTTTGAGCATGACGAGCAGATACCAGTCAGTTTTGGTTAGTCCTAGGAAAACGTACCGGTTCCACTGTACAAAAAATTTTTGTACAAGTGTCGAACCTTTCCTTAAATAACCTATTGTGTTCTTTAGAAGTTAAATTAGGAATCACAGACGGAACTTAACATCATTGATTCCAAATTTAACTTATCTGTTCTTAATGGTTTAGATTTGAATCGCAAGCAGAACTTAACACTATTGATTCAAATCCACATATGTTATTAATTCCATTAAATATTAATTTCCAAAATTGGCTTCCAGGACTGCATGGTGAGGCACATGACCTTCTTGGATATGGGAGCAACCACCACCGCCTAGTCAAAGCCTTTTAAGGAAAGCTAATATTTAATTTCCTTAAATAACTCTAGGTTAACTAAAAAGAGCAATCGAATCACAAATTCGAAAAAGAAGAAAACACAAACTCGAAAAATAAATTCGATAAACTAGATCTAATTGCCTCTTGTATTTAGAATTCTTACAAAGAAAATAACTAGTATAATGCAAAAGAAAATTACTAGTTATACCTTCTCTTTGTAAGCTAATGACCTCAAGATCTTCTACCGTATTCCTCGTCTCGCCTTGGACGTCGTGTGGGCGACGATCCTCTAAGATGAACACCACCCAAAAGCTTCTTCCTCTTCTTCTAAAATCCGACCACCACCAAGGAGAAGAGATCAAAGGGAAAAAAGAAGGGAGAGGGCCAGCCACTTGAGGTTCTCCAAGCAAGAGAATAAGAATTGTGTCTCATGAAGCCTCCTCACCCCTTCTTTTATAATACTTGCCCAAGGCAAATAAGGGAAGAATTTTTTACAAAAATTAAAATCTTCCTCTAGTTTTTCCTTTTCCCTTTTATTTTTCCTTTTCTTTCCTCTTGATTGAACCAATCACCAAATCAATGGTTGGATGGAACTAATCTTGGCCGGCCCCTTGCTTGGGCGCCAAGCAAGGTGGCCGGCCACTTATAGGATTTTTTTTTTATAAAATTTTTACAAGAAGAAAACCTCTTATAAAATTTTACAAGCTCTCTTTCCTAAAGTGGATGTTAAAAAGGAAAGCTTTTAAAAATTAAAACCATGTTTTAAAATTTAAAACTTCTCTTAAAAAATTTCATTTTTTAACATGAATAGAAAATTTTAATTTTTAAAAATTCTCTTCCTTTTTTTCTAAAACCATGAGGATGGTTAAAAAGGGAAAGTTTTAAAACTTTTAAAACTCTCTATTAAAACATGTGGCCTAATTCAAATAAGGAAAGTTTTAAAAAATTAAAATCTCTCTTTTAAAACTTATAGTTTTCTACAAAGAGAAGATTTTAAAAATTCAAAACAACCCTCCTTGTTTGAATTATTGTGGTCGGCCCCCACTAGCTTTGTCACCAAGCAATAGGGCCGACCCCTATAGAAGAGGATGTGGCCGGCCATTGCTTGGTCACCAAGCAATGGGTTGGCCCCCTTCTTGTACACCAAGAAGGGTTTTACATATGGATGGATTTGAGGCTATAATGAGGCTACGACAGGGACCTAGAGGAGAAATTAGTTTTGGTTTTCCGATGAGCTTGAGTATCCTGCGCTCGCCCCCAACACACAACTCAAGTTTATCGATAATAACTCATTCCACTAGAGAGTTATTATCTCACTACCGCACCAATCCCAAATTACATTATGAGATTCTTCTTATCATGAGTGTGTTAGTCTCCCTGTGTTTAAGATAACGAATGTCCACTAATTAAGTAAGTTATTGACAACTCACTTAATTAATATCTAGCTCCAAAAGTAGTACCACTCAACTTCATTGTCATATGGACTAAGTCCACCTGCAGGGTTTAACATGACAATCCTTATGAGCTTCTCTTGGGGACATTCTCAACCTAGATAACTAGGACACAGATTCCTTCTATAATCAACAATACATACTATAAGTAATATCATTTCTCAACTTATCAGACATATTGATTTATCGAGCTAAACCTCACCATTTTTGACAAGTCAAAGAAATAAATATTAAATATATGTGCTTGTTATTATATTAGGATTAAGAGCACATACTTGCATAATAACTAAGGTCTAGTTATTTTATTAAGTTAGTACAAAAAGAACTTACCTAAAATGATCCTACTCAATACACTTAGAGTGTACCAATGTAATTTATTAATCAAGATAAACTAATACTTAATTACACTACGACTATTCTGATGGTTTGTTCCTTTCCATCTTAGTCGTG
The DNA here is from genome assembly GCF_018446385.1 of Zingiber officinale. Classification (NCBI taxonomy): domain Eukaryota; kingdom Viridiplantae; phylum Streptophyta; class Magnoliopsida; order Zingiberales; family Zingiberaceae; genus Zingiber; species Zingiber officinale. Next base: position 131,265,738 of record NC_055992.1, read on the forward strand.
AGCAACTGTTTATAATTTATAGAGAACCGACAACATGATCTTCTGAGTGTGACACCAAACTCCATGTTATCTACTATATAAATTAATTGAACAATTACATTTAACAAATAAATGTAGATATTGACCAAATATGATTCTTTTATTTCAAAATAATTGTTTACAAAAGCTAAACTTTTAGTATACATTCCAACAGTCAGATCCAGGTGAATGTCACTGGATAGTAGTCAAGAATATTCTTAAGTACTTAAGAAGGACTAAAGAACATTTCTTGATATTTGGAGGCGATGACGAGCTAGCTGTAAAGGGTTACAGTGATGTCAGCTTCCAAACTGACCAGGATGATTATAGATCGCAGTCTGGGTTCGTGTTTTGCTTGAATGGTGGTGCTGTGAGCTGGAAGAGTTCGAAGCAGGACACAGTTGCTGATTCTACAACAAAGGCCGAGTATATTGCTGCATCAGAAGCAGCAAAGGAGGCAGTTTGGATCCACAAGTTCATTACTGAGCTTGGGGTGGTTCCTAGCATAGCCGATCCTATAGAGCTCTATTGTGACAACAATGGAGCAATTGCACAGGCTAAGGAACCTCGCTCACACCAGCGGACCAAACACATACTACGGCGCTTCCATCTCGTTCGAGAGATCATCGATAGAGGAGATGTAAAGATTTACAGAGTAAGTACCCACAGAGGCTAACTCGCTGATCCCTTGACCAAAGCTTTGACACAGAGAAAGCATGATGGTCACACTAGGTCATTGGGCCTTAGAGCCTACATTAATTAACACTAGTGCTAGTGGGAGATTGCTAGTTAGCGCCCTAGAGTCAATCATATGATGATTGTTGTATACACTCGATGTATCATGTTCCTATATATTAATAAAGACATTTTTTTATGGTTATTATACTTACTTGTATTGGTGTCAAATAACTAAGTATAATAGCGTCCTTGAGTAGAAGATTCTTATCTATATCAATCAATTGGTTGAATTGATAGTGAGATGATATAGAGAACACTACTCTTAATCATTCCTAGTCAAGTATTAACATTCAGGGACAATGTTAATGCGATGAGACTAGCATGTAGGTCAACTCGATGACTTGATCTCACAAGTCATGGATATAGAGATATATCAAGTTGACACATGAGTATGCATTGGAGAATGTATACTGAATAACCCACCACGAAAAAGTATCATGGATCGTTATATGAGTGTCATATACTTTCTCATGTGACTATTACTATGACTATCAGTCCTTGGACCTGAAGTCACCATGGTTCCCTACATAAGGAGTTGCACACTTTGGCTTCGTCAAACGTCACCTGTAACTGGGTGGACTATAAAGACGATTACTGGGTATGTAACAAATTATGCAGAGGGATGTGAGTGATGTAGATGAGATCTATCCCTCCTATATGATGGGAGTGACATCATGATTCTTGATAGAGTGAGACCACTAAGTGCATGGCCATGCCCAAATGAGTCAATATGAGATATTGAACTCATTTGATTAGAGTGAGTCTACTTGGGGTTTAAGACATAGATTGATTAGAGGATGACACGGTCTATGCCTCAATTGATCAATCTAGATGTCAAGGATAGAAGGACATTGTCACATATTGTGAGAGTCACAATTAGTAGTCACAATGGTGATGTTGGATCTCAACATTCTTGTAACTTGGGTAGTAATGATGTGTTGCTAGATACCGCTCATTACTTATGTTTCTAAATGGGTTTAGGAGCATTGCCAACGTTACAAGAACCTATAGGGTCACACATAAAGGGTAATTAGATGGAGATTAGGTTCATATGATGAACCAAGAGGATTAGGTTCATATGATGAACCAAATTGGATTAAGTGTAATCCAAATTAGATTAATTGAGTAAGACTCGATTAAGTTAGACTTGAGTTAGACTCAAGTGAGGCTAGACTTGAGTTAGACTCAAGTGAGGCTTAATGATGATATTCATTGAATTTTGAATTCAATGATAAATGGTGACATTCAGTGAATTATGAATTCAATTTGAATATTAGATTCAAATTTCGATTCAAATTATGAAGAGAAGAGGAGTTTCAAAATGACCATTTAATGAAGAATGAATATTCATTAAATACTCATTAAGACTCATTAATGAGGCTCATTAATGGAGTTAATGAGCATTAAGTATTTTCATTAGATGAAAATACTTAAGCCATTTTACTCTTATTTTTTATAATGAATGGATCATCATTATTCTTCCTCTCTTCTAGCTCTCTCTCCCTCTCCTCCATTGCTGAGCCACCCAAGAGTGCTAGCACACTCTAAGTGGTTCTTCTCCACCTATTGTCCATGTGGATACGTATAGAGGAGTGTACGCTTGACACTCTCGAGATTCGACAATCTTTTGGATGAGCGGGATAAGCGAAGGGCTTCACAACAAGGGTAACACTTCTTATTCATGTAGATCTAAGGTAGATCTAGGTTAAAAACTTGTACATGATTATTTTTATATATCTTTGCACGGATCCGTGGCAAGACTTCGAGGTTTCCGCAACGCAAAAAGCAATTTTTGCATCTCGAAAGTCCCAACAGCACACGACTAGCTTATGTATCCAACGAGATCTGGAGTGCATGGATAACCACTTGGTTTGCAGAAAGATGGCAGACAAAGGCTCTAAAAGCTCGAGCGAATAGGAATATAGAGTCAGGTGGCCCGAGTACCGGATCTGCTCGACATACATCAGGATCTCGATCCATTGTTGAGCACGCTATGGATCTGATGATTTTAATTTAAAGTTATATAAATCAAATTTTTATTTATTAATAAACTTATATAATTTTAGCCAAACTTATTTGTACATGCAGGAGCGTTCTTTAGAAAGACAACCCATTTGCTTGTAGATCTTTCTCAAGACTCATCAGAGAAAGGATGACACATATGTTGATCTTCGATCCAAGAACATTGGGGTTTTAATTATTAACTTACAATTTATATATAATCTTTAATAATGATTAATTAGCTTTAATAATTGTGTATAAGATATAAATTGTATATTTTTTGTACACTGGAGGAAATGACAAGTAGGGTTGCTCAGACATCTCAGCCACCGGTAGAGGGAGGGGAGTCACAGGATCTATCCACCCAGTAAATAAACGAAATTTATTATGAGGTTGTGGGTGGAAGGACAAAGAACTCCTCCCTCTACGACCTTGGCTCCCAGGCCAAGGTGGTATTTGATCGCTTGAGGACGCCTAGGGGTCGTGCGAGTTCTTCTTCTTCTTCTTCTTCTTCTTCTTCTTCTGAGGTGGAGTCATTAAGAAAGGAAAATCAAGAATTGAAGACTCAAATGGCTACAATGGATCAGAGGTGGGCTGCTCAGGAGCAGACATTGGCCCAGATGCAAGTAATCATTGCTAGACGGGACCCATCACAGCAGCCCCAGTCAGAGGAGACCCGAGACCCATCAGACCTCGACCCATCAAACCCCGTTGATGATTAGATTTTTTTGAGGTATGTTCAACTATAACTTGTTTTTTTTTAGAATTTCTTATAAATTAATTAAGTCAAATATATTTATTCTATTGGGATATTATTAGATGTTTATCTTAAAATATTTTATATTTTTCAGGAGTTCATATTGATACATTTACCATCACCACTATTATTGGTTATCCAAAATATAATCCAGGTATTTTTTTTACATGTAAAATTAGTTATATATTACAATGTTTGAGTTATATTACATTTGCATTAATTTATTCTAATCATAATCTCTTGTATTTGACTTTTACAGGATTATATTTAGATATATGTATACTTAGGCTACGTTTGGTTGGGCGTAATGTAATTGAGCTTGTAATGTAATCAAATTTATAATGTAATGTAATGTAATCTTGATTACATTACTACGTTTGTAATAAAATGTATGTAATATTTGATTACAAAGGTGATTACATTCTTTTGTTTGGTGTCAATTATTTTTATAAGGAATGTAATTCATATTATTATAAAATGACAAAAATATTCTACGACTTCTACCGGCGGACGTTACATCTCTGTCGGACTTGCGGTGGTCGCTGCCGTCGGTTGCTGGCCGCCGCCGGTCGTCGGCCATCGCCAGGCGTCGCCGGCCGCCGGCCGGTTGTCGGTCGCTGGCCTCCGGCCGGTCGTCGGTTGCTGGCGTTGGACTCCTTACAGTTATAGGGGGCGGTGGCAATGGCGGCGGCCGAAGATGGGCGGCGACAAACTAGGGGTATATTTGACATTCAAATTTTTGTTAAAAGGTGACCTCGTAATGTAATCGGATTACAATGTGTTTGTTTTGTAATCCAGATTACAAAACTTCATTACATTTTGTAATCCAGATTACATTACATTACAAGTTAAAAATGAAACCAAACAAAATAATCAACCTTGTAATGTAATGTGGATTACATTACAAGGCAGATTACACCCTACCAAACGCAGCCTTAATGTATCATGGTAAGTATTTTTGATATTTTGTATTTGTCGTTTACTTATATACTTTTAGATACTTATGATTATGAGCACTTGACACTTGGATATTATTGTATTTTGGAGATTTTACATTTGTCGTTCACTTATGTACGTTTATGAATTATATTGTATGTTGCATTTTGGAGATTGTGGATTGATTTATATTATGATCTTGTTGTTGTATTTTGTGATTTATATTGTATGGATTGTGATATATGTATAAATTGTGTTTGTGATGCCATCGCTTGTGATGACTTGTATTTATATTAAAATTGTATATGGGAAATAAGTAAAACAAGAGCAGGTTTTTAATTTTTTTTCCAATTTTTTACCGATGGAATTATAGTTTTCATCGGTAAAATATCGGCAGCACAGTAATTTTTGCGATATATTACCGACGGAATTAACAATTCTGTCGGGAATTCTCGACAGAATTTTTAATTCCGTCGGTAATTTACCGACGATATGAAGTTTCCGTCGGGAAATTTCTGACTAGAATTTATTCAGTCTAAAATTTCCATTACCTGTTGTTTACTGTTTTACCGACGGGAAAAGTTTTCAGTCGTTAAATTTACCGACAGAAAATGGAATTCCGTCGGACCTTACTGACTGAATTGTATTTCCATCGGTAAATTGAATCGCCGACCAAATGACTCCCGATGTCGTAAATTTTGTCGGTAATGTCAGATACCGACGGAATATTCAATCGTTATTAATTATTATTTTTGTAGTGTTTTTGGTGTTTATTATCCCACTGCTCAATTAGTTTTAATTTTTTTTCGAATATAGTATTAGTTTTAAATGAACATATTAATAATGAATCTTTATCTCCTTGCATCTTGCTATGAAAATTAAATGGGGAAAATATTTTTATTTTATTCCTGAAATTTATTTAATTGCATTTGCTTTAGATCCTAGATTTAAATTAGAAGTTTTACCATAAATGTTAACCTTATATTATGACACTTTAATTCCAATTAAAGATTATTCTTTTCCTGATCCAGTTAATATTATATATAATGTTAGAATTTATTTATATGATATTTATAATCAATATTATATAAAATATGGAACACAAATTAATGTTTCTGAAATACAACAAACAACTAGTAGTAATTTAAACTTACAAAAACACAACTTTTATTAAAAGAACAGACACAATGTCAAGATGATCCTCAAGTTTTACACAGGAACTTAAGAATTATTTTATGACTTTCTTTTGATTTTAATGAAACAGATAGCGAAAATTTCGATATCTTAAAGTGGTGGTCACAGAAGACTCAAGCTTTCCCGTCCTCTCCATGATCGCCAAAGAAATTTTAACTTGTCCAGTGCCAACTATTGTTGTGGAGCAGACGTTCAGTGTCGACGGTAACATATTAGATGAACGACGATCAATTTTATCTCCCGACTCATTGGAAGCTCAAGTATTACTGGACAATTGGACCATAACGGAGAAAAGATTCAATGAATGCAACTTTTAGATGACAAAATTGAAGATTTTGATACTGAAGGAACGAATACGATAGGAACGGGAAATGGAAGTGAGTGACAATGTAAAGAATAAAAATGTAAAGAACTATATGAGCTTTGATTCCCCTATACCCTAAGGGTGCGTTTGGTTCAAGTCATCATGTATAACCTTGGTTATGTGATTACCAGGTAATCACATAACCAAGGTTATAGGGAATAAAACATAACCAAATGTTGTTTGGTTCAACTTAGGTAATGCAACACAAACTTGTTTGTTTAAAGGTTTTAATGAATACCCTAGTTTAATATTTTACCGTATTACCCTCAGTTACAAACCGCCAACTATACATAATATTATTATTATTATTATTATTATTATTATTATTATTATTTATTTATTTATTTATTTTTTAATGTTTTTTTACTTTTCTTTTTCCTATATATTTTTTTACTTTTTATGTGTTTTTTTATTTTTTAATGTTTTTATATTTTTATATTATTTATATTTATATTTTTTTTTATTTTTTTACATTTTTTAAATTTTAATTTTTATTTATTTATTTTATTTTTAATTTTATTTTTTTTTTAAATTTTTATATATTTTTTAAAATTTTTAAAATTTTAAATTTTTAAATTTTTAGAATTTTTTTTTAAAAATTTTTTAACATTTTTAAAATTTTTTAAATTATTTATTTTTTTAAAAAAATAAATTTTTTAAAATATTTTTTTATTTTTTTACATTTTTTAATATTTTTTTACATTTTTTCTCTTTTTTTTAATATTTTTTTTATCGGAGGGTATTTTTGGTAAAAAAAAAATTCGTTAACCCCGGAATCAACAAAAACCTTAGTTTTCTGAGGTTTTCCGATTCCGGGCTGCATGACCCTTTTGCTGACGTGTCGGACATGGAACATTACTTGGGAATCATCGAATACCTAAACCAAACAAGGTTTTTGTTGATAATCTTGGATGGATAACCAAGGTTATCAAGAATAACCCCGAACCAAACACACCCTAAAAGGATATGTAGGCAATTTAAATAAGTGTAAATATTTTTTTTACAATAAATTTTAATTTGTAATTTTTAATTTTTTTAACATAATACTCTTTAACTGTGATGAACCGTGAACTGACGGTTTCGAACCGTGAGCCGTAATTGTCTTGGACGGTTAAGGTTAAGAGTCGACTTACTTGAAACTATCGAACCGACGATTCCGAGTTATCGAATCGTCAGTTCCAAACCATGATCATGTCTAGTCCTCTCTAATGTGCATCATCGATCGTACGCCTCTTTAACCTCTGTCATGACTATGGATCACCCTTGACCATGAAGGTCTATAAACTCTCGCTCCATCCTCCATTCTCAACCGAGAGTCGCCTTTCTCCTACACCATCATCTAGAAGTCCTTTCCATTTCTTCTATAGGGCGTCATAAAAGCAATATGAGTCGTCTAATGAGAAAAAGACCTTGTGCCAGCCTTAGAAATAAATTCTCTGGTGGCACGGCAACATCCAACTTGAAGAGAGAGGGCCCAACTTTTGCTTAGTCATCGAATCGACTATAACCTATCGTTTTAATGACATGACCTAATTAATAGATCAACGGCCACTTTGAATCTGATAGCTATGTTTTATATTTCAACTAATAAAATGTAAAATATTCAGAAGACTAATAAGGAATTCGAATTTCAAACACGACAAATACTTTGAAGATTGATTTTTGAATGCATATCAGTTGTGCTCTCATTTATCCGATATATCCGCCTGAGTTATTTAAAAATCAATCACAATAATGCTAACAAAGCCCCCTACCCCTCAATTTTTTTTTGTAGTACAAGAGGTATGGGAGTATAAAAATTGTATATGTATATGGTCATCCCCCCTCAATGTAAATAAACCTTTTGTCCCATATGAAATTGGACAAAAATTAAAACAACGCTCTTTATTTTTGAAATCATTAAAATAACATTCCATTTTGATTTTCTATCAAAAGGGTGCTCTATCTCATATACAATTACTAACTACCCTTCATCATATTATTTTTATTATTATCTTTCATCTATATTTCCCGCCTAAATTCTAAACGGGGCACGTTGTACAAGTTATGAACTCATAGTTACTATACAATTGTAATAGTTACGATTTTGTAACCGCTACAACTGAGCTGTCACACGATTGTAGCAATTACAGTTTTGTAGTTGTTAAACAGTTGTAGTAGCTATGAAAATGTAGCTGTTACAACGTGAATGTTAAGTCAGTTTTAAGAGATCATTTTTAATTTGGGTTAAACCATGAGGCGCACACTATATCAAATTGAAGCTCGTGTGTGTATATATATATATATATATATATATATATATATATATATATATATATATATATATCATTTAAAGCCTTTTCGGAGGCTTTGAAAAATTTTAGTCATCTTTATTAAGACTATTTTTCATGCTGTAACAATCATAAAATTGTAGCTGCTAGAACTATAAGATACAACTATTATAGTTGTAGCAGCTATAAAATCGTAGCTACTATAACATATCATTTATGATTAGGTGGGAGATATAAGTGAGATAATAATGAGAACAATATTAAAAGATACTTGTGTTATTTTATGTGAGGTGAGGCGCTCTTTTGATAAAAAATAAAAATGAGTATCCCTTTGACGATTTGAAAAAGATATTTATTTATTTATTTTTACCCTAATGTTTTGCTCCATCCTTCACTCTTCTTTCATAATGTAGATGAATAACTCACTTAAACTGATCTTATAATTTATCCTCTGTTTATATAATTTAGAAACAATATTATATATCTAAGAGACGTTTAAAAGGAGCATAATCAACTTTTTTTTTTTTTTTTTTTTTTAGTATTGTGAACAACTCACTGTAGTTATAATTTTGGAAGTCACCGCCATCATGTGATATATATAAAAAAAACACAATGAAAGATATGTTGCAACCAACGCCGACATTACTTTAGAAGAAATTAATGAGAATTTCCATACGCTTCAATCTCATCATTAGGATCAAAGAAGTTCAAGTCGGTAATTAAACATATACTATCATATAATATACTATTAAATAGATTATATATAATTTCCCCAAAAATTCTTTTTAAAATTGTAAAATCTGGAATTGACCAAAAGTGGGCACAGATTCAGGAAATTTCTAAATAATGTATCATATTTTGAGAATGACCCAACATGCACTGATTTAAGTTATACCCCTCCCACCAATATTAGCCTTATTTTTAATACATCTAAGCTACATTTAAAAAAAAATAATTCAAAATTAATTTTTATTGTTTGAATGCACGAGACCTTATCAAGTCTTTCACACACTCTCTGGCACCTTGCTTACCATACCTCTTTCTACTGTTATAAACTCAAAATCATCATAAATGTGGCTTGAAATAAGCGAGAAAATCATTGGACTCTTTATGTAATACCCCGGTTCTGAGATTCTGGTTAAATATGACTTAAAAAGGTTAGATGGTACTATTCATATCACCAAGGTGCACCTTCCTTTTCGGAAGCCCAAACTTAAGAACTCCAAAGTTAAGCGTGCTTGGCTTGGAGAAATCTGAGGATGGGTGACCTCCTGGGAAGTTTTCCAGGGTGCGTGCGAGTGAGGATAAAGCATCCTGAAAGGACCTCCGGTGGTCTGTGGAGCTAGCCATCAAACCAATAGGTAATTCTGGTGTTGTTCCTGGTTCGGTCCGGGTGGGGCCCGCCCGGGCCGGGGCGTTAGAGATGGTATCAGAGCGACCTTGCGACCGTGAGTGCGCCTGTGGTAGGAGCACCCAGGGCACCACCTAGCGAGGGAGATTCTGGGATTTGTTTGTGGTGTGATTTGTGGTTACACAACGAGGACGTTGTGTCTTTAAGTGGGGGTGATTGTAATACCCCGGTTCTGTGATTCTGGTTAAATATGACTTAAAAAGGTTAGATGGTACTATCCATATCACCAAGGTGCACCTTCGTTTTCGGAATGCCAAACTTAAGAACTCCAAAGTTAAGCGTGCTTGGCTTGGAGAAATCTGAGGATGGGTGACCTTCTGGGAAGTTTTCCAGGGTGCGTGCGAGTGAGGACAAAGCACGCTGAAAGGACCTCCGGTGGTCTGTGGAGCCCGGGCCGGGGCGTTACACTTTACAATATTAAAAATTCACAGAATCTAAAATAAATTTAATCATATCTATTTAGACGAGTTTTAATCAAAATCCACTAATAGATTTAGACATGTTTCATTAGACTTATTATAAGTTATGTGAATTTCTGAGACTGCAAAAAATCTAATGGTATTCTCCATTACTTATTTCGACATCTCTGGAGATGCTACAATGTTATACTAACTTTTAGCTAGAATGTGATCTTGTTTTTCGGAAAATCATGCCCATGTTGGACTTGGTCTAAATCAAACCAGACCTGTGGTAATGGTGATTTAGATCCTCCGAGGCTAGTTTGATTCAAATCAGGCCCAACGTGGACTTGATTTTCTGGAGGCCAGGATCACGTTATAGCTGAAAGTTAGTATAATATTATAACACCTTCAGAGAGACCGAAATAAGCAATGAAGAATATCGTTGTACTCCCTGCAACATCATAAACCCATAAGATCTGAAATGAATCTAATTAGACTTGTTTAGGTTCATCATTAAGTTTCTAAGGTTGCAAGGAGTCTAACGATATCATCCATTGCTTATTTCGGTCTTTCTTGAAGTGTTACAATGTTATACTAACTTTCAATTAGAATGTAATCATGGTTTCCAGAAAATCAAGTCCACGTTGGGCCTGATTTGAATCATACAGGCTCGTGGTAGTGCTGATTTAGATCCGCTAGGTCTAGTATGATTCAGATTAGGCCCAACGTGAGCTTGATTTTTTGAAGACCGAGACTGCATTATAATTGAAAATTAGCATGACATTATAACATCTATGGAAAAGTCAAAATAAACAATGGAGGACATCGTTAGATTATTTATAACCCTAAAAATTCAGAAGACCTGCAAATGAGTCCAATTAGATTTGTTTAGATCTATCAGTGAGTTTTGATTGAACCTACTTATAGACCTAAACATATTTGATTGGACTCATTTCAGGTCGTACGGGTTTATAAAACTGCAAGGAGTCCAATGATGTCCTCCATTACCTATTTCAATTATTGTTTGTGATGATCTTGCATTTATAATAGCAGGAAGAGGTATGGTAAGCGCAAAACTCAATGTCATATAGCGAAGAGAGGATGAGAGTTAGATTTTTTAAAAATATGACTTAGATGCATTAAAAATTAGTTGTGTGAAAAACTAATATTGGCCGGAGGGGAAGAACGGGAAAATACTTAAAGTCAGTGTGTTAGTTGGTCATTCTCAAATCTATATGCATTCTTTGAGAATTTTCTAAATCTACATGTGCTCTTTGGTTAATTCCGTTATAAAATCATTAGAATTTCTAAACTCTTTTTAAACACCATTAAACATTATTTAATAGGGTGATATTAGCTTAACCTTTTTTTTCCAAATACAATTTTAATGGATTATAAATTTATAATAAAAAAATGCGGTATTGCCACAGTAACAACCCTTTTATGATTGTCTTATACTATTGAAAAAGAGTTAAGTAGGAATTCAAATTAGTAAATGCAGGAGCGGAATTCACAGAAATTATAAAATATCTTATAAAATTTTGACCCCTCAATTGTTATAGTCATTGTCTCGTATACTTATCAATAGAGTTAGTCCTGGGAGCTTAATTATAAATTTATAATAAAAGCCACATGGAGCAGTACTTTAAAGAACATATTATTAATTTATTTAGGCACAAAAGATTAGAAAATAAAAAGGCTAATATAATCTCTTGATTCCAAGGTACATTATTTAGCAATTTTTAATAAAAAATTTCGTTTAAAACAAGAATAACAAGATTAAATTCTTTCTAACAGTCTTGCTAACAAAAGATTAAATTCTCTCTAACAATGCCTTTAGTTTGGTGCATGCAATCATTAAGGCTTTTGCAACTACAAGTTTGCTTCCTTTTCGCAACAAAAATCATAATTGAAATGTGATGAGGATCTTGTCTTCTTCCTGCTCTTTTGCATCTGTACAACATGCATAATGCATTGCCTCGACTGAAGCATAACCTTTTCCCCCATAAACATCATAAAAATTCTTCAAAAATTTCAATTTCATGGAAACTGATGAATGTAAATGTGTTTTTGTTTCTGGAATATGCATAATTATTTGATCAAAAATCAGAGCTTTCAAATTCCTGTAATCCAGGAATATTCCAAACTTGAGAGTTTTTCTTCGAGAGGATAGAGAAGGTGAAAGGAGAAATCTAACCGCAACCACTCCAGTTGAGAATGTCAATTTCTTATTCTTATCAATTGAATTACCCAAAATGGCCTCCTTCTTCCTTCTTCTTCAATGGCACTATTCCACTTCCACTTCCACTTCATTTTATCGATTCTCTTTATTGTGAAGGAAGCAATCATACTTTCTTCCCCCTCTCACATTTTCCACCATTATTTTGGCTTGAATAATCTGCTTTGTTATTCCCTTCCACAAGTTCTCAAGTTGTCCTGTCTGAATCCCATGCCTCTCTCTCTCTCTCTCAACTGTGAGCACTGCTTATCTCCTTCATCCAAAGAAACGATTTTTATTCTTCCTCCAGTTTAATCTTCTGCGTTTTAATTGATTCGCTTATTTGTTCTTGTTGTTCAGAAACCTCCTCTCCTCCTCCTGGCCTTTCTCCTCTCACTGTCTCAGGAATTATTGCTTTCTACTACCTGCAATTGTTGTGTCCTTTTAAGATCCACTTGCTGCCTTCGTTTGAAGAGTGCTCCAGCATTAAAGGCAGCATTTTTAGTCACTTTTTTTTTCGCCTATTGTCGCTTCAAAATTTGTTCATGTCCGAGCAACTGTCGCTGTTAACTTTAATCATTTTCTCTCGATTTTTTGAAGTGAGATTCATGGAGAAATAGAGGGGATACAGACATATAGTGTAGGCGGGAGAGGGGGAAGAGAGGAGAGGGATCAAAGATCTGGCCTTTGTCCATAGATCGAAACTTTTTTTCCCAAAACATTTGTTTTCTAGGGCAATGAGGTCGGACGCTCAGCTAGATTCGGCGGTCTTCCAGCTCACGCCTACTCGAACCAGGTACTTCTCTAGATCATTGTTTCATGTTCTAGGGTTAAGTGGATAGGAACTGCTTGAAAATTTTCTATATCAGAAAAAAATCCATTACTGAAAATTTCACAATGATTTGGAGTGCGATGCTAGAAGATGGATTTCACCATTACATCGCTTCCCCAAAATGAAAGGAGTCTTAATGCTTTTAACTGAGGTTTTAGATGCATGAATCTAGTCCAAATACTCTTGGTTACTACTGCAAATGGCCAATAATGTTATTTAATTCGGAAGAATTTCCTGCCTTCTCGCTTTGCAAAACATATATTGTATCAGTTAGAATGTTATGGATCCATCTCTCTTCTATCATCTTTGTAGATAATGACTTGCAAAATATATTGCTGTTGTCCAACTCATTTCTATCGGGGTTGATTGGGTCTTTATGAGAGAAATTCTTGTAGATTACTGGATGTTAGTGTGAAATATTGGTTTGTAAATTTTTTCAACAGGTGTGATTTGGTCATCGTAGCAAATGGTAAGACAGAGAAACTTGCATCTGGCTTGATGGCTCCTTTTCTTCCTCATTTGAAGACTGCTCAGGATCAGATTGCTAAAGGAGGTTACTCCATAATACTTGAACCAGACACAGAGAGTGATGCTACATGGTTCACCAAAGGAACTGTAGAGAGGTAAGCAAAAGATCTCTGCTGCTTAACCCTACAATCAACTGCTGTGCGTAGTTTATTCTCTGGGACAGAAATGTCTACCCTCTCTACAACGTGATTGCACTTTATCATCTGACAGACATTTGGCATGTGGTTAATTATTGATCCTGAACAGATTTGTTCGTTTCGTGAGCACACCTGAGGTCCTAGAGCGCGTAACTACAATAGAAAAGGAGATCTTACAGATTGAGAATGCGATTGCTATTCAGGGAAATGAAAATGGTGGCTCAAGCACTGTACGCGTCCCACGTATAGTCATTCATATGTCAGTTGTAAAGCTTATGATGACTTTTTCTACTGATTTGGCAGGTGGAAGATCATCAAAGCAAACCAGCAGAAACTTTCGAAGGTAAAATAGATTGATCTAATTACTTCATTTAGTTTTGAGTCAAAACATTTATACTCAGATTGCTTAGGGTGTGTTAGCAGTCACAGACCAAAGGGCTAAATTAGCTGTAATTTATGTCAAGCAGACTAGTAGCTCGGTTACTAAGTATCCTTACATTAGAGTACTTTTGGTCACCTGTGGTGCATAAGCAGCACTATTAAAACTATTTGAACATGCTCAAAGTATTTCATAAGAAGTGGAGTTCCACCAGAATAGCATCTCGCGATGATGACTTTCAGTATATCTAACTTAATCATATATTTCTAGCAAATGCTGGGGGTCTTGTTATGGAACCACAGGATCTTACATCCTGTATGCTAGTGGCCTATTTTCATTTAACTTTCTGAAAGATTTAGCTAAGTGAGTGGCCTTGTATTTTATATGTGTATTGAATGGACTCATATTATCAAGTAGATTCAAATTTTATTCAATTCTTGTACTTCTGGTTATGCTGACCTTGGTACCATCACTTGCTTGTGTGTAGCTACCAAGTCTTCAGTTGATAGTGATGCAGGAAAGGCAATTATTCCATATAAGGTAACAATTTTATACATCATATCTTCATATATGCTTACATAACATTGCATACGCCTACATAAACCTATAAAGTAGAATGAATTTTGTTGAAAAATTGAACGATTTGATATGACATTGCTATGCTGCTGTATCTGTTGTTGAAAAAGGGTATGATGAATCAAAAACTATATAACAATAGTATCACATTGCAAATCTCAGAATTTAGTTGAATAATCTGAATGTATGATTCAAGGCTTATCTTGTCTATTTAAATAAAATATATTAAAAAATTAAAGATATTTGAAGATCAATGTTATTCTGAATGTTCACAAATGTGTAAACGTTGTGTCAAAAAAGTTGTACAAAAGAAACTATCTTTTCAACAAAATTTGATTTTATACCTATTATTACAACAGTATGGAGTTTGAAAGAAAAATAAACTATTATTAAACAATCAAATGCTTAAGGCGAGCTACATATCCAGGAACCATTGACCAATATTTGTATCAGTTCTTATTTTGATAATGATACATAGAACAACTTGTTAAACTTTCCTTCTTAGGCACATATAGATGGATGTATACAATGCATGTTCACATTTTTATACAAGTATTTTTTTGTTGAACATTGTTCTGAGCGTGGTATCTTTTGTTCTGTAACAGCCTGGTTCACAACCAGATCCACCTGATTCTAATGGATCTGCCAAGCATCAGGAGAATTCGAAGTATGAGCCATCATGCCTTTGATATTATATTATTTGCAATAAGTTCTAAGCATGCAAAAGTAACCTTAGTAGCATTGTCTAAGATGCAAGGTTTTCTACAAAAGATGTTAAATAAATACTTAATCAGTGAATGAGAGAAAAATAATGCAAGATCTATTTCTTCTACTTTGCTGTTAATGATAAAATCTGTCTTGTGATTGGAATGGATGTTGAAAAATCAGTCTCGTGCTTCTATTTCTGCTGATATTGTCCTCGACAGCTTCTAGTGCAAAATAAATATTGTATTATGCATTTTGTATTCCTTTTTTTTTTGCTTTGTGCAGGGCTCATCTTTTGAAAGTTCTTGAGACCCGCAAAATGGTATTGCGCAAAGAACAGGGCATGGCCTTTGCACGTGCTGCAGCCGCTGGTTTTGACATGGACACTTTCCTAGATTTGATATCTTTTTCTGAAAATTTCGGTGCCTCACGTTTGAAGTATGTTTTGGATCAAGTTTCCTTTTGTTAATACATTTATTAGTTCTTGTATTCTCGATCTTGCACTCGTCAGGATAAATAATTAATTTAAAAGAAATGAACTAGGATACTAATTGTGAAAGCTTTCATGTATTCCACATTATAAAACAGGGAAGCCTGCTCGTCCTTCATGGATTTATGGAAGAAAAAGCATGAGACTGGACAATGGCTTGAGGTTGAGGCTGTAGAAGCAATGTCAATGCGATCTGAATTTTCTGCTCTGAATGCCTCAGGCATTATATTTACTGCGGATGCTATGGCTCAGAAAGATCACGGGGATGCACAAAGTGTGTATGCTGGCGATATTGTTGCCGATAGCAATGGAGACTCTGGTATATATACTCTAAACATGAAAGCTAAATTCACTTTATATCAGCGTGAGTGTGAAAGAGAGATCACTCGAATTCTAATCCTTCATACAATTTTAGCTATGTACAATTTGTTAGTTACTGACCAAATGACTAAGCTGATTAGTCATGAGGGAAAAAATTGCTTCGATGAAATAGAAGCTTTGTTTGCAGAAACATTGCCTGTTTCTTCCTTTTTCTTTCCCTACCTTGATTCTAATTCTACACATTGCAAGTCATTGTATCTTAAATTAATTATTATTATTATTATTATTATTTTTCCAGATAAGAAGATCCCTTCGGAGTCGAAAGTACCACTGCACCCGGAGTATTTTCAAGGTCAATTTCAGCCTCCCACTTATCCACAATGGCCTATGCATGCTCCACCAGGTCCTATGTTTCAACCATATCCCATGCAGGGAATTCCCTATTACCAGAACTATCCAGGTAGTGCTCCTTATTTTCATCCTCCTTATCCTCCGATGGAGGATCCTCGATATAACAGCTCTCGTAGAAAGGGACCGAAAAGGGTGTCAATGGATAGTAAAGATATTGAATCTGAGACTTGGGATAGGAGCACACAATCACAGGATGATGCAGATGGAAATCCATCAGATCTTGAGAATGAAAGTTCTCATGGTTTACATAGATCTCATAAAAAGAGTGGTCGTTCCGGAAAGAAGTCTGGTGTCGTTGTTATTCGCAACTTGAATTATATAGCATCCCAGAAGCATGGAGGTAGGGGGTCTGAAAGTGACCCAAAGTCTGCTTCTGAATCTGAAACAGAAGAGGAAAGTGATGCACACCCCGATGTGCGAGAAAGCAAGCACAAACACTCCAAGCGAATTTCCAAGAGAGAAGATCATAGAACAAAACCTATTGAATATTCTGATGCATATGTCAATGATAAAGGTTCATACAGGGAGGAGGCAGATTCAGGAAATTGGCAAGCATTTCAAAATTTCTTACTAAATGCTGAAGAAAAATCAAGAAGAGCTGACGAAGACATGTTCGCAGGAGAGAAAGATCCTCCATCAAAGAAAAAACAAAGCAAACCTGAAGGTGATCCCATGGTTCCTCCTGAACGAGATTATGGTGAATTTGATGGCCACAAAATGGTAGGAATGGATTTTATTAATGGGAAGGCAAGCCGAATGAGGCAGATAGCTTCTGATGATCAATTATTGGTTTCAAGTTATGGAAGAGATGCAATAGATAACCAGTTCAAGCAGATAGAACGCTCAGGAGGTGCATATCGGCGGAGGAGCAGTGAAGAATTCATGATTTACGGGGAAGATAAGCAGTTAAATGTGATGAGGTCTTCTGATCCACTCATTGATCCTGCCTCTGAGCATATTGATAATGCACCGAAGAACTCTTCATATACTATGACAGATGAGTCCTTTTTGATTCCTTATAGATCAAATTTACAGGAAGTTGGATCAGACACCATAGCTGTTATTGACATGGATTCTGAGATCCCCACAACCCTCGAGAAGCCACAAGTCTCAAATGATAATGCCAGAAGCCAACTTTTCTTTGAACCAGATGAGTTGTCTATGGTCCCTGATCGTAGAATGGAAAGTTTATCTATAGGATATGATCCAGCTATGGATTATGATTTTGAGCTTCCCGTTGAGAGTACCATCAAACTCGTAGCTACTAACGAAGAGGATCTCTCTACAAGCACAAAAGAAGAACCAAAGAAATCCGACAAGGAGAAAAACTTGAAAGTCTCAACTGACAGCTCAGAGAAAAAGAGGGATGCACTGTTAAAGAAGGGTGCATCCTCAAGGCTTAATTTGTTGACAGAGGCTCAAAAACGAGCGGAAAAGCTGCGAACTTATAAAGGCGATCTTCAGAAAATGAAGAAAGAAAGGGTAATTATCATGATTCATTCACAATTTCTTTCTGGAACTTGTATGCATATTACTCTAGTTGCTGATTATAAACAAAGATCTAAAAGGGAAATAATGTTTAGAAAGGTAATCACATTCTAATAAATATGCTGGATAAACAATCTTCATGTTATTTTTCATAGCTTCCTCACACTCATATGCTATTGTTTTTTCCCCTGAAAGCATCTTTTTGATGAAAACCTTAGTTTTAGTGAACAAAGAACATTATTCATATTAGTCTGCAATCAACTCTTTTATTTAAGTCTTGTGTGGTTTGTGAATGTACTTTTCAATTCTAAACATGCATGATTAACATTATAAGGTAGTAAAAACTGTAAATCAGCTCTTCAGATAAAAACCTAGGCAGGTCTTTTTTGGCTGTTCTTATGTTGCTATTGTTGGTCTTGCAGATGATTAAGTTTAACCATTTCCTCTACTAGTGCATATGTCAGGTTCCTTTGCTTGTACTATTTCCTGACTCTATCAATTTTCCTAAATTTAGGAAGAGGAAGACAGAAAGCGTCTGGAAGCATTGAAAAGAGAGAGGGAAAAGAGGATAGCTGCAAGAAGCGGTTCCACTGCCACCCAGTCACCATTGACACCAAAGCAAGCAAAACCCCATTCAGCCACAAAGCCTTCACCAAGTCCTTACAAAGGCTCGAAGTTTAGTGATGCAGAGCCTGTTTCTTCAGCCTTGAGGAAATTACCTGCCCGAACCTCTTCAAATGGTTCCAGTGATCCCCCAAAAGCTACCAAATCTAGCAGATTAAATGGAAATGACAATGGCTTAACTCGATCAGCATCTGCGTTGTCTGAGGTTAAAAAGGGAAATGGACTCATTTCAGAATCAAAGTCAGAATCTTTCCGGATAAAAAGACTCTCAGATCCTAAAAACAGTTCAACTTACCATGCTTCTACTGTTAAGTCTTCAAGTGTGGATCAAGCTCCTAAGAGAAATGTGCCCAATGAGCCCCAGAAAAAAATTGCTGAAATTATGCAACTAGATCAAAGTAAATCAACAACTCTTCCTGAACTTAGAATCAAAACAAAAACTTCATCTGAAAAATTTCAAGATAAAACAGCTAACAAAGTTCCCGTGAAGAAAGAGATTGAAAGCAAAACTTCTCAGGTTTCTAAGCGAATTGAGAGGAAATTAACCAATGAAAAATCACCTAGCAATAATGATGAGTATCATGTCATTGAGAAGACAGTGGTGGTGCTCGAAGACAATGAGGTTCCTGCACCTCCTATCCAGCGACCCGATGAGATAATAGAAACGAAAGAAAGATCACATGGAGATGGTTCAATTACAGCTAATGCATCTATTCATGCACCTCCTTCATCTATTGTTATGAGTCAGATTGAGGATTCTAGTCTAAGCAAGCTGGATGAACTGCAGAATCATCCTGAGGTATACCTTTTTAAAGAAAATTTTCATTTTTTTTTAAAATCACAGTAGTAGATTTTTTCTTTACAAAATCCTATTTCTAATTTGGCTTTTTTTTAGGTAATTAGCAAATTGCTATCCTTGGTTTGTGATTTTAAATTCACATATTTAGTCCATTAAGGTTAATGGTTTTGGTTGCCAGAGCTTTCCGTTATTCTGTTGCTGGTGGAAAAACTGTTATGAAATGAATAAATCTCTTAACCACCTTGTGGAGCTTTATGCTCTGAATACTGTACTAGTTGACTAAGCAATTCTAGTTGTCTCCCTGCTGCTTTTGCTTAGAGCATTTACATCTGTCATAAATGAAACTTCCATCTTTCAATTTTCCATAATTGTTCATCATACACGTGCTCATGCTGATCAGGTTGTCATTCCTCAGCCAGGGAATGATCCTCCAAAGTTCTCAGGCTCAACTTTAATAGAAAAGCCTCATCAAGATCCTTTTGCCATGTTAAGCTCCTTTGAGGATCCTATTACTACTGTTTCGGATTATAATGGTGGCCTATCTGCAACTGAGTTTGAAACAGTTGTAACACATGCCTCCACTTTTGAGATTCCAGATTCAGGGCATCAAACTCATGAAACACATGAGAAGCCTCGGAGCAAGGAAACAAAAGGTATTAGAAAGCTTCTGAAATTTGGTCGGAAGAGGCACAGCTCAACTTCAGCTGATGGTAATCTTGACTCAGACGCATCATCTTTGGATGATCAAACTCTTGCTGCAGCTTCCTTCAGTGATGGTAAGATCATAGCTACTGGTGATCGTAGTTTGCATACAGTTTTGTGTTTAATATTTTTTGGCTCAACTGCTTAAACAACTGAACTAAACTAATTCAACAAATCAAGAAGGAAAAGTTCTTTTTGCATGGAATACAAGGTCATTCTTTCCTACAACTTTTATGGCATTTATTCTGCTGGAATACTAGAACTTTTGGAAGCTATGTATGAGTTTGAACTGCAATGAAATTGCCATAACCACAGTTGAATGAACTGTGCACAATGCATCTATATCTATGCTATCTAAAATTCAGTTCCAAGAAGCTGAATGTTGCTGAGTGTTTCTGCTTTGTGTCTCATAAGTAACCTACTTGCTTGATTTGCCTACCTGTTCAATGCATTATTAACTCGATACATGATAGAGCTTTATTTCTATGTCACAGTTTCACGGTCCTTTTCCCTCCTCTCACCATTTCGAAGCAGAAACAGTGAGAAGAAACAGGCAGCAGCATGATGAGTTCTCTGCTCCAAAATAAAGAACAGGAAGAAAGTGGGATCTACTTCTACCAGGCATATAATGCATATGGATTGAGATATTTTGGTTCTTTTAGAAATCATTCTTGATTGTTTTATAGTCACAGTAAAGCTTGTGCTATTTATTCCCTACTGTCAACATTGTTGTTTGATGCATTCATATACCGTTTGTTTGTAGAAGAATTAACTATGGATTGCTGTTCAAATTTGTCTCTTGGAGCATTCAATTTGTATGGAACACATCAAATGTCAAAACATCCACGAAAAGAGCAAAGTGTATCAGTGATTGCATAATAATTTGTTGCCACAACCAGTCATTTTATTTATGGAGTTTGTTTAGATATGAGGAAGTTGGGCACGGTTTTAGTCTTCGGTTGAAACAATACAACGCTGCTGCCTGCTATTGCGCCACCAATGTATCGATGATATGAGGTGAAATCAATCAATAATAATAGAACAAGGAGTAAAGGAAGTTCATGTTTGTTGCATTATTGTTGTTTTAAGTCATTCAAGGGGGGCTACTGGATGGCTGTAAAATGAGTTTTTAAACCTGATTGTGGAGTACTTTGAGACTTTTGAAACTTAGGGTAGGGAATTGTTAAAGAGAAGTTTCCTTTAAAGAAATTCATGATCGAATTCAAAAAACTGTAAGGGCCAGGATGGAATTAACCTCGCATCCAAATATTATGGCAAATCACGACTTCTGTACAGAATTTATGCCGTTCACGATCTCAAATACTTTGATTCTTTGCTTTGCCAGTTTGCCTCCTCCTCGAATCGATCGCATCGGTTTCATCTGCTGTTTTAACGATTCTCCTTCATTGAGATCAAGAGCTATTCTGCTTCGATAAATTCGTATCTCCGTGTCAGTTCTATTGCATCTGGTAGTCTCACCGGCGGAGCGGAGGATTAGACGATTCGATCGCTTCAATTTTGTCATCAAAAAGTTTGGTACCTGATCGAATCACCTCTTAAAACTCTTCAATTTCATGTTTTTGTTGTCATTTTTGCTGAGAAATTTGGATTTTTCAGTGCTTTCTGATAGATCTGCAGGCTAGGTCTGGAGCCGGTGTGCACAAAGTAGTTTTTTTTCCTTTCCAACGGATCTTTGTTGGATGTCATAGAATACTCTCTCTGAGATTTTTTTTCCTTTTTCTTTGACGCGTGATTTGTTTAATAACAATTGAGCCCCAGATCTAGAGTGGGATCTTACTTGGTTCAGATCTTAACTTCTTGTTCTGGTTGTGTGTTCTTGATTCGATTAAGTGAGATCGACTACTGTGTGTTATCTTGAACTTTCATTTGGCAGTGCTTGGATATCAGTGATTTTCCTACTTTCGTAGTTTTAACCTGGGGTTTTTGTGTATTTGTCTTTTGGACCATATCGTATAATTTGCTACAATCTTCATTTATTTTGTTTAACGTTTCTGGGTATGGTGCCAATTTAGATGGCTACTACTGTGTTCACTCCATCATTGGAAGGAATGAAGCATGTCAAATTAGACAATGGGATTATGCTTACAAAGCCCTTCCTTGACGTGTGCAAGCTTGTTCTCCCTGTTCTAGGTATGTGGTCTGCTTTGCTCTTCTTTCTCCCACAAGTGAACTTTGATCTCAATCATGGCTTTGTTTTTTTTAAAGAGATTATTTTCTTGTCAATATACAGCTAAGCTGACTCATACTCTGAATTTACTGATGTGATGTTTTTGAATGAATTAGTCTGTGTAACATGATTCTTGCAAGAGTTCAACTAGATATTTGTAGTTTGCTGTGTATATCAAATACTATTTGATACAATGTTGTGTTTCATCAACTGTGCATGAGTTCATTATTCACTTTGTTGGATTTGTTTCTCCTCACCGGTATTTTGTCATATGTACTTCTGGAAGTCCTCACATTATTATTTATAGTAGAAACATCATTTGGTAAATGTATTGGGAAAAATGCATCACTTGTAGCCATCATTCTTTTTTTATACTTTCTTTTAATTATGTCATGTGATAATCTTGTTGAAAAAATATTCACGAACTGAAACTTACAAATGTTAAAGTAGCCTATCTTGTTCCTATTAGAGCATAATGTCCCTTCCGCCAGTTTCCATGTCTACAATTATGTATCTAAAGTTTACACTGTTGTTACCAGACAATTTTGGAGCTGCGCTGGCTATTGTTAAGTCTGATATTGGAGGCAACATAACGGTGAGATTTTTGTATTAATTAGATACTCTTATTCATAAGGATGTTGGAGGTATTGCTTCCCGAGTTACTTAAAAATTACAAGTGGTTAACATTTTCAAAACCTTGTTATAATACCTTCTTCTCTATAACTTTATTCTTTAATGGATTCCTTTGAAATCAATATTGTTCCTGATAAACCAAAATTATTTCTTCCCCACAATGATAATATTTACACTCTACTCCTACTTGCTCCAAAAAAATAGGATTTCACATGTCTTTGGCATTCAAAACTTGTCGTGGGCATGAGTTCCAATGAATACAAATACCTTCTATTTTTTTAATTTGGTAACTATGGAAAAGCTAGTGAATTTCAACTTTATCTTGTATCGTCCTGCTATTCGATTCTCCTTTTTTTTGATGAAGATAATGTGTTCATAATATAAGACCTAACACCGATCTTTCCATCTTTGGAAGTTCTTTGGCTATTGAGGCTTCTCTATGGTCAATAATTTTTCTGCTTTTGTTTGACGCTACTTATTTAACAATGACTTGTCAGTTTGTAAGAATTTTAAATCAAACTTAATCAATATGTGATAGCAAATTTTAGGTCTTTTCTCTCTTGCATAACTAACAATATTGACCCATTTAACTCTTTCACAGAGACTGGAAAATAAATACAACTCTGATCCATCGAAGTTTGAACATCTATACAGTATAGTGCAAGTAGAAGTAGATGCTAATACAGCTAAGGGCTCTTCAAGTTGCACCAATGGTCTTCTGTGGTTAACAAGGTCTGTTCTTTTATGCACCTTGGTAATCTCTAAGGTTTTGAATGGTAAATTCCTACATTTGGATTCTAGAATGTAAACGTTGATTCATGATGTTGAAGCATAGAGGAGATGTATACTTCATTAAACCAAAAATCTGTGTTTTTGATATAATTGTTAGCATGAGATGAACCTGTCTTCATGATGATTATGAGTTGCTGTCCATTTAACAGTTTTATGAGTTAAGCTGTGTTTGTCTCAGAGCAATGGACTTCCTGGTGGAGTTATTCCGGAACTTACTAGTTCATTCTGATTGGAAAATGACTCAAGTTTGCACTGATTCCTACACCAAGACCTTAAAGAAATGGCACGGCTGGCTTGCTAGTTCTAGCTTCACGGTATAGTGTTGATGGTTATCGGTTTTTTACTTATAGAAGTTTGGCACAATGCAACTGATCCATGGAGCACAAAGTGTGTTGCTCCTGCTTCATGTCTGCTCTATCATTTGGTGTCTTATATGCCTTTTTCACTTGCCATGTTCTTTCGATTCAAAAGAGTTAGCTGAAAACTTGAACTTTGATATCGATTATCCAACTTATGCGCAAAGGTCCTTTACAGGTTGCTATGAAACTTGCTCCTGATCGGAAGAAGTTCATGGATGTCATTGGTGGATCAGGTGACCTAAATGCTGATATTGAACAATTTTGCGAGACATTTGCCCCTCTTCTGGCAGAGAATCACAAGTTCCTTGTAAACACCCTCTAACTTGGTTATCATGCTCTACCACTATGTTTACATCAATTGACATACTTGTTGCTTTACTCACATGTAGGCCAGCGTAGGTCTCGACGATATGAAGGCTTCCTGATTGCGACAACTAAGTTTGTTCTGTTTCTCGCAACACCCGAGTATCTTGCCAAACTTATCCAACTACGATGGAAAACAGATACAAATAATCTTCTAGTGCATGAGAGATTCATGACTTTTGTTACAATTTGATTACTGTTTGTACTTTCTACTGCAACATTTGGGTTATCTTGTGAACTGTATCGTTCATTTTTAATGAATATTAAATCTAATTTACTTGTCTGGAAGGAAAGTGGGCAAGGGGAGGAGGAAGGAAATGAAGGGGAAAGTTTGCTTTATAGAAAATGAGAAATAAGATATTTCATTTATTAGAAAGTTCAATATTTTTAAAGAATTATGTAAATTTTCAAAAAGATATATGGTTCATGCCGATTAATAGCTAATGGCTCGATTTAAATCTTCCATTAATGAGAAAAGAAAAATATTATCATATGTATTCACAGAAATATTTTTTTGTTTGTTTCTTAAAAGTGTTTAATTTTTTTTTTTTTTTTTTTTTAAAAAAATGCAGTTTCGGTTGTTGATTGTTTATTATTTTTATTTTGACTGTTTTTATGATATATTTTAAAGTTACATTTACTGAGAAATGTTTATTTATTTATTAATTTTGTTTAGAAAATATAAATTTAAAGTAAGAAATGGAGAATTTTCAGAGATCAAACGCGATTTAGGCCCATTAGGGTTTCTTTATAAGCCCAAGTTTTCGTCCCAGGGAACCGCAGTCAGGGTCCGAAAACCGTCCTCTCTACTTCCGCCGCAGGCGCTCAGAGTTGGAGGTCGCTGAGAACTCTCTGCAATCATGGTGAGATCCATCGTTCCCCTTACTTCGGGACGTTAGTTTTGCTGGTAATCTAATACTAATTTGATTTCTTTTCGCCGATCGTTCAATCAGGTGAAGTACTCGAGAGATCCTTCCAACCCTACCAAGTGTAAGTTTTTCTTTTTGATGGTTTATTCGCTTCAAATTTTGACTATGGTTGATTTTCCATGCTTTCCGTTTGTTATGGGGTCATCTGGTTTGCTCAAGGAGTAATCTAGATCCTAAAATTTTCTTTTTACTATGACATGAGTGGGATTCGACTTGTGATTGAGATCTTATTTTTATGTTGTTCGAGGTGGAATGTCCTGATGCTTGTGTCACTAGTTATTAATTTTATTTAAACTTATATTTGTTGGGTGTTTGCAGCTGCCAAAGCCATGGGTCGCGACCTGAGGGTTCACTTCAAGGTATGTTATAGGCATTCACTGGTCTATTCTAAGTTTTAAAAAAATTATTGGGCAAATTTTACTTGATAAAAACTCTTAAGAAAATGCATCAGTGTTCCCTGTTCTAAGAATTTGACGAGTGAGTGATTAATTAAGACCGCGACACTAAAAAGGTGTGATTTTTCTGGCAGTTTGCTTCAAACTAGACCTGCTATTTGGATATTCATTATTCTAGGTCGATAGAAGTGAGAAGAGTGATGATTAATCAAGTCCCATGTCATAAGGAAAGGTTTAGACTCTAGACAGCATGTGCTTTCCTTAAGAAACTTAAAATCTACCAGCATATATGATATTGGATGATGAATTTGTAATTAAGGGTGGTGATATTACTTCATGGTGAAGGCTTGTCATGTTCTTGGTTATCTAATTGAATTGAATTGAATCATATAAAACATAATTGTACACAATTTGAATTGGTATTCTAACCAGGACTCTTTAATTGGTTATTTTGATATCATTAATGATTATTAGTTAATGAATACATACATGTATATAAGGGATATTATTTCATCACTATATCAATTTAGTTTTTATTGCTGTAACTAATTTTGGAAGAAAATTGCATATTCTAAAATTTTCCTTGCTGTAGAGTAGTTTTATTATGTGAACAGTGTAATAAAAACCTCATAGCAAGGCAATAGCATTAGTTGTACTTGTATTTTTGCTTCTTTATAATATATTGTTTGGTTATGAAATTGTCTTTCTTTTTCTTCCTTTTTTTGGGTAATGCAATGGTACACTCAATAGTCAGTAGGATTCATATTTTGTTACAGAGTTTGCATAATTCATTGCATGTGGTTGACAAGTGTCTCAAATTTGATTATGTCAACAGAACACGCGGGAGACTGCTCATGCAATTAGAAAGCTACCTTTATCCAAGGCCAAAAGGTACCTTGAGGACGTAATTGCCCACAAGCAGGCTATTCCCTTCCGAAGGTTTTGTGGCGGTGTTGGTCGAACTGCTCAGGCAAAGAACAGGCATCCGAATGGGCAGGGTCGATGGCCTATGAAATCAGCTAGATTCATTTTGGATCTGCTTAAAAATGCTGAAAGCAATGCTGAAGTATGAATATAAGCCATCACCTTCCATCTCCAGTGCTCTGCTTAAATTGCTAACCTTTCTTTCATTTATGTAGGTGAAGGGCTTGGATGTTGACATACTCTACATCTCACACATCCAAGTGAACCAAGCCCAAAAACAGAGGCGCAGGACTTACCGAGCTCATGGAAGAATCAATCGTAAGTTCCTTTGTTCAGCTAATATGTTTCTTTTCAGTTTCTAATCTACTGCAATACTCTGTATTGCAGCCTATATGTCCTCTCCTTGCCATATTGAACTGATACTGTCTGAGAAGGAAGAGTCTGTCAAGAAAGAGGTAATTTTCTTCCTTTCAGTCTTCTTATGTGGAATATCTTTTTCATGTCTTTGGAAGTTAAGTAACAATCCAAATTACCTTTTCCTGTCTTGTCGATAGCTGCTTTTGCTAGATGTCATTTGTATTAACTGATAGTGGTTTTTTTCCCTCACTATTTTCTACCCTCGATCGTTGCGTCTCCTTCTACTTGTGGCTTTCTTCTTAAATCTGTTTCTCTTCATGCCATTGAAGAATAAAGCAAGTGAAATTCTGAAACTACTTTTATTTGCTTCCAGTCACTTACTGTTATTTTTTTCCAAGTAAATATCCTTTGACAAATATTTTTATATATTTCTGGTCGCATAGAACCCAAAGATGTTTTGTGTTGATGTCTGATTGCATATTTTGTTGCTGCAGCCGGAGACCCAACTTGCCACCAGCAAGCCCAGGAAAGCTTGAGCAAGTGAGTTAGTGAGGCATCATCGTAGGCATAATAGTTTATGGAAGCTCATATTACTCATTGTTTTGGCACTCTATCAATTTGCTTCATCAGTTACTTTCTGTTACTTTTTTGTTAACGAGAACTTTGTTGGATTTGGACCGCCAACTGTTTGCTCATGTTCCTTGCAATGTCTTTAATTGTTTCAACTTTCACTTTAACTCTTTAAGCTTCTGATTTATATCATTAAGAGTGTTTAACCTATTATCCTCGTCATGCATTGTCTTTAAATTATAAAATATTATTTGGGATAAAAAATAAACTCTTTCAAACACCTTAAAGGATGCCATACCAAAGTGCATTTGTGCAAGAGGAAATGGTGTTCCATGCAATTATCTTTATTTTATCACGATTATGAACAAGAAATGCATTCGAAGGCATTCATTTGATCAGGGAAAAATTATCTAATGATCTAGTAACAAATTATCTTGTTAAGATCATTGTTTAATAAATAAGTAATCTCTTATACTGGAGGATCGACCTTTGAACGCCCCTTTCTTTTCTTGCTTTGCAATTTTTTTTATTTATATATTTTTTTTTTGTAAAAAATGATATAAATCACGTACGTGGTCCAGTCCGAACCGAGCTGCTGCGTCGGGAAAGGAACGTGGACCGGTCCCAAATCTAAAATGGGTGGAGGGGGCCACCTCGCAGAATGGGATATCTTAGTGGACCCCACCCCCGCACCTTCCCAGCATGGGCTGTTGGCTACGAAGAGCCTAATTGATGTGACACTTAACGCGACGCATCTATTTTCCGTATTCGAGCAAATATTTCAAATCCGACCTTTGTAAATTAGGAAAAAATTCCACTCCGACCCTCATTATTCGGAAAATGTTATTTTATTGTATTCATTATGGAGAACATTTGAACGAATTTCCATCTTAAAATAACAAGGCGATTAATTTTGATCGAGCATTATACGGAGCAGAAAAGCACGGTTTGAATATTTCTATATATTAAAGGATCAAATTAAATAATTGGTGTGCAGAGCAGGTAAGGTTCCAGGTGCGGAACAAAACGATTCCCAGTTACTTAGTGTTCTTAGATAACTACAGATGACGAAAGAAGAGAGGTTTTGATTTCTTACTTCTCGTTGGTCAGCACTGACTGGTGAAGGTGAGCGTTCCCCGATTGGTTGGAGGCACTTCTGGATCTGGGGGCGAGGCGAAGCATCATTGGTTGTCAGACAAGGTGAGGGCAGAGGAGAGTTGCATCTTCTTTTGGAAGTTAGATCTAGGGATAAAGATTTGGTTTTTACACCCATGCTCTTGTGACTGCTTCCGATTGGGTAAATCCTGTGGTCTTCTCGTTTGGTAGGGTCATTCCAAGATTGCAATCGCTTTCCCGTTTGGAGGAGGGCTTCATGCCGTCGGTTGCCCATTTCTTTTTTCTTTTTTTGTAGACGAGTCTTCTGACTGATTGATAGTTCTTATTTCGTTAGGGGGGGTGCAAGCACGCACGATTTGGAGCGGTTTGTTGTAAGATTGTTGTGCATTAAGGTGCTCGCCGTGGCTTTCCTGCCCGAAAATTTCGATTTTTGTCTTCGGTTGGATCAGGGGAGCAACTTGACTTGAGGGGTTTCTTGGTGTTTGCCTTGTTGTGCAAGAGAGCGCTAGCCTTTGGTTGAGTTCCTGGTGCTGGTGGCGATGGGCGCTTGAGATTGCTGCGGCCATGGGAAGCCGACCCAAGACGGTGGTTTGGTTCAGGAGGGATCTGAGGATCGAGGATAATCCAGCCTTGGCTGCCGCGGCCAAGGACGGCAGTGTATTCCCTGTATTTGTTTGGTGCCCTAGCGAAGAGGGCCAGTTCTACCCCGGCCGAGTCTCTAGATGGTGGCTGAAGCAGTCGCTCATGCACCTTGAACAGACATTGAGGTCCCTTGGCGCTCCTCCTGTGTTCATGAGAGCTGACAGCACTCTTGCTGCTCTTTTGCATTGCATTGATTCAGTTGGGGCTACTAGATTGGTTTATAACCATCTTTATGGTAAGTTGTTGCAATGTTTTACTTGCTTTGAGTGATTTTCCTGAATAATAGGTGTCAAGTTCATTTACTTACATGAACATTTCCTTAGCACATAGACGAAGACGAGTATAGGACAACTGAATTTTTTTGTCAACATTCATGCACCAGATCGATTGTTTGATTCATATGGTTCTCTGTTTAGTTTTACTGGTTCAACTCATCAACAAGTTTATTGCAGGAAAAAAAGTAAAATTTAAATAAAATAAGAAAACCATACTTTCATTCACGCATGGCATCAGGAGGCTCTTCATTGTCCTGTCCCTACTGTACTTTGTTAGAAAATGACGTTTTTTTTAACGTTTCAACAAGAAGTTATTAAATAGGATATTGCAACTTTGTCTCTCAAGTAACCAGTGAAATTAATTATTCGAAGTTATTCTCTGACATTTCTGTTTTACTATCTATAGCCATCAGGAACAATTAGTACATACCATTTAAGTAATATTTCATGCATGGTTAGGAATTGTCTACGGCACTTTTTTATATTGATCAACTTCAGTCATTTCATGGTTCTAATGGATTTTCAGTTAATGGCTACTATAATTTTCAGTTAATTTTTCTATTGATCAACTTTAGTCAGCTTGCAAAATCTGGATACCCGGTTACAAAAAAAAAAGAAAGTGTTTTACCCATAAAATTGGGTTGCAAATATTATGCCTTCAAAACCAAGGGAGTTGTCACCCAATTCTTCTCAATCTGAAGTAGAGAGTTTTAGACCTTATAATAATACAGTCTACACCAGTTTGCCTCTTAATGGTTATCCAAATTTAGAATATTAAATATTTCTTAGTCTAAATTAGCAATATGTTTAGAAATTTAACTTCTATCTTTGCACTCTAAGAATTATGTTTAACATTCAAAGATTTGAATAGTAATTCATTTGCTATACATCCACCACTTATATCTGGGACTAGCATTCATATATTTTTGTTTGTAATAGTCAACCTTTGTTTTGTTTTTGTCCTAGCTGAATGAAACAGTTATTTTCCCCATTTCCAATTAGTCTTCCTGCTCTATCCAGATCCTATTTCTGTTGTTCGTGACCATAAAATAAAAAGTCAGCTAGTAAGCCTTGGAATTAGTGTTGAAAGTTTCAATGGGGATCTCTTGTATGAACCATGGGAAGTCTATGACGAGGGTGGGCATGCTTTTACCACCTTTGATGCATTCTGGGAGAAGTGCATGAGCACACCAATTGAACTGACTTTGCCTCTTCCTCCCTGGAAATTGGATCCTCCTCCAGGTAGACTTACGTGCTCATTGTATTCTTGTGATGTTAAAGACTGTGTGTATATATATCTCTTGTTTGTTTTATTTATATATCACTGTTTGTTTTATTTATGTATCAGTATAAAACATTTGTTTTCTAATTTATACTCTCTGATTTTTGTCCAAATGTCCAATATAGCACCTATTGGTGTATAAGGATGTAACATAGTTGCAGAACATTGTCTTGGATTAAGCTATGACTCATTCCACTTTAATATCTGGGAAATGCCAACATTCAAGATACTCGGCCCTTATTACTTGCAAATCAGTTGGAGGCAATGCAAATGTCTATTACCAGTTGTTCGGCTTCTGCCAAAATTAATGATTCTTATTCAAAGAGGTACTAGGTTTCTGTGCATGAAGCTTGTGTAACATTCATCAGATCAACAGCTAAAAATTTGTGCTTTAAAATAGGCTTCATTTGTTCATTGAAATGTCTATATCTCATATGTTTGGTAAAAATGCCTTAGTTAAGGAACAAATATTATTGGTCAAACTGAAAATATACTTGAGCATAAGCTTGGGAAAATGAATTCCTGGATTGTCATTTTCCTAGCCAAGCAGCAATGCTCTCGCTATCTTTCAAATTAAGATTAGTGTGCTATTTGGTAATTGAGTTCCTAGATTGGTTTGGCTCCACCACTTTGTGCAATTCAAGTCAACCTAATGTCACAAGACACACAATTGTTTTTAGATTTTAATTTACTTTATGAAAATTTAACATTACATATAGACACATGATAATGAAATAATAAAGTCTTTAGATAAAACCCATAAACTTCATATGATAATATAGAAAAACTAAATAGCAAATGACACAAAACTGGGTCACTATAGGGTTGTCAATTCAAGTGGGTCGGATGGGTTTGGGTTGGGTTGAAGCAAGAATTACAAAAAAAATCCCAATTCGAAGCCGAACACAATCTAAAGCCCTAAACCTGAACCAGATAACCCGATTTAAAACTATATATATATTTGCTATTTTTACAATAATTCTTCACTTTTATCTTGATAATTCATCATCATATTAACCTTGATATTGATATACAATAAAAGTATCTTAATTTTTAAAATAAAATTTGATTTAACCCAAAAAAATCCACTAAAAACTAAATTCAGGTCAATCTGAGTCAACCCAAATCCGACCCGATCCTAACACAACCTGAAAACCCCCCCAACCTAAACCCGATATTTTTTGGGTTGACTTGGGTTGGCAGGTGGACTCATTTTTGACACCCCTAGGTCACTAGCTGCTACTAGTTAAATTGGGCATGGGCACATTGCTATTGGCATTGCCAGCTGACAACAGCAAACCAGGCCCTGACATCACATCTCAAAGAATACTCACAAATTTTAATGGTTCTACCTAGAGAGGTTACAAGGTATCATTGTTCGATGCTTGCTGACAATTGTAAGACCAGTACATATTTATCCAAGCAAACTATTGGACATCTCTATCAATGCCTGCAAAATTAATGCTTTAAAGGTTTAGTATTTTGGATAAGAGGAACAAGATGTGCACAGATATAGTGCAAGATTCAATTATGTTCCATTTCCTTCCTCTTTCCACATGAAGAGTCATGAAGTTTAGAAATTGGAATTGACTTGCCATTTATATTAATACATTTTGTCTCATTTGTTCTGATGTATCAGGCTTGGAAAGCGTTCAGAGTTGTTCAATCGAGGAGCTAGGGCTTGAAAAAGAAACTGAAAAATTAAGTAACGCTTTATTAAGCAGGGGCTGGTCTCCTGGCTGGAGCAATGCAGACAAGGTGTTAAGTGAATTTATCAATGGACATCTAGTAGATTATTCTGAAAACAGAATGAAGGTAGAAGACACTACTACTTCACTGTTATCACCGTATATTCATTTTGGTGAACTTAGTGTTAGGAAAATTTATCAAAATGTGAGAATCAAGCAACTACAGTGGGCAAAAGACGGGGAGTGTAAAAAAGAAGAAAGTATGAAGTTGTTCTTGCGATCAATTGGGCTAAGAGAGTATTCACGGTATCTTTGTTTTAATTTCCCGTTCACACATGAGCAATCACTGCTGGCTAATCTTAAGCATTATCCTTGGCGTACTGATCAAGGCCAGTTTAAGTGTTGGAGGCAGGGAAGGACTGGTTATCCTTTAGTGGATGCAGGTATGAGAGAACTTTGGGCAACTGGCTGGCTACACAACAGAACTAGAGTGATCGTGGCAAGTTTTCTTGTGAAAATTTTGCTACTTCCATGGACTTGGGGAATGAAATACTTTTGGGACACGTTACTGGATGCTGATCTTGAAAGTGACATCCTTGGTTGGCAGTATGTGTCAGGTAGCTTACCTGATGGGCATGAGCTCAAACGCATGGACAGTCCTGAGGTATGAACTACCTAATCTATAAAGAGTTCTTATGATTACCAAAAAAAAATGGTTGGCCATTGATCACTGACATCACATTTTTATAAGAACATTATCCACCATAATGTCATATTTTCCTTCTCTTTTGAAAAAAGTCATATGTTCCTTCTAAAATTGTTGCTAACTCATCGTTTGTCATTCTATTCGAGCTTTATGGTCTTTACTGTTCTGACTCAACTGCTCGTTAACTAAATCCTAGTTACAATTAGTTATAAAGGAAACCGTCCCAAACCATATTCTTTACTGATTACAGACTACCAATCTTCTTTATATTTTGTTACAAAAAGAACTGCTGTCTGTTGTACAGTAAAATAAGTTGGTTTGAGTTTTTTATTGTTTTCTTTCTGCATTGATAATAAGACACTTTTTTTTTAAATTTTTGATTTCATACAAATTTATGTTAGTCTTAAGGTTTAATTAGATATTGTAGTTTCTGTTTTTTACAAAATTATATGTACTCTCAGTGCTGTTAATAATGCTATTGTTCTTACTAATCTGGCATTGTCTTCTAATGATAATCAAGGCTTCTTTCATTTACGCATGCAATGATCTCTTACAGATCTTTCTTCCTGTAAAAACCAGCTCACATATTTTGGTAACTGGTTGGCTTCGCGTAGATTAAGCAAAATCTCCTATTCATTGTCATTGGTAAACATTATTTTCTTATAAGGCCCACAATCTTTTCAATTTGGAATCAGGTTCAAGGTCAAAAGTATGATCCAAATGGTGAATATATAAGAAATTGGATTCCTGAGCTCGCTAGAATGCCGACTGAATGGATTCATCGTCCATGGGATGCTCCCATGACTGTACTGAAATCAGCTGGCATTGAGCTAGGATCGAATTATCCAAGGCCAATTGTAGACATTGATACAGCTAGGGAACAACTCGATGATGCTGTTAACATGATGTGGGAGGTTGATAGGGCTGCAAAAGTAGCACAATTGAGCAGTTCAGATGAAGTTGTGGCAGACAATCTGATCAGTATGAATAGCTTTGACATCCCAAAAGTTATCGTGAAGAAAGAAGTATCTTGTAACCATTCGTCCCTTGACCAAAGGGTACCCTCCTTCCACAATGTGAAGAACAACTCACGAAACAAGGAGGTGAAAGTTCTAGAGGGGGAAGGATCTTGCCCATCTGCCTTGTGTTCTCAAATTGGCGCTGCAAAGACGAAGGATGTCGATTTGATTTCGACAGCGGAATCCTCATCTGCTAGGAAAAGAAGCATCAGTGAAAGTCATTGTGCCGTTCCATCCCATGTCTGTACTCCAACAGTAGATTCCCTACAAGAACTTGATTCAGTAGGCCAACATTTTTCAGACAGATTCCATTCTGTTTATTCAGCATATCCAATTCCAGATGAAAAAAAGGTAGTTGCTGATACACTTTTCGAGTTTACAGAAGATATTTTGTCAAAATATAAATTGATAGCAGTATGCACGCGTTAACAGTAGTAACTGTCATTCTATCTAGTTGTTTCTTTATTTCATTTAAATCAAATATAATCTTTTAGAATGAAGAAACTTGACAGAGAAAATTTACAATATTCTCAACATATCTTTCTTGTCAAGCCTATTTTTCTGATGTATAAATTATGTTGTTGATGCAGGAAGAGGACTGTGATGCTGAAAGTTTATTCCATGGCTCGAGACCATCCAAGAGAACTTCAGAGCTTCCATAGCCATCGCACCGTTGTACATTAACAATCTTAGTTTCGTTTTTCTTTTCTAATTCTACTTGTTTAATTACGAGGCAGAAAATAATACTTAAAATCTTAGAAAATCGAGACAGTTTTGTATCTATCACTAGGCTTGATTGAAATAAATGGTCCAAGCTTTGAGCAGTGTCTTGTAGTCTACCAATTCGGCTGCATTTGTTGGGTAACCATAGCCACCGAGCTGGCCGAGGCCACAGGAGAAAAAGGAAAAAATTCTCCTTCCTTTTCCTTAATTGTTTCAGTAGTTTTCTTTGTTGCTCCTTTCATTTTCTATGGGGTTCCAGCAAGAACATCAATAATAGTTTCTTTTCCTCATTTCCAGCACAAAGATTCAGCCAACAGCAACTCGTTTCCTTGTTTCGTCTCATTTTACAGCAATTCGTTTTCTTGTTTCGTCTCATTTTACAGCAATTCTTATTGATATCATTTTGATTATTTGAGTTATTTTTTATTTTATTTGTAGATACGAATTTAGTAGAGCTCGATGATCTATAGAGCTATATATGCTTGAATAATTATTTTATTTTTTTTTAAAATAGGCAATAGATGTTTAAAATAAATAATTGATGTTATTGAATGTGTATTCTGAGTTTGATACCAGGATTAAAATAAATAATTAATGTTATTGAATGTGCATTTATGAGTTTTGTAGTGTAGATTTATTGGGTTAAATTATAATTTAATTAGAATTTGAATTTATCTAATTAAGGAGATTTATTGGATTAATTGTAATTTAATTTGATTTTGAAGTTATTTAATTAATAATATTTATTTGAGTAATTGAAATTTAATTAGAATTCATATTTTATTAAGAATTGTAAATTTAAATAGATGAGTTAGTTAGGATTAATCAAGTTAACATTTAATTATGAAATTTGGATTAATCAAATTAAGAAAATAATAGGATATATTAAATATAATATAGAATATATAATTAAACAAGAATAAAAAAAAGAAATACAAGACTAAAATTGTATGTAGCGTGTATTGTATATAGAAAGAAAATATAAATAATATATATAATATAAACCTGGTGTCGACCATTTGCATGTCACATGACACATCAAATTAATAAAAATTAGAAACTCGACTCAACTAAATAAAAGCGTTGTAATATGGAGTCCCAAGTCGTATTTTTCTCCAAGAATAACTAGTGAGTGTGTACATATTCTAGAATTGATTCAAGTTAAGCTCTCTCGTAAACAAGGTAAATTAAGCACTTCCTTTTGATTAACATTACAAACTAAATTTTTATACGATCAAAAGTAAATCAAAGAAGATTCATAACTGATTTAAACATGGTTCAACTCCACCTCATCAAGCTTACACAACAAATTAAACATCATTGATTCAAATTCTTCAACTTAACTAATTTACCAATCTCATACATGATCAACAACCTTTCACTGAGGTAAACAATGAGTAACTCAAATTAACATCCAACATTAAATCTTCATAACAGTGACAATAAATCCAAGCCATAGAACAATTAAAACTAAGCTTTGACTTGTAGAATCCGAATCATGGAATTAAAAATTAGAATTAGATTGCAAACTAAGTTAGAAACTAAACTTAACTAACATTACAGAAATCTGAAGAATCAGAATTGCAGCCGGGATTGTATAAGAAAATTCATTCAAACAGAAATGGAAAATGCAAACAAAGAATCAAGCATGTAATCTAACTATCAGATCTTAAGATCTGAGCGAGTTCAAGAACAAATCAAAGTAAATTGCAAACAAAGTAAACATTCCTCATCCACAAACTCTTGCTGCAAGCTTCTCCTCCTTGCCGTGAAATAGAACAACCACTGGGAACACCTCTCGAGCTGTTGGCTTTGAATCTAGAGCTTCCAACTAATCCGACCGGATGTTCATAGCCTCAAAGAACGCCCTTCTAGCTCACACCCAAGTGGAATCCACAACGCACGAAGAAACAACGCCGAGTTCTAGAATTGCGCACGCCAATTGATTGATTAGATCGATTCCGGAATCGTTGATGGAATGGAGAAACGGGAGTGTGATCGGAGCTTCTGGGAACGCCCTCGAGCTCCGGTGATAATGGAAATCGCGGATCGGAGAACGCCCCTAAATCTGGATTGCGAAATGGACAAAACTCAACATCGCAGACTGGGGAACGCTCTCTGCCGCTTATGTGACCTCGGTTGATGATCGTCGGAGCTCAAGAATCACCGCCGATGAAGAACGCTAGCATCAGGATCTAGAATTTGGAACGGGAGCGTCGACCGTCGCGTGAAGAAGAAGAAGCACTGTAGCACAAAATCACGAAGTCGAGCCCGAAGCACTGTAGCTTCTCGCGAGGCTTCTAACGAGGCTTCTCGCGAGGCTTTTAAATCCTTCTCAGATTAAATCGGACGGTCCAGATTAACTCAGGGTTGATCAACGTCTGTGATGTCTTCAGATCTGGATCAAAAGTTTCGGATCTTCATCAATGGAT
Source organism: Zingiber officinale (assembly GCF_018446385.1). Classification (NCBI taxonomy): domain Eukaryota; kingdom Viridiplantae; phylum Streptophyta; class Magnoliopsida; order Zingiberales; family Zingiberaceae; genus Zingiber; species Zingiber officinale. The sequence continues at coordinate 131,303,431 of NC_055992.1, forward strand.
CAGATCTGCTCCTCATTAGGTCGGATGGGTCGGATCTTCAATGGATGACTTAAATCTACTGATTTTGGATGAACGACCCATAACACTCCGAAACTTGATCGTCTTGTTTATCCCTAGATTTGAACCCGAGTGTGGTCTGATCTGATCGGGTCCATGACCCTTTTGATGCCTACAAAATAACAATCACATATTAGCATCAATACCATGATTATGAATCAATTTACAATTAAGTCCAAGATAAAATGAAATTATGAAATGTAGAGTAAATATAACTTTAAGGTATGAAAATATCATTAAAAACATACATTATGAATCAAGATAATATAGTCAATATATATATATATATATATAAAAGATTAATATATTATGTAGGTAACGTGTAATAAATATAGTGTAAATAATGATTAAGAAATTTTAATCATATAATATATGAATTATATATCTATATTATATATATGGATATCCATATAAAATTATATTAAATTGATGACTTAGTTTTTATATAAAAATCTGTATAACCATGGATATATATAGGTAATATAAAGTATATAGTATAAATAATGGAAATAGAAAAATTATAACATATATATAGGAGATTTTAATTGAAGATATGGTGCCCCAGGGTGTAGCGCAGACGGTGGGCGCATGGTATCTCTGGTGTAATGGTCAGGGGTCGATTCTCAGGAATTGACGACCTGGGTTTACCCCACCATGCGCCTATGGCCGGTGTACCTGCATGAACCTCCCTTCATATCCGTGGGGCCGACACTAAGGGGACCGCTAAGGTGACGGATTTACCTTTTAATTGAAGATATGGATATATTTTCAACGTGAAATTATATAGATATGTATAGGAGATTTGATTCAATATCAAATTTATATATATATATATATATATATATATATATATATATATATATATATATATATATATATATGTAAATATGAAATTAGTATATGGATATAAATATATATAAAATTAATACAATTAATGACTTAGCATATAAGAAGGAAGACAAGGTCCTAAGTTCTCACTTCTATTTAAACCTTACCCTCAAAAGCCTCACCTTGGATATTGCCACCGACCCTAAGAAGGTTTCCTACCCCCTTTTTGTTTTTCCACCGGTGCTAGAGCTTCAATGGAAGACAAGGATTTAGGAGCTAAATACATAAAAGCATGTTCCCTACTTTGTTAATGCTCTAGTTGGTTTCTATAGTTTGTGAATTTCGGGGAGCATGGTTGGTGTTCTTGGTTATTTTGGGGAGCATGATACTCACGCTTTAGGTTCTCTTCTTGTGCTCCAAATTATTGTATGAACGATAAGTTTTGGATTTATTTAGGGATGGTGTCCTTGCTCTACAATTTTGTGCACGTTCCTCACCCTTTCATTATAGGAACAATTCCGTATAAGATGTTAAATTGATGTTTAGGCATAGGGATCAATCCAAGTAATTGCATCTCACAACCCACCTGGTTTTAATATGATATAGGGATGAGTTGATTCCTGCATCTTTAATTAGGGGTTAGGAGAAAATTGGGTGCTTTGATTTACTATGCTTTATCATGTTATTGGAAAAACCTAGGCATGTGTAGCTTCAAGTCCGTAGCTTTATTGTGATAATGATAAAATATATGTATGAGTAGTTTCGGATTCATTGCTTGATTATGCTGGTGGAAGAAAAATATGTACGGATGACTCAGGTTATAGACTTTGATGGGTTAGTTATGCTCCTTGGGAATGTATGTAAGTGTGTTTGGATTTCAATATGATTATAATGCTCTACGGTAATACATGCATGGTCATAATTTAATGTGTAATATGCTCCATGGATTTTGTGCAAGTATGGGTGTTATGAACTCAAAAACAATCATGGTTCGGAACTTTATGGATTAGGATGCTATGAAATTAATCCCTGGTTTTATTAACTGTGTAATATAAGTTAGTTTCAATTTTTATGGTTTAATATGTTACAAAACCTGCCACTACTTTGATAACTTAGCATGCTAATTTAATTTAATTTTATGGTTTAAAATACTATGAAGTCTGTCGTGTTGTTGATAACTTAGTATGTTAGATTAGTTCGTTATTTAGGGACATACATGTTATGAATTTTATGATAATTAATGATTATGTATGTTATGAATTTTAAGATAAATAATTGTGCATGTTATGAATTTTATTACTGGTTGAGTTATGAACTGAGAATCTAAGCTCGGGGAGCTCACCAAATCTACGTGGTCAAGTGTGACCGGTGTCCTTAACCCAGGAGCTCGCCAAATCTATGTGGCCGAGTGTGACCAGTGTCCTTAGCCCAGGAGCTCGCCAATCTTATGTGGTAGAGTGTGACCGGTGTCCAGGAGCTCGCCAAATCTACGTGGTCGAGTGTGACCGGTGTCCTTAGCCCGGGAGCTCACCAAATCTATGTGATCGAGTGTGACCGGTGTCCTTAGCCCGGGAGCTCGCCAATTTACGTGGTCGAGTGTGACCGGTGTCCTTAGCCCGGAAGCTCACCAAATCTATATGGTCGAATGTGACCGGTGTCCTTAGTCCGGGAGCTCGCCAATCTTATGTGGTAGAGTGTGACCAGTGTTCTTAGCCTGGGAGCTCACCAAATCTATGTGGCCGAGTGTGACCGGTGTCCTTAGCCCGGGAGCTCGCCAATCTTATGTGGTAGAGTGTGACTGGTGTCCTTAGCCCGGGAGCTTACCAAAATTCCATGAGGTAGAGTGTGACCGGTGTCCTTAGCCCGGGAGCTTACTAAAATTCCATGAGGTGGAGTGTGACTGGTGCCCTTATCCCGGGAGCTCACTAACTCTATGTGATTATGTTTATCTTCATACTTAGCTTATGTATACAATGATGCATATGATTATGCTCATCCTTAGTGTTGGTTGCTACTCGGAAAACCTAATGGTTCCACTGTAGAAAAATTTTGTACAAAAGTCTGAACCTTTTCCTAGCTACCATGTGTTCTTTTAAATTAAACTTGGATCGCCTGCGGAACTTAACACGTTTGATCCAAAATTTAATCTATTTGTTCTTTTAGGTTTAGACTTGGATCTCCTGTGGAACTTAACACGTTCGATCTAAATCACCTAAGTTATTAATTCCATTAAATATTAATTTCCAAAATTGGCTTCCAGGACTGCATGGCGAGGCACATGACCTTCTTGGATATGGGAACAACCACCATCGCCTAGACAAAGCCTTTTAAGGAAAGCTAATATTTAATTTCCTTAAATAACTTTAGGTCAACCGAAAAGAACAATCAAATCACAAGGAAAAGAAAAACAAAAGAACACAACATCGAAAACAAATTCGAAATACTAGAATCGCATGCCTCTTGTATTTGGTATTTTTACAAAGAAATAAAACTAGTATGATGCGGAAATTAAATACTAGTATACCTTTTCTTTTGCAAGCAAAAACCTCTAGGTCTTTTACCGTATTCCTCTTCTAACCTCGGACGTTGTGTGGGAAACGATCTTCCGAGATGAGAAACCACCAAAGCACCTTCTTCTCCTTTCTTCAAGTTTCGGCCAAGCACAATGCTTCCAAAAGATGAAGATCTTTTTCCACCAACCAAGCTCCAAGGGATGTAAGCTTTCTCTCCTTCTTCTCCAAGCTAAAATCCGGCCACCACTTGATCTCCAAAGAGGATGAGAGGTTTGGCCACAAGGATGGAGAGAAGAGAAAGAGAAGAGGCCGGCCACACCAAGGAACAAAAGAGGGAGAAAATAATAAAGGTTGTTCACCTTGAAGACTCCCAAAAACCCCCTCTTTTATAATCCTTAGCTTTGGCAAATAAGGAAATTTAATTACAATAAAATTTCCTTAACTTTCCTTGACATGAATTAATTAAGAAAAATTAAACAAAATTTCCTAATCCCTCATGTCATGGCCGGCCACCTCATGGAGAGCAAACAAGGCAATTTTCAATCAACAATTAAAATTCCTTATTTGTCTTCGGAAATTAAAAAAAAATAAAATTTTCCTTTAAAATCCCTTCATGGTAGATAAAAAGAAATTTCTATAATTTTAATTTTTCAACATGTGAATAATTTACAAAGAAGAAAAATAAAATATCCTTCCAATCTACAAATAAGGAAAGAGATTTAATCTCTTTCTTTAATTTTTTGTAGAACCTTATAAAAGAGATATTTTAATTTTTAATCTCTCCAATAAATTATATCTTTCACATAAGAAAATTTTAAAATTAAAATTCTTTTTTAATTTAATAGGGACGGCCACCTAAGCTTGGGTTCAAGCTAGGGCCGACCACCCATGAACCAATGGTTTGGCCGGCCCTAGCTTGATCCACAAGCTAGCTTGGCCGGCCCCTACAACATGGGTATGAAGGTGGGTATAGTTAGGTATAGTACTCTATAAATAAGAAGCTACGATAGGGACCGAGAGGAGGAATTGGTTTTGGTCTCCCGATAAAATTAAGCATCCCGTGTTCGCCCCGAACACACAACTTAATTTTATCAATAATAGTTCATTCCACTAGAGAACTATTATTGAACTACCACACCAATCCCAAATTACATTTTTGGGCTCCTTCTTATTATGAGTGTGTTAGTCTCCCTGTGTTTAAGATGTCGAATGCCCACTAATTAAATGAGTTACTGACAACTCATTTAATTAATATCTTAGTCCAAGAATAGTACCACTCAACCTTATCGTCATGTCGGACTAAGTCCACCTGCAGGGTTTAACATGACAATCCTTATGAGCTCTTCTTGGGGACATTATCAACCTAGGTCACTAGGACACAGTTTCCTTCTATAATCAACAACACACACTATAAGTGATATCATTTCCCAACTTATCGGGCTTATTGATTTATCAAACTAAATCTCACTCATTGATAAATTAAAGAAATAAATATCAAATATATGTGCTTGTTATTATATTATGATTAAGAGCACACACTTTCATAATAACTGAGGTGTTTGTTCCTTTATAAAGTCAGTATAAAAGAAACGACCTCTAATGGTCTTACTCAATACACTCTAAGTGTACTAGTGTAATTATATAGTTAAGATAAACTAATTCCTAATTGCACTACAACCTTCCAATGGTTTGTTCCTTTCCATTTTGGTCGTGAGCTACTGTTTATAATTTATAAGGTACTGATAACATCATCTTCTGTATGTGACACCACATACTATGTTATATATAATATAAATTAATTGAACAACTACAAACAAATGTAGATAATTTGACCAAATGTGATTCTTTATTCAAAATAAATGTTTACAAAAACTTAGGCTTTTAGTATACACTCTAACACTTAATATATACGTTTATGCCATGCACGTATGCTTATGCCTATGTTTATATACATGCTCATGAGTACGTCTATTTCATGCTTAGTTATTTAAATGCTTATGCTTATGTTTTTGTTCATCTATAGTATATACGTTTATGCCAGCAAGTGTGTTTATGCCTATGTTTATATGCATGCTCATGATTTTATCTATTTCATGCTTAGTTTAATTACATGCTTATGATTATACTTCTATTCATTCATATTATATACATTTATGCTAACTAGTATGCTTATGTTTATGTTTATATACATGCTCCCGATTGTGTCTATTTTATACTTAGCTTACGTACATGCTTAGGTTTATGTTTATGTTTATGCTTGTATGCCTAAGTAGACGTCTACGCTCATGTCCATGATGTGCCAGTAAGTAAGACCTAAGTTATCTTTGATGTGGTTTCTTTTGGTACACTAGATTATAGACGCTAACTAATGCATAACATTGTTTTGAACATGCTGAGTCTCTCGACTCACAGTTTATATATCTTTTTTTTTTTAGATAATGAGATGAATGGGATAGGAGACATTGACTAGTGAGCCAGCTCAGAACAAGGGCAGTACAACCTGAAGGCCTTCTAGATTAATTCCGCATGTAGTTATGTTTTCTTTCGAATCGTCTATGTGATTTTATTTGATGTAAGGAACCATTATGGAAGTATGAGAAGTGACGCCGCTGGTTATGCATTATATATATGTTTTAAAAAAAAACTTGGGTTGTTACAGTTGGTATCAAAGCAAAAGTTCTTGGAAGGGTTGTGCCTACTGCCAGTTCTAAGAAGCTCACGAAGTTAAGCCTCATGTTTGTAAGTTTAAATGCTTTATATTTTATGTGCATGAAGAAAAGAAAAATTCGTTGAAATGTCAAGTTAGAGGTTTCATAGTATGGGTAACATTGATTAAAACTACTTAGACTTAATTAATTGTTAGTTTGGATGTCAAAATATTATAGTTAACTTTATGCCCAATCTAATATTTTCTCCCCTAATACTGATTTTTTTCCCCTTAGTTTCAAATGAAATTATAGCAATTAATCTCCGAATTTATAAAAAAAAATTAGGACCTTAATGCTCGTAGTCGAACTATTGAACATAACATGTCTTAGAAGTTTTGAATTTTCTTTCCTAAGTAAGTTTGGGAGAACTTATGGGGACAGTATAATAATTATAGGAATTTTTGACATTGAGTGTTATCTTGTATTCAACCTAAGAACTCCATGCTTAAAGGCTACGGAGTAAGGTGATAAAAATAGTCAAGGTTAGGTGGTCAAATTATACCTAGGAGGAGACTACTTGGGAGACATAAGAAACTGCTACCTAGGATTGTTTGGTAAGTGTTAATTTCGAGGACGAAATTTTATTTACGGAGGGAGGAATTATAGTGTCCGAAACCACTTAATTAATTAATGAGATTTATTGGGTTAAATTATAATTTAATTAGAATTTGAATTTATCCAATTAAGGAGATTTATTGAATCAATTGTAATTTAATTTGATTTTGAAGTTATTTAATTAAGGATATTTATTTGAGTAATTGAAATTTAATTAGAATTCATATTTTATTAAGAATTGTAAATTTAAATAGATGAGTTAGTTAGGATTAATCAAGTTAACCTTTAATTATGGAATTTGGATTAATCAAATTAAGAAAATAATAGGACATATTAAATATAATATAGAATATATAATTAAACAAGAATAAAAAAAGAAATACAAGACTAAAATTTTATGTAGTGTGTATTGTATATAGAAAGAAAGTATAAATAATATATATAATATAAACCTATAATTTAAATAAGAATATATATATATATATATATATATATATATATATATATATATATATATATATATATATATATTTTGTAAATAACGATTAAGAAATTTTAATCATATGATATATGAATTATATATCTATATTATATATATATATCCATATAAAATTATATTAAATTGATGACTTAATTTTTATATAAAAATCTATATAACCATGGATATATATAGGATATGAGAATTGTTATGCTACAGACTTTATCCTGCGAATTGTTACGGATCAACTGCCATGTCATATTATTTTATTTTTTTAATAAAACATTTCCTCTTTCTTTTTTCTTCTGTTTCTTCGTTCCGCACCTCGTCACGCCTCGTCACCGTGCATCGCCGCCTGCTCGTCCGCCTGCGCATCCCGCCCTTCCACCAGCCACTCTGCGGACGGAAGGAAACACACCACCGTCAGACCGACGGCGCAGTTATCCGACGCCCGCAGTTACAGCAGCCCCCCGCCTTCCAAAAAGGAGTTGACGAGGATGCCGACGGAGCAGGGGTCATATTGCAGAACGTTGACGGTGAATGCCTGCATGGCGTGGCCCCCGCCAGAGATGAAGTTGCGGCTGGGGATGGCTTGCTTGTGGAAGGGGAGGATGACGATGGTAGTATTCTTGTCGAGGGCGAGGGAGCAGACGTCATCATGCATGCTATTATAGGGGGAGATGCAGATGTAGGGGAGAACCCAGATGCAGCCGCTGTCGAACTGCTTCTCGAAAAGCTTGAAGGAGTTCACGATGTGGTCGGAGTCGGAGACGGGGGCGAAGCTGTGGAGCTTGTAGTGGATGAGGATGGCATCGGCGCCGGCCATGAGCTGGATGAGATAGAGGAGGTAGACACAGATGGGGTAGTGGGACGTCGACGTAATCGCGCTGAATTCCGGCGCGGTCGTGTCCGGATTCCGGCGCTTTCGGATTCCAGCGCGATCGCGTCTGATTTCCAACGAAGTTGCGTCCGAATTCCGACGTGGTCACATCCGGATCACTGCTGGAATCGAGGCGCGGTCTGGCGGGCGGCCTGCGGCCGGGAGGGTGGCTGGCGGTCGAGCGGTGACGAGCAGGAGGCGAGGCACGGTGACGAGGCGCGACGAGGTGCGGAACGAAGAAACAGAAGAAAAAAAGAAAGAGGAAATGTTTTATTAAAAAAATAAAATAATATGACGTGGCAGTTGGTCCATAACAATCCGCAGGATAAAGCCTGTAGCATAACAATTCTCGATATAGGAAATATAAAGTATATAATACAAATAATGGAAATAGGGAAATTATAAGATATATATAGAAGATTTTAATTGAAAATATGGATATATCTTTAACGTGAAATTATATTTATATATGGATATGTATAGGAGCTTTGATTCAATATCAAATTAATGACTAATATAAATAATATGTATATATATATATATATATAATATATATATAAATAATATTATATTATATTATATTATATATATATATATATATAATATAAATGTAATGAAACATGTATATTTAGAAAACTATAATATTTAATTATTATGTATATATATATATATATATATATATATATATAAAATTTGATTCAATATCAAATTAATGATTATTAATAACTATATATGAATTAAATATATTACCATCTATATGTGATATATACATGAATATTAATATATATGAAATTAGTATATGGAAATATATAATTTGATTCAAAAATCAAATTAATGACTTAGTATTAAGAAACTATAATATGATTTAAAAACATTACCATATATATGTGATATATTTATACGGATATATGTAAATATGAAATTAGTATATGGATATAAATATGTATAAAATTAATGTAATTAATGACTTAGCATATAAGAAGGAAGACAAGGTCCTAAGCTCTTACTTCTATTTAAACCTTATCCTCAAAAGTCTCACCTTGGATGTTGCCACCGGTCCTAAGAAGGTTTCCTACCCCCTTTTTGTTTCTCCACCGATGCTAGAGCTTCAATGGAAGACAAGGATTTAGAAGCTAAATACTTAAAGACATGCTCCCTACTTTGTTAATGCTTTAGTTGGTTTCTATAGTTTGTGAATTTCGGGGAGCATGGTTGATGTTCTTGGTTGTTTTGGGGAGCATGATACTCACGCTTTAGGTTCTCTTCTTGTGCTCCAAATTATTGTATGGACGATAAGTTTTGGATTTATTTAGGGGTGGTGTCCTTGCTTTACAATTTTGTGCACGTTCCTCACCCTTTCATTATAGGAACAATTCCGTATAAGATGTGAAATTGATGTTTAGGCATAGGGATCAATCCAAGTAATTGCATCTCACAACCCACCTGGTTTTAATATGAGATAGGGATGAGTTGATTCCTGCATCTTTAATTAGGGGTTAGGAGAAAATTGGGTGCTTTGATTTACTATGCTTTATCATGTTATTGGAAAAACCTAGGCATGTGTAGCTTCAAGTCCGTAGCTTTATTGTGATAATGATAAAATATATGTATGAATAGTTTCGGATTCATTGCTTGATTATGCTGGTGGAAGAAAAATATGTACGGATGACTCAGGTTATAGACTTTGATGTGTTAGTTATGCTCCTTGGGAATGTATGTAAGTGTGTTTGGATTTCAATATGATTATAATGCTTTACCGTAATACATGCATGGTCATAATTTAATGTGTAATATGCTCCATGGATTTTGTGCAAGTATGGGTGTTATGAACTTAAAAACAATCATGGTTTGAATCTTTATGGATTAGGATGCTATGAAATTAATCCTTGGTTTTATTAACTGTGTAGTATAGGTTAGTTTCAGTTTTTATGGTTTAATATGTTACAAAACCTGCCACTACTTTGATAACTTAGCATGCTAATTTAATTTCATTTTATGGTTTAAAATACTATGAAGTCCGTCGTGTTGTTGATAACTTAGTATGTTAGATTAGTTCGTTATTTAGGGGCATACATGTTATGGATTTTAAATAATTAATGATTATGCCTGTTATGAATTTTACGATAAATAATTGTGTATGTTATGAATTTTATTACGGGTTGAGTTATGAACTGAGGATCTAAGCTCGGGGAGCTCACCAAATCTATGTGGTCGAGTGTGACCGATGTCCTTAGCCCAGAAGCTCACCAAATCTATGTGCCCGAGTGTGACCGGTGTCCTTAGACCGGGAGCTCGCCAATCTTATGTGGTAGAGTGTGACCGGTGTCCTTAGCCCGGGAGCTCGCCAATCTTATGTGGTAGAGTGTGACCGGTGTCCTTAGCCCGGGAGCTCACCAAATCTATGTGGTCGAGTGTGACCAGTGTCCTTAGCCCGGGAGCTCGCCAATCTTATGTGGTAGAGTGTGACCAGTGTCCTTAACCCGAGAGCTTACCAAAATTCCATGAGGTGGAGTGTGACCGGTGTCCTTAGCTCAGGAGCTCACTAAACTATGTAGTTGAGTGTGACTGGTGCCCTTAGCCCGGGAGCTCACTAACTCTATGTGATTATGTTTTTCTTCATACTTAGCTTATGTACACGATGATGCTTATGATTATGCCCATCCTTAGTATATTCGTTTATGCCATGCACGTATGCTTATGCCTATGTTTATATACATGTTCATGAGTACGTCTATCTCATGCTTAGTTATTTAAATGCTTATGCTTATGTTTCTGTTCATCTATAGTATGTACGTTTATGCCAGCAAGTATGCTTATGCCTATGTTTATATATATACTCATGATTATATCTATTTAATACTTATGCTTATACTTCTGTTCATTCATAGTATGTACGTTTATGTTAGCTAGTATGCTTATGCTTATGTTTGTATACATGCTCCCGATTGTGTCTATTTTATACTTAGCTTACGTACATGCTAAGGCTTATGTTTATGCTTGTATGCCTAAGTAGACGTCTACGCTTATGTCCATGATGTGCCAGTAAGTAAGACCTAAGTTACCTTTGATGTGGTTTCCCTTGGTACACTAGATTATATACGCTAACTAATGCATAACATTGTTTTGAACATGCTGAGTCTCTCGACTCACAGTTTATATATCTTTTTTTTTTCAGACAATGAGATGAATGAGATATGAGGCATTGACTAGTGAGCCAGATCAGAACAAGTGTAGTACAACCCGAAGGCATTCTAGATTAATTTCGCATGTAGTTATGTTTTCTTTAGAATCGTCTATATAATTTTATTTGATGTAAGGAACCATTATGGAAGTATGAGAAGTGACGCCGCAGGTTATACATTATATATATGTTTTTTAAAAAAACTTGGATCGTTACAAGTTTGATATGGGGATTAAGATGGGAATGATTGTTTTGAAAATTAAAATAAAATTATTATACTTATTTTTAAATTTGCTTGACTTTTTATTCTGTTGATATGACTTTGGACAAATTAACGATTTTTCCGGAGGATAGTCTTAGCAAAAGAATTTTAGAGAAATATAAATTGCTAAATGTCGAGAAGTTGTCTCTACATTCAATTGAATAATTTTGATTCAAAATAAAATATAATTTCTTAATATCAACTATGAAGTCTTTAAAAAGTTTTTACATCAATATTATAGATTATGTAATTTAACTCGAGTCAAAAGTCATGATATATTAAATCTCAAATCCCTTGCATCATTATACTTACACCTTCAAATTTTATAACTTTTACTTTCGAAACTTACGATGATATTTTAATGAACTTATATGATTCATATTACGATGATATTTTAATGAACTAATATGATTCATATTAAAAGTTGACTTGAATTAATCATTCAGATAAGCCATTAAGATATCAATTTAGAATTGAATAATTATGATAAACAGAAAAAATAAAATCCTAAAATTAAAAAACTCTGAGCCTAGTCTTATACTAAATTATTAGACCACTCAAATGTTATTGTGATAGTGGATTCATCTACGGTCCAGAATATCTAATTGCCCACGTAATATTGTGGTAGCGTATTCAATCGCAATTAGTATTTATTATGCATTCCATTGGTGAGAAAGTTATTAGCCATATACGCCATATGACATTTTACACCTTGAGAATACTAACTCCTAGCTAGTCATGGGGTGATCGATCAAGCTCCAACATGGAGGAGGTAAATTACAAGTGATCACTATTGATGATAAAATTTACTCATATTATTAATGATAACATATGATATATATAAATATCATTATAAGTGAAAATAGAAAAAATACATAAATTAAGAAAACAATAAGTATTTCCTAATAATAATTATTCTTTAATAACTAGGAAATAAATAATTATTTTCTAATAATAATTATTCCCTAATAAATAAGAAATAAATAACTATTTACTTATAACAATTATTTCTTAATACACCCTCTCAAGGTGATGTCCCAGAAATGACATCAATCTTGTTACAAATAGCAAACAATCGAGGTTGAGAAAGCGACTTGGTAAGTGCATCAGCCAATTGATCCTCAGCAGAAATATGAATAACTCACAGTTTGGAGGCCCAAATTATTAGTGAAAACCATAGCAGGCATGGTAACCGGAAGAAGCAGATATGTCAAAAGTGACTTAATCCATTGGATCTCAGATGTCGCAGAGGTAATGATGCGATATTCAGCTTCAGTCAAAGAGCACGCAACCGTGCGTTATTTGAAAGATGAATCAAGAGTATTTGTGAGAGATAACCGGCGAGTGATGTCATCAGCGACAACCATTGTAGAAGGCGACCGATGGATATTCTTTTAGAGCAAAACCCACCAGTACGATTAATGAAATGAAGATTTGTTGAACTTTGCCTTTGATGAATGAAGACAACAACTAGAAGGAGATGAGGTGTTGTTTGAAGGCTGAAATCTGACTTGTTATCAGAATAAGAGCAGCAGAGAGAGAAGGCTACATTTTGGTGGCTGCATATGCTGCACCAGATGTAGAAAATCTGCTTTTGAACAAAACTTAGGAAAAAAACTTGCTATTTGAGAAGATGGATAAAACAATACTCATGAAGGAAAGACCGCTATAATGCGGCTGTTGCTTAAAAAAAACAAACAAACAAAGGAGAGGATGAAGAGAAGGATGAAATTTGATGTCTTTAAACTTAAGAAAAAAGATAATAATATTACTCTTGCTATGAGAAAAAACAAGAAGAGAAAGAGAAAAGAGGAGGAATTGAACCTCGCTATTAATGGACTTTTTGAAAGAAGAAAACAAAATTATTATACGGTCGAAAAGAGGAAGTCAGAAAAGAGAATTTTTTTTTAGGACCAAAAAGCATAAGAAAGGAAAATATGGGAGAAAGAAGATTATAAGAAAGCTAAATAGATCACAGAAGCTGTCAGACAGAAAGTCCGAGAAAAGGCGACACCGATGAAGGAGGTGTCACAGGATGGACTTGAACCCGTGAAGGAGAAAGCGAAGGAAGCGGTGGAGTCAATGTTCTTTGTCCAGGATTCTTGGTTGATCTAGAAACACATACCAATGTTCTTTGTCCGCAGTCCCTGCATGTTACAGGTTGAAGTCTTGTATTTTCGATGCTGCTAAAACTTGATGATGCCATGAAATAGCAACCTAATAATCAAATTTTCATTACTTAAATTAAAATAAATATTATAACATTCTGCAGAAGAAATATTGAAGCTTAATTTGTTATGGAACTAACACTATGGATTATGTTTAGTTAAAAAGAAAACAAGTTGGAGCCCTGTGCTTAACTATACAGAAAGCTGAGTAGTGTAAAACAACTTCATGGTAACTTATCATATGAGAAGACATCAAAATCAACCAACCACAAAAACCTTGTGCTTAACCATAAAGCACAACTTGATGTGAAAGTATGGACGAAAATCTCTGAAGTAAAACCTTAAACTATTTATCTAGGTTAACTAATAACAATAATAGAAGATGCAGGAGCATAGTCAGAGGATTTTTGAAATAACAATAGGTTGTGAAGTAAAAGGTAACCTTAAACTATCAGTAAGACAGTTACAAATGCGAGCAAAATGTTGGAAAAGAAATATGTTGGTGCTTGACACCGTGTTGCTAGAAATATGTTGGTGCTTGACAAATGCGAGCAAAAATTTTAGGGCAAACTCACATGAGCTTGTCATGCGTCTCGGTGAAGTTGTTCCTACGGCGGTGAGAGAGGGAGGAGCGACTGCGAAACGGCAAGCTTCGGCGATAGAGGGAGGCAGCAAGCTTCTCGGCGAGAGAGGGAGGAGCGACAATAGAGGGAGACAGCAAGCTTCTCGGTGAGAGAGGGAGGAGCGACGGTAGAGGGAGGCGGCAAGCTTCTCGGCGAGAGAGGGAGGAGCGACGGTAGAGGAAACCTCCTTCGCGGCGAGAGATGGGAAAAAAAACCCTAGCTTACGACTTTGATTTTTTGCTTTCCTTTTATTTTTTTTAGTTCTGATTTTAACTAAGGTGACGTGGCTTGCCAACTCACTGTTGCCGCACCAAACCGCAGGAGACAAACCGCAGGGGAGCAGTTTTGTATATATATACCGCACAAGTCCGTAAGTTTTGTTCCGCAGCGGAACAAAACTGTATATCAGTTTTGTTCCGCTGCGGAACAAAACTTACGGACTTGTGCGGACCGCCGACGTGGCAAGGTCCGCGTCAGTTATTTCCACTGGGGAAAAAACGCGAGGCGAGGTCCAGTTAAGCCCTAACGCGCTCTGCATCGCCTTTCTTCTCGCCGCCGCCGCGTCACTCAACTTCTCTCCCTCGCGTCGCAGGTTCTGCCCTCGCCTTCCTCCTCGTCGGCGGAACATCTTCTCCTCGCCGGCTAGTGATCTTCTCCTCGCCTTCCTTCTCCCTCGCGTCGCGAGTTCTGCCCTAACGCGGTTCGAGTCTTCTGCCCGCCTTCCTTCTCGCCGAGCCCCCGCCCTTTACTGATCCTCGCGAGTGCGGCTCACGGCCTTCCGTCGAGAGAACAGAAGACCTCACTGCCGAGCTGCATCTCGGCTTGTGGAACGGAGCTAGGGTTCCCGTCCCTCACTTGCCGCAGCCTTCCTCGTCTAGCAGCCGTCGGTGTATCTAGGGTTCCCATCTCTCAACGCGACCAGTTTCTTTGCAGGTAAAACATCACAGATTATTATTGTTATTGTTTCTCATTTAGTTTCCTCTTGTCGCGGGTTCTGCCCTAACGGGATTTTTACCTACAAACTCAATAAAAATTTCCTCACCGATTACCTCTTGTCTCTCTCTTTACTCTAATCTCTATTGGAGAGTGCATGTTAACCTCGATGAAGGAAGACTTGATTTCAATCAAATATTCTATCAATTCTGATAATGTTTAGATTCTAGTTTTTTTTTGCAGTGCCGATGTGCCACTACATGCTTCTAGTTTACTAACTGCCATATGTGAATCATATTTACTACATTTTTTTATTGTCGTGAGTGATGCAGAAATCTCGATTCTTTCATTTTCTGTTGATCAATGTTTTTATAAGAAGTTTTGATGGTTTATATTTTTATTTATGATTTCTGTTCTTAGTCACATTGCCCAAATATCTGAACAGACATAGGAATTATAACTAGACATTCTCCTATAATGTCTACTAAATTAATTAGATTCACACTACCCTTATGCATGATATTATAAAGAAGTCTACACCTAATTGTTTATTTATGGTTTCTGTAACGCTTTAAGTTGTAATCAAAACTTTGGAATGCTCCATATATTGTATATATTTTCCATTACTTATGCAAATAGTAATGAGGTTTTAATTGTTGGTTTTATCTAATTATATTTTGTCAATTATTATGTGATGGCGCCTAGAAATGGAAGAAAATAGAGTTGATGATCAGGAATACATTCCCCAAGTTTCAGAAGATCGAAAGCCACAAATTGGAATGGAATTCTCTTCACTAGAGGATGCATATTCGTTCTACAACCAATATGCACGAGAAGCCGGATTTAGTTCAAGGATGCACACGAGCAAGAAAAATAAGATAACAAATGAAGTAACGTGGAAACAAATTGTATGCTTTAAAGAAGGGCATACAGATGTAATGCGGTGGAATAAACATGCACAATTTGATCAACTGACAAGGGAAAGAGCACGTGGGTCAGTTAGAACGGGATGTAAGTCAAATATTGCATTTGTCAAGAAACAAACTGGACCTAATTGGGTTGTCAGTAATTTTGTAGAAACCCATAATCATCCACTTGCAACTCCATCAAAGGTGCATTTGCTACGCTCACATCGTAATGTTTCTGCTGCAAAGAAAGCTTTAACTCAACAATTTTCAGAGGCAAATGTGCCAACTTGTCAACAAATGCGATTATTAGAGATAGAGTATGGAGGACCTGAAGGTGTAGGTTGCACAGAAAGAGATATTAGAAATTTTGAAAGAAATCTAAGGGATGAACAAAAGGGTATTGATGCAGAAACACTTATTGAGTTTTTTACATCTGAGCAAGAGAAGAATTCAGCTTTTTTCTTTGATTACGAGACTGATTCAGATAACAGATTTAGTAGGTGCTTTTGGGCTGATCATGTATCAAGAAGGGCATACAGTGTATTTGGTGATGTAGTGGTATTTGATACGACATATAACACCAACAGATATGGCTTGATTTTGGCACCATTTGTAGGAGTTAATCATCATCATCAAACAATTCTTTTTGGCTGCGGGTTTCTTAGTGATGAGAAAACTGATTCGTTTGTTTGGTTGCTTACAAAGTTCTTAGAAGCTATGCCCAAAGGTGCACCAAACATTATCATCACTGACCAGGATCCTGCTATGACAAAATCTATTGCACAGATTTTCCCTCAAACAGTGCATCGATATTGTTTGTGGCATATATTGAATAAATTTCCAGATAAATTGGACCCTTTGACTTTCCGAAACCACTATCAAACCATAAAGAATGTCATTGCAAATTCTACAACGCCTGATGATTTTGAAAAATCATGGGAAGAAGCTATCAAGTGTGCTAACTTAGGAAATAATGATTGGTTGTCTTTGATGTATGAACTGCGACACAGATGGGTGCCAATATATTTTAGCCATATATTTTGTGCTGGAATGTCAAGTAGTCAAAGATCCGAAGGTTCACATGCATTTTTCAAGAGATATGTTTCAAATAAGAACTCATTGATGGATTTTGTCACCCGTTTTAATAGAGCACTAAGACACCAAAGGCACAATGAGTTGGTTGCAGACCATATTGATATGAATGAGCATCCTAAGATTAATACAAACTGGCCAATGGAAATTCAAATGGTTAAGGTGTACACAAAAAAGAAATGGCTTGAATTTCAAAGTGAGATGACCGAAAGTCATGGTTATTATGTGCAACATGCATTTACAGGTGTTGATTCAGTGGTTTACCATGTGATGAAATTTCAAAGTTCTTCTTCCTCCAAATCAAGGGTGCTCACGCATGATAAACAAAGAGATTACATATCGTGTAGTTGCACAAAATTCGAGTTCGAGGGCATTCCATGCAGGCATATGTTAGCTTTTTTCGTATCAACCGGGTGTTTCATTTGCCCGATACATATATACTTAAGCGATGGACAAGAGATGCAAAAGTTGGAGCAGTATATGGTTTGGGTGAGCAAAATGTCATCGATGATCCAGATCCAGAAAAGTTTTTGATGTCGAGACACTCAAGGTTATCCTATAAAGCTTCAATATTAATTGATGATGCATCTTTGACTAATGAGGGGACAACCTTCTTGGATGAACAATTTGATTGTATCTATAATAAAATTCAAGAGTTGAACATTAGTAGAGCATGCAGTGATAGAAGTCAAAGGAAGAAATCCATGGACGAGGGTCTTGGTATTATTGATCCTTCTTTAGTTAGAACAAAGGGATGTGGGAAGAGATTGAAATCAGCGAAGGAGAAATCAACCTCAAATTCCAGGCTATGTCATGGATGTGGACATCGAGGAGTGTCACATGACAAGCGTAATTGTCCAAATTTACAGCAAGGGTAAGTGTCTATTAATTCTGTATTTATATTATAATTTTACTTGCAAGAACAGATTAATTTTATTATATTTTATAAATATGACACTGTGTTAATTTTCAGGTCAACTCAAGATAATTATCATAACAGCGTTGACGATACATATGAACCAGATTTGGCATCTATATCTGGTACTATTAACGTTTTTTCTGTTGAATTATAGTGGTTTATTGAGAAAATGTAAATAATAATTATTTTTATTGTAGCAGGTTCTAATAACATGCGTTAGGATGCTAACTATGGTTGGTATTCATCTATTTGCTTTGTTGGTAAGTTTGATTGGTTTATTGTGTTTATTATATTGAGGTGTTTGCTTATTGTGATTTAGTGTCATTGGAAACAGTATGTATAGGTTTGAGTCTTTATGTGATTGTAGATTAACTTTTTGGTGTGGGTTTAAAATTTTGAGATTTGATAGTTGCTACTTTTTTACTTGCTGTAAATTATTTCATTCGTGAATGATTTGTCCATTCACCATTGTCAAAAGTAGTAATGTAGCACATCACACAAAATGTAGTGAATGTAGCACAACACACTAATCAGATTTACACAACAGTGAATGTAGCACAGTACACAAAATGTACACAACTAATTAGAAAAGTAGTGAATGCTATATTTTGTTATATTTTACAATCCTAAACATCATATTGTAGCACAAGATAACCTCACAAAGATCAACTTCTTAACTTGATAGATCAAACAAATTTAGCTACATGGATATCATATTATTTATTTCTTAGATTGTTAATCTGATTCACATACTGTTTTAATTTTTATTTTATGTTGTGGTATCATATTTTTTATCATTCACATACTGTTTATATTGTTGATCCAATTAGGCTGATATTTTCCTACGTGGATATCTTGGTTGGAAACTATTTGCTTACTCTTCTCAGCATGGTGTTCAAGTGCTTGAAAAAGTTTGTAAGAGGCACAGAAGATGGCAGTTTGGTAATTGAGTATGAGTTGTATTAGTAATTCATGTATTATCTGACATCAAAAACTATGTACTTGGGTAATTGAGTATGAGTTGTAGTCCTAATTCATGTATTATCTGACATCAAAACCTTTTTACTTGTGGATGCTGGATGCAGTTCATTGACAACTCTAATGGCATTGTGTTGGATGTGTCTTTGATGCTACATATATTTTCTTTAATTCTGGCTATATCTCTCATTTATTTCTTGTATGTGCCTTGCACATAAGTTGGTACTGAGATATATTTCTACATATTTGTTCTTTAATGAAGCATGAAAGAGGAATGGATTTGCTTTTCGTTTGCTCACTGTAACTCACTTTGATGCAGTAACACTCAATACTCCTTTGCTTTTCATTTGCTCACTGTAACTCACTTTGATGCAATAAAACAGCAATAAAATGAACAAATGGAATCTATCAAGAAGCGGCATCGCTATTTAATGGATCTAAAGGGTTTGGATACAACAACAGCTGGGGAAGAAAGACTTCAAAGATATTCAGCAAATCTGCAGTCATTCAAACAAATAAGAAAATGAATTCTCCTCGACCTAGCATCAAATGTAACCGAGCTGATTTACTGTTTGTTTGTTTCTGAATCAAACCTAATTTTCAGTTCCACAATGTTTTTGATTTTAGTCCCAACTGTACTTGCGATTCAATTTTATGTGAGTGGTCATAGGAACGAGCTGAAATGATTCTCCCAATCTAAGCCATATATGTCAGTAAACACTTTAATGCATACTTTCATAATCCTTACCGAACATTGAACTCCAAGACTGGTTGATTAGGTCCAAACATATCGAGCCAGACCTGCTGGATAAAAGATGCTATAATCAAGAGAAGACGCACTCACTAAGCTATGAATAAAACAGCTTTTGATTTCTCTTTCATTGTAAATGACTATTTGTCTCTTCCTCAAAATATCACTGATGAGATGAATTACCATTAAATCATCTTGTAGACTATATTTTCATAAAAGCATCAATGTCTATAGCTATCATATTCCAGATGGTTGAAGATCTAGTACTATAATCAAGGTCCTCTAGTGAAAAAAAAAGAAAATTATGAAGATGCTGCCAACATACTCAAATTAATTGCAAGCATAAGACCATTTAGTGGAGCAATTCATAACTAAATATATAGCATCAAAGACGGAGTACAACAATTAATAAAACTAAATATGTATATAACTACTCAAAACAATTGATTCATTACAACTTACAAAATCCAGACCAACCATCATTACAAAGATTGCAACCATCATCAAAGACGGTGTCAACATCATCCATCATTACATTTCTTTGTCACATTACAAAACTAGCACTACTTAACTAGACCAACCAACAAACAAAACAAGTATATAGCCAAAAGAAATAAATTCACTATGACTAATATCCAGACCATAAGCGGTACATTTCAATTTCTCATATTATTTCGAGGATAAACAATGTGTTCACTTCCTAATCTTGACTCCACTCTTGGCAACATCCTAAAATGTATATCATTGGTGTCAACATTTAGTTTAGTATCGGACATCACCCACTTTAACCATCCATGCTGCCTACATCCATAATATAGTCTTCCTGGGTTCTTGATCGATCTAGAGACTAGCACAAATGCTGTTAATCCGCAGTCCCTGCAACGTACAGTTTCATATTTGGTATGGTTGATGCTACTGTTACTTGATGATGTCATTCAATAACAACCTAAAAGTAAAAATTAACAAAATCAAGTTAAATAATAGCAGTTTGCATAAGTAATGAAGAATATAGATGGTATTCAAGTGACAATATTTGGAGCATTCCAAAGAAATGATTGCAACTTAAAGCGCTACAAGAATATAACTACAGATAGACTTGTATTGTATCTCAAAGATTAGTGAAAACTCTGTCAGCTAATCTGCACTCAACTGATTCCTAACAAACCTAGTAGGCCATAGAAAATCAATCACTTTGCTAGCTAGCTAGCTCTGATTGCATGAGCCTCTGAATGATTGAAGGAATCTAAGGTTGTTTGGTGGGCCAGTCGAAAGGCGATTAAATCAAACCAAAGTGTTCGAGTTGGACGATGATGAACATCCGTCGATGGATTATTGTGTTCAACTTAATTTTCCTCTGACCACAACATTTACAAAGCATGATCACTTGGCCGCAGTTCAACAGAAGAAGATTTCACAAAAATCAAATTGTTAATTGATCTTATAAAAACTTCTTATAATTCCTATGACTGTTCAATTCAACAGAAGAAGATATCACAAAGATCAACATAACAAATCACAAATAAAAACATTGATCATGCACACTGATATTATTAATTGATCTTATAAAAACTTCTTATAATTCTTGTGACTATTCAGTTCATCAGAAGAATCTATCAACATCAATTCGGGCACTGCAAAAAAAAACTAGAATCTAAACATTATCAGAATTGATAGAATATTTGATTGAAATCAAGTCTTCCTTCATCGAGGTTAACATGCACTCTCCAATAGAGATTAGAGTAAAGAGAGAGACAAGAGGTAATCGGTGAGGAAATTTTTATTGAGTTTGTAGGTAAAAATCCCGTTAGGGCAGAACCCGCGACAAGAGGAAACTAAATGAGAAACAATAACAATAATAATCTGTGATGTTTTACCTGCAAAGAAACTGGTCGCGTTGAGAGATGGGAACCCTAGATACACCGACGGCTGCTAGACGAGGAAGGCTGCGGCAAGTGAGGGACGGGAACCCTAGCTCCGTTCCACAAGCCGAGATGCAGCTCGGCAGTGAGGTCTTCTGTTCTCTCGACGGAAGGCCGTGAGCCGCACTCGCGAGGATCAGTAAAGGGCGGGGGCTCGGCGAGAAGGAAGGCGGGCAGAAGACTCGAACCGCGTTAGGGCAGAACTCGCGACGCGAGGGAGAAGGAAGGCGAGGAGAAGATCACTAGCCGGCGAGGAGAAGATGTTCCGCCGACGAGGAGGAAGGCGAGGGCAGAACCTGCGACGCGAGGGAGAGAAGTTGAGTGACGCGGCGGCGGCGAGAAGAAAGGCGATGCAGAGCGCGTTAGGGCTTAACTGGACCTCGCCTCGCGTTTTTTCCCCAGTGGAAATAACTGACGCGGACCTTGCCACGTCGGCGGTCCGCACAAGTCCGTAAGTTTTGTTCCGCAGCGGAACAAAACTGTATATATATATATATATATATATATATATATATATATATATAATAATAATAATAATAATAATAATAATAATAATAATCTGGTAATTAATGATGAGATGAGATGAGATTATTACAGAAATAAGTAAATAAACATACAATAATCTGCTTGCTTCTGATTTAATTAACAAAATGCCATACTTTTACTTTCTTTGTTTGTTGCTATTGGTTTAGCAGATGGGAATTGGTGCGCCATTCCACTCCTTCAAGCAATCGAGCAAGGGATCGACGAGCAGCCCCGCGTTGATGGCAGTGAACACCTTCTCGAACTCCTCCCCTGGCGACCGCACCTTCTCGCCGGTCAGGTACGCAGCCCCGAGCTCCTCCCTCACCAGCCGGTACAGCGGGTACGACCTACACTCCTTGATCCGGTTGCCGATCGCCGCGCTGCCGTTCTCCACGGCGGCCCGCGCAGCTTCCACCTCCTTCGGCACCACCGCCTTGAGCTCTTCCTCGAAATCCGCGATCTTGTGGAAGATGGACGCAGCGGCGTCCTTCTCCTTGTCGCCGTGCCCCAGGGCGTGCTCCACCAGCACCATCCGCAGCTTCGGCATCAGCACGTAGGTGGAGCTGCAGGGGTCGTCGGCGTAGCTCAACACGTGCTCCCGGTCGACCACGGTGAGGAGGTCTTTCTCGCAGAAGCGCGCCGGGTGGAGCTCGCCGTTTGCGCCGGTGGTGAGCGCGCGCTTGGCGGCGAGGCTCACCGCCGTCTTCACCGCGTGCTTGAGGTTCTCCTCCAGGTGGCGCAGGTCGATGGCCTGGCAGAGGGCGACCAGGAAGGTGGCCGACATGAGCTTGAGAATGTCGACGGCCTCCGCCGTCTTCCTGGCGGAGATCAGCCCCAGCGAGTTCACGTCCTGGTTGTGCTGCTCCGCGCTCTGGACGTGGGTAGTCACCGGATTGCCCAGAAACTGGAGCTCGGAGCAATAGGCGGCCATCGCGATTTCCGCCCCCTTAAAGCCGTAATCGAGGCTAGGGTTCCGGCCGCCAGAGAGATTAGAGGGCAATCCGTTGTTGTAAAAATCGTTGACGAGCTCGGAGAATTGGGCGAACATTAGCTTGCCGATGGCTGCGATTGCGAGGCGGGAATTGTCCATGGAGACGCCGATGGGCGTCCCTTGGAAGTTGCCGCCATGGAGGGCCTTGTTCCGGGCCACGTCGATGAGGGGATTATCGTTGACGGAGTTGATCTCGCGCTCGATCGATTTGGTGGCGGCGCGGAGGACCTCGATTTGGGGGCCGAGCCACTGGGGCGACGTGCGGAGCGCGTAGCGGTCCTGCTTCGGCTTTTGCAATGGATCCTGCTCGTGGAGCTTCTTGGCGAGCTTGACGTAGGCGCTGCCGTCGAGGACGTGCTCCATGATGGCGGCCGCCTCGATCTGCCCCGGATGGTGCTTCAGCTTGTGGGTAAGGTGGTCGGTGAACTCCGGCTTGCCCTGCATCACCTCAGCGAACACGGCAGAAAGGACCTCGGCGAGGAGGGCGAGGAGGTTGGCGTCGTATAGGACGAGGGAGGCGAGACCAGACCCGACGGCGGTGCCGTTGACGAGCGCAAGGCCCTCTTTAGGTTGCAGATCGAAGAAGCCGTGCGGGATGCCGGCGCGGCGGAAAGCCTCGGCGGCATCGATCAACTCGCCGCCGGGAGCCACAGCCCGGGCGTTGGGGCGCCCGGTGAGGAGTCCAGCAATGTAGGAGAGTGGGACCAGGTCACCGGAGGCGGTGATGGTGCCGCGTAGGGGGAGGCAAGGGGTGACGCCGGAGTTGAGGAAGCTGGCCATGGCCTCTAGAATCTCGAACCGGATGCCGGAGTAGCCCTGGAGGAGAGTGTTAACGCGGACGAGCATGGCTGCCCGGGCAGCCGGCGACCGCAGCGTATGGCCGGAATCCTTTCCGGAGCCGAATATTCCAGCATTGAGGAATCTGCATCCACCAATATGAACCTTTGAGGTGAGAAACATGTCCAAGATTCTGTTCAAACTTCACAATTACCTTTTTTTATGGTTAAAAAAACATGGTTATTAGTATTATTTTTTTTTATTTGAGGAGAGTTGGTGGTGGGCAACATCAACAAGTTTATATTTTAGTTGATTAAATTAATCAATTTTTTATATAAAAAATTAATTTGCTCAAGTAATTACAGCTCATGCACCCAAAAAGTCTTTGTTTCGATTTAAAAAATTCTTTTATTTAGTTCAAAAAATAAATGGAAATGAATAGAGAAACAATACCTGATCAGCTCCCTCTGCAGTGCACCGCCCTCCTTGGTTCTCCGGTGAGAGGTAGCGCCGAATCCGGTCGTGACGCCGTAGCTGTCGGTGCCCTTCGTCATGCTGTCCATCACCCACTGGCTGCTGGCGCACACGCCTTTGCGCGCCGCCTCCGACAGCTCCACCCTCACCTCCCCCGCCGCGGCCACCGCAGCCACCTGCGCGACCTTGAGCGTCGCGCCCTCCAGAAGCACCAGAGGCCGCCGGAACTCCTCCACCATCCTCTTCACCTCGTCGAGGTGGCTCCCCGAGAGCCCCTCCGCGGCCGCGCCCCAGCTCAGGGGGTCGCAGCCGCTCTTGATGCAGAGGCCGTCGCCGTTGCCTTTAGCCGCAGCAGCTCCGTTTGCGTTTGCTCCGTTCACGACCTCCATAGCGTGAATGATCGGAAGAAGAAGAAGAAGAAGAAGAAGAAGAGGAGGAAGACAGAGAAGTATGCTTTGTCTCTTTCTCCTGCTGGAATACGAAGAAGGCGAAGGCCCTAAATAGGGGAACAGGGTAGATGAGTTGGTTGGCACTGCACTTGGGCCGTCGAATTAGGTTCGGTGAGATCTACGGTCAGATTTAAGCTTCCATGGGTTGGTGGAAGGAAATAATATATATGAGAAATATAAATTTCCAAATATAATTTTTTTTTTGTTATTTAGATCTAATCAAACTCTCTAAATGATGATTATAAGGTTATTTTATTGGTAAAATGGATTAGTAAGTTAGCGGTAAACAAGACTTGGTCGTCCATTAAGAGAATGGGTCCAATTGAGCATGGCATAGTTGAACAACCCACAGAACCAGTCAATTTCCTCACCAGCCATGACATGAGTAGGTAGGAAATAGCTGCCCAATTCTATAACACTTAGGTGAGCACAATTATTATTATTATTTTACTATAATCTAAAAACAATAATAATTTACCATTTAGATTTTCCAATGTTGAGGTAATTTAAGTTTTTTTTTATAAAAATAATAGTGAAATGCACGAGTTATTCAAATTATTTAAGCGTAATATTGTGAGAATTGAAATAAAATGAAATTTAAAAATATCTTGTTTTCATTTGTGGCATGGTTCTGATGTTGCACGCGGTCTAAATAATCGGACAGGCTGGAGTTCTTTGACTCAGTGTTTCCAAATAAATTAATTTTTTAATGTTGCCGTCTAGTCCTTCAAATTAAAAGCAAAAATAAAAAGTGAGCTAGTTTTAAATACCCCTTCTGACCTAAAATTAATGTTTCTCACGGTCTGATCGCAATATTCTTATTCCTCTTACAAAAGAATAAAGTGTTAACTCGTAGGATAATTAGATATTACAAACATTACAGACGAGACAATAATTTCATTAGTTATTTTTCTTATACAAAAGTTAAATATATTATTAGTCGGTTTTCAAATTATATAAAGGGAATAAATCATAAACATATGTCTATTAAAAATTAACCTTAATAAAATTGTCACCCTCGAATTAGTACCCCTAAAGCTTTATATTATTCAGCAAGTCATCATTCCAAATTTGCACCAGCCATACTTAATTGTAATATTTTTAGATTAATTAACTAGCTAGTTAATTTGGGTTATTTTATTTTTTAAAAAAGTAATTTAAGATTGATAAATTTATTAATGATAGTATATGGTATATATAAATGTCATTACAAGTGAAAATAGGAAAATATATAAATTAAGAAAATAATAAATATTTCCTAATATTAATTATTCTCTAATAATTAGGAAACAAATAATTATTTTCTAATAATAATTATTCCCTATAACTAGGAAATAAATAACTATTTACTTATAATAATTATTTCCTAATACATCATCTCAAGATGGTGCTCAGAAATGACACCAATCTTGTTACAAATAGCAAACAGCCGAGGTTGAGAAAGCGACTTGGTAAGTGCATCAGTCAACTGATTCTTAGCAGAAATATGAGTGAATCGTAGTTCGAAGACCCAAATTATCAGTGAAAAGCACAGCAGGCGTGGTAACCGGAAGAAGCAGATTTGTTAAAAGTGACTTAATCTATTGGATCTCAGATGTCGTAGAGGCAATGACGCGATATTCAGCCTCAGTCGAAGAGCATGCAACCGTGCGTTGTTTGGAAGATGAATCATGAGTATTTGTGAGAGATAGCGGGCGAGTGATGTCGTCAGCGACAACCATTGTAGAAGGCGGTCGATGGGTATTCTTTTAGAGCAAAATTTACCAATGCGATCAACGAAACGATGATTTATTGAACTTTGCCTTTGATGAAAGAAGACAACAACTAGAAGGAGACGATGTGTTGTTGTTTGAAGGCTGAAATCTGACTTGTTATCGGAATAAGAGCAGCAAAGAGAGAATACTGCATTTTGGTGGCTACATATGCTGGAGCAGATGTAGAAAATCTGCTATTGAACAAAACTTGGGAAAAAACTTGCTATTTGACCTATCAGAAGATGGCTAAAACAATACTCATGAAGGAAAGACCACTATAATGCGACTGCTGCTTAAAAAAAAACCAAACAAAGGAGAGGATGAAGAGAAGGATGAAATTTGATGTCTTTAAATTTTTTAAAAAAAGATAATAATATTGCTCTTGCTATGAAAAAAAATAAGAAGAGAAAGTGAAAAGAGGAGGAATTGAACCTCGCTATTAATGGGCCTTTTGAAAGAAGAAAACAAAATTATTATATGGTGGAAAAGAGAAGTCAGAAAAGAGAATTTTTTTTAGGACAAAAAAATATAAGAAAGGAAAATAGGGGAGAAAGAAAATTCTAAAAAAGCTAAAGAGATCACAGAAGTGGTCGGGCAGAAAGCCCGAGAAAAGGCGACACCAATGAATTGAAGGAGGTATCACAGGATGGACTTGAACCCATGAAGGAGAAAGCAAAGGAAGCGGTGGAGTCGTTAAATTTGTAGGGAAAGGGGGGCTGGTGATACAAGGACGTCGGCGGCCGAGGGACAACAAGAACTTTTTTTTTTTTACGGCGATAAGACCGATGGTGGGCTACCTTTGGACGACGACGCCTCCTCTGGCCAGTGGCAGAGAAAGGAGAAGAAAGCTAAGATTTTTTTTTTGAACCGTGTGATACCATGTTGACAATAGAATTCACACATATTATTAATGATAGCATATGATATATATAATACATAAATTAGGAAAACAATAAGTATTTTCTAATAACAATTATTCTCTAATAATTAGGAAACAAATAAATATTTTTTAATAATAATTATTCCCTAATAATTAAAAAATAAATAATTATTTATTTATAATAATTATTTTCTAATAAAGTATTCTTCACCCAACACAACACTCGAATCATCATTAATAATGAACAAAGAAACATCTTAAATGTAACGGTCAACTTTCATTGTTGATATTATTCTTTATCATTAAAAAAAAGTATATGTTAAAGGGAAATGAATATGGGTAGCTGGCTGGGTCACACCCTATATTATTTCTTTATCATTAAAAAAAGTATATGTTAAAGGGAAATGAATATGGGTAGCTGGCTGGGTCACACCCTCCCCAACTTACAATAAATAAATAAATAATAATAATAATAATAATAAATAATGAATTAAATGAGATAATCTGGCAAAATGTGATTCACACGTCTCAGCAAACAAGTCATTATGAAGGAACCGTTGGCATCACTATTTCCTAAATGGACATCCTCAATTCCACAAATTTCATAGTCTATTATACATATACAATTGTACTAAGTGTATTTAATTGGTGCTTGATGACCAACAAAGTATAACAAGCCAACTCAGTCAACACCTTTGAGTCAAAGGCTAAAGTTTAGTCACAAGTCAATAAATCCAAGATTCTCAACTCCAAATTCATGCGGACGAAATAAGAACTCATCCATTGCAGCTTACAACAGTTTAATCGCTCCTGAAATTACGGTGGTGCAATCGAAGCATATTAAATTATTATTCAAATATTTATAATTTAATTATTAATTATGATATATTTAAAGAGATTTTTTCTATAAATAAAGTGTGTAATCATGAGATGTTAGACTTATGAACCTTTCTTATTCACTTTGATGGCAGGTAAAATATTTTAATTAGACTAATCCCCATATTCAATTTTATTTGATTCATCAAATTTTTTTTATATATATAACAGTTCAAGCACATCGTAAATTGCAATATCAAATTTTTACACTAAGAACAAGGTTTTAGATAAGCTAAATTAAATCTTATCTTCGTCCAACGCTAAAGAGAATTTATAATTTTTCATACCAATTATTATCCCGGTTGTAGTTAAGAAAGTCTCCCTAATATGATAGAAATTTTAGGATTTTTCTCCATTTCAAGAATTACAAAAATCAATAGAAACTATATATAAAATTCTCAATTTTTAATAGTACATCCTTTGACCTTTAGAATACCCCATAGGTATCTAAAGGAGTGGTCATGGTTGTTATCTTTAAATTCCATAATCCTAATTTCTTGCCAATCAAGAAGACATGAGACTTATAATTGTGCTAAGGTCATAGAAAGTCTTACTTATTTTAATTTTACTGATCGTGCCTGGGATTGAAAAATTTCTTGGATCCTTAAACTTTAGAGATAGTTTGTTTTAAATTAGCACACTACAATCTTCCATCAGAGCAATAAGTCTTCTACTTTCCTTCAGTGTGAAAGAATGCCCCCTAGTGAAAATAGAAATTGATAATCTTAATTAATTTCATTGACTATTTCGAGGTAATCAATCCAACTCCATAAAAGTTTTTAATAGACTACTAAGGTAAATCGAAAAATACACACGACGATCAATCCAGAAACCCAACATCTTTTGGTTGCGCTCCCCATTTAGAGGAAAAATTCTTACAAATATATCATAATTGGAGATTAAACCATAAATATCTGAATATCCTACCACAATATCATAATCCCGGGATAAAAATATAAAAAAAAGGAAAATCAACAACAGCTAAAGAATGTCCTTAGTGGTAAAGGTAAAATCGCTCGCCCCCAGCGCCCCCGCCGCATCCGACCTAAGGCCATCATGAGGGAGGTAAATCATAGCATCCTGAGCGAGCATGTGGCAGGTGGGGTGAGTTGCACAGGGACCAGGGATTTACACCCCGACTACCCCGAGTTTCGATCCCGTGATCTCATGTGGTAAGCATCCCACCACATACCAACTCGGATGACCTATGAACTTTACAAATGTTGCATTTGCTATAACTTGTAAAGCATCAAGTAGACATTCATCCAAAGTGTCTTGAGTATCTCTGATTTTTTTTTAAAAAATTTCTCGTTATTCTTTACTTTGGCTAATTTAGGAGGGGAGCGTACTGACGGTATACAGGTGCTCAACTGTTCTTCAATCTTTCTCTCGGAATCTTTAGGCGTATCATCTTCATCTAGCGAAATATGAGTTCCTCCTGTTAGAGTATATACTAAAAGCCTAGCTTTTGGTATAAATATTTATCTAGAAATAAGAATCACATTGGTCAAATGTCTACATTTATGATAAATGTAGTTGTTCAATTAATTTATATTGTAGATAACATGGTGTGTGGTGTCACACACAGAAGATCATGTTATCAGTACCTTATAAATTATAAACAGTAGCTCACAACCATAATGGAAAGGAACAAACCATTGGAAGGTCGTAGTGTAATTAGGTATTAGTTTATCTTAACTATATAATTACACTAGTACACTTAGAGTGTATTGAGTAGGACCATTAGAGGTCGTTTCTTTTATACTGACTTTATAAAGAAACAAAGACCTCAGTTATTATGGAAGTGTGTGCTCTTAATCCTAATATAATAACAAGCACATATATTTGATATTTATTTCTTTAATTTATCAATGGGTGAGATTTAGTTCGATGAATCAATAAGCCCGATAAGTTGGGAAATGATATCACTTATAGTGTGTGTTGTTGATTATAGAAGGAAACTGTGTCCTAGTGATCTAGGTTGAGAATGTCCCTAAGAGGAGCTCATAAGGATTGTCA
Source organism: Zingiber officinale (assembly GCF_018446385.1). Lineage (NCBI taxonomy): Eukaryota > Viridiplantae > Streptophyta > Magnoliopsida > Zingiberales > Zingiberaceae > Zingiber > Zingiber officinale. The sequence continues at coordinate 131,333,929 of NC_055992.1, forward strand.
TGTTAAACCCTGCAGGTGGACTTAGTCCGACATGACGATGAAGTTGAGTGGTACTACTCTTGGAGCTAGATATTAATTAAGTGAGTTGTCAGTAACTTACTTAATTAGTGGGCATTTGTTATCTTAAACACAGGGAGACTAACACACTCATAATAAGAAGGAGCCCAAAATGTAATTTGGGATTGGTGCGGTAGTTCAATAATAGTTCTTTAGTGGAATGAATTATTATTGATGAAATTAAGTTGTGTGTTTGGGGCGAACACGGGATGCTTAATTTCATCGGGAGACCAAAACCAATTCCTCCTCTCGGTCCCTATCGTAGCCTCTAGTATATAGAGATTTATACCCACCGCATACCCACCTTCTTACCCATCCAATGGGGCCGGCCAAGCTAGCTTGGAACCCAAGCTAGGGCCGGCCAAGACCAAGTGGATGAGTCAAGTAGGTGGCCGGCCAAAGCTTGGGTCCCAAGCTTAGGTGGCCGACCACTAGAATATTAAAAGGATTTTTATTAAAATTATTTCTTATGTGGATATCATGATTTTAAAAGAGAGTTTAAAAATTAAAAATTTCCTTTTATAACTTTCTACAAAAGATTAAGAGAAGAGATTAATCTCTTTCCTTATTTGTAGATTAAAAGGATGGTTTTAATTTTTTGGTAAAAACTTTCCTTATTTGTAAATCATCTACATGTTTAAAAGAGAGTTTAAAATTTGAAATCTTTCCTTATTTGTTGATTAAAGGAGGATTTTAAATTTTAAGAAAACTTTCCTTTTTAATCATGTTCATGATTTAAAAGAAAGTTTAAAAATTAATAATTCTCTTTTATTAGTTTCTACAAAAGATTGAGAAAAGATTTGATATCTTTCCTTATTTGTAGATTAAAAGAGATTTTAATTTTTAGAGATAACTTTCTTTTTATCCACATGTTTAAAAGAAAGATTTTAATTTATTAAATTTCCTTTTTATAAACCAATCATGAAGGGATTAAATTATTAAAGAAATTTTATAAATTTCTGGAGACAAATTAGGAAGTTTTAATTAATTAAAACTCTCCTTGTTTGTAGCTTTGGTGTGGCCGGCCATGTAAATTGAGAAAAGGAAAATTATTTTAATTAAATAAAATTTTCCTTTTCATGGCAAAAGAATTAAGGAATTTTTTAATTAAATTTCCTTATTTGCCAAGACCAAGGATTATAAAAGAGGGGGTAGAGAAGGCTTCATGGTGTACAACCTCTATTATTTCTCTCCCTCTTTTCCTTGGTGTTGTGGCCGGCCAACCTCTCTTCCTCTCTTCCTCTTGGTGGTGGCCGAACCTTCTCTATTGGCTTGGAGCTCTTGTGGTGGCCGGATACTACTTGGAGAAGAAGAAGAAGAAGGAGAGAAAGCTTGTATCCCTTGGAGCTTGGTTGGTGTTTTGTTCTTCGTCCTTGGTGAAGCTTCTTTGTGTTGGCCGAACCTAGCTAGGAGGAGAAGAAGGTGCTTGGTGGTTTCTCATCTCGGAAGATCGTTGCCCACACAACGTCCGAGGTTAGAAGAGGAATACGGTAGAAGATCAAGAGGTCTTTCTAAAAGGTATAACTAGTAATTTTTCTTTCCGCATCATGCTAGTTATTTATGGAAATAATACCAAATACAAGAGGCTTACGATTCTAGTATTTCAAATATGTTTTCAGTTGTGTTCTTTTGTTTTATTTTTCCTTGTGATTTGATTGTTCTTTTCGTTAACCTAAAGTTATTTTAGGAAATTAAATATTAGATTTCTATAAAAGGTTTTGTCTAGTCGGTGGTGGTTGCTCCCATATCCAAGAAGGCCATGTGCCTCGCCACGTCAGTACTGGGAACCAATTATGGAAATTAATATTTAATGGAATTAATAACTTATGGTGATTTGGGTCGAACGTGTTAAGTTCCGCAGGAGATCCAAGTCAAAACCTAAAAGAACAAATAGATTAAGTTTTGGATCAAACGTGTTAAGTTCCGCAGGCGATCCAAAATTTAATTTAAAAGAACACATTGTAGCTAGGAAAAGGTTCAGACCTTTGTACAAAATTTTTGTACAGTGGAACCTCTAGGCTTTCCGAGTAGCAACCAACACCTCCAACCTTTTGATTTAACCCACTGATCCTGTCTGAAAACAAGGAAGACGGTGTGCTAGATATGGGTGGCATCGAGATGACTTGTATATTGACTGAGATAAGACTCCGAGTTGAAAAAAGATGACATTAAGCGATCTTGGAGCTAAGAGTTGCAGACTTGTGGACACCACAGACAGAGCCAATGAGAATGTTAAAACGAGAATTAGGGAAGGGGGCCTTGATACAAATACTTCGACGTTCAAGTCAAAACAGTAGCATAGCGAAATGGAGAAGACGATGAATAGTAGAACAATAGTGTAAATACGTGAGTGTGCAGATGCGTATGCATTCATGCACGTTCTTGGCCAATGGAGAGTACCCCTTTTTATTATCTCCTCTCATAACCTCCGCATTAATGAGGTGACAGAGAATCTTTAGTGTCAAAGTATCTCAGGTGGTGAAGTATATATGACAACCTTTCTATAGCTCCATTGCATGCATATGTCAGAGTAATGACATATTTTCTGACAGGCTGTTATGATTATCTGACAATATTGTCTCCTAGAAAGAGTCCGATCAGCTCTAGGCCGATCAACTGTAAACTAGGTGCCATGCACATGTGGGAAACATGGGCCCAGATGTCCGACCAATGCTAGGGCGGGGCAGATGTAAGTTGAGGATCATGCTCATGAGTGGAAAGCTGAGTCTTGGAGGTTTGACCAGCTCTGGGGTCGGGCAGATGTAAGTTGTGAGCCTTGCATTTGGAGAAGTGGGGAGTTGAGCTCCGTAAGTTTGACTGGCTCTGAGGTTGGGTGGATGTAAATTGAGAGCCTTGCATTTGGAGACGTGGGAAGCTGAACCCCTTTGGTTTGACCGACCTTTAAACCAACAGGGGCTATGTTGGGAATTTGAAATCCGCTCGAATAATATGTTCGGTCGGAATTTATGTCGGGGGTTCATTTTGCACTCAACAGCTATACTTAAATATAGTGGTCTAGCTGAGCGATGTGCCTAGCATGCCCAATCTACCTGTTGGTTCGATCAGCCAGAGCACTCGGTAGTGATACTTGACTTATTTCGGCATGACATTGATACAACCCGAGAGTTGACCCCTCCTTGACTTTGACGACCACATCAGCTGCCTTTCTTGATGTCGAACCCAACTTCGGGGGCCCCACTTTACTACCGTATCACTAACCTCCTTTTCAAGTCTAGTCGAAGGATGCTGCAAGCTCAACTGACTAGTCACTTGTGTTCTTTACTGTCATTGGCTTGGATGCTCGGTCCTATTTTTGTAGTTTGAGTTTTATGCCGGGAGCATTGCCCATTCGAATAGTATGCAGTTGTGGTAAGAGTTGACAACAGGCACAAGAGCAAGCCCACTTATAACTCGGCTGGGCGACACAAGAGTCTAGAACATAGGCACGAGGACAGACTCGCTTATAACTCGGCCTGATGATGCGAGAGCCTGGGTCATATCCGCGAGGGCATACTTGCTTATAACTCAACCGAACGACACGATAGTCTGGGACATAGGCGCGAGGGCATGCTCACTAATAACTCTGTTGGTTGACATGAGAGTTAGGGACTTAGGCACGAGAGCAGTCTCACTTATAACTTAGTCGGTCAACATGAGAGTCTGGGACTGGGTGCGAGAGTAGGCTCACTTATAACTCGGTCGAAATATATAAGAGTCTAGAACATAGGCGCGAGGGAAGACTCGCTTATAAATCAGTCGGACAACATAAGAGTTTAGAACACAGGCACGAGAACAGACTCGCTTATAACTTAGTTGATCGACATAAGAGTTTGGGGCATTAGAATGAGGGCAGACTCACTTATAACTCAGCCGGATGACACGAGAGTCTGAGACATAGGCATGAGAACATGCTCACTTATAACTTGGACTAATGACATGAGAGTCTGGAATATTAGCATGAGTGCATAATTGCTTATAACTCGGCTGAATGACACAAGAGTTTAGAATATAAGCGCAAGAGTATGCTTACTTATAATTTGGCTGAACGACTCGAGGGTCTGGGACATTGGCGTGAGAGCATGCTCGCTTATAACTCGACTGGTCGGCATGAGAGTCTGAGACTTAGGCGCAAGAGTAGGCTCGCTTATAACTCAGTCAGATGGCACGAGAGTCTACGATAGACATGAAAACAGGCTCGAGCAGGCTCATTTATAACTCGATCAGATGACACGAGAGTCTAAAACAGGAGCGAGAGCAGACTCACTTATAACTCGACCAGATGACACGACAGTCTGGGACTGGAGCGAGAGCAAGCTTACTTATAACTCAACTAGATGACACGACAGTCTAGGGCATATGCGAGGGCATGCTCGCTTATAACTCGGCTATCCGATGGTACGAGAGTCTTGGACTTAGGCGCGAGAGCATGCTCGCTTAAAACTCGGCTGAATGACACGAGAGTCTGGGACAGGTGCGAGAGCAAGCTTTCTTATAATTCAATTGGATGGCACGAGAGTCTGGGATAGGCGCGAGGGCATGCTCGCTTAATAACATAGCCGATTGGCATGAGAGTCTAACTGGGCCGAATGACATGAGAGTCTAGGACTTGGGCGTGAGAGCATGCTCGCTTAAAACTAGGCTGAATGACAAGAGAGTCTAGGATAGGTGCGAGAGCAGACTGACTTATAACTTGGACAGATTACACGAGAGTCTGGGACAAGCGTGAGGGCATGCTCGCTTATAACTCGATCGAACAACATGAGAGTCTGGAATATAGACGTGAGAGCATGCTCTCTTATAACTTGATTGAACAACTTGAGAATCTAGGACATTGGCACGAGAGCATACTCGCTTATAACTCGGTCAAACTGCATGAGAGTCTGGAATATAGGCGCCAGAGCATGCTCACTTATAATTCGGTCGAACAACTCGAGAGTCTGGAACATTGGTGCAAGAGCATGTTTGCTTATAATTTGGTCGGTCGGCATGAGAGTTTAGGACTTGGTCGCAGGAGCAAGCTCGCTTATAACTCGGCTGGATGGCACGAGAGTCTGAGACAGGTGCGAGAGCAAGCTCGCTTATAACTCAGCTAGACAACATGAGAGTCTGGGACTTGGGTGCAAGAGCAGACTCGTTTATAACTTGACTAGATGACACGAGAGTCTAGGATAGGTGTCTGGGACTTAGGCGCGAAAGTATACTCGCTCATAAATCGGTCAGATGACACAAGAGTCTGGAACACATGCATGAAGGCAGACTTGCTTATAACTCGACCGATTGATATGAGAGTTTGAGACTTTAATACGAGAGCAGACTCACTTATAACTCAATCCGATGGCACGAGAGTCTAGGATAGGCATGAGAGCAAGCTCGCTTATAACTCGGCTGGATGACATGAGAGTATGAGACAATTGCGAGGGCATGCTCACTTATAACTCAGTTGGATGGTACGAGTGTTTGGGACTTAGGCATGAACGAATTCTTGCTTATAACTCGATCGAATGACATGAGAGTCTGGGACAGGTGAGAGAACAAACTCACTTATAACTCGGATGGATGGAATGAGAGTCTAGGATAGGTATGAGGGCATGCTCACTTATAACTCGACCGGACGACATGAGAGTTTGAGACTTGGGCGTGAGAGCATGCTCGCTTATAACTCGACCGAACAAACACGAGAGTCTGAGACTTGATGTTGTAGGCATTGTGTATGACTCGAGTACCTTAGAGTTTTGGCACGATATATGACCCGAATGCCTTGGAGTTATAGAGGCATGGTGTATGACCCAAATACCTTGGAGAGTTGAGGAGACACATTATATGACTCGAATGTCTTGGAGAGCTAAGGAGGTACAGTGTATAACCCGAATACCTTGGAGAGCTAAAGAGACATGGTGTATGCCCCAAATACCTTGGAGAACTGAGGACGCATGGTGTATGACCCGAATGCTTTGGAGAATTGAGGAGGCACGATATATGACCCTAATGTTTTGGAAAACTGAGGATGTATGGTGTATGATCCGAATGCCTTAGAGGATTAAGGAGTCATGGTGTATGACTCGAATGCCTTAGAGAATTAAGGAGGCACATTGAATGACTCGAATGCCTTGGATAGCTAAGGAGAAATGATGTATGCCCCGAATGTCTTGGAGAATTGAGAAGGCATGATATATGACCCGAATGCCTTAGAGAGTTGAGGAGTCATGATGTATGACCTGAATGCCTTGGAGAACTAAAGAGATATGGTGAATGATTCGAATGCCCTGAACTTTTTACTGTGTTAAAGATAGAGATATATTTTGAATTTTAAAATATAAAATTCAAATTTTAGACTTATCTATTGGGTTGACTTGAGAGGATAATCTCAAGTTGTTAAATAGGGGTGAATGAGCCATTTGATATGACTAGGCCGTTGGTCGGGGCATTCTTGCAATTGAAGTTGTTTCGAAGCTACTGATCGGATTTGACTTGCTAGTAGGATGTTGTCCATTTTAATTACTACCGATAAGCGTTTGTTTGAGGATACCGGTCAGACTTCACATGAAGATTTCGCTCGGACTCATCACCGGACTCACAAATCTGGGAGAAAATGTAAGCAACCGAGATTTGCTAAGGTACACACTTAATGCATTTCCTAGGATTCATGAATGAGCATCATTAGTAGATGCTTATTATGTATCTAAAGATCTAGAATCAAGTTATCTAGATGCTTATTTTTAACATTTGAAGCCCATGAAACAAGATGTGCAAATTTGAAGAAGGAGCCAAAGCACAACATTGCCTTAAAGGCAAAAACTGATAAACGAGATGTTGGCCCGAGTAGGTCGGAGGGAGGGGAGGTGAACTGGTTGTTAAGAAAAAAACCTTCCTTGACTTTTAACTCAGATTAGTAGTGCAAAAAAAAAAAAGAATAAATGAATAACAAAAAAAAATGAGGCCAAAAGAGTTACTTGGTTACAACTGGGGAGGTTGTTAATCCAAGTCAAGTAAACACACTAAAGATCTCCTTCTTTAAAGGCGGAGAAGTCTCTTACATTCGTTGGAAGCTCACAAAGTAGCTAGGAAATGAGTATAGAAGTTATTCTCTATTTTCTAGGTCTAGGGGTCTTTTTTATAAATCCTGGAAGATCTTATCCATGGCTGGAAGGCGCCTTCCACAGAGCTGGAAGGCGCCTTCCACAGAGCTGGAAGGCACCTCCAGCAAGGCGCAGTGGATAAAAGTTTATCCACCGGCAACGACAAAATCTGCCTAGTCGAAGGTGCCTTCCATGGGCTGGAAGGCGCCTTTTATGGCTGGTTGAAGGCACCTTCTATCTGAAGGTCGCAGAGGTGCCTTCAGCAGCTCCATAGCTCGATTTTAGCTCTTCCGCCGCTCCGATCACCTAGGTGATTTCGGCCAACCGAAATAGGGCTCACCCGAACCTAATTTCCGACCTTCTCCTTGAGAAGACTTCCACTTTGGCTTCTCATCCCTCGAACATTGCACACGTCCTTCTCGTCTGGTGGTGTAATCTTCCGTAGCACCTCGTCCCTCAGATGCACCATGCCCGTCAGTTCCCTTCCCGTGTCATCCTTCTCGATAGCTGCATCTTTCGCTTGACTTCTTGTGTTCCTAAGCTCATGTACACTTAGACACAAGGGTTAAACACTAACAGGACCTAACCTGACTTGATTGATCACATCAAAACTACCATCCTAAACTCTCCTAAGAGGTATTCGCCACCACGATCTGACCGTAGTGTCTTGATACTTTTACCTAGTCGTTTCTCCACATCAGCCTTGTATTCTTTGAACTTATCAAAGCACTCGGACTTGCGGCGCATTAGGTAAATGTATCCATATCTTGAACAATCGTCTATGAAAGAGACAAAATATTCAAAACCTCCTCTTGCCTGGACAGACATAGGACCACACAAATCAGAGTGAATCAACTTTAACACTTCTTTGGCTCTATACCCCTTGGCCTTGAACGACCTCTTGGTCATTTTACCTTCCAAGCAAGATTCACAAGTTGGAAAATTTTTCAACTCAAATGAACTCAAAAGTCCATCGGCTATAAGCCTCTGAATCCTACTTAAGTTAATATGACCAAGCCTTAGATGCCAAAGATATGCTTGGTTCATTTCCGAAGGTTCTTTTCTCTTATTAGAGTTAGAAGATGAGTTATAAATTTCCATGTTTTGCTTTGTGGAAGAAATTGGGTTTAAAGTATACAAATTGCCAACTAATGCACCAGAACAGATAATCACTTTATTTCTTTTAATAACTACATCGTTACTGAAAGAAACTGAATATCCATCTAAAAACAGTTTAGAAACTGAAATTAAATTCTTTCTAAAACTGGGTACATAAAGACAATTTCTTAAAATCAAATTTCTATTTCTACTAAAAGATAAGTAGACGTCTCCCACTGCAACATCTGCCACCTTAGTAGCATTTCCCATGTAGACGGTAATCTCTCCTTCAGATAGTCGTCGAGTTTCCTGGAACCCCTGCAAGGAATTGCAGACATGATCAGTGGCTCCCGTATCTACACACCAGGTGCTGGTAGATAACACCGCTAAACATGTTTCAACAACTAGAGTATGAGATATACCTTTGTTTTGGTTCCTACGAGGACAATCCGCCTTCCAATGTCCTGCCTGCTTGCACATGAAGCACTTGCCCTTCGGCTTCTTCATTCCAGCTTTAAATCCCGTACTCTAAGATTTATTCACTTTCTTTGCTAAACCAGCTTGTTTCTTCTTCTTCTTTCCTCTCGGTTTAGAAGTAGAACCATTTTCAGCATAGTGAATTTGAGCATTGTGACGAAATAATCCTTCTGCTGCTTGAAGTTCTGTCAGTAGTTCCGCTAATGAATAAACCCTCTTATTCATATTATAGTTCAGGCGAAACTGCTCAAAACTTCTAGGTAGCGTTTGGAGGATCATATCGATCTGGGTTTCCCCATCAATTTCTCCTCCAAGGATCTGTATCTCGTTTAGATAAGCCATCATTTTTAGGATATGATCCCTCACAGGAGTACCCTCTTGCATGGTGGCTGTCATTATCTTTCTCATGACTTCTTGCCTAGAAGCCCTATCCTGATGACCAAAGAGTTCCTTGAGATTGTTCATAATATCATAAGCTGTTGGTAAATCCTGATGCTGATGTTGCAATACATTTGACATTGAAGCCAAAATGTAACACCGCGCCATCTCATCAGCTTTTACCCATTTCCTATGATATTCAATCTCCTCTTGAGTAGATTCACCAGTAGGTGCTTCAGGGCATTGCTCAGTCAGTACAAATTTATAGCTTTCAGCAGTAAGAACAATGTCTAGGTTTCTTTTCCAATCTATGTAGTTTGGTCCAGTAAGTCTATTCTGTTGAAGTATGATGGACAGTGGGTTGAAAGTCATCCTAAGAATCACAAATAACTTTTGGTCAGAACTCTTAAATTTAGAATAATATTGATTCCTCAAACAATACTATTTTAAATTAACCAACACCTCAAAACACCGTGAATTTTGTATGCCACGTTAGTGTGGACGTATACAAATTCAATATTTGTAAAAGGAGGGTTTTAACCCATTAATTTTATTATATTGTCAACCTAACTTTTTGACAAATAAAATTAATAGTTGATATCTTTTGGTCACACAAATAATAGCAGTGACTCCGATGGGGAGGATACTATTAGGTGTGTCTAAGTGTATACCATTAATTGACACTAAGTCCATTAATAAGATTATGCCCCTTCCGTTGGGGAAGATCACACACTCTTAATTAACTTCCTATAGTCATCCAAAAATAGAAGTCTGTTCTAGTGATCCACAAACAAGCTCATCCGTTATGGAGGAAGGCACTCAGAGCCAACGCGCAAGCTTGTTTGCATCATTTACAAACCAGTAATGGAGACCATGAGATTTATTTAAAAATCCCTCTCCCACTTAGTTATTTATAAACGAGGAATTTTAACTATGCTAGCCTACTAGTCATGTATACTAACATGCACACACAGCATAATATAAAAGCAATAAATAGAAAATCTAATTTTCAACTATTATGACTTTTATAGTTGTCCTCCGTGTGTTGTCATCCCAAGCTGCTGCCATATTTGGCCACCGCCACCGGGTCTAATTGTGGCATCCATCTTGTTCCTTGTTCCACTGCGCCTCTGGTCCCCGGAAGGTTCCACGCTTTGCAAGATTTGATCTGCGACATAAATAGAATTTTACAATTTTGATCCTATATTCCATAAAAGGAATGTACATGTATCTAGATCAAAAAATAAAATCCTAATAAAACTAAATACAGCTCCTGCTGTATTTTTAATATAATCATGCACACACATATAAATGCCCTTGACATGTCCAAGGGTCCAAACACACACATAATATCTAAAAGCCATAATAGTTGGATCCTGCATCCACAAAGTTAGCATATCCTACTATTATCCTGCCTAAATTATGTATGACATGTGCATAATTAAACTAATACCAAATACACAGAGGCAAAACCCTAGCTCTGATACCAATTGTTGGTTGCTACTCGGAAAACCTAGAGGTTCCACTGTACAAAAATTTTGTACAAAGGTCTGAACCTTTTCCTAGCTACCATGTGTTCTTTTAAATTAAATTTTGGATCGCCTGCGGAACTTAACACGTTTGATCCAAAACTTAATCTATTCGTTCTTTTAGGTTTTGACTTGGGTCTCCTGCGGAACTTAACACGTTCGACCCAAATCACCTTAAGTTATTAATTCCATAAATATTAATTTCCATAATTGGTTCCCAGTACTGACGTGGCGAGGCACATGACCTTCTTGGATATGGGAGCAACCACCACCGACTAGACAAAACCTTTTATAGAAAGCTAATATTTAATTTCCTAAAATAACTTTAGGTTAACCAAAAAGAAAAATCAAATCACAAGGGAAAAATAAAACAAAAGAACACAACTTCGAAAAACATATTCGAAATACTAGAACGTAAGCCTCTTGTATTTGGTATTATTTCCATAAATAACTAGTATGATGCAGAAAGAAAAATTACTAGTTATACCTTGTAGAAAAAACCTCTTGATCTTCTACCGTATTCCTCTTCTAACCTCGGACGTTGTGTGGGCAACGATCTTCCGAGATGAGAAACCATCAACCACCTTCTTCTCCTCCTAGCTAGGTTCGGCCACAAAAAAAGAAGCTTTACCAAGGAAGAAAATCAAAACACTAACCAAGCTCCAAGAGATGCTAGCTTTCTCTCCTTCTTTTTCTTCTTCTCCAAGTAGTATCCGGCCACCACAAGAGCTCCAAGGGAGAGAGAGAGGTTCGGCCACCACAAGAGGAAGAGAGGGAGAGGATGGCCGGCCACACCAAGGAACAAAAGAGGGAGAGAAATAATAGAGGTTGTCACCCATGAAGGCACCCTCACCCCTTCTTTTATATTCCTTGGCCTAGGCAAATTAGGAAATTTAATTACAATAAAATTTCCTCAATTTCCTTGACATGATTTAATTGAGAAAAATAAAATAAAATTTCCCCAATTGAAATCTTATGGCCGGCCACATCAATGAAGAACAAATTGGACAAGTTTCAATCAACAATTAAAACTTCCTAATTTGTTTCCGGAAATTTTAAAAAATAAAATTTCTCTTCAAAATCTCTTCATGGTTGATAAAAGGACATTTCTATAATTTTAATTTTACAACATGTGAATAATTTTTAAAGAGAAAATAAAATATCTCACCAATCTACAAATAAGGAAAGAGATCTAATCTCTTTCTTTAATCTTTTGTAGATCTTTTACAAGAGAGATATTTTAATTTTAATTCTCTTTAATAAATTATATCTCCCACATAATAAAAATTAAAATTAAAATCCCTTTTTAATTTAATTTGGCCGGCCCCCACTAGCTTGGGTTCAAGCTAGGGCCGGCCACCCAATCTTATACCTAGGCCGGCCCTAGCTTGGTTCCCAAGCTAGCTTGGCCGGCCCCCTATTGGTGGGTATAGAAGGTGGGTATAGTACTCTATAAATAAGAGACTACGATAGGGACCGAGAGGAGGAATTTGTTTTGGTCTCCCGATAAAATTAATGTTCATTTCGAACACACAACTTAATTTTATCAATAATAATTCATTCCACTAGAGAACTATTATTGAACTACCGCACCAATCCCAAATTACATTTTTGGGCTCCTTCTTATTATGAGTGTGTTAGTCTCCCTGTGTTTAAGATATCAAATGTCCACTAATTAAGTGAGTTACTGACAACTCATTTAATTAATATCTAAGTCCAAGAGTAGTACCACTCAACCTTATCGTCATGTCGGACTAAGTCCACCTGCAGGGTTTAACATGACAATCCTTATGAGCTCCTCTTGGGGACATTATCAACCTAGTATCTCTAGGACCCAGTTTCCTTTTATAATCAACAACACACACTATAAGTGATATCATTTCCTAACTTATCGGGCTTATTGATTCATCGAACTAAATCTCGCCCACTGATAAATTAAAGAAATAAATATCAAATATATGTGCTTGTTATTATATTAGGATTAAGAGCGCACACTTCCATAATAACCGAGGTCTTTGTTTCTTTATAAAGTCAGTATAAAAGAAACGACCTCAAATGGTCCTACTCAATACACTCTAAGTGTACTAGTGTAATTATACAGTCAAGATAAACTGATACCTAATTACACTACGACATTCTAATGGTTTGTTCCTTTGCATTTTGGTCGTGAGCTATTGTTTATAATTTATAAGGTACTGATAACATCATCTTCTGCATGTGACACCACATACTATGTTATCTACAGTATAAATTAATTGAACAACTACAACTAAATGTAGACAATTTGACCAAATGTGATTCTTTATTCATAATGAATGTTTACAAAGCTTAAGCTTTCAGTATACACTCCAACATTTTTAACAGAAAATTAAAATATTTTTATAACTTCTAAATACTTAACATTAGTCAATTAAATACTTACTTTAATAATTAACTTCTAGACTGTAGCGAGACACTAGACCTTCTTGGATATTAGAATAACAACCACTTTCTAGACAAAGTCTCTTAAAGAAATGTAATATTTAATTTACTCTGAAAGCCATAATTTAAAAATATTCAATCTAAATGTGATTTTGGAACCCAATATACGTTCCTTTCTACTGGATTAATTAAAAATTTCTTAAGTATATTTCTGTGAAATTTTCCTAATTTGACTCTTATGGTATTTAAGGTACCAAATCAATCCACTATGTTTTCTAATATATTGAATATTCGAGCATGCACAATTTTTCAAATTTTCTATTTCTTTTTTCAAGTTTTCATTTTCATTTTTTATTTTATCAAATTCTTTTAATCGACAAGATTTAGCTAGAGTTGATTTCAACTCTTTAATTTATTTTTTTAATTTATAGTAATTTTTTGTTAATAGTTTTATAAATTGAAATAACTTGTTAGGAGGAAGAGATCGTACCTGACTTACCTTGTTGATCCCGTGATCTGAAGCTCCCCTGAAGTACTGCTTTCTTCCGATGTCGCTCCCCCTTCATCGATGTTTTCGATGCTCATTTCAGACGAGTTTGCTTTGTCTCCTTCTTCTTGATGACTTGCCATTAGCACAAGTCTGGCGATGACTTCAATTTTTGATTCGGACGACGTTTCATCCTACGTCGCCTTCATATTCTTGTACTTGTTCTCTTGGGTCGGCTTCTTGTTCTTGCTCTTGTCCTTATCTTTCAATTTAGGGCAGTTATCTTTCACATGTCCTTCTTCATTGCAGTGGTAGCATCTTATCATTCTTTTTCTACCCTGCACTTGATTAAATCTTTTAGTTTTAAACAACTTTTTAAATTTACGTACCATCAGTGTTGTTTCATTGTCATCGAGAGAAGATTCCGAATCTTGTTCATCTGTCTTTGCCTTTAAGGCAATGTTATGCTCCTTCTTCGAACCTGCACATCTCATTTCATGGACTTTAAAAGTTGAAAATAATTCTTCTAAAGTAGTTGAATCTAAATCTTTAGATATATAATAAACATCTACTAATGATGCCCATTCAGTATTTCTAGGAAACGCATTAAGTGTTGGTTGCTACTCGGAAAACCTAATGGTTCCACTGTATAAAAATTTTGTACAAAGGTCTGAACTTTTTCCTAGCTACCATGTGTTTTTTTAAATTAAACTTGGATCGCCTGCGGAACTTAACACGTTTGATCCAAAGTTTAATCTATTTGTTCTTTTAGGTTTAGACTCGGATCTCCTACGGAACTTAACACGTTCGATCCAAATCACCTAGGTTATTAATTTCATTAAATATTAATTTCCAAAATTGGCTTCCAGTACTGACGTGGTGAGACACATGGCCTTCTTGGATATGGGAACAACCACCACCGACTAGACAAAGCCTTTTAAGGAAAGTTAATATTTAATTTCCTTAAATAACTTTAGGTCAACCGAAAAGAACAATCAAATCACAAGGAAAAGAAAAAAAACAAAAGAACACGGCATCGAAAACAAATTCGAAATACTAGAATCGCATGCCTTTTGTATTTGGTATTATTTCCAAAAATAACTAGTATGATGCGGAAAGGAAAAATACTAGTTATACCTTTTAGAAAGACCTCTTGATCTTCTACCGTATTCCTCTTCTAACCTCGGACGTTGTGTGGGCAACGATCTTCCGAGATGAGAACCACCAAGCACCTTCTTCTTCCTTACAAGTTTCGGCCATCAAAACTTCTCCTAGGATGAAGAGGTTCGGCCACCACCACCATGCTCCAAGGGATGCTAGAAACAAAACTTTCTTTCTCTCATTCTTCTTCTTCTTCTCTAAACTTGATCCGGCCACCATATGAATCTCCACAAGAAGGATGAGGTTTGGCCATCAAAGAGAAGAGAGGAGGAGAGGATGACCGGCCACACCAAGGAAGAAAAGAGGGAGAAAATAGAATAGAGTTATTCGCCATGAAGCCTTCTCTACCCCCTCTTTTATAATCCTTGGGCTTGGCAAATAAAACTTCCTTAATTCTTTTGCCATTGAAAAGGAAAATTTATTTAATTAAAAAATAAATTTTCTTTTCAATTTACAATGGCCGGCCACACCATAAAATTTCCAAGCAAATAAAATTTTAAACACAAATTAAAACTTCCTTATTTGCTTCCGGAAATTTATAAAAAATTTCTCCAATAATTTTTCCCTTCATGATTGGTTAATAAAAAGGAAATTTTATAAATTAAAATCTTTCTTTTAACATGTGGATAAAAAGAAAGTTATTTCTAAAAATTAAAAACTCTTTTAATCTACAAATAAGGAAAGATATTAAATCTTTTCTTAATCTTTTGTAAAAACTAATAAAAGAGAATTTTTAATTTTTTAAACTTTCTTTTAAATAATAAGCATGATTAATAGGAAAGTTTTTACCAAAATTAAAATCAACCTTTTAATCTACAAATAAGGAAAGAGATTTAACTCTTCTCTTAATCTTTTGTAGAATCTTATAAAAGGAAAGATTTAAATTTTTAAACTCTCTTTTGAATCATGTTATCCACATAAGAAAAATTTTAAAAAAATAAAAATCTTTTTATTTAAATTTGGGCTAGCCACACCAAGCTTGAACCCAAGCTAGGGCCGGCCACCTTGAAGCACCCATGAACCAAACTTTGGCCGGCCCTAGCTTGGTCTCCAAGCTAGCTTGGCCGGCCCCTATGGGATGGGTAAGAAGGTGGGTATAGTACTCTATAATTAAGAGGCTACGATAGGGACCGAGAGGAGGAATTGGTTTTGGTCTCCCGATAAAATTAAGCATCCCGTGTTCGCCCCGAACACACAACTTAATTTTATCAATAATAATTCATTCCACTAGAGAACTATTATTGAACTACCGCACCAATCCCAAATTACATTTTGGGCTCCTTATTATGAGTGTGTTAGTCTCCCTGTGTTTAAGATGTCGAATGTCCACTAATTAAGTAAGTTACTGACAACTCACTTAATTAATATCTAGCTCCAAGAGTAGTACCACTCAACTTCATCATCATGTCGGACTAAGTCCACCTGCAGGGTTTAACATGACAATCCTTATGAGCTCCTCTTGGGGACATTCTCAACCTACATCACCAGGACACAGCTTCCTTCTATAATCAACAACACACACTATAAGTGATATCATTTCCCAACTTATCGGACTTATTGATTTATCGAACTAAATCTCACCCATTGATAAATTAAAGAAATAAATATCAAATATATGTGCTTGTTATTATATTAGGATTAAGAGCACACACTTCCATAATAACTGAGGTCTTTGTTCATTTATAAAGTCAGTATAAAAGAAACGACCTCAAATGGTCCTACTCAATACACTCTAAGTGTACTTGTCACGCCCCGGAGGAGTCCCTGTCCGAAGAAATTTCGGCAGCACCTCCCCTGTACGGTGGACAATCTGAAACTTTCTACAATCACTATATACCTCAGCCACATGCGGCTGGAATAAAAACATGTAAATAAACCATCACCACGCAGTTTATATAGATATAAGCAAACCAAAGCAGTAATACCATAACTCATAATCAACCCTACTCAACTACACTCGTAAAGCTCAAATCCGATGAACTCACCTCTTTTGCCGTCCAGGCATGCATGTAGTAGAATAAATCCAAATCATACCAAAAATCCATCAAACGATAAGAATCCATACAATATCCATAAGTAAAATAATACAAGACTAAAAACAAAGTCTGATAGAGAAACTAAGATAAAATCACAACTCAAGACCAGCAGAGGACTAGCATTACGTGCAGATGGGGACTAGCGACTGGAACTGCTCCGGACAGCCTCAACCTGAAAATATACAACAATGGAGGCGGGGTGAGTCCAACACTCAGCAGGTACAACTGATATGCAAAATAAAGTAAATAACAGACAACACTAATTATGCGTACAGTCTCCTGAATACGAGAAGGATAAATGCAACTGGAACAAAAACAGGAGAAAACTGTACTAACCAGGATCAAGGTATAAAGGTAACTGGGTCATCAGACCGAGAGTGTCATAATCCTGTATGCATGTCAATCAAATGCATCCAAATAAATGCAGCAAGTAAATGCAGCAAACACAAACAATAAATGCATCATGCATATGATGCCAATGACATGGTCACCCCTGACGCCAGTCAGCCATCTCACACACAATGGTGAGTCCGAGTGGGTAGGGCTGTGACAACCGTGTACTCTGACATCACTGCTCCTGATGAGTGACCGAGTGAACGGGATGTTGTCGGAGTACACACATACTCCTACCCCGAAATAATAAATGGGGGAGCACAATGCTCTCATCTCTCGGTACACGATGACGGGGAGGACTCTCTGCCGGCTACTACGCTGAGTCACACTACCCATGAGCGGACCAACGGAGCCAAACAAAGTCCCTGCTGCCGCTACAACGCCGCTACACTAAACCAGCAGAGCAGAACTGTCTGCCGGCTACCACGCTGAGTCACCAGACCAACGGAGCCAAACAGCAGAACTGCCACACACCTGTTTGATATACCACTAACCCATGACTGGTGGTGTATACAGATACATGTAACTGGCGATGTGCTCGACAATAATGGAGCAGACAATCGCACAGCATGCAATCATGCAAGATGATGCATTACACTAAACATGACAATATCACGAATAGCATAGCATGCTCCATACATAAATATAAATGTGTACCACAAGATAATGAATCAAATGGAAGGTACACAGACAGATAGGGTATCAAATAAACCCTAGGTCCTGAACATAATGTATCATATGGTTGGGTCACTACCTAAGCATGTATGATCAGGTAAATAATAACATGCAGTGCGTAACAAGTAAACAAGCAAACATGTAACAGATCATGTAGTGACCAACCGAAACAAATGGATAACACAATTATTGCTATATGTTAAACACATTATTATGCATATCAAAAGACATAAGTCAAAGTACCCGCCTCCGACAAAAGAAAGGTCCAATTCCGACTCCGAGATACTCGTCTCGCGTCAAAGTCCTGTAATACCAAACATACATTTTTATTTAGCTACAAATTAAATGAATAGCCAAATAAAAATCTTTAAGAACAATTTTAGGGAAAACCCCTAAACCATAAATCTCAATCTACTCAAATTAAATCCAACGGTTAATTAGGGTTAGTTTTCTAATCCCTAATCAACCCTTAGATACAAACTGGATTTAAGCTACAGCAAGAAACAATCAACTCCTTACCCTCAATCCGAAACCTCTCCTGTTAATCCACGACCAAACTAGAGCTGCTGTCGAAAATTTGCTTGCCGGAATTATTGTTGCCACAGTTCTGTTGCTTACACTACAAAGAACTACTACTCCCTATGTGTCAGCATCCCAGTCAAAATCTAATACCCAAATATGCCTTACCTGCACAATGCCAAGTTCTTCCTCTGGTTTTCTCTCTGCCGGCGCTAGGGAACAGCAGGGACAGTAACAAAAGTGATCACTGGAGAGATCGAACACTGCTCGGGAAGCAGGCACAACGCTGTATGGGTGTCGGCTGTGGCCCAAATCTAGGGCACGGTGTGGCTCGGGAAGGAGGAGGAGTCGGTCGGAGAACTAGGGCTGAGGAAGGCCGGCGGCAGCGCTGGGTCACAAGGGAAGAAAATCAATGACAATTGGGCAGGGAAGTTGTCAATTGATCGGCACTGTTCAGGGCTTTGGCCGGCGGTGGAAGAGATCCGGCTAGGGCACTCGAGATGGAGGTCGGCGATCGGAGATAGGGCTCGCGGTGGCCGGTTGTGTCTCGGGAAGAAGATGAAGAGAGCAGTGTCGGCTCTGTGAGTTGCAGCCGGCGGTGGATCTAGGGCACGGCGGCGGGTCGACGCTAGGGCACAGAGGCAGTCGCTGGAGCTCTTGTGGCCGATGCTCGGCGTCGGCTGTGGTGGCAGCTCGGGAAAGAAAAAGGAAGGAGAAGAGAAGTGCTCGGTGACGAAGAAGGAGAAGAGGAAAGGATCAGTGAGGCTTTAATCGCGAGGGAGAGGGCGGCGGTTAGGGCAAGGAGAGAAAAGGGCGGCGTCGGGAAGGAGAATGGAGCGGCTCGGGTGCGCGAGGGAGAGAAGCGGAGGAATTAAGGAAAAGAGAAAATAAAATAAAAAGAAAAAGGAATTTAAGAAATAAACATTTCCTCGCTTAAATGGGTAGCCTAAACAGGCTTTTCCCGGGCCCTATTTTTATCCCCGTTAACTCGTCCGTACGAGCTCCGAAAAATATCCAAAAATTCCAGAAAATTTCCTTATTAATATTCGCCTATTTTCGGTATTTTACAGTATTAGTGTAATTATATAGTTAAGATAAACTAATACCTAATTACACTACGACCTTCCAATGGTTTGTTCCTTTCCATCTTGGTCGTGAGCTACTGTTTATAATTTATAAGGAACCGATAACATGATCTTCTGTGTGTAACACCACACACCATGTTATCTACAATATAAATTAATTGAACAATTACATTTATCATAAATATAGACATTTGACCAATGTGGTTCTTATTTCTAGATAAATGTTTATACCAAAAGCTAGGCTTTTAGTATACATCCTAACAATCTCCCACTTATACTAAAAGACTAAGCTGCTATATCTGCTACCATACATCTGATTCCCAAACCTTCAACATGCCCATCAAAAGCTCTTGCCTTAAGGGCTTTAGTGAAAGGATCTTCTAGGTTATCACTTGATGCAATCTAGGCAGCAACAACTTTTTCTCGTTTATACGATTTCTCGTATTGGGTGGTACTTGCGCTCTATTGCGTTTACTTGCCTTATAGACTTATGGTTTCTTCGAGTTTGCTACTGCACCACTATTATTACAATGAGTTGTAATAATCTTTGGACAAACCAGAAATCATATCTAAGTCCATCTTGAGGTTATTGAGTCATTTAGCTTTTATGGCTACCTTAGAGGCTTGCCATATACTTAGCTTCTATGGTGGAGTCCAGAAAAACACCTATGCTTATCACTCTTCCATAGTTATGACTTTTCCTCCTAAAGTAAACACAAAACCCCGAGGTTGACTTATTATTATTCCTATCTGATTGGAAGTCAAAATTCGTGCAACCCACAGGGACCAAATTAATTGCCTTGTAAGCTAGCATATAATCTCTAGTGTCTCTAAGGTACTTTAATATATGCTTTACTGCAGTCCAATGTCCTTGTCTAGGGTTACTTTGATATCTGTTAACTATACCCTTGGCAAAACAGATTTCTGATCTCGTGCATAGCATACATTAGGCTATCTATCTTTCGAAGCATAAAGAACTGTCTACATGTTCTCAATCTCCTTTGATGTCATCGGAGACATCTCTTTAGATAAAGACACTCCATGCTTAAAAGGTAGAAAACCTTTCTTGGAGTTTTGCATGCTAAAACGAGCTTGTTATATAAAGCTTGAGATAAGCACAACATTCTTTTCTTGCGAACCTTATTCCCAAGAATATGTGCTTATTTTTCTAAGTCCTTTATAACGAATTGCTTGGACAACCATACCCTTACTTCCGATAACACCTTGATATTGTTTTTAACTATCAAAAATGTAATCTACGTATAGTACAAGAAATACCACCACGTTTCCATCATACCTTTTGTATACAGAAGACTTATCCGGTTACTAAATAAATCCATAGGTCTGGATAACTTTGATAAACCGGATTTTCCAAGACCTTTGAAGCTTTGTCTCAGTCCATAGACTGATTGAGCTTGCACACAAGATGATCTTAGCCCTTTGCAATGAACCCTTCTGGTTGCTTTATATGGATGCTTTCTTCAAGACTTCCATTAAGGAGTGCTGTCTTGACATTCACTTGCCAAATAGATAAAAGAATTCAGATAGACTTAAGCATGGCTACCAATGAAAAAATTTCCTTTTTCATCAAGTCTTGCTTTGAAAGTTTCTACCTTCCTGTCTATCCCTCTTTTCCTATTATAGACCTTTTTATACCCAAAGGCTTTTACACCATTTGGTGGTTCTACAAGCTTCCAGATTTTATTAGAATACATATATTCTAATTCTGTTATTCATTACTCTTTGCCAAGATGCTGCATCTTTATCTTGGAGCACTTCGTCATATGTCCGGAGATCAGGTTCATGTCCTCCAGGGATCGAGTCCAAAAACTCTCCCAAAACATGGATCTTTTTAGGTTGCCTAACAACACTCCTACTACGACGAGGCACTTTCTGCAATTGTGTATCATTTGTGATACGTGTTGCAGTTTCTTGTGATATTTCATCTTGTACAGTTGGTACTAGGTTAGACATGTCCTTTATTATTTCCTTAAGAACAAATTTACTTATGGGCACGTGATTTATTACATAGTCCTTTTCTAAAAATCGTTCATTGATGCTAACAATGACCTTCTGATTTTTAAGACTATAGTCCTACTTTCATTTCTCTAGGATAACCCACAAACAAGTGAATTCCTATCCAACTTATCATTATCTCTCTTCAGCATATGTACTGGACTACCCGAATCTGAATATGCTTCAAAATAGGCTTACGCTTATTCAGCAATTCTATATGAGTAGAGAGTTCTGACTTTGGAAGGTACTATATTCACTTCCGTTTCCAAAGTATATCCTTAAAATGAATTTGGTAATAACTCATCATCAATCTACTTATTTCCATAAGAGTCCTATACCTTCCTTTTTCTACACCATTCTGTTGGGGTGTACCAGGTGCAGTTAGTTGGGATTGAATCCCTACTTCTGATAAGTGACTCCTAAATTCTCCCAAGAGGTACTTGCCACTACGATCTCACCGTAGTATCTTGATACTTTTACTTTGACGTTTCTCCGCATCAGCCTTGTACTCTTTGAACTAATCAAAACACTTAGTCTTGCGGCACATTAAGTAAATGCATTTGTATCTTGAATAGTTGTCTATAAAATAGATGAAATATTCGATACTACCTCTTGTCTGGATAGTCATTGGATCACACAAATCAGAATGAAACAATTCCAACATATCTTTGGCTCCATACCCCTTAGACTTAAAAGCTTCTTGGTTATTTTTCCTTCCAAGTAAGACTCGCAGGTTGGAAAGATTTCCACTACCAATGAACCCAAAAGTTCATCAGCTACCAATGAATCCTACTCAAGTTAATATAACCTAGCCTTAGATGCCAAAGATATAATTGGTTCATTTCCGAAGGTTGCTTTCTCTTAAAGTTAGAAGATGTGTTATAATTTTCATTTATTGTAGCGTGGGAGTTATTGGATTATAAATTGTCAACCAACATACCAGAATAGATAACTTCTCTATTTTTCTTGATAACAGCTTTGTTATCAAAATAGACACAATATCTATTCTATAATAGTTTAGAAACTGAAATCAGGTTCTTTCTAAACTTAGTACGTAAAGACAATTTCTAATAATCCATATTTTATTCCTATTTAAAGGATAAACATCTCCCACTGCAACAGCTGCCACTTTTACAGCAGTGCCCATGTGGACGGTGTTTTTATTTTCATTTAGTTGTCGGGTTTCCTGGAACCCTGCAATGAATTGCGAACATGATTAATGGCATCTATATCTACACTCCAGGTTATGGTAGATAACACCACTAAACATGTTTCAACTAATGAATTAAATACACCTATATTGTTCTTTAGTTCTAAAAAGACAGACTACCTTAATGTTCAAGTCCTATTTCCAATTTTTACAATCGGGACTACTAAGTCTTTTCTATAGTATAACAACTAGGGAATTGACAAACATTTTAAATCCTAAGAATCACAAAAATATTTGGTCAAGATCAATTCCTTAAAATCCCCATGAATTTTGTATGCCACGATAGTGTGGACGTATACAAAATCAAAGAAGAGATTTTATCCTTTAATTTTATTATCTCATCAACTTTACTTTATGACGAATAAAATTAATAGTTGATCTTTCTTTGATCAAATATTTGGTCAAAACTTTTGAATTTAAAATAACATTGATTCCTCAAACAATATTATTTAAATTCTCCAACACCTCAAACACCGTGAATTTTACATACCACGATAGTGTGGACGTATACAAAATTAAACATTTGTAAGAGGAGGGGTTTACCCATTAATTATCTTGTCAATAAATCTTTATGACAAATAAAATTACCTCAAACACCGTGAATTTTGTATGCCAGATAGTGTGGATGTATACAAAATCAAATATTTGTAAGAGGGGTTTTTAATTTTATTATCTTGTCAACTTATTTATTTGACAAATCAATAGTTGGTTTTCTTCGGTCACACAAATAATAGCAGTGACTTCGATGGGGAGGATACTATTAGACGTGTCTAAGTGTATACCATTACTTGACACTAAGTCCGTTAATAAGATTGTGTCCCTTCCGATGGGGAAGATCACACGCTCTTAATTAACTTCCTATAGTCATCCAAAATGGAAGTTTAAGCTAGTGATCCGCAAACAAGCTCATCCGATATGGAGGAAGGCACTCAGAGCCAACGCGCAAGCTTGTTGCATCACTTATAAACCAGTAATGGAGACCGTGGAATTTATTTAAAAATAAATCCCTCTCCCACTTAGTTATTTAAAGTGAGGAATTTTGACTATGCTAGCCTACTTAGCATGCATACTAACAAGAACACACAACACAGCATAAAAAGCAATAAATAGAAAAACTAATTTTCAACTATTATGGCTTTTATCTATTGCTGTCCTCCGTGTGTCGCCAACCCTAGCTGCTGCCATCTTTGGCCATCGCCACCGGGTCTAGTTGTCGCATCCATCTTGCTCCTTGTTCCGCTGCGCCTCTGATCCTCAAAAGGTTCCACGCCTTGCAAGATTCGATCCGCGACATAAATAGAATTTTACATTTTTCGATCCTATATTCCTCGAAGGAATGTACATGTAAACTAGATCGAACATAAAATAAAATTTACATCCATCGATCCTATATTCCATAAAAGGAATGTACATGTAACTAGATCAAAAAATAAAATCCTAATAAAACTAAATACAACTCCTGCTGTATTTTATAATACAATCATGCACACACAATAAAATGCCCTTGACATGTCCAAGGGTCCAATCACACACATAATAACTATAAGCCATAATAGTTGTATCCTGCATCCATAAAGTTAGCACATCCTACTATTAACCTGCCTAAATTATGTATGACATGTGCATAATTAAACTAATACAAAATACACAGAGGCAAAACCCTAGCTCTGATACTAATTGTTGGTTGCTACTCGGAAAACCTAATGGTTCCACTGTACAAAAATTTTGTACAAAGGTCTGAACCTTTTCCTAGCTACCATGTGTTCTTTTAAATTAAACTTGGATCGCCTGCGGAACTTAACACATTTGATCCAAAGTTTAATTTATTTGTTCTTTTAGGTTTAGACTCGGATCTCCTGCGGAACTTAACACGTTCGATCCAAATCACCTAGGTTATTAATTTCATTAAATATTAATTTCCAAAATTGGCTTCCAGTACTGACGTGGCGAGGCACATGACCTTCTTGGATATGGGAACAACCACCACCGACTAGACAAAGCCTTTTAAGGAAAGTTAATATTTAATTTTCTTAAATAACTTTAGGTCAACCGAAAAGAACAATCAAATCACAAGGAAAAGAAAAAAAACAAAAGAACACAACATCGAAAACAAATTCGAAATACTAGAATCGCATGCCTCTTGTATTTGGTATTATTTCCAAAAATAACTAGTATGATGCGGAAGGAAAAATACTAGTTATACCTTTTAGAAAGACCTCTTGATCTTCTACCGTATTCCTCTTCTAACCTCGAACGTTGTGTGGGCAACGATCTTTTGAGATGAGAACCACCAAGCACCTTCTTCTTCCTTACAAGTTTCGGCCATCAAAACTTCTCCTAGGATGAAGAGGTTCGGCCACCACCACCATGCTCCAAGGGATGCTAGAAACAAAACTTTCTTTCTCTCCTTCTTCTTCTTCTTCTCTAAACTTGATCCGGCCACCATATGAATCTCCACAAGAAGGATGAGGTTCAACCATCAAAGAGAAGAGAGGAGGAGAGGATGGCCGGCCACACCAAGGAAGAAAAGAGGGAGAAAATAGAATAGAGTTATTCGCCATGAAGCTTTCTCTATCCCCTCTTTTATAATCCTTGGTCTTGGCAAATAAAAACTTCCTTAATTCTTTTGCCATTGAAAAGGAAAATTTATTTAATTAAAAAACAAATTTTCTTTTCAATTTACAATGGCCGACCACACCATAAAATTTCCAAGCAAATAAAATTTTAAACACAAATTAAAACTTCCTTATTTGCTTCCGGAAATTTATAAAAAATTTCTCCAATAATTTTTCCCTTCATGATTGGTTAATAAAAAGGAAATTTTATAAATTAAAATCTTTCTTTTAACATGTGGATAAAAAGAAAGTTATCTCTAAAAATTAAAAACTCTTTTAATCTACAAATAAGGAAAGATATTAAATCTTTTCTTAATCTTTTGTAGAAACTAATAAAAGAGAATTTTTAATTTTTTAAACTTTCTTTTAAATAATAAACATGATTAATAGGAAAGTTTTTACCAAAATTAAAATCAATCTTTTAATCTACAAATAAGGAAAGAGATTTAACTCTTCTCTTAATCTTTTGTAGAATCTTATAAAAGGAAAGATTTAAATTTTTAAACTCTCTTTTAAATCATGTTATCCACATAAGAAAAATTTTAAAAAATAAAAATCCTTTTATTTAAATTTGGGTCGGCCACACCAAGCTTGAACCCAAGCTAGGGCCGGCCACCTTGAAGCACCCATGAACCAAACTTTGGCCGGCCCTAGCTTGGTCTCCAAGCTAGCTTGGCCGGCCCCTATGGGATGGGTAAGAAGGTGGGTATAGTACTCTATAATTAAGAGGCTACGATAAGGACCGAGAGGAGGAATTGGTTTTGGTCTCCCGATAAAATTAAGCATCCCGTGTTTGTCCTGAACACACAACTTAATTTTATCAATAATAATTCATTCCACTAGAGAACTATTATTGAACTACCGCACCAATCCTAAATTACATTTTGGGCTCCTTATTATGAGTATGTTAGTCTCCCTGTGTTTAAGATGTCGAATGTCCACTAATTAAGTAAGTTACTGACAACTCACTTAATTAATATCTAGCTCCAAGAGTAGTACCACTCAACTTTATCGTCATGTCGGACTAAGTCCACCTGCAGGGTTTAACATGACAATCCTTATGAGCTCCTCTTGGGGACATTCTCAACCTAGATCACTAGGACACAGTTTCCTTCTATAATCAACAACACACACTATAAGTGATATCATTTCCCAACTTATTGGGCTTATTGATTTATCGAACTAAATCTCACCCATTGATAAATTAAAGAAATAAATATCAAATATATGTGCTTGTTATTATATTAGGATTAAGAGCACACACTTCCATAATAACTGAGGTCTTTGTTCCTTTATAAAGTCAGTATAAAAGAAACGACCTCAAATGGTCCTACTCAATACACTCTAAGTGTACTAGTGTAATTATATAGTTAAGATAAACTAATACCTAATTACACTACGACCTTCCAATGGTTTGTTCCTTTCCATCTTGGTCGTGAGCTACTGTTTATAATTTATAAGGAACCGATAACATGATCTTCTGTGTGTGACACCACACACCATGTTATCTACAATATAAATTAATTGAACAATTCCATTTATCATAAATCTAGACATCTGACCAATGTGATTCTTATTTCTAGATAAATGTTTATACCAAAAGCTAGGCTTTAGTATACATCCTAACATTAAGAGCGTACCTTAGCGAATCTCGGTTATTTACCTTTTCTCTAGATTCGTGAGTCCAGTGATGAGCACCTTAATTCTTGAGTGAAGGTGTGTAATGGTTTCACCTTCTTCCAGTTTGATGTTGTTGATTTGGTTTCTGAGCAGATCTCGTCTCACGAGTTTCGCCTCCGAGGTTCCTTCGTGTAGTTCCAGGAATTTCTCCTAGAGCTCTTTTGCAGACTCGTAGGCTTCGATCCGGTTGAGTTCTTATGGTGGTAAGACACTTAGTAGATGGAACTCTGTTTTGCCAATTGCCACAAAATCGGCCTGCTCCTTTTTGGTCCAGTGGTATTTTTCTTTGCCTTCGGGTGCTACAAAACCAAATTCCATTATTAAAAGTAAATCGAAATCAGTTTTGAAAAATACCTCCTTCTTCTTCTTCCAGTTGGCAAAATGCCCCTAGAACTTCAGTGGATAGATGTTTGATCCGACCATCTCATATGCTTCGTTCGACGGTTAATCCTCTTGAAGCGAACTTAGAAATACATTCCTAAGAAATTTCTGATTAATCCTGTAGGAAGGAACCTATCTGGGGTTCTAAAATTATATTTAGATTAATTAATTTTTTTGACTTTTAGACAGAAAATTAAATATTTAATTTCTTTAAAAGGTTTTATCTAGAAAGTAGTTGTTGCTCCAATATCTAAGAATGCCTAGTGCCTCGCCACAACCTGGAAGCCAATTATTGAAATAAGTATTTAATTGAATAACTGTTAAGCAACTAGTTGTTATAAAAATTCTTTCAAATGTTTGTTATTTTGTTAGAAATTATTTAAAAGTTAATTTTTCCAATAACTTTATCACTTAACTATAAGAAAATTTTCAAATGTTAAAATTTTCTGAATGTTAAATTTTTTAGAATTTTTTTTAACAATAATTTTAACTTTATATGAAAATTTTTCTACCTTAAATATGTTTTTTTTTCGAAGATTAAACTTTATTTTTTTGAATTGTCCCTTAGACTTTTTATTATTGTTAAGTAGAATTTTTTAATATACCCCATTTTTAATATGATCAAAAGGGGAAGTAGTAAAAATTAAGTCTAGGAGGAGGGTAGTACAACTTTTAATTTTTGGAGTTGTAAAAATTTTATAACTGTTATTTTTGTGTTTTATCCTAACTAAACTTGGATTTGCTCACATAAAAAACGGAGAGATTGTAAGTACCCCGTGGTGGTTTTGATGTGATCAACCAAGTCAAGTTAGGTCCTGTTGGTATTTAACCCCTATGTCTAAGTGTGTAGGAATTTAGGAGTATAGAAAGTCGAGCGAAAGACGCATCTAGCTAGAAGGACGACACGGGTGAGAGCCGATGGGCTCGGCGCATCCGAGAGACAAGGTGTTGCAGAAGAGTACGCTTACGGGTGAGGAGGCGTGCGACATTTCTTAGGGACGAGAAGCCGGAGCAGAAGACTGCTCGAAGGCCGGAAGTTGGGTTCAGGTGAGCCCTATTCCGGATGGCCGAGATCACCCAAGCGAGCAGAGCCGGAGCAGAAGATCTAGACTAATGCGAGCGGAACCGAAGTGGAAGGTCGAGACAGAAAGTCAACAGAATGTTGACTTTCTAAATCCGGGCGCTCATACCTGGTCCGGGCACCCAGACTCTGTTGGTGCAAGTTGCACCAGAATCAAACCTAAGTTTTGATGTTGTCAAAGGTTCAAGTTAAGTCTTGTAATGATATGATGATTTGGCTAAGTGTGCAGGCTATCAGGAAAGTCCTAATCACTGCTAGACAGTAAAGTCCAAACAGGTCTGGAGGACCCAACGTTTGGCAGGTAGGGTGAGGTAAATAACTGGAGGAGCAACGGTGAGGTCGGTTCCTGAAGGGAACAACCTAAGGTCGCTGATCGAACTGAAGAAACCGGGAAGGTTTCCAAGTTGAGATCAAGACAGTTCTACTGTCTTATATTACTCATGCATATTACTACTCATGTATTATAACTGTGCTAACTTTGTTTTGCAGGAATATTATTGTTATATCGAACTAACTTTGTGTTGTAGAATCATATGACCCTTTGGACTTCAAATGGTCATAACTTTTAACTCAGAACTCAGAATCAGGCTCTGTCAGCGGTCACGCGTCCAGCACTCAGAAACCTTCAATTTACCAAGGGTTTAGTCGACTGAACAGGAGGTTCAGTCGACCAAAAAAGGTATTTTATCAGTCAACCGAAAAAGGCATTTTATCAGTCGACCGAAAAGGCAATTTTGGCAAAATAGATCAGGCTCAGAAATATGGTATCACAGCATGATCGGTCGACCAAAAATGAGGTTCGGTCGACCGAACAAATAAAAGCATTAATGGAGCATTAAGTGCGAATCTCGGCGAGAAGGAAAGGAAGCTGATCAGTCGATCGAAAAATGGGATCGGTCGACCGAACCATTAAAGTTCAGTTATTGTCAGAGATCGAGCCCGCGTCAGACTCTAGCCAGGAAGGAAGGGAGCGGGTTCGGTCGACCGAACAGAGGGATCGATCGACCGAACGCCCAAGGCACCTATAAAATGAGGTTCGAAGTCTGAGGCAAGGATAACTCTTCTGATCATCTCAAAAGCTCTTCTTTGCGTACAAATCGTGCTACACGTCTTCATTAGCTCAACAAGCCACTCCGTCCAGAAGTACCGACTGCGCTTCATATTCTATTACTGTCGGTATATTTTCATATTGCATTGTACTTATTATTTAGTAAGATAGTAGGGTGTTACTATCTTACTCATTTGTACGATTTGCTTCTTTCCGAAGGACTTCGGAAAGAAGGGTTATAGTGCTTTGCCCATCGGTGCGGTCAAGGACCGCGGGCCTTCGAGTAGGAGTCGAACTAGGCTCCGAACGAAGTAAAATACCTTGTCTTGTTTTCTTATTTCCGCTGCACGACTTTAGTTTCAAAATACGAAAAAGAAATAGTTTTTAAAAGGCGCGATATTCACCCCCCCTCCCCCCCTCTATCGCTTCAAATGATCTATCAATTGGTATCAGAGCCTCGTTAGCTCTGAAATTACTTAACCATTTTTCATAGCACTTTTAAAACTTTTTCTTTTCACTTATTCCTTTCCTTTTCTTTTAGAATTTTCTTTTCTTATATCTTTTTCCCGCACTACTAATCCCAAGACTAGAGTCTTGGAAATTCTTTTTGTTTTTCAACTTTTGGTGCAAGAACAAATGACACAATCTGAGGGGTATTCGACCGTGCGTCCTCCGCTATTCGATGGAAGCAATTTCTCATACTGGAAAAAGAGGATGGAAGTTTTTCTCAAAACAGACATTGATCAATGGCTCATTATCCAATGCGGCTATACATCACCAGTCAACAATCCAGAGGAATGGACAGAAGAAATAAAGAAGAAAGTACAAATTGATTCAAAGGCACTCAACACTTTACAATGTGGATTATCAAAATAAGAATTAAAACGAGTCGGCTCCTTCGAGAATGCAAAAGAGTTGTGGGATAACTTAGTCAAACTACATGAAGGGACAAACGAGACAAAGGTAATAAAGCGTGATCTTTTATTAAATTAGATTACTAAATATTAAAATGCAAGATGGTGAGTCGGCAAGCCAACTACACATGAGGATTAAGGACATCCTTAATGGACTACATATCTTCGGCCATCAACTCGAGAATCGTGATATCATCAGGTATACACTTAACTCATTCCCTCGAAACTCCTTATGGACATCTATTATAGATGCCTATAAAGTTGCGAAGGATCTTTCCATTATTAAATTAGATGAACTATTTTGTGAATTAATATTACATGAGCAGACTAACTTGAGTCAAACCAAGAAAGGGTTAGCTTTGTATGTAGGACCAAACAAGGAAGCTAAGCCCCGAACAAAACCAGAACCAAAGCACTTGAGTCATATAGCATTTATGGCAAAGACAGAAGAGTCCGAATCCGAGTCTGAAGATGAGTACGAGTCAGAGTCTAACGACGAGTCCGAGATCAACATCGAGTCTAACAAAAGCCACAGATCGGAAGATCCAAATATGGTAACGATTTATTCTAAGTCTAATCTGCTCAAAGTAGTTAAGTGTTTGTTTAAAAAGTTATCAAAATCAGAAAACAAAATAACTTGTTACTTAAGGAAATAGAACACCTTGAGCAACAAGTTAACTTGAGTGATTCGACTAACCAAGTTCAAATCGGAACTTCAACTCAATTTGAAAAACTTGAGGAAGAAAATTCTGACTTGAAGGGTCAAGTCGAGCTACTCAAGAAAACGTTTGAAAAGTTCGATGTGGGATCCAAGTGTCTAAATATGATACTTAGATCACAACGAGCCGTATACAACAAATCAGGACTCGGTTACAAACCCAAACAAACAAACAAATCATACTTGTCTCTAATTAGTCAAAAAGTTAGAAGTCAAGTTCAAGCATGGGTCCAAACAAAACATTTAATCAAACCAATTAAACCAAACATCTATTTAATCCCTAAAAGTCAAATTCATTACTTAAATAAACCTTATCTAAGCTATGACTTAGAGGGAGCAACTAGAAAAATAATTCAACCAACTTGATTAACCAAACTCATATACTTAGGATTAGGTTTATTTCTGCTTAGAATGGTTAGATGAAAAAGGTTTACCAAACCCTACAACATAGCATCGGAATGGATTGGGATGATAGTACGTCAAGGAAGCTTTGTCGAAGGCATGTCTAAGCTGAATACGGAATTCTACCTGGTGCACTAGACTTAGTGGATCTGACCGAAGCTACCCCAATCAAACATGAGCTAGTTAGACCAAAATTTAGTATTAAGTTTTTTGGGCGGGAAAAGTTTGGAAAGTCTTCAGCAAGTGGTCTAATGATATTCAAGTAGGTCATATGCCTCGCCACTGAACTGAAAGCTTATCCTTAGGACGTCTGCTTGATTAACCCAAAGCTAAGTTTGAATCTAACATGGGTTCAATAACCTTTTTAAATAAATTAAATTCAAACTTAATCTAAACATAATTCAAACATAATTCAAACTTAATTAAATCTAAACTTAAATTCAAACTTAATCTAAACTTAATTCAAACATAATTCAAATATAATTCAAACTTAATCTAAACTTAATTAAATCTAAACTTAATTCAAACATAATTCAAACATAATTCAAACTTAATTAAATCTAAACTTAAATTCAAACTTAATCTAAACTTAATTAAATCTAAACTTAATTCAAACTTAATCTAAACTTAATTCAAACTTAATTAAATCTAAACTTAAATTCAAACTTAATCTAAACTTAATTCAAACTTAATTAAATCTAAACTTAATTTAAATTCAAACTTAATCTAAACTTAATTCAAACTTAATTAAATCTAAACTTAATTTAAATTCAAATTTAATCTAAACTTAATTCAAACTTAATCTAAACTTAATTCAAATTTAATCTAAACTTAATTCAAACTTAATTAAATCTAAACTTAATTCAAACATAATTCAAACTTAATTTAATTCAAATAAAAATCAAACTTAATTTAATTCAAATAAAAATCAAACTTAATTAATTCAAATTAAATTCAAACTTAATTCAAACTTAATCTAAACTTAATTCAACATAATTCAAACATAATTCAAACTTAATTCAAACCTAATTAAATTCAAACTTGATCTAAACTTAATTCAAACTTAATCTATACTTAATTCAAACTTAATCAAAACTTAATTCAAACTCAATTAATTTCAAACTTAATTAAACTCAAAAATTTATTAAAATTATTTTAAAAACCTAATCAAAATTATTTTAAAACTTAATTAAAAATTATTTTTATAAAACTTAATTAAAAAATTTAATTAAAATTATTTTAATATTTAATTAAAATTATTTTAATACTTAATTAAAATTATTTTAAAACTTAATTAAAATATTATTTTAAACTTAATTAAAAGTATTTTAAAACTTAAATTAAAATTATTTCGAAACATAACTTAAATTTTTTTTAAAAAAAACTTAATTATTTTAAAACTTAATTAAAATTATTTTAAAACTTAATTTATCAACTTTTTCAAAAAAAAAAAATTATCTTTATACACTTCGTAAAATTCTTGGATTTCTAAATTTCTTAAAACGTTCAAAATTATTCTTGAAAACCTTTTCAAAAATTTTTCACTTAGTATAATTCTTCCATATTTTTAGAACTTTAATAAATGTTTAAAATTAATTTCTTTATTTTTGAAATATTCACTAAAACTTTTAAGATCAAGGGTTGGACATATCATCATAAGGACAAATTTTCCTTAGTTTTTCTAACCATGCTTGGACTTTTAGGGTTTTATCAATTCTAGGGGGAGCTTCAAACTCAATTTTACTTAGTTCTTTCAAATTTATTTTACTTAGTAAATTTTTAAAATTATTTTTCTATCCAATATTAATTTTAAATTTAGTAAATTATTTTCTTAGTAATATTTCTCAAACTTTTATTCTTTTCAGCATTATTTTACTTAACAAATCTTTTAAAATTTTTAGTTTTGCCTTAGTATGTTTTAGCGTAATTTTTCAAAATTCTATCTCTTTCTAAATTCTTTTTAACTTAGAATGTATATTCAAAATTATTTTTTGCCTTAGTAATATTTTTATCAAAATATTATTCTTTTCAAAAATAATAATTTTATTTTGATTTGGTAAATTATTACTATACCTTGAGAAGTTTAATTATACTGAGGTGTTAGTTTTTCTTTTACAAACAAAAGGTTAACTCTCTTTTTAAACATAGCTAAACTTTTTAGAGTGTTAAACCTTCTCACTTTTATGTATTCTTACTTATGCTTGGTGATCCTGTCCGAACCAGGGGTCAACGAACGCTGGGGATGTGACGCTCCCTATTAGATCCTCAGGTGCTCCGGTGAACCTGCAACAAAACCGAGCCGGGAGGGGTGTCCCGGCGACGGCCCTCCGACGCTCAAGTCAGGCGAGGAAATAGATGAAGTGGCTTAGAAGCAGAAGACTCGTGTACCTCCGGTGAAGAAACGGAGACCTTATATAGACCTCTCCCAGGAGCCTGGGCGCGCCAATCGAAGCAATCTACTGTTTTCGACCATGCCCAGGTATGGGTCTGTCAGAAGGACTATGCCCAGATATGGGTCTGTCAGAAAGACGTCCATAAGGCCATACCGCTACTGTATCAACCTCTCCATGATGTGACGGCGAGATCCTCCATCGTGCACTCTTGTGTACGGCATAATCATCAGACATGCCTTTGCTGACATCCCATATTCTGAGCCGAACGGGTAGGCTGCTCGGCTAACCTTCGTACCCTCGCCCTTGTCCTGGCCGAACGGACCACCCGCTCAGCCCTTCGGTCCCAGCCGGGCAGACGCCCCGCTCAGCCATTCGGTTCTCCCGCCTAGGCGTCGGAAACCCCAGCCCATGACTGGGTTATCTTTTGTTCCGCTCGGACCTACTCATCTGCTCGGCGCGGCCATTAACCGCTTAGTCGGCCCTCCATCTGTCCTCAAGCTGAGACCCTTCAGGAAGTGAATCCCCCATTTTTACTGCCGGATCACTTGCCTTCCCTTCAAGTCTAGTCGAAGGAGGCAATGAGTCCGACTGACTGAACTATGTGTCCGAGCGGGCGGTCGCCGCCTTTCCGTCGCTTATAATATCCCAGGGGCCGTTCGGCCCTTCCGCCAAATTCAGCCGCTCGGCTCTTAGTTATGGTTGTCTTGTCGCTCAATGTGGATGTTTGCTTGTCTAAATCTTCTCGAAAATCACGCAAATCCTCTTCATTAAACCGAAGCATGCGTGGTATGGGCGCCTTAATTGCGCCTGGTGACAGAGCCACGTGGCTCTTCTTGCGTGGCGGTGATGATCCGTACGATGGGACGCCGATTACTTTGAAATGGATGATTAGATGATGACCTAGTCTCTCGTGACCTGCATCCGACGGTGGAGGCCGACCAGCCTCGGCCGTATAAAGCCTCCGCCTACTTCCTTCGTCGCATACTTGCTTGTGCGTTGTCCTTCCGCCCCTTCTCCTGTTGCGACCTCCGACGATCCGGTTCCTGTTTTTCGGCGGCTACCATCCCACCGGTGATCTTTTCCGCCCGTTTCCTTCTCAGTGAGTCTTCTCCCTTCGTTTACAAGGTCCTTCCAAGTCATTTTTCCCCTTTCGTTCCCGTTCCTCTGGTTTCTTTCCATCTTATTGCTTCTCCGAGATGGCAAGCTCCTCTGAGCCCGCTTTTGGTGTTCATGGCCCTTGGTATATGACCATGGAGAGTCGGTTTGATGAAGAGGGCGCTCGGCGTCTTGTTCGGACGTATGGGATCCCTGATAACCATGAAATAATTATAGCCAACCCGCCCGATCGACCCCATAACCCGCCGATTGGCACCATTTGCTTTTTTCTAGACCAATTTCAGGGCGGCCTTAGATTTCCTACCCATCCCTTTATTTTGGAGGTTTGTAATTATTTCCGCATCCCGCTCGGCCAACTTGTGCCGAACTCCTTTAGGTTGCTGAGCGGGGTGGTTGTCCTCTTTAAGCTGCACAGTATCCCACTTGACCCCAAAATATTCCACTTCTTCTTCTACCCCAAACAATCCGAGCCGGACACTTTCATTTTCCAAAGTAGAATAGGCTTTAAATTTTTTGATAATATGCCGACCTCTAACAAGCATTGGAAGGAGTTCTTCTTCTACATACGACTTCCCGAGCGGCCAGCATTCAGAACCAAATGGCAGACCTCTGTGCCGACCCAGCCGGAGCTCGGCAAATTCAGAAGCAACCCGGCTTACCTTCATGCGGTGAACTAGTTGTCCGGTCAGCGGTACAAGATCGACCAGTTGCTTCTCAAGGGGGTGTTGTATATTTTCGGATTATCACCCGTTCGGGCCAATCTCCCCTACCGCATGAGTAAGGACTTTTTACTCTCCTCGCCTTTTTTGTCTAACTGATTTTAATTTCTTCCATTACAGCTGAAGTCATGTGGCGCTCCAAGGCCACCGATCATCTGAAGTTGAAGTCCGTGGAAATTGAAGCGGCGACTAAAAAAGAACTCGCCGAGCGGGGTCTTATCCCCAGCCGCCAGGGAGGGGGGGCGTTACAAGTTACCCATCCGCTTCAACGGAGGTTGAGGCGGATCCTGCTTCCTCTGCTCCAGCAGAGCTGGGAGTCCCCCAGGTCGGGGATCCCCCACTGGAAGTTCGGCGGAAACGTCGAAGAGACCCCAGCCTTCCGACTCAAGGCGAACCACAAGCGCCGATCGGGGTAGATTCGCCGGACCGCACACCGGGACCCCCGTGGCTTCGCCCACCACACGGCCCTCTGGCTCTCCTCCCCAAACTCGTCGCCGCTTACGACGGTTGGGCGAAACCTCTACCATGGGGCCAGGCGACTGCGGCTTAGGAAGCGCCGGCCGGCCACCCAACCGTCAAGACTACCTTTCGATTCCCATCGGAGGAATATTTATTGTCTGCTGATCGGCCATCAAGCCCCGTTCATGAAATAACCCTGACGGGCCCGCTCGCCAAGCTCTTCGAGGACGCCCAGATTCAAGTGGCCCTCATGACGCCCAAGCAGCTCGGCGATAACAACATGCAGCAGGCCACTCAGGTAAATTCATTTTTCTTTCTGTGCTATGCTACTGTCCGGTTCCTCATTTTATTATTTCCCTTACAGCGCTGGGCTGAGCAAATCGCCACTAGCCATCGGCTAGCCGAGCTGGAGGATCTCCTGGAGAAACTCCAAGTGTCAGGGGGTCCATCGGCCGAGCGGGAGAAACAAACCCTTGAGGCCGAACAGAAGAAGTCCGCCGACCTGGCTACAAAGGTGGCTCGGCTAGAGGGCCAAATCAAGAAGCGCGAAGCGGATGCCAAACGTGCTACTGCCCGGAAGAAGCAGGCGATTGCTAATCTGGACAAGATGAAAGTTGAAGTCTGAGCTCTAGATCAACAATCTAAGAATCTGGAAGCCCAACTAGCTGCCGAACGGGATGGGCGCTCTGTTGAGCGCACTAAAGCGGAGGTGGACCAGAAAGTCCTCCAAGATTCACTTATCGCTTCCCGAGCGGCTTTCAAAAAGTACAAGGAAGGGGAGCCGAGTCGCCTAGCAGCAGCTCGCCAAGACTACCTCCGCTCGGAACGGTTCGGCGCAAAATTCGGCGGCAACGTCTCATCAACTTTCGCTGAGGCGGTCAAGGTCACCATGGCGTACTTGAAGAAGGGTGGCCACCTTCCCGCGGGAATGCACATTCCAGCCTCCGACCTGGCGGCCATGATCGACGATATCCCGGACGCCTTTTTCAATTTTGAGGACCCTGAGTGAGGCGAATTCTTCCCAGTACTTCCTGTATTTCATCCGCTCAGCGGATGTAAAATTTTTGTACTTGCCGTTCGGCATTATTGTAATCCTTTGCTTCTATTTTTGTTTGTCCTTCATTGCCCTCTTCTGTCTGTTTGGTATTCATTTGTAGAGTCAGTTAAGCTGTGTTTCCCACTAGAAAACCGATCGGGTTAATCAATCGACTCGTTTCCTCAAAATCGTTTAGCGCTTGGCTATACTGTTTGCATTCAGTGAGTGCGAAGTATTGGCAAACTGATGGCCGATCGGACTTAGTCAATTTAGTACTTAGAGAACGCTCGTTATTTGGCGTCCTTAGTTTCGACGGCGCGGACGTTTATAGCCGATCGGCGCGACTCTCGCTCTTTAACGACGGTGCTCGTCGGCGCGGATGTTTATAGCCGATCGGCGCGGCTTTCGATCTTTAACGACGGTGCTCGTCGGCACGGATGTTTATAGCCGATCGGCGCGGCTCTTGATCTTTAACGACGGTGCTCGTCGGCGCGGATGTTTATAGCCGATCGGCGCGGCTCTCGATCTTTAACGATGGTGCTCATCGGCGCGGATGTTTATAGCCGATCGGCGCGGCTCTCGATCTTTAACGATGGTGCTCGTCGGCGCGGATGTTTATAGCCGATCGGCGCGGCTCTCGATCTTTAACGACGGTGCTCATCGGCGCGGATGTTTATAGCCGGTCGGCGCGGCTCTCGATCTTTAACGACGGAGCTCGTCGGCGCGGATGTTTATAGCGGTCGGTAGCGGCTCTCGATCTTCGCGGAGCTCGTCGGTAGCGGATGTTTATAGCCGGTCGGTAGCGGCTCTCGATCTTTAACGGCGGGCTCGTCGGCGCGAATGTTTATAGCCGATCGGCGCGGCTCTCGATCTTAACGACGGTGCTCGTCGGTGCGGTTGTTTATAGCCGATCGGCGCGGCTTCGATCTTTAGCGGCGGTGCTCGTCGGCGCGGATGTTTATAGCCGATCGGCGGCTCTCGTTTAACGCGACGGTGCTCGTCGGCGCGGATGTTTATAGCCGATCGGCGCGGCTCTCGATCTTTAACGGCGGTGCTCGTCGGCGCGGATGTTTATAGCCGATCGGTACGGCTCTCGTTTAACGACTGAGCTCGCGGCTCGATGTTTATAGCCGGTCGGCGCGGCTCTCGATCTTTAACGACGGAGCTCGTCGGCGCGGATGTTTATAGCCGGTCGGCGCGGCTCTCCGGTTTAACGTCTGGGCTAGACGACCTTGAAGGCTAACTCCTTACCAGGTCGAGCGACCTTGGCCTTCATAACTTATCTCGCGCTTGGACAGTCTTTGTGCCCGGCCGAACGGCACGGGTCATTTGCTTGCGAATCCAATCGGCTGGGAGGCCTTTACTATTCGGGCGCTTGGTTCGGATAATCCATATGCCCTTTTCACCTAGCTTGGAGAACGTACTCCTGGCAAAACAGCTCAGGGTCTGCTTCGTCGAGCATTTTGGCTCGGATAATTTACCTCCATCCGGAAGGTACTGGGTCTTCGATCTTCGAGCGCTTGGCTCGACCCATTTACCTCCGGCTAAACGACGCGGGGCCTTCGTTCCTTGTTGACAATGCCTTATATTTGTTCTCTTGATTTTTCATTTCTTTCACCCCGCCCGGTAAGGCTGGAGGTGGTTCGCGCTCCACGGTCTATCTAGCTGTCGGCCGTCCTCATCCTCCAAATAATATGCGCCCGAGCGGAGCTTTTCGATGATTTTGAACGGGCCTGCCCACGGCGCTTCAAGCTTGCCGACGTCGCCGACCGGTTTGACTTTCTTCCAGACAAGGTCGCCGACCTGGAATGATCGGGGAATGACGCGGCGGTTGTAGTTTTGCTTCATTAGTTGATGGTATGCCATCAGCCGAACGGATGCTTTGGCTCGTTCCTCGTCTATCAAATCCAGCTCCATGTTCCTCCGATCGGCGTTGTCTTCATCGTACAATTGGACCCGGGCGGACTCGACGCCGACTTCAACCGGGATGACTGCTTCGCCGCCGTACACCAGATGAAAAGGTGTGACGCCCGTCGCTTCCTTAGGAGTTGTCCGGATGGCCCATAAAACGCCCGGCACTTCATCCGGCCAACTTCCTCCCACGTGGTCGAGCCGAGCGCGCAGAATACGGAGAATTTCCCGGTTGGCTACTTCGGCTTGACCGTTGCTTTGGGGGTAAGCCACGGACGTGAAGTGTTGCTCAATGCCATAGCTTTTGCACCAATCTTCTAGCACCTTCCCTGTGAATTGCCGCCCATTGTCGGAAACCAATCGGCGAGGGATACCGAACCTACAGATGATGTGTTGCCATATGAATTTTTTGACCATCTGTTCGGTGATCCTGGCTAGTGGCTCGGCTTCCACCCACTTGGAGAAATAATCGACCGCCACCAGCAAAAATTTCCTCTGCCCGGTCGCCATCGGAAATGGACCCACGATATCCATTCCCCATTGATCGAACGGACATGAGACGGTTGATGCCTTCATCTCCTCTGCCGGTCGGTGGGAGAAGTTGTGATACTTCTGGCACGAAAGGCATGTAGATACTGTTCGAGCGGCGTCTATTTGTAAGGTCGGCCAAAAGTATCCAGCTAGCAGGATCTTCTTGGCTAATGATCGTCCGCCCGGATGCCCTCCACACGATCCTTGATGTACTTCTTGGAGAATGTAAGCCGAGTCTTCTAAGCTCACGCATTTCAACAGCGGACATGAGAAAGCCTTCTTGTAGAGCTGATCACCGATGAGTGTGAACCGACCGGCCCTCCTCCTGAGCAACT
This sequence comes from Zingiber officinale, assembly GCF_018446385.1. Taxonomy (NCBI): domain Eukaryota; kingdom Viridiplantae; phylum Streptophyta; class Magnoliopsida; order Zingiberales; family Zingiberaceae; genus Zingiber; species Zingiber officinale. The sequence continues at coordinate 131,373,886 of NC_055992.1, forward strand.
GGGCTTCATCCCGATCAGCCGGTGTGTCTCCCGAGCGGAGGAACTCTACGATGGGTGCCCTCCAGTCGCTTGGAAACGTGAGGCTTTCCATCCGGTCGACGTGCGCCACCAGCAATACTTTTTCAATTGGTTGCTGAATGGTGACCGGCACTATAGAACTTGCTAGTTTGGCCAAGTCATCGGCTACCTGGTTCTCCGTTCGGGGAATCTTTCGAATAAGGACCTCTCGGAAAGTAGCTTTGAGCGTAGAGCTTAAGCCGAACGCTGTTGATTTCAAAGGTGCCAGAAAGTTGCTGAGCGGCCAACTGTGAATCCGAATAGAGTGTCACCCGACCGGCTCCTACATGTCGTGCTGCCTGCAATCCGGCTATGAGAGCCTCATACTCTGCTCATTGTTGGTGGCTTTGTAGTCCAGTAGGACGGATAAGTGCATCCTTTCTTCTTGGGGTGAGAGTAGCAATATTCCAATCCCACTTCCGAGCCGAGTGGAAGACCCATCCACTCCACATAGCTTGGCTCTGGCCTCGCACGGTCACAAAATCAGCCAAGGATTGCGCTTTGATCGCCGCGGGGCTGGTATTGGATGTCAAATTCACTTAGTTCTGTCGTCCACTTGATAAGCCGTCCGGACGCTTCTGGATTCAACAGTACTCTTCCTAGTGGACCGTTTGTCCGGACGATGATGGTGTGAGCCAAGAAATATGGTCGAAGGCGCCGAGCAGCTAGAACCAAAGCAAAGGCCAACTTCTCGAGCCCGGTGTAACGAGATTCAACATCTTTTAAAATTTGGCTTAGAAAATACACCGGTTGCTCTTCGCCGCTCACAAGTGCTGAGCCTACAACATGTTCAGTTGACGACAGATAAATATAAAGTGACTCACCCCCGATCGGCTTGGCTAGTATAGGCAAAGAATTAAGATATGTCTTCAATTCTTCAAATGCTCGGTCGCATTCCTCGTCCCAGTGAAATTTAGTGGCCTTGCGCAAAATTTTGAAGAATGGTAGGCTCCGATCGACGGTTTTGGAGATGAATCTGGATAAAGCAGTTATCCGACCGGTCGTTGCACTTCCTTGTATTCCTTGGAGGCATGTCTTGCGAGCTTTCACCTTCTGATTGGCTTCAATTCCCGCTCGGTCACTATATACCCCAAGAAACGCCCTCCTTTTGCTCCGAACAGGCACTTTTGAGGATTTAGCTTGACTCCATATTTGCGCAGCGTTCGGAAGGTTTCTTCCATGTCCTTGAAGAGGTCGGCTGCTCGGGCGGACTTGATAAGGATGTCGTCCACATAAACTTCCAGATTCCGCCCGATCTACTCTCTGAATACTTTGTTCATCAAGCGTTGATAAGTGGCCCCGGCATTCTTCAATCTGAACGGCATCACATTATAGCAATATGTGCCGTTGGCCGTTACGAAGCTTACTTTTTCTTGATCTTCCCGGGCGAGCGGCACCTGATGATACCCTTGGTAGGTGTCGAGCATACAAATTAATTCGCAGCCAGCCGTAGAGTCCACCAGCTGATCTATCCGGGGCAGGGGATAAAAATCTTTGGGGCATGCTTTGTTTAAGTCCCGAAAATCAATACAGACTCTCCACTTGCCGCCCGGCTTGGAGACTAATACTACGTTAGCCAACCAACTCGGAAACTGTACTTCTCGTATATGGCCGGCCTCTAGAAGCTGCTCGACCTCCGCTCGGATGATGGAGTTCTGCTCGGCGCTGAAATCTCTTTTTCTCTGCTTTATCGGCCGAGCGTCCGGTCGGACATGCAACTCATGCTGTGCTATGCTCGGCGAGATTCCAGGCAATTCATGTGTTGACCAGACGAATACATCATGATTTCGCCGGAGGCATTGGATCAGCTCCTCCTTCTGCCTCTCCTCCAGATCAGAGGCAACAAAAGTCGTGGCCTCCGATCGGGTCAGATGAATCTGCACCTCCTCTTTTTCCTCATAAATTAAGGCGGGTGGCTTTTCAGTGATAGCATTTACCTCGATTCGAGGCGCCTTCCGAGCGGAGTTGGGTTCTGCTCGGACCATCTCTATGTAACACCGCCGAGCTGCTAACTGATCTCCCCGTACCTCTCCCACCTTGTCTTCGACGGAGAACTTCATCTTCTGGTGGAAGATTGAGACGACTGCTCGGAATTCGCCGAGCGCCGGTCGGCCCAAAATGACGTTGTAGGACGAGGCTCCTCTCCCAGCGAGGTAGCCAGCCGGATCTGTCCGACCGGCTGAACTTCGTTACCCGTAAACCCGTAGAGCGGGGTTGTCATGGGAAGTAGCTCGGCTCGATCAATTTGCAGCTGGTCAAACGCCTTCTTGAATATGATGTTGACCGAACTCCCTGTGTCAACAAATATGCGATGAATAGTGTAATTTGCTATTACCGCTTTCATGAGCAGGGCGTCATCGTGGGGCACTTCGACTCCTTCTAAGTCCCCGGGCCCGAAAGTGATTTCCGGCCCACTTGCCCGCTCTTGGCTGCAACCGACTGCGTGGATCTGGAGCTGCCGGACGCCTGCCTTTCTGGCTCGGTTGGAATCTCCTCCGGTCGGCCCACCGGCAATAACGTTGATCTCGCCTCTGGCAATATTGCTTCTATTCTCCTCTTCCCGAGCGGACGGTCGGGACCGTTCTCTGGACGCCCGTCGATTCTCCTGTCTTGGAGACCGGTGCCGATCGGGCGTATGCCGATGTTGCCTCTCGGTGCGGGTCCGGTCGACTTCATGGGTCCTTTGTCTCCTACCGATGGGAGGAGACCGTCGTTCGGCTTTCTTGGGAACGGGATTAGCCACGAAGGGAAGACTTCGACAATCCCTCGTGTTGTGCGTATCTGTTTGGTGGAAGGAGCAGAACATAGGGGTCCATCTCTTCTTTGGCTTAGGCCGAGTGGCAGCTACCTCCTGTACATAGGACCTCACACGAGGGGAGCGGGTTGCTTCGGCCCTTGGTCCCCTCGGCGGTTGATAAGCGGCTAAGGGTCTCCGCTCGGCAGGAGGAGCCCGTTCGGTTGGTGTTTCTTTTTTCCTGGCTGCCTGCGCTTCCTCCACGTTGATATATTCATTGGCCCGGTGCAGCATATGATCATAATCTTGGGGCGGCTTTCGGATGAGTGACCAGAAGAAGTCCCCATCCACAAGGCCTTGCGTGAAGGCATTCATCATTGTCTCCGATGTGGCTGTGGGAATATCCATCGCCACTTGGTTGAATCGCTAGATGTAAGCTCGAAGCGATTCTCTCGGCTCTTGCTTGATTGCGAACAAGCTGACACTTGTCTTCTGATAACGCCGACTGCTGGCGAAGTGGTGGAGGAAGGCCGTTCGGAAGTCCTTGAAACTAGTGATAGATCCGTCCGGCATCCTCCGAAACCACCGTTGAGCCGATCCCGCACTTTACTCCATCTGTATACTGATGGAGCGTAGCTGTGTTATCGAACTTACCCAGATGATCATCCGGGTCTGTTGTTCCATTGTACTCGCCGATCGTCGGAGACACGTAATGCTTGGGCAAAGGGTCTTGTAGAATAGCCTTCGAGAATTGACGATTGATCCGCTCGGGAGATGAATCTGCTCGGGGAGCTTTCCCCTTTCTGGCGTCTCGCCTGGGCATTTCGTCGGAAGAAGATCCTCTATCTTTCCGAGCTGGTACGGTTTCAGGGGTGCGGAATAAGGCCCGATGGAACGCAACGGTGGCTTGAGGTGCTTCCGCTCGGCCACCCGACGCAGATGTTGCTTGTTGCTCCGGCCGCTCGGATGCCTCTTTCTGTTTTTGCTCCACAAGTTTGGCGGCCCTCATCTCGACCAGAGCGTCCAACTCTTCTTGTGAGAGTGCCACATTGTGTATTCTTCCAGCCTCGTCCATTGTCTCTGTTCGGATGCAGGTGCGTTCCCACAGACGGCGCCAAATTGATCCTGTCCGAACCAGGGGTCAACGAACGCTGGGGATGTGGCGCTCCCTATTAGATCCTCAGGTGCTCCGGTGAACCTGCAACAAAACCGAGCCGGGAGGGGTGTCCCGGTGATGGCCCTCCGACGCTCAAGTCAGGCGAGGAAATAGATGAAGTGGCTTAGAAGCAGAAGACTCGTGTACCTCCGGTGAAGAAACGAAGACCTTATATAGACCTCTCCCAGGAGCCTGGGCGCGCCAATCGAAGCAATCTACTGTTTTCGACCATGCCCAGGTATGGGTCTGTCAGAAGGACTATACCCAGATATGGGTCTGTCAGAAAGACGTCCATAAGGCCATACCGCTACTGTATCAACCTCTCCATGATGTGACAGCGAGATCCTCCATCGTGCACTCTTGTGTACGGCATAATCATCAGACATGCCTTTGATGACATCCCATATTCTGAGCCGAACGGGTAGGCCGCTCGGCTAACCTTCGTACCCTCGCCCTTGTCCTGGCCGAACGGACCACCCGCTCGGCCCTTCGGTCCCAGCCGGGCAGACGCCCCGCTCGGCCATTCAGTTCTCCCGCCTAGGCATCGGAAACCCCAGCCCATGACTGGGTTATCTTTTGTTCCGCTCGGACCTACTCATCTGCTCGGTGCGGCCATTAACCGCTTAGTCGGCCCTCCATCTGTCCTCAAGCTGAGACCCTTCAGGAAGTGAATCCCCCATTTTTACTGCCGGATCACTTGGTTTTTTAGTCTTCCCCTATTTTTGATGTGTGTCAAAGGGGGAGAGATAGTGAATTCAGGGGGAGTTGCTTAACTCAGGGGGAGAATTAAAAGTTATATTGCTTGTTTATTTAGTTGTTGCATATTTTTAACTTAACTTTGAACTTTGGTTGCCAAACATCAAAAAGGGGGAGATTGTTGGTGCAAGTTGCACCAGAATCAAACCTAAGTTTTGATGTTGTCAAAGGTTCAAGTTAAGTCTTGTAATGATCTGATGATTTGGCAAAGTGTGCAGGCCATCGGGAAAGTCCTAATCACTGCCAGACAGTAAAGTCCAAACAGGTCTGGAGGACCCAACGTTTGGCAGGTAGGGTGAGGTAAATAACTGGAGGAGCAACGGTGAGGTCAGTTCTTGAAGGGAACAACCTAAGGTCGTTGATCGAACTGAAGAAACCGGGAAGGTTTCCAAGTTGAGATCAAGACAGTTCTACTATCTTATATTACTCATGCATATTACTACTCATGTATTATAACTGTGCTAACTTTGTTTTGCAGGAATATTATTGTTATATCAAACTAACTTTGTGTTGTAGAATCATATGACCCTTTGGACTTCAAATGATCATAACTTTTGACTCAGAACTCAAAATCAGGATCTGTCAGCAGCCACACGTCCAGCACTCAGAAACCTTTAATTTACTAAGGGTTCAGTCGACTGAACAGGAGGTTCAGTCGACCAAAAAAGGCATTTTATCAGTCGACCGAACAAAGGTTCGGTCGACCGAAAAGGCAATTTTGGCAAAACAGATCAGGCTCAGAAATATGGTATCACAGCATGACCGGTCGACCAAAAATGAGGTTCGGTCGACCGAACAAATAAAAGCATTAATGGAGCATTAAGTGTGAATCTCGGCGAGAAGGAAAGGAAGCTGATCGGTCGACCGAAAAATGGGATCGGTCGACCAAACCATTAAAGTTCAGTTATTGTCAGAGATCGAGCCCGCGTCAGACTCTAGCCAGGAAGGAAGGAAGCGGGTTCGGTCGACCAAACAGAGGGATCGGTCGACCGAACGCCCAAGGCACCTATAAAATGAGGTTCGAAGTCTGAGGCAAGGATAACTCTTCTGATCATCTCGAAAGCTCTTCTTTGCGTACGGATCGTGCTACACGTCTTCATTAGCTCAACAAGCCACTCCGTCCAGAAGTACCGACTGCGCTTCATATTCTATTACTGTCGGTATATTTTCATATTGCATTGTACTTATTATTTAGTAAGATAGTAGGGTGTTACTATCTTACTCATTTGTACGATCTGCTTCTTTCCGAAGGACTTCGGAAAGAAGGGTTATAGTGCTTTGCCCATCGGTGCGGTCAAGGACCGCGGGCCTTCGAGTAGGAGTCGAACTAGGCTCCGAACGAACTAAAATACCTTGTCTTGTTTTCTTATTTCCGCTGCATGACTTTAGTTTCAAAATACGAAAAAGAAATAGTTTTTAAAAGGCGCGATATTCACCCCCCCCTCTATCGCTTCAAACAATCTATCAGACTCCGGGCGCTCGGAACCCTTCCGAGCATCCGGAGTGAGATTTTATCCGAAATGCGATGTGGCACGTTCCATTGCGACGGGCATAAAAGTTTATCCTCCCAGGCACCTAAAACCCTTCCAGGCACCTAGAACCCTTCCAAGCGCCCCGACTAGGGCTATAAATGCAGCCCTAGTCCCAGAAGCTAAAATAGAACACTTGTAGTCGTTTCTTTTTCGATTTAACTTTGTAATTGAGTACTTCAACTATTGTAAAAGGCTTCTCCATCTATGTCTAAAGGAGAATTTGATTAGTACTTCAGGGTCTTGGATTAACAACCTTTCCAGTTGTAATCAAGTAAAAATCATAGCCTCTTCCTTTCTTTAATTAGTCTATTATTTTTTATGCAAGTGTTACATTTATTAAAGCTATAAAAGTTCGAGAAAGTTTTTTTTATTTTTATTTTGTAGGTTATTCACCTCTCTCTAGCCGGTCACCAAAGGGACCAACATAATCCTCAAAAACTCCTTTTTCCAAAACCTTCAGAAAAGAGGTAATTTGTACAATGAGTAAGAATGATAGTAACACACTACTATCTTCTTATGATAACAATAATGCAAGCTAAAATAAATATACTAACAAAGAATAGGAGGTGTAGATCGCCGGAGCCTTTTCGATGTCTCAGCTTGCATACAAGGTTGAAGCATAGTAGAGCTGCAGTAGGACAGATGACAAGCAGTGTAGATTAAAAAAGTTGACATGGCTCGGACCTCGAGCTGTTCTTTTATAAGCCACGTTTGATCGACTGAAAAGACGTTCGGTCGACTGATCTTTTCGGTCGACCGATCTTTTCGGTCGACCGATCTTTTCGGTCGACCGATCTCCCAATTGGTTGACTAAACACCTGGATTTCCTTCTTCGTCGAGATCTGATCTTCGCTGCATTAAGTGCATTAATTGTTTGATAGACCGATCACCTTGTTCGGTCGACTGATCCCTCAAATTGCCTTCTTCGCTTTGATTTGAATCTTCTTTGTCATTAATGCATTTATTGTTCGGTCGACCGATCCTGAGTTTTGGTCAACTGACCATGCTGTGATACCATGTTTGTGAGCCTGATATGTTTCTCCATTTTGCCTGTTCAGTCGATCGAACCTTCATTCGGTCGACTGATAAAATGCCCTGATAGGTCGACTGAACCTCCTATTCAGTTGACCAAACCCTTTGTCAAATGAAGATTTCTGAGTGCTGGACGCGTGACTGCTGACAGAGCCTGATTCTGAGTTCTGAGTCAAAAGTTATGACCCTTTGAAATTCAAGAGGTCATATAATTTTGCAACACAAAGTTAGTTCGATATAACAATAATATTCCTGCAAAATAAAGTTAGCACAGTGATAATACATGAGTAGTAATATGCATGAGTATAACAGTTAGGACTGTCTTGATCTCAACTTAGAAACCTCTGTTGGTTTCTTCAGTTGGATTAGTGACATAGAGTTTGTCCCTTCCCGGGACACGACTTCTCTGTCGCTCCACTCCAGTTGCTTATCTCAACCTACCTGCTAAACATCGGGTCCTCCAGACCTGTTTGGACTTTACTATCTAGCCGCGATTAAGGTTTTCTTGATTGAGTAAATAACCTGCACACTTAGTCAAATCATCAGATCACAATAAGACTTAACTTGAACCTTTGATACATCAAAACTCAGGTTTGATTCTGGTGCACCTTGTACCAATAGATGATAATTAGGGTCTTTCCATCCATCCCATATCATCAAACAATGTGTAGAACAACACCCTATGATACACGATCAGGAAGTACGACATGGGCAGCAAGTTGATCGGTTGTCCAGGCTCTTGCATGAAGTCTATCGGAGGAGGAGGAACTTGTAGGAACCCAGTCGGGGCTTCCACTTGGGTCCCTCACTTAGTCTGAGAGCTCATTATTGACGTAGTCGAGTCGTGCGGTAGAGGACCCCGACCACTGCTTGTTGTTGATGCACTAACCTTTGTGCTTGGGTCGTTATTAGCAGCTCCAAGTCTTCTGGTGATAAGGTGACAGTGGTGAGTCATCCAACCTCTTCTATCTCCATGTTTCAGATTTAGGCAAAGTTCCCACAGACGCCACCAAATTTGATCCTGTATGAAAGTGGGGGAGATGACACGCTGGCTATGGGCGGCGTCGAAGTGGATTGTGATGTGTACAATTCACAAGTGCACGATTATCATCAAGTAATAAAAGATATCAATCCAAGGAGGACTGGATATAAGCACTAGAGATTAGTCACAGTGGATTAGCTAAACGATCGATAGTTGAGAATCACACACTTAAGTGAAGAGACGTGAGCTTGAGAGAAAGAGAGAGAGTGAGAGAGTGAGAGAGAGAGTTGAGAGTTGGTTGAAGAACTTGGTTTGAAGGAAATGTTCTAGGAGTTTGGTTTTATTGTGATGCTAATCAATGAACTAAGGATCACCAATTACCCATCCTCTATTCCTATGCACATGTAAGAAGGTTGATTCATTACCGACACTTCCCCACGCGGTTATGTCGGAGTATCATCTCTATTAGCATCCAATGCTACCTAATAGAAGTGTTTTCTATGAAGTCCGGTTCAAGGGTTACCCTTGTCACTAGGCCCCCCGCGGGGGTCATACATCCACAAGAATGCACAAAACACTTGATAATATGAATATATAAATAACCCAATAAGCCTAATTCTACACTTCCTTGTAGAGAATTACTTCCCCTTTCAAGATAATGCTCTAGATGTCCAATTAAATGGTTACTCTTGTCACTAGGGACCCTCGATCATACGATCTGGAGCATTCCCTCTACGGGGTGAATAAATCCATATAGTGATTCAACCAAATATGAGAATTAAGCACAAACACATCACACACACATTACATCGAATGATTACAAGGCATAAACAATGTCATATGGAAAGAAAATTGGCAAATCCAAGAGTATACATCAACATCACATCATAATTACTCCCTTAATTCTTGAACAATAAAGTCTACTACATAACAAGGAGGAAAGAATCCAAAGACTGTAACGACCCAATTTTCCCCATTTCGAATTTTAAAAGTCCATAAAAATATTTGGAAATACTTTTAAAATGTTCTAGAGATTTTTAGAAATTTTTAGAGTATTTTTACGTAATTTTTGGAGGTTGTTTAGTATTTTTACAAAACAAAAGAAGTTTAGGCAAAAATCGTTGAAGGCGAGGTTCGAACCCACGACCTCGGGTCGGACTGACCCAAGCCAAAACCGACCTGACCAGCTGAGCTACAAGATTATTATTAATCATATAAGGGAAGAATTAAATTATAGCATAGTTTTGGATTTAACCCTAATATATTAAAGGGAATTAGGTTTTGATTTTCCAAAACCCAAAACATTTTCTCCCGAATTCCTTTCTCCCTCGCGTTCTCGCGTGCGACAGTGGCGGCGTTGCTTGGATGAAGGCGAAGCCGAATTTAGGGTTTCATTCCGGTGGCCGGCGAGCGTTCTTCTACAAGGGTTCTACACAAACCCAAGCTCCTCTCGGCAAGGCGAACGCACGGGCAGGAGAAGAGGCCGAGAATCCCAAGCCTTTGAACCCTAGGTCACCTTCCTCCGTCGGCTGTAAGTCATACAAGCAAGTGTAAGTACTACTCACCTGCGGTAGGAGTTGCTCCGAGCTTCGATTTGCTTTCTTTGCTTTCGGATGGTTGTGTACAGCATGCGTTTTTGGTTGTCTTCTTCCTAAGTGCTGTTGTAACAAGATCTTAGATCCTGTTGTGCTGTAAAGTATAAGTATTGTAGTGTATTTTAGCTTGTTCTCGAATTTTCTGTGAAGATTTGTTGGTAGTGCTTGCTGCCGTGAGTTCTTATAGGAAGATTGAGAAGGGGTTTTAATGGATAGTTAGTTCTAGAAGTGTTCGGATCTCGGTTTTGATCCATTGGGTTGTGCCGTGTAGATAAATTTCAGAATATCCTTTTTCTGAGCATGAAGAGTAATTGTTGTGGCAAATGGTTTTTTTTTCCTTCTTCACTGCCGTAGTACATGATATGAGGAATAATTGTTGTAGCAATTGGTTTCTTTCTGTCTTCTGGCTGCGGTACTGAACATGGAAAAGATTTAGTTTCAGTTTAAGCTTATGGTTTAAAATTCCAGTGTAGATCATATTGAAGCATGCTGCCAATAGATCAGGCATGTAGTTTAAATTTTGTTACTACCTTAATATGCTGCTTTAGATCTTCTTGGTAGTATTTTCAGGGTGCATTCTTGCAAATCAAAGTGTGTAAACAGTCTCATTAATTAGTATGCAGTTTTTGGTTTTGCTTTGCTACCTCCATGAACATGAACAGTCCTGTTATCCTAGCATACAGTTTAGATTTCTTAGTGGTATGTTTCTTGTGTAGTTGAACAAGCATGAACAACCACTTAAAATGAGTAAGCAGTATCAGAATTTGATTGACATTCAACGAGCATGAAATGGGTTGCATAATGAGCTTGAAGTGGTTCATATTTTGAGTATACTGTTAGTCTTCTTGCTATAGTCTTAGCTGTATGGTTTGATTTAAACTACGTTCCCGTTTAGTGCATGATCAATTCTGAGGTTAAGCATTTAGTTTTGGATTTCTTGAGTTTCAATGAACATGAACAACCATTAACTTGAGCCATGCATGGTTAGTTTCCCTTGCCACTAAATGAGCATGCACAACTTAGTATACTAGTAAGTTTGGATAGATTATTTGTTACTGTTTTAAGGGCAAGAATAACCTTATTATATCAGTTCAGAGTTAGTTTATTTTGCCCTACTTTACACCATGTATGGAAAGCTTAAAGTCACTTCCTTTTGCTCCATTTTGTAGCATGATTAGTAAGATTAGTTAGCTATCTTTTGCCCTATTTTACAGCATGTTTAGAAAGTCCAAGTTAGCTTTCTTTTGCTCTATTTTACAGCATGTTTAGAAAGTCCAAATTAGCTCTCTTTTACTCTATTTTATAGCATGATTAGCAAGTTTGAATTAGCTTTCCTTGGCTCTATTTTATAGCATGATTAGTAAGTTCAGATTTGCTTTCCTTTGCTTTATTTAATAACATGCTTAGAGAGTTCAGATCTTCTTCCCTGGTGTATTTTCATATAGCATGCTTGGTTAGTTGTAATCTTATACTTGTTAGAAATATTTACAGGATTCTAATAAGTTCTAATAAAGGAGTATGAGAAGTATGAGTAAAGAAAAGACTAGAGTCTAGTTAAAAAGAGATAACTAGTAAATTAAAGTAAGAGGCTAGTACCCGACTTCCGAGGTTGTCGTTAAACAAATCCAGGTGACCAATTCCGAGGTCTTGGCCTTGGTAAGACCGAGGTCTTTATCCTCATAGGGCTGTAGGCTCGCTACCCCAGTCACTATTAGAGAGCGTGCAAAACAAAGATGGTACTAAGCCTGGGCCCAAAGAAGAAAGGAAAGAAGAAAGAAGAAGAAAGAAAAGAAAAAGAAGAAGAAAGTGAAAGAGAAATTAAAAGATTAATTTATGGTATAAAGATATAAGAAAATGAAACAAGTTTATGCTTAGAATTAATAAAAGTTTAGTTCTTTAATTCTAAGCTTACAGTGGTAGTTTCATTACTTTCCTGTCAGTTAGTGAGCATGTTTAGTATTCAGTTTTATTTCTGTATACCATGAGTACATGCAGTTTTGCTTTAGCATTTCAGTTTCAGTATTATTGCATTACTTTTATGCACTTCGAGTTTTTGTGAGATAGATTAGTACTTACTAAGCGTTTCGCTTATAGATCTATTTTCTTTCCTCCTACAAGGAAAAGCTAAGATATGAAGGGAGACGACAGGATGGTGGTGGTGATGAAGGTGTGTGGTGACTGGACTGTGGAGAGATCCAGAAGTAGCTGGCAAAATTGTCAAGACTTTCTTTTAGTTCTCTGTTAATGTTATATTAAATTTGGGATTGTAGTTGAGTTTATTTCCGCATGTCTAGCTAGTCTCTTTCATTATTTGTGGAGTGCGGTAGTCATTGCTATTGCTAGAGTAGTTTCTTTGTTTTTATTGTAATTTTTATTACTGCGTGGTTGTGGAAAAATATATTCCAGCCGTCTGTGGCTACGTATACTATGTTTGTATTATAGATTTGGTCACCGGTACAGGGGAGGTTTTGTCGAAATTTTTCGGTAGGGTTTTCATGTGATATTTAATCATACCGGTTAAGTAGAGTTAGTAGTTAAGTAACGGTCATCCTTAGAGAGTAGTAGTAGTAAGAAGGGTGGGTTGTTACAGTTGGTATCAGTGCAGTGTTCCATTCTCCAGTATCACACACACATCAGCATCATCCTCGCCGTCTCTAAGTAAGAAAGTATTTAAATCCTTTCTTTATTCTGCTTTCCTTATTATTAACTGCAGTATAAAGTACTTGTTTTTTTTTTAGTACTAAAGTAAGATAGAAGATTTAGTTTCCCTTTTCTTTATTCATATGTATGTATGATTAGAAGGGTTAGAGAGAGGATACCAAGTCCTTTTCTTTGCATAATTAGATGTTAAGAAAAAGGATGTCCCCGTGCCTCGTCTTGAGAACCAAGATCGGAGAGCGAAGAGCTTAGATCAATCGAGCAATCTCTCCGAAGTTGTTGCTAACCGAGACAATGTGAGCAATGAAGTGATTGCCAATCGATGGCAAACCGGCCGTGATTCCTCCCTCTCCTCCGGCCATCACTCAGAGGCTCCGGTGGTAATGAGACTCCACCGGCTACTCGGGGCCGTCAAGCATCCCGAGACTAGCATACCTTATCAAGATGGTTGAAACCGAAAGCTTCTCGAGCCGATCGAGCCTCAGGATGCCAGGCTTGGTTCAAAACACTTGAGAGCACAATGGAGCTTCTTGACTGGCCAGAAGTCGAGAAGGTCAAGTGCGCCTCTTTCTGTCTATCTGGAAATGCTCGTATATAGTGGGAGAGGATAAAGACCAAGAGAGCAGCCGATCAGATGAGTTGAGCAGATTTTCAGTTAGAGTTCTATGAAGAGTTCTATCACTAACAAGCACTATGAGGAGTTTATAGAGTTCAAGCCAACCAAGATAGAAGACAAGACAGTAGGGAGTTCGGAGCCCCAGTCAAGTAAGTGCAGAAGAACAGAAAGAAGGTAAGAAAGAGGGGGCTCGGGTGGTCTGTGAATATCCCGAGGTATTCCCAGCAGATCTACCTGGACTACCTCCCAATAAATGAATGGATTTGAGATTGAATTGGTTCCTGGAATCGGTCCAATTTCCAAAGTTCCGTATCGCATGTCTCCAGCAGAGCTGAAGGAGTTACGAGAACAACTACAGGAGTTACTTGACAAAGGCTTCATTCGCCCTACTCACTCAGGAGCTCCTATGTTGTTTGTCAAGAAGAAAGATGGATCAATGCGGATGTGCATAGACTATGAGCTTTGAATCAGTGACAATCAAGAACAAGTACCCCTTCCCGGGATCGATGATTTATTTGATCGGTTAAGAGGAGCAACAATGTTCTCAAAGATAGACCTGCGCTCGGTACCATCAGTGAAGGTGAAAGAAAGAGATATACCCAGAACTTTCAGGACCAGATCTGGACACTACAAGTTTGTAGTCATGTATTTTGGTGTGACTAATGCACCAGTCCTCATGGACTTAATGAGCAGGGTGTCAGAGAATATCTTGACAAATTTGTCATTGTATTTATCGACGACATTCGTCTATTCAAGGACCCCAGAGGAGCATAGTACTGCAGAATCTTGCAGAATCTTCACGAAAGCGACTTTATGCTAAATTCTCAAAGTGCGAGTTCTGGTTATCGGTGGGGTTTTAGGTTACATAATTTCTAAAGAAGGCATTAGTGGATCCGGCCAAGTGGAAGCGGTCAACAGTTGGAGTAGACCCAAGCGTTAGAGATCGAAGCTTCCTTGGTTTTGGGTACTACGGGAAGTTCGTGGAGGACTTTTCCAGATAGCCTCTCCACTAACCCTCACAGAAGAACAAGAGATTCAAATGGTTAGATAAATGTGAGCAGAGTTTCCAAGAGCTAAAGAAGAGATTGATCAGTGCTCTCATTCTGACTGTTCCACAGAGCGACAAGAGTTTCGACATCTACAGTGATGCTTCCAAGATGGACTTAGGAGTTGTACTCATGCAAGAAGGAAAAGTCATAGCTTATGCTTCCAGACAACTCAAAGATTAAGAACTACCCTACTCATGATCTTGAGCTGGCAATTGTGGTTTTTGCACTTAAACTCTGGCGACATTATTTGTATGGAGTTTAGTGTAGAATCTTCACAGATCATCGAGTCTTAAGTACTTCTTCACTCGGAAGGACTTAAATATGAGACAGTGCAGGTGGGATTATGATGGTGAAATCCTCTACCACCCAGGCAAAGCTAACAAAGTGGCAGATGCACTCAGCAGAAAATCCAGTGCATCCCTGATGTCTTTGTCATCATTAGCCATGCCACTGCAGAAGGAGTTGTCGGATTTTGGACTTGAAATTATTGAAGGGCAACTCTCTGCATTGACCTTATAGTCTACATTGTTTGAGGAGATATAAAGAAAGCAAAGTGAAGATCCGTACATCCAGAAGATCAGCAAGGATGCGAGAAAAAGACAAATCAAAGTTTGAGTGAGATAGCGGGATTCTTTATCAAGGAGTCGATTGCATGCCCGTGATGAAGGCGAGGAAGAGGATCTTAGAGGAAGCTCACAATACACCATATTCCATGCATCCCGGTTCTACCAAGATGTATCAAGATGTGAAACGGAGGTTCGGTGGTCGGACTCAAAGAGATGTAGCTAAGTATGTCGATGCACCTTGACATGTCGAGAGTCAGCGAACACCGGAGACCAGAGGAGTTCTTGACCTCTTCAATACGAGAATGGAAGTAGGCGGGTATTGAGAGGCGATGGGCGAGACCACTCAAGCGATCCGGAAAATCAGACAGAGAATCGAGACGACCCAGAGTTATCTTGACACCTTTGGAATTCCAAGTAGGAGATTCAATTTTCCTCAAGGTCGCTCCTATGAAGGGAGTGATGAGATTTGGCAAGAAGGGCAAATTAAGTCCTCGCTACGTAGGACCTTACCTGATCATAGAGAGGATTGGGAAAGTAGCTTACAGGCTAAACTTACCACAAGACATGTCAGCAATACAAAATGTATTTCATGTCTCCATGCTAAAGAAGTGTCTCCATGACCCGAGCCAAGTGATTCAGCCTCAGTCAGTGCAGATCCAAGAGGATCTTAGTTATGAGAGCAGACCTACACAGATAGTGGACAGAGCAGTTAAGAGATTGAGAAACAAAGAAGTACCACTAGTG
Source organism: Zingiber officinale (assembly GCF_018446385.1). Classification (NCBI taxonomy): domain Eukaryota; kingdom Viridiplantae; phylum Streptophyta; class Magnoliopsida; order Zingiberales; family Zingiberaceae; genus Zingiber; species Zingiber officinale. The sequence continues at coordinate 131,389,363 of NC_055992.1, forward strand.
AAGGTCGTCTGGTAGAACCAGAAGCATGAGGAGGTCACTTGGGAGCGGGAGGACAGCATGAGACAGAAGTATCCAAAGCTATTCTAAGTTCGAGGACGAACTTTTATAAGGTATGGGGGATTGTAACAATCCAATTTTCCCCATTTCGAGTTTTAAAAGTTCATAAAAATATTTGGAAATACTTTTAAAATGTTCTAGAGATTTTTAGGAATTTTTAGAGTATTTTTACGTAATTTTTGGAGGTTGTTTAGTATTTTTACAAAACAAAAGAAGTTTAGGCAAAAATCGTTGAAGGCGAGGTTCGAACCCACGACCTCGGGTCGGACTGACCCAAGCCAAAACCGACCTGACCAGCTGAGCTACAAGATTTTTATTAATCATATAAGGGAAGAATTAAGTTATAACATAGTTTTGGATTTAACCCTAATATATTAAAGGGAATTAGGTTTTGATTTTCCAAAACCCAAAACATTTTCTCCCGAATTCCTTTCTCCCTCGCGTTCTCGCGTGCGACAGCGGCGGCGTTGCTTGGACGAAGGCGAAGCCGAATTTAGGGTTTCATTCCGGCGGCCGGCGAGCGTTCTTCTACAAGGGTTCTACACAAACCCAAGCTCCTCTCGGCAAGGTGAACGCACGGGCAGGAGAAGAGGCCGAGAATCCCAAGCCTTTGAACCCTAGGTCACCTTCCTCCGTCGGCTGTAAGTCATACAAGCAAGTGTAAGTACTACTCACCTGCGGTAGGAGTTGCTCCGAGCTTCGATTTGCTTTCTTTGCTTTCGGATGGTTGTGTACAGCATGCGTTTTTGGTTGTCTTCTTCCTAAGTGCTGTTGTAACAAGATCTTAGATCCTGTTGTGCTGTAAAGTATAAGTATTGTAGTGTATTTTAGCTTGTTCTCGAATTTTCTGTGAAGATTTGTTGGTAGTGCTTGCTGCCGTGAGTTCTTATAGGAAGATTGAGAAGGGGTTTTAATGGATAGTTAGTTCTAGAAGTGTTCGGATCTCGGTTTTGATCCATTGGGTTGTGCCGTGTAGATAAATTTCAGAATATCCTTTTTCTGAGCATGAAGAGTAATTGTTGTGACAAATGGTTTTTTTTTCCTTCTTCACTACCGTAGTACATGATATGAGGAATAATTGTTGTAGCAATTGGTTTCTTTCTGTCTTCTGGCTGTGGTACTGAACATGGAAAAGATTTAGTTTCAGTTTAAGCTTATGGTTTAAAATTCCAGTGTAGATCATATTGAAGCATGCTGCCAATAGATCAGGCATGTAGTTTAAATTTTGTTACTACCTTAATATGCTGCTTTAGATCTTCTTGGTAGTATTTTCAGGGTGCATTCTTGCAAATCAAAGTGTGTAAACAGTCTCATTAATTAGTATGCAGTTTTTGGTTTTGCTTTGCTACCTCCATGAACATGAACAGTCCTGTTATCCTAGCATACAGTTTAGATTTCTTAGTGGTATGTTTCTTGTGTAGTTGAACAAGCATGAACAACCACTAAAATGAGTAAGCAGTATCAGAATTTGATTGACATTCAACGAGCATGAAATGGGTTGCATAATGAGCTTGAAGTGGTTCATATTTTGAGTATACTATTAGTCTTCTTGCTATAGTCTTAGCTGTACGGTTTGATTTAAACTACGTTCCCGTTTAGTGCATGATCAATTCTGAGGTTAAGCATTTAGTTTTGGATTTCTTGAGTTTCAATGAACATGAACAACCATTAACTTGAGCCCTGCACGGTTAGTTTCCCTTGCCACTAAATGAGCATGCACAACTTAGTATACTAGTAAGTTTGGATAGATTATTTGTTACTGTTTTAAGGGCAAGAATAACCTTATTATATCAGTTCAGAGTTAGTTTATTTTGCCCTACTTTACACCATGTATGGAAAGCTTAAAGTCACTTCCTTTTGCTCCATTTTGTAGCATGATTAGTAAGATTAGTTAGCTATCTTTTGCCCTATTTTACAGCATGTTTAGAAAGTCCAAGTTAGCTTTCTTTTGTTCTATTTTACAGCATGTTTAGAAAGTCCAAATTAGCTCTCTTTTACTCTATTTTATAGCATGATTAGCAAGTTTGAATTAGCTTTCCTTGGCTCTATTTTATAGCATGATTAGTAAGTTCAGATTTGCTTTCCTTTGCTTTATTTAATAACATGCTTAGAGAGTTCAGATCTTCTTCCCTGGTGTATTTTCATATAGCATGCTTGGTTAGTTGTAATCTTATACTTGTTAGAAATATTTACAGGATTCTAATAAGTTCTAATAAAGGAGTATGAGAAGTATGAGTAAAGAAAAGACTAGAGTCTAGTTAAAAAGAGATAACTAGTAAATTAAAGTAAGAGGCTAGTACCCGACTTCCAAGGTTGTCGTTAAACAAATCCAGGTGACCAATTCCGAGGTCTTGGCCCTGGTAAGACCGAGGTCTTTATCCTCATAGGGCTGGAGGCTCACTACCCCAGTCACTATTAGAGAGCGCGCAAAACAAAGATGGTACTAAGCCTGGGCCCAAAGAAGAAAGAAAAGAAGAAAGAAGAAGAAAGAAAAGAAAAAGAAGAAGAAAGTGAAAGAGAAATTAAAAGATTAATTTCTGGTATAAAGATATAAGAAAATGAAACAAGTTTATGCTTAGAATTAATAAAAGTTTAGTTCTTTAATTCTAAGCTTACAGTAGTAGTTTTATTACTTTCCTGTCAGTTAGTGAGCATGTTTAGTATTCAGTTTTATTTCTGTATACCATGAGTACATGCAGTTTTTCTTTAGCATTTCAGTTTCAGTATTATTGCATTACTTTTATGCACTTCAAGTTTTTGTGAGATAGATTAGTACTTACTAAGCGTTTCGCTTATAGATCTATTTTCTTTCCTCCTACTGCAGATAAAGGAAAAGCTAAGATATGAAGGGAGACGACAGGATGGTGGTGGTGATGAAGGTGTGTGGTGACTGGAGATCCAGAAGTAGCTAGCAAAATTGTCAAGACTTTCTTTTAGTTCTCTGTTAATGTTATATTAAATTTGGGATTGTAGTTGAGTTTATTTCCGCATGTCTAGCTAGTCTCTTTCATTATTTGTGGAGTGCGGTAGTCATTGCTATTGCTAGAGTAGTTTCTTTGTTTTTATTGTGATTTTTATTACTGCGTGGTTGTGGAAAAATATATTCCAGCCGTCTGTGGCTGCGTATACTATGTTTGTATTATAGATTTGGTCACCGGTACAGGGGAGATTCTACCGAAATTTTTCGGTAGGGTTTCCATGTGATATTTAATCATACCGGTTAAGTAGAGTTAGTAGTTAAGTAACGGTCATCCTTAGAGAGTAGTAGTAGTAAGAAGGGTGGGTTTTTACAAAGACAATGAAATTCTAAGCATCAAAACCCAATCTAAGAGAAGAAGTTTGTTCGATGCGTTGAGTAATCTTTGGATTCAATCATTTGCTTTCAGAGTCAGGGAAGATGATAAAAACGGCTTCAGATAGTCGAATAGAGTTTGGAGAGGGTGTAGATCTAGACCAAGTTGGATTTCCCAAAGGGGAGAACCTTCCTCCCTTGAAGAAGGGGAAGAACTCCCCTTAAATAGAGTAGGGCATGGGCCAAGGCATGACCCGTATCACGACTGTGCCCTATTGGCTGGGCTAGACCTTGAATCTGCCCGGCTTGGGTGACACAACAGTGACTTCACTCGGCTTTAGTTAGTTGGGCATGACCATGCCTTTTGGCACTGCTAGGGCTTGACTGAACTCTAGACAATGACACGACAGTGTGAAATCACATGGCTAGAGTCTTCCTCTTCTCTGGATGAATGGCACGACTGTGCCTTTTAGCATAGCCATGTGTTGCTTACTCATGGGAGAAGGGACACGATCATATGAAACCACATGGCCGAAACTCTTCTCTTCTTCTTTCGTTCCTTTGAAGCATGTTTTGCACTATTTTAGCTCTAAAAATGCATCCTATTGACAAAAAAATCAAACAAAGCAGATCTCCGACAAAGAGTATAATTATGCTGAAAATATGACAAATAGGGGTGAAAATGCATCGAACATACGCAAGAAAAGCAAGTGAATGTGCATTAAAGTATGTATAAAAATAGATATATTTGATAGTTTTTTGTTGTTGCTACTCTAACTTTTGCGCTCGAGCCATTATTAGCAGCTCCAAGTCTTCTTGTGATAAGGTGACGGTGATGAGTCGTCCAATCTCTTCTATCTTTACGTTTTAGATTTAGACAAAGTTCATACAGACGATGCTAAATTTGATCCTGTATGAAAGTGGGAGAGACGAGGTGCTGGCTATGGGTGGCATTGAAGTGGCTTGTAAGTTGACTAGAAGAAGACACTGAGCTGGAAGAAGATGACACTAACCGATCCTAGAGTTAAGAGTTGCGAACCTACACACACCATTGACAGAGCAACGGGAGCACTAGATTGAAAACCAAGGAAGGAGTCCCTGGTATAGACACTTCGATACTCAAGTCAGAATAGTTGCTGAGCGAAATAGAGAAGATGATGAACAATAAAGCAACAGTGTAAATGTGCGAGTGTGCGGTTGCGTATGCATTCATGCATGTACTCGACCAATGGAAATCATCCCTTTTTATATTAACTCTCATAACCCCTGTATTAATGAGGCAGTAGAGAAGTCTAGTGTCAGAGTATGTCGAGTAGTGAAATATGTACGACAACCTTCCTATATACGGAGGAAGGCTCCATTGCATACATATGTCAGAGTAATGACATATTCTCTAACAAGTTGTTACGATTATTTGACAATGCTATCTCCTAGAGAGAGTCTGACCGGTTATAGGCCGACCAATTGTAAACTAGGATCCATGCTTATATGGGGAATTGGGCCCTAGATGTCCGACCCCTGCTGGGTCAGGTGGATGTAAGCTGAGGGTCATGTCCATGAGTGAGAAGCTGAGTTCTGGAGGTCCGACCGACTATAGGGTCGGACAGATATAAGTTGAGAGTATTACATTTGGAGAAGTGGAGAGCTTCCCATAAGTTCGACTGATGTTGGGGGCCAAGCGGATGTAAATTGAGAGCCTTACATTTGAAGAAGTGGGGAGCTAAGTTCCTAAGGTCTGACTGGCCTTTGAATCGACCAAGTTTATGTTGAGGATTCAAAATCTGCTCGAAAGATGTCCAATCTGACTTTATGTCGGGGGTTCATTTTACACTCGGTCGTTATACTTGAATATAGAGTTTGATCCAGTTGAGCAATATGCCTAGCGTGTTTGATCGGCCAGAGCACTCGGTGGTAACACTGGACTTATTTCAGCATGCCATCGATACAACCCGAGACTTGACCTCTTCTTGACTTTGACTATCACATCAGCTAACTTTCTTGATGTTGAACCCAACTTTGGGGTCCCACCTTACTCACCATATCACCCACCATCTTCATCCTTCTTGTGTACATATGGTTCCGCTAAAGCTCTACCTCTTCTTCAAGCAATAGCATTACAATGATGATCAATGGGATTTGTCTCGAGTTGCCTCAGAAATTTCCCTAGAGTTCTTAATGACGAGCTAGCAATATGCACAATCTAGTTTTAAAGTATTTTAGTGTGATTTACAAGAATATCAACTTTACCTATGAGTTTTTTGATGACCTCTTTAATGGCTGAGTGTTGATACTTGAATTGCTCATTCTATTGGTTTGCACTTAGGGACGGAACCATAAATTTCATATCGAGGGGGAAAAATGTATGTGTTTATGTTGAGGGGAGGCGACCATGTCTTTGCCACCCATTCGCCTCTCTTTCACCCCATATTCCTATACCTCATACACTTCTTATACTTAAAAATTGAGGAGGGGCGGCCACCGCCATCACCCCCCCCCCCCCCCTCCCTTTGGTTCCATCCCTGTTTGCACTGTAATGAAGCCTTCAATCATATTCTCCAATCTGGACTTCAGTTGCTATCCCAATGTTTGCCCAAAGTTGTTTTGCTCTCTCCTTGATCATAATTGTTCTTATAAGAGAAGTTTGGATGATTTCTCTAACTGGAGTTATACGTGTTCAAATAAGGGTTCCTCTGCCTCTGGTTGAAGTTGTTGATGGTGTCTACTTCCTCTACTTGGATTCCTTGCGATGGAATGATCCCAACTTGACAATTATCCACTGCATGCCCTGTAGCACCATAAATCTCACAAGAAACATTAGTTACGTTCACCACATTTATATTGAAAGAGTCAAACTTTTTTGTGAGCACATCCGTCTTTGTCATAATTAGATCAAGGGTGAATACATCATACTTACCTGGGGTCTTTGTGGGGTTACTGTTAGAGTGTATACTAAAAGCCTAGCTTTTGTAAACATTTATTTTGAAATAAAGAATCATTTTTGGTCAAAAATATCTACATTTATGTTAAGTGTAGTTGTTTAATTAATTTATATCGTAGATAACATGGTGTGTGGTGTCACACATAGAAGATCATGTTATCAGTTCTTTATAAATTATAAACAGTTGCTCACGACTAAGATGGAAAGGAATAAACCGTTGGAATAATCGTAGTGTAATTAAGTATTAGTTTATCTTGACTAATAAATTACACTAGTACATTCTAAGTGTATTGAGTAGGGCCATTTAAGGTAAGTTCTTTTTATACTGACTTAATAAAAGAACAAGACCTTAGTTATTATGGAAGTGTGTACTCTTAATCCTAATATAATAACAAGCACATATATTTAGTATTTATTTCTTTAACTTATCAAATGGTGAGATTTAGCTCGATAAATCAATAAGCCCGAGAAGTTGAGAAATGATATTACTTATAGTGTGTGTTGTTGATTATAGAGGGAAACTGTGTCCTAGTTATCTAAGTTGAAAATGTCTCCAAGAGGAGCTCATAAGGATTGTCATGTTAAACCCTGCAGGTGGACTTAGTCTGACATGACAATGAAGTTGAGTGGTACTACTTTTGGAGCTAGATATTAATTAAGTGAGTTGTCAATAACTTACTTAATTAGTGGACATTTGTTATCTTAAACACAGGGAGACTAACACACTCATGATAAGAAGGAGTCCATAATGTAATTTGGGATTGGTGCGGTAGTGCAATAATAACAATCTAGTGGAATGAGTTATTATTGATGAACTTGAGTTGTGTGTTCAGGGTGAACACGGGATACTCAAGCTCATCGGAAGGCCAAAACCAATTTCTCCTCTAGGTCCCTGTCGTAGTCTCATTAAAGCCTCAAGTCTATCCAATGAAAGCTCATCTTAGTGTCCAAGAAGGGCCGACCCAAGGCTTAGTGACCAAGACAAGGGTCGGCCATGAATTCCTTCAAGGTGGCCGACCCTTGCTTTGTGTAAGGGGGCCTGCCACATAATTTCAAATTAGGGAGGGTGTTTTGAATTTTTAAAATCTTCTCTTTGTAGATAACTACAAGTTCAAAAGAAGGATTTTAAATTTACAAAACTTTCCTTATTTGAATTAGGCCACATGGTTTAAAAGAAAGTTTAAAAGTTTTAAAACTTTCATTTTTAACCATCCTCATGGGTGTTGAAAAAAGGAAGGGAGTTTTAAATTTGAAACTTTCTATTTTGTAACTATGTTTAAAAAGGAAATTTTAGAAGAGGAGTTTTAAATTTTAAAACTTGGTTTTAATTTTTAAAACTTTCCTTTTTTAACATCCACATTAGGAAATTAAAAGAGAGCTTGTAAAATTTTTATAAGAGCATTCCTTCTTTGCTTATAAAATTTTTACAAATTTATTTTTCCTTCCTATTAGGGCCGGCCACCCTTGCTTGGTGCCCAAGCAAGGGGCCGACCAATCAAATAAACCAATCAATCATTGATTGGATGATTGAATCAATCAAAAAAAAGGAAAAGGAAAAATAAAAGAGGAAAAGGAAAAACCAGAGGAAGATTTTAATTTTTGTAAAATGTCTTTCCTTATTTGCCTTGGGCAAGTAATATAAAAGAAGGGGAGGAGAGGCCTCATAGAGCTATCTAATAAATTCTATTCTTTTCTCTCTTCTCTCCAAGTCTTCTCCTAAGGGCTGACCCTTGCTTCTCTTAATGCTAGGGCCAGCCACCTCTATATGGTTGTTTTGTATGGCCAGATACAAAGAGAAGGAGAAGAAGAGGAGAAGTAGGGTATGCATCTATTCTTATTCTATTGATTGTGCTCTCTCTTGTGGTCGGACCTCTTCCCTTCTCTTTCCCCTTGCTCTCTTTGGTTCCTTGGTGGTGTTGGTGGCCGAATACTAGAAGGAGGAGGAGTTTTTTGAGTGGTGTTCATCTTGAGAATCGTCGCCCACACGACGTCCAAGGTGAGGCGAGGAATACGGCAGAAGATCTCGAGGTTATTAGCATACAAAGGAAAGGTATAACTAGTAATTATTTTCCGCATCATGCTAATTATTTTTCTTTGTAAGAATTCCAAACACAAGAGGCATTAGATTCTAGTTTTTCGAATTTGTAATTCGAGTTGTGTTTTTTTTATTTTTTGAATTTATTATTCGATTATTCTTTTCGGTTAAACCTAATGTTATTTTAGAAAATTAAATATTGAATTTCTATTAAAGGCTTTGTCGAGGCAGTGGTGGATGATCCCATACCCAAGAAGGCCTAGTGGCTCGTCATGTTTGACTTGAGAGCCGATTTTAGAAATAAATATTTAATTAACTTTATAACATAGGTTGATTTGGATTAATAGTGTTAAGTTTCACTTGCGATCCAAATCTAAACCATTAAGAACAGATAAGTTAAATTTGGAATCAATAATGTTAAGTTCCGTTTATGATTCCTAATTTAACTTCTAAAGAACACAATAGGTTGTTTAGGAAAGGTTCGACACTTGTACAAAATTTTTGTACAGTAGAACCGGTACGATCTTCCTAGGACCAACCAACAGTTACTTCATTCATACACCCATTGGTGATAATTGAGAGTCACACTCTGTAATCTCTTCGGCTTCATCTAGTCTCTTATTAATTAGTGCTTCACTTGCTGTGGAATCTATGGATACCTATATCATGTACGAGATACCATTATAGAAAATATGGATGATTAACCACTTCTCAAGTTCGTGATGTGGGCATTGTTGCAAGAGTCCTTTAAATAAGTCCCACGTGTCGAATAAGGATTCTTCATCTTTTTACACTATGCTTGTGATGAGATGTCTCAAGTGTGTCGTCTTTCTTAGAGAGAAATATTTGTTGAGGAACCTATGCTCACACTGATCCCATGTAGCAATGCTATCTGATGGAAGTGAATGAAGCCACTGTTGGAGCGAGAAGCATCCGACGATCGAATCTAAGTTTTGATAATGACAAAAGGTTCAAAGTTAAGGTTATTTGTGATCTAATGTGTTTGCATGAGCTTGCAGGAAAGTCCTAAGTGTACTTAGGCAAAAGTCCTAGTTGCGGTTATGCAGGTGGAAAATCCTAGGGGGTGGTAACCCTATGTCCTAGGGGGTGGTAACACTAGATGGAAAGCCTTGGTAGGTCGAGGGATTTGGGCAAAAGTCCTAGAGTCGAGGACTCTAGGTTGAAAGTCCTGGTGTCGCAAACCAGGTGAAAGACTGGGCGGGTCATGGAGCGGACATCCAGCAGAAAGTCCTGGAGCCTTAGGCACTGAGCAAAAGTCCAGTTGATCTAGAGGATCAACTGGCAATAGGTAAACTCTCCTGAGTGGAGTAGGTGAGGAGGCGTTCCCCGGTGAGGGAACAGTAGGTGTCGGTTCGACGTAGGATTTTTGGTCGAAAATTCGAAGTCAGAACCGGACAGTCTGGTGACTGTCAAAATTCTTATGTTTAATTTATTTTATTATGCTTAACTCTATTTTGTAGGATATGTTGGTGCGGGAAGCATCCGACGATCGAACTCGTGTTTTGATAACGGCAAAGAATTCAAAGTTAAGATGTTTTTTAGTCTAACAAGTCTACTTGAGGGTTTCAGGAAAGTCCTAGCTGCGGTTAGGCAAAGGGAAAACCCTAAGGGGCGGTAACCCTAGGTCATAGGGGGTGGTAACCCTATGAGTAAAGTCTTGGCAAGTTGATGGCTTCAAGCAAAACTCCTAGGGGGTGGTAACCCTAGGTGAAAAGTCCTGGTGTCGCGAACCAGGTGAAAGACTGGACTAGCCGGGGAAGCGGATGTCCAGCAGAAAGTCTGGAAGCATCAAGCGTTGAGCAATCTGACCGGATCTGAGCAAAGTAAATCTCCCGAGTGGAGTAGGTGAGGACGCGTTCCCGAAGAGGGAACAGAGGCGTCGGTCAACCTAGGGCTTTCTGAAATCAAAGTCGGACTCGGATAGTCGAAGAGCATCAATTATTACTTCGTGTTTTATCGATTCTAACATTGTCTTGGGGTATTTTGCTCGGACTAACCTTTGTTTGCAGGTGAGGAACCTGCTGGAAAAAAAGGATGGATCCGGCGCCGGAGGTCTGGCGCCGGGACCAAATTTTATCCCTAGCGACTTCGCCACGTGGAGCATCCGGTTGGTTGGCCACGTCACACTCCGGGCCCGGAAGGGATCCAGGCGCCGGAACCGCATATAAAAGGAGGGTTGAGGTGCGACTTCAAAAATAACGAATTCTAAGTGATCCTTCATCAACACGCTGCTCATGCTCCAAGTTCTACTACAAGTGCCCGACGACCCAGCTAGAATTAGCATTTCTTGTTGTCGGTATAATTTTGATAGCTTTTATTTGTACTCATTATTGTAATCTTTTAACGAGCTTATAGTTGTTGCTCAGGCGATCAAGGATCGCGGGCCTTGAGTAGGAGTCGATCAAGGCTCCGAACGCAGTAAAAATCCTCTTGTCTCCGTGTGCTTACTTTGTTTTATTCCACGCTTAATTACTCCGATAGTTTTACGAATCGAAAATAGCACGGCTATTCACCCCCTCTAGCGCTTCTCGATCCAACAATTGGTATCAGAGCGGGGTCGTCTTGAATTAGTGCAACCACCATTCGAGACAATTTTTTTTTGTGGTTTTGTTCGGAGTCAATTAGAATTTAGCCTCATAGCTATATTCTAATTTCTTTTTACGAATCGATTTTCTGCTCAAAGCTGGTCAATACCACTTGAGCCTATTATTTTTTTCCTTCCTCCCACACTACTAATCCAAGACTTAGTCTTGGAATAGATCTTGTTGTTTCTGTTTTTTTTTTGTAGATCTAAATGGCCCAACAAGAAGGATTTAGCACCATTCGTCCCCCATTATATTCCGGAGAAGACTTCGGATATTGGAAGGGGCGAATGGAAATTTATCTAAAGATCCAGTTCGACACCTGGATGATCGTCAAAACAGGACTACAACTACCAACTGGTACAGACGGTAAGCCTATATCCTGTGAGGACTGGGAGCCAGCATTTATCAAAAAGGTGGAAGCCGACGCCAAAGCCACCTGCACAATCCAGTGCGGTCTTACCAAAGAAGAGCTCAACAGAGTCGGTCCATTCTCCTCCGCAAAGGAACTACGGGAGAAACTGATTGATCTTCACGAAGGCACTGCGGAAACCAAGGTAAGTAAGCATGATTTGTTACTAAATAAACTATACAATTTGAAAATGCAGGAAGGTGAGACGGCAAGCTCTTTGCACGCCCGAATTCAAGATATCCTGAATTCTCTACATGGAATCGGGCAGAAGGTAGAAAACAGAGATATAATAAGGTATGCACTTAACTCATTTCCTAGGAGTTCATTGTGTGCATCAATGGTAGATGCCTACAAAGTCTCTAAGGATTTGTCGTCCTTAAAATTAGACGAGTTATTTAGCGAATTTGAACTCCATGAACAAACTAATACACTGCCATCCGAGAAAGGTATTGCTTTGATTGCAGGAACGAGTCGAACACGGGAATCAAGAGGACGGCGAAAAGTTGAATCAGAATCAGAAGACGAACCCAATTCAGAAGATTCAGAAGATGAACTGGCCAGTGAGTTTGTGAATCTTGTAAAGAAGCTCTACAAGAAGAAGAAGGGCTTCAACAAGAAAGATCTAAAGAAGGCAGTTCAATCAAAGGAGGCTCAACAGAACTCAAAGGCAAAGTACGAAGTCACTTGCTACGGGTGCAACCAGAAGGGGCATATAAAAGCCAACTGCCCCAATCAAAAGGAAGCCAAGAAGCAAAGAAGAAAGAAGGCACTAAAGGCAACCTGGGACGAATCTTCTTCGGAGGACGAAGACGACGAACTCGACCAAACGAGTTTACTCGCATTGATGGCCCGGGACCAGATCATCGAATCCGAGAGCGAGTCAGAAGCCGACTCCGAGCAAAGCCACGGATCCGCATCCGTTTCCGAAGGGCCAGACTTCGCTGTAAGTATTCCTAGACTTAATAATTTAGTCAATTATTTACTTCGCAAATTAGCCAAGTCAAATTTGAAAATTAAGTCACTTTTAAAAGAAGTAACCACTCTTAAAGAAGTAACTAACTCAAAATCTTTACCTGATCAAGTTCAAATTGAAGACTCAACTCAAGTACAACAACTTGAGAAAGAAAATTCATATCTGAAAAATCAGTTAAAAGATTTAAAAATTACTTTAGAAAAGTTCTCTCTGGGCTCCAAGAATTTGGATCTAATTCTTGGGACACAAAGAGCCGTCTACAACAAAACTGGACTGGGATATAAAAGTAAAAAGAAATATAGATCTTATTTATCATTAATAAAACAAAATAGCAAATCAGTCCAAGCATGGGTCCCCAAGTCTAAATTGATCAATCAAGTTGGACTTGGCCAATACTGGGTTCCGAAGGATCAAATATACTACCTCGACAGACCGTATCGAGGCCGTGATCCAGGGAAAACTAATATGAAAACGATCTACAAAATCTAAATTCTAAATTCGAATTTAAATTAAAAATTCAAAATTAAATTACAAATTCAAAACTTAAATTACAAAATCTAAATTCTAAATTCGAATTTAAATTAATTAAATTACAAATTCAAAACTTAAATTACAAAATCTAAATTCTAAATTCGAATTTAAATTAAAAATACAAAATTAAATTGAAAACTAGATGGAGGATCCAAACTAGCTGGCATCTCCAATTGAACTACCCGATAGGGTAACTGAACCTAATCTACCCAGAATGGGTAAAACAAGAGTAGACTACCCGGTAGGGTAATTAAGGATAGATTAAAAAGGATAAGTTTAACTTGAACCACAATACTGGTGAAATTTTTGGATGATAGTACGTTAGGAAAACTTGGGCATCGCATGTCTAGGAAGATATGACTTCGACCTGGTGCATTTGGCCAAGTGAAACTGACCGAAGCTACCCTTAAATGGATCCTAACTAGTTAGACCAAGGATTAGTATTAAGTTCAATGGGTAGGACTATTTGGAAGACCTCGAAGGCATGGTTACTTTAATGAGTTCCTTGTGACTTACCATAGCCCAGAAGTTTATCCAAAGAATGCTTACTTGTTGAACCCAAAGCTAAACCTGAATCTAACAAAAAGTTAAACCAGACCCTTGAATTCAACAATAAATCATCTCACATCAATTATAGGATTCCCTGATTGACAATTTAGATCAGGTGAGATGACTAAGAAATAAAATTCTTTTCAAAATCAATTTCAAAATTATTTTAAAAACTTTTCAAAATCAATTTCAAAATTATTTAAAAAATCTTTTTAAAATCAATTTCAAAATTATTTAAAAATATATATATATATATATTTTCAAACTTAATTTCAAAATTATTTAAAAATCTTTTCAAAATCAATTTCAAAATTATTTAAAAATCTTTTCAAAATTAATTTCAAAATTATTTAAAAATCTTTTCAAAATCAATTTCAAAATTATTTTAAAAATCTTTTCAAAATCAATTTCAAAATTATTTTAAAAATCTTTTCAAAATCAATTTCAAAATTATTTAAAAAATCTTTTTAAAATCAATTTCAAAATTATTTTTTTTTAAAAAAATATATATATATATTTTCAAACTTAATTTCAAAATTATTTAAAAATCTTTTCAAAATCAATTTCAAAATTATTTTAAAAATCTTTTCAAAATCAATTTCAAAATTAGTTAAAAATCTTTTCAAAATTAACTTCAAAATTATTTAAAAATCTTTTCAAAACTAATTTCAAAATTATTTTAAAAAAACTTTTCAAAATCAATTTCAAAATTATTTAAAAATCTTTTCAAAATCAATTTCAAAATTATTTAAAAAACTTTTTTCAATTTCAAAATTTGAATTAATTCTCAATTAAAGATGGTTAAGAATCAAGTTTATTTAAGCATCCTTAATTATACTTGCATTAAGAATAATAATAAAAATAATAATTAAATATATACCAAAGTCAAAAACCGGGGGCGGGCGCCCCCGGAACACGTCCGGGCGCCCGGACTCCCTTATATATAGGGGGCAGCAGGCGCCCCCTACCCTTGCACCCAAGTCTTCCTTAAGCTTCTTCTTAGCTTCCCTGCGAAGACTTTCAAAAATTAAAATTTTTCCGTGGTTGATACGAAGCCGTGACTCAACCGAGGTCGTCAGTTCTAAAATTTCTAACAATGGCTCCTCGGTAAAATTTCTATCCCTTCCTAAAATTCATTTTTATAATTTTTTCTCTCTTTTCCTGAGTATAATATTAGTTTCAAATTTAGGAAGCGTACTAAATCTGGTGTTGGGCCCTCTACCCCTAGCATTGACCCTAGGTTTCCCACCGACGAACTTAGGATTAAGTTTATGTCAACAAATTACATGGCCATTAGAACCAAATGTATAGACAGATCGTTCTTTTTACGCTCCTGTATTCCAGTCTCCGAGACTATAAACCACTATAGGCTGCGAAACCTAGTTGAGTGCACCAGCGCAGTAAACATAAGTTTATGTGCCGAATTTTACAACAACCTAGTGAAAGTAGACGACTACTCTTATACCACTAGGGCAGCTGGCACGGATATCACATTATCTCCCACCACCATTCGTGAGTTTCTAGGATTACGAGAGTCACCATGCACCTTTTTATGCTATCCTCCTAGGGAGCTACCTTTTGGAGATCCCTACTCACATATTACCCTCGATACGATCTATTCGTTCTTCTTTGAGGACCAGCGTGATCCCACTGAGACCCAGTTTAGGTCACTTAACCTTAGAATTCAGGACTACACCCTTTATAGGGTTCTAGTACTTTGTATTCTACCGCTAACCACTCATGACATTGCGGTGATGCGTCCATTTCACTCCTTCCTGCTATATGCCCTGTGTCAGAGGTTAGACATAGACATCAGTCTTCACATCTTTTCCACTATTATTTATGCAGCTGGATTCGTGACTAGCAGACGAGTACATATGCCTTATTGTCATATTCTGACAGCTTACATGTCCTCATTACACATTGATGTCACCAGAGCTGACATCCGCTACATGACCGAGTTTGACATCATAGGAGCTAGGAACTTTTCCCTAGCAAATATCCATATCGACGATGAGGGTACCATGTCCTGGCGTAGGGGGGCACAGCACCAGCAGGCGGAGGAGGCAGAGCATGATGAGTTCATGTTGGCACTATTTCCTGAGGAGGCTGCTCCTGTCCCACCACCACCTCGAGCACCACATCCAGTTCCCCGCACTCTCGCTGATCGAGTTTCCGGACTTGAGAGGGCTATGTCGAGTCTCCAGCACGAGAACTCCGAGTTTCATCAGTCCATGCGACGAGAGGTCTCCGATCTTCGACGAGAGGTTCGACAGGAGGTCTCCGACTTACGACGAGACGTACGACAGGAGCTCTCCGACTTGCGCCGAGATCTACGAGAGGACGATCGGGCTCGTCACACTGAGATCCTGACACTACTCCGGACGCTGGGTTCCGGACCACCTCCCTCATCATCTCAGTAGCTCCTACTGTTGCTCTATTATGACTCTAGTACAGCTTGTAGCAGCTCTATTATGACTCTTTCATCTATGTCGAATTTTTAGTCTAGTGGACGGTTTCACTTCAGGTTTGATTGACTATACCTTAATCTAATAAATTAGTCTTTTTAGTCACATTTTCTTTATAACTTCTAGGCAAAACAGTTTTCAAAACTCCAATATTACTAGACTTTCAAAAGTTGGGTTTAGTATAGGATTTCTCCCCTAGATATCATGTTCCCCTAGAATTAAGCCAGAGCATCTCACAAAACACCTAGGTTTACCTTGATTGTGATTGAAAAACATATAATGGCGTGAGATGCATAGGGTATAGCCTGGACTCAAGAATGCTTATATCTGTGCATCAATATGAGTCTGGGCGTTAAATATGCAATAAACATTAATCAAGTTAAAGTTCTCCAGCTCTAGTCAAGTCTATCTGGACCTAAATAACTTAACTTGACTAACCTAGTAAAAGCTATTGTCCTTTAGACAATCAGCAAGTAACTAAAGGTTAGACAGTTGGCAAAAGATACTCAATTTCTTTTTCAAGAATGTTTTGTTCACTATGGCTCTGATACCTAATATATAAACATGACTTGTGCTTGGACTTAAGGATCAACTGAACTTAAATGAATAATCTGGTCCTAAAAACTTAATTTCCAATTGACCTTAACTTCCAAACTCTGTTGAATATTGCTAACTTTAATCATGTACAACTCTTTATACATTGCCTATTTTTTGAGTTATGGCAAAGGGGAAGAGTAGCAAAAATGTAAACATAAAATTCAAGAAGTTAAAAATTAAGGGAGAGCAAAAGTTAAGGGGGAGCCAAAGTTAAGGGGGAGTATATAGGGTAAAATTTACTTTAGTTACATTGTTCAGCTATACTTAGCAAATTTTGTCTGTGTTTAAAACGACTATCTATTCGCTATTTACTTAACTCAATTCGTGTTGCCATAATCAAAAGGGAGATTGTTGGTGCGGGAAGCATCCGACGATCGAACTCGTTTTGATAATGACAAAAGAATTCAAAGTTAAGATGTTTTAGTCTAACAAGTCTACTTGAGGGTTTCGGAAAGTCCTAGCTGCGGTTAGGCAAAGGAAAACCCTAGGCGGTAACCCTAGGTCATAGGGGTGGTAACCCTATGAGTAAAGTCTTGGCGGGTTGATGGCTTCAGGCAAAGTCCTAGGGGTGGTAACCCTAGGTGAAAAGTCTGGTGTCGCGAACCGGGTGAAAGACTCGACTAGCCGGGAAGCGGATGTCCGCAGAAAGTCCGGAAGCATCGAGTCTTGAGCAAAAGTCCAGGATCGACTGGCAACAGGTAAATCTCCGAGTGGAGTAGGTGAGGACGTGTTCCCAAGAGGAACAGAGGCGTCAGGTCGACCTAGGGCTTCCGGTTGGAAATCCAAAGTCAGACTCGGACTGTCCAAGACCGTCAATTATTACTTACTGTGTTTTATCGATTCTAACATTGTCTTGCAGGGTATTTTGCTCGGACTAACCTTTGTTTGCGGTGAGGAACCTGCTGGAAGAAGGCTGTCCGGGCGTCCGGGACCAAATTTTATCCCCTGCGCGACTTCACCACATGGAGCATCCTGGTTGGTTGGCCACGTCACACTCCAGGCGCCCGGAAGGGATCCAGGCGCCCGGAACCGCATATAAAAGGAGGGTTGAGGTGCAGCTTCAAAAAAATAACGAATTCTAAGTGATCCTTCATCAACACGCTGCTCCAAAAGACGCTCCGAAGTTCTACTACAAGTGCCCGACGACCTGAAGCTTCAGAATTAGCATTTCTTGTTGTCGGTATAATTTTTGATAGCTTTTATTTGTACTCATTATTGTAATCTTTTAACGAGCTTATAGTTGTTGCCCACCGGAAGCGATCAAGGATCGCGGGCCTTCGAGTAGGAGTCGATCAAGGCTCCGAACGAAGTAAAAATCCTCTTGTCTCTGTGTGCTTACTTTGTTTTATTCCGCTGCTTAATTACTCCGATAGTTTTACGAATCGAACGAAATAGCCACGAGCGCTATTCACCCCCCCCTCTAGCGCTTCTCGATCCAACAGGATATAGTTGGTTTGTTGGACTAATGTATCTTGTAGGAAGCAAATTGGACAACTTTGTCTCGGATGAACAGTACCCGAGACGCCCTCCATGGAGCTTGGAGGCGCCTCGGGTCGTATGCGGAGACTGCCTCGCAGCTTGGCGCGAGGGCGCTCATGGAGCTTGAGGGCGCCCTGGACACTGATGCGAGGGCGCCCTCATGGAGGTTGAGGGCGCCCTCAGTGGATAGGCTGCGTCTGGGTCGGAGCTTATCCACGTTGTGGATTCAGCGCGGATGAGGGCGCCCTCAACAGCATGGAGGGTGCCCTCCATGAGCTATATAAGCAGGTCTTGAGCAGCAGCTTAGAACAACAACAAAATTGCAATCTGTCTTCTTCGTGCTGCTTAAAAGATGATCCAGAAAAGCTATCGCACGACCCTGACGACCAGGAGCTTCAAACTGATTATTTTCTATTGTCGGTATATACTTTATTATTGCTTTAATTGTATTTCAAACTGTAATATTCCCGTGCTTATAGTGATTG
Source organism: Zingiber officinale (assembly GCF_018446385.1). Classification (NCBI taxonomy): domain Eukaryota; kingdom Viridiplantae; phylum Streptophyta; class Magnoliopsida; order Zingiberales; family Zingiberaceae; genus Zingiber; species Zingiber officinale. The sequence goes on from NC_055992.1 coordinate 131,407,782, forward strand.
CCCAAAGTAAACGCTCAACGAGCGTGGACCTTGGAGTAGGAGTCGCCCTAGGTCCCGAACCAAGTAAATCTTGGTGTTCTTGTGTTTGTTATTTACTTTTTCGCTGCATGTTTTATTTCTGATTCTTCCGAAACGAAAGTGAAAGCCACGAGCACTATTCACCCCCTCTAGCGCTTTCGATCCAACAATTGGTATTAGAGCAGGGTCGCTTCGAATTGGTGAAACCACCATTCAAGCAATCTTTTCTTTCTTTCGTGATAATTTTCTGATTTTTCGGAGTCGATCGAAATCGGTATAATTTTCACCTTCTGATCCATTTTTTTCGCAATCGAAATTTTTGCTCGAAGTTGGTGCAACACCACTTGAGTTTGTGTTTTAATTTCTTAATCCCGCGCTACTAATCCAAGACTAAGTCTTGGAACAAGTTTTTTTATTTTTTTCGTGTATGCAAGATTTTATTTGCTATAATGGCCCATTAAGAAGGCTACAGCATAGCCCACCCTCCGCTCTTCACCGGTGAGGACTTTGGCTACTGGAAGGTTCGAATGGAGTAGTCATACCTCCAAACTCAGTTTGAGATGTGGATGATCATCAAGTGGGATCGCACTACCACTCGACGGCTTCGGAAAACCGATAACATGCGAGAACTAGGACGCAAGAATAATCAAGAAGGTCGAGGCCAATACCAAAGTAGCCTGCACACTCCAATGTGGACTAACAAAGGAAGAGCTGAACCGAGTCAACCCATTCTCAAGCGTGAAAGAGTTGTGGGAAAAACTGATCGAGCTGCACGAGAGCACTTCCGATATAAAGGCAAGTAAGCGTGATCTATTTTTTAATAAATTATATAACATCAAAATTGCAGGAAGGAGAGATAGCGAGCCAGCTTCATGCGCGAATTCAAGACTTGCTAAACGGACTCCACATGATCGGATAGAAAGTGGAGAACCGCAACGTCATAAGGTAGGCACTTAATGCTTTTTCGAGGAACACTTTGTGGACATCCATGGTTGATGCTTATAAAGTATCCAAGGATCTTTCTCAAATTAAGTTAGATGAACTTTTCTATGAATTTGAATTGCATGAACAGACTAATGCACGACCGGTCGAGAAAGGTGTTGCATTGTTTGCAGGTACAAACAAGACAAAGGAGGCAAGAAAGAAGCATCAGATCGAACCCGAGTCCGAAGAAGAACCGGACTCAGATAATGACGACGACGAGATAAAAGCTGAACTCATGAACCTAGTACGCAAGCTCTACAGAAAGAAGAAGGGGTTCACAAAGAAGGATACCAAGAAGGTGGTTTAGTCCAAAAAGGTACAAACAAGTCCAAAGGTAAAGTTCGAAGTAACTTGCTACGGGTGCAATCAAAAGGGACACGTCAAGGCCAATTGTCCAAATCTAAAAGAAGCAAAGAAGCAGAGGAAGAAGAAAGCACTGCAGACAACATGGGATGAGCCCTCTTCAGAAGATTCCAACGAAGAGCTCGAATAGACGAGCTTTCTTGCACTAATGGCCCGGGAACACATCGACGAATCAGAGACTAGGAGAGGATTGGAAGCTGAGTCCGAGTGAAGCCACGGATCCGTATCCATTTTCGAAGGGCCTAAACCCACTGTAAGTGCTTGTCAAATAGATAAATTATATAATTTAGTTAATTATTTATTGCATAAGTTAGCTAAATCGAATGTCCGAGTCAAGTCACTTCAAAAGGAGGTAACATTCCTTAAAGAAGTGACTAACCCTAGCTCTTTGACTGATCCCATTCAGACTGGATTTAAAACTAAGCGCAAATACAAGTCTTATTTATCACTTGTTAACAAAACAAATAGCAAATTAGTCTAAGCATGAGTTTCCAAGTCGAACTTGGTTAATAAAGTTGGACTTGGATAATATTGGGTCCCCAATGATCAAAACCATTACCTTGATAGACCATATCGATACTATGATTCAAGGAGGGCAATAGGAAGATCATTTTTAGAATTGTTTGATGATTGCTTTTATTGTTTTTATTTTACATGCTTAGATTAAGCTAGATAAGGACCTAGACGTAATTTACACTTGAATAGTTAGACCTAGGGGGTTCAAGAAGAAAATTAAATATCTAATTTCTTTGAGAGGCTTTGTTTAGAAGTGATGGATGATCCCATACCCAAGAAGGCCTAGTGCCTCGTCATAGCCTGGAAGCCAATCTTTGAAATGTATATTTAATTGACCAATTGAAAAACCTGAGTCTAACCCAAATGTATCCATTGGAGCTTGGTGGTGGTGGCCGAACCTCTACATCCTTGGAGGAGTTTTGGTGGTTGGAACTTGGTGAAGAAGAAAGAAGGGCTTGGGTGGTTCTTATCTCGGTAGATCGTTGCCCACACAACGTCCGAGATAAGAAGAGGAATACGGTAGAAGATCAAGAGGTTATTGCTTACAAAGAAAGCTATAACTAGTAATTGTTTCCCACATCATACTAGTTTTTCTTTGTATGAATTCCAAACACAAGAGGCATATAATTCTAGGTTTCAAATTTGTGAATCGAGTTTGCGTTTTTTTTTGTTTTTCAAATTTGTGATTCAATTGTTCTTTTTGGTTAAACCTAGAGTTATATAAGGAAATTAAATATTAGATTTCATTAAAAGGCTTTGTCTAGGAAGTGGTGGTTGCTCCCATATCCAAGAAGGCCTAGTGCCTCGCCATGTTTAACTTGGAAGTCGATTTTTTAAATTAATATTTAATTGAATTTATAACGTAGGTGGATTTGGATCAATAATGTTAAGCATCGTTTGTGATCAAAGTCTAAACCATTAAGAACAGATAAGTTAAATTTGGAATCAATAATGTTAAGTTCCGTTTGCGATTCCTAATTTAATTTCTAAAGAACACAATAGGTTGTTAGGAAATGTTCGACACTTATATAAAATTTTTGTACAGTGGAACCGGTACGATCTTCCTAGGACCAACCAACAAGAGCCTCGGGCGTTAAACAAAAGTCCAATCAGTCTGGAGAATCAATCCGGCAACAAGTAAACTCTCCTGAGTGGAGTAGGTCAGGATGCACTCTTCAGTGATGGAACAATAGGCATTGATTCGACCTAGGATTTCTAGATGGAAATCCGAAGTTAGAACCAGATAGTCCGGTGACTGTCAAATATTTATCTTAATCTTATTTTATTATGCTAAACTCTGTTTTGTAGGATATGTTTTGTATTTTGGACTAACACATTATGCAGGGAGTGAAAAAACCTTAAAGCCTCGGATAAACAGTACTCGAGGCACCCTCCATGGAGCTTGGAGGCGCCTCAGGTGCAATGCTTGAAGACTTCGCGCAGCAGAGCAGGAGGCGCCCTGGACGCTGGGTGGAGGGCGCCCTCGGGCGGATAGGTTGTGGGTGAAGCGGGCTTATCCACGCTGTGAATCCGGCAGGCTTTGAGGGCGCCCTCCGTGCTGTTGGAGGCACCCTCAATGGACTATATAAGCATGTCTCGAGCAGCAGCAAAGAAACAACTCGTAATCACAATCAGTCTTTCGTGTGCTGCTCAGAGAACGATCTGATAAAGCTGCAACTCGACTCTGACAACCAAAAGCTTCAAGTTTACTAATTCCTTGTTTGTTAGTATAAGTTTTTCATTTATATTGTACTTCAAATTATAACTTCTGAATTGATAGTGATTGCCCGAAGTAAACGCTCAACGAGTGTGGGCCTTGGAGTAGGAGTCGCTACAGGCTTCGAACCAAGTAAAACCCTTGGTGTTGGCGATTATTTTTTGTTTGCTTCTATTTTGCTGCATATTTTCGAAACGAACGTGAAAGCCATGAGCGCTATTCACCCCCCCCTCTAGCGCTTTTGATCCAACAATTGGTATCAGAGCGAGGTAACTTCAAATTGGTGAAACCACCATTCAAGCAATTTTTCGTGGTAATTTTTAATTTTTCGGAGTCGATCGGAATCGATAAAATTATCGCCTTCCGATCTATTTTTATCGCAATCAAAATTTTTCCTCAAAGCTGGTGCAACACCACTCGAGTTCACACATTTATTTTTAATCCCGCACTATTAATCCAAGACCAAGTCTTGGAACAAAGTTTCTTATTCTTGATTGCGCAAGATCTTACATCTACAATGGCCCACCAAGAACGCTACAGCACAACCCGCCCGCCTCTCTTCTCCGGCAAGGACTTCGGCTATTGGAAGGGTCGAATGGAGTCTTACCTCCAAACCCAGTTCGAGATATAAATGATCATCAAAACCGGCATCTCATTCCCACTCGGCGGCACGGGAAAACCAGTATCATGCGAGAACTAGGACGCAAGTATAATAAAGAAGGTCGAGGCCAACGCTAAAGCAACGTGTACTCTTCAATGTGGTTTAACAAAGGAAGAGCTGAACCGAGTTGGTCCATTCTTAAGCGTGAAAGAACTATGGGAGAAGCTGATCGAGCTACACGAAGGCACCTCCGATATGAAAGTAAGTAAGCGTGATCTAATTTTAAATAAGTTATATAACATAAAAATACAGGAAGGTGAGACGGCTAGTCAACTTCACACGCGGATACAAGATCTACTGAACGAACTCGACAAGATCGGACAAAAGATGGAGAATCGAGATGTAATAAGGTACGCACTCAACGCCTTTCCGAGGAATACTTTGTAGGCGTCCATGGTAGGTGCTTACAAAGTATCTAAGGATCTTTTATCAATTAAGTTAGATGAGTCATTTTCAGAATTTGAATTGCATGAACAGACTAATGCATGTCCAGCCGAGAAAGGTATTGCTTTGGTTGTAGGTACAAGCAGAACCTGGGAATCAAAGCAAAGCGCAGAACCAAACCCGAGTCCGAAAATGAATCTGACTCAGAAGATGACGATGACGAGATAGCAGCCGAACTCGTCAACCTAGTACGCAGACTGTACAAAAAGAAGAAAGGTTTCACCAAGAAGGACATCAAGAAGGTGATTCAGTCCAAGATGGTGCCAGCTAATCCAAAAGTAAAGTTCGAAGTTACCTACTACGATTGCAACCAAAAGGGACACATCAAAGCCAACTGTCCGAATCAAAAGGAAGCAAAGAAGCAAAGGAAGAAGAAACACTACAAGCAACATGGGATGAGTCTTCTTTAGAAGACTCTGACGAAGAACTCGAATAGACAAGTTACCTCGCATTGATGGCCCGGGAACAACTCGAAGAATCAGAAATCGAGAGCGAATCAGAAACCGAGTTCGAGCGAAGTCACAGATCCGTATCCATTTTCGAAGGGCCTAAACCCACTGTAAGTATTTCTCAATTAAGTAAACTGCATAATTTAGTTAATTACCTTATGCGTAAATTAGTCAAATCCAACCTCCAAGTCAAGTCACTCCAAAAGGAGGTAACAATACTTAAGGAGAAGACTAAATTGAGTCCTTTGACTGAACCAGTTCAAATTGGAAGTTCAACTCAAGTCCAACAACTTGAGGAAGAAAACTCCAATTTGAAAACTCAAGTCAAAGAACTTAAGGATACGTTGGAATGATTCACTTTGAGTTTCAAGAATCTTGATTTGATTCTTAGAAAATAGAGAGTCGTCTGCAATCGATCCGGACTTGAATTTAAGGCTAAACAAAAATATAAGTCTTACCTATCACTCATAAATAGAACAAATAGAAAAGTAGTCCAAGCATGGGTATAACGACCCAAATTTCCTTATTACGAGTCCTAATAGTGGTTAAAAATATTTAGAAATACTTTAGAAATATTCTAGAGATTTTTAAAAAATTTTAGAGTATTTTTATGCAATTTTTGGAGGCGTTTGGTATTTTTACTAAACGAAAGAAGTTTCGACAAAAAAAATGTCCAAGCAGAGATTTGAACCCGAGACCTCCGGCCGAACCAAGCTTTAAGCAAGTCCGGCTGACCAAGTGTGCAAGCAGTCATTGCTGATTAAAAGAAGCATGAAATATATTTAAGTAGTAGAAGTTGATAACAGAAAATAATAGGAAGAAAAACGTTGCAGCCGAGATTTGAACTCACGAGCCAAGCTTTAAGCAACGCGCGGCTAACCAACTGTTCCAGCCGGCATTACAAATTAAAGATGGAGAAAAATCTATTTAAGCATTAGTTAAAGAATAAGAGATAAATTGGAATAAAAAGGGTTCGGCTAAGGAATCGAACCCTCAACCCCTGATTTTAGCAAAACGCGGCTGACCAAGTGTTCCAGCGAGCGATGCTGATTAAAAATAAGAACAAAATTTATTTAAGTAGTAATTAATAAATAGAAAATAAATAGGAGAAAAAGGGTTCGGCTGAGGAATCAAACCCGCAACCTCTGACCGGGGGCAAATCCGGCGGACCAAGAATGCAAACAGACAAATCTGTTTAGAAAAGTTAGAAAAATTTATTTAAGGAGTTAACAGAAATATTAAGTTATAAAAAATGATAAGTTGATGCTCTGTTTTCCCGTGACTTAAACCATTCTCTCCTTCTCTTCTGTGTACGATGGCGGAGCTCGGGTAGAAAACGAAAGGGAGTTAGGGCATCGTCTCCGGCGGCCGGCCAAGGTCCTAGTAGCCCTTTTTGTTCGGTTATGAGTCCAAGAAGCAAGGTAAGTGCTTCTCACCTGTAGTAAGAGTAGTTTCGGACCTTTGTTCTTCTTGAATTCGAAGCATGAGAAGCGCTTATATTGCAGATTTTAATTAAGCTTATAATGCAGATTTTTATGTAAGCTTATAGTACAGATTTTAATTAAGCTTATAGTGCAGATTTTAATTAAGCTTATAGTGCAGACTTTTAATTAAGCTTATAGTACAGACTTTTAATTAAGCTTATAGTGTAGATTTTAATTAAACTTATAATACAAATTTTTATGTAAGCTTATAGCGCAGATTTTAATTAAGCTTGTAGTGCAGATTTTAATTAAGCTTATAGTGCAGATTTTTGGTGGAATTTATAGTGCAGATTTTAATTAAGCCTATAGTGCAGATTTTAATTAAGCTTATAGTGCAGATTTTTATGTAAGCTTATAGTGCAGATTTTAATTAAGCCTATAGTGGAGATTTTAATTAAGTTTATAGTGCAGATTTTTGGTGGAACTTGTAGTGCAGATTTTTGGTGGAATTTATAGTGCAGATTTTTTGTGGAACTTGTAGTGCAGATTTTTGGTGGAACTTATAGTGCAGTTTTTAAAGAAATAGATTATAGTGCAATTTGGTTAAGTATTATAGTGCAGAATTTATGTTTGCATAGTATGCAGAAATAGTGTAGCATAGAATGCAGAATCTTGATTAGTATAGTATGCATAATTTTGATTAGTATAGTATGCAGATGTTTGTTTATGCATTTCAAAGTTAGAATTTGTTTAAACATTTCAGTTTTTAAAGAAGCATTTTTTTATTAGAGGTATTAACAAGTATAAGAAAGATAAAGAAAATAAAGAAAAAGGCCAAGGCCTTAAGTAGATCCCAAAGTCAAGACTTTAGGGATTTTAGCACACAAGGTGCTCGTTAAAATGCCGAGGCATTATATATTAGAAGTATTAAAAGATAACAAGTATTTTACTTTTATCAGTAGCATTGTGTTGGACTCTCAGTTGTCCTTGGGTTAGGCTTCCATAGTCGTCCCTAGGTTTAGATAACCTAGTAAACTCTACTAGATTCGGGACCAGCTATCTCGGGTCTAGTTAGGGATGTGCGCATAGTAAGTACAGTTGCCGGACCCAAAAGAAGTTGATTATTATTTTGAAGTATTAAAGTATAAGGTTTTAAACAAGTAAAACAAGCTTCACATAAGTTTAAAATCCAGCAAGTATAGTTCTCTTTTATGCTAGCGTGTTTGTTTAGATTTGCTTTACATGTTTAGCATTCCAGTATGCCTTGTTTCCTTTGCTGTTAGATGAGTATGAGTAGTATTTCTTTCTGAGCATTCAGTTTTAGATTTCTTCCAGTGACATGCATATTCGAGTTTTGTGAGTTAGATAGCGCTTACTAAGTAATTTTGATTATAGTTGCATTTCCTCTTACTGCAGATAAAGGAAAGGAAAAGTTATAGCAAAGAAGGCGACAAGGAGGTGCGGATGGATGTGTGATGCCTGGACTATAGAAACCTTGGGTCCTAGCATAAGAATTTATTAAGATTGTCATTTATTAAGAATGTATTAGATGAGTCATTTAGTCTTCCGCTGCTAGTTAATTGTATGTTTTGAGTTCTCCGAGAGTTTTAGGAATTTCTATCAACATGTGAACAAGAATAGTTGAGTAAAGTTAGTAGTCAAGTAGCGCTCCGCCCTCACAGACCAGTAGCGAGGAGGATGGGGTGTTACAAGTTGGTATCAGAGCAGTTCCTATTCTCCAGCATCACACATCAGCACCAACCTTGCCGTCTTCAAGTAAGAAAGTATTTAATTTTTTTTTTAGTATGCTTTCTTTATTCTTTACAGTAAAGAGAAATCCTTAGAAGTATTAGATTATATGTACAGAATAGGGAGATGTTTAGAAGTGCTTATAAAGTTAAGAATTCTGCTTAGTTTCTTTCTACATAACTAGATGTCAAGAAGAGGACATCCTCGTACCGCTTGTACTGAGGACCGAGTACAGGAGAACAAAAAGGACAGAGAAGTTATGGGTGATAGTGGATAGGAAAGTTAAGAGACTAAGGAACAAAGAATTACCACTAGTGAAGGTCATCTGGCAGAACCAGAAGCACAAGGAAGTTACTTGGGAGCGTGAGGACAGTATGAGACGGAAATATCCGGAATTATTCTAAGTTCGAGGATGAACTTTTTATAAGATAAGGGGAATTGTAACGACCCAAATTTCCTCATTACGAGTCCTAATAGTGGTTAAAAATATTTAGAAATACTTTAGAAATATTCTAGAGATTTTTAGAAATTTTTAGAGTATTTTTATGTAATTTTTGGAAGTTGTTTGGTATTTTTACTAAACGAAAGAAGTTTCGACAAAAAAAAGTCCAAGTAGAGATTTGAACCCGAGACCTCCAGCCGAACCAAGCTTTAAACGAGTCTGGCTGACCAAGTGTGCAAGCAGTTGTTGCTGATTAAAAGAAGCATGAAATATATTTAAGCAGTAGAAGTTGATAACAGGAAATAATAGGAAGAAAAAGGTTGCAGCCAAGATTTGAACCCACGAGCCAAGCTTTAAGCAACGCGCGGCTGACCAACTGTTCCAGCGGGCATTACAGATTAAAGATGGAGAAAAATCTATTTAAGCAGTAGTTAAAGAATAAGAGATAAATTGGCATAAAAAGGGTTCGGCTGAGGAATTGAACCCGCGACCCCTGATTTTAGCAAAACGCAGTTGACCAAGTGTTCCAGAGAGCGATGCTAGTTAAAAGAAGGAACAAAATTTATTTAAGTAGTAATTAATAAATAGGAAATAAATAGGAGAAAAAGGGTTCGGCTGAGGAATCGAACCCGCAACCTCTGACCGCGCAACCTCTGACCGGGGGCAAATCCGGCGGACCAAGAATGCAAACGGACAAATCTATTTAGAAAAGTTAGAAAAATTTATTTAAGGAGTTAACAGAAATATTAAGTTACAAAAAGAGATAAATTGATGCTCTGCTTTCCCGTGACTTAAACCATTCTCTCATTCTCTTCTGCGTACGATGGTGGAGCTCGGGCAGAAAACGAAAGGGAGTTAGGGCATCGTCTCCGGCGGCCGGCCAAGGTCCTAGAAGCCCTTTTTGTTCGGTTGTGAGTCCAAGAAGCAAGGTAAGTGCTTCTCACCTGCAGTAGGAGTAGTTTCAGACCTTTGTTCTTCTTGAATTCGAAGCATGAGAAGCGCTTATATTGCAGATTTTAATTAAGCTTATAATGCAGATTTTTATGTAAGCTTATAGTGCAGATTTTAATTAAGCTTATAGTGCAGATTTTAATTAAGCTTATAATACAGATTTTTATGTAAGCTTATAGTACAGATTTTAATTAAGCTTGTAGTGCAGATTTTAATTAAACTTATAATACAGATTTTTATGTAAGCTTATAGTGCAGATTTTAATTAAGCTTGTAGTGCAGATTTTAATTAAGCTTATAGTGCAGATTTTTGATGGAATTTATAGTGCAGATTTTAATTAAGCCTATAGTGCAGATTTTAATTAAGCTTATAGTGCAGATTTTAATTAAGCCTATAGTGCAGATTTTAATTAAATTTATAGTGCAGATTTTTGGTGGAACTTGTAGTGCAGATTTTTTGTGGAATTTATAGTGCAAATTTTTGGTGGAACTTATAGTGCAGTTTTTAAAGAAAAAGATTATAGTGCAGTTTGGTTAAGTATTATAGTGCAGAATTTATGTTTGCATAGTATGCAGAAATAGTGTAGCATAGAATGCAGAATCTTGATTAGTATAGTATGCAGAATTTTGATTAGCATAGTATGCAGATTTTTGTTTATGCATTTCAAAGTTAGAATTTGTTTAAGCATTTCAGTTTTAAAAAAAGCATTCTTTTATTAGAGGTATTAACAAGTATAAGAAAGATAAAGAAAAGAAAGAAAAAGGCCAAGGCCTTAAGTAGATCCCAAAGTCAAGATTTTAGGGATTTTGGCACACAAGGTGCTCGTTAAAATACCGAGACATTATATATTAGAAGTATTAAAAGATAACAAGTTTTTACTTTTATCAGTGACACTGTGCTGGACTCTCAGTTGTCCTTGGATTGGGCTCCCATAGTCATCCCTAGGTTTAGATAACCTAGTAAACCCTACTAGATTCGGGACCAGCTATCTCGGGTCTAGTTAGGGATGCGCGCATAGCAAGTACAGTTGCCGAGCCCAAATGAAGTTGATTATTATTTTGAAGTATTAAAGTATAAGTTTTTAAACAAGTAAAACAAGCTTCACATAAGTTTAAAATTCAGCAAGTTTAATTCTCTTTTATGCTAGCGTGTTTGTTTAGATTTGCTTTACATGTTTAGCATTCCAGTATGCCTTGTTTCCTTTGCTGTTAGATGAGTATGAGTAGTATTTCTTTCTGAGCATTCAGTTTTAGATTTCTTCCAGTTACATGCATATTCGAGTTTTGTGAGTTAGATAGCGCTTACTAAGTAATTTTGCTTATAGTTGCATTTCCTCTTACTGCAGATAAAGGAAAGGAAAAGTTATAGCAAAGGAAGGCGACAAGGAGGTGCGGATGGATGTGTGATGCCTGGACTATAGAAGCCTTGGGTCCTAGCATAAGAATTTATTAAGATTGTCATTTATTAAGAATGTATTAGATGAGTCATTTAGTCTTCTGCTACTAGTTAATTGTATGTTTTGAGTTCTCCGAGAGTTTTAGGAATTTCTATCAACATGTGAACAAGGATAGTTAGGTAAAGTTAGTAGTCCAGTAGCGCTCCGCCCTCACAGAGCAGTAGCGAGGAGGGTGGGGTGTTACAATGGGTACTTAAGTCGAACTTGGTTAATCAAGTTGGACTTGGACAATATTGGATCCCCAAGGATCAAATCCACTACCTTTTTAGACCTTATCGAGACTATGGTCCAGGGGGAGCCAATAGAAAAATCATCTTTATTTATATATATAATTTTTTGATGCTTGTCTTACTGCTTTTATTATACATGATTAGATTAGACTAGATAAGGACTTAGTCGTGATTTACACTTGATTAGTTAGACCTAGGGGTTTCAAAAAGAAAATTAAATATCCAATTTTTTGAAAAGCTTTATTTGGAAGTGGTGGATGATCCCATAGCCAAGAAGGCTTAGTGTCTCACCACAGCTTGGAAGCCAATCTTTAAAATGAATATTTAATTAACTAATTGAAAACCTGAGTCTAACTCAAATGTAAATTAATCCTTAGATGATAATCTAAATCAAAGATGAAATTAACCATCTCACAAAAACATATAAGGTTCCCTGATTGATAACTTAGAAATGGGTGAGATGGACTTAGATAAAATTTAGATCTAACTAATCAATTTATAAATCTACCTAATTAATATTTAACCTAATCAAGTTAATCAATTTATAATTCTACCTAATTAATATTTAACCTAATCAAGTTAATCAATTTATAAATCTACCTACTTAATATTTAATCAAACTAATCAATTAAGTATTTAATTAATGAATTAATCTAATTGATTATTAAATTAATCTAATAAATAATTAATTAACCAAATAAATCTAATTAATTAAATTTAATAACCTAAATTAATGAATCCAATCATTAACGGGTTTAATTCCAAATTAATTTAACTTAAGTTCATCTCACATAAATTCATAAGCTGAACATGTTTGATAACTTAGAAAGGGTGAAATGGAAAATTAGGATAATAAATAATTACTTCTATTTTAAACTTGTATTTTTCACTTTGAATTTTCATACATGGACTCTAGGACACCTTAAAATATTTTTGGTATTAATTAAGGGGTGTGAAAGAAAGTTAAAGCATTAATTCTTTTTCAAAATTTTCAAAATTAAATTTTTTTAAAGTTAAAGCTTTTTTAAAAAAAAGGGAATTCAATTTTTTTTTAAATGAACATTAAATATTTCATCGAGTTCCAATATTTTTGTATCTAGAAAAATAAGTCTTTGAAAAAGTATTTTTTACTAAGCTTCAATGTACTTAACTAAGTTTTTCTTAAAAAACTTTTCAAAAACTAAGTACTTGATAAAGTATTTTTTAAATATTTTTTAAAGAAAGCATTTTCTTAGCTAAGTGTTTTTAGAAGAAAATCTTTTTAAAGCTAAGTGTTTTATCAAAATCTTTTGAAAAGCTAAGTAATTAACTAAGTTTTTAAACTAAGCTTTTATAATAATTTTTTTTAAACTGAGTACTTTTAACTAAGCTTTTTATTAAACCCTTTATAAAGCTAAGTCCTTTACCAAAACTAAGCTTCTATCAACATATTTTTAAAGGTAAGGACTTAACAAAATTTTATCAAATTGTTTTAAAGTTGAGTACTTAACTATGTTTTTTTATTTTTAAAAGCTAAAGTACTTAACTATCTTTTTTATCTAAATCTCTTCAAAAGCTAAGTCCTTAACTATGTCTTTTATCAAAATTATTTTTAAAAAGATAGGTACTTGACAAAGTTTCTTAAAAATCTAAGAATTTAGCTAAGTTTTTTTTTTTAAAAAAAAAAATGTGCTACCCTTCAGGAGAGCTTCAAGTTAAATAGATTAAAAGCTAGGTTTTTTTTACATAGTTCTCTCTACTTATATTCTTTTTGATTTATGTCAAAGGGGGAGAGAATAGTTAAAGTTAAGTTAAGAAAGCATAAGGGGGAGTTTTTGTTATATAAAATGTTATAGAAAATTTTATATAAAATTTGTTTTACTTATGCTCTTACAATTGCTTAAACTACTTTTATTACAGTTATGTTTTACTTAATTTTTAATCAGGTTGTCATAATCAAAAAGGGGGAGATTGTTGGTGTAGGGAACACCAGATAATCGAACCTGAGTTTTGATTATGTCAAAGGGTTCAAAGTTAAGTTGTCTTATGATCTAATAAGTTTGATTGAGCTCGTAGGAAAGTTCTAAGTTGCCTTAGGCAAAAGTCCTAGTGGATTCTAGGCAGGTGGAAAATCCTAGGGGGTGGTAACCCTAGGTTTTAGGGGGTGGTAACTCTAGGGAGGAAAAGTCCTAGCTGAGATTAGGCAGGTAAAAAATCCTAGGGGGAGGCAACCCTAGGTTCTAGGGGGTGGTAATCCTAGACGGAAAGTCTTGGCGGGTCGAGGGCTTCAAGCAAAAATCCTAGAGTCGAGGACTCTAGGTGGAAAGTCCTGGTGTCGTGAACCGGGTGGAAGACTGGATGGGTCGTGGAGCGAACGTCCAGCAGAAAGTCCTGGAGCCTCGGGCATTGAGCAAAAGTCCAGTCGGTCTGGAGGACCGGTTTGACAATAGGTAAACTCTCCTGAGTGGAGTAGGTGAGGGCGCGTTCCCCGGTGAGGGAACAGTAGACATCGGTTCGACCTAGAGTTTCCGGATGGAAATCCGAAGTCAGAACCAGATAGTCCGGTGACTGTCAAATATTTATCTTAATCTTATTTTATTATGTTAAACTCTGTTTTACAGGATATGTTTTATATTTTGGACTAACACATCTTGCAGGGAGTGAAAAAGCCTTAAAGCCTCGGATGAACAGTACCCGAGGCACCCTCTATGGAGCTTGGAGGCGCCTCGGGTACAATGCTTGAAGACTCCACGCAATAGAGCAGGAGGCGCCCTCCATGGAGCTAGAGGCGCCCTGGACGCTGGGTGGAGGGCGCCCTCCATAGGCTTGGAGGCCCCCTCGGGCGGATAGGCTGCGGGCGAAGCGGGGCTTATCCACGTTACGGATCCAGCGGGCTCTGAGGGCTCCCTCCGTGTTGTTGGAGGCACCCTCAACAGGCTATATAAGCCTGTCTCAAGCAGCAGCAAAGAAACAACTCGTAATCACAATCCGTCTTCCGTGTGCTGCTCAGAGAACGATCCGATAAAGCTGCAACTCGACTCCGACGACTAGAAGCTTCAAGTTACTAATTCCTTGTTTGTCGGTATAAGTTTTTTATTTATATTGTACTTCAAATTGTAACTTCCGAATTGATAGTGATTGCCCGAAGTAAATGCTCAACGTGCGTGGGCCTTGGAGTAGGAGTTGCCACAAGCTCCAAACCAAGTAAAACCCTTGGTGTTAGCGACTATTTTTCGTTTACTTCTATTCCGCTGCATATTTCTGAAACAAACGTGAAAATCACGAGCGCTATTCATGCCCCCCTAGCGCTTTCGATTCAACACAATCTCCATATGTTATTAAATATCAAAATTCAAACATCAAGATTAAAACTTGAGTCAACTCAAGCTAAGTTAACCAGGTCAACTTTGACTCAGGAGAAATTGCACCAACAACTACATGATAAGTATCTTCCCACTTAGGACTTAATTTTCCTCCGGGGGCATCTGGTTGCACTTTCTGCAAGATGAGTTCTCCCACTTGAAATGTGTTGGTTGCTACTCGGAAAACCTATAGGTTCCACTGTACAAAAATTTTGTACAAAGGTCTGAACCTTTTCCTAGCTACCATGTGTTCTTTTAAATTAAATTTTGGATCGCCTGCGGAACTTAACACGTTTGATCCAAAACTTAATCTATTTGTTCTTTTAGGTTTTGACTTGGATCTCCTGCGGAACTTAACACGTTCGATCCAAGTCTCCTTAAGTTATTAATTCCATTAAATATTAATTTCCATAATTGGTTCCCAGTACTGACGTAGTGAGGCACATGGCCTTCTTGGATATGGGAGCAACCACCACCGACTAGAAAAAACCTTTTATAGAAAGCTAATATTTAATTTCCTAAAATAACTTTAGGTTAACCAAAGAGAACAATCAAATCACAAGGAAAAGAAAGAAACAAAAGAACACAACTTCGAAAAACATATTCGAAATACTAGAACGTAAGCCTCTTGTATTTGGTATTATTTCCATAAATAACTAGCATGATGCGGAAATAAAAATTACTAGTTATACCTTGTAGAAAAACCTCTTGATCTTCTACCGTATTCCTCTTCTAACCTCGGACGTTGTGTGGGCAACGATCTACCGAGATGAGAAACCACCAACCACCTTCTTCTCCTCCAAGCAAGGTTCGACCACAAAAGGAAAACTTCACCAAGGAGAAAAACCAAAATACTAACCAAGCTCCAAGAGATCCTAGCTTTCTCTCCTTCTTCTTCTTCTTCTCCAAGTAGTATCCGGCCACCACAAGAGCTCCAAGGAAGGGAGAGAGGTTCGGCCACCACAAGAGGAAGAGAGGGAGAGGATGGCCGGCCACACCAAGGAACAAAAGAGGGAGAGAAAATAATAGAGGTTGTGTCTCATGAAGGTACCCTCACCCCTTCTTTTATATTCCTTGGCCTAGGCAAATTAGGAAATTTAATTACAATAAAATTTCCTCAATTTCCTTGACATGATTTAATTTAGAAAAATAAAATAAAATTTCCAAATCAAACTTCAATGGCCGGCCACATCATTGGAGAGCAAATTGGACAAGTTTTAATCAACAATTAAAACTTCCTAATTTGTTTCCGGAAATTTAAAAAAAAAAATTCTCTTTAAAATCTCTTCATGATTGATAAAAGGAAATTTCTATAATTTTAATTTTATCAACATGTGAATAATTTTTAAAGAGAAAATAAAACATCTCTCCAATCTACAAATAAGGAAAGAGATCTAATCTCTTTCTTTAATCTTTTATAGATCTTTTACAAGAGAGATATTTTAATTTTAATTCTCTTTAAATTATATCTTCCACATAATAATAAAAATTAAAATTAAAATCCCTTTTTAATTTAATTTGGCCGGCCCCCACTAGCTTGGGTTCAAGCTAGCGCCGGCCACCCAATAATATACCTAGGCCGGCCCTAGCTTGGCCGGCCCCTATTGGGTGGGTATAGAAGGTGGGTATAGGTGGGTATAGAACTCTATAAATAAGAGGCTACGATAGGGACCGAGAGGAGGAATTGGTTTTGGTCTCCCGATAAAATTAAGCATCCCGTGTTCGCCCCGAACACACAACTTAATTTTATCAATGATAATTCATTCCACTAGAGAACTATCATTGAACTACCGCACCAATCCCAAATTACATTTTTGGGCTCCTTCTTATTATGAGTGTGTTAGTCTCCCTGTGTTTAAGATATCGAATGTCCACTAATTAAGTGAGTTACTGACAACTCATTTAATTAATATCTAAGTCCAAGAGTAGTACCACTCAACCTTATCGTCATATCGGACTAAGTCCACCTGCAGGGTTTAACATGACAATCCTTATGAGCTCCTCTTGGGGACATTATCAACCTAGTATCTCTAGGACACAGTTTCCTTCTATAATCAACAACACACACTATAAGTGATACCATTTCCCAACTTATCGGGCTTATTGATTCATCGAACTAAACCTCACCCATTGATAAATTAAAGAAATAAATATCAAATATATGTGCTTGTTATTATATTAGGATTAAGAGCACACACTTCCATAATAACCGAGGTCTTTGTTTCTTTATAAAGTCAGTATAAAAGAAACGACCTCAAATGGTCCTACTCAATACACTCTGAGTGTACTAGTGTAATTATACAGTCAAGATAAACTGATACCTAATTACACTACGACCTCCTAATGGTTTGTTCCTTTCCATTTTGGTCGTGAGCTACTGTTTATAATTTATAAGGTACTGATAATATCATCTTCTGTATGTGACACCACATACTATATTATCTACAATATAAATTAATTGAACAACTACAACTAAATGTAGAAAATTTAACCAAATGTGATTCTTTATTCATAATGAATGTTTACAAAGCTTAGGCTTTCAGTATACACTCCAACAAAATGAACGAGGAAAGACTCGTTTGTTATACTCTCATCAGACTTGTGAATGATATTTCTTAGTTTAGGAGAAAACTTGCATTCTCTTTTCTTTTATCAATAGGGTGAGTATTTGGTTAATTCGGTATATAAATTAACCGAATTAACTCAAAATTGATTTAATGTTAGCTAATCGAATCGAATCAAAATTTTGCTAAAATCAGATTAACCAAATTAAATTAAAAATAGATTATATCAATTAATATAGAATTAACCAAATTTGTTTAAAAAAATAATAAAAAAAATTATACAAAATTAATACCAAATTAACTGAATTAAGTGAATACTCACCTAAATATCATGCCCAACTTTTCATGTCGAGCTACCTCATTACTTTCGCGAGTGTCGACCATAATCGAACTATTTCCATACCAATCTCCGGGGGAGGACAACCTTGGCCCTGTATACCAAACTGAAAGGAGTGATGTCTATTTCTCGACGAGACATTGTTCGAAAGAATCATAAAATTCTTGAAAGCTCTTCCACCTAGGTTCTCTTATATGCTCCTCCAACTTAGTTTTCAAACTTTGAACCAGCTCCTTATTATTATTGATATCGGTTTGCCCATTGTTCTTAGAATAGACTATTGATATTAATCGTCGCTTAATACTCAGTGATGTGGCTTAGTGGTTGAGCCTCTACCTACTTAGATATATAATCAATGATTAATATTAAGAACTTCTTTTGTCACATTTTACACGCGAAAAAAGTCCGACTAAAAAAATACATTCTCCATGATCGAAAGGTCAAATGACTACTGATGACCTCATCAACTTAGCTTGTTGAGTATACCACATGTGGTGTCATTGACTGCTTTCGTAGGCCTTCGCTAGATGCATCATGTCTTTCCTTTAAGTGAGCAAAAAAAATACTCCGTCAATAATGTTTTACGAGCCAAAGAGTGACTTCCAATGTGTCTCTCACAAGCTCCTTCATGTATTTCTTATAAGATGTAGTTATCTTCTTCCTCACCTAAGCATCGTAAGAGTGGACCCGTGCTAGCTCATTTGTAGAGGGCTCCATCAATAAGGCAAAACTACGTGGCTCTTTATTTAAGTTGTTGTGCTCGTATGGGATCCTCTAGAGACAAACTAAAAACTCAGTCCTCTAATCACTTATAATAGGTTCTAGATTGGTCAGCAGTTGAGGCAATAACAAAATCTGAGATATCACCTCCCGGAAAGTCCATTTACCTAGGAACTAGCTAATTTAGTCAACTTATCTACTTTTGTATTCGTAATGGCTCACGACACCTGGCGTGTCGATAACTTTTTCGGTCCGGACGCTTGGACCAATTCCGAACACTCGGACCGAGTTAAACCAGCTCCACGGAGCCGCTGAAACAAAGCTTCTCTGGGCTATCCCAGGGGGTCCGAGCGTCTGAACCAAGTCCGGACGCCTAGATCGAAAAGTCAACCTGGTGTTGACTTTTTGGTCTCGATCTTCTACTCTGGTTCCACTTGTATTGGTCCGGATTTTTTGTTCCGGTTTCACTCGCTTAGGTGATTTCGGTCATCCGGAATAGGACTCACCCAAATCTAACTTCTAGCCTTCTCGAGCAAACTTTCGCTTCAACTTCTCATCCCTCGGAGAACGTCACGCGCCTCCTTCTCGTCCGCTTGCATACTCTTTCACATCACCTCATATCTCAGACGCGTCGAGCCCCGTTGGTTCTCTCCCGTGTCATCCTTCTCACTAACTACGTCTTTTGCTCGACTTCTTGTGCTTATAAATTTATACACATTTAGATAGACAGGTTAAATACTAATAAGATCTAATCTCAATGATCATATTAAAATTATCTTGAGATACTAAAGATACATTAATTTGGCTTATTCATGTAGCTTATTCAGTGTGATACCTAGTTAGCAAATCAATAAAAGAAACACAGCAAGAAAGAGATCTGGTCCACGTTACAGAGTCTAGGCAGAAGCCC
The DNA here is from genome assembly GCF_018446385.1 of Zingiber officinale. Lineage (NCBI taxonomy): Eukaryota > Viridiplantae > Streptophyta > Magnoliopsida > Zingiberales > Zingiberaceae > Zingiber > Zingiber officinale. Next base: position 131,427,058 of record NC_055992.1, read on the forward strand.
ACAACTAATGACAAAATGACATAATTAGGCAACAAGCTGAAATCATCATTCATTTGAAGTTTAATGCAGAAAAAATAAATTATTATTTCATGAGGGAGTAAGGGGAATATGATATAAGCTTGAAGAAAAGTTGGAAGAAACAGTTTGTAACTTTGTATCAGATTATGGTTTGCTCTGGAAAATGACGAGATTATTACAGATATAAGTAAACATACAATAATCTGCTTGATTCTGATTTAATTAACAAAATGGCATACTTTTACTTTCTTTGTTTGTTGCTGTTGGTTTAGCAAATGGGAATGGGTGCGCCATTCCACTCCTTCAAGCAATCGAGCAAGGGATCGACTAGCAGCCCCGCGTTGATGGCCGTGAACACCTTCTCGAACTCCTCCCCTGGCGACCGCGCCTTCTCGCCGGTCAGGTACGCCGCCCCGAGCTCCTCCCTCACCAGCCGGTACAGCGGGTACGACCTACACTCCTTGATCCGGTTGCCGATCGCCGCGCTGCCGTTCTCCACGGCGGCCCGCGCAGCTTCCACCTCCTTCGGCACCACCGCCTTGAGCTCTTCCTCGAAATCCGCGATCTTGTGGAAGATGGACGCGGAGGCGTCCTTCTCCTTGTCTCCATGGCCCAGGGCGTGCTCCACCAGCACCATCCGCAGCTTCGGCATCAGCAAGTAGGTGGAGCTGCAGGGGTCGTCGGCGTAGCTCAACACGTGCTCCCGGTCGACCACGGTGAGGAGGTCATTCTCGCAGAAGCGCGCCGGGTGGAGCTCGCCGTTGGCGCTGGTGGTGAGCGCGCGCTTGGCGGCGAGACTCACCGCCGTCTTCACCGCGTGCTTGAGGTTCTCCTCCAGGTGGCGCAGATCGATGGCCTGGCAGAGGGCGACCAGGAAGGTGGCCGACATGAGCTTGAGGATGTCGACGGCCTCCGCCGTCTTCCTGGCGGAGATCAGCCCCAGCGAGTTCACGTCCTGGTTGTGCTGCTCCGCGCTCTGGACGTGGGTAGTCACCGGATTGCCCAGAAACTGGAGCTCGGAGCAATAGGCGGCCATCGCGATTTCCGCCCCCTTAAAGCCGTAATCGAGGCTAGGGTTCCGGCCGCCAGAGAGATTAGACGGCAATCCATTGTTGTAGAAATCGTTGACGAGCTCGGAGAATTGGGCGAACATGAGCTTGCCGATGGATGCGATTGCGAGGCGGGAATTGTCCATGGAGACGCCGATGGGCGTCCCTTGGAAGTTGCCGCCGTGGAGTGCCTTGTTCCGGGCCACGTCGATGAGGGGATTATCGTTGACGGAGTTGATCTCGCGCTCGATCGATTTGGTGGCGGCGCGGAGGACCTCGATTTGGGGGCCGAGCCACTGGGGCGACGTGCGGAGCGCGTAGCGGTCCTGCTTCGGCTTTTGCAATGGATCCTGCTCGTGGAGCTTCTCGGCGAGCTTGACGTAGGCGCTGCCGTCAAGGACGTGCTCCATGATGGCGGCCGCCTCGATCTGACCCGGGTGGTGCTTCAGCTTGTGGGTAACGTGGTCGGTGAACTCCGGCTTGCCCTGCATCACTTCGGCGAACACAGCGGAGAGGACCTCCGCTAGGAGGGCGAGGAGGTTGGCATCGTATAGGACGAGGGAAGCGAGGCCAGACCCGACGGCGGTGCTGTTGACGAGTGCGAAGCCCTCTTTAGGTCGCAGATCGAAGAAGCCGTGCGGGATGCCGGCGCGGCGGAAAGCCTCTGCCGCATCGATCAGTTCGCCGCCAGGAGCCACAGCCCGGGCGTTGGGGCGCCCGGTGAGGAGTCCGGCAATGTAGGAGAGTGGGACCAGGTCACCGGAGGCGGTGATGGTGCCGCGCAGGGGGAGGCAAGGGGTGACGCCGGAGTTGAGGAAGCTGGTCATGGCCTCTAGAATCTCGAAGCGGATGCCGGAGTAGCCCTGGAGGAGAGTGTTAATGCGGACGAGCATGGCGGCCCGGGAAGCCGGCAACGGCAGCGTATGGCCGGAATCCTTTCCGGAGCCGAATATTCCAGCATTGAGGAATCTGCAATCACCAACATGAATCTTTGAGTTGAAACACAATCCAAGATTCTGTTCAAACATCACAATTACCTTCTGTTTATGTTTAAAAAAACATGATTATTAATAATTTCTTTATTTTATTGTAATAAAAGATAATTACATATTTATCTTACGGTCTGTCCGCAACGGAGTCAATTTATAACCGTCAAATAATGGATGGAAAAATCATTTCGTTTTTATTTGCGGAGAGTCGGTGGGCATGGGCAACATCCACAAGTTGGTATTTTAGTTGATTAAACTAATCAATTTTTTTATATAAAAAATTAACTTGCTCACGTAATTACAACTCATCCACCCAAAAAAACCAAGAGTCTTTTTTTTTATTTTAAAAAAATATTTTATTTAGTAAAAAATAAATAAATGGAAATTAGTATAGAAACAATACCTGATAAGTTCCTTCTGCAGTGCGCCGCCCTCCTTGGTTCTACGGTGAGAGGTGGCGCCGAATCCGGTGGTGACGCCGTAGCTGTCCGTGCCCTTCGTTATGCTGTCCATCACCCACTGGCTGCTGGCGCACACGCCTTTGCGCACCGCCTCCGACAGCTCCACCCTCACCTCCCCTGCCGCGGCCACCGCAGCCACCTGCGCGACCTTGAGCGTCGCGCCCTCCAGCAGCACCAGCGGCCGCCGGAACTCCTCCACCATCCGCTTCACCTCATCGAGGTGGCTCCCCGAGAGCCCCTCCGCGGCCACGCCCCAGTTCAGGGGGTCGCCGCCGCTCTTGATGCAGAGGCCGTCGCCTTTGCCTTTACCGGCAGAAGCTGCGTTTGCGTATGCTCCGTTCACGACCTCCATCGCGTTAATGATCGGAAGAAGAAGAAGAAGCAGCAGCAGCAGCAGAGGAAGACAGAGAGGTAGGCTTTCTCTCTTTCTCCTGCTGCCTGCCAAAGAAGGCGAAGGCTTTAAATAGGGAAGCCGGGGAGGTGAGTTGGTGGGCACTGCCCTTCAGTGAGATCTACGGCCAGATTTTAGCCTCCATGGGTAGGTGGAAGGAAATAATATGTAAGAGAAATATAAATTTCCAAATATCATATATTGCAAAATTATCTATGAGAAATACAAGTTTTTTTTTTTTTTTTTTTTTTGTTATTTGGACCTAATCAAGCTCTCTAGATTATGATTATGAGTTTAATTTTATTGGTAAAATGGATTAGTAAGTTGATGGTAAACAGGACTTGTTCGTCCATTTTGACAATGGGACCAATTACGTATGGTATAGTTGAACAATCCACGGAACCAGTCAATTTACTCACCATCATGAATAGGTATGTAGGTAGGGTTGGAAGTAAATTAAATCGAGTAGAATAATATCAAAATATTGATATTTGAATTCGAAACTCAAAATATTTTTATCGGCTTAGTTAAAAATTGATCCTATCTATAAATACAAATCTATCGTATGGTCATCAACACGATTACGCTCAATTCTGTTAGGCGGTTCCCTTATCATCGTCCACTTTTACAACTACCAATCGAAAAACGATAATAATTTTACCATTTAGATTTTCCAATTTTGAGGAATTTAAGTTTTTTTAATTGAAATCAAATCAAATAAAAAATAGTTTGTTTTCATTTGTGGCACGGCTCTGCTGCACGTGGTCTGAATAATCTGACAGGCTCGAGTTCTTTACTCAGTTTTTCCATATAATTTAATATTTTTTAATGTTGCCGTCTAGTTCTTAGACTTAAAAGTAAAAAGAAAAAAATACACTCCTTATTTCTCCTTATTTTTAAAATATCAAAATGACGTCTATTTTATTTTTTTTATAATTACTCAACTACTCTGCTATTATTTTTATTATTATCTCTCACTTATATGAATTTAAATCAGATTAAATGATTGAATTATTTTTTAAAAAATAATATAAGAATTTATTATATTTCTCACTAGATTAGGTGGTTGAATGATCTTCACCAACCACAACATTCAAATCATCCTTAATAAATGATATGGAATGTAATAAACGGATCTAGAAGATGATGTGATAGTTAAAATCAAGGTGACATAATAATTAAAGTTAAGGCTCTGTTTATTTGGGAGTGTGGAAAGCAAAATTAAGGAAAAGTTTCCACGGTGGAAAAGTTTCCGTCGTTTACTTCATTAAAATTTTTCGAAGGAAAAATAACGCAATCCATCAGCGGATAATTTTGAAGCCAAAATCGATCATCTCAAAATCGGACGGAAAGCAGCGGATGGAAAAAAAATGACGCATGTACCCCTTTTACATTCACAAAATTACACTATATACCAAAAAAATGACGTATGTAGCCTTTTTAACTCACAAAATTACACTATGTACCAAAAAAAAATGACGCATGCACCCTTTTTTATTTACAAAATTACATCACAAGTATTCACCTTCCTCTATCAAGGTAAACAAGTTTGCAAAGGAAAAAATTTCTTCACCCTTTCTTTTCTCTTCCTCTAAAGATAATTTTCTATCGTTGATTCCTTTCTTTTCCTCATCCACACTGAGTAAACATAACATAAGTGAAGAGAGTATTCCCCACCTATCTTCATTATTCGCCCAGAGCTAAAACTCTTAGGACTAGCCCAACCGGACCATAAGTCATTTAGAAGAGGGTCGATCAACTCTTATGTTGATCGAGCATAAGGGGTTTAGTATTTTACTCTTGAACTGGGAAGGTAGCATGTCCAGTCATTCAATAGCCAATCGAATTTAGGGGATGTCTGACCCCCTCGCAATCAATCGATCATGGGTCCAGTCGAGGGAAAGACTACAAGAAAAAAGTCTAACAACAACAATTTTCACCGTTGTCGTAGCCCCTTTAGAACTGTTGTTAAAGGTCATGTTGTTAAAGGGGGTACTCAATGACAACAATTTATAAATGTTGTTTTTGAAGGTGAAGACAGCAGTTTTACAAAGGTAAAAAACCGTTGTCCTTTTTTAGATAAAAACAAAAAAAATATAAAATTTTCTAGTATTATAAATCATTTAAAATATAAAATTTGAAAATATAATTTAATATATAATTTTCCAACATTCAAAAATAATATTTACAACATTCTAAAGAAATATTATAAGCAACTAACATAATGACAAGTACCGGCACTAATAAAACAAAGGTTGACCAATACAACAAAATGAGATTTTAAACCACTATCTACAAGGATGAAATCTAGTGACTACTTAAATGAATTCATGAACTATATGTCTCCACCCTACTCACATGAGAAGACAAAAGAACAATAATCTGAAAATAACATGAACAAATGTTCAAATTTGGGAGACATCCACATCAAAAGGATTTGAGTTAATACCTGAAAAGACCATGTTGGAGGAAAACCGGAGGGCCGTGTCTTTCTTCCAAAGTATTTTTCCCATGATGAACATGTTGAATAGACAAAAGATAACCATCTTTAGTCTCAACCTGTAATTTTCACTAATCCATCAACAGTTGGAGTTGTGTTTCGGGAAACCAAAGAAAACCTTTTTTGTATGCTAAACCATCAAGCTAGATAGTATCATCAAAAGAATCACTTAATTTTATGCTAACTAATCATATTCATATAAGTATAATGGAAAAACTAATAATATAGCAAGGTTAAATAATGTAAGGTAACAAGAGGATTAAGTTGCAATGATAAACAACAAATTGTCATTATTTTCATATATTACTTTATTGGAGCGGTTATTTCTTAATTGGATGCTGCATATTTTAATCTTGTTAGATGTGTTTCATGCATTATTTCTAACACATGCATAGTGCCAAGACCAATGGTCATAGCTAGAGTTTCCCATAAATTATATGCCTATGTAATCATAAAAAATTAGAGCACATTATCATTATTGCTAAAAAAATAGAGAAAAGCAATAATTTTCCCACACCAGCAAATGGAGGAAGTTTGCTAAAGGTTAAAGCTAGTGCCAATAATTTCCCCACACCAGAAACAAAATAATAGAACAAAGCAACTTAAAAGTGTAAGTACGTACAATAGAAGCAGCATTCACTAGTTACTACAATAACAATAAAACAAACAAAATAGAGAAAAATCCAAACATTTGTAACTTCTGCTCTGCTCTGTTTTTTGATATGTCTTTTGGACGTTAAAAGTGAATTGTGTTATACAGGTTCAGAGGTTCTTGATCATTAAGCTCAATCTACTACTTACCATCCACATTGATCGAACAAGGTAATAAAGCAGAGCTATTGCGGAGAAGATGGAAGCTCTTGATGAGAACAGAGCAGATGTATTCGCAAAGGCGGAGGACGATGTAGGTGGCAATGCCACCGATGATGTCGTACGTAATTGAGTAGGTGAGGGGCATCAAAATGATGGTGATGAAGGCGGAGATGGCTTCCCTCATGTTCTCCCATTCCACCTCCACTACCATCTTCATCATCAGCACGCCCCCAGCACCAGCGACGGCCCCATCGCCCAAGCCAGAATCGATGCTAGAAGTGGCATCAAGAAGAACAATAGCACGAAGTTGCCCGCCACTGTCAGGGCCATCATCCCTGTCCTTCCCCCTTCCTTTATCCTCGTCGATGAGTGATTTCAGTGTTCCCAACTGCGAGCCTGCAACAAACTACGACGGAAGGGCCCATGCTGGATCTGAAGGTCACCGTGGCCAGGATACGCTTCTCTTCCTCCCCCTATCGCTACTCCAGGTTGAGCAGCGAACGACCGCTGCAAGAAGCCCGCCTCGCGAGCAACCCACCTCACGAGCGTTCTAGGCTCCCGTCAAGATGAAGGCAGTGAATATTTTGGCGATGAAGAGAGGAAGAGGAATCGTTTGGCGATGGAGACGAAGGCGCTCGGTAAAGTTTGGGCTTGAACGGGTTTTAGGTTTTGGTCTAAGGAATAAAACTTAAGAAAAACAAATATAGGAAAAGAAATAAAAATCTTTCATAGACAAAAACCAAAACCATTGTCATAAGTCTTAGGGTATGATTTAAAAATTCATAAATTTTTAATAATATTAAATTTATTAAGTAAAACAAATTAAATTTATTAAGTTTAAATTTGCAAGTTGTTAAAAGAATATGTATGCGAGCAAAAAATAATAATTTTTTCAAGATAACATCATTATCTTAGATCTCAAAATATGTTTATAGACAACAGTTTAATAAAATTATTACTATTATTATGTAAGTAACGCTAATAGACAACGGTTGACTAAAGTAGTTGTCGTAGGCCCAAAAGCTCATAGACAACAGTTTTAAAAAAGTGTTATCTTTAACATACATAAGACAACGGTTATTTAAAAATCGTTGTCATTTAAAAAAAAACTGCCAACAATAATGGTTTTTCATAAAACTGTTGTTAAATGGAAAACGACAATAATTTTTTGAAAAACTGTTGTCTATTGAGTATTGTTGAATCCCAAATTTCTTGTAGTGAAAGGTCAAACTCCTTACTCTATACGAGTTTCTCTACACACGCCCGGTGAACACTATTACCAGTCATCCCTATGGGTTTTCACACGATAATATGCCTATGTATCCATTCGATAATAGAACCAGATGAGTTTATATGGCTCCATACCCGTCCCTTGTATGCACAAATGTAAGATAGCTTTTTCTATAGATCCGGTTAGAATCCCATATTCACTTTACCTACGAATTATTATACGGACGAACGGCTGAAAGTACCAATCGAATCTCTCAAAACACAGCTTCATTTCTCTAGGTAGCCCATTACACGCCCAGCCAGACAAAAGGTCGACCAAGCCTAAGATATTTAGCTTTCATATTATTGTCCGGATGGATTTTCAGTATGCACAGATTATCATATTGCTTCTCAAACAGACTTCCAGCATGCCTAGAGCATTATATTATTCTCTAAACGGATGGCTAACATCATGCAGCACCTGACCAATCAACTTAATATAAGGACGTGCATAAAGACAGCGGACCTTATAGACCGACCGAAATATACTTAGCAGACAACATAAGCAGAGAATTCCAACAACCTGACAGAATAACAACCATATGCCAAAGAATATTCTTCTAAAATAATCTTCAGGGATTATTATGTTTCTCATCAACCAATCACTTATAACAAGATACTCCTTTAAGTGTCTTATTAATAGTATAAGTTATAAACGACAAAAGAGGTACACATATAAATAAGGGAAAGATTCCTCGAACAATTATTGCATAGGTTATACACTTTCTTTTACCTAACAACTTCTGACATTCTTTGTCACCTCATGATTGCGGAGGTTATGAGAAGTGGTATGTAAAGGGGTCCCTATTAGTAAAGTACATTCTCTGAACATCTAAAGTTTACTCTCACACGCACATTCTTTATTGGTTCTTAATTCACCCGTCCGAAATTTGTACTGACTAAGTGTCAGAGGGCCTTCGCCAGAGACTCCCCCTTGGTTTTTGAGTGCTGATATTTTGTTTGTTCGTCTCCATGTGTATAGAATCAAAAGGAAACCTCTTCTTAGAATAGAAAATCTTATTTCAATCAACAATCAAGCCAACATTTCTTCTATTTTCAAACTGGATTAATAATGAACTAAGAAATCATCTAAAATATTATGCTCAATTTTCACTGTTGTTATTATTCTTTATCATTAAAAAATATATATATGTTAAAAGGAAATTAACATGAGTAGTGCTTGGTCACACCCTCCCCAACATGGCAACATGCAATAATTAAATATAAATAACAATAATAAATCAGGAAGATAACACATAATAATAAATCAACATGGGTAGTTTATTCTCGCGCCCACATTATTTACTGATTCTTCATTCACTCATCTAAAATTTATACTAACTTGAGCATCATACAATCCCTCAAGGTAGATTATACTGTTAGAGTGGCTAAGTTAGAAGCCTCGCCTATAGCATACATCTCTAGATCAAACCTCTGAATCTCAGTTTGAAGAGGTCCTTGCAAGGGTGGTGGAACCACGTCTGCTGTCTTCCTACTTAGAGCATTTGCAATTATATTAGCCTTCCCTAGGTGGTAGTTAATCTCACAATCGTAGCCTTCACACTAACCATCGTCTCTATCTCATAGTTGTTAGTTAGAGCCCTAGAGCCAATCATTTGATGATTGTATGGACTCATTGTATCATATTCTTGTATATTAATAAAGGCATTTGTTTGGTTATTGTACTTATTTGTATTAGTGCCAAATAAACTAAGTATAATAATGTCTTTGAGTAGATAGTTCTCACCTATATCAATCGGTTAGTTGAACCGATAATGAGATGATATAGGGAACACTACTCTAAATCATTCCTAGTCGAGTATTAACATTCAGGGACAATGTTAATGTAATAAGACTAGCATGTAGGTCAACTCGATGACTTGATCTCACAAGTCATGGATATGGAGATATCAAGTTGACACATGGGTATGCATTGGAGAATGTATACTGAATGACCCGCCATGAGAAAGTATCATGGATCGTTATATGAGTGTCATATACTTTCTCATGTGACTATTAGTATGACTATTAGTCCTTAGACCTGAAGTCACAATGGATCCCTACATAAGAAGTTATGTACTTTAGTTTCGTCAAACGTCACCCGTAACTGGGTGGACTATAAAGGCGATTACTGGGTATATAACGAATTATGCAGAGGGATGTGAGTGATGTAGATGAGATCTATCCCTCCCATATGACGGGAGCGACATCGATATTCTTGATAGAGTGAGACCACTAAGTGCATGGCCATGCCCAAATGAGTCAACATTAGATGTTGAGCTCATTTGACTGAGTGAATCTACTTGGAGTTCAAGATTTAGATTGATTAGAGGATGACACGGTCTATGCCTCATATTGATCAATCTAGATGTCTAGGATAGAAGGACACTTGTCACATATTGTGAGGAGTCACAATTAGTAGTCACAAGGTGATGTCGGATCTCGACATTCTTGTAACTTAGGTAGTAATGATGTGTTGCTAGATAACGCTCATAACTTATGCTCCTAAATGAGTTTAGGGCATTGCCAACGTTACAAGAACCTATAGGGTCACACACTTAAGACAATTAGATGGAGATTAGGTTCATATGATGAACCAAGAGGATTAGATTCATTTGATGAATCAAATTGGATTAAGAGTAATCCTAATTGGGCTAACTTGAGTTCGACTCAAGTTGATTCATGTGTTCAATGAGTCTAATTTAGATTTTGACTCATTGAATCAATTTAATTAAATGAATTAGATTCATTAAATTAAGTTGGCTTGAATCAAATGGTTGGATTCGATCAACCATGGAAGAGATTTGGTCAAGTTTGACTTGACTTGAGAGGAAGATTAAAAGTCAAGTTTGACTTGACTTTATGCCACCTCATTGGTGAGTTGACAATGAAGTGGACCAATGATGTTACTCCACATCATCATGGGTGCCACCTCATGGAAGTTACAAAGTCATTTTCTTAATAACTTCACATTAATTGCATTTAATGGGGAGTTACACATGAAGATTGTGGCCGGCCACATTTTGAATGGGGTGAATTGATTTTCATTCATTCATGTGTGTGCATTATTCTTCCTTCTTCCTCTTGAAGCTCTTCCTCTCCCTCTCCTCCTTGCTTGGCCGAATCTTACCAAGGTACTAGCACACCTTTGTGTGAGGTTTTCTCCACCTACGTGTCCGTGTGGATACTTCTAGAGGACCGACGCTTGACGGTCTAGAGATCCGACAACTCCTTGGACGAGCGGGAACGCGAAAGGGCACGCTTCAAGGTATACTTCTTAACACATAGATCTAGGAGTAGATCTAAAGTTTTGAAACTCGTACTCGTAATTTTCATTCGGTTTTCCTTGCACGGATCTACGGCTTTGGGTGATTCGGGGTTTCCGCGACGCGAAAAGCGGTTTACGCGGCCCGAAAAATCCAACAGTGGTATCAGAGCCACGTGCAAGGCTTGTACGAGTTTAATTTTTGGTTTTATGTAAACTAAAGTTTCTGTAATTTTCTGTAAAATTATGATTTTTTGGGTTTTATGAGTATTTTTCTCGAGTAATCGAAGCACAAGTGTTTAGACGCTTGTAGGCTTCGACTACCGGGAAGATTTTTCCAAAACGGTGATGTTTCGACCCAAATCCGTTTGGGACAGCGAGCGAAGGCGCTGTAGGATCGCTTAGGAGCAACTCACGATGGTTAGATCGGGCACTCCCCCTAACCCCGCAAGGGGATTTACTTCGCGATTGCGCCCGAAATCGCTAATCGGGACCGCCGGGAAAATTCTTCTCAAAGGTTTCGTCCCAAATTGTTTTGGGACAGCGGGCTAAGGCGCTGTAGGATCGCAAAGGAACCCTCGCGATGGTTAGATCGCGGGTAGGGGTGCTGCCCCTGGCCCCGCAAGGGGATCCGTTCCGCGATTGCGCCCGAAACCGCTAAACGGGACCGCCGGGAAATTTTACTCGTAAAAATTGTAAAAAATTAATTTTAAAATTATAGAAAATTATGAAAATATATAATTTTGAATTATATATTAATTTTGTGATAGTCATGGCCCAAAAACCCAATATGATTGGATTGTGTTGTAATTCATAATACGGCCTGCGTGTCGTTATGTGTTTGCGCGTGTTGTATGTTTTTATTTTTCCGCGACCTGCGCGTCGTGCCTTTCTCATATATTCTGGTTGTAAATTAGATTTAGACTCGAATGTAACTCGAGTTTCAAATTGTAATGTACAAATTGGAGCGGTGGAGGGTCCACACGAGACGGAGTTCCGAGGCGGGCACGAGCAACACAAGGTGGTCAAAGGGAGGAGCTTGGAGAAGCTGTTGACCCTAGGTTGACCATTCGATCTTCTCATTGGCTTGAGAAGATCGTAGTAGGGTCATGACTAAATCACAAATAGATTAATTAGTTAATTGCTTATGTATATGATGCATGTTTAATAAGTAATTAATTAATTAGTGCCTTAGGATTAGATTAGATCTAAGTCGTTCACATGATGCACCCTTGCGATTAGATTAGATCTAAGTCGTGCACAAGATGCATCCTTTTCGATTAGATTAGATCTCGATCGAACCAACTCTAAATGCCTAATCGTGCCGTGATACCTATCACTACCTCGATCACATGTATTGTTGTCAAAGCAGAGCAATACATATTATCTTGGTAGGGTACGGAGGGACAATCTTGGTCCCGCCTATCAACGCATGGGTGAATACAAACTCAATTAGATTGAGTATTCCTAGTTGCTCGGTTAGATCGAGTCAACTATAGGTATTTTTCTAACGGTTGGAAAAGATAGGTTAAAATCACATCTATATTAACTCTCGGGCGTATTAGCCAAAGCTAACTCGAGTTTTAATATAAATGCGGATATTGATTTTATAAACAAGAGTTGCATAGAGATGTAATTGGTAATCGTTACCTACCGATCATACTAAGCCTTGGGCGTATTAGCCAAAGCTAACTCAAGGGTTAGTATGATGTGGATCTTGTCCCACAAGAATTATAGTATTCAGTGGGAGCATCATTTAGTTAAAGGTCTAATTAAATGATTTTAAAAGAATATGATATTTATTTCTGCAAATTTTCTGTTGTAGATAACCATGACGTCGAACACGAATTCCTTCTCCCTGCGATCTGTCCTTGAGAAGGACAAGCTCAACGGAGCGAATTTCCTAGACTGGTACAGGAACTTGAGAATAGTTCTCACCCAGGAACGTAAACTATACGTTCTGGAGCAGCCCATTCCGGAGGCTCCTCCTGCCAATGCCCCGCGAGCAGACAAAGATGCTTACAAGAAGCATCAAGACGACGCATTAGATGTGTCCTGTCTAATGCTCGCGACCATGAACTCTGAGCTTCAGAAGCAACACGAGTTGATGGGCGCTTACGATATGGTTGAGCATCTTCGCCAACTATATCAGGGACAAGCGAGGCATGAGAGATTTGAAATCTCTAAGGCACTGTTTCAGTGCAAGATGTCAGACGGGGCTCCCGTAGGTCCTTATGTAGTCAAGATGATTGGGTACATAGAGAACCTACAAAGATTGGGGTTCCCACTTGGCCAAGAGATGGCCACTGACTTAATCTTGCAATCCTTGCCGGATAGCTATAGTCAATTCGTTCTGAACTATAACATGAACGAGATTGACAAGCCACTGCCCGAGCTCCTTAGTATGTTACGAACTGCTGAGGTTAACCTTAAGAAGGTTAAGCCCATTCTGATGGTCCAGAACCATAAGGGCAAAGGCAAGCCTAAAGGCAAGGGAAAGTCCCAAGCCAAGGGAAAAGGCAAGGCACTGAAGCCTAAAGGAGGGGTCGCCAAGGATGCTACCTGCTTCCACTGCGGTCAGACCGGACACTGGAAGAGGAACTACAAGGTATACTTAGAGGATCTTAAGAAGAAGCGAAGTGAGACTTTCACTTCAGGTATATATGTTATAGAAGTCAATCTATCTATTTCTACATCATGGGTATTAGATACTGGATGTGCTTCTCACATTTGTACTGATGTGCAGGCGCTGAGAAATAGCAGGGCATTGACAAAGGGCGAGGTGGACCTACGAGTAGGCAATGGAGCACGGGTTGCTGCTGTTGCTGTAGGGACTTACTGTTTATCTCTACCCTCTGGGCTTGTACTAGAGTTAGTCGATTGTTGTTATGTGCCTGCATTAACTAAGAACATTATATCAGTTTCTTGTTTGGACAAGAAAGGTTTCTCGTTTACTATAAAGAACAAATGTTGTTCCGTCTACTTAAACGATATGTTCTATTGTAGTGCACCTCTGATAAACGGACTCTATATTCTAGACCTTGAAAGCCCTATCTATAACGTAAATACCAAGAGGTTCAAGTCTAATGACATGAACCAAACCTACCTTTGGCACTGTCGCTTAGGTCATATAAATGACAAGCGCTTATCCCAACTCCATAAGGATGGTTTGTTGGACTCATTTGATTTTGAATCATATGAGATATGCGAGTCATGCCTATGAGGCAAGATGACCAAGACTCCCTTTAGTGGGCACAGCGAGAGAGCAACTGATTTGTTATGACTCATACATAGTGATATATGTGGTCATTTCAATGTTGCTGCAAGAGGTGGTTATAGGTACTTCATCACATTTACTGATGATTTCAGTAGATATGGTTATGTGTACTTGATGACACATAAGTCTGAATCCTTTGAAAAGTTCAAAGAATTCAAGAATGAAGTACAGAACCAGCTTGGCAAGAGTATTAAGATACTTCGATCCGATCGAGGTGGAGAATACCTTAGCCATGAGTTTCGTGACTACCTAGCTGAGTGTGGGATTCTATCCCAACTCACTCCTCCTGGAACACCACAGTGGAATGGTGTATCCGAAAGGAGAAATCGTACCCTATTAGATATGGTGCGATCTATGATGAGTCACACAGATCTTCCGACATACCTTTGGGGTTATGCTCTAGACATGGCAGCTTTCATTCTCAACCGAGTTCCATCCAAGGCCGTGATAAAGACACCATATAGGATATGGACTGGGAGAGATGCCCAGGTGTCTTTCATGAGGATTTGGGGCTGTGAGGCTTACGTACGACGTCAAGTCTCAGACAAATTAGGACTCAAATCCGACAAGTGCTATTTCATCGGATATCCCAAGGAAACTAAGGGATATTACTTCTACATTCCCAGTCAGCACAAGGTAGTTGTGGCAAAGACTGGGGTCTTTCTAGAAAGGGACTTTATTTCTAGAAAGGCTAGTGGGAGCGCGTTCGATCTTGAAGAAGTTCAAGATGCGAACAATAGCACTAATGCCTCGATGGAAATTGAACTGGAACCACAAAGTGTTGTGGATGATGTTGTTCCACAAGGAGTTGAGGAACAACAACCAGTTCAAGTAGACATATCTCTTCGCAGGTCTGATAGGGTATGTCGTCAGCCTGAGAGATACTCATTTCTCTTGTCTGACCATGATGACATTGTGCTCATAGAGGATGAGCCTACCACCTATCAGGAAGCTGTGATGAGACCAGATTCCGAGATATGGCAGATAGATGTCAAAACCGCGTTTCTGAATGGAAACCTGCTCGAGGATGTGTACATGACACAACCTGAGGGTTTTGTAGATCCACAGCATACTAGTAGAGTATGCAAGCTGCATAGGTCCATTTATGGACTAAAGCAAGCTTCTCGGAGCTGGAATCTTCGATTCGATGATGCAATCAAACAGTTTGGTTTCATCAAGAACGAAGATAAACCTTGTGTCTACAAGAAGGTTGTAGGGTATATAGTTGTCTTCCTCATATTGTATGTGGATGACATACTACTCATTGGGAAGGACATCCCTATGCTTCAGTCTGTCAAGACCTGGCTAGGGAATTACTTCTTAATAAAGGACTTAGGTGAGACATCCCGCATTCTAGAGATACAGATCTATAGAGATAGATCTAAGAGATTGCTTGGCCTAAGTCAGAGTACATACATTGACAAGGTACTCCTTCGGTTTGCCATGCAGAACTCCAAGAAGGGATTTCTGCCGATGTCACATGGCGTGAGTCTTTCGAAGACTCAAGGTCCCTCTTCTAGAGAGGAGAGAGACCGCATGGATCAGATCCCTTATGCCTCAGCCATAGGATCGATCATGTATGTCATGCTATGTACTCAACCTAATGTCTCGTATGCTTTGAGCATGACGAGCAGATACCAGTCAGATCCAGGTGAAAGTCACTGGATAACGGTCAAGGATATTCTTAAGTACTTAAGAAGGACTAAAGAATATTTCTTGATATATGGAGGCAGTGATGAGCTAGCTGTAAAGGGTTACAGTGATGCTGGCTTCCAGACCGACCAGGATGACTATAGATCGCAGTCGGGGTTCGTGTTTTGCATTAATGGTGGTGCTGTGAGCTGGAAGAGTTCGAAGCAGGACACAGTAGCTGATTCTACAACAGAAGTCGAGTATATTACTGCATCAGAGGCAGCAAAGGAGGCAGTTTGGATCCGTAAGTTCATCACTGAACTTGGGGTGATTCCCAGTATCGCTGACCCTATTGAGCTCTATTGTGACAACAATGGAGCTATAGCACAGGCGAAGGAACCTCGCTCACACCAGCGGACCAAGCATATACTACGGCGCAGATCCCTACAGAGGCTAACATCGCAGATCCCTTGACCAAGGCTTTGGCACAGAGGAAGCATGATGGTCACACTAGGTCATTAGGCCTTAGAGCCTATACTGATTGGCACTAGTGCTAGTGGGAGATTGTTAGTTAGAGTCCTAGAGCCAATCATTTGATGATTGTATGGACTCATTGTATCATATTCTTGTATATTAATAAAGGCATTTGTTTGGTTATTATACTTATTTGTATTAGTGCCAAATAAACTAAGTATAATAATGTCCTTGAGTAGATAGTTCTCACCTATATCAATCGGTTAGTTGAACCGATAATGAGATGATATAGGGAACACTACTCTAAATCATTCCTAGTCGAGTATTAACATTCAGGGACAATGTTAATGCAATAAGACTAGCATGTAGGTCAACTCGATGACTTGATCTCACAAGTCATGGATATGGAGATATCAAGTTGACACATGGGTATGCATTGGAGAATGTATACTGAATGACCCGCCATGAGAAAGTATCATGGATCGTTATATGAGTGTCATATACTTTCTCATGTGACTATTAGTATGACTATTAGTCCTTAGACCTGAAGTCACAATGGATCCCTACATAAGAAGTTATGTACTTTAGTTTCGTCAAACGTCACCTGTAACTGGGTGGACTATAAAGGCGATTACTGGGTATATAACGAATTATGCAGAGGGATGTGAGTGATGTAGATGGGATCTATCCCTCCCATATGACGGGAGCGACATCGGTATTCTTGATAGAGTGAGACCACTAAGTGCATGGCCATGCCCAAATGAGTCAACATTAGATGTTGAGCTCATTTGATTGAGTGAGTCTACTTGGAGTTCAAGATTTAGATTGATTAGAGGATGACACGGTCTATGCCTCATATTGATCAATCTAGATGTCTAGGATAGAAGGACACTTGTCACATATTGTGAGGAGTCACAATTAGTAGTCACAAGGTGATGTCGGATCTCGACATTCTTGTAACTTGGGTAGTAATGATGTGTTGCTAGATACCGCTCATTACTTATGCTCCTAAATGAGTTTAGGGCATTGCCAACGTTACAAGAACCTATAGGGTCACACACTTAGGACAATTAGATGGAGATTAGGTTCATATGATGAACCAAGAGGATTAGATTCATTTGATGAATCAAATTGGATTAAGAGTAATCCTAATTGAGCTAACTTGAGTTCGACTCAAGTTGATTCATGTGTTCAATGAGTCTAATTTAGATTTTGACTCATTGAATCAATTTAATTAAATGAATTAGATTCATTAAATTAAGTTGGCTTGAATCAAATGGTTGGATTCGATCAACCATGGAAGAGATTTGGTCAAGTTTGACTTGACTTGAGAGGAAGATTAAAAGTCAAGTTTGACTTGACTTTATGCCACCTCATTGGTGAGTTGGCATTGAAGTGGACCAATGATGTTACTCCACATCATCATGGGTGCCACCTCATGGAAGTTACAAAGCCATTTTCTTAATAACTTCACATTAATTGCATTTAATGGGGAGTTACACATGAAGATTGTGGCCGGCCACATTTTGAATGGGGTGAATTGATTTTCATTCATTCATGTGTGTGCATTATTCTTCCTTCTTCCTCTTGAAGCTCTTCCTCTCCCTCTCCTCCTTGCTTGGCCGAATCTTACCAAGGTGCTAGCACACATTTGTGTGAGGTTTTCTCCACCTACGTGTCCGTGTGGATACTTCTAGAGGACCGACGCTTGACGGTCTAGAGATCCGGCAACTCCTTGGACGAGCGGGAACGCGAAAGGGCACGCTTCAAGGTATACTTCTTAACACATAGATCTAGGAGTAGATCTAAAGTTTTGAAACTCGTACTCGTAATTTTCGTTCGGTTTTCCTTGCACGGATCTACGGCTTTGGGTGATTCGGGGTTTCCGCGACGCGAAAAGCGGTTTTCGCGGCCCAAAAAACCCAATAGTAGTTATCTCCTTCTAGGTAAAGAGATAATTAAGACTCTTGTAATCGGTATAGATTTTACACTTTTCACCATATAAGTAATGTCTCCAAATTTTTGGAGCAAAAACAACTGCTGCTAGTTCAAGATCGTGAATCGGATAATTCTTCTCATGTACCTTTAATTGCCTAGATGCGTATCCAATAACTCGATCATGCTACATCAATATTGCACCCAAACCTAGCTTTGAAGCATCAATGAACAACACATATTCTCACTGTCTTGATGGCATAGCTAAAACGGGTGTTGTAGTAAGTACTTTCTTCAATCGCTCAAAGTTGTCCTAACAACTGGATCCCCATATAAACTTGGCATTCATTTTTTTTTCAGAGCTGTCAAGGGCATTACAATGGAGGAAAACCCCTTGATAAATTTGCTATAATAACCTTCTAATCCTAAGAAACTGAATATTTCCGTTGCATTTCTAGGCTCTGGCCATTCCCTAACAACCTTGACCTCAGTCAAATCAACCTCTACTCCTTCCCTCGAAATTGTTGGTGTAATATCCCATAGGTCAAGGTTGATCATGTTGACTAAACTTGAGTTGGCTCAAGCTTGAGTCTTGATATTTGGATTTCGATGTTTGACAATATATGGAGGTTGTTGGTGTAATCGTCTGATTGGGGAGATTATTAGTGCAATTCTCCTTTAGTCAAGGTTTAACTAGTTTGATGTGAAGAAGAGTCAAGTAGGTCAAGGTTGACTAGATACTTGACAATGAAAGTCCTGGTGAGTTAAACTAGGCAGCTGGAAACCCCGATGAGTGAACCCGGGCAGTGGAAAATTCTAGTGAGTGAAACCAAGTGAAAGTCCTGGTGAGTGAAGCCAGATAGATGGAAAGACATAGTGAGTGAAGCTAGGCAGATGAAAAGTCTTGGTGAGTGAAGCCGGATAGATGGAAAGACATAGTGAGTAAAACTAGACAGATGGAAAGTCTTGGTGAGTGAAGCCAGGCACGTGGAAATCCAGATGGGTCAAGGTTGACCGGACACCTGGTGTTGGGAAGTCCAAGTAGGTCAAAGGAGTGACCGGATACTTAGCATAAGGAAATCCAGATGGGTCAAGGGTGACCGGACATGTGGTGGAAAAAAGTCTAAGTGGGCCATGGAGGACCGGACACTTGGCACGAGACGATAAGTCCAAGTTGGTGAAGGTTGACAGGACACTTGGCACGAGAAGAAAAGTCTAAGTGGTCAAAGGATTGATCGGACATTTGGTGAAAAAGTCTCAGCAGATCAAGGTTGACCAGATGCTAGGCATAAGGAGTCCCAACAGGTCATGGTTGAATGTTGAGTTTGGGAGCCCTAGATTTGATTTGGGCAAGTTAGGGTTGGTCAATTTGATCAAGTGATCAAATTGGACCAAGCTCAATCGATCAGTTGATCGATTAGGCACAGTGATGCTACAAATAGCAACCTAATCGATCAGCTGATCGATTGAGAAGTGAAGCTGTTAGCACAAAACAGTCCCCAATCGATCAGTCGATTGATTGAGCATCGTCAATTGAACGGACGATCGATCGGGGGTTGGTTTTCTCGTGCGAACGCAAGGAAGCCTAAATCGATCGGTCAATCGATTTAGGCCTTTTCCAGCAGAGTACAAAGGCACTCTGAATCGATCAGCTGATCAATTCAAGCACCCCCAATCGATTGACCCATTGATTAGGATATGACCGTTATGAAGGAAGTGCACAAAAGCCTTTTTCCTCGCACCGATTCAAAAGCTCTTTCTCTCCACTCCTTGCGATCATCTTTCACAGGTTTATGCCAGTTCTTAAAGGTGTCTTGGAGTCAAGTGTTGCTGCACTTCCAAGATCAAGAGGCATTCTAAACAAGAAGGAGAAGCAAGATAGGGTTTCTTTATTGTAAATCTTGTAAGATTTGATAGTGTATTAGCTTGTATTTCTTTCTTCTTGTATTGTCTGTGTGAGAGTTTGTACAAGGCTTCTCCGCCTTCGGTAGTTATCGAGAAGGAGTGTTTTTATAGTGGATGAGTGAGTGAGGGCTGGATCCTTGGATTAGTCACCTCTTCTTGAAGTGAATACCAAGTAAATCCTTATGTTAGCGTTGTGAGTCTTGTTCCTTTTTTATTCCGCTGCGTATTATCATCACGAAGCAAGACAATGAGCGCAATGAGCTAATCACCTCCCCTCTAACTACAAATCGACCCTAACAAGTGGTATCAGAGCGAGGTCTCTCTTCACTGGAATCATCGCTGGAAAGGGGAACAAGCTAAAGGGAGAAGAAGTTGAAGCAAGTTCAACAAAGTCAGAGGCCTCAAAAGAGCTTAACTTTAAATGGAATTCCAAGATGGATTTGGATATGCCATA
Organism: Zingiber officinale; assembly: GCF_018446385.1. Lineage (NCBI taxonomy): Eukaryota > Viridiplantae > Streptophyta > Magnoliopsida > Zingiberales > Zingiberaceae > Zingiber > Zingiber officinale. Next base: position 131,447,490 of record NC_055992.1, read on the forward strand.
AGGGTGCCTCCACCATACACATCGACAAGCTTCGATTCTTGGAAATCAAGAATAAAAAATTTCTTTATGATGGAGATAGAGCAATGGTTTACTCTTATGAAAGGGTTTGAAGTTTTAACAAATAGCAAAGGCAAAATTCTCAAGAAGAGTAAGTAGAGCCAAGAGCAAATCCAAAGATGTGAGGGCAATAATAAAGTGATCAAGCTATTGGTCAATCTATTGCCTAGCAACATGTTAAGCAAGTAGGAGAATTTAAAGATGCCAAGGAGCTATGGAGCAAATTAGATAAAATTCATGAGGCCCCCTCCATTGCACAAAACCAAGAGAAATCCAAAGAGGGTGACTCATTAGTGTAATACCAAGAGGAAGAGGACTCTGAGGTTGAGAGGTGCTCAACTCAAGAAGAGGAAGTCCAAGAAACTTCATCCTCAACGAAGTACAATGGAAAGGGCAAAGAGGGAGCATACTCTTTGTTAAATGGGCAAGAGGATGAAGATGAAGAAGCCTCCACCTTTAGGATTGAGAGGGAGCATCATTCATTGACACCGGAGCAAGAAGAGGCTTCCACCTTCGGGTTAAATGAAGAAGAAGAAGAAGATGGTGCCACCTCCACAAATCAAGAAAAATCAAATGGAGGATCATGTGCTCACCCCTACAAGCAAAGAAGGTATAACTATTTCAATATTAAATAATAAAAGTCACATTATATGCTTTGAGTGTAGGGAAAAATGGCACTACAAGAGTAAATGTCCCAAATTGGCCAAGAAAAAGGGTCAACTGGCACTAAGGGCAAAGAGAAGTCCAATGAGACTGACCCAGTGACAAAGAAGAGCAAGGAACATATTGTGTGTTTCTTGTGCCATCAAAAAGGAAATTATCAGAGCTAATGTCCAAAGGGGAAGAAACCGGTGAAAGTCAAAGGAGGAAGTTCAAATCAAGAGGGAACTATCAAGAGCAAACCCAAGGTATCATTTATTGATCCAATTCCTTTAAGTAATGATAAAAAGCATGCTAAAAATAGTTTATATCATTTTAATGCTATTTATCATGAAAATAGGAAGCATGATATAATTAAGGAAAATTATGTAGTTTATCATCCTAAAACCACTCAATCTAAGGCTAGAAAAATAGATAACAAGTTAGGCAATAACTCTAAGGATTTTAGATATAGGCATAAAAATAGAAATACTCATAGGAATCAAGGAAAATCAAAATATAAGGATTTAAGGTTGGAAAACCAAGCCTTGAGGTCAAGGCTTGATAAATGAGAAAAAACTCTAAAGAAAATAGAAAATGTTCTTAAGGGTCAAAATAAGCAAAACCTAGGTTTAGATAAACAAGAGTTATCTTATGGCCATAGAGGTTTGGGATACAAACCCAAAGCTAAGAAGGATGTCCCTTCTTATCATAGGGTTCCATATACTTATGGAACCAACCCTAGGTCTAGAGGTCAAGTCAAAGATACAAGGGAAGCTATCCCTAGAAGTATTTTTTCCAAAACCAATGTGACTAAGACTTCTAAGAAGTCAAAGAAAGTCACCAAGAAGGTCATAAGGGAAGTTATCCCTATAATTGACCTAGAGAAAGTGACCAAGGCTTTTAAGAAGCCTAGAAAGGTCACTAGGAAGGTAGCTAAGGAAGTTATCCCTAGTGAGTACTTAGAGCATCCAAGGAGCACCAATAGGTTTTAGGTTCCTAGGAGCATATTCTCTACACCCTAGATGAGTTAGAGAGTGTCAACTCCAAATAGGTAAGGGTGGTTAACCCAACCTTGGTAAAGTTGACACTTGAAAGCATTTTCTGAAGGACGTTGGAATTCCGTTCTATTTAAATTTCTCCGTACAAAAATTGTACAAGTACAGAACTATTCCTAGCAACCCGCATGTTCGATCAGACATGTGTTTGATCAATCAAGCAAGTTCTTGATGGATCAAAGCACACCTTGATCGAAGTACAAGATCGCTGGCCTCTTGTATTGGTATTCAAAATCGATACAAAGAAAACTCGAACTAATTATGCAGTGGAATTAAAGAACTAGTTGTACCTTTTCTTTGTAGCTAAAGACCTCTTGATCTTTTGTTGTATTCCTCTCCCCTTCTTAGACGTCGTGTGGGCGATGATCTACCAAGACAACACCACCCTTCCTCTCTTTGGATCAAAACCACCGGCCACAAAAGGAGGCTCTAGGATAGGGCATCTTCTAATCTTCTTCCTTCTCTTCTTCTTCCTCTTCTCCAATTCGTCGGCCACCAAGTAAGAGGAAGCGCTGACCACCAAGGAGGAGGGGGCGCTGGTCACCAAGGAGGAGGGGCACCGGCCACCAAGGATAAAGGGGGCGCCTACCCTAGCAAAGGAGAAGGGGAGGGGCGCCGGCCCTAGGTGAGGAGGAAAGGGAGGGGCGCCGACCACAAGGAGGAGAAGAGAGAAAATTAGGTTTTAGGGGCCACCACCTACTCCTTTTTATAGGCTTGCCGTCGGTTACAAAGAAAGAAAATTAACAGAATTCTGTTTAGAAAAAATCTCCCTTTTCTATAACCAAGTTAAACCAAACCAAGTTAAACAAAATCAAGTTATGGATGGGTGGATGCGAGGCTTTATATAGAGGTTACAACAGGGATCTCGAGGAGGAATTGATTTAGGCCTCCTAATAGGCTTGGGCTTCCTATGTTCGTCCCGAACACCCAACTCAAGTCCATCAATAATAATCCATACCACTAAAGGGTTATTATTGAACTATCGCACCAATTCCATATTACAATATGAGCTCCTTCTTATCATGAGTACATTAATCTCCCCATGTTTAAGATATCGTATGTCTATTAATTAATTGAGTTATTGACAACCCAATTAATTAACATCTGATTCCAAGAGTAGTACCACTCAACTTTATTATCATGTCGGATTAAGTCCACCTGCAGGGTTTACATGATAATCCTTATGAGTTCCTCAAGGGGACATCATCAGCCTAAATAATTAGGACACAGTTTCCTTCTATAATCAACAACACACCATATAAACAATACTATTTCCCAACTCATCGGACCTATTGATTTAACAAATAAATCTCACCCATTGATAAGTTAAAGAAATAAATACTAAGTATACGTGCTTGTTATTATATAGAGATTAAGAGGGTGCACATCCATAATAACAGATGTTCTGTTCTTTTATATAGTCAGTACAAATCGAACAACCTCAAGCGGTCTTGCTCAATACACATGATCCGGCGGTAAGAACAGGGGACCCCCGTTATGGGGAGTCAACGCCACGTGAAAGTCAAAAGGGCAGGTGGTCGGCCAGAGAAAGAGATGGGTCGGCCGACTGGCCGGCCAGTATCTAGTGGTTAAAGGCACTCTGACGAAAGTCAGGGTTCCGGCGCTCATTGGACAATATCACAGAGCCGAGCGGATGGCACGCTTGGCCGAATACATGAGGTAACTTACTGCTAACAGTCCCCATAAAGCATATGATTGAGAATCTCCTAAGTAAACCATCATATATGGTCGGCTGGATGTCGGCGGAGGTCGGCCGGCCGGACACCCAGCAGGGAGTAAAGGCAAAAGGACAAGGGACATCTTTTTCTGACAGCAGACATGTTCTACGTTTAGGCCATACTCCAAATCTTACGACAAGGGGTTCCGCTGTCCCATCGAAGACATACTTGGACTGTAGCGGTATGGGGTCAGGTAAGCTCACTGATAGGCGCTTACTGGGGTATGGGCTGAGGACACGTGTACACCTCGGTGTGTGTGCACTCGCTTCTCCACTGCCTTATATCAAGGCCCTCATCCTTCGCCGGAGGTACGCATTCTACGATTCTTGGAGCCACTTTCTGGTTGAGCTTTGCCTGACTTGAGCGTCGGAGGGTCGTCGCCGGGAACCCCTTCCCGGCCCGACTTCTGTGCAGGTTCACCGGAGGTCCGTGCGGACAGTCAGGAGATCTACGTCAGCCGTTTGGAGAGCGCCACATGCCCAGCGTCCGCTGATTCAGCCTTCGGACAGGATCAATTTGGCGCCGTCTGTGGGAACGCTCCTGCATCCGAACGGAAACAATGGACGAGGCTGGACGACAACACACGGTGACGCTTTCCACGGAAGAACTCGACGCTCTAATCGAGTTGAGGGCCGCCAAGCTTGTGGAGCAAAAACAGAAAGCACCAGCCGAGCGGCCGGAGCAGCAAGCAACGTCAGCATCTGGTGGCCGAACGGAAGCACCACAGGCCACCGTTGCATTTCATCAGGCCCTATTCCGCACCCCCGAAGCCGCAGCAACTAATAGAGATCGAGGATCTTCTTCTGATGAAATGCCTAGACGAGATGACAGAAAAGGAAAAGCCCCCCGAGCGGACGCATCGCCCGAGCGGATTAATCGCCAATTTTCAGAGGCTATTCTACGAGACCCTCTGCCCAAGCACTACGTGCCTCTGACGATCGGCGAATACAATGGAACCAGCGACCCGGATGATCATTTGGGTAAATTCGATAACACTGCAACTCTGCATCAATACACAGATGGGGTGAAGTGTCGAGTTTTCCTCACCACCCTTTCCGGATCGGTTCAACGATGGTTTCGGAGGCTGCCGGACGGATCCATCACAAGCTTCAAGGACTTCCGAACGGCCTTCCTCCACCACTTCGCAAGCAGTCGGCGCTATCAAAAAATCAGTGTTAGTCTGTTTGCCATCAAACAGGAAGCCCGCGAATCGCTCCGAACTTACATCCAGCGGTTCAACAGAGTGGCCATAGACATTCCAACGGCCACCTCGAAGACCATGATGAATGCCTTCACACAAGGCCTCGTGGATGGGGATTTCTTCCGATCACTCATTCGGAAGCCGCCCCGAGACTACAACCACATGCTACACCGGGCCAACGAATACATCAACGTGGAGGAAGCGCAAGCGGCCCAGAAAAAAGAAACTCCAGCCGAGAGGGCTCCCCCTGCCGAACGGAAGTCGCACGCTGCTCATCAGCCACCCAGAGGACCAAGGGCTGAAGCAATCCGCTCCCCCCATGCTAGGTCCCACGTGCAAGAGGTAGCTGTCGCGCGGCCTAGGCCAAAGAAGAGATGGACCCCGATATTCTGCTCCTTCCACCGGACGGACACACATAACACCAGGGATTGCCGTAGTCTTCCACTAATCGCCCACCCCGTTCCCAGAGGTGGCGGTTGTCGGTCGCCATTAGCCGACAGATGACAGAGGCCTAGTGAAGTCGATCGGACTGTAGCTGACAGACGACAACAACAGACTCCCGAGCGGCATCTCTCTCCGAGACGGGAGAATCTCCGGACGTCTAGGGAATGTCCCCGACCGTCCGTTCGGGAAGAAGAAAATAGAAGCAATACTTCCCGATGCGAGATCAACATCATAGCTGGTGGGCCGACGGGAGGAGACTCCAACCGAGCAAGAAAGGCAAGCGTCCGGCACCTCCAGATCCATGCAGTCGGCTGCAGCCGAGAGCGGGCAAGTGGACCCGAAATCAGTTTCGGACCCGGGGACTTGGAAGGAGTTGAAGTGCCCCACGACGACGCTCTGCTCATCAAAGCGGTAATAGCCAACTACACTATTCACCGCATTTTTATTGACACGGGAAGCTCGGTCAACATCATATTCAAAAAGGCGTTCGATCAACTACAAATTGACCGCGCCGAGCTGCTGCCCATGACAACCCCCCTTTACGGGTTCACGGGCAATGAAGTCCTGCCGGTCGGACAAATACGGCTGGCTATCTCACTGGGAGAAGAGCCGCTCAGGAGGATGCGGACAGCAAACTCCGTGGTGGTGGACTCTCCCTCATCATACAACGTCATTTTGGGACGACCGGCGCTCAGCGAGTTCCGAGCGGCCGTCTCCACCTTCCACCAGAAGATCAAGTTCCCCGTCGAAGACAAAGTGGGAGAAGTACGGGGAGATCAACTTGCAGCTCGGCGATGCTACGTCGAAATGGTCCGAGGAGAAGCAAATTCCGCTCGGAAGTCGCCACGGATCGAGGTGAATGCTATAACTGAAAAGCCTCCCTCTTTAGTTTATGAAGAAAAAGAGGAAGTGCAGATACACCCGACCCGATCGGAGGCCATGACATTCATCGCGTCCGATCTGGAGGCGAATCAGAAAGAGGAGGTGATCCAATGCCTCTGGAGAAACCATGATGTCTTCGTCTGGTCGACACATGAGCTGCCCGGAATTTCACCAAGTATAGCGCAGCATGAGCTCCACGTCCGACCGGACGCTCGGCCAGTAAAGCAAAGAAAAAGGGGCTTCAACGCCGAGCAGAATGCCATCATCCGAGCGGAGGTGGAGAAACTCTTGGAGGCCGGCCATATATGCGAGGTCCAGTTCCCGAGCTGGCTGGCGAATGTGGTGCTAGTTTCCAAGCCCGGCAACAAGTGGAGAGTGTGCATCGATTTCCGGGACCTTAACAAGGCGTGCCCAAAGGACTTTTACCCCTTGCCCCGAATCGATCAACTGGTGGATTCTACGGCCGGCTGCGAGTTGATATGCATGCTCGACGCCTATCAGGGATATCATCAAGTGCCGCTCGCCCGGGAAGATCAAGAAAAAGTTAGCTTCGTGATGCCCGACGGCACCTACTGCTATAATGTGATGTCGTTCGGATTGAAGAACGTGGGAGCCACTTATCAACGCTTGATGAACAAAGTGTTCAAGGAGCAGATCGGGCGGAATCTGGAAGTTTATGTGGACGACATTCTTATCAAGTCCGTCCGAGCGGCCGATCTCTTCAAAGACATGGAGGAAACCTTCCGAACGCTACAGAAATATGGAGTCAAGCTAAATCCCCAGAAGTACCTGTTCGGAGCAAAAGGAGGGCGTTTCTTAGGTTACATAGTGACTGAGCGGGGTATCGAAGCAAATCCCAGCAAGGTGAAAGCTCTACAAGACATGCCGCCTCCGCGAAATACGAGGGAAGTGCAGTGTTTGACCGATCGGATAACTGCTTTGTCCAGATTCATATCCAAAACCGCCGACCGGAGCCTTCCTTTTTTCAAAATCTTGCGCAAGGCCACTAAGTTTCACTGGGACGAAGAATGCGATCGGGCGTTCGAAGATTTGAAGGCATATCTGAACTCTCTCTCGGTATTAGCCAAGCCGGCTGCGGGTGAGCCACTTTGTATCTACTTGTCTTCAACCGAGCAAGCAATCGGCTCGGCACTAGTGAGGGCGAGCGGAGAAGAGCCTGTGTATTTTCCTAGTCATATTTTAAAAGATGCTGAATCTCGCTACACTGGGCTCGAGAAGCTGGCTTTCGCTCTGGTCCTCGCCGCTCGGCGACTTCGTCCATACTTCCTGGCGCATACCATCATTGTCAAAACCAATAGCCCGCTCGGGCGTGTATTACTGAATCCAGAAGCGTCCGGGCGGCTCATCAAATGGACGATGGAGTTAAGTGAATTTGACATCCAATACCAGCCCCGCTCGGCAATCAAAGCACAGTCCTTAGCAGATTTTGTGACTGAGGTGCAGAATTCAGAGCCGGAAGCTATGTGGAAAATATTTGTGGACGGATCATCCACTCGGCTCGGAAGCGGGATTGGAATACTGTTGCTCTCCCCTCAAGAAGAAAAGATGCACTTATCCGTCCGGCTAGATTATAAAGCTACAAACAATGAAGCAGAGTATGAGGCCCTCATAGCCGGCTTGCAGGCAGCACGACATGTGGGAGCCGGTCGGGTAACGCTTCATTCGGATTCGCAGTTGGTCGCTCAGCAGCTCTCTGGCACCTTTGAAATCAACAACGCTCGGCTCAAGCTCTACGCTGAAGCCTTTGAGAAGCTTAAAGCCAATTTTAGAGAGGTCATTGTCCAGAAGATACCCAGAGTGGAAAATCAAGCGGCCGATGAGTTAGCCAAACTCGCGAGCTCAATAACGCCGGTCGCCATTCAGCAGCCGATTGAACAAGTATTGTTGGTGGCGCACGTCGACCGTATGGAGGGCCTCTCGTTTCCGAGCGACTGGCGGACACCCATTATGGAGTTCCTCCGCTCGGGTGCTACACCGTCCGATCGGGATGAAGCTCAGCTACTAAGGAGGAGAGCCGGTCGGTTCACGCTCATTGGAGACCAACTATACAAGAAGGCTTTCTCCCGCCCGCTTCTGAAATGCGTGAGTTCAGAAGATGCAGCATACATCCTCCAAGAAGTGCATCAAGGATCGTGCGGGGGACATCCGGGCGGGCGATCACTAGCTAAAAAGATACTGCTGGCCGGATACTTCTGGCCAACTTTACAAGCAGACGCCGCTCGGACCGTCGCGACGTGCCTTTCTTGTTAAAGGTATCATAATTTCTCTCACCGACCGGCAGAAGAAATGAAGGCCGCTACTGTGTCTTGTCCGTTCGACCAATGGGGAATGGATATTGTGGGTCCGTTTCCTATGGCGACCGGACAGCGGAAATTTTTATTGGTGGCGGTTGATTATTTTTCCAAGTGGGTGGAGGCCGAGCCGCTAGCCAAGATCACCGAGCAGATGGTCAAGAAATTTATTTGGCAGAACATCATCTGTCGGTTCGGCATCCCTCGTCGACTTATCTCCGATAATGGGCGACAATTCACAGGAAAGTTGCTCGAAGATTGGTGCAAAAGCTATGGCATCGAGCAACACTTCACGTCCGTGGCATATCCCCAAAGCAATGGTCAAGCCGAAGTAGCCAATCGGGAAATCCTTCGTATTTTGCGCGCTCGGCTCGACCATATGGGAGGAAGCTGGGTGGATGAGGTGCCAGGCGTCTTATGGGTCATCCGAACGACCCCGAAGGAAGGAACTGGCGTCACGCCCTTCCATTTGGTGTATGGCGGCGAAGCGGTTATTCCTGTCGAAGTTGGAGTTGAGTCCGCTCGGATCCAAAATTATGATGAGGACAACGCCGAGCGGAGGAACATGGAGCTGGATTTGGTCGAAGAAGAAAGAGCCAAGGCGTCCGTCCGGCTGATGGCGTATCGTCAAAGAATGAAGCAGAATTACAACCGGCGCATAATCCCCAGATCATTCCAGGTTGGCGATCTTGTCTGGAAGAAAGTGAAGCCGGTCGGCGACGTCGGCAAGCTAGAAGCTCCTTGGGCGGGCCCCTTCAAAATCATCGAAAAGCTCCGCTCGGGCGCTTACTATTTGGAGGATGAAGACGGGCGGCAGCTGGACCGACCTTAGAGCGCGAATCATCTCCAGCCTTATCGAGCTGGGTGAAAGGTGCACTATGTAACTCATTTTTGTGTATATTCTAGTCGCCCATGTCCTTGTAATGCAGGAAGCAAAAATGATTTAAAGGATGGCTAATATGTTCACCGAGTAGCTGTGTTAAAGTTAGCCTTTAAGACCGTCGAGCTCCGACGTTAAATATCGAGAGACGAGCCGACGTCTATAAACCCTCCGAGCGGAAGACCGTCGAGCTCCGACGTTAAATATCGAGAGACGAGCCGGCGTCTATAAAACCTCCGAGCGGAAGGCCGTCGAGCTCCGACGTTAAATATCGAGAGACGAGCCGGCGTCTATAAACCCTCCGAGCGGAAGACCGTCGAGCTCCGACGTTAAATATCGAGAGGCGAGTCTATAAACCCTCGGCGGAAGACCGCCGAGCTCACGTTAAATATCGAGAGATGAGACGGCGTCTATAAACCCTCCGAGTGGAAGGCCGTCGAGCTCAGGCGTTAAATATCGAGAGGCAGTGGCGCCTATAAGCCCTCCGGCGGAAGACCGTCGAGCCCGGCGTTAAATATCGAGAGAGCGGCGTCTATAAACCCTCCGAGCGGAAGACCGCCGAGCTCCGACGTTAAATATCGAGACGAGCCGGCGTCTATAAACCCTCCGGCGGAAGACCGTCGAGCTCCGGCGTTAAATATAGAGACGAGCAGGCGTCTATAAACCCTCCGAGCGGAAGACCGTCGAGCTCCGACGTTAAATATTGAGAGACGAGCCGGTGTCTATAAACCCTCCGAGCGGAAGACCGTCGAGCTCCGACGTTAAATATCGAGAGACGAGCCAGCGTCTATAAACCCGCCGAGCGGAAGACCGTCGAGCTCCGACGTTAAATATCGAGAGACGAGCCGGCGTCTATAAATCCTCCGAGCGGAAGACCGTCGAGCTCCGACGTTAAATATCGAGAGACGAGTCGGCGTTTATAAACCCTCCGAGCGGAAGAAGGCAATAAAAAAGGACTGCAAATGTCCGAGAGATTCGCCGTCAATATCGTTCGACCGACTCTACGTCCCGCTCGGCTCAGAGCCCAAAGCTACTTCAAAGTGGAATGTTACGCATTCGAAATATTTAGCCGAGTGGAAGGACAACGCCAAGTACTTCGCAAAAATCCCTTTCGAATGCCAGAGGTGTGATAATAGGCAAGCGGACAACACACATATTAACTAGCGAAAGGACAAAGTACGCGAAAGGAAAATATTGCATTAAAATTAAAACTTTAGGCCGAGCGGCCTAATTACAAAAGGGATCATATCTAGCCGAATGGCCGAATTACAAAAGTTACTCGATATAATCATAAAGGTCCTTGGGGATGTTGTCCAGGAGCGCCACTTGATCGCCGGCCGGAATAGTAGTGGACTTCGGAAGAAGACCCTTAGACTTCAGATAAGTGGTGGTGGCGGTCATAGCCAAGTCGAAGGCTGTGTACATCCGCTCGTAGATTTTTTCAGAGAATTCAGGCGAGCGGATGTAGCTCTGTCTTAGGGCAGCGACCCGACTCGGCTCGGCCTCTTGATATTCTTTGAGGGCCGCCTGGGAGGCAGTAAGGGAATCCTGTAGACTCTGAAGTTTCTCCGCGTCGGCCGAGCGGCCCGCCTTCTCTCTATCAAGCTGCTCCGTCAGCTCCTTTACCTTCAGCTCCAGGCCCCGAGCCTCCACGTTCTTCTTCTCCAAGTCGGAAATGGCCGTGTTTTTCCGAGTGGTGGCCAAGGTTATTTTTGTGTCAAGCGACTTGACTTGTCGCTCGTACTCGGCCAAGGCATGGGCCTGATCGGCCGTCTTTTTCTGCTTGGCCGCCAACAAATCTTGAGCTTTCTTCAGCTCCTTCTGCAGCTCGGAGTACGATGGGCCCTGAGAGCCGGACGGACCAACTGCAGCCTTCAGTTGTCGCAGCTCTTCATCCACCAAGGCCAAGCGGTTGGAAACCGTAATTTCCTCCACCCATCTCTGACGAGAGAAATTAGAAGCTGTTAGTGGCCGATCGGAAGGAATGAATACAAAACTTGGTAGATTACAAACTTACCCCCGTGGCCTGCTGCATATGGCTGTTGGCCAAATTTCGGATGGGGATCATTGCGACGCGTGCCCGAGCGTTTGCCCACATCTCGGCGAGGGGCCCCTTCAGGGTGATAGTATGCTCGGGTGCAGTCGGTTGGTCGGCCTCCGGCAGCAACTCTTCAGTGGGAAGGTGAAGAGTGACTAGAATCGTCCGGCCATGACCAGGGGCCGTCCGACCGGTGCCCGGAAGCGGATCATATGCCGGCGTCGAAAATTGAGAATGGATGGTTGAACGCCGGACTGGTTGAGCGGGTGGAAGGGTGCTGACCGGAATAGCCTCAATAGGGGCCGCCGGCTCGTCCCATTCCGAAGGAGTCCGATCGGACGAAATGGCTTCGACCTCTGGGGCTTTTCCGCGAGCACTAGCAGCGGCTCGGGCGGAAGGTTGAACCGCAGAGGTGGCTGACCGGAGGGGAGTCTCCACGCGGCGCCTTTTTTGGCGAGGCTGCTCTTCTTCCGGCGCTGAGCCTTCATCCCGAGCGGAAGGCTCATGGCTAAGGGTTGCGCCAGCCACTGGCTCAGGAAGGGATGTCTGAGCGGCTGACTCCCCGGCCTGTGTAGCGCTCTCTCCTTCATGTGAGCCGATCGGTTGGATGCCGAGCGTCTCCATCTCCTTCGCGGCCGCGGCTTCGAGCGCCGCTGCTTTTCTTTTCAAAATGCCAGCCATTACCGACTCCATGACGATGTCCGCTGCAAAGGAAAGGAGAAAAATCAGTTAGCAATCAAAGAAAACGCCCAAGTAAAATTCTTACCAAAACCGGTCGGAAGAGGAGTCCGTATGGGACTCAGGCCGAAGATGTACATCACTCCTTCGTGAAGAAGCTTATTGATGTCGAGCCGTAGACCGGCTAGCATGTTTGCGGCATGGAGGTAGTCCGGTCGGGTCTTGAATTTCTTTAGCTCAGGAGTGGGGGGTAGGTCGACCTGCCACTTGGTCCGGAAATTGGCCTGCTCGGGCATACGGATATAGAAAAAATACTCCTTCCAATGTTTATTGGAAGAAGGCAGTTTGTTAAAGAAGACTAAGCCGGGCCGAGCTTGAAACATGAAGGTGCCCGGCTCGGATTGCTTGGGGTAATAGAAATAAAAAAAGATGTCCGGTCGGAGGGGGATGTTGTGGATTTTGAACAAAACAACTACCCCGCAGAGAAGGCGAAAAGTGTTGGGTACTAGACTGCCGAGCGGAACACCGAAAAAGTTACAAACATCGATAATGAAAGGATGTACAGGGAAACGCAGACCAGCGGTAAATTGGTCGCGGAAGACACAGAAGGCTCCGCGCGGCGGCCTGTGCGGCCGAGCGGAGGGACCGGCTCATCGGGGATTTCAAAATTGTCTGTTAGAACATCAAAATCACGCTGGTCGAATCGGGACTGCATGGTTGTGTACCATGGGCCGAAGGACTGGTCTTCAGGAAGAGAAGAACTAGCCATGATCCGAGCGGAAGGAATAAAAAAGGCGGAAAGGTAGAAGAAAGGCGGCAGCAAGCGAAAAAAAGGCCCCAAGGATTGAAACTGAGGAAAGAAATGCGGAGGAAACACCGGAAATAAGGAAGAAAAAGGTATAGAGCCTTACTGCGAGGAAAAGGATCAAGGAAGAGGCGCCGGAGAGCGTCGAAGAGCAGGAATGGAATCGCCGAAGCACCGAAATACCAGGGACGAAGGTAGAGGTCGTGAAAGCAAATGAGGGGGATAGGGGAGAATGAAGATTTTATAGGGTGGAGGCCGGGCGGCCTCCACCGTTGGATCCAGGTCACGGGAATCAAAGCGTGCATCGCACCGTCCATTTCGAACCGCTTTGATCCCATCAAAGCCCCACGCCGTCGCCGCCGTACGATGACGACATTGCGCCACGTGGCAGACAGCCATTTGAAGCATTTAATGCGCGCATGCTCAACCTTAATGTCGAAGATTGGCGTAGAATACGAGGAGGTTAAGGAGATGTCGCTGTGGAATAAGCTTCAAGGCCATCCATGTGGTAGGCCGAGCGGAGGATAAGGGCACGAAGGTGCCGCCCGGCTAGACTCGCAGTCCAGTTAGTCGGACTAATCGCCTCCTTCGACTAGACTTGAGGGGGAGGCAAGTGATCCGGCGGTAAGAACAGGGGACCCCCGTTATGGGGAGTCAACGCCATGTGGAAGTCAAAAGGGCAGGTGGCCGGCCGGAGAAAGAGATGGGTCGGCCGGCCGGCCGGCCAATATCTAGTGGTTAAAGGCACCCTGACGAAAGTCAGGGTTCCGGTGCTCATTGGACAATATCACAGAGCCGAGCGGATGGCACGCTTGGCCGAATACATGAGGTAGCTTATTGCTAACAGTCCCCATAAAGCACATGATTGAGAATCTCCTAAGTAAACCATCATATATGGTCGGCCGGATGTCGGCGGAGGTCGGCCGGCCGGACGCCCAGCAGGGAGTAAAGGCAAAAGGACAAGGGACATCTTTTTCTGACAGCGGACATGTTCTACGTTTAGGCCATACTCCAAATCTTACGACAAGGGGTTCCGCTGTCCCATCGAAGACATGCTTGGACTGTAGCGGTATGGGGTCAGGTAAGCTCACTGACAGGCCCTTACTGGGGTATGGGCTGAGGACACGTGTACACCTCGGTGTGTGTGCACTCGCTTCTCCACTGCCTTATATAAAGGCCTCATCCTTCGCCGGAGGTACGCATTCTACGATTCTTGGAGCCACTTTCTGGTTGAGCTTTGCCTGACTTGAGCGTTGGAGGGTCGTCGCCGGGAACCCCTTCCCGGCCCGACTTCTGTGCAGGTTCACCGGAGGTCCGTGCGGACAGTCAGGAGATCTACGTCAGCCGTTTGGAGAGCGCCACGTGCCCAGCGTCCGCTGATTCAGCCTTCGGACAGGATCAACACACATAGTGTACTAGTGTAATTTTATAGTCAAGATAAACTAATATCAAATTACACTACAACCGTTCCAATGGTATGCCTCAATCCATCTTGGTTGTGAGCTAGTATTTATAATTTATAAGGAACTGATAATATGATCTTCTGTGTGGCACCACACACCATATTATGTACAATATAAATTAAATGGATAACTGCATTGACATATATATAAATATAAAATGTAAACATTTGACCAAAGTGATTCTCATTTCAAAATATTTCAAAATAGATGTTCATACAAAAACTAGGCTTATAGTACATCCCAACATTTTCAAGATTTTCGTTAACCTTTGAAAATGAAAAAGGATTAATAAATTACTCTTTGGAAGAGTAGAATGTGCCAAACTTTGAGAAAGTGGACTTAATTTTAATTGACACAAGTAGGAAAGAGTAAAAGAAAATGACAAGTTGGATTTTGACATTTTCTTGAGAAAATAGAGGCAATCTAGGATAAATTTTAGTTTAGCTAAGGATTTAAGATACTTAGATAGATTATTTATGTATATTTTATTTATGCTAATTGTTATGATTATTTTCCAATCATATACCATGACATCACATTTTCCATTCATGCTTATTATGAAAAATAAACAAAAATATTATGTCATGTCATACATACATCAGTAGTAATAATATATTTTATTTTAAAAATTATTTCTTTTTGATATATGTCATAACCCATCATGCATCATTTTAATTGTCTTGTAATTAAGGGCAATGATATTTACCAACAAGTGACATCCTAGGTGGATGTTCGTAATTCCTAAAATACCTAGATAAATATGCATGATCCCTAGTTTAGGGTAAAACCAAAATCTACATCTCACAAAGATTATAAGGTGACTTGTATGTGTTTTAGTGCACATTAAATATAAGTGAGATGTTAGGATGATGAATAAGACTCAAGATATTGATTTAGTGCATCTATTTGAGTTTGATTTCATCAAAACACATTGTTATGTGTATTCCAATAATTGGGAAAGCTAATGTACAAATCATGTGCATTGAGCCCAAAGAACATGGTTGGAAATTAGTTTTGAAAATTATTTTAAATATACTTTGAAAACCCTTGGTGAATGCCATCTTTTGATAACAATCATCAATAAAAAGTTAAACATAAATTTGGAAGAAACATTAAAATGTTTACCAGTTTCTAATTTTGTGTCAATCTTTAAAAATAAGGTGAATTTTCCTAGAAATTATTTTTCCATAATAGTACATATCCTAAATTATGTCTACAAGAAGTTTCATAATTTTTAGAATTTGTAGGGAATTTCTGAATTTTGCTTAAATTGAATTTCAGGAAATCAGAGCTCCAATCGATCAGCCGATCGATTAGAGTGTCTCAATCGATTAGGCAATCGATTGAGAAAGAGTTTCTTGCGAGCAAAGACTCGTGGAATCGATGAGCCAATCGATTCAACACTGCTCAATCGATCGGGCAATCGATTCAAGCAGATTTTCCATGAACAGAAGCTCGCGAAATCGATTAGTGGATCGATTGAACAAGTGGCAATCGATTGAGTCTCACCTCAATCGATTGAAAAGGTTGATTTTGACTGGAAAAGCTTGATTTAAGTACTTTAAATCATTTTTAGTCTCATTAACCACTTCTAACCCCTTGGAATATATTTATATATATATTTAAGGGTAGTTTTCATGATGAAAATAAGGAGAAATGGTTAAGAAACATTAGGTTGGAGTTTAGGTTGAGGTTGGTTTCAATATTGAACCTTTTAAACCTCAAAACTTCAAGCTTTGGGTTTCCTAAACATTTAGAGATCCCAAGTCATTGTTGGTACAATGACAGAAATTTGGAGCATGTCTTTAAGGGGGAGTCACTCTTTAAGGACATGAAAATTAATTTGTTCAAACACCATGGAAGGTTGTTAACCTTCGTTAGAGTAAATGCTCTAGGATAAGCATTATGAAGTGGATTATTGTTCAAGGGTGAGCATTGGATACATTAAAAGGTATGTGACCTTCATTGTTGGATTGATGAATGCTCCAAGATGAGCATTGTAAAGTGGTTAATGATCAAGTGTGAGCATTAAAGACAATGAAGGGTATGAGACCTTCATTGTGGTGTTGTGAACAACATGTGAGGTTGTGAACAACGTTGAGTATCTCTTCAGGGGGAGAGTTTTTTATGTGTGTCAAAGGGGGAGAATATTGGGTTTAAGTTAGGCATTTATTACCTAAAGAGGGAGTTTGCCCTCTAGGAAAGGAAGAGAATAAAGGAAACTCTCATTCATGCTTTGGCATGAAGAGAAGCTGAGGTTATGGGATTAGCCTAACTTAAAGGTATTGTCAAATATCAAAAATGGGGAGATTATTGGTGTAATATCCCCTAAGTCAAGGTTGATCAGGTTGACTAAGCTTAAGTTGGCTCAAACTTGAGTCTTGATGTTTGGGTTTCGATGTTTGACAATATATAGAAATTGTTGGTGCAATCGTCCGATTGAGGAGATTATTAGTGCAATTCACCTCTGGTCAAGGTTTGACCAGTTTGATGTAAAGAAGAGTCAAGTAGGTCAAGGTTGACCAGATACTTGATTGTGAAAGTCCTGGTGAGTGAAGTCAGGCAGCTAGAAGTCCTGGTGAGTAAACCCGAGTAGTGAGAAATTCTGGTGAGTGAAGCCAAGTGAAAGTCTTGGTGAGTGAAGTCAAGCTGATGGAAAGGCCTAGTGAGTGAAGCTAGGTAGATGAAAAGTCCTGGTATGTGAAGCCAGGCACGTGGAAATCCAGGTGGCTCAAGGTTGACCAGACACTTGGTGTTGGGAAGTCTAAGTACGTCAAAGGAGTGATCGGATACTTGGCACAAGGAAATCTAGATGTGTTAAAGGTGACCGGACATCTGGTGGAAGGAAGTCCAAGTGGGTCATAGAGGACTAGACACTTGGCACTAGATAGTAAGTCCAAGTGGGTCAAGGTTAATCAAACACTTAGCACGAGGAGAAACGTCCAAGTGGGTCAAAGGATTGACCGGACACTTGGTGAAGAAGTCCTTGCAGGTCAAGGTTAACCGGATGCTAGGCACGAGGAGTCCCAACAGGTCACGGTTGACCAGATGTTGGGTTTGGGAGCCCTAGATTCAACTCAGGTAAGCTAGGGTTGACCAATTTGATCAAGTGATCAAATTGGACCAAGCCCAATCGATCAGCTGATCGATTGGGCACAATGCTACGACAAACATCAGCCCAATTGATCGGCTGATTGATTGAGAAGCGAAGCCACGAGCACAGAATAGTCCCCAATCAATCGGGCGATCGATTGGGGGTTGGTTTTCTCGCGCGAACGCGAGTAAGCCTGAATCGATCGGTCAATCGATCTAGGCCTTTTCCAGCAAAGCACAGAGGTGTTCTGAATCGATTAGCCAATCGATTCAACCCTCCCCAATCGATTGACCCATCGATTATGATATGACCATTGCGACAGAAGCGTACAAAAGCCTTCTTCCTCGCAGCGATTCGAGAGCTCTTTCTCTCCACTATTTGCGATCATCTTTCATAGGTTTATGCTAGTTCTTGAAGGTGTCTTGAAGTCAAGTGATGCTGCACTTCTAAGGTCAAGAGGCATTCTAAACAAGAAGAAGAAGCAAACTAGAGTTTCTTCATTGTAAATCTTGTAAGATTTGATAGTGTATTAGCTTGTTTTTCTTTCTTCTTGTATTGTCTGTACGAGAGTTTGTACAAAGTTTTTCCACCTTCGATAGTTACCGAGAAGGAGTATTTTTATAGTGGATGAGTGAGTGACGGCTGAATCCTTGGATTGGTTATCTCTTCTTGAGGTGGATACTAAATAAATCCTTGTGTTAGTGTTGTGAGTCTTGTTTCTTGTTTATTCCGCTGCATATCATCATCACGAAGCAAGGCAATGAGCATGACGAGCTATTCACCCCCCTCTAACTATAAATCAACTCTAATAGAAATAATGTGACCTAAGAATGCTACATTCTCCCACTAGAATTCTCACATGATGAACTTTGCAAACAATTGTCGATCCTGCAGTATCTATATCATCATTCTCAGGTGCTGCCCATGCTCCTCTCTACTCTTCGAGTAGATCAGGATATCATCTATGAATATAATAATGAACTTATCCATATAGGGTTGAAATACGTGATTCATGAGATTCATGAAAATCGCTGGGGCATTAGTCAATCTGAATGACATTACCAGGAACTCATAATGTTCATAATGAGTCTTGAAAGTTATCTTATGCACATCTTCTTCCTTTACTCTCAGCTGATGATATCCCGATTAAAGGTCGATCTTCGAGAATACTGAAGCTCCTTGTAACTGATCAAATAAATCCTCAATCCTTGGTAATGGATATTTATTCTTCACTGTCACTCTGTTCAGTGCTCGATAATCAACATAGCCTCATGCTTCCGTCTTTCTTCTTCACATATAGCACTGGTGCATCCCATAGGGAGAAACTAGGATGAATAAATCCCTTATCTAGCAACTCTTGAAGTTGGTCTTTCAGTTCTTTCATTTCTACTAGTGCTTGGTGATACAGTGCCTTAGAGATCGGCGTGGTACCTGACATCAACTTAATGGGAAATTCCACTTCTCTCTTAGGTGGAACGCTGGTAACATCATCAGGAAATGCCCCAGGGAAGTCTCTAACCACCTCCACCTCTTCAATTGACTGGCTAACCATATCAGAAACTGAAATGATGTTGGCTAGAAATCCCTGACAACCTTTACGCAAAAGCTCCCCCCACACAAATACAAGAGATTATGTGTGGCATCTGTCTGTTCCAGGCTGCTTCAAAGATAAACAATTCCCCGCTGGGTGGTCAAATGGATACTGACCTCTGCCAGAAATCGATCAAAGCTACAAATAGGGTTAACCAGTACATGCCCAAAATAATGTCGAACCCCGGCATTGGCAACACAATAAGGTTTGCCTACACAATATTCTTCTATAATCGGAGTTCCATATTCCTCACAAAACTGATAGATAACATTACTTCCCCTAAGGGTACCATAACTCTAAATCCCAATTCTATATTCTTAGTTAAGATTCTCAATTGCTTCACAAAGGATTCAAATATAAATGAGTGTGTAGCCCTAGAATCTAACAAAGCATAAGTTGCTACACCCGCTATAAATATCCTATATGTGATTACAGTACTATCATATTCTGCACAAATGTTTTTAACCTATTACAATAAATTCCTGAAAAATCTCCCTTCAAATTGTGAGCCTAATTCGGGACATACAAATCAATAAAATTTAATTCTAAGCAATTATAAGTTTCAAATCTTACTCCCTAATAATTCTAAGTTTTCAAAATATGTAACCTAACCACTTAGCAATTCAAGTTTATCTCAATGATAATCCTTGCATTTAGCATTCCAAATAATATGGCAATATAACATGTTGAATTCAATTAAAATACCTATGATAAGTGTAGTGTTTGGCATTGTCTGCTCGGTATGTATCACATAAACTCGACCAATCACTGGTTGCCTCAGCTTCAGGCACTCAATAGCTTTGTGCCCGTCCTCCCCACATTTGAAACATTCACTCGATCCCCATAGACACTGGCCAAAATGATGACAGTTGCACTCCTTGCACAAGGGTTTGCCATTTGATTTCGGGTCATTTGCCTTTGGAGGTTGTTGTTTCTATTATCCTTGAAGCCTTCGCAGTCCTACAATCGGCTTCTTGTTCTGTTGCTGCTATGGATACTGCCTTTTTCTCTGCATCTTAAAATCAATATCCTTTAGTGCTAGCTCAGCCCGGAAGGCCCTGGTAATAGTAGTAGAGCACTCTGTCAGGTCCGTCATTAGAACATCATGGTGAATAGTAGGAAGCAACTCGTCCAAGAAGTGTCTCAACTTTTCCTTAGCATCATTGGCAATTAAAGACATAAAGTGACACCCCTTGTCGAACTTCCTGACATACTCCACAATGGATAAATCTCCCTGTCGGAGGCCCATGAACTCTCTCTTTACCCGCGCCTACACATTTGCTGTGAAGTACTTCTCATAGAATATATTCTTGAACCCCTCCCAAGTCAAGGTGTTCAGGTCGACTGACTTCTCTACTCCTTCCCACCACAATAAGACATCCTCCTTCAGCAAATAGGCAGTGCAACACATCTTGTTGGCATCTGTCACATCCATAAACTTGAATATTACCTCTAAAGATCTAATTCATCCCTTCGCCATGAATATGTCTGTAGTGTCAGAGAAATCCTTAGGGTGCATCCTCTTGAAGTGCTCATAGACCGCTTTTGGTTGAACCCTGCGAGCAGCTTCAGCATGCTGCTCCAATAATTGTGCCATACCTTCTAACATACAAGTGCTAGCATCCAGGGATGAAGGGGGAGAAGGTGTTTAAAGCCCTCGATCCCCAATGTCGAGTTGTTGTGGTGCCTCCTCATGCCCCTCCTCTCCATTCCTCCTATTCCTCCTTACATACCATCTCGGTGGCATCTCTATTCACGGTTGAAAACAAGTACATAATCCGCATGTATTTATTTATGTATTTATTATTTATTATTTTTTTTAAGGGCATATTAATTAAATTCTAAAATTCCTCAATGTAAGCAATAAAATAAATTGAACTTTTAACTTACAAACTCGGGGCTTGACTTCACGAGTTTCTCACACCTGGCATAGCCACATCTCTTACAAGAACGATAGCTCTGATATCAACTGAAACATTCTAGAATTTTTTTCCCACGGTACTAGAAGTTAAAAGATTTGAATTAAACAACCCTACTTCACCGATTATGCATTATGCTAGTTCACTTGACATCATCAAAATAAATTTGTGTTAGGACACCATAATAGAAAATAAATTCATTAAGGGAGTAGAAAGTGTGATGAACAAATGAAAGGCACTTAAACCACTACTAATCCCATAACTCGACTCCGACTAGGAGACTCAACATCCTAATGTATGTAGAAACGTAGTCTAAAAGAAGAGGCCTATGGGTGTGCATTGTCAGGCTCAAGATAGCTTTTCCATCAAGTCCTTCTATCTCCTTATTGCATGTACCATATAGACCTAGTGAATCTAAAAATCCAATAAATTCAATATTTATGGAAATAATAATTGCACGCATTTTAAAAAAAATAAAATAAAATGTCATTAAATTACTATGTTAAATAATAATCATGAACAACAATTCTGACTTCAGTATCATGAGCCTCCAAACTACCATAAATTTGTATTCACATGTTTTAACTTAAGAATAAAATCTCATGAATTGCAATAAGTAGATTATCAAATGTAATTAATTTATACCTTAACCACTGGTTGTTTGATCAAACTTTTTCCTAATATTAAGTTGATAAAATTTACTGAACCTTTCTTAAATCGAATTTCCAAACTTTTCTATTTTAATATAAAATTCACCGAACTCTTCCTACGCCAAATTTCTTAAATCACTTCTTTTTTTTTTTTTTTTTTGGATAAGATTCACCCTTCTTAAATGGAATTTCCACATGTGTTCACTTATGCAAGGCATGACTTTTGATGTGTATAGTTAAGGACCAGCGTAAGCATTAAGATTAGAAGCTATTTCTTTGAAGATTATTAATTAAGCTGAAGTGTGTCATCAATCAATTAGCTATACAGTATTATCATTAGGGAAAAAACGGAATTATAAAATAACATAACGAACCTCGAACAAGCCCCATCCAAATTCAGCCGAACTAAAACCAACTATATTCCAGCTTAGTCAAATTCTAGAAATGTTCTCCATCAATCAAGGTCTTAAAAATGCTAAGAGATTGGAAATTTCTAATCTGGATACATATTTTATTTTTTAAAGAGAATAAAATTCATGTATAAATAAAAAAAATAACATAAAAATGACAGAATTCCATAGTTTGGCAAATTAGAAGAAAACTTCCCTGATGAAACGTTAATTCATCAAATTTTGACCAAGTAAATTTGGCCAATAAAGGAATATTTAGCACCCACAAACTTACCATCCCTTTTTGAAATCAGATAATCCTTTCTGACATGAAGGAAAATTTTCAAAACAAAGGTATAACGTGATTAGTTTTTCATTGACAAACTACAGGCACCTAATCAGTTGATCTAGTCCGTGGGGCAACGTGGTTAGCTTTCCAGCATTAAATAAATGTTGTCAAGACTTTATAAATAAATGATCATGCATAAAACCACAAAACTCGCATGCTGTGACCCATATATTGCAGGAAACCGGTGTTAGAATCTTGCCTTAGAGTTTAAATTTGCATAGGATCAAGCAAGGCATAGGAGAGTAACGGGAGACGATCCGGCCACCTTCTTGTTCAGTTCCCTTTTGGGAACGCTTTTCTCAAAGGTTCTTATGGGTAAAGAGGGAGAAGGTCTAATCTCAATTGGACAATCTCAGATGTGTAAAAGCCTACCGTTAAGATTTCTATCCATCCACATCTCATATGAAAGTTTTAGTTATTATCTTACTAGGTACCCTATTAAGTAGATCAACTATAGTCTTGAGTATCTCATCTCACAAAAACTCATAAAAAAGTACAAGTGATCGTACTTCTTACCATGCCTTTTACGGTACGATTATGTCGCTCAACTACACTATTCTAATTGGTGTACCAGACATGGTATATTAAGACACAATATCACACTCAGCAAGGTAAGTTACAAAAGATCCATGATATTGTTCACTTGATCTATCATATGAACCGTAATATTCATCTCCACGATCAGATCTAATGACTTTAATTTTCTTACCTAGTAGATTTTTAACTTGGATTTTGAAAATTTTGAGTACATCTAAAGATTGTGACTTCTCATGAATAAAATATAGATAGTGAAATCGAGAATAGTCATCATGAAGCTAATAAAATATATGTTCATTCCAAGATGTCTTAGGAAATGATCCATAAATATTTGTATATATTATCTCTAAAACATCACTACAACGGCTAACCCCTTTATTTTTTTTATTAGCTGTCTTCCCCTTAATACACTCTATGCAGATATTAAAGTTTTGTTAGGATCTTAGATGGCTAGAGGGGGGGGTGAATAGCCCCTTAAAAAACTTTAACAAAGATGTCTACAAAAAACTTGTTAGCACAGCGGAAATAGGAAACTAAAACGAAAGGAAACAAACACACTAACACACAGATTTACGAGGTTCGGGGATAACTTGCCCCTACTCCTCGGCGTGTCCGTAAGGTGGACGACTCCTTGATCTTCGGTAGATCGCACCCCGGTAAAATTCCGGCTAGAGATCCTCCTTCTCGGTGGAGTAACCTCTCCACAAAGTCTCAAGAAAAATATATGTTAAAGCACGAGACTTACAGAGCTCGGTGGCAAAGAAGAATGAACGAATGCTTACAACCACGCGAGGATCAGTGGAAACAGGAACTCACAAATCGCAGTTTCTCACCCGAGAGCTCAAGAACAAAGCACACCTCAACGATCAACAGTTTCTATATCTTTTTCTTACTTGCTTGTTGTATTTTTCTCTCGTTGTTTACTGCTTCTTAAACCCCTGTTCTCCGCTGTCACGGATGGTGGTGAATCTGCACAAAATCATCGCTGCAGCCAATCCTCTTCCTGGTCCTCTGAACTCACACCAATGAAATCACAGCCTTCACTGGTGTCTTATGAGCTCGAATCAATCACCAAGAGTCAAGCGGATCGCAGCCAGATCTCACCAGTAGCCGTTGTTGCCTCAAATGCACCATGCGCCGTGAATCACAGCAGAAAGTTCATTTGTCGTATTCCTCTTATGAACTCAATTTGAAATTATGCTTGGAATGTTACCTGTAATCCTGCAAACTCGAAAGCTAACAGCACAGAGGGTTATATCACATAAATAAGGCAAAACAAATGCAGTGGAGGAATCGCAGAAACGAACAAAACAGCTTGTGTGTGGATCGGTCACCAGACCGATCCATGGACCGATCAGGACATATCCTGATCGGTCCACAGATTACCTGATCGGTCGTGGAGACCGATCAGGCCGCAGCTGGATCGGTCTCCATGATCGATCCTTCCCTCTTCTCTTCGCAATAGCATCTTCTGATCGGTCTACAGACCGATCAGATTACACTCAGTGTGCTACTGAGTGTTTCCTGATCGGTCTACAGACCGATCAGATGGCACTCAGTGTGCTACTGAGTGTTTCCTGATCGGTCTACAGACCGATCAGATTACTCGATGTGCTCTGGGTGTTTCCGATCGGTCACCGACCGATCCATGAAACTTCAGTTTCTGACTTCCTTTGGATCGGTGCCGACCGATCCAGCATCTTATGTATCATGGATCGGTCGTGACCGATCCAATGTACCATGGAATCATTCTGACCTAATTCGGTCCAGGGAATGAGCTCCGAGCCCTCTCGACCTAGTCGGGAGAGCGAGCTACGAGCCCTCTCGACCTGAGTCAGGAGGCGAGCTATCGAGCCCTCTTCGACTTCATCGGTCCAAAGAGCGAGCTCAGGGCCCTCTCGGCCTAGTCAGGAGGCAGGCTCGAGCCCTCTCGTCGGTCCGAGCGAGCTCAGAGCCCTCTCGGCCTGGTCAGGAGGCGAGCTCGAGCCCTCTCCGGCCGTCGGGTCCGAGAACGAGCTACCGAGCCCTCTCGGCCTTCGTCAGAGAACGAGCTACAGAGCCCTCTCCGACTTCGTGAGGTCCGAGAACGAGCTACAGGCCCTTTCGACCTAGTCAGGAGGCAGCTACCAAGCCCTCTCGGACTTGCGTGCCAAGTTTCCAACTTGGACTTTTCCCTTCCACTCGATCAACCTTGATCATTAATTAAAACGAGTTTAATTAACATCTAATACAAACTTAAATCCGTGTCAACATCAAAACAACAGCCAGGTCAGACTGTATCAACAATCTCCCCCTTTTTGTTGTTTGACAACACGATTTAAGTTTAGATCAGAAATGTTATTATTTTCATAATTTTAGGGGAATCAAGATCCTCCCCCTAAGATGAATATACCATGATGTAAGGAAGTCAATAACGAGAATCAAGATCCTCCCCGTTATCTTCTCCCCTAAAATCAAACCTTCATACATCTCTAAACTTAGATATCTCTCCCCCTTTGTCAAACACCGAAAAGGTGCGAATGGGGTGATAAGACTCAAAAGACTCCCCCTTAACCCATACTGTCTTTTCTTAATGCACCTAGAGTTCCCTCGAAGTGTATTATATGACAGTAAGAGATAAAATACAATCAAGTCATGGCATAGAAACAGCATATGAATATGAACTGAAGCATAAGGAAAAGCAAGAAATAGACAAATGAATAGTAAAAATATACGAGTAGCATAAGTATCCAGGTCAGACAAAGATATCCAACAAGTAGCATCCAAAATACAGACAGACAAAGTGACACACAAAATGTATCAATCAATATCCTCAACATGAGGAAACTCATCACCATCCGCGGGAGGCTCGTAACCCTGAGGCGGCATGCTGGAGCTCGAAGGTGGATGGCCCGAGTAATGCTGTGGAGGTGGGTAGTTGGCCATCCAGCCCAGAAGCAGCTGCTGCGTCACCAGCTGCTGACTGCGTAGATCATCGTAGCGCTGGTCGATCCGAACGCGCAGTCCATGGAGCTCAGCAGCCAGCAGCTCATCGTGTCGATCAAAGCGACTCTCCAGCTCGGCGATCTGCCAGCGCAGATCAGGATCGGCCTCTCCATCGTCAGCAGCAGGAGGAGCAGCAACAGGAGCAACCTGTCGTGGAGGTCCCCGTGGTAACTCACCTAGAGCTCTCCCATCCTTCCACCGAACATCCCCATTTTGTCCTATGATTCCAGACTTGGAAAATGCCCGTTTCCCAAGTCTGCAATCCTGTCTGACCATCTTGACTGTTCTACCCTTAGAGACATCAATCGGAAGAGTCTCGAGCCAATCTGTAATTATATGCCCATAAGGCATATAAACAGTGGAGCTGCTAGGCTGAGAATATGAAATGATCGAAGAATAGATGCTCGACATGATATCAAAATCGAGACGCCGACGTAAACCATAAAGCATAAGACAGTGATATGGTCGGATCTCAGATAATGGTTTAGATGTGATAGGTAGAAGGCAGTTCGTGACAATCTTAAAAAGAATGTAGTCTTGAGGAGACAATCTCAAGTCTGCAAAAGTAGGGAAGTCAACATCTAGCTCATCTAGTCCATCCGGTCTAGGGTGTCCAAAGAAATACTCATAGATGGAATCAGGTGAGACATCAAGTGGAGGAGGTAATGACTCTGGTAAATCAGGATAGATGGGAAAAGGATCTCCTGAACACATCCGACAACCTAGATACCCAAAGAATTCTCTGATGGAGAAGTCGATAGTTCTTTTAGCGACTCGGGTTTTATAAACACCATCACCGTTCTGATGAATATTGTTATAGAATTCAGAGACTAGATCATAGTTGATGTCCCTTTCTAGGTAGACTACCGAGTCAAGTTTATAATAGGCTAGGGTTTCGGATACAGAAGGACAAAATTCATCCATGTACTTTCGATCCACAGATCGACATGGAAGCAGCTTGAATGTCCTCTGTTGAAATGCTTGCTCAAACTGGCGGTTCGGGAACCTTGATGAAGAGGAAGGTTGAGGTCGGGAGGGTGCCTGGGACTTGGATTTCTCAGGTGACTTAGATTTAGAGGTCCCTTCACCCACTACTTTCTTTCTAAGGTTTAACAAAGTGGTAAAATGGGGCAATGAGTGAGCACCGGAGCCACCAGCACAACAAAAACATATATGGTTAGAAATGAAATCGAACTGCCAACGTTCTAGAGAGGTAGAGAGTTACCTTGGTTCCATTGAAGTTTTGGCTAGAGTTTCGGAGAGCTAGAGCTTCAGCTAGGGTTCGGCTAGAGGTCCGCGTGCAACGAGAAGAGAAGGAGTGAGGTGAGGGAAGGAGTTGGCTAGGGTTCCGCATGAAAGAAGAAAAGAAGGGATCGGGAAGTTTTAGTGGTTTACTGATGGGTATACAGTTGATGAAATGATCGGACAGCTGTCCGATCAGGAGAAATCCTGACCGATCAGGGAACGTCCTGATCGGTCAGGGAATGTCCTGATCGGTCGTGGAGACTGATCAGGGAGCTTCCTGATCGGTCCCCGGACCGATCAGAGGTGGAAGTGTGCCAAGCCTCCTGATCGGTCGTGGAGACCGATCAGGGAAGCTCCTGATCGGTCCACGGACCGATCAGAAGTCGGACCGATCAGAGGTCGATCAGATCGAACAGAGATGTGGAACTCTCCTGATCGGTCGTAGAGACCGATCAGATATCATCCTGATCGGTCCCTGGACCGATCAGTGTCTGATAATCAGTGACTTTTAGTCTCTGAAATTCGTATAGACAGCTCTGAAACTTAGTTCAACAACTTCCAAGTTCAGAACCTAGGATCTGAAGAGCCCACAGATTATATTCAGTGATACCAATGAATATTTCCTAATGATGAGCTCTAATGATTTTGAATTATCAAGGGCTCGAAAGTTTCAGACACTTCATAACCAATGTGTTGAATATCAAAGTTTCAAAAGAGAAGTTTGTTTTATTTGTTTACTGAAACTACGATTTATAGTGAACCAAGATAATAAATCTAACTCAGGCTATCGGTTCACGATATATCCTTCCTATGAGTAGTTACAAGTTTGTCAAAATATGTCAAATTTCTTCACCAACTTGTCCTATTTTCAATCAAAATCAGGAAGGTATCAATCAAGGGTATCAATCAACACATTAACTAGGTTAGATGATTTCTAGACACCGATCCAACCAAGATTCCTTGGTTGGAATATATGAGTAAGATCTAGGAGCCAAATACACATGAATTATGTAATGGCCTTCCCCATACTCAATTTATGTCTCCTCAACCTAATTATTCAAGGGATGCATGATACATTTTGAATAAATTGGTTGATCCTAGCATCTCACCCCATTTCTAGCAAACAAAAATATTTTGTTAAACCTTATAGTTTGTGTGAGATGTCCCCAAGTTGCCCAAATTAATTTTTCAATTTCTCTTGTCATTTTAATGGTCCTTATTGATCATGATGTGGTCAAAATGACTTATTGGGCCAAGCACATTCCCAATTCCCTCCTTAAATGACTAAATTCATTTTCCGGAAGGGGTTTGGTGAAAATATCGGCTAAGTTTGACTTTGACTCAACATATGTGAGTGCAATGTCTCCCCTAGCTATGTGATCTCTAATGAAGTGATGACGCACTTCAATGTGTTTGGTCCTAGAATGATGGACTGGATTTTTCGTTAGGTTTATTGTGCTAATGTTGTCACACAACACTTGCACTCCTTTATATGAAAGTCCATAATCTTCTAGAGTGTGAATCATCCACAACAATTGTGATACACTCTCTCCCATGGCAATGTATTCAGCCTCGGTCGTGGAGAGAGCAACACAATGTTGCTTCCGACTTGACCAACTAACCAATGATGATCCTAAGAATTGACAACCTCCACTAGTACTTTTCCGATCTAATTTGCATCCAGTATAATCGGAATCGGTATAGCCTATCAAATCAAAAGACTCCGTACGAGGATACCAAAGACCTACTCTAATTGTGCCTTTAAGGTATCTCAGAATTCTCTTAACTGCAATTAAATGAGATTCCTTGGCACAGACTTGATATCTAGCGCACATGCCCACAGCAAAGAGTATGTCCGGTCGACTAGCTGTGAGATATAGAAGACTACCGATCATGCTTCTATATTGCGTTAGATCAACTGATTTTCCACTCTCATCATTGTCCAGACGAGTGTTCGTTGCCATTGGAGTGGACACTTCCTTAGAGTCACTCATGTTGAATTTCTTGAGCATCTCTTGAGTGTATTTTGTTTGATGGACATAAATTCCATCTCGAGTTTGTTTGATTTCAAGTCCAAGGAAGAATGTCAATTCTCCTACTAGACTCATCTCAAACTCACTTTCCATGTGAGTGATAAATTCATTCAAATAGTCCTTGTTATTTGAGCCACAAATTATGTCATCGACATACACTTGGGCTACAAAAATGTTTTCACCATCTCTACGCAGAAATAGTGTTGGGTCTATTTGGCCTCTTACAAAATCCTTTTCTAGTAAATATGTTGACAACCTTTCGTACCAAGTTCGTGGTGCTTGTTTAAGCCCATAAAGTGCTTTCTTGAGCTTGTACACGTGGTTTGGAGCTTCGGTATTCACAAACCCCGGTGGTTGTTCAACATAGACTTCTTCTTTAATAAAGCCATTTAAGAAGGCAGATTTAACATCCATTTGATAGAGCTTGAAACCTCTATGTGCAGCAAAAGCTAGCATCAAACGAATGGACTCTAATCGGGCCACGGGAGCATAAGTCTCATCATAATCGAGACCTTCGACTTGACTATAGCCCTTGGCTACAAGTCTTGCCTTGTTTCTTACAACTTCTCCCTTTTGGTTTAACTTATTTTTGAAGACCCATTTAGTTCCAATAATGGTGGTCTTCTTAGGTCTAGGAACTAAGTCCCACACTTTGCTCCTTTCAAATTGACCTAACTCATCTTGCATAGCTAAGATCCAATCAGGATCGTGCAATGCCTCATCAACTAATTTTGGTTCAATCTCTGAAATCAATGCGACTTCATTAGACTCATTTCTAAAGAATGACCTAGTCCTAACCCCTTGTTGGATGTCTCCCACAATTTGGTCTTGGGGATGACTAGTGGCTATCCTAGATTGTCTTGGTGTTGATGATGCCTCATGAATGGTCTCACTAGGCACAGGCAAGGACTCAATATCAGGCAAAGGATCAGATTGAGTTCTTTGTTGCCTTTGCTCATCAACATCAGAGTCAACTTCGACTCGTTCTTCATTTTGATCATTCAAACTTAGATTTCTAAGTTCAAATTGAATTTCTCCTACATCCTTTGATTGATCATTTAAGTTAGGGATTTCTTCAAAAGCTACATCAGAGGACTCTTCAATCAATTTAGTCCTATTGTTGTAGACTCGATAGGCTTTGCTGGTGAGCGAGTACCCGACCAGTATCCCTTCATCAGCCTTGGCCGAAAATTTTCCAAGATGATCCTTGGTGTTCAAAATAAACACCTTACAACCAAACACCCTAAGATGTTTAATTGTAGGGGGTTTCCCAAACCAAAGTTCATGAGGAGTTTTTCCTAAAAACCTATGTATCAGGATTCGGTTTTGCACATAGCATGCTGTATTTACAGCTTCAGCCCATAAGTAACTCGGTAGTGAGTACTCATTGAGCATACTTCGTGCAGCCTCTTGTAAGACTCGGTTCTTTCTCTCCACAACCCCATTTTGCTGTGGGGTCCTTGGAGTAGAGAACTCATGCCTATATCCCTTTTCTTGACAGAATTCTAAAAACCTATGATTTTGAAATTCACCACCATGATCACTTCTAATGGTTTTAATTGTTGTTGATTTTTCATTTTCGGTTCTTCTACAAAAGGAAATAAAAATATCTATGGTTTGATCCTTAGTTTTCAAAAAGAAGGTCCATGTAAACCTAGTAAAGTCATCAATAATCACTAAACAGTATCTACTTCCATTTAATGAAATAACAATACTGCAATCAAACAAATCCATATGTAATAAGTCTAGGGCAGTAGTTGTACTTATAGTGCTTTTACCTTTATGAGGCGCTTTAGTTTGCTTACCCTTCTGACATGCATCACACAATTTGGTCTTTTGGTACTTGATGCTTGGTAAGCCTTGCACTAACCCTTTGTTGACTAGCTTCCGGATATTCTTCATGTTCACATGAGCCAACCTCCTATGCCAAAGCCACGATTCTTCTTCTTTCGACATGAAACACTTAGCAAGAGCATTAGTAGCACTTTTAAAAGAAACTTGATAAATGTTATCTACCCTTGTGCCTACTAGTACCGTGTCAAGTGTGTTAATGTTTTTGACTAGACATTGACTCGAATGAAACTCAATTGTGTAATCGGTATCACACAATTGACTGACACTAAGGAGATTAAAAGTCATCCCCTTGACTAGAAGGACATTCTTGATTTGGAGGCATTTGGATATATGAATGTCTCCAACTCCTATAACCTTAAGACTACCATTATTACCAAAAGACACATTATCTCTATTTTTGTTTTGAATGGTAGAAAATAGTGACTTGTCCCCGGTCATGTGCTTGGAGCATCCACTATCAACAAATCAAGTTGATAGACGCTCCCCCTTTACCAATGCCTACAAGACACGAAAGATAGATGTTTTAGGTACCCAAATCTTGGGACCTAATGCATCTACAATGAAGGACTTAGGCACCCATGCCTTTGTTACCTTCTTCCTAGTCTCATGAACCCTAGAAACATGCGATCTATGAAATTGGGTTCTTGACACTAAAGAAATAAAGCTAGACTCCTTAGGTTGGTATCCTAATCCAGCCTTGTTGTAGACCGCCCTTTGGGCATTTAGAATCATGTCTAGGGTCTTAGAGCTAGTTGAGAATTTCTCAAGCATTTTCTTGAGTTTCTCAACCTCACCCTTCAAGGCCTTATTCTCATCTTCAAGGAGCTCTAGATGTAGGTCATCAACCTCATCTTCCCTAAGAGCTCTCAAGTTCTCTACTTCTTCTTTTAATGATTTATTTTCTGTTTTTGATTTTTTAAGCAAGGTAGACAAATGTGTAATAGTCTTATAACATTTTTCTAAGTGAGAAGAGGTTACCTCTTCATCATCCGAAGATGATGAAGTCGCGGCTGAAGTGCTTGAGTCATCACTCTCGGACTCGGACTCCTCCCTTGCCATGAGTGCCAATTGTCGAGTACTCTTCTCCTTCTTCTCTTCCTCCTCCGATGAGCTTGAGGAAGATTCATCCCAAGTGGCTTTGAGAGCTTTCTTCTTCTTGGCTCTCTCCTCCTTCTTTTTGGCCCGTTCCTCCTTCTTGAGTTTTGGACACTCACTCCGGTAATGGCCTTTCTTGCTACACTCATAGCAAGTAACGTTAGACTTATCAATATTTTGATCTACAGTCTTACCTTTGTATCTCCTGCTTCTTCTCATGATCCTCCTCACAAAATTTGCCATCTCGCTTGATGATGATCCACCTTCATCATCGGACTCGGAGGAGGATGAGGATGAAAGAATCTCTTTCTCCTTCTTCTTTCCTTTCTTTCTTCTCTCATCCTTGCTCTTTTCTCCTGCAACCAAAGCTATACCTTTCTCCTTTTGACCTTTGTTAGCAAGTTCATGAAGTTCCATTTCACAAAAGAATTCATCTAATTTTACAATGGAAAGATCCTTAGAAACCTTGTAGGCATCTACCATAGATGACCACAAGGCATTCCTTGGAAAGGATTTAAGAGCGTACCTTACTAGATCGCGATTCTCCACACGTTCATCCACGGAATGTAGACCATTGATGATTTCCTTGAACCTCCCATGTAGTTCACTTACCGTTTCATTTTCCTTCATAGTGAGATTTTGTAGTTGATTCAAGAATAGGTCCCTCTTGGCTATCCGAGAATCACGAGTTCCTTCTTGGAGCTCGATAAGCTTGTTCCATAAATCTTTTGCACTCGAGAATGGACCTACCTTGACGAGTTGGTCCTTGGCAATCCCACATTGTAAGGTGACTACTGCCTTGGCATCGGCTTGCCCTTTACGAGTTTGTTCAGTAGACCACCTTGATGAATCGAGTTCCTTACCTTCTTCATCCTTCGGTGGTGTGAATCCTTCCTTGACCGAGAACCACATGGAGATATCAGTCTTGAGGTAATACTCCATGCGGCTCTTCCAGTACTGGAAATTTGCTCCATCGAAGAAGGGTGGTCTGTTTGTGTTGAATCCTTCCTTCATAGCCATCTTCTTGCTCCTTAGGATGTTAGTCCAGTTGAAAGAGCACCAGGCTCTGATACCACTTGTTAGGATCTTAGATGGCTAGAGGGGGGGTGAATAGCCCCTTAAAAAATTTTAACAAAGATGTCTACAAAAAACTTGTTAGCACAGCGGAAATAGGAAACTAAAACGAAAGGAAACAAACACACTAACACACATATTTACGAGGTTCGGGGATAACTTGCCCCTACTCCTCGGCGTGTCCGTAAGGTGGACGACTCCTTGATCTTCGGTAGATCGCACCCCGGTAAAATTCCGGCTAGAGATCCTCCTTCTCGGTGGAGTAACCTCTCCACAAAGTCTCAAGAAAAATATATGTTAAAGCACGAGACTTACAGAGCTCGGTGGCAAAGAAGAATGAACGAATGCTTACAACCACGCGAGGATCAGTGGAAACAGGAACTCACAAATCGCAGTTTCTCACCCGAGAGCTCAAGAACAAAGCACACCTCAACGATCAACAGTTTCTATATCTTTTTCTTACTTGCTTGTTGTATTTTTCTCTCGTTGTTTACTGCTTCTTAAACCCCTGTTCTCCGCTGTCACGGATGGTGGTGAATCTGCACAAAATCATCACTGCAGCCAATCCTCTTCCTGGTCCTCTGAACTCACACCAATGAAATCACAGCCTTCACTGGTGTCTTATGAGCTCGAATCAATCACCAAGAGTCAAGCGGATCGCAGCCAGATCTCACCAGTAGCCGTTGTTGCCTCAAATGCACCATGCGCCGTGAATCACAGCAGAAAGTTCATTTGTCGTATTCCTCTTATGAACTCAATTTGAAATTATGCTTGGAATGTTACCTGTAATCCTGCAAACTCGAAAGCTAACAGCACAGAGGGTTATATCACATAAATAAGGCAAAACAAATGCAGTGGAGGAATCACAGAAACGAACAAAACAGCTTGTGTGTGGATCGGTCACCAGACCGATCCATGGACCGATCAGGACATATCCTGATCGGTCCACAGATTACCTGATCGGTCGTGGAGACCGATCAGGCCGCAGCTGGATCGGTCTCCATGACCGATCCTTCCCTCTTCTCTTCGCAATAGCATCTTCTGATCGGTCTACAGACCGATCAGATTACACTCAGTGTGCTACTGAGTGTTTCCTGATCGGTCTACAGACCGATCAGATGGCACTCAGTGTGCTACTGAGTGATCCATGGACCGATCAGATTACACTCAGTGTGCTACTGAGTGTTTCCTGATCGGTCACCAGACCGATCCATGGAAACTCAGTTTTACAGCTTCACTGGATCGGTCTGCCGACCGATCCACTGTCTTATGTATCACTGGATCGGTCGGCAGACCGATCCAATGTACCATGGAATCATTCTGACCTAATTCGGTCCACAGAATGAGCTCCCGAGCCCTCTCTGACCTAGTCCGGAGAACGAGCTACCGAGCCCTCTCTGACCTAGTCCGGAGAACGAGCTATCGAGCCCTCTTCGACTTCATCAGGTCCAAAGAACGAGCTACCGAGCCCTCTCTGACCTAGTCCGGAGAACGAGCTACCGAGCCCTCTCCGACTTCGTCCGAGAACGAGCTACCGAGCCCTCTCGACCTAGTCCGGAGAACGAGCTACCTCTCCGACCACAGTCCGGAGAACGAGCTACAGAGCCCTCTCGACCTAGTCCGGAGAACGAGCTACCGAGCCCTCTCCGACTTCGGGTCCGAGCCGAACTTGGACCCTCTCCTAGTCCGGAGAACGAGCTACCAAGCCCTCTCCGACTTCGCGTGCCAAGTTTCCAACTTGGACTTTTCCCTTCCACTCGATCAACCTTGATCATTAATTAAACGAGTTTAATTAACATCTGATACAAACTTAAATCCGTGTCAACATCAAAACAACAGCCAGGTCAGACTGTATCAACATGTTTGACATGTCAAGGGAATAAAAAATTCCATATGACATTAACCTTTCTAGATATTATTTGGATATATATCCTAAATGTCTATGCTACAACATAGAAGAATTTTTATCAGCCAATTTATGTTTCGTACCTATACTATACATAATTATGTTATCAATTATAGGAGTTAAGGTGCTCAATTCATACAGCTTATCAATCAAGAAACCATTTGTTGAACCCCGTAATTATTTTGATATGATCAACCAAGTTAGGTTAGGTCATGTTTTGGTTTGATCCCTGTTTCTAAGTGTACAGGAGCTTAGGAACACAAGAAGTCGAGCGAAATACGCAGTTAGCGAGAAGGATGACATGGGAAGATAGCCAACGGGCTCAGTGCATTCGAGGAACGAAGTACTGCGGAAGAGTACATCGGTAGATGAGAATAAGGTACGCGACGCTCGAGGGACGAGAAGCCAGAGTGGAAGCCTACTCGAGGAGAAGACCGGAAATTAGGTTCGGGTGAGCCCTATTTTGGTAGGCCGCAATCACCTAGGCAATCGGAGTAACTCAAGACCGTATGGAGGCTGGAGAATTTGCTGAAGGCGCCTTCTAAAGGAATAGAAGGCGCCTCCAAGGCACCCCATGCGCCTCCGCTTCCTTCAAGCGGAGGGCGCCTTCCATGGGTATGGAAGGCGCCCTCCATAAGCAAGGGAGGCGTCTTCCATAGGCATGGAAGGCGCCCTCGACCTAGCCAAAGTAGCCGTTGGCAGCGGATAAACCTTTATCCGCTGCTGCCTCGCTAGAGGCACCCTCCATTCCCCTTGGAGGCACCCTCAAGATACAAATAAGATTTTCAGGAGCTATAAAAAGGTCCCTGGAGCTAGGAAATAGGATATCAACTCTTGTCTTAACTTCTTAGCAACTGTTTGAGCTTTCATCGTGTGTAAAATGTTTCTCCACCTTCAAAGAAGGAGATTCTTAGTAAGCTTTGCAACTGCCTTGGATTAACAACCACCTAGGTTGTAACCAAGTAAATCCTGAGTTTCTTCCTTATTTTTTGTCAGTTTTATTTTATTATTATTGTTGCATTTTAAATAGAGTTGAAAGAACGAGAAGAGTATTTTAGTATTTTAGGTGATTCAATCCTCTCTTGTCGGCCCCGTTGTGCCAACAAATGGTATCAGAGCTCAACCGCCTCAGAAGAACTAACCGCCGAATGAAGCATCAAGATCAAGACGATGGCTGGTGCAAGCATTCATCCCCCAAAATTCGACGGAGATTTCGCACAATGGAAACGTCGAATGGAGGTATTCTTCAAAACAGATTTTGAAATTCTGTTAAGAATGAAATATGATTTTGTAGCACCTACGGATCAGCACGGAGCCAAGAAAGAAGAATATCAATGGACGAAGAAGGAGCAAGCGGACTTCGTGGCGAACGGTAAAGCAGAGTTCCATCTGCTCAATGTCCTTCCGCCCTAGGAGGTCAATCGAATCGACAGCTACAACTTCACCAAAGATCTCTGAGAGAAGTTTCTAGAACTTTACGAAGAGACCTCGGAAGCAAAGTTAGCAAGGTGAGACATTCTCCGAACCCAGCTAACAAACTTGAGGATGAACAATGGAGAAAAGGTAGCGTAACTCCAAGCACGAATCAAGAAACTGATTACTCAGTTAAACAATCTCGGAGAATCGGTAACAAACCAAGATTCAATCCGGTATGCGCTCAACGTCTTCTTGAGAACTTCAGAATGGGCGTCCTTAGTAGATGCATACTACATCTCTAAGGATCTTGAAGTAAGTACGCTAGAGAATTTATTTTCCACTTTTGAACTTCACGAATCTCAAATTGCATATCCTAAAGAAATAGAAAAAATAAATCTCAATGTTGCCCTAAAAGCAAAGACGGAAGATCAAGACTCCGAAGCATCCATCGATGAAGTCGAAGCAGCTCTTATGGTAAGAAAGTTCAATAAATTTACTAAATCTATTAAATTTAAATCGCAAACGAGAAAGCATCTTCGAAATAGAAGATCGTCCGATGCTACAATTGCAACGAAGAAGGGCACATCAAAGATGACTGCTCGAAACTGAAGAACAAAGACAAGGAAAAGAATAAGAAGCCAGTGTGAACCAAACATAATCTCAAAGCCACATGGGATGAGTCGTCATCCTCTGAATCTGAAATCGAAGCATACACCGGACTAGCCGTAACGATAATCCATCAAGAAGAAGATGAGACCAGCTCATAGATGAGCATAGATGAAGGGGGAGGATCATCAAAAGAAAGCAACGATGAAAGGGGAGTATCAGAACTTAAGGCAAGTGAGGTACGTGCTCTATCCTCCAAGCAGTCCTTTCAGTTTATTAAAATTCTTACCAAAGATTTGGTAAAATTAAAAAAAAAGAACGATGATTTTAAAAGACAATTAAACAATTTAAAGGTTGACAATGATAACTTGAAAATGTAAATCGACAGTTTAAAAAAAGGTGCATGCTCAGAATTAAATAACTTTAAAAAATCAAAACTTAGAATTCATAACAAGTTAAACTGGTATATTAGACATCACCAAGGCCAAATTAGAAAATTTTCAAAAAATTATATACCCCCTAAATTTTTTATTAACCCAATAAGAAGAAACCTGTATTGGGTTCCAAAATCTTATTTAGATTAAACATTTGCTTTTGACTTTCAGAAAAATTAAATGTTTGAATTCTTTAAAAGGCTTTATCTCAAAGTGGTTGATGATCCAATAATCAAGAAGGCCTAATGTCTCGCAACAGTCTGGAAGTCAATTACTGAATTAAATATTTAATTGACAAACTGATAAGCTTGTCAAATTAGATAAATAATGCTTTTAATATTTATCAATTATTTGAAAATTTCATGACTTAGAAATTGATTAACTAGCAAGATTTATTTTTTTTCCTAAGGTACCCCCAAAGATTTAATTTCAAAATTCTTTCCTAATATTTTTTTAATGTGATCAAAGGGGAAGGAAAGACACAAATTTAGGGGGAGTTAGGGGGTGTGAGGATTTTTTTTTTTAATTTGAAAATTTCTAACTTAAATGGCATTATACTTGTTTTTGCAATTTCTTATATTGCAATTTAATATTTAAACTGTTTTACAAATTTTTTTATCTGTTTGTTTTACCCTAACTTGAACTTGGGTTGATGCACATCAAAAAGGGAGAGATTGTTGAACCCGTGATTATTTTGATGTGATCAACCAAGTTAGGTTAGGTCCTATTTTGGTTTGATCACTGTGTCTAAGTGTGCAGGAGCTTAGGAGCACAGGAAGTCGAGCGGAAGGCGTAGATAGCGAGAAGGATGGCATGGAAAGAGAGCCGACGGGGCTCGGTGCATCCGAGGGATGAAGTACTACGGAAGAGTACACCGGTGGACGAGAAAAACCTACGTGACATTCGAGGGACGAGAAGATGGAGCGGAAGCCTGCTCGAGGAGAAGGCCGAAAATTGGGTTCGGGTGAGCCCTATTTGTTAGGGTTGCAAAGGTTGCAAACATAGTTCCACATTAAAAACACATAGGAAAGATCATGGGTTTATAAGAGAAAGATATCTCCATTGGCATGAGGCCTTTTGGGTAAAGCCCAAGAGTAAAATCATGAAGACATAGGCCCAAAGTGGACAATATCATACTATTGTGGAGATATCTAAATTCTTTTTGATCCAACACTATTTCGGTAGGCCGCAATCACCTAGGCGATCGGAGCAACTCAAGACCATATGGAGGCTAGAGAATCTGCTGAAGGCGCCTTCTAAAGGAATAGAACGTGCCTCCGCTTCCTTCAAGCGGAGGGCGCCTTCCATGGGCATGGAAGGCGCCCTCCATAAGCAAGGGAGGCGCCTTCCATGCCTATGAAAGGCGCCCTCGACCTGGCTAAAGTAGTCATTGGCAGCGGATAAACCTTTATCCGCTGCTGCCTCACTGGAGGCGCCTTCCATTCCCCTTGGAGGCGCCCTCAAGCTACGGATAGGATTTTCAGGAGCTATAAAAAGGCCCCTTGAGCTAGGAAATAGTATATCAACTCTTGTATTAACTTCCTAGCAATCATTTGAGCTTTCATTGTGTGTAAAAAGCTTCTCCGCCTTCAAAGAAGGAGATTCTTAGTAAGCTTTGCAACTGTCTTGGATTAACAATTACCTAGGTTAAAACCAAGCAAATCCTGAGTCTCTTCCTTATTTTTTGTCACTTTTATTTTATTATTATTATTATTGCATTTTAAATAGAGTTGAAAGAACGAGAAGGGTATTTTAGTATTTCAGGCGATTCAACCCTCTCTTGCTCCCCCGTTGCACCAACATCATTTCCAACCAACACTGAATAAAAGAAAATATTAAAAATTATATTTTCAAATGAACAAGAATAACTTGATTCTAAAAGATGGTACAATGAATGTATTTTTTAAATCTAGAAAGACATTAATTCCTAAATAAAAACTAAGACAGTACCTATGAACTCTACTTTAGCCTTCTTTCTTTTCCTCGTATACATATATCTTTCACCATAAAGTAGAAGTCAGCTCTTGAGACATCCCTGCATAGTAAAACTTATGTGAGTAGTAGCATCGATATTTATTCAACAAGTATCAGTGGGTACTATAACTAAATTGACTTCTGAGAGTTTAGAAGTTTACCTTTTTTAACATGTCAGTTGACATATTTGAGACAATCTTTCTTTATATAACCTTTCTTCTTGCAGAAGAAATAAGAGGATTCCTTATCTTGTTTCTTGTGCTCCTTATAGACATAACCCTTAGAATCTGTAGTTTGTTTAACTTTACCCTTATTGTTGATCTTCTTTCACTTCTTACTCAAACCTTGGGAACTAGATGATAAGTAAGCACTTTCAAATGTCTCATGTCTTAGTCTCTCCTCCTTTTGCATGCATTGAGCAATAAACTCATTCAATATTCACTTTTTTTTAAGTATTATATGAGATTTTAAAAGAGTGAATCGTGCCTACAAAGACATCAAGATAAAATGCACTAATATACTTTAAGACATTTTGTGTTTTAATGCTTTTAGACTTGTGACAATATTAGATATCTTCATAATGCACTCTCCTATATTTCCTTGTCATTATACTGCATAGATACCAACTTTAAAAAAAAATATGGTAGTCTCAACCTTTTCGTTTGATGTGAATTGATATGCCAATTGATTTAGGAAACTCCTAACATCCTCTCCTTCAGTTACTGAGTCTTTAATTGGTATCGAAATTTAAAATCTCATAATAACTTAGACTCATGCAGTTTGATAGCTCATATCTCAATATATAGTTTAAGTTCATACAGCCCAAGACTACAATTACATACTCTTTCCATTCTGTAAAATTTGATCCGGTTAGTATGAGGATATTGTTAATATTAGCCGTTATTGATTGCACTAAATTAAAAGAAGGAAAACATTATAAGTTCACTAAGCCAAGAACATAGGTTATTTAACATAAGCATATGTAATATAAAATATGCATGTAATGGACTCCTAATAAAATATAAAATATAATATTATATTTTAATTTTTGGACTAAAATATAATTTATTAGTGGTACTTTCTAATATAACTCAAACTTTAGTTAGCCACATAGGGTGTGTTGCTTTGGGCATTCCTTTGAGTAGATGGCAAATGAATGGTAGTTAGTCTGTAGTTGGCAGGGTTTGAGTCCTAAGGAATGCATAGCCTGTATTCTTTCCGTCATGCACTTAACACCTGTGCTTATGATGAACCTCCTTCCACCAACGTAAGGTCGTCGTGTGGGGGGTTAATGTGGTGGTTCCATATTTTTCTTTGGGTGGACACATTATGCGTATAATTTGACACTTTAAATGAGTTATATGCAATCATAACTCACAACAATCTTAACCAACCACCCAATATATTTGTGCATGATCTAAACAAATAAAAATTTGTTCCTTAGTTATAAGTTACTCTTAAACATATATCTGGCCTAAAAATAATTTTCCATTAGGCCAACTAATTAGCATATATATACGTTTACCAACACAGATACACTAAATCTAGCTAAAATGTATTCCTTTGGGTCGACACGATAGTTCAATTTACTGGCACTTGTAAAAATAAACACGAGAAAATCCTAGGAAACTACATCAAATAGAAGTAATTTGCTCTACTAGTGATTCCCATGTGATCCTGAACGGAAACACAAGTAGTGGAGCAACAATGCCACTCCCATCACCTAACACGATATGATTGTGTTGGGAGGCACAGTCGTGTCGGAGCTTACAACTCCTGACATGGCGTAGCCATGTTGAGAAGCATGCCTATGTGAGGCCCCCAACACATGGTTGTGTCATTGGACACCGCTGTGTGTGGCACAACGATTGACACCACCTGATTCGACACGATCATGTTTGGTTGCACAGTGCTCAACACGGGCTAGTCGTGTTGGGAGGCATGGTCGTAGCGCATCATGGATTTTTGTCCAACACAGGACACGACATGGGCATGTTGGACACCACAATCATGTCACGTCATGGCAAAATCCTAAACCTTTTGTTCTTAGATCAAAGGTGGCGATTTTCATGAGAAACGACGGTAGTTATACTATTCTACGTGTTCTTCATAGAAAAACCTCGCCAAAATAGGAAAATCATGCCATTTTCATGAAAATCTCTACTGCCATCAC
The DNA here is from genome assembly GCF_018446385.1 of Zingiber officinale. Lineage (NCBI taxonomy): Eukaryota > Viridiplantae > Streptophyta > Magnoliopsida > Zingiberales > Zingiberaceae > Zingiber > Zingiber officinale. The sequence continues at coordinate 131,489,010 of NC_055992.1, forward strand.
CTGTTTAAGATGTTGATTTTCAAAAAAAAAAAAACTTAAATCCTAGGTTTACTTTTCTAGGTTTGTCGACAAATAAAACATCTTTGCGCAAGCAAATCCAAATCTAAACAACAAAATCAACAAAAAAACATAAACCTTAATGCTAAAAAATAGACGAAATAACTGTGGCATTGATACTAATTGTTAAATCTTGTAAAATCTAAATCGCTTGAATTCTAAAAGTATACAAGAACTCATATATAGGAAATAAAAAAAAGGATCTAGTTTCATTGAGAAGTATGGCAAAAATTAAATGTTCGGGATAAATTTGCATTGAAATCTATTTACTAATAGGAAGTAAAGAGAATGGTCAGAATGTCTTAATCTTAGAGGAACCAAATCTCATATATAGTATAGACTCACATCCGTTAATGGAGCGGACTAGTGATTTCTATATATCTAAATTCACGTCTAGTAACTCAAACCTAGCATAATAATAATTAAATTACTTAATGAATTGGGATTCCTAATCTGTATGCTTTGTTAGTGGTTCTATTAATATCTATTATTTTAAATTAAGTTATATTTAAATTATATGACGCTAAAGTGATCTTTAATTTTATTTAAAATATTATTAAGGTATTAAATAAAATGTAAATATGTATATTTTTATGAGTATTAGTCAAACCAAGAGAAGATTTATACTTAATAAAATTATACATTTAATTATGATAACATTTAATAATTATAAAGTTTTATTTGTTACTTGTCATGAATATAATAAATCGAGCTAAAGATAGATTTATTATTTGTCATATATTATTATCAGTATTTAATTATTACAATAAGAGTGTCATTTGTAGAGGTGTAAATGAACCAAACCACTTAGTTATTCGAAGCTCAATTCGATAAAAGTTTGTTTGAGCTCATTTAATGAGGCTTGTTAAGATAACACAAATCATACTCAAGCTTCATAATATTCGGCTCGTTAGCTTATGAATATGTTCGTTAAGTTCATGAATCAACTTTTAAATAAAATAATAATAATTTTGATATTAAATTTATAGATTTTACGCTCTATTTATGAAACATATAGACAAGATTAAATTTAACAAGCAAACCAATAAAAAAACACATCAAGATATAGATCTGGTCCAGATGATAGAATCTTAGCAGAAGAAGCCCAAATCATCATTCATTTGAAGGTTAATGCAGACAAAATATATTATTATTTCATGAGGAAGTAAGTGGTATATGATATAATTGTGAACTTTAAGATTGAAGAAAAGTTGGAAGAAACAGTTTTTAACTTTGTATCAGATTATGGTTTGCTCTGGAAAATGATGAGATTATTAAAGAGAAAAGTAAAATACAATAATCTGCTTGATTCTGATTTAATAAACAACATGGCATATTTTTAACTCTGTTTGTTGTCGTTTTTGTTGGTTTAGCAGATGGGAATTGGTGCGCCATTCCACTCCTTCAAGCAAGCGAGCAAAGGATCAACGAGCAGCCCTGCGTTGATGGCCGTGAACACCTTCTCGAACTCCTCCCCTGGCGACCGCACCTTCTCGCCGGTCAGGTACGCAGCCCCGAGCTCCTCCCTCACCAGCCGGTACAGCGGGTACGATCTACACTCCTTGATCCGATTGCCGATCGCCGCGCTGCCGTTCTCCACTGCGGCTCGCGCCGCCTCCACCTCCTTCGGCACCACCGCCTTGAGCTCTTCCTCGAAATCCGCGATCTTGTGGAAGATGGACGCAGCGGCGTCCTTCTCCTTGTCGCCGTGGCCCAGGGCGTGCTCCACCAGCACCATCCGCAGCTTCGGCATCAGCACGTAGGTGGAGCTGCAGGGGTCGTCGGCGTAACTCAACACGTGCTCCCGGTCGACCACGGTGAGGAGGTCTTTCTCGCAGAAGCGCGCCGGGTGGAGCTCGCCGTTTGCGGCGGTGGTGAGCGCGCGCTTGGCAGCGAGGCTCACCGCCGTCTTCACCGCGTGCTTGAGGTTCTCCTCCAGGTGGCGCAGGTCGATGGCCTGGCAGAGGGCGACCAGGTAGGTGGCCGACATGAGCTTGAGGATGTCGACGGCCTCCGCCGTTTTCCTGGCGGAGATCAGCCCCAGCGAGTTCACGTCCTGGTTGTGCTGCTCCGCGCTCTGGACGTGGGTAGTCACCGGATTGCCCAGAAACTGGAGCTCGGAGCAATAGGCGGCCATCGCGATTTCCGCCCCCTTAAAGCCGTAATCGAGGCTAGGGTTCCGGCCGCCAGAGAGATTAGACGGCAATCCGTTGTTGTAGAAATCGTTGACGAGCTCGGAGAATTGGGCGAACATGAGCTTTCCGATGGCTGCGATTGCGAGGCGGGAATTGTCCATGGAGACGCCGATGGGCGTCCCTTGGAAGTTGCCGCCGTGGAGGGCCTTGTTCCGGGCCACGTCGATGAGGGGATTATCGTTGACGGAGTTGATCTCGCGCTCGATCGATTTGGTGGCGGCGCGGAGGACCTCGATTTGGGGGCCGAGCCACTGGGGCGACGTGCGGAGCGCGTAACGGTCCTGCTTCGGCTTTTGCAATGGATCCTGCTCGTGGAGCTTCTTGGCGAGCTTGACGTAGGCGCTGCCGTCGAGGACGTGCTCCATGATGGCGGCCGCCTCGATCTGCCCCGGATGGTGCTTCAGCTTGTGGGTAAGGTGGTCGGTGAACTCCGGCTTGCCCTGCATCACCTCAGCGAACACGGCAGAAAGGACCTCGGCGAGGAGGGCGAGGAGGTTGGCGTCGTATAGGACGAGGGAGGCGAGGCCAGACCCGACGGCGGTGCCGTTGACGAGAGCGAGGCCCTCTTTAGGTTGCAGATCGAAGAAGCCGTGCGGGATGCCGGCGCGGCGGAAAGCCTCGGCCGCATCGATCGACTCGCCGCCGGGAGCCACAGCCCGGGCGTTAGGGCGCCCGGTGAGGAGTCCAGCAATGTAGGAGAGTGGGACCAGGTCACCGGAGGCGGTGATGGTGCCGCGTAGTGGGAGGCAAGGGGTGACGCCGGAGTTGAGGAAGCTGGCCATGGCCTCTAGAATCTCGAAGCGGATGCCGGAGTAGCCCTGGAGGAGAGTGTTAACGCGGACGAGCATGGCTGCCCGGGCTGCCGGCGACGGCAGCGTATGGCCGGAATCCTTTCCGGAGCCGAATATTCCAGCATTGAGAAATCTGCATTTTGAGGTGAGAAAGACATTTATTATTCTTTTTATGGCTAAAAAAACATTATTATTAGTAATTACTTTCTCCAATTTTTTTTCCATTTCTTAGTCGTCGTTTAACGCGTTTTATGGTGGAAGAGTATCGTGTTATTGTGGCAGGGTTGGGGGTGTGCTGGCAAACATCAAGTAGTTTAAGTTGATTAAATTAATCATTTTTTATATTAAAAAAATAACTTGCTCACGTAATTACAGCTCATCCACCCAAAAAAAGAGTCTTTGTTTCGATTTAAAAAATTCTTTTATTTAGTTCAAAAAATAAATGGAAATGAATAGAGAAACAATACCTGATCAGCTCCCTCTGCAGTGCGCCGCCCTCCTTGGTTCTCCGGTGAGAGGTGGCGCCGAATCCGGTGGTGACGCCGTAGCTGTCGGTGCCCTTCGTCATGCTGTCCATCACCCACTGGCTGCTGGCGCACACGCCTTTGCGCGCCGCCTCCGACAGCTCCACCCTCACCTCCACCGCCGCGGCCACCGCAGCCACCTGCGCGACCTTGAGCGTCGCGCCCTCCAGCAGCACCAGAGGCCGCCGGAACTCCTCCACCATCCTCTTCACCTCGTCGAGGTGGCTCCCCGAGAGCCCCTCCGCGGCCGCGCCCCAGTTCAGGGGGTCGCAGCCGCTCTTGATGCAGAGGCCGTCGCCGTTGCCTTTAACGGCAGCAGCTCCGTTTGCGTTTGTTCCGTTCACGACTTCCATCGCGTGAATGATCGGAAGAAGAAGAAAAAGCAGCAGAGGAAGACAGAGAGATAGATTTTTTCTCTTTCTCCTGCTGGAATAGGAAGAAGGCGAAGGCTCTAAATAGGGGAACAGGGTAGATGAGTTGGTTGGCACTGCCCTTGGGCCGTTGAATTAGGTTCAGTGAGATCTACGGTCAGATTTAAGCCTCCATGGGTTGGTGGAAGGAAATAATATATGCGAGAAATATAAATTTCCAAATATCATAGATTACCAAAATTAATCCCAGGGCTACGCCGCGTTGGTAATAAAGGGACGACTGCCTAGATAAGGAAGATTTAAATTTTATATGTGATACATTCTATCTTTGGAAAATATATATGTCTATAAACCATTAAAATTAATTGAATTGTAAGAGTTGTATATCTCTATTATAAAAAAAAAAAATAGATCACCAAATTATCTATGAGAAGTATATATTTTTTTTACTTTAGTTATTCTGATCTAATCAAACTCTCTAAATTATGATTTATGAGGTTTATTTTTATTGGCAAAATGGATTAATAAGTTGGTAGAAAACAAGACTTGGTTGTCCATTCGTAGAATGGGTCCAATTAAGCATGGCATAGTTGAACGACCCAGGGGACAAGTCAATTTCCCCACCAACCATGAGTTAGGTGGGAAATAGCTGCCAAATTATCTTCAAGTGGAAGGGGGTTTCTCGGAGATCATCCACTTTAACAACTATTAAAAGACAATAATATTTTAGACATCTAGAAATCGAATTCTAATTTTTGTTAATTTAACTGATAAAATTTATTTAATAGACGTTTAAGCTAAAAATATTAAATTGATAGGTTATTCATTTTAAATGCTTTCTTATTTACTTTGGGCAGCGGATGAGAAATTTTTATATAATCAAATCGATCATTTTCAAAATTAATCAACATAAATTAAATATTAGAGCAGTAAATTTTTTAATTAGTAGAATAAAAATAGAGATGTGTTTTTAATTTAATTTATTGCTCTTAATATATATTATCAAATTTAAATCTAAAGCATTAAATACATTAAAGATATTTCTAGAAATTCATTGAGTTTAGTTTGAAGTAATTTGAAGTTATAGGCTTTAGAAAAAGAGAGTATTCTGAGAATATAATACGTGATTTTAATATTATAAAAATTAGATATATGATTTGAATAATATCCAAACTTACTACGATCTAATAAAATGTCAAAAAAAAAATTTAAAAAAAAATGCACGAGATATATTACCATTAAATTAAGAATGGTTCTTTTAATAATTAATTTTGACGAAGTCTAAATTAAATTATGTTAATATCAATTTTTTATACTAAAAATAATTTTAAGACTTATTAATAATATTTTTAATTATTTTTTATAAAAAACATATACAATATCATAATTTTATTTAGTCTCAATAAAGAATCGTCTATAAATATATTGGGCCGATGTTAAAAAATATATATTTTTTTGATATTTTAGTTAAAATTAAATGTAATATTTATTAAAAAATTAAATTAAATTTTTACTAGAAAAGTTAAGAGGGCGTTTGGTACGCGCGTTTTCCATTTCCATTTTCTGGAAAACGCGCGTTTTTTGGAAAATGGTGTTTGGTTTACGTTTTCCGCGCGTGTTTTCTAAAAAATTGGCTATCGTTTTCTAGAAAAACAGAAAATGACAAAAAGTCGTTTTCTGTTTTCTAGAAAATGTACGTTTTTCAGAAAATGAAAATGAAAATGAAAATGATGTAAACCAAACGCACAATTTGTATTGCTATATTATATTATATTATATATATGTAATGCTGGTGCGCGGTGGATGGTTCAAATTATTGAAGGGTAATATTGTGAGAATTGAAATAAAAGAAATAGTTATTTCATTTGTGGCACGGTCCTGATGCTACATGTGGTCTAAATAATCAGCCAAGCTCGATTTTCTTTGACTCAGTTTTGCCAAGTAAATTAATTTTTTAATGTTGCCGTCTAGTTCTGAAAATGAATGCTTCTCACTGTTTGATCACAATATTTTTCTTCCCTTTTCCTAAATAAAAATGTAAACTTGCAGGATAACTTGATATTACAAATATTACAGACGAACATTTAAGATAATAATTAAATATATTATTACTCTTATTATTATCATCATCAAGAGGATAAACCTTGTCATGGAAAATTCCAACACCCGTGAGATATTAAATTTAGTTTATTATTCAATTATTATTATTATTATTAGTAGTAGTAGTGATAGTATTAGTACGCCCTAAAGCTTCATATTATTAAGCAAGTCATCATTCCTAATTGCTATGTTTTTAGACTCATTAACTAGCTAGTTATGTTAATTCAATTTGATCATATCCAAACCCAAACTTCGAATGAAGAAATATTGCTCTAGCTAGTTATGTCTCAGCAACTCAAAATATCTATTTCAGTTCAATCGGTTCAATTTTTAAAAAAGTAATCTAAGGTTGACAAATGTATTGTGTTTCTCACTAGATGAGTTAGGTGGATAAGTGATCTTCACCAACTACAACACTCGAATCATCATTAATAATGAGCAAAGAAATATCTAAAATATAATGCTCTACTTTCATTGTTGTTGTTATTCTTTATCATTAAAAAAAAGTATATATTCAAGGGAAATGAACATGGGTAGTTGGCGTGGTCACACCCTCCCACATGCAATAAATAAATATAAATAATAGTAATAAATCAGGAAGATATCACATAACAAATCAATCAGTGAATGGAAGATGACAAATTGACAAACGCTGATTCACATGTCTCACCAACCAAGCCATTATGAAGGAACCATTGGCATCACTACTTCCAATGGCGTATTATACAAAATACAATTGTACCAAGTGTATTTAACTTGATGACCATGAAAGTATAACAAGCCCACTCAGTCAACACCTTTGAGTCAAAGGCTAAAGTTTAGTCACAAGTCAAAAGTCAATAAAGCCAAGATTCTCAACTCCAAATTAATGCGAACGAAATAAGATCTCCATCCATTGCAGCTAACAGTTCTATTACAAGGAGTTCAAGCACATTCAAGATTGCAGCAACAGGTTTTTACAGTAAGAACAAGGTTCAGCAAATTGCATCACAACTAATGCATCCAACTAGCTCTGAAACAGGTTAAAAGAGATGGTTCATCATATCATTGCAGGATCAAAACCCCAAGCACACGCTATATCCATGAAAATCCCCATTTCAATCTCAGATCTTCATTTGGGATTTCGTAGCACAATGATGACGGAGTCTCCGCGAAGGAACATCTTGCTGATGAATCTATCCTTGTTAACTGGAAGTGCTTTCTTCTTCCCCTTGCCTGTCTTAGGCAGCTGGAATCAAGGCAATTAGGCAAATTCCTCAAGAAACCAACCATGTAAAGGGATGATGATTTGTGCGCATTTATGAAGTAATAATACCTCGGTCCACATCTCCCTAACATTTTCCAGTACCATGTTGCAGTGGCGATCAAATGCTCTCACCCGACCAAGTAGCTTCTTGTTGTTCCTGCAATTAATAAGCACCTGTTGCAGACGATATTCATTAGAAATTATAGCCAAGTATTACCACCCACTAAAATGTTCCATTACTAAAATGCAAGACAAGTAGAACGAATAAGAAAACTAATAATTAATTCGACTGCCATATGACCCAGAAACAAGCCTGCCTTGCAGAGAGTTGTTTTGGGCTAAATACCAAAGAGTTATCTTCTCTTTACTTAATACTGATAGTTGTAATGATGTAGTAGCATGATAAAGATATGCATCTGGTTAATTGGTAGAAAAAATCAATTAGACACTTCTACTGGGTTAACTATATCTAAGCACATATTTTAGGAACTTTGACTGTGTTAATAATACATTGTGTAAGTTTCGATATACCTGAGTATTGTTCTTGACACTCATCATGAGAACAGAGAGGGGGCCCGTATTGAATTCCTCCTCTTCTTTCTTGGCCTGAATAGAATATAATATATCAATATCGAAAACAAGTAAGTTCTCCATATAAAACTGCAGAAATAATATACAAACAAGAGAACTCGACAGAAACTTCTTTCAATGAGATAAAGGATTGAAACTTTTGAGGTTGGATACTTACACTAGTGTCGTCCTCCATTGAGTTCTGCAATACGAGGCCGGAATAAGGTTAGAACTTGGAAATAGTAGAGCACGATTAGGTACTACATTGCAGCACTATAATAAAAATGAAGAGCAGGAATGATCTTTGAATACCAGAAGTTTGTAACTGCAGAACTAGAAAGCAAAGACTAATCATAAGCTACATAGTTTATAGCCACGATAGATGCCACAAAGCACACTTCTAAGGCACATTATGTTTCTGTGAGTAATGCCATATGATTTGGGTGGCAATTTATGAGACCAAAGAACTCTTAAAACAATGCCAATTGCTAGTATACATAATCTTTTATTCAAAACGATAAGCAAATGAAATTCCAGGTCCAAATTTCGCACTTCATGAATTATAACATAATCGTTAGGAATTATTTTCTTTTCCAATGGAAATTGGCTCCAAACTAGCTACAAGAAACATGCTTAGATGTCTTTTGAGATGTACAGTCATGATGGAGCATCAGCTGACCTCAAGGTGACAACAAAATAAGCATTTAAGAGCAAACCTCTGTTCACAATTGCAAAATTGTTAAGACTGATTGTTCGCGAATTCCTGTAATTATGCAAAAAATTTACACTAATTTGGCTATTCAACAAGCCAGTGTGATGCCTAGTTAGCATATCAATATAAAAAAACACAGAAAGAAATAGATCTGGTCCACCTTATAGAATCTAGGCAGAAGCCCACAACTAATGACAAAATTACATAATTAGGCATGAAGCTGAAATCATTATTCATTTGAAGGTTAATGCAAAAAAAAAATAAATTAATATTTCCTGACGGAGTAAGTGGAATATGATATAAATGTGTACTTCAAGATTTAAGAAAAGTTGGAAGAAACAGTTTGAATCAGTTAATGGTTTGCTCTGGAAATATATTTAGATTAAGGTTTTGGTAATAGTAGCACACACACAAATCTCAACTCCAAGCCATTGATTTGTTACATTGATGATCACTAGCAACACTTGCACATTATATCAACAATTTCTCAATCAGATCATCTAAAATTCAAATAACAAGCAGCAGCACAACATAAAGTTAAATAGGACAAGATTTGTATGCTAATCATATATTGACCTCGAGATCATGTATCTTCAACTTCATTAAAAGGAATTAGGTTTAGGAACGACAAATAATAGATAGCCAAAAATTCTCTGTAGTACTACAGTCCTTTCAATATCCCGAGATTATAATAATGTGCCACTCCTAACTGTTAAGGGTAACTACATGGCTCTTATCAGTTATCCCTCCATTAAAAACCGTGTGAGGCTATATCACAATGCAAACCATGTTAAGCCGTGCACATCTAAAGAAGATTAAAACTGCACACTTTCTTCAGCAAGAAATCAAACGTCGAAGACGCATTAATCTTCCAAGTAAAGAAGATTAACCTTCCACGAAAACTTGTCACATATATCAACCAGATTGACGTAACCTCCTCACTCCGTTTGGTAATTCCCTATATCCTATTTACAAAAACATACGAGGTCGAGCATTCCAATCTACTTCCAAAAACGGAAAATTGTGCCTAAATTTTTTCTTCTTTTAAGACAACCACACAGTATCTGAGGACGAAGTAAGATCGAAGTTAACAGATCAAAGTTAACAAAACGCTAGCAAGTAAGATCGACGGAGCAGGAAGGATGTAACCTGTGGAGGAAGTAGAGAGGGCGGTCTCGTCGAGCAACTTTGGGGCGGGCGGCTTCGGCGCAAAGGCGGCGGCTTTGAATGCTTCCTGGGGTGATAAACTAGGGTTTTGTATTTATCTGATTTTAAATATTATTTGTAAACTCCAAATTTAATCCGAAATATAAAATTCAATAAAAAAAATAACGCCCAATTAAGGGCTATTTTTGAAATAAAAATACCTATAAAAAATAATTTTTCCTTTATGTCGGTCCATTTTTCAAATGAGGAGGGATAAATATAGAATTAATGATTTTGTGAGCAGGGAAGGGTGTATATTAATTTCAACGGTACTAAATGAAGGCCATGCTCGAGGGGAATGGGCGCAGCCAGTCAACGATGCCACCTAAATAGTATGTCTCCATGCCTCCATCGATGATTCAGTGCCTTTCATGTTCCTGCGTTTCCGCAGCTTTCTTTATCAGAGATCGTAGAAGTCTCATGTCTGCAACAAGTGTGCGAGAGGCAGAGAAGAGGGAGGAGGAGTGTTCATAGGGACTTGCAACGGTTTGAAGGTTGCCAGCTGCCCCTCGGTCTCGGATTGGAGAGGAGGTGTGGTGTTGAGGCATCGGAGGAGGTAGCCGCTTGGCTACTACGACGACGACGGCTCCACCCTTACTCCCTCCTCCGTTCTCCAAAAGTTGCTTCCTTTTGCCGCAGTTCGTCCTCGACTCCTCGGCATTGTCTTCTGCCCCTACTTTCCTCTACTTTTTTGGCGGAGAGAGAACTAGGTCGCGGATAGAGAGAGAAAGAGAGGTGGGTCGTCTCGATGGAGCGCGGAGACGAACGGAGAATCGAAGGGTGGTTGTACCTCATCCGGTCGAGTCGCCTCGGACTACACTACTCGAGGAAGAGGTACTTTGTCCTCGAAGGTAACGCCCTCAATTGCTACAAGAACTGGCCCGCGCCGGACGGAGAGGTACTGGGAATCTGCCTCTTCTTTTTTCGTCTCGATCTCTTTTGGGGAATGGGAGAAAGATGGGCCTTTTTTTTCTTGTTTCTTTGAAATCTAGTGTTGAATTTTCTTTGCTGTTTTTCTTAGTTTCTTTGGTTAGAACTGACCTTTTTGATGTTTTGTTGATCGAGTTTTTAATTGAACGAAAGAGATGGAGAGACATCTTAGGCGTGAGCATTCATTCTTTAGAGTTTTGTTTCTCTGTTGATCATCCTAATCTGATCGGCCGAATGAAACTCACGATTTTTCTACTGCAACTCTTGGTTCATATGGAGAGGGAATTTTCATTGGAGAGCGTGACCTTCTTGGTCAAACACTTATATATTCTTCTTATCTTCTTAAGTAATTGCAATGTTTTTGACAAAAACTTTTTCTGTTTCATGTTATTCTACATTTGTGCTCACATTTCCCCTAGCCATTTCTTTTGTGGTATCGCCATCTCAATTACAGATTGAACATGCAATTTATTGTTTCAAATTTGAGTGCAAGTTGTGAGACTACCTATCCCGGGTCAACTTCATTGTGCCTTTTCAGTTTCTGGTCATAAAATTTTGATGCTGGAGAAGCAGATTGAAGAATCTCTTCAACTCCTTGACACAGAAACTTTATAATTATTGTTTGGCTACTAAAAATTATTCTTCTGATAGCAAAACTGTGATATTAATATGCATATGCTGTCATTAGGATCCCAGACGCAAAGCACTGATTGATTCCTTCACTCGCGTCACAGACAATGGCAGAGAGAGCATCCAGAGAAATGTACTTCTGATCCCTAATCATCTTATACTCATTTTCCATTTTATCACTCAAGTTATAGTTTTACTAAGTTAGTTGCTAAGTCATTACTTTTAATGGCTGTCATCAGGTCTTCTATGTCTTTACCATTTATAACACTTCCAAGCCCAACGACCGGCTGAAGGTAATTCTGTGCTCGGAATGGTAGACTTCTACCAGATTGCCATTTTTTATTTTCATTCGTCGATCAGATTGATGCTCCATGAACTATGCAGTTAGGTGCGAGGAGCTCTGAAGAAGCAGCTAAGTGGATCAAATTGGTAATGGGAATAACATTCAAGGTTTGTTTCCTTCTCTAATCAAATTGAGATTTATTGATAAAGAGACATTGTTACTCTTCTTTATTTAAACATCAGGAGTTCCCAAACAACGATAACGATAATGCGAATTGCTTGAAGAAAAAATTACAATCTATTAGGTAATACACAGTCTCTTTGCATTTTTTTTAATTCTTCCATTGCATTTCTTTTTACCTATTCTTTGACCTCAACAGGTCAGTTGCTAGAAATGATGTCATGCCTGTTAATGTATTATGGTCGTATCGTTACTCTCAACTTCATGTACTTAATTTTGCCTGTTATTATTTTACTCTGCATGTTTAAGGAGCCTATTAGATCACTTTCCAGCTAATTCATGAATGCATAAATGAATGTGAAGAGAAAATGCTGTAAATTGTGCCAATTTTTTTTTTTTTAAAAAAAGATAAAATGGCAGGAAGGAATCCACTTTGCTATATTATAAGAGCAGGATTTTTTAACTAATTCGATTGAAAGCAGTATATAACTACACCATTAGTGCCTCAAACATGATAATGTTTGCTGCTCAAAATAATTGCAGACACCAAAGGGCAAGGGATTGACAACCTCAGAGATAACCGGATATAGGTAAAAGCTAGCAGTATACTAATGAGAGGTATACCTAATCAGCTTTTGAGGAAGGATGTGATGTCAAGATAACACTGCCTCTGAACATTCTGAAACCCCAAATTCTAAGTATCGACCACCAATGATGCAAAACAACCATGAGCATTGCTCCGTGGCTAGAGATAAGATGAATGCAAAGTGAAATAAGAAAGAAGAAATCTATCATGTCAAGCAACAAGTAGTTGTCAAAGTATAAAAATAAACAAGAATGTGCAATATATTAAAATAAACAAAAACACAGAAATAGTTGCATGGTTCTGCAAAGTATCTGTACCAAAAGAATAATAACAAAAGCACATTACAGATCATTACTGGAAAAAAAACTAGAAAAGAGACAAAAAAAAAATACAACACAAAACATTGAGCATTTTCATTAGCCATGCAAGGACAATAACTTAGATATTAGAAAGAATATACCTACCTATCTATATAATCAAGGACACATTATTTGTACACCCCCATTGTTTGCTCAAAGTTTCAAATATAAAACATGACATAATATGCTCAATTATCAATTTGTACAGTATATTTTCTTAGGATCCATTATTTTATATCTTCATCATGGATATAGGCCTACCCTATGGGTTATCTTTATACGCCATTTATTCTGGATTTCTATGAAAGCAAATGAGACAAACTTTTTTATTCACATATAGTTAGGTCTCTCTGTATTTAAAAATAGGGAGCACATCATCTTGTTTTTAGCTTCTGATTATGCTTAATTTAATTAACTTCTTGCTGTTTAGATAAAGAGAGACAGTTATCCATCTAGTGATGCTACTGGGATTCATGATCTTACACTAGTTGTCTACCTGCAAGCAGGGGCGTAGCTAGGTGGAGCTTTGGGGGTGCGACCGCACCCCTTGAAATTTAAGAAAAACAAATTATACATTGGGAAAAAAATAAAAAGACTTTATTATAAATTTTAAAAATCTATGGACTTTTATATTTAAAAAATCTAATGAAAAACTAACCATGTTTTATTTTTTTTTCTCTCCCCCGATTTCTTTTTCCCCTCTCCCTCCCATTTTTTTTATTTGTCTTCAATATCGTGTTTTTATTTTTTTTCCTTGTGTTTTCCCCTCTGCCACAACCACCCACATTATTATCACCACACGATATTATTGCCAATGCTGCCATTGTTTGCTACAAGTATCGTCATCGTCGCTACACCAATTCTCCACAGCAAACACGTTTTGATTTTGGTGAAATTTTCTTGTTTGATCTTTTTCGTTACAGATTAAAGTGCTAAAAAAATATAAAATGTTAAATTTTCATATTCATGTTTTTATTTGCTAGTCAAGTATGTTATTTGTTTACTATCAATTTTATTATTATTTTTGAATGGTTGGAAAAAAGATAGTCATTAAATTAAGTAACTATGTGTTTAAAATATTATTCTAATGATAAATTAGGTGAAATATGAATGTCGAGGTATTTTAAGAAAATATGAGATATACCTACTTCAAATAGGTCATCATCCCCTCTACTACATCCTTCTCCTTTGCCTTTTCCACCTAAATGATTCTTCAACTTTGAATCATAGATAAGGTCTAAGAATTGACAGATCATTGTGTTAACTAAAATCAAGGGCTAAACTAAAAAAATTTCAAATTTGAGTTCATTTTTAACTTATTGAATTCGAAATTTAAACTTTTAGAGAGTGAAAATTGATTTATACTAATATTTAGAATTTTAAAAATCGCCCCTTCTGGTCTAAAATCCTGGCTATGCCACTGCCTGCAAGGCTGCAACTCATATTTAATGACACTCAAGCATACTTGTTTCCAAATGTGCACTTAGCAATATCTACTTCAGTTTTGATCATTTGTCGAAGCATGATGTGTTGTCCTGTTCATATTGGTTATGCATAAAAAACAATTTGGATTTTCTTACATTGCTCTTGATGTCCAGGTCAATCCCTATGAATGAGAGGAGAAGAACACACTCTATAGGTAATGATGTTCGTTTCTTTCCTTGTCTCCTATGGCTTAGTTCAAATCCTTTATCTCGAATATCATTTTTTTTTGCAACATCTCAATAACAAATTGTTATTTTTTGAAGAGGATATTTGTACTAGCTATAAGATTTTTCTTTCACTTGCTAGATTGGACCGTTTTCTCATCTATGAATGATGATCCAATTGCATCTGATGTAATGGCACCTTCCATGTGGACAATAATTGGCTGTAAAAATGGTAAGAACTTGTATTTTGTTTGTTTGTTTTCCAATAAGAAGTTCTAGAGATTTAAAAGATTTTAACATGTAGGTTTGCGATTGTTCAAAGAATCCAAAGATCTCAATTTCCCAACCACGGTATCTTTATTCTTCATCAAGAAATATGCATAATCATGAGTTCTTATTAAACTTAAGAATTTACTTCCCTCAGGATTGGGATGATCATCCAGCAATAATGGCTGTTGGTGTTGTAGATGCTTCTTCTGAGGAAATTTTCAATACTGTAATGTCTCTGGGACAGTCTAGATCAGAGTAAGCGGGTTCCTTGTTTAGAGCTTTATATTCAGTGGCATGATGTGCATTCTTAAAATTTGCCTTTTGAATTATTTGTTTGATTGAAATAGACATCAGACAAACTCTTTCACCCTTTTAACAAATTGCATATTCATTTGGTTATCCTATTAACGCAAGGTATGCTTTCTGTTGAATTTAAAGACAATGCAATCTCTTGCAGATGGGATTTTTGTTTGTTGGATGGTGAAGTTGTAGAACATGTGGATGGCCACACTGATATCATTCATAAGAAGTTGCGCGGAGACTGGTTATCATGGTTTGATCATCTCTGAATATTGACTTGTATGCTAGTCTGAAATTATGAGCTGCTTGATAGTGTTGGATCAATTTTTCAGGGGAATGAAAAGAAGGGACTTACTATTACGGCGTTACTGGAGGAGGGAGGATGATGGAGCATATGGTAATGTTAACTTTAGAGGTCTAGGAAGTGTGTTTGATAATGAATTAATTATCTGTTTCATTTTAAATAGTTGTACTATACCACTCAGTCGTGCATCAACGATGTCCACCGGAAAAAGGCTACATCCGTGCCTGGCTTAAAAGTAATGTAAACTGTACACTAAGAAATCATTTTTCTGAAAATTTTATGGTGATTTGCCACAAGCATACTGCTTGATTGTAACATGTGTGACTTGTTTTTGCCTTCCTGTAGGTGGAGGATATGAAATATCTCCAGTGAGTCAAGGTAAACAATCAGTTGTAAAACATATGCTTGCGATTGACTGGAAATTTTGGAAATCTAGTTTGTTTACATCGTCCGCGATGGGTATAACAGTGAAAATGTCAGGGAGGGTTGCAGGTATCATTATATCATGAGAAATCAGATTTGTTCTATCCGATTAATACATCATGAGATTAAGAAAATTGATGATCATGTACTAAACAGCTCTCCGAGAATTCTTCCGTGCAAAAAATGGTAATTGCGCCTTAGATTTCTCATCAGATTATTTGAATGGAGAGATGGTGTCACCCCAGATGGCAAAAGAGCAAATCAAGCTAGAAATGCATCCAACAAGCGAGAATAGTAGGATCGAAAACTTTGCGGGATCCACACACACGCATACAGGCAGTGGTCCTGGTGGATCATTAGATCAAATGACTGATGCTGCAGATGAATTCTTTGATGTTATTGCTGAATCAGACTACAATCTAACAGAAGCACTTTGGCCTTCTGATGAAGTGCTGCAATCCCAGGTGAAAATTTCTAGATTTACGATCTTCATTTCGATTTGCTGATTCCCTTTTTTCAACAAACAAAAAACTCAAAAACAAATATAATATGATGGTGGGCACATTTGTTTCTCTAGAGATAATTTATCTTTTGCTTCTGTGTTCTTGTGGCACCAGTTAGAGCAAGACCCTGAAGTGAATAGTCTAGGTACTGCAAAAGTTTTTGTGAAGAAATTGCATGATATTACAGGTCAGTTCATCAATCCATATGTTATCATGAAACTTTTTTTTATTACTTTATAGTTTAAAATATTTTTGTTCTTATTTTGCAGTTGAAAAAAAAGATCATGCTCAATCAGGAGAAGTGCCTGCAAGGGACCGCAAGCCATGTAGCTATGGAGACACACTTACCCAAGATACAAATTGCAGTATGCCTTGCAGTTGGGCCATGGCAGATCCTTCAACATTCTTGATTCGTGGCGCATCTTACTTGATCGATCAGCAAAAGGTATCTCAATTTATGACTAAATTGTCGTAAATTGAAGCTTTATTGATCAACCGAACTCCATGGCAGGTGAAAGCCAGTACCACATTGATGCAGATGGTGGCTGCTGATTGGCTGAAATCCGATAAGCGGGAAGACGATCTTGGGGGACGAAGCGGGGGAATTGTTCAGGTTCCTCAAAACTTTATCTAGTCAAAATTTTGTAGGTGTTCTATTGTTGTCTTTTTTACTCATTAGCAACAAAGCATTGGATATTGCAGAAATATGCAGCACAAGGCGGCAGCGAGTTTTTCTTTATTGTGAACATACAGGTAGAAATATATCCCTTCCAACCATTTTGACTACAAACAAAGCTTTAATTCCATTGAAAGATTTCTTATGATGTCATATGCTACAGGTCCCTGGTGCAACTACATACAGTCTAGGATTATATTATATGATGGATGCTCGGCTAGAAAGCATTCCTGTCTTAGAAAGTTTTGTCAAAGGCGACGATGCTTATAGGAATTCAAGGTTTAAGCTCATCCCATATATATCTAAGGTAGGGTTCTTCGTGCATAAACTCAAAATAATTATGGTGGTTTTCTCGTTTAGTATGTTTTTTTTCTTTGTGATGGTGCAGGGTTCTTGGATAGTGAAGCAAAGTGTGGGTAAGAAAGCCTGTCTTGTTGGCCAAGCACTGGAAATCAATTATTTTCGCGGCAGCAACTACATTGAGGTGAGAAATTTCATCATCTAGTTGGTTTTCCAGACATTGTGACAAGAAAACTTGCAATTTTTTGCTAGACATTAATAAAGAGGATCATGCTTATTCTCAAGATGACCATGCTGATGATCATATATTCTATGAATATTTCACTTGCAGCTTGCGATCGACGTTGGTTCATCAACAGTTGCTAGGGGAGTTGTCAGTCTTGTTCTTGGTTACTTGAACAGCCTGGTGATAGAAATGGCATTCCTGATTCAGGTACGTCATCAATAATCACTGGCAACAATAAGAAAAATTCGATTAATTTGAGAATTTAAGATGATTAAAGGCCTTGAACTGCATTGCAGGGCAACACACAAGAAGAGCTTCCAGAATCCCTTCTGGGAACATGCAGATTGAACCACCTTGATGCTTCCAAAGCTACTTCAGTTAACCCTTAGACATATACTTTGACGTGACTGCTTATTGTACTTCCATTATCGGCTTGATCAAGTATCGTCAAATGGTTAATGTATTGAATCATTTTAACAATCTTTTTCCCCCTTGTTCTTTGATGTAGGAACTTGTGAGTATAGGAGGAGGTTTTCCTTAGCTCACTCCTGTTGATAGTCACTCACATTTTACCTTCTTCTGCAACAAATTGTATATTTTATATCAAGTTTTCCTTCCTTTGCAAATTGTAAGAATCATAATTCGAACGATGTAAATTCGAAATATATAATAAGATCAAAATTTTTGCTGTTACATATTGCAACATTTCATCAGTTCAGAAACTTTATAATAGCTATTGGTATGGGATATTACAAGCGGACCCCAAGATGTAGTAGTCAAAGTTAGACAAGGTGAGGTGACTGCAAATAATCGGAGCACCCTCATCAAGACTCATCCCTTCACTCCCCAGCATTAAGACCTTCAGTATGATGTCGACCGGGTTTA
This sequence comes from Zingiber officinale, assembly GCF_018446385.1. Lineage (NCBI taxonomy): Eukaryota > Viridiplantae > Streptophyta > Magnoliopsida > Zingiberales > Zingiberaceae > Zingiber > Zingiber officinale. Next base: position 131,507,286 of record NC_055992.1, read on the forward strand.
TCTTAGCTGAGGGGATACAATGCTATTATTTCTCTCAATATATGGTCGGACGACCCCTGAGTCGGTTGAACTTAAGAGACTTATCGCTCCACTCAATGTCAAGACATACAGATTAAATCCAAATGATTATAACTCCAATCGAGTATATGAGATATATGTTAGTATTAGCCCTAGTACCAATTATGAGATGATTGACAAGAGCACATTTTGTATTATATTTTATTAATTAATAAAAGACAAGGTTATTATATTTACTTCAGTTCAGTGCTGAATAAAAAAGTATAATAATGTCCAAGGGTAGCAGGTTTGAGTCTATAACATATCAATTGTTTGAATTTTAGTGAGATATTATAGATATATAGAATGCTATTCTTAACTATTCCTAGTCAAACATTAATATACAAGGATAATATTAATGCGTTGAGACTAGCATGTAGGCCAACGGATGGCTTAATCTCACAAGTCATGAATATGAGATATCAGGTTGACACATGGGTATATATTAGAGAATATGTACTGAATGACCCGCCATGAGAATATTTCATGGATCGTTATATAAGTGTCATAAACATTCTCATAGTGACTATTAGTATGAATAATCCTTAGATCTGAAGTCATCACGATTTTCTACATAAGGAGTTGTGTACTTTGGTATCGGCAAACATCACCTGTAACAAGGTGGACTATAAAGTCTATCACTGGGTATGCAATAGGTTATGCTAAGGGATGTTAGTGAAGCAGATGAGATCTATCCCTTCCATATGACGGAAGCGATATCTGTGAGCTCCTTGATTAGTAGGACATAAGAATGCATGATCATGTTCAAATGAGTGAATATGCAATATTGAGTTTATTTGATTAAGTGTGTCTACTTAGAGATCAAGAAACACAAAGATTGATAAGAGAATGACACGGTCTATGCCTCATTGATCAATCTAGATATCAAGGATAGAAGGTTTAAGTCATACAAGATAATAGACATGGAAAGGTTAGGTCGGATCTCGATATTCTCGTCACTTGGGTAGTAATGATATCTTGCTAGATGTCACTTATTGTTTATGTATCTAAAATAATTTTAGAGACATTGCTAACGTTATAAGAACTTATTGGGTCATACACAAAGAACAAGTTGATTTAGAGATGAGTTCATATGATGGATCATTTGATTAAGTCTAATCCGAATTAGACTCATTGAGTTAGATTCAATTGGATCCAACTATTGGATTGAGTCCAATTTGAATTGGACTCATTGAGTCAATTCAAATTTGTGATGATTAATGAGTTAGACTCATTAAGTAACATGATGAATTTGAATTCATCAAGGAAGAGGAGTGTTCAATTTAGAATTGATCATATATTGGATGAAAAGCAAAAGGTGTTCAATTTAGAATTGAACATGCATTAGATGAAGATAAATGTTAATGTCAATTAAGGCAATTGACATTAAGATAATTTTATGAAAGAGTACAAAAGAGGTTTTGATGCATTTTCAGGATTAGAGATTTTGTGTTCTTACGTTTCTTCTTCTTCATCGACCTTGGCCGAAACTTCCAAAGAGGTTGCTAGCACAACCTTTGATTAGTTTTCTTCTCCACTTCGTGAGTTCGTGAGATGGACGGAAGGCTTGTTCATGCGGATACGGAAAGAGGTGCGAACATTTGATCGTGCTAAGATCCTTACCGTCGGGAGTTCATATTTGCGCAACAAAAGTAACTCCCTTTAACAAAACTTAGTATATGGTTTTCCTTCACATGAATCTTCTGGAAAGAAACTATTTTTTCCCCGCTATGTTTTCTGCATGTTTAGCGCTCTAGTTCCTTACAATATAGCCCCCCCCCCCCCCCCCCCCCCCCCATAATATATAGTTGATATAACTCAATATATAACTAGTTGACTCAACAACCAATCAAACCTATGGGTCTCAGTTCACTTCTCATGTGGCATCCTCCTTTCGCATAGCGACTCAGGCATGAGGCCGGTTGGGTTTACATGGCTTAGTGCCCCCACATATACAAGATAAATGGACAAGGCAATTCCAGTACCAACTTAGTTGGATATGTTGGTACGGGAAGCATCCGATGATCAAACCTGAGTTTTGATAATGACAAAGGGTTCAAAGTTAAGATTATTTGTGATCTAACAAGTTTGAATGAGATTGCAAGAAAGTCCTAAGTGTTCTTAGGCAAAAGTCCTAGCTGTGGTTAGGCAGGTGGAAATCCCTAGGGGGTGGTAACCCTAGGTCCTAGCGGGTGGTAACCCTAGGCGGAAAGTCTTAGCGGGTCGAAGGCTTCGGGCAAAAATCCTAGAGTCAGGGACTCTAGGTTGAAATCCTGATGTCGCGAATCGGGTGGAAACCTGGACGGGGCATGGAGCGGACGTCCAGCATGAAGACGTCCAGCTTCGGACGCTGAACAAAAGCCTAGTTGGTCTGGAGGATCAATCTGGCAACAGGTAACTTCTCCTGAGAGGAGTAGGTGAGGACGCGTTCCCTGAAGAGGGAACAGTAAGTGTCAGTTCGACCTAGAGTTTCGTTGAAACTCTAAATCAGAACTGAACAACCAGAGACTGTCAAACTTCAGTTTATATATATTGTTTTATGTCTGGACTAATTTTATTTTGCAGAAAATAAGGGGTTGGAAAAAGCTGGTCCGAGCGCCCGGAACTGGTCCGGGCGCCCCAAGCTGGTCCGGGCACCCCGAGCTAGTCTGAGCGCCTGGAGTCGATCCAGGCGCCCGAAACTCAAAAGTTATCGCTAAGCTGATATGGTGCACGTGGAGTGGCCGAGCCACGTGGTCCAGGTGTTCAGAGGGGTTCTGGGCGCCCGGAACAGCCTATAAAAGTAGCTTTGACCAAGAGCTTCAATACAACACAACGAACGACTTTCGCTTCTTCAAGCTGCTCAAAAGACGATCCGACAAAGCCGTAACTCGACTCTGATGACCGGAAGCTTTAAATTCTCTGTTCTTAATTGTCGGTATAATTTCCATTACTGCATTTAATCATTGTATTTATAAATCTGTGAATTTATAGTGATTGCCCACCGAAAGCACTCTTACGTGCGAGCCTTGGAGTAAGAGTCGTCACAGGATCCGAATCAAGTAAAATCTTGGTGTTTGTGTTGTGTCTTTTTACTTTTCAACTGCGTATTTACTTAAAGTTTTACGAAACGAACGAAATAGCCATAAGCGCTATTCACCCCCTCCCCCTCTAGCACTTTTCGATCCTACAGGATATAGAGCCGACCGGACTTCCAGATCTCATATTATTTCAGGAACAAGCCTCATAACATATGAATGATCGGTTCATAACATATGTCGGATCTATTGGGTCTCAATTCCTCACTCGAGTCCCCCACTATTCAAAGGTGAGTCTCCCATCATACATTCAGTCAGTAATAGAACCAGCCGAACCTACGAGACTTAGATCCCCAATGCTTTAACATCAGATCCTCAACACTAAGGTGTGGTATATAGCCGATCGACCCAATTGCCAGTCGGACTTATGAGATCAAGCTTCCTGTTCTTCAAGGGGACAAACCTTCTATTATATAGTTGGCCGAGTATAAGGCTGGTCGAATTTTCTTCAGGAGATAGTAGTGTTAGAGAATCACAACAACTCGTTAGAGAATAATAGCTATTGGTCAGAGAGTATTTTTCGGTTACAACATATGCATTCAGTAGTAACCTTCCTCGAAGATGACTCTACATCTCCTATCATCTGACACTTTATGATAGTATATTCTCTTAATCGCCTCATCAATGGCTCAAGTTATAAAAGACGGTTCAGATATTGTTAGCGAAAGATTCCTTGGAGGAAGACTGTACACCTTCCATTACCCGACATCTTCTGACACCAAATATTCCTTATCGCTTTATTATTGTAGAGGTTATGAGAGATGATATAAAAAGGGGTTCTTTCCGTTAGCGAGGTACGCTTGATTACACAATACCTTTTACGCTCAAGCATCTAATTCATCTTCTATACTTTTCACTCACCCACCGCATTGACTTGAGCGTTGGAGGGCCTACGCCAGAGACCCCCTCCCTAGTTCTCACTCTAATGTAACATTCCCTTTACTCTCACTTTGGTGTGGATAGAGAGGAAGGAGGATATTCTTCTCTAGTTCGAAGTCTTCTTCCGGTCAACAACATAACCACCTGCCCAACATGCCATCTCTCCCTATTTCAGACAGGATTAAATTTGGCGTTGTCTGTGAAAATTTTCACATGAATATAAAACGTAGAGATGGAAGAAGCTGGACGATTTACCACTGTCACCCTGTCTCAAGAGGATTTTGAGTTGCTGGTAGTAGCCTGTGCATAAAAGTTAATGCAACAGTAACAAGTAGCTATCACTGCTATGTTGCCGCACGACCTGGTCGTGTCGATGACAGACCCTCCCACTGAAAGAGGGACTCGAGTAGAAGGCCCAACTAGGTTTTAATCAGTTCCTCCTCTAGCGGCTGGCTACGTACAACCACCCCTCTAGCAAATCAACCTATCGCCTATGTCACCATCCCCTATTGCTTATCACTAGCCATTATTTGGTACGCCCCCGGAGGGTATGGTCTGAGAAGAAAGGCCTTAGGTGTCATCTTTTGGGGAGCTCCAGCGCGAGATCTGTGTTAGGGTCATTTGGTGCTAGAGGAGGGGGGTGAATAGCTCGTCGCGTTTGTTGTGATGCTTCATGATGATGATGCTGCAGTGGAAATACACACAAAACACACTCACAACGCGACCGCTAGGATTTACTTGGTATCCACCTCAAGAAGAGGTGACTAATCCAAGGATCCGACCCTCACTCACTCATCCACTAATAAAACACTCCTTCTCGGTAACTACCGAAGGCGGAGAAGCCTTGTACAATCTCTCAATACAAGAAGAAAGAAAAACAAACTTATACAATACAAATCTTACAAGATTTACAAACCCTAGTTTGCTTCTCCTTGTATATAGAACATCTCTTAACCTTGAAAGTGCAGCAACACTTTACTCTAAGAAGCTTCAAGATCTGGCATGAACCTGTGAGAAATTGTCGCTGGAAATCAAGTGGACGAGATGTTGAAGAAGAAACTTGCTGAGGCTTAAAACCTGCGCAACGGTCGAATCTCAATTGATCGGTTGATTGATTGGGGAGGCTGAATTGATCGGTCGATCGATTCAGAGTACCTCTGTGCTCTGCTGGAGAAACCTGAATTGATCGGTCGATTGATTCAGTATTTATCGTGACTCGCGCGATTTCCAACTCCCCAATCGATCGACCGATCGATTGGAGGTGCCCAATCGATCGGCTGATCGATTGAGAAAGCTTCTGTGTGCGCGATCTTGCTTCCTAATCGATCGGTCGATCAATTGGTCAATCCTTTGATCGCACAGCATAGCCAATCGATCAACCGATTGATTGGCTTCCCTTGGACTTGCTTAACTCAAGTCCAAGGTCCCCAATTCCAACATTTGGTCAACCGTGACCTGTTGGAACCTCATGCCTAGCATCCGATCAATCTTGACCTGCTAGTACTTCTTCACCAAGTGTTCGGTCAACCTGACCCACTTGGACTTCCACTAGATATCCGATCACTCTTGACCCATCTGGATTTCCTTGTGCTAAGTATCCGGTCAATCCTTTGACCTACTTGGACTTCCCAACACCAGGTGTCCGGTCAACCTTGACCCACCTGGATTTCCACGTGTCTGGCTTCATTCACCAGATATTTCCATCTGCCTAGTTTCACTCACTAGGACTTTTCATCTGCCTGGCTTCACTCACTAGGACTTTCATCTAGCTTCACTCACTAGGATTTTCTTCTGCCCGGCTTCACTCACCAAGATTTTCCATCTGCCTAGCTTCACTCACTAGGACTTTTCATCTGCCTAGCTTCACTCACCAGGACTTTTCATCTGTCTGGCTTCACTCACCAGGACTTTCACCTAGCTTCACTCATTAGAATTTTCCTTCTGCCTGGCTTCACTCACTAGGACTTTCACCTAGCTTCACTCACTAGGATTTTCTTTCTACCTGGCTTCACACACCAGGACTTTCAACTTCCTAACCTCCGGTTAAGACTTCCACAATCAAGTATCTAGTCAACTCTTTGACCTACTTGACTCTTCTTCATACAAATCTGTATGTATTGTCAAACATCGAAACCCAAATATTAAGACGCAAGCTTGAGTCCACTCAAGCTTAGTCAACCTAGTCAACCTGACCCAAGGGATATTGCACCAATAATCTACGCAAGGGGAAGGTCACGATAGTCAACAACTCCCTAAATGGAAAAGTTTGTCATTCTCCCATAAAATATTGGAGGACAAGCTGCTGAACCACTTTCTGTTGGTGCGGTTAGCACTAACGGTCTAACTCAGGTTTTAATGAATGATAAATTAGATTAAGTTAGGTTTGTCATTGTCTAACACTCTGATTGAGTGTGCAGGCGAAGTCCAGATAGGTCGACGGGTTGACCGGATGTCTGGCACGAAGCCCAGCTAGGTCAATGGGCCGACCGGATAGCTGGCACGAAGTCCAAACGGGTCGACGGGCTGACCGGACGTTTGGCACGAAGCCCAACTAGGTCAACGGGCCGACCGAATAGTAGGCACGAAGTCCAAACGGGTCGACGGACTGGCCGGACATTTGGCACGAAGTCCAGCTAGGTCGACGGACTGACCGGATAGCTGGCATGAAGTCCAGACGGGTCGAAAGGCTGACCGGACGTCTGGCAGGTAAGTAAAGGTAAGTCACTGGAAGGGAGTGACTATGAGGGCGCGTTCCCGGGAAGGGAAGTTAGGCGCCGATCGGACTTAGAACCATTTCGGAACTCTAACTCGAGATCGTGACCAAATTCCAGTCTCGGAAAGACGAAATCTAAGTCATACTCTTTTCTGTTAAATTATAAACTGTGCTAATACTTTGTTTTGCAAGATATACATTATATATTTGCCTCGGACTAACCTTGTCTTGCAGGAGAAGGAGTTTCTGGAGAAAGGTAGGTTCGGGCGCTCGGAGGCAAGTCGTATCCCCTGACGCGACATCGACACGTGGAACACACTGGTTGGGTCAGCCACGTCATGATCGAGGCGCCCTGAAGGTTCCAGGCGCCTCGAACCCTCCTATATAAGGAGGGTCAAGGCTGAAGCTCAATCAACAACTCAGAACTCTCAGACTGCTCTCTTGTGCTCTTGCGACGCGCGAGGCTACTCCGATAAAGTGCTGTCTTCAGTTTATTTCTTTTCATTTTGTCGGTATTTATTTTCTTATTAGCATTCCTGTAATTCATTATTGTAACATTCTTCAAATTGCTAGTAGATTGTCCAACGAAAGCACCCTTGTGTGCGGGCCTTGGAGTAGGAGTCGCCAAAGACTCCGAACCAAGTAAAATTAGTTTGTGTTAGCTTTGTCTCATTTTCGTACTTTCTGTTACGTACTAGTTCGAAATTTTAGATCGATATTCACCCCCCCCCCTTTATCGAAATTCACGATCCAACACTTTCGACCCCTGACTATAGGGGAATACGGAGGGGCAACTGACCCATAAGACCACCTTCTCAAGTTTGAGAACACTGCCATCCTTCATTAGTACACGAATGGTGTGAAGTGTCGGGTGTTTTTCACCACACTCTCTGGTTCAACACAAAGGTGGTTCAACCAATTCCGACCGAATCCATCTCTGTTTAAGGATTTCCGCAAGGCTTTCCTTCATCATTTTGCCAGCAGTCGTCGATACCATAAAACCACACTGAGCCTCTTCTCACTCAAGCAGGTGTCTAAGGAGACGCTCATAACTTACATCAAGAAGTTTAACTAGGTGACCATGGATGTCCCTCGACTACCCCTAAGATTCTAATGAGTGGCTTCTCTCAAGGGCTCGCATATAGTGAGTATTTTTGCTCTCTGATTAAGAAGCCCCCAAGGGACTTTGATCATCTACTTGGCCAAGTGACCAAGTGTATGATCGATGACGTGCTAGGAGAGGGGGGGCTAAATAGCACTCGTGGCTTTTTCACTTGTTTCAGAAAACACAAAGTAAACGCAACGGAAGATAAAAATCGCTAATACTTTTGATTAATTACTTGGTTCAGAGCCTATGGCGACTCCTACTCCAAGGGTCGCGATCGTTGATCGTTTTTGTTGGACAATCACTATAGATTCGAAAAGTCTTTACACAGAACAAGTACAAGTAAGAAGCTTTACAAATATTGAAATACAGCTTGTTATCAACGACTTGGTGAAATCAATCTTTTGGTTTGGTCATCGACGGGGGTGTGCGTAAGGGCTCAACTTGCTCTCAATTGATCGTTCTGAATATGTTGTAAGTATTGTTCAAAGCTGCTAGTCGACCCTCCTTTTATAGCCGAGCCAGACCTGATCCAGATCTACTGATCTTAGGATTAGTCTTTGACTCAACGCTAATCGGTTGACCGAACCCTATGAACCTGCCTAGCTTCTCTTCCACATGCTTCTACTCGGATAAGAGTCTTCGTTCGGTCGACCGATCCCGCTGTTCGATCGATCAATCCCCAACTCATTTGGTCTGATCGACTGGCTCAACCACGTCGACCCCTATCCTTTGTTCGGTCAACTAAACCTCAGGTTTGGTCGACCGATCCCTTCGTCGAACCCGATCAGCTCATTGGAAATCCGATCTGTTTGCTTAGAGGTTCGGTCGATCGATCCTCGATTTGGTTGACCAATCAAGGTCGAAACTCCAACCTATAAAATGTTAGTTTCCCTGCAAAATAGAGTTAGACAAATAGCAAGTAAAGCAATATATAACTTTTGACAGCCTTCGAACTGTCTGGTTCTGACTTTCAGATTTCCTCCGAAAACCCTAGGTTGAACCAACGCCTTGTAACGACCACCCTTCTTACTACTACTACACTCTAAGGGTGACCGTTACTTAACTACTAACTCTACTTAATTGGTATGATCGAAATCACGAGGAGTCTCTACCGAAAAATTTCGACAGAGTCTCCCCTGTACCGGTGACCTTAAACTGAGATACAAACATAATATACATCAGCCACAAGTGGCTGGAACATATATCAAACACACAAAAGAAATAATATCACCACGCAGTTTAATAAAATCAAATCATGCAAGTAATGAACAGCAGAAACAAAATAAAATACAGCTTCTTACTCCAACACTTTCTTATCAACCTATATACAGAATTAATCTAACAAATTCTTAAACTAAGTCCCAAGACTTCCATAGTCCTGGCATCACACACCATCCGCGCCACCTTGTCGCCTTCCTTTGCTAAATCTTTTCCTTTCCTTTATCTGCAGTAAGAGGAAATGCAAACTATAAACGAATGCTTAGTAAGCGCTAACTAACTCACAAAATCTCGATATGCATGTGAATATACTGAAAACTAAAACTGAATGCTCAAAAGGAAAACTACTCATGCTCATCTACTAGTAAAAGAAACAAACATACTGAAATGCTAAACATGTAAAACTACTCATGCTCTTCTAATAGCAAAGAACAGTAAGCTAATCTAAATAACATGCTAGCATAAAAGAAAACTAAACTTGTTGATTTTAAAACAAAGTGAAACTTAATTCATTTGTTCTAAACTTATTCTTTTATCTCACTTGTTTAAAACTTATCCTTTAATACTTTTATACTTATGTGAAACTTATTTTTATTTGTTCAAAAGCTTATACTTATAATACTTCAAAATAATAATCAACTTTCTTCTTGGGCTCGGCAACTGTACTTGCTATGCGTACATCCCTAACTAGACCCGAGATAGCTGGTCCCGAATCTAGTAGGGTTTACTAGGTTATCTAAACATAGGGACGACTATGGGAGCCCAGCCCAAGGACAACTGAGAGTCCTGCATACTAGGTTATCTAAACCTAGGGACGACTATAGGAGCCCAACCCAAGGACAACTAAGAGTCCAACACAATGTCACTGATAAAAGTAAAATACTTGTTATCTTTTAATACTTCTAATATATAATGTCTTGACATTTTCTTTAGCACCTTGTGTATCAAAATCCCTAAAGTCTTGACTTTGGGATCTACTTAAGGCCTTGGCCTTTTTCTTTCTTTTCTTTATCTTTCTTATACCTTTCTTAAACTCAAAATACTGATAGGGAACTCAAAATCTGGAGCTGAAATGCTTAATAAAACTGCACTGAGATGCTAAATAAAACTATGACAACTAAAACTGAATGCTTCAATCTAAAACTGTAATGCTAACCAATTGAAATACTGCAACAACATCAAACATACCCAAAACTATCATGCTAAATAATTGAGAAGCTGAAATTGCTAAACCAGTGCAATATTGCATACTATGCTAATCAAAGCTCTGCATTCTAAGCTAACAAATTTCTGCATTAAAATTCCTAAAGCAAATCAAACTTCACAGAACCAGATTAATCATGTTGGAATTTAGGTAAGGCTGCCCAAAATGGCAAGGAGAGTCTAAGCCAACAAAATGCTAATATGGAAAGCCGGTTCTTGCTCATGGATTAGCAAAGAAAACTGAAAACTGAAATACTAAACTACACAACGGAGATCAAAGATGACCAATTCAAAGGACTAACTCTTTTAGCTATTCCTACTTATTAAGGAAACAACATGAAGAAAATAACCGAGTTGCTTAACCACATGCCATTCTAAACAATTCATTCATTTTCCCTAACCTAACCAAATATGCATTAAATTTCATAACAGCAAGTGTCAAAAGAACAAGCTGAAATCCTTACTAATCCCCCCTGTTCAGTGTCCCAGCAAGGAGTCCATTGCAACTATTAAACAGGTTTGCTACTGGTAAACAAAACAAAACAGTAACTTGTTGTCTGTCCAAAAGGGAGTATTCAAAATCCAAAGCCAACGCTTAGGACCAGAACCACTTGAAATTCATGTTATAACCTTTTCGATTTGCCCACAGGATCAGTCCCAAATCTGTCAGGAAATCTATAGGGCAACAGGATGAAAAACCACATTGCGAACTCCTAAAATCCCTAATCCATTGGGAAGACAGAAACATGACAAGGAACGTCACTGTAAAGAGGACATCAATATTTTAAGTCCGATTTCGACGATAATCTGACCAGGAAATCTAGAAGAAAAGGGTAACAGTAGCTCGAATCAATCCTTAAGCAATGCATAAACTGGAGTAAAACTTTCGGAAGCAACAAAAAGAACGAAACATCAACCATCATCACGGTATACTCAAAGAAACAAAGGAAACACCAAATCAACTCGAAACTACCCTTATTCTTCTAGAAATCCCGATTCTATACAACCTCCCAATTCTGAAGGAAGGATTCAAAAACTCTTAGTAAACTCAAATTTCTGTACAGCATGTTCCAAAGCAACGAGATAAGAATCTGAAACCTCAATTCAATCAAAACTCCTTCTATATTCTTTATGTGATTCACGGCAGCAAACCCTAGGACACTCTCCTTACGGCATATATCAAAGAAAACAAGAAGAAGAAGCAAGAATTCGAGAGCTACCCTTACTGCAGGTGAGGAAGCAACTTATCTCTTCTTAAACCTACAACCGAACGAAAGGGGGCTTCTAGGGTTCCCGGAGGAGTGAAGATCTCGGCCTCTTCCTCGTGCCTACAACTCCTCCTTGACGAGAGGATCTCGATGGTGTGAAGATCTCGCGAAAACACCCCTTGGTCGGCGCCGGAGACGAAGCCCTAGCTTCGGCTGCGGTTCCGCTAGAGAGGAAGTCGACACCGCGAGAGAGGAGAAGGAGAGGTTAATTCCCGAAATTTCACTTAAGTCCTCTCTTTTATAACTAGGGTAATTCGGTTACGGCTTAAGACTATTTCTCTCCCTTTTTGTTCAGCATGACCCTGCTGGGTTCTTGGTCAGCCGGATTCTGACCGAGTCAGAGGTTGCTGGTTCGAACCTCGGCTTGGACATTATTTTTGTCAAAACTTCTTTCGTTTAGTAAAAATACCAAACGACCTCCAAAAATTACATAAAAATACTCTAAAAATTTCTAAAAATCCCTAGAATATTTCTATAGCATTTTTAAATATTTTTAAAATTACTTTTAGGACTCTAATTGAGGAAATTTGGGGCGTTACAATTCTCCCTACCTTATAAAAAGTTCATCCTCGAACTTAGAATAATTCTGAATATCTCTGTCTCATACTGTCCTCACGCTCCTAAGTAACTTATAATGACTCGGCCCTTTGGCCTCTTGGGTGGCCCTTGCGGCGGCCCACTGGCGGCCCCTTATGTCGTCGGCCCATGTCCGCGTCGTTACTCACTAGGTCTTTCCACCTGGCTTCCTCGCCACCGGATTCGAACTCTAGACCTCCGGGCTTAAGTACTAGAGTTTATGAATCACAGTAGCGCCACTCACTTGGCTACCAGGAATCATAAACTCTAGTACTTAAGGAGGTCTAGAGTTCAATCACGGGAAAGCAAAATCCAGCGGGTGGAAAGACCGACCAAGGGTCATCGGTCGACGACATGAGAGGTCGCCAAATGGGCCGATGACATAAGGGGCCGCCAGTGGGCCACCGCAAGGGCCGCCCAAGAGGCCAAAGGGTCAGGTCGTTACAATAAAAAGGCTCCTTTTTATTGTAACGACCCGACCCTCTTGGCCCATTTGGCGGCCCATTTGGTGACCTCTCATGTCGTCGACCGACAACCCTTGGCCGTGCCGTTACTCACTAGGACTTTCCACCCCTGGTCAGTGGATTTTTGCCTCCCCCAGGATTCGAACTCTAAACCTCCAGACTTAAGTATTAGAGTTTATGAATCCTGGTAACCAAGTGAGATCTTTCACTTGGCTACCAGGATTTATAAACTCTAATACTTAAGCCTGGAGGTTTAGAGTTCGAATCCTGGGGGAGGCAAAAATCCACTGACCAGGGGTGGAAAGTCCTAGTGAGTAACAGCACGGCCAAGGGTCGTCGGTTGATGACATTAGAGGTCGCCAAATGGGCCGACGACATAAGGGCCGACGGTCGACGACATGAGAGGTCGCCAAATGGGCCAAGAGGGTCGGGTCGTTACACGCCTATTGTTCCCTCTTCAGGAAATGCGTCCTCGCCTACTCCTCTCAGGAGAGTTTACCTTTTGCCAGACCGGTCCTTCAGATATTCTGGACTTTTTCTTAGCACCCGAGACTTCAGGTCTTCATGCTAGGCATCCGCTCCACGACCCATCTAGACTTTCACCTGGTCCGCGACCGCCAGGATTTTCACCTAGAGTCCTCGACTCTAGGATTTCGTCCAAAGTACATGACCCGCCAAGACTTTCCAGAACCTAGGGTTACCACCCCCAGGACCTAGGATTACCTCCCCCTAGGGTTTTCTACCTGCCTAGTATCCACTAGGACTTTTGCCTAAGAACACTTAGGATTTTCCTACAAGCTCAATCGCACTTGTTAGATAACAAGACAACTTAACTTTGAACCATTTTCCATTATTAAAACACAGATTCGATCGTCTGGTGCTTCTCACACCAACAATATTCTCCTTTTTTATTATGGAAACATGGTTCAAAGTTAAGTAAAACATAACAATATATATTCTAATATAATGAAAAGGAATTTAAACATGAGCATAAGTAAAATACAACAATTTTGACATATTTTTTTTTTTAAAAAAAACTCCCCCTTATGCTTTTATGTTTAACTCTTAACTTTAACTTTTCTCTCCCTCTTTTCCATATATCAAAAAAAAGGGTACTAAGTTAGTGAGAAAAAAATCATTAAATCTGAAAGGCTAGTTTTTTAATCTTTTAAACTCTTCCTGAAGGGTAGCACTTACTTGGCTTAAAAATTATTTATCTTTTAAGTAAAATAGTTAAATACCTAGCTTTGAAAAGGATATATTTGAAAAATATTTAACTCAATACTTAGCTTTGAAAAAATTTTCTTTAAAAAAAACTTAGCTCAATACTTAGCTTTTTAAAAAAAAATTAACAAAACTTAGTTTAGTACTTAGCTTGATAAAAACTTAGTTAAGTACTTAGTTTTAAAAAGATTTTGATAAAAACTTAGTTAAAAAAAAACTTAGCTAAATTTAAGTTTGGAAAAGAATTCCTTGTAATAATACTTAGCTAAGAAAATGATTCTTTAAAAAATACTTAGCTAAGTTAAAGATACTATATCAAGTACTTTACTTTTTGAAAGATTTTCAAAGTACTTAGTTTTTGATAAAAAGTATAGTTAAGTACTTAGCTTAAAAGTGTATTATTATTATTATTATTATTATTATTATTATTTAATTTTGTTATTTTATTTTTAAGACCATAGTGAAAAATCCTTTCAAACATCTCTTGACAAAAACTAAAAAAAAAATACTTTAAAATTTTGAAAAAAAAATACTCTAACTTAAAAAAACTTAAGCTTCCTATTACTCCCCCTTGATTAATGCCAAAAAGTGAGTTGAGTTTTAGGGTCCTAGAGTCCAAGCATGAGAGGGTAAAACCTTCAAACAAATATCTACCTTCCTTATTAAACTGTCTAACCTTTAGCTACTAGTTGTTCATCATAAGGTTGTAGGTTTCACTTGGCTAGTCAAGTTAAGTAAGTGTTCCAGTTAGTGTACTAAAATGGATAACTTAACTTGATCAATTTAACTTGGTATTTATTGTCTAGACTTATGTCAATGCACAGACATAAGCATTCTGAAGTCCAGGTAGTACCATATGCATCTCACACCATTCTAAGTGTCTTTCATACACAAGCAAGGTAATCCTAGTGTGCTTGTGAGATGCTCTGGCTGAAACCTATAGGTACATGCTTTCTAGAGAAAAAGTCCTAGACTATTTCCAATCTTTGAAAATTTTAGTAAAATTGGGAGTTTTAAAAATAATTTTCCTAGAATTTTAAAACAAGACAATATAGTAACTTTTTGAAACAGTAAAAATTTTAAAAAAATTAATCTACTCTTATGTGTGCATTTCTAATTTTCTTCTAAGTGTACTGAACTTAAGTTCAGATAAGGGTTTTGTGAAAATGTTAGCTAGGTTTGACTTATACTCAACATAGTTAAGTACAATGTCACCCTTGGTTACGTGATCCCTTACAAAGTGATGTTTAACTTCTATGTGTTTAGTCCATGGTGTATTGGATTTTTAGTTAGATTTATTGAACTTATGTTATCAATTGAAATTTTTATATTTTTTGTATTCTAACTGGTAAACTTTTAAGGTATGCATCATCCATAGTAGTTGAGATGCACATTCTCCCATGACTATGTATTCTGTTTTGTTGGTGCAATTTCCAGTAGGTCAAGGTTGACCTAGTTGACCAAGCGTAAACCTTGGTCATGGTTTCGATGTTTGACAATACAGAAAGACATGTAGACATGGACAATGCAGGTGCAGTTGTCCATGCGGAGAGATACTGATCAGGGTCTGATCAGGTTGGATGAAGAAGAGTCAAGTAGGTCAAGGTTGACCGGATACTTGACTGGGGAGTCCTAACTGGGATGTTAGGCAGTTCGGAAAGTCCTGGTGAGTGAAGCCAGGCAGTTCGAAAAGTCCTGGTGAGTGAAACCAGACAGTTCGGAAAGTCCTGGTGAGTGAAGCCAGGCAGTTCGGAAAGTCCTGGTGAGTGAAGTCAGGCAGTCGGGAAATCCTGGTGAGTGAAGCCAGGTGAAAATCCTAGTGAGTGAAGCTAGGTGAAAGTGAAAGTCCTGGTGAGTGAAGCCAGGCAGTTGGAGAAAGTCCTGGTGAGTGAAGCTAGGCAGTTGGGAAGACCTGGTGAGTGAAGCCAGGCAGGGGAAAGACCTAGTGAGTGAAGCTAGGCAGTTTGGAAGTCCTGGTGAGTGAAGCCAGGCAAGGGAAATCCAGATGGGTCAAGGTTGACCAGACATCTGGTGAAAAGTCCAAGCAGGGAGCTTGGCACGGGAAAAGTCCAAGTATGGAGACTTGGCACGGAGAAGACCAAGTTGGAGACTTGGCACGGAAAGTCGGAGAGGGCTCGGTAGCTTGTTCTCCGGACTGTGGTCAGAGAGGGCTCGGTAGCTCGTTCTCTGGACCGGACGAAGTCAGAGAGGGCTCGGTAGCTCGTTCTCCGGACTAGGTCAAGAGAGGGCTCGGTAGCTCGTTCTCAGGACCATTTAGGGTTTAGGGCTGGAGCTCTAAACCTGGATCGGTCTGGTGACCGATCCAGCGATACGCCTGAGTATCTGATCGGTCTGGTGACCGATCAGATAACAAACAGAAGGGTTCTGTAAGTCATCTGATCGGTCTGGAGACCGATCAGCAGGGAGTCTGATCGGTCTCCACGATCGATCAGAGACGCAGCCACCTCTCTTACAGAGAGGTGGGATCGGTCCGGGGACCGATCAGACTGGGGCCTGATCGGTCCCCAGGACCGATCAGAGGTGCCCTGGACCGATCAGGCTTCAGCCTGATCGGTCCAGAACTATCCGTTGGCTCACAACGGTCTTCTGTCTTCTGCTGTCTTCTGGCTTCTTCTTCGCAGGTGGATGCAGGTATAAAAGGAGATCGAGGGCTGCTACTTCTTACTTCTTCTTCCTCCTCTGAACTGAGCTGTTGTTCTTCTGAAAGCTGTGCTCTTGAGCTTTGCTGAGTTCCGAAGCTTCGGGTGAGCTTCTTTGACTGAGTTGCTTGTTGGCATTCGTCCGTGAAGTTGGTGCTTCATCCGGGACTTCAGTCGACGAGAAGGCAAGCGAGTATTTGTACATTCATTGTGTATTTTGTTCTTGCTCTTCTTTGTATTTCCATATTGCTGTTGCAAGCTATTGTGGCGAGGTTTCTCCACCCAGAAGGAGTGATTATTAGCCGGGTTTCCGGGGTCTCATCCATCGATGGATTGATAGGCTTCGTCCACCTTACGGACACGCCGAGGAGTAGGAGTATATCTCCGAACCTCGTTACATCGCTGCGTGTTGAGGTTTGATCTTCTTGTCTTTGTTTCTTTGTTTTATTTTCCGCTGCGCTAACGTCAACTTGTAGAAAGAAACGAAGATTTGGGGTCGACTATTCACACCCCCCCTCTCTAGCCGCAATCCATCGATCCTAACATGTTTCAGTAGTGGATAGAGCAACACAATGTTGCTTTCTGCTGGACCAACTTACTAGGCACTGACCTAGAAATTAGCAACTTCGATTTATACTTTTTCTAACTTACACCCAGCATAATCTGAGTCAGAGTATCCAACTAAGTTAAATGTGCTAGTCCTAGGGTACCAAAGTCTTACACTTAGAGTACCTTTAATGTACCTTAGTATTCTTTTTACATTGGTTAAATGTGATTTTTTTACACAAGATTGGTATCTAGCACATATACCTGCTGCAAATAAAATATCAGGTCAACTTACAGTTAGGCATAGTAAACTTCCTATTGCACTTCTATAGTATTTTAAGTCTACTGATTTTCCTTCTAAGTTAGAGTCAATTTTAACATTAGTTGTCATTGGAGTACTTATATTGTTGGAATTTTCCATTCTAAACTTTTTAATTAATTCCTTAGCATATTTGGTTTGAAAGATATGAATTCCTTCTTTTGTTTGTTTTATTTGTAAGTCTAAGAAGAAATTGAGTTCTCCTCCTAGATTCATTTCGAATTCACTTTCCATTAATTTAATAAACTCTTTTAAGAATTTTGTATTTGTTAAACCAAATATTATGTCATCTACGTAAATTTGAGCGATAAAAATATCATTTTTTAAGGTTTTAACAAATAGAGTTTGATCTATTTGGCCTTGGTTAAATCCTTTAGATGTTAGATATGTTGATAGTCGTTCATACCAAGCCCTAGGTGCTTGTTTTAATCCATATAAGGCTTTCTTTAATCTAAGAACAAGATTTAGGTGGTCTAGGTCTTCAAATCCTGGGGGTTGATTTACATAAACCTCTTCTTTGATGAACCCTGATCCGGCGGTAAGAATGGGGGACCCACTTCCTGAAGGGTCCCAGCCTGAGGACGGATGGAGGGCTGACTAAGCGGGTAATGGCCGCGTCAAGTAGTTGAGCAGGTCCGAGCGGAGCCAGAGATAACCCAGCCATAGGCTTGGGTTTCCGACGCCAAGGCGGGAGGACTGAATGGCCGAGTGGGTGTCTGCCCGGCTGGAACCGAAGGGCCGAGCGGGTGGTCCGTTCGGCCAGGATAAAGGCGAGGATACAAAGGTTAGCCGAGCGGCCTATTCGTTCGGCTCAGGATATGGGATGTCAGCAAAGGCAAGTCTGATGATTAGGCCGTACACAAGATTTCACGATAAAGGATCTTGCCGTCACATCATGGAGAGGTTGATACAGTAGCGGTATGGCCTTATGGATGCCCTTCTGACAGACCCATACCTGGGCATGGTCGAAAGCAGGTGATTGCTTTGATTGGCGCGCCCAGGCTCCCTCGAGAGGTCTATATAAGGTCTCCATTTCTTCACCGGAGGTACGAGAGTCCTCATCCTGCAACCACTTTTTTCATCTATTCCCTCGCCTGACTTGATCGTCGGAGGGCGCCCACCCCGGCTCGGTTTTGTTGCAGTTGGCCGGAGCACTCGAGGATCCGGTAGGGGCGCCACATCCCCAGCGTTCGTTGACCCCTGGTTCGGACAGGATCAATTTGACGCCGTCTGTGGGAACGCTCCTGCATCCGAACGGGAACAATGGACGAGGCTGGACGACAACACACGGTGACGCTTTCCATGGAAGAACTCGACGCTCTGGTCGAGATAAGGGCCGCCAAACTAGAAAGCAGCAGCCGAGCGGCCGGAGCAACAAGCAACGTCTGCGTCGGGTGGCCGAGCGGAAGCACCTCCGGCCACCGTCGCATTCCATCGAGCCTTATTTCGCACCCCTGAAGCCGTACCAGCTCGAAGAGATAGAGGGTCTTCTTCAGACGAGATGCCTAGGCGAGATGACAGAAAGGGGAAAGCCCCCCGAGCAGATTCATCTCCCGAGCGGATCAATCGTCAATTTTCGGAGGCTATTCTACGAGACCCTCTGCCCAAGCATTACGTGCCTCCGACGATCGGCGAGTACAATGGAACAACAGACCCGGATGATCATCTGGGTAAGTTTGATAACACAGCTACGCTCCATCAATACACAGATGGAGTAAAATGCCGAGTTTTTCTTACCACTCTCTCGGGATCGGCTCAACGGTGGTTTCGGAGGCTGCCGGACGGATCTATCACCAGCTTCAAAGATTTCCGAACGGCTTTCCTCCACCACTTTGCAAGCAGTCGGCGATATCAAAAAACTAGCGTTAGTCTGTTCGCTATCAAGCAAGAAGCCCGTGAATCGCTCCGAGCTTATATCCAGCGATTCAACCAAGTGGCGATGGATATTCCAACGGCCACATCGGAGACCATGATGAATGCCTTCACACAAGGCCTAGTGGATGGGGACTTCTTCCGGTCGCTCATCCGAAAGCCGCCCCGAGATTATGATCACATGCTACATCGGGCCAACGAATACATAAACGTGGAAGAAGCGCAAACCGCCCAGAAAAAGGAAACTCCAACCGAGCGGGCACCTATTCATGCCGAACGGAAACAGCATGCCGCTCATCAGCCGCCCAGAGGACCGAGGGCCGAAGCAATCCGATCCCCCCACGCCAGATCACACGTACAAGAGGTGGTTGCCGCTCGGCCCAAGCCAAAGAAGAGATGGACCCCTATGTTCTGCTCCTTCCACCGGACGGATATGCACAACACGAGGGATTGTCGAAATCTTCCCTTCGTGGCTAATCCCGTTCCCAGGAATGTCGAACGACGGTTTCCTCCCATTGACAGGAGACAAAGGACCCATGAAGCCGACCGGACCCGCACCGAGAGGCGACATCACCAGACGCCCGATCGGCACCGATCTCCAAGACAGGAGAATCGTCGGGCGTCCAGAGAACGGTTCCGACCGTCCACTCGGGAAGAGGAAAACAGGAGCAATACTTCCCGGGGCGAGATCAACGTTATTGCTGGTGGGCCGACCGGAGGAGACTCCTACCGAACCAGAAAGGCGGGCGTCCGGCAGCTCCAGATCCACGCAGTCGGTTGCTGCCAAGAGCGGGCAAGTGGACCGGAAATCACTTTCGGACCCGGGGACTTAAAAGGAGTTGAAGTGCCCCACGACGACGCTCTGCTCATTAAAGCGGTAGTAGCAAATTACACTATTCATCGCATATTCGTTGACACAGGGAGTTCGGTCAACATCATATTCCAGAAGGCGTTTGACCAGCTGCAAATTGATCGAGCCGAGCTGCTTCCTATGACAACCCCGCTCTACGGCTTTACGGGAAACGAAGTTCAGCCGGTCGGACAGATCCGGGGAGAGGAGCCGCTCAGGAGGACCAGGACAATAAATTTCGTGGTGGTCGACTCTCCCTCGTCCTACAACGTCATTTTGGGACGACCGGCGCTCGGTGAATTCCGAGCGGTCGTCTCAACCTTCCACCAGAAGATGAAGTTCCCCGTCGAAGACAAGGTGGGAGAAGTACGGGGAGATCAGTTAGCAGCTCGGCAATGCTACATCGAGATGGTCCGGGCAGAATCCAACTCCGCTCGGAAGGCGCCTCGAATCGAGGTAAATGCCATCACTGAGAAGCCACCCTCTTTAATTTATGAAGAAAAAGAGGAAGTGCAGATTCATCCGACCCGATCGGAGGCCGCGACTTTTGTTGCCTCTGATCTGGAGGAGAAGCCGAAGGAGGTGCTGATCCAATGCCTCCGACGGAATCATGATGTATTCGTCTGGTCGACACATGAGTTGCCCGGAATTTCGCCAAGCATAGCGCAGC
This sequence comes from Zingiber officinale, assembly GCF_018446385.1. Taxonomy (NCBI): domain Eukaryota; kingdom Viridiplantae; phylum Streptophyta; class Magnoliopsida; order Zingiberales; family Zingiberaceae; genus Zingiber; species Zingiber officinale. The sequence goes on from NC_055992.1 coordinate 131,527,990, forward strand.
ATGAGTTGCATGTCCGACCGGACGCTCGGAGATTTCAGTGCCGAGCAGAACTCCATCATCCGGGCGAAAGTCGAGAAGCTTCTGGAGGCCGGCCATATACGAGAAGTACAGTTCCCGAGTTGGTTGGCTAACGTAGTATTAGTCTCCAAGCCGGGCGGCAAGTGGAGAGTCTGCATTGATTTTCGGGACTTGAACAAAGCATGCCCCAAGGACTTTTATCCTCTGCCCCGGATAGATCAGCTGGTGGACTCTACGGCCGGCTGCGAATTAATTTGTATGCTCGACGCCTACCAAGGCTATCATCAAGTGCCGCTCGCCCGGGAAGATCAAGAAAAAGTAAGCTTCATAACGGCCGACGACACCTATTGCTATAATGTGATGCCGTTCGGATTGAAGAATGTCGGGGCCACTTATCAATGCTTGATGAACAAAGTGTTCAGGGAGCAGATCGGGCGGAATCTGGAAGTTTATATGGACGACATTCTTATCAAATCTGCCCGAGCGGCCGATCTCTTCAAGGACATGGAAGAAACCTTCCGAACGCTACGCAAATATGGAGTCAAGCTAAATCCCCAGAAGTGCCTGTTCGGAGCAAAAGGAGGGCGTTTCTTGGGGTATATAGTGACCGAGCGGGGAATTGAAGCTAATCCCAGCAAGGTGAAAGCTCTACAAGACATGCCGCCTCCAAGAAATACAAGGGAAGTGCAGCGTTTGATCGGTCGGATAACCGCATTGTCCCGATTCATCTCCAAAACTGCCGACCGGAGCCTCCCTTTCTTCAAAATTTTGCGCAAGGCCACTAAATTTCACTGGGACGAGGAATGCGACCGAGCATTCGAAGAATTGAAGACATATCTTAATTCTCTGCCTATACTAGCCAAGCCGATCGGGGGTGAGTCACTTTATATTTATCTGTCTTCAACCGAGCATGCTGTAGGCTCGGCACTTGTAAGGTCCAGAGGCGAGGAACAACCGGTGTATTTTCTGAGCCACATTTTAAAAGATGCCGAATCTCGTTACACTGGGCTCGAGAAGTTGGCCTTTGCTCTGGTTCTAGCCGCTCGACGCCTTCGACCATATTTCTTGGCTCACACCATCATCGTCCGGACGAACAGTCCACTAGGAAGAGTACTGTTGAATCCAGAAGCGTCCGGACGGCTCATCAAGTGGACGACAGAACTAAGTGAATTTGACATCCAATACCAGCCCCGCTCGACGATCAAAGAGCAATCCTTGGCTGATTTTGTGACCGAAGTGCAAAGGCCAGAGCCGGAAGCTATGTGGAAAATATATGTGGATGGGTCTTCCACTCGGCTCGGAAGTGGGATTGGAATATTGCTGCTCTCACCCCAAGAAGAAAAGATGCACCTATCCGTCCGGCTGGACTACAAAGCCACCAAAAATGAAGCAGAGTATGAGGCCCTCATAGCCGGATTGCAGGCAGCACGGCATGTGGGAGCCGGTCGGGTGACTCTCTATTCGGATTCACAATTGGCCGCTCAGCAACTTTCTGGCACCTTTGAGATCAACAGCGTTCGGCTTAAACTCTACGTTAAGGCCTTCGAAAAACTTAAAGCTACTTTCCGAGAGGTTCTTATTCAGAAGATTCCCCGAACGGAGAACCAGGCAGCCGATGAGTTGGCCAAAATAGCAAGTTCTATAACGCCGGTCGCCATTCAGCAACCAATTGAAAAAGTACTGCTGGTGGCGCACATCGACCGGATGGAAAGCCTCACATTTCCAAGCGACTGGAGGACACCCATCATAGAGTTCCTCCGCTCAGGAGCTATATCAGCCGATCGGAATGAAGCCCAGTTGCTGAGGAGAAGAGCCGGTCGGTTCACACTCATCGGCGATCAACTGTACAAAAAGGCTTTCTCTCGCCCGCTGTTGAAATGCGTGAGCTCAGAAGACTCAGCTTACATTCTCCAAGAAGTACATCAAGGATCATGCGGGGGGCATCCGGGCGGACGCTCGTTAGCCAAGAAGATCCTCCTGGCCGGGTATTTTTGGCTAACTTTGCAAGCAGACGCCGCTCGGACAGTATCTACATGCCTTTCGTGCCAGAAATATCACAACGTCTCCCACCGACCGGCCGAAGAAATGAAGGCATCCACCATTTCATGCCCGTTCGATCAATGGGGAATGGATATTGTCGGTCCATTTCCGATGGCGACCGGGCAGAGGAAATTTTTGTTAGTGGCCGTCGACTATTTTTCCAAGTGGGTGGAAGCTGAACCGCTGGCGAGGATCACCGAGCAGATGGTCAAAAAATTCATCTGACAACACATCATCTGTCGGTTCGGCATCCCTCGCCGATTGGTCTCCGACAATGGGCGGCAATTCACGGGGAAGGTACTAGAAGATTGGTGCAAAAGCTACGGCATCGAGCAACACTTCACGTCCGTGGCCTACCCCCAAAGCAACGGTCAAGCCGAAGTAGCCAATCGGGAAATTCTCCGTATTCTGCGCGCTCGCTCGACCACTTGGGAGGAAGTTGGCCGGATGAAGTGCCGGGCGTTTTATGGGCCATCCGAACGACTCCTAAGGAAGGAACGGGCGTCACACCTTTTCATCTAGTGTACGGCGGCGAAGCGGTCATTCCGGTTGAAGTCGGCGTCGAGTCCGTCCGGGTCCAATGTTACGATGAAGGCAACGCCGAGCGGAGGAACATGGAGCTGGATTTGGTTGATGAGGAGCGGGCCAAGGCATCCGTTCGGCTGATGGCGTACCGTCAACGGATGAAGCAAAACTACAACCGGCGCGTCATTCCCAGATCATTCCAGGTCGGCGATCTTGTCTGGAAGAAAGTCAAGCCGGTCGGCGACGTCGGCAAGCTTGAAGCTCCGTGGGCAGGCCCCTTCAAAATCATCGAAAAGCTCCGCTCGGGCGCGTATTATTTGGAGGATGAGGACGGTCGGCAGCTAGATAGGCCGTGGAGCGCGAACCATCTCCAGCCTTACCGGGCGGGGTGAAAGGTGTGCCAATGTAAATCATCCTGTGTACTTTTTTCGACTAAATACTTGAAATGCAGAAATGAAAAATCAAGAGAACAAATATAAGGCATCGTCAACGAAAAAATGAAGGCCCCGAGCCGTTTGGCCGGAGGTATAATAATCGAGCCAAGCGCTCGACCAATGAAGGCCCCGAGCCATTCGGCCGGAGGTATAATAATTGAGCCAAGCGCTCGACCAATGAAGGCCCCGAGCCGTTTGGCCGGAGGTATAATAATCGAGCCAAGCGCTCGACTAACGAAGGCCCCCGAGCCGATCGGCTTGGAGGGTTATATATTTACTTGTAAGCGAATGATCCGTGCTGTTCGGCCGGGCATAAATATTGTTCTAACGCGGGATATGATACGAAGGCCAAGGTCGCTCGACCTGGTAAGGAGTTAGCCTTGAAAGGCCGACGAGTCCCGTCATTAAAGATCGAGAGCCGCGCCGACCGGCTATAAATATCCGCGCTGTCTAGCCCAGACGTTAAACCGTAAAGACGAGCCGGCGTCTATAAACTCTCCTAGCGGAAGACCGTCTAGCCCAGACGTTAAACCGTAGAGACGAGCCGGCGTCTATAAACTCTCCGAGCGGAAGACCGTCTAGCCCAGACGTTAAACCGTAGAGACGAGCCGGCGTCTATAAACTCTCCGAGCGGAAGACCGTCTAGCCCAGACGTTAAACCGTAGAGACGAGCCGGCGTCTATAAACTCTCCGAGCGGAAGACCATCTAGCCCAAACGTTAAACCATAGAGACGAGCCGGCGTCTATAAACTCTCCGAGCGGAAGACCGTCAGCTCAGACGAGAGACGAGCAGGCGTCTATAAACTCTCCGAGCGGAAGACCGTCTAGCCCAGACGTTAAACCGTAGAGACGAGCCGGCGTCTATAAACTCTCCGAGCGGAAGACCTTCTAGCCCAGACGTTAAACCGTAGAGACGAGCCGGCGTCTATAAATCCCTGAGCGGAAGACCGTCTAGCCCAGACGTTAAACCGTAGAGACGAGCCGGCGTCTATAAATCCCCGAGCGGAAGACCGTCTAGCCCAGACGTTAAACCGTAGAGACGAGTCGGCGTCTATAAACTCTCCGAGCGGAAGACCGTCTAGCCCAGACGTTAAACCGTAGAGATGAGTCGGCGTCTATAAATCCCCAAGCAGAAGACCGACGGCCGACGAGCTCCGTCGTTAAAAATCGAGAGCCGCGCCGATCGGCTATAAATATCCGCGCCGACGAGCTCCGTCGTTAAAAATCGAGAGCCGCGCCGATCGGCTATAAATATCCGCGCCGACGAGCTCCGTCGATAAAAATCGAGAGCCGCGCCGATCGGCTATAAATATCCGCGCCGACGAGCTCCGTCGTTAAAAATCGAGAGCCGCGCCGACCGGCTATAAATATCCGCGCCGACGAGCTCCGTCGTTAAAAATCGAGAGCCGCGCCGATCGGCTATAAATATCCACGTCGGACCCGCGACTGTGAACTTACTGGATGGAACTAAGGACTCCAAATAACGAGCGTTCGCAAGTACTAAATTAATTAAGTCCGATCGGCTATCGGTTTGCCAATACTTCGCATTCACTGAATGCAAACAGTATAGCCAATCGCTAAACGATTTCAAGGAAATCGAGTCAATTGATTGACCCGATCGGTCGTCTAGTGGGAAACACGTGGAGCTTAACTGACTACGGATAAGCACCAAACAGACAAAAGAAGGGCAATGAAGGGAAAACAAAAATACAAGCAATGGAACACAACTATGCCGAACGGCGCGTACAAAAATTTTACATCCGCAAAGCGGATGAAATACAGAAAGTACTTGGAAGAACTCGCCTCACTCCGGGTCTTCAAAGTTAAAGAAACCGTCCGGGATGTCGTCTATCATGGTCGCCAGATCGGAGGCGGGAATGTGCATTTCCGCTGGGAGGTGGCCACCCTTCTTCAAGTACGCCATGGTGACCTTGACCGCCTCGGCGAAAGTTGAGGAGACGTTGCCACCGAACTTTTCGCCGAACCGCTCCGAGCGGAGGTATTCTTGGCGCGCTGCTGCTAGGCGACTCGGCTCCCCCTCCTTGTACTTTCTGAGCGCCGCTCGGGAGGCGATTAGTGAATCTTGGAGAACTTTTTGGTCCACCTCTGCTTTAGTGCGTTCAGCAGAGCGCTCATCCCGTTCGGCAGCTAGTTGGGCTTCTACCTTCTTAGATTGCTGATCTAGGGCTCGGACTTCAACTTTCATCTTGTCCAGATCAGCAATCGTCCGCTTCTTCCGGCTACTGGCACGCTTCACGTCTCCGTCGCGCTTCTTCACCAAGTCTCCAAGTCGGGCCACCTCTGTAGCCAGGTCGGCGGACTTCTTCTGTTCGGCCTCGAGGGCTTGTTTCTCCCGCTCGGCCGATGGACCCCCCCCAAGACTTGGAGTTTTTCCATGAGATCCTCCAGCTCGGCTAGCCGATGGCTAGTGGCAATTTGCTCGGCCCAATGCTGTAAGGGAAATAATAAAATCAGGGACCAAACAGTAGCAGGGCACAAGAAGAAAAATGAACCTACCTGAGTGGCCTGTTGCATGTGGTTATCGCCGAGCTGCTTAGGCGTCATGAGGGCCACCCGAATCTGGGCGTCCTCGAAAAGTTTGGCGAGCGGACCTGTCAAGGTTATCTCATGAACGGGGCTTGATGGCAGATCGGAAGACAATAAATATTCCTCCGATGGGAATCGAAGGGTAGTCTTGATGATCGGGTGGCCGGCCGGCACTTCCTCAGCCGCAGTCGCCTGGCCCGAGGACTCCCCTATGGTTGAAGTCTCGCCCAACCGTCGTAAGCGACGACGAGTCCGTGGAGGAGAGCCAGAGGGCTGTGCGGTGGGCGAGGCCACTGAGGTCCCGATCTGCGACGGCGTGCGATCTGGCGAAGCGACCTCGATCGGCGCCTGTGGTTCGCCCTCTTGGGTCGGCGGAAGGCTGGGGTCTCTTCGACGTTTCCGCCGAACTTCCAGTGGTGAATCCCCGGCCTGGGGGACTCCCAACTCGGCTGGAGCAGAGGAAACAGGATCCGCCTCAACCTCCGTTGAAGCGGATTGGGTAACTTCTGTTTCAGGGGCGGACTGCGTCCCCCCCTCTCCTGTAGCTGCCGGGCGGCTGGGGATTAGACCCCGCTCGGCGAGTTCTTTTTTGGTAGCCGCCTCAATTTCCACGGCTTTCAATTTCAGATGATCAGTAGCCTTGGAGCGCCACATGACTTCAGCTACAATGGAAGAAATTAAAATCAGTTAGACAAAAAAGGCGAAGAGAGTAAAAAGTCCTTACTCATGCGGTAGGGGAGATTGGCCCGAATGGGAGATAATCCAAAAATGTACAACACCCCCTTAAGAAGCAACTGGTCGATTTTGTATCGCTGACCAGACAACCAGTTCACTGCATGAAGGTAGGCCGGATTGCTTCTGAATTTGCCGAGCTCCGGCTGGGTCGGCACAGCGGTCTGCCATTTGGTTCGGAATGCTGGCCGCTCGGGAAGTCGTATGTAGAAGAAGAACTCCTTCCAGTGCTTGTTAGAGGTCGGCATATTATCAAAAAATTTGAAGCCTATTCTACTTTAGAAAATAAAAGTGCCCAACTCGGATTTTTTGGGGTAGAAGAAGTAGTGGAATATCTTGGGGTCGAGGGGGATACTGTGCAGCCTAAAGAGGACGACCATCCCGCTCAGTAGCCTAAAGGAATTCGGCACAAGTTGGCCGAGCGGGATGCGGAAATAATTACAAACTTCCAAAATAAACGGATGGGTATGAAATCTAAGGCCGCCCTGGAATTGGTCCAGAAAAAAACAAATGGTACCGATCGGCGGGTTATGGGGCCGGTCGTTCGGGTCGGCTACCACTATTTCATGGTCGTCCGGGATCCCGTACGTCCGAACAAGACGCCGAGCGCGCTCCTCGTCAAATTTACTCTCCATGGTCATATACCAGGGACCATGAACCTCAACAGCGGGTACGGAAGTGCTCGCCATGACTAAAGTACCAAGAAAAAGAAAGAAGGAAGCCGAAAGAAACTCGGAAACGGAGGACAGATAAAAGTTCGCAAGCAAGGGGACGAAAGGAGTTCCCCGCGAAAGGGAAAGGCCGAACGAAAGGAAGGGAGAAGCTTACTAAGGGAAGATGAACGGAGAGGATCACCAGAAAGCCGAAAACCACCAAGAGGCAAGAACTAGGACAGCCGGAACGACGCAGCCGTGGGCACCTTCGACGGAGGACGCGCAATTAAACAGAGAATGCAGCGTAACGGCGAAGACGAAGGCTTTATGCGAACGAGGCTGGTCAGCCTCGTCCGTCGGATGTAGGTCACGAGAGACGAGGTCATCATCTAACCGTCCATTTCAAAACAATCGGCGTCCCATCGTACGGATCATCACCGCCACGCGAGAAGAGCCACGTGGCGCTCTGTCACCAGGCGTAATTAATGCGCCCATACCGCGCATGCTTCGACTTAATGAAAAGGATTTGCGTGATTTTCGAGAAGATTTAGACAAGCAAACATCCACGTTGAGCGCCAAGACATCCAAACGAAGAGCCGAGCGGCTGAATTTGGCATAAGGGCCGAACGGCTCAAGGGATATTATAAGCGACGGTAAGGCGACGACCGCCCGCTCGACCGGCAGTCGGTCGATCGGACTCCGCCTCCTTCGACTAGACTTGAAGGGAGGCAAGTGATCCGTGAAGAATGGGGATCCACTTCGAAGGGTCCTAGCTCGAGGACGGATGGAGGGCGACTAAGCGGGTAATGGCGTCAGCGGTTGAGCGGTCGGCGGGCGAGATAACCCACCATAGGCTTGGGTTTCGACGCCGGGAGGACCGAATGGCGGCGGGTGTCCGTTTGGAACCGGGCCGAGCGGGTGGTCCGTTCGGCCAGGATAAAGGCGAGGATACAAAGGTTAGCCGAGCGGCCTATTCGTTCGGCTCAGGATATGGGATGTCAGTAAAGGCAAGTCTGATGATTAGGCCGTACACAAGATTTCACGATAAAGGATCTTGTCGTCACATCATGGAGAGGTTGATACAGTAGCGGTATGGCCTTATGGATGCCCTTCTGACAGACCCATACCTGGGCATGGTCGAAAGCAGGTGATTGCTTTGATTGGCGCGCCCAGGCTCCCTCGAGAGGTCTATATAAGGTCTCCATTTCTTCACCGGAGGTACGAGAGTCCTCATCCTGCAGCCACTTTTTTCATCTATTCCCTCGCCTGACTTGATCGTCGGAGGGCCGTCGCCGGGACCCCCCCCCCCCCCCCCGGCTCGGTTTTGTTGCAGGTTGGCCGGAGCACTCGAGGATCTAGCCGGGAGCGCCACATCCCCAGCGTTCGTTGACCCCTGGTTCGGACAGGATCAAACCCATTCAGGAATACAGATTTTACATCCATTTGGTATAACTTAAATCCTTTATATGTTGCATAGGATAGCAGCATCCATATGAATTCAAGTCTGGCTACAGGTGCATAAGTTTCATTATAATCTAACCCTTCTACTTGTTTGAACCCCTTAGCTACTAGTATAGCCTTATTTCTTACTATTTCACCTTTATCATCTAATTTATTTCTTAATACCCACTTAGTGTCAATTATAGACTTATTTGTGGGTTTAGGTATTAGCTCCCAGACTTGATTTCTCTCAAATTGAGCTAGCTCCTCTTGTATTGCGATTATCCAATCTGGGTCAGGTAAGACTTCCTCTATTGCTTTGGATTCTATTTTAGAAATAAGAGCTATTTGGCTTAGATTTCTATAGGATGATCTAATTTGTACTCCTAGGGCCGGGTCACTCAAAATTTAACCAGATTAGTGGTTGGATCTTATCCTAGATGGTCTTATATTAGGGTCAACACTTGGTTCTTCTGATTCATTAGGTTTAGATCTAAATGGATTATCTTCTTCATCATCTATTTTTCTTGTATTTTGATGATTACTTTCATTGATTAAATTAGGTAAGTTATTTTCTTCATCAAAAATGACGTTTGTTGTTTCTTCAATTTTTTTGGTATTTTTGTTATAAACTATATAGGCTCTACTAGTTGTAGAGTACTCTAAAAATATGTCAGTTATAGATTTTGATGTAAATTTACCTAAATAATCCTTAGTGTTTAATATGTGTATTTTACATCCAAAGACTTTTAGATAATTTAGATTAGGTATTTTGTTATAGTATATTTTATATGGAGTTTTATTGTAAAAGTTATTAATCAATATCCTGTTTTAAATATAACATGCTGTGTTTATTGCTTCAGCCCAAAATTGGTTGCTTAGGTTATATTCATTTAACATGATTCTAGCAGCTTCTTATAACGTTCTATTTTTTCGTTCTACTAGTCCATTTTGTTGAAGAGTTCTAGGGCATGAGAACTCTCATGTTTATATCCATTAATTTCATAAAATTCAGTAAATTTATGATTTTCGAATTCCCCTCTATCATCACTTCTAATCCCTACAAGAAAAAAGCTAATAGACAACGCTTTTAAAACGTTGTCTTTGTGTCTGAAAAAATGTTGTTAAAGGCACTATTATTAAAAGTCTGCTCAACGACAACGCTTTTAAAGCGTTGTCGTTTGTAGAGAAGACAACGCTTTTGCAACGCTTTAAAAGCGTTGTCGATTTATGCAAAGACAACACTTTTTGCAACGCTTTAAAAGCGTTGTCGTTTTAAAGAAAAAAATAAAAAAAATTATTTAAAAATCATTATTTTTATATTTATGAAACTATTATTTTTCTTTTACCATATCTAGATTCGAATTTTACATATAATCAACTAGTTAATGATTTCAAACTCATACCAAAATAATAGAATTCTGACATTGAAGTAATATTAGTATTTAATTACATGAGAAGCTAGTAAATATCAAAATTAACACTAATTTTGTTTCAAAGTAGATAGTGATATTCACAAATAAAACAAAAGAGCACAAAATTACTAGCCGACCTCGAAGCCAACAATATGTTTACTTCTACTAGCTACACTCAAATATTATTATCGGCTTGAGAACGGGACAAAACAGTACAGTAATTACTACCACAATACTGAAGAAGTAGCTTGTTTTTCTCAATCTATTACAGGAATAAGCAATTGGATTTTGTCTAGGATCTTTGTGAGCTTTGAACAGATTGAACAGTTGGCCTGAAATATAAACAAAAAATTACAGTCAATAGTTTGAACCAAAAAATTACTTCTATTAGCTATTTTCTATAAATGAACCAAAACTCATTACTCAGAAATGAAATGCTTGCAGAAAGAAAGAAAGAAAGCTTGCAGAAATGCAACGTTTCTTCAAACTGCAGAAAGAAAGCTTGCAGAAATGAAACGCTTTCTTCTCTGCAAACGTTTTCTTGCAAAAAACATTGTTGTTGCAGAAATGCAACGTTTCTTCAAACTGTAGAAATAAAACTTGCAGAAAGAAAGCTTGGCTTGCAGAAAGGCAACGTTTCGTCAAACTGCATTCTAAAATGCATGCAGTTTCTAATATGCATTCTAAAATGCATGCAGTTTCTAAACTGCATTCTTCAAACTGTGCAGTTTCTAATATGCAGAGAAAGCTTATAATTTCTCCATTCTAAAATGCATATAGTATTTCTCCATTCTAAAATGCATACAGTATTTGTAGAAAGAAAGCTAAAATGAAACGTTTAGAATATGAGCAATTTCTCATCAATTACTGAATCCAGACGCTCCTTAGTGTACTGATCTCGGCTGTCCTGTATCCACCTACAAAAGTAGCAATAATATGTTTCAAGTCCATACATGAGCATTACTGATGGCTCTCAAAAGAAACAAAACAATCATTAGAGACGAATGAATGAATACTCACATTAACCAATATTATACAAGGTTAACAAATCAACATACCAATGACCTTACAGGAATTGTCCTGTTCTAGAAACAACTCAAAAGCCACATTCAAAACAGAAATGCCAAAAAGGTGAACAACTCATATAAAAAACTTCCGAACATAAATGGAGGTACTCAGAGAATACCCACTGGTATTGATCAACATTAGAGTTGTGAAGGTTACAACATTGCTATGGCATCTTCATAGCAAACAATAAAAAGTTGCATAAAGAACCAAACACCAAATTTTACCATCAAACATTAGTAAAAGTTTTAGACATTTCAAATCAAAATAAACGAGTTCAAAATGTGAAACTTTGCTAGAGAATCAACTATAATATGATAAACTGTGATTTGTAGTACTCAGTATAAAATATTCAGTTTTTCCTGAAGTTCAATAATACAGATCTATAGTAAGCTTCTACGCCTACAACCAATGAAGTTCTATAAGAACTTCTTATAAGAAATCAGTTGAGGTTTGTGTTGTTTACATTCCTTTCTAATTTTAATAGAGAATGATCATGGACAGCATGCGAGTGAACAACTTCAAGGAAATTCAACAGTGTTATACTTTAACAAGGGCCTTAACTAGATTGAATAACTTACTTAAAAGAAGTAATGTCTGCCTGAACATTGCTTTCTTCCATTAAAACCTCCTTAGCTTTTTCGCAAAGCACCCTAACCTGAAATTTTATTTAAAAACTTATAAATATAGTTATTAACTCACAATGATAAACTGCAAGAAATTCCAAATATTATAAAATGACCCTCCTCCATCAGAAAAAACGCCTCCACAACTCAAATAAACATAGCTAAACTTCATCTTATCGCACCATATATGATATATTAAACAAATTTCCAAAGCAGTAAAGACTAAGAAAGAATGTACAGATGAAAATAATTCTCATTGAGACAAATCAACAAACAAGTCGTCTCTGCCGAGTCAGTGGAGAAAAACAGATTCGATTCCTAACCGGCAAACCACACACAAGCTGGAAAATGCTATTAGAGCACTAAAAAACAGTATGAGATTCAAAAAACAGAATCACTTACCACCGCAAACTTGAGACCTTCAGTCTTCGACAACGAGCCCATCAGATGCTTGGTGCCCGCTGCCAAGACAGGCGCACGCCCATTCCTTGCGCCGACTTCCGCAGAAGTGGAAGGAGCTCCTGGGATAAGCGGCAGATCAGGAGGTGCATAAGAACGGAGAGATAGTGGCGGAGATGGAGGCAACAAGTGCTAGAAGATTACCTCGAAATGAAGAGGAGAAAGAGATCAGGGATTTCGAAGCGGAACTGAAAGAAGGAGAGTCTGGTCGAGGATTTCTTTGCGTCGCCGAGAGCGCTGGGAGGAGACGGCCGAGATCGGCGGCGACAAACGAAGACATGGACACTCTTCGAAGCAAGATCGTAAGGGTTTCCTTTGGACTTCCTTTGGAGTTCATGCCGAAAGCGCTAGACAGCAGATCCCAATAATCACTAGAAACAAACATCTCAGCCAAATCACACACCATAACAGCATCGCAGATCTGTAAATTGCTAAACACCCACTCAACCTCAGATCTGTAAAGAATACGCATGAATCGAGTAGAAAACCCCCAAAACAAACATCCTGACCAGAGAAGGAATAAATCGAGGAGCGATCGGACGAAAATAAGCGAGGGAAAGGGCAAGATGTAACCTCCTGTTCGACGAGCGGCTTGCACTGCATGAGCTGCGCGATCTGCTCGTCCAGGTTGCCATGGGTGTCCGAGGCCGACACTGGACTCACGCTCATCTTGTCCTCATACAAGTCACCGCCTCAATGTCGGGGGCGAAGGAGGCGAAGAGATGGGTCGATCTGTCGTGGTCGATCGCCTCAGCACCGGGATCTGCCGCTTGACGAAGGTGTGGTCTTGACGGAGAGGAGTTCGGAGGAGTGGTTCACGGAGAGGGGTTTTCCAGAGAGGGGTTTGCCGGAGAGGAGTTGGATGGAGAAGGTCGCGTGAGATGAGGAGTTGGGAGAAGGGTTCGGGATCAAAAACGATCGGAAGATAGGAGTTGGGAGAAGGGTCGGGTTTTCTACTCCTTACTTGGATCCAACGGTTTGTATTAATCAAGATTTAGATAAGAACTTAACAATAGACAACACTTTTTAAAAAACGTTGTCGTAGACACTAAAAAAAAGTCTAATAGACAACGCTTTTTACGAAGCGTTGTCTTTGACCCGTAAAAATCACTAATAGACAATGGTTTTTAGAAAAGCGTTGTCTATTAATAAGAAAATAATGAAATAGACAACGCTTTTCACTAAAAGCGTTGTTAAAAAAAAATAGACAACGCTTTTATAAAAAGCGTTGTCGTTTAAGTGTTGTAGAATCCCAATTTTCTTGTAGTGAATTCTTGTAATTTTAGTATCTTTTTCATTTTCATTAACTTGCAAAAATTATTAAAGATTTCAAAAGTTTTATCTTTGGGTTTTAGAAATTTTACCCAAGTAAATCTTGAGTAATCATCAATTATAACTAAGCAATATTGGTTTCTGCTTAGTGACTTGGCTCCATGTGAATCAAATATATCTAAATGTAGGAGCTCAAGTATTGTGTTGGTTCGGTTTAGGTTTGTTGGTTTGTGAGTTGACTTAGTTTATTTACCTTATTGGCAAGCTTCATAAATTGAATTTTCTAAGTTTTAGTTTGGATAAACCTCTAACTAGGTCATTTTGACTCATTTTGAAATAAGTCTAATGTGAGTGTGATCTAGTCTTGTATGTCACAACTTAGTTTCCTCTTATTGTATCAGAAGACACTTTAGTGAGGAGGTTGGTAGGTTAATTGTGTAAACATTATTTTTTCTAATTCCCTTATATGTAACTTCTGGGTATTCAACATTTCTAATTACATACTCAGAATTGGAAAAGGTAACTAAATAACCAGAGTTACACAGCTGACTTATGCTAAGTAAGTTAAAGTTAAATTTATCAACTAATAGGACTTTTCGAATAATAAAATCAGAACTCAGTTCGATATTACCTATTCCGATTACCTTAAGTTTTCAGACATTACTGAAAGCAATTGACCCTAAGTCCTTGAGTTTGAGTTTAGTGAACTTCAATCTGTCTCCAGTCATGTGTCTGGAGCATCCAGTATCCAATATTCATTGGTCCAAATTATTATGTTCCTACACATAAAGTATTAGATTTGGATCCAATTTTGATGGATTAAAAGATAGCTGATTGAATTCAGCTCCTTACTTTTCCATCTCACCCAGTCTAGATTGTCAATCATGTTATACCCATCGGTGATTATGAGATGGTTAATAATATATTTTTTTAAGTTGATTCGATTTTAGTTTGGTTTAAATTAAGTTTAATGAAGTTTAATTTTATTAGATTTAAGTAAGTTTAATTCAGTTTGATTTTAATTAAGTTTTAATTAAGTTTAAGTAAGTTTAATTTTATTAAGTTGAAGTAAGTTTAATTTTAATTTAATTTTAATTAAGTTTAATTTTATTAAGTTTAAGTAAGTTTAATTTAGTTTAATTTTATTAAGTTTATTAAGTTGTCAACTAATTTAAACCTAGATCTATCTCACCCTTTTCTAGATATTCAATCAGGGAACCTTATAGGTTTTTATGAGATAATTAATTTTATCTTTACTTTAGATTAACATCTAGGGATTGTTTCACATTTGAGTTAGACTAAGGTTTAGCAGTTAATTAAATATCCATTTCAATTATTGACTTCCAAGCTGTGGCGAGGGACTAGACCTTCTTGGGTATTGAATCATCAACTACTTCTAGACAAAGCCTTTTAACGAAATTGAATATTTAATTTTTTTATGAAAATCTTAGGTCTAACTGGTCAAATGTGAACTAAGTCTAAGTCCTTATCGGTATCATCTAAACATGAATAATAAAAAGCAGTAAAACATACATCAAACAATTTTATTTAATGAATATGGTCTTTCTATTAGCTCCCCCTGGATCATAGCCTCGATAGAGTCTATCAAGGTAATGAATTTGATCCTTGGGGATCTAATATTGACCAAGTCCAACTTGATTAATCAAGTTAAACTTGGGAACTCATGCTTGAACTGTTTTTCTATTTGTTCGGTTAATAAGTGATAAATAAGACCTAAATCTATATTTAGATTTATATCCAAGTCTGGATCGATTGTATACGATTCTTTATTTTATAAGAATCAAATCAAGATTCTTGGAACCCACGGTGAACCGTTCTAATATATCTTTCAGTTCCTTGACTTGATTTTCAGACTGAAATTTTCTTCCTCAAGTTTTTGGACTTGAGTTAAAGTTCCATTCTGAACCGATTCTATCAAGGAGATTGAGTCAGTCACTTCCTTGAGGGCTTTGACCTCCTCTTGGAGTGACTTGACCTGGATTTAGACTTCGCTAACTTTCTTGACAGGTAAGAGATTAAGTTATGCAATCTAGTTAAAGAGATACTTACATTGGTTTGGGAACCTTCTGAACCGGATATGGATCTGTGGTTTCAGTCGGACTCAGCTTCCGACTCTGTCTCGGACTAGAATTCAACGACTTGCTCTCAGGCCGGAAGTGCGAGGAAACTTGTTTGTTCGAGGTCTTCATCAGAGTTTTCTAATGAAGATTCATCCCACGTTGCTTGTAGCGTTTTCTTTCTTCGTAGCTTCTTCGCTTCCTTCTGATTTGGACAGTTGGCTTTGATGTGACCTTTTTTGTTGTAGCCACAGCAAATGACTTCAACCTTTGTTTTGGAGCTTGGGCTTGGTTGCGTCATCTTTAAATGGATTACCTTTTTGATTTCCCATTTTGTGAAGGCCTTCTTTTTCTTGTACAGTTTTCATACAAGGTTTATGAGTTCAGCGGTGATCTCGTCATCATCCTCTGAGTATGACTCATCTTCAGGCTCAGGTTTAGTTCAGCGATTAACTTTTGGTTCCTTTGTTCTATTTATACCTGCAACAAGAGCAATACTTTTCTCGACCAAAGGTGTATTAGCATGTTCATGTAATTCAAATTATGAGAATAATTCATCTAATCTAATTGAGGGAAGGTCCTTAGATACCTTGTAAGAATCTACCATTGATGCCTACAAGGTGTTCCTAGGAAATGCATTTAGTGCATACTTGATAACATCGTGATTCTCCACCTTCTGATCGATTGCGTGGAGGTCGTTAAGAAGGTCTTGGATGCATGTGTGTAGTTGACTTGCTGATTTACCATCCTGCATTTTTATGTTATATAACTTATTTAAAATTAGGTCTCTTTTACTTACCTTAGTATTAGAGGTCCCTTTGTGCAGCTCTATTAGCTTCTCCCACAAGTGTTTGGCGCTTGAGAATGGGTCAACTCTATTTAGCTCTTCTTTTGTCAGGCTGCATTGTAGAGTACATGTTGCCTTGGCGTTGGCTTCAATCTTCTTCATCAAATTTGTGTCCCAGTTCTCACATGATACTGGTTTTCCAGTGTCGTCAAGCTGAAGTACCAGGATGGTCTGGATGATCATCTACATCTCGACTTACATCTGGAGGTGGTGCTCCATTCGACCCTTCCAGTTGCCGAAGTCTTCGTCAGAGAAGAGATGCAAGCGTACTGTGCTGTAACCTTCTTGGTGGACTATCTTAAAAAATAAATCTTGCACAGACAAAAATAATGAAACTTATTTCAAGACTTAGTCTTGGATTAGTAGTGCGGGAAATAAAGAATATAGTAAAACTCGAGTGTTGTTTACACCAACTTCGAGAAAAAAAAACTCGGTCGATAAAACATATCAAAAGATGGCAATTTTACTGACTCCGATTGACTCCGAAAAATTTAAAAATTACCAGAAAAAAAAATATATTTGCTTGAATGGTGGTTTCTAGGGGTGCTCGCGAATCAGATTGGTTCGGTTATTTGGGTAAAAATCTATTCGGCCTTACTAGATCAGATAATGCAATATCAGGACCTACATCCAACCCTATATCCGGCAGTTCTTATGTATTAGATATCCGACGGGTTGTCAGTTATTTGGATATCCGACCATATATGCAATGAAATATAAAATATAAATATAAATACAATAAAAAATAAAATATTTTAAAATGATAATAGACATTACTCATTACACGTTGTAGCAGTTAATCGGCAATAGCTGCTACAATGTATAGCAACTTATTTCCAGTAATTGATACGTGTAGCAGTTTATCGACAGTAGTTGCTATAGGTAGAAGTGATAGCAGATCGGGTTGGTTCGATTATTGGGATAAAAAACTATCCGGCCCTACTAGATCAGATAATGCAATATCAAGACCCTACATCCGGCATTATATCCGGCGGATTTTTTTCAGTTCGGTTTGGGTCGTATGAGCGGGTTGGTCGGTTTGCCGAGTTGCCTGCTCGCCCCTAGTGGTTTCACCAATTCAAAGTGACCCTGCTCTAATACCAATTGTAGGATCGATGATGTGCTAGAGGGGGAGGCGAATAGCACTCGTGGCTTTTTCAATCGTTTCATAAAACACAAAGTAAACGCAACGGAAGATAGAAAGAAATAAGAGAACAATCGCTAACACTTTTGGTTACTTGGTTCGGGCCTTGTGACGACTCCTACTCCAAGGCCCACGATCGTTGATCGCTTTTGTTAGACAATCACTATAAATCCGAAAAGTCTTTACACAGAACAAGTGCAAGTAAGAAGTTTTACAAATATCGAAATACAACTTGTTACCGATGACTTAGTGAAATTGATCTTCTGGCTTGTGTGTAAGGGCTCAACTTACTCTCATTTGATTGTTCTGAATGTGTTATAAGTGTTGTTCAAAGTTGCTGGTCGACCCTCCTTTTATAGCCGAGCCATACCTGATCTAGATCCACTAATCTCGGGATTAGTCTTTGACTCAACGTTGATCGGTCGATCAATCCAGGTGTTCAGTCGATTGAACCCTATAAACCTGCCCAACTTCTCATCCATATGCTTCTGCTCAGATAAGAGTCTTCGGTTGATAGACCGATCCCTCTGTTCGGTTGACCGATCCCTAGCTCATCTGGTCCGATCAACTCAACTCGACCACGTCGACGCCTATCCTCTATTTGGTTGACTAAACCCCAGGTTTGGTCGACCATCCCTTGGTCAAACCCGATCATCTCGCGGGAAATCCAATCTGTTTGCTTGGAGGTTTGGTTGACTGATCCCCGGTTCGGTCAACCGATCAAGGCCGAAACTCCAACCTGTAAAATGTTAGTTTCCCTGCAAAATAGAGTTAGAAAAATAGCAAGTAAAGCAATATATAACTTTTGACAACCTTCGGACTGTCCGGTTCTGACTTTCGGATTTCCTCCGAAAACCCTAGATCGAACTGACACCTACTATTCCCTCTTTAGGGAACACGCCCTCACTTACTCCTCTCAGGAGAGTTTACTTTTTTCCAGACTGGTCCTCCAAACCTACTGGACTTTTTCTCAGCACCCGAGACTTCAGGTCTTCATGCTGGACATCCTCTCCATGACCCGTCCAGACTTTCACCTGATCCACGACCACCAGAATTTTCACCTAGAGTCCCTAACTCTAGGATTTCATCCAAAGTGCACGACCTGCCAAGACTTTCCAGAACCTAGGGTTACCATCCCCTAGGACCTAGAGTTACCTTCCCCTAGGGTTTTCCATAACCTAGGATTATTACCTCCTAGGACTTAGGGTTACCTCCTCCTAGGATTTTCCATCTGCCTAGTATCTACTAGGACTTTTGCCTAAGAACACTTAGAACTTTCATGCAAGCTCAATAACACTTGTTAGATAACAAGACACCTTAACTTTGAACCTTTTGTCATTATCAAAACACAAGTTCGATCGTCAGGTGCTTCCCACACCAACACCAAATACATTAATGTAGAAGAAGCCCAATCTGCTAGGAAGAAAGAGGTCGCTCCACCAGCTACAGCCTCAACTTTTGAGTATCGAGCATCTGAGTGGGTCCTTAGCCTCATCATCAAGAGCAACGGCCTCAAACTGTTTAGCACATGGAGGTCGAGCAGACACGATTCCTTAAGCCCCCTAGATGGGCTCGACCCAAATTATGTACATATCACCAATCTGAGATGCACAACATTTAAGATTATTATCATTACAATCTAAAGAAGCGTCAGGCAGCCAACCAAGGGTTTTACTAGCGCTCACCATCCCACAACCGTCTATTGGATGCTACTCGAAATTCCGTTCTACTTCCCTTGTACAAAAATTTGTACAAACACAGAACTTTCCTAACAACCTATCTGTTCCTCATGAGTTAAACTTGAATTGGAAATAGAACTTAACATTTTTACTTCAAATTCAACTCATGTATTCTTTAGTAGTTAAAACTTGGATTGCATGATACTTAACATTGTTAATCCAAGTTCATCCCATGTTACAAAAGTTGATTAAATATCTATTTCAAGGATTGACTTCTAGGTTAAACATGGTGAGTCACTTGGCCTTTTTCGGTATGGGATCATCCACCACTTCCTAGGCAAAGTCTTTCAAAGAAATTGGATATTCAAACTTCTTACAATAACCCTAGATTTAACTACAAAGATCTCAATAGAAGCACAAGATCTAAACACTAAATCGAAACACAAAATTGAAACATGAAATCGCTAGCCTCTTGTGTTGGTATTTCAGAATCCATACAAAGAACACAATCTAATTAATTTGAAGCGGAAACAATTAATTAGTTATACCTTTCTTTGTAGCTTAAGACCTTTTGATCTTTTGTTGTATTCCTCTCATTCTCTTGGACATCGTGTGGGCGACGATCTACCAAGATGAAATCTACCCAAAAAATTTCTTCTCCTCCAAGAAATTCGGCCACCAAAGGAAACCAAAATAGGAAACTTCCTACTCATCTTCTTCCTCTCTAAGCAACCGGCCACAAGAAGATGCCTCTTGATGTGCCACCGGCCCTAAGGAAGAAAACAAGGTGAGGAGGCCTTCTTCTTCTTCTTCTTCTTCTTCTCCACCAAACAACCGGCCACCAAGGGTGAAGAGAGTTGCCGCCGGCCTCAAGGAGAAAGGGAGAAGAAGGGTCGGCCACCAAGGAATAGAAGAGGAGACTTAGGTTGTGTGTCACCCCATAAGGCACCATCTACCTCTCTTTTATAATCCTTGATCATGGCAAAGAAGGAAATTTTAATAACAATTAAAATCTCTCTCTTTTAAATTTCCTATTGTGATGGTCACAAAAGGAAAATTTTAAAATTAATCTCTCTCTTTTAAACATTATAGATGTCTACAAAAAAGGAAAGATTAAAATTAAAACTTTTCTTTTAAAAATATGGTTACAAAAAAAGAAAGTTTTATCAAAATTAAAATCTCTCTTTTAAACACTACAAATAAGGAAAGATTTTAATAAAATTAAAATCTCTCTTTTAAACCTTTGTAGATAGCTATAAAAGGAAAGATTTTAAATTTAAAACTCTCTTTTAAAACCATGTGGATGGCTTCAAAAAAGGAAAGATTTTACCAAAATTTAATTTTAAATAAAATCTCCTTTTCTATCATGCTATGGTCGGCCCATTGCTTGGGCACCAAGCAAGGCTTAGCCGGCCACATCTTGGACACCAAGATGGGCTTGGCCGACCCCTTGCTTGGGCACCAAGCAAGGATGTGGTCAGCCCCTAGCTTGGGTAAGAAGCTGGACTTCGGGTGGATAAAAAGGCTTTTAATTAAGAGGCTACAACAGGGACCGAGAGGAGGAATTAGTTTTGGTCTCCTGATGAGCTTGAGCTTCCTGTGTTTGACCTGAACACTCAACTCAAGTTCATTAATAATAACTCATACCACTAAAGAATTATTATTGAACTACCACACCAATCTCATATTACATTATGGACTCCTTCTTATTATGAGTGCATTAGTCCCCCTGTGTTTAAGATATCGAATGTCCATTAATTAAATGAGTTACTGACAACTCACTTAATTAATATCTAGCTCCAAGAGTAGTACCACTAAACTTCATTGTCATGTCGGATTGAGTCCACCTGTAGAGTTTATATGACAATCCTTATAAGCTCCTCAAGGGGGCATCATCAACCTAGATAACTAGGACACAGTTTCCTTCTATAATCAACAACACACCATATAAATAATATTATTTCCCAACTTATCGGGTCTATTGATTTAACGAATAAATCTCACCCATTAATAAATTAAAGAAATAAATACTAAGTATATGTGCTTGTTATTATATTAGGATTAAGAGTACACACATCCATAATAACAGAGGTTATGCTCTTTTATGCAATTAGTATAAAAAGAACAACCTCAAATGGTCCTGCTCAATACACACATATTGTACTAGCGTAATTTTATAGTTAAGATAAACTAGTACCAAATTACACTACAATTATTCCAATGGTTTGTCCCAATCCATCTTGGTTGTGAGCTACTATTTATAATTTATAAGGAACTGATAATATAATCTTCTGTGTGACACCACACACCATATTATCTACAATATAAATTAAATGGACAACTACATTTAACATAAATGCAGACATTTGACCAATGTGATTCTTATTTCAAAATAAATGTTTATACAAAAAGCTAGGCTTTTAGTATACATCCTAACACTGTCGTCATTACCAATGGTCAAACAGACAGCCTTGAAGGGACCACCAGGAAGCTGAGCGGTACCAAAGAATGCCCCAGCAACAAGATAACCAAGCCCAAGCCCTCGCCTAAGCACAACAGGAGTATCACCCAATGCGGCAAGAGGAAAACCATAATAATGCCGCTCGGGGGGATATTGGCATAATTACAAGAGGCCCGACCGATGGAGATTCCAACCGGGCGAGAAAGTCTCATGCTCATCCACTGGAAATTCACGCGGTCAGCTGTAGCCAGGAGAAGGTGTAAGGAACTAAGATTAGTTTCAGGTCCAAGGATTTAGAGATGGTGGAAGTGTCCCATGATGGCGCTTTAATAATTAAGGCTATTATACCCAATTACAATATATACTATACCTTTGTTAACACAAGCAACTCAGTCAACATCATCTTCAAGAAGGTGTTTGAGCAGCTACAAATTGATAAAAGTGAGCTCCAGCCCATGATGACACCACTATACGACTTCACGGGTAATAAGGTTTAACCGCTCGACCAGATTAAGCTAGTCATATCCTTAGGGGAGGAGTCCCTAATGAGGGTGCGTCAATCAACTTTTATTGTGGTGGATGCGCCCATAGCATATAACGTTATTTTGGGTCAGCCAACCCTAAATGAATTCCATGCAGTTGTTTCAACTTTCTGCCAAAAAAATAAAATTTTCCATGGGTGATCAGGTGGGGGAAGTTAGAGAAAATCAACTGGTAACCCGCAAGTGCTATGTTAATATTATCAAGATTGGAGCCAGCACCGCCTGAAAATGCTAGCAGCTGGAAGTTAACACCATTCGAGAGGCACTCTCAACTCTGATCTACGAAGAGAAAGAAGAGGTGCAAATTCTACCAGGTCAATCGGAGGCTACTACTCAAATAGCAGCCGACCTATCCGCAGAGATTAAAGCAAAGCTTGTTGTGTGTTTAACATGCAATAATGATGTCTTCGTTTGGGAGTCCAAAGAAATCACGAGCATATCTCTGACGGTTATAGAACATGTGCTTTATGTCTGATCAGGTGCTCAACCGATCGAGCAAAGGAAGCGGGATTTTGGTGTCGAGCAAAATAAGATCATTCGGATGGAAGTAGACAAGCTACTGAAAGCTGACTACATTCGTGAAGGGCAGTTCCCGAGCTGGTTGGCCAACATGGTCATGATATCTAAGTCAGGAAATAAATGGAGAGTCTACATTGACTTCCAGGATCTCAATAACGTCTGCCCCAAAGACTATTATCCCTTGCCATGCATCAACCAGATGATGGATTCAATCTCCGAATGCGAACTAATATGCATGTTGGATGCAATCAAGGTTACCATCAAGTTCCATTAACCAAGGATGACCATAAAAAGGTTAGCTTTATCACTGCTAAAGGGACTTATTTCTATAATGTTATACCATTTGGACTAAAAAATATATGGGCTACGTACCAGCGACTTATGAATAAGGTGTTCCGGAAGCATATCAAGAGAAATATGGAAGTCTATGTGAATGACATCCTAATCAAGTCACTCTGAGCAATCAATTTGTGTGTTGATATAGATGAGACTTGCCAAACATTAAGGAATTATGGGCTCAAGCTCAATCCCAAAATTTGGTTATTTGGAGCCAAGAGCAAGCGATTCCTGGGCTATATAGTTACAGAACGAGGGATTGAAGCTAACCCGAGTAAAGTGTAAGCTCTACGACATGGCTCCCCCACATAACTTGAGGGAGGCACAATGATTGACCGAGCGAATTATAGCATTGTCTCGCCTCATATCAAGATCAGCCGATTAAAGTTTACCATTCTTCAAGATACTGCGTCAAGCTACCAAATTTTAATGGGACGCTGAATGTAACAAGGCATTCAAGGAACTAAAAGATTATTTGTCCGCCCTAGCTATACTCGCCAAACCGATAGTGGGCGAACCTTTATGGTTATACTTATCCACTACTGAAAGTGTTATTGGGGCAATATTAGTACAGCAAGAAGGGAAGGAGCAGTAACCTATATATGTTTTAAGTTATTTATTAAAGGGAGCCAAGTGTTGTTATACTACACTCGAGAAGTTGGCTTATGGACTAATTTTAGATGCTCGAGGGTTATGTCCTTGTTTTCTCTCTCACCTGATCATCATAATAACTAATAGCACTTTGGGTCGGATACTCATTAATCTAGAGGTATCAGGAAGATTGATTAAGTAGACCACTGAAATCAGTGAATATGACATACAATATTAACCTCGAACAACCATTAAGGCTCAGGCTTTAGCTGATTTTATAACAAAGATACAAAACCCCGAGCCAGAAGAAATCTAGAAGATATATGTGGATGGATCATCCACTCGACATGAAAGCAGAGTGGGAGTTCTTATGATATCACCAGGTGTAGGATCAATAAGACGCTAGAGGGGGTGAATAACGTTCGTTGCTTTCCTAAAAAACACAAGAATATGCAGGGGAAAAATGAATGAAAGACGAAGCTCTAACACAAGTAGTTTTACTAGTTCAGAGCCTTCGACGACTCCTACTCCAAGGCCCGCACTCATTGAGTGCTTTCGTTGGGCTTTCGTTCAGTGCTTTTGAAAGCTTGGACAAACCCTTCTTTTATAGGTTGTTTAGAGTGTCTCCAAGCCTCATCTAGGGCACCTCCAAGTGCAAGTTTGATCCCAAGAGTCTCGGTCACAATAAGCTCTACTTAGTGTGGCTTTTATCTTTTCAAAGGAACCTCTAGGTACTTCTAGTCGCCTTCAATATGAAAGGTTAGATAACAACATAACTAACTTTAATCCACTTGTCATTTATCAAAACTTAGGTTTGACTATTGGTGTCAATTGCACCAATAGAACTTACTAATACAGGTAACAAGAAGGGGAATTTTGTCGACAGAAATCACCAGAAGAGAGGGTTGAAGAAGACGAGGCACAGGGATGGTGTTTCTATGACTCTTAGGATTTTTAAACGTAATCCATGAGAGATTTTTCAATCCCAACCATCTGATCGAAATGGTTTGATCATGGATAACCATTGGATTAGGGCAGAGGAAGTGCAGTTGGTTTGTACAAAATTGTGTGTGTCAACTATCGCTTCAGAAAATGAGGTAGTGGGGCACATAAAGTTTACCTATAAATGGACATTTGTGATAAACGAGACAACCCAAATCATTTCACTAAAAAGTATTTTTTTTTTCCCACATATCACTGGCGTATTACCTAGCTTGTCAAGTGTTGGACACACTTTTTCCAAGAAGAATAAAGTTGACTATCACATTAATAGGCATAAGGGGTAGAATGAGGCAGGGCCATCTAGTCGGGCGATCAAACGAAAATTAAACTCGAGTCTAGTCAGTCTGCTACAAACCTCCTTCGATGAGACTTGAGAGGGAAACTAGTGATACGAGATATTATGAGTGGACCTCGAGGTGATGTGCCAGTCAAAGTCAGATGAGGTGGCTGTCAAAGTCAAGGTAAGGTGGTAGTCAAAGTCAGATGATCATGTCACCCTCACCAAGACTAGTCATCCCTTCACTCCCTAGCATTAAGACCTTCAGTATGATGTCGATCGTCCAAAAGGTTGACCGACTTATCTTAGTTGAGGAGATACAGCTCTCTGTTATTTCTCTCAACATATAGTCGAACGACCCCTGAGATGGTCTAACTTAAAAGACTTATCGCTCCACTAAGTGCCAAGACATACAGATTTAACTCGAATGACCATAGGATATGTGGACAAGGCAATTCTCAGTACCAACTTAGTCGGATATAGAGCCGCCTGAACTTCCAGATCTCAAATTATTTCAGGAACAAGCCTCATAACATATGAATGATCGGTTCAAAGCATCGGTCCCATCTATCGGGGCTCAGTTCCTCACTCGACTCCCCCACTACTCAAAGGTGAGTCTCCCATCATACATCTGGTCGATAATAGAATCGGCCAGGCCTATGAGACTTAGCTTCCCACTGCTTTAACATCAAATCCTCATCACCAAGGTGTGGTATATAGCCGATCGGCCCAATTGCCAGTCGGACTTATGGGATCAAGCTTCCCGTTCTTAAAGGGGACAAACCTTCTATTATATAGTTAGTCGGATATAAGGCTGATCAGATTTTCTTCAGGAGACAGTAGTATTAGAGAATCACAACAACTTGTTAAAGAATGACAGTTATTAGTCAGAGAATATTCTTTGGTTACAATATACGCATTCAGTAGAACCTTCCTTGAAGATAACTCTACATCTCCCATCATCTGACACGTTATAACAGCATATTCTCTTAACCGCATCATCAATGGCTTAAGTTATAAAAGACGGTTCAGATATTATTAGTGGAAGATTCCTTGGAGGAAGATTGTACACCTTCCATTACCCATCATTTTTTGACACTAAATATTCCTTATTGCCTCATTATTACGGAGGTTATGAGAGATGATATAAAAAGGGGTTCTTTCTGTTGGTGAGGTATGCTTGATTATGCAATACCTTTTACGCTCAAGCATCTACTATTCATCTTCTATACTTTTCGTTGGGCCACCACACTAACTTGAGCATCGAAGGGTCTGCATCAGGGACCCCCTCCCTGGTTCTTATTCTAGCGTTCCCTTTACTCTCTCTTTGATGTGCACAAAGAGAAAGGAGGTTGTTCTTCTCTAGTTTGAAGTCTTCTCCCAGTCAACAACAAAACCACTTGCCCAGCACATCATCTCTATCGATTTCAGACATGATTGGCTATTTAAAAAAAGTAAAATTCTATTATGATTTAATTTCTTTAGTTTCAAATTCAAATATAGAGAGAGAGAGAGTGAGAGATATTTTATCTTGCATACCCATTCGATACACACTCTTGGGCTATCCTTATATGTTTGGATGTCCCATTCACTTTTAAGAATCAAGACGCTCGAGAAGGACTCTAGGTGCCCGGATATATGAGGGTTGTCTAGGAGTGTACATCGAACGGGTGTGCAAGCTCTATAAAAGAGAGTTATTTTATCATGGACGACATCCGTACGCGACGTGCGTGAATGCCTCTCTGCATGGTAGGCGCCTCCTATGCAAAGAGGCACCCACGTGTATCAAGGACAGATGTCACCCGGAATATTAAATTCATATATATATATATATATATATATATATATATATATATATATATATATATATATATATATATATATATCTTACTATTTTATTAAAAATTTCTCCCCTTTACTAACTAACTTTGGTGAAGCCTAAAATGTATTTACGTTAATGTCCTTTTTTCTATTTACACTAAAAAAAAATTCAAGGTTTATTAGTAATTCCACAAGCGAAACAATCAGTGATCTAGAGTTCGAGACTCAGCTACAGCGTATTATTATGAATTTTTCTCATCATTAATTTTCTCTGATTGTTTTATATAAAAAAATATAGTTCTCTTTAGTCCCATATCTTAGAATTGACAACACTATGATCAAAGAATCTTCTATAAATATTTTAGGTCGACGATATTAAAAAATATACTTTTCTTAGTTTTTTTTTACTAAGACAGGTATAATATTAAATTAAAATAATTTTTTGCATAGGGAAGCCCGTTACAGTAATTTGTTGTTGGGATTCTCTAATGTCACTATTGCATGGATCTGACGAATTTTATCCAAATAATTAATTCTTGGTTTATAAGGGTGGTCTGACGAATTTTACCCAAATAATTAATTCTTAGTTTATAAGGGTGACGAATTTTACCAAACAATTTGGATTTTCAAAGATCCAAATAATTTATATATTATTATATTATAGTATTATATTATTTATATATTATTATATTACAGTATTATATTACACACGTAATGTCTGTGGTAAAAGCTTGAGATTGCTCGAGATTGGCATGAATTAGAAAAAATTATAAATTTTTTTCTACCAAACAATCTTAGGCAGTTTATGAAAGGCACATTTAAAGTTGTGGGATTCTTAAAAAGACGCATTTATTTTTATAGATTTTTAAAAGGTATATTTGCTTTTCATGTTACCTTTTGTCAATCACTTTATATTACATCTAACGAAAGAATAGTACTATTATGATGTTATATTTAAAAAATAATAATAATCTCTGTTCGTGTGATTACGAGCCATTCAGTTTTACAGATTTTTTCTTTCGATGATTAGAATAACTCATGAAGAAGACAATAGACAATTTAGAAACTTAGTATTTTTTAATTATGTACGAAGAAAATTTTTAATAAATATATCATAATTAAAATTGAATCATAAATATTTAGATAATAATCTGAATATTTAATCATAACATCGTAATATGAGGACAAGATCTTCTAGAATATTATGACGTGTATTGATTTTTACTATACATAAATCCTAAATTTAGAAAGAAAAAATCATATCATAGTGGTGCTTCTTTGAAATTAATCATCACAAATGATGTTCTTTCAATGAAACACAACAATCGAGGAGAAATAAAATAGGAAACAAATACATTATTTACTAAATTTAAATATTAAGCTGCGTTTAATTAGGCATAATCTAATTTAGTTTATAATGTAATTAAAATTATAGTTTTGATTATATTATTACTCTGGTAATATAATGTAGGTAAGCTTTGATTAAAAAGATGATTACATTCTTTTATTTGATACATAATAATATATTTTATAAGAAATATAATTTATATTATTATAAAATGATAAAAATATCATGAAACCTCTGTCGGAGGTAAAGGGCGGCGACAACGACCACCGCACCTCTTCTGAAGGCAGCAGCCAGCGGCGGTGGCTTATGGTGTCCAAAAGTGGCGGCAGCCGACGGCGGTGGCAATAGCGATGTCGGTGATCGGCGACACCCGAAGGCGGCGGCCGGCGGTGGCCGGCGATGTCCGGAGGTGCGACCGGCGACTCCCGGAGGCGGCGGTCGACGACGCCCGGAGGTGATGGCCGGCGACACCCGGAAGTGACGTCGATGATCGGTAGATGCTGAAAATGAACTAGGGATATATTTGACTTTTAAATTTTAGTTAAACGGTGATCTCATAATGTAATCGAATTACATGATGTTAACCCTGTAATTTAGATTACACAACTTTATTATCTTTTGTAATTCAAATTACATTACATTATAAATTTAAAATTATACCGGACAAAATAATTAATATTATAATATAATTTTAATAACTACTAAATCATCCCAAAAAAAACTAATATAATCATAAATATATCACAAGATAGATTATATCCCACCCAACGTAAACATAGCTTAATTGTGTCCTTTAAAAATCCACAACCTTAAATAAGCCGTTCGGTTCTTAAGATGCTCTGGTTATATTTTTCACAAAACTCCAAAATGTTATTTATTTGAGAATTGATGATGCTGGTGTGATGAAATCATTCTATTTTTTATCACTAATTAACTCGTTTAATAAGTTAATAAACAACCTTATCCATGCCATTTGATTGATTGTACTATTATTATTATTATTCGTTTTTTGTACTTTTATTGCTATTTGCCTACATGAAAGAAACCCATCAGCTACAATGCTTCCATAAACATAAAATCCATTTTATAATGATTTTCTTTTCTATTTTCAATTTATTTAGGTATTATGGCAATTTGAATTATCAAGTTATATCTAAATTATTAGTCCTAATTTTATTGTACTTACATTTTTAATATTTCAAAAAAATTGCATATATTATAATTTATTTATAATTAATAAATGCTATTTTTTCTGGGAAAAAAACTTAAATCGGATTGGATAATTAAATATGAGAAAAGACAAATGTAGTTAAGAGTTAAAAATGTCATTATCGACCACGTACGACAAAATTCCACTATGACGACAGAATATTAATTAGAATTTTATAAATAATTAACTCCATGAGGGATTATTAATGCATAAATAATTAATATTTACAGACTTCTAAATTAATTAAATGACAGCGCGGTGGGGCCCACCCTTCCGCTTGCAAGGACACGCCACCAAATGAGAGACGGAGACTGTCGGATCGGATTTGATCGAATGAACGATCGAGATTGCTCTGATCAGATCTGATGGAAAGTAGTTATTCTTCTATAAAACCTTGAGCTTTGCTGCTACAGCAGGAAGAAGATGATCATGATCATCTGAACTGCTTTCGAGCTCCGGCGAGATCGCGAAGCTGCTGGCGGTTATTCGGAGGGCGGTAGGTTCCTTTGTCACCCAGATAATATTTCTTATTTGTTTTCTATTTTTGTTTATTTCTTGATCCATGAGTGGATCTTTGTGTTTCGGTGTGACTGACTGCTTCACGGCCTTTTTTCTGTTGCAATTTCAATCTCTGTATGACTTTGATTTGTATTCGAGTTCAGACGATTCTTCGTGTTCTTGCTGATAAAGACTTTACCTTGCTTGAAACAATGCCCGAAAGGGGTTTGTTTCATCCCGTAATGATGTTTCATATCCTCGTTTTGTAAGCTTCCATTCCTTGGATAAAGATGCAATTTTGCATCTGATTTTACTGGAGCAATTAATATTTTTTTGTCGCTTTGCTCTTGACTTTGCTGTATACCTTTGTTCTTACATTCACAAGCTTTCCATCCCATTTCAGATTAATTTTTTTTTATCAAAGAATATTGTCGATGTTTTTTCAACCAACTGAATTTTAAATTTGATTTTTTGAGTCTCTTTAAGTTAACTTATGAAAATAGGTTGAAATTGAATAGTAATCTGTAATCATATAGAAAGTTCTAAAATATCCAATTTTGAAAATATTTCTATTTGATCTTCCATAAATCAAATAAGAATTAGGACTTTATCTAAGCAAATTTCTCAATTTTTATGAATAACTGTTTGTTGACATATTAATTTTATATCGAGAATAACAACTTGAGCATAGAAGAGGTACATCTGCTGTATGAGTTTGATTCTTATTGTCAATATCACAATGTAGTGTGATCTGAGTCTTGTTGAATATTACATTCAATATTGTGTTAATATAACTAGAATCAGAAGTATCAAATATAAGTAAAATATATTAAAAAAACAATCATTTCAATGGTAAATTTTGGAAAAGTATGAAGGTTTCTAATTTCAGAACCTAAATTAAAAGTAAAGAATACCTAACCTTATAATTATCGTAGTTCTCAGTTGTGACACAAAGTAATCAGAATTGTCAAACCACTTTTTGACAGTATGTCATTTCCATGAGAACCATGAACTATGTGAGTCTAATTCAGACATATAATAGCAGTTTGTTGTTTGTGATTAAGTTTGATAGCTAATCTGGCTTGTCTTCTTTTCCAATTTTGACAGAATTTTTTCACCAAGTTCTTGAAGGTGAAATATTTCTTTTCAATACTCTTGCCATCAAAGGAACCATGATCGAACCATTGATGAAGGATAGAGACAAGTGTGTTGACCCTGAGCTGTGGCACGCTTGTGCTGGAGGGATAGTTCAAATTCCAACAGTGAACTCCAAGGTCTACTACTTCCCCCAGGGTCATGCTGAGCATGCTCAAGAGGTTGTGAACTTGGGCACATCTCAGCGCATACCGCCACTCATTCCCTGCCGAGTCGTTGCAATCAAGTTCATGGCTGATCATGAAACTGATGAGGTCTTTGCCAGGATCAAGATGAACCCTCTTAGTGACAGTGAACTGGACTATATTGAAGATGATGGGTTGGATCTTCGAATGAATGGATTTGGCTCACAAGAAAACCCTGCATCTTTTGCCAAGACATTGACCCAATCAGATGCGAACAATGGTGGTGGATTTTCTGTGCCCCGATATTGTGCTGAGACCATCTTCCCCAAGTTGGACTACTCTGCAGACCCACCTGTGCAGACTGTGATTGCAAAGGATGTGCACGGCGATGCATGGAAGTTTAGGCACATATACAGGGGAACACCTAGACGGCATCTGCTAACTACAGGATGGAGTAACTTTGTTAACCAAAAGAAGCTTGTTGCAGGAGATTCCATAGTTTTTCTTAGAGCCCAAAATGGGGATCTCTGCGTTGGCATTCGCCGTGCCAGAGTAGGCAAGGTTGGTGATGGCCCAGAAACTAGGGTAGGATGGAATTCCCTCGGTGGCAATGGTGAGTCCAACTGTGGTGGTTTTGCTGTCTTCCTGAGGGATGAAGAGAGCAAATTGTTGAGAAATGATCGTGGTAATTCTGACTCCTGTACAGGTAAGAGGGGAAGGAGCAAGGTGCTACCAGATTCTGTCTTCGAGGCAGCAAATCTAGCAGCAAATGGTCAGCCATTTGCGATCATGTACTACCCCAGAGCTAACACACCAGAGTTTTGTGTAAGGGCTGGAGCAGTAAAAGCAGCAATGAGAATCCATTGGTGCCCTGGGATGAGATTTAAAATGGCTTTTGAAACCGAAGATTTGTCAAGGATCAGTTGGTTCATGGGTAGTATATCTTCAATTCAGGTTGCAGATCCAGTAAGGTGGCCTAATTCACCATGGAAACTTCTTCAGGTATCCCTTCTCAGTGCATTATCTATGATGATCTGCAATCTAGCAAGCGTATTTTACATTCAACATCATTATTTCTGATTCTCTTGTACCTTTCTGGTACACATGGAGTATAAACGTGTATTTCAGAATCTTTGGTTGGACCTTAAACAAGTTTCTTGTGTATATCAAAAACCAAGTACAATTTCCACGTATTCTTTTCCGTTTTCATTTTGATATTCATCTACATTATTCACATTCGTTCTACATTTTCTTAGCTCAAATGTTGAAATATTATCGACTATTTTAGTGAAGCAATACATATTTTGATTGACATGTAGTAAAGTAGACATGAACTTTAGACTCTTGGTTTTCTAACAAACAAGTAATAGTCTTGCTTTCTACTACATGACATCCATGAATTTGGAGTTTAACTGATGTTGAAAATGTTTCCTGTAATCTAAACTGTACTAAATTTCTTCCAACAAGTCGATAGTTTGAAATCTCCAATGCGCAAGCCTAGTCTTTCTTGATAGTTTGGCATTTTCCAACTTCAGAGTGTTTTTTCTTAATTAATTCTAAAGATGTTTCAAATGGTTTTACAGGTGACATGGGATGAACCAAACCTGAGAGAGAATGTGAGACGGGTTAACCCTTGGCTTGTTGAGCTTGTCTCAAACACACCGGCTGTACATCTTACAGATCTCTTGCCACCTACAAAAAAATCACGAATTCCCCAACACCTTAATTTTCCGTTTGACAGTCAATTTAAAAGTTCAATGATCCTCGGAAACCCCCTTTTCCCACCGTCCATTGCTCCTGCAGCCATACAGGGAGCCAGGCATACACAGTTTGATCTATCTTTATCAGATTTTCACCTTAACAAAATCCCAACAGATCTACTCTATCCAGCATTTTGCCGGGTTGGTTACGCTAATCCCCCCTCGAGAATTTCTGCTGGCGTTATTGTTGCCAGTCCGCCTGTTAATGACAATGTGTCCTGTTTGCTAACCATTGCTCATCCTCCTCAGAGCCTGGAAAAACCGTCAGATACTAAGCCAACACAACTGATGCTCTTTGGGCAGCCAATACTCACCGAACAAGAGGTATTCCTGAGTAAACCAGAGAATTCAATTGGCCGTGATGCTACCAGAAACAGTCCATCAGATAGGAATATTGAGAAGTCATCAAACAAGTCCAATGGTTTGAAATTTGCACCAACTCAGAAGAGGTCTCTCAAAGCATTCCCATGTCATTTGGAGCATCAGTCTTTGGAGCTTGATATAGAGACTGGCCATTGTAAGGTGTTTATGGAATCAGAGGATGTAGGTCACACCCTGGACCTCTCAGTCTTCGGCTCGTATGAGGAACTTTATGGGAGGCTTGCTGACATGTTTGGAATAAACTGCTCAAATATGACAAGTCAGATACTTTACCAGGACGCGACCAGTACAATGAAACACACTGGAGATGAACCTTTCAGGTTAGGATCTTTGCTACCATTATATTCTGCTTGCACAATGCATGTAATCCTTTTTCCAAATGCATTTTTCTTCATTGATTACTCAGATTTTGCAACCAATTCCCAATTCCACGTCCTAGATCTTATCTTGTAATAATCGTCATAATGACAGCTTATAGTTTTTACCTTACCTGTTACAGTGAGTTCATGAAAACGGCCAGGAGACTGACCATATCAATTGATTCCGGAAGCGACAACTTCGCAAGGTAGTGAGTCTTTTGTCAATTGTATAGTTGAATTACCAAAGTTTCTTCCAACTTGATTGCTAAATTCTTGTTCCAAAGCCACTTATGATGTTTGCCACATCGTATAAGTTGTCAAGTTATGTAGCCAATGGATCAGTGCCATGTTCTGCTAATTTGTTAACGATGCCAAGTTTTCATTGTTAAATGCTGGTCTTTTATTGTTCATGGTGCAGTAGCTATAAGTTCATAATGAATTTAGGGACCACAATATTCGATTCTAAATAAACTCATTTGTATTTATTCTATATATATATAACAAACTAGCTTGAAGAATAATATATAAGCACTCATAGATATATCTAGAAAGTAAGTGAATTACCTTGCGACCTCCAAAATTTGTATTTTTCTAATTATCAAGCAATATTTTCCCTAGCTAAAAAATAATGTAACATCCATTGTAATATGAAAAAAGTTAAATTCCCAAGCTGAAGGCAATTATCAACAAGAACCAATTTGTGATTCAAGGAAACTGATGCTGGGCGAGAAGTAAAGACTATGTGAATTCCCAGGTGCTGAAGGCAATTATCAACATTAGACAAAACATAAGTAAACTCGTTGTACAGAGAACATACTTGCTGGGAACCTTCTTGTCGTGCGAATTGGCCTAAAGTTTGAGATTGCATCTACTTGCTAACATCCTAGTAGAGTGTAGCCTAACACCCTAAAGTGATAAACAAAGCGAATTAACAAACTCAGAAGCAAGAAAGGCATGGGTGCCAAGTGATTCTTGGTGCTTCATATCTCTAGTCGTCTCAGGCTCTCCATTGCAGTAGATTCAGACTCTGCCAAGTCCTTTGCGTCGCAAGCATCCAGAGTGTCTTTGGTTGGGATGGAACTCTTTGGAGGGCAGGCCATGGGTATGACTGAAGGTTCCTGCATCTGAACTGAGAGCAAGGGTTCCTTTATAAGAACTGGAATATCATCAGGTGCAGTAACTGGTGACAGTTCCTTCTTCGATGTGATTGATGCTACAACCACCACTGTGTCTTTTATCTGAACAGGAATACTTGATGGATTAACTGATACAAGCTCCTTGACTAAAGGAGAGGATGCTACAACTGGGGTTCCTTCCTTTGCCTGAGATGAGATCACAATAGTTGCAGTTGGGACTGGCGGTGAAGCAGCAAAGACTGGCACAGCCTGTCGAATGCGAACAGGGGAGGCCAGGCGGATTTGCGTGTGACCAATACCAGGAGGAGGTGGGCACACCTGTGGTGCTGGTGGTTGAAGCGGTGGGGCTGAGAAGACTGGCACCGCCGTCCTAATTGTCACAGGGGGTGCCATGCCATGGCAAGACCTATTGAAGTGCCCCACTGGAAAATATGGTGCTGCTCCATGAACTGGGAAGTGCGGAGGCCTGAAACTATGATACTCTCCCTGCTGGTAGGTTGACGTACGAGTTGCATCTTTTATTCCAGGGGATGTTGCGCGGACTCTTGTAGTAGGTTTTTGACGGATGAGAGGTAGGATCTTCGAAACAGATGGAGGTTGTTGCAGGGAAGAGGGTCTTTTGTCAGGTTGTATTGGAAACTTCTTTGGAAAAGGAGTTGCATTAGGGTTATTGGCCATGGCTATCTTTTCCTTCAGGCGGTATTGAAGAAGAGCTCTGGCAATGGTTATCTGCTCCTGCTCATCGCTGTTCGGCTGTTCATTTGATGAGCTTGCAGTCTCCTTAGCCACTGTAATATCATGAAAGATAGTATTAGTAATATTTTCATCCCCTTGCGTTCTTCACCAAAATTTACCACAATAGGAATGTAAATCTTTTGTTGGACTGAACTAATTGTAACCAGAGACCTAAAGTGAAGGCATGAAAAGGGCTTTTGAGTCTAATGGTTACCCGGAAAGTCAAAGAGGCAAATATTAAACAGGTTGAGATATGATAACGTAGTTGCAGGTTGCTTGCAGACATGAGTCTGACATGTCGAGGAATAAAATTCCATTGCCAGGGAAACAAAGGCAATGGAAAAGGCAGGTTCACTCCAACATCATGACTTAAGATATACTGAAACTTTTCTAATCCTAGAGTAGTTCAAAAGGATAATAAATAAACCTAAATGGATATCCTTAGGAGATAAATTTTAATAACAAGACCTCTTTCTTAAAAACAGCCAGGCTTGGTTTCTTTTGCAGGTTAAACTAGGAACCAGTAAGAAAGTTTGTTTTGTGTGTGGACATTTTCAGAGGCCACAATCCAAAAATTCATGAAAAGCATCTAGAAAAACCAGTAGCTACCTTCTTCCATCATAGACTTATAAGGAAACTCATCCCTATATTGCTACTTAAGCACATTCATAACAGGTAGAAGGTCGTGATATGAGATGATATTAATAACACTATTCTCCAATTAACAGGTTGAGTACGTTGAAGGGACTAATCTATAACGTGCATGCAGCTGTAAATTCACACAAAATCTACATTATTGAAAACTCACATTGTTTCAATGATGACCATGCTGCTAAAGCAGCATTTTTCTCTGCTTGCTTCTTATTCTTAGCCGGTTCACCTGTAAATATGATTCCAGCAAGTTCCACCGAGCATGTAAAAACAGGTAGATGTCCAAGACCTGACCGGACTGTTGTATATGAAGGCAAAGGTGCACCAACTCTCTGGGCAATTTCCTGTAGAAGGTTCTTATAAACCCCCGTCTCATCCTGTGAAGAAACTTATTGCATCAGAAATAGAATACTGGACGTGTCAGTGTAGGTAGCAAAACAATTACAATACAACAATTTCTGGCTTCCGTGCTGCCTTTTAGTATTGTTCATTAGGCTCTTATAACATGGATAAGTGCATTCAAAGATATTGCACAAAAGTTACATGATCGCAGAACCAATTCATGCATGATACATCCATGAATTTTTTGAACTATGGTTGCCAAGTTTCAACAGCAAATGATGTAATACCCCATAAGGAGCAAGATTGCTGACATGATATTATGATGCGCATCTAAATATATTAAAGTGTGGTTCCCCTCCAACCATTGAGATAGTTATGCAAGTCGAGCTAAAACTTGAAGTTCAAACTACAAAATTCTTCTAAAATAGCAAAGAGTTAGGAAGAAGATGAACAATCCCGCAATTTTTCAACTACTAGTCAACGCATGTCGAATCCTTATTAAGACCAAGGAAGAAATTATAACTCTTGCAATTTCTGAAAGAATAAAAGAACTATTCACAATCTTATTTCAATCGTCCATGTTCTAATCCTATCATCTTTAAATTTTCTTACCTCAATAATTCTGCATCGAAAAGTTGATGCAAGACAGCACTGGAAAAAAAAAAAGAATTACTAGATCCACAAGTAACTCCACCAACATCCATCCAAACACTCGGGCACTGCAACGACAACCTCTTGTGGTGTTCCCACTGACCAGCTGCAATCCACTAGCAGGCTCAATTGGTGCAGTTAGTCGTGGAAACCATAGTTTGAAAACAACCAGCGTCATGTTGTCACCACTATCATGAAAGGTCAGCACTTTGAAATTTGAACCAGCACCTATCCTACTCACATACACATTAATTGACTACTAATACGCATGTTGCCGGTGCCTTGAATCAAATTTAGCAGCCATGCAGCTCGTAGCAATAAACCAAGGTATTAAGTAGCACCGCAAAAGTTTGTCTTGGTGGGAAAGACATCCGCCACGATAAGAAAGGTTTAAGCACAAGTAAGAATAGTTTATTAGTTTATGGACTAGTCAACAACACTAGAAGACAATATATTAAGAGACTAACGTAAGAACTCGACGCCACTCGGTGGAAACCGTGTCAGTGGTTCACTTTTCCTCTTAATCTTCTTAGTTCTTCTAACTGGGAATGGAGAAGACTGACGACGTTGACAGAGATTAACAAACTCAGCCGGAACCCTGACGGAAACAGCGCGCAAGATAATGTTTGACGTGGTTAAACTAATTGTTTTGGGGAACTGAAAACAAATGGTGGAAGTTTTTTTATTTTTAAAGGAGGGGGACTCCGTCGTCGTTCCGACGAAGTTTGCCGTAACGAAAACCGACCAAGGAAAATAAATAAAAAGAAGAAAATAAAACTCACTCAACTCCGATCTCGAAAGTCCATTTTTTTTTTCATGTGTTCTGGAGACTCTTTCTTCCAGTCCAACAGACATAAATCGGGAAGATTGACGGAATATGTTTTGATCCCGTTTGGCCTTTTAAAAAAAATGTTTGAACACGTCGAAATCCCATCGTTTAACTATGAGCATATTTGTGCCTGAAAGCGAATGTAAATGCAAAGACAGCAAATAAATTAAAGGAGAGATTTTTCTTAAACCTAATTCCATGAAATCCGAGCATCGCAAAATCTGACAGAAGGGAGACGATTTTTACCATTTAATTGGGTGTGGATCAAAGCGAAATGAAAAGAAAAGAAAAGAAGTAGTAGAAGAAGAAGAGTAGATGATGTACAACTAACCAAGATCCGGGCGGCTAGGGAATGGGAGGGTCCACGCTGGGAGAGCGCGTTGAGCGCCACTTCCGCCGCCGAGTGCTCCGCCTGCCGCAGCGTCAAGCAGAAGCTCGGACTCTCGAACACTTCCCCATTAAAGTTCACGGTCGCCTTGAACCTCGGCGCGTGATCCGGCCCCTCCCGTATGCACGTATATGACGGCAGGTTGAAGCAGCTCCGCTGTGCCAGCTCCTGCAGCTGGTTTTTATACATCCTCGCCTCCGTCAGCACCAGTAACGTGCTGAAACCGAGATCTCCGACTGTCGGAGGGTAAAATCAAAGATCCGACTCCCGCCGGTCCAGATCCAGGCGCCAGCGCCGCGGAGGGCGGATGGAAGCTCAAGGTGGCATCTTCAGGGGCTCCGCAGAATTGACGGCTCAGCTGAAGAGCTTAAGCCTTCCCCTAGGGTTCCTCTCGCCGCAGCAGAGAAGCAGAAATAGAGGAAGAGAGAGATCTACTCAGAGGAGAGAGAGAGAGAGAGAGAGAGAGGGGGGAAGAAGAAGCAGGAAAAAAAATTGGCAACCAAGCAGTGTTATTTCTACAAAACACCTCATATTATTTATTTTTAATTAGCTAAAATTCATGATAAAATATAGTTTATGAAATTGACTCCTTTATGGAACGAGCGAGAGTTGTGTGGTGTCACTTGCACATTTATTTTTCAACACCGAGTTGTTTTTTTATATATTTATTTATTATAATTTTCATTTATTAGCTTTATTTATTAATTAATTCAGATCGGGGTGAGTCATAAATCGGGTTGTTGTAAGGAGTTGGTGTGGAATTTGTTACATAGGGGCAAATTTCATTTGTGCCCCTTTTTTCAATTTTCTGTCCCATTTTTTCTTAACGAACACTTGTAATTCACTCGATATTACAATTCGGCCCCTCGTTTCAGTACTCCGCCTAGTTTACATGGGAGGAGGCCGGAGAGTAAGAACAGAAAAAGAATTCTTTATAGATAAGTTTGAACTCGACTAGAGTCAGCGAGGTTTAAAATTTTGGATTCTTATCGAGTTTTCAATTTTATATCGAAATGATATGATTTTGATAATGTATACAGTTTTAATATTTTTTATTTATTTATAATAATTATAAGATAAATATGTTTATTGTGTATATAAAAATAAGTTATATATTGATTTATTATAAGTTATTAATTATTAAATAATTTAATATTATTAAAAAAAATAATTTTATTTAAATGGAATTGATATATTAATAATTCAAATTAAAATGGAAGTACCTATTATAATAATATTATTATTATTATTATAAATTAATACAAAATATTACTTTATATTAATAATAATTATATAAATTAATTATTTATTCATTTAATTAATTATTTATTAAATAATATATATTTTAAATAGTAAAAAATATCAAGTAAAAAAATTTAAAAAATAAAAAATATCAGAATATAAATATAATTTATTAGAATTTTTTTAAAAAAAATTATTTTTTTTTTAAATTTAAATGAAATTTAAAATAATAATAAAAAATATTAGAATATAAATAAGAATTATTATATATTTTTAAAAAATTTTAAATGGAATTTAAAATATTATTTTTTTTCAAAATATTAGTTAATAAAATTTATTTAATTTATTTTAATTTTAAAAATATTTTTTATATATTTTATTAGGATAATTTAATTAGGGTTTATAAAAGCCTCTTTGAAATATCACACATCCTCCTTGGGAATTCTTTAAATTAATTAAATAAAATAAATAATTATTAAAAATAGAAGAAAAAAAACGCGACAGTACACGAGATTGCGCCGCGATGATCGCGGGCAATCTCGCGAAGGGAGTCCGACGACCCTGTCGGACGCTTCCGGCGCCGCAGAAGTCGTCGCGCACGACGCCTTCAGCGCTACAGCAAGGCGTCGCGCACGACGCCTTTGGTGCCGAAGGCGTCGCGGAACGCCGTCGAATGCGTCGCGGGACGCCGTCGAAGGCGTCGCGGGACGCCGTCGAAGGCGTCGTGGGACGCCGCCAGAGGCGTCGCGCATCTCCTCCGGCGCCGCCGAGACGAGGACACCTCCCGTGCCGGTTTCGATCGCCCGGCGGAACGGTAAAAATCGTCTGTGTCGAGCGGCACGAAATGACATTTCAAACACTGCTTAACAGTCAACTCGTTAGTCCCTCACCGAATTGGCAACCATCCGATGATACCTTAAGGATGCTTTGTCCGACTCAACGCTCGTCTCACTGAATCGTTATCTTTTTTAACTACTTAACTAATTATATGTTCGTTGCTCGTGTCCGAAAGCTCAATGAATGAGTGATCGGTGAGATGACAGAACTGTCAACGGCAGAAAATTTTTGAGCCAGGAACTATCGATCTTCAGTTGGAAGCTATAGACTTATGTATATAACAGACAGAGTCCACGTGAATATTAGAGCGAGAATTAAGAAAGGAGTTTTTGACATAAATACTCCGATACTCAAATAAGAGTAGTAACCAAGCAAATATAAAAAAGATGAATAGTAAATGTGGATGCATAGATGTGTGTACGTGAGTATACATATGTAAGCGTACTTAGTCAACGAAGATGACCCCTTTTTATATTGCTTCTCATAACTTCCGTAATAATGAGGTAACAGAGAATACTTGGTGTCAAAATATATTGGATGATGGAATATGTATACCAGTCCTCCTCTAGGTAGAGGAAGGTTCAATTGTGTACATATCTCAAAATAAGGAAATATTCAGTGGTGAGTGTTTGTTATTCTCTGACAAGTTATTATGATTCCCTGATAATACTGTCTCCTAGGAAATATCTGGCCAGCTCTATGACCGGGTGGATGTAATTGGGAGTCACACCTAGGAGAGATGAGGAACTGAGTATGGATGTCCGACGGCTCTGGGATCGGGCAGATGTAGGCTAGGAGCCACACCCAGGAGAGATGAGGAACTAAGCTTGAAGGTCCAACTGGCTTTGAGTCCGGACAGATGTATGCTAAGAGATTTACACAAGAAAAGTAGGGAGTTGAGCCTCATACGTCCATTCGGCTCTAGGGTCTGAGTTGTTGTATGCTGAGAGACTTGCATAGGAGAAGTGGAGAACTAAGCCTCGTATATCCTGCCAGCTCTAGGGCCCGACCGGCTTTATACTAAGAGACTTGCACAGGCGAAGTGGGAAGCTAAGCCCCGTATGACTGGCCAGTTCTAGGGTCTGACCGGCTGTATGCTGAAAGACTGGCACAGGAGAAGTGGAGAGTTAAGCCTCATATGCCCTATTGACTCTAGGGCCGCCCGGGTTTATGCTTGGAGACCTGCTTCTGAGAGGTGGTTTGTCCGGATACATACACTCCAACTTTGACTACCATATCATCTTGACTTTAACCACCATATTAGCTTGACTATCGACCCCACCTTACCTTTGGGGTCACTCACAACACGCAGTATCATTTGTGAACGTCGACAAGTGAATCATCAGTAAGTTAGCTCTGTTTTCAATTTAATCATCAATCACCGAACCAAATGAGGACGTTGATATGGTTAGAAACCTGAATGAAGTCAAACAAGAAAAAGAAGATGGTTAGAACAATGGCCAAGGGGGTTCCCAGTGCATTCACTTCGACACTCAAGTTAGTCGATAAAGAAGATGAGTATTAGGGTTTTGATGTATGTAAGTGTGTGTATGTACCTGAGATACTGTAAGGGCTACCTTTTATAAGGAGACTATAAACGTTTTCCTTCCGTTCCCCTTTTATGTTATCATTATTTAATTTCTTAAATAATGCGAGACTTATTCACGTTGCTATCTTTTTCACAAAATAATCTAAGATTTACGAGATGATTATCCTTTTTCTGAAATAATCCAAGATTTTCACTATGATTTATCATTTTCCTGAAATGATTCTACATCTTGAGTCACTAAGGGACTGGGAAGCCAAGGAGGCAGTGGCCCAAGAGTTGGGAGCCGGAAAGCTAATGAACTAGGAGGTCGAAGGGGTCAGGAGACTAAGGAGCCAGGAGGCTAAGGAGTCGGGAGGCTAAGGAGCTAGCCGGGTGTCAACTTGACTTTCCTCTATTGGAACCATATCAGCAGGTTTCACCAGTCTTCTCTTATCCATGTGGCGCCCCACTAATTATTCCCCGGATCACAAATCTTCCCTTCAAGTCTAGTCAAAGTAGGTAAGAATCTGACTAACTGGATTATTATGTAATCAAAATGATTCTAGCTGTCTCGACTTCTTAAGTCATGCGACAGATCCATTGCATATTTCTAAAGAGATTACGTATTAATTGTCAGCACGCCTTAGTCATCATGTCCTTAAATATAGCCACTCATTTTAAACACACATTCTGAGTCATCCGCCTTGATTCCTGAGCCCATAATGCACTAATGAGCCTCTGAGGTTACATCACATTAATATGATTGAACTCGTCACAGAGAAAACTATGCATCTTTTAACAGGTAATGATTGCTCTGGATTTTTATTTGTCTCATATGCTTGATCTCACGGTGAAAATTTTGTCCCGTCCTTGTAACAACAGAGATCCAATGGTCGTTATTGAATGAGTTGGGTTATATAGGTCAGATAAGAATGCTTCTATATGCACTTGTTGATTCTTCAATCATTGTTTCTTCATCTTCTTTGTCTCGGAGTTTTCCACTCCGCCCAGTAAGTTGTTTTTATTGGATTGGGTGGACCGACTAGAGGGATTGAATAGATAATCTGCAGTAAAAGTTAACTATTTCTCTTGTTAACAAACTCAGCAAGTATGCACTTGATTAATTAAAAACAAATAGCATAAAAGAAAAGTAAGAGACAGGAGATTTACTTGGTTTGCAACTACGACGATTGTTAATCCAAGATAATGAAAAATGTACTAAAGATGTCCTTCGAAAAGATCAGAGGTGAAGTAGCACCTTACAATAGTTGAAAGCTAGAAATAAATTACAAAGGTTTAAGAACAGGTTTATTACTTTACAACTAGGTATAGCGAACTATTTATAGTGCACTAATCGAAATGGCCGTTTTACTAACGTGACAATTCGAACGCCTCCATTGATACAGGGTACCTCCAACAGGATGAAGTTTGCCAACGTTCAGTCGATCTGACTGAATGAAGGCACCTTAATTTATCGGAGGTGCCTTAGTTCCGATAGAGGTGCCTCAGTGCGGTTGATGTGAACTTTGCTTATCTCCACAGCAATAGCTCCAATCTTATTTGAGGCGCCTTGGGTTGATTTGAGGCACCTCGGCTATTATTCAACTGAGGCGCCTCTAGTCTCATTTGAGGAGCCTCGAGTACTGTTCATCAGAATGGTCAATCTTAGCATTGATCATTCTTCGTTCCACTCGCTTAGGTAATGCTCCGGTCTTCCAGAGTTAAGTTCACCCGAATCTAACTCCGACATTCTCCTTGAGCAAACTTCCTCCTGGTTTCACATCTCTCGGATGCATCGCTCATATCCTTCTCACTCATCGGTGTACTCTTCCGTAACTCCTCGTCTCTCGGATGCATCGAGCCCGCCAAGTTCCTTTCCATGACATCCTTCTCGCTCGCTTCATCTTTCGCTCAACTTCTTATATTCCTAAGTCTCTGCACACTCAAACACAAGGAAGCAAACACACAAGGTCTAATTTAACTCAGTTGATCACATTAAAACTAACCTGGGGTACTTATAGTTTCAATCCATCTTTACGATTCTTTCTTTCACCAGTCCTTTGATAGCAGATTTCATGATCGAAGAATCTTCTTCCACTTTATAGTATAGATCTGTTGGTTGATCCTATGAATATCATATCGGTTCCACTGTATAAAAATTTTGTACAAGTGTCGAACCTTTCCTAACAACCTATTGTGTTCTTTAGAAATTAAATTCGGAATCGCAAACGGAACTTAACATTATTGATTCCAAATTTAACTTATCTGTTCTTTTAGGTTTAGACTTGGATTGCAAACGGAACTTAACATTATTAATCCAAATCGACCCATGTTACAAATTCAATTAAATATTAATTTCAGAGATCGGCTTCCAGGTTAAACATGGTGAGGCACTAGGCCTTCTTGGATATGGGAGCAACC
The DNA here is from genome assembly GCF_018446385.1 of Zingiber officinale. Classification (NCBI taxonomy): domain Eukaryota; kingdom Viridiplantae; phylum Streptophyta; class Magnoliopsida; order Zingiberales; family Zingiberaceae; genus Zingiber; species Zingiber officinale. The sequence continues at coordinate 131,572,109 of NC_055992.1, forward strand.
ACCACTTCCTAGACAAAGCCTTTCAATGAAATCTAATATTTAATTTCCTTATATAACCCTAGGTTTAATCAAAAAGAATAATCGAATCACAAATTCGAAAAACAAAAAAAACACAAACTTGAATCACAAATTCGAAACCTAGAATTATATGCCTCTTATGTTTAGAATTCATACAAAGAAAACTAGTATGATGCGGAAGATAATTACTAGTTATACCTTTCTTTGTACGCAACAACCTCTTGATCTTCTACCGTATTCCTCTTCTTATCTCGAACGTTATGTGGGCAACGATCTACCAAGATGAGAACCACCCAAACCCTTCTTCTTCCTCCTTGCAAGTTTCAGCCAAATACCTCTCCTTGAGATGATGAGTTTCGGCCACCACCACCAAGCTCCAAGGGATGCTAGAAACAAAGTCTCCTTTCTCTCCTTCTCCTCCAAGCAAGATCCGGCCACCACCACCAAGTTCCAAGGGATGATGCCGCCGGCTACCAAAGAAGAAGAGAAGAGGAGAAGCAAAGGAGCAAGGGTCGGCCACCACCAAGGAAAAAAGGGAGAAACTATAGAAGATAGGTTGTGAGGTGAGGCACCTCTACCCCCTCTTTTATATTCCTTGGTCTTGGCAAATAAGGAAATTTAATTATAATTAAAATTCCCTTATTCTCCTTGCCATTTGTTAATTAGGAAAATTTAATTAAACTTTCCTTTTAACCCTTATCATGGTCGGCCACATCACAAGCTCCAAATAAGGCAAGTTTAAACACAATAATAAAACTTCCTTATTCGTTTTCGGAAGTTTTTAAAATAAAAATTTCTCTATTAATTTTCCCTTCATGGTTGATTATAAAAGGAAATTTTATAAATTAAAATGTCTCTATTAAAACATGTGGATAATTTCCAAAATCCTCTCAATCTACAAATAAGGAAAGATATCAAATCTTTTCTTAATATTTTGTAGAAACTATAATAGGAAAGATTTAATTTTAAAAGTCTCTTTTAAATCATGAACATGATTACAAAAAAGGAAAGTTTTATCAAAAAATTAAAATCTTCCTTTTAACTACAAATAAGAAAAGATATCAAATCTTTCACTTAATCCTTTTGTTGAAACTATAAAAGGAAAGATTTTAATTTTAAACTCTCTTTTAAAACTATGGTATCTACATAAGAAAAGATTTTAAAAATAAAATCCTTTTAAATTTCTTGTGGCCAGCCCACCTAGCTTGAGTTCAAACTAGGGCCGACCACACTTCATCTCATCCAAGCCTTTATGTGGCCGACCCTTGCTTGGGCTCCAAGCATGGCTTGGTCGGCCACCTAGGATGGGTAAGAAGGTGGGTATGGGTGGATATAATACTTTATAATTAAGATACTACGATAGGGACCAAGAGGAGAAATTGGTTTTGGTCTCCCGCTGAAATTAAGCTTCCCGTGTTCGCCCCGAACGCTCAACTTAATTTCATCAATAATAATTCATATCACTAAAGAATTATTATTAAACTACTGCACCAATCCCAAATTATATTTTGGGCTCTTTCTTATTATAAGTGTATTAGTCTCTCTGTGTTTAAGATATAAAATTCCCACTAATTAAATGAGTTACTGACAACTCACTTAATTAATATCTAGCTCCAAGAGTAGTACCACTCAACTTCATTATCATGTCGGACTAAGTCCACCTGCAAAGTTTAACATGATAATCCTTATGAGTTCCTCTTGGGGGCATTATCAACTTAGATTTCTAGGACACAGTTTCCTTCTATAATCAATAACACACATTATAAGTAATATTATTTCCCAACTTATTGGGCATTTTGATTTATCGAGCTAAATCTCACCCTTTGATAAGTCAAAGAAATAAATACTAAATATATGTGCTTTTTATTATATTAGGATTAAGAGCACACATTTCCATAATAACTAAGGTATAGTTCTTTTATTAAGTCAGTATAAAAAGAACTTACCTTAAATGGTCCTACTCAATACACTCAGAGTGTACTAGTATAATTTTATAGTTAAGATAAACTAATACCAAATTATACACTACAAGAAAAAAGCTAAACAACAACGCTTTTTTGGCGTTGTCGTATGTACTTAAAAAGTGATGTTGTAGATGGTGTTGTAGAAAGTCATATCAAAGACAACGCTTTAAAAGCGTTGTGGTTAGTCACAAAGACAACGCTTTTTAAGCGTTGTCTTTTCGTTCTTAAAAAACGTTGTTATAGATGCTGTTGTAAAAATGCACATATCAAAGACAACGCTTTAAAAGCGTTGTGGTTGGTCACAAAGACAACGCTTTTTAAGCGTTGTCTATTCGTTCTTAAAAAGCGTTGTTAAAGATGCTGTTGTAAAAATGCACATATCAAAGACAACGCTTTAAAAGCGTTGTGGTTGGTCTCAAAGACATTGTTTTTTAAGCGTTGTCCAAATACTCAAAATTATAAAAATACTCAAAATTTACATATAATTGAATATCCACAACCACAATCATTTTTATAATAAGACTATTTAACAAATAAATAAAACTTTATATTATACAAACAAAATGTATACATATTGATCCACAAATTAAATTTGTATCATACAAGTTATCCTTAACTTCATGACAATAATTTTTCAAACACACAAGTTTTACAAAACCTCATCATTGACTAACCGCTGTTGTTGGTGTCCATCGCATGGAATTGCTTCTTTAAGTCCAGCAATCTCTTCTTCTGAAAGGCTTTCAGCTATCACTCTTAGAGCCATCTTCTTCAACTTGTCATCAGCACACCTGGGGTTGTAGGCAATCAAGAAATTTTGTATGAAAACTTTCATACATGTAAATCTCGTACTAAATAATATGTCAATGTTATATATACATGTAATTCATACCGTAAGTGTGTTTATATCAGAACTGACAAGTTTTCTTTAGGGCCAACTTCTACTCAAGCTCTTTAAACATTGCATCAAAATAAAAAAATTGGCATTAGTTATGTGCTAAATGAAAATCATATTTAGAGGAAAAGCGGAGTGTTGTAGATGGATATATTAACCAAGCATATTAATGTTTGACCTGTCTTTACAAGTTCTAAGCATATATATTAACCAAGCATATAACCTAAGAGGAATAAGTTACAAAATGCTACTTGATGTTTGACTTGTCTTTATTGGATTTTACGGCCCCGGTCTTCTTGTAGCCAGGCACAATGTAATACTTGATGTTGACTCTACCTTTGCAGTTGTTTCGGCTTGAGGAGTGGCAAAGAATGGTGGAGTAGAGGATGGATTTCAGGTATTCATCCGTGCCATCGAGGAAATGACTCCAGTAGGTGACTAGCATGTTGACCAGGGCATGCTTGGAGAAGATGACTTGTTTCAGAAGCTTTTTAGATCAAAGATACGAAGTGCATTGTTATAAAACTAGATGCACGAACACTTGCTTATACGGTTCTTGAAATAAAATACATTCGTAACCGTCACTAGCCCAAGCTCAATAAGGAAAATTCACGGTAAATGTGCATAGTATACCTCAGATACTGCAGATGATAGGGAAGGCCAAAAGACAGTTTGACGCAAATATTGAGATTGCCCAAGCCAATCCATGGTACTAATCCTGACAGCTCCTCCAAATCGCACCGACTTGATTGTGTCCACCCATCCTTGTTCATCACTTGGAACCTTTGAAATGAAAGTTGCATTGGGTACATGGAAAAACAACAAAAGGGAGGATAAATGATAGCCACCAACCTAATTGTTCACAAATATCTGTATAAGTTATTAAGGGTGTTCATAGAAGTTGATCCTTTAGCCGTGTCTATTAGATGGTCAAATCTAGGCGCCAACTCAAAAATGTTGGCGTCCAAGTGTTAGTGTTCAACTACTTGATTTTCTTCATCTTTGAATTGTTAAATACATAGGGTATTTATAGGAATACTCAAGATGTATCTAAATAAATACATGAACCAATATTAAATGACATACATTCATCATCCAAAGAGTCATTCATGAATCCTCCAATATTCATGCTCCAGATGACCATACATTAGATTATAAGTCCAATTAATTTGATTGCAAGGTTGTAAACAGTCCTTGAGGGCTATTGATAGTGATTCCAGTACGTACTGGAAAATAATGGAACAAACCTATGAAACAGCTATCAAGGGATTCACTTCAACTTTCCTAAACCAAAGAAGAAACAGATGGATTACAAAAGAAAACAATTTGCACCATCAAACTGAAACTTATAATAAGCCTTAATAAATTAATGAAAAAAGAATTGTTTAGAAGTTCACTGAGAAACATATGAAAATACAACAAATGCAACTGCAAAAAAAAAAAAAACTAGTATCCAATTAACTTTTTTTTATACTTTCAGATCAAAAGGTCAAATTTATATACTTTGGTTCATGTTCAAGCAAGAGGATAACAATCTCATCGACAGTTAGTATTTCCTTTTAATATAGAACACTAAAAAGAAGGAATATCAATGATGAAACAAACATGAAAATGCGAGCTACTGAGGCAGCGAGCAATCTGCTTGAACAAGGTAATCATGCAGCGTTGGAACTCTGTCGTGAGCATCAAAGACCAAATATTACCAAATATTAAGATCACTGACAAACCAAATAATACCTTATTTTTAACAGCTATCTAGAGGATCTGGCTTTTTGACTTGAAGCTGGTTCAAAGAAGACAAATCAAATATACAAATACTAAGATGAAAGCATAATGAAGTAGTTAACTTTTTCTACTTTACCTGATTATAAGATCTACGACTTCTTGCTCAGTATTTTGCTGCACGAGTAATTATTAGAAAAACAAACCCAATAGTGGAACAAAAGCTAGATAAAGAAACTAGATAATTTACACTGATAGAACTTTACAGAATAACATATAATACATTGCTTTGTACTTGCATATTAATCCAGAAAACATCCTTTCACCTAAGTGACAATTTTTCCAAAACATCATCATTCACAAAACATCATCATTCACTAAAAATTTTCACAAGTTTTTAAACTTCAGTGACAACTTTTCTTTGGGGTCAACTGCTCAAGGTCGATCTGGTAACTATGCACCGTGCATCAAAAAAATTGGCATTAACTATGATTCCACCAAAAAAACCACCATTCCATGAACTTAAATCTAAATAGAATTATGGCAACTATCATTCCATACCTATTCATAAATATGATCTTGTATGCACTCCGCCAACTCGGACCGAACCTCATCAATTTGTTCACGAGAGTACCCTATTTTTGTGAACTGTGAGCATACACAATTTATGTTAATGGAAAAATAATCAACACTGATCACTTTGCAATTTTAAATAGTTTATGTCAAATAATTTGAGATAAGCTAAATAATGTTACTATTGATTGCAGTGAATCTCTCTCAATAGTCTCAACTTCTTCAATAATTTCTCTCATAAATCGCATCACAAAAAAACCACATTGTTTCGCATCCGGTTGTTGAGGAGCCTATATATAGTAATTAGAGTCAAATTGTTAATGAAAATTATACACATTACAATATATGTTAAACAAAAGTACACATACCTTAACTACTTCCCACTTAACATTTTTCCTACCTTTCCTTCCTTGGTTGAATTAAACAATTTTAAGGCCCTTCATACGTTAAGAATATTTGTTAAATAAGATTTTTATTATAATAAATATTTACTAAAAGAAATCTGAACTCACATTTCCATTACGTATTTTGAATCATCATCGCGAATGCGGCAACTTAGGGAATCCAGCAAGTAAATAGCATCCTTGTAAGGTTCAATAACACTAAGATTCCAATGGAAACTAGGCAAATACATAGGATTAGATCATAAAATTGAATAAATTATCGAAAGGAAGCAATTGAAAGTGATGTTTTACTTCTTGCTTACCCGACATTACATGGCACTAACACTAGTTGATCTGTTGATGCACTTGTCAGCTTATCTGCTAAAAGAGTTGCCCTTTGATTCAGGGTTTCAAGCTTAACTGATTTGTCTTGTGCCGTTTTTGCCAGATATGGGAGTTTGTGAGGATTCATAAATCTGAATTTCTTTGTCTTGGTATCTTTCACCATCTTTTTATATAGACACCTATCATTGCAAAGAAAAAAAATATTTAGATACTAAATAATAAAATTTAGATACAAAACACTCATAATAAGTTGGAAAAAATAATGATCACTCATAACACTAAGTTATGGCTGATGATAGTAACATCCATACATGAGAACTTACTATGAGCAGTCTTGCATATTAAACATACCAGAAATGTATACATGCAAATTCTTTTATTTCTTGAGGACAAGCACATTTAAGATACTTAAAAATATACAAGAAAAAGATATGAGCAAAGTACTTCCTGTCTAGAAGAACAAATGGCAGAAGGCAAACATTAAGGGCCGGTTGAAAATGAATGAGCTATATTTATGTAAAGTGTACCACATCAATTGATATTAGTAAACCTCTCAATAGAAATGATGAACTATTAACTTAATGAGAATAACATGGTATGAGAAAATTACTAGAAGTTGAATTTTCAAGAGTAAACTTGTTCACACAACAATATTAGTAAACTTCTTGCAGTTCAAATCAGGGATTTTCTGTCTTGCTAGATATTAGAATTTCCCAACAAACATAAAGCAATGCAGTAATTTCCCAGATAAGTAAAGCAATGCAATTGAATCGAGAAAATAATATTTAGATACTAAATAATAAAATTTAGATACAAAACAATCATGTGGATTAAAAAATAATGATCACTCATAATAAGTTGGTGAAATTGTAACAATAAACCATAATAAGTTGCTAAAATTGGGAAGCAAACATGTGATGAAAAAGTTGCTGAAATTGCTTAAATAAACTTACTTACCATATGTAGGCAACGATCAAATTTCCTGAAATTGACTCCAAATGATACAAAGAATTGATGTCCTCAAGGTCAAGAAAAAGTTCACAATCTTCATCAAACACTTCATTATCTAAGCACATTGATATACATTTTCCTCCATCTAGAGCATGCTTACTGTAACAATATAACATATGTAATGCTCTTGGGACACTTGTTGACAAAGTAGGTTTTGACTTTTTTCAAACTTCTTCCTTCTAGGCTTCTAATAATTTCAAATATAAACAAGTTAGATAGCTAGGTTGAATAATAATAAAGTGGCAATATAATTAGAAATATAATAATAAAGTGACAATATAATTAGAAATATAATATCTCATATACCTCATCTTGCTTCACAATCTGCTGTTCAGGCCAAGCCACAACAGTTCCTATGGCATCACCAATTACTTCACATTCACTTGGAATTAGATATGGCAAAGGAGCGGATTTGTCCACTGCTTGATCAATGGAGACTCGAATGCAATTCTTGGGAAATGGAATACCATGAAGCATTTTTTCCATGCCATTGAAACAAACAATTGTACCATATGCAGCAATATTTGAGCAAGATTCCAATGTCAATGCAACTGATTGACCCTAAAATATTAAAAAAAAAACATGTTGATTATATTTAGTTTATAATGCTATAATAATAATGAATATCACTATAACTTGTATTTTACCTATAAAACTTCGTCTTTACCCACAATCTCTACGTCATCTTCTTCAATATTCTTCTGATGAAACTTCACCGAGCAACTGCCTTTGTCATCAATTGAATTGTCCCATGCACCCCTTTTATGCATTAATGCTTCAAGTTTTTGGATGCGTACATCTTGTTCTAAAATTTGCATCTTCGCCTCCTTCAGCTCCCTTTTATACTCAGCGATTATATCTAGGGTAACATCATATTTCTTCCTTGTTCTACCAACATTGAAATAGATTGTTGGGTTGATATGACCTCCGATACCCCGGACACGCCCAGAATATTCCTGAGTTTCAAGTGCCTTGGTAAGAATATCCTCTTTTGCTCCTTCGCATTGCAGCTTACCCTCCCTCTTTTGCTGTATATATTCATCCTGTAATGCAACATTAAAAAGAATTATCAGTACTTTACCAAGGATAATTACCAAGGATATGCAATATTGGTTTAAAAAATACTGATGTCCAGGCCGGTTCTTCCCGTGATAGCTCAAGTCAAGTGCTTAGTAAGTCATATTGAACAAATATGAAGTTGACTTTGAAATATTTTTTCCTTTTTTGGCATTCAATCATATATTTACTTCTGCACAGTTCTAAAAAAGGCACATATTTGATTGAGCAATTGACTACAAGTTTAATAAAATGACAAAATTTTAATAAATTTTCACTACACAAACCCATAAAGAGAGGACCACCACATAATTGAAGCTAATTGTCTGGAGTTGCAGGAAAGAATAATCAAAAGTAAAGTTGTTCCCAACCTCTCAAGTTTCGATTCATGAATCTTATGCTTTAATTCAAACTAAAACAGCACAAAGAGAATGCTCAAGGAGACAAGGAGCTTTATTTGTCACCAATCAAGTGGGAAAACATAATAGAAGCTTCAGAGCAGTGGTCTGGGGAACAACTTTACTGGCCCTTGGGTTACTGAAGCTTACAAATTGCTTACTGCCAAGAACGTTTCAAACCTGGTTGATTTATCTGCATCTGTTCTATAGAAACTCTAGCTATCACCTCTAAGTTCTCAATGCATTCACCATTAATTGATTGCAGCAAAAGGAAACCACTGCATGTAATAGACTTTTCGACTTGATCTCTTCTCCAAGTAAGAACATTTCAAACCTAGATACCTAGTAAATCCACATCTGTTCTATATAAACCCGTCACCTCTAAGCTCTCAATGCATTCATTCACCATTTACTTCCTCAATACATGCTCTAGTACTGAGAATTCAAGCTATGCAAGGAATGGCTGTTAAACTCCTCATTGCACTGCTTGCCTTGGCTTCCTCACGCAAAGGGTATGCATGCATGCAACTTTACTCTCGAAAACTAGAAGATATATTGAAGTCATTATCAGAAGAACATGAAAATTTACTTACAATCTTGTGTACTGTGTCCACCAAATCTTCACCTTCAAACTCTCCTCCTTTGTTGGCGCGTCCTTTCTTCCACATAATAGCTCTATTGATGTCATTATCATCACATAATTCAGTCCCCTACAACAAAGAAAAATCAAATAACAAATGTGAAATAATTTAATGTGAATCAATTAGAGGGTTCTTAGAGGAAATATATTTTAAAAATACTTACAATTTCTTCAGCAAAGCGTGCATACCCTTTGCGTGAGAGTCGATGAGGATATCTATTTTTTTTCCTTCGCTCTTTTTGTTGATCACTGAGTTTCTAGTTATTTCAAACAGACGACATATCAAATTTGAATAATACATAATGAATTATGATCGAATAGTTTCAAAAGAAAAAATTTAGAATCTTACAATGAAATCTTCAGAAATGCGACTAATGACAAACGCACGCCAATCTTCTCTTGTAATTTCAAAGCCAACAAGTGGCTCATTCAACTCCTCGTGTTTGTCACACCGCTTAAAATAAATTTTTGGGTGAGATGGGTCTTGTATTGCCTCCACTTACTGTTTGCAGACCTCAAACATCCCTTTTTCCACTTTGAGTCAACATTATAAATCAACTGTACATCAAATAAGTGGAAAACATTAATAAGATTAATTAAGACAAACATAAAATATATCTATCATTAGTAGTGAAATATTATAATTGTTAAAACATGCTAACTTGCTTACATTGACTGATTCCTATTAATTCTTTGACAGCAATTGGGACTTGCTTCCATGTCTTGTATTTAATATTAACCTTTTGCCGAGCCAAGACACCAATGTAACTTTGCATGGCTACAGCAGCTGGTCCTATCGGTTGTCCAAAATTATTGAATGACACCTCATTTCTAATACCTTGCATTCTTTGCTTTGTAATCTTATCCAACTGTGTGCGACCTCTAGAAGTTCTTGAGGAGATAGTGTCTTTGGAATCCAACACTTTATCACCCTCGCAACTCTCTTCACGGGCAGCTGTAATGACTTCTTTACCCTTGTCCAACTTTGCAAGTTGCCCTATTCTCTTACTCTTTCTAGTAGAATCCATTGATCTGTAACAACTTAGACTGATCAACATAAGTTTAGTTAGAAACATGCATAAACTCACAGCAAGATGATATATTTACACCAACAAATTCACAACAGTATGAAAAAAAATAAAAGATAAAAGCAGAAACTTGCAACAACATCACAACATATCTGATTCGAATTAAAGTGAGGAATATAACATATTAATATTGTCCACAAATTCATCCTCATAGGTAAATTGTTTACACACTTATATTCAAAAGCAAAAATTCAGCAATTAAATATTGTCAATCCAACTTCCATCACAGTCTTCACGAATACATGGTGGTTCATTATCATCTTCTCCGTCAATATCCATTGATGGTAACCCCTACTAAAACATTGATAGTGGATAGCAGTGTCCTCTAACTCTTCGCCCTTTAGGTATTCAAAGTAGTCTCTGTTTGGTGTTGCAAGTACAACACTCCATAAAGGATCTTCGGGATCTTCAATGTAAAATACTTGCTTTGCTTGGCTTGCCAGGATAAAGCGTCAGATTTGAATCCAAGTCTATTGAGGTTTACCAATGTGAAACCAAGATCATCTACTTTAATGCCGTTATTATGCTCCACCCAATTACATTTAAACATTGGAAGTTGAAATTTATGGTAATCAACTACCCATATTTCTTCTATAACTCCATAAAAAACCATATCTGACACAATAGGATTTTTATCCTTTGCACTTGCAACTTGCATTGTCTTTGCAACTAAGCTGACTCCGGAGTTTTGAACAACTCGTATAGCATCACGCTCTTTTGTAGCATAAGTAACCCCATCAATCAAATAGCTAGAGTATTTTAGTACTTGCTTGTTAGGCCCGCGAGCTATCCACATCAATCTTTCTGAAACTTGATGAGTGGAATGGTCAACTACATCAGCAACCTAAATTTTTTATGCAATAAATTTTTGATTATGCACAAATATGAAAATGAATGTATGCCAATATGTAATACTAAAGAAACTTACACGATCACGCAACCAAGTAATAAACGTTCGATTATGCTCATCTTGTAACCACTTCTTGGACTTAGCCTTACGAGGAAATCTTGCATTCAAATACGTCATGTGTTCCCTAATCAAATTATTTGGTATAAATAAACCAACAGAATGTAAGCAAACCACATTAAAATATTAATAAGTTAGATACATTACTCGATATAGAGATCAATCTCAGCATCATTTGCCAATACATAACGATGTGCTTGCGTCAACTCATCGTGAGTAGTGGAGTAGACTACTGCACCTGATAAAGGCTTAGTAAGTTCTATTTGTCGATGACTTGATGGGATCCCAATTGTGTGCACACTAGACAGATAGTCTGAGCAAAATTCAACAGCCTCTTCAGCAATATAAGATTCAGCCATACACCCTTCAAGTCGATTGCGATTTCGCACATAACCTTTCAAAATCTTCATGTATCTTTCAAATGGATACATATACCTATACCAAACCGGTCCACACAGTTTCACCTCCCGCACAAGATGAACACTTAAATGAATCATTATATCAAAAAATGAAGGAGGGAAATACTTTTCAAGTAAACACAATATTGTCACAATCTCTCTTTGCATATCATCCATCCTTGAAACATCTATCACTTTATTACATAACACATTGAAGAAGAAACACAAGCGAGTGATAGTGTCTCTAACATGTTTGGGCAAAACACCACGTATCGCCACAGGAAGCAATTGTTGCATTAAAGCGTGGTAGTCGTGTGACTTAAGGCCAATAAGTTTTAAGTCCTTCAACGACACGAGGTTTTTAACATTAGATGAGTAACATGATGGAAGTTGTATTCCAAACAAAGAATTCAAAATTTTCCTTTTCTCATCCTTACTAAGTGTATAACAGGCTGCTGGCAAAAATGTTTTCTTCTCCCCCATCCTTGGTGCCAAATCTGTCCTGACATTCATTTCCAAAAGGTCTAATCTCGCTGCTACTCCATCCTTTGTTTTTCCTGGAATATCAAGTAACGTTTCGATAAGACTTTCACAAATATTCTTTTCAATGTGCATCACATCAAGAACATGTCGAATGTATAGATGTTTCCAATACTGAAGTTCAAAGAAAATTGATTTTTTTTTCCAGCATGATTTTACATCATCATTCGACTGAGACTTTCTACTCATTTTTCCCCAATGACAATTAATTCTTTCAACTCTTTCAAAAACTTCATCGCCACTTAATGGTTTTGGAGCAGGGTTAAATTCTTGGTTCCCATTAAATGCCTTCCGTTGCCTTCGATAAGGATGAGTTGCAGGTAGAAACCTTCTATGACCTGTATAAGACATTTTCCTACTATGCTTCAACCTTGTTGAATAGGTATCTTCACCACAAATAGGACATGCATGATATCCTTTCACAATGCATCGTGACATGTTCCCATATGCAGGAAAATCATTGATCGTCCATAATAAGATAGCCCTAAGCATAAAAGTTTCTTGGCGATATGCATCATATGCTTCGACACCTATATCCCATAAGCATTTTAAGTCATCAATTAGAGGTGCTAAGTAAACATCAATATCATTTCCCGGCTGTTTGGGACCAGAAATTAACAATGTGAGCATCATAAATTTTCTCTTCATACACACCCATGGAGGAAGATTATAAGTAATCATTAAAACTGGCCAACAACTATATGCAGAACTCATTAAACCATGAGGATTCATCCCATCAGCTGATATAGCCAATCTGAGATTTCTTGCCTCAATACCAAAATCTGGCCATTTGCGATCAACTATTTTCCAAGAAGGTGTATCAGCTGGATGGCGTAAATATCCATCACAAAGTCTTTTTTCGGCATGCCAAGTCAACTCCTTAGATATCTCTTTATTCCGAAACATTCTTTGAAATCTTGGAATAGGGGGGAAGTACCACAAAACCTTGGCAGGAATTCCTTCATTTCTCATCCTTTTATTTCCCCACTCCCACCTTGACATCCCGCAAGTAGGGCAATTAGTTAAATCCTCATACTCCTTTCGGTATAAGATACAATCATTAGGACAAGCGTGAATTTTTACATAATCCATCCCTAATGCAGATAAGCTTTTCTTTGCATCATACGGAGATAAAGGCAATTTATTGTCATCTGGAAGTATTTCTCCTAACAAACTGAGTAGGTCGGTGAAACTTTTATCACTCCAACTATATTTGGCCTTCAAGTTGAATAATTTCACAATTGGAGATAACCTTGTAAATTTAGTGCATCCCGGATATAAAGGTGTCTCGGCATCTTCAAGAAGCTTATTGAATTGGGTTGGATTCTCAGCATAACTATCATATGCATCATGAACCATATTTATTGGTTCCTCACGAACATATTCATTTGGCCCTACTTGGTCACTTTCATTTTGTGAAATCCCTATCGTAGATCTTTCGCTGTGCCATATCCATGTATGATATGTCATATCTATACCGTTACAATACAGATGTGCCCTGATAGTTTGTATATTTTTCTTCTTTAGATTGCCACATTTTGCACATGGGCAAGATATTCCCATATTCGGATCATTAGTGTTTTCCATTGCAAATTGCAAGAAAGACTCAACTCCATTCTCATATTCACGTGATAGTCTATCCTTTGACATCCAATCTTTGTCCATTCTTTATAACTAATCAATCAACAATGAGCTAATACCTAAAAATATTAACACAAACAATAGTGTGAAACTATAACAAAATATTTAAACAATTAATCAAAATTGTATTTCTACCTGAAAATTTTTGACCATACAGGTTTCTCATCAAAATGCAATCCCAATAGCAAATTTCTCACTTGGGGAGATAACCTAGTTATCTATATTATCCATATGTACATGTTTGTTAGAGTCTACGTATAGGTAGTTAGGTACTTTTGCCTTGGTATAAATTGTAGAGTCATATAATATTGGAGCATTCACCAAAACATATTCTCTATTGAAACATGTTAACCTTTAGTTGAAAAATGAAACCATTCCAGGAAAATGCTTGAATTATAACTTATAATAAGCAACTTTGTTTCTTTAGCACTTGAGAATCTGCAACTTCCTCAAAGGGACATCAACATAAGCAACTCAATGCAGTAGTGCATGATGTATTAAATCATACTTAAGCCATTAAGCTCTTAGAAGGCAAGTGACATAAATATAACAATAGTAGTTGATATAAATTCAACAAACTGAGTAGGCACAAGTCACTACCCAGAATTAAGATGAGATAATGCAGAACACAAGTTTTAGATACAATAAAAATGAGAGATATTCTCTGCGCATTAAGGGTACACAATAAAAATAATAGTAGAATAACACTAGAGATTGATTAATTTCAAGCTGCACATTATACCTGACGACAAAGAAAGGCTGGAATGTGAATAATATCTGCAACTTGGCCAACAGCTTCACACTGAATTTGAGAAAAAAGGATAGCATGTTATATGCTTCATGCTATTTTTAAGGATTAATACCTACTGTCAAAGTCTATAGCTAAACGTTTAAAAATTCCAGATTAAATCATGAGAAAATACAATCAGGGGAGGGGGAAAATTGATGCAGTATGAATCCGGCAAAATGGCTAGTTCGGAAAATAATCAAAAATAAACAAAATCTTATTCTAGAGGGATGGAAGAAATTTTACCTTTCTTTCTTCCGTTCCTCCTACTCTCGAATCTGCTCTGCGAGGAAGGAACTAAGATCGAAGGGTTCAGAGGAGTTGAGGAGCCGTGAGAAGATTAGGAAGGGTAAGCTGACTTTGATTGAGGAGATGGGGAAATGCGAGATTAGGGATCTCGACTTGGAGGAGTTGGGCCGGCGTGAGGAGTTTTGCGTGAGGAGTTTGGGTCGAGATTAGGGTTCAGAGGAGATCACGCGGCAAGGAGAGGAGAAGGCGCTCGTGGAGAGGAGAAGGCGCTCGTGGAGAGGAGTGGAGAGGAGAAGGCGCTCGTGGAGAGGAGAAGGAGAGGAGAAGGCACTCGTGGAGAGGAGAAGGAGAGGAGAAGGCACTCGTGGAGAGGAGTGGAGAGGAGAACTCGTGGAGAGGAGTGGTGAGGAGAAGGCACGCGCGCGTTGAGGGTTTAGAGTTTAGCAAAGCGAGGGCTGCGAATTTATTTTAAGTGAGTTTAGGGGAAACATACACAACACTTTAAAAAACGTTTTTTAAAAAAATGTTGTCTTTGACCATAAACAACAACACTAAAGACAACACTTCATTAAAAACCGTTGTCTTTAGTAAAAAGTAAATACCATAGACAACGCTTTTCACTAAAAGCGTTGTAAAACAAAGAACGACAACGTTTTTATTAAAAAGCGTTGTCTATTGGGTGTTGTTGAATGCAAAAATTCTTGTAGTGACACTACGACTATTCCAATGGTTTGTTCCTATCCATCTTAGTCGTGAGCTACTATTTATAATTTATAAAGAACCGATAACATGATCTTCTGTGTATGACACCACATACCATGTTATCTACAATATAAATTAATTGAACAACTACACTTAGCATATAAATGTAGACATTTTTTACCAATGTGATTCTTTATTTCAAAATAAATGTTTACAAAAGCTAGGCTTTTAGTATACACTCTAACAAGATCTACCTCTTTGAGTTTTACTGATGCATCCTTGGATTGGTTGAGAATGGCTTAAGGCTTCTGAATGGCAACAATCAGGCAGACTATCCTCTTCCATGCTTTGTAATCTTCTTCCAAAGTCACATGCTGAGCGGGCTACGCTTCCCTATTCATGTTTTATTTATTAAAGTATCACAATACTTTCACATCCCGTTGTCATAGCTTGGCCTCAATTTTTTTTGTATTTTGAATGTGGTAGTAATTCTTTTCGTTTGTATCGCATTCCACTTTTTCCTCACTTCTTTCTTTTTTTTTTTTTCTTTTACCCAAAGAAGATGGAGGATGGTGTTTTCTACTTTTCCTCCCGATCTAGGATTAACTTGATCAAGGAGCTTCCTTAATCTCAAAAGGGATGAAAACCCTAATTCCTTTTCGTCAAATCCCCAGGCTCTATTTCTTTATTTCAGCCAGAATTGTCCCCGCCTTTGGCTTTAAAAGACTACCACTTAGAGTGAGACTATTATAGCGCACCTCAAAAGCTACTAAGCTTGCAGTTCAGCAACAATATCCTACTCAAGGAAGGATTGTTGCATATGTTCGAGCTATGCCCATGACCACTCCCCTCAACGCTTTGTTTGGTAAGAACTCTTTATCATTGTAAGTTTTGATATCTAACTAAAGGCATGTTATTTTTTATAGTAGGCATGATGATGAGAGCATCGCTAAATAAGGTGATGAAGCTTACCATGGTAAAATTGGAAGCACATAGAGTGGTTATCATTGATCATACTAAGGCGACCCCCTGAGGGAGGAGCACTACCGGTTGCGGCTATAGCCCTAACAGAGGGAGCTTCCCAATCGACAATGAGAGCGTCAAGCCCGACCGGAGAATCTAGGAGGACTCCTTCTAGTTCACCTAGCGCCTCAAGACCAACTTCATCTGCGGAGTCAGGAGCCTCCCTTAGAATTTCAAAGAAAAGTGTCATTTAGCTGGACTCTCAACCAAATAATCAAGCTTATCCACTGTTACACAAATCCCCATTGGATCCTTAGCTTCACCAATCCATTCGTCAATTCAACCACCAGATGAACCAACCAGATCAGAGGACCACCTTGCTATAGCGCACCTCTCAACATATCCTAGGACTCCTATTTTTTACCTCAAGTCAAATCAGAAACTTCTCGTATGGAGACAGGTCCTTCATATGCTTCCTTGGATCTGAGTTCTTCGGATCGCAGAGGGAATTTGTTAGGTGAAGTAGATGTCCCCTTTGTCGTGGAATTATCCCAAGACCTAGTCCAAGAAGAGCACAAGATAAACCTCACCCTTTATGGTCCAGCAACCCTCCTATAGAAGAAAGGGAAAGCAACAACCAAGGACATGCTCATCCAAGCTTTAGCAGAGGATCTTCTAATGATATTTGGCTAGCTATAACCCAAAATTTGCTAAGATCATCGAGATCTGCAGGCCCGCATAGCTAAACTAAAGACCCAGTTAGTGTAAGATTGGTGCACGTGAGAGGGAGGTGAATCACGTGTATTTAAAATTTTTTATATATTTTTTTTAAAATAGTAAAGTGTAGCGGAAAATAGAAACAATAAAAATAAGAGAAAGAACATAAGGTTGGTTACTTGATTCGGAGTGTTCAACAACTCTTACTCCATGACCCAGGTCCCTCAGATCTATCGATGGATAATCTACTAAATTCTCTATTGATAAACTCCCGATAGAATAATCAAATACAAGAACGATGGAGGATAGTGTAACAAATCTACACTGTCTTAGTAATAAATTAAATATATAGCTTAAATTAAATCATTACCAACAAGGAGATGTCAATGTTAAATGCTCGTGTGTTGGTGTTGATCTGCCAATAATGGTTGGGCGTCGAAGATTAGTAGTACAGTAGCAATATAATGAAGTCAAAGTGACAGAACGGTCGTATAAGCTTGTGAATAAGCGTAAAAGATGATACTTAAGGCTGTTGGTCGAGAGCTCTTTTATAGGCATATTCGGGTGCCTACCCCTGGCGCCTGGATCGAAGCCTATCTGATCCTACTTCATCACTGGACCTAGTTCGGGCACCCAGACTGCTGACATGTCTACCCCTCGTCGAAACTCTATCTCTGAAAATGTATCCATCTTTGGGCTCCTAGATCAGTCCAAGCGTTGGAGCTTGTCCTCATCACAATCAATATGCCCGCGCTGAGATGTAGGGTCAAGAAATCTCTTTGATAGAGGTACGGAGCTCTGTGTCAAAGCTGAAGGCCTAGAAAGACCAATTAGAGGGCCAGCGTTGGAGCTTAAGGAGTATCAGGCAAGAAAGGACGAGCATTGGGCCATCAAGAAAAAATAATTCCTTTAATCAGAGGAATTTTATGATATGGTCAACTCCTTTTGTAGGACCATTACGCTAGAGGGGGTGAAGAGTGCTCATGGCTTTTCACATTTTTCATAAAACACAGAATACACGACGGAATAGAAAGAGTAAAAAAAAGCAAATAGTCGCCACATATTGGTTTTACTTTGTTTGAAGCCTATGATGACTCATACACCAAGGATCGCGATCATCGATCACTTTCGTTGGACAATTCACTATCAATTCTGAATAGAGATGTAAATGAACCAAACATTCATGAACAAGCTTGGTATTCGGCTTGGTAAGAGCTTATTTATATTCATTTAATATACACAAGATCAATTAAACAACAAACTTGAATAACTCATTAAACTAAACAAACAACATTGAACACATATGTATTTAGCTCATTAACGTCCGTGAACAATATTCATGAACAACATTTATGAACCATATTCATTAATAAAATTTTTATCAATATGCTAAATAAATAATAAAATAAAATAAATAAATAAATTTGAATTATTAAGTTTAATAATTAATCAAACAACTACAAATTTTAAACAATCAAATAAGTTTGAATTAGCAAGTTTAATAATTAATCAAACAACTAAAAATTTTAAACAACCAAACAAACTTGAATTAAGAGCTTGATAACATCTAAAGGAGTCAAGCTCGAACCAAGCTCAAGCCAAGCTTGAATTGAGAGCTCGATAACATCTAAATGAACCAAGTTCAAGGCAAGCTTCAAACAAGCTCAAGCTCATAAAAAATAAACCAAGCTAAGCTTGAATAATCATTTCAAAAGCTTTGTTCATTTTAAGCTCGGCTCGGCTTGGTTCAGTTACCTTAACAAATAAGCTTGAATACCCCAAAGTTCGACTAGGCTCGACTCATTTACAGCCCTAATTCCGAATAAGTATAAGTGTAAAATTACAATATTAAAATAGATGTAAAATGAGTATACTAACAACTACATATCTGATTCTTGTGCTAAGTTATCGAAGCAGCATTACAGCATTATCGAGGGCTTTTCTGAGCAACGTACAATAGCAAAAGTCATTCAGATTGTTGTGTACAAGCTGCTAGTCGAACCCTCCTTTTATAGCTCAATCCGGGCTCTTGGATCCACCCTCGGGTGCCTAGAGTGTGCTAACATGGGGTTCTCTCGTCGAAACTTCATCCAACAAACTTTATCCATGTCCAAGCACCTGGACCAGTCCGGGCGCCTAGACAGGTGACGTGGATCATCCAGTCAACACGCTCCAACTCAGCCTATGGATGAAGTTTGCTAGTCCGGTCACCTATAGCAACTTCGAATGTCTGGACCGTTTGGGTACCCACAGTGATGAAGCCTAGTCACCTACTACAGTCCAATGTAGCCACTCACTCGGGCACCAGGAGCAACTCTGGGCGCTCGAACGTCCGGGCACCTGGAGCCCCTGCTTTTAAGCCTTTATTATTTGCAACACAAAGTTAGTCTAACAAATAATAATATGTAAATCAGAGTAAATTTTGATAGTCTTCGAAATGTCCGGTCCTGACCTTGAGTTTCGTTGAAACTCTTGATCAGATCAACGCCTACTATTGTCTCTACAGAGAACACGTCCTCACCTACTCCTCTTAAGAAAGATTACCTTTTGTTAAACAGTCCTCCAGACCATTTAGATTTTTGCTCAACATCTAAGACCTTAGGACTTTTCATTGGACGCCCGAACCCCGACCCGTCTACTCTTTCTCCTTCTGTTCACGCCCCCGAAGACTCTCACCTAGTGTCCTCAACCCTAAAATTTCTCCTAACATTCTCGATCTGTCAAGACTTTGCCAGTCGCACGGACAAAGACTTCGTTGTTTAGTCGCAATTAAGACTTTCCACCTACCATGTGTCTATTAGGATTTCTTTACCTAGCCTTAACTAGGACTTTTACTTTACCTAAGATCACTTAGGACTTTCCTACATAGTCAGTTAGACTTGTTAGATCACAATACAGTTTAACTTTGAACCTTTGCCAAATATTAAAACACAAGTTTGATTAGCTAGTGCTTCCAGCACTAACACCAGCTTCGTCTGAATGGTGCATCATGGAGTTGATGATACCTTGAAGAAAATAGTCGAGAATGGGAAGCTTCTCGCCGACTAATATAATGGAAGTTTAGGAGATTTATGTTGCTTATTGCTACAATTGTTGAGACAAAGATCTAGACTCTTATTATGTACAAGTCTAGGGGAATTTGGATCCTGAAAAAGATAAGATAATGCAACCCTTGTACAAAGGGGAGTCAACTACCATAGTCAGTAGGATCTCGACTTCAACTACGCCCAAGTCAAGGGGTTTGGACATTGAAAAGGACAAGGCAATACAGTACTTGCTCGATCCTTGTATGAATGGGAGTCCGCAACCACAGTCGGGAGGTAGTCTACATCACAGATGTTAGTCTCTAATTCGAGCGACCTTTTATCCTTGTTTATTAGGCAGCCCAATTGACTGGGAACATGTTTAGAATAACTATAGTATATTCAAGGACTTTATTTATGTATCTAGCATGGGTGTAAAGATAAAATAAATGTCATACTAAATTTAATTATATTAAAATAAAGAATATTTATTTACATAAGTCAATAAATCCCTAGCTAACAGTTGGTTTACAAGGCACCTACTCTAACAGAGTCCATTACTGTAGCCTGGAGGATTTCAACATCGGCTACGTCCAAATCTAGGGTAGTTTATGCCCTAAAATGAACAAGACGATATGGTACTTGTTTGACCCTTATACGAAGGAGAGTTCGCTACTACAGCTTGGAGGATCTCGACCTCAACTACTTCCAAGTATGAGAGAGTTTGGACTTAAAAAGGAAAACACGATAAGGTACTCACTCAATTCTTGCACGAAGGGGAGTCCGCTACCGTAGCATGGAGGATCTTCCCTTAAGTTTGGTGATAGTACCCTTATGGTGATAGTATGCTTGATGATCTATCTTTTTCTATCTATGATAGCATGAAGTGAGCAATATTTTTATTATAAGAGTTTAAGTATTGGCCTTGTTTTAGGATCTTTATACACTTTGCCTAGTTTTGATGGTAGATAACTCTGAAAATAGTCATGATTCATAAAACTGGACTAGTACTTGTATTTCTAAGGTGACCTCTAAATTATATTTTAGTTACTGAATGATCTCGGATCATAGCAACTTACTTGGAAAAATTCAAAATCCCTGCATTTGTATTTATATATTGGCATGTGTGTTAGTGTTACACTTTTAAAGCACCAAAAAAAAGAGAAAAAAATCATATGAATAAGGGATAAAAAAATAGTTGTCATGAGTGAAAACTAACAATTTACCCCTTTAAGATCGAGTTAAGTTACTAGGGAAATAAATATTATGTTTGTCTTGATTTTAAGTAGTCCTTTGAGACCTAGTGTAGTTCTAGAGATATGAACCATGCGTGTGACGGGTAAGTGTCTATCACCGGAAGTATAAGGAACGTAATTCTATGATTACTTGACTAAGCTTAGGGATTGATACTTGATAAATTTAGGTTGTTATTGCACTGAGCACGGAGAACTATTACTTAGGTTGTACTTAAATAACTTTTGTATCTTACTCATCAATGAAAGCATTTGATAGGATTAGATTGACTTGCTAGAGATTATGTTTAACTACGTAAGTTTAGATATAATTTTTGCTTGAGGACAATCAAAGATTTAAGTCTAGGGTGTAATGTGCGTAGATTATATACACATTTATGCATGTTATGACGTACATCTACTTATATTTTATTAGCATAATCTATGTTTATTGCACTCTATTTCATTATAATATTGTGCTTCCATTATATTCTATTTGAAGATTTACTCTTTGTTTGTTTTGATTGATAGGATGCTATTTGAAGCAAAAACACACACGGGAGCAACTCCGGAAGAAATCAAGCTCAAGTCGTGTGAAAGCACACGGTCGTGGTCCCCCATGGAGGCAAACCAAGGGCAGGCCATGTGGTTTCACATGGTCATGCCCCCCACCAGAGGCAAAGAAAGCTTAGGCTGTGTGAACCCACACAGCCGTGTCAATCTCCCATGGCCAGGCAGCACACGACCGTGCCATTCTTCCAAAGCCGAGAAAGACCATAACTGTGTAAACCTACACGGCTATGTCTTTTATCCAGAGAAGGAGAAGATCACAGCTGTGTGGATTCCACACGGTCATGTGGCGGAGAAGCTAAGGTCATGCCACGCCAAAACAGAGTCGTGCTGAATTCTAGGCAGATTACAGACCAATCGCAAAATAACCATAACTTTACGCTCGGTTGAAGTTACAGGCTGATCTTTATACTGAAACATAACTAACTTCAAGATCTACAACTTTTCTTCAGGTCCAATAGAGAGATAGCAGAGTCTACCCATGCTAAAAGGCACGGACGTACCTCTAAACTGCAACTTCATCATGACCTCCACCTAGACTGTAGATCAAACTTTGAACCACCATAACTTTCGGCTCGGTTTGAGCCAAGGCTCAATCCAAATATCAAATTACAGATAATATCTAGGGATACAACTTTGGTTCAGAGTGAATTATGAGAAAACCAGGTTTAATGGATGAAAAACTTGTTTTACTGGACCCTTGTAATCCTAGTTTTCCTGGGCAATTTGTGTAACGACCCGACCCTCTTGGCCCATTTGGCGACCCTCGGGTCGTCGACCGTCAGCCCTTATGTCGTTGGCCCATTTAGCAACCTCTCATGTCGTCGACCGACGACCCTTGACCGTGCCGTTACTCACTAGGACTTTCCACCCCTGGAAGTGGATTTTTGCCTCCCTCAGGATTCGAACTCTAAACCTCCAGGCTTAAGTATTAGAGTTTATGAATCCTGGTAACCAAGTGAGATCATCTCACTTGGTTACCAGGATTCATAAACTCTAATACTTAAGCCTGGAGGTTTAGAGTTCGAATCCTGGGGGAGGCAATGAGTAACGGCACGGCCAAAGGTCATCGGTCGACGACATGAGAGGTCGTCAAATGGGCCGACGACATAAGGCCCGACGGTCGACGACATGAGAGATCGCCAAATGGGCCAAGAGGGTCGGGTATTTGGCGACCCTCGGGTCGTCTCACTTGGTTACCAGGATTCATAAACTCTAATACTTAAGCCTGGAGGTTTAGAGTTCGAATCCTGGGAGAGGCAAAAATCCACTTCCAGGGGTGGAAAGTCCTAGTGAGTAACGGTACGGCCAAGGGTCGTCGGTCGACGACATGAGAGGTCGCCAAATAGGCCGACGACATAAGGGCCGACGGTCGACGACTCGAGGGTCGCCAAATGGGCCAAGAGGGTCGGGTCGTTACAATTTGGAGGAGGTATAAAAGGGTCAAGAACCTCATTCTTTGAGTCATCTTGGGATTGAGGACTTCGTCCATTTCCTTGGGGAAGGGTTCTACCCTTAAGGGGAAACATTAGGGCTTCATCCACCTCCATGTCTTCAAGATCCGTCCATCTCCGGAGCAAGGGAGCGCTTCCAAGGATACTACGCTTCAAAGATAAGCATCTCTTCTCTCTATCTCCATATGTTGAGTTGTAGTTTGCTTCTTTCTTAGTCTTTGGATTGTAATCCCTTGTAATGGAGTAGATCTTCAAATCTAGAATGTAGAAAGTAACTATGATGTGATGTGATGTATAAACTATGTATTTAGATATTTTCTTGTACTATGAAGTGTTTATATCATGTTCTATGTGTGTTGTGCCTTGTATGTATTTGACGAAATGTGTGTGAGGTCAATTCATGTAGATGTGATGGATTTGTCTCTATGTTAAGGTTGTTACTAGACTGGATAATCGGGAGATCCTTAGTGACAGAGGATACTCATTCAACCAGACATCTTATGCCCTTAGTGACAGAGGACATCAACACTTACTCACTTTCTAAATTCAAAAGATCTTAACATAAAAACTAATCCTTGTTAGGGAATTCTAATTGGAATGGATATTCCAGTACTACCGTTATGAAGTACATTAGATAACTCTAGCAATTGTATGAACGGGAGGCCTTGTGATAGAGGATAACCCTTTAATCAGACTTTTAGAGTTTGCTTCTTTACTTAATGGCGTTAGAACTTAGGTAAACTCTCCGGTGTGACATTCGCGAGGTTGTACTGGACTCTAATTAGAAGCCCTACACGAGTACAAGTATGGAGTTAGGTAGATGAACAATGCATAGAAATATTAACTAGTATCATAACAAAACTAAAATCCTAGAATCTATCATCCTTCATTCACCTACGCTCCTTCTCTCTCTCTCTCTCTATTCTCTCTTTCCTCCTCTTTCTCTAAACCACTCTTCTAGCATTCGTGAACCAACCTTCGATCGTCTAGATAACTCACTGTATGAAGTTAACTAGTACTTAATCAATAGTCCCTATGGGTTCGATATCTTTTATATTACTGACGACGTAACCATGCACTTATGGTTTGTAGCAGATGGGCAAACAGAAAGAACCATCCAAACACTCGAAGATATGCTACGATTATGCACGCTAGATTTTAGTTCAAATTGGATTGACCATCTGCCTTTAATCGAGTTTGCTTATAATAATAGCTGCCACAGCAGTATCATGATGGCCCGTATGAGGCACTATATAAACAAAATTGTGCATCGCCCTTATACTAGAACGAAATAGGAGAGAAAACTCTTATGAGGCCCGAGCTTATACAAGCCACCATGGGTAAGGTGAAAATTATTTGAGAGCGACTAAAGACGACCCAAGATCGTCAGAAAAATTGGGCTAGTGCAAAATGAAGGCCCTTAGAATTTGATATTGATAAGAAAGTGCATATAAAGGTATCACCGATGAAAGGTGTGGCGAGATTCGGAAAATCAAGAAAGCTGAGTCCAAGATATATAGGACCATTTAAAATCTTAGGAAGAATTGATACCTTAGCATATAGACTGACCTTACCTCCGATGTTATTGAGAATCCACAATGTCTTCCGTATCTCACAATTGGGAAGATAGTGGTGGACCTGAGTTATATCCTGAAAGCGGAACTATTGGTGACTCAAGGAAATTTAAGGGAAAACCTGAAGTATAAAGATATCCCAATTCGAATAGTGGATTCAAATGGTCAGGTGTTGAGACGAATGACTATTCCATATGTTAAAGTCCAATAGTCCAACCATACTCCCAGGGAGGCCACTTGGGAATGAGAAGAGAAAATGTGTGTACTGTACCCACATCTTTTTAAGGTCTAAGGCAAGTCAAGTTTTGAGGACAAAACTTCACATAAGGAGGGAGGAATGTGAAGATTGGTCAGATAATGGAAGGAGTGGAGTTAGTGGGGCTCGAAACACTTGAATAATGAAAGTAGTGGAAGGGATGGAGTTAGTGGGATAATAGAAGTTGCAAGTAGTGGGATTAGTAGGAGATCAAATCTTCACCCGAACCACTCTAAATAACCTCACACCTATCGAAGAGAAGGTTTAACCGTAAGAGAAGATAGAATCTCGAGAGATTTGTTTTGGGTAAGGAAGAAGAGATCACCGTCGTAGCAACTTCTAAGGAACGAGTAAGTGGACTTATTATGCAAATTCTGGATTTTTCGAAAGAAATAGTTTTTATTCTCTGAAAATTAATTTGTTTCACTTTTGAACATTTCTAATTACTGATTACTGCTTACTGTTATTTTTGTAATTTTAGGCACTAGACTGATTGTGAACTAAATGGTAGGAATACGTATTCTGAATATGTTTGGCTTCTGACTTCTGCAATATTTCTGATCTCCAACTCTCCTCTAGGAGGGATAATTCTAGAGGGTTGATATCAGTTAATCCATGAGGAATATGATTTAATTTAAGTGCCCATGTGAAAATCTGTGTCTAGATTTTTTTTTTTTGTTTTACTATTGCTTCGTAAGAATTTCAACATTTGTGTTTTATCCCTCACCTGCTAAGTGATTCCCAAATCACTCACCCCCTTATAAACCATTTTAGTTAGAGATGAAGGTGGTACTGAGAATGAGATCGAGGATAGAGAGCAAGTCAAGTTCTAGGAATGGTGAACCGGCTCCAATTACTGACGACAGGACTAGAATTCTGCTGTAACTATTAGTTTTTTAATTTAGTTAGGGAATGTAATTTAATTCGTCGAACAGTGAAAATAGTATGTTTTTTATGTTGAGAATGTAAAGACTGACTTTATGTGGTAATTACTATAGTACCGAGGCTAGTTGTTTTCAAATTTTGGGTTGAAAGCAATGTCGATGTCAGTCCCCAGTCCTGGGGCGTGACACAAAGGGTCGGGAAGTCAAGGAGGTAATGACCCGAGAGTCGGGAGATGGAAGGTTAAGGAGCTAGGAGGCTCAAAAGGCCAAGAGGCTAAGGAGCCAGGAAGCCGGAGGGACCAAGAGGCTAAGGAGCCAGGAGGTCCGAAAGGCCGAGAGACTATAAAACTAGGAGGCTAAGGAGCCGAGAGGTCCGAGAGGTCAGGAGCAGGAGGCCCGAGAAGCCAGGAGGCTAAGGAGTCAAGTGCCGACTTGACTTTCCTCTGTTGGAACCACCTCATCAAGTTTCACCAATCTTCACTTATGCACAT
This sequence comes from Zingiber officinale, assembly GCF_018446385.1. Lineage (NCBI taxonomy): Eukaryota > Viridiplantae > Streptophyta > Magnoliopsida > Zingiberales > Zingiberaceae > Zingiber > Zingiber officinale. The sequence goes on from NC_055992.1 coordinate 131,598,650, forward strand.
GACGCTCACTGTTCATTCCCCGAATCAATACACACGCCCACATATTTTGACTTAATTAATCCCAAAGGCGGATGACTTTCTCTTGATTTACCCATCGGGTAAATCCGAAAACACGAGTGACTCCTCATCCAATGGTCAACATCCTAGATTTTCATTATATTAGAGGAAAATATCTCATAATATAATGAGTCGTAGGTTAAATTCAAATAATATGTGTTTAAGAAAACAGATAGATATCTTACCATCACAGTGTACCCCGAGATACTAACATGCAAAGCCTATAAAGGAAGGGAAATATTTCAAAATTTGCACATTCTTAATGGGCAAAGATCAAGAAGGCATCTCTTTTTTGCCTAATCGTGAGATGCCCCCACTTTAATTTTCTTATCAAAAGGGTGTTATAACCCATATAAAATGATACAACTATCCTCCAATATTATTTTCATTATTATCTTCTCTAATTCTGAATTGGTCAGGCGCATTATAACAGCTACAATATGAAAAATAATCTTAATAAATAGAACTAAAATTCTTCAAAACCTCTAAAAAGACTTTAAACATATTTTTTGGACCTAAAACTAGATTGTTACTAATTACACCTGATAATAAATGTAAATCTCTCAACGAGCTTCAATTTAATATATTATATATCTCATGTTTCAACCCAAATAAAAAATTATGGTTACTCAAAGCTTACCTAACATTCACATTGTAATATCTACGATTTGTAATTGTTACAACTTGTCTCCCGTTCAAGATTTAGATGGAAAATATAGGTAAGAGACAATAATGAGAATAGTATAGTAGAGGACAGTTGGATAATTGTATATATGGGTGGGACGTACTTTTGATTAAAAAATCAAAGTACAGCGCCATCTCGATGAATCCAAATTGATTTTGACCTAAGGTTTTTTTTTTTTTATAATCTAGAGATCAACTTTTCGAACCAATTAGTTCTAGAGGTGACCGACTTAATTCTTCAAAAATTTTTCATCAACTACCAGGGTAAATCGAAAAATACTCACAGAAGCTCATCAAGTTGCCATCGTTTTTAGAGTTATCATCCCACTGGAAAAAAATCCTTGCAATTTACCGTAGCTTAGATTCAACCCTTAGATGTCTGATTAATCGCTTGAAAGACTTAACTGTTGTACCATTACTCCAGGATGATTTTTTACTAAGTTAGAGCAAGCTTACCCCCAAGCGCCCAATATCGCGGACCCCCTAGCTAGATACAGACAGGTAAATTAAGGGGGGCATTTTGCCCTAGTACAACGTCTTATGCATAGGGAGGTCAGACATCCAACTAGGTATTTTGCACCCATTGTGAATTGACCCCAAGACCTATTGGAGCAAATGGTGATTACGCTCACCTTAGGCATTCCTCACTACTTATCTCTAGGTTATATGAATAGAGGTAAATCACAGGGTCAGCTTATAGCCAACCGTCAAGTGGTTAGAGGTGGAAGGAGGTTTTTTCTCCGAGGATATATCTCTATTGGGAATAGGGATGACAATTTCACCCGAACCTGATGGAAGATCCGATACCCGACTCGAATGGAGGAGGATATGGAGGAACTATTAATACCCGATACCCGACCCGAATACCCGATTAAATAATAGATATATACATATATTAAAGAAAATTTTCTTTTTCCAAAATCAACTTGCTATTTTTGTTGATATTAGGAGGAAACTATACTATATAGATGTTTAATCTATTTTTTTAATTATATATATTTTTTTAAATAGGATGTTAATTTTAATATATTTTTGTTTAATGATAATAGTTGGATAGAAAGAAGAAAAATTAAAACTATAGAAGATATCCGATCATTTAATGGGTATGGGTATACCCATCGGAGATCCTATACCCGATGGGTATGGGGACGGAGGATATAGAATCCGACCCGAATTCGGCCCATTGTCATCCCTAATTGGGAATTAATCTATATTCCATTGTAATAAATCTGTCACCTGGTCACCCGTGGGGATAATTGTCCAACCTGTTGTAGCAAAAAATAAAATTCGTCATCCCAGCGGCCTCACATGATCGACCCCATGACCATCTGCGAGGAGGTGAATCGAGAAGCTATAATTGCCCACTATAAGAGAAGGTTGTTCGTTCGGCTTTGCTAAAAATCGATTCCTACCCATTCTAACAAGTTCTATCCCATGTCAATCCGTTCTTAGGACAACATAGATGAGATAAATTATGAGTGACTACTAATTATTATATAGTCAAGACATGAGAAAGGCATGCTCAAATAGACTAAGTTTCGATCTTAAAATTTTATATAGTAACACTATATATTTTAGTCATCGTACCATCCTGAGGGGATTGAATTGTGCCAACTCGTGAATTGAGAGGAAGTGAGCTCGAATAGAGGTTGATGCGGTGATGAGGGTAATCAAGGCGTCTTTGGTTAATTCCTATGGTTATTTCGGAATAGGTCGAAAAGTAAGAATAGAATAGAGGAGAAAATATATATACAAAGATTGATTTAATATTGCACAATAAAATTAATGAGTTCATTTGGATTCTCTTGTTTTTTTTTCTTTTGAAATATTAGACCACATAAAAATTAAAAATGCACGCTGGTAATAAATAGGGTCGAGTATTCATTTAAAATTAAATTGAATTGAATTAAATATAATTGAATAAATTAAATTTTGTCGAGTAAAATTTTTAATAAAAAATAAATAAATCAAATGATAAAATAACAATTAATTCGATTTCTAATATTTTAACTTCATTTTAACTTTCTAAAATCAATCTGATTCAAGCTGACGGTGCAGTGTGCAAGAGGTAGGGATGTAAGAAGGTGGCGGTGATCAAGCGAAGAAGAATGATTTCAAGGGAGAGCTCCGATAACTGATCCAGAAGAGATGAGCTAACTGGTTCAGAAGAGCTGCAAAGCAACCAAAGAGGAATCGATAATATTTTCCTTTTATCAAATATGTTTTCAAGTTCCTTGAAGAGTGATTGAGACGACCGTGAATCGAAAAGAAAGGGGGAAAAGAAGAAAAAAAAGGAATAGCAAAAGTAGAACGAGAATGAGAGTACTTCGAGGGCGCTACTTGCGGAACTCACGGAGGATGTTGATGGCTAGAGCAACGGGATCCTTACGAGGGTGTCCCACCTAGCGCCGCGTCCGGCCTTGGTTGTCGAAGCCGCAGGGGGAGGGCGTCGGGCAGGAGGAGCTAGTGGCGAGCGTGGAAAAAATTGTGTGTCAGAGTTAGCGGCTACTTTTTTGTTTAAATGGAAGATTATTTATTATTCATTCATTGAATGAAACAGCCACTTATCTTCGTAATTTTAAACATTATCACTCGAGATATTCAAGAAAAATAAATTTGTAGTTTTCTGATTCACAAATTATTATTATTCAAATATCTGTATGTATTTTAATGGATACTTTATAAATTAAGTATGGCTAATTGTGTGAGACGATGCATGTGGGAAGATATCAACATCCCTCTTTATTCACAATTATCAAATTTCAACTACAAACTATAATGATTATACACACAATTTAAAGCACACATAGTTGTTTTTTTTAATAATTTAAATATCCAACTTTTACGAACTGATTAATTTTAAAAATGACCAACCTAATCAGATAAAATTTTTCTACCCAAACTGATTAATTTTAAAAATGACCAATCTAATCAGATAAAATTTTCTACCAATGGCCGCCGTTGCAACCAACAGAAGGAAGGGAAGTTTAGTTATATATATTTTATATTTTAATATGCGCATTAATTGTACAAATACTTAGAAGAGCATGAAGATGGATTGTTTTTTAAGGTTGAATGCCTAGATTGAGGGGAGCAAGGAGTTCGATGGATCAAAGGGATCAAGTTCTAGACATGATAATCATTGAGAATTAGAGCCTTGGATTAAGGCATAGCAAGTGATTATGAAAGTGTAAACTTAGTTTTGATGTAACATCTTGTAATAATATTGTGATTGTTTAGATAGTAAGCTACCTAGGATTTGGTTATGAAACCTTAAATTGTAGGATACCTTTGTGTAGGCTGTGTTACCTTTGTGTAGGCTATGTTAGCCGAGTGAAAAGAGACTAATCCTGTCTGAAAATTAGGAAGGTGGCTAGCTGGACACTCTTTTCTGATGTTAATTAGATGAAGACTTCTCGTTATCTTGCATGTCGCAAAAAATGTTAGTGTCGGATTGGAGAAGGGGTTCTCAGTATTGACCCTCCGATGTTAAGTCAGTGATCAAATTTTAGAGAGGAATAGTGAAAAGACTGTAGCAATGTGCCTGTAAAAAATTTCTGTGAATAGAGATCCCCTTTTTATAGTGTTATTGTTGTGTCTATGCACGCATTCCAAAATACTCCTAAGAAAGGACATGTCATAACACATTTCCTAAAATGAACTTGCAAATCTTCGTGATCTAACAAGCTAGAAGCTTTGAAAGTGTGATTTATTTATAGGATATTCTCTGTCCTATGTGGCACAAAATTCCAAAAAAGAGTATGAAACCATTGGGCCATGGAGCCCACAATAAGCTGGACGGCCAACGTTTAAGAGGATCGCCAGCTCGGCCTTGCAGGACATAGTCGGTAACTCGATCTTCACCCGGCTTCTTTGTTTTCCTGAAAGGTAAGGTATGTCCGCTCGATCTGTAGGTTCGATCGGTTGGGGTAGTTGGTCGAGTTAGTTAATGCTTAGCCTTAAACTTTGTCAGTATGTCGTAGATTGAGACATTATCTCCAGTCGATCGGAAGGCCCGGTCGGCTAGGTTTCCACTACTCATTACACTTTGCCTACGAATAAGGGGATTTGATATCAGACTCCCAGGCTTGGTCAGTTGTTCAAGGTCTGATCGGCCAGTCGATCATTTAAGGTCCAATCGGCCATTGAAGGCCCAATCAACCATATGGTCTGGTTAGATATGTTTCTATTCTTGTTGGTAATTTTGAAGGTTGATCGTTTCTTGATTTTGACTGTCTCATCAGCCACTCCTCCCGGCCTTGACTTATCTTTTGGGGGTCCACCCTTATCACCGTATCAGAGACTATCTAGGCTTTCAATCAATTGAAGGTGATTTTCCATCGACTAATCATATCCATCAACTAGGAACTTAGTCTAAGCACACAAAATAGTTTTATTCGAGTAACAATCCTTCCTTGTGATTAGCAACCACCACAATGTTTTAATGTTCGATAACACGATTAAGTGGATGTTAAGTGTGTAAACAAGATAGTATGTAGGTCTTATTGTGTAGGTGATGATTTGAGATGAAATCTAATGGAAATAAAATTGAAGAGACATCAATATTCAGTCAGCAGAGTTGTGTAGTTTTGTTGTGTCATCAAGGAGTCTTAAAGGGAGTGTTTGTGTGATGAGCTTACTACAAGTCAGCAGCAAAAATGAATAGAGCATGGCAGTGCTCAATAAAAAGCGAGACACATAAAGTTCAACCCCAACACCCACAGGGTCATCATGGTCCCTAGTTCCTACAGGACATAACTTAAGACAAGGCTTTGTCCCATCAATTTTGAGTCGGCCATCTACATTTTTGTTCTTATCATTAACTTCCTCTCGCCCACAATGATATGAGGGAATCCAAAACTAACTAATACGGTGCTAGTTTATCATTCTCACACTTTTACAAAATGAGGTTCTACTTGCTAATAGCTTACTAAACATTAAAAAACGGGCAGTTTATGTAGCAAAAGAGGATCCTCAGTTTGCATAAAGGTTAGTCCCGTCTCTATTTTAGACTTTTGCAAAAGGGGGCTCTACCAAGTGGCAAGAAAACATTCTTAGCAATATAGATTCTTTCTAGCTAGTAATCGTGTAGAACGCTTGATCAGAAATCCTAAGTTGTTCAGATTAAACTAAGGAATGGATTTCTGAATCTAACTTGACTGCTTACTTTTCTGTTAGCTAATGCAAGATTGGCAAAGAATGAATACTTGGTTTTCTGAAATATGAAAGATTTGAAAAGGAAAAGAGAGAAGGCATTTACCAAATCACACACTTAGGTATTTGATATTGACAAAATCAAGTTCCTTGTAGAGTCAACTTCCTTCGTCCTTCAAAATCTGTAGTTGATTTGCAACTCTACATGTTGACCACCCTGTCATTTTTCATCATACAAGTTGATTTATAAAGTCACACTCTAAGCTTATAAAAAATTATAGGAAAAATTTCTTACTAATCATCCAAGGTCGAAAGGAACTTAAATATCTATTGTCTGTCTTGAAATTATATATGCTGCAAACTGATTTGCAAATTAGTAATAATCAAATTGCAAATTCAAAACTCTGAATTTATGCAAAATAAAGGTGTGAAAGATCCCTTACATTTTCTAAAAGTATACTAGTTTTCACCAAACAAATTAATTTGCAAATCACCTTGCATTCATATTTTGACAAGTTGAACAGAACTTAAAATCCAGGCCAAAAGAAAAAAATATTATGTAACGTCATTTGGATAAAACTGAATATCAAGGCCATGATTGGGCAAACAACCAAAAATGAGCATAAGTAATATGCAAACAAGGTCAAAATAAAGAGACAAAAAAACTCGTCAACCACATAAATGAACACAATGGAGTTTTAATCAAGTGCATAGAATAGTCAAAAAATCAACAGGAAGTGAGCTTCTCGGCACTACTGCCGCATGTCTCACCCACTCCAGAAATTTTTGAAAACATATAACAAACTTAGCTAAGATATGTCTCGATGGCTACTTTAACAAATTAATATAATCTTGTTTGGTCTAAATATTAACTATGAACCATCAGATCATCAGAGGTTGAAGGAGTTGCTTCTAGCTACCTCAATAAGTAGCATGAGGTGTCTCTACATTTAACACTGAAAACTAAGTCGGTTCAAGGCATAGGTAATTAAAGTCTATGTTGAATGTTCCTATTATATTAGGGTCCATCAAATTTTATATATAAATATATAATTAAATATAAATATTAATTTAGAAATATATGGGTTTGGATATTAAATATTTAAAATTATAGTTAAAATAAATTTTAGTTTAGATTTATTTTTGGTAAATTTAATTTTTTTATTAGTCAAATTAAATTTAGTTAATAATTTTAAATTTTTTATATTTGACCAATAATGTTTAATATTTTTTAGATTAAAGTTAAATTGGTTAGTTTTTATTTTTTTTACAGTAAAAGTTAAATTTGATTGATAATTTAACTTTCTACTATTAATGTTAGATTTAGTTGATAATTTATTTTTATGATTATTAAAATTGATCCATAATTTTTAATTTTTTATTGACCAGAGTTTTATATTTTTTTTAAAAGTCAAAAGCATATTTGAAAAAAAAAAAAGATCCGTTATCTTAACGGCTCTTAGTACATGTCCCACAGATATAGAAAGAGATAAATGTAGGTATACAGGTCATATACGTATGGTAGAATAAACCCTAAGTCGTCGACCCCTTGTCATTACGTCAAAGATGTCATGTGTCCACCGTCTGTGTACGTCTCCGGGGTGCCAAAAGCATATTTGAAGCTCTCACTAATGCAAGACCCCTAAGAAGAATTTATTATGCACAGTGATTATATCTACTACATGAACCTATTATCTTTAGCTTACAAATAATAATTTTATCATTGTATCAATAATTTTTCATTAAAGTTAAAAATGATTGATATTTTTTTAAAATAGTAATTATAATGCATATTAATAGTATTATGATAATTTATTATCGCTATATTAGTTAGTATTTTTAATATTTTATTTAATTAAAAATATGTATTAGATATATATTTTTTTAATAAATTATGTTTTAAAGTATAATCTAAAATAATTTTTATTTTTTAAATTTTATCAAGTGAGTTTTGATAAAGATAAAGTTTAAATATTTTTATTAATATTTTTAATTAAAAAAATATTAATGTCTTAAATTTATCTTTCTATCTAGGGCCTTAAGAATTGTTGCGATGGCCCTGCTGAAAACTAACTGATTGCATCAAATGACTAATTTTCTTTGAATAAAAAGGGGGGATAGGAATGTATTACGGAATTATGGAAAAGTGTTATACTTGATCATTTCTGGGCAGGTCAATTAGGCATTTATCATGCGAATTGAGATCAACTGCCACAGGTTCATTGCTTGAATCTCGGACGCCAAAGATCCCTCATTTCCATCACTCCGTCCCTAAGGATCTTCTTGGCCCGCTGCGAGGTCGGATCCAACATCTTGTCCATGCGAGGGCGAGGGCGAGGGCAGGGGCGGAGTGACAAGAGTCTCCATGGCTGCAACCCTCTTGGTCGGAACTCCTTCTGTAGTACGAGGAAAGACTCGTCTTCCCAAACATGTCTCTATCGCCAGCGTCACGAGCACTTTATCCTTCCCATCCTTTCTCCTTCTATAGTTATGCGATCTAGTTTAAGGGAAAATTTGTATGCAATCCCCATTGACAAACACAACTTTACATGCACTCCTCAATGGAAAAAAATTTTCTTTTCACTCCCTAGTCTAATATACTTACCTAATTGCCCCTGATATTTTAAGTATAAAAAGTCTAAAAATGAGTATAAATCCTCTTAAATTCAGTACATTAAACTAGAATCTAGTATGTTTTCTATCAAATTGAGTACGATTCATTTTCCACCTCAATTGGATAGAAAATATACTAGATTTTCTTTAAATGATACTCAATTAGATGTAAAATATACTAGATTTTCTTTAAATGATACTCAATTGGATGAAAAATATACTAGATTTTTTTCAAATGGTACTGAATTTAGGAAAAATTATATTAAATAGAAAAAAAGTTGTACTCAATTTAATAAAAAATATACTCAATTCTAGTTTAAAATGTTGAATTTAATAGGAATTATACTCATTTTTAGATTATCTATACCTAAAATATATGAAGGATAATTTTAATTAAAAATATATTTGAATATACTAGATTTTCTTTAAATGATACTCAATTGGATATAAAATATACTAGATTTTCTTTAAATTATACTCATTTTTGGACCTTTTGTACCTAAAAAATCTGAGGGGTAATTAGGTCACAATATTTGCATGAGGGAGTTGAAACAAATAAAACTTTACATGCAGAGAGTGGAAATAAAGTTTTTCATGAGTGGGGATTGCATGCAAAATTCAATTTGTGATTGGAGATTTTTCTCTACTTTATTCTAGTTTAAATGTTTTTAATAATATTTTTTAATTTTAAAAAAATATTAATGTCTTAAATTTATTTTTCTACCTAGGGCCTTATGAATCGTTGCGATGGCCCTGCTGAAAACCAACGGTTGGCATCAAATGGTCAATTTTCTTTAAATAAAAAGGGAGAAGAAAAATAGGAATGTACAATGGAATTATGGAGAAGTGTTATACCTAACCATTTCTGCGTAGGCCAGGCATTTATCATGTGAATTGAGATCAACTGCCACAGCACCACCACTTGAATCTCAGACGCCAAAGGTCCCTCATTTCCATCACTTCTGTCCCTAAGGATCTTCTTGGCATGCTGCGAGGTCGGATCCCACATCTAATTGTCCGCGCGAGGGCGAGGGTAGAGCCACAAGAGTCTCCATGGCTGCAGCCCTCTTGGCCGGAACTCCTTTTGTAGTACGAGGAAAGACTCGTCTTCCAAAACAGGTCCCTATCGCTGGTGTCACGAGCACTTTCTTCTTCCCATTCTTTCTGATGGTACCTTGACGGTCGGCTAGAGGGGGGTGAATAGCCCTGTAAAATTTAAAAGAATCTTTCTTGATCTTTATAGCTTAAAAGCAATCAACACTTGTAGGGTTGTAAATGAACTAAGCGTTCGTGAACAAGCTTGATGTTCGGCTTGGTAAGAGTTTGTTTATATTCGTTCAATATACACAAGATTAATTAAATAAACAAGCTTGAACAGTTCATTAAACTAAACAAGCAAGCTTGAACACATATGTATTCAGCTCATTAACGTTCGTGAACAATGTTCATGAACAACATTCGTGAGCAATGTTCGCGAACCATATTCATTAATAAAACTCTTTTCGATATACTAAATAAATAATAAAATAAAATAAACAAATAAGTTTAAATTATGAAACTCAATAACCAATCAAATAACTAAAGTTTTCAAACAATCAAACAATCTTGAATTGAGAGCTTGATAACATCTAAACAAACCAAGCTTGAACCAAGCTCAAGCCAAGCTCGAACCAAGCTCAAGCCAAGCTTGAACTATGCTCAAGCCAAGCTTGAATTGAGAGCTTGATAACATCTAAACAAGTCAAGCTCAAGCTCATAAAAAATAAACCAAGCCAAGCTTAAACAATCATTTTAAAAGCTTGGTTCATTTTAAGCTCAGCTCGGTTCGACTCGGTTACCTTATCAAACAAGCTTGAACACCCCAAAGCTCGGCTCGGCTCGGCTCGACTCATTTACAGCCCTAAGCACTTGCATAAATAAAATAAGCGACTAAAAAAACAAGAGGCACGAAAGGGTTACTTGGTTACAACCGGGGAGGTTGTTAATCCAAGGAAGTTGGAAGCACACTAAACTCTCCTTTAGGTGGAGAAGTCTCTTTACAGCAATTAACACACTCAATTATAGAACAGAACTCAAGGGGATTCAGTTACAAGTGTTGTGTTCTATTCCTAGGTCCAGGGGTCTTTTTATAGTCCTTGAAAAATCTTAGCTTGGCCTGGAAGGCGCATCCAGTGAGGCACCAAAGGATAAGGCTTTATCCTTTGCCAACGACAAAATTTGCCCAGACGAAGGCGCCTTCGAATGATTGAAGGCACCTTCCATGAAGGGTTGAAGGCGTCTTCCAAGCCTTCATGGAAGGTGCCTTCCACTAGAAGGTTGCGAGGGTGCCTTAAATCCATTGAAGGCGCCGCTAGCAGCTATTACTGAGCTCCAAACTTCTCCTTTGGCTCTTCCGTTGCTCCGCTCACTTGGGTGATTTCGGGCAATCGGAATAGGGCTCACCCAAACTCATTTTCCGGCCTTCTCCTCGAGGAGTCTTCCTCCTGGCTTCTCGTCCCTCAGAGCGCCGCGCACATCCTTCTCGTCCGCTGGTGTACTCTTTCGCAACACCTCGTCCCTCGAACACACCAAGCTCGTTGGCTCTCTCTCGTGTCATCCTTCTCGCTAGCTGCGTCTCTCGCTTGACTTCCTGTGCTCCTAAGCTCCTACACACTTAGACATAGGGGTTAAATACCAACAAGACCTAACCTGACTTGGTTGATCATATCAAAACTATCACGGGGTACCAACAATCTCCCTCTTTTGGATGTGATCAAACTCAAGTTAAGTTAGGGTAAACCGCGAACAAAAATAGTTTTAATTTTTTGCAAGTAAAAAAAAAAATAATCTTCACGACTCCCTCTTTTGATCACATTAAAAATGGGGTATCTAAAAGAATAAGGAAAGAAAAACAATTTTTGGGGTATTAAAGTGTAAGCCAAAAAATTTAAGTCAAAAGGAAACACTTAGAAAAATTTTCTAACGGTTAAAAAAATATATAAGTGATGAAATTAAAAAATAATAATTTATAAATAATTTCTGACAGAATTTTTGACAAATATTGAAAGTATTAGTTAATTTAAATACTTAACAATTAGTCAATTAAACATTAATTTCATTAATTGACTTCCAAACTATGGTGAGGTACTAAGTTTTCTTGATTATTGGAATAATAACCAATTTCTAGACAAAGCCTTTTAAAGAAATTAAACATTTAATTTTCTCTCTGAAAACCCTGATTTTAAAATTTAATCCAAATATGATTTTGGAACCCAATATAGGTTCCTTCCTATTGGGTTAATTAAAAATTTCTTAGGTATATACTTCTTTGATAATTTTCTAATTTGACCCTTATGATATCTAAAGTGTCAATTTAAACTAGTATATCTTTAATATGTGAGCATGCAAGATTTTTCAAATTTTCTATTTCTATTTTCAATTTATCATTTTCCAACTTCATTTTATCAAAATATTCTAATCGACAAGGTATAGCTAAGTTTGATTTTAGTTCCTTATTTTCTTTTTCTAACTTACAACAACTTTTCAATAACAATTTTACGAACTGAAATAATTTGTCAGGGGGAAGAGATCGTACCTGACTTATTTTGTTGATCTCATGATCCGAAGCTCCTCCTGAGGTACTGCTTTCTTCCGATGTCGCTCCCCCTTCATCGATGCTCTTGATGCTCATTTCAAATAAGCTTTCTTCGTCTATGTCTTCTTGGTGACTTGCCACTAGCGCAAGTCCGATGAAGGCTTCTATCTTTGATTCGGACGACGTTTCATCCCACGTCGCCGTTAGGTTTCAATGTTTTATTTGAACTGGTCTTTTGTCATTGCTCTTCAATTTAGGGAGTTGTCTTTCACGTGTTTTTCTTCATTGCAGTGATAGCATCTTATTTTTCTTCTTCTTCTTTTATCCTGCACTTGATTAAATTTATTAGATTTAAATAAATTTTAAAATTTTCTTACCACGAATGTCATTTCATCATCGTCAAGGGAAGATTCAGTGTCTCGTTCATCCGTCTTTGCCTTTAAGGCAATGTTATGCTTTGGCTCCTTCTTCAGATCTGCACATCTCGTTTCATGGAATTTAAAAGTTGAAAATAATTTTTCTAAAATAGTTAATTCTAGATCCTTAGATATATAATAAGCATCTACTAATGATGATCATTCACTATTTCTAGGGAATGCCATTAAGCGCGTACCTTAATGAATCTCAGTTGTTTACCTTTTCTCCGAGATTCGTGAGTTTGGTGATGAGCTCCTTGATTTTTGAGTGAATGTGTGCAATAGTCTCACCTTCTTCTAGTTTGATGTTGTTGATATGGTTTCTGAGCAGATTCTGTCTCGCGAATTTGGCTTCGGATGTACCTTCGTGTAGTTCCAGAAATTTCTCCCAGAGCTCCTTGGCAGACTCGTAGGCTCCGATCTAATTGACTTCTTGTGGCGGTAAGATGTTCAGCAGATGGAACTCTATTTTGTCGTTTGCCACGAAGTCGGCATGCTCCTTCATCCATTGGTATTCTTCTTTGCCCTCAGGTGCTACAAAACCGAATTTCATTATTAAAAGCAAATCAAAATCAGTTTTAAAAATACCTCCATCTTTTTCTTCCAGCTCGCGAATTCCCCCTCGAAGTTCGGTGGATAGATGCTCGGTCCGACCATCTCATATGCTTCGTTCAATAGTTAATCCTCATGAAGCAAACCCGCTCTGTTACCAATTGTTGATCCCTTGACGGCCGGCTAGGGGGGATGAATAGCCTTGCAAAATTTAAACAAACCTTTCTCTATCTTTATAGCTTAAAAGCAATCAACACTTGCATAAACAAAATAAACGACTAAAAAAATTAGAGGCATGAAAGGGTTAGTTGTTTACAACCGGGAAGGTTGTTAATCCAAAGAAGTTGGAAGCGCACTAAACTCTCCTTCAAGCGGAGAAGTCTCTTTACAGCAGTTAACACACTCAATTACAGAACATAACTCAAGAGGATTCAGTTACAAGTGTTGTGTTCTATTTCCTATGTCCAAGGGTCTTTTTATAGCCCCTAGAAAATCTTATCCTGGGCTGGAAGGCGCTTCTAGCGAGGTACCAAAAGATAAGGCTTTATCAAAATTTGCCTAGTTGAAGGTGTCTTCAAGTGATTAAAGGCGTCTTCCATGAAGGGTTGAAGGCGTCTTCCATGAAGGCTTGAAGGCATCTTCCACCAGAAGGTTGTGAGGGAGCTTTCAATCCATTGCAGGTGCCTCCAGCAGCTATTACCAAGCTCCAAACTTCTCCTTTGGCTCTTCCGTTGCTCCGTTCGCTTAGGTGATTTTGGCCACCGCCGAAATAAGGCTCACCCAAACTCATTTTCCGGCCTTCTCCTCGAGCAGTCTTTCTCCTGGCTTCTCATCCCTCGAACCGTCGCACGAGTCATTCTCTTCTGTGGGTGTACTCTTTTGAAGCACCTCATCCCTCAGATGCACCGAGCTTGTCGGCTCTCTCCCGTATCGTCCTTCTAAGCTCCTGCACACTTAGACACAGAGGTTAAATACCAACAGGACCTAACTTGTTTTGGTTGATCACATCAAAACTATCACAGGGTACCAACACTTTCTTCCCCTCTGCCTCCTCGTCCTGCTTTCATTTTCCACTGACTCTGTCAATATCTAAAAGCATTCTCTGATAGAAACACATTAGACTCGTATCAGACCCAACGTGTACTGGTATGTATATCAAGCCCAAAATATCGGGTCCAACCAGTAGCTGATATGGACTTCGTATATTATGTCGGATTGATTTTTTTTAATAATATTTTAATAAATCAAAATAAATAATGGAGGAGGATGTTAAACTCTTTACCGCTTTAAAAATTAACAAGACCCAATCAAAGATATCTAGTTCTACTAGTGGATTTCTATCCAAACTTACTAATGATCTGATTAAATCCATTTCAGGTTATATAGATTTAAAGGGTCCAATAATATTCTCCCTTGCTTATTTTAATTTCTCTAAAAATATTAAAATATTATTAAAAAATTAGTTCTAATTATATTTTAGGATGATGTTACATGCGTAGAAAGTAAAGTCAACTTTTAAATTTTATTTTGATAATCTAAATATCTAACTTTTAAATCGATTAATGTTAAACGTGATCAATCCAACCTAAAAATTGCTATCAAAATAAATTTTCCTATGGGCCAAGCCCTGCATATTTATCGGAAACCAATCCTTTTCAATGGGTTGTTGGCTCACATTCCCGACCGGCCGGTTTAGCAAACAAACAAGTGTCATCGGGGTAATTAAGTAGAAAAGTCGCAGGCATTTCCGCGAAATCGCTCAGATTCCGTTTTAGATTCTTCCTGGTCTCGTAGGGGAAATCACGTGATTCGTGCGCAATCTTGATGGACGGCTTAGAAGGATGGCACCAACAGCGACTCTCATAGATAAAACGATCCCCTGCTCCTCCGATGCGCTCGCCTGCCAAACGAAACGCGAGAGGAACGAGGGGAGACGAGCGCGCTTGGAGGCCTCCTCCATGGAGGCGCAAGATGAGTTACGAGGGCGAGGCGAGAAGGTTTTGAAGTTATTCGGCGTCAGGATTCTCGGAGGAGAAGGGGAAGGTATGGGTGAGGAGGAGGAGGAGGAGGAGGAGATGGAGGAGGACATGATGAGGAAAAGCTCCAGCATGGGCAACCTGGTTTCGTGCACCGCCACTGCATCGGCCGCCAATCGTGTCCTCGTCGATCATGGGTACCACTCCGACGGCGGCCTCCTCCCATCCCCGAGCGGGTTGACGAAGAAAAGCCACGAGAGAAAGAGGGGTTCGTGGAAATGATCTCCCTTTTTTTTTCAAAAAAAAAAATAAAACATAAGCCCAGTATTCTCGATTTATCGCCGTGTTTTAGCTACTCTTTTTTTTTTTTTTTTTTGAAGTTGGGGCAAATCCTTCATATATTTGTTCAAAAGTCACATTTTGATCTACTTTGCTGATATTATATTTTGTGGATATATCTGATGAATCTCTTGAGCTTTGTGATTCCTTTTTGATTTGATTATATTTTTGTGGAGGTGAATTAAATTAGCTAATTCGTTATTCTTGTTCATATTCTAACGGGAAGAGATTAGGCACAACAATCTCTTAGTTGTGCTCCCTGTTGATTTTTTTTTTTTTATTCTTTGTCAGTTGTCACAGGATTGGGTTGGTAGAGTATTATCTGAAATTGCTTATCGCCTTCTCTGCACTGACTTTTTTGGGAACCTTTTCTTTTTCCAATGCAATAATCACACTTTTTGAAAATTTAGATACATGCAATATCCAGAATATTCCTGACTGTTTATTGCTATTTTGTTTTCACCTGAATCTGAACAATCGACCAGCATTTCAATGTCTCATATCAAACTAATACTGAAACCATGGACTTGGTATTCCTTTTTACTTGTATGTTTAAACTGTTAACCAACAAATGATCCTCTCAATGGTTGGTACCTTCTTGGTTTATAGTCTAAGACGATGGTGGATCCTCATCATAAACATCATCAATCAAGCTGTGTTTGTCCCAATTACAAGGGTGGATCAACACAAATAATAAAAAGCGTACCCTTGGTTGCTTTTCCTGATCAATTTTGTCTCTTGGGTGAAAGATAACATTTTTTATGCATATTATTCTTTTCTAAATGTCCTTTCTATCAAAATATTAATAACTGAGACACTCTGGTATATCAGATTTAATCTCTTAAATTTTCATTGGCGGTGCAGATTTAATTGAAGTTGGTGGTTTCAGCACCTGTATTTATACTGTGTTTCTTTTGTACATCTAAGAATGAGCTCCGTCCTTTCACAGGGATCCCTTGGACAGAGGAGGAGCACAGAACCTTCCTATTTGGGCTCCAAACACTTGGGAAGGGAGATTGGAGAGGGATTTCTAGACAATTCGTCACGACTAGAACTCCAACCCAAGTTGCTAGCCATGCTCAGAAGTATTTCATCAGGCAGAGTAATCCTGGAAAAAAGAAGCGCCGATGCAGCCTCTTTGATGTTGTGGTCAATGATAAAGTAAACTTAAGAACTCCCTTCTGTGTTGAATTTCAATTGAGAAAGCAGTACTCACCTGCAATCGATCCACTAATTTCCAGATTCATGACTGATGTTTCCAGGTTCTTGTCACTAATGAAGTTCAAGATAGTCATCTCAGCCGGGACAATAACTCTGTAGTATTATTGTTCTTTTTGAATCAAACATATTCCTTGCACAACGGAGCAACCATTCTCTCCATATGTCATCTGACTGTTCCAATTGTTGTTCTTGATTTCTAGGTAAGTTTCTCAAATAACTGGTTAATTGGCTCGACTTCTATAGCCGGAGGAGGGACTTCTTCAGACTTTCAAAATGTTACAAATCAAAGTGGCATGACCAATCTCCCTAATCCTAGTCCCACGGTACTACACTTTACAAATTCGCAATCTTCCTGTTCTCTTTACAAATTTTTGTTATGAGCAGGTTGTTGTCGACATACCAACTCAAATGTCTCCACATCTCATCGAATTGTCTTTGTCCTACCCGACGGTTCAAATTCAATCTTCATCGATCATCCCAACAGGGGCCACTGATTTGGAGCTCAGGATTGCGCCCCCTCTGCCTCATGACCTCTCTAAAGTACCTGCTCAGACTGCTGCTGGTGCGATAAGAGTCGTCTAATGAGTTATTATCTACTTGTTCGCCCTGTTTTATTTCTGGTACATTGATACATCTGCTATATAACTCTGCAATAATTGGAAGTGGCATTTCTCTCTTTCTTCTACCTGTGGAACATCACTACAATAAATGGAGTTGTAATTTACTTTGGTATTCCTCCATCATATTAGAAAAGGATGAGTAGTTGCTTTTTCTTTCTCCTCGTGGAACATCACTACGATAATTGCAGTTGTGGGACAGTATCTAGTCTACACAGGTGTCTCTTTGTTTGTCGTTTAACATTTTGGTTGAAAGTTTCTGTGGCTCTTGGCTGCCGGTGCCGGATACGAGTGAGATAATATGGAAAAGGATGGAATGGTGATGGAGCTGCTGTGTGAGAGGCCAACTAACTGCTCTGTCGTTTCTTTTCTCTAAGACAGCAACATGTATGGCTGACAAGGTGGCTTGTGGGATTGTTTGTTGCTCTTGCAGCCTTGTGTGAAGAGGGCCTTCTTCTTCTGTTGACTTTTTTAATGGTGTTAATGCGTAAGGGACTCTGATTTTGGACGATTATATATATATATATATACCACATGTTTATTAAAGGGCAAAAGTGACTTCCTGGAGCACAATCCTTGGATTTATGATCCAGAGAAAATGAATCATCAATGGCGTAGTCAGAATTTATATTCAGAAGGACGAATTCAAGCTGATCAAGGCATATTACTGAGGTCACGCTCAACCTCATCATCTCATTGCAAGGTCGCAATAAAGGAAAGACCTCACTGTGATGCTGTAGCCAAAATGAGAACTCACTGTGAGGCCACCATCAAGCAGTCACTAAGAGGGAGAGGGAAGGGGAGAAGATCATGCATACTGACGAGATACATACTAGTGCCGGAGATCAAAGAGGAGAGGAGAGGAGCGTGCCAGAGATCGGAGAGGAGGTCGATCAGAGAGGAAGATTTTAGGGCGCTGGGAAGAAAAATCAAGAATAAAAATCTTAATTAGAAAGTTAATTAGTGACAGAAACTTAATTGAGTCGCTAAAATAGCGACGAAAACTTATTTTGTTGCTAAAATAGCGAGGGAATTAAGTTTTTGTAGCTAATTAAATAGGTTAAATAAGTATAGAGATGGAATTGACAATGAAATTTAATTTTTATCGTTAAATTACTAATCATAATTTATTTCGGTCGCTAATTAGTAACGAAAATTAAATTCCGTCGTAAATTGCAGGTTTTCTTGTAGTAAATTATATGATGAGAAACAATAAATGATATGATTTAATTGATCAAAATTTGAACTATTGTCAATGAAATTGATCACCTTCATATAACAAATCAAATATTAAATGCATAGAAGATCTCAATATCTATAAATATTTGGCATACTTAATTAGCAAATAAAATTATAAATATATGAGAAATTAACACTATATGTTTTTCCAACACTTAAATTCGTAATCGAAAGAGAGAAAGCAAGAAAACTTTACCTCAATCAAAACGCGTTTGTTGTGGAGCGTTGGCAAAGCGACGACGGCAGCGCTGGTAGCCAATGACAGTGGTGCTGCTGATAGTGGCGATAGCAACGTGGATGACAACGACATCAATGTGCAGCAAAGGATTTTGAGGGTAAAATTAAGATTAAGGGAAGAATAATAAGGGGATTATGAGAGGAAGAAGACAACAGGAGAGAAAAAAGGAAAGGGGATTAGGACAAGGAAGAAAACACAGGAGAGGAGAGGGGGAAAAAGTACGAGCAATAGGAGAGAGAAACAAATATCGAGAGAGAAACAAAAGGATTGACGGAAAGAGAGAGAAAAAAGATTTGGGTTCTTGTTTGTTTAAATTGAACATTTTGTGAAAAAATCTTGAAATTTTAGAATTTATAATTAAATCCTTTTTTTAAAAATCATTGTATTAATTTTTTTCTCCAAAATTTCAAGGGGCAGTCGCACCCCCTCAACCCTATGTAGTTACATCCATGTGAACCACTATATTCATTGGTTAATGGAGATGGATCCCACCTATTAAATAGGTGGGATCTATCCCCTTAAATCAATCCACTTGTGCAATCTAAGATCTCGACTGCCCTATTTGATCTAATCATCAAGCGACATTTTATATTAATCTTTAATCTTATACAAAAGGGTGCTCATTCCATCATTAACAATTTATTCACATTTTTAATTCTCTTTTTTTCCATCTAAATTGGTATTTGTAGTTGTAGTTTCGTAATTACAACAAAATGGGGGGAAAAATTAAGATTAAAACTATCGAGTTTTTGAAAAGATTTAAACAATATTTCTTTAGATCTATGAATGAAATTTGATTTGATATATTATACATCTCGTGCTTCAGTTTAAGTTAAAAGTTATAATCTCTTAAAATTTATGGTTTAACATTCATGTTGAAACAGTTTTGATTTCATAATTGCTACAACTGAGCTATCACACAGTTGTAGTAGTTATGATTTTATAGCTACTATAATTGGTTTGTGATTTAATATTCATATTGTAACAGTTACGGTTTTCTAATTGCTATAACTGAGCTATCACGCAGTTATAACAGTTATGATTTCGTAACTGATACATAGTTGTAGTAATTACAATTTCATTGTTACTACAACGTAAATATTAAAACTTAAATTTTAAGATGACATAACTTTTAACTTAGATATATCAAATTGAAACTCATTCAAAGATCTATAACTAGTTATGAGTAGAATCCGAAATGACTAGATTTCAAACTAAAAAATATCATTTAAATTGGAGGCTCCGAATAATTTTAGTCATAAAATTTTCTTTATTATAACAACTATGAAACTATAATTGTTACAATTATGTAACAACTCAGTTATAGTAATTATAAAGTCGTAGTTGCTATAACTATATAGTAATTCTTAGTTGATATAGCATGCCGATTTAGATATAAAAAAATAATAATAATGTGAATAAATTATTGCTATATTAATGAAGAATAGTTAGGTAATTATACAGAGCGTATGTTTTTCTTAAAAAAAATATATCATCTCCATGATTTCAAACAAAAAAGAAACACGCATCTTTGACTTTTGTCCTTTATTAAAGAAAAGGATCCTGATTGATAATTTTAACTTAGAATATGAAACTTAAAATAACAACTCTTAATTAATTTAATTAATTTAAGGAAGTCTAAAATTAAATTAGTTAATATTTTTTAATATTAAAAATAATTTTATTTTCAAATTTATTAATAATTTTTACTTTTTATTCTTTTAACGTGACATACATATAATATCTCAATCCTCATTCTTCCCACTCATTTTCCAATTTTACTCCTTCTTATCCTTTTCATATCAAAATACATCAATTTATCTATTTCGATTCCTTTGTATATCAATATAATCATATCAATCTATCTATTTCTCATCAATTCTTTGAAAAAATAATAATCATGTCTATCAATCTCTGTATCTCATCGATTATCTCATTAGTTTTTTAAGTAATATAAGATGTTTTCGCTACATAATTTGAGGTATAATTAATAATCTAATTTTTATTTTATTTTTGGATTAAAATTTTTATAGAATAAATTATATTAGTATAGAATAATATTATTTAATTATGTGATCGTAAATATTTATGTGTATTTATATATTATATTATAAAAATAATGTGGATGGGTGATGACTAATATATATAATAATTTATTCCACTCATTGAGTGACAACCGTTGGCAATAATACATTTCAATTTTTTCATTTATTTAATTATTTTTTTTATGGATATGTCATTTATAATTTTACTTTTAATATTTAGAAATTAAATTACAGTATTAAATATATAAAGTTTAAGATGCTCATGAGCATCTGCGAGACCTATATCATCCTTCTAGATAGATTTGTTCTGACCGTCGTTCTCAATACTATTGGAAACATATTGGTTGGAGAGATCTGAATGATTGGATTATTTTTAAAATATATAATGATGAAAAATAAATAAAGTAATTACGGAAAGATAAATAAAATAATTACGATAAAAATGCTTAGTCACGTGTATTTTTTGTTATCTTCTATTTTGTTTCTACTTTAGCTATTTGAATGATTTCTTATTTTCATAATAATACTTAAATTAGTGATCATTATTAATTCTGGAACCCATCCATCCGATGAAAATTTTCTTCTATCTATCACTATATTAAATTACAAAATATTCATACAAGTTTATCCAAACTGCCAAAGTTTTTAAATTCATCCTTCTACGAATGAAAAATACTTGCAACAATGTATTGTAGTTAAAAATTTAAATTTTAGATGTATGTTAAAGTTATTAATTTGTTTTATTTTTTTATTGATATTGATATTAAATTTATATCGATTAATTCTGAAAGATGGACTTAATAAAAGTTTTCCATCCATTATGATAAATTAAGAAGTGTTTACAAGTTCATCAATTCAAAGTTTTTAAGTTAATTATTTATTAAGGAAAATTTAATTAATTCGTTGAAGCTAGAACTTAATTGTTAAATATATGGAAAATTAAAAAGACACTCTTTGTAAGTTATTGTAGCATAAGGTGATAACTCTCACTTCGAGAGCCCTTCTAAGATTGTCCTATGTAATCTGGAAGGGAGATAAATCATGAGGACTTCGTACAACATAATAGCCTTTTGCATGGGGCCAAGTATCCCACGATATATTTCACATATTCTGGGTATCGATTCTATGACATGTTATAGCAATACCATATATAAATACCAATTGTACCCGCCTGGGGACTAAAATGTCAAGTTATTGGAGCAAAAAGTGATATCGCTTAGTCCAAATGACTAGTATCATCCCCCCTGCGACTATAATGCCAAGTTATTGACAGCAAAAGGTCTCAGCAACCCCTCCAAGGTAGCCCTCCCATTATATGAAGGGAAGTAACACTGAATCTGGGGAGATCAACCAAACCCCATAGAAGTTTTCCACTGGCTGTTAAGATAAATCGAGAAACACTCGCAATGAACGGCCTAGTGATTGTGCACTCTATTTGAAGAAAAAATCCCTACAAATGTACTATAGTTGAGATTCGAACCGAGAATATCTAAGTGACAATTTGATGCCCTTTCACTGTACCATAGTCTTAGGATAATGCTATGATTTATTATAGTAAAAAATAATTATACTGATCCTAGATATTTCTTATAATCCGTCCTTAGGTTATGTGAAAGAAGTTAAATTACTAATTCAGCATATAACTTACCGCCAGACGCGCCATGATTCATTAATTCCATGAGTGCTAGGCTTTAATGACGGCCCATTAAGAACCGGCCCGTGTAGGCCCGCAACGAAGGTTTGATCTTTTACTTCACTTGTAAGGCGCTCTGTCTTTCTGTGTCTCAGTCCTCGCGATAAGGTTCTCTCTCTTTGTCCATGGCCTCCGCCGCGCTCCTCCGCCCTCTCTCCTCGCTACCCACGCCCGCTCTTCGCTCTGCGACGCCAGGCTCGTCCTTATCTTCCTCATCCCTCCCCTCGTTCTTGGTGGCTCCGCGTTGGACCTATAGTTCCGTTGCGATCCACCGGAGCAGGGGAATGGCGGCGGTAGTCGTTAGGGCCGCTAGCTCGGAGGAAGAAGAGGCGTTGGCTGACATCGATACGGATGATGTGGACGAGGAGGAAGTTTCCGAGGTGGTGGAAGCCGATAAGAAGTTGTCCAGGAAACCTAGGGTCAAGCTTGGGGACATAATGGGGGTAAATTCCTAATTTTGCCCCTTTCTCTTCTGTTATTATCCTGATTGAGTTCGGATTTCTTTTTCTTTGAGACGGTATAGATTCTGAGCAAGAGAGCAATTGAGGCTTCGGTGTTGGAGAGGCCTGTGCCTGATATCAGGACTGGGGACATAGTAGAGATTAAACTGGTAAAGTTTATTCTTTGTTATTTCGTAACTCTATTTCAAGTTTGGGATTGAGTTTCAGTGGGCGGATGACATCTGCAGGAAGTTCCAGAGAATCGGCGTCGCTTATCCATCTACAAGGGAATAGTTATTTCCAAGCAAAATGCTGGTGTTCATACTACCATTCGCATCAGGAGGATTATTGCCGGTGTTGGAGTCGAGATTGTTTTTCCAGTGTAAGTGTTCTGCTTTTGTCTCGCACTTTCTTTTAGGGCTGTAAATGAATTGAATGTCTGTGAACAAACTTGGTGTTCTGTTTGGGAAGAGCTTGTTTATGTTCATTTAATACATACAAAATTAGTTAAATGAGCACGCCTGAATATCTCGTTAAACTAGACGAACAAGCTTGAACACATATGTATTCAGCTCATTAATGTTCATGAACAATGTTTTTAAATCATGTCCATCAATAAAACTCTTATCAACATGGTAAATAAATAAAAAAGAATTTCAAAATGAACAAAAAAGTTTGTATTATCAAGCTCAATAACTAACCAAACAAATTTAAAATGTAAAAGTTTCAAACAATCAAACAAGTTTGAATTGAGAGCTCAATAATATGTAAACAAATCAAGCTCAAATCAAACTTGAACCTAACTCAAGCTTATAAAAAAGAAACTAAGTCAGGCTTGAACAATCATTTTGGCTTAGTTCATTTTAGTTTCGGTTATCTTATCAAACAACCTTTAACACCTCAAAACTTGGTTCAGCTTGGCTCATTACTGCCCTACTCTCATTTGTGCATTCATGTTGCAATATACTATGTTTACTTGGACGGAAGGAAGCAAGGAGGAATTAATTCATTGAAAATGAGAAAAGAATATAAATATATAATAATTTGACTTCCTCTGTTTTCCATTCATCTTTTTTACTTGGATGAAAAAATGGCATTCTGTTTGTGTTTAATAAACATAGGAATTGAATCGTATTAATGCCTTTATTAGGTACACAGATATAAGGATTGCCCTGTTTCCTAAAAGCTTGAACACTTTATATAAGTGATCAGATAATCACTTTAATAATCCTCTCTACTTCCTTTCAAGTAAACAAGAGGCATGGCCCTCGGGTAATGGTGCAACAGTTAGGCCCTTCAAGCAGTTAACCAGGCATCAAAGAGTTGAATCTCAATGGTGGCGCACTGTGGGAATTTTCTAACAATGTAATGACAGCTCTAAGGCCGCTGGCCGCTTGGATAGGCCTCTACAAACGTTTCCTGATTTACTCTAGTGGTCGGTGGGAAACTTTTGTGGGGCCGGGCTAGTCACTTTCAAGATTAGTTGGTTAGAAGAGGTGAATACCTTGATTACCGAAAAAAAATAAACAAGAGAAATGGATAATTTTAATTCTTTCCTTTTTCCTTTTTCCTTTTTCCGTTTTTGGTCCATATAAACATTAATGTTTAGGAGTAAAGCGCAAGGTAATTTGACTTGTTATCCTCTTCAGTTGAAGAATATATTTAATTTAAGGAAATACAGTAATATATTTTACTTTGTCGGTCTTTTTTTTTTCAAAATGATTCCCGCAATAGAAGTTTTAATTTTTCTATAGATCTTGTAACCACGGACACCATGATTAATTTAATAAAAACTAGCGTGGCAAATTCATGCATTACATGTGATTTTTTAGAATTGGTCAAGTTAAATGAGATGTAACTTTTATTCATGTGCCTCTGACACTGGTTGATTAGGTTGGAGATTACCATTCTTTGGTAGAGCCCGTTCTCTCAAACTATACACACTCATGATCCGAAGCTCACTTGTTTAGGTTGTTTAATCACGACCACCACCAGGCCACCTGACAGAATTTTATTCTACAGTTGTAGAATCAACGACTATAGCAATTTGACATGGTTCTGAATAAACTTGCTCTACAGGCTAAATCCAAATATATAAATTTGAGAGAGAAATACACCATGAGCAACACCATCTCATACACAACATAGTTGACATAGATTCTCTCTCAAAAAAACTTATGGGTAACAGTTCCAATTATTTTGTTTGTGAGATTAATAGGAAGTAATAGCATTTGATCACGTAGTATGAAGAAATGCTTCTCTGATCATTTTGATTTGCTGCTTAAAATATCTTAAGATGTTAAACTGAAGTGCTGAATTTTTCTTATCAAGAAAAGCTCCGCGCTTCAGTTACTTCTTGTTATATCATACTTTAAAATTGTTGTTTCTTTGCCATTACCCAACCCCATATAGTTCTGATAAATAAGATAGTAATGTGTATGCTCGAGTTGTTTCTTTGTCATTGGCTCACCCGAAGAATTAAGGTCATCGCGTTTCTCAGAGTTTAATCATACTCAACCACCCTTTGCTCCTTTTAATTTATGCTAATGAATTGTGATTTCTCTTGCCCACTTTCATTATAATTGTACTCCAACATGTAACCATATATTCCTCCAACTGTCAGCGATTGGCTACTGGGATCTTTTACTGCTCTTTGTGTCGAACCCTAGAAAAATCTATCTAGCCTCAATCTGTATATTTAAAATCTATTCTTATAACTCCATTATAATCTTTAGCTTGGTCATCAAGGAAACTGAATGGTGTTTTATTTGGAATTCTTCAAATTATATCTTGGAAGCAACTCAGACAAGTGGAATTAATTGTTGCTCATGTTGCAGGTACTCACCTAACATTAAGGAGATAAAAGTTGTAAGCCATAGGAAGGTACGCAGGGCGAGGCTGTACTACTTGAGGGACAAGCTTCCTCGGCTCTCAACCTTCAAGTGACTAATTGCCTTCAAAATTGTATTGCCATCACTCAGCAAATTCTCATATCTGCCTCTGGACCAGGTAAACAGTATTAATCCCGGACAAAAATTACATCTATATTATATTATTTATTTATTCTGATGTGGAACTAGAGTTTTTGTGACGTTAGATGCTGCTGCATCACTGGATTGCATAGGCTTTTTGGCACAAATGGATGATGTGAGAAACTTGAGCTTGATGAGACATTGTTGTGATGAACTCATTTTTTCTAGCTCAGTTCATGTTGTTATTAAAAAAATGTGGTGTTGATTATTATTTTAATCGATGGTGATTGAGATATTATTGGTATTTCTGGAAAAATAGCAACATTTGTAAGAATGTATAATATCAAAGCTTTTTTAGATTTATATGTTGATGTATAATATTTAACGGGGGCAAATGCATGCTTATCTTTTAAATTTACAATTCCAAAAGTTAGTATTGCTCGTGGGGCATCCTTCAGCTCCCGCCTCCCAGCGAGCTCTTTGTGGATTACATGGCAAATAAAAATTGGGAGCACTAACGTTTTTTTTTTAAGAAAAAAAAAATAAAATTATTTATGTGGCCAGGAAAAACCTCCCTTATCCACTGTCGGAAATATTTTTATGTTAATGATATTATATTTGAGTAAAATTCATCTTAAATATATTATATTAAAGTAAAAAGTAAAATCATTATTTTATGACCTCTTTAAAGCAGTCCCATATTTTTCTATTACAAGAGATAAATAA
Organism: Zingiber officinale; assembly: GCF_018446385.1. Lineage (NCBI taxonomy): Eukaryota > Viridiplantae > Streptophyta > Magnoliopsida > Zingiberales > Zingiberaceae > Zingiber > Zingiber officinale. Next base: position 131,625,206 of record NC_055992.1, read on the forward strand.
AGATATTTGTTTTGACATAATGACCATTTGCATGGAGAGGTCAAGTACCTAACAAGGTATTTTATATTAGTTGGGAATTGATCTCAAAGTTTATTATTTTATATTAGTTGGGAATTGATCTCAAAGTTTATTGGAGCAATTATTCATGTAGATACTAACTGTATTAGCCTGTGGGGGTCATCCTAAACACATTGTAGCAGGTAATTTCTACCTAATGTCAATTTTAAATTCTCCTTAAATACATGATAGCAGCTAACAAGTAATTTTTATATATTGCATTCTGTAAAAGGTGAAATTCGTTATCCAAACGGTCTCTTCACGACTTTTTCACATCATTGAAAGAGAATAAATCAGGAAATCGAAGCTAACCATCATATGAGAAAATAATTTCTTGGTCTTTGTTGGAATTCGACTCTTCCTCAATTATGTAAATATGTTAGGTGATAAGCAACTTGGCTATGTCCTAGGGACTATTTTTACATATTGTATCGCCACCCCAGCTACCTTACACACAGTCAACCTCATGACCATCTGTGAAGAAGTAAATCAGGAAGATGTAGTTGGTCAATGTAGGGAGGGTTTTTTTTCCTCAACTTTATTGGAATTCGAATCTTTATCCTACGATAATAACTCTGCCATGTACTAACCAACTCAATCCTACTCTGGGGTGATTTTTAAAATCTCAGTTAGTCTCATTGATTATTCTTGGGGGTAACTGGTCCCACCACACGAATGTTTTCCACTGACTATCAGGGTAAATCGAGAAGTGCATGCGATGACCAGCCTAGAAGCCCAGCATCCTTTGGTTGCGCCCTTCATTTGGAGGAAAAATTACTATAAATACGTTATAGTTGGGGATTGAACCGAGAGTATTTGAATGATAATTAAGATATTCTACAATAGTACTATAGTCCCGGGATGATTTTTATATATCATAGTGGCAAAAGGCGAATATATTCACCTCCAGCACCCCCGTCAACTCGTCCTAGGGTCAACACGAATGATGTAAATCACGAGCGGCTATTAGTTTTTGGAATAGTGACTAACACATAAGGGAGGTATTTATCTCAGTTTTGCCGAGATTCGAACCCCAGATCTTATGATAGTAATATTTCATGCGCTAACCACTAGATCCATCCAAGGAGATAATTTTATATATCATAGTAGTTATGGATAGTTGTTAAAATAGTATTGGGTGGGTATTTTTAGGATAAAATTATTGGAGGGGCATGTTTTTTATTTTGTTTTTTTTAATGCGTCCTTGTTTGTTTTCATTTTCGCCCTTAATCATTAGCACTAAAAAAAATGGTGTGACATAATTATATTATTATTCTGTAATCGTTATGACCATTATTACGCTGACAAAAACAAGGTGTTGTGATATAATTAAATTATTATTCTGCTAAATAAATTAATTGCATTAATTATTAATTCTTAGGTAATACAATTATTTTTTTCAAAAAAAAATATATATCCGAGGGCATTTTAATTTTTAAAATTACGATTAAAAAAAGTGGCCCGATAAAAACGTGCCTTATATTAAAACCAATGTCACTCCGTCGTCGTCGCCCTGAACTGGGCTCCAAGCCATTCCATTCCTCCTCCCAAATCGATCGCCCGAGACTTCGGCTTCCTTACTCCTGCTAATCTCGTCTCTTACCGAGATTCCTCGCCTTCTTCGACTTCCTTTACATCCCCACCTCCGCCTCCTACTGAGATTTCACCTTTCTTCTTCTGCTACACCTCCAAAGTCCAATCCACCGATGCGCGTCGGCGGCCAAATGATCTCCGTTTACCCGGAAGAGCTCAGCTTCGAAGGTAAGCTAACAGTTTCTGCTTTGTTTTCCTCACCTTTATGTTTCCCTAAATACCAGATTTCGTGATGAATAGTTGAGTTGGAGAAGCCATCGCCCTGCAATATCAAGGTCGTCAACAACACGGAGCATCATGTCGCCTTCAAGGTATTCAAAACAGTTGACTGAGTTTTTCCATTTAAGCTTTTCGGGTGCTGCATCTTCGATGTGGGAGGAAGGGGTTTCGATTTTGTCTCACATTGAGCTCTGTGACAATCGGATCTGATTCTTTGGCTCGATGCATAGGTGAAAACGACGTCTCCTAAGAAGTATTTTGTTCGACCTAATGCAAGCGTGGTACAACCTTGGGACTCATGTACCGTGACAGGTATCTGTGCGATTGGTATTTTGATTGAATGTATTAGGCAAGTTTACTCATTTATGTTTACTTTTGAAGTCACCCTCCAAGCTCAGAAGGAGCTCCCTCCGGATATGCAATGCAAGGATAAATTCCTCATTCAGAGTGCTAAGGTTCCCCCGACTAACGATATCGATGAAATCCCTAAAGACACAGTGAGTTTATAATCTAACATTAAGAATGTGTTTTGTTCTTGGAGTATATAATCTAGTTTCAATTTATGCAGTTCAATAAAGATGGTGAAAAGGTGATAGAGGAACTCAAACTTAGGGTTGTTTATAACCCCCCCTCGCAAAACGGATATGAAAATTTGGAAGAAGAATCTGGTCTTACTTCTTATAAGAGCAGAGCATCTAATGTAAAACTCACCAGTCCCCATGTTTGTTTTCAAATGTTTGCTTGTACTTTCTTTTATTGCTTATGTTATATGATTCATTTCTTTATGCCTCAGGTGTTGAAAAATTCAAGTTCTGATGAGGTGAGCTACATTTGTCAATGTTCCTTGTCCTTATGGCTTGCTACTCCAATAATTATCGACAAATTCAAGTTTCTCAGCTAGTATTCTTGATTCCGTCTAATGAGACTAAATCTTATATAGTCACCTTATTTGCACGTTATTGAATTCCATGAATATATAAATGAAAATTGAGAATGAGACGTCTATGTTGATCTTGGAATAACACATGAATTTTTTTCTTGGAATATTTTTGGATCAACATGTCCTTGTATATTTGTCTAGAGAAAACTAAATTGAATGGGTACCTCACATGGAAATTGTGTCGAGATGTATGATCCAGCTGGTTTATCAGGTAGGATTAAATGAAAGGGAGATCATGTGGCATCTAAGTGGGTATTTATAGCACAATGTTGTGGTAAGTCTCTTTTATTCAAGTTTCATCTAATATATATACTATTGAATGCTCAAATGCAGGCATTGCAACAGTTGAAGGAAGAACGTGATTTTATTGTTCATCAAAATCATCAGTTCAAAAGGGAATTGGTTCGTCATATCCTTTCATTTTTATCACTTCACCTTTTACCAAAATATTTTTTATTTCCTTTCTGTTAAGCACATCCGATACTGCTACTCATCTATAGCTTATAAATGATTTCAGAATTTGTGAAAGTAGATGTAAACTGCTACTCGCCAAGCTAGGCCTGTCTAAAACAGAATCAAAGAATAGAGAAACACTTACCCTAGATATCTCTCTCCAATTGAAGAAGGTGCATAGATGATTCTAGACAAAGATTAATTCAAAAGGTTGCTGCTGGAATTAAATCTCAAAACACCCTAATTTCTGCTTGTAGAACCCCAATTTAAATGAGTTCAGGTTCAGCACTAACCCAATCAAACTGATTCAACTTATAAACCACAACTAATCCCCCTTATGTTCAGTCTTGCCTTTTCTTTTAGTATGTTAGTAAGAAATTTGATTCCTGATGGCTCCTATAGGTTTCTCTCTTTGATTCATAATATTTTTGTATTTGTTTGCCAACATTTTTGGTAATTTATATTTTCAGGAAATGTTGTTTGTAACTTTTTTTTTTTTTTTTGCAATTCATGTTTTCAGGAAATGTTGAACAAACGCCGAAGTCGCAAAACTGATGCTGGTTTTTCCATGACGTTTGCTGCATTTGCCGGCCTCGTCGGCATAACATTTGGGTTCATCCTAAACCTTCTATTCACTGCATCACCAACTTCATGAACTGTTACCAGACCTTGAGAGCTTAATCAAGTTTGCTTATATCCACGACCACCTCACTCTTCTGTTTCATTAACCATGTCTTTTCTCCCTCGTTTGCTGCACTAAAAAAGGTGCGTTGAAATTTCATTAGTTTCGACATTCTCCTGTTCAATTCAGTGGCTTGTGTGTTTGATCTAAACCCGTGGGAAAGAAGGAACCCTAGAAGATCATTGATTTGTATACATTGTGATTTTACTCCGTTCTTAGAATGTGTATCATGTTTCTTGATTTTGATTAAGACTGTACTATAACATTCCAGATTATGTTTGAGGTAAATGCATTTAACTCAAATGATAACGCATGATCCATTTGACATTTAAATAAACAATAATCTCAGCCAAAACAAAATTATAATCCACATTATTTATCATGCAAACTGTAAATTAATTTGACTAGCACGATATTGGCAATCCATGGCAGTTAATTTAAAATAAAACTAGAAAACCGTTTCTTAGCTTTCTCGGTTGGACTTTAAAGAACCTGATTTAACCAAACCATGTATCATAGATTCACCAAACATTAAATAGCACTGAAGATGATAATGCAGTTCGTGGAGATCCACAACTACAGTCATAAAGCACAACATGAAATCTCAAATGACCAAGACACTAGGGTTCTTAGGAAAAGCTGAAACAGGTCATGCCCTTGAATCTTACAAGGTGGGAAGTCCTTCCATCTCTATTCTCTACTCGTAAATCCAGGGGTGGAGGTTGCTCTGCCACTCAGAGATGCCTTCGGGGAACCACAGAGCAATCTCTTTCCTCGCACTCTCGACAGAGTCACTTCCATGAATCACATTCCTGCACGTAGAATTGAAATCATGACCAACTTAACTTTCGGATTCTGCACAATAATTCTCTTAAGGCCAACTTAACTTTTAAAAAACACTAAAACTAGTAGCATCAATCATTAACCACCTTGTTTAGGCCTTTTAGAAAGTTCATTTGGAGTTGCCAGAAAAGTGATGCAAAAGGTTACATGCACATTCGAATCTTTTCGTAAGAATAGCTTTACAGTTGAACCACCAAGTTTAACATTTGCATTGTACTTTCATACTCAAATTATCATATCAATTAATCATATGTATCTTAGGTCAAGTACGTGATTCCTTAGATTGATCATATTTACAGAGATGATAGTTGTAGTGACGTATCGTTATTACGTAACAAACCTCTGTCAGGATTCATATCGAGAAGAAGAAGAAAAAAAGAAGATAGTTGGGAAAGAAATCATCACCTGCCGATGTCAATTGCATAGTCTCCACGAATGGTTCCGGGGGCAGATTCAGCTGGGTTGGTTGCCCCAATGATCTTGCGTCCAGTAACCACAACATTCTTTCCCTCCCACACCATGGCTACCACTGGACCAGAGATGATGTACTCCACCAGGGAACCAAAGAAGGGCTTAGCAGAGAGGTCAGCGTAGTGCTTCTCCGCAAAGGAGCGTTCCACGCTCACCTGCTTCAACCCTGATGAAGCCACAAAATTACCCATAAAAATTTCAGCTTTCTTCTCTACAATATAAAATATAAAGGATCGTAGTTTATATTTATGTTTTTCTTTCTTTTACCTTTCAAGTAGAATCCCTTTTTCTCAAACCTGCTAATGATTTCTCCAATCTGATGGGCAAACGGAGAGCAAACAAAAATCGATTAAAAATTGGGGCTTGGCGAATCCAATAACACATGCCCGGAAAAAAAATACACGATAAAACAATGGAGAAAAGGGAAAATCAAGCGAAAAAAAGATAACGCAAAGGGAAGGGTGAATTTAACATACCAAGCCGCGTTGGACGCCGTCGGGCTTGATCATGATGAAGGTCAGCTCCATCTCTGAACTCGCTTACTTTCTGTCGCCCGCCGACGCCGTGAAAGAGGAGGATGAGAGATGACAAAAGCCAGAGCTTTTATAGAGTGGGAATGGAACTCATCCGGAAACCCTAATCAAAATTAGGATTTGAGCAATTTACCACAGCACCCTCTTTTTAAATGAAAATTACTAACACTTATCAGTTGTTTTAATATATATATATTTTAAGGGGCTGAAATCATATTCATCAATTTTTTTTTAAAATTTATTTTAAGGTATATTATATGGATTTAAGGTTTAAAATTATAAGATTTAAAAATTATATTATAATATATTTGAGTTAATAAAATTTTTTATTTTTAGGATTCAGATTTTCTTTTTAATAATAATGTTTAAAATTAAAAAATTTATATGTTCACGATGTATATTATATGTATTTAGGATTTAAATTTTTAGAATTCAGATTTTTTTTTAGTATTTAAGATTAAAAAAATTAAATGTTAATAGGAATAATATATGTATTTAGGAGGTTTTAAAGAATTTTTTATTTTTAAAAATTAAAAAATTTAAAAAACATAGAGTCGAGGCGCTGAATTCACACAACCAAATTTTTTTCTTTCACGGGTTTACTCGCTGAATTTTACAATTTGTGTAGGCCAAACTGCATACCTGTGCATGGTGCAAATAATAATGCATAAACTGAATAGATAAATTAAATTAAGAAATATAACTTAATTATTTTAAAGAAAAATCCACATTATTATGGTTAGATTCACTTTTAAACTCTTCATCCTTCCCCAATTTTTCAAATATATCTCTTTTATATTATTTAATTATTACCACTTAATGGATAAATAAATGTTCCAAATTTTTTTTATTTCAAATCAAATAGAAGCAAAAATAGAAAAACCTGAAAGGAGTGTAGTCCATTCTTGACCATTAATAGGAGTAAACAAATAATATGTCACCTCATCTCTCTTTCCTTTCTAAGTCAGATGGGAGCTAATCAAACTAAAAATTAAAATTTTAAATATTTAATGTGAACTAAAAAAATTTATCATAGTTGCGCAACGGATTAATTCCCGGCCGAAGTATATCCTAGAAGAAAAAAAATTCTTCCCACCCTTTAGTTAATTTGGCGGTCAATTATAATTTGACGGTCAATTATAATTTGACACCATGATTTACCTCATTTATATAATCTGGGAACGGGCTGTGAATGACGTCTAGGTGAATATAATCACTTTTTACTACAATATTATCATCATGGTTTATAATTTTTTACCGCGAGAATACTGGTCGCTTGGGGTGAGCGATATCAATTTTTCCTCGACGCAGTTGGTATCTACATGAGTATTTACTCCAATAGCTCGTGAGGTCAATTTCTATTAGGTGTAATTCGTTAGGTGTCTGACCTCCCTCATGCAAAAGTCGTTGTGTTAGAGCAAAATGCCCCATGATATACCTGTATTTTGTCATAAGGTCGGCGATACTGGGTCACTTAGGGTGAGTGATATCACCTTTTAGTCAAATATTATCATAATGGTTAGCTCCCACAGGATGTCGCAATTGGTACTGCAAGTATCCTGGGTGAGTTTTGATGTGATCAATCAAATTAAGTTAAGCTCTATGTTTTTGATACCTTGTTTCTAAGTGTGCAGGGACATAGGGACACAAGAAGTCAAGTGGAAGATGCAGTGGACGAGAAGGATGGTACGGGAAACGAGTCAACGGGATCGGTGTCTCTGATGGACGAAAAACTACGGAAGAGTACACTAGTGGAGCGAGAAGGACACGCGCAACACATCCGAGGAACGAGAAGCTGGAGCAGAAGATTGCTCAAGGAAAGAATGTCAGAGTTGGGTTTGGGTGAGCTCAACTATGGATGGTCGAAGAATCACCCAAACAACCGAAGCAATAGTCGGAAAAAGTTAACTCTATGTTGACTTTGTCCTAGCGCCTAAACCAAGTCTAGGTGCCCAGACCAGGTTTGGGCGCTCGAACCAAGTTTGGGCGCTCGAACCAAGTTTGGGCGCTCGGACAAGCCTGGTATTAAACAAGCACATCCTCTTCAAGGCGTTGCAACAAATAACTGTTGGAGTCCACGTCAGCACGCTCCAAGAGCCCCTACTAGTCCAGGCACCCGAGCAAGGATAAATTTTTTTCCTAAAACTGTTGAAGAGCCATTGCGAAGAAGATAGAATGCACCGTTGGGGGGGCACCCATACCCACTCCAAGTGCTTGGAGATGTCACATCAACCAATAGACATTTTTGACTAACAGACTATAAATAAAGCTCTGGTCTTTTTCATTTCAATAGAAAACTCAAAAATGAAACACTTACTTCTATTGTTTACTTCTTTCTATTTTCTGTACTTAATTATTGTAAGAGACTAGTTACTCCGCCAAAAGGAGATTTTTAGTAGAGCTTTCAAAGTTTTGGACTAACAATCTCTCAGGTTTTAACCAACTAAATCATTCTTGCCTCTTGCTATTATATTATGCATTTATTTCTATTTAATTAATTGTCTATCCTTGCTAGTTCAAAAGCAAGAGATTTTTTTTTACTCTTATTTCAGGGCAATTCAACCCCCTCTTGGCGACCGCATCGGAACCAACAAGTACTTGTATGAGGTGTTGCTATAATAGGTCATGGGGTTGATTCCCAACGTATGTGAAATGTATCATAGATCAACTGACCTCCATGCAAAGGGTAACTATGTTGGGCAAAGTCACCGTGATTTACCTCCTTCCAAATTATATGGGTAGTCCTAAAGAGGCCCCAGGATAAGGGTTATCATCTTTTGCTACAATATTATCATCATGGTTGCTAGGGGGGGGGATGTAAGAAATGTATGAGGTATACCAATAGAGGGTGAAAGAGAGACGAATAGGAGGCAACGACATGGTCGCTTCCCCTCAACATAAACACATACATTTCACCCCCTCAATATGAAATTTCGGGCTCCACCCCTGATTGGTTGCCCCCACGGGCTAGCACAGTTGGTACTTGTAGAATCGTAAAGCGCTAGAGGATGGAGAATAACGCTAGTTATTTTTTTCACTTTTTCGTAAAAACAAAGAATACATAGCGAAAAATAAAGAGAGAAAAGCAAATACTAACACAAGTTGGTTTTACTTAGTTGGGAGCTTTCGATGACTCTTACTCTAAGATCCGCACTTAGTGAGTGTTTTCATTAGACAATTCATTATAAGCTTGAATAATTATACAAAATTTAAATACAAATCAAATAAGTAAAATATACCAACAACAAGAAGAGTAGTAGCTTGAGCATTTGTTGTTGAAGCAGCTTTTCAGTGTCGTAAAGATCTTCTTGGAGCAGTGTGTGAGTAAAAAAGTTGGAGCAAATGTTGTACTAAGGCTGCTATTCAAGAGTCCTTTTATAGTCATTAATTTCCAAGTGCATGGACCACCCTTGGGGGCCTGAATTGAGGCATATCCGATCCTACTTCGTCGCTAAATTATCCACCTCGGGCACCTGACCACCTCTGAGCGCCTGGATCATTGACGTGACTTCACCTCAACAAAGCTCTATCCGGTAGCCTCTATCCACTCTCGAGCACCTGAACGTTAACATGTATTAGCCAGTTAAAGTGTGTCAACTCAACTACACGTGTGGCTAGATTTGGCCTAATACAGACACCTGGACCCACTTTGGGCGTTCAAACCTCCAGGTGCTTGGACCCCTTCTGGGACACTTGGACCCTTCAGGGGTGCCTGAAAAATCCCTTTTTCAACCAACTTGCAACTTCGATTTCCTACACAACACGTTAGTCCAACCAATAAAAAAATACACTACAAAATAGAGTTAGCACCTTAAAAACAAGATCAATCTATGACTTAGATCCTGTCTTATTATGATCAAGATTTAGTCATGGTCTCAACTTATATTTTTAAAATAGATCTAAGTTGAACCAACGCCTATAGCCCCACTAGGGCTCATCTTCACTGGATCACTTACCTCCAGTGCTTACCTCACTTAACATTTGCCAACTTATTCGACTCTTGACCCACCGGGTTTTCCTATCAGATACCCCATCTAGAATTCAATCAGTTGTCAGATCCCGCTGATCCAACTAGGATTTTTATTAGATATCAATCTATCTGGTCTTCTCGTGTCAGTTATCAACCTAACTAGATTTCAGTCTGGTGTAAGGTCTCATCAAGTTTTCCAATTCTGCACACTTGGTAAAACAAGTTAGAAAACACAACATCTGACTTTAATCTATTTGTCATTTATCAAAATCTGAGTTTAATCATTGGTACTAACTACACCAACAATACTTTCATGTGATGTTGTTGTAATAGGTCATGAGGTCGATTCATAGTGTATGTGAAATGTATTGCGGGTCACCAAATCCCCATGCAAAAGGTCATTGTGCTAGGCAAAGCCTCCCGTAAGTTACCTCCCTTCCAAATCATATGGGGCAGTCCTGGAGGGACTTTTCGGACGAGGGTTATCACCTTTGCCATAATATTATCTGTAGGACCGATGCGGCCGGGTAGAAGGGGGGGTTGAATAGCCCTGAAAAATCAAACACAACCTTTTCTCGTACGATTAAGCTAACACATAAAAAATAGATTAAACAGAAAATAAAGCATAAAAACGAAGCACCGAATTTGACTTGGTTACAACCGGGGAGGTTGTTAATCCAAGGATGAAGATCGCACTAAGAGCTCCTTCAAGCGGAGAAGCCTCGTTTACAGCAGTGTAAGCACAGAAAGACAGAAGTTAATCTAAACAGTGGAAGCACACAAGTGTTGTTTACAATTTCTGAACTGATGAAGAGCTTCTGGACCAAGGCTATATTTATAGCCTTGGTCGGGGCGCCTGGAAGGGTTCCGGGCGCCCTGGGGGGGATAAAGTTTTATCCCCCAATGTTCAGATCACGTAAATCGCGATCTTGGTCAAAATCAGGGTCCGGGCGCCCCGGTGTAAAAAGTCAACTGCGGTTGACTTTTTGTCCGGGACCACTTCTCCGTTAAGTCCCCGTCTCGGTCCGGGTCTTCTGCTCCGGATCCGCTTGATTGGGTGATCTCTGACATCCGGAATAGGGCTCACCCGAACCCATCTTCCGGTCTTCTCGAGCGTGCTTCCCTCCGGCTTCTCGTCCCTCGGAATTGCCGCGTGTCCCTTCTCGTCCACCAGCGTACTCATCCGCAGACTTCGTCCCTCGATCGCACCCCGTGCCGACCTTCGCGCTAGCTGCGTCTCTTGCACCCTGAGCAATCTTCCGCTCCGGCTTTCGTACCTCGGAACCATCGCGCGCACTTCCTTCTTGTCCGCCGGTGTACTCTTCCGCAGCGCCTCGTCCCTCGGACGCACCGCGTGCCGTCCTTCTCGCTAGCTGCGTCTTCCGCTCGAGTACCTGTGCTCCTAAGCTTCTGCACACTTAGACACGAGGTTAGAAAACAACAGAACCTAACTTAACTTGTTGATCACACCAAAACCAACCTTGGGGTTCCAACATTATCATCATGGTGCTTCAAGGGCGTAGTTAAGTTGGTACCCAAGTGGTAAACTTACATCAATAGGCAAGGGTTTGAGTCGTGGCTTTGACAAATAACCCTCCCACTTAGGGGGTCACTTAATACCTCATTTACCTCCCTTCATTTCACCATGGGGCTGATGATGAGGGGCGCTTGGCATGAGCGTTATCATATTTTTGCATCAATGTTATCATCATGGTGGTCCCCGGGCAATGTGTAGCAACAGGGCACCTTCTTAGTTTCCCAGGTATTTAAGGATCGAGTCCCAATTTCAATGAATTAACGGATATATTTCCTTTAATGGGCGGTTGACCTAAGAATACTAGGCTGATGAGTCATTTGTTGCGAGCACTTTCTGATTTTTCTTAGTGACTAGTGGGAAACTTTCGTGGGGTTAGGGCTGGTCACCCCATGATTAGTCAACGTAAGTTGGATCCTTGGTATCAATTAATAAATAATAATAATAAAATAAATAAAAATATATATTATCATCATGGTGACCCTGGAGCTACGAAGCAACAATTATGTTCTCTAAGCGATTAACTAGACATCTAAGGGTCGAATTCCAGCTGCCACAAACTATAGGGATTTTCCTCCAATGGTATGACAACTCTAAGAACGTTGACCATTTGGATGGGCCTCCACGAGCGCTTCCCATGGACGGTGGGAAACTTCCTTAGGACCAGACTGGTCACCCCTATTATTAATCAGTTCAAAGAGTCGGATACTTGAATTACAAAAAAATAATTATCATCATGGCGTCTCAGAGCGATGGTGCATCTACAAGCTACACATGCACTCGTGTAGCAAGTGCTAGGTTGCACTGGGCTCTAACTCAGCATTTTTAGGTTAATACCTAGTGTTATCCAACAATTTTTAGGGTTTAGGATTTATGTTTAATATATTAAGCCCAATTCACCCTCCAAATGCTGGTGACTGCCAATTGCCACTTCCACTGTCGACATTATTCTCGGGCACAAGTGACTGACTTCTTGTGTTCTCCAATAATAATACAATTAATGATGGGTGGATTCACCTCTTGTAATTTAGCCGAGGGCAGTTGAAGATCTTGGCAACACCATTATGTACATGTAGTTTCCTAAGCATTCATGGTTCAAGTCTCAGCTACGGCATATTGTAGGATATTTTCCTCTAATGGGATGATAAATCTAGGATGTTAGGCTACTGTGTTGTCTGTTATGAGCACATCCAAATTTACCTAATAGCATAGGCCGAGCTAGTCATCACTAGGATTAGTTGCCTCAAAAGGCTGAATACATGGTGTGTGTGTGTGCGTGTGCGCGTGTGATGGTAGCCCCTTGGAACTACATTGCAGTGGTTAGGTCGACCAAAAGGTTAACTAGGTATTTAAGGTTTGAATCTTAAATGTGGTGCAATGTAGGGATTTCTCTTCAGTGAGATGACAAACCTAAGAACATTGACTATTGGGAGGGGTTTCCATGAGCACTTTCTAATTTACCCTGACGATGGGCGGGAAACTTCCATTGAGGTTAGGTCAGTCACCTCCAGGATTAGTTAGTTTAAAGAGTTGGATACCTTGATTGCACACCAAAAAAAAAATATTGGCCCCCAGGTTAGCCCACACGATAAAAGCATTCCAGATGCACACAAAAGACCACAGTTTGATTCTCTATTGGGATATGAGCCAATGCTGAATTTTGATAGAAAACTTGTGCTGAGCGACCTCAGTCCGAAGTATTAATGTGAGTTCAATAGAGTAAACTCCTGAAGGTCATAAATTTTGACTCGAGTATCAAAACAAAACGTTGTTTGACTTGAATAGAAGTTGGTTTAGAGACCTAGATTTATTACCAGGTGAAACCGATAACCAGTAAAATTTTAGATCTAAAAAATATCATTTAGGGTCTTTTCGGAGGCTCCGAACATCTTTTTTACTATTTTAATAATTTTTATATTTTTGATATTTAACGTATTTTTGATGTTTTTATTAATTAATATATTGGGTCTATATAAGCATCATATTTAATATTTTGAAACAATTTTTTATTATTGCTATTTCTAGTCGTTGTCTCCTTCTTGGAACATCGAGTTTTTCCTATTTCTTAGTTCTCTTCGAATCAACAGATTATAGAAGATCACTTATAGTATTCATGCGTAAATTAATGGAATCGATAATTATCCATTATGTTACCCATGAGAAAAAAAATACTAGAAGTTTGTCTTCACAAGTAGAGTAATCATTTTAGTGTTGGAACAACCTTACAAGGACAATGAAGACTACGAAGATTGGCTGTGCTGACGTATTATTGTGAGCGTTTCTGGATGTACCTGTTGGGCGAACCAAGGGAGGGATGTCCACCTCCAGAATTAGTTAAGCAAAGCTTTGACACTTAGATTATTATAAAAAATATATTATGATCATGACTTACTCCCGGTTGGCACACATTGTAAAGGTGTTTCTGATACACATGAGAGACCACGGTTCGATTCTCTACTGGGGCACAAGCCGAGCGGCCTCGATATGAAGTACTCACATGCGGAAAAATACTGGGAGTTTGCTTTCGCAAACAGTGTACTTATTTTAGCATTGGAATGACCTTATAGGGGACGACAAAGACTGCGAAGATCTACTATTGACATATTACTATAAGTGTTTCCGGATGTACTCATTAACCGAGTTAAAGAAAGGACTGCTCATCTCTAGAGTTAAACCCTAAAACTTAGACACCTATATTATTAAAAATATATATTATCATCGCTACACCAAAACAAATGAAATTGAAATTTATAAATAAATCTCATGACCACATATTTTATTCATTATTCCAAAATATTAAAGGTATATATATATTGATCCGGCAGTACGGACGGGGGACCCCCTTTAAGGGAAGTCAATGCCACGTGGAGGTCAAAGGTCAAACGGCCGACCGGAAAAGGGGGGTCGACCGACCGAACGGGGACTAAGCGGAAGCAAAGAACCCGACGGGGAGTCGGGTCTCCGACGCTCATGGTGAACAGGGTCGCCGGGCCGAGCGGGTAGCCCGCTCGGCCGAGGCATAAAGCAGTAATGATGTGAACAGTTTCATCCGAGCACACGACTTGGAATCTCCCGAGCGGATCAGTACCTACATCCGATCGGACGTGATGGGACTGCCGAGCGGCCAGACACTCGGCGCGGGAACAGAAGAGACAAAAGGACAAGGGAAACATCGGGGGACATCTTCTGACAACAAGCGTGTTCGACGACTAACCCATACGCAGAAGCCTATGACGGAAGGTTCTGCTGTCACATCAGAGAGGTACTTATTTTAAACTATACCAGAGCGGTCGTTTGACCTTTGACCTCCTCATGGTGAACAGGGTCGCCGAACCGAGCGGGTAGCCCGCTCGGCCGAGGCATAAAGCAGTAATGCTGTGAACATTTTCATCCGAGCACACGACTTGGAATCTCCCGAGCGGATCAGTGCCTACGTCCGGTCGGACGTGATGGGACTGTCGAGCGGCCAGACACTCGGCGCGGGAATAGAAGAGACAAAAGGACAAGGGAAACATCGGGTGACAACTTCTAACAACAAGCGTGTTCGACGACTAACCCATACGCAGAAGCCTATGACGGAAGGTTCTGCTGTCACATCAGAAAGATACTTATTTTAAACTATACCAGAGCGGAAGCGTGGTGGGCCCATAACCCACAGGTCCGAGGATCGAAACCTCGCTCTGATACCAAATAAATTGTCACGCCCCGGAGGAGTCCCTGTCCGAAGAAATTTCGGCAGCACCTCCCCTGTACGGCGAACAATCTGAAACTTTCTATAATCACTATATACCTCAGCCATATGCGGCTGGAATAATAACAAAAATAAAACAATCACCACGCAGATAATATCAATTTCAGCCTCTGGCTGACACAACCACACAGTTTAACAGTAAACAAATAGAAAAGTAATACGATGACTCGAAAAACAACCCTACTCAACTACACTCGTAAAGCTCAAATCCGACAAACTCACCTCTTCTGCCGTCCAAGCAGGCATGGAGTAAAACATATCCAAATCATACCAAAATCCATCAACGATAAGAATCCATACAATATCCAAGTATCAAACAAACCAAGTCTAAACATAGTCAAAAGAGAAACTAAAACAACAACTCGTGATCAACAGAGGACTAGCACTACGTGCAATGGGGACTAGCGACTGGAACTGCTCCGGACAGCCTCAACTTGAAAATATAACAACAATGGAGGCGGGGTGAGTCCAACACTCAGCAGGTACAACTGATATGCAAAATAAAGTAAATAACAGACAACACAAATCATGCGTACAGTCTCCTGAATACGAGAAGGATAAATGCAACTGAAACAAAAACAGGAGAAAACTGTACTAACCAGGATCAAGGTAAAAAGGTAACAGGGTCGTCAGACCGAAGGTGTCATAATCCTGTATGTATGTCAATCATATGCATTCATACAAATACAGCAAGTAAATGCAGCAAACACAAAAAATAAATGCATCATGCATATGATACCAATGACATGGTCACCCCTGACGCAATCAGCCATCTCACACACAATAGTGAGTCCGAATGGGTAGAGCTGTGACAACCGTGCACTCTGACATCACTGCCCCTGATGAGTGACCGAGTGGACGGGATGCTGTCGGAGTACTCACATACTCCTACCCCGAAATAATAAATGGGGGAGCGCAATGCTCTCATCTCCCGATACACGATGACGGGAAGGACTCTCTGCCGGCTACCACGCTGAGTCACACTACCCATGAGCGGACCAACGGAGCAAAACAAAGTCCAACTGTCTGCCGGCTACAACGCTGCTACACTAAACCAATGGAGCCAAACAGAGCGGAACTGTCTGCCGGCTACCACGCTGAGTCACCAGACCAACGGAGCAAAACAGCTGAACTGCCACACACCTGTCTGATATACCACTAACCCATGAGTGAGGGTGTGTACAGATACATGTAACATGTTTTGCTCATTTCACCGAACTGACACGCATAACACGCGAGATTGCCGAAACCTTCCCCTGATCGCCCACCCCGCTCCCCGGAGGGGCCGTCATCGATCGCCATCGGCTGACAGGCGACAGCGACACCATGAAGTCGGTCGGCGTATATCCAGAGAGGCTCCCGAGCAGTATCATCTTTAGGGGCGCGAGGACAATCCCCTGATGTCTAAAGAACGGCGTAGGTCGTCCGCACGGGAAGAAGAAAATAGAAGCAATACGTCCCGGGGCGAAATCAACATCATTGCTGGGGGTCCGATCGGCGGAGATTCCAATAGGGCCAGAAAGACACACGCAAGGCAGTTGAGGATCCAAGCGGTCAGCTGCAGCCAGGAAAGGGCGAGCGGACCCGAGATCAGCTTCGGGCCCGGGGACCTCCAAGGAGTTGAAGTCCCTCACGATGACGCCCTGATCATCCGAGCGGTAATATCCAATTATACTATTCACCGCATTTTCATTGACACAGGCAGCTCAGTCAACATAATGTTCAAGAAGGTCTTCGACCAGTTGCAAATTGACCAAGCCGAACTACTGTCAATAACGACCCCCCTCTATGGATTCACGGGGAACGAAGTCTTGTCGGTCGGTCAAGTCCGGCTAGCTATTGCGTTGGGAGAGGAGCCGCTTAGAAGGACGAGGAGCACCACCTTCATCGTGGTTGATGCTCCTTCTGCGTACAGCGTTATCTTGGGGCGACCAGCGCTCAGTGAGTTCCGAGCGGCCGTCTCCACCTTCTACCAGAAAATTAAGTTCCCGGTTGAAGATAAAGTTGGAGAAGTGCGAGGAGACCAGCTGGCGGCTCGGCGATGCTACGTCGAAATGGTCCGAGCTGAAGCCAAGTTCGCTCGAAAAGTACTACGAGTCGAGCTTGACTCTTCCCGACCGGAGTCCACCGAAGCTTACTAAGAGGGTGAGGATCGACGAAGGCTAGATAGGCCATGGAACACAAATCATCTCCAGGCGTATCGAGCCGGGTGGGAGGTGCGTTGATATAATTCATTTTATGAATGTTTTGGTCGCCTATGTCCTTATAATGCAGGAAGCAAAGTGATGACGCATTTGCCATTATTCGCCGAACGACCGACTACACGAAGACCCCGTGCAGCTTGGCCGGGGGTATATTATCCAAGCCAAAGGCTCGACGGCGAAGTCCCCGTGCCGTTCGGCCGGGAGTATGTCATCCGAGCTTTAAGCTCATTATTGAAGACCGTCGAGCGACGACGTTAAACGCTAGAGTCGGACCGACGACTATAAACCCTCCGGCCGGAAGACCGTCGAGCGGCGACGTTAAACGCTAGAGTCGGACCGGCGACTATAAACCCTCCGGCCGGAAGACCGTCGAGCGGCGACGTTAAACGCTAGAGTCGGACCGGCGACTATAAACCCTCCGGCCGGAAGACCGTCGAGCGGCGACGTTAAACGCTAGAGTCAGACTGGCGACTATAAACCCTCCGGTTGGAAGACCGTCGAGCGGCGACGTTAAACGCTAGAGTCGCGTCGACGACTATAAACCCTCCGGCCGAAAGACCGTCGAGCTCCGACGTTAAATATCGAGAGTCGGACCGGCGACTATAAACCCTCCGGCCGGAAGACCGTCGAGCTTCAACGTTAAATATCGAGAGTCGGACCGGCGACTATAAACCCCCCGGACGGAAGACCGTCGAGCCCCGACATTAAATATCGAGAGTCGGACCGGCGACTATAAACCCCCCGAACGGAAGACCGTCGAGCTCCGACGTTAAATATCGAGAGTCAGACCGGCGACTATAAACCCCCCGGCCGGAAGACCGTCGAGCTCCGACGTTAAAAATCGAGAGTCGCGCCGGCGACTATAAACCCTCCGGCCGGAAGACCGTCGAGCTCCGATGTTAAAAATCGAGAGTCGCGCCGACGATTATAAACCCTCCGGCCGGAAGACCGTCGAGCTCCGACGTTAAAAATCGAGAGTCCCGCCGGCGACTATAAACTCTCCGGCCGGAAGACCGTCGAGCTCCGACGTTAAAAATCAAGAGTCACGCCGGCGACTATAAACCCTCCAGCCCGAAGAGGACAATAAAGAGGTCAGATTCTTAAGTCGTTTGGCCGATCGGCCAATTAACCAAAAGTACTTCGTGAACATCTGGCGAAAACTTCGAAAAGATACCGAGGAATGTTGGCGTTGACTAGCGTTTTAGCTGCCCCCGTGGGGGGTCGAGCGGAGGGTAGTTGTACATGGACGCCGCTCGGCGCAACTGATGGTCCAGTCAGTCGGACTAATCACCTCCTTCGACTAGACTTGAAGGGGAGGCAAGTGATCCGGTAGTAAGGACGGGGGACCCCCTTTAAGGGAAGTCAACGCCACATGGAGGTCAAAGGTCAAACGACCGACCGGAAAAGGGAGGGTCGACTAAGCGGAAGCAAAGAACCCGACGGGGAGTCGGGTCTCCGACGCTCATGGTGAACAGGGTCGCCGGGCCGAGCGGGTAGCCCGCTCGGCCGAGGCATAAAGCAGTAATGTTGTTAACAGTTTCATCCGAGGACACGACTTGGAATCTCCCGAGCGGATTAGTACCTACGTCCGGTCGGACGTGATGGGACTGCCGAGCGGCCAAATGCTCGGCGCGGGAACAGAAGAGATAAAAGGATAAGGGAAACATCGGGGGACATCTTCTGACAACAAGCGTGTTCGACGACTAACCCATACGCAGAAGCCTATGAAGGAAGGTTTTGCTGTCACATCAGAGAGGTGCTCGGGCTGTAGCAGTATGGTGTCAGGCAAACTCCTCTGACAAGCCCATACTGAGGTATGGTTAGAGGACACGTATTCACCTCGGTATGTGTGCATGAGCCTCTTCACAGCTCTATATAAAGGTCCTCACACTTCGGCGGAGGTACGCAATCACGCAATCTAGGATCTTTGGAGCCACTTCATAATTTCCTCTTGCTTGACTTGAGCGTCGGAGGGTCGTCGCCGGGAACCCCTTTCCGGCCCGACTTCCTTGCAGGTTCGCCGGAGATCCCTACGACCAGCTGGAGATCCACGTCATCAGTTCGGAGAGCGCCACGTGCCCAGCGTCCATTGATTCAACGTTCGGACATGATCATATATCTTTTTATATGTAGGTTTATATGCAAGGGAATATCATAATTTATCTAAAATTCAAAAGATTTTACTAGTCAATATTAACCTAAAAGTCAATTGAATAATATAATCATGATTACAATAGTTTTATCTTTTAAGATGTCATTTAGTGGAATAAAACAACATGATTACACTCATTTTCTATCTCCTAATTATATTAAAGAAAGCAAATTAAAGATTCAGTTTATAGTCAATTGTTAAGTAGTTAGGAGGTGGAAGAAATTTTTTATCAAGAGTATGCATCTATCGAGATTTAATTCTGTCTCATTGTAATAAATCTGTCATCCTCTAACTAACTAGGTACCTCGTAAAGACAAATTTAAATATGTTATTCATGATTCATATCATAGTTCCTAAGATCTTAATCCTATGCAAACTTGATTTAGAGTCACAAGATAAGATTTGTATGATTGGATAGTAGAATATCATATTAAAAATCTTTAAAATTTTATACTTGTATATTTTTTTTAGTGATACATAATTAATAATTAATATATATATATATATATATATATATATATATATATATATATATATATATATATATATATATACATTTATATTAACGAGCGACAATAACCGCAACCTCAATTATATTCTCTTAATTCACAAAATCAAATATCATAAATTTTTTAACAATCAATTTGTAGCACCAGCCAGCCATTCAACCCAACAAAATAATTAGGGGTGTCAATTCGGATGGATCGGGTTGTGTTGGGTCGGATTAAGTTTTTTTTTTTTTAACTCGACCCGAATCTGACCCGAACTCGAGTTCAACCCAAAACACCTCAACCCGAACCTGAACCCGATCAACCCGAACATAATCCATATAACCCGAAAATCCGATTCAAAATGATTTTTTTGGACTATTTTCCCTATAATTCTTCATTTTTATCTCAATACTCCATCATTATCATACCAACATGATATTAATATATATAAAAACATCTGAATTTTTAAAATAAAATTTGATTTAACCCCAAAAACCCTATATTTAAGTCAACTCTGGTCAACCCGGGTCAACCCGAACCCGACCCAACCCGAAACTTTTTTACTCTTCAACCGTCCAACTCAAACCAGACCCGAGCCCGAAAATATCCAACCCGAACATGATTTTTTTCAGATCGACTCAGATTGAATCGTCGAATCGGATTCATTTTTGACACTCCTAAAAATAATTCATATAAATACACATTCAATCAGAATAATCCATATAAATACATATTCAATCAACATATTATAATTTAAAAGCTAACAAAGTAGGCCCTAATAAAAAATAGGTAGAATCATTTATAACATAAGCGTATTAATTCTATAGATTCTAAATAATCCCAATGATTCTACTCTAATTCCACCGTAAAAGACGATTTGAAAATATCCAGCAGCGATTTGATATTTTTGGTTTTGGACAGTAGCATAATACGATTTTACTATTTGAATCGTGATTATGAACTATGATTCGTGTTAATCTCATAATCATTTTAAATAATAAAGCAAGTATTTAAAAAAAAAAGGTTTTAAATACCTAAACGTATACGTGAACGACCCAATGCTTTCCGAACCCAAAAACAAAGGGGAAAAGGTGGTACGAATAAGTAAACGAATAAAATTAGATAATAATAATAATAATAATAATTATTATTATTATTATTAGATGAATGAAACAAACAAAGAGAAGGAAAGGAGAGCCTCCTCTCACCTAGTCATCTCTTCTACTTTTCTCCCCCCATTTAATTTTGATTAGCCAGTGGACTCCTTCCTTCCATTGGATTTGCCCACTCTCCTCATCCGACCTTGCAAAATTCCTCCTTTTTGCCTCTCCATTCCTCCACGCTCTTTCTCTCTCTCTCTCTCCGCCTGTTTCCTCTTCCTTTCCCCCTTTCCTCTCCTTCTTTCTGTGGTCTGCTTGGACTAGAAACAATAATTCTAGAGCTTTTTTTGTTCAAAAGAGGGCTGTTCGTCTTACTGCTTTGTTTTCAGCTCTTTCAAACTGTTGGAACGTAGCAAAGATATTTTTTTCCCCTAATTTTAGCGGAATTCTGCACATAAAAATCAGATCTTTTATTTTATTTTTTTGCTCTTTTCTATTCTGCGTTGATTTCTATTGGTATTATTGGAGGGGAAGAGGGAAGGGGTGAGACAAATGGTAAAGGAAGGACCTTGCCGTCATTGTGGAGTTACAAGTGAGTTCCTTTGCACGTTTATGAGCGGTTCTGGATCTTGGACTTTCTTCCCTTATTTGTTCTTCCATTTGTTGTTAGTTTTCAATTGATTTGCTCTCTTTAAATTAACAAATACTTTTGTGGCCAGTGATATAAATATGTTCCTACGGTTCTTTCCTTATTGTTTTCATTAATTTCTCCGGAACAGCTGGTTGCTTGCCGTCAGATTTCATTGCTGAAACATGCTGAATGCATTATGGAATGCAAAGCAGTTCCTGAATTATTCAGCTGATGTTTGTTTCTTGTGTTGTGTTGCTCAGTTTGCGTAGTCGTCCAGGTCTAAGCTTTACTTAGTTGGATGGGAATCATCATGTGTAATATTATTAATTTAGTCTAATTGAATTGCATTCTCCATTCCATTAGGTTCAGCCTCTAATAATGATTTGAAACCCCCAAGTGGACTGCGAGTAGCTTCTCAGAAACATTATTACCTCTCTAGCAATCCATTAAGATGTAATTTCACAGGCTGCTTTAGAGAAATTCCTGTGATATGCATTTGTATTGGCAAAAGTGGAAGATTTTTGTTGCCTTCTCCCTGTTCCAATTGTCAGTTTAAAAACAAGCATCCACTGCTCGGGACTTGGACTCATTCTTTTTTGCTTCCAACTGCATAATTTGTGCTCCATATCCAGTTAGATGACTGTATTCATTTTGCACTTCTAAAAGGCTCTTTATTCTAGGTTCCAAATTCTGGTGTATCCCAAAATGCAATTTGCATTACATTGTTTTCACTTAACACTAAGCTTTGAGAAAGTGTGATAATGATGAGGGAACTTGTTATTACTTCTTATGAAGAGCTGATATATTTCTTGGTTTACATTGTTGTGTCCTGTCCATTCATCTTCAAATCCTTTTTTGATGTGATATACTAGGAACATGTCTGGACCTGAAGCTTATTTACTTGAGGCTTATTCTCCTGTCATTAAGAATACTTAGCGATGCTAATACTTTATCCTATTTTTATCGCTTTTTGTGATTCTTGTGTATTATTTACAAGCAAGTACTTCTTTCAGGCAAAAAATGATACCAATGATCAACAGTGATTCAATCATTGTTAACTTATCTAGAACTTTGAAGTGATGAACCTCCTTTGTTAATCTCCACTCAAACATAGACAACCTTATTCAGGAGTTCAGTTTCATTTACGACAATTCTACAGAAGACCTTTGATAGGAATGCCATTTATCGTGAGGAAAGAATTATATAGATGGTTTATCATGTCATGCCATCATTTAAATTGAATTGTGATGTTTTAATATCCATGGAACTAATAGACAATATTACATCCTACTGCTTCCAGAAAAGTTTAAATTCTTATACCCTAAGCTTTAGACTTCTCAGTTCCTACTAAAATTTCCCCAGAATTTGCATGTCTTTTCATTGAAAACCATTGTTCTTTTCATTGGTAGCATAATCATGTTATGTTTATCTCAACTTAAATGATTGCTGCTTGTCTTATTTGTTTTACTTGGCTTGAGTTACAGGCAAGTAGATTTCCGCCAGTTATCTCTTTCATTATATAAACTATTATTATTATATTTTTGGGCAATAGTATCATCACTTAACCTTGATGTGGAATAGGTACTCCTCTTTGGAGGAATGGGCCACCTGAAAAGCCAATTTTATGCAATGCATGTGGTTCCAGGTGGAGAACCAAGGGCTCATTGACAAATTATGTGCCTCTGCATGCTCGAGAAGCTTTCGATGCAACTGAAGTAAAAGTCCCCCAAAAGATTACTGTATTCTTCAAAGAGAAGAAACTGCAAAAGAAGAACGAAAGTTGTATATTGGAAGGTGATCGTGCAATGCCGCATTCAGACCAGTATTATCATAAGATTGTTGAGGGTGATACAAGCAATCGATCTAGTTCCGGATCAGCCATTTCAGGTTCAGATAGCTGTGTGCATTTTGGCACAACTGATGCGAGTGAGATAACAGGTTATCATCTTTTTTTATTTTCTTCTTAAATCAAAGATGTTTGGTCATGATCCTTGCTTGTGAAATCATGAATTGACAATCCTATGCTAGCAGCTTAAATTTTTGGGCTAATGATAGATCTTTTCTCTTTGATTCCAAGCTTGTGAAATTCTTATATAAAGATACTTATTTCTAAAATTTAAAAGAAAAAGGCTGAACTTTTGTACATAGATTAGCATCAAGTTTGAAACATTTAAGCTCAATGATTGAAACTAGCCTTCTTAGCACCACTTGTCTCCTCTGCTTTTTAGTAGTGCTTCATGAGGAATAGGTAAATATCAAAATGTTCTAATTTCAATGAGAATTCTGGAACGTTCAAATTTCATCACTTCAATTTTGACCATCAGCATCCAATATCCAGAACATCTTCCTTTTGCTAAGCTCTAACCTGTCACTACTGCTTACAAATTGTTCTTCAATTTTTTTAATCTACTTTTCAGGTTCGGTGCAGTCAAATGTATGGGACTCACTAGTACCTTCTAAGAAGAGAGCATTTTTGGCTTGCCCTAAACCTTCTTCTATTGAAAAACTCACAAAGGATCTATATTCCATTTTGCACGAAGAACAAGCCTCAAACATGTCCAGAACCTCAGAAGATGACAATCTGCTTTATGAAAGTGGAATTCCATTTGATTCTTCTGAGATTGGTTATGGAGGTCTACTCATTAAGCATCCATATCCAAAATCCATTGAGGAAGAATCAGAAGCTAGCTCATTTCCAGTAGAAAAACTTAAAACCATTAAGGAAGGATATTCAAGCTCAATATCCGCACCTGTAAATAGCGATAACAAAGGAACCAGTTGTACTAAATCCAGTGCGGACACAATGAAGTCAGCAGCGCAAGTATATCGAGATACCATCTACAGGTACTATCTTGAGGCTTCATTTATTGGCATGAAAAGATTACTCCAGTAACATACTAATAGATTTAAAATTAGCTTGATTTGGAATTTGAACTTCCATCCATCCTTTGCAGGGACACAATTTCTCATGAACAAATGATCATGTTGCAAGATAGAGATTCTCCCTTGGGTTATGCAGATTTAAGTGTAAGAATCTAATTTTTGTTTACATCAATAGAGTGTAGTTTTGTATGTCAGTTAATGTTATATAATTGTCTTCCGTGTGCCATGTAGAAGAACAGAATAATCTCTTCCCTTATCAGCTTAAGTTTATGGGATAAATGTATTCAATCAAATTTAGCATGGTAGAAGAGCAGGAGAAGGAACCTTTTTTAGTGTTTGAATCTCGTCAAGATCACAAATTCAACATATGAAAATATAACAGCTTGAGCATTTGGATATGTGATCTGTCATTCGAATTTAATAGTCCTGTAATACACAATAACCATGGTTTGTGTTGCTCATTCTTGCTTCATAGGCTTTGATTGACTTTGAGGGTTTCACAAAATATTTGACATTTGAGGAACGACAGAGATTGATGAAATATCTACCATTGATTGACATTGCCAAACCTCCTGAAAGGTTAGTTAGTTGCATCTCTATAGTTGTATTCTTCTAGTCAGAGAAACTTTCTAGCTCTTATGCTGATTGTTTATTTGGCAGTCTCAAGGCAATGTTCTCCAGCTCCCAATTTATGGAGACATTGTCTTACTTCCAACTACTGCTTCAGGACGGAGTTTTTGATCTGTCATTGTCCGAAGCAAATGCTGAGGAGTGTAAAACTTTAAAGAGGCTCGTATTACGAAATTGCAAAAGAATCGAATGGTCAGAATTCTACCAAAAATTAAAGGTACAAAGAACTTGTATACACAAAGCATAAATATATGACATGTGCCAGGTTTTGACTGATAAGTTGCCTCAATTCCTATAGGATGCATCCTCTAAGAAGATCAGAGAAGGAGATGGAACACTGAGCAAACCCACATTTCCTCAGACTTCCAATTTAGCATCCCTGAAAAGGCAGCGGGACAAGCAACATAACTGTTCAGGTTTGTTTCCTGGATTCAATTAAATGAAGGAAAACATGGATATGAGCAAACCACTCATTCTTGCACAGTATGTATTTCGAAGCTTGTGTTACTTTGATCATTCTTCCCCAAATGAAGGTCAAATGTATATTCTCTTGATTATTTATGGCTTCCATGGTTTTCTCAACCACAAGTAGACATATTAAGTGCCCATTTCTGAGAAGAAACAATGGTTGAGGATTTTGGCTAGATAGCCACGGTTAAAGTTGTGTAATCTATGAACATAAATCTAAATCCTATTTTTCATAAGACTAGGTCATAACAGGAAGTGACACGAGGAGTTCAACGAAGAGTTACGATGATTCATGTAGCTTACACAAACTAGTTAAAACCAACACTGAGTTAATCATGATATGCTGATGTAGGTATGTCTCCTAATTCAATTGGTGGTATGCTGTTTCTTTCAGATATCAAAACCCCTGTGAAAAGTACTAAAAGAGTATGCAGGCCTGAGCTGATGAATCCTCCTCCTTCACTATCTGCAAATCAGCTGGAATCTAGTGCCATTTCAAAAGTAACTGATGACGCAAACAAGTTTCTTGACGATGAAGATTGTTGCTTCAGTCCGAGAAGGCTTTTTGCTTCTCTTCCTGATAGAAATTCAATGTTGTTCATCGTCGACAGTACTGAAGACAATCTGCTTCTCAACATGCCATCGTCGAGCGCATCATTTCCTGAAGCACAACTACTGTGCCATCATCCATGGGAGCAGAAGATGAACCGAAATAGTTCGACAAAAGAGGGTGGAGTCAAAGAGCAACCATCTTCGAGTTTCAGTAATAGATAATTAAGGGTTTGATACCATTGTAGTAGCGTAGACAAATAGTTGAAGAGTTCAGTCTATGCTGTAGCACTGACATTATATAGAAACTATGGACTGGCTCGGGCTGGTTTTTCTTCTTGTATGATCAACCATGGTGAAATAATTTGTAAACTAATTGAAAAATAGAAAAGAGTGTAACCTATTGACCTTGGAAATTTTTTCTTACAGGTGATGACAACTCCATATTTAAACTAGAAATATTTTCTTCTTTGTTTTTTATTCTGTGTTTATGGTTTCTTTTTCACTTGCTCGGGTTCCTCTTCTCATTCTTTCTCAACTGCAACGGTGATGGTTGTCCTCTTGCGACTCTACTTTCAAGGTCCTACGGATCAAAACACGTCAGTCGGGGGTCGGAGCTGGAGTTATTAGTGTGGCCCCTCTTACGGTCAAGTTGCTGAAAGGAGGAAGGCTCGCTTGCACGAGAGATCATTGAGAGCCCAAAAAATGAAAGCGGAGAAGATTAGCCTTTGCGTGTGAGAAGAAAACCACACCTTTACTTACCTTCACAAATCCTTATATAGCCGTGGAGGTGGAAGGTGTAGGGCCAATGCACGTGAAAGAGGGGGAATCAATCATGTGATTTTAAAAAATTATCTTTTTCTATTTTGAAACTGAGTACGTAACAGAAAGATAATTAAAAAAATGAGACAAAATAGAAACACAAGCACAAGAGTATTTATTTGATTTGAAGCCTTCAGTGACTCCTACTCCAAGACCCAGGTCCCTCAGACCTATCGATGAACAACCTACTAAATTCTCTTCTGGAACTACCAGAAAAGTAATTCGAATACACAAAACGAAGAAAAGTGTAACAACTCTTATATGTTTCTTTTTGCAAGTATATACACGAAAATGTACAAAATTGTTACAACACTTGGAAGAATTAATTTTGGCTAAGCTCGTGTGTTGGAGTCGGTTTGCAGCAACAATAGGGCATAGTAGAGTCGTAGCAAATGGAAAATGTAATGACAAAATGATCGAAATTGATTATTTGGAAGTTGTGTTTTCTAAGCTTCGAGCACCCTCTATTAAAGCCAACTCGAACCTGATCCAATCCACTGATCTCAGGATCACTTTTCGAGACTTGACTTTTATCGGTCGATCGATCCTCACCATTCGGTCAACCGAACCTCTGATCCACTCTCAGTTTATCTGGTCTCAATTGCTTGCTAGTTATCCACCATTCAGTCGATCGGACCTCACCATTAGGTCGATCGATCCCTCCGGTCGAAATCCAATCCTGAGATGAATTCTGATCTGATCTTTTGGGGTTCGGTCAACTGATCCCTGACATTCAATCGATCAATCAAGTCACCTACAAAATGTTAATTTTCTTGTAACATAGAGTTAGAAAAACAACTATAAATACCTAAATGTAGTATGACTTAGACCCAGTCTAGGTCTAGTCAAATCTCAACCTTAGACTCCTAGGTTGGAGCTGGGCTGGATCAGGGCCTAAGTCTCAATGGGACTCACCCTCACTAGATTAATCTCCTCTAGTGATTTACCTCACTTACTATTTACAATCACTTGACTTGCCTTTTGACCTACCAGGTCTTCCTATTAGTTGTCAGGTCTGTAGACCAAATTAAATTTTAGCTAGCTGTCAGGTCCCGCAGATCTAACTGAACTTCCTATCAGATATTAAGTCATACCTTGACTTATCTAGACTTCATGTCAGTTATCAGGTCCTAAGACCTAACTAGGCTTCATCCTAATGTCAGGTCCTTTAGACGTGTCAATTCTTGTACACTCAGTAAAAAAATTAGACAAACATAACACTAACTTTAAATCATTTATCATTCATCAAAATTTGACTTTGACCATTGATGCTAATTGCACCAACAAAAGGTCCATATAGATTATGCAAGCCCAAGGCCGGTTACATGGATGATCACGCGAGTGAGGTGTCACCCATAGGCCAACCACATGAGCAAGCTGTTGCGACCGGGACAACAATCACTCATCTGTACTACTGTGTTGTCTGGTCCCTTGCTTGAGCTGTGACCTGTCTTGCCAAGGTCAGTTGTATGCCAGGGACTATCGGAGGTAGAACTAGCTTGACTATAAGATTCCTTCTCCTTCTGAAACCACTATGGGTATGAGAAGAACGTTGAGTGAGTGTATGAGATTCTACTAGGATGAAGAGAGCTGCGTAAGTGTTAAATCTAGATGAAACAAAAAATAATAATTATAATTTTGTTCACTCCAAGGTAAATCATGTAATGAGTGGCCTATGGCGGGGTGTTAAAACTTAAAACTATAATATGGATGGCGTGCTTGGAGATATAGAAAGTCAACTGTCAACGTTGGATCCAACAATGGATTTGACCCGATGACTTTGACCTGATCAGCCCAATTTTACGCGTGAATCGGCGGTTCGAACCGGAATATTTCTATATACGCCCCTTTTCTTTTCTTTTTCATTTTACGCAACGTTCTCTTACAGAAATGACCATCTTTGAATGAAAGGACCATTTTGCGCGTGATTAGTAGCTAAGCTGGTTGGATGAAAGGATGTAATTTGAGAATATTGAAACCGAGCGGCATGCTTTTGATAGAAGACAAAGTACCTAACTCGGTTACGAACTCCCACGTTTTTCGGATATTTATGTATAACGGGACAATATAACAGTAGCTGCTATATTATTCGTGTCTGTGCATTGCCCTTGCCTCCGTCTTTTCTTCTCCTCCAGATCGGAGCGCGATGGCGAGCTACGGCGGCGTTCTCCGGCGCTCCGCCTCCGTAGTGCAGCGCGCCCGAGATGGAGTTCGATCCACCCGCAA
The DNA here is from genome assembly GCF_018446385.1 of Zingiber officinale. NCBI lineage: Eukaryota > Viridiplantae > Streptophyta > Magnoliopsida > Zingiberales > Zingiberaceae > Zingiber > Zingiber officinale. The sequence goes on from NC_055992.1 coordinate 131,654,408, forward strand.
GGCTCTGGCTCGCTTCGCCAGGCCTCAGTCCTTCGCCGCGCCGCCCGACGCCGAAGCTGCTGCTGTCCGCGCCGTCCGCAACGTCCGATCCTTCCGCTTCCATTATGCGCTTCTATTCTGGATCCTGATCCTCGCCTCCCTCTTCCCCCACCGCCGCCCCACCATGCTCTTCCTCATGGCCGCCTCCAAGCTCGCCCTCTTCTTCGGCGCACTCCTCAAGGTCTTCCCCAATTCTGCCATTGTCCAGCGCATCGTCGATCGAAGAGTTATGGCAGCGCTTGTGATCTTCGTGATCGGGACCGAGATCGTGGTGACGAACGCTGTGCTGGAGTTTCTGCTAGCGGTGGCCGTCGGCGTGCCCTTGGTGCTGCTCCACGCCGTGTTCCGCGTGCGGGACGACTTAACGGCTGTAGTCGAAGAGACAGCGGCGGTTGTAAACGGTGGAGAATTCAGGCAGATCGTGGAGAAGGAGAAAAAGGAAGATCTTGAACTGGGTTCGTGATTCTGTACGATTACCAATCCCTTCCCTCTTTTTCCACACATCATGATTAATGTGTTTACATCCTAGTGCTTAGCTATACTTGTTTCATGTATACTGATACAAAGATTATAGCTTTCCAAGCAAAGTTAACCCATAAAACTGGAGAGAATGCAGCAATGAGTGATGTCCAATCTTGAGAAGAAAAAAAAAGAGAGAACTTTCTCTCAGATGTTTTTTTTTTTATTTTATTGGTATTTTGTGATCTATCGTGTAGGATTTCTTAATTTCTTTAATTATGTAAGCAAAGTTTAAGCTGTGAAATTGGAAAGCATTGAGCAAGCGGTGTTCTTGATTAGAATTTATGCCTAAATTTCTCCTCTTCAGTCAGATTTGAAAAGAAAAACTTTTCCGATTTCCTTCGGATCTGTATTAGGATTAAAACTGATTGCTTTAGATATTAGAGTATTGCTGCAGATGGCCAGTGTTTGTTTCTCATTCAGCTCCAGTTTAATCATGGATGGGAATTAAGATTAACTGACCCTGTTTGTGTAGGTTTGTCTTTGGTTCTAATTCTTTGAGCCTGTAAACTTCAATGGAAAATTGAAATCTACCCTTTGTTTTGAGTTCAAGAGTGCCTAACTGTAATGTAATAATAGTAACCTAATTATGGACAGCCAACACCATGACTAGATCAGTGAAAGCTATTTAGATTGGATCTGATATCAGCAAAGTTTTTTTCTCCAAGTCTGTGAGATTACTTTATTTTTCAAGCTTTGTATCTAGAATCATTGCCTTCAACATGGCTTTAGAATATATTTCTGGTCGAAACTTTTATCTAAAGCAGGTGGAGGATGTTCCAATTATTAATTTGGGTTTCTTAACACATTTTTCTGTGATTTTTTGATTTTTTTTCCCACCCAAAAAGTTAATTGTTAGTTGTGCTTTCCATCTACCAGCCCAATGCTGAAAAATCCAGTTGAACCACTTTTAAGTTTTTCTTGGTAGAATTAATGCCAACATTAGCTGACAGATATAATTGTAAGTATAGAAAAAAGAATGATATGTGCTAACTAAGGATTCTTCATCTACTTATCCAATAAACTCACTAGTGTTGAACTTTTAACAGTATTTTACTGAACCGTATAAATAAGTTTTGATATTATCCAAATTACATACCCAACTTTCATAATATCCAAATTACGTACCATATTATTGTCAATCCGCAAGTGCACGGAAAGTCGCTAAGTAATAAAAAAATATTGATCATCAAGGACTGCTGATCAAGCGCTTGTGACTTCGCAAAGCGAATTATCTAAACGATTGAATTTTTGTTTGAAAGTTCAAGGTGACAAAAAGGTGAATACGCTCACCTCCATCGCTCCCGCCAATCCGTCCTAGGGCCAACACGAAGGAAGTAAATCACGGGCAACTACTAGCATTTGGAATAATGACGAGCACATAAGAGAGACATTTATCTCGGTTTTGTTGAAATTTAAACCTCGGATCTCATGGTGACAACACCTCATGTGCTAGCCATTAGACCATCCCGAGAGGACTTTATTTGAAAGCTCGAGAACTAAAGACTAAGAGAGAGAGAGAGAGAGAGAGAGAAAGCTGGAGAAAGAACAAGAGAGTAAGAAAGTGAGAATAGTTGACTTGGGAAGACAAGTATAGGAGTTCGGTTTCATTTTAATACTCATTGATATACTATGAATAGCTAATCTCTTATCCTCTATATTTATGCTTCATAGGGTGTCTAGCTAAATACTGGTGCTACCTTGCTACAGTCACACCGGAGTATCTATCCCATTGACATTCAATGCTATTAAGTAGAAGAGGTAACATAGAGAGTCTGGTTAAAGGGATACCCTCTATCACCAAGAGTCTCCAGTCATACAGACTAAATTATATAGATCAATTCCTAACACGAAATTGGGGAACCCCATTAAGCACTAATTAGATCATCCCTTATAGAGAATTGACCACCATTCTAAGGCAATGTACAAGATGTCTAGTTAAGGGATACTCTCTATTACTGAGCCCCCCTGGTCATATGATCTCGAGCATTCTCTCTACGTGGCGTTCAATCTATACATTCGTTCAATCAAACAATACATATAAGCAATTAAACTTCACATACACATTTTATCAAACAAGAACAAGACGTGCACATGTCATTGAAATAGGAAATTGACATATCTATGGAGTTTACATTAAATATACATCACAATTACTCCTTATGTCCTAGAACACAATAGATCTACTCCATGAACAAAGAAAAAGGACATGAAGACATGAATGGAAGCAAACTATAACTCAAAACATAAAGAAGAGAGTAGAAAGCTTAGCCAAGATGAAATCGATGTCTTCGGGAACTAATCCTTGTTTGGGAGATGGACGGATGATGGAAACGACCACGAATCATCGAGAAATCATCGGGGTGTGCTCTGGCACTGATCTCTTGGGTCTCCCCAAAAGGAAAACCCTCCTCCCGGGAAAAGGGGAGAAAAGTCCCTTTTTATTGGTAGGGAACACGATCGCTGCCTATCCGCCCACACAGCTATGCTTCAAGGCATGATCGGGGCGTGTATGTCGCGATAAAAATAAGCACGACCATGCCTCGAGAAATGGCCTGATCGTGCCTCAGGGCACGAACTAACTGTGTGAGGCACGGTCAAATCAAGCACAGTCGTGCCTTTAGGCACCGCCTTTCCGTGGGATCTCTGAGAAAACATGGCACGACCTGCCCGTGTGAACTTCTCAAAATAGGGCATGGGTCGGGTCAAAAGACACACCCCTGGCATTGGCTTTGCTGGAAGAAGGCATGATTGTGCCTTTTGTTGGTCCCTTGGAGGCCGGCTAGAGAGGTGAATAACTCTGCAAATAAAAACTGACATTTCTCGAACTTTAAAGCTTTATTAAAATAAACAATTGTATAAAAAGAAATAAGAAGCAACTAAAGACAAAGGCGCAAAAGGAGTTACTTGGTTTACAATTAGAGGATTGCTAATCAAAGTAATTAGAGCTCACTATCAAAGTATTCTTCAAGCAGAAAAGCCTCTTACAACATTGACAACTCAAACAGTAGTAGAACAGACAAAAGAATTGTTTACAAGTGTTAATTTCTAACTACTGGGATTAGAGCTATATTTATAGCCCTGATCGGGGTGCCTGGAAGGGTTCCTAGCGCTTGGGAGATAAAATTTTATCCTCGTCGCAATGAATCGCGCCACGTCGCGTTTCTATAAAGTTTTTGGTTTGAGCCTCCGGAAGAGTTCCGAGCGCCTAGACCGGGTTGAATTGCCATCTGCAAAGTCGTGGTGCCCCTGGGCTGTCTCGGGGGTTCGAGCGCCCATACCAAAAAGTCAACATTTTGTTGACTTTTGGTCTCGATCTTCCGCTCTGGTTCCTCTCGCATTGGTCCGAGTCTTCCGCTTCGGTTCCACTTGCTTGGGTGTTTTCGGCCATTCGGAATAACGCTCACCCGAACCCATTTTTCGGCTTTCTTGAGCAACCTTCCACTTCGGCTTCTCGTACCTCGAAAATGTCACGAACCTCCTTGTCCGTCTGTGTACTCTTTCGCAACACCTCATTTCTTGGACGCGCCAAGCTCATCAGCTCGATCTCATGTTGTCTTTCTTGCTAGCTGCGTCTTTCGCTCGACTTCCTGTGCTCCTAAGTTCCTGCACACTTAGACACAGGGGTTAAACCACAATAGAACTTAACTTAACTTGGTTGATCATATTAAAATTACCTCAGGGTACTTACACCTTTTGGATACAGTCTAGGCGTGGGAAAATCTGGATCAGGCTTTGGAAGACACGGTTGTGCCAAGGGGCACAGTCTTCTTAGCTAATTTTTCTTCGAAGTTGCTTCAAAGTTCGATTTTGCTTTATTTTAGCTCTAAATCATGCCTTGTCAAGGAAAACAGGCACAGAGCAGATATCTGGACAAAAAGAGTAATCATGCGGATAAAATTGGTGCGAAACGTAAATCATAATCGAGAAATACAAGTGAATGTGTGTTAATCAATATCTAAAAATAAATATAATCTGCGTGCATCATATATTCCCAAAATACCCCTCCTCTTTCTTAATAGGTCCATTAGTTAGTTTCCGACTAAACTGATTGATAGACTTAAAGAATTCCAAATTACTTCAAACGAAAATTAATGTACTCCTGAAAATCTTTTTAATATATTTATGTCATCGGATCTAAATTCGATAGCCTAAATTTAGAATAATGAATTTTTAAACATACAAAAATTTGATAAAATTTATCACAAATTTATTATTAAGGCCTAGGATAATTATACTCATCAACACTACCATTGAATTCCTAAAACTCATTCAAAAAATATCAAACTTTTTAAATTTTTGAATGGTGTAGGTTCATCAACTAGTTTCGTAAGTTTTGAATTTTCGAATGAACCTAGAGAATTCCAAATCACTTCAAATAAAAATCAATATACTTTTGAAACCCTTCTTAATATATCTATTATTGATATTTGAATTCAATAGCATATAAATTGACCAATGAATTTTTCATTTGATAGATAAAAAATTTAGAGATGGGCTCTCAATTTAATTCATTATTTTAAATTTATGTTATAAATATATTTTAGAGGTTTCGAGAGTATATTAGTTTTGATTTAAAGGAAGTTTTTTTTTTTTTTAAGATCTATCAACGTAGTTAATGGACATATAACAAAAGAGGAGGGATATTTCTAAATCATTTGGATAATATGGAAAACTTGCTTACACGGTAAGTAAAATGCCGAACTTTCAAAGATAGTGATAGTGCCTCTAGCTCAATTAGGATAAGTAAATGGCTTTATTTTATCATCCTTAGCTTTGTCTTAATATGAATGAGAAGGATAGATGCTCCTTCATCAAAAAATGGAATGAACTAGGCATGAGATTTGGTCAAAAACACTTAAGAGAGCTAATGGATTATCTGTTGATTTATGATCTTAAGAATGAACTAGGCATCAAAAATTTCTTAAGGCTGTGCCTCTTGTTAAAGACCCTCTGCAGTCCTAAAACTTATCAAAATACTCGACTACAACTATTAACTATTTATAATATTTGTTATTAATTTATGAATAAAAAAAATCATGTCAAATTCGGCCATGCCAAATGCCAAGTATGGTCGTTTGTTGGGCCGGAACAGTTCAATTTAGTTTCATCTGGGCCCGTGGGCTGCCATGCATTGAGTGGGTCCAATTTTTTTTTATTAATTCATAATATAATTAAAGTTGAAAAAGTAGGTATCCTGTTTTTTTTTATAATTTTATTTCAATTCAAATATTTGGTTTTTCGAATGAATTAATCTGAAAATGACTGATCTGACAGTCAAATGTTCTGGTTGGGAATTGATCCGGATGTTTCTTCGTCCCATTATTACCTTTTTCACTTGCGTTCGGGGAAGGGCACTGCTGCCCTCTTTCAGTGTTTCACATGGATGCATGTTGAATAATTAGAAGACTAATCATAAATAATTGGGAATTAAGATAGAAATTAATTACGTAAGAAAAAAATCTCAAAATAATATTTAGAAAGAAAGATAAATTTTATTAAAATTAATATTTTACGCAAGGTTTAAACAAAAATGGGCAAAGTCCAACATAAAAGAAAATTAAGTCAAAATTCTAAATGAATATGGGACTTTCATGATTTTTATGGGAGAATATAACATTTTCAAATTGTTTTCATATTTTGAAATCCACTTTGCATTCTCCATGATGATTAGTTGGAAAAATTTAGATATTTTATTTGCATTTTCATGAATTGTTTTTTTCTGTAATTGTTTGGTATCGTGTTGGATATTTTCGCAAACACCAGCTAGAAAATAAATCTTAAGGGTTTAATTAATGCATATCATTTTAGAAATACAATTAATCATTAATATATAAGATGATTTTTAAAAATTAATTATAAAAATATATATGAAAGGATATAATTGACTCCAAAAGAACAATATGGACATAAAATATGATAAAATAAATAAATAAATAATATATATATATATATATATATATATATATATATATATATATATATATATATATATATATATATATATATATATATATATATATATATATATATATATATATATATATATATATATATATTCTAACATGTTAGATTCTAGTCATTTAATCTAATCTAATTTTGATGTGTTTTTTTTTACTTAAAAGAGTGTTTTTAATTTGGAAATTTTATGTGTGTTCATTGCTTCACTTAAAAAATGTTTTATTAACATTGGTTTGCTAAGTGCTAACAAATAAAGTGGAAGTTAATTAATTAAGCACTTTTTTTTGGAAACTAATGAAGCACTTTTTTGCACTCTTCAAACTTTGATGTTGAAATTAATGCGTCAAAAAGTAAGAACATGATTCTTTGTTTTTTTTTTTTTTGGGTAATGCTAAATGGTCAGAATCTGGTCAGCTAGAATCAATACATGCAACTATACACATGGGTATTTTGGTAATATCATCTGTGTACATTAATTACATGCATATACATGCATGCATTTTAATTAGAGCATAGGTAATTCTAGCTGGCCAGATTCTGGTCAACAAGAATTATCGTTTTTTTTTTTTTGGCTTTTTTTTCCGAGCATGTATGTGGAAAAAAAAAATTCTCTCAATCTACAATAAACTGACCTTGTAATTTATAAAATTTATAATATTTTTTTATAATACACTGTAAAAGAAATTTCTTCTAGGATGTTAAATCTAAAAATGTTGACATGAAATAAGTGGATTGGTCGGTTTAGAAAAAACTTTGATAAAAAAAAACAAAAAGAAAAAAGAAAATTTGTAAATTATCGTGCAAGGCAAAAGGCCAGATTTAAACATTGTTCAACATCCAAACATCAACCAATCCCGCGAGTCAATTCCACGAAGGGGGAATTTCGTAAGTTGATCGCCAACCTTTTGAAATCACGGATCGACAATATAAAAAAAGGAAAAAAAAAATAGTAAAAAAGTTTGTTTTTCTCTTTAATTAAATCGATCATGAAAACCTTGAGATCAGGGTTCAGAGAACTCAGATTTATCTCATTTACTTCGAGATCGACATCGAAAAGAAGAGTGAAGGTAAAAAAAGTCGGGTTTTTCCTGCAATTACACAGTGCGTGATGTTTGGATCTCGCTACTCTTTGCTTAATTTCTTCCTCCGGCGTTAAATACGAGGAATCCCAAGCTCAATCGGCCGTCACATGGCGGCGGCGACGACGGTTTTGTGAGATTTGGGCGGGCTATCGCCGCCGTTGGACCCCACGGGCCGGAGAGAAGGCCTGCGAGCGAGCTTCCAGTTCTTCCTGACCTCCTTTCCCTCATCCATCTCGATCTGCTCCTGCCGGCACTCCACGCTGCAGAACGGCAAATCCCCTCTGCATCCATCGATCCATCAATCAATAGATCGATCGTGAAACAGACCAATTTATGCATTAGGAGGGGGCCGGATAAGCAAACCTGTACATGAAGATGTCTCGGTTTCCGGCGAGCGGCCGGCGGCAGCGGAAGCAAGCGTCGAGGAAGTGGATCGGCTGCTCGTCATCCAACCCGTCGCAGAAGAACCGGCCGAGCGGGGAGGAGGGCGGCTTCCGAGGCCTCAGAGCATATTGGGACGGCGGAGCGCGACGTGGACGGAGATCGTCGGGTGGAGGAGGGCACCCGGACTCGAGATCGGTAGAGGAGACGGAGGAATCCATGAGAATGAGAGAGGGCGAGCGACCAAACGGCGACGGCTCTGCTGTGGCTACGAGCGACGCTCGTATTTTATTTATATAGAGGAAAAAAAAAGGGAAAGTGCTCTCTCTTTATTATTATTTTATTCCCGGAAATGTTGCGAACCAAAACCATTGGCTCGATTTTGCAAATGGACCATTGGTACTAATAGTATTTGCACAACCGCCATTTGAAGCTTAAGAGTAAACATGTGAAAAGGCCTTGAATAATTAGATTTAAAAGAATACAGCACTTCTTAATTTTTATCCTAAAAATACACTTCTTTATCATATATTCATATCAGTCCTTTAATGTTCATCAAAATTAGTAATTAATATTGGTTAACATGGATTAAAGTACTAAAACACGAGTTAAATTATTTATGGGTTAAAATTACTCTAATAAAATTAAAATTAAAATTGTTCGTCAAATTTATTAGAAGTGGTCCCCCTTTTGTGATATAATTTATGAGTTAGTCTAAACGGTAGGATTGACCAGATGAAGGCCACCTTTTTCATAAAAAAGACCTTTGAATTTTCGATATTTCGAAAGGAATCTAGACTCCCATACAAGCATGCAAGCTAGGAAAAATAAATGCACGAATAGGTGGGATTAGTGGGACGTACTAGTAGTTAATTTTGAGTGGCAATAATCTATCCATTAATTGTCCCCTCCATGGAGGGCATCGTACTAAATACATTTTAGCACCAATCGACTAGGTCATATGACAATATTAATATATATGTCTGAGATTGATTTCTAATGAATATGTCATACTTGGTTGATTGTCTCAATCTCTATGTATATATATTATTATTGTTGATTGAAGTTTTTGTGATTTATCTTCATTCCAGATACTAATGCTTTGTTTACTTAATGAGTGGACCATATGAGTTGATGAAATAAATCTAGGTGCATTAGAAAAGAAATGAAAAAAAAAAAAACATCTTTCTTTCTTTAAGTGCTTATTTACCTTGATTTTTATCTTGAAAAGGAATATGAGTACATACAATATAATTTTTTAATTAAAAAAGAATACATGTTTCATTTTTTGATATATAATATAATTTTATAAGTTTAAAATAGTGTGTGTATTATTTTTTTTAATATATGTTATAATTCTATGAATGAAAAGGAGTATATGTGTCATTTTTTCTATCGGTTGCTTTTCATCTTATTTAATTCGATTCATTTTGGTTCTAAAATAATCTGTTGATGGATTATGTTTCCCTTTTTTCTTAAAATTTAAATAAAATAAATAATAAAAATATTTTTATTATATTTTTTTTTAAAGTTACTTTCTGCTCTACTAAATAAATATAGTATAAGAAATTATTTTAGAGGGACCGCGACAATTCCATCTTTTCTCCCAATAGAAAAGAAATTATATTTTGATATTGTTTTCTAAATATAATTCCGATGCTTCAGTTTTTCTCCAACGGCCTTTTCACAATCGATCAACTTGAGCCGCAAAATTGTCTCAATTTAACAATATTCTAGAATTTAAAAAAAAAAAAGAAAAAAAAATCGTAATAGCAATTGGACAATGGAAGGACAGGAAGGCAATTGAATTTCACAAAAAAAAAAAAGACATCTATTTAAAAAAAATGCCATCAAATATGTAAGGGGCTTAAAAACAAAATATCTTCTCTTATTCTAATTCAATTAAAAAATGTATTAGTTAATTAATACTAAACTGTGAATTTCGCATGGACCACAAAACAACGTACGCGAAGGGACTAAAAAAAGACAAGGCAATTAATTACTCGCCCAATCGCTATCAATTTCATTTTTAAAAAGGCAACAAATCATTAAAAAAAAAGAATATGATTTAGTTTGGGATCGACTTGTTGTTCACAGGTTCATCACTTGATTTAATTGGTCTAATTGAACCGCTGTCCAATTAGAGCACTCGTATTCGTATTAATGGATGTTATAATATTCATCATTTCATTACAAACAAAAGTATATATAACATCAATACTGACTAATTATAGGTCCATATATTATTTACATATTGTCTCTTCGGGGCGGTGCGATGATTAAAACATAAGATGTTACCATATGAAGTCTTAGAGTCGAAACTCGGCGTGATCGAGCATAACCTCCCCCATGTCTTGGTCATTTTACACTAATGGCTAGTAGCCACCCGTGATTTAACTTCTCCGTGTTGGCCTACGGACGGATTGGCGTGGGCACTGGGAACGAGCGAATCATCTTTTTGCTACATATATTATTTACATATTATATTAATATATTCATTTTCTTTTAACATTAAACTTTATTATTTATAATTCTTGCTACTTACTCATTCATCTTTATTCTTATTTTATATTAAATAAATATAATTTTATTTATAGAATTTAAATAACTATTATTTAAAATAAATAATAATAATATTTTTAAATATATTTATTACTCATTCATCTTTATTCTTATTTTATATTAAATAAATATAATTTTATTTATAGAATTTAAATAACTATTATTTAAAATAAATAATAATAATATTTTTAAATATATTTATTACATAAAATAATTTTCTCTTATTTTGTGAGTATCATTTATTTAAAATTAAAATATTATTATAAATTTAAAAGGGAGGAGTACACCATATAAAAAAAATCACACTTGCATAAAATTAAAAAATAATATATAAATTAAACATAAAGAAAAACTATAAATACTAATGATTGTTATTGTATTGTGACCAAATATGTTTAACTAAGTCGGTACGAAGTTGGTGATGTACATAACTGTCACGTAATTCAAAATTTATCTAGAGATAATCATGAAATTCTCGATTTGATCCCTGGACGTGTTATGCGGGTTCATCACTTTCATCATTATACCAAATTGTCACATGACCCTCCTTATCTTCAATAATCATGTTGTGCAAAATAATATTTCCTAACATAATATGTTTTAATTTTTTTCTATACAAATAACAAGTTGGACCTCTGACAATTGTTCATCAAGCTTGGAGCACCCTGCTGCCTCTTATCTTTCCTTAAACAATCTCCTATTGGGATTTTCCAGACAAGGAGAAGCCTTCACAAAAATAGCTCATTTCAATATATTTTATCGGTTAGATAATATCCCTTCTCATCTTGAGTCTCGTTAATCGAGAAATTAATCTCCAAAGTATTTCCTTGCAAGACGTTATTGAGTATGAAAGATTCATATAGCACATTAATATCATTATATGAACCTGCGACACTAAAGAATGCATGACATATCTATAAGTCTTGAGACGCAACCGCTTTAAGCATGATTGTTGATAATTCATTACCTCTTGCAAACTAGCCTTTCAAAGTAACTGGACAATTTTTCTATTCCCAATGCATACAATCAAGGTTATCCAACATTCCAAGGAAGTCATGTCTCTCATCATGCATTTAAAAAAGAAATTGAACATCATCAGCATTCGACCTTTTCAAGTATTGATCACCAAATATTTCAACCACACAATCGTAAAACTTGAAAAGACACTTGATGGCGATTGATTCATCCATGCGTAGGTAATCGCCAAGATGATCGACTAGGACTCCATAAACCAATTGACGAATCACATCCGTGCATTTTTGTGGTGGTGACAAGCCTTTTCTTCTCGCAGCATCGTCCCTCTACTGCAAATATGATGAATGAATATCAAGTGCATCCACTAAGCAACAAAATAAATATCTTCGCATGCGAAATCGTCTTCGAAATTTTTGATCTGGATACACTGGGTTTGTGGAGAAATAATCATTAAAGAACTTTGCATATCAGATTTCACTATTTCTTTGGATGAACCTTCTCCTTCACCATTCCCTGGATCATAATTTTCGTTAACTTCAACTTGGACTTCGTTTTCACTTGTCAAGTCAAAGATGATGCTACTTGAATATTGAGACATTTTGGAGGAATGTTCTTAGAATGAAGAATTGTAAAGCATAAGGTGTCTATTTATTTTTTTTTTATCAACGGGTATATTACAATGACTATATTCCAATGGATATTTTGCAACGGCTATATTAATTAACCAGGAATTACACATTAATTGAAAAAATATATAATAATAACAAATTACATTAATTGAAAAGTACAATAATTAAAAGTTATAATAAATAAAAATTACATATTTCATCTTCTCCTAATCTCTTGACATAGATGTTCGTGGATGACAAGTTGCTCCTCTATCATTTTGTGAAATATCTTTTGAAAGGATTAAGTATTCCTTTAGTTGAATTTTGGCTAAGACAACTTTTGCTTTAATCCCGGTAGTGTTTGTTTTCATCTCCTTAATTTTGATTGTTTTTATTTATTTCAATATTCAGTCATTTTTATGCTTGTACACTCAATAACCTTAACAAACATATTGTCTAAATTTGTTGTCATACTTTCAATGTCTGATGTCATTTTGCCTTTTCTCTTTATTTTTACTGTATTCTGACCCATTGGATGAGTTTTTTCTTGTTTATGGAGATTCACATCTTGGTTAGATGAGGTGTTGCTTGCCCCAACTCCGAAGTCCTTGCCTTCTTCATGCCAACAAGGCGATCAACGGACTGTGGAGTCAAGATTAGACAGTCTTTTATGATTCTCCATACATGCTCGAGATTAAATGCATTGCTATTATTTTCCTCGCAATATTTTTCATACGCAAGTCGCGATATGTGCTCATCGCTGTGACCACTACAATACATACTATAAACACTATTGTAATTTACGTTGAAGCATATAATTTTTTTATATGGTATTGTGCCAGTGTGATCGTATGACACTAGTAATTTTATTGGGTGTACCTGGAGGACGATTCTCATTATAATAACTTACAATACGTCCCCAGAAAGTATCCACCTTTTGATCATTGTCGATGATTGGATCATCACTGATAGTAACAAACGATTTCGCTAAAACCTCATCTTCAACCTTATTCCATGTTAACCACTTTCTTTTACTGGCAGCGTTAGAATCCGCCGTCTCCAAATTTGTGACTTCAATTGAAGATTCACGGTCAGACACTTGAGTCTTTGGAACAAAAGTCAAAGTAAACAGTTCATTTTCCATCAGAAATGTAAAAGACATATCAGTTACATGTGGATTAGATAGATAATTTTGTGGATATGGATTATATAGATAATTTAGTGGATATAGACCATATGGATTTGGTGGATATGAATTATATTGATAATTTGGTAGATATAGAAAATATAGATAATTTGGTGGAATTTGTGAATTTTGATAAGAAGTATTTTCTTTCAGTAATTTTTGATAATTCACAAAATTTAAAAAAAAATTTAATTATTTTTATTCATTTCGGAGAAAAATAGAAGAAGTTTTTTTAGAGGAATTTAGATGTTTGAAGGATTGAAATAAGATAATGAATACCTATAAATGAAATCTTCATTTTTTTAGTCGTAACGCGTTTATTGAAATGGTGGGCCAACCCTGTTCAAACTTTTCTTCACATCAATTTTAACCCTCAATGAATGTTATTAATTATTTAATTCCTTCAATGCAATGCATATGTTCTTACACCGGAAGTACCTTCATGAAGGAAATGACTGAACAATTAAGTTTGGGTATTACTTAAATCATGTACCCTTTTTTATAAAACTCAAATCACATATTATATTTCTAAAATACTTTTCTTTCTCTTTAAGTCCACGAGAGAGGATGAAATTGGATTAAAGAATTTTAAATTATTCTAAATTAAAATTAATATTTTTTAAAAAAAATCTCTTTACCATATCATGCTAGTGAGTTTTTAAGTTTATAAAACAAATATAAAAATGTACTTTTAATTTAATTCTCTCAATTTACGTTAAATTTGGGGGTATCAATTCACTAGGAGGTTTCTAGAAATAGATTTTGATTTGAAGTTATTAAGAGTTTTCTAAATTCATTTAGTCACGAAACTATTTGATAAATATAAAGAAAGGGAAAGAATATTTTAAAAATATGATATATGATTTAGATATTATAAAAATTGAATGCTTAATTTGGATAACATCAAAATTTTAGTAAAATATGGAATCATCCTACTAACGACCTCTTATAATAAATAAATATAGATCAGTTATATTAATGACCCTCTAATACTTATTTTATAGATACGGAGAGAGATAAATATAAATACATAAGCATTAGTAATATGATAAAGTAATCATTAATTTTTAAAAATCAATCTCTTATCATTAAAAAAATATCATATATTCACTATGACCGGACATTTCCTTCATCTTTCACTAATTTTTTCTATTTCTATTTTACTAAATATAAATTTAACTCATACGTTCGGTTAATAAAATTATTTGTATATCAATTTTATTATTTTATATAAAAATATTTTTTTTCACGACCCTTCAAAATTTAAAGCCGACCTTGGATGTATCCGGAAAGAATATCGTACGCTTACCGTGGCGTATCAAAACTAAGGCGGTTCAATAAAACGTCGGTGAATAGCAGAAGTTCCTTGTCGTCTTCGCGGGTCTGCGTACGCAATTGCTTCTTTTGTCGCATTTGGAGTGAACTATTTTTGCTATTTCATATGAAATTTGCGGCGTCAGCATTTTTAATTTTATTTAAAATTTAGCAAATACAGTTATATAGTGGTGTCCGCGTCAAAAATGAATTTTTTAGTGATCATTTTATATATATATATATATATATATATATATAAGATAATAATGAATAAAAAAGCAATAGTGATATATCGTAGTAGAAATAATAATTTATTATAATATGGCTTGGGCATCCAACGTTATTGACAGTGAAAATAATTTATACGGGCCGGGCCATAGTCGTAAATGGGCTTCCAATTCTTTATCTCCTATAAATAGTGGTGGCATTTCCCTTATGCATTTGAATTATTATTTTTTGGAGAAAAAATGGGAAAGGGTATAATGGGAGCTGCTGTTCTTCTTCTTCTCTGCAACGTCCTCTTCCACCCATCCTTCTCCTCTGCGACTGCAACCGAGCGGCCGCTGCTGGCGCCGGCGGTGAAGTCAACGACGATGGCGATGGAGAAAGCCTGCAACCTCACCCTGGACCCTAACTTCTGCCTGGTCTCACTCCAGGCCGACCCCCGCAGCCGCTCCGCGGACCTCTCCGGCCTCGCCGCCGTCGCCCTCGACCTCGCCGTCGCCAACGCAACCTCTACCATCGCCAAGCTGTCCGACCTGCGCGCCTCCGCTTCCGGTTCCTCCTCCGCCAAGCCCTCGACCAGGAACAAGCTCGAGGCATGCCTGATCCTCTACCGGAACGCGGTGCCGCCGCTGCGGCTGGCGGCGGAGTTCCTGGCGGAGGAGCACGTAGAGGTGGCAAGGGCCATGATGGAGGCGCCTGTTTTCGCACCGGGGAGCTGCGGGCAGCTGCTGGGGCGGGTGCTAGCCAAGGAAAACGACGATCTCTTCAATCTCATGCTCATCTCCAGAAGAATTGCAGAGGCTTTGACGCCATGAGAATTTAGTTTTGCTTGTTTAATTGAGCTTGATTAATTAATGGTAGCTCCTCTCCTGTTATCTACTTCCAGGAACATCAAAACTTGTTTTTCTCCCCCCATTTAAATGAACTATAACTCCTGGAACTATGACGAAATGTAGAAATAAATGTCTGTGATCCTGAAAGTTTTCACTTTGCTTGTTCTTACAGTTGTCTTATTACTGTCTTTTCTTCTTGTTAATCTAATTCAAAATAAATTAAAGAACTTTTCCTTTTAATTTCCATCTTGAAGATGAACTCTAAGTCCAACTGTTGCAATCTAAGAAAAAGGAGAGAAATTAAACAGAGACATCAATTGCATATTTTGTTTGTTTTCACTCTTTAAAATGATGAGTTCGATAGGGGAAAGCAAACTAATTGCATGATTTATTTTTTTTCGATCTTTCAAAAGGTCTACTACTCATGTAACTCTGAAGAATGAGAAAATGGTGAACTTGTTCATGCAAAAAAGTTTTCCTACCTTTCTACTGTTTGTCATCGTAAATCTGTAAAATGAGAAAATGGTGACCTTGTTCACGCAAAATAAGTGATCTAATAATCTTGGATTATTAATATCACCCCAAAATGAATTGCTGAAAAGGATTCATTTATGCATTTGTCTCATAAATTTAATTGGCACATTTATTATTTTTCAAGTTCTTTAATTCTCTCAACCACCCTCTGTTTCCTACACCGCCGAAGCCATTGATGCCATTTAAAGCTTCAAAGTAAGAAACTGGAAGTAGTATTTGTTGTTGAGAATTGAGATCGGAGACGGTGGAAGATTAATTGCCAAAATAAATGCGTTTGGAAAAGATGTTTCTTTCCCCGTCCAAAAAAATTATAAAAGTTTCCATTTTGTAGTTCATATATTTCTAGAAACAAAATATATATGTTTCTGCAGGCAATTAAATCTCTGCTCTTCTAGCTCAACAACAACAAGAAGATGATGAAGATGATGAAGCGCTCGTTGATGTCTTCTCTACTTCTCCTTTTCTTCCTGCAATCCATTTCTGGCTCCTCTTCGAATTCTTCTCCACATATAGAAGCTGTTTGCGAAAATGTGCAAGACAGCTACGTTGACAAGAAGTACTGCATCAAAACTCTGTCCTCCGACGTCCGTAGCCGCGGCGCCGACGATCGAGGCCTCGGAGTCATCGCCGCCGAGCTCACAGCTGCAAAGGCCGTCGCCATCAAGTCCCACATCGAGAAGGTCAGTCGATAGCGAAGTTTAAAGGATTGTAGTCGAGTTCGAGCCGTAACATTTACATCACATGATTACAAATGGGCAGGCGAGGAGGAAGGCGAGGGATGGGTACGGGCGGCGGCGGGCGGAGGCTGCGCTGCAGATATTCTCGGACGTGATACCGTCGGTGCAGTGGGCGGCGGAGTCGATAAAGGGGGAGTTCTACGCGAGCGCGGGGGCGGTGCTGTTCGTGGCGCTGGACGCGGCATCGGCGTGCGTGGGGGTGGTGGAGCTGGGAAAGGCCGCCGACGAGTACGTCAATCTGGCGCTCCTCGCTCAGGCCATCGCCGTCCACTTGCATTAGCTAACCGAACCGGCGGTGGCCGCCCCGCCTCTTTCATTGTATTTGGTTTACATTGTTGTTCCGATCTTTTGTTTGATCGAGTAGTCGACGCTGCTACCTAATTGTTTTTGCCAGTTTCAATCAACGCACACAAGGGGAACACAAGGGGAAAAAAATAATGGTGTCCTTTTTCGTCCTCTGACAGACTCTCCCTCTCCCTTGGCTTTTGGGGGTGGAAACTTCATTTTTCCTATGGTGTGCTTCCGGCATGAGTCAAAGCACGTCAATGGAGGGCGGGCACGATTCAGCCTGAGCTAAAAGATAGAGCTTGTGGAAACGTGAGAGAAAAAGAAAATGTTCGAGAGAAAAAGATTATTAGCAGAAAAGAATGGTCTCATCTAAGATTGTCACCAATAAGTTATTGATGAGTTGGAGTGAATATTGACTTTGTCATTGTTCGATCTTGATATAGCAAAGATTTGTAGAGAGATCAGCCAAAGTCCAAGGAGAAAATACTAGGAAGAGACCCAATATAACCACTTCAACACTCAAGGAAGATAAGGAAATCTTCGACAGAGGACAATGAAGGAGAAGTTGAATAATAGTTTAGGATTTTTTAGATATATGTGCATATACTTACGTCCAGTAAGCGATGACAATGAATTGGGTTCGGATCAGATTCTATATCCTCCGTACATATATCCATTGGGTATAGGATCTCTAATGGATATACTCATATCCATTAAAAGATTTGATATTTTCTATAGTTATAATTTTTTCTTTCTATCTGATTATTATCATTCAATAAAAATATATTAAAATTAACATCCTATTAAAAAATATATATATTGATCCTGTCCGAACCAAGAGTCAGCGGACGCTGGGCACGTGGCGCTCTCTGCTGGATCCTCGAGTACTCCGGCGAACCTGCAACAAAACCGAGCCGGGAGGGGTGTCCCGGCGACGGTCCTCCGACGCTCAAGTCAAGCGAGGAATGACAAGAAGGTAGCCTCAAGATGAAGACGTGCATACCTCCGGTGAAGAAATGGAGGCCTTATATAGACCCCTCGAAGAAGCCTGGGCGCGCCAATCAAAGCAGCCACCTGCATTTGACCATGCCCAGGCATGGGTCTGTCAGAAGGGCCATGCCCAAATATGGACCCGTCAGAAAAGGCGTCCATGAGGCCATACTGCTACTGTATCAACCTTTCCATGATGTGACGGCAAGATCCTCCATCGTGCGATCTTATGTACGGCCTAATCATCAGACATGCTTCTGCCGATATTCCATATCCCGAGCCGAGCGCATAGGCCGCTCGGCCACCTTTTTCTCCCCTCGCCCTTATTTTGTCCGGGCGGGTTGCCCGCTCGGCTCTTTGGCCCCTGCCGTTCGGGCTCCCGGTCGGCCCTTCGATCCTCCTGCCTTGGCGTCGGAAACCCAAACCCATGGATGGGTTATCTAACTCCGCTCGGACATACCCGGATGATCGGCTCGGCCATTAACCGCTCAGTCAGCCCTTCATCGGTTCCCAAGCTGAGACCCTTCAGGAAGTGGGTCCCCCATTCTCACTGCCGGATCACTTGCCTTCCCTTCAAGTCTAGTCGAAGAAGGCCGTGAGTCCGACTGACTGGACTATATGTGTCCGAGCGGGCGGTCATCGCCTTACCGTCGCCTATAATATTCTTTGAGCCGTTCGGCCCTTATGGCGGATTCAGCCGCTCGGCTCTTCGTTTTGAATGCCTTGTCGTTCAATGTGGATGTTTGCTTGTCTAAATCTTCTCGAAAATTGCGCAAATCCTTCCCATTAAGTCGCAGCACGCGCGGTATGACGCGCATTAATTGCGCCTGGTGGCAAGGCGCCACGTGGCTCTTCCCACGTGGCGGCGATGCTTAGTACGATGGGACGCGATTGCTTTGAAATGGACGGGCGGATGTTGGCCTCGCCTTTCGTGACCTGCATCCGACGGCGGAGGCCGACCAGCCTCGGCAGTATAAAATCTTCTTCTCCTCCCTTCGCCGCATGCTTGCTTGCGCGTTGCCTTCTGCTTCGTTCTGTTGCTGCGGCCTCCGGCGATCTAGCGTTTGTTTTTAGGCGGCGATCACCTCATCGGTGATTCTTTCCACCCGTTTCCTTCCCAGTGAGTCTTCTTCCTTCACTTACTAGGTCTTCTCTGCTCATTTCGCCCCTTTTGTTTCCCTGCCTTTGATTTCTTGCTATTCTCTTGCCTCTCCGAGATGGCAAGTTCCTCTGAACCCGTCACTCACGTTCACGGTCCCTGGTATATGACCATGGAGAGTCGGTTTGATGAGGAGGGTGCCCGGCGCCTCGTTCGGACGTATGGGATCCCTGATGACCACGAAATAATTATAGCCAGCCCGTCCGATCGGCCCCATAACCCGCCGATCGGCACCATTTGCTTTTTTCTAGACCAATTCCAGGGCGGCCTTAGATTTCCTACCCATCCATTCATTTTGGAGGTTTGTAATTATTTCCGCATCCCGCTCGGCCAGCTTGTACCGAACTCCTTTAGGTTGCTGAGCGGGGTGGTTGTCCTCTTTAAGCTGCATAGTATCCCACTTGACCCCAAAATATTCCACTTCTTCTTCTACCCCAAACAATCCGAGTTGGGCACTTTCATTTTCCAGAGTAGAATAGGCTTTAAATTTTTTGATAATATGCCGACCTCCAATAAGCACTGGAAGGAATTTTTCTTCTATATCCGACTTCCCGAGCGGCCGGCATTTCGAACCAAATGGCAGACCGCTGTGCCGACTCAGCCGGAGCTCGGCAAGTTCAGAAGCAATCCAGCCTACCTTCATGCAGCGAATTGGTTGTCTGGTCAGCGATACAAGATCGACCAGTTGCTGCTCAAGGGGGTGTTATATATTTTTAGGTTATCTCCCGTTCGGGCCAATCTTCCCTACCGTATGGGTAAGAGACTCTTTACTCCCTTTACCCTTTTTTATCTAACTGATTTTAATTTCTCCTATTGCAGCTGAAGTCATGTGGCGCTCCAAAGCTACCGCTCATCTGAAACTGAAGGCCGTGGAGATCGAGGCGGCCACCAAAAAGGAGCTCGCCGAGCGGGGTCTCATCCCCAGCCGCCCGGCGCAGTCCGCCCCTGAAACAGATGCTGCCCCATCCGCTTCAACGGAGGTTGAGGCGGATCTTGTTTCCTCGGCTCTCGCCGAGCTGGGAATTCCCCCGTCCGGGGATCCCCCGCTAGAACTTCGGCGAAAACGTCGAAGAGACTCCGGTCCTCCGCCACCCCAAGAGGGGGAACCACACGAGCCGATCGGCGTTACTTCGTCCGATCGCACGCCGTCGCAGATCGGGACTCCTGTGACATCGCCTCTTGCGCAGCCCACCGACTCTCCTCCCCTGCCGCTTACATCGGTTGGGCGAAACTTCCACCATAGGGGAGTCCTCTGGCCAGGCGACTGCAGCTGAAGAAGCGCCGACCGGCCACCCAACCATCAAGACCACCCTCCGATTCCCATCGGAGGAATATTTACTGTCCGCCGATCGGCCATCAAGTCCCGTTCACGAAATAACCTTGACGGGTCCGCTTGCCAAGCTTTTTGAGGACGCGCAGATTCAAGCGGCCCTCATGACGCCCAAGCAGCTCGGCGACAACAACATGCAACAGGCCACTCAGGTATTCATTTTTCTTCCTGTTCCATGCCACTATTTGATTCCTGATTTCGTTATTTCTTTTACAGCGCTGGGCTGAGCAAATCGCCACTAGCCGTCGGCTAGCCGAGCTGGAGGGTCTCCTGGAAAAACTTCAATTGTCGGGGGGTCCGTCGGCCGAGCGGGGGAAACAAACCCTCGAGGCCGAACAGAAGAAGGCTGCCGATCTGGCTACGGAGGTGGCCCGACTCGAAGACTTGGTGAAGAAACGGGACGGGGACGTGAAGCGCGCCAGTGGCCGGAAGAGGCGAGCGATTGCTGATCTGGATAAAATGAAAGTCGAAGTCCGGGCCCTAGATCAGCAATCTAAGAAACTAGAGGCCGAGCTGAATGCCGAGCGGGAGATCCGTTCGGCAGAGCGCACAAAGGCCGAGGTGGACTTGAAGGCTGTACAAGACACCTTAACCACTCCCCGAGCGGCCCTCAGAAAATATAAAGAGGGAGAGCTGAGTCGCCTAGCTGCAGCGCGCCAAGAATACCTCCACTCGGAGAGGTTCGGCGTAAAATTCGGCGACAACGTCTCTTCCACCTTCGCCGAAGCGGTCAAAGTCACGATGACATACTTGAAGAAAGGGGGCTACCTTCCCGAGGGAATGCATATTCCCGCCTCCGACCTGGCGGCCATGATTGATGATATTCCGGACGCCTTCTTCAACTTTGAAGACCCTGAGTGAGGCGGGTTATTTCAAGTACCTTCTATATTTTATCCGCTCGGCGGATGTAAAATTTTTGTACCTGCCGTTCGGCATAATTCTTCTAATGAAACTGTTCCTTTGCTTGTTTTCCTACTCATCGTCCCTGATGTTCTTTGGTTTACTTATCGTTGATACTTAGAGTCAGTCCTGCTCGTAAGAGTTCTCCTTCACGCGTCCGATCGGCTTGGCATATTGCATAGAGCCCGAGCGAGGTGGCCTAATCTCTTTGCATGTATCCTGCCTTTGTGAAGTCCACAAACGCCGAGTATCGAAGGACTAACTCCCAATCGGGCCTGAACGTTTTAATATTTGTAGTTTCCACGATTTCTTACTCTGGCATTCGTTATTCCGCTCGGGATGTTTATAGCCGATCGGCGCGGCTCTCGATTTTTGACGGTGCTCGTCGGCGCGGATATTTATAGCCGGTCGGCGCGGCTCTCGATCTTTAACGACGGTGCTAGTTGGCGCGGATATTTATAGCCGGTCGGCGCGGCTCTCGATCTTTAACGACGGTGCTCGTCGGCGCGGATATTTATAGCCGGTCGGCGCGGCTCTCGATCTTTAACGACGGTGCTCGTCGGTCTTCCGCTCGGAGGGTTTATAGACGCCGGCTCGTCTCTTGATCTTTAACGACGGTGCTCGTCGGCGCGGATATTTATAGCCGGTCGGCACGGCTCTCGATCTTTAACGACGGTGCTCGGCGCTCCGCTCGGAGGGTTTATAGACGCCGGCTCGTCTCTTGATCTTTAACGACGGTGCTCGTCGCGGATATTTATACCCGGTCGGCGCGGCTCTCGATGTTTAACTACGGTGCTGGTCCGGCTTCCGCCGGGGGATTTATAGACGCCGGCTCGTCTCTTGATCTTTAACGACGGTGCTCGTCGGCGCGGATATTTATAGCCGGTCGGCGCGGCTCTCGATCTTTAACGACGGTGCTCGTTGGCCTTCCGCTCGGAGGGTTTATAGACGCCGGCTCGTCTCTTGATCTTTAACGACGGTGCTCGTCGGCGCGGATATTTATAGCCGGTCGGCGCGGCTTTACGGTTTAACGTCTGGGCTAGACGGCCGTTAAGGCTAATTTTGACACTTCCGTTCGGCGTAGCTCTTTGCCTTTCACCCAGCTTGGATAATGCCCTCCTGGCCGAACGGCTCAGGATCTACTTCGTCGAGTATTTTGGCTCGGATAATATACCTCCGACCGAATGGTACGGGGCCTTCGTTCCTCGAGCGCTTGGCTCGACCAACTTACTTCCGGCCGAACGGCACGGGTTATTTGCTTACAAGTCTTAACCATATAAACCTCCCGGCCGATCGGCTCGGGGGCCTTCGCCACGATGATAATGCCTTATATTCGCTCCTTTGACTTTTCATCTCTGCATTTCAAGTATTTAGTCGAAAAATGAAATACACAGGGTGATTTACGATGATACACCTTTCACCCCGCCGGTAAGGTGGAGGTGGTTCGCACTCCCCGGCCTATCTTCCAGATAATACGCGCCCGAGCGGAGCCTTTCGATGATTTTGAAAGGGCCCGCCCATGGCGCTTCAAGCTTGTCGACGTAACCGGCTTGACTTTCTTCCGCAAGATCGCCGACTTGGAGCGATCTAGGAATTCTACGCCGGTTGTAGTTTTGCTTCATCCGACGGTATGCCATCAACCGAACGGACGCCTTTGCCCTCTCCTCTTCTACAAGTCAGCTCCATGTTTCTTCGTTCGGTGTTGTCATCATCATAGCTCTGGATCTGGCAATGCCGACTTGACCGGTATGACGACCTCACCGCCATATACCAAATGGAGCGGTGACTCCGTCCCTTCTTTTGGCGTCGTTCGGATAGCCCACAAGACGCCCGGCACTTCATCAGCCAACTCCTCCCAAATGGTCGAGCCGAGCGCAGAATATGAAGAATCTCCCGGTTGGCGACTTCAGCTTGACCGTTGCTCTGAGGATAGGCTACGGACGTGAAATGTTGCTCAATGCCGTAGCTTTTGCACCAATCCTCTAACATCTTCCCTGTAAACTGCCGCCCGTTGTCGGACACTAGTCGGCGAGGGATGCCGAACCGACAAATGATGTGTTGCCAAATGAATTTTTTAACCATCTGTTCAGTGATCTTTGCCAGCGGCTCGGCCTCCACCCACTTGGAGAAATAATCTACCGCCACTAGTAAAAATTTCCTCTGCCCGGTCGCCATCGGAAATGGACCCACAATATCCATTCCCCATTGATCGAACGGACATGAGATGGTTGATGCCTTCATCTCCTCTGCCGGTCGGTGGGAGAAGTTGTGATATTTCTGGCATGAAAGGCACGTAGATACTGTCTGAGCGGCATCTGTTTGTAAAGTTGGCCAAAAGTATCCGGCCAAGAGGATCTTCTTGGCCAATGAGCGTCCGCCCGGATGACCCCCGCATGATCCTTGATGTACTTCTTGGAGGATGTAAGCTGAGTCCTCCGAGCTTACACATTTCAGCAAAGGGCGCGAGAAAGCTTTCTTGTAAAGCTGATCTCCGATGAGTGTGAACCGACCGGCTCTTCTTCTGAGGAGCCGGGCTGCATATTCATCGGATGGTGTGGTGCTCGAACGGAGGAATTCTATAATGGGTGTCCTCCAGTCACTTGGAAATGTGAGGCCTTGCATCCGATCGACATGCGCCACCAGTAGCGTTTTTTCAATTGGTTGCTGAACGGCGACCGGCGTTATTGAGCTCGCTAGTTTGGCTAACTCATCGGCTGCCTGGTTCTCCGTTCGGGGGATCTTCTGAATAAGCACCTCTTGGAAAGTAGCTTTGAGTTTTTCAAAGGCCTCAGCGTAGAGTTTGAGCCGAACACAGTTGATTTCAAAGGTGCCGGAAAGTTGCTGAGTGGCCAACTGTGAATCAGAATAGAGTGTCACCCGAGCTGCTCCCACATGCCGTGCTGCCTGTAATCCGGCTATGAGGGCCTCATACTCTGCTTCGTTGTTAGTAGCTTTGTAATCTAGCCGGACGGATAGGTGCATCTTTTCTTCCTGAGGTGAGAGTAGTAATATCCCGATCCCACTTCCAAGCCGAGTGGAGGATCCATCCACATATATTCTCCACATAGCTTCAGGCTCTGGCCTTTGCACTTCGGTCACAAAATCAGCCAAGGATTGGGCTTTAATCGCCGAGCGGGGCTGATATTGGATGTCAAATTCACTCAATTCTGTCGTCCACTTGATAAGCCGTCCAGACGCTTCCGGATTCAACAGCACTCTTCCAAGTGGACTGTTCGTCCGGACAATAATGGTATGGGCCAAGAAATACGGTCGCAGGCGCCGAGCGGCAAGAACCAAAGCGAAAGCCAACTTCTCGAGCCCGGTGTAACGAGATTCAGCGTCTTTTAAAATATGGCTTAGAAAATACACCGGCTGCTCTTCGCCGTTCGGCCGAGCCCACAGCATGCTCGATTGACGACAGATACATATAAAGTGACTCACCCCCGATCGGCTTGGCTAACACTGGCGGAGAATTAAGATATATCTTCAACTCTTCAAATGCTCGGTCACATTCTTCATCCCACTGGAACTTAGCAGCCTTGCGCAGAACTTCGGTCGGCGGTTCGGAGATGAATCTGGATAAGCAGTTATCCGACCGGTCAACCTCTGCACTTCTCTAGTATTTCTAGGGGACGGCATGTCTTGCAGTGCTTTCACCTTTCTAGGGCTTCTATTCCCCGCTCGGTCACTATGTACCCCAAGAAACGCCCTCCTTTAGCTCCGAACAGGCACTTCTGTGGATTTAGCTTGACTCCATATTTGCACAGTGTTCGGAAGGTTTCTTCCATATCCTTGAAGAGATCAGCCGCTCGGACGGATTTGATAAGAATGTCGTCAACATAAACTTCCAGATTTCGCCCGATCTGCTCCTTGAAAACCTTGTTCATCAAGCGTTGATAGGTGGCTCCGGCATTCTTCAATCCGAACGGCATCACATTGTAACAATATGTGCCGTCAGCCGTTACGAAGCTTACTTTTTCTTGGTCTTCCCGGGCGAGCGGTACTTGATGATATCCTTGGTAAGCATCAAGCATGCAAATTAGTTCGCAGCCGGCTGTGGAGTCCACCAACTGATCTATCCGGGGCAGAGGATAAAAATCCTTGGGGCATGCCTTGTTTAAATCTCGAAAGTCGATGCAGACCCTCCACTTGCCGCCCGGCTTGGAGACCAAGACTACGTTGGCCAGCCAGCTCGGGAACTGCACCTCGCGTATGTGGCCGGCCTTCAGAAGTTTTTCTACTTCCGTCCGGATGATGGCATTCTGCTCGGCGCTGAAGTCCCTTTTTCTCTGCTTCACTGGCCGAGCGTCCGGTCGGACATGCAATTCATGTTGCGCTAGGCTCGGCGAAATCCCAGGTAACTCATGTGTCGACCAGACGAAGACATCATGATTTCGTTGGAGGCATTGGATCAGCTTCTCCTTCTGTTCTTCCGCCAGATCAGAGGCGATAAAAGTCGTGGCCTCCGATCGGGTCGGATGGATCTGGACTTCCTCCTTTTCATCATAAATTAAAGCAGGAGGTTTCTCGGTTATGGCATGTACCTCAATTCGGGGAGCCTTCCGAGCGGAACAAGCCTCTGCTCGGATCATCTCTATATAGCACCGCCGAGCTGCTAGCTGATCTCCCCGCACTTCTCCTACTTTGTCCTCCACGGGGAACTTTATCTTCTGATGGAAGGTTGAGACAACTGTTCGGAATTCGCCGAGCGCCGGTCGTCCCAAAATGACGTTGTAGGATGAGGGAGAGTCGACCACCACGAAGTTAACTGTCCTGGTCCTCCTAAGCGGCTCTTCTCCCAACGAGGTGGCCAGCCGGATTTGTCCGACCGGCTGAACTTCGTTACCCGTAAACCCGTAGAGCGGGGTTGTCATGGGCAGCAGCTCGACTCGATCAATTTGTAACTGATCGAACGCCTTCTTGAATATGATGTTGACCGAACTTCCTGTGTCAATAAATACGCGGTGAATGGTGTAATTTGCTATTACCGCTTTAATGAGCAGCGCGTCGTCGTGGGGCACTTCTACTCCTTCTAAGTCCTCGGGTTCGAAAGTGATTTCCGGTCCACTCGCCCGCTCCTGGCTGCAACCGACCGCGTGGATCTGAAGTTGCCGGACGCCCGCCTTTCTGGCTCGGTTGGAGTCTCCTCCGGTCGGCCCGCCAGCAATAACGTTGATCTCGCCCCGGGAAGTATTGCTCCTATTTTCCTCCTCCCGAGCGGACGGTCGTGACCGTTCTCTGAACGTCCGGCGATTCTCCTGCCTCGGGGATCGGTGCCGATCGGGTGTCTGCTGATGTCGCCTCTCGGTGCGGGTTCGGTCAGCTTCATGAGTCCTAAGTCTCCTGTCGGTGGGAGGAGACCGTCGCTCGGCTTTCCTGGGAACAGGATTGGACACAAAGGGAAGGCTTCGGCAATCCCTCGTGTTATGCGTATCCGTCTGGTGGTAGGAGCAGAACATAGGGGTCCACCTCTTCTTTGGCTTGGGCCGAGTGGCAGCCACCTCTTGTACGTGAGATCTGGCGTGTGGGGATCGGATTGCTTCGGCCCTCGGTCCTCTAGGCGGCTGCTGAGCGGCTTGCTGTTTCCGCTCGGCATGAATAGGTGCCCGCTCGGCTGGAGCTTCCTTTTTCCGAGCGGCTTGCGCTTCTTCCACATTTATGTATTCGTTGGCCCGATGCAGCATGTGATCATAATCTCGGGGCGGCTTTCGGATGAGCGATCGGAAGAAGTCCCCATCCACAAGGCCTTGCGTGAAGGCATTCATCATTGTCTCCGATGTGGCCGTTGGGATATCCATCGCCACTTGGTTGAACCGCTGAATGTAAGCTCGAAGCGATTCTCTCGGCTCTTGCTTGATGGCAAACAAGCTGACACTTGTCTTTTGGTAACGCCGACTGCTGGCAAAGTGGTGGAGGAAGGCCGTTCGGAATTCCTTGAAGCTCGTGATGGATCCGTCCGGCAACCTTCGAAACCACCGTTGAGCCGATCCCGAGAGGGTGGTAAGGAAAACTCTACACTTTACTCCATCTGTGTACTGATGGAGCGTGGCTGTATTATCGAACTTACCCAGATGATCATCCGGGTCCGTTGTTCCATTGTATTCGCCGATCGTCGGAGGCACGTAGTGCTTGGGCAAAGGGTCTCGTAGGATAACCTCCGAAAATTGACGATTGATCCGCTCGGGGGAGTAGTCCGCTCGGGGAGCTTTTCCCTTCCTTTCATCCCGCCTTGGCATTTCATCTGAGGAAGATCCTCTATCTCTTCGGGCTGGTATGGCTTCAGGAGTGCGAAACAAGGCCCGATGGAATGCGACGGTGGTTGGAGGTGCTTCCGCTCGGCCATGAGACGCAGATGTTGCTTGCTGCTCCACCCGCTCGGCGGATGCTTTTTGTTTTTGCTCCATGAGTTTAGCGGCCCTTATCTCGACCAGAGCCTCGAGTTCTTCTGTTGAAAGCGTCACCGTGTGTTGTCGTCCAGCCTCGTCCATTGTCTCCGATCGGATGCAGGAGCGTTCCCACAGACGACGCCAATTTGATCCTGTCCGAACCAAGAGTCAGCGGACGCTGGGCACGTGGCGCTCTCTGCTGGATCCTCGAGTACTCCGGCGAACCTGCAACAAAACCGAGCCGGGAGGGGTGTCCCGGCGACGGTCCTCCGACGCTCAAGTCAAGCGAGGAATGACAAGAAGGTAGCCTCAAGATGAAGATGTGCATACCTCCGGTGAAGAAATGGAGGCCTTATATAGACCCCTCGAAGAAGCCTGGGCGCGCCAATCAAAGCAGCCACCTGCATTTGACCATGCCCAGGCATGGGTCTGTCAGAAGGGCCATGCCCAGATATGGACCCGTCAGAAAAGGCGTCCATGAGGCCATACTGCTACTGTATCAACCTTTCCATGATGTGACGGCAAGATCCTCCATCGTGCGATCTTATGTACGGCCTAATCATCAGACATGCTTCTGCCGATATTCCATATCCCGAGCCGAGCGCATAGGCCGCTCGGCCGCCTTTTTCTCCCCTCGCCCTTATTTTGTCCGGGCGGGTTGCCCGCTCGGCTCTTTGGTCCCTGCCGTTCGGGCTCCCGGTCGGCCCTTCGATCCTCCTGCCTTGGCGTCGGAAACCCAAACCCATGGATGGGTTATCTAACTCCGCTCGGACATACCCGGATGATCGGCTCGGCCATTAACCGCTTAGTCAGCCCTTCATCGGTTCTCAAGCTGAGACCTTTCAGGAAGTGGGTTCCCCATTCTTACTGCCGGATCATATATAATTTTAAAAAATAGATTAAACATCTATATAGTCTCCTCATAATATCAACAAAAATAGTAAGTTGATTTTGAAAAAAAAATTCTTCAATATATGTATATATATTATTTAATCGGGTATTCGGGTCGGATATCGGGTATTGATAATCCCTCTATACCCTCCTCCATTCGGGTCAGATATCGGATTCTCCATCGGGTTCGGATGAAATTGTCATCCCTAGGTCCACAGGAGCGGATGACGGGTGACCTTTTATAGGGTGGTAGTTATGTCCTCATATTCTCTACGTGTTCCAAGGTTCTCGCCAACATTACCTATATTTTCTGAAATAAATTGTCACGTTGCCCACCTCTTCCATATTAGATGGTCACGTTTCCCACGTTTTCGGGGGATAATGGATACATTGTTCGTATCTTCTGCGAGCCATAGCTTATCGTCTGGAATTGATGACGATTCGGATTTGGGAGTGGCCTGGAATCAGGAATGACGTGGAGCCAAGAATGGCTCAGGGAGTCGAGGCCAACGCGGAGTCGGAGTGGCACGAAATTGGGGACGGTCATGGTGCTGGGGATGACACTAAGCGTGTCGGGTGGTCTGGCTTAACTAGACTATTGACTTCTCATTAATTATGTGATACCCTTTGATCAACTCTTGTATCACCAGTTTCACATTCAAGTCTAGTCGAAAGAGGCAGGAGTACAACTTGTTAGGACCAAAAGTAGCTAGAGGGGGGGTGAATAGCTCGTCGCGTTCACTCGTTGCTCGGCGTTGCTTGGCGTTGCTTGTTTCTTCAAGCATATGCAGCGGAAAATACAGAAACAAATGCAACAACGCTAACACGGTTGGTTTACTTGGTATCCACCTCACAAGAGGTGACTAGTCCAAGGATCCACACCACGCACGCACCCTCCACTATGAAAACACTCCTTTTCGGTAACTACCGAGGGCGGAGAAGCCCTACAAGACTCTCAGTACAAGAAGAAAGGAAAGGGAAACAAAATACAAGCGCAAAGCTTACAATGAGTATAGAAAACCCTAACCCTAGCTTCTCTTCTTGCCTTTGATCCGCCTCTTGACTTGGAAAGCTTCCAAGATCCTTCAAGAACTGGCGATCTGATCTTTGAGAGCGCTGTGGAGGAGCTGGCGAGTAATCTGGAGTGAATCGGAGAAGCGATGCCGCAGCCATCACACGCCTGCAGCTATAAACGACGCCAACGGTCGGATCCCGATCGATTCGAATGTTCCCAATCGATCGGGGAGGCTTTGGATCGATCCACGGATCGATCCAGAGCGCCTCTGTGCTCTGGAAACGCGCCTGGATCGATCCACGGATCGATCCAGCGCTTATCGCGCGAAGCAGCCGCGTCCCAATCGATCCACTGATCGATTGGGACCTCTGGATCGATCCACGGATCGATCCAGAGGCTCTCTGTTCGCTGGGACAGGTCTGGATCGATCCACTGATCGATCCAGAGCCTGGATCGATCCACTGATCGATCCAGCACTTGATTTTTGTCCAAAACCAAGTCCCAAACCTCCCAAACCAACATCCGGTCAACCTTGACCTGTTGGTATGTCATGCCTAGCATCTAGTCACTCCCTTGACCTGCTAGGACTCCCTTACCAAGTGTCCGGTCAATCCCTTTGACCCACTTGGACTTTTCTCTGTGCCAAGTATCCGGTCAATCCCTTTGACCTACTTGGACTTTTCTTTCATGCCAAGTATCCAGTCAATCCTTTGACCTACTTGGACTTCCCAGCACCAGATGTCCGATCATCCTTGATCCATCTGGATTTTCCCTTGCCTGGCTTCACTCACCAGGACTTTCACCTAGCTTCACTCACTAGGGTTTTCCATCTGCCTAGCTTCACTCACTAGGACTTTCACCTGGCTTTACTCACCAGGATTTCCATCTGCCTAGCTTCACTCACTAGGACTTTCACCTGGCTTCACTCACCAGGATTTCCATCTGCCTAGCTTCACTCACTAGGACTTCCTTCTGCCTGGCTTCACTCACCAGGACTTTTCTTCTGCCTGGCTTCACTCACCAGGACTTTCATACTGCCTAGCTTCACTCACTAGGTCTTTCATTTTGCCTAACATCCCAGTTAGGACTTCCCAGTCAAGTATCCAGTCAACCTTGACCTACTTGACTCTTCTTCAATCAATATCTTATTGTCAAACATCTAAACCCAAACCAAGACTCAGCTTGGTTACCCAAGTCAACCTTGACCTGAGGGATATTGCACCAACACAACTGACTGAACTATTATGTATTTAAATATGTCAGTTCTTTCTGCTACGACTGTAATAAAAAAGCCTTTTGAGATTTTTACTGGTTGAATTCCTACTCTAGCTTAGCATCTTGATAAAAGATCCACTCGTCGCTGATCGAATCGAAGGAACCCTTCTATCTAGGCTTGTTACAAGGCAGAGTCGAGAGATATAAATCTTGTCTATCGAAGAGGGAGTTGAGAGATAGATCCTTAAGAGACACTCTAAGTCTTGACCTCAACTATATCCGAGTCGGAGGGGTGTGGGTCATGAAAAAGACAGGAGACATGACATGTGCTCAATCCTTGTACGAATGGGAGGTTGATATCGTCGAGTGTTTAATCTCGACCTTGGCTATGTCCGATTCGGGGAGTTTAGACCCCAAAAAGGGTATTATTAATGGGGATACGCTATGCACTCAACCTTTGTATGAAGGAGAGGTTGTTATCGTCGAGCTTTAGATCTTGACGTTGGTTATGTTCAAGTCGAGAAAGTTTAGGCCATAAAAAGGATATTATCGATGGAGATACAATATGCGCTCGATCCTTATATGAAGGGGATGTTGATATCGTCGAGCTTTGGATCTCGACTCTAACTATGCCTGAGTCTGGAAATTTTAGCCTTTAAAAGGACATTATAGATAGAGATATGACATGTGCTCGACCGTTATACAAAGGGAAGGTTAATATTGACGAACCTTGAATTTTGATCTCGACTATGCCCGAGTGAGAGAGTTTGGGCCCTCAAAAGGACATTATCGATGGAGATACGATATACAGTTAACCCTTGTATAAAAGGGATGTTGATATCGTTGAGCCTTGGATCTCAACCTCGACTATTTATAAGTCAGGGGAGTTTGGGCCATAAAAAGGGCATTGTCAATGGAGATACAATATACCTTTGACCCTTATACAAATGAGAGGTTGATATTGTCAAGACTTGAATCTCAACTCCAACTACGTCTGAAGCTGGGAAGTTTGGTTCCTAAAATGGATATTATTTATGGATATACGATATGCGCTTAACTCTTGTACGAATTGGAGGTTGATATCATCGAGCATTGGATGATCTCAACCTTGACTTTGTCCGAGTCGAGAGAATTTGGGTCTTGAAAAGGAAATTATCGATGAACATACGATATGCATTCAAACCTTATATGAATGTGAGCTTGATATCGACCCTGACTATAATCGAGTTAGGGACGTTTATGCTTTGAAAAGGACATTATCGATGAAGATACGATATGTGCTCGACTCTTGTACGGAGGGGAGGTTGATATCGTCGAACCTTGAATATCGGCTCCGACTATATTTGATTCAGGGAAGTTTGGTTCATGAAAAGGACATTATTGATGGATATACGATATGCACTCAACCCTTGTATGTATAAGGAACTAGAGTGCTAAACATGCAGAAAGCACAGCGGAAAATAGCTAGTTCATTTCTAGAAGATCCATGCGAAAGAAATAACCACATATACTAAGTTAAATTAAAAGAAGTTATACCTTTGCTACGTGCTCTTCGAAATACCCGTAGCAACTTTTTCTTTGAATGCAGATCTCAGAGCGATCAACTGTTCGCGCCTTATACGGTATCCATACGAACAAACTTTTCATCTTTCTCATGAACCCAAGAAGTGGAGAAGAAAAACCTACCACGGTTGCGCTAGCAACCACAAGGAAGGTCTCGGTGGAGGAAAGAAGAAGAGAAGAAGACAAATAAACATACACTCCTTCAATGGTCAAAAATTACCTTTTGTACTCTCTTGGAATACCAAAAGTCCTTTGATCTTTTTATCTTCCTTCATGAATTGACTCTTAGTCCTCTTTCATGAAAAGCTTTTTCATCTTCTTCTTTTACATGATCAATTCATGTAAAAGACCTTTCCTCTTATTTGGTGAATTCGAGTTCACCCAATGAGTCTAACTCATTGACCCTCATCAATCCAAATTAACTTCATGAGTCTAATTCGAATTGAACTCAATCCAATAATTGAATCTAACTCAATGAGTCTAATTCAGTTTAGACTTAATCTAATGATCCATCATATAAACTCATCTTCAAAATAACTTATTTTTTATATGACCCAATAGACTCTCATAACGTTGGCAATGTATCTAAAATTATTTTAGATACATAAGCAATGAGTAACATCTAACAAGGTATCATTGTTACCCAAGTGATGAGAATGTCGAGATCCAACTTAACCTTTCAATGTCTATTATCTTGTATGACTCAATTCTTCTATCATTGATATTTAGATTGATCAATAAGGTATGAACTGTATCATCCTCTTATCAACCTTTGTGTTTCTTGATCTCTAAAGAGACACACTCAAACAAATAAGCTCAATATCTAATATTGACTTATTTGAGTATGGTCATATATTTTTGTATCCTACTAATCAAGGGGCTCACAAATATCACTTTCGTCAGATGAAAGGGATAGATTCTATCTACATCACTCATATCTTGCTGCATAGCTAATAACATATCCAATGATCGACTTTATAGTTCACCTTGTTACAGGTGACATTTACTAATACTAAAGTACACACCTCCTTATGTAAGGAACCGTACTGACTTCAGGTCTAAGGACTATTCATATCAATAATCACATGAGAATGTTAATGACACTCATATAATGATCCATGAACCATTCTCATGACAGGTAATTCAATACATATTCTTTAATATATACTCATGTGTCAACCTGATATCTCATATCCATGACTTCTGAGATTAAGTCATCCGTTGACCTACATGCTAGTCTCAACGTATTAATATTATCCTTGTATATTGATATTTGACTAGAAATAGTTAAGAGAGTGTTTATATATATATACATGCTCCCACTATTAATTTAACTAATTGATATGTTGTAGATTACAACCTACTACCCTATGTAATGCCCGAAAATTCTCAAAACTATTTTAGAAATATTCTATAATTATTCTGAAATTTTAGAATATTTTTACAGAATTGTTAGAGTAGCAGAAGTAGTAAAAATAAATAGAAAACGAAAACGGCCTAAGCGGGAATTGAACCCGAGACCTATGGTTTACGGATAATTCTAGTAACCAGTTGAACCTAGCAGGGCCGTGCTGAAAGGAAAGGGAATCAATTTTATTTAAGTTGGAGTTAGACCGGAATTATCACTTAATATAAATAGAAAATAATTAAGTGAGGGTGATATTTTTGGTTTCCACCGTGAACTTCTTCTCCTTACCCTAGCCTCACGCCGCCCCTCTCCTTTCCTCCTCCTTCTCTCGGCGCACCAAGCCAAGGGCCCTAGGAGCACCTCCTGGCAACATCAAAGGCACGAGGACGCTCCCCTCCGCGAGAGGAACACATAGACGCGAGAAGATCGTTGAAGAGATCTCTCCTCCGTGAAACCTAGCGATTATAATCGTAAGAAATTACGAACAGGAGGTAAGAAACCCCTCACCTGCAGTATAAGTAGCTTCCGTGTGAATTCCATGTCTTAGTTTAGTAATATGTAGACTATCGACACAAAGGATGCGAATTAGCGCATACTAAGTGTTCGATTAAATTATTTAGCACAGAACAATACAACTTAGGCATTTTAATAGCTCAGTAAATGTAATAGAAGCATTTAAATAGTTTAGTTAGCCTTGCCACAGCATATATGGGACTACGGTCCAATGGGTGGGCACCCATAGTCGCCTCTAGGTTCAGATAACCTAGTAGAAGCAAGGTAAATTAACTAGCTATGATTCAGTATTTTATTTTCAGTAGTGGCACTGTACAGGATTAGATATCCATTGGGCTGGGCTCCCATAGTCGGTCCCTAGGTTTAGATAATCTAGTAAACCTTGCTAAATTCGGGATT
This sequence comes from Zingiber officinale, assembly GCF_018446385.1. Taxonomy (NCBI): domain Eukaryota; kingdom Viridiplantae; phylum Streptophyta; class Magnoliopsida; order Zingiberales; family Zingiberaceae; genus Zingiber; species Zingiber officinale. The sequence goes on from NC_055992.1 coordinate 131,689,421, forward strand.
TGCAACCCCGGGTTTAGTTGAGGAAGCGCGCATAGCATGTACAGTTGCCGGGCCCATTAGCAGTATGATTATGTATTTTAATCTATTATATTATAGTTTTTCAAAACTCACAAAGATCAGTTATGTTAGTTGAGTTTGAATTCAGTTCCAGACTAGTTTAATTCATGTTCAGCTCAGTTTTCTTTATTGTTACACAAGATAGTTATGGTTAGCTTAGTATGCCATGCTTTAGTGTTCATGTTCAGCTTTTATTACACATGTTTAGATGATAGTATGCCATGACTAGCTTTGATTTCTATGTATGATAACATGCCATGTTTCAGTCTAATCAGTGCACTCTCAAACAGCATGTTTTAAAAACATATTGCATCGAATGCATGTTTTAGTGAGGTAGATGGTTTCTTACTAAGCGAAAGCTTATAGATACTTTCTTTTCCTTATACTGCAGATAAAGGTAAAGGAAAGATGGACTAGCGGAGGCTGGAGGACAATGCTACGAAGATGTGTGTGGGCAGGAACTTGGAAAGAAGATCTTAGGAAACTCTAGCAAGTTGTTTAAACATTTGAACTTTTCAGTGTTTTAGTATTTTGCACTTCAGTATGTTAATTGCCATGAATTAGTTAACCATGCACCTGATCATGCTTAGAACACTTCTGTTATGATGTTAGAATGTTATTTGTTAGTGTTAGAGTGTTTCCTAGCCATCTTAGAACATGTAATGTGATTGAGGCACGAATTAGTGCTGAAATCAGGGGTTCTGGTTCGAAATCAGAAACCCAGATCGATCTACAGATCGATCAGAGTTGGGTGGTGCCACTGGATCGGTCAGCTGACCGATCCAGTCGCGAACAGAGAGTTAGCGCCTGTTATGGATCGGTCAGCCGACCGATCCAGATGCGAACAGTGAGTACCGAAGCTCACTGATCGGTCAGCCGACCGATCAGTGAGCCACTGGATCGGTCTGCCGACCGATCAGTGTACTCCTGGATCGGTCGGTAGACCGATCCAGCCGCATACAGAAGCGATATAGCTTATGGATCGGTCAGCCGACCGATCCAGAGTTTTTCTCCGTGCCAGTATCAAGCTGGATCGATCACTGGATCGATCCGACAACCCAATCGATTCATGGATCGATTGAAATGCCTGATTACAGCTAGCAGGACATCCGAGAGGCATAGATTATCTTCCCTAGCATGTGTACAACTCCTCGGTACACCTAGAATATTAAGTTCAGATTTTACAGTAATCAGATTAGTAAAATTTTAATCAATCCAGATTTCCGCAATAGTAATTTAGCACAGCATAATGTAGCGATCGGCCTCACAGCCTAGTCAGTAGGAGGCGGGTCGTTACACCCTAGGATATTATTATACTTATTTATTTGACACTGAATTGAAATAAATATAATAATCAACTTTTTATTTTATTAATTAATAAAATATAATACAAAATTACCTTATCAATCATCTCATAATTGATACTAGGATTAATTATAACAGTATGAAGGGAAGTTTGATATCGTTAAGTCTTGAATCTTGACCTTGACTATGTCCGAGTTGGAGAGTTTGTGTTCTGAAAAGGACGTTATTGATGGAGATACGATATCGGCTCAACTCTTGTATGACGGGGAGATTCATATCGTCGAGTCTTGGATTGTTAGAGTGTATATTAAAAGCTTAGTTTTTTGTAAACATTTATAGAATCACATTGGTCAAATGTCTACATTATATGCTAAGTGCAGTTGTTCAATTAATTTATATTGTAGATAACATGATGTGTGGTGTCACATACAGAAGATCATGTTATCAATTCCTTATAAATTATAAACAATAGCTCACGACTAAGATGGAAAGCAACAAATCATTGGAATAGTCATAGTGTAATTTGGTATTAGTTTATCTTAACTATAAAATTACACTAGTGCACTCTGAGTGTATTGAGCAGGACCATTTAAGGTAAGTTCTTTTTATACTGACTGCATAAAAGAACAAGACCTTTGTTATTATGGAAGTATATGCTTTTAATCATGATATAATAACAAGCACATATACTCAATATTCATTTCTTTAATTTATCAAAGGGTCCGATTTAGTTTGATAAAGCAATAGGTCCGATAAGTTGGGAAATGATATTTTTTATATGGTGTGTTGTTGATTATAGAATGAAATTGTGTTCTAGGAATCTAGGTTGATGATGTTCCCAAGAGGAGCTCATTGTTGGTGCAACATCCCTCAGGTCAAGGTTGAACTGGTTGACCAAACTTGAGTCTTGGTTTGAGTTTCGATGTTTGACAATACAAGGTTGATTGAAGAAAAGTTAAGTAGGTCAAGGATGACCGGATACTTGACTGGGAAGTCCTAACTGGGATGTTAGGCAGAAGGAAAGACCTAGTGAGTGAAGCTAGGAGTGGTGAAAATCTTAGTGAGTGAAGCTAGGTGAAAGACCTGGTGAGTGAAGCCATGCAGAAGAGAAGTCCTAGTGAGTGAAGCTAGGCAGATTGGAAGTCCTAGTGAGTGAAGCTAGGCAGATTGGAAGTCCTGGTGAGTGAAGCTAGGCACGGGGAAATCCAGATGGGTCAAGGTTGACCAGACATCTGGTGAAAGTCCAAGTAGGTCAAAGGGATTGACCGGATACTTGGCACGAGGAAAAAAAGTCCAAGTAGGTCAAAGGGATTGACCGGATACTTGGCAAGAGGAGAAAAGTCCAAGTGAGTCAAAGGGATTGATCGGACACTTGGTGAGAGAGTCCTAGCTGGTCAAGGGTGACCGGATGCTAGGTCTTATGTACCAACAAGTCATGGTTGACTAGATGTTGGTTTAGGGGGTTTTGGACTTGGTTTTGGGCAAAAACCAAGAGTTGGATCGATCAGTGGATCGATCCAGGCCTTTCCCAGCGAACAGAGAGCCTCTGGATCGATCAGTGGATCGATTCAGAGGTCCCAATCGATCAGCCGATCGATTGGGACGCTGCTGGTTTGCGCGATAAACGCTGGATCGATCTGTGGATCGATCCAGGCGTTTTCCCAGAGCACAGAGGCGCTCTGGATTGATCCGTGGAAGGGCTAGGCCCAACAAGTGGTATCAGAGCTAGGCCGCTCTTCACCGGAATCATCGCCGGAAGGGTCAAGCATAACAAGAAGAGCTAGAGGGTGAAGAAGTTGAAGCAAAATTGTCAAAGTCAAAGAAGTTGAAGCAAAATTGTCAAAGTCAAAGAAATTCAAAAGCTCAACTTCTACAATGGAATTCCAAGATGGGCTCGGATTCGACACAAGGGTGGCTCCACCATACACTTGCACGAGTTTCGATTCTTGGAAATCAAGAATCGAAAATTTTCTTATGATGGAAATAGAGCAATGGTTTGCTCTTATGGAAGGCTTCAAGACTCCAACAAACTCAAAGGGCAAAGTTCTCAAGAGGAGCAAGTGGAGCCAAGAGCAAGTCCAAAGGTGCGAGGCCAATGACAAAGTGACTAAGCTTTTGGTCAATTTATTGCCAAGCACCATCCTTTGCAAAATTGGAGAATTTGAAGATGCAAAGGAATTATGGAGTAAATTGGCCAAGCTTCATGAAGAGATCCCCTCCACTATACAAGAGCAAGAAGAATCCAGAGAGGGTGACTCTTTGGAGCAAGATCAAGAGGAGGACTCCGAGGTTGAGAGATGCTCAACCTCTGAAGAAGAAGTCCAAGAAGAAGCTTCATCTTCAAGGGAGTGCAATGAAGAGAACAAGGAGGGAACATACTCCTTGTTCCATGTACAAGATGATGAAGCTTCCACCTCTAGGATTGAGGGGGAGTGTAGATCAATGAACCCGGAGCAAGAAGAGGCCTCCACATCCGGGTCAAGTGAAGAAGAAGAAGATGGCGCCACCTCCAAAATTCAAGAAATATCAAATGGAGGAGCAAGTGTCATCCCTACACAAGAAGGTATAAATGTTTCAATTAAAAATAAAAATCATATAATATGTTTTGAGTGTAGGGAAAGTGGGCACTACAAGAGCAAGTGTCCCAACTTGGCCAAGAAGAAGGGTCAAGTGACACAAAAGGGCAAGGAGAAGCCCAAGGAAACCACCCCCGGGACAAAGAAGAGCAAGGAGCACATTGTGTGCTTCTTGTGTCAACAAAAAGGGCATTACCGAAGTCAATGCCCCAAGGGGAAGAAGATGGTCAAGGCTCAAGGAGGCACTAGTCAAGGGGGAGCCTCCAAGGTAAAGAAGAAGGTAACATTTATTGAGCCTACCCCTTTACGTTATGGTAAAAAGCATGATAGTTCAAATTTTTATCATTTTAATGCAATTTACCATAAGAATAGAAAGCATGAGGGCATTAAGGAAAAACATGTGGCCCTACATGCCAAGACTACCCAACCTAAGGTTAGGAAGGTAGATAGTGTTGGGACCTTGACGTCCGCTAGAGGGGGGGTGAATAGCGTCTCACCCAAATCGTCACTTCCTACACTTGTTAGTACGCAGCGGAATACAAAAACAAACTAACAAATACGAAAGTTAACCTAAAACAAGAAGGAAGAAGACAACACACCAACCACAAACCCTAACACAAGGCGTTTACGTGGTTCGGAGATAAAGCTCCTACTCCACGGCTGTCCGTAAGGTGGAAGATCCCGATCCGTCGGTGGATGATTCCCCGGAGAACTTTCGGCTAGCTCACGTAGCTCCTTGTGGGTGGAGAAACCTCGCCACAACCTCGTACAAGCACGCTAGATCACTTGGGCACTTGGAGACTCTAATTAAGGTTAACCACCACTAATTTCGTCAACTCAAACCAAGCTCCCAAGCTTTGGTTTTATAGCCCGCGGGTTGAAAACCCCGCCTACCAGTCGACTGCTAAAACATGCAGTCGACTGCCCTCTGTGGAAATTCGACCGTTACACCCCAACGGCTCGATTTCACACATTCTGTTCGCTGCCAGTCGATCGACTGCTACAGTACTGCTACAGTAACGCTACAGTAACGCTACAGTACTGCTACAGTAAACCCTAATTCTTATATTTTACTCCGAGTACAATCTCTCAGCACTCGTCCCTGCCCGACCAACCTAGACCTAGCCTTCTAGCCTCCTCCATCAGCCTTGCGTCCCTCGGATGCCTCCCCATCCTTCACGTCTTGCCTTCTGGAGCTTCCATCGGCCTTGTCATTGTTGTCGGGTCTTCCTTTGCCAAGAGGTCGCGCCTCCGGGACTTCATCCATTGCCAAGTCACACTTGGACTTACGTTGCCAAGACTACATGCTTGGACTTACACCGCCAAGACTCATCCTTGGACTTTCCTCCTTTGCCAAGATCACACTTGGACTTACGTTGCCAAGACTACATGCTTGGACTTACACCGCCAAGACTCACCCTTGGACTTTCCTTGTTGTACCTGTATCCTGCACACTCACAATGCATATCAAATACAACAATAAACCTAACTTAAACCTTTGCCCAAACATCAAAACCTAGGGTACCCAGATTGCTCCAACAATCTCCCCCTTTTTGATGTTTGGCAACCCGTTTAAGTTAGGGAAACAATATAGCAATACATATGCAAATAAATATATGTAATCTACATATGCATAAATCATGGAACCTAATCCTAGGCTCCCCCTTCACCTAAGCTCCCCCTTGAGCTAGGATTTCTTGCAAAGGTAAACTTCTCCCCTTTTGCTAATAAATGAGCAATCGCTCCCCCTTCACCTAAGCTCCCCCTTGAGATAGGATTTCTTGCAAAGGTATATAAGTTTTCCACTTAAACCTAAACTTCTCCCCCTTTGCCATACATCAAAAAGAGCTCCAACAATATCCCAATTATTGGACTCTTTGACCTCTAATGACCATAAACATCATGTATTAATCCCCCATAAGATTACATACATGTTCACCACTCTTTTGGTCATTTTCTAATGCTTGAAAAACATTTTCAGACTGTATCAGTCGACTGCAAGAAGTATCAGTCGACTGCCCCCATGAAAACGAGCTTACAGAGACATTCTGTGCTCATGAACAGTGTTACCAGTCGACTGGTAACTGTACCAGTCGACTGGTAGACTATTCATGAAAAAATCAGCCTTTTCTGTCCAACTTCAGAAATGCGCCAGAAATTCCACAGACCTCCAAAAATTTCCAAATTTTGTGGAGAGGTCTATTATATCAATATCTACTTGGGAAAAATATATATAAAAATATATCTATCACCAATCCCAAGATTGACACAAAACACAAAACTAGCTAAAAAGTTCAATTGAACCTTGACCTAAAGTCCTAGTTTTGGTTTCCTCTTGATGTATTTGCCCATACTAACCCACAATGCATCCCTAGCATTGGTTTATATGACATCTATACATCCAAAACCAATTATCATGCTATATGACCCCAATGTCATATTTTCAAGCATGAAACACAACTCATGTGTGCCAATTCCCTAGGTTTAAGACTCAAGTCCGTCTCCAAACCTCTTGGCACATTTGATAACCCATCTACCATGGGTCCCAAAGGCTCTTCCTAACCTTAGGATTCTTAACCTTAGTCACCTCCCTTGGTGACTCATCTACTATGGCTAGGCCACTTCGGTGCACCTCGGGTGACACTTGGCCTACAAAACTCACCTTCTTAACCTTAGACATCTTGTCTTTGGTTAGTTTCTTCTTTCCCTTCACCTTGGGCACATCATCCTTGCCATAATTATATGTCACCCTAGCATATTCCTTCTTATTGGCCTTGGATGACTCTCTCTTGTCTTTGGTCACACCTCTCTTACCAATGTCATGTGCTACCTTAGCACTTGACCTCCTTTTGGTCTTGGAGGGACCTAATTTGATATTTTTGGGTCTTTGACCACCCAAATACATGTCAAGTCCTTTAGGTCCAATAATGAACCTCTCTAGGATTTTCTCCATTTCCTCAAGCTTTGTCTTCAAGGCTTGATTTTCCAATTCTAAGGTTCTAACCCTAGAATCAACATATCCATCATGGACATTCCTAGACCTACCCTTCCTAGGCATGTGTCTCCCCTTCTTGGGATTAATGCTTAGGTTTTCACCCACTTTCATTCCCTTAGGAAAAGTGGTTTGGGTCTTATTAGGTCTACCCTTAGTGTATGATTTCTTAGGATTATCTACCATGTTAACCCTATTTCTATCATTATACCTAAATCCATGATTATGCTTAGGTAAATAATCTACATTATTTCTAACAAGCATATAAGAATTGGAGATTGGATTAAACTTCAAAATAGGGATTACCTTCCCTTTTACCTTTGAAGCTCCCCCTTGACTTGTGCTCCTCTTCTTTTCCCATTTCTTCAAGTGCGCCAATTTCTTGAGCTCTCCTCTCCTTGGGCACTTTGTGTGGTAGTGACCCCACTCACCACATGTAAAGCACCTAATGTGCTTCTTCTCCTTCTTCTTCCTACAACTCACATTAGTTTCTAAATTAACTTTAGTGAGTTTAGGGTTTACCTCCTTTACCTTCTTGAGCGAAGGACACCTACTCTTGTACTGCCCCATCTTACCACACTCAAAGCATTTGATGTGATCCTTTGTGCTCTTCTTGGTAGTTGAGGTGGAGGGTTGAGCTTCCAAGATCTCCTCTTCCTTGGATTGCTCTTCTTCCTCTTCACTTGAAGATGTGGGCGGTTCCACTTCTTCCTCCCTTGAAGATGTGGATGATACCTCCTCATCTTCCTTCTCCTCCTCGGATGTTGAGCTCGTGTCAACATTCGATTGATCCTTCACTTCTTGGATTTGTGTAGGACTCTCATGAAGTGCAATTACCTTTTTCCAAAGGTCACTTGCATTCTCGTATTCACCTACATTCAATATCGCATTAGGAGGTAATAAATTAATTAAAATTCTAGTTACCTCCTTGTCCGTCTCCGATTGCTCCCTTTGCTCATCGGTCCAATATCGACGTCGGAGACGCTTTCCCTTCTTGTCCATTGGAGCTTTAAACGGTTCCTCCAACGCAATCTATTGGTTCCAATTCATTTGGAACCACATCTCCATGCGCTTCCTCCAATAGTCGAAGTCCTCGGGCTCGTATGGAGGTGGGATTCGGATGTCCCATCCGAGAGGTCCCTCCGACTCCATCTTCTTCCTCTAGCCGCTCTCTTGGCGATTAGTCCAACAAGAGCTAACCTGGCTCTGATACCACTTGTTGGGACCTTGACGTCCGCTAGAGGGGGGGTGAATAGCGTCTCACCCAAATCGTCACTTCCTACACTTGTTAGTACGCAGCGGAATACAAAAACAAACTAACAAATACGAAAGTTAACCTAAAACAAGAAGGAAGAAGACAACACACCAACCACAAACCCTAACACAAGGCGTTTACGTGGTTCGGAGATAAAGCTCCTACTCCACGGCTGTCCGTAAGGTGGACGATCCCGATCCGTCGGTGGATGATTCCCCGGAGAACTTCCGGCTAGCTCACGTAGCTCCTTGTGGGTGGAGAAACCTCGCCACAACCTCGTACAAGCACGCTAGATCACTTGGGCACTTGGAGACTCTAATTAGGGTTAACCACCACTAATTTCGTCAACTCAAACCAAGCTCTCAAGCTTTGATTTTATAGCCCGCGGGTTGAAAACCCCGCCTACCAGTCGACTGCTAAAACATGCAGTCGACTGCCCTATGTGGAAATTCGACCGTTACACCCTAACGGCTTGATTTCACACATTCTGTTCGCTGCCAGTCGACTGCTAAAACATGCAGTCGACTGCTACAGTACTACTACAGTAAACCCTAATTCTTATATTTTACTCCGAGTACAATCTCTCAGCACTCGTCCCTGCCCGACCAACCTAGACCTAGCCTTCTAGCCTCCTCCATCAGCCTTGCGTCCCTCGGATGCCTCCCCATCCTTCACGTCTTGCCTTCTGGAGCTTCCATCGGCCTTGTCATTGTTGTCGGGTCTTCCTTTGCCAAGAGGTCGCGCCTCCGGGACTTCATCCATTGCCAAGTCACACTTAGACTTACGTTGCCAAGACTACATGCTTGGACTTACACCGCCAAGACTCATCCTTGGACTTTCCTCCTTTGCCAAGATCACACTTGGACTTACGTTGCCAAGACTACATGCTTGGACTTACACCGCCAAGACTCACCCTTGGACTTTCCTTGTTGTACCTGTATCCTGCACACTCACAATGCATATCAAATACAACAATAAACCTAACTTAAACCTTTGCCTAAACATCAAAACCTAGGGTACCCAGATTGCTCCAACAGATAGACATTTGGGCAAGAACACTAAAGATAATAGATACAAGCCCAAGAATAAAAATGCTCATGGATCAAATGAAAAATCAAATACTAAGGACTTAGTGAGGGAAAATCAAGTCTTGAGGTCAAGACTTGATAAATTAGAAAAGACCCTAAAAAGATTGGAAAATATCCTATTAGGGCAAAATGAGCATAACCTAGGTTTAGGGGTACAAAAGCCATCCAATGACCATAGAGGTTTGGGATACAAACCCAAAGCTAAAAAGGGCATGCCTAGTTATCATAGGGTTCCATATAGTTATGGAACAAACCCTAAGTCTAGAGGTCAAGTCAAGGATACAAGGGAAGATATTCCTAGAAGTATCTTTGCAACCAAAGTGACTAAGACTTCTAAGAAGTCTAAGAAAGTCACTAACAAGGTCACAAGGGAGGCTATCCCTAGAGTTGACATAGAAAATGTGACCAAGGCTTCTAAGAAGCCCAACAAGGTCACTAGGAAGGTATCTAGGGAAGTTATCCCTAGTGAGTACCTAGAGCATCCAAGGAGCACCAATAGGTGTTGGGTTCCTAGGAGCATCTTCTCTACCCCATAGATGGGTTAGAGAGTGTCAACTCCGATTAGAAGGGTAGTTAACCCAACTTTGAGGAAATTGACACTCAAGGAGCATTTTCAAGATTTTTGTTAACCTTTGAAAATGAAATGGAATTATTATTTACTCCTTGAAAGAGTAAAATGTGCCTAATGGTGGAAAATTTGATTTTATCTTAAAATGGCATAAATTGGGAAAAACTAGAGAAATACCAAGTTGAGATTTTGGTATTCTCTTAGAAATTTAAGGCAATCCGGGCCTTGATTTATGTGATTACTCTTGAGGAAAAATGGAATATGCCAACATTTGAGGATATGCTTAATTTTTTAGTGGCATAAACAAATCAAGAGAAATAGAAATGTCAATTTAGGTTTTGGCATTTCTTTGAAGCATTTAGGGCAATCTAGGTTTAACGTTTTAAGTTAAAACAAGTGATATATTTTGGGTTAGCTAAGTGGTTAAGGATACTTAGATAAGTAATCTAGGTATTTTATTAATGCTAAACCTTGCCATGATTGTTTGCTCATTATATGTCATGACATCATATTTAGTTTTATATTTTGCATTCATGATTTATTATGAAAAATACAAAAATACCATGTCATGTCATACATACATCATGTAGCTACATGAATCTTTCTTTTGAAAGCTATTTCTTTTTGATGTATGTCATAACATTATCATGCATCGCTTTATTTCCCGAAAATTAAGGATAAAAGGCATTTATCAACATTTGGTTACCAACAAGTGGTATCAACAATTGATCATCAACAAGTAACATCCTTGGTGGATGTTCATCACTCAAAATGCCTAGATAGATATGCATGATCCCCAGATTAGGGCAAAACCAAAGTTTACATCTCACAAAGACCTATAAGATGACTTGTATGTGTTTTAGTGCACATTAGATACAAGTGAGATGTAAGGATGATGAACAAAACTCAAGATGTTGAATTAGTACATTCTTTTGAGTTTTAAATTCATTAAAACACATAGTTATGTGTTTTCCCATCATTGGGAAAGCTAATGTACAAGTCATGTGCATTAAGCCCAAGGAACATGGTGGGATATCAGTTTTCAAAATTTTTTTAAAATGGTTTTGGAAAACCTTCGTGAAGGCTATCTTTTGATAGTAATCGCCATTGAATAGTTAAACACAAACTTGAAGAAAACACTAAAGTTTTTGCAAGTTTTCAAGTTTGTGTCAATCTTTGAAAATATGAATTATTTTCATAGAAAACTACTTTTCTATGATAAAGTATACCCTAAATAATGTCTACACAAATTTTTACGATTTTTGGAATTTTGTAGAATTTTCTAGGGGTTTCTGAAATTGGCGGAAATTGAATTTCAGCAATTTCAGGCCTTCAATCGATCAGTGGATCTATTGGAGTGCCTCAATCGATCAGCCGATCGATTGAGAAGGCATTTCTCGCGAGCAGAAGCTCGCTGGATCGATCAGCCGATCGATCCAAGAAGACTGAATCGATCAGTGGATCGATTCAACAGGGTTCAATCAACTCCAATCGATCGAAGATGCTGATTTTGACTGGGAAAGCTTATTTTCAGCATTTTGAACCTATTTTAGTCTAGGTAATCATTTCTAACCCCTGAAAATACATTTGTATACATAAAAAAGGTGTTTTCATGTGGAAAACAAAGATGGATTGGTTAAGGAAGGCTAAGTTAAAGTTTAGGTTGAGGTTTGTTTCAAATTTTGAATATTTGAACATCAAAACTTCTAAAATTGGGTTTCCTAAAGTTTTAGGGATTCCAAGTCATTGTTGGTGCAATGACAGAAGTTACCACCATGTCTTTAGGGGGAGGGACTCTTTAAAGACATGAAAATTATTTTTCATGAAACTTGGAAGGTGGTTAACCTTCCGTTAAGAACATGCTCAAGGTTGAGCGTTTGAACTTTAATGGGGAGTGGATATCCTCATTGTTCAAGTGGTTTCAAGTGGATAATGCTCAAGGATGGACATTTGCCTACATTGGGGAGAATGTAGGGTTAAGGATAATGAAGGGTATGGGACCTTCATTATCGTGTTGATCACAACGAGTGAAGTTGTGAACAACGATGAGCAACTCTTCAGGGGGAGAGTTTTCAACAAGTGAATTTGTTGATGTGTGCTAAAAAATGGGGCATGGTTTGATGTGTGCCAATAGGGGGAGAATGAAAGGGAGTAAGTTAGGCTTTCATTACCTAGAGGGAGTTTGCCCTCTTAGGGGGAGAATGAAGGGCTTAACTTATGTATTCATTACCTAGTGGCATGAAGAAGGTTTAGGCTATGGGATTAGCCTAACTTACATGTGGTATTGTAAGTGATAGTGCTAGTATTGTCAAACATCAAAAAGGGGGAGATTGTTGGTGCAGCATCCCTCAGGTCAAGGTTGAACTGGTTGACCAAGCTTGAGTCTTGGTTTGAGTTTCGATGTTTGACAATACAAGGTTGATTGAAGAAGAGTCAAGTAGGTCAAGGATGACCGGATACTTGACTGGGAAGTCCTAACTGGGATGTTAGGCAGAAGGAAAGACCTAGCGAGTGAAGCTAGACAGTGGTGAAAATCTTAGTGAGTGAAGCTAGGTGAAAGACCTGGTGAGTGAAGTCAGGCAGAAGAGAAGTCCTAGCGAGTGAAGCTAGGCAGATTGGAAGTCCTAGTGAGTGAAGCTAGGCAGATTGGAAGTCCTGGTGAGTGAAGCCAGGCACGGGGAAATCCAGATGGGTCAAGGTTGACCAGACATCTGGTGAAAGTCCAAGTAGGTCAAAGGGATTGACCGGATACTTGGCACGAGGAAGAAAAGTCCAAGTAGGTCAAAGGGATTGACCGGATACTTGGCAAGAGGAGAAAAGTCCAAGTGAGTCAAAGGGATTGACCGAACACTTGGTGAAAAAGTCCTAGCTGGTCAAGGGTGACCGGATGCTAGGTCTTATGTACCAACAAGTCATGGTTGACTAGATGTTGGTTTAGGGGGTTTTGGACTTGGTTTTCGGCAAAAACCAAGAGCTGGATCGATCAGTGGATCAATCCAGGCCTTTCCCAGCGAACAGAGAGCCTCTGGATCGATCAGTGGATCGATTCAGAGGTCCCAATCGATCAGCCGATCGATTGGGACGCTGCTGGTTTGCACGATAAACGCTGGATCGATCTGTGGATCGATCCAGGCATTTTCCCAGAGCACAGAGGCGCTCTGGATCGATCCGTGGATCGATCCAAAGCCTCCCCGATCGATTGGGAGCATTCCAATCGATCGGGATTCGACCGTTAGCATCGCTTCCACGACATCGCTCAGATCTTCACTAGCGACTCCACAGAGCTCTCCACGCCAGTTCTTGAAGTTCTTGGAGGTTCTTCCAAGTCAAGAGGCGGATCTATTGCAAGAGGAAGAAAGCTAGGGTTAGGGTTTTCTTGTACTCATTGTAAGTTTTGTGCTTGTATTTTGTATCCTTTCCCCTTCTTCTTGTAGTGTGAACTTGTAGGGCTTCTCCGCCTTCGGTAGTTACCAAAAAGGAGGGGTTTATTAGTGGAGGGTGTGTGAGTAGGTGTGGATCGTTGGACTAGTCACCTCTTGTGAGGTGGATACCAAGTAAACTATCCTTGTTAGCGTTGTGTGGTTTGTTTCTTGTATTTTCGCTGCGCATCTTTGAAGAAACAAGCAACGACGAGCACCTAGCACGTGACGAGCTATTCACCCCCCCTCTAGCTACTTTTCGGTCCCAACACTCATAAGGATTGTCATGTAACTCCTGCAGGTGGACTTAGTCCGACATGACGATGAAGTTGAGTGGTACTACTCTTGAAGTTAGATATTAATTAAGTGAGTTGTTAGTAACTCATTTAATTAGTGTACATTCTATATCTTAAACACAAGGAGACTAACACACTCATTATAAGAATGAGCTCATATAATAATATGGGATTGGTCCGGTAGTTCAATAATAACTCTTTAGTGGTATGAGTTATTATTGATGAACTCGAGTTGGGTGTTTGGGGCGAACACGGGAAGCTCAAGTTCATCGGGAGACCAAAACCAATTCCTCCTCTCGGTCTCTGTCATAGTCTCTTATTTATAAAGTCTTATACCCACCCATACCCACCTTAAGGTGGTCAGCCAAACCAAGGTGAGTTGGTGGCCAACCCTACCTTGAATCCAATCTTAGGTGGCCGACCAAAATAAATTAAAAGGATTTTATTTTTAAAATCTTTTCTTATGTGGAAGCCATGGTTTTAAAGGAGAGTTTAAAATTTAAATCTTTCCTTTTATAGTTTTCTACAAAAGATTAAGAGAAAGATTTTATATCTTTCCTTATTTGTAGTTAAAAGGAAGATTTTAATTTTTGATAAAACTTTCCTTTTATGTAACCATCCTCATGATTTTAAAAGAGAGTTTTAAAATTAAATCTTTCCTTTTATAATTTTTACAAAAGATTAAGAGAAAAAATTTGATATCTTTCCTTATTTGTAGATTGAAAGGGAAATTTTAATTTTGAGAAAACTTTCCTTTTTGTAATCATCCACATGTTTTAATAGAGAGATTTTAATTTATAAAAGTTTCCTTTTATAACCAACCATGAAGGGAATTTTTAAAGAGAAATTTTATTTTTAAAATTTCCAGAAACAAATTAGAAAGTTTTTATTTTGTGTTTAAAACTTTCCTTGTTTGGAGGAATTGAGGTGACCGATCACATTGATAGAGAAAAGGAATTTTTTTTTAATCAATTAAATTTTCCTTTCTATGACAAAGAAAATAAGGAAGTTTTTATTAAAACTTTCCTTATTTGCAAGACCAAGAAATATAAAAGAGAGGGTAGAGGTGCCTCACCTTACAACAATATATATCTAGTATTCCTCTCTTCTCTTCCTTGTGGTGGTCGACCCTCCCTCTCTTCTTCCTCTTCCCCTTTTCTTCTTCCTTGGCCGGCAACATCAACTCTCTAGGAGACCCTTGGTGGCCAGATTTTGCTTGGAGAAGAAGTAGAGAAAGGAGACTTTGTTTCTTTGCATCCCTTGGAGCTTGGTTGGTGGCCAAAGACCTTCATCTTTAGGAGATTCTTGGTGGCTGAAATTTGCAAGGAGAAGAAGGAGGCTTGGGTGGATTCTCTTCTCGGTAGATCGTCACTCACACGACGTACGAGATAAGAAGAGGTAGGGATGTAAATGAACCAAACGGTTTACGAGCTATTCAGAGCTTGATTCGGTAAAAAGCTCGTTCGAGTTCGTTCGTTTATCTTATCGAGCCGAGCTTAAGCTCTATTTCGAGCTCGATTTCGAGCTCGATAGTTTTATCGAGATGAGCTCGAGCTTAAGGATATTCGTCTTGTGAGCTCGCGAACATGTTCGTTTATAGGCTCGCGAGCCAAAAAAATGAGCCTTAAACCAAGCAAAAAAACGAGCTCTAAAATGAGCAAAAAAAACAAGCTCTAAAATGAGCCTTAAAATGAGCTTTAAAATGAGCAAAAAAATAAACTCTAAAACGAGCAAAAAAATGAGCTCTAAATGAGTCTAAAAATGAGTCCGAGCTCGCTTAACGAGTTAGGCTCATTAACTTTGATAATCGAGCTAATAACGAGCCGAGCTCGAACTGTTCGCGAGCTTGATAATTCTAAAACGAGCCGAGCTCGAGCTCGAGCTCGAGCTCGAGCCTTGTAATAAAAGCTCGATTCGAGCTCGGCCTGAATATAACTTAAACGAGCCAAGCTCGAGTCTAATACTATTCGGCTTGTTTAATCCCTAAGAAGAGGCATACAACAGAAGATCGTGAGGTCTATAAGCTATAAAAGGTATAACTAGTTATTAGTTTCTGCATCATAACTAGTTCATCCTTTTATTTAGATCTTGAAATACCAAACACAAGAGGCTAATGAATCTAGGTTATCGAATTTATGTTTTCGATTTTGTGTTTCTTTTGTTTTTCGAACTTGTAATTCGATTGTTCTTTTTGGTTAAACCTAGGGTTACTATAAGGAAATTAAATATTAAATTTCGTTGAAAGACTTTGTCTAGGAAGTGGTGGATGCGCCCATACTTAAGAAGGCCTAGTGTCTCGCCATGTTTAACCTGGAAGCCAATATCTGAAATTAATATTTAATTGAATTTATAACATGGGTGAATTTGGATCAATAATGTTAAACATCGTTTGCAATCCAAGTCTAAACCACTAAGAACAGATAAGTTGAATTTGGAATCAATAATGTTAAGTTCTGTTTGCAATTCCTAATTTCTAAAGAACACAATAGGTTGATAGGATTGATTCAGGACTTGTACAAAATTTTTGTACAGGGGAACCAGTACGATATTCCGGAGTAGCAACTAACATGGATATCAACTAGGGCTGTCAGACGGGCCAACTTGTGGCGGGGCGGGTCGACCCGTGGCGGACCAACTATTTGGCGGGGCGGGGCAGGCCGACCCGTCAACTTGGCGGGTTGGCAAATTTCCAACCCAACCCAATCCAAGGCGGGTTGTGGGTTTGGCGGGCCAACCCGCGGACCCATCAAATTTTTTTTTGAAAAAATATTTTATATCTTCAACGTTTTACTTCGAAAAAATTTTATCAATCAAATGTATCCATAAATATGTATTTTAAATATAAATAGACACAAACGAATACTTATGTGAGATGAAAAATATTATTTTTATTTTAAAATTATAACAAAAAAAGATAATAAATTGACATAAAATTTAGCTTACATGTGTTTCTCAACCCGGGTCAATCCAAGTCTGTCGCGGGCCGACCCACGTGGGTCGTGGGCCTAGGCGGGTCGGCCCACGGTGGGCTTGGGTTAATAAAATTCCAACCCAACCCGCTTAACTTATTTGGCGGGGCGGGCCAACCCGACGGACCCAACCTAAATTGACGGCTCTAATATCAACCATGACTACGCCTAAGTCAGGGAAGTTTGGGTCATGAAAAGGACATTGTCTATAGAAATACTATATGCACTTGAACTTTATACGAAGGGGAGGTTGATATCGTCAAGCATTAGATCATGACCCTAGCTATGCCCGAGTCAGAAAGTTTGAACCCTAGCTATATACAAGCTTGAACTCAACGCTTGTATGAAGAGGAAGTTAATATTGTTGAGTATTTGATCTTGACTCCGACTATGTCCAAGTCGGAATAGTTTGAACCCTAAAAAAGACATTATTGATGGATATACGATATGCGCTTGACTTTTATATATGAAGGAGAGATTGATATCGTCAACCCTTGGATCTCGACCCCGATTATGTCCAAATTAAGGGAGTTTGGAAGAGAATACACAAGTCTACACGAAGCTCCTTTTCATTGATAAAAAAAAAGTATAAGGCTACGGTAGGACATGAAAAATAAACAAAGAATACGAGGAACTGCTTAGGAATGATAGGGCTTTAAATGATTAGCATTCCATAAGCAATCAAGGTTCTTGCCACCTGCATCTTCTAGGTAGTATGCTCTGGAGCTCCACTTACAAATCACCTGAAATGGTTCTCCCCCATTGTGATTTTAGCCTGTTGGCGTCTCTAATCGGCTTAACATTCTTTCGGACTCAGACTCCGACTTCAAAAATACAAAGAATGACTCGCTTGTTGTAATTCCTACACATCCTCTGTTGGTAAGCAACAAGTTAGATAACTACTTTTTCTCTAGTCTCAGTGATCAAGTCAAGGTTAAAGAGTCTCTAGTTGGAGTTGTTTGTCTATAAGTGCTTCTTCGAGTAGACATTTTCCCAATTTCTAATGGATAATTGCTTCTCTATAATATACAAGGTGAAAGGAAGTCATTATCGTTCTCTCTAGATGCATTTTTTGGTAGGTTCAGAGAATACTCAACAATTCATCCACCCAGTTACCTTTAATGTGGCTCAATTTAATTTTGAGCCTCGTACTATTTCTCCGTTAACCACCTCTGTTTACCCGTTGCTCTATGGGTAGGACACCAAGGTGAAAGCTTGCTGATGCCAAATCTTTCACACCATTCTCTGAGTTTGTGGTCCTGAAATTGTCAACCTTTGTTAGAGACGAACTTGTGAGGCAAACTGTTTCGATAGACAACATTCTGCCACATGAATTTTATGATGGCGTCTTCTATTATTCAAACTAAGACTTCAACTTCTACCCATTTGGAGAAGTAGTCTATGACCACTAGAAGAAATTTCTTTTGTTGAGGTTCAGTCGGGAAGGGACCTATGATATCCTATGCTCCACTGTGTAGGTGCAGCGGAGGCCGGCAAGAGGGGGGTGAATTGCTGAAAACAAAAATAAACTATACCCTCCTCGTGCTTTTAACTCAATTAGTGCAATAGTAAATAAAGCAGTAAAGTAATAAAGAGTAAACAGAAAAGAAACAGGAATTTAACCTGGATACAACCAAGGAGGTTGTTAATCCAGGGCAATGAGAAGCGCACTAAAAAGAATCTTCTTTACTGAAGGCGGAGAAGCCTTTTACACTTTGGAAGCTTAGAACTATTGCTAGGAATGGCTACACAATTAATTGCTTGAGTTGTATTGAATTCCTAGCTCCAGAGGCCTTTAAATAGCCTCTGGAAATCTGATCTCGAGGGTCCAAGGCGCCTCCAATAGGGGTCCAAGGCGCCTCCAAGGGGTGAGTGGATAAAACTTTATCCGCAGCTTGAAACGGTCAGTTTGACCTGTTGAAGGCGCCTTCAACAAGGCTGAAGGCACCTTCAAGCTGGAGGCGCCTCCAAGCCTGATGGAGGAGGCGCCTCCAAGCTGGCAGCTCAAATTCCAGCTTGCTTTCTTCAGCTTCTGACGCTCCGTTCTTTTGGGTGATTTCGGCCAACCGAAATAGGGCTCACCCGAACCCAATTTTCGGCCTTCTCCTCGAGCAGCCTTCATCCTCAACTTAACGTCCCTCGAACGCTGCGCATGTTCTTCTCGCCCACCGATATACTCTTCCGCAGCTCTCTCGTCCTTCGGACGCGCTGAGCCCGTCGGCTCCCTTTCCCGTGCCGTCCTTCTCGCTAGCTGCGTCTTCCGCTCGACTTCCTGCGCTCCTGCACACTCAGACACAGGGATCAAACATAGCAGGACCTAACCAACTTGGTTGATCACATCAAAACACCCACGGGGACTAACAATCTCCCCCTTTTTGATGTGCATCAACCCAAGTTCAAGTTAGGGTAAAAATAGACAGAAAAGTAATTTTAAAGGAAAATTACTAAACTCACATATTAAGCATTAGTTTGCAATAGATAAAATTGCAACTACAAAAAGAATATTTTTAAAAAATTCTCTCCCCCTAAATATGTACTTCTCTAAGCTTGTACCTTTCTCTCCCCCTTTGATCACAGCAAAAATGGGGTAACAGAAATAAATTTTAGCATAAATTTTTAAGTTAGAAAATTTCTAAGAAAAAATATTTCTAATTAAAATGAAGTTTTTTGGAAAAAATTCTAAGTAAAATTGCTAAGTAAAATTTCTAAGTGAAAAAATTCTAACCACAATAATTTGTTTGGATTTTTCAAAATGATTTCTAAGTAAAAAAAATTGATTTTTAGAAAAGAAATTCTAAGCAAAGCTTTCAAGAGATATTTTTTTTTAAAAAATGAATTTCTAAAAAAATGTTTAAAAACTTTTCAAAGCATTATTTAATTCCAATTTTAATGCTTTTATCAGAAAGTTAATTAAAGATTTTCATTTCGATATTTCGGCTTCTAGGTCGTGGTGAGGCTCTAGGCCTTCTTGGTTATTGGAGCAACAACCACTTCCTTAGACAAAGCTTCCATAAAAAAATTCAAAGTTTAATTTTCTTACTATAAGCTTTTAAATGAATTAATTTAGCACACATTTCGGAATCCAATAAAGGTTCCTTCCTACAGGGTTATTTAAAAATTTTGGGTGTACATAGTTCTTGGGTACTCTTTTAAGTTGACCTTGATGGTTTCTAATGTACCAATTCAATTTTCCATAATTTTTTAATTTTGAGTTTGGAAATTTATTTGTATTTAAACATGCATCAGATTTTAATTTTTCAATTTCTAATTTTAATTTATCATTTTCTGATTTTATGCTATCGTACATCTCAAGTGGACATGCTTTGCTAATTTCTTTTTCTAATTCAAATAAGTCTTTAGAAAGAGATTTAATAAAGCGAAAATACTGAGTCGGGGTTAGATTTCGTACCTGACTTACCTGACTCGGTGATGCTCCCCCTTCACTGCAGCTTTCCTCTTCTGATGTTCCTCCCCCTTCATCGATACTCATCTCTGAGCTTGACTCTTCTTCCAGCTGATGGTTAGCTATTAGAGCTATCCCCCAGAATTCTTCAATGTCTGATTCGGAGGATGAGTCTGATCAAGTGGCCTTTAGGTTCTTGTGTTTGGAGGAATCTGATTTCTTGTACTTGGTCTTTGCCTTCTCCTTTTGCTTTCTCTTCAATTTCGGGCAGTCATCCTTGATGTGCCCTTCTTCGTTACAGTTGTAGCAACGAGTCGTTCTTATTTTTCTCTCATGCCTCTGCGATCTAAATTTGTTAGATTTAAAAAATTTATTGAAGCGTCTTACCAGTAGTGCCACTTCGGATTCGTCGACCGAGGCTTCTGAGTCAGAATCGTTTATTTTTGCTTTTAAGGCAATGTTCTGACTGGTCTTCTCCACTCCATTGGGCTCTGCAACTCGAGATTCGTGAAGTTCAAAAGTAGAAAACAATTGTTCTAAAGTACTTACCTCGAAGTCCTTAGAGATGTAGTACGCATCTACTAAGGAGGTCCAATCGGGAGTTCTCGGGAAAGCGATGAGCGTGCACCGGATCGAGTCCCGGTTCGTTACTTCTTCTCCAAGGTTGTTGAGTTAAATTATCAACTCTTTGATCCTCACTTGGAGTTGCGCTACCTTCTCGCCTTGGTTCATCCGGAGGTTCGTCAACTGGGCCCGGAGGATGTCGCGCCTCGCTAGCTTTGCTTCGGAGGTACCTTCATGAAGCCTCAGGAATTTTTCCCAGAGATCTTTCGCGGAGTCGTAGCTTCCGATCCGATTTACCTCCTGAGGTGGCAGAACGCTGAGTAGGTGGAACTCAGCCTTTCCGTTGGCGACGAAATCTGCTTGCTCCTTTTTCGTCCAAGTGTTTTCCTCATTATCTTTCGGAACTGCATAGCCATATTTCATTATTAAAAGAATGTCAAATTCAGTTTTAAAAAATACCTCCATTTTGCGCTTCCATGTGACGAAGTCTCCGTCGAACTTCGGGGGATGGATATTCGCTCCGTCCATCGTCTTGATCGTAGTGCTTCAGTTGGCGGTTAGTCCTTCTGAGGCGATCAGGCTCTGATACCAATTGTAGGTGCAGCGGAGGCCGGCAAGAGGGGGGTGAATTGCTGAAAACAAAAATAAACTATACCCTCCTCGTGCTTTCAACTCAATTAGTGCAATAGTAAATAAAGCAGTAAACAGAAAAGAAACAGGAATTTAACCTGTTTACAACCAAGGAGGTTGTTAATCCAGGGCAATGAGAAGCGCACTAAAAAGAATCTCCTTTACTGAAGGCGGAGAAGCCTTTTACACTTTGGAAGCTTAGAACTATTGCTAGGAATGACTACACAATTAATTGCTTGAGTTGTATTGAATTCATAGCTCCAGGGGCCTTTAAATAACTTCTAGAAATCTGATCTCGAGGGTCCAAGGCGCCTCCAATAGGGGTCCAAGGCGCCTCTAAGGGGTGAGCGGATAAAACTTTATCCGCAGCTCAAAATGGTCAGTTTGACTTGTTGAAGGCGCCTTCAAGCTGGAGGCGCCTCCAAGCTGGCAGCTCAAATTCCAGCTTGCTTTCTTCAGCTTCCGACGCTCCGTTCTTTTGGGTGATTTCGGCCAACCGAAATAGGGCTCACCCGAACCCAATTTTTGGCCTTCTCCTCGAGCAACCTTCCTCCCCCTTGAACGCCGTGCACGTTCTTCTCGCCCACCGGTGTACTCTTCCGCAGCTCTCTCGTCCTTCGGACGCACCGAGCCCGTCGGCTCCCTTTCCCGTGTCGTCCTTCTCGCTAACTGCGTCTTCCGCTCGACTTCCTGCGCTCCTGCACACTCAGACACAGGGATCAAACACAGCAGAACCTAACCAACTTGGTTGATCACATCAAAACACCCAAGGGGACCAACACACTGATCAAAAGGGTAGGAGACGGTTGAGGTCTTTAAAAACTCAATCAGGCGATGAGTGAGATTCTAGTATTTCTAGTAGTGGACGTGGGCAGTGACAAATTGAGCAGTATCCATCTGCATAGTTGTCTAAAAATATCCAACTCTTCTGAGCGAGCATCTGCCCCCCAATATGGTTTCTATAAATGCATTCATAAATTTCTCCCATGATATAATCTGCATCATCAGGACCAAGACATTTTAAGAGGGACGGGAGAAGGCTCGCTAATAGAATATATCTTCAATTAAAGTGAAATGGGGAGCTCTCCTCATGAGCAGTCGGGTTTGTTTCAGATTAGGGGCAAAGTTCCCCATTCAAGGAAAATAATGATTAGTGTTCTCCAATCTCTATTGCTCCATTGTATTCTCTAATTTGCAATGCTCGGAAATGATGTGGTAGTTCATCTTGGAGGATACTTCTTGAGAATGGAGGTCCTTGGGGGGCCTTTGTTCTGCCAGATGCGGGAGCTTTTTCCTTTAGATGATCCCAATGTGGGGTCTCTCTCGAAGATTCTAGGGAAGACTCCCTCACAGCTGACTTACCGATCTAAGTGGGGAACTTAACCTGATGCGTTTCTTGCGGGCCGGATCGACATTTGATGAGGTGCCCACGACACTCTAATCAACTGAGACTATATCTCAGTTGGAGGGTTAGGCACATGCGGTGTTGATTGTTGGAGTTGTCCTTGCAACACTGTCTTCATTGTCACAACAACCAACTTGTCAAAGTCCTCCATTGCCATGACGATAGCGTTAGGTCTTTCATTGTTATCCATCTTAATGTCACAATTCAAATCTTAACTCAATATTCCCATTATGTCGTCAATTTGATCCTGCCTAAGATCGCTGACGAATGAGCCATCGGTGAGTTGGCATGAATGTTGACTTTGTTGTCCGTCTTGACATAACAAAGACTTGTAGAGAGACTTGTCAGAGTCTGAGGAGAGAATACCATGAAGAGAGGATTAGAATGACGACCGGGGGCTCCCCAGTGTATCTACTTTGACGCTTAAGTAAGTCTCCGGTAGGGGAGAATGAAAGAGAAGATGAATAATAGTTCCGGATGTGTGTGCGTGTACCTGTGCCCTCAGGAGCAAGCGACATTATATAGAGTGACGACTATGTCGTCATGTTCTCCACGTGTTCTGAGATCCTCGCTAGCATTACACACGTTTCTTTAAATAAATTACTATGTTGTCCACCTCTTCTAGACTAAAAGGTCACACATTTCCCATGTTCTCCGGGGGATAACAGTTACATTGTCTGTATCTTCCGTGAGCCATAACTTATCGTTCGAAGTTGATGACAATTCGATGTTGGGAGTGGCTTGGAATCGAGAATGGCATGGAGCGGGGAGTGGCTCGGAGAGTTGCGGCCAACACGGAGTCGTGGCCAACGTGGAGTCGGGATGACATGGAATTGGAGACGGTTATGGAGCTGAGGTTGGCACGAAGCGTCTGGGGGCATCTTGGACCTTCTGTTGACTTTAACTATCATCTCAACTATACTATTGACTTCTCCTTACCCTTTGATTACCTCCTGTATTGATGTGTAATAAGGAAAATCATCATACATTTCATTTACTTTCGTCGATCCTTATATAGCCGACGGAAGATAATCTCCACATGAGATGTCACGTGTCCACCAATTGTCCGTTTGAGAGGTGGTTAGGACACCGGAGGCGACAATTGTTTGAATTATCTCTTGACATGGTTGGACAAAATCTCTATGTAACATGTGCCTAACCGCGATTGAGAGGCGGTTAGGGCACCAGAGGCAACAACCATTCGACCGTATCTTGACACTATTGAGCTGTTACCTAGGTGTCCTCTGCACCAATTATCAGATGTTATCGGGCCGTTGGATAGGTGTGCAAGTTATTAGAGGTGAGGTCGAGTAGTCGTCTGTTGTTGATTAATTAACTAGACTTCCTGAATTTGAGTGGGATGTCGTGGGACGAAGGCCAAGTGCTCGGGATATGATCCGAGTCCGAGTGAGATGTTGTTGTTGGAGGCGAGTGCTCGAGAGATGACCCGAGTGCTTGAGTGCCGACCCTGAGTGACCTTTCCGAGGCTAAAGGAGTTGTTGCTTGATGAACATTATGGGCTCGGAGGAGGAGAATAGCGAGTCAGGGAGTGAGGCAGGTGCTCGGGAAATAACCCCAAACCATCAGTAACTTAATCAGCTACGAAGCCCTTCGTCATCCGATTTCACTGCGACCATTGACCAACTTTCTTGCTCGTCAAAATTTATGCAAACGGGCAGTTTCAAGAAGAAAAGCCCATCAAATTCTCGTTAATAAGGAAAGCGATTTAGTTTACATCTCAAACACTCGAGGAACTTGATCCATGACCGTCCGATGACATGCATATTGCAATTTTGACGATCAAGATCTGCTCGTTTCCCTCTCCTGTCCGGGTCAACCACACCCGTTGGATAAGATCATGGCGGGGCTCGATATCGAATTCTAACGCGATCACTCCTTATCTTCGCTATTCCCCCCACCGCTCAGCGGCCCAGCGGAGGAAGCAGCGCAGACCGTTAAATAACACACCTCGCTATTAGTAAAGAACAAATAGCGCCCACCGCCACCGAAATAAAACGAAACGCCTTCCGAACCCAACTAACCCCCAAATCACAAAACCCTCGGCGATCGATCAGCCATGGTGGACGGTGAGCAATGCGGCGAAGAGGAGTACTCCAAGCTCAACGACCTCAGGGTACGCCTCGACCGAGTCTGCCACGACGGCGGGCAAGGAGGCGAGGGCAGCGGCGGTGGTGTCGGGGTTGGGTTCACTCTTTGCTTTTGGATTTATCTCTCCGGGTCGGCGCGTCCGTCTTCTGTCGTACTTAAGCAGGTATGGTTCTTACCGTCTTCTCTTCTTGATCTGGATGGTCTCTTTTGGGTTGCTCTGAGCTTTATGCTGTTCGCATTTCGTCGATGCCCGGACAGGGTGAAATTCTCAGTTTTTTTAAAGCATGTGGGGCTCTTCTTAAGTTGCCACGGTAGAAGGATGATTTTCCCCCCCTTTTACTCTGATGCATGGATAGAAACTTTCTGGTGGCTGATAAGGGAAAACCTTCATTTTCTTTTCCTATCTTTATGTCTCATGTTGAAGAAACTATAGGAAAATTTAATTATTTCTGCTCTGTACGCAAGTTAAATAATATTTTTTTTTCTAGAATATTAAAATATTCAACTGAATTATAATCGTCTATTAAGCTACATGTTAGAGAATTCAGATGCCAATCTCTTGATTACTACTGTGCCACTCTAGAACTTGTGTATTGTTTTTCTTCGCAAACAATTCTGTGCCTGTTACCCCACCTTTTACTTAAAGTCAGATGCAATGATATAAAATTCTTTCCTTGTTGAAGTTTTGAAAGATAAATTTGAGTTGTAGTTCCATATAATGTAGGTGCAGTAAATTGAGCAATTTATAAATCGTGTGGAATTTTAGAATGCAGGTACCATTTGCTCTTGAAAATGAGTTTGATTGGCATTATGCGATCTTAGCATGTAAAGTGTCTTAGAAGAATTCTTTGTTCTTAGAACCTAGTTGTGTTGCTTTATGCACTTTTCTTCCTTAATATTGCAGAAGAAGTCCGAAAGTGAAGATGAAATACCCTTTATTGTTCTGAACGAGGAGAATAAATTGGTTCTTCTTCCTTTGGTGCTGATACACAAAGAAGCACCATCTTCTGAGCATCCATTTCCATGGACTGACATCCTGCATACTGCTTCTGAAATAGATTGCCCATTGGAGAAATGGTTTCATGTTGGATGCCAGGTATGAATTACTGCAAATTTTAGTTACATTTCGTAGTGTTCTCAAAGTGAGATTTTTTTTTCTCTATGCATTTATCATTTATTACCTTGAATGATTATGGTGACTTCATTTGCTTATTATCCTTTGTAGTCCCTCTTCACTAATATAAGATGAAATATTTGAGAAGGACCAAGTTCAATGTTGTCTTCACTTTGTCATGTTTGTTTTTTCTCAACCAAATCATTTTCTACTTTTTCATTTTCACATTTCACCAAGAAATATCACAAGTCTGCCTACTGTATCTTCTTGAGTCAATCTGCAACAAGAAGGCTCAGGTTTATTGTTGGTGGCTGAATGTTCGTGATCTATGTTTTGGAGCTCCTTTCTTTTCCAATATTTCTTACACCTTTTATCCATTTCTCTTTCACTGCGATTTAACATGATTACTCTCTTTAGGCTGATTAAATGATTTTTGTTTAATTTTATGAAATTAAGTAACTATCAGAAAATTTTTAAACTATTTGTCATCATGTATAAATATCTTTGGGAAGGGTGATGGTCTATCCATGAGTGTTCCAAATACTTGATATAGGTCATGTATTGTTTAATTGTCATTTATTTTATATTTAACTTTTCAAGTCAACCATCTCTTTGGAACAATGCTATTCAAAGATTGTGTTAACTTCTTGTTGATTCCATTTAGTGGCTTTGGAATTGAAAGGTTCCTTATAGTTTAAAACCATACCTTTAACCCTCCATTATGCTTGATTATTGCTGGAGTTTGTCCACAGGAAAGAATTCTGAGCAAAAAATTGCTTATATATCTGTTTGGTTTCTTTCTGGAATTATTTAATATAATTTGTTTTCCACATGAATATGTGGAAGGGCTTCCCATGTGGATTATCAGTTTACCACCTATATTTGTTGCAAGATATTTCTATTGAAATATTCCTGAACATGCTTATCTCAGGTAGCTGAAAAATATATACGCCTTTATGTCGATGGAAAATTGGTTGGGGAGAAGTCTTTGTCCCCTTTATCTAACAAGCCATGCCAAGATGATATTAAGCAAATAATGCTAATTGGTAATGATGGAAATCTTGGGAGTTATACGTATCAAGTTCAGATTTTGCCTACGACAGCATCAATATCAGACCAGTTTGTTAAGGTGTGCACTTGATTTTTTAATGTTTAGAGTGAACCATTTTGGCTGTTTTTTATCTAGCGTATATAACAATTTATTTACTGACAGAGTCCTCCAGTTAAATTGTCTTTTGATAATTCTGGAATTTTGGATGGAGTTGAAGAAGGAGGGGATGGTGTTTGGAGCATAGTTGGTGGCAAGGTCAGGGTTCATCATCTTAATAAAGTTGCAATTATTTACAGTTTATATTTCATTTTAATCTTAAGTAACTAGCAGCAAAGAATTCAATTAGGTCTAAATTTGAAAGATTTGAGGTCTTTAACCAGATAAAGTAAGAAGTGATCAATTTCTTCTAGCTAGGAAGGTAAATAAGTGCAGCTTTAGATGGGAGATAATTGTGTCAACTCTTAACTCTTCTAAAACTCACTGCACAATATCTATGTAGCTTAATTCTTCTTTTTAAATTGAAGTTTCATGAATGTAGGCCTCTTGTCGAAGGAACTTTTCTTTGGAAGTTGTCCTCTTAGATGCCTTTGGTCAATCAGTTCACAAGGATATGGATGTAAAATCACTCCTCTACCTTTTTACGCATTGCCACTTTAAGATTATATTTATCATGATTGCTTATTTGCCTGCTTATTCAGGTAACCGCCTCACTTTTATATGCTGACAATGGATCTCCTGTTGAAAAAACAAGAGATGATTCGGAAGCCCCACTGTTACTAAGTTGTGATGGGCTTGAATACCCTTCTACTGATAGGCCAGTAATGCTTCTACGTGGCCGTGCTACATTTAAGCTGAAAATATCTCAGGTAGCTATTGAATTAGCTTATGTTTTTCTTGATATTAATTATTAAGGGATATTAAATAAATAAGAAGTCCTCTGCAGTTTTTGCTAATGCTATTAAATTCCCTAGGTGATCCTGGATATCTTAAAATATCACTAGGGTTCCTGACATTATTAGTGTTATACCCATGTCATGATGATTATTCTGTATTTTTTTTTACCTGAGATGCAAAGCTGAGGATAACGGATGGTTTCTTGCAACTTTTTCCTGGTTCAGCTATCATCAAAATGTGACAATAGGCTCTTTCGTGTTTGTTTCCGCACATCACATTCTCAGAGACCTCCTTTCTTTGAAGCATATTCTTGTCCAATCGGCTGTATATCAAGGAATCGCACCTTCAAGACAGTGGGGTTTGTGAAAAGATCAGTTCCAACAACAGTGAGCGAAATTCAATCACTGAAGTCTAGTGATGGATTACAAGCAATTCGTGATGTCTATGGAAATGGTCACTTAAAATCTTCAAACCAATCTCACTCAAAATTTAGTCCACCATCAAAGCGTTGTAAAGTAGACGGTTATAGATCAGTGGGGGAATTAACTGCTAATGAGACCTTGGTACAGGTAACTATGGTTCTTCTACCTACATGTATTACAAATAACTTATTTAGTCTTTCTCAATGACTTTTTTTTTTATTATTGAAAATGCATAATCCTGACTAAAATTTGAGCAATGCTATTTTCTGTGCATGGTAAAGACGCTCAGGAAAAGCCAAAATGGAAGAATGAATAGTTGTGAAGGAACAGATAGTGGACCATCTGATTCTGACAGCACTGATCTTAAAGACTCTGAAGCCAGATGGAATGGTGATTCATTTATCTCAGATGTTACAACATTTAGATACTGTTTGGAAGGCACAGTTGAGCGATCAATTCTACTTAAAGATTTGGTAGCTTCCTTGAGCAATGAAGAAATTGCACATTTTGCAGAGCAGGTTTGTCTATACAGTGGATGCTCTCATCACAGGTGAACATTACTAAAGATATGGAATTTCCAACTTAAGAGACTTATTGTCAGATCAGTAACTGAATTCAAAAGTAATTTTTCCCTTTTTAATTTGGCTGTGCTTGGTAATAACAGAAGTCAAATATTAATTGCAAAGCAATTGCTTCAAGAAGGGGATGATTCCTGGAACACCATTTCCCAAAACAAGCAACATGCCCTCTGGATCAGCACTATTCCTGAGCTCAATAAGCGATTCACAAGCATCGCTAATTCTACCAGCAGGCCCTTGTCCGCGCAGGTTCCTTGAGTATCTTATTTCTCTCTTAACAGTTTATTTTTGTTTAGCAGCGATTTAATTTTCAAACTGTACTTAGGACCTTGAGACTTTGCATGGAATTGCTGGATGTGGTGATCATTTGGGCCGGGAAGAGTTTGATAGAATCTGGCATTGGTTGTATCCTGTAGCTTTTGCTTTGTCCAAAGAATGGGTCAACAAAATATGGGGATGCCAATCACCAAAATGGATAGAAGGATTTATTACAAGGGAAGAAGCAGAAGCAGCACTTAAAGGTCCTGAAGGATTACATAAGACAGGAACTTTTGTACTACGATTTCCCACTTCTCGCAGCTGGCCTCACCCTGATGCTGGCAGTCTAATTGTTACTTACCTTGGCACAGATTTGGTCATTCATCATAAACTTCTCACTCTCGATCACAGGTGTGATTTAATTCAAACTTTGCTTTATATATCTCGTTTGGTTTCTTTATTCTTTAAACATTACCTTATCCGTTGCAAGCTTTTAATGATTACAGGGTTTGGGATTCAAGATTACTGCAAGACATGCTGTTGGAAGAGCCTGAACTCTCCCAACTAGGAAGGCAAGTATTCTCACTCTGCCAGAAACTGAATCTACTTGGTCCTTTGTTGATCAATCTACTTATCAAACAGGGTTACTCGACAAAGGAATGCTTGTGACTGAGGGTAAAAATACGAGATGAATGTCTATCTTGGCTGCAGCTACTCCATGAAGCATGTGTTTTATGGTGCCATGGTGCCCCTGCAGTCGATGGTTATTATATACGATGAAGACATGCATCCTGTCTGATGCATTGGATGATCGACTGACCTGCAGCTCCAAGCTTTTCCATCTTTGCAATGTTGTAAGAATTGAACGAGCTCCGAAGAGAGTCGTGAGTTGGAACAACGTACGTTGAGTCAAGTGTAATATTAAATTTAGAATAAGTATTATTTCTTCTGTAGATACCTGCTCTCTCTTGTTGTAGCTTCATGCAGTTTGAAACATTCTGCAGTGAGTTCGAGGCAATATGCACAAAATCTTTGTTGCATTTATTTTACAGAGGAAATTTTACTCTCTCCCTAGTTTGTTAACGCTTTAATTTTACCTTTAAGAATTTGATGGATATCATTTTGCCAAACCACCTGTTGTTCATGATCAGCACTCTTGTTTTTTACCTCTAACTCTGACCATCTAACTCTGACCATCTAACTCCTCACTGTTTGCATCTTCATTTGTTATGGTGGAAGAAAAAGGTGATATCACTTGCTATGCATAATCAATTTGGAGTCACATAATCAGATCTAGTAGATGTGAATAGTAGATCATACTATCCTTTTAAAATTTTATAATTAGATATTATTATAATGGTACGTTAATTAATAATTAGAAAAAATAATTTAATTATAAATAAATTAATAATTTTATATATTGTGATGTTATCTCTACCAATTTAAATTAACTAATAATTTAACTACTATTTTATTATATAAATTTAGTTATCATAATATTTAATAATATTTATATTTTCATATAAAAAAATAAAAAGATTATAAAATCTAGCGTTTTAATGTCTGGGATCTCTAGAAAAAAAAACCGATCCAATTTAAAAACCAACAAATAAAAAAAATACATAGAATCGTATCACAAAAGACGATTCCGAATAATCCAAAAGCGATTTAATATTTTCAGATGGTAAGCACTCACCGCTCCCTCCTTACCCCCGCGTGAACGCGCCACGTACCAAAATAAGCCAGAAGCCAAGAGCTAGCGTCACAACTTGTTTCACGACTCGTTCTAATATTCCCCTGCTGTGTAGCCGCGGATTTGAAATCTTTTGAAATCGAAGCAACAGAACAGAGGCATAAAAGGACGTCAAGCGGGCGGGCGGGCAAGCGGGCGGGCTCACCACTCGTGAACTTCCATAATTACCCCTAATTTAACACTATCTATTAAGAAAATGCAGGGGCATAACAAGTAAAACGTATAAATCACCGGTCACCGACATTACTACGAATAAGAAGAGTCACTGGCCTTTGTTTCCTCGCCCGTTACTTACCGTTCTCAGCTCTCTTTCTTTCCTTTCTTGAGTTCGAATTTCGGGTTTAGGGTTTCAGCGATGACGACGATGGAGAGCTTGATCGGCCTGGTGAACCGTATTCAGAGGGCGTGCACGATGCTTGGGGACTACGGCGGCGGCGCCGACGGCGCTCTGCCGACCCTCTGGGAGGCGCTTCCCTCCGTCGCCGTCGTCGGCGGACAGGTCTTCCTCCGATCTCACTTTCCTTGATATACAACTTGTTTGATGTGTTCCCGGTCGCAGAGCTCCGGCAAATCGTCGGTTTTGGAGAGCGTCGTTGGGCGAGATTTCTTGCCGCGTGGTTCTGGTAGGGTTACTCTGAGATCGATTGGTTTGGGATGACTGCCGTTGTCTTATTTGAATCTAGTTGAAAAAAGTCTTTGTCTCACTCGCTGTGTGATTTTTTTAAGGAATCGTGACGAGAAGACCGCTGGTACTGCAGCTTCACAAGACAGAGGAGGGGAAGCCAGAATATGCTGAGTTTCTTCACTTGCCAAAGAGAATATTCACCGATTTCTGTATGTTATTGTTGTATATATATTTTTTTTCACATTCTCAGAAAAATTTATATTTCTCTCGACTAGCTACTTATACGGGTGTTGATTGCTTCAGTCTTGAGTCCCTTGACATGGAAACGAATAGGAAATTTATGGACTTAATGTGTGTGTGTATATTTGAAGCTGTGAAGCTTTAATTCCCAATATCTCTCTTCTCCACGGAGTTGAACATCCATGCAACTAGGGGTGAGCAGTCAAACCGTCAAACCGACCAACCCGCTTATACCGACCCGAACCGAACCGAAAAAACAAAATCCGCCGGATATAGGGCCGGATGTAGGGTCATGATATCACATTATCCGATCTAGTAGGGCCGGATAGTTTTTTATCCCAATAACCGAACCAACCCGATCCGCGATCACCCCTACTTGTAGCAACTACTGCCGATAAGTTGTTACACGTTATAATAGCTACTGCGGATAAGCTGTTACACGTTGTAGTAGCTACTGCCGACAAGTTGTTACACGTTGTAGCATCTATTGACGATTAGCTACTATAACGTGTAATAAGTAATGTCTATTATTATTTTAAAAT
Source organism: Zingiber officinale (assembly GCF_018446385.1). Classification (NCBI taxonomy): domain Eukaryota; kingdom Viridiplantae; phylum Streptophyta; class Magnoliopsida; order Zingiberales; family Zingiberaceae; genus Zingiber; species Zingiber officinale. Next base: position 131,721,534 of record NC_055992.1, read on the forward strand.
ATTTTATTTTTTATTATTTTATATTTATATTTTATATTTCATTGGATATAGGGTCGGATATCCAAATAACTGACAACCCGTTGGATATTTAATACATAATAACCGCCGGATATAGGGCCGGATGTAGGGTCATGATATTATATTATCCGATCTAGTAGGGCCGGATAGTTTTTTATCCCAATAACCGAACCAACCCAATCCGCGATCACCCCTACATGCAACAACTACAGTTTCATAGTTGCATGCAAGCTGCATTTTATACTAAGGTGTACCCTCTTTTGAATTTTTAATTTAGCCATCAACCATTCTTAATTATTCTTGGGCCGAAGAGCATTTTGCATAGTTCAGACCAAGTATGGTAGGTAGTGTAGTTCTCCCTGTTGAGGAGAAACAAAATCAAAACAGTTTCATAGTTCTCAAGATGAACTGAGGAAGAATGGGAAGAGCAATCAATGCCTTGTTGTCAATGGCCACAGTTCGTTATCTTCCTCTCACAACCTAAGGCTTTGATATCATATAGAATTTTGATAAATTTGGGTGAGAGAAAAAAACACATATAGATGAGAAAGAATATAATTTATGAGATCGATGGCCATTTTTTTTTTTTTGAAGAAATCATTTTTGAAAAATGAATTAATACTTCTTGTTTGCACTGCACCGATTCATTTGTTTATATAAGAATGATTGTTGCTTCAATATGGAATATGACTGCATAGGTGCTGCTATTAGGTATAATAAAAATACAACTCACACTATGCAATTTATAATTGTCAAATATGGCTGCTATAGGCATTGTCCTAGATATAGTAAAATATCAGCTTGTGCAATGCCAAATTACAACTTTTAATATGGTAGTAATTTGACTTGTTCTATAATTGTAAATTATAAATGATATGCTTCTCCTTATTTGTTTTAGTTTTCCAAGAAATAGTAGTAATTTGTTCAATCTACTAATAAGTCGAGTGTTATTTGTTTTACACTACACTGGTAAATGTGTCTACACTTTTCACATCTGTACGAACATCAAAAAATTTATTAACACAGTTCTATTCTTTATTCTCTATGTAGCTCTTGTGCGAAAGGAAATTCAAGATGAAACAGACAGGCTTACAGGCAAAACCAAACAAATTTCTCCTGTTCCAATACATCTTAGCATTTATTCTCCCTTTGGTAAACATCTATATCTGTTTCCTTTCATTTTAAGTTTATAGGTTTGTTCTAGCGTTGATGAACTTGCCAATATTAGCAATTTAATGTGTTTGCACTACAATTTCGCTTTGATGAAAAATCATATTATTTAGAGATTTTCTTCACTGTTATTAGTGATTGTATGGAGACATTCTTTATTCTTAATGATGCATCCTTGTATGAGTAATGGTGCACATAGAAAAATAGTTGGCTCAATGTCTAGAGTGCCGTGGTTGGGAAAGTTGAGTTGGGAGGACAACATAGGGCATCTCCAATGGTTAAAGCTCTAAATGAACTTTTTTATGATCCCAATATGTCACATCAACAATATGAAAAGTTATTGAAACATCTCGAATGGTTAGAGCTCTAAATGGGCTTTTTTGTGATCTAATTCATAGTATGCAGTTCCATGGTTCCATGCATATTATATCAATTTTGAGATGAGTAGGTATGAGTTTTCACTACTGTTCTTAAACTATAAACCTCAAACCTCATTTTACAATGGTTCAAGGCTTTTTATTTAGCTTTTTTGATTTTACAAATCTCTCCTAAACCTTGCATTGGAGATGCCCTTATTGCTGCATAGTAGTTCCTATGTCTACTCTGATTGGTAGACAAAATGTTGGCTGGATGAGGCACTTCCCTCAAAAGGCATAATGGTTCACCTAATAGGAAAGCAAAGGTCCAACCAGCAGGGAATCACAAACTTGGATGTTGAAGATTTTGGAGGTTGTTGGTTCACCTCCAGCTCATGTGGATGCATGTAGTGTCCATGGTACAATCTTAAAAAATGAGTCAATTCTTTATTGGAGTTCTTGCTAGTTGCTCGTTGACTAACAGGCTTCGATTTCTGTACCTAACATTGCCATGCTCCTGGTGCTGCCAATTGTCCGCCCAAATGTGTCATTAACAACATGCAAACTTGGACTTTGTGCTGGACCTGCTGGAGGTTATTGTTAAGTTTTTCTTTTCGGTAAATGACTTTAAATTAGAATAAGATACGGATATATTAATTGGAACGATATCATGTATAAACAGGGCCCTAGAATCTTATTGTAATCTTATTATGCTTTTTTGTGAAAACATTAGTTCTCGAATCTTTTTTGCATTTTGAACCACAAAGACCATTTTGCCTTTGTTTATCTTGATTGTATAAATTGTCTTCTATTCTTTTTTTCCTTTTTCAAATTGATTTCACTGAAGTACTTTTTTTGATGTTTTACATATATAGAAGATCTAGGATAAAATTATATGAATCTTACTGTATGTATGAAGTATACACATTACATGTGTATAATCCTAAAGTCGTATTTGGTAGGATGGATTGGTATGGGTATGGTTCAAATGGACAATTTGTGGTGGAATGATCATTTCTTGGACAGGCTGAACAGGTAAAACATGGTAGATTGGACGAAATGAGGATGCCAAATTAGCCAGATGGGTAAAAATAGAACATATCATTCCCTTTATCATACGTTTTCATTAAATGCAACACAAAGAAATAAGGATCATTCCGCATATCATTCCATTCTCACTCCCATTCTAGTTTCATTCCCTCCTACCAATCATAGCATAGACCTAAAACACCAATGTGGTACTAAATCCACTACAATGCCCTAATAACTCCAACCCACCTAACAATCACAATATCAAATTCATTCTGCAATACAATTTGTAGAAATTTGACATAACATTAATAGGAATGTTGTAATTGCCTTTTCCAATTACTTTGTGGATAATTTTGGTATCAATGGGGATTACATTAATAAGAATAAAATAGATTTCATAGAGGAGGATCTGAGGAGGACATAAGAAGATTTCTTTGAAAAAAGATATGGACGAAGTTTTTTTTTTTTTTCATAGCTAGCAAATGGGAAAGGATCCATTTATAGCAGGCCTTAATTTGGTTATCATGTTGTTATGTCATTGTTACAATCTTATGTTATGCCCCGATGATATACTTGTCCGCTAAATCGGATAGTACCCCTAGTGACAATATAGGAAGTAATCGATATCAACCAATTCAAGCCAACATAAATACCAATGCAATATAAAATCACCAAGTTATTAAAAGCTGATGCGTATATGTATGCATGTATATGAGATCATATTAAATTATACAAGATAAAAGTCATATTATTCTACAAAGCTGAAACTGATACAGCAAGGAAACTGTAAACACTAGAAAATAAACCAAGCAACTCAAAGGAAATCCAAACGAGTGGGACTGACAGTCAGAGACTCTGAGCGACACAATACATCCTCTATTTGGTAACCTGAAAGTCAAAGGAAAAGTAAGGAGTAGTGAGTACAACAACTGAGTGGGTATAAGAAGATAGTGCATGATACTAAATATATAAGGAGATCAAAGAATGTAATCTCAGTAACATACTTACTATAAAAGTAAGAGAGTCAATATAATCAACTGCTAACAAAAATATAAACAACTATATAAAACTCCACTAACTTGCTCAACTAGGTATAACTAACAAATCGGGAGTACATACAGTACATCCTAACCTGTACGTACAATACATGATTGGCATATAGTAAGCATATAACAAGTCTTAACTAGCGAAAGAACATGCTATCACGAATGGGTCGTGTGGCAGTTAGGCACTCTACCATGAATAGTCCCGTGGGTTGACAAGATGAGGTAGTTATCTAGCTCCTCAGCCACTGACTGCGGGAGAACACTTTACCATGGATGGTCTGTCAGGGTATGTAAACAGTCACTGACTTTGGGAGAACGCTCTACCACGGATGGTCCCATGTGTAGACAGAGTATATACGTGACTATCTAGCTATGAACTACAACAAACACACTACCATAGATGGTCACGTGGACAGTCATATGCATCATGATTGTTGATGGACCACCAATGGGAGACAGTGATCGACAGGGTATACTAACGGTCGTTGACTACTCTCTCAACCATGAATGACAGACAATAGTCGTCAGGACATAACAATGTAATGATAAGCAAAAAATGAATTATCACATTCAGTATACTGCTCTATAGCTACACCTTGGTCTAACCTTACTAGCGTATAGGCATGAACCTAAATAACAAATCAAGGTCTAGTAGGATACTTGATATCCTAAACTACAGTATGATCTTATTAATGTATAGGCATGAGCCTAACATAAACAATCACGTCCACAAAATACTAGTCAACTAATCTCATCAAGAGAATATTAGTCCTCTAGTCGTAATATCTCAACTAATTCCATGATATCATCATACATATAATAAAACAACGGAATTCAAATTAAGTAGTCCTAGATGCTAGTACGAAAAAAATAATCTAGTGGAATATTCCTATCACTCTGCTAGGGTAAGATATCTATTCCGTATAAGCAGGTATAGTCTTGTTAACATATATGCACTCATATAAGTATACAACTATACTATAGTATCACTAACATATGGTTACAAGCTTACGAGTATAAATCTGTAACTATACTATGGTAATACTTAAACAATACATGCATAGAAACAAAGAAGATTGCATAGATATTAAAGTAGATCAAAATATAAGCTCAAGCAATAAAAGATCAAGCTCAAGAACAATATAGAATGGATTTAAGGTAAGCAAGTAATTGCGATCTAATCAAGATATGACAATAAATAATCATGCACTAAGATCAAAGATCTAAAGAAGATAAGCAGGAACTATCTACCTTTATCCATAGATCGCTCCAATCGTCTTCATGTCAGTGGGTTTGTTTAGTACTAAAATTTGCTTATTCATTTTCTTCTCCGACGATTGGAGGTCACTGGCGGTGGTTCGGGTGGCCAGTGGTGGCTAGGTTGACAAACCTCGGGAATCTGCAGTGGATGAAATTCATGGCGGCAGCAAAGGTGGTCGACCTTGCATCTGCTTGTACTGTTGAGGGTTGGCGACGACGTCAGCTCTTGGCTATGGCAGGCGGTCGACGATCTGCAGTTAGGGGTGGCACAGGGGACAAAGGCCTACAAACCACGATAGCACACCTCACTGACAATTCGTAGCAATGGTGAGTGGCGTGTAGATTGCCACTCGTGATCGGAAAACCAGACGGTGGCCGGCGACTCCTCGACGTGTTACTGCACGGGGTGGCTGATTGCGAGGATAGTGGAAACGACGGTCGGCTGCTGGTTGCGAAGTCTAGCGATCGCGCGGTGAATCGTGCATTGTGTGCGAGCGAGAAAATGGCGGAGAAGAGAGAGAGACGGTGGCGAAGACGTCGATGGAGGTGAGGAGGCACACGACAATCTATGGTGGCATGCCGAGATAGGAGAAGGGGAAGTAAGTGTCGACTCGAAGGCGACGTCGGGTGGTAGGGGGACATGTGCTAGCGGTGGCACTGTTCTCGCGCAAGGTAAATTGGAACTAGGGTTTTCATTATTAAAATCGAAGTTGAAGTTCAATCAACTCCTCATTTAAATGAAGTATTTTAAATAAGCTTTATCTTTTACCTGTTTATATCCATAAAATCTAAAACGATTTATTTAAAATTAAGGAAAATTCCAGAAATTTTTATTAATTTATATAAACTCATTTCTCTATTATTTATATTTTTTTGTGTTTTTATTTTCCTAAATAAATTTATTTTGTTCAAATTTTATTCGGTTTAATTATTATCCTAGATATATAAATATATATATTTTTGGGTATCATACATCCTATCTATGGAATATTATCCCGGCTATATCTTGTCTTACGTAGTCTCAGTTCTAGCTTTAGGGAGTTGTTATAGAGTGACAAAAAATCTTTGTTTAAACTGTTACCTGTCCTGTATACGATGTATGCATTTGTTGTTTTTGTAATTCATTTTCGCATCTCATAACAATTTTAGTCTTGATTTTCATTACACGCCTACAAATTGCAAATACATTTTTGCATTGTCATTGCTTTCATTTTATACATAATTTTTGGGATAACAAAATTCTTGTATCAATGATATTTTCTCCTTTGCTTATGGCAGTTGTGAACCTAACACTTATTGATCTCCCTGGTCTAACAAAGGTTGCTGTAGGTATATCTGATGTTGATTTTTTGCTGTGTTTTTAGGGAGATAAGTTTTTTGTTTTCATAATCTCAATTCAACCAATTCTATCTTTTGCAGAAGGGCAGCCTGATAACATTGTGCAAGATATTGAAAATATGGTGCGGTCATATGTTGAGAAGGTATTTTATGCCCATGGACGACTTTCAAAATGGCTCGACCTTATATCATGGCACAAACATGACCTTTTACTTGAATTGCCAAGATAAGATCTAGAAGTGTCACAATAAGATGCTGATGAAAATGGGTCATAACATGAACCATTTATCAATAAAATTATTTCAAAAAATGTAGTAAAATTTTCACGTCAGATAATGTGAATCAGTCTATCAACTACTAATTTTTATCATTTGCATATTGTGCCTTCATACAAAGAGGGCAGATGGCCCCCACTTATAAAATAGGTGGGGGCCATTCATCCCCACCAATGCATGCTTAGGGACCATCCCCTGGACCTCAAAAAGCGGTCCAGAGGATCCAGGCTCTCATACAAATTCATTTTTAACACTCTTTTTATGTTTCTTGTGTATGCGTTGTGTTTTCTGATTTGAGAGGGATGGCAGTGGGTTGGATATCCACATTTTTGGCCACTCTCCAAATCCATACCCCTTTTATATATCTGCAATTTGAACCCATTTAAATACTTGATTTAGATAACAATTGGGTTCTGTTGTTAGTATCCGCACACCGCACCTGACTTAAATAGTAGGTAAAATATGCGAGTACCATGCCTGCAATTTAAGCAAACTCTAACCAATCTGAACCTAGTTATAGAACATAATTGAACCTGAGCCCAACATAAATGGGTTGGATACCTACCACACCTGTAGGTATCCGATTATCATTTATGCATTGTCAACCCTACATCATACGCTATCAATTGTGTTGTGCCCAATATTTGTTGCATTTGGTCCAAAAGTTCTGGTTATATTTACCTTTTTTCATTTCATATTCAGGAGTGCACTTGTTACTATTACTGTCTTTCCGTTCTCTTTCATGGTATGGTAGAATTTCCTTATGCAGTATGGTTTGATTTGGTTATTGTGATCTATTTACCCGTGTGGCTATTCTTATCTGTTTGACTTTGACCTCTCCACCATGGAATATTTTATGTTTGATTGTTCTCATCTCTACATATTATTTTTTGCAGCCAAACTGCATAATATTAGCTATTACCCCTGCCAATCAGGATATTGCAACCTCAGATGCCATCAAGCTTGCTAGGGAAGTTGATCCAACAGGTCTAAAAGATATTTGTGTTTCTTATTGATTATCAAGCTAAATAGCTAATATTGTGCAAAATTGGCAACATATTTTACGATTATGGCAAGTGAGTCTGTGCAAATTTGCTTAATTAGACTTGTCTGAAATTTGGTCAGGTGAAAGAACGTTTGGGGTGTTAACAAAACTTGATTTGATGGATAAAGGAACTCATGCACTCGATGTATGTTTAATTTGTTAACATGCTCATTGGTTTTTTTTTGTATGCTTGTTATATATTCGTGTGCTTAATTTGATATGTGTGATTCTTTGTTGATCAGGTTCTTGAAGGAAAAGCCTATAAGCTTCAGCATCCATGGGTTGGAATTGTCAACCGCTCTCAAGCAGATATCAATAAAAATGTTGATATGATTATTGCCAGGCGAAAAGAAAAGGAGTATTTTGCAAATAGTTTAGATTATTCACATTTAGCTAGTAAAATGGGTTCGGAATATCTTGCTAAACTTCTTTCAAAGGTATAACAGATTTGATTCTCTGGATCTTTCTCTCAAGTTTGAGAACTGACTTTAAAATTTGTTTCAGCATTTGGAATCTGTAATCAGGGCTCGAATTCCTAGCATTACATCTTTGATAAACAAAACCATAGATGAACTTGAATCAGAGATGGACAATCTTGGCAGACCTATTGCTGTGGATGCTGGGGTAGGTGTGCAATGGATGAGTCGATTTAAAGATTCATTTTTCTCAATTTTTTATGATTCTATTATTAAAATGTATTTCTTTCTTTGCCAGGCTCAATTGTACACCATATTGGAACTGTGCCGTGCATTTGATAAGATATTCAAGGAACATCTAGATGGAGGGTAAAGACCTACTTTTATCTACTCAATTGCTCTATTATTAGCAACTTATTATACATGTAGATTATATACTTGGCTTTCATTTTGTATATACATATTGATTGAGTGTTGAGATAGTTTCATCAATTTGTCAATACTCACAGGGTAAGTTACATCACCCGATCACGTGGCAAAAATAATTTGCAATAGAGTTGAGTGTATTGTGTGTGATAGTTCGATTGCTATCATTTTTATATTTACAGGGTTGTTGATAATGGTTGAGGATGTAATGTTTTCTTCAATTTCTACTTAAATTAAGTGTATTTGAGGTATGTAAGCCAATGTCAATAAATTCGGATTGTTGAACAAAGTAGTTTTATTATGCTGCCTTTGAATTTTTGCTCACATTGTTTACAAGATTTGCTGATCACCTAAGAAATATCCACAACTATCCAAGCATGATGAATTGTTTTTAATGCTGGAAAGGCTTTCAGTTGCATTTGGATTTGAATTATAGGATTCATATCAAACATCCATGAACTGACTTTCCTTTCATTGCACAATTACACAAAACAAAGAGACAATTGTCACATGAGGAATTTGTCAAAATTCTAGGAATTTACATTTGCCCATGTTCATTATCATAAAAATACCAGAGCATGTTGTTTATCCCTGTGCATTTTGTTCCTTATCTGACTTTAATGTAAACTTGTGTGGTGTGGGACAATATATATTATTATTATTATTATTTTGGACTTAATCTATATTATTATTTTGAACAGTCGCCCTGGTGGTGATCGAATCTATGGGGTCTTTGATCATCAGCTCCCTGCTGCTTTGAGGAAGCTTCCATTTGATCGTCATCTTTCCCTACAAAATGTGAAGAAAGTCGTCTCAGAAGCAGATGGTTATCAACCACATCTGATTGCTCCTGAGCAAGGTTATCGCCGCTTGATTGAGAGTTCTTTGAATTATTTCAGAGGTCCTGCTGAAGCATCAGTTGATGCTGTAAGATATTACGTAGATATTACGTCCCTTTATTATTATTATTATTATTATTATTATTATTATTATTATTATTTAAGAACTTTTTTCAGCCGTCCTTGTTTGTTGTGACCACACAGGTACATTTTGTTCTCAAGGATTTGGTACGGAAGTCCATTGGAGAGACACAGGTTGTTTACTAAAGTTAATACCGTCTCATTATTCTGATTCGTAATCCACTGAATTTCGATGCACTTGCTATTTCTTTGTTGTAGGAGCTGAAGAGATTCCCTAGTCTCCAAGCCGAACTTGCCGCTGCTTGTTATCAAGCTCTCGAAAGGTTCCGTGAAGACAGCCGAAAGACTGCGATCCGATTGGTTGACATGGAAGCATCCTATTTGACAGTTGACTTCTTCAGAAAGCTCCCGCAGGATATTGAGAAAACTGGGAATCCTTCCACTATCACTGCTGACCGATACTCTGAAGGACACTTCAGGAGGATAGCCTCTAATGTATCCTCCTACATAGTAATGGTTTCTGAAATGCTCAAGAACACACTCCCGAAGGCTACAGTCCATTGTCAAGTCAGAGAAGCCAAACGCTCTTTGCTCAACCACTTCTACACCCAAATAGGAAGAAAAGAGGTCCTTTATCTAGTCTTAATAACCTGCCTATTTTTTCTAGAATTTATGCTGTGGAAGTATTTTTATGTCTAGTTTTTTATATTAAATTTTCTCGTGATGCAGGGAAAGCAGCTATATCAGCTGTTGGATGAAGATCCTGCTCTAATGGAGCGCAGAGTGCAGTGTGCCAAGAGGCTGGAGCTATACAAAAATGCAAGAGATGAAATTGAGGCAGTATCTTGGGCTAGATAAAGTTTATGTTTTAGTTTATCGACATCAATTATCTTTGTATGACTTTTCTAGTGCATCATCTCCTTCTCATTTGCAAATTAAGATCTTTCCTTCTTCCCTGCTTCTTGTTGGCTTGTCTGTTTAGTATTTTCATTGTAAGATTATGTTTGTTTTGTAGCCCAAATATTTTAATCGATCCATTCTGTGGAAATAGTTTAAATATAATTCAGTAGAAAATGTTCTCGAGAATTTTAAGATTATTAAAATGTCTGGAAATTTGTATTATTTTATTCTTCAATTTCCATTTGTCACATTAAGTCATTTAATGATGGTAATGATAATTAGGTGCCAAAATGATCAGACATATTAAGCTTTGCGAATGTGGTGGTGTAAAATTTTATAAGGAGGTAAATTTGTAGTGGTGAAAATAATTGCCTTGTTTATATATATATATATATTTATATATATATATATAAATATAACTCTTCTGTCACTAATTTCGATCCGGTTCGTTTCGATCAACTCTCCCTTAACAAACCCTCGAACACTCTGCACGCACAATTGTTGCCCTTCATTTGCTGCTCCTTGTCCATGGCGACTACAGGATTCCATTGGGCCCGCCCCACATTCGGTACTCCGGTAGGAGCGGCAGCAAAACCCTTCCTGGCCTCCCGTTGCTCCTCCACTCGCGTCCTAGCCTTCCGCCGAAGCGACCTCAATTCGTTCGCCCAGCGAGTGGCCTCCGGCGAGGTCCTGCGGGACGCGTGGCGGAGCGCCAACAATGGGATCGAGCAGTTTGCTTCGGAGGCTCGACGCACAGCCGAACGTCTCGACCGTCAATACTCACTCTCTCGCCGATTCGACTCCGCTACCCGCGCAGCTGTCGCACGAGCACGGGAGATCGATCAGGATCTGGGTATTGGGCGGCGGTGGAGGTCATTCTCCGTGGACTTCTCTAGAAATTGGCCTAGGGTTCGTGTTCTCCAATTTCACTTGCGGTCCAGCATCGTTTTTTACCCTCTATTTTCCCCTGTAATTCTTCATATTTTATTCCTTTTTTTTTTGTTCTTTCTTGCAGTACAGGAGAGAGCTCAATAATTTTCTACAAACACCACTTGGAAGAGGACTTGCCGTGAGTTAATTTATTCTTGATCCTCAATTCTCTTCGCTATTTCTTGGTGTTTGGTATTTTTACGATTGACTATCCATCTTGGATCATTGTGATAATCTAGTTTTATTTGAAAATTGGTGTTTGATATGTTTACAATTGGTAAATTTAGCGCTACTTCTGGGCTGTTCTTGTTGAAGTACAAGGACTTAGCATTCTAGCTATTTATATGTAGTTACATCTTCTGTTTTTCTTGATTTGCTCTATTTATGACTTCTGCTCGAGCAGTGAGCTTTCATCCCAAACTTGGTGCTAGCCGTACCTTTTTTATATGGTTGACTGATCATTATCTGACCATTCAGCTCGCCAAAACTTGTTGGTTCCTTCCTGGTCTGCCAACTTGCCTCCTTACGTTTTCTATATATTAATTAGTTTAGTATATTTATTAGATACTTTATAACATATTATTTTAAGCCAATTTTTGACTAAAATAATGTTTGCTCTCATCTATCTATGTAGAGATTCAAAAGACTTATCTTATGTATTTTGATCAATCTCTCTTTAATTTTGTTATGTCCTTGAAATTTATGCTGTTTTAGTGGATTGATTGCATGGCTAAATCCATATCTAATCCAAGGAGAAAGAACACCAGTACTTTTTTCCATTTATTGGCGACAAGGATTACTCATTTTAGTACTATTGTTTGCTCATTTATTGTTCAGTCAGATTATTCAATATTCCCCTTCTCCTGGAATTGCTGGATGAGAATACAGTCAAAATTTTCCCTTTGATCATTGATTTTCAAAAACCATGGCCTCCACAAAGACAGAAATAATTCATGTATCTCCTTGAGATGGTGTTGGTAACTAATGTTATCCTTATTCTTGGCCCCATGTCCCTGGAAATACTGGATGACAATACAGTCAAATGTTTTCCTTTGATCATTTATTTGAAGAACCATTGTCTCCATGAAGACAAAAACAATTGATGTGTTTCTTTGAGATGGTATTGGTAACTATATTTCTCTTGTTTTTGGCATTACCATTACAGACTTATAGGCAATAAGTGTTTCTGTGATAGCTTGATTGATTCTTCAGTTTTAGTAGTAGAAAAATTGCCCTTACATGGGCCATCCCCCAAGTCCTTGATTTTTCTCCTAACAAAACTTTCTAGGGAGAACTAAACTAATTGGAGCTATCAGGCCAAATAGACTTCATATTTTACTTTGTGTAGTCTGGTGGAACCTTCAAGGTTTTAGTTCATTGACGTTAATGTTCAAAGTGTTATATGTGGTAGCTATAATGAATAATTAAAGCATGCTATGCGAATTGCAATTGTAAAACATGTGTATTACTTTGAAACAGTCTAATAAACACACTCTTCTGCTAGGAATAAATCCTATCTAGATTGGACATGTTTGAAGAAGTAGTTCCTTTCCTTTATATTAAAATAACAGTTGTTGTTTTGAATCTTATTCAAAGTTTTGTTCTTGTTATTTTTAGTATTATCCAGGCTTGTTAACTTGTTTGATATGCATGATGCTAAATTTTCCAATCTGTACATGTTTCTGTGCTTTGGTAGTTTCATACTTTTATCTTGCTGTTCCTGCAGACTGTCTTCTTTTGTTGGTTTGCATTGTCTGGATGGCTGTTCAGATTTTTTATCCTTGCTACATGGATCTTACCATTTGCTGCTCCTCTTCTCATGGGAACACTTGCTAACAATTTTGCTATTCAGGTAATTTCCAATGCATTAAATGTTTGATGTTTCTTTTATATGTTAATTATCCTCCATTTAGTTTTGAAGTAACAGTGCATTTCCCATATTCAGTTTCTTAACGGTCATTGATAGAATATATAGATGCTTTTTGAGTATGTTAGTTGACCACTTGCAACAAAAGTTTTTTGTGTGGGAAGGGGCTCCAGGGCGTAGTGCAAAAGGTGGACGTATGACATCTCTAGCGTAATGGCGGTCGATTCTCAGGAATTGACGACCTGGGGTTTACCCCACCATGTGCGTACCTGCATGTACTTCCCTCCATATCCGTGGGGCCGGCACTAGGGGGGGCCGTTAATGTAGCGGATCTACATTTTTTTTTTGTGTGGGAAGGGACCAATCTTTACATTATATTGTTACAATTTCCTCTCACATATAGGCAAGTGGACTCACTGATCCAAGTCCAACATGTGGACCTTAATTGGGGATAATATTGTTGCCTAAAACATCATAATTATTCTAGTACCATGGTAAATATGCTGATCTTTGTCCTAAAAGATTGGGGTTTTAGGAACAGAATAAGCATATATTTCGTTGTTACTAATTAAAGCGCAAAATGTAGTGAAGTCTTATTTTCACCGAAGTGGAATTGATTGAAGCGAGAGCCTGTATCTTTTATGATCTTTTTGGTTGTCTTTTTCTAGCAGCTCTGTTCTGTCAGTTTTTCCTTGGTTGTCAAGTGAAGAGAAGAATATGAGTAGTTATTTACTTATCTGGATTGCCTTTTCATTGTTATATAAGTATTTTTAATTTGTATTGCTCCGTTTAGGATCTCATAATTTGATTTGTTTTAACTTCTGTATTCAAACATCTGTTAGTGACTTCCATATATGCGCCTTGAGTGTTCTCCTTGTTCTTGAAATCAAGTTGCACTGAAATAATAAATTTGAAACTGATACACCAAGGACATAGCGGTAACTGGATCTGGCCGTTTAGTTCTCTTACTGATTCTAGATAAGCTTTTGGTCAATGTTTTATATGTAATTTTCATTACATGCAAATCTCAAACAACTCCTAAAGATCGACCCAACATGAACCCCCTAGATTTTCGTAGAACACACTTTAGCGAATGAAATGTGTGTCAGTTTTCAATGACTCAATTCAATTGCTCCTGACCATCAAAATGTTCATCATTAACTCGGGGTAATTTGGACGGAAGTTGAAGCAACAATAAACACCCAGGACTAAGTTGAGATTCTTGTCTTTTTAAATTACAACACCGAACTTATATAGGGGGTCAAACTTCACGAGCCAATCCGAAATTATCCCTCTTGTTATAATGAAATTAGATTTACCCCATTTCTTGACTCGGCTATAATGGGAAATGGGCAATCTCCAACAGAATGAAACTGAAATGGATATTTACCTTCAGTTGGAAGGAACTGATCTTTAACTAGAACATTGTCTTTAACTGTGGTAGTTTATCTTATTTAAATAAGGTGACGTATGTTTTGATGCATTGCCATGAACTGAGCAACTCTCAATATTTTATTTTCTCATCAATCAAGCTAAATATATTTGTAATGATCCAGAGCTTGTGATTGGCTATATAAATGCACCATAATTCATGTAGCATGTGTCGACTATATGATGCGAGTCATGGGCAATATGAGAACATGACTGATACTGCAGCAATTTGGATTTGTTAATCTGTTGCATAATTTAGTCCATACATTTTTTTGTCACGAAGGAATTTGAAATTCATTATTTGATTTAAATATCATTCTGCCTTAAAAGGAAAAGGCTTGTGAATTCTCGAGGAGACAAGGTCTATTGTCAACCCAATGTATAATTGACATACTATTGTTATGGAGTGATTCCAACTTTATTTTTACTGCACTTCTACTAAAAATTAGGATCATAATAAGTTTTTCCCCTTACAGGGTACATGTCCTGCTTGCAAGAGGAAGTTCATGGGCTCCCGATTCCAGATGATTCGTTGCACAGGCTGTGGCAACATTGTATGGCAGCCTAAAGACAACTCCTCTAGCGGTCGTTGGAATCCTTCCTCTAAAGCGTCTGAGCAGGACGTTATTGACATAGAAATTGAGGAGAAATAGTGGTCATTATGCTATAAAACAAGGCATGTCCTTCATTTGAAATGTTCTTTGCACCAAAGTGTTTTGTACATGCAATTTACAAGAAGATTGAGGCATGATCTTACAATTCATGTAATGTAAAATGTCGTGAGTTTTAGAACGGTCATCTCTTTTTGCTCGATGCGCAGATGCCATGTATTTGTAGAGTTAAAAGGTTTCATTTGATTGGTTTCCCTATATTTAAATATTCAAGAATTTGTATTTTAATCTCTAGTTAAATATTGCTAGAGGTAAATCTTTTCTTTCTTTTTGTTGTGTGTTTACACATTGCAAGGTGGGGGAAATGAACAGTTTCCTCAATTACTTTAATTTATTCGAACCCGATAAACTCAATTTGTGAATATGTACAAAGTAAGCAGGTTAAAGAACTGGTAACCCACTTTTTTTTTTGGTCAAAGTATTATATTTAACTTAATTTTGAGTAGTTCCGAGAATGCTGGAGAGTTCCGGCCTGACCTCTTAGGAGCCGGATTTCTCTTGGAAGGAGATGGATTTTGAGGCCCTGGAAGGTTGTTGTGAGATCTATGTTTATAGCGGAAAGGGGCGGAGATGCTTAATATTTTGGAGTTCCAGATAGTCCTCTCAATCCGGTGAGCTGAACTGACATTAATCTTTGAAATAGGAATATTTTGCATTCAGAGTTCGATTTTTCAATGTTAGTGAGCTGAGAAATCACATTTTTAGTTATTTAAGTTATGGCATGTGGTTGCCGGGTTCAATTTTGTATTAATCAAATTTCTTGTTTGTATTCTATTGGGCTTTTATACGTTTGCATTTGTGACTTGAAAATGCTAGTGTCCAATTTTAAGTAAGTTTAGCCCCTATACTTTAAGTGATTCATTTCTGCTAAAATTTTCCATACTCCATACGGCTGCTGGTGTTGGATTTGAATTTTTAATTCACATGAAATAAAGTTGAATTATATGATACGTACCTTTATCTCTGAACCTTAACTAAAGGGATTACCGTTGTGAGCTTCAGCCAGACACGGTAAATGAGAGGGACGCAGTCGCGGTCTTAAATCCTGAAAGGAAAACAAAGATAGGTTGCACGATTGGTCCTGCGTGAGATGATATGAAAACTGGCAGAGGCATGAATGAATTTTGCAAGGCTTAATATGTCCAATGGAGATCATGAATCACATGAGAAGGCTATTGACTTAGTAAACGAATACAACGACTCAGTCCAAGGACAACGTTATTTTCACAATGCTGGATACTAAGGTATGTGCCTCTCGTGAACATCACTTAGTTGTAGTATTGACTTAGCAGGGTGTATTTCTAAAATTCTTGATATTGTTTGTATCCATTCTTCTTGAGATTTGCAACAAGCATTGTACTGAAGGTAATCATGCAGTCAACTAATATTCTATTAAGGGCTCAATATTTGCTTGAAATTACATGCATTGTACTCAAAAAGTCTAAACTACAAACATAGAACAAGAGGTCTTTCATCATTCAGTCATATGCCTAGAAGGTTACTTTGGTATTGCCTAATATCGAGTTTTAATTATTAATAGCTGCACAAGGATTTCTGGCATCCTGACACAAGTTCTCTATTTTCATTTCCAATATATTTAATAGTATTTTTTTCTTGCTTTTGTGGAAGATTGAGCATCTTCCATGTTAAAAGTTAATCTTATTGTTTGAAGAAGTAAAAAAATTGATGACAAATTTGTTTTACTTTTCTTTCAATTCAAGTTCTTTTTTTTTCCCCTCAAAGACAAAAATCTAGAAATTAACCTACCCAACAGTTGCTGGCTAATATGTTTGTCAATTTAGATCGGTATAGTCAAGGTTCACTGGATATTCGCTTGCTTATACTACTCTTTGTCCAAAGTGAAAGTAATCGAGAGTTGAAGTAACTTCAATTTACTGAGTGCAAAAGGGCTGCATATTTATAGTGCTCAAGTGTTTCTTAGCTAAGCAATTCCCTGATTTTCTTTTGTGGAAAAAAATGGTGTTTCAGTTTATAATTTGCAGTCTTCCTAATGTTAGAACTGAAGAGTTAAACCTATTCTTTGTTTCTTGTTATTACATTAGATATTTTGTTACAAAATAAATGATTAATGACAATGAATGCTGCCTTCCTGATCTTTTGTCACAGCATTTCAAAGATTGATCTTTGTAACCTACCAGAATCAGATTGATGATCTAAAATTTGTGGGTTTTTTCCCTGGTGTTTAAAATTGTTCATTTGCTTTTTGTTTGTTTGAAGTAGATCTGCTGTTAAGCTTTCTTAGTGCTCACTGGAATACTGGATCAAGAAGTTACACTGGACCATGTGAATTAAAATCTTAAATCTATGCTAAGACAAATAGGAATTTCTATTCTTTTCAGGACTCTTCCTTCAATTCTTCATCTTATTTAAGTGAATACCATTCAGTATCATGCCTTCAATTAAATTTGCCAACATAATAGACAAGGTGTATATTATTCTTAACAGAATACCTGCAAGCATTCAACAGGTCATTGTTTGCTGAGAATACAAAACTCTTCAGAATATTAATAGCCATGTGGTTTTGAGTGTTCTGATTTACTAACTTATCAATGAAACTTCTTCCTTTTCCTGACATGCATTAGACCCCCTTATGTGCATAATGGTGGCAATTCTGTATAAAACTGGTAAAAAAATTTATGACAAGGTTCTTCTAGCACTGACATGTTATATATACTGCTTTCTTATTTGGTCCTCACCTTTAAAATGACATCCACTGAAGAAATGCATGATTTATCTTTTTAAGGATAAAGGAGGTTTCTTCCCAATTAAAAGCAATTACAATGCATAACAATTGAGCTATCATTGGACCCTATCTTGCTGACTGAAGGTCAAGAGTTCAATTTTACTACCAAAAAAAAGGAATCGGTGTAAACTATGATGATTTTGTTAATGATGTTGAAGTTGATGGCATTCTTTTAGTTGATGGTGAGTATACTTTTCAAATGATTCTTGGTTTTAGATGTTTCATAAAACGTATATGCTTTGATTGTGTAAATGCTTCTATAAATTTATAAATCTGCAATTAGTTTATAAGAGGATGACCATCTTGGTAATTAAAGAAACCTTTTGAATGCATCAGTTATTCAATCATCAGCATAGATCTATGGTGGATGTATATCTGTGTCAATTACAGTGGCAAGTCAGGATGCTTAATGTTGTATGCAAAAAATTGTTGCCTTTTGCATTAATACGAACACTGGTGCATTTAATTGTAATAATTGAAAAGGTGGTTTTTCATAGTTGAAATTTTGATTCTCGTCCCACTATCTCTTTCTTCTTTCTTTATCAGTTAGATTAGCATCTGTTTTCTCATTATTTTGTGCATGGCTGTAGCTATATTAGTTCTTGTATATCATCATGTTTAACATAGGTTCTTTTATGGCCTGTGTATCTGCATGAACCTCCTTCCATATCCGTGGGGCCGACACTAGAGGGGCCGCTAAGGTAGCGGATCTACCTTTTTTTTTAGGAGAAATGATTGCCCCCCGGGCATAGCGGCGCTTGACATTTCTAGTGTAACAGTCAGAGGTTGAATGCAGCAGGAACTCATGACTTGGAATTCATCCCATCATGTTTCCTGTCTGTGTACCTGAATTTACTTTCTTCCATATCAGTGGGGCCGACTCTAGAGGGGGCGCTGAGGTGATGAATCCACCTTTTAGGAGGAATGATGTTGTTATCTGTGATATCAAAGACTACTGACACTGTCAAATACAAAGTAATAGATAGTGGAGAACTGAAATCAAGACACCAAATAAATGTTAAGGGCAGGAGTGCTACACTTCCATCCATTATGGGTATTTTCCCCTTAATCTTCTCATCAAAGAATTGATACAAAAGTTTCTTCCATCCTGAAATTTCCATTACATGTATATTTAATCACTTTTGAGTTTGGTCTTCCTACGGACGGATTGGGAAGATATTAAATTTGACATGGAAACCGAGTTGATTGTTATGCCATATCATTTGTTAAAGATGCTAAAGTGATACATGAAGTTAAAGACTATCTGAAAAGTGAAATTTCTGACTAGAGCCTGCTATTTAAGTTGTTTATAGATCTATTCTCTATACAAGTTTTCTTTTCTTTTGGCTACCTGCAAGGTTACAATGCAGATATACACATCATCCCCAATTATTGGCTTCAGATGAGGTAAGAAATCTTGATGTTCATTTATGGCTAAAGATGTTCTTATATCCTCAATTATCTATCTTCTATTGTGGACACAAAATGCTTTTGCCCGTGTTTTAAAGTCCATAGAACAGGATTAAAATCAATCTACTTAATATTTGCCAGAGCAGTCTGAAGAGAAATCAAACATATGCTTCATTCTTTAGTAGGAGGAGATGACTAGAAAATGTAGAAGCATTGGAAAACCAGTAATTGCAGCAACAAATATGTTAGCAAGCATGATAAACCATCCAACCCCAACTCGAGCTGAAGTTTCTGATATAGCAATTACAGAAGGTGCAGATGCCATCATGCTGTCAGGCGAAACTGCACATGGAAAGTAAGTTACAACATTTATTTGTCTTATGTTTGATTCAACAACATATTTCTGAATTTGTATGGCAACAAAAGGATGTCCTGTGTAAATTAGATGATTGCATTTGGTTGAATGTCCTGGCCTGATCTTAGTCTGATAATCCGAGACAAACAAGTTCTTCGCGAAAATGCAATGTAAGTAGCTGCTGTGCTAATCATACTGTGTTCTAGATGTTTCAACATGTGTGGGGGGAATTGAATTATGTATGTTGTGATTTCTTTTTTAAATACCAGGTATTCAGATCTTACAACTGACTAATCCTGGAATAGACGGTCCAGCCCCACATTCCGTCCATCAGATAAATCCAGAAAGCGTTATGGCTCGTGACGCGGCGCCTTAGTTTCACTAATAGTACAATAGCTCCTGTGAAAGTATGAATGAACTATGCATTTAGTATTCAATTGGTTAGGAACTATTTATATTCATTCAGATGAAATAATTCGTTAAAGAAACTGGTTTGAACATGGTTGAGTAGAGCTGGACAAATTTTTATTGACAAAGTTACGCAAGAAATAATATCAAACAATACTAAAAAGCAATGATTCTGAAGAAAGAAAGAAAGGAATAAAGCAAAGATTCTCTGGTTCTTCTTTATCAATAGATCGAAGCAACAAATTAAGAATCTCCTCTTCCTCCTTAATCATGGCGGCTAGCGACGCCTTCACCGCCGGCGTCGCCTTCGCCGCCTCGCTGCTGTCCATCCCCATCCTCGGAGTCGGCGTGTGGCTTGCCACCCAACCAGCCGACTCCTGCGCCCCGCTCCTCCAGTGGCCCCTCGTCGCCCTCGGCGTCTCCCTCCTCCTCTCCTCGGCCGCGGCGGCCGCCGCCGCCCTCCGGCGCGCCACCTCCCTCCTCCTCTGCTGCCTGGTGGCCACGCTCGCGCTGCTCCTGGCACTCGCGGGCCTCGCGGCGTTCGTCTTCGCGGTGACGGCGGACGGCGCTCCTGCGCGGCCGGCGCCGGGACGCGCATTTGCGGAGTACCGGGTGGAGGACTCCTCCGGGTGGCTCCGGCGGCGGGTGGAGGGGCGGCGACGGTGGGGGCGAATCAAGGAGTGCTTGAGTGGGTCGACGTCAACGTGCGCGGACATGAACCGGACGTACAACTCGGCGCAGGAGTTCTTCGATTCCAGGATCACGCCATTGCAAGTGAGCGTGTTTCAATGTTGTACAGATCAGATCTCGTTTCATGCAGATGATGAGTCCGAATTCTTTTAGATATAATAATTTTATTTCAGGTAGATAATTAATTAATTACTTAATTTTTCTACCGGCAGTCAGGCTGCTGCAAGCCCCCGACTCAGTGCGGGTACACGTTTGTGAGCCCGACGGTGTGGATCAACCCCACGTCCGCCTCATCGCACATCGATTGCTTTCTGTGGAGCAACGACCAGGCAGTGCTCTGCTACTCCTGCGCCGCCTGCAAAGCCGGCCTCATCGCCACCCTGAGGAAAGAGTGGAGGAGGGCGGACGTGGTGCTGGTGGTGTCGCTGTTGGCTCTGCTCGTCGCCTACGCCATGACTTGCTGCGCCTTCAGGAGGGCCAAGACGCAGGAGCTGCTGCAGAGGTACAAGCAAGGCTACTACACCTGATGACGAGACTAAATCTTGTGGTAGTGTGATGGTTAGGAGGTAATTGTGACTCTATTGGTGTTCTTAATTAATCTCTGTTTGGTTCTTGATCTTTTTAGCTTCTTTAGGTTTAATCTTGCCGATGTCTAGTGTAATTCTCTCTGAATTTATTTATAGAGACAATTGATGGTTTACCACAAAGAGATGATTATAATTGTCTGTACAAATTAATTATTTTAAAAGATAATTAATAGTTTGTTTCTAGATGTACAGATAAAGGAAACTACAAACGCCTTTAAAAAACAGTGAAAGATTTTTTAAAGATTATTGAAAGTTATTTCCGAGATCATTAAGGTTAGAGTAACTTTGATTTTCCTAATGCAATCACATGGAACCGTGATAGCAATGTATTTGGGATTTCATATTCTTCCCCTCTCCCATTTAATTTAATCAGATATTCGGATGAAATATAAATAGGAATTTATCATACCTACCTCCATACCCACTCAAAAATACCCATACCTAATTATTTAATTGGATTCAAAAATCTCTTCATATTCTCTCCTCTATTCATGACAGATATTAGATCATCTAAGGATATAGAAATGACAACAAAACTGTGACTAATCATATTTAGGGTAGCAGCCACAGTACAATCAATCAGCATAGTCAAAAGAAATATGGGGTCCGAACGTAGAAACTACCCATGTTGACAAACAGCATTCAGCATTATGATATATTCTAAAAGCTACAGCAAGTCTTCAGCAAACCTCTAACAGTGAGCCTGAGTTCATATCAGCCTTCGGGCTAATTCAATATCCACAAAAACCACAATGAATAGCCTTAGGTTTCAATTCAGACTGAATGATAGAAATTCCATTGTCACTAGGAATTATAGTCACAGTTTCAGCTCACAGATTTAAATTCTCCGAGATACAAACTTGAGAAATTTAAATATCAGAGACTACATAATCATATTCATAAACTGTTGCCTAGTAAACATAATAACTGCTTACAGCAATACGTAAAAGTACATTTAAGCATCGGATGTTTGAATTGCTCACCAATACATCCACACATTTTTGCACAGTAGCTCATTCGTCGATCTGACATATAGACCATCCATTATGTAATTCTGGAATCTCAACGCCCTCTTTGGAAGTCGATACGGCTTCTTCCAGAGCCTCCAGCATAATCGTCCCTCATTGAAGACCCAGCACTCGCTTTCATAGATCCACCACCACCAATCTTATCAAGTGGTTTCTTGCCTCCCTTCACTTCTGTCAAGAAACGATCCAAACCGAAAGGATCATTTTCTTCCTGCCTATCAAACTCCACTGGCCTTTCTCTCTTACTACCAGAAACCCTCTCGGAAGCACCAGTGAATGCTTTGTCAGGCTTGAATCTCTCAGTTTTCAGGACCTTCTCTAGCTGCTCGTCTGCACCTCCATACATATCTGCATCGGCATCTTTTTTGGGTCTGAAGAGCGTAGAGAGTGTGGGCTGTGCAGTAAATAGACCCTTATCGTATATGTTATAGTGATCATCATTTGCAAACCCAGAGTCCATTCCTTTATCTTGATTAAAGAGCCTCTGGTCATACATGACCTCTCCAGTACGTCCAGCTCCGACATTAGCCATGCCAAGTGCAACCTTTTCGCTAATATCCCGATCCCTATCCCTAGTGATCTTACTCTTTTTCCCCATTGCAGCATCCCTGCTCTCCAGCCTTCTTTCTCTCTCCCTTTCGCGCTTCCGCTCTACTCGAATCTTATCACGCTGCAGCCGTTCTTCTCGTTCTTCCCTATTCTCCCTCCGTTGTTCTTGTGGTTCTCCAATTTCAGCATCATCCATCATAATCTTCTCTGTAGACGAAGGAACAGCAGCAGCTGGAGCAATTCCAGTTCTCTCAGAGCGTGCCTTTTGTGCCAATGCTCGAAGCTCCAGCTCCTTTCTTTCTTTCTCCTTCAACATCAGCTCCTTTTGAACCTTCGATCTCATTGCAACGGCCTCTCTTGCTTTCTGCTCAGCCACATACAATGCCTCAGAAAGCTTAGCAAAGTTATCATTGATTTGGACATCCTGAAGACCCCTGCCATCTGCAGCCAAACGTTTGTCCAATGGAATTGTATAACCTTTTGGGTTTTTCCAGTTCGAGATGCAAGGAGGAATCTTCCAATCCTGTTGATCCTTCACCGTGACAGGTCGTGGTGGGGAGTGCATCACTGGCACTGGAGGCGATCCTGATGCCTTTGGCACTCTCTTGTGCTTGAATTTTGGAGGCTCAAGTGGATCAACAGGCGTCTCAACCATCCGAATAATCCTCTCCTTTGCGCCAGAATTAAATGCTGCAGACTGCTGTGAAGGTTTATACTTGATGAACTTTGATTCGTTGGATTGAGTAGGTACATTCTTCGGCTGAGCCGCACTCAATCTCACATTAACAATCTTCTCCAGAGCTTCCTTAGTTCGCTGTGTGGTTTCCTCAATATCCTTTTCCTCATCATCCGCATCATTCTCATTCTCCAAACCAACCTTTGGAACAAGATCCTTGTGCTGAGAGTAAACAATCTTTGAGGAATTCTCATTCTGCTTCACAACAGCATCAAATGCAACCTTTCCCTGCGAATCAACTGTGAGGGCGAGGATTTTGGAGCCAGGCTTCTGATCCTTCCTTCCCATGCCAAGAGGGTACTGAGCTACATGGATCTCAGGAAAGGCACCTCCATCGCCAAAGTCCTCGGGCTTCCTTGGAACAAAACCCGAGCGTTTTCCATATGGTGGTACAGGATTTGGCTTGATAGATGCAGATAGGGTGGTATCCGCTGAGGTGCTGTACCGTTCCTTGAACCATGGATCATCTGAGTGGTCATAGAGAGAAGTGTTGTTCAATTTTGAAGGTGGAAGAAGGCCCTTGAGAGAAGACATGATGAAGATCAATCACAAAGTCTGCTGCAATACACCAAAGTAATACCTTTGATTAGGATCTAGGAATAATCCTAACAAATAACAATCACTGTAAAGACCATAAGAACAATCTTAACCACAAAGAAAACAAGAGTAACCCTAGATTATCAAAAACACGCCGAGTATCCAGATCGATCGATTCCGGCGGACGCCAACAAATTCTTAACGATCAAGGATGAAACAACAGCGCGAAGAGCGGGAAAAAAAAAAGAAAAGGAAGAAAATCGCACCACGGATTCGGGAGAAGATGGAGAGAGGAGAGGGCGCGGCGGCTTCCGACGCTGTGTGATCGAGAGGGAGGAGGAACCTGGATCGGCTTTGTCCAACAGGGGCGGCGGCGCATCTACGGAATTACCTTCCCTATTGACAAATAAAAGGTTTAGGTCGTCCAGCCCATCCCATCCATTAAATAATGGGCAGCTAGAGCGAAACGGATTCCGAAAAATTCGGCTCGGCCCACAAACAGGCACTTTCCACCAGATTTCTGAATATATAATAACATAAGTTTTTATTTTTTTTATTTTTATTTATATTAACATTTAATAATCCCGTCCTAAAAGAACGAGTGACAATCCATGTAGATTGAAACGGTCTCTGAAATCCGGTTCGACGCACCTCCCATCCAATTTCTTTCCTATTAATATATATAATAACATAAGACTTTTTATTTTTATTTTATTTATTTATTATTATTATTACTGTTTTAATAATTCGGATCAAAAAAATGAGTGACAATCTACATAATAGCTCAATGATCTATTCTTGGATACATCCTTTATTTAACTCGGCACATAAATCCGGTTCGACACATCTCCAACCTGACTTTTTTTCCTATTAATATATATATGATAACATAAGTTTTTTATTTTATTTTATTTTATTATTAATTATTAGTATTATTATTATTTATAATCAGGCCCAAAAGAACGAGTGATAATCTACTTGATCGTCCAACCCATCCATTATTTATGTCGACAGCTAGATCGAAACGACCTCCGAAAAACTTGGCTCTACAAATAAACCCGCTTCGACGCACCTCCTATTCAGATTTCTTTCCTATTAATATATATAATAATATAATTTTTATATTTATTTATTTATTTATTATTATTATTATTTATAATCCGGTCCCAAGAAGGAATGACAATCCACTTAACAAATCAATGGTCAGTCATTCAACCCATCCATTATTTACGTCAACAGTTAGACCGAAACGACCCCAAAAAAACTAGACTCGACACGCAAACCCGATGCAACGCACCGTCCAACAAATTTCTTGAGAAAATTTACATATAGTCCTCATTGGCAAACACAATTTTATATACAATCTCTATTAAAATAAATCTTTGTTTCCACTTTTTAGTCAAATATACTTACCTAATTACTCCTGATATTTTAAGTATAAAGTCTAAAAATAAAAATAATTTCTCTTAAATTCAGTATATTAAACTATAATTTAGTATATTTTCTATCAAATTGAGCACATTCTTTTTTCACCTCAATTGGATGAAAAATATACTAGATTTTCTTTAAATGATACGATAAAAAAATATACTAAATTTTTTTTAAATGATAGTTAATTGGATAGAAAAATATATTAGATTTTTTTTTAAATATTATTGAATTTAGGAGGAATTATATTAAAACAGGAAAAAAAATCATGCTCAATTTAGTAGAAGATATACTCAATTCTAGTGTAAAGTGATGACTTTAAGGACCTTTTGTACCTAAAAAATTTGAGGGACAATTAGGTAATAATATTTGCATGAGAGAGTTGAAGCAAATAAAATTTTGCATGTAGAGAGTGGAAACAAAGTTTTTTATGAGTGGAGATTACATATAAAATTAAAGTTGTGATTGAAGATTTTTTTCTACTTTACTCATTTTTTCTTATTAATATATATAATAACATAAGTTTTATTATTATTTATTTATTTATTAATTATTATTATTATTATCTTCTTCATCTTCTTGGTGGTAAAAGGTGAATACGCTCGCCCCTAACGCCCCTGTCAACTCGTCCCAGGGTGAACACGGAGGAGGTAAATCACGGACGGCTACTAGCCTTTGAAATAGTGACTAGTATATAAGGGAAACATTTACCTCGGCTTTGTCGAGATTCAAACCCCAAACCTCATGATGATAACACCATTTATCTTCTTCATCTTCTTGCTCCTAGGAAAGAGTCACAATCGAGGTAATAATTCAATGGTTAGTTGTCCAACCCATCTATTATTTATGTCGATTGTTACAGCAATAAAGATGACCTTTAAAGATGAGTCAAAGCAGTTGATGTAGAAGTTAAATGGTCAAAATAATAGGATTCAGGTGGACTACAAGACCTCGGACTACGAACAAAGTAAGGTTAATTTGTTGAGCGGACCTTGAGTGGACCTTGAGTGTCAGTCAAATGTAAAAGGCCGATTAGATTGTCCGAACGATCATCCTCAGCTGCTACACTAGCAGCTGAGGTTAAGCTAAATGGCAAATACTATATTATTTGGTCTATTGCCCTAGCCGATCGGACCTCAAGTTTGATCGGACATGATATTCCTCTCCAACAATAATAAGGCCAAGTGAAGAACATGTCTATAGTTTCATTCAGTATGACTGAGCTGGCGTTGTCCTGACCGAGCAGTTTCAGGCCAACGTACAACGGGATCCACATACAAAGCTTATCGTATTTTTTTGAAAATTTATATCGTCGACAACAGGGAAGTTCCTGCATATAAATTGTACTTCAAAAATTTCTAATATGTCATATTATATATTTACGTGCTTATTTAAGAAAAATATATCAAAGATATTTTTTAACTTATCTTTTCATAGAATGTTTTGGAAAATATGCACATGATGCATGAATAAATACTACAATAATACTATAAAATGGGATCTCAATCCACGTAAAGAGATATGCGATTCTTCATAATTTACTAGGTATCCCTTCCTTATCATGACATTAACGCTGCTAATTTAATAGGACAACGAGAAGTCTTATTCTAATTAATACTGGAGTCATATTTTCAGCTAGCTGTAACAACAACATCACATCGTCCTTTGCAGGCCGCTTATTATTTGTTATGGTGTAAATTGCCGTCGCGTGGGGTTGTGAACTAGGTAGCTAGGAGCTAGCACCGGTAGGCAGTGGCGTTCGTCCCGCAGTAGTTGAGGAGGAGGTTGACGCCGGTGGTGGCGTTGAGGTCGGCCAGGCCGAGGACGTTGGCGTTGAAGGCGGTGCAGAGGCAGGCCTCGGCGTCGAAGGCGACGAGGCCCGTGAGCAGCGTGCAGCACGTCGACAGCGACGCCCTCGGCAGGTTGCCGATGGGGCCGCTGTATTCCTGATTTGAAATTTTTATTCACGTAAAATAATGTCTTGACCATTTGCACTAATGGCTAGTAGTCACCGTGATTTATCTTCTCCGTGTTGATCTAGGGACGGATTGACGGAGACGCTGGGGACGAGCGAATCACCTTTTGCCACATGTACTGGAGATCATTTTATTTTTCCCCATTTAGATTTTATGAGACCGGATAGTTAATGAGGCTGACTGAATATCAGCTCATTCATCTCTAGTGCCCAAAAGTTTACGTTGAAGGGTGCTTTTCATTTAAAATTAATTAAGAGATGTATAAGTCGTGATGCATAAGAGGTTTGTTCATTGATTAAGAAAAGAAATTTGTTTATTGATTAGGTAAAGCATGCGCAATTTACAAAGAAAATGGTCGAAAGGTGTTGATAGTGTGGTCGACGTGTCCAACCTAGCCAGTCCGATTAAGGCCTTAATGTGACACAAATTGCGAGTCCATCATTTGGAGTTAGTGCCCCGTGTTAGTGCAACAGTGTCTTAAGTGATTAGGCTAATTACCGTGAATTTTGATATTTATGCAAAAGGTTTAAACTAGGCGTTACGGATGTATTTGACATGCCAGATGAGTTGTATAGGAATTTGAATATGGAGTATTGAGTATGGATGATAGCTTGGTGTGATCAAGGCAACATATCCAAGAGGGCTCGAAGGTTTGATAGGGCTAGGTTGCATCAAGCATAAGAGAGAGATTGCAAGATGAACAACAATTAGGTCGTGCTGTAAAGCTCGTGAAGCTTGACTTGGCGTGACCAAGTTACGTTGGTTCGTTAGATGTCTTTAGGTGTGTTAAAGATCAGAGATGGAATGAGACATTCGAAGGACCGTAAAACAGGATGCATTGATGCATTGATAATAGCTAAAAAAAAGTGAACTACATATATAGGTCAAACGGGAAAGATGACATATGTAGCAAACTAAGGACTTAATGCATTAATTAAGGGATGAGTAACCTAACGAAAGATGACTTAGTGGCGAAGTCAAGTTGCGAAAGGTAAAGTTAGCATTGAGTTGATAGTTTAGAGGCTTGTAACTAGAGAGAAGTTAGTTCTCAACTTAACTTAGGCAAGGATTCAATCATTAGGATGATTATAAGTAATCTGCCAACGAAGATCGACTCAATTACTTAATTCTCTAAGCATTCACTTATAAAGTTTATTATTATAAAAGGTTTCTCGACTTCTAGAAGATATGTAAGAAATAAAAGATAGTAAATTTTCAAGAGTAACTTAATGAAAAGTCATGAGTCATGGAACATGCACGAAGGGCCCATAGTGTTAGCATTGGTATGTTTGCTTAGTAATTAAGCTTGCTAAGCCATTAGCAAGAATATAAATTAACGTGCAAAAACTATTTACACTTCCTCTAACTAATCAACCATCAGTTTCCTAACCCTAACATCCTATATTATCCATGCCAATGGCTATGGATATTCTTGAAGAAAAGGCTTAGCGTACTCTTGTCAAAGTGTTGGTCAATTAGTGCCTTTTACAAAGAGATTTGAGTAGCGTTAGGACACGTATGAGCTAAAGGGGGAGGTGGATAGCTTACTTCGCTTCTTCGAACTTGATTTGTAGTTGAAATTTGAGGCAAAAACTCCATAATGCTAATTTCTTCGATTTTATTTGGTATATCCATCTCCTTGAGGTGATTAATCGAAAGATCCGACTCTCTCATGGATTTATTATGAAAACCTCCTTCTTAGAGGTGGAAAAGCCTTATATAAACTCAAACACGAGAATATAACGAAAGAATACAACAAAACAATACAAAACAAGATCATGAATATAAATAAAATGAACACTTTGCTTGTTTGATCTTTCAGTTGGAAATATAGCAACACTTCTTCCTCAACCTCCCAATAACTGATAGCTTCAAATGTCAATGAAAACTCCTTTTCTAGAGGGTTTTAAATGCCTCTAAATCAATTGACCTTACCCCCAATCGATTACCACATCGGATCCGACTGTTTAAACCTGCAGAACGACTCTTTTTAATGTGACCAATCGATTGGTGAGTCAGACCAATCGATTGGTGAGTCATACCAATCGATTGGTGAGCTCTTTGTTCTTACACAACACCTCCAATCGATTACCCTAATCGATTGATGAGGCCTAAATTGATTTCCCTAATCAATTCCATTGTCTTCTGTGCTCCTGCGAAAAATTAGCCAATCGATTGCCTTAATTGATTCACAACTCTGAATCAATTTGACTAATTGATTCAGAAGTCTACCGTGTTTCATGAAAAACCTAGCTAATCGATTAGGGATGTCGGAATATAAAAACCCAGCTAAACTGGTGGGCCGTAAACTAACCTCCTGCCCATTATACTAAAGTTGTCAACACCCTGTTCATACCCGGACAATCCACATAATAGTTCAATGGTTAGTCGTCCATCAATTATTTATGTCGGCGACCCAACCGAAATAGCCTATGAAAAATTCTGTTCGACACACAAATCCGGTTCGACGTGATGACAACAAAGTATTTCAATACAATGACTGTCTTACACCATTAGGAGAGAGTAAATCAGGAAACCGAAACTGACCATCATATGGAAGGGTAATTCCTTGGTCTTTACCAGAATTCAACTATTGCTCAATTCTATAAACTTGTCATGTGATAACCAACTCGACTGTACCCTAGGGTAGCTCAATGCCCTAATGGTTCAAAAGCAGGCGATGAATTTCTTACTCTTTTTGAGTTTTGAACTATCATTACATAGAACTCCAATATATATTTACTAATGTTGCAGTATAAAAGTGAAGTCATCACATTAGCGATTTTTCTAGATGATCCCACATACTTTGAAATGGAATAAATTACAGGGGTGTTTGGCCATTTTCCTAATACAACGATCCTTTATTTAAGATATATTTACTATTGTAGTAAAGAAATGATTATGCTCATCCCATCCAGATGCTTTCATAGTCCACCCCCAGATTATGTAAAGAAAAGTAAATTACGAGATCAGCTTAATGCCAAGTGATTAAGAGTGGGAGAAGTTTTTTCTTCGAAAACATACACCTTTCATAAATTGATCCTTTATCATATTATAATTAATCTATCATTCTCAAAATTATCAATTTAATTTATTAAATTCTTCATTGGTATAGTACATGAAAGACTTTGACTGAGTCCCCTTGGGGCGGTGCGATGGTTAAGGCATGGGGTGTTGCCACATGAGGTCTTGCGGTCGAAACTCGGCGTGACCGAACATAACCTCCCCCATGTCTTGGCCATTTGCACTAATGGCTAGTAGCCACCCGTGATTTACTTCCTCCGTGTTGGCTTAGGGACGGGTTGGCGGGGGCGCTGGGGGCGAGCGAATCGCCTTTTGCCACATGAAAGACTTTGACTGTCTCCACAAGATCTTACAATGAGATAAGAGATTTTTAATGGATACATATTCCGAGGAAAAAACTTTACCATAACTATTTGACGATTAATTATATGCTCACCTCATAATTTATTTTTCTTTGTATAATCTCGAGATGTGAAATTAGCGGAGAATCTTTGAAACAACAACGATTAATTACCATTGTTATAAAGCAAGCCCGTATTTTATCTTTGTTATCCTTTCTTAATAATGAGAGACTATTTAAGAATAAAAAATCGGAGTCGATCCCCCGAACTCGAATTACTCGTCCTAGAAAAAAAAAATAGACATACTCCTCAATTGACTCCAAACTCCAATTGTAACTCAAGCTCAGATGTGTTTTACTCTTGTTCTTGATTCGACATGCTTATCAATTTACTTTTGAAAAATCCCTTCTATTAACAGAACCTCTGCTATAAATTTCAATCAAGATAATCAACAATCTAAAATTTACAACTTTGTTATTATTTTTTTTTCTCCTTGGATGCCGTGTTGTCTCTCTAGATAGTGTGGAGCATGGCATGCACATCCTCATTTCAACTACAATTTTTTCATTTTTTATAATTTAATTAATTATGAAGATAACTAATCTCGTCCATAGAAATTTTCAAGCCATTAAGATTAATTGAAAAGCACAGATGGGTCATAACGGATGACCCAATAATCCTATCTGAAAATGAAAAAGATGACACACTAGGTAAGTGACTCTGATGTTAACTGTGTGATGACTCTTAACTGGAAAAAATAACTCTAAGCAATCCTGCATGTCAAAGGAAATGCCAGTAACCTGGATAGGGAAGGGTCTTTGGCACAGACACTCTAACGCTCAAGTCAGTAACCGATCAAACAGTAGGTAGTGAACAATAGATGCGTAGCATTTTAGTAACATAAGTGTATCTACGCTTGTAGGTGAAGACCTCCTTTTATAGCATTAATTTTCCCCTCTACACGATTCTTGATGCATTGCCAAAAAAGGATAGACTATAATGATGCTTTGACACCTTTTCCAAAATAGACCTATAATCTTTGTGTTTGATAGGGCGAAAACTTCTAGTGTACAACTTGCATAAGTGATATTCAATTGATTTTCTGATAGCTGTCACACAAAATGATAAGAAGGAATGTTGGGTCATTGGGTTGAGAGACTCTTAATATGCTGAGCTGGCAACCCGACTGAGCCCTTCTGTAGTCTACTCGGATGTCACTTGCAAGAGCGGCCAAATCAAATTTAAGGAATGATATCAGGGACTCAGTCTTCGCTTGGCCTCTCTACTTGTGCCAAAGAGTTTGATTGAGCCAAGTGTTCAGCTTGTTCGATAGAATCATAAGTCTGATTAGCTAGACAACTTGGCTAAAATTATTGACTGTGTTATCCCAAGGAGCGAGGAGGACTTAGCTCTGAATGATACTCACTTAACTCGGTGTTTCATTAATACAGAGGGACTCGTAATCTGACTTGACCAAGGATCTAATCGGATGACCACTAGGTCGAGATGATCAACCGTGCTAGCTCGAGGTATTGACCACTCCTTGACTTTGATTGCTATGCCATCCAACCCTTTGGACTTTGACCCGACTTCGGGGGCCCTACATCATTCACCGTATCACAAGCCTCCCCTTCAAGTTTAGTCGAAGGAGGTTGTAGACCCGACTGACTAGACACTTGTATTGTTTGCGTCTCTTGTCCTCTGATCAGATGTTCACTCCTTGTTCTGCCGCTCGAGTCAAACTGATGCTATGCTTGCCTACTTATGTTTCTGGTGTCCCTTGCTTCTTGACTGACACTCAATTCTTGTACCGTCACTCAATTCAAGCTAACACCTTGAAAATAGGGCACATCACTTATCATTAATGCTCAGCATGATGTACCCTCATAAATGCAGTCTGTTTCTTGTTGTCATCTGTCATTCACTTGCAAAAAAGGAATATCTGAAGTGACAGATGACTATTGAGATCTGATGTGACTATTGGCGGCTCAAATTCAACGGTCCAGATTAAACATCTCTCCTTCATCCCCGTAATCAAACGACTCTTAAAGGCCACATTTAGGGTTTTTAAGGTTTATACTTCGACACGATCCTTACCATCTTCGCGTTCATCTTCATCTTCTTCTTTCTTCTTCCTCTGCTTTCGCTGTCACCGGTGATTCTTCAAATCCTTCATTCTTATTGTAAGTTCCTTTTCTTCCCCTCCTCCATTCAACTTTCTTCTATTTGTATGGTCTCTGCTCCTCTTGTCACCATCCACGGGCTCTAGTACACCTCCACCATCTCTGATTTCAAAGATGGGGAGATGGACCAGATGCACCTCATTTACAATATTCCTTTCGACCACCACATTATCATCCTGACTGGCACAATTGTCCCAATATCCGCTCATCCGACTATCTCGTATTCTTCAAAGATCAATTTTTCATTGGCCTTCACTTTCCACCGCACCTTTTCTTCACCAATGTTTGTAATTACTTTTATATTCCCTTACAACAATTAGTCCCTAATTCCATTATATTACTGTGCAAGGTTATAATACTGTTCTGTCTGTACTAAGTCCCATTACATCCCAACATCTTTCATTACTTTTATTATCCAAAGAAGTCCGAGTCGAACGTTTTCATCTTCCAAGACCAAGTGGGTGTTGTAATTTTTGATAAGATTCCCTCATCAAACAAAAACTGAGAATCCCACTACTTTTACATCCGATCAGCCCCTCCAATAACCTTTCCGATCGGTTGGCAAATGGAGTTGCTACCTCCTCCTGTGCTGGGTGTGTATCGCTGGGAGCCGATCTACCTCACGACCTTTGCTCAACTATCTGATATAAAATTTCACATCCATAAGTTATTATTGGAAGGTGTACTGTATATGTTTGGGTTGAGCCTTGTTCGTGTCTGGCTACCTGACAACTTTGATAAGAAATTTGGTCTCTTTTTGTTGTTGAATCTAACTGATTTTTTTTCTATTTTATTGCTAAAATGATGTGGAAGGCTTGTCTTGGGAACTCTACTAAATTGTAAGATGAAGAGATAGACACCCGGGGTGCGGTTGAAATGGAAAGCCGTGGGCTTCTGTCGATCGGCCCCAGCGAGGAGTCGACCGGCGAAGAAAATGCCAGCCAAGTCAAAGGGAGTGACGAAGCCACAAACACCGAGGAGATGCCACCTCCATGACCATATTTATGACCTATGGCAGTTCCCTCCTAGTTCACAAATTCTAAAGTGTTGGTGTAATTTCTCTAAGTCAAGGTTGACTAGTTTGACTAAACTTGAGTTGACTTAAGTTTAAGTTTTGATGCTTGACAATATATGGAGATTGCAGATGCAATTGTCCGTATGAGGAGATTGTTGGTGAAATTCTCCATTAGTCAAGGTTTGACAAATTTTATGTGAAGAAAAGTCAAGTTGGTCAAGGTTGACCGGATACTTTACTGGAAAGTCCTAACTGAAGGTTAGGAAAGGGCAAGTCTAACAGGAAGGTTGGCAGAAGAAGAAAATCCAAGTGGATCACTGTTGATCGTACACTTGGTATGGAAAGTCCCGGTGAGTGAAGCTAGGCAGTTGGAAATTCCTAGTGAATGAAGCTAAGCAGAAGGAAAATCCTAGTGAGTG
Organism: Zingiber officinale; assembly: GCF_018446385.1. NCBI lineage: Eukaryota > Viridiplantae > Streptophyta > Magnoliopsida > Zingiberales > Zingiberaceae > Zingiber > Zingiber officinale. The sequence goes on from NC_055992.1 coordinate 131,756,085, forward strand.
AAGCTAGGTGAAAATCCTGGTGAGTGAAGCCAGACAGTTGAAAATCCTAGTAAGTGAAACTAGGCATAAGGAAAATCCTAATGAGTGAAGTTAGGTGAAAGTCCTGGTGAGTGAAGCCAGACAGTTGAAAAGTCATAGTAAGTGAAGCTAGGCAGTAGGGATGTAAATGAACCAAATGGTTCGTGAGCTATTCAGAGCTCGATTCGATAAAAAGCTCGTTCGAGTTCGTTTGTTTATCTTATTGAGCCGAACTCGAGTTTGATTTTGAGCTCGACAGTTTTATCGAGTCGAGCTCGAGCTTAAGGGCATTCAGCTTGTGAGCTCACGAACATGTTCGTTTATAGGCTCACGAATTGGGGCTCGAGCTCGACTCATCTAAAGGGCCCGAGCTTGGCTCATTTAAAGGGCTCTAGCTCAACTCATTTAAAGGGCTCAAGAACATGTTTGTTTAAAGGCTTGTGAACTCGGGCTCGAACTCAGCTCGATTAAAGGGCCGTGAACATGTTCAATGATGTGTTGAGTTTGGAAGTTTAATGTAGTAGTTTGGGATGTTCAATAATGTGTTGAGTATATATTATTTTAGTTGTTATGTTTGTTGAATATTTATCTAAATGAGTTTTCGAACTCGCTTAACAAGCTTGCAAACGAGCCAAAAAATGAGCTCTAAAACAAGCCTGAGCTTGTTTAACGAGTTAAGCTCATTAATTATGATAATTGAACTAATAACAAGTCAAGCTCGAAGAGCTTGGTAATTCCAAAATGAGCTAAGCTCGAGATTTATGATAAAAGTTTGATTCGAGCTCGAGCTTGAATATAACTTAAACAAGCCAAACCGAGCCGAATAATATTAGTCTCGAGTTTGACTCGTTTACATCCCTACTAGGAGGTAAGGAAGTCCTGGTGAGTGAAGCCAGGTAGTGGAAATCCAGGTGGGTCAAGGTTGACTGGACACCTAGTGATTGAAAGTCTAAGTAGGTCAAAAGTTTGACCGGATACTTGGCACAAGGAGAAAAGTCTAAGTGGGGTCAAAGGATTAACGGAACACTTGGTGAAAAAGTCCTAGCAGGTCAAGGTTGACCAAAAGCCAGGCAGTGAGGAGTCCCAACAGGTCAAAGTTGACCGGATATTAGGTAAAGAACCCTAGCTTCGGTTAGGGAAGTTAGGGTTTGATAATTGAATATGTTAGTCGATTACCATAGCTTAATCGATCAGGGTGATCAATTAAAGCTATTTTCATGAAATACACAAAGAGTGCAATAAGTGATTAAGCAGGAAGACTTAATCGCTTACGGGATTTATCGCATGAATAGAAAGCTTCTTAATCGATTACGGTAATTGATTAGGAAGACTTAATCGATTACGGTGATTGATTAAGCTCGAAAAACTAGCCGTTATCAGCCTGATAAAAGGCGATCGCATGAATTGTCTTTGCATCTCTCTTTTCCTCTTCTCACGTTTCTCTCAGGTGATCACCGTCAGTTCTTGAGGCTTCTTAGAGATAAGTGTTACTGCACTTCCAAGGTCAAGAGGTACTTCAAACAAGAAAAAGGAGCAAGTTAAAGTTTCATTGATTGCAATCTTGTAAGATTTCATTTTGTATTAGCTTGTATCTTCCTCCTCTTGTATTTCTTTGTGAGAGAACTTGTACAAGGTTTCTCCACCTCTAGTTGTTGCCGAGAAGGAGTTTATTTGATAGTGAATGTGTGAGAGAGGGTTAGATCCTTGGATTAGTCACCTCGTGTGAGGTGGAACTCAAGTAAATCATTGGCGTTAGTGTTGGGAACTTGCTTCGAGTCTATTCCACTGTAAATCATTAGCATTATAGCGCGATAAGCTATTCACTCCCCTCTAGCTCCGAACCATCCCAACATAAAGAGCCTTTGCTCTTCCACCAACGTCGCAAGAGGCATTGATCGACCACACCCATACAACAAACCTCCACCAAAGTGTTGGCCATTGTTGGTTGCTACTCGGAAAGCCTAGAGGTTCCATTGTACAAAAATTTTGTACAAAGGTCTGAACCTTTTCCTAGCTACCATGTGTTCTTTTAAATTAAATTTTGGATCGCCTGCGGAACTTAACACTTTTGATCCAAAACTTAATCTATTTGTTCTTTTAGGTTTTGACTTGGATCTCCTGCGGAACTTAACACGTTCGACCCAAGTCACCTTAAGTTATTAATTCCATTAAATATTAATTTCCATAATCGGTTCCCAGTACTGACGTGGCGAGGCACATGGCCTTCTTGGATATGGGAGCAACCACCACCGACTAGACAAAACCTTTTATAGAAAGCTAATATTTAATTTCCTAAAATAACTTTAGGTTAACCGAAAAGAACAATCAAATCACAAGGAAAAGAAAAATAAAAGAACACTATATCGAAAACAAATTCAAAACTCTAGAATCGTATGCCTCTTGTATTTAGTATTATTTCCAAAAATAACTAGTATGATGCGGAAAGAAAAATTACTAGTTATACCTTTTAGAAAAACCTCTTGATCTTCTACCGTATTCCTCTTCTAACCTCGGACGTTGTGTGGGCAACGATCTTCCGAGATGAGAACCACCAAGCACCTTCTTCTTCCTTGTAAGTTTCGGCCATCAAAACTTCTTCTAGGATGAAGAGGTTCGGCCACCACCACCATGCTCCAAGGGATGCTAGAAACAAAGCTTTCTTTCTCTCCTCCTTCTTCTTCTTCTCTAAACTTGATCCGGCCACCATATGAGTCTCTACAAGAAGGATGAGGTTCGGCCATCAAAGAGAAGAAAGGAGGAGAGGATGACCGGCCACACCAAGGAAGAAAAAGAGAGAGGAAAAATAATAGAGTTGTTTTTTTATGAAGGCACCTCTACCCTCTCTTTTATAATCCTTGGCCTTAGCAAATAAGGAAATTTAAATAAAAATTTCCTTAATTCTTTTGCCATTGATAAGGAAAATTTATTTAATTAAAAATATTTTTTTTCTCATCAACAATGTGGCCGGCCACTTTAAACCAAGCAAGGGAAATTTAATTCAATCAAGAATTAAAACTTTCCTAATTTGTTTCCGGAAATTTTATAAAAAATTTCTCTAATAATTTTCCCTTCATGATGGTCAATAAAAAGGAAATTTTATAAATTAAAATATTTCTTTTAAACATGTGGATAAAAAGAAAGTTATCTTTAAAAATTAAAATCTCTTCCAATCTACAAATAAGGAAAGATATCTAATCTTTTCTTAATCCTTGTAGAAGCTTTATAAAAGAGATATTTAATTTTAAACTCTCTTTTAAATCATGAACATGATTAAAAGGAAAGTTTTTACCAAAATTAAAATCAACCTTTTAATCTACAAATAAGGAAAGAGGTTTAACTCTTCTCTTAATCTTTTGTAGAATCTTATAAAAGGAAAGATTTAAATTTTTAAACTCTCTTTTAAATCATGTTATCCACATGAGAAAAATTTAAAAAATAAAATTCCTTTTTATTTTAATAGGGCCGGCCACCTAAGCTTGAGTTCAAGCTAGGGCCGGCCACATGAATTCACCCATGAACCAAAACATGGCCGGCCCTAGCTTGGTCTCCAAGCTAGCTTGGCCGGCCCCCTATAGGATGGGTAAGAAGGTGGGTATAGGTGGGTATAGTACTCTATAATTAAGAGGCTACGATAGGGACCGAGAGGAGGAATTGGTTTTGGTCTCCCGATAAAATTAAGCATCCCGTGTTTGCCCCGAACACACAACTTAATTTTATCAATAATAATTCATTCTACTAGAGAATTATTATTGAACTACCGCACCAATCCCAAATTACATTTTTGGGCTCCTTCTTATTATGAGTGTGTTAGTCTCCCTGTGTTTAAGATAACAAATGTCCACTAATTAAGTAAGTTACTAACAACTCACTTAATTAATATCTAGTTCCAAGAGTAGTACCATTCAACTTCATCGTCATGTCGGACTAAGTCCACCTGCAGGGTTTAACATGATAATCCTTATGAGCTCCTCTTGGGGACATTCTCAACCTAGTATCTCTAGGACACAGTTTCCTTCTATAATCAACAACACACTATAAGTGATACCATTTCCCAACTTATCGGGCTTATTGATTCATCGAACTAAATCTCACCCATTGATAAATTAAAGAAATAAATATCAAATATATGTGCTTGTTATTATATCAGGATTAAGAGCACACACTTCCATAATAACCGAGGTCTTTGTTTCTTTATAAAATCAGTATAAAAGAAACGACCTCAAATGATCCTACTCAATACACTCTAAGTGTACTAGTGTAATTATACAGTCAAGATAAACTGATACCTAATTACACTACGACCTTCTAATGGTTTGTTCCTTTCCATTTTGGTCGTGAGCTACTGTTTATAATTTATAAGGTACTGATAACATGATCCTCTGTGTGTGACACCACACACCATGTTATCTACAATATAAATTAATTGAACAACTACATTTATCACAAATGTAGACATTTGACCAATGTGATTCTTATTTCTAGATAAATGTTTATACCAAAAGCTAGGCTTTTAGTATACACTCTAACAATCTCCCACTTATACTAAAAGACTAAGTTGCCATATCTGCTGCCATATATCTGATTCCCATCCCTTCAACATGTCCATCAAAAGCTCTTGCCTTAATGACCTTAGTGAAAGGATCTATAGGTCATCACCTGATGCAATCTAGGCGGCAACAACTTCTCCTCGTTTATACGATTCCTCGTATTGGGTGGTACTTGCGCTCTATTGTGTTTACTTGCCTTATAGACTTATGGTTTCTTCGAGTTTGCTACTGCACCAACATTATTACAATAAATTGTAATAATTTTTGGACAAACCAGAAATCATATCTAAGTCTATCTTGAGGTTATTGAGTCATTCAGCTTTTATGGCTACCTCAGAGGCTTGCCATATACTAAGCTTCTATGGTGGAGTCCAGAAAAAACACCTATGCTTATCACTCTTCCATAGTTATGACTTTACCTTCTAAAGTAAACACAAAACCCCGAGGTTGACTTCAACCTACAAGGACTAAATTAACTGTCTTGTAAGCTAGCATATAATCTCTAGTGCCTCTAAGGTACTACAATGTATGCTTTACTGCAGTCCACTGTCCTTGTCCAGGGTTACTTTGATATCTGCTAACTATGCCCTTGACAAAACAGATTTCTGGTCTCGTGCATAGCATACATTAGGCTTCCAACACCCGTAGCATAAAGAACTGCCTTTATTTCCTTTATCTCCTTTGAAGTCTACAGAGACATATCTTTAGATAAAGTTACTCCATCCTGAAAAGGTAAGAAACTTTTCTTGGAGTTTTGTATGCTTAAAACGAGCAAGGATTTTTCCGATGTATGAAGCTTGGGATAAGTAAAATATTCTTTTCTTGCGATCCCTTATTACTTTGATCTCAAGAATATATACATTCTTCCAAGTCCTTTATATCGAATTGTTTGGACAACCATACCCTTACTTCTGACAACATTTTGATATTGTTTCCAACTACCAAAAATGTTATCTAAGTATAGTACAAGAAATACCACCACGTTTCCATCACATCTTTTGTATACACAAGACTTATCCGGTTACTAAATCCATAGATCTGGATTACTTTGATAAACCGGATGTTCCAAGACCTTGAAGCTTTGCCTCAGTCCATAGACTGATTGAGCTTACACACAAGATGCTCTTAGCCCTTTGCAATGAACCCTTCTGGTTGCTTTATATGGATGTTTTCTTCAAGACTTCCATTAAGGAATGCTGTCTTGACATCCACTTCCCAAATAGATAAAAGAATCCGGATAGACTTAAGCATGACTACCAGTGAAAAAGTTTCCTTTTTCATCTAGCCTTGCTTTGAGAGTTTCTACCTTCCTGTCTATCCCTCTTTTCCTAATATAGACCTTTTTACACCCAAAGGCTTTTATATCATTTGGTGGTTCTATAAGCTTCCAGATTTTATTAGAATGCATATATTCTAATTCTATTATTCATTACTCTTTGCCAAGATATTGCATCTTTATCTTGGAGTGCTTCGTCATATGTCCGGAGATCAGATTCATGTCCTCCAGGGATCGAGTCAAAAAAACTCTCCCAAAACATAAATCTTTTTAGGTTGCCTAACAACCCTCCCACTACGATGAGGCACTTTCTTCAATTGTGTATCATTTGTGATACGTGTTGCAGTTTCCTTGTGGTATCTCATCTTGTACAGTTGGTACTAGATTAGACATGTCTTTTATTATTTCCTTAAGAACAAATTTTCTTATGGGCATGAGGTTTATTACATAGTTCTTTTCTAAAAATCGATCATTGATGCTAATAATGACCTTTTGATTTTTAAGACTATAAACCTACTTTCATTTCTCTAGGATAACCCACAAACAAGTGAATTCCTGTCCAACTTATCATTGTCTCTCTTCAGCATATGTGCTGGACTACCCGAATCCGAATATGCTTCAAAATATGCTTACACCTATTCAACAATTCTATATGAGTAGAGAGTTCTGACTTTGGAAGGTACTATGTTCACTTCCGTTTCCAGAGTATATCCTTAAAATGAATTTGGCAATTTTCTAAATAACTCATCATCAATCTACTTATTTCCATAAGAGTCCTATACCTTCCTTTTTCTACACCATTCTGTTGGGATATACCTAGGTGTTGTTAGTTGGGATTGAATCCCTACTTCTGATAAGTGACTCCTAAATTCTCCCAAGAGGTACTTGCCACTACGATCTCACCGTAGTGTCTTGATACTTTTACCTTGACATTTCTCCACATCAGCCTCATACTCTTTGAACTAATCAAAGCACTTAGACTTGTGGCACATCAAGTAAATGTATCCGTATATCAAATAATTATCTATAAAATAGACGAAATATTTGAAACAACCTCTTGCTTGGATAGTCATAGGATCACATAAATCAGAATGAGCCAATTCCAATATATCTTTGACTCCATACCCCTTAGACTTAAAAGCTTCTTGGTTATTTTTCCTTCCAAGTAAGACTCGTAGGTTGGAAAGATTTCCACTACTAATGAACCGAAAAGTTCATCAGCTACCAATGAATCATACTCAAGTTAATATAACCTAGCCTTAGATGCCAAAGATATAATTGGTTCATTTCCGAAGGTTACTTTCTCTTAAAGTTAGAAGATGTGTTACTAATTTCCATTTGTTGCATCGTGAGAGTTATTGGATTTATAAATTGCCAACCAACGTACCAGAACAGATAACTTCCCTCTTTTCCTTAATAACAACTTTGTTATTAAAAGAGGCAGAATATCATGTTCTTTGAATAGTTTAGAAACTGAAAACTAGTTCTTTCTAAACTTGGTGCGTAAAGACAATTACTCAAAAAATCCATGTTTTATTTTTATCAAAAGATAAACATCTCCCACTGCAACAGCTGCCACTTTTACAGCAGTGCCCATGTGGACGGTGATTTTATTTTCATTTAGTTGTCGGGTTTCCTGGAACCCTGCAATGAATTGTGGACATGATTAATGACATCTGTATCTACACTCCAAGTTCTGGTAGATAACACCACTAAACATGTTTCAACTAATGAATAAAATACACCTATATTGTTCTTAGTTCTAAGAGAACAGTCTACCTTAATGTCCAAATCCTATTTCCAATCAATTATAATTGGGACCACTAAGTCTATCCTAAAGTATATCAGCTAGGGATTGACCATCATCCTAAGAATCACAAAAATATTTGGTTAAGACCAACTCCTTAAAAATCCCAATGAATTTTGTATGCCACGTTAGTGTGGACGTATACAAATTCAAAGAGGAAATTTTATCATTTAATTTTATTATCTCGTCAACCTTACTTTATGACGAATAAAATTAATAGTTGGTCTATCTTTAATCAAATATTTGGTCAAGACTTCTAAATTTAAAATAATATTGATTCCTCTAACAATACTATTTAAATTTACAACACCTCAAAACACCGTGAATTTTGCATGCCACGTTAGTGTGGACGTATACAAAATCAACATTTGTAAGAGGAGGGTTTTACCCATTAACTATCTTGTCAACGTAACTTTATGACAAATAAAATTATCTCAAACACCGTTAATTTTGTATGCCACGTTAGTGTGGACGTATACAAAATCAATCATTTGTAAGAGGGGTTTTAACCCTTTAATTTTATTACCTTGTCAACCTAGTTTTATGACAAATTAATAGTTGGTTTCATTTGGTCACACAAATAATAACAGTGACTCCGATGGGGAGGATACTATTAGATGTGTCTAAGTGTATACAATTACTTGACACTAAGTCCATTAATAAGATTATGCCCCTTCCGTTGGGGAAGATCACACGCTCTTAATTAACTTCCTATAGTCATCCAAAAATGGAAGTCTGTTCTAGTGATCTGCAAACTAGCTCATCCGTTATGGAGGAAGGCACTCAGAGCCAACACGCAAGCTTGTTTGCATCACTTACAAACCAGTAATGGAGACCATGAGATTTACTTAAAAATCCCTCTCCCACTTAGTTATTTATTAATGAGGAATTTTAACTATGCTAGCCTACTAAACTTGTAAACTAACATGCACACACAGCACAATATAAAAACAATAAATAGAAAATCTAATTTTCAACTATTATGGCTTTTATCTCTAGTTGTCCTCCGTGTGTTGTCATCCCAAGCTGCTGTCATATTTGGCCACCGCCACCGGGTCTAACTGTCGCATCCATCTTGCTCCTTGTTCCGCTGCGCCTCTGGTCTTTAGAAGGTTCCACGCTTTGCAAGATTCGATCCGCGACATAAATAGAATTTTACATTTTGATTGTGGTTCCAATTTGCTGATATTGTTGATTGACTTAATCTGCTTCTAGACCAAATCTCTTGCCTGAAAAAAATCTTGGAATGACTCTTAGGTTGTAGTTTTGCTTCATCCTCTGACAATATGCCATCAACCAAGTAATTGCTTTATCTCTAATTTCGTCTACTAAATAGAGCTCCATATGGTGCGAACCAGAATTATCTTCATTGTACAATTACCTCCAATCAGACTTCATGCCAACTTCCACTGATACGACTGCTTCTCCTCTATAAACTAGGTGGAAAGGTATTATACTTATAGCCTCTCGCGGCATAGTGCGGTAAGCCCACAACACACTAGGCAATTCATCAATCCAACTTCTTCCAACATGATTGAGCATGATTTTGAGTCCTCTAATGATTTTTCTGTTGGTGACTTCCACTTGGCCGTTACTCTGAGGATAATCCATGGATGTAAATGCTTGTAGAATGCCAAAACTTGAGCACCATTCTTAGATCTTCCACCATTGGAACTATCTTCCGTTGTCTGAGATGTTCTTGTAAGGAATACCGAATCGACACACAATGTTCTGCCACAAGAACTTGATAACCATCTGCTCGGTTATTTTGGTTATTGTCTCGGCTTCCACCCATTTGAAAAAATAATTCATAGCTATTAGGAGAAATTTTCTTTGACCGAAAGCCATCAGAAATCCATACCCCACTGATCGAACGAGCAGGATACGATTGAGGTATTCAATAGTTTTGTGGGGTGGTGTAGAATATTCTAGTGTTTTTGGCATGATAAATAAGTTACTACTAGCTGAGTCAAGTCCCCCGCAGAGTGGGCCAAAAATACCTGGCTAGTAGAATATTTCAAGCAAGTGATCGATCGTCTGGTTGACTTCCACATGAACCTTGATGCACCTCTTAGAGAATATATTGCACATCATCCGATCTGACTCACTTGGTAAAGGATGAGAAAATACTCTCTTATATAAGTGATCTCCTAAGATTATGAACCGACCGATCCATTTCTTGATCATACGTGCTTGCTCTCGGTCAGCTAGTAAAATTCCTTGTTGTAAAAATGAGATTAACACCACTCTCCAATCACTCTATAATTCCAACTTGGCCTATCTCTCGATATGAGCTATCAGTAGTGTGTGCCCCACATATTTATCTAGAGTCCAAGGTATTAAAGAACTAGTCAAATTTGCTAACTCATCTGCCCTATGGTTTTATGCTTGGGTTTTTTTTTTGTAATATCACCTCTTGAAATTTTACCTTCAACTTCTCAAATGCCTCCACATATAACTTTAGTCATTCATTGTTAATTTTAAAATTGCCCGACAACTGATGAGCTGCCAACTCAAAATCTGAGTAGATCAAGACTTAAGAAGCCCTGATATGTTTTGCCACATGCAGACCGACTATTAATACTTCATATTCTGTTTTAATGTTGGTAGCTCGATATCTAGCCGAACGGACAGATGTATTCTATCTTCACGAGGTGATATCAACAGAATCCTGACTCCACTGCCTTGCCTAGTAGACAACCCATCTATATAAAATTTTCAAATCTCTTCTAGCTTAAGACTTTGCATTTCAATCACAAAATCAATTAAAGCTTGAGCTTTGATGGTCGTTCGGGGCTAATACTGTATATCATACTCGCTGAGTTCCGTTGTTCACTTGATGAATTTTTCTGAAGCTTCCAGATTGATGAGCACTCATCCCAGATACTATTAATTAATACAGTGATTGAGTGTGATAGAAAATAAGGGCACAACCTTCGAACGGCTAAAATTAGTCCGTACACTAACTTCTTAAGTGTGGTATAGCGACACTCGATATCTTTTAATACATAGCTTAAAAAATATATATGTTGTTGCTCTTTGCCATCTTGCCTCACCAACACTGACTTGACAACACTTTTAGTGGTGGATAGGTATACCCAAAGTTACTCACCAGCTATAGCCTTTGCAAGTACAGGTAAAGTGAACAAATAATTTTTGAGCTCCTCTAGCGCCTTATCACACTCAGCATCCCACTGGAACTTGGTGGTTTGGTGAAGTATTTTAAAGAATGATAGATTTCGATTGGACGACCTTGAGATGAATCAAGATAAAGCCATGATCCGTCTGGTTAGACGTTGTGCTTCCTTCAGATTGCACAACGAAGTCATGTCTTGGAGGGCTTGTACCTTGCTGGGGTTGACTTTAATTCCCCGCTCTATCATAATGTAGCTAAGGAAGCATCCGATCTTGGCCTCGAATAAGCACTTACTGGGGTTAAACTTGAGTCCATATTGTCTTAGGGGTTGACACATCTTCTCTATATTTGTACTAAATTGATCACTCAGAGAGATTTAATTAGGATATCATTCACGTACACCTCCATGTTCTTATCACTTTGTCTTTGGAACACTTTGTTTATAAGTCATTGATATGTTGCCCCTGCATTCATTAGTCTGAACGACATAACATTATAACATTATAGTAATAAGTTCCTTTGGCAGTGATGAAGCTAACCTTGTGTTGGTTTTCTTTGGCCAGAGGGACTTGGTGATATCCTTGATATGCATCCAGCATGTATATCAACTCACAACCAATAGTTGAATCCACCACTTAGTCGATGCGTGGTAGGGGTAATAATCTTTTGGGAACGCCTTATTTAGATCCCTGAAATTCATGCAAACTCATCATTTATTCCCAGGCTTAGATACCAACACCACATTTGCTAAGCATCTCGGGAATTGTACTTCACGAATGTGCCAGACTTCAAGTAGTTTGTCCACCTCCATTCGGATGATTTGGTTCTGCTCGGCTCTAAAATCTTGCTTCCTCTATTGACCGGCCGAGCGTCCGAGAGCAAGTGGAGTGCATGTTCCATGACCGTCGGCGATATACCCGTGAGTTCTTAGGGCATCCAGGCGAATACATCATTATTGCATGTTAAACACACGATCAGCTCAACTTTATGTTCTGGACTCAGATCGACCGCTACTTGAGTGGTGGCTTATGGTCGGCTGAGATAAATTTGTTCTTCCTCATTTTCTTCATAAACTAGTGTCGGGGGAGCTTCTTGGATGACGTTAACTTCCACTCACTGAGTTTTCTGAGCGGTGTGGGCTTCAATTTTCACTACATCCACGTAGCATTTACGTGTTACCAGTTGGACTCCTTTTATCTCGTCAACCGAAAATTTGATTTTCTGACAAAATATAGAGACGATGACTTGAAACTCGTTTAATATCGATTAACCTATAATTATATTATAAGCTGAAGGTGCATCCATCACAATGAAGGTTGACTAGGGAGGCCTCATCAAGGGCTCTTCTCCAAAAGAGATAACTAATCGAATTTGTATGATCGGCTACTCTCGTTGTCGGTGAATCTACACAGTGGCGTGGACATTGGCTGGAGCTCGCTTTTATCTATCTGCAGCTGCGCGAATGTATTCTTGAAAATGATGTTGGCAGAGCTCATTGTATCAACAAAAGTATGATGTATGTTATAATAAACGATAATAGTCTTAATGATCAAAACATTATCATGGGATATTTCAACCCCTTTTAAGTCCTTGGGCCCAAATATGATTTCGGGCCCCTGTGCTTGCTCTTGCTAACATCCGACTGCATGAATCTCCAATCGATGGACTTGTGACTTCCGGGTCCGATTAGAGTCACCATCGGTTGGACTGTCTTCTATCATGACGATGTCATCCCGACAGCGTTGCCATGATTTTCTTCTTGTCGGGTAGGTTGGCACGGTGGCCCGACGGGTGCTTGGCTTGGGGCTCGGTTATTTCTTTGTTATGGTCACTCTTGATTCCGATTGGCCATTTTAGTTGGCCGTTCAGTGCATCTCTTGATTATATTGATAATAGTCTTTAGTATTATGAGTCCCTGATTGATGGTAGGTGCAAAACATTGGAGTCTATTGGTGGGGCTCGGGGAATCACGTCTGATTGACTTCTACATGTTGGACGACATTCAGTCTCCACTCTTGGTGATGTGAAGGATGATCCCATCGGGGAATTGGGGGTAGTAGAGGAGGGGGAGGGGATTAGCGCTCGGGGGTAGAAATAGGAACCGGCGTCACCATTTCTTTTTTTAGAGAGGACTGAGCTTCTTCCATGTTGATGTACTTGGTTGCTCGTTGAGTAGGTGGTCGAAGTCCCTTGGGTGCTTCTTGATGAGGTGTCAAAAGAATCACTATCTGTGAGCCCTTGGGAGAAGACACTCACTAAGATCTCTAGAGTGGCCAAGGGAACGTCCATAGCCACTTGGTTGAACTTTTTAAAATATGTCCTCAATGTCTCTTGGGCCCTGTTTGAGGGAAAAATAAGATTAAAGTGGTCTTGTAGTATCGCTGGCTGCTGGCGAAGTGATGGAGGAATGCCTTGTGAAAATCCCTGAAGCAATAAATGGGATCGGCCGGGAGCTGGTTGAACCATCTCTGCACTAAGTCAGAAAGTGTGGTGAGGAACACTTGGCACTTAACTTTGTCCGTGTATTAGTGGAGGATGGTTGCGTTTTCAAATTTGAGGAGATGGTCTTCTGGGTCAGTCAATCCTCCATATTCTTCGATTGTCAGAGGTCAGAAATGACCCGACAACTTGTCCTTTAATATTTACTAGGAGAATAAAATTCTAACACACTCGGGGGAATTGTTAACCATCAGAGCCTTCCCTTTCCGAATGCCCCGAGCAGGCGTGTTTTTAGAAGACCATCCTCGCAGTCTATCCGCTTAGCCCATCTCTTCGAACAACATACGAAATAATGCTTAATGATATGCGATTGACGATAGGGGTACGGACGAGAGGCTGGTCAGATGTGCAGGTGCTTACGTGAAGCCAGCCGGGGGAGGAGGAATCGACTGACACCTAGTCAGGCCTTCCACTCAAGTTCCGTGCTCGGCTTGAGGGTCAATCATAGATACGGTCATTGAGTAAACGACACCTAGTCGTTGTTTGTTGCTATTGTACTAATCTCTATGCTCGAGCGATTATCAACAGCTCCAAATCTTCTTGTGGCAAAGTTACTATGGTGAGTTATCTAATCTCGCTCATCTTCACGTTTCAGATATAGGCGAAAATTTCTTACAAACGACGTCAAATTTGATCATTTCTTAAAACGAGAAAGTTGACACACTGGCTAAGTGGCTCTGATGTTGACCTTATAAAGATTCCTAGCTGGAAAAAACTATTGGTGCAGTAAACACCAATGGTCAAACTCAAGTTTTTTTGTTGAATGATAAATAGATTAAAGTTAGGTGTTACATTTGTCTAACCTCTTTACCGAGTGTGCAGAAATTGACGGGTCTAGAGAACCTGACACCAGGCTGAAGCTCAATTAGGTCTGAGGACTTGATAACTGATATGAAGTCTAGATAAGTCAAGGAGTAACCTGATATTTGGCGGAAAGTTTGGCTGGGTCTACGTGACCTTACAGCTAGCAGAAATCCAGTTGAGTTTGCAGACCTGACAACTGGCGGGAATACTTGGTGGGTCAAAAAGTAAGTCAATTGACTGCAAATGGTAAGTCAGATAAGTCACTGGAAGAGAGAAATGCAATGAAGACGAGTCCCGGTGGGACTATAGGCATGATCCAACTTAAAGCATTTGGGAAGTCTAAGCTGAGACCATGATTAGATCATGATCTTGGGAAGACAAGATTTAAGTCATAAATTGATCATGTTTTTAATGTACTAACTCTATTTTGTAGGATAATTTTTGTTGCTTGGACTAATGTGTTTTGTAGGGAATCAAAGTTGCAAAGTGGCTGAAAAAGGGGCTCTAGGCACCCAGACACAGTCTAGGCGCCCGGAGGTTTGGGCGCTCGAAGTTGATTCAAGTTCTCAAAAAGGGGCGCGAGTGACTAGTCGAGCTCAGGTGGCGCACGCTTATTGGTCAGCATAAGTCATAGACTCACAATCCAGATGCCCTTTGATGGATAAATTTTAAGAGATAGAGTTTTGTCGAGGTATAGTTGTGTCAGCACTTCATGTGCTCGGGGGTGGTCCGTGCGCCTAGAGGAGGAAAAGTCAGCGAAGTCCTAGGCCTCGTTGAGGCACTTGGGGGTGATCTAGGCGCCCGAAAATGGCCTATAAAAAGGACTTGGACCAAAAGCTTCAAGACATCGCTCACTCAGACATTCATACTCGCACCCTGCTTTGAGAAGACTCCGATGACATCGAAAGGTTACTCCAACAACCAGCGCTCAAGTAATTACTTCTTTTGATGTTGGTATTTTATTTAACAGTTCTTATACTTAAATTTTGTAAACATTTTCGAACTGATAGTGATTACCTAACGAAAGCATTTCACGATTGTCGACTTTGGAGTAGGAGTCGTTGAAGGCTCTGAACCATGTAAAAAAGACTTGTGTTAGCGATTGTTTGTGTATTCTTGTTTCTTTATTTTCCACTAGGTTGTTTTAACTCATTATTATAAAAAAGCGGCAAACGATATTAATCCTTGCCCCTCCCCCCTTCTAGCATCTTTTCAATTCTACAAAAACAACTCCAAACAGTCATACGTGTCAAGCAACCGAGCCAGGGAGGGGGGCCCGGTGCAGGCACTCCAACGCTCATGTCAGTGACCGATCGAATAGTAGGTAGTGAACAATAATAAAAAGTAAATGCGTAGTATTTTTGTAACGTAAACGTACCTGCGCATGTAGGTAGAGACCTCCTTTTATAGTGTTAATTTTCTCTTCTACACAAATCTTGATATATTGCCAAAAAAGGATAGACCATAATAATACTCTGACACCTTTTCGAAAATGGACCTACAATCTCTGCATTTAACATGATAGAAACTTCTAGCATACAACTTACATAAGTATGATATTCCTTTGATTTTTTTTGACAGCTATCACACAAAACGACAAGGAGGAATGTTGGGTCGTTGAATTGAGGGACTCTTAATATGCTGAGTTGGCAACCCAATCGAGTTTCTTTTATAGTATGCTCAGATGCCACTTGCAAGAGTGGCCAAGTCAGATTTAAAGAATGCTATCGAGGACTCGGTTTTCGCTCAACCTCTTTACTTGTGCCGAAGAGTTCGGTCGAACCAAGTGTCCGCTTGTCTGATCGAAACATAAGTTTGATCGGCTAGACCACCCGACTAAAATAATTGACCGTGTTATCCCGAGGAGCAAGGAGGATTCTACTCTTAATGATACTCACTTGACGCAATATTTCATTAATACTAAAGGACTCGAGATCTGACTAGATCAAGGATCCGATCGGACAACCACTCAGTCGAGATGATCGATCGGGCTAGTCCTGAATGTTGACCCCTCATTGACTTTGACCACTATATCAACCAACCTTTTGGACTTTGACCCGACTTCGAGGGCCTATATCATTTACCGTATCACCCAACATCACAAATAATTTAAATAATTAAAATTTTTTAAATGTAACATGCACAGAGTGAGATTCAAACCCTCATTATACAGGGAGTCCATCCCATAGTTTTCCATCATATCATAATCAAGGACAAAAACTTTAAATTGTAAAACCATTTTTCCACCAGAGAATGTAGAATGTATTGTTGGAGCCATGAGGCATCTTACTAGCGAGGAACTAGCGACGAACATCATAAAAGCAACTACAACCCTGGTATAAGGACGGCAAGCAGACGCACTCGCAGTTACCTTACATCGTTTTTATGTTTCTGACATGATCAAAAGTGATTTGAATTCTAGTAACTAACCTTCTTGATAATCATGGTAGAGCAACTAAATTTGTATGGGCGCTTCATGATGGGAATTTTCAATCCATCCTTATAAGCTACTTATAAGCTAATATGTTGATCTAATTTTTCTTAGTTGATGCTAGATATTTAGCTTACATCGATTAATTCTATAATAAAATCCGTGCATTACTAATTAACATGTTTGGTGGGAGACTTAAATTCAACATTGAGCTAAATGACTTATTTGCTTTGCAGAATGGTTGTCAGAGCAAGAAATCTAGCGAAAGGGTTCTCTGGAGCAATGCATGGTACTTGAGTGGCACACTAAAATTCAATAAAAAAAACTTGTGACGTTTGTCCATCCATCTACATTATCCAATTTATTCATCGGTTTAGACCAATTAACTCAGAATTAGTTGGATTATAAAAATTAAATATCTAGGTTGTTAAAGGCAAAGACTCTATATTGGGCTTTCTTCCCCCTACGATATTAATCTGTGAAACAATTAGTCTTTAGAATTTCAGTCATCTTATTGGGAATTAGATCATGATTATATTGTTTCGTTCAGAGGTGCTGAGATTGGAGATAGATTTTTGCACTCAAATTCAATCTTCCTTTCTTGGTTGTTTTCAGTGAAAAAACAGTATATATGTTTCGTACTGACGACTACTCTCACTTTAGGACCATTTGAACACGTTGAGAATAAGAACATGCATGATAGAATAAGAATCTATTATTCCTGGATATTAGATGTTAGCTAAGAGGTCAAGATCTTTAGAGAGGCAAGCAACAATGTGCTTTAGTACATGCCATGGTTGCTTTGTCAATGAAGCTCACCAGAATTTTCAAATGATGGCAAAAAAACAGTGAATTAATGGTGAGAACTTGGCAACAACTTGTGCCCAACCTCACTATAGTAAGCAGTGGAGGGTACTGGAGTCATGGGACCTCATTATAGTTCTGACTTTCGGTGCGTTTGCCGTGTCCAAGGAATCAAAAGGAGCACCAAAAGGAAAAAGGAGGAGAAGATGAACTGCCCTGCACTCTGCTAGGAGCTGGTTCTTTGCATTATTTGATTGGACTTTCTCACTATGTTTGTGACTTCAAGTTTCTTGCCAACAATTTGCCGTATCCATTGGATAATGGACGATGAGTCATTGGAATATCTTCTGCACTTTTCACGTGAGGTTTTACCACTACCTGTGCGTATTTGATCATTAATAACTCATAAAGGGCTCATCTGCCCTCATAATTGATGTGTCAGTTTGATCAGAAGATTTGAGCCAACTTTGGCCTCACTTTAGTTGATGTTCTGACTCGTACTTGATGCCCAATTCATCAAATTACGCATTTTAAGGCGCTTAGCTATTAGAGTTCTCAAATGATATTTATTTCTCATTTTACATTTTCCGTCGATCAGTATGGTACGATATTAAAAAAAAACAGTACGTTGAAATGTTAAATTTTAAAGAAAAATATCATTATATATTGTATTTTTAAAAAGCAAACCTAAACAGAGGGAGCTGAATGAATAGTTCTGCTTATTAACACAGTTATCACTGAAGTAAGCAAAGCAAGATACTTGAGATGATGATAACAGTCAAATCGACGCCTAAGAAAAACATTAATTGGTTGAAGAAGATCAATCTCACAATAACAAAAATGCATAAACCACATCATTATTCACGGAGTCACACTCTGACACCTTATTCCGCTTCAAAGATCTTCTGAAAAGCAGTCTCTTATCTGATAATAATAAAGCTAATATTAACTAATAGATGCAGCATACATATACACATTCTACTGTACCGGCCATGCTTGTCTATCGAGCAAGTTACTGCAATTCTGATACAAACTGTGTTCCACTTGTAGTAATACACAACGTCGAACATGAGACAGTTGAGCATGATCTAAGAACTCCTCCCGCACCAAAAGTGTTACACATTAGTAGGCCTGCAGTAGAAAATTATCGAGTGATCAATGCCTCGGCAGCTAATCTGGAGTAGAGAGCAGAGTTGAGCTGCTCCTGTGTGTAAACCTGGCTCGACATCTTCACTGTTACTTGTTGGATCATGAGGTCCTTCACGACCGAGACACTTGCATAATATACTTCGAGATCAAGGTCTTTTAGTGTAGCCATAAGCTTTGCAGCTGGATGGTTCCTTTTATGACACTGTAATCTGATCATGGCTTCCATTCCGAGTATCTTCACTTCGATCTCGACAGCGTGACACCGGCCGCCGCCACAGGCATTCATCATCTTAAGCTCATCTTTCCCTGCTTTTTTGAGGGCTTCGATCTGTCCTTGATGTTCCTCCTTGTCAATTTCCAAAGCTTGGAGCTTTGACCGGAGTTCATTGATGTAGGAGACTGCGTCCCCGAGGAGGGAGGCCTTGTCCATCTTGGACACATTGGGGACGACTGCACGGAGAGCGTAGAATCGTTGGTTAAGCTTCTCGCGGCGCTGCCGTTCTGCTTCTACATGGTTCAGAGGCTCCTCCCGGCCATTGGCGGGCTTACGGCCGCGTTTCCTCGGCCGCTTCTCTGGTTCCACCAGCAGGCTGCTCTCCACTTCGCGCACCGACGCCTCGAGATCGGACTGATCCGAGTCAGGGGCAGCTGTGGCCGCGGAAGTCGACTTCAATTGGCCATTGGACGATGGTCTCGCGGGAGCTGAGGAGAAAGAAACCAAGCCCTCATCGTTGTTGCTCGCTCGGGATGTCTCTCCAGTGGGTCTGTTGTTCTTCTTGTCGTCAGCCAAGACGTTGGCCTGATGGTGGGAGAAGAGGCTGCCGGTGGTAGGGGCTGGCGAAGGGTTCCTCTTGCCACCGGCGAAATCAAGGATGTCGCCGGACTCCGGCTTGAAGGAGTGAGGGCGGACTGCTCCATTAGAGACGAATTCGGAGTACGTGTACTCTTTGGACGAAGACGGCGGGGTCTGTGTCTGGATTTTCTGGACCTGGATCGAAGAGCTAGGGTTGCTATCGAACTGAATTGGGGATTTTGTGAGGGAGATGGCGGGAGTTGCAGAAAGAGGGGAAACCGAGTCCTTGACCTCGGCGATGGACGGATCTGTGAGCCAGTGTAACGGATCTGCCTCGCCCTGGTCGGCTGCGGGATTCACCTCTGCGGATTCCGGCGGGAGGTAAGATGCAGGGGTGGCGGTCTCGGCGGAGGCCGCGTCGGGGGAGTTGAAATTGAAGAGAGCTTGGATCTTGCCTATGATCTCGGGTCTCTGCGGAATCAAGTCGGTGGAACCTAGCTCGAGCACTCCGGACCCGACGGAGACACAGACCATGGTCTGGATGCCGAGCATCTGAGCCTGACGGGCGCGTTCCCACGGAGACGATGTCAGCCGGCCGGCGCCGGCTACCCAAGAAGGAACCCTTGAGTAGAAGGCTTGGCCGGGGAGATCGGCGCCGTCGATGAAGGACTGGGTCATGGAAACCAGAAAAAACCACTCGGTGTCTGTGACCTCCTCCTCGACGGCCTCGTCGGCCCCTCCGCCGGAGGTCAGCGAGTTGAGCTCCCGCAGGACGCGCTTGCGGTACTCCCGCTCGGCGACGCTGGCGGTCGACTGCTTCCGCTTGTCCTCGTCGCATCCGCGGTAGTAGCCATCGCCCCAGCGTAGGAAGGAAGCGCCGGTGACTGCGTCGATCGACGACTGCCAGAAGATGCCGTAGGTCCAGCCTTCCCGTGCGCCCTCGATCAGCGTCTGGAGCCGCTTCTGGAGGGTGTCCTGGTTGAATAAGAAGGCGGTGGAGGAAGAGGGAGTAGTTGAGTTAGGAGGACCTGGGGTGGGCGCCCATGGGAAGGAGGAGTGGAGGTCGGAGGGGGACATGAAAGCCTCCATCATGAAGGCGTTGTCGTCGGCCCAAAGGTTCATCCTTTTCTACTTCTTCTTCTTATTATTGCCGTCGGCTTCGCATGAATCGGATGGACGGCGGCTGCGGCTGCGGCGGCGGCGGAGCGAGTGGATGCAGACGACGTGGAAAAGGACGGCGAAGGTTTGAAGACAATCCAAAGCAAGGAGAGAGAGAGATGATCACGCAATTGAAGAGAACAGAGAGATGGAGCGCTGGGTGGGTCCAAATCCAATTGGGTTCGTCCATCTGGACCCGGTTTGAGCTCATCCCTTACCTCTCATTTAATAATCTAGCAAACGGTTTAGTTGGAAAAAAAAAAGGCTGTCCGACTTGGTTCAATTAAATTTTCGAACCGAATTTTTAAATTTAAAAAATTAACTCGAATTTAATGGTATTTGATTCGTGCTCACGAATATATATATATATATATATATATATATATATATATATTTAATTGAACCGAATTTTTAAATTTTAAAAATTAACTCGAATTTAATGGTATTTGATTCGTGCTCACGAATATATATATATATATATATATATATATATAGTGCGCGACTTATCTTTCTGATCGGCCATCAGTCCGATCAGAGAACCTCCTGATCGATCTGTAGATCGATCAGGGAATGATCGGTTCCCTGATCGGTCTCTGGACCGATCAGGAGATTCAAGAAGACAAGTCGTGCACTGGGCAGACGCGCAACATATCAATCTTGTATATATATATATATAATTTGAGCTCTATTATTTACGTAATGAGTTATAACTCAAACTTGTTTAATAATTTGAGAATGGTATGTTAATGTGCTGAGTTTAAAATAAACTCATTTAATTTTTAAATGAGTTATTTTTAATTAAGTTCTAATGGTTCAGAAACTATTTAATTTTATTATGAATGAAACCTAACTAAAGAATTAAAAGCTTAAATTAAATTCGAATCGAATTTGAATTTAAGGAAAAATCCATCGAACTGAACTTTAATCTTTTTATATTTAGTTCGACTTAGATTCAATTATACTCCTAATCAAAAGGATACTCTATTTTGATTTTTTATTAAAAGGGCATCCCATCCTACTATTTAGCAATGTACACTTACCCAATTGTTCTCTAGTATTATTAAGTACTTTTCTCATTATTATCTCTTACCTAAATTTTAAACTAGTCGAGCATATTATAGTAATTATAGTTTCAATCAGATGCTTTGTAAAAACTGTGAAACTGTAACTCCTATACATGTTATAGTAACTATAGTTTAATAGCTGCTACAACATAAATGTTAGGTGATTAGGTTGAATTTATATTGTTGTAGTTACAGTTTCATAGCTGATACAATTTGAATGGTAGATGAATAAGGTTAAATCCACGTTGTAACAACTACAAAATTGTAATTACTTCAACGTGAATATTTTTTAACATATTATTGTTTAAGTGTATACTAAAAGCCTAGCTTTTGTAAACATTTATTTTTGGAATAAAAGAATCACATTGGTCAAATGTCTACATTTTATTTGTTAAGTGTATTTATTCAATTAATTTATATATAGATAACATGGTGTGTGGTGTCACTCACAGAAGATCATGTTATCAGTTCTTTATAAATTATAAACAGTTGCTCACGACTAAGATGGAAAGGAACAAACCATTGGAATAGTCATAGTGTAATCAGGTATTAGTTTATCTTGACTAATAAATTACACTAGTACACTCTAAGTGTATTGAGTATGATCATTTTAGGTAAGTTCTTTTTATACTGACTTAATAAAAGAACTAGACCTTAGTTATTATGGAAGTGTGTGCTCTTAATCCTAATATAATAATAAGCACATATATTTAGTATTTATTTCTTTAACTTATCAAAGGGTGAAATTTAGCTCGATAAATCAATTAGCCCGATAAGTTGGGAAATGATATTGCTTATAGTGTGTGTTGTTGATTATAGAAGGAAAATGCGTCCTAGTTATCTAGGTTGAGAATGTCCCCAAGAAGAGCTCATAAGGATTGTCATGTTAAACCCTGCAGGTGGATTTAGTCCGACATGACAATGAGGTTAAGTGGTACTACTCTTGGACTTAGATATTAATTAAGTGAGTTGTCAGTAACTTACTTAATTAGTGGACATTCGTTATCTTAAACACAGGGAGACTAACACACTCATGATAAGAAGGATCTCATAATGTAATTTAGGATTGGTGTGATAGTTTAATAATAACTCTATAGTGGAATGAGTTATTATTGATGAACTTGAGTTGTGTCTTCGGGGCGAACACGGGATACTCAAGCTCATCGGAAGGCCAAAATCAATTTCTCCTCTAGGTCCCTGCCGTAGCCTCATTAAAGCCTCAAGTCCATCCAATGAAAGCTCATCTTGGTGTCCAAGAAGGGCCGACCCAAGGCTTGGTGACCAAGCCAAGGGCCGGCCATGAATTCCTTCAAGGTGGCGGCCTTTGCTTTGTGCAAAGGGGTCGGTCACAATAATTCAAATTTTAGGGGGTGTTTTGAATTTTTAAAATCTTCTCTTTGTAGAAAACTACAAGTTTTAAAAGAGAGTTTTTAAAATATAAAACTTTCCTGATTTGAATTGAATTAGGTCACATGGTTTAAAAGAGAGTTTAAAAGTTTTAAAACTTTCCTTTTTTAACCATCCTCATGGTTTTAGAAAAAAGGAAGAGAAGTTTTAAATTTTAAATCTTTTAATTTTGTAACCATGGTTAAAAAAGGAAATTTTAGTAGAGAAGTTTTAAATTTTAAAACTTGGTTTTAATTTTTAAAAACTTTCATTTTTTAACATTCACAATAGGAAAGAGAGCTTGTAAAATTTTATAAGAGGATTTCTTCTTATAAAATTTTATAATTTTTTTTTTCTCCTTGATGAGGTGGTCGACCACCCTTGCTTGGTGCCCAAGCAAGGGGTCGACCAATCAAAGATTAAATCAAATCATGATTGATGATTGATTCAATCAAGAGGAAAGAAAAGGAAAAATTAAAAGGAAAAAGGAATAACAAGAGGAATATTTTAATTTTTGTAAAAAGTCTTCCCTTATTTGCCTTGGGCAAGTAATATAAAATAAGGGGAGGGGAGGCCTCATGAGATAACAATTCTTATTCTCTTGGGGAGGCCTCTTCTCTTTCCCCTTGCTCTCTTTTGTTCTTTATGTTGGTGGTGGCCGAATATTGAAGAAAAAGAAGAAGGCTTTGGGTGGTGTTCATCATGGAGGATCGTTGCCCACACGATGTCCAAGGCGAGGCGAGGAATACGGCAGAAGATCTCAAGGTCATTAGCATACAAAGAGAATGTATAATTAGTAATTTTCTTCTGCATCATGCTAGTTATTTTCTTTGTATGAATTTCAAACACAAGAGGCATTAGATTCTAGTTTTTCGGATTTGTTTCGAAGTTGTGTTTTTTTTGTTTTTCAAATTTGTGATTCGATTGTTCTTTTTGGTTAAACCTAGAGTTATATAAGGAAATTAAATATTAGCTTTCCTTAAAAGGCTTTGTCTAGGAAGTGGTGGTTGCTCGAATATCCAAGAAGGCCTAGTGTCTCGCCATGTTTAACCTGGAAGCCAATTTTAGAAATTAATATTTAATTGAATTTATAGCATAGGTGGATTTGGATCAATAGTGTTAAGTTCTGCTTGCGATCCAAGTCTAAACCATTAAGAACAGATAAGTTAAATTTGGAATCAATAATGTTAAGTTCCGTTTGTGATTCCTAATTTAATTTCTAAAGAACACAATAGGTTATTTAGGAAAGGTTCGACACTTGTATAAATTTTTTGTACAGTGGAACCGGTACGATCTTTCTAGGACTAACCAACAATTATGTGTTATAACAGTTATGAAATTATAGTTGCTACAACCAACCAATATAAAACCGTAACTAGTACTACATGTCCAACCAACTCAGGATTTTAACAAGAGTGAACTGAGTATGACAATTAGATAATTATACATGGTTGAACAGTAGAGTGAGGTATTCTTTTAATAAAATGTTAAAAGTGAAATGCCTTTTTGATGATTTGGGAATTGATCCGGGGGTAATCAGAGAGTGTCACGTGGGATTGGGAGGTTGATGGTCCTGCTGAGGTGGTGGTTCAAGCTAAGGGAAAATCGAGTCAATTTCGTTTTCCTGGAAACCTCAACTCCTTGGCACCCCCAACTTCTTGGCACCCCAACCCCTTGGCGCCCCGACTCTGTGGCACCCTCGACTCCTTGGCATCCTAATTAACTCCTTGGAGCACTTGACTCTGTGGCGCCCTCGTGACGGCCCTCATCTCCTTGAGTTTTCAATTGAAGATTTTGGACTATTTCCGGAAGAGAATAACGCTCGCACAAATTTAGGGATTTTGGACAATTTCAAAAGGAGAATGACGCTTGAGTAGATCTTGGGATTTTGGATTATTTCAAGAAGAAAATAACAATCTCATGAATTTCGAGACGAGTGGAGAACTAAGGATTAACCATCATCCTATAAAAGGTAGCCCCCTTGGGCTGTTAGAGGTACGCGCGCACACACACATAAAAAAACCCTAAAACTACTCTTCTTCGTTTTTGCTTCTTCCACCACCATTGATGAAAGCTAACTTGATCGTCGGAGTGGCTGCGCCGAGGAACTCCTGACCATCATTCTTACTCTCTCTTTAATCTTCTTTTGTCTCAGACCCTAGAAGATCTCCATCAATCCTTGTTGTCACTAGGTGATTGACGATCGAGTTGGCATTCGTGCCAACTCACCAGAAGTTTATTCGTCGGCAGGATCAAATTGGCATAGTCTATGGAACACTGAGTTAAGACTTGAATTGGGACGTTAGGATGGATGACACTGGGAAGACCCAACATCATTGTAATGGCAACAGAGGATTTCGACAAATTGATAAATACGGTGGTGCAGCCAGTATTGCAAAGGCAACCCCAACAATCCCTTTCGTTAGGAACTAATCCATGCAACCGAGCCACTGTCTTGGTTGGTTAAAGTGATGTCGACGCCTCATCAGAGGATGCCCTAGCTCATGGAAATGTCATGGCGCATTCCCTATCTTGACCGGTACATTAATCATGAGGGAATCTTTCATGGAATCTATGGAAGAAACCCGCCATTGGAATCCTTTGAAGTGAAAAGCCCTCATATCCAGCAGGATGAAGGCCCCATGAGGCCCTCCATTCTCATGGAGCATCCTCGAGGACGAATTGCTAAGACATTTTCAAGTGTTGCATATATGAGAGTATAATGGTTTTACCGACCCTCAAGATTAAATCTACAAATTTTAAAATATCTTCCTGTTACATCAGTATATGGATGATATAAAATATCAAGTTTTCTTGACTACTCTCTCGGGTTCGGCATAAAGGTGGTTCAGTCATCTTCCCGCCTCCTCCATTCAAACTTTTAAGGAATTTAGGACCGTATTCATGCAGCAATTCTCCCCCAGTCGAAGGTAACAAAAACTTCCACATGATATGTTTGCTCTTAAGTAAAATCAGATAGGAACCCATTCAAAGAAGTACCTATGGACAGGATAACAATGAATGACAACTCTTAGATCTCAACTTGATCATAGAAACTTGAGAAAGGGTAGCTGCTCGACTCGTGGCTTATCGATAGTGGATGTGTCTCAATTACAACAAGTGAGTTATTTTCCACACTTTCCAAGTTGAAGACTTTGTTTGGAAGAAGGTGAAGTCTATCGGTGACGTTAATAAGCTGGAATCGTAGTGGAGTGGACCATTTTGGGGGACTTGTAAAAATAGTTCGGGGCATACTATTGATGCAATTGACCTTTAGGGTTTCAATATTTGATAATATACTAATGTCAGATCAGGTTGACTAAGGGTTAATCTAAATAGGATTTAATGTTTGAAAGAGAGAAGTTTAGTCAGGACTAGATGACTAGAAAGGGTAAGTCCTAACCGAATCTTAGGTAGGTGAGAAGTCTACTAAATGAATATTACTAACTAGAGGTTAGACAAGGGTAAGTCCTAATTGAAAGTTAGGAAGGTAAGAAGTCTACTAAGTGACTAGTCCTAATTGGAGGTTAGGCAAGGAGAAGTCCTGATAAGTGAAGCCAACCCTAGTGAGTGAAGTTAGGTAGTAGAAGTCCTAGTGAGTAAAGCTAGACAATGGAAGTCCTAGTGAGTGAAGCCAAACCCTAGTGAGTATAGCTAGGTGGTGGAAGTCCTTGTGAGTGACATTATACAATGGAAATTCTAGTGATTGAAGCTAAGGCCTAGTAAGTGAAACATGCAGTAGAAATTCCTAGAGAGAGGCAGCCCTAGGTAACGAGAAGTTTTGGAGGAGTAAACTCCAAGCATGTATGATTGACTGATTTCTGGTCGACCGTGCACGGTCGGCCATACTAGCGAATCTTGTAAACTACTAATGTAAGATTGAAAAGAATTTAGATATCTCCACAATGACATGATATCGTCCACTTTAGGCTTAGGCCTTCATGACTTTGCTCTTGGGCTCTCCCCAAATGACCTCATGCCAATGGAGATATCTTTCTCTTTATAAACCCATGATCTTTCCCATGTGTTTTCAATGTGGGACTATGTTTGCAACCTTACAACACTAACAATCCCCCCCTCAGACAAAGGACCATAGGCTTCCCATGTCCGATCCTTGACCCACACTTTCCATGTCCGATCCTTGACCCACCAGGTCTTCCTGTCCCTCGGTCCACCCGACCTTCTAGGACTTCCTTGCCTAGCCGCAACTAGGACTTTCTGCCTGGTGTCTGGTCCTCTTGATCTGAACATAGAAGCCCCCATTTTTTTTGTTCGAGGTCAGTATTGTACCCATATGGCTCAATCAGACCATAACTCTTGTGCACAGTCAGCGGTTAAACCTTCTGACAGTCCGGACTCTGATACTAATTGTACGATCGAAAAGAATTTAGATATCTTCACAATTGTATGATATTGTCCACTTTAGGCCTAGACCCTCATGACTTTGCTCTTGGGCTCTCCCCAAAAGGTCTCATGCCAATGGAGATATCTTTCTCTTTATAAACTCATGATTTTTCCCATATGTTTTCAATGTGGGACTATGTTTGCAACCTTGCAACACCAACAACTAACACTACTTTACTTTACTATTTCATATCTATTGTGCTAACTTTGTGTTGCAAGAAAGTCTTAGTTGATCAAGTTGATCAGATACTAAGTAGGACTAGAGAAAGTCCAAACAGGTGTAAAGGATCAAATGTTTAGCAGGTAAAGTCAGGTAAACAACTGAGGAGAGTGATCTAGTGAGGATAAGCCCTAGTGGGGCTATAGGCACTTGTCCAACTTAGATCCATTTTGAAAGTCTAAGTTAAGACTATGATTAGATCCTGCCTGGTCTTGGTAAGACAAGATCTAATTCATAAATTTATTTTATTATATGCTAACTCAGTTTTACAGGGTATCTTTGTTATTTGAACTAGCATACAAGAGCTAAAATGCAAAAGTTAGCCTTAGATGAACGGTACTCGAGGCGACTCAAAGTTGACTGATGGCGCTTCGAAGCTGAATGAAGGCACCTTGGATAGGGCGGAGGCACCCTCACACAGATAGAGTTTCATAGCATGGAGGCACCTCGAAGCGGACTGGAGGTGCCTTAGAGCACATTGAAGATGCCTGAGAGCTTATGGAAGGTGCCTCGGAGCAGATAATAGCCGAAAACTTCGAATCGGATAAACGCTATTAGAGACGTCTTGAACCATTAGAGGTACCTCCAATGGTATATAAAAAAGGTCTTAGGCCAGCTCTTCATACATAACTGATACACGAGCTCTTACGACTATTCTATTGCTACTACCTCGCACTACTTCTGCATTCAAGCCTCAACTATGTAAGAATGACACAACGTCGCTACATGCTCAAACGAGCCTAGAGTACTTGGGTAACGTGTAGTTATTACTTTATATTACTCTCATTTTCTTTATGCATATTATATTCTAAAGTTGGTAGTCTTGTTACCAACTTATCTTTTGTAGATAAGCAATTTGATAGTGAATTACCCATCCGAAAGGTCCAAAGGGTCAGGGTCTTGGAGTAGAAGTCGTCGAAGGCTCTAAAACAAGTAAATTGATCGTGTTTTGTGTGTCTATTTTCTTTATTCTATTTTACTTAGTTGTTTTGCTTCTGCCACGTACTTTGTTTTTAAAAAGAAAAAATAAACATTTTAAAAAGACACAAGCAACTCAATCACCCTAAGAGCATCAATCACCTAAAGCCTAATTCATTTTAAGCAACTTCAGTATCATATTTATCTTTTCCACACCATGTTTTTATATTTCCTTTTTCTATCAATAAATTAGCATTTCTGTTAGACTCGAATTCTCACGCCTTGTCCTCTTTAGGGCTCAAACTCCCCCAACTAAGATATAGTCAAAAACGATATCCCGACTACGGTAGCGATCTCCCCTTCACACAAGGGTAAGTGTGTACCGTATCATCATATCATTTTTAAGGCCTAAACTCTCTCGACTCAGACATAGTTGGGGTCTAGATCCTGGCTACGATAGCAACCTCCCCTTTGCACAAAGGTCGACTATGTACCATATCACCATGTCCTTTTCAGGGCCTAAACTCTCCCGACTCAGACATAGTCGGGGTTGAGATTCCAGTTGCGATAGCAACCTCCCCTTCGCTTAAGGGTCGAGCGCATACCATATTAATATGTCCTTTTCATGACCCAAACTTTCCTGACTTGGACATAGTCGTGGTCAAGATCCTGGCTACGGTAGCAACCTCTCCTTCGTACAAGGGTCGAGCGCATACCATATTATTTTATCCATTTCAGGGCTCAAACTCCACTAACTCGTACATAGTTGGCATCGAGATCTTGGCTGTGATAGTAGCCTCCCCTTCACACAAGGGTTGAGTGCCTATGGAACCGCCCTTATCGTTACAACATCGATCGAAAATGACACAATTTCCCTAAAGACAGTTTCATTTACAAAGGATAATCGAAGCGAAGACTCCACAATGATAACACCTTTAATCTACTTGGTCTCCACCTCCTTAAGATGACTAATCCGAGGATCCACAATGTGAACACTACACCACTATAAATACACTCCTTCTCGAAAATAATCCGGAGGCGGAGAACCCTCGTACAATCTTGAACAGTAGAAATACAACAAAATACAAGGGAAAATGAAAGCAAACACTTTATAATGAGATTTTGCTTATCTTGTTATCTTGTTGCTTGGAAATGCTTCTTAATCAGTTAGAAATGCAGCAACACTGCTTCCTCAAAAACTAGCGAAGAAGATAGTAGCTTCAATCCTTCATGAAATTCATTTATATCACGTTGATTTAGGGTTCTCAATCAATTGACCTTACTCCCAATCGATTATCATGTCAGATTAGATTGAATTTAGCCGTCCAAACCTCACAACAACTCTTTTTTACTTTTCCCAATCGATTAAGCCCTACATAAATTGATTAAACATCTTAGCTAATCAATTAAGAAGCTTCTATTCGTGAAGAACCACCTTCCAAATTGATTACCTAATCAATTTGGGAAGCTACTGTTCATTCATGATTTCTCCTAATCGATTACCCAATCAATTGGAGATGCTCTTGATCGATTACCTAATCAATCTAAAGCCTTTCTATTTCGCGAAAAACTCCTCTCAATCGGCTACCCAATCAATTATTGGGATATGCCCGATGCGGTGTGTGCTAAAACATATTTTGTAAACATGCACAGCGGAAAATAAAATAATAATAATTTTTAAATTATTACATCACACGCACTACATGCATACAAGGATATAACATGCCAACATGATTGCATAATTAAATTTTTATGGAAAGTAAATTTATGCTAGGTGTACCTTACGGATGACTTGTAACGAGAAGGATATCAATGGTAGCGTCGTTGTCGATCTCGCCTCTATTCGTATCCACGCCGAACTCCTCAAGATAACTCTTTGAGTACAAGTCTCTCCTTCGAAAGTTACTAGCCACGAGCGAAGAAGAGGGATTAAGAGTAAGAGGAAGAGAAGCACACAAGGAAGATATTTCTTCCTTACGGTGGTCACAACAACAAGGGGAAGGGCTTCCCCTTGTTGGTGGCGACAAAGAGAGAAGGGAGAGGGAGAGGAGAAGAGAAATTAAGTTAAGGTTTTTCAAAAATCTTACAAGCCAATTAATGATCTCGTGTGTATAATCTTCTCTCAACCATATCAATATATAGCCCTCATTAATGAGTTAGATTAGAAATCCCAAATCTAACCCATTATCCCTTAACTAAAAATTAGCTCATTATCCTCTTGGTTTGATTCACAACTAAACCAAGTTGGTTCATGACTAATTCATGATTAAACCAAATATGATCCAACTTTTCCATAAGAGATGTGGTCCATCCACGGTTCCATTACGACAAATATTTCCATATTTATTTTATGTATGGTCCAACCAAATATTTATCTCTTGATCTAAGAATCCTATTCTTTAACTTGTTTTACGTCTTTTAGAGACTAGTTAGTGCGTGTGGCCCAATAGGTTCCCGGTTTATCTTGGTCATCCATAATTAACTACTTAATTATAGAATGATTATAAGTGACACCTAGTAGTATATCATGATCCCTAATTAGCCAAAAAATTATAGTTGATCTTAGAACTAATTCTAAACTCTTCAACAGCTATAGTGAGTTGTGCCTTGTTCCTTTCACTCGTCATATACCCACTTGATTTAAGACATGGTCTATGTGTCTTGTCCCCACTAGGTTGACTACGTTACATCTATCTCAAGTGATACTTTCTTGTTCTGCGGATTCAAATTACTCGTACATATGTACAAGAGTCTCGGATTCTTAACATGTGATTCTTTGGCCAAAGACTTTGAGTAATAATCCTAACGAGTGATCATAGGGTATACATCTCCTCGCATGGAGTGGTGAATCCTCTGTGGGCTATCCAAACACCTTCGGGCACTTCAACTTATACCAAATCATCCCAGGTCTACACCTTAATGAGATGCTTGCTTAAGATGTCAAAGTATAAGTTTCTATGACCAAAATGACTTGTATACCTCAAGTCGAAGGAAGCTTACACTTGTACTGCAGTAAGAACTTCATAGACATATCTATATATATGTAGAGAACCATATGAAGTCTTATAACGAGTCACTCCAATGAACTAGTTACCATAACCAGCATCCACGTTTAACTCTTGGCATCCCAATATCTCCAACCAGTGAGAAAACAACTGCTTCGCCGAACCAAGGAGTATAACCAGTGCTAGTCTTACAGAATTGATGATATCCGAATGTATCAATTCAACGACTGGGGAAATTTTAATATATTCATAATTGCACATGTAGAAATAATCACTAGTTGTGATCCAATCTCTCATCTATGAATTATATTACGGACATTCAGTAAATGAGTTTAAGACAATCAAACATATAATATGACTCAAATAGTGAATCTATACTTATCAAATAAATAGAAAAAAATATAAAGTAATTGCCTTAAGACATCCCTCAAATTCTAACATCAATTAGTGACGTTTTTTATTAATTACCCAATCGATTCAGAACCCTTCTGTTTCACGTGGAAAGCTCCCAATCGATCATCTAATCAATTGGCTTTAGACTAATCAATTATCCCAATTGATTATTAAACCCTAACCCCTAAACCTAATTTTAGGGTTTCTTTGCTCAAATCGAAGTCTTCCATAACTTATTAGGACTTTCTGTTGCCTAGCATACAATCAACCTTGATCGGTCAGGACTTCTTTACCAAGTGACTGGTCAACTCTTGACCAACTTGGATTTTTCCTTGCCTAGTTTCCAACTAGGACTTCTCCCGTACCAAGTGTTTAGCTCTTAGATAATCTATGTTGGACTTAACCCAGTACCCAACTAGGTTTGTCTAGTTCCACTAGGACTTTACTTGTGTCAAGTGTTTAGCTCCCAGCTAACCCATCTTAGACATAACCTAGTTCCCAACAAGGTTTGTCTAGTCTCACTAGGACTTCCCTTGTCCTAAGTGTTTATCTTCCAACTAGCTCACCTTGGACTTAACCTAGTTCTCAACTAGGTTTGCCTAGTCCCACTAAGACTTCACTTGTGCTAAGTGTTTAACTTCCAACAAACCCACCTTGGATTTAACCTAATTTCCAACTAGATTTACCTAGTCCCACTAGGACTTCACTTGTGCCAAGTGTTTAGCTCCCAACTAACCCACCTTGGACTTAACCTAGTTCCCAACTAGGTTTGCCTAGTCCACTAGGACTTCCATTTGCCTAACTCTAGCTAGGACTTCTTGTTTGTCTAACTTTTAGTTAGGACTTTACCAGTCAAGTCTCCAGTCAACCTTGTCCTACTTGGCTTAGTATTAACACATATTGTCCCAACATCGAAACTTAAGCTCGAGCTAGCTTAAGCTTAGTCAGATTGGTCAAATTTGATTCAAGGACGATTATACCAGCAATCATCCCCTTTTTGATGTTTGACAATATATTTAAGTTACGCTAACCCATTAGCCCAACTTCCATCTTCATCTCATATAGAGCATGAATGAGGATTTCTAGTTAAACCCTACATTTCTTCTCTTTGGCATACATCAAAACACTTCTCGATAATCAATTTGTTCAAAGGAACCCAATAAATGTCTCATACCTTTTATTGTATCCTATGCACAATCTTAAGTATATATCCATCATAATGAAGATTTTCAATCTTTCATTGTTTCCTCGCATTAAAAAAATCATGTCTTTAAGGAAGACCTCCCCTTAAAATATGCTCCAACTTCTATCATTGCATCAACAATGATTTTGAGTTCCTAAATCTTTAGGAAAACTCAAAACGAAGTCATGAGGTTAAAATTTCAATCTTGAATCTAAACCTCCCCTTAACTCCATATTTTCACCATTAATCACCCCCTTTTCATTTTCATCAAGAAAATTATTCTAAGATACTTATACAAGTATTTCAGAGAGTTAGAGATTGTTAGGTTAACTAAACATGGGTTAATGGATTGAAATCAGACTATTTCAGTCGAAATCAACAATTCACAATTGATTGATAACTGTCTTCAATAGATTAAAATGTTTGAATCGATCAACTGTTCAATTCAGAATCATTCTGTGTTGAGAAGAAAGTTTACTAATCGATTGAGTTGGGTTTCAATTGATTATGTCATGGCCCAATCGATTACTTGAACGATTATACCATGCCCCACATGATCGATTGTAGTTTTTTATTTTTGAATTCAATTTTAGATTCAATTTCAAAAACTCATAAATAATTCTTTGAATATCTAAAAATCATGAGATTTTACATAGACATTACTTATGTTATATGTTATCAGGGAAAAATAATTTTCTATGAAATTAACTCATATTTTTAAAGATTGATACAAAATAAAAAACTATTGAAAACTTTAATATTTTATTCTATTTTATATCCACTTAATCAATGGTGACTTCTATCAAAAGATAGACTTCGCTAAGGTTTTCCAAAATGATTTTGAAATAGTTTTAGAAAATAATTTTCAATCATGATTTTTGGGCTAAATGTACATGACTTGTACACTAACTTTCTCTATGATTGGACTTTTCAAAATTCATGTATTTTAATAAAACTTAAATTCAGAAAGATGCACTAAATCAGCATCTTGAGTTTTGTTTATCTTCCTAACATCTCATTTGTACATAATGTGTATAATGCATATACATGTCATCCTTATGATTTTTGTAAGATGTAAATTAGGTTTTTCCTAAATTGAGGAATCATACATTTTTAACCAGTCATTTAAACTTTGATCATCCAACCTAAGATGTTAATTAATGTCATTTTCCTTAATTAAAAAAAAATAATGCTTGATAATGATCATGGCATACATCAAATGGATATTTTCAAAAAAATATATATATCACATCTTAACCTAAATGATGTATGTATGATATGTATCATTTTCCATGCAAGATGTATAATATGATGACATGACATATGATAGGGTACACAAAACATGGAAAGTTTAGCATAAAGAAAATATCTAGATTTTCTATCTAAGTATTATTATTAATCGCTAAGTTAAAAATAAACTTTCCATTTCAATTTGACATTTCTTTGAATTCTATCATATTTGCGCTAATTTGATCAAGCTTAATTCTTAAAAATTTTAATCGGTACACTTTTACTCTTCAAGAGTAGAAATTCACTTCTCATTTTCAAGGTGTCACAATATCTTAAAAATCCCTAAAGTATCAACTTCACCATAGTTGGGTTAACTATCCTTTCAATTAGAGTTGACACACTTTAAACCCACCTAGGATATAGCGAACACACTCTTAGAAACTCAAAACCTATTAGTGCTTCTTGGGTGTGCTAAGTATTCACTAGGGATAACTTACCTAAAAAATAGGCACACAACAGATGAATAAAAGACAATGCTAACAAGGCCAAGTTTTATTTGATTCAGAGCCTTCGATGACTCCTACTCTAAGACTCACACTCGTCGAGTGCTTTCGTTAGAAAATCACTATTAGTTCACAAAAAGTGTTACAAACGTTGAGTATAAGAACTAGAAATAATAAAACATAAAGGAAACAAAATGCAATCTCTCATTTCACAAACTTTATAGCAGCCTTTCGGTGTTGTCGGAACCTTTTTGGAGTAGCACGCAAGAGGGAAACTTGTAGTAGTTGTTGTTCTGAAGCTCCTAGTCGAAGACCTTTAAATAGGCCCATTTCGGGTGCCTAGAACCCCTTCAGGCGCTTGGACCACTTGACTCGGCCAGTCGACACGCTTCACATCAGCTTGTGGATGAGTTTTCGAGTCCGGGCACCTGGACCAACTCCTGGTTCCCAGACCGCCCGGGTGCCAGCGGCACCTGCCCGGGTGAACTGCCCTTTCAGGCGCTCAGACTCTCCTTTTCTTCAATAGTTTCTTCCCTACAAAAAAAGGTTAGTCCAGACAATAGAAAATATCATTTACCCTGCACAATAGAGTTAACACAACATAAAATATGAGTAGTAATTAGATTCTGTGACCCCGAGATTAGGATTTAGTCGGGGTCTTAATTTAGATTTCTCAAATAGACCTAAGCTGGACTAACGCCTATAGTTTCCAATCGATTACCATGTCAGATCATATTGAATCCATCCGTCCAAACCTTGCAATGACTTTTTTTCACTTTCCCCAATCGATTAAGCCCTACAGGAATTGATTGAACAACTTCTAATTGATCAGCTAATTGATTAAGAAGCTTCTGTTAGCAAAGAAGCTCCTTCCCAATCAATTACCCAATTGATCTGGGAAGCTATTGTTCGTTTAAGATTTCTCCCAATCGATTATCCAAACTATTGGAGATGCTCTTGATCGATTACCCAATAGGTCCAGAGTCCTTTTATTTCACGAAAAACTCCTCTCAATCGATTGAAAATGTTTTTGATCGATGATCCAATCAATCTAGAACCCTTTTGTTTCACGAGGAAAGCTCCTAATTGATCACATGATGGATTGGCTTTGGACCAATTATCAATTACCCTAACTGATTATCCAAGCCTAATCCCCTAAACTTGGTTTTAGGGTTCCTTTACTCAAATTGAAATCTTCCATGACTTGTTGGGACTTCCCGTTGCCTAGAATATAGTTAATCTTGACCTGCCAAGACTTCTTTACCAAGTGTCCAGTCTACCCTTGACTAATTTAGACATTCCCTTTCCTACTTCCCAACTAGGACTTCTCTCATGCCAAGTGTTTAACTCACAACTAATCCACCTTGGATTTAACCTAGTTCCCAACTAGGTTTTCCTAGTCCCACTAAGACTTCACTCGTGTCAAGTGTTTAGCTCTTAGCTAACCCACCTTGGACTTAACCTAGTTCTCAACTAGATTTGCCTAGTCCCACTAGAACTTTGCTTGTGCCAAGTGTTTAGCTCCTAGTTAACCCACCTTGGACTTAACCTAGTTCCCAATTATATTTCCTAATCCCACTAGGACTTCCATTTGCCTAACCTCTAGTTAGGACTTCTTGTTTGCCTAATTTTTAGTAAGATCTTTGTCAGTCAACTCTCCAGTCAACCTTGACCTACTTAATTTCTCATTCACACATATTGTCCAAATATCGAAACTCAAGCTAGAGCCAGCTCAAGCTTAGTTGAACTAATCAACTTTGATACAAGGACAATTACACCAACAAAGGAAAGTCCGTAGGAAGATTCCCGTACTCTACTTGTTGCTTGAAGATGTCGTCAATTTCATGTTACACCATTTGAGCAAGGTGGGTGTCGACTAGGTCATAGAACTGCTCGGATCGCAGGAACTCTTTCTTCTTAATGGATAGCGCTCATCCTCCCCCTCTTGGTACTCTTGGAGCTCGAACATCTTATTTTCTAGTTGGTTCCTCTAGGCTTCAAGTGCCTCCTGCAATTTTACAGTGGAAACTTCCCTAGCCCTTGCCTCAACCTGAGCTTCCTCTATTGCAGGGAGGGTAGCCTCCAACTCCCATCGCCGAACCTCCGCCAAAACTCTGGTTGATTGAGCCTCCCTTTGGGTGGCTCCTTGATTGACTTTTAGGAGCCTGAGTTCATTCTAATTAGCCTCTAGTCTGTAATCTTAGTTGTAGCCATCTCTGGCTCTGTTTTCTAGTCTCTACAGTAGTTGTCAACTTCTCCACCTCTTGTTGATACTCCTCCCTCAACTTCAACTTCTCATTCTCAGCCTCGAGGGATTCAACCTCTCTCTTCATTGTGTCTAGGCTGTATTTCACCTGGATCCTCTCCATCATTGTCTCCACTATTCCCCTCTTCGATCAAGTAATCATCGCCTTATTAGAAGAGGGGGTTAGCCTGTTGTTTGTTCAGGCGGTCAATCTCTGACTGCGCAAGGACCATTTCTTCTTAGGCCACAATCAAAACCTCTTGGGAAGGAGCTGCAGCTAGTTAAGCCTCCAGTTCGGTTACTCAAGCTCACATTTTTCACTGACCCTACCAGATCTCAGTGAATTGTTGGTCAAACACCAACAGCTAGGGCATGTGCTTGGCCTTATTCAATGTAAGCTCCTCTGCCAAGGTCAAGATGGGTATGCCCTTGGCCACATCTTTAGCGCTCCTCCACCCAATGTCCGTCAGACCGTAAAGGGTGAGACCCAGGTTGCTCCCCTTAGATTTGTTTATGGTATGCTTCTACAGCAATCGAGACATGATCTTCACCTGGAGATCTGGCCAACGGTTTGTGAAACCCAAGCCTGCAAGGGGATGTGATGGACCTATCCTAGTGCAGGAATTCCGGAACTTCATAGAGAACACAAGAGCCATGGTCCTCTGGAGCATAGGTAGGCTGTTAGTGTAATTTCTCCTGGGTCAAAGTTGTCCAGGTTGACTAAATTTGAGTTGGTCAAGCTTGAGTCGTGATATTTGAATTTTAATATTTGATAATATATGGAGATTACTGTTGGATCGAAAAGAATTTAGATATCTCCACAATGGTATGATATTGTCCACTTTAGGCCTAAGCCCTCATGGTTTTGCTCTTGGGCTCTCCCAAAAAGGCCTCATTCCAATGGAGATATATTTTCTCTTATAAGTCCATGATCTTTTCCATGTGTTTTCAATGTGGGACTATGTTTACAACCTTGCAACCCCAATAATCCCCCCCCTCAAACAAAGGACCACAGTCTTTCCACGTCTGATCCTTGACCCACCAGGTCTTCCTGCCCCTCGGTCCACCCGACCTACTAGGACTTCCTTGCCTAGCCGCAACTAGGACTTCCTGCCTGGTGTCTGGTCCTCTTGATCCGAACATAGGAGTCCCCCTTTCTTTGTTCGAGGTCAATATTGTACCCACATGGCTCAATCAGATCATAGCTCTTGTGCACAGTCGGCGGTTAGTCCTTGTTGGATCGAGACGCGCTAGAGGGGGGGTGAATAGCGCTCGCGGCTATTGTGTTCGATTATCGGAATCGTAAAAACTCGTTCAGAAATTAAAGCAGCGGAAATGAAATAAAGAGACACAGACACGAAAGATTTTACTTCGTTCGGAGCCTGTGATGACTCTTACTCGAAGGCCCGCGATCCTTGATCACTTTCGATGGGCAACAACTATAAGCACGATTATTACAAACTAAGTATTACAATAAATGCGTTAAATAAATCTATACCGACGACGGAAAATGAGATCTCGGAGCTCTGGGTCGTCGGGCACGAGTAGCAGCACTTCGAAACGTCTTTTGGAGCAGCACGTGACAAGAGAATCACTTGGAATTGGATGAATCAAGGTGCTGCTCGAAACCCCCTTATAAAGGGTGTTCAAGGCGCCTTGGAAGCCTCCGAAGGCGCCTCCATGCTGCCGAGTCTCCCGCGTGGATCAAACTTGAACTGGTCGAAGTTCATCTCTTCAAGGCGCCTTATGCCCTATTCAAGGCGCCTTCCAAGGCGCCTTATACCTCCTACAAGGCGCCTCCTGTTGGTTGCTACTCGGAAACCTAAAGGTTCCACTGTACAAAATTTTGTACAAAGGTCTGAACCTTTTCCTAGCTACCAGGTGTTCTTTTAAATTAAATTTTGGATCGCCTGCGGAACTTAACACGTTTGATCCAAAACTTAATCTATTCGTTCTTTTAGGTTTTGACTTGGGTCTCCTGCAGAACTTAACACGTTCGACCCAAATCGCCTTAAGTTATTAATTCCATTAAATATTAATTTCCATAATTGGTTCCCAGTACTGACGTGGCGAGGCACATGACCTTCTTGGATATGGGAGCAACCACCACCGACTAGACAAAACCTTTTATAGAAAGCTAATATTTAATTTCCTAAAATAACTTTAGGTTAACCGAAAAGAACAATCAAATCACAAGGAAAAAATAAAACAAAAGAACACAACTTCGAAAAACATATTCGAAATACTAGAACGTAAGCCTCTTGTATTTGGTATTATTTCCATAAATAACTAGTATGATGCGGAAAGAAAAATTACTAGTTATACCTTGTAGAAAAACCTCTTGATCTTCTACCGTATTCCTCTTCTAACCTCGGACGTTGTGTGGGCAACGATCTTCCGAGATGAGAAACCACCAACCACCTTCTTCTCCTCCTAGCTAGGTTTGGCCACAAAAGAAGAAGCTTCACCAAGGAAGAAAATCAAAACACTAACCAAGTTCCAAGAGATGCTAGCTTTCTCTCTTTCTTCTTCTTCTTCTCCAAGTAGTATCCGGCCACCACAAGAGTTCCAAGGGAGAGAGAGAGGTTCGGCCACCACAAGAGGAAGAGAGGGAGAGGATGGCCGGCCACACCAAGGAACAAAAGAGGGAGAGAAATAATAGAGGTTGTCTTCCATGAAGGCACCCTCACCCCTTCTTTTATATTCCTTGGCCTAGGCAAATTAGGAAATTTAATTACAATAAAATTTCCTCAATTTCCTTGACATGATCTAATTGAGAAAAATAAAATAAAATTTCCCCAATTGAAATCTTATGGCCGGCCACATTAATGAAGAACAAATTGGACAAGTTTCAATCAACAATTAAAACTTCCTAATTTGTTTCCGAAAATTTAAAAAAATAAAATTTCTCTTCAAAATCTCTTCATGGTTGATAAAAGGAAATTTCTATAATTTTAATTTTACAACATATGAATAATTTTTAAAGAGAAAATAAAATATCTCACCAATCTACAAATAAGGAAAGAGATCTAATCTCTTTCTTTAATCTTTTGTAGATCTTTTACAAGAGAGATATTTTAATTTTAATTCTCTTTAATAAATTATATCTCCCACATAATAAAAATTAAAATTAAAATCCCTTTTTAATTTAATTTGGCCGGCCCCCACTAGCTTGGGTTCAAGCTAGGGCCGGCCACCCAATCTTATACCTAGGCCGGCCCTAGCTTGGTTCCCAAGCTAGCTTGGCCGGTCCCCTATTGGTGGGTATAGAAGGTGGGTATAGGTGGGTATAGTACTCTATATATAAGAGGCTACGATAGGGACCGAGAGGAGGAATTGGTTTTGGTCTCCCGATAAAATTAAGCATCCCGTGTTCGCCCCGAACACACAACTTAATTTTATCAATAATAATTCATTCCACTAGAGAACTATTATTGAACTACCGCACCAATCCCAAATTACATTTTGGGCTCCTTCTTATTATGAGTGTGTTAGTCTCCCTGTGTTTAAGATATCGAATGTCCACTAATTAAGTGAGTTACTGACAACTCATTTAATTAATATCTTAGTCCAAGAGTAGTACCACTCAACCTTATCGTCATGTCGGACTAAGTCCACCTGCAGGGTTTAACATGACAATCCTTATGAGCTCCTCTTGGGGACATTCTCAACCTAGATCACTAGGACACAGTTTCCTTCTATAATCAACAACACACACTATAAGTGATACCATTTCCCAACTTATCGGGCTTATTGATTTATCGAACTAAATCTCACCCATTGATAAATTAAAGAAATAAATATCAAATATATGTGCTTGTTATTATATTAGGATTAAGAACACACACTTCCATAATAACCGAGGTCTTTGTTTCTTTATAAAGTCAGTATAAAAGAAATGACCTCAAATGGTCCTACTCAATACACTCTGAGTGTACTAGTGTAATTATACAGTCAAGATAAACTGATACCTAATTACACTACGACCTTCTAATGGTTTGTTCCTTTCCATTATGGTCGTGAGCTGCTGTTTATAATTTATAAGATACTGATAACATGATCCTCTGTGTGTGACACCACACACCATGTTATCTACAATATAAATTAATTGAACAACTACATTTATCATAAATGTAGACATTTGACCAATGTGATTCTTATTTCTAGATAAATGTTTATACCAAAAGCTAGGTTTTTAGTATACACTTTAACAATCTCCCACTTATACTAAAAGACTAAGCTGCCATACATCTGATTCCTAACCCTTCAACATGTCCATCAAAAGCTCTTGCCTTAAGGACCTCGGTGGAAGGATCTATAGGTCATCACCTGATGCAATCTAGGCAGCAACAACTTCTCCTCGTTTATACGATTTCTCGTATTGGGTGGTACTTGCGCTCTATTGTGTTTACTTGCCTTTATAGGCTTATGGTTTCTTCGAGTTTGCTACTGCACCAATATTATTACAATAAATTGTAATAATCTTTGGACAAATCAGAAATCATATCTAAGTCTATCTTGATGTTATTGAGTCATTCAGCTTTTATGACTACCTCAGAGGCTTGCCATATACTAAGCTTCTATGGTGGAGTCCAGAAAAACACCTATGCTTATCACTCTTCCATAGTTATGACTTTACCTCCTAAAATAAACACAAAACCCTGAGGTTGACTTATTATTGTCCCTATCCGATTGGAGGTCAAAATCCGTACAACCCATAGGAACCTAATTAACTGCCTTGTAAGCTAGCATATAATTTCTAGTGCCTCTAAGGTACTTTTAATATATGCTTTACTGCAGTCCAATATCCTTGTCTAGGGTTACTTTGATATCTGCTAACTATGCCCTTGGCAAAACAGATTTCTGATCTCGTGCATAGCATACATTAGGTTGTCTAACTGCCGAAGCATAAAGAACTGCCTACATGTCCTCAATCTCCTTTGATGTCATCGAAGACATCTCTTTAGATAAAAACACTCCATGCTTAAAAGGTAAGAAATCTTTCGAGGAGTTTTGCATGCTTAAAACGAGCAAGGATTTTTCGATGTATCAAGCTTGGGATAAGTAAAATATATTTTTTCTTTCGATCCCTTATTACTTTGATCTCAAAAATATATACATTCTCCCAAGTCCTTTATATCGAATTATTTGGACAACCATACCCTTACTTCTGACAACATTTTGATATTGTTTCCAACTACCAAAAATGTTATCTACGTATAGTACAAGAAATACCACCACGCTTCCATCACACATTTTGTATACACAAGACTTATCCGGTTACTAAATAAATCCATAGGTCTGAATTACTTTGATAAACCGGATGTTCCAAGACCTTGAAGTTTTGCCTCAGTCCATAGACTGATTGAGCTTTACACAAGATGCTCTTAGCCCTTTGTAATGAACCCTTCTGGTTGCTTTATATGGATGCTTTCTTCAAGACTTCCATTTAGGAATGCTGTCTTGACATCCACTTGCCAAATAGATAAAAGAATCCGAATAGACTTAAGTATGGCTACCAGTGAAAAAAGTTTCCTTTTTCATCAAGCCTTGCTTTGAAGGTTTCTACCTCCCTGTCTATCCCTCTTTTCCTATTATAGACCTTTTACACCCAAAGGCTTTTACACCACTTGATGGTTCTACAAGCTTCCAGATTTTATTAGAATACATATATTCTAATTCTATTATTCATTACTCTTTGCCAAGATGCTGCATATTTATCTTGGAGTGCTTCCTCATATGTCCGGAGATCATGTTCATGTCCTTCAGGGATCGAGTTCAAAAACTCACCCAAAACATGAATCTTTTAAGGTTGCTTAACAACCCTCCCACTATGACAAGACATTTTCTGCAATTGTGTATCATTTGTGATATGTGTTGCAGTTTTCTTGTGGTATCTCATCTTGTACAGTTGGTACTAGATTAGACATGTCTTTTATTATTTCCTTAAGAACAAATTTACTTATGAGCACGTGGTTCATTATATAGTCCTTTTAAAATCAGTCATTGATGCTAACAATGACCTTCTGATTTTTAAGACTATAAACATATTTTTGTTTATCTAGGATAACTTACAAACAAGTGAACTCCTATCCAACTTATCATTATCTCTCTTTAACATATGTGCTGGATTACCCGAATCTGAATATGCTTCAAAATAGGCTTACGCCTATTCAGCAATTCTATATGAGTAGAGAGTTCTAACTTGGAAGGTACTATGTTCACTTTCGTTTTCAGAGTTTTATCCTTAAAACAAACTTGGTAATTCTCTGAATAACTCATCATCTATCTAATTATTCCATAAGAGTCCTTTACCTTCTTTCTACTACACCATTCTGTTGGGGTGTACCAGATGCAGTTAATTGGGATTGAATCCCTACTTCTGATAAGTGACTCCTAAATTCTCCCAAGAGGTACTTGCCACTATGATCTCACCATAGTGTCTTTTTACTTTGTTATTTCTCCACATCAGCCTAGTACTCTTTGAACTAATCAAAGTACTTAGTCTTGTGGTACATTAAGTAAATTTATTTGTATCTTGAATAGTTGTCTATAAAATAGACGAAATATTCAATACTACCTCTTGTCTGGATAGTCATAGGATCACACAAATCAGAATGAATCAATTTTCAACATATCTTTGACTCCATACCCCTTAGACTTAAAAGCTTCTTGGTTATTTTTCCTTCCAAGTAAGACTCGCAGGTTGGAAAGATTTCCACTACTAATGAACCCAAAAGTTCATCAGCTACCGATGAATCCTACTCAAGTTAATATAACCTAGCTTTAGATGCCAAAGATATAATTGGTTCATTTCCGAAGGTTACTTCCTCTTAAAGTTAGAAGATGTGTTACTAA
Organism: Zingiber officinale; assembly: GCF_018446385.1. Lineage (NCBI taxonomy): Eukaryota > Viridiplantae > Streptophyta > Magnoliopsida > Zingiberales > Zingiberaceae > Zingiber > Zingiber officinale. Next base: position 131,799,916 of record NC_055992.1, read on the forward strand.
TTTCCATTTGTTGCATCGTGAGAGTTATTGGATTTATAAATTGCCAACCAACGTACCAGAACAGATAACTTCCCTCTTTTTCTTAATAACAACTTTGTTATTAAAAGAGGCAGAATATCAAGTTCTTTGAATAGTTTAGAAACTGAAAACTAGTTCTTTATAAACTTAGTGCGTAAAGACAATTACTCAAAAATCCATGTTTTATTCTTATCAAAAGATAAACATCTCCCACTGCAACAGCTACCACTTTTACAGTAGTGCTCATGTGGACGGTGATTTATCTTTCATTTAGTTGTCGGGTTTCCTGGAACCTGCAATGAATTGCATACATGACTAATGGCATCTTGTATCTACACTCCAAGTTCTGGTAGATAACACCACTAAACATGTTTCAACTAATGAATTACCTACACCTATGTTGTTCTTAGTTCTAAGAAGACAGTCTACCTTAATGTCCAAGTCCTATTTCCAATCATTACAATTGGGACTATTAAGCCTTTTCTATAGTATGACTACTAGGGGATTAACAAATATTTAAATCCTAAGAATCACAAAAATACTTGGTCAAGATCAACTCCTTAAAAATCCCCATGAATTTTGTATGCCACGTTAGTGTGGACGTATACAAAATCAAAGAGGAGATTTTATCCATTAATTTTATTATCTCGTCAACTTTACTTTATGACGAATAAAATTAATAGTTGATCTGTCTTTGATCAAATATTTGGTCAAAAACTTTTGAATTTAAAAAATATTGATTCCTCAAACAATATTATTTAAATTCACCAACACCTCAAACACCGTGAATTTTGCATGCCACGTTAGTGTGGACGTATACAAATTCAACATTTGTAAAAGGAGGGTTTTAACCCATTAATTTTATTATCTTGTCAACCTAACTTTTTGACAAATAAAATTAATAGTTGGTATCATTTGGTCGCACAAATAATAGCAGTGACTCCGATGGGGAGGATACTATTAGATGTGTCTAAGTGTATACTATTACTTGACACTAAGTCCATTAATAAGATTATGCCTCTTCCGTTGGGGAAGATCACACGCTCTTAATTAACTTCCTATAGTCATCCAAAAATGGAAGTCTGTTCTAGTGATCCACAAACAAGCTCATCCGTTATGGAGGAAGGCACTCAGAGCCAACGCGCAAGCTTGTTTGCATCACTTACAAACCAGTAATGGAGACCATGGGATTTACTTAAAAATCCCTCTCCCACTTAGTTATTTATAAATGAGGAATTTTAACTATGCTAACCTACTAAATATGTAAACTAACATGCACACGCACAATATAAAAGCAATAAATAGAAAATCTAATTTTCAACTATTATGGCTTTTATCTCTTGTTATCCTCCGTGTGTTGTCATCCCAAGTTGCTGCCATATTTGGCCACAGAATCTAGCTGTCGCATCCATCTTGCTCCTAGTTCCGCTGCGCCTCTGGTCCTTAGAAGGTTCCACGCTTTGCAAGATTCGATCCACGACATAAATAGAATTTTACATTTTGATCCTATATTCCTCGAAGGAATGTACATGTAAACTAGATCGAACATAAAATAAAATTTACATCCATCGATCCTATATTCCATAAAAGGAATGTACATATATCTAGATCAAAAATAAAATCCTAATAAAACTAAATACAACTCCTGCTGTATTTTAATACAATCATGCACACACATATAAATGCCCTTGACATGTCCAAGGGTCCAATCACACACATAAAACTATAAGCCATAATAGTTGGATCCTGCATCCACAAAGTTAGCACATCCTACTATTATCCTGCCTAAATTATGTATAACATGTGCATAATTAAACTAATACCAAATACACAGAGGCAAAACCCTAGCTCTGATACCAATTGTTGGTTGCTACTCGGAAAACCTAGAGGTTCCACTGTACAAAATTTTGTACAAAGGTCTAAACCTTTTCCTAGCTACCATGTGTTCTTTTAAATTAAATTTTGGATCGCCTGCGGAACTTAACACGTTTGATCCAAAACTTAATCTATTCGTTCTTTTAGGTTTTGACTTGGGTCTCCTGCGGAACTTAACACGTTTGACCCAAATCGCCTTAAGTTATTAATTCCATTAAATATTAATTTCCATAATTGGTTCCCAGTACTGACGTGGCGAGGCACATGACCTTCTTGGATATGGGAGCAACCACCACCGACTAGACAAAACCTTTTATAGAAAGCAAATATTTACTTTCCTAAAATAACTTTAGGTTAACCGAAAAGAACAATCAAATCACAAGGAAAAAATAAAACAAAAGAACACAACTTCGAAAAACATATTCGAAATACTAGAATGTAAGCCTCTTGTATTTGGTATTATTTCCATAAATAACTAGTATGATGCGGAAAGAAAAATTACTAGTTATACCTTGTAGAAAAACCTCTTGATCTTCTACCGTATTCCTCTTCTAACCTCGGACGTTGTGTGGGCAACGATCTTCCGAGATGAGAAACCACCAACCACCTTCTTCTCCTCCTAGCTAGGTTCGGCCACAAAAGAAGAAGCTTCACCAAGGAAGAAAATCAAAACACTAACCAAGCTCCAAGAGATGCTAGCTTTCTCTCCTTCTTCTTCTTCTTCTCCAAGTAGTATCCGGCCACCACAAGAGCTCCAAGGGAGAGAGAGAGGTTCGGCCACCACAAGAGGAAGAGAGGGAGAGGATGGCCGGCCACACCAAGGAACAAAAGAGGGAGAGAAATAATAGAGGTTGTCTTCCATGAAGGCACCCTCACCCCTTCTTTTATATTCCTTGGCCTAGGCAAATTAGGAAATTTAATTACAATAAAATTTTCTCAATTTCCTTGACATGATCTAATTGAGAAAAATAAAATAAAATTTCCCCAATTGAAATCTTATGGCCGGCCACATTAATGAAGAACAAATTAGACAAGTTTCAATCAACAATTAAAACTTCCTAATTTGTTTATGGAAATTTCAAAAAATAAAATTTCTCTTCAAAATCTCTTCATGGTTGATAAAAGGAAATTTCTATAATTTTAATTTTACAACATGTGAATAATTTTTAAAGAGAAAATAAAATATCTCACCAATCTACAAATAAGGAAAGAGATCTAATCTCTTTCTTTAATCTTTTGTAGATCTTTTACAAGAGAGATATTTTAATTTTAATTCTCTTTAATAAATTATATCTCCCACATAATAAAAATTAAAATTAAAATCCCTTTTTAATTTAATTTGGCCGGCCCCCACTAGCTTGGGTTCAAGCTAGGGCCGGCCACCCAATCTTATACCTAGGCCGACCCTAGCTTGGTTCCCAAGCTAGCTTGGCCAGTCCCCTATTGGTGGGTATAGAAGGTGGGTATAGGTGGGTATAGTACTCTATATATAAGAGGCTACGATAGGGACCGAGAGGAGGAATTGGTTTTGGTCTCCCGATAAAATTAAGCATCCCGTGTTCGCCCCGAACACACAACTTAATTTTATCAATAATAATTCATTCCACTAGAGAACTATTATTGAACTACCGCACCAATCCCAAATTACATTTTTGGGCTCCTTCTTATTATGAGTGTGTTAGTCTCCCTATGTTTAAGATATCGAATGTCCACTAATTAAGTGAGTTACTGACAACTCATTTAATTAATATCTAAGTCCAAGAGTAGTACCACTCAACCTTATCGTCATGTCGGACTAAGTCCACCTGCAGGGTTTAACATGACAATCCTTATGAGCTCCTCTTGGGGACATTATCAACCTAGTATCTCTAGGACACAGTTTCCTTCTATAATCAACAACACACACTATAAGTGATATCATTTCCCAACTTATCAGGCTTATTGATTTATCGAACTAAATCTCACCCATTGATAAATTAAAGAAATAAATATCAAATATATGTGCTTGTTATTATATTAGGATTAAGAGCACACACTTCCATAATAACCGAGGTCTTTGTTTCTTTATAAAGTCAGTATAAAAGAAACGACCTCAAATGGTCCTACTCAATACACTCTGAGTGTACTAGTGTAATTATACAGTCAAGATAAACTGATACCTAATTACACTACGACCTTCCAATGGTTTGTTCCTTTCCATTATGGTCGTGAGCTACTGTTTATAATTTATAAGGTACTGATAGCATGATGCTCTGTGTGTGACACCACACACCATGTTATCTACAATATAAATTAATTGAACAACTACATTTATCATAAATGTAGACATTTGACCAATGTGATTCTTATTTCTAGATAAATGTTTATACCAAAAGCTAGGCTTTTAGTATACACTCTAACACCTCCATGGGTGCTTCGCAGCCAGCTCCAGCTTTGCACCCGAGGTGCCTCCAACCTCCATGGAGGCGCATCGGACACTGTTCATCCGAGAAAAAGCTTCATTATTTTGTACCTGCAAGACACGTTAGTCCCAAACAATATCCTGCAACACAAAGTTAGCATAAACAACAGCATGAATATGATAAAGAATATTATGACAATCTTCGGACTGTCCGGGTCTGACTTCGAATTTCCGTCCGAAAATCCTAGGTCGACCCGACGCCTACTGTTCCCTCTACGGGGAACGCTTCCTCACCTACTCCACTCAGGAGATTTACCTGCTGCCAGTGCGATCCTCCAGATCGACTGGACTTTTGCTCAACACTCGACGCTTCCGGACTTTCTGCTGGACATCCGCTTCCCGGCTAGTCCAGTCTTTCACCTGGTTCACGACACCAGGACTTTCCACCTAGGGTTACCACCCCCTAGGACTTTTGCCTGAAGCCATCGACCTGCCAAGACTTTCCGCATAGGGTTACCACCCCCTATGACCTAGGGTTACCGCCCCCTAGGGTTTTCCCTTTGCCTAACCGCAGCTAGGACTTTTCTCCACCTAGGGTTACCGCCCCCTAGGACCTAGGGTTACCACCCCCTAGGGTTTTCACCTGCCTAACTGCAGTTAGGACTTTCCTGAAACACTCATTCAACATGTTAGATAACAACACGACTTAACTTTGAACCCTTTGCCATTATCAAAACTTGGGTTCGATCGTCGGATGCTTCCCGCACCAACAATCTCCCCCTTTTTGATTATGACAACCCAAATTCAAAGTTAAGTAAAAAAAATGCATAAATATATTAAAAAGTTTTAAGTGAGCAAGCTTAAGTATATAAATTCAAATGAATGCCTTACTTAAGCTAACACTTAAACTTTTGTGAAGCTCCCCCTTAATACAAGGTTTCCTTTTTGAATTTTTACTTTTTACTTTTGAATTTCCTACTCTCCCCCTTTGCCATTTATCAAAAAAAAATAAGCCAGTTGAAAATTATTTTCAAAAATGGGATAAGTGCTAAGTTGAAAAATAAATTTTCACCTAAAATTTTGAAAGCACTAAGTTAAATTTTGCAAAAACTGTGCTTTACAAATTTACAAAGTTAGATTTCAAAGTGAGCTAAGTTTTAAAATTTTGAAAATAATGATTGGAACTTAGCTAAGCTCTTTGCAAGTATTGGATTTTGAAAGCTATAGCTTAGGTTAAAAACTTAGCTTAATTTTAAACAATACTTATTAAATTTTAGGACAAGGAGGGAGTTGAGTAGCTAAAAATTTGGTTTAGGTTATTTATTTAAAGTCAGTTGGTCCTTAAGTCCAAGCATGAGTCAAGTTCAATAGATTGACTTTAAGAGGTATCAGAGCCCTAAAGATCAAACATGCTTAACCTGAAAATTTGAATTTCCTTTAGTTTGAGAGATACTTTTAGCTGAGATAAGGTTATTTTTGTCTTTACCAAGTAACTAAGTAAATTTTTGTGATATCACAACACTTTAAATTCTTAGTTTTTTTTTAAAGAGGGAGTTTAGCTAAAAAAAATTGATCAAGACGTAGTTTAGCTAAGATTTTTACTTTTTTAAAATACTTTTAGCTAAATTTATGAAGATAATAGTTTTGTTAAGTATTTAACATTAAAAAGATTTAGTTTTTCAAAACAAACTGTTTTGATGAAATTTTGAGAATGCTTTGGAAAATACTTAGCATTTTCAGCAGAATTTAGCATTTGAAAACAATTGCTTTGAGAGACACTTAGCTAATTTTTTTTTTAAACACTTTAAAAAGTACTTAGCTAAATGTTTTTAAAAAAAATTTAGCTAACTTTGAAAATACTTAGCTATGTTTTCAACTTAAATATGATTGCGTTGAGAAAATATCTTACCAAGTAGCTAAGCTTAGAAAATAATTTAACTAAGTTAGAGAAAACTTAATTAAGTACTTAGCTTTAAAAACATTTAGCTTCTAGAGGAGTTATAATTTAAGAGTCAGGTCATCAATAATTTTAATTTTAAAACTAAGTTAACAATAACTTGAATTTTCGAAGATATGCCAAAAATAGTTTTTAATTTTGAGGTCAAGTCAAAATTTTTAAAGAAAACTAATTTTAAAACCGACTTAAAATCACTCCCCCTTAATTAATACCTTAATAAATTTTTGAGTTCAGGAGTTCAAGCATGAGAGGTTAAAAAATTATTTTCCTAATTTTCCATCTCACTCAATCTAGATTAACAAGCATGTTTAGCATTTAAGTGAACGTGAGATGGAGTTGTCTTTATAGTTGATATAAAATATAAGTTTTGAATTTCAAATAATTTTCAAATGAAGTTTTAAAAGATTTTAAAATAATTTTTGAAATTTAGTTTTGAAAAGAATTTTAAAAAGATTTTGAAATTAAGTTTTGAAAAGATTTTAAAATGATTTTGAAATTAAGTTTTAAAAGATTTTAAAATGATTTTGAAATTAAGTTTTCAATTGATTTTGAAAATAATTTTTAAAAGATTTTTAAATAATTTTGAAATTTATTTTGAAAAGATTTTTAAATAATTTTGAAAAATTATTTTAATAATTTTGAAATTGATTTTGAAAAGATTTTTAATAATTTTGAAAAGATTTTTAATAATTTTGAAATTGATTTTGAAAAGATTTTGAAATTGATTTTGAAAAGATTTTTAAATAATTTTGAAATTAATTTTGAAAATTTTTTTAATAATTTTGAAATTGATTTTGAAAAGATTTTTAATAATTTTGAAATTGATTTTGAAAAGATTTTGAAATTTATTTTGAAAAGATTTTTAAATAATTTTGAAATTAATTTTGAAAAGATTTTTAAATAATTTTGAAATTGATTTTGAAAAGATTTTTAATAATTTTGAAATTGATTTTGAAAAGTTTTTAAAATAATTTTCAAATTAATTTTGAAAATTTTTTTTAATAATTTTGAAATTGATTTTGAAAAGATTTTTAAATAATTTTGAAATTGATTTTGAAAAGAATTTTAATAATTTTTAAATTGATTTTGAAAAGATTTTGAAATTGAATTTGAAAAGATTTTTTAAATAATTTTGAAATTGATTTTGAAAAGATTTTTAAATAATTTTGAAAAGATTTTTAAATAATTTTGAAATTGATTTTGAAAGGATTTTTAAATAATTTTGAGATTAATTTTGAAAATTTATTTTAATAATTTTGAAATTGATTTTGAAAAGATTTTTAAATAATTTTGAAAAGATTTTTAATAATTTTGAAATTGATTTTGAAAAGTTTTTTAAATAATTTTGAAATTAATTTTGAAATTTTTTTTAATAATTTTGAAATTGATTTTGAAAAGATTTTTAAATAATTTTGAAATTGATTTTGAAAAGATTTTAAAATAATTTTGAAATTGATTTTGAAAAGATTTTTAAATAATTTTGAAATTGATTTTGAAAGGATTTTTAAATAATTTTGAGATTAATTTTGAAAGGATTTTTAAATAATTTTGAGATTAATTTTGAAATATTTTGAAAGGATTTTTAAATAATTTTGAAATTAATTTTGAAAAGATTTTTAAAATGATTTTGAAATCAAGTTTTGAAATGTTTTTGAAAGATTTTTCAAATAAAAAACAATTTTGAAAATAAGTTTTGAATTGATTTTGAAATGATTTTGAAAGATTTTTCAAATAAAAAACAATTTTGAAAATAAGTTTTGAAATGATTTTGAATAATTTTGAAATTAATTTTGAAAATATTTTTAAATAATTTTGAAATTAATTTTGAAATTGATTTTGAAATTATGTTTTAAAATAATTTTGAAATTATGTTTTAAAAATCATTTCGAAATTAAGTTTTAAAATCATTAAGTTTAAGTCAATTTTAATTTTTTAGTCGTCTCACCCGATCTAAATTTTCAATCATGGAACCCTATAATTGTTGTGAGATAAATTATGGTTGAATTTTAGGGTAAGGTTTAACTTTGTGTTAGATTCAGGTTTAGCTTTGGGTTCAACAAGTAAGCATTCTTTGGATAAACTTCTAGGCTATGGTGAGTCACAAGGAACTCATTAAAGTAACCATGCCTTCGAGGTTTTCCAAATAGTCCTACCCATTGAGCTTAATACTAAACCTTGGTCTAACTAGTTAAGATCCATTTAAGGGTAGCTTCGGTCAGTTCCACTTGGCCAAATGCACCAGGTCGAAGCCATATCTTCCTAGACATGCGATGCCCAAGCTTCCCTAACGTACTATCATCCAAAAACTTCACCAGTACTGTGGGTCAAGTTAAACCTAGCACATTTTATCTAACCTTAATTGCCCTGCCGGGTAGTCTGCTCATGTTTACCCATTTCGGGTAGATTAAGTTCGGTTACCCAGTCGGGTAGTTTAGTTAGGGGTGCCAGCTATTCTGGATCCTCCTTTTATATTTTTATTTGATTTAAATTGAAATTTTGAATTTTGATTTAAGTTCGAATTTTTAATTTGATTTTGATTTTTGAATTTTGAATTTATAATTTATAATTTTTAATTTAATTTTCATTTTTAATTATGTTCGTTTTATTAATATCGTTTTTCTTTTAACTCCCCCATGATCATAGCCTCGATAAGGTCTATCAAGATAATAGACTTGATCCTTGGGGACCCAATATTGACCAAGTCCAATTTGATTGACTAAGTTGGACTTAGGGACCCATGCTTGAATTGTGTTTTTATTATTTCTATTAACTAGAGATAGATATGATTTATATTTTCTGTTGGTTCTAAATCCAAGTCCGGATTTGTTATAAATGGCTCGCTGTTTTCCAAGAATTAGGTCCAAATTATTGGAACCCAAGGTGAACCGTTCCAGCGTGTCCTTGAGTTCTTTAATTTGAATTTTCAAATTGGAATTTTCTTCCTCAAGTTGTTGGACTTGAGTCGAACTTCTAATTTGAACTGGCTCAGTTAAAGCACTCAAGTCAGTCGCTTCCTTAAGGGTTGTTACCTCCTTTTGGAGCGACTTAACCCGGACGTTGGATTTAGCCAACTTCTTTAATAAGTAAGGAATTAAATTTTCTGAATCATCTAAGTTAATACTAGAAATTAGAGCACTTACAGTGGTTTTGGGTCCTTCAGAAACGGATACGGATCCGTGGCTTCGCTCGGACTCGATGTCTGATTCGCTCTCGGTTTCTGAATCGGGCTCGAACTCGGACTCGGTTTCAACAACATGTGCTAAAACTGGTAGACCGAGAAGGCTCGCTTGCTCTTCTTCGTCCGATTCGGATTCATCTGATGACTCGGACCATGTTGCCTTTAGTGCTTTCTTCGTCTTGCTTGTTCCTGTAAATAACGCAACACCTTCCTCGGCCGGAATAGTATTAGTCTGATCAAATAATTTATTTATTAAAACATGCTTACCTATTTTCGTATCAGGAATACCTTCGTGTAGCTCAATTAGATTCTCCCACAACTCCTTGGCGCTTGAGAATGGGCCGGCGCGATTCAGCTCCTTATTCGTTAAACCACACTGCAGTGTATATGTTGCTTTTGTGTTTGCTTCTACCTTTTTGATAAGGTTCGTGTCCCAGTTCTCGTACGGTAGTGGCATGCCGGCGCCGTCAGTTGGTATTTCGAGCCCGGTCTTGGTGATCATCCAGACATCGAACTCGATTTGTAGGTACGACTCCATTCGGCCCTTCCAGTAGCCGAAGTCTTCGCCGGAGAAAAGCAGTGGGCGAGTGGTGCTATAGCCTTCTTGGAGAGCCATTGAATCTTGCACGAAAAAGTGAGCAAAAAAACTTGTCCCAGGACTTAATCCTGGATTAGTAGTGTGGTAGAAGGATAGAAATAGAAATTTACGAGTTTCGAAAAAAAAATAAAATAATAATAAAATATTATTAAAAAATATTTTAAAAATATTATTTCAAATTTTGCCAAATTCAATATTTTATCAATACTAATAAACCGTGAAAGGATGAAAATGAATTTTTTGAAAATAATTTTGGAGGGAAAAAAATGAAAGGCGTATATTTTTAAAACCAACCAATGGTGAAAAGATGAAAATTAATTTTTCAAAAACAGTTTTGGAGGGAAAAAAACGAAAGTAAGGTTATATTTTTACCCTATACAAACGACAAAGCCACGAAAAATGCTTGAATGGTGGTTGCACCAGTTCAAAGTGACACCGCTCTGATACCAATTGTTGGATCGAGACGCGCTAGAGGGGGGGTGAATAGCGCTCGCGGCTATTGTGTTCGATTATCGGAATCGTAAAAACTCGTTCAGAAATTAAAGCAGCGGAAATGAAATAAAGAGACACAGACACGAAGGATTTTACTTCGTTCGGAGCCTGTGACGACTCCTACTCGAAGGCCCGCGATCCTTGATCGCTTTCGATGGGCAACAACTATAAGCACGATTATTACAAACTAAGTATTACAATAAATGCGTTAAATAAATCTATACCGACGACGGAAAATGAGATCTCGGAGCTCTGGGTCGTCGGGCACGAGTAGCAGCACTTCGAAACGTCTTTTGGAGCAGCACGTGACAAGAGAATCACTTGGAATTGGATGAATCAAGGTGCTGCTCGAAACCCCCTTATAAAGGGTGTTCAAGGCGCCTTGGAAGCCTCCGAAGGCGCCTCCATGCTGCCGAGTCTCCCGCGTGGATCAAACTTGAACTGGTCGAAGTTCATCTCTTCAAGGCGCCTTATGCCCTATTCAAGGCGCCTTACAAGGCGCCTTATACCTCCTTCAAGGCGCCTCCATGGGTGCTTCGCAGCCAGCTCCAGCTTTGCACCCGAGGCGCCTCCAACCTCTATGGAGGCGCATCGGACACTGTTCATCAGAGGAAAAGCTTCATTATTTTGTACCTGCAAGACACGTTAGTCCCAAACAATATCCTGCAACACAAAGTTAGCATAAACAACAGCATGAATATGATAAAGAATATTATGACAGTCTCCGGACTGTCCGGGTCTGACTTCGAATTTCCGTCCGGAAATCCTAGGTCGACCCGACGCCTACTGTTCCCTCTACGGGGAACGCTTCCTCACCTACTCCACTCAGGAGATTTACCTGCTGCCAGTGCGATCCTCCAGATCGACTGGACTTTTGCTCAACACTCGACGCTTCCGGACTTTCTGCTGGACATCCGCTTCCCGGCTAGTCCAGTCTTTCACCTGGTTCACGACACCAGGACTTTTCACCTAGGGTTACCACCCCCTAGGACTTTTGCCTGAAGCCATCGACCTGCCAAGACTTTCCGCATAGGGTTATCACCCCCTATGACCTAGGGTTACCGCCCCCTAGGGTTTTCCCTTTGCCTAACTGCAGCTAGGACTTTTCTCCACCTAGGGTTACCGCCCCCTAGGACCTAGGGTTACCACCCCCTAGGGTTTTCACCTGCCTAACTGCAGTTAGGACTTTCCTGAAACACTCATTCAACATGTTAGATAACAACACGACTTAACTTTGAACCCTTTGCCATTATCAAAACTTGGGTTCAATCATCGGATGCTTCCCGCACCAACAGTCCTTCTGGCAGTCCAGACTCTGATACCAATTGTTGGATCGAAAAGAATTTAGATATCTTTACAATTGTATGATATTGTCCACTTTGGGCTTAAACCCTCATGGTTTTGCTCTTGAGCTCTCCCCAAAAGACCTCATGCCAATGGAGATATCTTTTCTCTTATAAGTCCATGATCTTTTTCATGTGTTTTCAATGTGGGACTATGTTTACAACCTTGCAACCCCAACAATTACAAGTATAATTATCCATATAGGATATTGACGGTCAAATGTTGACCGGAAGAGTCAAGTAGGTCAATGTTGACCGAATACTTGACTGGGAAGTCCTAATTGGAGGTTAGGTAAGGGCAATACGAACGAGAAGATTGGAAGAAGAAGAAAATCCAAGTGGATCAGTGTTGATCGGACACTTGATGTGGAAAGTCCTGGTGAGTAAAGTCAGACAGATTGGAAAGTCCTGGTGAGTGAAGTCAAGCAGTTGGAAAGTCCTAGTGAATGAAGTCAGGTGGTAAAAAACCCTAGTGAGTGAAGCTAGGCAGAGGGAAATCATGGTGAGTAAAGCCATGTGGTGAAAAGTCCTGGTGAGTGAAGTCAGACATGTGGAAATCCAGGTGGATCAAGGTTGACTGGATGCCTAGTGTTTGAAAGTCCAAGTGGATCATGGAGGACCAGAAACTTAGCACGAGATAGTAAGTCCAAGTGGGTCAAGGTTGACTGGACACTTAGCACGGGGAGAAAAATTTAAGCGGGTCAAAGGATTGACTGGACACTTAGTAACAAAATCCTAGTAGGTCAAGGTTGACCAACGGTAGGCATGAGGGAGTCCCAATAGATCACGATTAACTAAATACTAGGATTGGGAACTTTAGACTTGAGTTAAGCAAGTTTGGGTTGGTCAATCGATCATGTAATCTATTGAGCCAGAGCCCAATTAATCAGTGGATCGATTGGGCAGTGCTCTTGACATGAGGAGCTCAATTGATCAGGTGATTGATTGAGAGGAAATCACATGAGCACAGAAGGCCTCCCAATTGATCAGTTAATCAATTGGGCTATTCCAATTGATCAGTCGATCGATTGAGCCACTCCAATTGATTAGTCGATCGATTGGAGCTGGTTTTTTCGCAATGACATGAGACGATATAAATCGACTGGTCAATCGATTCCTGGGTCTTCTGTGAGAGCATAGAAGACATTTGGATCGATTAGTTGATCGATCCATCTACCCCAATTGATATGACCGTTGCACAGGTTGTGAGTTTTGAATGACTGGGATCGTCTAGATCTAACGGGACAATCGATTGGGGAGTAAGCCCAATCAATTGGAAACCCTAAATCTTGGAGTATAAAGGCGACGACGAGATTCAAAAGTAAACTCTTCACTAATTCTTCTCCTACTCTCACTGCCGGTTTTTAAAGGCTGTTGGAGCAAAGTACTGTTGCATTTTTAAGCATCAAAAGCCATTTCCAAACAAGAAGAGAGCAAGATAGGGTTCATTCTTGTAAATCTTGTAAAATTTTATTTATATTACTTCTCTTTTCTTCTTGTTGTATAGAGAGTATTGTACGAGGTTTCTTCACCTCCGGATTGTTCCAAGAAGGAGTGTTTTCATAGTGGAGAGTGTGCTCGTGTGTGGATCTTTGGATTAGTCACCTCTTTTTGAGGTAGATACCAAGTAAATCCTTGGAGGATCTTGCGTCGTATTTTCTTCTGCAAATCAATATTGACAAAGCGAGATGAGTTATTCACCTCCCCACTCTAGCTATGGAGTATCCCAACAAGTGGTATCAGAGCAAGGCTACTCTTCACTGGGCTCATCGCCGGAAAGGGCAACGAATTAGAGAAAGAAGAAGTTGAAGCTCTAATTTTAATAAAATCAAAGACTTCATCAAAAGAGCTCAACTTTAAGATGGACTTCCGAGATTGATCGGATATGATACTCAGATGCCTCCACCATTCACATTGGCAAGCTTCGATCTTTGGAAATCAAGGATTAAAAATTTCTTGATGGTGGAGATAGAGCAAGAGTTTGCTCTAATGGAAGGATTTGAGACGCTAAAGAATAGAAAAGGTAAAATCATCAAGAGAAGCAATTGGAACAAGGAGCAAATTCAAAGATATGAGGTAAATGATAAGGTGACCAAACTATTGGTCAATTTATTGCCTAGCAATATTTTGAGCAAAATTAGAGATTATCAAGATTCTAAGGAGCTTTAGATCAAGTTGGTAAAGATTCATAAAAATCCCTCCACTATGCCAAATTAAGAAGAATCCGAAGAGTGAGACTCATTGAATCATGAAGAAGAAGATTTGGAGGTAGAGAGATGCTTATCTTCCAAAGGAGAAGAAAGTGAAGAAGATTCAGCCTCAATAAAATGTAAAGACCAAGGCAAATAGGTATACTCTTTGTTTCATATGCATGAGGATTCAGAAGTTGAGAAATGCTCAACATTTAAGGATAAATATGAAGAGGCATTCACCTTAAGGATTGAGGGAGAGTATAGACTATCAATGTCTGATCAAAAAGAAGCCTCTACATCTAGATCAAAAGAAGAAAGTGCCAACCCCTACATGCAATAAAGGTATAAAAATTTTAATTTATAAAAAATAAAGATCACATCATTTGTTTTGAGGGTAGGGAAAGTGAATACTATAAAAGCAAGTGTCCTAATTTGACCAAGAAGAAGGGTCAATTGACATCTAAGGACAAGGAGAAGCTCAAGGAAGTAGACTCCATTGTACGAAAAGGTAAGGAACATATTGTGTATTTTTTTGTGCAACCAAAAAGGGCATTATTGGAGTCAATGTCCTAAGGGAAAGAAACCGACCAAAGTCAAAGAAGGAAACTCAAATCAAGGGGGAGCTCTCAAGAGTAAATCCAAGGTATCATTTATTGAAGCAATTCCTTTAAATCATGATAAAAAGCATACTAGGTTTAATCTTTATTATTTTAATACTATTTATCAAGAAAATATAAATCATGATAAAATTAAGGAAAAATATGTATCGTATCATACCAAAAAACCATACCTAAGGCTAGAAAGGTAGATAATAAATTAGGCAAGAATTCTAAGGATTCTAGATATAAGCCTAAAGATAAAAATACCAAAGACAACCTAGAAAAATTCACATCCAAGGATTTAAGGATGAAAAACTAAATCTTAAGGTCAAGCTTGATAAATTGAAAAAAAATCCTAAAAGAAATGGAAAATAATGTTAAGGGGTCAAATGAGCATAATCTAGGAATCGATAAGGAAGAGTCATTTAATGGTCATAGGGTTTTGAGATACAAACCTAAAGCTTAGAAGGATGTGCCCTCATACCATAGACTTCCATATAGTTATGGAACTAACCCTAGGTCTAGGGATCAAGTTAAGATTACAAGGGAAGTCATCCCTAGAGTTAACCTTAAAGAGACTAATATGACTAAGGCTTTTAAGAAGCCTAAGAAAGTCACTAAGAATGTCATAAAGGAAGTTATCCCTAGAGTTGACCTAAAGGAGTCTAGCATGACCAACGCTTCTAAGAAACCTAGGAAGGTAACTAGGGAAGTTATCCCTAGTGAGTACCTAGCACACTCAAAGAGCATCAATAGATTTTGAGTTCCTAAGAGAGTGTTATCCACACCCAAGATGGTTTTAGAGAGTATCAACTCAAATTAGAAGGGTAATTAACTCAACCTTGATGAAGTTGACACTTTAGGGCATTTTCAAGGTAATGTCACTCCTTGAAAATAAGAAGGTTCAATTGTTTACTCTTTGGAAGAGTAAAATGTGCCAAAATTGAAAATTTTGACTAAATTAAAATTGACACAATTAGGATAGAGGCAAAGAAATGTCAAGTTAGGATTTTTACATTTTCTTGAGAAAATGGTAAAGCTAAGTTTGGCTTAGCAACAAGTTTAAGGATAAAAACACTTAGATAGATAATCTAGGTATATTTTTTACGCTAAATTACAATGATTGTTTGCCCATCATATGTCATGACATCATATTTTACATTCGTATTATTATGAAAAATGTCACATGTCATGTCATATATACATCATATATCTATAGTAAATTTTCTTTTGAAAATTATTCATTGTGATGTATACTATAAATCATCATGCATTAGTTTAATTCCTTGTAATTAAGGATAATGATATTAGCTATCAAATAACATCCTATGTGGACGATCACAATTTAAATGCCTAGATAGATATGTATGAACCCTTAGATTAAGGAAAAACAATATTTACATCTCATAAAGACCATAAATTGACTTGTATGTGTCTTGATGCACATTAGATACAAGTGAGATGTTAGGAAGATAAACAAAACTCAAGATGTTGATTTAGTATATCTTTTTGAGTTTTAATTTCATCAAAAAACATAATTATGTGTAATCCAATCATTGAAAAAACTAATGTACAAGTCATGTGCATTTAATCCAAGGAACATGATTGAAAATTAGTTTTGAAAATCATTTTAAAATACTTTTGAAAAACTTCGGTGAAAGATATCTTTTGATAGACCATTGTATAGTTAAACACAAACTAGAGTAAAATATTAAAGTTTTCAATGGTTTCAAGTATTGCGTTACTCTTTGAAAATAAAAATTATTTTCTTAGAAAACTATTTTCCATGATAGTATATGACTTAAATAATATCTATGTAAAATTTTGTTATTTTTTTAAAAAAACATAAAATTAGTTAGAAATTTCTGAATTTCGATCTGATTTTGAAATTAGGAAATTTAGAAACTCAATTGATCAAATAATCGATCCAACTGGATGTGGATTGATTGGTCAATCGATTGAAGGGATTTTCCGCGAGCAAAAGCATGTAGAATCGATCAACCGATCGATTGGTCCTGACATCAATTGATTAGTTGATCGATTGAGGTAGTTTTTCGCGAATAGAAGCTTGTGGAATCGATCAGATAATCGATCAAAGTTGATCGATTGAGAGGCTATTTTTTGGCTGAAATGGTCTAATTTTAATCCATTAAGCCACGTTTAGTTGTGTTAACCATTCTAACCCTAAGATATGCATTTATATGTATTTAAGGGTAGTTTTATATTAGTTAAGGAAGACAAAGTTGAAGTTTAAGATGATATTTAGTTTCAAGTTTATTTTTGAATCTCAAAAACTTCAAACTTTGGCTTTCCTAAAGGTTTAGGAATTCTAAGTCATTGTTGTTGCAATGATAGGAGAATTGAGCATGTTTTGAGGAAGAGCTACTCCTTAAAGACATAAATTAGATTTTTATTTTTGTTTAACGAAACAATAGAAGGCTGTAAACCTTCATTATTGTGAATGCTCAAGGTTGAGCATTAGAGCACAATAGAAGATTAAAAATCTTCATTATGATGGATATATGCTCTAGGATGAGTATTTGGAGACAATGAAGGGTATAAGACCTTTGTTATAATGTTGTGAACAAGAAGTGAGAATGTAAACAACATATGGATAACCCTTCAGGGGAAAAGTTTTTGATGTGTGCTAAAGCGAGAGAATGTAGGGTTTAAGTTAGGAAACCTTCATTTACCTAAAGGGGGAGAATGAAAGAAATCCTCATTCATGCTTTGGTATGAAGAATAAGTTAAGGCTATGAGATTAGTCTAACTTAAACGTATTGTTAAACATTAAAAAGGAGAGATTGTTTGTGTAATTTCTCTTGGGTCAAAGTTGGCCAAGTTGACTAAGCTTGAGTTGGCTCAAGTTTCAATCTTGATGTTTGAGTTTTGATATTTGACAATGTATAAAGATTGTATGTGCAATTGTCCATATAGGATATTAACGGTCAAAAGTTGACCAGAAGAGTTAAGTAGGTCAAGATTGACCGGATACTTGACTGGAAAGTCCTAACTGGAGGTTAATCAAGGGCAAGACCAATGGGAAGGTTGGAAGAAAAAGATAATCTAAGTGGGTCAGTGTTGACCGGACACTTGCCATGGAAAATCTTGGTGAGTGAAGCCAAGAGGATTAGAAAGTCCTTGTGAGTGAAGCCAAGCAGTTGGAAAGTCCTGATGAGTGAAGCCAGGCAGTTGGAAAGTCCTAATGAGTGATGTAAGATGGTTGGAAAGTCCTAGCGAGTGAAACTAGGTAGTTAGAAAAGTCCTGGTGAGTGAAGTCAGGTGAAAAGCGCTAGTAAGTGAAACTAGGTAGAGGAAAATCCTGGTGAGTGAACTCAGGTGGTGAAAATCCCTAGTGAGTGAAGCTAGGCAGAGGAAAATTCTAGTGAGTAAAGTCAGGTGGTGAAAAGTTTTGGTGAGTGAAGCTAGACATGTGGAAATTCAGGTGGGTCAAGGTTGACCAGATGCCTAGTGTTTGAAAGTTTAAGTGGGTCATGGAGGACCGGACACTTAGCATGAGATGGTAAGTCCAAGTTGGTCAAGATTGACTGGATACTTGGCATGGGGAGAAAAGTCCAAGTGAGCCTAAAGGATTGACCAGACACTTGGCATGGGGAGAAAGTCCAAGTGGGTTAAAGGATTGACCAAACACTTGGTGACGAAGTCCCAAGAGGTCAAGGTTGACCAGATGCTAGGCATGAGGGAGCCCTAACAGGTCAAGTTTGACTGGATGTTGGGATTAGGAACCCTAGACTTGAGTTAAGTAAATTTAGATTGGTTAACAGGACTTAACTTAACTGAGTTGACTACATCAAAACTAACCCAGGGTACTTATAGAAGGGTGTTGTCAAACTTCAAATTCAGTAATTTTTGTGATGCACTAAATTAACCTTGCTCCAAGTGGTAAGTTTTCAAAGTGGGCAGTGAGGGCAATTCTCGCTACCACTGAGTCAGCCAAAATACTGAACTCAGGGGTTTGACGAGGAAAAATTAGGGTTCCACCCCTTATGTGACGACAAAAGGTCCTTGATGAGGCTAAGCCTAGCTCTAGATGAAAAGAAGACCTAGTCCTCCATTTTCTTTGGGTAAAAGAAAAAGTAAAAGGTCCAAGGGGATAAGAGAATTTGATACAATCAAAATAGGATAACTACTCTAGTTAGAATCCTGAACTAATTTAGACCTAGTTAGGACAAGAGAATATGAAAATATTTGGATATTTTGGTAAAGAATTTCAGAATTGGAAAACGTAACTCGCTCAAAACATGACTCTTGAAAAAGATCGTAAAATCGGGGGAGGATGATCCAGTCGGTTATTACCATTTGGGAGCCTTATCAAATGGTCGACCAAAATCCCATGTGTAGTATCTTAACTGATCTAGGGCATCACTTGCGAAGCTAGATTCAACTGACCTATACCAAGGAGCAGAAGACAATTCCCTAGCCATTAGGATGGATGCTACCTGCTTATAGAGACTCTAACCATGAGATACCTAATTGAAACAAAGAATGACAAGAAGGAACCATTATTAAATGAGGAGACACAAAAAGCTCGAAGATAAGAAAGATGTATAAAAGCAGCAATTGTGTCGAAACAAGGAACGCAAGGAAGGAACGCAAGTGACTTACTAAAATGAGAAGATGCTGAAAGCTCAAAGATGAGGAAGACGAAGACGGACGCATAAGTAGTGATTACATGATTAAGGGCAAGGGAATTTTTATCTAACCTAATATTTCTTAGCTCTGTCAGAAGGCCATTAGATCTTTGTGATTACATGGGTGGGATGAATTTTCAACTGTAGGATCAAGCTCATGGAACAAATCAAATCCAAATAATCATTGTCGAGTAAAGAACACTTAGTTTTTTCTACCACAGGTCATATCACATTAATATGATGCAATCTCGGAGATACACTGGTGCATTTTTGGCTCAGGAATTGAGGTAAATAATGTGGCTGGCGTATTTAAAAGGATTGGTTGCATTTAAAAATATAATAATCGAGATATGCTGACATTTAATGTGTAATCTCTTCAGGAATATGAGAGAGATATACTACATGGCTTGTGTAGTTATCCTATCTTGTCACATTATAATCCAGTTAGTCGAACTTTCATCTTCTTTAACTAGACTTGAAGGGAAGACTTCTTACCCAGGGTTAATTAGAGAGCACCACGTGGATAAGGGAGGTTGTTGATCCTGCTACGGTGGTGGTTCAAACCAAGGAAAAATTGAGTCAACTTCATCTTCCTGGCAACCTCAATTCCTTGGTGCTCCCTACTCCATGGCGCCCCAATTCCTTGGCGCTTCTGACTCCATGGAGCCCTCGACTCCTTGGCACCGTGACTTTTTGGCGGTTCTAACTCCGTGGCACCCTCGACTTTGTGGCACACTCAACTATTTTAGGAAGAGAACGTACTAGAGGAAATTTAGAGATTTTAGACTATTAAGAAAGAGAATGATGCTGGTGTAAATCTAGAGATTTTGGACTTTTGATTTCAAAAGGAGAATAATATTCAAGTGGATCTTAGATTTTCATATTATTTCAGGAAGAAAATAATATTCTCTTAAATTTTGGGACACATGACAAACTAAGGATTAACGAGCCACCACCCTATAAAAGGTAGCCTCTTTGGATGATTAGAGACACGCTAACACAAACATCAAACAATCTTAAAACTACTCTTCTTCATTTATACTTCAATTATCACCACTATCGAAAACTAATTTGACCATGAGAACTAATTTGAACATTAGAATGACTACCTCATAGAGTCTCCTGTCATAGAGGATCGAGAATAAGAAGACACCTCTTTTTTATTTCTAGACGTACGAAGTGCGTATGTATATATTTTGGACACATGAAATCTTGATTCGTAAGATGTATCATAATTAAATATAAAATAAAATTATAATTTGCACAACCTAAAATAATTTCACAAACTAATTTGTGCAGATCTAATTTAGGTATCTTAACATATATCATAATTAAATCTTATCCTACCAAATAAAATGATTCAATGGCCAGGCCTTGAATCCATGTGGCAATCCAGATCTTTCCAGTGAGAGTTGAATATTCTAGCCAGCTAGACTATTAACGAATTATTTTTAAATATCTAATATATACATTAGTTAAATTTATGATTAGCATAGTGAAAAATCAATTTACTAATTTTTTTATCACGTGAAAAGTGAAATAAAAATTTGTCCTAAATGATTTGCAAATCTATGTACATTTCGCAACGCCTGCAAACATGAAACGTTTCACTTCGGATCATCTCAAATCTACACAGGAGACAAATCTACCATTTTCACCAAGTAAACTAACTTACAAATTAAGTTATAAATTTAATAATAATAAAAAAATCATAATTAGTGTCTATCGTGAGAATAATTCGATCCGATCGAGGCACGTTTTCATAAAAACGAATTGTAAACATATTATTTAATAAATCTTACTATTTTATTAATAATATGATTTGATAAAAGTCATAAATAAAATTAAGTTAATATCTTTATTTTTCTTTTCACAAAAAATAATTTTAAAATTTATTAATAAATTTTCCCAGATTTTTATATAAAAAATATGTACTACTGTAACCCTTTTTAATCACATCATAGGATTAATAAAATAAGAAGTTTCTATAAATATCTTACACCTACTATATTAGAAAATATACCCTTTTCAACCTTTTGAATAATAAATTTAATATTTGATATAAAAAATTAAATTAATTTTTTTATGAGAGAGAGTTGTCCTTGTACAGTTGTACTATATTAATATATAAGTCTGACGCATTTTTACTAAATTTAATTTATAGATCTTGAGTAGGGCGACAAATGAATCGAGCCAGCTTGCAAGCTTTTTGAGTCGGTTCGAAAAATATTCGATTCGTATTTGAATTTATCAAATTCGAGCCGAACTCGAATATGTTCGAACTTTTTTTCAAACCGAACTCGAGCCCAAATTATATTGTTCGAATCGCTCGCGAGCCTTAATATTTATTAATGTAAGTTGATCCGGTAGTAAGAACAGGGGACCCCGCCTTGTGGAGTCAACACCACGTGGAAGTCACAGTGGCAGTTGTCCGG
Organism: Zingiber officinale; assembly: GCF_018446385.1. Lineage (NCBI taxonomy): Eukaryota > Viridiplantae > Streptophyta > Magnoliopsida > Zingiberales > Zingiberaceae > Zingiber > Zingiber officinale. The sequence goes on from NC_055992.1 coordinate 131,821,656, forward strand.
CCGGAGAGGGCCGGGTCCGACCGGACGGCTGGAGAGGGCCGGGTCCGATCGGACGGCCGACCGGCCGATGGAGTCGAACGCCCGGAGAGGGATGGGTCCGATCGGTCGGAATGACCGGACGATATTCGGCTGATGGTTGAAGGTGCCCTGTCGAAATCAGGGTTCCGGCGCTCATTGGAAAAGGTTGTGGGGCCGAGCGGACCTCACGCTCGGCCAAAGCCATAAGGTAACACTGCTAATAGTCCCCATAAAGCACGTGATGGAGGATCTCCCCAAGTAAACCACCGCATATCTCCGGCCGGATGTTGAGGGAGCTGTCCGCCCGGAAGCCAGATTTGGAGCTAAGGGGAAAAGGACAAAGAACGTCTTTTTCTGACAGCAGGTATGTTTCACGTGTGAGCCATGCTCCAAATCTTGTGACAGGGGATTCCGCTGTCCCATCGAGGACATGCTAAGACTGTAGCAGTATGGGTTAGGGAAGCTCACTGACAAGTCCTTACTGGAGTATGGGCCATGGGCACGTGTACACCTCGGTAGGTGTACACTCACTTCTTCGCTGCCCTATATAAAGGCCCTCATTCTTCGCCGGAGGTACGCAGTCTACGAGTTTTAAAGCCACTGTTTCTTTCTGGAGCTTCGCCTGACTTGAGCGTCGGAGGGTCACCGCTGGGAATCCCTTCCCGGCCCGACTTCTGTGCAGGTTCGCCGGAGCTTTGTGCCGCCAGTCGAAGATCCACGCCAGCAGCCGGAAGCGCCACGTGCCCAGCGTCCGTTGATTCGGCATTCGGACAGGATCAATTTGGCGCCGTCTGTGGGAACGCTCCTGCATCCGAACGGGAACAATGGACGAGGCTGGACGACAACACATGGTGACGCTTTCGAACGAGGAACTCGACGCTCTGATCGAGATAAGGGCCGCCAAGCTTGTGGAGCAAAAACAGAAGGCAACAGCCGAGCGGCGAGAGCAGCAAGTCACGTCAGCATCGGGTAGCCGAGCGGAAGCACCACCAGCGACAGTGCCATTCCATCGGGCTCTCTTCCGCACTCCTCCTGAAGCCTTAGCAACTAATCGAGAGCGGGGATCATCTTCGGATGAAATACCAAGACGAGACAACAGAAAAGGAAAGCCCCCCGAGCGGACGCATCTCCCGAGCGGATCAATCGCCAATTTTCGGAGGCTATTCTACAAGACCCTCTGCCCAAGCACTACGTGCCTCCGACGATCGGCGAGTACAATGGGACAACCGACCCGGATGATCATCTGGGTAAGTTCGATAACACAGCCACTCTCCATCAATACACAGATGGAGTAAAGTGCCGAGTTTTTCTTACCACTCTCTCGGGATCGGCTCAACGGTGGTTCCGGAGACTGCCGGACGGATCCATCACAAGCTTCAAGGACTTCCGAACGGCCTTCCTCCATCATTTTGCAAGCAGTCGGCGCTATCAAAAAACGAGCGTGAGCCTGTTCGCCATTAAGCAAGAAGCCCGTGAATCGCTTCGAGCTTACATCCAGCGGTTCAACCAAGTAGCGATGGACATTCCAACGGCCACCTCGGAAACCATGATGAATGCCTTCACACAAGGCCTAGTGGATGGAGATTTCTTCCGATCGCTCATCCGAAAGCCGCCCCGAGACTATAATCACATGCTACACCGGGCGAACGAATACATCAACGTGGAAGAGGCACAAGCGGCTAGGAAAAAGAAACTCCAACCGAGAGGGCTCCTCCGGCCGAGCGGAAACCACACGCCACACATCAGCCGCTCGGAGGACCAAGGGCCGAAACAATCCGATCCCCCCATGCCAGGCCCCACGTACAAGAGGTAGCCGCCGCCCGGCCCAAGCCAAAGAAGAAATGGACCCCGATGTTCTGCTCCTTCCACCGGACGGATACGCACAACACAAGGGATTGCCGAAGTCTTCCCTTCGTGACTCATCCCATGCCTCGGAATGCCGGACGACGGTCTCCCTCAGTCGACAGGCGGCAGAGAACTAATGAAGCCGATCGGACGCGAGCTGATAGGCGACAGCCACAAACTCCCGATCGGCATCGTTCTCCAAGGCAGGGGAATCGCCGGGCGTCCAGAGAATGGTCTCGACCGGCCGCTTGGGAAGAGGAAAATAGAAGCAATACTTCCCGAGGCGAGATCAACGTTATTGCTGGCGGGCCGACCGGAGGAGACTCAGCTCTAGATTCATGCGGTCGGCTGTAGCCGAGAACGAGCAGAAGGACCTGAAATTAGTTTCGGGCCCAGGGACTTGGAAGGAGTTGAAGTACCCCACGACGATGCTCTGCTCATCAAAGCGGTAATAGCCAATTACACTATTCACCGCGTATTTGTTGACACAGGGAGCTCAGTCAACATCATATTCAAGAAGACGTTCGATCAGCTGCAAATTGATCGGGCCGAGCTGTTGCCCATGACAACTCCGCTCTACGGGTTTACGGGTAACGAAGTTCAGCCGGTCGGACAGATCCGGCTGGCTACTTCGCTGGGAGAAGAGCCGCTCCGGAGGACAAGGACAACAAACTTCGTGGTGGTCGACTCTCCCTCGTCCTACAACGTCATTTTGGGACGACCGGCTCTCAGCGAATTCCGAGCGGTCGTCTCAACCTTCCATCAGAAGATCAAGTTCCCCGTGGAGGATAAAGTGGGAGAAGTACGGGGAGATCAACTGGCAGCTCGGCGATGCTACATCGAGATGGTCCGAGCAGAGGCCAATTCCGCTCGGAAGGCGCCCCGGATCGAGCGTCCGATCTGGAGGAGAAGCAGAAAGAAGAATTGATCCAATGTCTCCGAAGAAATCATGATGTCTTCGTCTGGTCGACACATGAGCTGCCCGGAATTTTGCCGAGCATAGCGCAGCACGAGCTACATGTCCGATCGGACGCACGGCCAGTAAAGCAAAGAAAAAGGGACTTCAGCGCCGAGCAGAATTCCATCATCCGAGCGGAGGTGGAAAAACTTCTGGAGGCCGGCCATATACGCGAGGTGCAGTTCCCGAGCTGGTTGGCTAATGTAGTATTAGTCTCCAAACCAGGCAACAAGTGGAGAATGTGCATAGATTTTCGGGATCTCAACAAAGCTTACCCGAAAGATTTTTATCCTCTGCCCCGGATAGATCAGCTGGTGGACTTTACGGCCGACTGCGAATTAATTTGTATGCTCGACGCCTACCAGGGCTATCACCAAGTGCCGCTCGCCCGTGAAGATCAAGAAAAAGTCAGCTTCGTGACGGCCGACGGCACTTATTGCTATAATGTGATGCCATTCGGATTGAAGAATGCGGGGGCCACATATCAGCGCTTGATGAATAAAGTATTCAGAGAGCAGATCGGGCGGAATCTAGAAGTTTATGTGGACGACATTCTCATTAAGTCCGTCCGAGCGGCCGATCTCTTCAAAGACATGGAGGAAACCTTCCGAACGCTGCGCAAATATGGAGTCAAGCTAAATCCCCAGAAGTGCCTGTTCGGAGCAAAAGGAGGGCGCTTTCTGGGGTACATAGTGACCGAGCGGGGAATCGAAGCAAATCCCAGCAAGGTGAAAGCTCTACAAGATATGCCGCCTCCAAGAAATACAAGGGAAGTGCAGCGTTTGACCGGTCGGATAACCGCTCTGTCCAGGTTCATCTCCAAAACCGCCGACCGGAGCCTTCCGTTTTTCAAGATCTTGCGCAAGGCTACAAAATTTCACTGGGACGAAGAATGCGACCGGGCGTTCGAAGATTTGAAGGCATATTTGAACTCTCTCCCGGTATTAGCCAAGCCGACTGCGGGTGAGCCACTTCATATGTACTTGTCTTCGACTGAGCATACAATCGGCTCAGCTTTAGTGAGGTCGAGCGGAGAAGAGCCTGTGTATTTCCTTAGTCACATTTTAAAAGATGCTGAATCTCGTTACACTGGGCTCGAAAAGCTAGCTTTCGCTCTGGTCCTCGCCGCTCGGCGCCTTCGTCCATATTTCCTGGCGCATACCATCATTGTCAAAACCAATAGTCCGCTCGGGCGCGTATTACTAAATCCAGAGGCATCCGGACGGCTCATCAAATGGACGATGGAGTTAAGTGAATTTGATATCCAATACCAGCCCCGCTCGGCGATCAAAGCGCAATCCTTGGCCGATTTTGTGACTGAGGTGCAAAGGCCGGAGCCGGAAGCTATGTGGAGAATATATGTGGATGGGTCGTCCACTCGGCTCGGAAGCGGGATTGAAATATTGTTACTCTCCCCTCAAGAAGAGAAGATGCACTTATCCGTCCAGCTGGATTATAAAGCTACCAACAATGAAGCAGATTATGAGGCCCTCATAGCCGGCTTGCAGGCAGCTCGGCATGTGGGAGCCGGTCGGGTAACGCTTCACTCGGATTCGCAGTTGGCCGCTCAGCAGCTCTCTGGTACCTTCGAAATCAATAGTGCTCGGCTCAAGCTCTACGCTGAAGCCTTCGAGAAGCTCAAAGCTGATTTTAGAGAAGTTATTGTCCAGAAGATACCCAGAGCAGAAAATCAAGCAGCCGATGAGTTAACCAAACTCGCGAGCTCAATAATGTCGGTCGCCATTCAGCAATCAATTGAAAAAGTACTGTTGGTGGCGCACGTCGACCGGATGGAAGGCCTCACATTTCCAAGCTACTGGCGGACACCCATCATAGAGTTCATCCGCTCGGGAGCCACACCGTCCGACCGGAACGAAGCCCAGCTGTTAAGAAAGAGGGCCGGTCGGTTCACACTCATCGGTGATCAGCTTTATAAGAAGGCTTTCTCTCGCCCGCTGTTGAAATGCGTGAGCTCGGAAGACTCGGCTTACATCCTCCAAGAGGTACATCAAGGATCGTGCGGAGGGCATCCGGGCGGACGATCGTTGGCCAAGAAGATCCTCTTGGCCGGGTACTTTTGGCCGACTTTACAAGCAGACGCCGCTCGGACCGTGTCGACGTGCCTCTCATGTCAGAAGTACCATAACTTCAACCACCGACCGGCCGAGGAAATGAAGGCATCAATCGTTTCATGTCCGTTCGATCAATGGGGAATGGATATTGTCGGTCCATTTCCGATGGCGACCGGGCAGAGGAAATTTTTGCTAGTGGCGGTCGATTATTTTTCCAAGTGGGTGGAGGCCGAGCCGCTAGCCAAGATCACAGAACAGATGGTCAAAAAATTTATCTGGCAACACATCATCTGTCGGTTCGGTATCCCTCGCCGATTGGTTTCCGACAATGGGCGGCAATTCACAGGGAAGGTGCTAGAGGATTGGTGCAAAAGTTATGGCATTGAGCAACACTTCACGTTCGTGGCTTATCCCCAGAGCAACGGTCAATCCGAAGTAGCCAATCGGGAAATTCTTCGTATTCTGCACGCTCGGCTCGACCATTTGGGAGGAAGTTGGCCGGATGAAGTGCCGAGCGTCTTATGGGCCATCCGAACGACGCCGAAGGAAGAGACGGGCGTCACGCCGTTCCATTTGGTGTATGGCGGCGAGGCGGTCATTCCGGTCGAAGTCGGCGTTGAGTCCGTCCGGATCCAGAGTTATGATGATGGCAACGCCGAACGGAGGAACATGGAGCTGGATTTGGTCGACGAGGAGCGAGCCAAGGCGTCCATTCGGCTGATGGCATACCGGCAGTGGATGAAGCAAAACTACAACCGCCGCGTAATCCCCAGATCATTCCAGGTCGGCGATCTCGTCTGGAAGAAAGTCAAGCCGGTCGGCAACGTCGGCAAGTTTGAAGCTCGTTGGGCGGGTCCCTTCAAGGTTATTGAAAAACTCCGCTCGGGAGCTTATTATTTGGAGGATGAAGACGGGCGGCAGCTGGATTGACCCTGGAGTGCGAATCATCTCCAGCCTTATCAAGCGGGGTGAAAGGTGCACGAATGTAAATCATTTTTGTATATGTTATTTTATATATGTTAGTCGCCCAGGTCCTTGTAAGGCAGGAAGCAAAATTAATTCAAAGGATGGCCGAGGGTTCCGCCGATCGGCAATGTCGAAGTTAGCCGTAAAGGTCGTCGAGCTCCGACGTTAAATATCGAGAGACGAGCCGGCGTCTATAAACGTCCGAGCGCAAGACCGTCGAGCTCCGACGTTAAATATCGAGAGACGAGCCGGCGTCTATAAACGTCCGAGCGGAAGACCGTCGAGCTCCGACGTTAAAAATCGAGAGACGAGCCGGCGTCTATAAACGTCCGAACGGAAGACCGTCGAGCTCCGACGTTAAATATCGAGAGACGAGCCGGCGTCTATAAACGTCCGAGCGGAAGACCGTCGAGCTCCGACGTTAAATATCGAGAGACGAGCCGGCGTCTATAAACGTCCGAGCGGAAGACCGTCGAGCTCCGACGTTAAATATCGAGAGACGAGCCAGCGTCTATAAACGTTCGAACGGAAGACCGTCGAGCTCCGATGTTAAATATCGAGAGACGAGCCGGCGTCTAGTCGAGCTCCGACATTAAATATCGAGAGACGATCCGGCGTCTATAAACATCCGAGCGGAAGACCGTCGAGCTCCGACGTTAAATATCGAGAGACGAGCCGGCGTCTATAAACGTCCGAGTGGAAGACCGTCGAGCTCTGACGTTAAATATCGAGAGACTAGCCGGCGTCTATAAACGTCCGAGCGGAAGACCGTCGAGCTCCGACGTTAAATATCGAGAGACGAGACGGCGTCTATAAATATTCCGAGTGGAAAAAAAAACTGCAAGTGTCCGAGAAGTTCGCCGCCAATATCGTTCGACCGACTCTACGTTCCGCTCGGCTCAGGGCCCAAAGGTTCTTGTCGGCTTATAGCTAACGATCCTTGCTAGCAAAGCGGAATGTTACGCGTCCGGAATATTTGCCCAAGCGGAAGGGCATCGCCAAGTACTTCGCAAAAATGCCTTTCGAATGCCAGAGGTGTGATAATAGGCGAGCGGGCAACACACATATTAATTAGCAAAAGGACAAAGTGCAAAAAGATAGAGTGCGCGAAAGGAAAGCATTGCATTAAAAATAAAATCTCAGGCCGGGCGGCCTAAGTACAAAAGGGATCATATTTAGCCGAGTGGCCAAATTACAAAAATTACTCGATATAATCGTAGAGGGTCTTGGGGATGTTATCTAGGAGCGCCACCTGATCACCGGCCGGAATATTGGTGGACTCCGGAAGAAGGCCCTTCGACTTCAGATAGGTCATAGTGGCAGTCATGGCCAAGTCGAAGGCTGTGTACATCCGCTCGCAGATTTTCTCCGAGAATTCGGGCGATCGGATGTAGCTCTGTCGTAGAGCGGCGACTCGGCTCGGCTCGGCTCGGCATCCTGATATTCTTTGAAAGCCGCCTGGGAGCCAGTGAGGGCCTCGTTCAGATTCTTAAGCTTTTCCGCGTCGGCCGAGCGGCTCGCCTTCTCCCTGTCGAGCTGCTCTGTCAACTCCTTTATCTTCAGCTCCAGGCCCCGAGCCTCAACGTTCTTCTTCTCCAGATCGGAGATAGCTGTATTCTTCCGAGTGGTGGCCAGGGCTATTTTCGTGTCAAGCGACTTGACTTGTCACTCGGACTCGGCCAAGGCATGGGCCTGGTCGGCTGTCTTCTTCTGTTCGGTCGTCAGCAGAGTTTGAGCTTTCTTCAGCTCCTTTTGTAGCTCGGAATAGAAAGGGCCCTGAAGGCCGGACGGACCAACTGCGGCCTTCAGTTGCCGTAGCTCTTCATCCACCAAGGCCAAGCGGTTGGAAACCGCAATTTCCTCCACCCATCTCTGGCAAAAGAAAATTATAGTTATTAGCGGCCGATCGGAAAGAATGAACACCAAAGTTGGTAGATTACAAACTTACCCCCGTGGCCTGCTGCATATGGCTGTTAGCCAAATTTCCGAGGGGTATCAGCGCAGTGCGGGCCCGAGCATCGGCCCACATCTCAGCTAGGGGCCCTTTCAAGTTGATGGTGTGCTCGGGCGCAGATGGACGGTCGGATTTTGGAAGCAGCTCTTCAGTCGGAAGATGAAGAGTGACCCAAATCGTGCGGCCATGACCGGGGGTCGTCCGACCGGCGGTCGGAAGGGGATTAGAAGCCGGCGTAGAAAACTGGGAATGAATGGTCGAGCGCTGGACTGAATGGCAAGCGGGCGGAAGGGTGCTGATTGGAATAGCCTCCGCTGGAGCAGCTGGCTCGTCCCAATCCGAAGGCGTCCGGTCGGACGAGATGGTTTCGGTCTCTGGCGCCTTGCCCCTAGCAGTTGCAGTGACCCGCTCGGATGGTTGGACCGCGGAGGTTGCCGACCGCAGGGGAATCTCTACTCGACGCCTCTTTTGTAAGGGCTGCTCCTCCTCCCGAGCGGAACCTTCCTCGGGGGCAGTTGATTCTCCAGGAGGAGTGGCTCCGCCGGCCAAGTTTTGCTAAGAAGCGGGAGCGGTCGACTCAGCCTGAGTCCCACTCTCTCCTTCATGGGATCCGACCGGCTGGATACCCAAAGCTTCCATTTCTCTGGCTGCCGCGGCTTCCAGAGCGGCCGCCTTCCTCTTCAAAACACCGGCCATGACCGAATCCATAACGATGTCCGCTGCAAAGAAAGGAAAAGAAATCAGTTAGCAATCAAAGCAAATGCCCAACCAAAGTTCTTACCGAAGCCGGCCGGAAGAGGAGTCCGTATAGGACTCAGCCCGAAGATGTACATCACTCCCTCGTGGAGAAGTTTGTTGATGTCAAGTCGCAGACCGGCCAGTATATTTGCAGCGTGGAGATAATCCGGTCGGGTCTTGAATTTCTTCAACTCGGGAGTGGGAGGCAGACTGACCTGCCACTGGGTCGGGAAGTTTGCCTGATTGGGCATACGGATGTAGAAAAAATAATCCTTCCAATGTTTATTGGAAGTAGGAAGTTTGTTGAAAAAGACCAAGCCGGACCGAGCTTGGAACATGAAGGTGCCCGGCTCGGCTTGCTTGGGGTAATAGAAATAGAAGAAGACCTCCGGTCGGAGGGGGATGTTGTGAATCTTGAACAAAACGACAACACCGCAGAGGAGACGGAAGGTATTGGGTACTAAACTGCCGAGTGGCACACCGAAAAAATTACAGACATCTATGATGAAAGGGTGTACAGGAAAACGAAGACCGGCGGTAAATTGGTCTCGGAAGACACAGAAAGCTCCGCGCGGCGACCTGTGAGGCCGAGCGGAAGGACCAGCTAAGCGAATTTCGAAATCCTCTGGGATTTCGAAATTGTCTGCCAAAATATTGAAGTCCCGCTGTTCGAATCGGGACGGCATGGTGGTGTACCATGGGCCGAGCGACTGATCTTCGGGATTGGAAGAGCTAGCCATGGGCCAATCGGGAGGAGTCAAAAGGCAAAAAGACAGGAGAAAAACAACAGCAAACGAAAGGAAGTTTCAAGGATCGAAACTGAGAAAGAAATGCGGAGGAAACACCGGAAAAGAGGAAGGAAAGATATAAAACCTTGCTGCGCGGAGAGGGATCAAGGAAAAGGCGCCGGAGAGCGTCGGAGAGCAGAAACGGGATTGCTGGAGCTCCGAAGCGCAGGGGGCAATGGTCGAAGTCGCGGAGGCAAGTGAGGAAGAGAAGGAAACGAAGAATTTATAGGGTGAAGGCCGAGCGGCCTCCACCGTTGGATCCAGGTCACGGGAATCAAAGCATGCATCGAGCCGTCCATTTCGAATCGCTTCGATCACATCAAAACACCATGCCACTGCCGTCGTACGCCGATGGCAGTGCTCCACGTGGCATTCAATCATTCGGAGCATTTAATGAAAGCATGCTCAACCTTAATGTCGAAGATTGGCGCAGAGCACGAGGAGATCCAGTCAATGCCATTGTTGATTCACTTAAGGCTGCCTCTATGGTTGGCCGAGCGGAGGATACCAACACGAAGGAGCCGCTCGTCCAGATTCTTAGTCCAGTCAGTCGGACTATTCGCCTCCTTCGACTAAACTCGAAGGGGAGGCAAGTGATCCTGGCTTGAGTCCTAGCACAGGTCCTCAAGAAGTTGGGATTGGGTCAGACGGGAAAGGCCCACCGGTCAAAATGAGACGACCGGCATGGAGTCCAATCCGGAGAGGGATGGGTCGATTGGTTCAAACTGCCAGTTAATAGGCATGATGGTTGCAACCATCGAATTCAGTGCCTGGTAGCACTCAGTGGAAAAGGTCGTGGGGCCGAGCGGACCTCACGCTCGGCCAAAGCCATAAGGTAACACTGCTAATAGTCCCCATAAAGCACGTGATGGAGGATCTCCCCAAGTAAACCACCGCATATCTCCGGCCGGATGTTGAGGGAACTGTCCGCCCGGAAGCCAGATTTGGAGCTAAGGGGAAAAGGACAAAGAACGTCTTTTTCTGACAGCAGGTATGTTTCACGTGTGAGCCATGCTCCAAATCTTGTGACAGGGGATTCCGCTGTCCCATCGAGGACATGCTAAGACTGTAGCAGTATGGGTTAGGGAAGCTCACTGACAAGTCCTTACTGGAGTATGGGCCATGGGCACGTGTACACCTCGGTAGGTGTACACTCACTTCTTCGCTGCCCTATATAAAGGACCTCATTCTTCGCCGAAGGTACACAGTCTACGAGTTTTAAAGCCACTGTTTCTTTCTTGAGCTTCGCCTGACTTGAGCGTCGGAGGGTCGCCGCCGGGAATCCCTTCCCGGCCCGACTTCTGTGCAGGTTCGCCGGAGCTTTGTGCCGCCAGTCGAAGATCCACGCCAGCAGCCGGAAGCGCCACGTGCCCAGCGTCCGTTGATTCGGCATTCGGACAGGATCATAAGTTAAACATATATTAAATAAATAAATTTCAAGTCTTTCGAACCTATTTTTGAGCAATAATTCGAATAGTTCGTGAACATGTTCGAATATTTCGAGCCAAACTCGGACCCGAGCTCTAATTCGAATTGAACTTGAACCAAATATTTTGAATTTTTTGAACTTTGAATCAAACTGAAACTCGAATATACCTATTTCGAGCTGAATTCGAATATTAAATTTTTATACATATCGATTCATTACATCCATAATCTTGGGATATTAATTTATGTATATTTATGTATTATATTATATATGGAATGTATACGTGCAATGACTAAGTGGTATATAAAGTTTAATTTGTGTATATGGTTGTGGTTTGAAGTTGTAAAAAAAAATCTCATAATAGAAAAAATTATAAATTTATACGTATAAGATATCCCTATGAGAATGAAATATTTCTAATAAAGTCTAAAATAAAAGTATAAAGAGGGGGCGTTTGGTTTAGGGGAATAGGAGTGGGGAATGGGAATGAGAATCATTGATTGTCATTGTTAATGTTTGGATTATAGGAATAGGAATACAAATAAGGGAATGAATCCTTGAAATTGGATAATGACTCATTCCCATGTACCTCCCCTTCAATGAGCCATTACCCTATTTTCATCAATCAAAATATTCCCTTATTCCCAAAATACCCTTCATTTAAAGCTAAAATTTTCTCCATTAATATCAAATATCAAAATATATTTATTTATTTTTTCTTTTATATCACTTCTCTCTCCTTGTTCTCTCTCATCATATTTTCTCTCTCATCATTTTATCACATACTTTCTCTCTCCTTAATCTCTCATTTCACACTCTCTTTCCCTTTTTTCTCATTACACTTTCTCTCTCATCATACTTTCTCTCTCCTCAATCTCTTCCATCGCACTCTCTTTCTTCTTTTTTTCTCATCACACTTTCTCTCTCATCACACTTTCTCTCTCCTCAGTCTCTCTCATCACACTCTCTTTTCTCTTTTTTCTCAGCACACTTTCTCTTTCCTGAATCTCTCTTGTCACACTCCTTTTTCCTCAACACCCTTTCTCTCTCAACACACACACTCTCTCATCATTCTTTCTCTCTCCGCAATCTCTCCCATCATACTCACTGTTCTCTTTTTTTCTCATCACACTTTCTCTCTCATCACACTTTCTCTCTCATCATACTTCTCTCTCACCATACTTTCTCTCTCCTTAATCTCTCTCATCACACTCTCTCTCCTCAATTTTTCTCATTATATTTTCTCTCTCTTCATCCTCTCCCATCATACTTTCTCTTACATCATATTTTCTCTCTCATCTTCTCTCATCATGCTTTCTCCCATCATACTCTCTTTTCTCATTTTCTCTCATTACACTTTCTCTCTCTTCATTCTTTCTTATCACACTTTCTCTCTCATCATACTTTCTCTCTCATCATTCTCTTTCATCATATTTTTCTCTTACATTCATTTTTATCTCACATCTAATTTTTTCTCTTATTTTCCTTTAAGGGTAAAAAAGGAAATTTTGATTTATTCCGATAGAAGATATGCAACTAACCAAACATTACTTTTAAGAGTGATATCCATATTCATACTCATTTCCATTCCATAATATAATAATTTCCATTTCGATTCTTATTCCTAGGAAAAAATCAAACACCCACGATAATGAGCAATATCTTAATCTATAGAGCTACATTCATTATTTTCTCCCGTTTCTATGACAATTTAATCTTCCGAACTCTTGTCAGATAAAGTAGTAACAAATTTATTTCGTCGAAAAACTAAAATACTTCTCTCTATTTATTTTGTTTATATAAAAAAAATAGGTTTGTGGTTTGACTAATATTGAAATATGTACAATTGTCGAAATATCATCTTCATTGATTTAGATGATAAATTGGTATCTTAGTCATAAATACATTAGAGACAAGGATGACAATTTTCATCAAGTCTGTAGAGAATTTGATAATCGATATTATTACACCAAACGAGATTAAAAAAAGATAAAGTTACATTCATCTTGAATGATATTATATTAAATTTTATTATAGTAAAAAATATTTACGGCCGTTCACTTTTAAATAATGTGAAACTTATAATTCAGTATCAAATGATTAAAAATAAATTTTTGGTCCACTTTTTTGAACTAAGGGAGGATCATTTGACCCCACCTATTTTACATCAGCACTCTTCATAAACAAGTGGCTCTTTCTATAATCCGAACTAGAAGATCTTAGGAGTTAGAAGTAATTGTTTTTTTTCATTTTTTTTTTGGAAGATATGCATCGATCCACTTAAATATTATTTATGGTGGTAAAAAGTGAATACATTGATCTCAACGTCGCCTCTAATTTGTCTCAGGACCAGTACGGAAGAGATAAATTACGGACGATTACTAACTTTTAAAATAATGATTAATACTATTCACAAACTATAGGGAGATAGACGTAGACAGCAAACGAGCATTTGATCCAATTCCATCAAATGCATTCGTTAGTAATTTGTTTATTCTATTAAATATTTTAGTGAACGTCCACATCTGGACATGTTTCATTCGGATGGTAGTAGGTTGATTCCCATAATAAATGCATCATATATTCACAACGTATCCCGGGAGTTTTCCAAGTATCTACCATTGGATTCCTAATTATAATACAGTACATTTTCCTCCCGTAAAATAAAAATTTTAATATGTTAAAATGCTAGGCTGATAAAAAAACTTTCATAGGATTAAATTAGTTATCCTAATCAGTTTGAAAAATTAGATATTTAAATAAAAAAAAATTAACAATGTACCTGAGTTATTTATTTTATGTATAAATATTATTTTTTAAAAAAAACTTAATTATTCAATGTTTCAATAGACTCCTTAATTTATAAACTAATGCGTAGAATCTGATCCAATGGGAATGCCACTTTAATTTCTAGTCATTGGATTTGATTTTGGGCTATGTAGATCACGGCCCATAGATGTTTGCTGTTCGCCACTCATTGGCTGGGTCACATGAGGAAAATAAAGCCCCAAGCAATCAAAATTTAAGATGGGTTTGAATTACTGGTGAAATTGGGGTTTATTTGATGGGTGAAATATAAAAATAAATCATGAATTAATCGGATTATGAAATTTAAATATATGTTATAAAAAATACATGAATAAAATAAATAAATGTAGAAATTAATAAAAAAGTTAAGTTAGTCGCACGCGACGTTAATATGAGTTTAATTAATAAATCGATAACGTAATTAGACAGCCAAAGGGCAAAGGCTAAAGTTGGCGGGCCCATTTACTTTCTCGGGAAGTAAGTGGACCCATTTATTTTGGTTTTGTCGTTATTGCAGTCGGCATTGGTGACGTGGATCCTCTACACGTGGCTCGGAGGAGCATGTGCTTGCGTCGATCGTAATAGGATGGGCTTAACTAGGCTATCTCAATTATAATGAATGGTGTTCGGCCTAATCAATTCGAGGACGGAGAATTAGAATATTTTCTTACATCTGTATGGACTATGGAGTATATATAAAAATAATGTTACTGTAGATTCTTAGGTGAGTTATCGTGGGTGACATAAGATGTGGATAATACGGGGTTAATTTTTTTTTTTTTTTAATCTCTATTAACTTTTCTTACATTTTTTCATTTATTTTTTCTTAAATTAAAATAAAATTCTCTCTCATCTCTTCTTTTATGACATACAATCATCAGTACGGTATTAGTACAGCCATCATTACTGATCCTGTCAAGAAGCTGAGAAGACGGACCTACCGATATGACGTGTATGGAAGGTGGACCACATCTCCATGATCCAGACGGTGAGCTGTCTCCTGTGTTGACCAAGTCATCCGAAGTCTTCTGGTTAACAGTGCTTGTATCCAGTAACCGGGTTACCCCGATCTCTGGTATCCTGGTGCTCGATGCGATCCCACAAATATATGAGCAATCGAATAATAACGGCACAATGAAATAAATACAATATTAAGGTGATGACATACCCTGGTCCCTGGGGGGATAGGTGGGTGAGCTGATCGCGAAGCTAATCGAGTCGTCGTGACCCGGAGGAGTGGATGCATCTGAACCGACCGAAGAGGAGCTATGTTCGGGGGGATGACGTGGAGCCGAATGCGGCCTGGCTCCGAAAGGTGACACACAATCAGCATGCAACGGCGACACAGCCGACATGTGGCATCGGCACGCAGGCCAGAATATGGCATCGGCGCGTAGGCCGGAATATAATATACAGTCACAGCTCATAAGCAAGTTAGTAACCATAGCTCACAATACAATTGTGATACGAAGGACCAAGCACAACGGCTCGATGGCCGCGTACGCAACACGCAAAGCATAATACAAACCATAGAGGCGGACGGTGAAGGTGGCATCAGAAGGCGGTAATGGCCATTAGAAGTGAGGCCGCTGAACTGGGCAGCAGCGGCGCCAAGGATGGCGGCAGCGACTGCAAGGGCGAAAACGCTCACAAGGACGCCAACGTCCGCTGGACTAACCCATGGATGAGAGCCCTCGTGCATGAGGACGAGGGGGTGCTAGTAATGGGCATGGCCGGCATCGGAGGCAGCGCAGGTACCGTCTGTGTACGCTTCTGCTGTGATGGTTGGGCACGAGGAAACCCCTACCTGAGGGGGCTTCCGACGAGAGGATAAGAGGCGAGGCAACTAGGGCCACGATGAGGCTTCTGGGAAGGGAAGAAGAGAGGCGTCACTGTCACGACAGCGAGAGGAGGTGGCGCGATCGCGCGTCCTCTGCTGGTGTCGACAGCGTGAATGAAGGGCGGCCCTAGTCCAGAGGAGATGATGAGCAAGCGACGTCGACACTGGTGGATCAACGACCTCGACCGCGTCGACGCTGAGAAGGCGGAGCAGCGAGTGCAAGGAAAAGGATATGGCCCGGAGGCGAGCATCGCCGACGGATCTTTCCAGCGACGGCAACGAGAGCAGAAGTCCCTCAATGTCAGCGGCGGACAACCCAATCACGAACCGGCGTCAGCGCTGGCAACGAAACCCGCGTGAGGGAGCTGGCGACGGAGAAACCAGCGCTCGAAAAAACCTCCTCCTCGGGTGAACAGTGCCCGCTCTTTCAATACAAACCCTTAACATCCCAAAAGACCGAATTACCCCTCTCCGTTCTCCTAATCACTCCTCTGCCATTATCTATATCCACATCAATTACGATATTAATTTTTAAAAACTAGCATCATAATTTAATTACATCAACCACTATTGTAAAAATATGTGATGCTTATTTTTAAAGACTAGTATCAAGGCTAACACCACTAAGATAAGCGCAACCTTAGTGCTAGTCTTTAAAAAGTAGTATGAATGTGTTGCTATTTTTATCATCAACATCAATGTTGATCTTTAAAGACCAGTACCAATACCAAAGTGGTGTTGGTCTTAATTGGTGTTGGCCTTTAGACTATCACTAAGGTGGTGCTGATTTTTAAAGATCAACACCTCTTCAAAGACTAAACCAGCACTTGGTGTTGGTCTTTAAAGATCAATACCAGGTGCTAATCTCAAGTGTTGGTCTTTAAAGATCAACACCAATCAAGACCAAGATCGACCATCGCTGTGGAGGTATATGGTGCTGGTCTTTAAAGACCATCATCAACCACCGTTGTGGAGACTTACGATGTTGATCTTTAAAGATTAACACTATCTCAGTACCACCTTGATGTTGATTTTTAAAGACCAATACTAACTACTATTGTGGAGGTCTGTGGTGCTTGTCTTTAAAGACCAACACCAGCTACTGCTGTGGTGGAATTTGTGATGCTCGTCTTTAAAGACCAACTCCAAGGTGGTGTTGTTCTTTAAAGACAAGCACCACTGATCTTGATTCGTGTTGCTCTCTTGGTGCTGGTCTCAGGTGCTGGTGGTATTGGTCTTTAAAGTCCAATACCAATCTTGTTGTTTGTCTTTAAACCTTGGTATTAATCTTTAAAAACTAGCATCACATACCTCCATAGCAATGGCTAGTGCAATTAATTTGTGGTGTTGGTTTTTAAAAACCAGCACTACAATGATTGTCAAATGAGAGAGAAGAGACAATTGTATTTAATTTAAGAGAAAAGAGAGAAAAATTGTTACATGTAAATGATTGAGGGATTAAAAAGAAATAAATTTTAGCTACGTTAGATGCCCACGTCGGATGTCGCGCCACGCTCTCACATAAGGATGTGTAAGCTATATATATATTTAAAGTTTTGATATCCTGAACACCTTACCTTGCACACTCATTTTTTTATTTGAATTTTTATTTTTTGTGCTTAATACTATAACTTAACTCTTATATCCTAAAGACAAAATCTTATTGGCATACCTAGAGTTTAAAAAATAAACAAAAAAAAGGAGGAAAATTACCATTTTAGTAGTTGTGAGAAGTGCTCATCGTTGTCGCTTAGCTACTGCATAGGCTAAAAAATCGCTATATATATATATATAGAGTTTTATTATCCTGCACTCACACTCTTTACTCGCACACCTTGTGAGTACCTAAATATATTTTTTTATTTTTTTATCTTTAATACTATAACCCAAACCCTAAATGAAAAAAAAAACCTTAAATGGTATACCTGTAAGCTAAAATAATAATAATAAAAAAACTTTTGTTACTCTGGTTTTGCACAGGCATGCATAGGTGCATAAGACGTTGGCGGCAAGTGTAACTTTTTCGTATACTGGTTTTGTTATCTCACATTAGGGATGTATGTAAATGAATCAAACGGTTCGCGAGCTATTCGGAACTCAATTCAGTAAAAAGCTCGTTCATTTATCTTATCGAGCCGAGCTCGAGCTCGATTTCGAGCTTGATAGTTTTATCGAGTCGAGCTCGAGCTTAAGGACATTCAGCTCGTGAGCTCGCGAATATGTTCGTTTATAGGCTCGTGAGCGCGGGCTCAAACTCAACTCGTTTAAAGGGCTCGAGCTCAGCTCGTTTAAAGGACTTGAGCTCGACTCATTTAAAAGGTTCGAGAAATGTTCGCTTATAGACTCGTGAACTTGGGCTTGAGCTCGGCTCGATTAAAGGGCTCGCAAATATATTCAATGATGTGTTCAGTTTGGAAGTTTAATGTAGTAGTTTGGGATGTTCAATGATGTGTTGAGTTTATATTATTTTAGTTGTTCGATTTGTTGAATATTTATTCAAATGAGTTTTCGAACTCGCTTAACAAGTCTGCAAAATGAACTCTAAAATTAGCCTTAAAATGAACCAAAAAACGAGTCTGAGCTCGCTTAACGAGTTATGCTCGTTAACTATGATAAACGAGCTAATAACGAGCCGAGCTTGAACTATTCGTGAGCTTGATAATTCCAAAACGAGCTGAGTTCGAGCCTTGTGATAAAAGTTCGATTCGAACTTGAGCTGAGCTTGAGCCCAAATATAATTTAAATGCGCTGAACTCGAGTCTAATACTGTTCGGTTCGATTCGGCTCGTTTACATTCCTATCTCACATATCTCGTAAGCACCTATTTTTTAAAATGAAAATATTTTATAATTAATACTAAATCTAATGTCTAAATTCTAAAGGTAAAATCCTAAATAATATAATAGTATACCGTGTATATATATATATATATATACCTTAAATCCTAAAAAATATTACATGCCCTAAATACTATATTCTAAACACTAAATCCTAAACTTCAAATAAATCTTAACGCACCCTAAATAATATATACTATATTTCATGAATATCTAAAATTTTTTATTTTAATTTGAACACTATATTTTAATCTCTAAACTCTATAGTCAAATTTTAATTGGCTTAATCTCGAAGTTAAAAAAAAAAAATACTCCATACTAGAGACGCCTGGATTCATTCCATGTGTCTCATTAACGAAAATGTTGATTTAATAACTGAGAATTGGTTTCAGACGGGTCAGTATATCATTTTGATATATAGATTACTGTGTATGAAACGCAAGATAATATTTTTTTTATTTCATCAGAAAATAATGTTTTTGCCTGTTTAGACATATATTTGTCATCTTGTTAGGTTTTCAAATTTTCATCTTCTCCTAACTCTCATCATTCTCTTCGACGCTGTGTCCCTCGACGTCTATAAAATAAAGACATGGTTCTAGTTATGATTCAATCCTATCTAGTCTAACACAACCTGTTACTTCACATTTAAATTTACAAGGTTTTTTTTTTTTAATTTAATACGCAGCACAGTGTGCAATGTTCTTGTAGTTTCAATGCGATACCCACTTTTTCAGAGAGACAGCAGCGGTAGCCTTCGCCTTTTCCGAGAGAGACCTAATCGTATAATTTCTCCTGCCCAATTCTCTCTTCCTCATACTTCCCGAGCCTTCTTGGCCTGTCGGACGGCATTTGTTCTTCACACTTCCGCTTCCTCCCGCTGCCGCTGGTCTCGCGTCGCATTCCTTCCGACGGGTGATCGACGATGTTCTACTCTAAATCTAAGTATCCTCCGCCACTCCAGATCTAGGGGGTCGACGGCGTTCGCCGCCAAATTGCCCCCCAAAATTTGTTTTTGTTGTTGGTTTCGTCGTTTTCGCTTACGATTTCTATTAGAACTTGGGGGGTGTTAGTAATATTATGGTTCCTTTTTGTCTAGCTGAGTTTTTATACGATCTTTTACTCATTTCTAGCGCCGAGGCTACGAGAATTTCTCGTCATTCTTCGTTGTAAAGTTTCAGTCTTCTTTAAGACTGACCACGACCATTGTGCTCATCCTAGCACAAACGGTGCGAGGATTTGTGTTCGTCTTGTTCATTCGTGATTGTTAGGCTTGGAATGGTTGTGCAGTCCAGAACTTTTTGTCGTCAAGTTTTGGTTTATTTGCTCTTTTTCTTTCTGTTTCATTTTCTTGGTTGATTGTGCATTGTGCAAACTGGATTTTCTGTCGTTCTTTTACCTTTCTCGCACAACTGGCATGCTTGCATACGGAATTGCTAATTTCGTGCTGGGATTGGTGAAAGTTGTTAGTTACAAGCACTAAGATGCATGCATTGTGCACAGATCTGGTTTATCTGATGCTTCGATTAACAGAGGTGCACCGACCACTCCCAAGGCTAGTAAATCAGGAAAGTCTGGATCCATCAAGGCAGATCCTGCTTTGCCTTCTCCTCAACAGCCAGCACGCCTTTCAATCGATCGTTCCCTAAAATCAGTCGATGCAAAGACTAACATCGAGCAGTACCGGTCACCCAAGATCACCACTCCTGATGTAAGCGAAACCATTCGTTAATTTAAGTCCCCTTAAATGTGTTTACATGTTCTGTTTGATGATAAGAAGCATTTGGATCCTCATGGTTTTTGGTTTTACTTGCAGAAGCAACCAAGGCTGATAAAAGGATCAGATTTGCAGGGACAACTGAGTGCAATTCAGGATGAATTGAAGAAGGCAAAGGAGAGATTGGCATCTGTTGAGAAGGAGAAAATCCAAATTCTCGAGGAACTAAAGTATGCTAAGGGATGTGCCAATGAGGCGAATGACAAACTTCAGGATGCTCTTGTTGCTCAAAGGATTGCGGAGGAAGCTTCTGAGATTGACAAGTTCCGGGCAGATGAATTGGAGCAATCTGGCATTGATGATGCACTAAAGAAGGAAGATGAGTTGCAGAAGGAGCTTGAAATTGTTCAAAACCAACATGCCATGGATGTTGCAGCACTTCTAGCGACGACTAAGGAGCTGCAAAGAGTGCAAAATGAACTTTTGATGACGACCGAGGCAAAGAACAGCGCTTTGAAACACGCTGATGATGCCATGAAGATTGCTGAGATCAATGCAGAGAAAGTGGAGTTGTTGTCCAAGGAATTTAACCGCTTAATAGTGTTTCTTGATTCAGTGCAGGAGTGTAAGAATACAGATCCTCCAGCACACAATGGTTTCCTTTCGAGAGAAGTTAGCCATTCACAAGCATTGCTTGATGTTTCGCAGGAGAGTGAGAACAAAGAACCTTCAGTTCTTGTTGCGAACGGAACGAACTTGTGTGAGCAATCAAACTTAGTTCGGGACCGTTTAAAGAAGGAAATTGAAAGATTGGTTTTTGTTGACGCCAAGAAGAACAAGCAGGTAGAAGATTTACAAGCACAATTAAACTTAGTTCAGGAAGACTTGACGAAGGCAAATGAACTATTGGCTTCTGTCAAAGTAGAGAAGACTCTCATTTTAAAGGAATTAAAGGAAGCCAACAGTTTGGTTGAAGAAACAAGTGATAAACTCAAGGAGAATTTTGCTGCTCAAAGGAGGGCTGAGGAGGCTTTGGAAACCTACAAGATCCTTTTAACTAAGTTGGAACAGGAAAGTATTGAAAGTGTTCAGAAGAGAGAAGATTTGAAGAAAAAGCTTGATACTGTTGAAAAGAGGAATGCTTTGAATACTGCCACTTTGATTTCAACCATGAAGGAGCTTGAACAGGTGAAACATGTACTTTCATTGGCCATTGATGCAAAAGACACTGCACTAACTCTGGCTTGTGATGCCATGACGAGTTCTGAAATCAATTCAGAAAAGGTAGAGTTCCTCTTCAGGGAAGTTGAACATTATAAGTCCTTGCTAATTTCGAAGATGGGGTTGGAATCTGAGCTATTAGCAGTCAAGAAGGAACTTGAAAACGCAAAGGCCACTGAAACCAGGTTGGTAGAGATGGAAGTGCTAGTAGAAGCACTTACAGTTGAGGTCAGTGATGCAAAGAATTCAGTATCAGAAATTAGTTATCTTGTGGATCAATGGAAGAAGAAAGCAGAGCTGCTAGAAGCTCAATTAGAGGAGACAAGTGAGTCTAGGAAATCTTCATTGGAGACTCTTGCTTCAGTTAAGCAACAACTTGAGGATTGCTATGCCCTCTTGCAGGATAAAGAGTGTGAGTTTTCTGTTCTTATAGGCAAGGTGGACTCACTGAATCTTGAAGTTTCTAAGCACAAAGCTGCACTTGATGGATCTAATCAGAAATTGGCTGTAGCACAACAGGAAGCAGCAGAAATGGAGAAAATGATTGCACTATTGAAATCGGACCTTCAAATTATGGAGAAGTCAAACATTCAGGCATTGAATGATGAGAAGATAGCAAAATCAAATATTGAATGCCTGACAGAACAAAGGGAAAATTTGGAAAATGAGCTAGATTTAAGTCGGTGCGAACTTGAGAAAGCTAAGAAGGTGATGGAAGGCTTGGCTTCAGCATTGCATGAAGTATCAACAGAAGCACACGAAATACAAGAAAAATTCTTATACAAACAAGCAGAGGTTGAGGACTCCCATGCTCAGATTGAGGAGTTGAGAATGACTATTATGAAAAATCAAGAAAGTTATGAGGAAATGCTGGAAAAGTTGAAAAACGAGAGAGTCTGCCTTCAAGACACTCTCGTAAGATTTGAAATGGTGTTTGAAAATTCTGTATCTGACTGGGATTTAAAAGCTCTTGATTTCTTAAATTCTATCAAAAGATCAGAGGAGGAGATTGTCACAATGAAAGTAGACATGGACGAAATCAGTGTCTCTCTGAAAGCAGCAGAGATGAGGATAAAAGCTGCAAAAGATAATGAAATCCAGCTGATGGATGAGCTACAGCATTTTGAGTCAAAAGCAAGTATCTTCAAAGTAGAAGCAGACGAAGCTAAGGCTGAGAAACTGCAGCTGATGGAGCTGTTATTGGTTACACAGAATGATCTGCTAAGTAAAATTCAAGAGAACAATGACCTCAAGATCCGAGAAACTTCAGCCTTAGACAAGGTTCAAGAACTTTCTTCACAGCTAGCTGAGGTCACTGCCAAGAAGGCAATGCCAAATGGTGAAATATCAAAAAATGTGAATCGGTTTGATTTAGCAATGCGATTTGTTTCCCTTGACGAAACTACTTATGATGAGCAACTCAATTCAGAAGTACCACCGGAAAAGCAAGAGGAACATAGCAATGGTTTTGAAACAATCCAAGAAGTGAAGAGTAAAAACAATGCTCCAGAAGAAGTACAAGTAGACACGGAATCTAAGTCATGCGAAAATGGCAAGACCATGGAAAAGGATTTGTCAACGGAGAGAGAGTATGAGGTTGATTCAATGAATGATGAATCAGACATGAAGGATGGCGCCAACTGGAATGTGGAAAATGGATTGCCATCAGATAACATCCAAAATGACAGAGCCTCACCGAATAAGCAGGAGCAGCAGCAAAAGAAAAAGAAGGCTTTCATGCAGAAATTTGGGAGTATATTGAAAAAGAAGAGCAACCTCAAGTAGAAGCAGAACCGACTAAGTTTCTTGCATTACAATTCAGTAATGTGTTTGGGTTTCAGCATTTCCTACCTGGATAAACTTCTGATTGTTCATTTGTAGTCTTAAATTGTTTTCCCATAGTGCTTGTATTCAAAATTGTTTGCTTCTGTCTAGTGAATCCAAAGTTTGTGCCTTCTTTAAATGCTATTTATTTTGCTAGCTCTCTCAAAAGATTGAAAATTCCTTGTCATATTTAACTAGCAGAAGGGTATTTGAAGGAGTCATATCCTTACTAAATTTCTGCAGCTGATGAATAAAAGTAGTTACCACCACTTCAATATCAAGTTGATAGTCATGCAGCCTTTCTGCTGTACTTATAAAATGTATTTGTACACTATAATTGTACAATGACTTAGTAAATGCCATCAGTGTTAGTTTTCTCATGTTTGTTGTTTTGTGCTTCAACCTCTTGTTCCATAAAATAAGATAGTGCTTGTGTGCTTCATGTGCATGGTGCAAACGATTGTATCTATGTTTCTCTCTTCAATACATTTGTGACATAGAGATCCTTAATCGGTTATGCAGTTGGGTGCATGTGAGGAGCTCTGACATCTTTACTCAATCATGCAATCTTCTCTTTCTTCTTCCGCCTAGTTACTTTGGCATTGCATTTGCATTCCTTATAATGCAGCTAGCGTTTGTTCATCAGATGAAATTATACAAGAAATAAAATTGCTATTCTTCAAAAATGGAAGGAATTTGATATTCCTAATGTTTAAACAAGCCGGATACCTATGATGATACATAATTATTGGGAGCCATTATTGTCATCCGTAAAGAGAACTCAACTAAATTATTATGAAAAAAAATAATAAGGATTTAGCTAAATGAAAAACGATAGATAGATACTTTTTAACTTCTAATGCAATTTTACCAACACGTTGCTTTAGATGAGATATTAAAAATTAACAAGTTGCCATGATTATTAGCTATGAGATAGTGATTTGGAGGAATATGTGCTACCAACTTGCACTGATTAATGATTGAGATGAAACATTGCTTAAACATGCGGTGCATGATTTATTAATAGAGATCTCTCAATCAGCGTAAGTTGGATATATCATATCAACTAAAAAAAATTAATAGAGATCCCTCACCTCAACTAAGTAAGAAGGGTGAATCCACAACTTGCTTTTTGAGGGATAAGAAATGTCTTTTTTTTTTTTATTTCTAACTGGGAAATATTATATATGGTCCTTGATTTGAAATAAAACCCTAGCTACTTGTGAATGAGACTAGCTACTTAATTGTAATGTTTATTACGATCGTTATCCATTCATCATCTATAATTGGTTGTATGGAATGGTTTTCATCCTCTTTGAATTGCACTTGACTTAAATTTGGGTGTGGTCTGATGGTCAAAAGCTTGATGTTTATAGTGTATATATATCCACACAGATCTTGCATGCCACTGTGGAATTTTAGAAAAACTAATTGGAACTTTCAATAAATATATCCTTAATAGGATTTCCTATTATTGAAAATCCTCTTCCGCCATAAGATTCAACCAAATCTAATCATGATCACAGATGGGTGCACAAAGTTTCCATCAATACGTAGTCTTATCCTATTTTACAAGAGACTCTTTTTGTGACTCGAACTCGTGATCTCCATGTCATACAGTAGCAATTTTATCATTACACAAAGGCTTCCCTTCGATCATGATCATAGATGGTTACTCTTTATTAACTAGCCATGGAATTTGTGTTCTTGGACTTAAACCTTGTATATGTCTTAAATGAGCCAAAATTCCCTATAACATGTACAAGATATTGTTTTTAACAACTCTTTTAAAATTTAACCGTTCTACTATTTTTTTTTAAAAAAAAACTTTTTAAAATTCTCCTCTTTTCTTTTTGTTAATCAAAATTAATTAGTTCAATTTGGGGCAATTGAACTCTCCATTATTTTCAAAATTTTATAGTTACAAATTAAAGGCAATTAAACCGTGAATTTTATACTTTTTCATGGACATTTTTAAAAGAAAATTTTGTTTTTGTTTTATATAGATATCCTGATCCCTACTTTGTTTGAGTACTTGTGGTGTATACATATATATATCATGATATCTTGTCTAAACTTCCAAAAACTTGCTTAAATCCAAATCACTAAAAATTGTCTATTTGTGATTTGTTAATTAAAAATTTGGATGAAATTTAATATATTAGTTAAGCTATAAACCTAATCCATTAATTGTTTGAGCAACATTAATAAACTCTACCTTTGAATTCAAATTACATTGTTAGAATATTGACAAAAAGATTGTAAGAGGAGAAAAACCTTCCTCAGATAGGCCAACAGATAAAAAAACATTTAAAAATCAGACATACTTAATTTATTATATATAATTATTACTTTTACAGATTCCATTTTCATGCACTGACTTCTCACTATATGGTCTTAACTCTTAAAGTTGTTGTCAAGGAAATTAATTAAATAACTAATGAGTTTTGTCTGCATCCTCATAATATAATTAATGGCATGGATTTCTAGGTTGAAATTCAAAATATTCTTTGGTGTTAGACAATTATTATTATTATATATTTCATTTGATTTTAATTTCTCAATTAGATCACCTAAAAGGCGGTTACCTAAATCTCTATATATTATTCATTTGTGAAACAAAGTGGTTTAGGGAAACTGCAGTGCATTTGTACTGACAAATTTTACTATTATACTAGTTAGAAATTGCACGATCAATTACACAAGTTATAATTAATGATTAAATCTTAAGTTTGGCTAGGTATAGGAGTACTGATTATTTTAATATATCGATCGATCTATACAATCAAAAAAACTTATCATTAATTGTCATGTCAGTTAACTTCTTCATAAAGGAACCAACCAGTGCCCACCTACTGGTAACTAATAATGGACTTTAGCTCCCACATGAACCCTAGAAAATTCAACACTGCTTACTCCGAGATGTGACACAAGGAGACTATAATCATTCAGCATGAGGAGTAACCTACAAGTAATTAAACACTTCAATAATTCCACATCTTTATCTCTACACAAGCTAAGGATTAAATAGTAATCCCTCAAATTCAATTGCAGAAACTTTATGTCCGGAAAAAAACAAACAAACATCTAACTAATTTTCAAGACTGCATCAGTTGCTTCACCTACTCTTCTTCAGTTAGCTAGCTCCTTTGCAGGGTACAGGTAGGCCAAGTGCTGATTTACTCCTGAATCTTATTTTAATACACATTAAACAATATTCTTACAAAAAATTACAAGCAATTTAATTATAGCCTTTTGCACACGTACAGAATAATAATAATAATGTTCGATACAAAGTTTAATTGTGTGTTTCATTAAGGAATTTGTACATCAAAAAGCTAGCTAAGGAAAACTACATGTCTGTCTCAGTATAATTAATACATTAATTCAAATTATTTTTAAATAATTAAATAGATTCAGATGATTAGAATCAAATCAACAAATCCATCAGCTGACATGAAACACATGCAGTGCCCCACAAATTGACACTTGTCGTATATAATTGCACCTTTTTGTATGTCTTGAATAATTCATTCTGACCATGAAATTTGCCTGCATGCATTAAGATTAATTGTAAATTATATATATATACTGTAACCAAATTAAATTAAGATATAGAATTTAACTGTGCTTACTCTAAAATATCCTTCCAACTCAACATGTTCTGATCATCATCAGCATATTCTCCAAGATTTATTCCTCCAGTTGAATCATCATGGTCAGCTCTTGCAAGAGTACTCACAATATTTGGTTCTTGATCATTAATGCAATTAGGAAAATTAGGGAAATTAGAATCTGAGAGAGGAGGAGGAGGAGTTATAGGGCTAAAATAATCTTGATCCAGAGACAAATTAGGCAGAGAGAGTTTTGCTTGGGATATATCAAGTCGATCAATAATGTCTGATGAATTATAACTCCTGGGATTGTCACCACTACAATGTGTCGTCGTCGTCGTCGACATCATTGTTGTAGTAGTTGTAGCCATGGCTTGGATAAGCGATTGGAGGAGTTGAAGCCTGACCAAATGCAAAGCATCTGCTTGAAGAAGTCTGAGAGTATTATTATTGTTGCAAGGAATATTATTAATGGTAGCTAGGTTCCCAATTGGGTTGTTGGCGAAGAGATGATCGATATTTGTAAGATGGTTGAGAATAAAATCGAGGTCGGTTCGCTGTCGGTGAGTCACTGGATCAATACCCATGAGTAGCAGCTTCTTCTTGAGGTGTGTATTCCAATAGTTCTTGATCTCGTTGTCTGTCCTTCCCGGTAAACCCTTCGAGATCATAGACCACCTGCATCCAACAATAATAATAATAATAATAATATTATTATTATTATTATAAATATTAATTAATAATAAAATCATAAATATATATATATATATATACTTGTTCCCGAGGACAGAATGGAGTTGGATGATCATCTTTTCTTCGTCAGTGGAGAAATGGCCTCGCTTGATATCAGGGCGAAGGTAGTTAGTCCATCGGAGGCGGCAGCTCTTACCGCACCGGTTCAAGCCGGCTTTTTTGGGGAGGCTCCGCCAGCTCCCGTGGCCGTGCTGCTGTATGTGCTCCACCAGCTTCTTGTCCTCCTCTGGCGTCCACGGACCCTTCTTCAACCCAACCTCGTCACAACAAGGGGATCTTCCCATGCTTCTTAATTATTAATCATGCACCAAACTAGCTAGCTGATTGAAGATTGATCGATCGATCGATCAGCAAGAATTAATAACCTAGCTAATTGAGAGTACAAGAAGAAGAAGAATATCAACTAAATATCAATGCAGGTTTAGTATATAGCTAGGCGGATGGAGTAGCTAGTGTTTATTTATAGGGTTACGTTACGTTGCTCAGCTTGCTTAATTCACTTGGACAATGGAACACGCATAATATGAATCGGAATGATGTGTCCTAAAAATGCCTTTAAACATGCAGACAGGGCTTAGTTAAATCTAACTAGCTAACTAGGGTTTCATTAATCTTTCAGCTGCCAGTCTGCTATACAGTATATATATATATAAAGTGGGAGAGACTTCCTAAACAACTAGCGTTTATGATATTGAGTGTTCAACTCGATCATTAATATTCGTGAACAATGTTCATAAATAATGTTCGTAAATAATGTTCGTAAATAATGTTCATGAACAATGTTCACGAATCATATTCATTAATAAAACTCTTTTCAATATGCTAAATAAACAATGAAATAAAATAAATAAATTTAAATTATCAAGCTCAATAATCAATCAAACAATTATCTAAACGAACTAAGCTCAAACCAAGT
Source organism: Zingiber officinale (assembly GCF_018446385.1). Lineage (NCBI taxonomy): Eukaryota > Viridiplantae > Streptophyta > Magnoliopsida > Zingiberales > Zingiberaceae > Zingiber > Zingiber officinale. Next base: position 131,849,954 of record NC_055992.1, read on the forward strand.
TTGAATTGAGAGCTTGATAATATCTAAATGAACCAAGTTCAAGTCAAATTTCAAACAAGCTCAAGCTCATAAAAAAATAAGACAAGCTTGAACATTTATTTCAAAAACTTGGTTCATTTTAAGCTCGACTCGACTTTGTTATCTTATCAAACAAACTTGAACACCTCAAAGCTCGGCTCGGCTCGGCTCGACTCGACTTGTTTACAACCCTAGAGAGGAGTGTTATGGTGCTTGACTCATATACGTGACTCTTGTTTGTGACTCTCACAGACATCCGGATGCTCGATCGAATCACTTTTGGATGTCCCGCACACTCAGTCAGAGATGAGATTCGGGCACCATATCAATCTCGGATACCATATCAATCCTCGCACGCGTATATAAAGTTAATTATAATATAATGGATGATGTTATGATCCCTTAATTAGCTTGTGGAGAAAGGAAGGCAGGCAGGCAGGCAATCTATGTGAGTGGCAAGGCTTTAATTTGACTTTTTGAAGATTATATTTCTGCAGGGGAGTGAGTGCACGTAAGCCAGCAGAACAGGTAGGGAGATTAGGTTAAGTTGTTTTCAACGAAATGGTGATGGTTCAACAAAATTTAATGTTACTTCACAAGCAAGAGGAAGCTTATAAGGTTGATATTTGTTTTAATTAATTATAGATATTACTAATAATAAATTTTTTTATTTTTAATTTTCACAGTCTTTTCCTGTTGGGAACACCCAGACAAGGAGAGACCGACATAAGTCTTCTTTTTTTTTTTATTTAAGAAAACATTAATTGAGCCTTTTTTTCATATGCACATATAGAGTCGCTTTCTTCTCATTATTCTCTTCGTCTACATAAATCAGCCTGTTAAATATCTCTTAGTTAATTAATTGATTTCAGTTATTGCTTATGATGACTTTTGCTATTTTCATCACTTCGAAATACTAAATAAATAAATGAATGAAAGAAACAATTAAATTGAATTAATTATTTTGTTTTTTTTTAAAATAAAGTATTTGAAACATCCACAAATCAGTGCCAAATAATGCAATTGTTATAATCCTCAAATGGTCTCCTTTTGCTTGGGTTTCAAGTCACCTATCAACTCGAATTAATTGGTTTAATTTTGTTCGGTTATGACATTATTTTTAAAACAATCATAATCATCAAAAGCAACCAAATAGGGTCCCATAGATGCTCACTTGATTCGAAGATGAAGCTTTTATTATAATGAAAAAAATAGACATATACTTTTGAGAAAAAAAAATACTTTTCATCTTCTAATTATTTTATGGTCGATTATAAATACCTTATAATTTATCTTCCTTGGATTTGAGTACGGGTTATGAGGGGATATGGAATGAACGTTATCATTCTTTACTAAAAACAATCCATGGGGTTTTTGTTAATTTATTCAAAAATAAAGAAAATTTGGGATTTTCTTATTAATTAAATTGATAAATATATTTGACCAGTCGTTGATTTACGAATAAAAAGATTTAAAACAATTTTATGAATTCTAAAAAGATATAAATTTACATATTATTTGTTCGCGGTCTACCTTTCAAAGTCGAACATAATTTCCAAGAAATTAACGATGAAGGTTTGTTTTGGTGAACTTTTTTACCAACTCCTTCGAGAATTTGATCTACCAAGGATTTTGAACTTGGCAAAAAGTCTTTGCGGATAAGAGTAGTACTCCTCGCTAAAAAGTTAATGATCTTTAAGCCTAACATTAATTCAATATTTGAATAAAATGCTTATTAACAATATAAACTAGCGATCGTGCACATGCATTACGTGAGCTAGATCTCTTATACCAAGTGGAATAATGCAAAGAGATATGAAGGAAGAAAAATTGACCTATAGAAAATAATTTTAATTTTTAAGTATTGTCCTTACCTTTTTTTTTTTTTGGTCGGATAATACTCTAATATTTTTAGAATTTTATATACCTCTAGAGGTACTTATAAAAAAAATTGAGGTGGAGCAACTGCCTCCACTAAAGCTATATGTTGACGGCTGAGTTTCAAATTTTAGATCACTGATTGATTAATGAAAAAAATTCTCAATAATACATCGCAGCTGAGTCTCAAACTCTAGATCACTGATTGATTAATAAGAAAAATTTCTAATAATACACTGCAATTTAGTGTTGAACTCTAGATCCCTGATTGATGCATTGATGGAAATTACTAATAAATCTTGAAATTATTTTCGGCTTGAAAAGAAAAAAGAACATTAATATAATTTATTTTTGGGCTTCACCAAAGTTAGTTAGTAAAAGGGCATATTATTAATAAAATAGTAAGATAACCAGGAATCTTAGATTTAAATCTCAGCTGTGGTGTGTTATAGGAAAATTTTCCATTAGTAAAAAAGCGGGTCTAAGAATATTGACCATCTGGATAATCTTCCATTAATACTTCCCGATTACTCTAGTGGTTGATGAAAATTTTTATAGAGTCGAATCGGTCATCCTAATATTAATAGGTTTGAAGAACTAGGTACTTGTATCAATTAAAAATAATAATAAAAAATTAAAAATAAGTTCATTGGCTATTCGGACATCTACCTCTATCGATGGACTAAAGATTTGGCCTAGGATGATATTAAAACTAATTTGAACTTTTAACTTATATTAAGTATATCTTACACTTTTATATAATTTTGGTTCAAATTAACCTTCAAATTTGACCTCGATTAAAACATTTTGAGAAACAATTTTACTTGTAAACAAGCTTTTTGTAGTTAATTTGGATTAAATCTTTAACTTATCGGATAATTCCTCCTAATTATAAAAGTAGAATTGCAATTTTTCAAAGCCAACAATGGTAAAAATCCAAGCAAGATTTACCAAACACATAGCCTAGGAACTTTCGTACACGTTAGACATATCAACCATTTATGATGGCCTCGCTCCCCTCTTTTGAAAGAAAAGTTGAGAAAGTAGAGAAACAAAGGATTTCTCAAATTTGTTTAATATTCGAGGAAAAAAAAAAAAAAAAGACACATTTGCCGGCCGACCTGGTCTGTGTGTGTATCTGTTATCTTTTTATCCTTGTATTTTCAGATGAAAGATCTATGAACAAAAGCTTTTCTGCTTACTTATGGTCCATGTACTAATGAGATCTAGTTGCCACCAATAAAATCTAGGATTCGAATTTTGATAAAGTCGAGATAAATATTTTCTTTATGTGTTAGTTACTATTCCAAAGGCTAGTAGTCACCCGTAATTTATCTCCTTCGTGTTGACCCTGAAACGAATTGATGGAGACGCTGAAAACGAACGTATTCATCTTTTTACCACCAATATACTAATGAGATCTATATTCAAGCCCCTCTTGTCTACGTTCATTGCTGTAGTCTCCACCACTATACCGTTGTCCCTTTGACACTCTCACTCAACCTCAGGTCATCTTTCTTCCGATATTATTCATCACTTAGTCTTTAATAATATTGTTTCAATTTAGTCTAATGCTTTTTTGAATTTTCATTGCAATCATGCAATTTTAATAAAAGTCATAAGCTTATATTGTTTCCACTCTGACTCTCTCGCCATCTCTTAAATTAATTTTCTTTGATATATGATCCTCTTCAGTTTTTCTCATTGGATGGTTACAAATATTATCTCATTTTTTTTATCACATTTCTAACTATATATGGTTTTATCCACTTGAACATAAATTTAATATCCTCTTTGTTTTCTCAAACTTCAAAATCCTGTAGAAAATTATTCACTTGAAAAATCATCTCCCTTTACAATGATAATTGAGGAGAATTTCTTACCTTAAAATTATTCTTGCTATAATATGAAATCTCCCACCTCACTGCCCCACCTTATACGCTTGAACACAATGACTATGCTAAATCACACAATTTATACACTATCGAAATGGATCTCACTCTTTTACACCAAGCATCGATCCTACCCACCTTTTGTCCTTGCACCTTTGCCACCACAACCTATCTAATAAATCGTATATCCAAAGTCAATCTTGTTAAGACCTTGATGCTCGCTAAAGGAAGGTAAATAGTGACTCACTCAACGTTTGCTTCGTACAATGATTAGTATGCATAGCAGAATACAAAAATAAATACTAACAAGAGAAAACAAACCTAACACGTTGATGTAACATGATTTGGAGATAAAGCTCCTACTCCACAGCTGCTCGTAAGATGGACGATCCCGATCCGTCGGTGAATGACTCCCCGAAAAACCTCCGGCTAGCTCGAATAACTCCTTGTGGGTGGAAAAACCTCGCCATAAACTCGTACAAGCTCTTGATCACTTAAGAAGACCTTGGAGACTCTAATAGGGGTTACCACCTCTATTTTCATCAACCTTGGCCAAGCACCCCAAGTTCTATTAAATAGAGCTCGGGAGGAAACACCTAGCTGTGTTTCCTGCCACTAGTCGATTGGTACAACCATCAGTCAACTGATCATAAGTGAAATTCGACCGTTACAAGCTAACGGTCGACTACCAGTTGACTGATGAAAATACCAGTCGACCGCTACAGTAACGCTACAATACTGCTGCAATGACGCTACAATACTGCTATAGCAACGTTACAGTACTACTGCTATAGTAACGTTACGGTCGGCTACCAGCCGACTGATAAAAATACCAGTCGGCTCCTACAGTAACGCTACAGTACTGTTACAGTGCACAATGAAATTTTACCCTGAGTACATTCTCTCATGCACTCGTCCTTGCCCGCACAATCTAGACCTAGCCTTCTAGCCTCCTCCATCAGTCTTGCGTCTCTCGGATGCCTCCCCATCCTTCACGTCTTGCCTTCTGGAGCTTCCATTAGCCTTGTCATTATTGTCGGATCTTCACTACCAAGAGTCATGCTCCGGGACTTCATCTTTTGTCAAGTCACACTTGGACTTACATTGCTAAGAATACATACTTGGACTAAGCTCCTCCTTTACCTAAGCTCCTCCTTTAGCTAGGATTTCTTGCAAAGGTGTGTAGGTTTCCCACTTAAATTTAAACTTCTCTCCCTTTGCCATACATCAAAAAGAGCTCCAATAATATCCTAATTATTAGACTCTTTGATATCTAACGATCATAAACATCATATATTAATCCCCAATAAGATTACATACATGTTCGTCACTCTTTTGGTCATTTTCTAATGCTGAAAAATATTTTCAGACCGTATCAGTCGACTGACATAAGTCTCAGTCGACTGCTATCGTCAAAATGAGCTTACAGAGATATTCTGTACTCAAAATTACTGTTACTAGTTGACTGGTAACTATACCAGTTGACTGGTGCTCTATTTATACAAAAATCAACCCTTTGACCCAACTTTAGAAATGCACCAGAAATTTCACAGACCTCCAAAAATCCTCAAATTTTGTGAAGAGACCTATTTTATCCATGTTTACTTGGAGAATATATATATATAAATATATTTATCACAGATCTTAAGATTGACATAAAATTTAAAACTAGTTAAATGGTTCAATTAAACCTTAACCTAAAGCCATAGCTTTGACTTCCTCTTTATGTATCTGCCCATACTAAATCATAATGCATCCCTAACATTAGTTTATATGGTATCTATACATTAAAAACTAATTTTCATACAATATGAGCCCAATTCACATTTCAATGTATGAAATACATCCCAATTGTGCCAACCCACTAGATTAGAGACTTAAGTCCGTCTCCTAACCACTTGACACATTTGATAACCCATCTACCATGGGTCCTTCTTATTATGAGTGTGTTAGTCTCCCTGTGTTTAAGATATCGAATGTCCACTAATTAAGTAAGTTACTGACAACTCATTTAATTAATATCTTAGTCCAAGAGTAGTACCACTCAACCTTATTATCATGTCGGACTAAGTCCACCTGCAGGATTTAACATGACAATCCTTATGAGCTCCTCTTGAGGACATTATCAACCTAGTATCTCTAGGACACAGTTTCCTTCTATAATCAACAACACACACTATAAGTGATACCATTTCCCAACTTATCGGGCTTATTGATTCATCGAACTAAATCTCACCCATTGATAAATTAAAGAAATAAATATCAAATATATGTGCTTGTTATTATATTAGGATTAAGAGCACACACTTCCATAATAACCGAGGTCTTTGTTTCTTTATAAAGTCAGTATAAAAGAAACGACCTCAAATGGTCCTACTCAATACACTCTAAGTGTACTAGTGTAATTATATAGTCAAGATAAACTAATACCTAATTACACTACGACCTTCTAATGGTTTGTTCCTTTCCATTTTGGTCGTGAGCTACTGTTTATAATTTATAAGGTACTGATAACATCATCTTCTGCATGTGACACCACATACTATGTTATCTACAATATAAATTAATTGAACAACTACAAACAAATGTAGATAATTTGACCAAATGTGATTCTTTATTCATAATGAATGTTTACAAAGCTTAGGCTTTCAGTATACACTCCAACAATCTCCCACTTATACTAATGACTAAGCTGCCATATCTTCTACCATACATCTGATTCCCATTCCCTCCACATGTCGATCGAAAGCTTTCGCCGGAAGGGCCTTAGTGAAAGGATCTGCCAGGTTATCTGCTGATGCAATCTTGGTGATGACAACTTCTCCTCGCTTCACGATATCTCGTATCAGGTGGTACTTGCGCTTTATATATTTACTTGCCTTATGAGCTCGTGGTTCCTTCGAGTTTGCAACTGCACCGCTATTATCACAATAAATTGTGATGATTTTGGGCAAACCAGGAATCACATCTAAGTCCATTAGAAAGTTCCTGAGCCATACTGCTTCTTTAGCTGCCTCAGAGGCTGCTACATACTCAGCTTCCATGGTTGAGTCCGAAACGCATTCGCTAACACTCCTCCATGAAATGGCTCCACCTCCTAAAGTAAACACATAGCCTGATGTAGACTTACTGTTGTCCCTATCTGATTGGAAATCTGAATCCGTGTAACCCACAGGGAGCAAATCGTCTGCTTGGTAAACTAGCATATAATCTCTAGTCCTTCTCAGGTACTTTAATATATGCTTTACCGCAGTCCAATGTCCTTGTCCAGGGTTACTCTGATATCTGCTGACCATGCCTACGACAAAACAAATATCAGATCTCGTACATAGCATTGCATACATAAGGCTTCCTACAGCCGAGGCATAAGGAACTGCTTTCATGTCTTCTATCTCCTTTGATGTCTTAGGAGACATCTCTTTAGATAGAGCTATTCCATGCCTAAAAGGTAAGAAACCTTTCTTGAAATCTTGCATGCTAAAACGAGCAAGGATTGTATCTATATATGAAGCTTGGGACAGACACAACATTCTTTTCTTGTGATCCCTTATTACTTTGATCCCAAAAATGTGTGCACACTCTCCTAAGTCCTTCATATCAAATTGTTTGGACAACCATACCCTTACGTCTGATAATACCTTGACATTGTTGGCAATTAACAAAATATCATCTACGTATAGTACAAGAAATACCACCACGTTTCCGTTACACTTCTTATATACACAAGACTCATCCGGACTTTGAATAAATCCATATGACTGGATTACTTCATTAAACCGGATGTTCCAAGACCTTGAAGCTTGTTTTAGTCCATAAATGGACCGATTGAGCTTGCACACTAGATGCTCTTTGCCTTTTTCAATAAACCCTTCTGGTTGCTTCATATGGATGTTCTCTTCAAGACTTCCATTAAGGAAAGCTGTCTTGACATCCATTTGCCAAATCTCATAATCCATATGAGCAGCAATGGATAAGAGTATCCGGATAGACTTAAGCATGGCTACCGGTGAAAATGTTTCCTCATAATCGATTCCCTCTTTCTGAGTGTACCCTTTCGCAACAAGCCTAGCTTTGAAGGTTTCTACCTTCCCGTCTGTCCCTCTTTTCCTTTTGTAGATCCACTTGTATCCAACGGCTTTTACACCATCAGGTGGTTCTACAAGCTCCCAGACCTTATTAGAGTACATAGACTCTATTTCAGAATTCATCACCTTTTGCCAAGATGCTGCATCTATATCTTGGAGTGCTTCGTCATATGTCCGGGGATCAGGTTCATGTTTACCCGGGATCAAGTCCGAAGACTCTCCCAAAAACATGAATCTCTCAGGCTGCCTTACAACCCTCCCACTACGACGAGGCACTGTCTGTGGTTGTGTATCATGTGTGACACGTGTTGCAGTTTCTTATGGTACTTCATCTTGTACTGTTGTTACTAAAGTAGACGTGTCCTCTCTTAGTTCTTCTAAAACAACTTTACTACTGGGCTTGTGATCCATTATATAGTCTTCTTCTGGGCATTGGTGCTAACAATGACCTTATGGTCTTTAGGACTATAAAATAAACCACCTTTCGTTCCTTTGGGATATCCTACAAACACACGAACTTCTGTACGGGATTCTAACTTATCAGCATCTGGTTTCAGCACATGTGCTGGACTTCCCCAAATCCGAATATGTCTTAGACTGGGTTTTCGCCCATTCCACGATTCTATGGGAGTAGAAGAAACTGATTTAGAAGGTACTAAGTTCAGAACATACACTGCTGTTTCCAGAGCATATCCCCAAAATGAATTTGGTAATTCTGAATAACTCATCATCGATCTAACCATCTCCATAAAAGTCCTATTCCTTCGTTCTGCTACATCATTCTGTTGGGGTGTTCCAGGTGCAGACAATTGGGATTGAATCCCGACCTCTGATAAGTAATTCCTAAACTCTCCTAAGAGGTATTCGCCACCACGATCAAATCGTAGTGTCTTGATATTTTTACCTAATCGTTTCTCCACACCAGCCTTGTATTCTTTGAACTTATCAAAGCACACAGACTTGCGGCGCATTAGGTAAATATATCCGTATCTTGAATAATCATCTATAAAAGAGATAAAATATTCAAAACCACCTCTTGCCTGGACAGACATAGGACCACACAAATCAGAATAAACCAATTCCAACACTTCTTTGGCTCTATACCCCTTGGCCTTGAATGTCCTCTTAGTCATTTTACCTTCCAAGCAAGATTCACAAGTTGAAAAATTTTCCAACTCTATTGAACCCAAAAGTCCATCGGCTATTAGCCTCTGAATCCTACTTAAGTTAATATGACCAAGCCTTAGATGCCAAAGATATGCTTGGTTCATTTCCGAAGGTTCTTTTCTTTTATTTGAGTTAGAAGATGAGTTATAAATTTCCATATTTTGCTTTGTGGAAGAAATTAGATTTAAAGTATATAAATTGCCAACTAATGTACCAGAACAGATAATCACTTTATTTCTCTTAATAACTACATCGTTACTGAAAGAAACTGAATATCCATCTAAAAATAGTTTAGAAACTGAAATTAAATTCTTTCTAAAACTGGGTACATAAAGACAATTTCTTAAAACCAAATTCCTATTTCTACTAAAAGATAAGTAGACGTCTCCCACTGCAACAGCTGCCACCTTAGTAACATTGCCCATGTAGACAGTAATTTCTCCTTCAGATAGTCGTCGGGTTTCCTGGAACCCCTGCAAGGAATTGCAGACATGATTAGTGGCTCCCGTATCTACACACCAGGTGCTGGTAGATAACACCGCTAAACATGTTTCAACAACTAGAGCATGAGATATACCTTTGTTTTGGTTCCTACGAGGACAGTCCGCCTCCTGCCTGCTTGCGGATGAAGCACTTGCCCTTGGCTTCTTCCTGCTTTAAATCCCGTACTCTGAGACTTATTCACTTTCTTTGCTGAACCGACTTGTTTCTTCTTCTTCTTTCCTCTCGGTTTAGAAGTAGAACCATTTTCAGCATAGTGAATTTGAGCATTGTGACGAAATAATCCTTCTGCTGCTTGAAGTTCTGTCAGTAGTTCTGCTAATGAATAAATCCTCTTATTCATATTATAGTTCAGGCGAAACTGCTCAAAACTTCTTGGTAGCGTTTGGAGGATCATATCGATCTGGGTTTCCCCATCAATTTCTCCTCCAAGGATCTGTATCTTGTTCAGATAAGCCATCATCTTTAGGATATGATCCCTCACAGGAGTACCATCTTGCATGGTGGCTGTCATTATCTTTCTCATGGCTTCTTGCCTAGAAGCCCTATCCTGATAACCAAAGAGTTCTTTGAGATTGTTCATAATATCATAAGCTGTCGGTAAATCTTGATGCTGATGTTGCAATACATTTGACATTGAAGCCAAAAATGTAGCACCGCGCCATCTCATCAGCTTTTACCCATTTCCTATGATATTCAATCTCCTCTTGGGTTGATTCACCAGTAGGTGCTTCAGGGCAAGCCTCAGTCAGTACAAATTTATAGCCCTCAGCAGTAAGAACAATGTCCAGGTTTCTTTTCCAATCTATGTAATTTGGTCCAGTAAGTCTATTCTATTGAAGTATGATGGACAGTGGGTTGGAAGTTATCCTAAGAATCACAAATAACTTTTGGTCAGAACTCTAAATTTAGAATAATATTGATTCCTCAAACAATACTATTTTAAATTAACCAACACCTCAAAACACCGTGAATTTTGTATGCCACGTTAGTGTGGACGTATACAAATTCAACATTTGTAAAAGGAGGGTTTTAACCCATTAATTTTATTATCTTGTCAACCTAACTTTTTGACAAATAAAATTAATAGTTGGTGTCTTTTGGTCACACAAATAATAGCAGTGACTCCGATGGGGAGGATACTATTAGATGTGTCTAAGTGTATACCATTACTTGACACTAAGTCCATTAATAAGATTATGCCCCTTCCGTTGGGGAAGATCACACGCTCTTAATTAACTTCCTATAGTCATCCAAAAATGGAAGTCTGTTCTAGTGATCCACAAACAAGCTCATTCGTTATGGAGGAAGGCACTCAGAGCCAACGCGCAAGCTTGTTTGCATCACTTACAAACCAGTAATGGAGACCATAGGATTTACTTAAAAATCCCTCTCCCACTTAGTTATTTATAAATGAGGAATTTTAACTATGCTAGCCTACTAAACATGTAAACTAACATACACACACAGCACAATATAAAAGCAATAAATAGAAAATCTAATTTTCAACTATTATGGCTTTTATCTCTAGTTGTCCTCCGTGTGTTGTCATCCCAAGCTGCTGCCATATTTGGCCACCGCCACCGGGTCTAGTCGCATCCATCTTGCTCCTAGTTCCACTGCGCCTCGGTCCTTAGAAGGTTCCATGCTTTGCAAGATTCGATCCATGACATAAATAGAATTTTACATTTTGATCCTATATTCCATAAAAGGAATGTACATGTATCTAGATCAAAAATAAAATCCTAATAAAACTAAATCCATTGCTGTATTTTTAATACAATCATGCACACACATATAAATGCCCTTGACATGTCCAAGGGTCCAATCACACACATAATAACTAAAAGCCATAATAGTTGGATCCTGCATCCACAAAGTTAGCACATCCTACTATTATCCTGCCTAAATTATGTATGACATGTGCATAATTAAACTAATACCAAATACACAGAGGCAAAACCCTAGCTCTGATACCAATTGTTGGTTGCTACTCGGAAAACCTAAAGGTTCCACTGTACAAAAATTTTGTACAAAGGTCTGAACCTTTTCCTAGCTACCATGTGTTCTTTTAAATTAAATTTTGGATCGCCTGCGGAACTTAACACGTTTGATCCAAAACTTAATCTATTCGTTCTTTTAGGTTTTGACTTAGGTCTTCTGCGGAACTTAACACGTTCGACCCAAATCACCTTAAGTTATTAATTCCATTAAATATTAATTTCCATAATTGATTCCCAGTACTGACGTGGCGAGGCACATAGCCTTCTTGGATATGGGAGCAACCACCACCGACTAGACAAAACCTTTTATAGAAATCTAATATTTAATTTCCTAAAATAACTTTAGGTTAACCAAAAAGAACAATCAAATCACAAGGGAAAAAAAACAAAAGAACACAACTTCGAAAAACATATTCGAAATACTAGAACGTAAGCCTCTTGTATTTGGTATTATTTCCATAAATAACTAGCATGATGCGGAAAGGGAAAATTACTAGTTATACCTTCTAGAAAGACCTCTTGATCTTCTACCGTATTTCTCTTCTAACCTCGGACGTTGTGTGGGCAACGATCTTCCGAGATGAGAAATCACCAACCACCTTCTTCTCCTCCTAGCTAGGTTCGGCCAACAATAAGGAAGCTTCACCAAGGAAGAAGATCAAAACACCAACCAAGCTCCAAGAGATGCTAGCTTTCTCTCCTTCTTCTTCTTCTTCTCCAAGTAGTATCCGGCCACCACAAGAGCTCCAAGGGGAGAGAGAGGTTCAACCACCACAAGAGGAAGAGAGGGAGAGGATGATGGCCGGCCACACCAAGGAACAAAAGAGGGAGAGAAATAATAGAGGTTGTATCTCATGAAGGCACCCTCACCCCTTCTTTTATATTCCTTGGCCTAGGCAAATTAAGAAATTTAATTACAATAAAATTTCCTTAATTTACTTGACCTGATTTAATTGAGAAAAATAAAATAAAATTTTTCAAATTAAACTATAATGGCCGGCCACCACAAAAGAAATAAATTAGACAAGTTTTAATCAACAAATTAAAACTTCCTAATTTGTTTCCGGAAATTTTAAAATTAAAATTTCTCTTCAAAAATCTCTTCATGGTTGATAAAAAGAAATTTTCATAATCTTAATTTTACAACATGTGAATAATTTTTAAAGAAAAAATAAAATATCTCACCAATCTACAAATAAGGAAAGAGATCTAATCTCTTTCTTTAATCTTTTGTAGATCTTTTACAAGAGAGATATTTTAATTTTAATTCTCTTTAATAAATTATATCTTCCACATAATAAAAATTAAAATTAAAATTTTTTTTAATTTAATATGGCCGGCCCCCTCTAGCTTGGGTTCAAGCTAGGGCCGGCCACCCTAAACCCATGCTTAGGCCGGCCCTAGCTTGGTTCCCAAGCTAGCTTGGCCGGCCCCCTTTAGGTGGGTATAGAAGGTGGGTATAGTACTCTATAAATAAGAGGCTATGATAGGGACCGAGAGGAGAAATTGGTTTTGGTCTCCCGATAAAATTAAGCATCCCGTGTTCGCCCCGAACACACAACTTAATTTTATCAATAATAATTCATTCCACTAGAGAACTATTATTGAACTACCGCACCAATCCCAAATTATATTTTTGGGCTCCTTCTTATTATGAGTGTGTTAGTCTCCCTGTGTTTAAGATATCGAATGTCCACTAATTAAGTAAGTTACTGACAACTCATTTAATTAATATCTTAGTCCAAGAGTAGTACCACTCAACCTTATTATCATGTCGGACTAAGTCCACCTGCAGGATTTAACATGACAATCCTTATGAGCTCCTCTTGAGGACATTATCAACCTAGTATCTCTAGGACACAGTTTCCTTCTATAATCAACAACACACACTATAAGTGATACCATTTCCCAACTTATCGGGCTTATTGATTCATCGAACTAAATCTCACCCATTGATAAATTAAAGAAATAAATATCAAATATATGTGCTTGTTATTATATTAGGATTAAGAGCACACACTTCCATAATAACCGAGGTCTTTGTTTCTTTATAAAGTCAGTATAAAAGAAACGACCTCAAATGGTCCTACTCAATACACTCTAAGTGTACTAGTGTAATTATATAGTCAAGATAAACTAATACCTAATTATACTACGACCTTCTAATGGTTTGTTCCTTTCCATTTTGGTCGTGAGCTACTGTTTATAATTTATAAGGTACTGATAACATCATCTTCTGCATGTGACACCACATACTATGTTATCTACAATATAAATTAATTGAACAACTACAAACAAATGTAGATAATTTGACCAAATGTGATTCTTTATTCATAATGAATGTTTACAAAGCTTAGGCTTTCAGTATACACTCTAACAAAACCTACATGTGTCACCACTATTTTTCATTACCTATATTGATAATCTATCATGTCAGCTAAATTTGATGCTCTTATTCACAATTGGACCTAGATCTTGTTCCTCCTCAACTTACATAGAATCTTATTGGTTGTAAGTGGGTGTTTCATGTCAAACATCATTCTGATGGATCTGTTTAATACTAAAAGCATGTCTTGTTACTAAAGATTTTCATCAATGTCCTGGGATTGATTTTCATAATACCTTCAACCATATTGTTAAGCCAGTCACCATTCGTACTATCTTGAGTCTTGTTGTGCATTATGGTTGGCCCTTATGACAACTTGATGTAAATAATGCTTTTTTTCATGGCTCCTTAGATGAAGAGGTTTTTATGGCCCAACTGATGTAGGAGAATCCAAATATCTTTCATATTAGTTTTAGTAATTTTTAAGTTTTTTGGTATTTAAGGTATTTTTGCTATTTAGTGTATTTTTGATAATTTTCATTTGTTTATATTTTTAGATTTTAAGTTTGTTTAGGAATTTTAAGATTTTGAATCTTTTCCTTTCTATTAGAATTCCTTTTTCTCTTTGCATCTTAATGTTTGGAGTCTATATAAATAATTATTTGGGTTGATATAATGAGAAGTTTTTTGTTTAATAATATTTTCGACAGTGCCATTTATTTTCCTATTTTCTGGTATTCTTCTTTGAATCAACAGGTTGTAGAAGATTTTCATATTCGTGTGTGAATCAACATATTCAATAGCTCATAGGATAATCACTATTCCACCCGACATCAGTGTAAGTACTCCAGGTAAGTTTTGATTTGATCAACCAAGTCAAGTTAGGCTCTACGTATTTGATGTCTTTTGTATAAGTGTGCAGGAACTTAGGAGCACAAAAAGTCAAGCAAAAGACACAACTAGCGAGAATGATGGCACGGGAAGCGAGTTGACTGGCTTGATGCATCTAAGGGACGAGGTGCTACAAAAGAGTATATCAGTGGATAAGAAGGATGCACATCACTTTAGAGGGACGAGAAGCTGGGGAGGAAGTTTGCTTGAGGAGAAGGTTAGAGTTAGGTTCGGGTGAACTCAACTCTGGAAGGTCGAAAGATCACCTAAGCAACCGGATAAGTCAACCTAAGTTGACTGTGTTCAGGTGATTGGACCAAGTCCAGGCACCCAAACTCCAAGGCCCAGACTGAGTCCTGGAGCTTGGGATGTCCCGACACCCGGTGCAGTGAGGATCAGACTGGAGTCCATATCAGCAAGACTCCAAGCGCCCGGACCAGTCTAGGTGCCCGGACTATGATAACTTTTCGTTGACAAAGAGTCGTTGCTAAATGGATCAAGGTGACCATGTCCAAGCGACCGGATTGGTCTAAGCGCCAGGGAGTCGTTACGTTAGCAAACGACTAGTTCAACCAGTGGGCTATAAAAAGAGTTCTGGTCCTTGAAGTTTAAATAAACACACACCGTACTTTCATTTCTGAATTCATTTTCTATTTTTATTTGAGTGTTAACGTTTGTAAGAGGCTATTCCGCCTTCATCGAAGGAGATCTTCTAGTTGAACTTCCACTGCCTTGGATTAGCAACTTCCTCTGTTGTAAACCAAGTAAATTCTTTTGTGTCTATTACTTTATTTTTATGTTTTTTATTTTTTTTTTAAACCAACGTGTTTTCCTTGTTGAGTTCCAAAAGCGAGTGAAGTACTAACTTTCTTTCAGGTCTATTCACCCCCCTTCCCCCTCTAGTCGGTCTACATGGGACCAACAATCAGTTGGTGTCGGAGCTCATCAGATCCAATGGAAATTGGTTGTGGTCGTAGTCAGGTTCTGACTTAGGAAGCCTCACACTATGATCATAGCACCCAAGACGAGATACTTAAACATCTACAAAGATAAGTCACGGAGTTATCCCAACGTCTAGTGGCACAAGATCTTGAAGATCGTGAGGTACATAGTCGAGATTGTGATAGGCAGATTCCAGTTGAGAAAACCTCACACTCTAATCATAGTGCATGAGATCTTAAAGGTCTTAAGTTCTTTGATTTTAATTTAGATAAAAAAAATTAGAGAAAGATATGGACGATAGGATCGAAATAGTCGATGATCCAATTTACGATAAAAATGAGGAAGAATATAAACATGTGGTTTTTCAATCTACGGGTGTAAACTACACAGCAATGAGCGTGTTCTGCTCCAACCTCAATCTCCTCCTCTACAACCACCATCATGGGGTTCTACAACAACACGATAGGTCGACCTCCAAACCAAGTCTACACCATCACACTATGCCAAGGAGACCTCTCCCTTAATGACTACCAAGGCTGCCTCAATGCCTCCTTCTAAGACATCACCCAGGAGTGCCCCAAGAGCATGAGTTCCACCATATGGCATGACATCTGTATGCTTTGCTACTCTAACACAAACTTCTTGTCTATCGTCGAAACTTACATGGTCAATCAAAGAAAACCCACGATGCATAGGACCTATAAATCTTTAATGAGCAGTTGGGAAATCGAATGAACAATCTTGCCATAAAGGTGACACGTAGCTTGTCGAAGTTGTTTATGGTGGGGAATGCAAACCTGACAAGCTTCACGAAGGTATATGGCTAATGCAGTGCACAAGGGACTTGTCTATAGATGACTACTACATGTGTCTTCTTGAAGTAGTGGGGAGCATACCAAGATTATGTGAAGGGAAGTAGGGGCACAAGGTATTTGGACAGAGCTGTACAATTCGATATGAAATGTACCATTTCTACATTTCTACAACAGATGTTGCCTCTCCATCACCAATCCTAGTTTCACCTCTATTGTTGCTATCATCAGTTGTCAATGAAGAAAATAGTAATGGCTCCCGGAGAACAGTTCTACTTATTACCATTCTTGTTGTTACAACAATACTATTGTTCCTTTGTGCCATTTTTATTTTCCATGGAAGAACAAAAGCAAGAATTTCAAGATGGAAATCACACCCACAAGTATTCATAAATCAAGATCAACATGAATTAAAAAGGAATGCAAAAGTGGAAGAGAAAGCTAATGTCGGTGTTATTGTCCACGGGTCAAGGTTGATCAAGTTGACAAATCTCGAATTGACTTGAGCTTGAGTTTCGATGTTTAATAATATGTGAGAGAGAAGTCAAATAGGTTAAAAGAGGACCAAATACTTGACTGAAAAAGTCCTAACAGGAGGTTAGATAATGAAAAATGCTAACTGAGGTTAGACAAGAAAAAATCCTAACTGGATGTTTGATAATGGAAAGTCCTATCTGAGGTTAGGTAAGGGGAAGTCCTAACTAGAAGTTAGACACGGGTGAGAAGTCTGTCTAATGATTAGTGCTAACTAGAGGTTAGGCAAGGGAAGTACTACGACAAGAAAAATCCAAATAGGTTAAAGAGGATCGGATACTTGGTGAGAAAGTCTAAGTGAGTCAAAATTTAACCGGATACTTGGTGGTTAGAAGTCTAATGAAAAATTGGTAAGGAAAGTCCATGTAGATTAAGAAGGACCAGACACTTGGTGGAGAAACTCTAGTAGGTTAAGGGTGATCGGATGCTAGGTAATAGGAAGTCCCAACAGCTCATGAATGACTAGATATTAGACATAATTTCAGTTGTGGAAAAGCTTAAATTAGGGTTAACAATCAATTGGTGATCGTTTGGCAAACCTTAAACCCAAAATTCTAGGTTTGTTACTTGAATCAATTGATTGAGGAAGTTCCAATCGATTGGTGCAATTGATTGAAAGTTTCTTGCGAGTGAACAAAAGCTTGCTGAATCAATTGGAATAATTGATTGTCTATGTTTTCGCGAAGAGAACAAAAGGTTGCTGAATCAATTAGCTTAATTGATCTAGCAGCTCTAATCGATTGACCTAATCGATTGAAGTGTTTTTTATGAGAATAGAGAGTTTCTGAATCTATTGGGTTAATAGATTAGAAACTATTAATCGATTGATATAACTCACCAATTAATTGAACAGGTGAAAAGGAGTTGTTCTGTAGGTTTTGAACGATTGATCTGACGAGATAGTAGATTGGGGGTAAGACCAATCAATTGGGAGACATTTTCTAACCCAAAAGAATTCCTATAAAGGGGGGTTTCATGATGTTTTGAAGAAGTCAATTCTTGAGAAGTTTAAAGTGAAGTGTTGTTGCATTTCCAACTAATCAAGAGGCATTTTCAAGCAATACGATAGCAAGTTAAGCAAGATTTCATTATTATAAAATTATTTTCTATTTCCTTTATATTTACTTTTGCTCTTCTTGCTGAATTCTCAGCTCGAGTTTATACGAAACTTCTCTGCTTCAGAGAAGGAGGTTTTCATAGTGAAACTGTAAGTGAGGAGTGGACCATGTAACGACCCAAATTTCCTTGTTTTAAGTTCCAAAAGTCCTTAAAAATATTTTAAAATGCTATAGAAATATTCTAGGGGTTTTTAGAAATTTTTAGAGTATTTTTATGCAATTTTTGGAGGTCGTTTGATATTTTTACTAAACGAAAGAAGTTTTGACAAAAAATGTCCGAGCCGAGATTCGAACCCGAGACCTCCGGCCAAACCCGACTTTAACCAAATCCAGATAGCCAACTGTTCCGCAAATATTTTGTGAAAGAATATGGAACGAGATATATATAAGTTATAATTAAAACCGAAATACCTAGGTTTAAGAGGGTTAAGTTATTTTCTTTTCCTCTCCTCGCCCGAAACCCTCTTCTCCTCTCACGCACGCGCGGCGAGGCGATTTTCTGCTCTCGGGCGAAAAAGGCGATGGAGCTAGGTTTCCTCCCTCCGGCGGCCAGCGAAGGCTTTCTTCCGGCGAACCTTGCTAATTTTGATCCTCTCGTCGAGGAGAGCTCGTAGGCACGAGGAATGTAACGAGCCGGCCCTTTAGCCTCTTGGGCGGCCCTTGCGGCGACCCAACTGGCGGCCCTTATGTCGTCGGCCCATTTGGCGACCTCTCATGTCGTCGACCGACGACCCTTTGGCCGTGTCGTTACTCACTAGGACTTTCCACCCCTGGCAGTGGATTTTTGCCTCCCCCAGGATTCGAACTCTAAACCTCCAGGCTTAAGTATTAGAGTTTATGAATCCTGGTAACCAATTCATAAACTCTAATACTTAAGCCTGGAGGTTTAGAGTTCGAATCCTGAGGGAGGTAAAAATCCACTGCCAGGGGTGGAAAGTCCTAGTGACGCCATAAGGGCCGCCCAAGAGGCCAAAGGGCCGGGTCATTACAATAAAAAGGCGCCTTTTATTGTAACGACCCGGCCCTTTGGCCTATTGGGCGGCCCTTGCGGCGGCCCCTTATGTCATCGGCCCATTTGGCGACCTCTCATGTCATCGACCGATGACCTTTTAGCCGTGCCGTTACACACTAGGACTTTCCACCCCTGGCCAGTGGATTTTTGCCTCCCCCAGGATTCGAACTCTAGACCTCCAGGCTTAAGTACTAGAGTTTATGAATCCTGGTAGCACCGCAAGGGCCGCCCAAGAGGCCAAAGGGCCGAGTCGTTACAAGGAAGAGGCCGGGAAGTTCAAGTTCCTCCGAACCCTAAGTCGTCACCTTCTCGGTTGTAAGTCCAAGAACGCTAGGTAAGTTGCTACTCACCTGCAGTAGGATAGCTCCAACGTTTATTCCGTATTCCTCTCCTTGTTTCCGAAGCATTGCTTGAAATCTTGAAGCTTGCGTGTAGGTGAATTGATATGGTAGTCGGCTCACAGCATCCCTCAAGGGTTTGCAGTTCTTTTGTTGTTATTCTTTTGTCAAGCTGGAACAGCCCTATACTTAGCATAAAATTCTAGATTCATTGTGCTGCCGTGAGTCTCAAAATTTAGTGTGTGGGGCATTTAGTTCCTTTTTGGTCACCTGTTGTGCCACAGTTCCGGGAGGATTTACTTCTGTTGGTTTCGGATTTCAGTTGTAGGGAATTATGATATTTAGGGTTCTTGTTTTTGGAAGTTCCAGTAGCATGCTTTTAGTAATGTACAGATGAATTTTTGGTGTTTAATTTCTGTTCTGGATTCCTATTCCAGTAGCATGCTGTGTGAAATGTTTAAAGGTTAGGATAATTTTCCTAATTTAATTAAGGGCACTTTGATCATGTATAGTTTAGAGTAACAAAGTAAATCTAGTAGTATGATCTTCCAACTCATGTAACAGATAAGTAAAAAGTTGACGTTGCACCTTCTTAGTAGTAGAGGATAGCTCGTACATTGGTTCAGTTTAATGTTTCACATGTGCTTAGTTTAATGTTTTCCTTGTTAATGTTTAAAGGTTTGCTAGTAATGAATTATTTTGCATGTACCACAAGTAGGAGTAGCCATGACCGAACTATGCAAAGATATATATGTATGCAAGTTCTAAATGCCATGATGGAAACATGCCATTGTTGGTAGCTACTCGAAAAACCTAGAGGTTCCACTGTACAAAAATTTTGTACAAAGGTCTGAACCTTTTCCTAGCTACCATGTGTTCTTTTAAATTAAATTTTGGATCGCCTGCGGAACTTAACACGTTTGATCCAAAACTTAATCTATTCGTTCTTTTAGGTTTTGACTTGGGTCTCCTGCGGAACTTAACACGTTCGACCCAAATCACCTTAAGTTATTAATTCCATTAAATATTAATTTCCATAATCGGTTCCCAGTACTGACGTGGCGAGGCACATGGCCTTCTTGGATATGGGAATAACCACCACCGACTAGACAAAACCTTTTATAGAAAGCTAATATTTAATTTCCTAAAATAACTTTAGGTTAACCGAAAAGAACAATCAAATCACAAGGAAAAGAAAAAACAAAAGAACACAACATCGAAAAACATATTCAAAATTCTAGAATCATAAGCCTCTTGTATTTGGTATTTTTCCAAAAATAACTAGTATGATGCGGAAAGAAAAATTACTAGTTATACCTTTTAGAAAGACCTCTTGATCTTCTACCGTATTCCTCTTCTAACCTCGGACGTTGTGTGGGCAACGATCTTCCGAGATGAGAAACCACCAACCACCTTCTTCTCCTCCTAGCTAGGTTCGGCCACAAAGAAGCTTTACCAAGGATGAAGAACAAAACACCAACCAAGCTCCAAGAGATGCAAGCTTTCTCTCCTTCTTCTTCTTCTTCTCCAAGTAGTATCCGGCCTCCACAAGAGCTCCAAGCAATAGAGAGTTTCGGCCACCACAAAGAGGAAGAGGAGAAGAGATGATGGCCGGCCACAACACCAAGGAAAAGAGGGAGAGAAAATAATAGAGGTTGTGTCTCATGAAGGCACCCTCACCCCTTCTTTTATATTCCTTGGCCTAGGCAAATTAGGAAATTTAATTACAATAAAATTTCCTTAATTTCCTTGACATGATTTAATTGAGAAAAATAAAATAAAATTTCCCAAATCAAACTCTAATGGTCGGCCACATCAATGAAGGAAAAAATTAGACAAGTTTTAATCAACAATTAAAACTTCCTAATTTGTTTCCGGAAATTTTAAAAATAAAATTTCTCTTTAAAAATCTCTTCATGGTTGATAAAAGGAAATTTCTATAATTTTAATTTTATCAACATGTGGATAATTTTAAAGAAAAAAATAAAATATCTCACCAATCTACAAATAAGGAAAGAGATCTAATCTCTTTCTTTAATCTTTTGTAGATCTTTTACAAGAGAGATATTTTAATTTTAATTCTCTTTAATAAATTATTTCTTCCACATAAAAATTAAAATTAAAATCCCTTTTTTAATTTAATTTGGCCGGCCCCCACTAGCTTGGGTTCAAGCTAGGGCCGGAGCTTGGTTCCCAAGCTAGCTTGGCCGGCCCCCTATTGGTGGGTATAGAAGGTGGGTATATGTGGGTATAGAACTCTATAAATAAGATGCTACGATAGGGACCGAGAGGAGGAATTGGTTTTGGTCTCCCGATAAAATTAAGCATCCCGTGTTCGCCCTGAACACACAACTTAATTTTATCAATAATAATTCATTCCACTAGAGAACTATTATTGAACTACCGCATCAATCCCAAATTACATTTTTGAGCTCCTTCTTATTATGAGTGTGTTAGTCTCCCCGTGTTTAAGATATCGAATATCCACTAATTAAGTGAGTTACTGACAACTCATTTAATTAATATCTTAGTCCAAGAGTAGTACCACTCAACCTTATCATCATGTCGGACTAAGTCCACCTGCAGGGTTTAACATGACAATCCTTATGAACTCCTCTTGAGGACATTATCAACCTAGTATCTCTATGACACAGTTTCCTTGTATAATCAACAACACACACTATAAATGATACCATTTCCCAACTTATCGGGTTTATTGATTCAACGAACTAAATCTCACCCATTGATACATTAAAGAAATAAATATCAAATATATGTGCTTGTTATTATATTAGGATTAAGAGCACACACTTCCATAATAACTGAGGTCTTTGTTCCTTTATAAAGTCAGTATAAAAGAAACGACCTCAAATAGTCCTACTCAATACACTCTGAGTGTACTAGTGTAATTATATAGTCAAGATAAACTAATACCTAATTACACTACGACCTTCTAATGGTTTGTTCCTTTCCATTTTGGTCGTGAGCTTCTGTTTATAATTTATAAGGTACTGATAACATTATCTTCTGCATGTGACACCACATACTATGTTATCTACAATATAAATTAATTGAACAACTACAACTAAATGTAGACAATTTAACCAAATGTGATTCTTTATTCATAATGAATGTTTACAAAGCTTAGGCTTTCAGTATACACTCCAACAGCCATTACACCTTATTTGAATATAAGGCTATGATAGATAAGCAAGATTAGCTTCACATAGGTTTTAATTCCAGCAAGGTTTAGATTTAGTTTGAGTTTGTATGCAGATTTCTTAGAGCTTAAATTCAGATTTTATAAGTGTAGTATGTTGATTTTGTTTTTCCTTTGCTTTAAGATGTGCATGAACAGATTATAGCAGATACATATATATACACATAGCATTTAGTTTAGACTTTCCTTGCTATAATGAGTAGCTATAAGTGAGAAAAGACCAAGGTCTAGTTAGAAAAGATAACAAGTAATTTAAAGCAAGAGGCTAGTACCCGACTTCCAATGTTGTCGTTAAATAAATCCAGGTGACCAATTCCAAGGTCTTGGCCCTGGTAAGACCAAAGTCTTTACCCTCATAGGACTGGAGGCTCGCTACCTCAGTCTCTATTAGAGAGCGTGCATTTGGTACTAAGCCTGGGCCCAAGAAAGAGAAGAAGAAAGTTAAATGTTAATTTCAAGTATAAGGCTATAAGTAAATGAAACAAGTATCACCTATGTTTAGAACTAGCAAAGTTTAGCTCTTATAATTCTAAGCATACAGTATTGGTTTTCATTTGCTTCCTTATGAGTTTATTGAGCATGATTAGCTTTATTTCCAGCATGCAGATTTATTCTTGTATATCATGAGTATGCAGATTATTTTAGTGCTTTGCTATTAGATGAGCATGTGTAGCTTTTCTTTTTAGCATTTCAGTTTTAGCATCCTTTGTATCTTATGCACTTTCGAGTTTTTGTGTGATAGTTTAGTATTTACTAAGCATTTCGCTTATAGATTTATTTTCCTCCTACTGCAGATAAAGGAAAAGCTAAAGTATAAAGAGGAAGGCGACAAGGAGGATGCGTGATGAATGTGTGTGATGTTGAACTATGGAAGCCTCGGGACTTGGCTAAGAAGTTGTTTAGAGTCCTTCTTTAATGTTATTAGAGAAGTTGAGATTGTTAAAGAGTTGTTTCCTTTTTCTTATGTTGCTAGTTGAGTCTATTCCGCATTGTTAGTTTGATTGTTTTCCACTGTTGGAGTTTTATTATTTGCTATTGCTAGAATAATTTTTTTTTAAGTTGTTGTGTCTTATTACTGTGTGGTTGTGAAATATATATACCAGCCGCATGTGGCTGATGGTTTATTTTGCATGTATTGATGATTATTGTCATCGGTACAGGGGAGACTCTGCTGAAATTTTTCGATAGGAACTTCTCTGGGGTCGTGATAAATTTAAGTGTTGATAATAATAGCATAAGTAACACTAGTAAGTAGAGTAATAGATAAGTAACGGTCACCCTTAGAGAGTAGTAGTATAGATAAGAACGGTGGTCGTTACAGTTGGTATCAGAGTCGTTCCCATTCTCTAGCATCACACATCAGCATCAACCTTGCCGTCTTCAAGTAAGAAAGTATTTAAGTTTTTCCTTTTGTGCTTTCTTTATTATTTGCAGTAGAGAGTAATTGCTTATATATATGCGCTTTAGTAAGATAGAAGTTTTGTTTTCCTTATTCATACATATGTTTGTTTAGAAAGGATAGAGAAGATATCAAGCCTTTTCTTTGCATAATTAGATGGCAAGAAGAGGGCGTCCCCGTACCGCTCGTACTGAGGACCAGGATCAGGAGAACGAAGGCTCAGGCTCAACTGAGTTCAATCTCTCTGAAGTTGTTGCCCAACTCCAGAAACAAGTAGCAGAGCAGCAGCAAGTAATTGCCAATCTGATGGCAAATCAGCAATCAATTCCTCCCCCTCCCCCAGCTGTCACTGCGGAGACTCCAGTGGTAACTGAGATTCCACCAGCTGCCCAGGGAGTCGTCACAGTACCTCAGAGACAAGAAGCTTACCTCATACAGTGGCTGAAATTGAAACTAGAGAGCTTCTCAGGCACGACTGAGCCCTGGGATGCCCAGGCTTGGTTCAAAACACTGGAGAGCACAATGAAGTTTCTTGACTGGCCAGAAGTCGAGAAGGTCAAGTGCGCCTCTTTCTGCCTGTCAAGAGATGCTCGTATGTGGTGGGAGAGGATAAAGACCAAGAGGGCAACCAATCAGATGAGCTGGGCTGATTTTCAGTCAGAGTTTTATGAAGAGTTCTTCCACCTACAGATCACCAACAAGCACTATGAGGAATTTATAGAGTTCAAACAAGGTGATCTGTCAGTGGAAGAAGCAGCCAAGAAGTTCAACAGACTGGCTCGTCTCTGCCCAGAGCTGGTAAGTACAGAGAAGGAGTGAGTCAAACTGATGCTCAGAATGCTGAGACCACAGATAGCACTGAATGTGAGTAGTGGAACTCACCGGCCCCAGACTGGTGAAGAGTTGATCAGTAGGGCATTAATTGCTGAGCACTACCTGAACAACATCAAAGCACAACGAGCGCAACACAAGTCAGTCAAGATCGAAGACAAGACAGTGGGGAGCCAGAAATCCCAGTTAAGTAAACAGAACTGGAAAGGCAAGGGTAGTAAAAGGAAGCAGTAGAACTCAGGAGGTAACTAGAAGGGAGGACCAGCAAACAAGCAGACCAAGTTCCCTCCCTGTCCCAAATGTGGGAGAACACATCCAGGAGCCTGTCTTTTGGGTAAGACTGGATGTTATTCCTGTGGTCAGGAAGGACACATGGCTAAAGAATGTCCTAATAAGCTCAAAGCACCTCAGCCACAACCAGTGCAATATGGAGGCAAGCCTGCACAATTATATCACATGGAAGCAGTACTAGAGGGACCCTATATCAGTCAGGGAAGGTTGGAAGCTCCACCAGTTCTAGCCTTTGATAGTGCCAGAGTATTCTCCCTCACCAAAGAGGAAGTTGCTAGTGCCTCCACAGTTGTAACAGGTCAAGTAGTTATTTTTCGACATTTAGCTACTGTACTATTTGATATTGGGGCGACCCATTCTTTCATATCAGTACCCTTTGCGAGTAAATTGCAGGTGCCTACAGAGAGTATGAACTCCAAGTTCTTGACGACCCTACCTTCTGGGGAAGTCATGGAGTCCAATCAGTGGCTTCGAGCTGTACCGAGAACTATATGTTAGCCTGGTAGTCCTCGCCATGCAAGATTTCGATATCATTTTGGGTATAGATTTCCTCAGCAAGTATAGTATTTCAGTAGACTGTCGCAGAAGGAAAGTAATCTTCATTCCAGAGGGTGAACCACCTTTTGAATTCACGGGAGTGCCAAGGAAGAAGACCCAGAACCTTCTCTCTTCTCTGGCAGCTCACCAGATGTTAGCTAAAGGGTGTGTTGGTTTTCTTGCATACATAGTAAATGCAGAAGAACAGAAAGGACTCAAGCAGGAGGATGTTCGGGTAGTATGCGAGTATCCAGAAGTATTTCCCGAAGAGCTACCTGGACTGCCTCCCAACAGAGAAGTGGAGTTTGAGATTGAATTGGTTCCTGGTACCGGTCCAATTTCAAAAGCTCCGTATCGCATGTCTCCAGCAGAGCTGAAAGAGTTGCAAGAGCAACTTCAGGAACTACTTGACAAAGGCTTCATCCGCCCTAGTCACTCACCTTGGGGAGCTCCTGTGTTGTTTGTCAAGAAGAAGGACGGATTTATGCGGATGTGCATAGATTATATAGCGCTGAATCAAGTGACAATCAAGAACATGTTCCCCCTTCCCAGGATCGACGACTTATTTGATCAGTTGAGAGGGGCAACAGTATTCTCAAAGATAGACCTGCGCTCTGGGTACCATCAGCTGAAAGTGAAAGAAAGGGATATACCCAGAACGGCTTTCAGGACCAGATACGGACACTACGAGTTTGTAGTCATGCCTTTTGGTGTGACTAATGCATCAGCGGTCTTCATGGACTTAATGAACAGAGTGTTCTGAGAATACCGTGACAAATTTGTCATCGTATTCATCGACGACATTCTAGTCTATTCAAGGATCCCAGAGGAGCATGACACGTACTTGAGAATAGTACTGCAGACCCTACAGCAGAAACAGTTTTATGCTAAATTCTCAAAGTGTGAATTCTGGTTAAATCAGGTGGCGTTTTTGGGCCACATCATTTCTAAGGAAGGTATCCAAGTGGATCCTGCCAAGATAGAAGCAGTCAATGATTGGCATAGACCCAAGAACGTCAGGGAGATCAGAAGCTTCCTTGGTCTAGCTAGATATTACAGAAAATTTGTGGAGGACTTTTCCAAGATAGCCTCTCCACTAACAGCTCTGACCAGAAAGAACAAGAAGTTTAAATGGTCAGACAAGTGTGAGCAGAGTTTTCAAGAGCTGAAAAAGAGACTGATCAGTGCTCCCATTCTGACTGTTCCAGCTAGTGACAAGAGTTTTGACATCTACAGTGATGCCTCCAAGATGGCTCTAGGAGCTGTTTTCATGCAAGAAGAAAAAGTTATAGCTTATGCTTCCAAACAACTCAAAGATTATGAGAAGAATTACCCCACTCATGATCTTGAGCTGACAGCTGTGGTCTTTGCACTGAAACTCTGGCGACACTACTTGTATGGAGTCCAGTGCAGAATCTTCACAAACCATCGGAGTTTAAAGTATTTCTTCACCTAGAAAGACTTAAACATAAGACAGCGCAGGTGGCTAGAGTCGGTCAAAGACTATGACTGTGAAATCTTCTACCACCCAGGCAAAGCTAACAAAGTGGCATATGCACTAAGCAGAAAATCCAGTGCATCCCTGATGTCTTTGTCATCATTAGCCCTACCACTGCAGAAGGAACTGTTAGATTTTGGAGTCGAAATTGTTGAAGGGCAACTCTCTGTATATCCAGAAAATCAAGCAAGGGATTTAAGAAGGAGAAAATTCGGAGTTTCGAGTATCAGACAGTGGAATTCTCTATTAGGGGAACCGCCTTTATGTCCCCAATGATGAAGAGTTGAGAAAGAAAATTTTAGAAGAAGCTCATAGTACACCTTACTCCATGCATCCTGATTCCACCAAGATGTATCAGGATGTGAAACAGAGATTCTGGTGGTCTGGACTCAAAAGAGATGTTGCTAAATATGTCAGTACCTGCCTGATATGTCAGAGGGTCAAAGCAGAACACCAGAGACCAGGAGGAGTTCTACAACCTCTTCCGATACCAGAGTGGAAGTGGGAAGACATATCCATGGACTTCATAACGGGTCTTCCAAGAACTACAAATGGATATGATGTAATATGGGTAATAGTGGACAGATTGACCAAGTCTGCCCATTTCTGAGCTATCAAGGTGTCCTATTCTATAGAGCAGTTGACACAACTGTACGTCAAGGAAGTGATCAGACTTCACGGAGTTCCTAAATCTATTGTTTCTGATAGAGATGGGCGCTTCACCTCTCACTTTTGGGAGTGTGTTCAGACTGCACTAGGCACCAAACTCAAGTTCAGCACAACCTTCCATCCTCAGACTGACGGACAGACAGAGCGAATAAATCAGATCGTAGAAGATATGCTCAGGGCTTGTGCACTGGATTTCAAGGGAAGTTGGTGCAAGTATCTGTGCTTAGCTGAATTTGCCTACAACAACAGCTATTAGGCCACCATCAAGATGGCACCATACAAGACGTTGTATGGCAGAAAGTGCAGATCACCTATTTGCTGGCAAGAAGCAGGTGAGAGAAAAGAAATGGAAGTAGAGCTGGGCATCCAGACAGAGATGATAGATGAGACCACTCAGGCTATCCAGAAAATCAGACAGAGAATTGAGACTGCCCAGAGTAGACAGAAGAGTTATGCTGACACACGTCATAGGCCACTGGAATTCCAAGTAGGAGATCCAGTCTTTCTCAAGGTCGCTCCTATGAAGGGAGTGATGAGATTTGGCAAGAAGGGCAAATTAAGTCCTCGCTACGTAGGACCTTACCTGATCATAGAGAGGATTGGGAAAGTAGCTTACAAGCTGAACTTATCACAAGACATGTCAGCAATACATAATGTATTTCATGTCTCCATGCTAAAGAAGTGTCTCCATGACCCTAGCCAAGTGATTGAGCCTCAGTTAGTGCAGATTCAAGAGGATCTTAGCTATGAGAGCAGACCTACACAGATAGTGGACAGAGAAGTTAAGAGACTAAGGAATAAAGAAATACCACTAGTGAAGGTCATCTGGCAGAACCAGAAGCACGAGGAAGTCACTTGGGAGCGTGAAGACATATGAGACAAAAATATCCAGAACTATTCTAAGTTCGAGGACGAACTTTTTATAAGGTATGGGGGATTGTAATGACCCAAATTTCCTTATTTTAAGTTCCAAAAGTCCTTAAAAATATTTAAAAATGCTATAGAAATATTCTAGGGTTTTTTAGAAATTTTTAGAGTATTTTTATGTAATTTTTTAAGGTCGTTTGGTATTTTTACTAAACGAAAGAAGTTTTGACAAAAAATGTCCGAGCCGAGATTCGAACCCGAGACCTCCAGCCGAACCCGACTTTAACCAAATCCAGCTAGCCAACTGTTCCATAAATGTTTTGTGAAAGAATATGGAACGAGATATATATAAGTTATAATTAAAACCGAAACACCTAGGTTTAAGAGGGTTAAGTTATTTTCTTTTCCTCTCCTCGCCCGAAACCCTCTTCTCCTCTCACGCACGCGCGGCGCAACGATTTTCTGCTCTCGGGCGAAAAAGGCGACAGAGCTAGGTTTCCTCCCTCCGGCGGCCGGCGAAGGCTTTCTTCCGGCGAACCTTGCTGATTTTGATCCTCTCGTCGAGGAGAGCTCATAGGCACGAGGAAGAGGCCGGGAAGTTCAAGTTCCTCCGAACCCTAAGTCGTCACCTTCTCAGTTGTAAGTCCAAGAACGCTAGGTAAGTTTCTACTCACCTGCAGTAGGATAGCTCCGAAGTTTATTCCGTATTCCTCTCCTTGTTTCCGAAGCATTGCTTGAAATCTTGAAGCTTGCGTGTAGGTGAATTGATATGGTAGTCGGCTCACAGCATCCCTTAAGGGTTTGCAGTTCTTTTGTTGCTATTCTTTTGTCAAGCTGGAACAACCCTTATACTTAGCATAAAATTCTGGATTCATTGTGCTACCGTGAGTCTCAAAATTTAGTGTGTGGGGGCATTTAGTTCCTTTTTGGTCACCTGCTGTGCCACAGTTCCAGGAGGATTTGCTTCTGTTGGTTTCGGATTTCAGTTGTAGGGAATTATGATATTTAGGATTCTTGTTTTTGGAAGTTCCAGTAGCATGCTTTTAGTAATGTAGAGATGAATTTTTGGTGTTTAATTTCTATTATGGATTCCTATTCCAGTAGCATGCTGTGTGAAATGTTTAAAGGTTAGGACAATTTTCCTAATTTAATTAAGGGCACTTTGATCATGTATAGTTTAGAGTAACAAAGTAAATCTAGTAGTATGATCTTCCAACTCATGTAACAGATAAGTAAAAAGTTGACGTTGCACCTTCTTAGTAGTAGAGGATAGCTCGTACATTGGTTCAGTTTAATGTTTTCCTTGTTAATGTTTAAAGGTTTGCTAGTAATGAATTATTTTGCATGTACCACAAGTAGGAGTAGCCATGACCGAACTATGCAAAGATATATATGTATGCAAGTTCTATATGCCATGATGGAAACATGCCATTACACCTTATTTGAATATAAGGCTATGATAGATAAGCAAGATTAGCTTCACATAGGTTTTAATTCCAGCAAGGTTTAGATTTAGTTTGAGTTTGTATGCAGATTTCTTAGAGCTTAAATGCAGATTTTTATAAGTGTAGTTTGTTGATTTTGTTTTCCCTTTACTTTAAGATGTGCATGAACAGATTATAACATATACATATGTATACATAGCATTTAGTTTAGACTTTCCTTGCTATAATGAGTAGCTATAAGTGAGAAAAGACCAAGGTCTAGTTAGAAAAGATAACAAGTAATTTAAAGCAAGAGGCTAGTACCCGACTTCCAAGGTTGTCGTTAAACAAATCCAGGTGACCAATTCCAAGGTCTTGGCCCTGGTAAGACCAAGGTCTTTACTCTCATAGGACTGGAGGCTCGCTACCTCAGTCTCTATTAGAGAGCGTGCATTTGGTACTAAGCCTGGGCCCAAGAAAGAGAAGAAGAAAGTTAAATGTTAATTTCAAGTATAAGGCTATAAGTAAATGAAACAAGTATTACCTATGTTTAGAACTAGCAAAGTTTAGTTCTTATAATTCTAAGCATACAGTATTGGTTTTCATTTGCTTCCTTATGAGTTTATTGAGCATGATTAGCTTTATTTCCAGCATGCAGATTTATTCTTGTATATCATGAGTATGCAGATTATTTTAGTGCTTTGCTATTAGATGAGCATGTGTAGCTTTTCTTTTTAGCATTTCAGTTTTAGCATCCTTTGTATCTTATGCACTTTCGAGTTTTTGTGTGATAGTTTAGTACTTACTAAGCATTTCGCTTATAGATTTATTTTCCTCCTACTGCAGATAAAGGAAAAGCTAAAGTATAAAGAGGAAGGCGACAAGGAGGATGCGTGATGGATGTGTGTGATGTTGAACTATGGAAGCCTCGGGATTTGGCTAAGAAGTTGTTTAGAGTCCTTCTTTAATGTTATTAGAGAAGTTGAGATTGTTAAAGAGTTGTTTCCTTTTTCTTATGTTGCTAGTTGAGTCTATTCCGCATTGTTAGTTTGGTTGTTTCCCACTGTTGGAGCTTTATTCATTTGCTATTGCTAGAATAAATTTTTTTTAAGTTGTTGTGTCTTATTACTGCATGGTTGTGAATATATATACCAGCCGCATGTGGCTGATGGTTTATTTTGCATGTATTGATGATTATTGCCACCGGTACAGGGGAGACTCTGCCGAAATTTTTCGGTAGGAACTTCTCTGGGGCCGTGATAAATTTCAGTGTTGCTAATAATAGCATAAGTAACACTAGTAAGTAGAGTAATAGATAAGTAACGGTCGCCCTTAAAGAGTAGTAATATAGATAAGAAGGGTGGTCGTTACAGACCGTTGGATTAATCACCTCAAGGAAATAGATATTAAGTAAAATCAAAGGAGTTAGCGATTGAAAGTTTTTCTTCGAGTTTTCTGTTGTCTTTCAAGTTCAAAGAAGCGAAGCGAGTTATTCACCCCCCTAGCTCATACGTGTCCAAACAAGTGGTATCAGAGCGAGGTCGCTCTTTTTTAGACTAATTGCAGAAAAGAGCAAAGAGCTAGAGGAAGAAGAAGAAGTTTAAAGCTTAAGTTCTAATTTCAACAAGTCAAAGGATAAATCATCAAGGGAGCTGAAGTTCGAAAATGGATCTCGGAGATGGATTCAGATATGGCATTCGAGCACCTCCACCTTTCAGATTGAGAGGATTAGATCTTTGAAAATAAGAGTAAATAATTTCTTCATGATGAACATAGAGAAATGATTTGCTCTAATGAAAGGATTTGAAGCTCCAAAGGATAGCAAAGGAAAACTCCTCAAGAACAAGAAATGGACCGAGGAGCAAATTTAAAAAATCTGAGACGAACAATGAGGTAAATAAAATTCTAGTTAATTTGGTACCTAATAATATTTTTGTGTAAGATAGGTGAATTCAAGGATACAAGTGAGTTATGGAGTAAGTTGGTCAATCTCCATGAAGATCCATCCTTAATGCAATGTAACAAAAAAGACAAGGAAGGAAACTCTTTGTTTCAAGTACATAAGGATTCAAATGTTGAGAGACATTCAACATCCGAGGAGGAAATTGAAGAAACATTTACCTCAAGAATTTAGGGGGAGAGGCCATTAACACCGAACCAAGAGGATGTCTCTACCTCCGGATCAAATGAAAAAGAATGTGTTGCCTCTTCGAGCACAAATCATGAAGGTATAACTATTTCAATTTATAGAAATAAAAATCATATCATATGTTTTGAGTATAGGAAAAATGGACATTACAAGAGCAAGTGTCTAAGATTAGTCAAGAAGAGGGCTAAAGTGATACCCAAGATGAAGGAGATGTCAAAAGATATTGGTCTCTTAATATGAAAGGGCAAAAAGCATATTGTGTGCTTCTTTTACAATAAAAAAGGATATTATCGAAATCAATATCCAAGGGAAAAGATTCTGACTAAGAACAATGGAAAAAGCTCAAAACAAGAGAGAGATTTCAAGAGCACATCCATGGTAACATTAGTTAATTTTTGAGTTTTTGGTATTTAAAGTATTTTTGACATTTATGGTATTTTTTATAATTTTCATTTTTATATTTTTAAATTTTAAGTCCATTTAGAGATTTTAGGATTGTGAGTCTTTTTTTCTCTCTATTAGGATTTCTTTCCTTTCTTTATATCTTAGTGTTTGGAGTTTATATAAATAAATATTTGGGTTTTATGTAATGAGAAGTTTTTTAGTTTAATAATATTTTCAGTAGTAACGTTTATTTTTATATTTTCTAGTATTCCTCTTCGAATCAACAGGTTATAGAAGATTGCTTCCATTATTTATACATGAATCAACGGATTCAATAGTTCACAAGATACTCGATGTCCCATCCGGCATCACCAATCCGTTGGAATTTTTTGATTGCAACTATCCCACCTATGTTTGCGAGTTAAATAAAGTCATTTATAGTGTTAAGCAGACACCCTATGCTTGGTTTTAAAAGCTACGCAAATTTCTCTTCACTTTAATTTTTTAAATTCTCAATTTGATGCTTCTCTCTTTCTTCTACATCACCAGAGGCATGTC
Source organism: Zingiber officinale (assembly GCF_018446385.1). NCBI lineage: Eukaryota > Viridiplantae > Streptophyta > Magnoliopsida > Zingiberales > Zingiberaceae > Zingiber > Zingiber officinale. Next base: position 131,883,298 of record NC_055992.1, read on the forward strand.
ATATTTTTTGGTATATGTTGATGATTTGATTCTTACAGGTAGTCATGCGCCTCTCATTAATGATAATGTTAAACAATTTACATCACATTTTTTATCAAAGACTTGGGGCACTTGTCATATTTTCTCCTTGTTCTCGTGGGCTAGTACTATCTCAACAACATTATGCCATTGATCTTCTCACTTGGTTCAACATACACAATTCGAAGCATGTTCAAACACCTCTTGCCACTATAGTTACGTTATCTCTTCATGATGGTGCCACTCCCATAGATATCACTCGATACATGTAAACCATGGGTAGTCTTCAATACCTACTTCTCACTCGTCCTGATCTTGCCTTTGCTATTAATTGTCTCTGCCTATTCATGCATGCTCCTTCTGAACATCATTGGGTCAAGTGTTTGTTTCACTATCTTCATGGTACTCTTGTTTGTGAGCTTCATATTCGCCTTGGAACCTCATTATCTCTTCATGGTTTTACTGATGCTGAATGGGGTGGTAATTCTGATGATCAATGTTCCACTAAGACATATGTTATCTTCCTTGGCTCCAATATGAGATCTTAGAGCTCTAAGAAACAAAAATCCATTGCTCGATCCTTTATGGAAACTGAATATTGAGTCATATTTACATCGAGTGCTGCTGAAATCTCTTGGATTTGTTTTCTCCCTGAAAAACTACATGTTCTTATTTCGCCGCCTATACCTGTCATCTATAGTGACACTATTGGAGCCACCTATCTTAGTGCTAATTTGATTTTTCACTTTTGTATGAAGCATCTTGCCTTGGACTACCATTTTGTTCGTGAGCTTGTCCAAGGTACCAAGTTGCATATTTCTTAGGTTTCATCAGGAGATCAACTTGTTGATGCTCTCACCGAGTCATTATTGAGCGTGCCCGTCTTCTCAGTTTGATATTCAAGATTGGTATTTCTTCAAAACCAGCATCTTGAGAGGACAAATTAAATTAGATATAAGTATATCTGTGAAGATTTATTTAGATTTTTATTGATTTAATTATCATATTTAATTGATCTAATTCCTTATAAACCGTTGTCTAAATTAGGATTTTATTCATAAAAATAATTGTCTATAATTTTATCGTTATGAATAATAATAATTAATTTTCTCTCAAAGTCTCATATATAATCATATGGAGACTTATCCCATTCTAAATTGGGAGAAGGTATATGCATTAATATATAGGATCGACCGTTAGTTCGCCATTTAGAAATTATAATTAAGTGATTCAATCCAGTGAAAAGGACCAGTTTACGGTCCAGGTCGGCTTAAGGCATAGGCCATTAAGGCCAATGCCTAGGGCCCCTATTATATTGGGGCCCATAAACTTTACATATATATATCTATATAAATCAAATATGAATATTAATTTAAAAACATATAAGTTTAGATATTAAATATTTAAAATTATAGCTAAAATAAATTTTAGTCGAGATTTATTTTCATCGATAATTTTAATTTTTACTAGTTAAATTATATTTGACCAAAAATTTTAAATTTTTTATAGATTAAATCTGGATCATTTTTATTTTTTTTACTCTTAGATTTAATTGATAATTTTAATTTTTTACTATTAAAATTAGATTTAGTTGATAATTTATTTTTATTTTTTTATTAAAATTTAATTAGTAATATTAAAATTTTTACTGTTTAATTTATTAATCAAGATTAAATTTTGTTAATAAATTAAAAATATTTATTGATTATACTTAATTAATATTTTTTTATAAAAATACTTTTCAAAATTAAAAGTATATTTAATATTGTAGTGGTATTTCTTCCTTAAATTTTATTTTTCTTTTACTTTTTTCAATAATTCACCATATTTTTTAGCTAATTATTTTTGACTAAATAAATTTTATTAATAATTTATCAAAGTTAAAATTGATAAAAAAAGACAGTTTAATTCACCAATCTCTCATCAATACGGGATTTGATTTCGAGGAAAAGTATATTATAAGTAGTGACTATATCTAGTACTTAAACCTATTTCCTCTAGGTCACGTAATATTTTTACCACTATGTCGGGAGTTTCCTTCCTCAGAGTTAAAAATAATTGATAATTTTTTTTTAAAAAAATTGTAATTAAAATGTATATTAATAGTATTACAATAATTTATTACTTATTTCTAAATTAGTTAATATAAAATATTTTTTATTTTTTAGGTTTGACGTAAGATAAAATTATTGCTACGTGGTCTAGTTGGCTACTGCTTCCAATTGTATAAATAATCATTGACAATATATGAAATTGCCCTTTTAAATTTTACTAATAAAAATAAATGTCGTCCCAGGGACATAGTTGAGTTGACTAATACGTGATAGATATTGTTACTATGGACAAGGTGTCGAATCTCGGCAAAACCAAGAAAAATGCTCTCGCCGCAATGACCAACTGCAACTTCCCGATTTATCTCCTTACATATGCTTGTAGGGTCGGTCGTGTTGGGTTGTTAGGGTGGCAAATTCCACCTTTTGTTATAACTAATAAAATTAAATATTTCTAATAATATTTATTTAAAAATATTAATTTTTTTCATGGTTTAAAGTGTCATGCCGAAACGGACGAAACATCTCGTTCCGCTTGGCGACCAGCACCGGCACGACTCCCGCACCAGACGCACGACAGGTGCGACGTGTTGTCCACCCTCGTGGTCACAGTGGAGGGGTCGCTCGACCCTGCAACATTAGCGGAGGGGTCGCATAACCCTTCCGTTGCCACCGCGGAGATATCGTGCGACCCTGCGATCACTACAGAGGGGTCGCACGCGCCAACGTGGTCGCGCTGAAGGAGTCACGCAATTCTCGCGGCCATGACTGGTCGTGCAACCCCGCGACAGTGCCGAAGTCATGCGGGCTCGCGAGTGGTGTTGGATTTCAATTTTTTTTAATTAAACTTAAGTTAATTATTTTAATCAACTCCTAGTTATGATAGAGATAATCTAAAGAGACTTTATTAAACCCTAATAAAATTATCTAATTAAGTTGATATTTTATTTATTTTAATTTAAAATTTATAATAATTTTTTTTTATTTATCTATTTTCATATTGATCCTGTCCGAAAGATGAATCAACGGACGCTGGGCACGTGGCGCTCTCCGAGTCGCTGATGTAGATCTCCGACGGGTCGTACGAACTTCCGGCGAACCTGCACAGAAGTCGGGTCGGGAAGGGGTTACCGGCGGCGACCCTCCGACGCTCAAGTCAGGCAAAGCTCGACAACAAGAAAGTGCCTCCAAGAATTGTAGAACGCATACCTCCGGCGAAGTATAAGGCTCCTTATATAGAGCGGTGAAAGAACTCACGCACACCTATCGAGGCAAATACGTGTCCTTAGCCCATACCTCGGTATCTGTTTGTCAGAAAGCTTACCTGACACCATACTGCTACAGTCCAGACACGTCTTCGATGGGACAGCAGAACACTTTGCCGTCAGATTTGGAGTATGGCCTAGTCATAGGACTTGACAGCTGTCATAAGATGTTCCTTGTCCTTCTCTCCCTACTCCATGCCGGGGCGTCCGGCCGGCCGGCACTCATCTCCCGTCCGGCCAGCCGGCACTCATCTCACGTCCGGCTGGCCGGCACTCACATCACGTCCGGCCGGCCGGCACTCACATCACGTCCTGCCGACCGGCATTCACATCACGTCCGGCCCTCCATATGCATCGGTATGCTGGGGAGATCCTCGGTAAGGTGCTATGTGGGGACTGCTAGCAGTATGTTACCTTATGTCTACGGCCGAGCATGACTTTCGCTCGGCCCTTCGTTACTGTTCAATCGAGCGCCGGAACCCCGACCCCTGTCGTGGCGCCTTTTGCCATCGGTTATTCACCGGTCGACCGGCCGGGAGGTCGGCCCATCCTTCTCCGGTCGGCCGACCGGTCCACCCTTCTCCGGTCGGCCGACCGGTCCGCCCTTCTCCGGTCGGCCACCTGGCCCTTTGACTTCCACGTGGCGTTGACCCCTCAAAATCACTTGCCTCCCCCTCAAGTCTAGTCGAAGGAGGCGAAGTCCGACTGACTGGACTGCCGATCAGACTGAGTAACGGCCGCTGCATTAGTCCGCTCGGCCAAGCTTAGGGATACACATCCGTTCGGCGGTGTCTTGCCCGCGCCTTGTATTCCCTTGGAATCCATGTCGAATCCTCTCCCCTACTGCTAATCACGTGCGCTGCGCGCGGTAAGGGGCGCTCATTAAATGCGACCTGTGTCCTGCTGACACGTGGCGATCTCGCTTCTGTCTGCGTATGGTGGTGGCGTTACGTCCGATGGGACAGCCGCCGTTTAAAATGAGCGGTTGGATGATCGCCTCGTTCTTCACGACCTGAATCGGACGGCTGAGGCCGTTCGAGGCTAACGCTATAAATCTCGCGACCTCTTCTCTCCGTCGCATTCTTGCTTCGTCGACCTTCGACTTCCCGCTGTTCTTTCTGCTCCGGCGACCTCGTGTCTCAGCTCCCCGATGACCCCGAGGCCCCTTTCGATCATCCCTTTTGCTCGTAAGCCTTCCTTTTCCTCGTTCCCTGCCTCTTCATTTTTCTGTTAGCTGTCCCCTTCAGTTTGCCACCTTTTCTTTCTTGTTCGAACCCTTCTTTTTGTCTCGAATTCTTTACTGTGTTTCGACCATGACTAGCACTTCCCAGCCGACCGCCGGCGCTCCTGGTCTTTGGTACACGACCATGGAGAGCCGGTTCGACGAGGAGGACGCGCTGCGCCTCGCTCGGACTTATGAAATCCCTGCCGACCACTACATAGTATTAGCCACCCCCGCCGACCAGCCTCATGAACCGCCGCCCGGTACTGTCCTCTTTTTTCGAGATCAATTTTTAGCCGGGCTACGCTTTCCTCCACATAAGTTTTTCTTACAAGTGTGAAATTATTTTCGCATCCCACTCGGCCAACTAGTTCCGAACTCCATTAGGTTGCTGAGCGGGGTGGTAGTCCTCTTTAAACTAAACAACATCCCATTAGACCCCAAAGTGTTCCACTACTTCTACTACCCTAAGCAAGCCGAGTGGGGTACTTTTGTTTTCCAATCTAGGATAGGTTTCGTCCTTTTTGATAATATGTCGAGCTCCAACAAACACTAGAAGGAGCATTTTTTTCTATATGCGCTTTCCCGAGCCACCGGCCTTCCGAATCAAGTGGCAGACGGCGATGCCAGCGCAACCGGAGCTAGGCAAGTTTAGGGGCGATCCGGCCTACCTTCATGCAGCCGACCGGCTGATCGGCCAGCGCTACCACATCGACAAGCTGCTCCTTCCGGGAGTGATGTATATATTCGTCTTGTCTTCTATTCCCACCGATCTGCCTTGCAGCATGAGTAAGCTCTCCTATCATCCTCTTTCTTTTGTTCTAACTGATTTATTCTTTGTTTCTGCAGCCGAAGTTATGTGGTGCGCAAAGGCTACCGAGCAGCTGAAACTACGAGCCGTTGAGATCGAGGCGGCCAAGAATAGGGAGATCGCCGAGCGGAGCTTGGACTCAGCTAGTCCGGCCAGCGAAAAGGGTGAGGGGACTCAGAGTGTCCCCGAAGCCTTAGACGCTTCTGCCTCTCTCGGCGAGGCTGCAGGCGATATAGAGCCTTCTACTCAAGTCGGGGTAGAGGGTCGTTCGGCTGACGAAGCCCCCCTGGCAACTCGGAAGCGCAGACGGCCAGAACCAGCCTCTCAACCAACTCCATCTGATGAACCGCAGTCCGAGCGGGGCGATGAAGCTCCAGTGCTGTCCGGGGCGGTCTCTATAGAGAGTACCCCCACGTCGCGCGGCTCTCCAAGGGCTACCTCTGAGGTGCCGCCCGCCAGTCCTCCGCGAACCATGCGTCGCCTTAGGCGATTGGGCGACCTTCCTTCCTCAAGTGGTGAGCCGTCCGGTAAAGCAGCTGCGCCCCAGGGTGATCCGAGCGGCCCGAGATTGATAAAAATTGTCCTGCGCCTTCCGTCGGAGGAATATATGGCGACTGCTGATCGGCCAGTGGTCCCCGAGCAGCAGATCACCCTCACGGGTCCTCTTGCCAAAGCCTGGGAGGATGCTCGGCTCCGAATTGCAATGATGACTCCTGGTCAGCTAGGCGACAGCAATCTACAACAGGCGACCGGGGTATGTTCTTTGCCATGTTAGTTATTTGGATTTAGTTTCTAACTTGCTCCTATCCGTTTGCAGAATTGGGTGGAACAGATTGCAATCAGCAATCGCCTGACCGAGCTGGAGGACGAGCTGAAAAAGCTCAAAGCCGCGGGAGATAGCAGACAGTCAACGGCCGCTCTGGAGAAGGCAAAAAAGCTGCTGGAAGCCGAACGGGATAAGTCTTCCGGCTTGTCGAGCGAAGTGGCTTGACTCGAGGCTTTGGTCAAGCAGCGGGACAAAGAGATAAAGACCGCGACCACCCGGAAGCGCCAAGCCATCGACGACATGGATATGATAAAGGTAGAGAAACGGGGGCTAGAGCAGCGAGTGAAGGAATTAGACGCCTTGCTCAAGACTGAACGGGAGGGCCGCTCGGCCGACCAGGTTAAAGCGGAAGGGGCTTTGCAAGATCTCCAGGCGGCCCTTGACGCTTCCGGAGCCACTCTTAAAGAATATCAAGATGGGGAGCCCGGTCGGTTGGCGGAAGCGCGCAAAGCATTCGTCCGCTCGGACGAATTTGGCGAAAAGTTCAGCGACAAGCTGTCCTTAACTTTTGAAGAGGCGATCAAAGTGGCAGTTGAATATCTGAAGAGCAAGGGCCACATACCAACCGAGCTGGCGATTCCCCCCGAAGATCTGGCGGTCATGATGGGCTCCATCCCCGATTCTCTCTTTGATTTTGGTGATAATGAATGAAGGGTTTGTAAAATTTCTTTCAAGTTTCCGCTGTTTTATGTATGCCCGTCGTTCGGGGCGAAGACTGTTGTTATCACCTTTGTCTATTCACCGTTTGGTGTAAATGAATTCTCTTTGTTATTTGTTTGTTCGACCAGCCTCCAATCCTTAACCTTTTGCGCCGGTCCTAATTTTCTCGCGCTAAGTGCGTTTTATAAAGGAGCCGCTCGGACCCACGCTTTTTTTATTCTAGCCTTATCGGCGGGCCCGATCAGAGGTCGGCCTTTACAACCGAGCAGGACCTTGCAGAAAGTTATCCGTCCGGAGGATTTATAGACTCCGGTTGCTCGCCTTTTAACGTCGAATTTTACCGTCAGCGCCTGACGACCTTCCGCTCGGAGGGTTTATAGACGTCGGCTCGTCTCTCGATTTTTAACGTCGGAGCTCGACGGTCTTCCGCTCGGAGAGTTTATAGACGCCGGCTCGTCTCTCGATTTTTAACGTCGGAGCTCGACGGCCTTCCGCTCGGAGGGTTTATAGACGTCGGCTCGTCTCTCGATTTTTAACGTCGGAGTTCGACGGTCTTCCGCTCGGAGAGTTTATAGACGCCGGCTCGTCTCTCGATTTTTAACGTCGGAGCTCGACGGCCTTCCGCTCGGAGAGTTTATAGACGCCGGCTCGTCTCTCGATTTTTAACGTCGGAGCTCGACGGTCTTCCGCTCGGAGAGTTTATAGACGCCGGCTCGTCTCTCAATTTTTAACGTCGGAGTTCGACGACCTTCCGCTCGGAGAGTTTATAGATGTCGGCTCGTCTCTCGATTTTTAACGTCGGAGCTCAATGGCCTTCCGCTCGGAGGGTTTATAGACGTCGGCTCGTCTCTCGATTTTTAACGTCGGAGCTCGACGGTCTTCCGCTCGGAGAGTTTATAGACGCCAGCTCGTCTCTCGATTTTTAACGTCGGAGCTCGACGGCCTTCCGCTCGGAGAGTTTATAGACGCCGGCTCGTCTCTCGATTTTTAACGTCGGAGCTCGACGGTCTTCCGCTTGGAGAGTTTATAGATGTCGACTCGTCTCTCGATTTTTAACTTCGGAGCTCGACGGCCTTCCGCTCGGAGGGTTTATAGACGCAGGCTCGTCTCTCGATTTTTAATGTCGGAGCTCGACGGTCTTCCGCTCGGAGAGTTTATAGACGCCGGCTCGTCTCTCAATTTTTAACGTCGGAGCTCGACGGCCTTCCGCTCGGAGAGTTTATAGACGTCGGCTCGTCTCTCGATTTTTAACGTCGGAGCTCGACGGTCTTCCGCTCGGAGAGTTTATAGACGCCGGCTCGTCTCTCGATTTTTAACGTCGGAGCTCGACGGTCTTCCGCTCGGAGAGTTTATAGACGCCGGCTCGTCTCTCGATTTTTAACGTCGGAGCTCGACGGTCTTCCGTTCAGAGAGTTTATAGACGCCGGCTCGTCTCTCGATTTTTAACGTCGGAGCTCGACGACCTTAAAGGCTAACTTTGACACAGCCGCTCGGCGAACACATTAGCCATCCTTTAAATCATTTTTTCTTCCTGCATTACAAGGACATGGACGACTAGAATATACACAAAAATGAGTTACATCAGTGCACCTTTCACCCAGCTCGATAAGGCTGGAGACGATTCGCGCTCCATGGCCTATCCAGTTGCCGTCCGTCTTTATCCTCCAAATAATAAGCGCCCGAGCGGAGCTTTTCGATGATTTTGAAGGGGCCCGCCCAAGGAGCTTCTAGCTTGCCGACGTCTCCGTCCGACTTTACTTTTTTCCAGACAAGATCGCCGACCTGGAATGATCTGGGGATTACGCGCCGGTTGTAGTTTTGCTTCATCCGTTGCCAGTACGCCATCAGCCGGACGGAGGCCTTGGCTCGCTCTTCTTCGACCAAATCCAGCTCCATGTTCCTCCGCTCGGCGTTGTCATCATCATAATTTTGTATCCGGGTGGACTCGACGCCGACTTCAACAGGAATCACCGCTTCGCCGCCGTACACCAGATGGAAAGGCGTAACGCCCGTTCCTTCCTTTGGGGTCGTTCGGATGGCCCACAGGACACCTGGCACCTCATCCACCCAACTTCCTCCCACTTTGTCCTCCACGGGGAACTTGATCTTCTGGTGGAAGGTGGAGACGACCGCGCGGAACTCGCTAAGCGTCGGTCGTCCCAAAATGACGTTGTATGATGAGGGAGAGTCGACCACCACGAAGTTTGTCGTCCGCGTCCTTCTGAGTGGCTCCTCTTCCAATGAGACAGCCAGTCGGATCTGCCCGACCGGCTGAACTTCGTTGCCCGTAAACCCGTAGAGGGGGTCGTCATGGGCAGCAGCTCGGCTCGATCGATTTGTAGTTGGTCGAAGGCTTTTTTGAATATGATATTGACCGAGCTCCCTATGTCAATAAAAACGCGGTGGATAGTGTAATTGGCTATTACCGCTTTGATGAGGAGAGCGTCGTCATGAGACACTTCAACTCCTTCCAAGTCTCTGGGCCCGAAGCTTATCTCGGGTCCGCTCGCCCTTTCCTGACTGCAGCCGACTGCATGGATTTGGAGCTGTCGGACGCTCGCCTTCCTTGCTCGGTTGGAATCTCCTCCGATTGGACCACCAGCTATGATGTTGATCTCGCCTCGGGAAGTATTACTCCTATTTTCTTCTTCCCAAGCGGACGGTCAGGGTCGTTCTCTAGACATCCGGAGATTCTCCCGCCTCGGAGAGCGATGCCGCTCGGGCGTCTGTTGTTGTCGCCTGTCAGCTATCGTCCGATCGGCTTCACGAGGCCTCTGTCGCCTGTCGGCTGATGGCGACCGATGACCGCCGCCTCTGGGAACGGGGTGGGCGATTAGAGGAAGGCTACGGCAATCCCTGGTGTTATGTGTGTCCGTCCGGTGGAAGGAACAGAACATGGGGATCCACTTCTTTTTTGGCTTGGGCCGCTCGGCTGCAACTTCTTGGACATGAGACCTAACATGGGGGGAGCGGATTGCTTCGGACCTTGGTCCTCTTGGCGGCTGAGCAGTGTACGGCTTCCGCTCGGCCGGAGGAGCCCGCTCGGTTGGAGTTTCCTTTCTTCGGGCAGCTTGGGCTTCTTCCACATTGATGTATTCGTTGGCCCGATGCAGCATATGATCGTAGTCTTGGGGCGGCTTCCGAACGAGCGAGCGGAAGAAGTCCCCGTCCACGAGGCCTTGTGTAAATGTGTTCATCATTGTCTCTGAGGTGGTTGTTGGAATGTCCATGGCCACCTGGTTAAACCGCTGAATATAAGCTCTGAGTGGCTCTCTTGGCTCTTGCTTGATGGCGAACAAGCTGACACTCGTCTTCTGATAACGCCGACTGCTGGCAAAGTGGTGGAGGAAGGTCGTACGGAAGTCTTTGAAGCTTGTGATGGATCCGTCCGGCAACCTCCGAAACCACCGTTGAGCCGATCCCGAGAGGGTGGTAAGAAAAACTTGACACTTAACCCCGTCTGTGTATTGGTGAAGGGTAGCGGTATTGTCGAACTTACCCAAATGATCATCCGGATCGGTGGTCCCATTGTATTCACTGATCGCCGGAGGCACATAGTGCTTTGGCAGAGGGTCCTTCAAGATGGCCTCTGAGAACTGACGATTGACCCACTCGGGCGAGGCGTCCGCTCGGGGGGCTTTGCCTTTTCTATTATCCCGCATTGGTACTTCATCTGACGAAGAGCCTCTATCGCGATAAGCTGCTGCGGCTTCAGGAGGAGTGCAGAAGAGAGCTCGATGGAATGGAACCGTGGCCTGTGGTGCTTCCGCTCGGCCACCTGATGCTGATGTGGCTTGCTGCTCAGGCCGTTCGGCTGGTGCCTTCTGTTTTTGTTCCACAAGCTTAGCGGCCCTCAACTCGATCAGAGCGTCAAGTTCCTCCGTGGAAAGCGTCATCGTGTGCTGTCGTCCAGCCTCGTCCATTGCTTCCGTTCTGATGCAGGAGCGTTCCCACAGACGGCGCCAAATTGATCCTGTCCGAAAGATGAATCAACGGACGCTGGGCACGTGGCGCTCTCCGAGTCGCTGATGTAGATCTCTGACAGGTCGTACGAACTTCCGACGAACCTGCACAGAAGTCGGGCCGGGAAGGGGTTACCGGCGGCGACCCTCCGACGCTCAAGTCAAGCAAAGCTCGACAACAAGAAAGTGGCTCCAAGAATTGTAGAACGCATACCTCCGGCGAAGTATAAGGCTCCTTATATAGAGCGGTGAAAGAACTCACGCACACCTACCGAGGCAAATACGTGTCCTTAGCCCATACCTCGGTATGTGTTTGTCAGAAAGCTTACCTGACACCATACTGCTACAGTCCAGGCACGTCTTCAATGGGATAGCAGAACACCTTGCCGCCAGATTTGGAGTATAGCCTAGTCATAGGACTTGACAGCTGTCATAAGATGTTCCTTGTCCTTCTCTCCCTACTCCATGCCGGGGCGTCCGGCCGGCCGACACTCATCTCACGTCCGGCCGGCCGGCACTCACATCACGTCCGGCCGGCCGACACTCACATCACGTCCGGCCCTCCATATGCATCTGTATGCTGGGGAGATCCTCGGTAAGGTGCTATGTGGGGACTGCTAGCAGTATGTTACCTTATGTCTACGGCCGAGCATGACTTCCTCTCGGCCCTTCGTTACTGTTCAATCGAGCGCCGGAACCCCGACCCCTGTCGGGGCGCCTTTTGCCATCGGTTATTCACCGGTCGACCGGCCGGGAGGTCGGCTCATCCTTCTCCGGTCGGCCGACCGGTCCGCCCTTCTCCGGTCGGCCACCTGGCCCTTTGACTTCCACGTGGCGTTGACCCCTCAAAATGGGGGTCCCCTGTTCTAACCGTCGGATCACATATCTTTTCCTTTTTTAAAAGATTGTTTTTCATCTTGTTTATTTTTCAATTAATTATGTTAAATATGTTAATTTTTAATTAATATATTTTATATTTAAAAAATACTAAAACTATATCGGCACGACACGATATGGTACCGAAACTGTATCATTTCGGTCCAAGACTGAAACCTCGGTACAAGTCAAAATTTTAAACCTTTACTTTTTTTCCGCCTAGCCCTGTTTACGGTGATCAAACAAAGCATACGGATCAAAGCAGTTGTGTCTCTTATCCATTACTAGAAAATTAAAAACGTCTAGTGATTGTGGTACCAATAGATTCGACGTCGTTCAAGTGAGTTTTATCATAGTAAAAAAAGATCACATTCATTTTAGATGTTTTTCATAGTCTATTTTCAAATTATATCAAGGGAGATAACTTTTAATTTATAATCCATCGTCAAATGGTTAGAAACTGAAAGAAAAAAAGCTAAGCAATAGCTAAAGCAAACCCAATTGGCATAGCTAGCTAGCTAACCTGCCTCAAGTGCAAGCGCACAACCCTTGGGGGAGTAATTAATTAAGAGCTAGCAGTACTTTTGTAGTTTTGTGTCTCCTAACTATTGATCATTTGCTTGGGATTACGCATGCATGTTCTGTCTGTCCGATCTAGAGGTTGTACTGATTTATTATGGGGTTGATAACGTTTATTTCAAACAGTTTAATATCATCGATCTTTAAATTAGATACAAATAAATAAATCAGGGAAAATATTTTAACTTACAATAACGATTATTTATAGAAAAAGATCTAACGCCTAATAAAATATTTTACACTTAAAATTGACCATTGAAACAACCCCTCGTATAAATACCTACTGCTTCAGACTGCTGATTCATTATGACAGACAGTGCATGCATGCTTTCATTATGTTGTTGGTATGGATTATGGAATATTTCTTCTGGGATTGTTTAAACACTTCAATTTTGAGTTGCCAATGTATATCCCACCCCTAAACGACAATAAGTGGTTGAATATTTTTGAATTTATTTTGATAAAAAATTTTCATAGGTCCACTTGTCTTGCTTACTTAGCGTACACAAAATACACTGCATTGTACCGTAATTAAAAATTAAAAACATCACTGTCTCGTCAGCTTAATAATATTATCAAATCTGGGCATCGATCAGTTGTATAATTACTAGGTAGCTAGCTAGCTAGATTGGCAAAGACGGTAGCAATGCCCTAGCTATATATTCGTGAAACATGATATAGCAAAAACGTAGAAGCTAATGCCTCCGCAGGTGATATAATCGAAGTGATTGTCAATTTGTCATATGACATGTGACCATGCGTTTGTGGAGTACCAATATTTAATTGCATATTTTTTAAAAAATAATCATAAGTATTTTAATTTATTTCACTTTTTTATTATTATTATTATTATTATTATTATTATTATTAGCTAATGTCATATATTCAAGATGATTAATCTTGGGATGATGAATTCGATTCTATGAAAATTTTTCACTGAATATTAAGATAAAACTGAAAGTGTTCTTAATGAACGGTCTAACAACCCAATATTCTAGATGCTTTTTTTTTACTTGATTAATTTTAAAGATAGACTTGCGGGGTGTATTCAATCTTGAATTTTTAATTACTTTCAATGATTTTTATGAATTTTAAAAATCTAGGTGTATTCAATTTAGACTTTTATAAAGTCCATAAAAATTTAGTAATACCCAAATTAGATTTTATAGAGTTTTAAAAAGTTATATGATATTGAAACTACTTTTTAAAACTTTATGAAAATCTTTTGGTATTTAAACTTGTATGGATTTTTATTGATTCTTTTAAATTTCATTGGATACAAACTTTAAACGCTTGGTAAACTTTAAAAAAATAAAAGAAAAAATTGTTTATTCATCCTTAAGATGTCTATGGACTTTAAACCCAATACATCTCTCTTTATTTTCAATCATCGTCGCCTCTCTTTTCCCTTCCTCCACGGTCCTATCTCTTCCTTACTCCTAAATCAACCTCCTTCGCCGTTGAATTCGAACTCCATTTGCTAATCAAACGCGCTCTTTCCGTTTCCTCAACTCTTCTTTGATCTCTCTCATAGGCAGGTGAGCATCTACTGGGATTACACCATTTGGGTTATTGTTTTGGTTCGTTCAAAAGAAATCGTGATGCTTTCTATTTTTTTGAATCTACTATTGGAAGCATCTACTCTCATCTGAGCATGAGCTACCTTGATTATTATGTAATCGTCGATTTGTATTTGCTTATTTTGTTTATGGGCATATTTTGTTTGTATATGTGATGATAAAAATTGATCTTTTCTCGTGTTTTTCTTTTCCGTCAATTGGATGAATTTTTGATGTACAATATGAGATACCCAGTTTTTCTTAGCTTCGTTTGTGTAGTGTTATTTTATCATTTATATTTGTTTATGCCACCAAAAAAAGTATTCAAAGGTGTGAAATCAAAAAGAAAATGATAAAAATGATCATGGAGAAATTCTACTTTTAGTTATTTGTTTTCCAAATATTTTTTTTATAATTTTCAAATTAAAAAAAAACATATGAGAATAACCGTTTTCTTCTTAGTAGCCATATTTTGACTGGAGCATTAGATAATGACTTATAACATATTATTAAATTATGATAATCCATAAATTTCTATGAAAAAAATTTATAAATGCCTATAAAAATCTTTCAAAAAAATTTATAGAACTCCATGAAATTATTTTCACAACTCTATACAATTCTATAAAAGTTAATAAAAATTTACTAAAAATAATCAATGAAAGTCGTTAAAACTCTTAATTGAATACACGCCTATTTAAATTAATAAAATAATAATTATTCTGGAGGTTAATTTTTACAAAGGGGATAGACGTAGAGACAGCGTCTATATTTAACCAAATAAAATTGATTCAAAATAAAAAATAATATCCTAACATCAACTAACTAAATAACAGTTTAAATAATCGTAAAATCCTAACAATACAAAAGATGAAAATATCTCTAAAACAATAACAAAAATTATTTGGATTCTATAAAAAGACTTTAAATGACCTTTTTTTTTTTTTGTTTTTTCGAAAGAGTGGACCATTATAAGCTACCCTGCCTAATAATCATAAATATCTAAACAAACTTCAATTTAATATATTATGCATCATATAACACAATCCGCAAAAAAAAATTACAGCTTCTTAAAGCTCGAATCCTCTTGCACCAAGATAGTACGATTTATCTTAATTCTTTATATAACCAATTGAAAACTCAGTTTGTAAAAGCAAATCGCTTCTTAAGCCATACAATTCTCTGGGGAATAAAGAAACATTCAGAAATGTTCAAAATAGGCCATTATTAGGAGATGGCATCAAACAACTGTTCATCTCTACCATAAAGTTGATAAGCATACACATGTCTACATCATAAGCTAAGGAAACAAAAACAAACATGAAGTGATCATTCACCATAGATATTAGGACATTAAAAACAACTAGTAGCTGCATTTGAACGCGTTACTCAGGCAGAGTTTGAGGATTGGAAGCAGCCGACGCGAGGCCCTGCAACATTCTAACAATCTCCGTTGTGTCCTCCAGAAAGTACTTAGCTTTGCTCGGTTTCTGCCCGACTGTGCAGGCAAATACTTCTGCAATAGGTGACAAATTTGGTCCTGACTTGGCGCTCATTATCACTTCAAACATGTCCTCATCGGATCGATCATCGCCAATACATAGAACAAAATCTGGAAGCTTGTCCCTTTGGCACGCCATTGAAAGAAGTCGTTCAGCCACCAGGCCCTTTGAAACACCCTGCCAATCATTTACGCAGAGTTAAAGATGCAACACTCTTATCGTCCCGACTTCTAATGGCAGAAATATCATCAAATTGTCAAACCTATGGTTCATAATAATCATTAAACGAACAATGAAGGATCTAGTTGAATACTAGGAGGACTGTTTTAGTTAATTGACCTGTGGCTTGACTTCTACGATGTGTTGGCCACTCTTCACGGAAACTGGCTCATTAGTAAGGACACTCTCTAGATGGTCAAGAAGCTCCTTGGCCTGGCATGACCCGAAATCTCGATCTGCATCCTGATAGTGCCAGACAAGTGCGCTTTCCCTGGTCTCAATGTATGAGCCATCGGTTGCTTCAGTGTATGACTGCATGATAGGCTCAGCTATCTGCTTCCATTCAAAGTCAGCTACAGAAACACATGTTTCCCATTCTAAATCAGACTTCTCCCTGAAAAAGAGTAAGTTGATACAGTCTGGATGATACTTATAACACAAACATCAAAAACCTCAGCAAAAGAGGGGGGAAAATGAAGAATATAGCCATTTCGGCATTCATCTTGTTAAGTTGATGCATTTGATTCAGGGAGAGTAAAGATGTACTGTTAGTGTAGTTCATGTCCATGTAATATTAAGAAAACATCACCAATCACTAGAGAAACATGGTTCAATTTAAAGTCTAACTACTAGTATCTTCAACTGTGTTTATCATGGAAAGAAACAACATATATCAAACATTTTGGACTGCTTTAAAGGCTTGAAAACTAGATAAAGTAAACAGGAGCTGTGATCTACTCTTATACCTCAGGAAGTACCCATGCTCTGCGGCAATTACTAGTTTGTCGCATGAAGAAAACCACTCGCCCAAAGTTTTCTTTTCTCTTCCACTGACGAGAAAAACCACATTTTGGGAGTCATTGCACAGGCTCTTCAATGTATTGATAGCCTCTCGAGTTGGAGTCTTATTGATCGATGTCTGTGGCATTATGGTGCCATCATAATCCAAGAGAATGGCTCGGCTACTAGTTCTCTTGTAGGCAGAAACAATGTGATCGACCGAAAGCTTTCTGAAGGTGTAATCGAGCACGATGACCCTGAAACTCAAGCCAAAACCTACAGCCCAATACCTCCTCATGATGTGGTCGCGGCATGCCCTTTGCAAGTCTTGCAAGAAACTATTTGCCCAGTATCCAACATCATGGGTGATCACATACTTGTAGTGTTTCTCATGTCGCAATTGTTTTTCTGACTCTTGAATCACCAAAGCTGAATCCATGGCTTCTGCCACAGAATCTATGTTCCATGGGTTGACACGAATAGCACCGCTAAGAGATGGAGAACAACCGATAAATTCGGAGACAACTAGCATGCTTTTCTTGGGTACCGATGGATCAAACTGCAATATCCTATCCAGAGTAGGATTACCTTGCCTGCAAATAACATACTCATATGGTATTAGATTCATCCCATCCCTCACTGCTGTGACCAGACAACACTCCGCAATCACATAATAAGCAATCTTCTCGTAGAATTTCAGAGGGCTATCAATGAGAATAACAGGCGTGTAACCTGGCCTTCCAAATCTCTCGTTGATCCTTTTAGTGGTTGTATAGGTCTCAGACTGCACCTCTTGGACATCTTTTCCTCGACCTCTTGCAGGGTTCGCGATCTGAACCAGAACAAGCTTCCCCCTCCACTCTGGGTGCTGCATAAGCAACTGCTCCATGGCCAAAAGCTTCAAGCTGATCCCTTTAAATATGTCCATGTCGTCAACTCCAAGTAACACGATTCTATCTTTGAATTGATCTCTAAGCTCTGCCACTCTAGCTTCAGTCTCAGGAAACCTTAGCACCAACCGAATTTGCCCGGTATGAATCCCAACCGGAAGAATTTTGATGCTGACGGTTCTACCATAGTACTCAAGTCCAATGTAACCCCGTTTCGATTCATATGCAATGCCAAGCATCCTACTGCAGCAAGAAAGGAAATGTCTTGCATAATCAAATGTGTGGAAGCCAATGAGATCCGCATTCAGAAGAGCTCTAAGGAGTTCATCTCTCACAGGAAGGGTTCTGTAAATCTCAGAAGAGGGAAATGGACTATGGAGGAAGAAGCCAAGCTTCACCCTGTTAAACCTCTTCCTCAGGAACGTTGGCAGCACCATAAGATGATAATCATGGACCCAAACGAAGTCGTCGTCTGGGTTTATCACTTCCATGATTTTGTCTGCGAAAATCTTGTTGACTGAAACATATGCTTGCCAAAGGCTCCGATCGAAGCGGCCACCGAGATCAGGGGAAAGTGGGAGCAAGTAGTGGAACAAGGGCCAAAGATGCTGCTTGCAAAACCCATGGTAGAACTTGGAAAAAAGATCCAGGGGAAGGAACGTAGGCACGCACTTGAAGTTCTCGAGCAAGGTCAGCGAGACTCCATCTTGTTCATCCAGTTCAATCTCCTCCCTCAAGCAACCAATGTAGACAACCTCGACATCCTCTCCAAGACCATCTTTGAGCTGTAGGAGTAGGGAATCTTCATCCCAGCTGAAGTCCCAGCCCTTGGAATCACGTCTCCTGCGGGCATGAATAGGGAGCTGATTGCCGACTATGATCATTCGGTCTTGGGACACGGAGGAGGGTCCATCTGAGGTTATGCTATTTGTATTCTCATCGTCAAGATCGGAGATGACCCCCGTGACAGTCATCACCCGGGGAAGCTTTTTGCCTGTCCGGCCAAAGGTAGGGAAGTTGCCAGAGGCAAGGTCAAGGAGGTTTGTGTATGATCTTGAAACCATTTTGCCGAGCAGGGGATTAAGAAGCAGTGAATAGGATTTTTCCTTATGCCAATTAGGCTAAGAGTTGCTACTCAAGCACTCTTACAACTTTTGCTCTTACCTGCAAATGCAAGAAACTGCTCATCAATTAAGCCACAACTTTGTTAAAATGCTGCCACAACCCAAAGCTGCTCGCTTTCTACAACGATCACAATGGATTTGAATCTAATTAATTTACTCCAGAAAGTTGATGCAAAAATATAGTTGTAAGAAATATTTAGCACATCCTGTACCAAGCCACCACAAAGATTGGAACACTAACTTGCCCTAAAACCTTGATGAAACCCAGTAAATGATTTCATCATTTATTTGAGCTCATTTTGTATATATCAAGCAAATCAAAAAAAAAAATTAATTTGCAAGAACATCTACAAAGGCACAAAAGTATCTATCTCTCCGAAAGCATCCTAAAAAGAGCAGGTAAAGTTGTTGATATTATTAGCAGAAAACCCCATGTCTAACAAGCCCATTCCATAAATATCTACAAAAACAACCACAGCAACATCGAGAGAGAGGAAGGAGGAGACAGATCAAACTCTGAAGAAAGAAAAACACGCCCAGAAAACAGATATGCGACATGTTTTCAAGAGATTCATAAAGGTTAAATACAGTAGCAACAATAGAGCAGCAAAGAAAGAATCAGTTTCCACAAAGGAGATGCACATCATGGAGGAAAGAAATAGACCTTTTCTCTTCCTGATTCAGTTGAAAGATCACCAGGTAGATAGTAAAGAAAAGAGAGAGAGAGAGAGAGAGAGCTGCAGGGGTGACCGTGTCAAGATTGAGAGCTAATTAAAGAGTAAGGAGAAAGGGACCATCTTCAATTTCCACCCTCATTCTTTTTGTTTTCCCTTCTCTCATCTCTCTCTCCCCCTGTCTCCCTCTCACCTCTCTCTCTCTCTCTCACGCGAACAAACAGAGGTATAGGATGAGTGGGGTGCTGGGCAAAGTGAAAAGAGGTATGGAAAGTGATTCCCATTCATACACCACCAGCCTCACATAGTGATACTGGCGAGCTTGCGGTCGCCCACCAAGGTTAGTACTGCTAAGTCAGAAGCAGCAGCAGAGAGGAGGAACCTAGAGACGATTCCATTATATTGCTTTGACGCATTGTCCCTTTCCTAATCCCTTAAACAAAACCAATAGGCACTTGTAAAAAAATCCTGCTACTATTACAAAGTGTTATTGGATTTTTGTTGGAATATTGATTTAGATATGTGCAGTGAGAGTAGCCCCAGCATGTGTTTGCCACTCGTGTCTGTTGAGTTGAGCAGCCACCTGAGAAGCTGCATAATTTAACAATGGGAGATGATGGGACATCAACATTTGCGATGCATGCATGCCATTAGATAAATTAAACCCCGTTCATCATATCCCAATAACTCAGCAGTTGTCGTTTTTGGCTTCCCAACTTTGATACAGCAGTCATACTGTTCTGGACGAACAATCGCATGTGCATTCCAATTAAGAAGGCCTATTCTGAAATTAATCAGCTTTCGAGAATTAGATACCCGGTAAAAAAAAAAACACAACTGTCGTTCTTGTTTCTTCTTTTTTAGAAATTATTGTCGTTGCTGTAGCATTGGAATGAACGGTTGTGTGTATGGAATCGAAGAGGACAAAAATTGTGGGAAGACGGTGGTGCTTCCGAAGCAGTGGGCCCATGCGATTAAATTTTGTGATTGATCTCTTTAGATATTGATACTGAGACTCTTCATCGATCTCGTTAGATCTTATTTATTTATTTTATTTCAGAGTGAAGGCCATCATTTTATTCTTAGCTTTGGCCGGCCTTCAATCATTAATATCAGCTATGGCGTGAGAAATACACAAACAGAGGGGTATCTTTCCTCGTTATTCAAAAGGTTTGCAATGCCCATTAATCTGATAGATATAGGTCCAATGTCATGAAAATTTTTAATAGGTAATCAGAATAAATCCAAAAAAACATAAATGAATCCTGATAGATGGCCAGCATACGCAGTTGTGGTTCAAGTTATCTATCTTTATTTTTAAAAAATAAAAAAATAAAAAAATAAATGGAGAAAATATTTACTATTTTAATAAAAAGTAGGATTCTTATAATTTTTAAACATTTTATACTTTTAGAGAGAATATTTTTCTTCCCTTTTCTATAGGATGGGAGGAAGGTTGTTTGAAATACAAAAAATAAAAACTTAGTTTAAGAAACTAAAAAAAAATCACGCACGTTTGAATTAAGAATTCAAGATGTATGATCAAAGTAAAGTGGATTTAAGAAAGACATAATAAGGTATTTCTTAAATAAGGGCATGCATGCTTTGGACGTTAATAAAATCTTCAAAGATGGATAATACAATGTGTGACAATAGTTTCCTATTCTATTTCTATGAATGGATGAAAATGGATATCTTGGCTATTTCTAACGTGAAAGAGAATTCAGGTAAGATGATCCAGTATGACAGTATCACCTTTTCTTTTATACAATATCTAGAATACCTCTCTAGACTAATGACATTGAGAAGACTTAGATTTCAACTATCATCCAAAATACAGACAAATCAAAGTTACCCATTTGACCTTTTCAGATGATTTATTACTTATGTATGTGAGCATCCTAATTCAGGACTTTGAATCTACTTCCGGATTATCAGCAAACTAGATGAAATCATAGCTATTTACACGACATATATTATTAGCTCAAAGTTAAAGGATATCCAAGCTATAACACAAATATTTTAAGGCCTTATATCATTTCATTACTTAGGAGTGTCTCTAGCAACAACCAAACTCAAACTCAAGGTAATACACTACACCAGATAAATAAAACTGCAACATACATGCATACATTAATGCATGAGCAAGGAAGACACTATCATATATGGAAAAGAGTTGAATTGATCAGGCATGGACCATGGGGCAATGGTAAGATGCTCGAGAAGTTTCCCAAGCATCCATTATTCAAATCTCAACTATGCCCTATTGTAATAGGGACGAAATTTGGATTTTATTCTGAAGGGCAAAATTTAAAATAAATCATCATTTTTTTATATGAAAAAAATTTGTTCATTAAAAAATTAATACATCATATTTGATCCGGATATGAATGGGGCATAAGAGGAATTAAAGTGAGGTCAGAGGACATTTTGGTCATTTGGGAGGGTAAAGCTTTAGGGCTTTTGAGTGCTTTTAAGCGCTGGAGCACAGGAGGTGATGGAAGGGGGGCCGCCAGGGGAGGAAAGAGGAGGGGGTTCGCTGGGTTTGTTGGGTTCGCGGGGTTCGCCACCGCCTCACCTCTTCTTCCTCCCTCCTCGCCGCTGACGGCGTCGGCCGTCGGCTGCCGACCTTTCTCCCCTCCTCATGACTCCGCTGCCAGACTTCTCCTTCTCCTCACTCGAGTGCCATGGATTCTTCATGCTATCGCAGCCGCTGCCGGAAGCATATCGTCGCCGTCGCCTCCAGTGGTCATCGCCGGCGACTCCTGCGGCTACCGCCTCCGGGCAACTGCCATAGTCGTCTCCACGCTTTGCCTCCACCCCCACGCGCTGCGGCCAGCGGGCTTCACCGCCAGCGCCGCTGCCTTTGTCCTATTCTCCTCACACATATCGCCGCTCCGTCCCGCGGTTCTCGCAGCCTCGCCGCCGCGTCCAGTGGCTACTGCCACCCTCGGACGCCGCCCTCACCGCTGGCCAACTTATGGCTTTCATGATTCGTGTTGTGCTTTGCGTGTTGTGTGCCGGCCATTGCGCCGTTGAGTTATTGATATTGTTCGGGCTGCGGGCCGTTGCAGTGTTCTGACCTACAGGCCATGTCTGGGATCCACGCCACACTACATTCGAAGTCATCAATCGCATATCCGGCTCCCCGACTGACCCGCATTCATCTGCCTTCTCGGGCCGCGACAGCTCTACCAGCACCGCAGTCGGTTCATCCATTCATCCGAGGGCGCCCCACTGGGCCAGGGTACGTTCTCGTACCTTTTCTGCATTTAGTCAACTATTTTGTCATTAGTATTCGATTGCTCATATATCTGTGGAATTCGCCTTGAGCACCGAGGTACCAGAGGCCAGGGCGACCCGGTTGCTGGATACAGGTACAGTTGACCGGAGGAGGACTTCTGACGATCTGGTCAACGTAGAGGACAGCTCATCAACCGGGTCATGGGGATGCGGTCAACCTTCCAGACACGTCACACCGGCAGGTTCGTCTTCTCAGCTTCCCGACAGGAACAAATTGGCGCCGTCTGTGGGAACGCGCCTGATCTGGAACGTGAAGATGGACGATGCCTGAGAGTTTTGCCATTCTCATGACCCCGGTCAGTTTTCTCGTTATTTATTCTGTCAGTTATATGATTTGCATTAGTTCCTCGGGAGAAGACCCCCCAGCCGATCGGCCTGGCGGATTATATCCGAGCTGCAAGCTCGATGACGAAGACCCCTGAGCCGATCGACCGAGCGGATTATATCCGAGCTGCAGGCTCGATGACGAAGACCCCCGAGCCGATCGGCCGGGCGGATTATATCCGAGCTGCAGGCTCGATGGCGAAGACCCCCGAGCCGATCGGCCGGGCGGATTATATCCGAGCTGCAGGCTCGATGGCGAAGACCCCCGAGCCGATCGACCGGGCGGATTATATCCGAGCTGCAGGCTCGATGACGAAGACCCCCGAGCCGATCGGCCGGGCGGATTATATCCGAGCTGCAGGCTTGATGACGAAGACCCCCCAGCAGATCGGTCGGGCGGATTATATCCGAGCTGCAGGCTCGATGGCGAAGACCCCCGAGCCAATCGGCCGGGCGGATTATATCCGAGCTGCAGGCTCGATGACGAAGACCCCCGAGCCGATCGGCCGGGCGGATTATATCCGAGCTGCAGGCTCGATGGCGAAGACCCCCGAGCCGATCGGCCGGGCGGATTATATCCGAGCTGCAGGCTCGATGACGAAGACCCCCGAGCCGATCGGCCGGGCGGATTATATCCGAGCCGCAGGCTCGATGACGAAGACCCCCGAGCCGATCGGCCGGGCGGATTATATCCGAGCTGCAGGCTCGATGGCGAAGACCCCCGAGCCGATCGGCCGGGCGGATTATATCCGAGCTGCAGGCTCGATGGCGAAGACCCCCGAGCCGATCGGCCGGGCGGATTATATCCGAGCTGCAGGCTCGATGGCGAAGACCCCCGAGCCGATCGGCCGGGCGGATTATATCCGAGCTGCAGGCTCGATGGCGAAGACCCCCGAGCCGATCGACCGGGCGGATTATATCCGAGCTGCAGGCTCGATGGCGAAGACCCCCGAGCCGATCGGCCGGGTTTGAATTAGCCCTCAGGGCCGTCTAGCCCAGACGTTAAACCGTAGAGTCGAACCGGCGACTATAAAAACCCCGGCTTGAAGACCGTCTAGCCCAGACGTTAAACCGTAGAGTCGAACCGGCGACTATAAAAACCCCGGCTTGAAGACCATATAGCCCAGACGTTAAACCGTAGAGTCGAACCGGCGACTATAAAACCCCGACTTGAAGACCGCTACATGGACTAGTTTATCAGATATTCTATCTCCCCCGTTTGGGGTCGAGCGGTCGGCACTGGTCTCGGACCAGCTTCAGATATTCTATCTCCCCCGTTCGGGGTCGAACGATTATCACTGGCCTCGAGCCAGCTTATCAGCATATCGTATTTCTTATCTCCCCCGATCGGGGTCGATCTATCTCCGATGGTCGCGAACAAGGAGTAGCTCCACTGGTTTCAAACCAGAAGATAGGTTATGCGCCCGTTCGGCTCGTGACTTTCGCCTCCACCAGCCTTCGATTCACGGGCTACACTTCCGATCGACTCACGAGTGATGCGGTCACTCGGCATCATTCCATTTAGTTCACTCGATTGCTGGGTGGCACCTTACGATCGCTCGTTGACTATTTTTGGGACTACGCAGTCAGCACTTTCATAGCCGTCCGACCGGTATCGCGCGGCATCGTCCGCCCGGCATCTATCCGTCCGATCGACATCATTCCGATCGTCCGTTCAGCATCTTCGGAACCATCTGATCAGTATCACTTGGTCGTTTGCTCGATCGCGCCGATCGCTTTGCTCCACGTCGCCCGAGCGTCTACTCGATATCACTCAGTCTTGCTCGGCGCTTGATCGATTTCTTGACATCCGGTTGGCACCATTTTTCACCGCTCGGTCGGCACTCTCGTAGCCATCTGATTGGTACCGCTTGGTCGTCCATTCGGTCGTACGCTTGAACTAGGGCACGCGCTTGACATCACTCGGTCGCTCAGCTTGCTCGGCATCTCACCTGACGTTGCGTCGCTCAGCGTCAGATCAATTATCGACTTGATCCGCTCGGCATCGTTGCTATCTCATTCGACACCGTTATTATAGCGACCGCTCGCAGGACAGCGTACATTGTGTTCAGCGATGTGACTTTGGTATCGAAAGCGGTTCAATCCTTTGCGATAGACTGTCCAGTCAGTCGGACTCACGCCTCCTTCGACTAGACTTGAAGGGGAGGCTTGTGATCCGGATATGAATGGGGCATAAGAGGAATTAAAGTGAGGTCAGAGGACATTTTGGTCATTTGGGAGGGTAAAGCTTTAGGGCTTTTGAGTGCTTTTAAGCGCTGGAGCACAGGAGGTGATGGAAGGGGGGCCGCCAGGGGAGGAAAGAGGAGGGGGTTTGCTGGGTTTGCTGGGTTCGCGGGGTTCGCCACCGCCTCACCTCTTCTTCCTCCCTCCTCGCCACCGACGGCGCCGGCCGTCGGCTGCCGACCTTTCTCCCCTCCTCATGACTCCGCTGCCAGACTTCTCCTTCTCCTCACTCGAGTGCCATGGATTCTTCATGCTATCGCAGCCGCTGCCGGAAGCATATCGTCGCCGTCGCCTCCAGTGGTCATCGCCGGCGACTCCTGCGGCTATCGCCTCCGGGCAACTGCCATAGCCGTCTCCACGCTTTGCCTCCACCCCCACGCGCTGCGGCCAGCGGGCTTCACCGCCAGCGCCGCTGCCTTTGTCCTATTCTCCTCACACATATCGCCGCTCCGTCCCGCGGTTCTCGCAGCCTCGCCGTCGCGTCCAGTGGCTACTGCCACCCTCGGACGCCGCCCTCACCGCTGGCCAACTTATGGCTTTCATGATTCGTGTTGTGCTTTGCGTGTTGTGTGCCGGCCATAGCGTCGTTGAGTTATTGATATTGTTCGGGCTGCGGGCCGTTGCAGTGTTCTGACCTACAGGCCATGTCTGGGATCCACGCCACACTACATTCGGAGTCATCAATCGCATATCCGGCTCCCCGACTGACCCGCATTCATCTGCCTTCTCGGGCCGCGACAGCTCTACCAGCACCGCAGCCAGTTCATCCATCCATCCGAGGGCGCCCCCCTGGGCCAGGGTACGTTCTCGTACCTTTTCTGCATTTAGTTAACTATTTTGTCATTAGTATTCGATTGCTCATATATCTGTGGAATTCGCCTCGAGCACCGAGGTACCAGAGGCCGGGGCGACCCGGTTGCTGGATACAGGTACAGTTGACCGGAGGAGGACTTTTGACGATCTGGTCAATGTAGAGGACAGCTCATCAACCGGGTCATGGGGATGCGGTCAACCTTCCAGACACGTCACACCGGCAGGTTCGTCTTCTCAGCTTCCCGACAGGAACAATATTATATAACAAGACTTTCATATCATAATGATAATATTTCAACAAAATATAAAAACAAATAATTCAAAAATAAAAATAAATTTAAAAAGTATAAAGAGAATAACTATACAAAGCACCAGAAATACAATCAATCAAGTTCATTGATATTATACTTTACTCTATGAGACTTCTTATCGAACTTATCTATTATGGATTCAATATATATTGAATCGGCAAACTCTCGCTAAATGTAAACAACCAAATAATTTGCAAGGATATGGAGAAGAGGACATACTAGACTAGTTAGAAAATTTATAATGAGCTTTGAGTATATGGGCTAGGTAGTATACTACCCCTATAAGGAAAGCCCAGGCTAACCCCTTCCTATGTGTCACCTCTAATCGCAAGCTATTTTCCTCACAATTTTAGGATGCTGGTTGTTGAGCGAGGAGTCGTCCACCTCCAGGACTAATTGAACCAAAGGCTCAGACAACTAGATTATCAAAAAAAAATGAAGTAATTAGATCGATACTAAAGGAGTTAAATATTATTGATTATTCATCCTTCCTATACCAAGTTACGGATAAAATAATACGATGAGTAGAGTTTTCTTATAACCCTCTAAGAAAGCGGAGGGAGGATTAGGTTTTCAAAAAATAAAATCTAAAATAGAGTCCAAGTATTATGAAACATTCAAAATCCATGTTTCATAATACTTGGACTCTATTTCGTAATAGCTATTTTCCTTAATGGTGAATTTCCTTTCTTAGATCGTCATTCCCATTGGATTTTCAATAGAGAAGTGTAAGATGACACTAAAGGTCTGTAATTTGTGTCATATGGGTATCGATACACTTCTAGGTTCCTTGAGAATGCTAATATTCATTTTTCTTGGTTCCAGAAAAGATTGTCGAACACTTTTAGCTAAAGATGCTCCACAGCTATGAGTGAACTAGAATCAAATTCAATCTATCAAAATAACTATTAGTATCTCAGGGTAGTTTTAATATGGTCAACCAAGTTCCGTTATTTTCTATTATATTTGATCCTTGTGTCTAAGTGTGCAGGAGCTTAAGAACACAAGAAGTCGAGCGGAAGACGCAGCTAGCGAGAATGATGGCACGGGAAGAGAGTCGATGGGCTCGGTGCATCAAAAGGATGAGATGTTGCGGAAGAGTACACTAGCGGACAAGAAGGACGTATACGACGTTTGAGGGACGAGAAACCGGGAAGGGAACCTGCTTGATCGGAGAAGATAAGAGTTGGATTCAGGTGAGCTCAACTCCGGTTAGGTGGAGCATCACCCACGCGAAGAGATCAGCAAAGGAATTAATCTGTCGTATAGCTTGGAAGGCACCTTTGATGGACAGTATGAAGGCGTCTTCTAACCTTTGAAGGCACCTTCCGATAGCAATTAGCCACGGATAGAGTTTTATCCGCAGCGGATAAAACTTATCTAATGGAAGGCGCCTTGGACCATCTTGGATACGCCTTCAAACTGCGGATAGAGTTTTCCATGGGCTATAAAAAGACCCTTGGACCTAGGAAATAATCATCAACTTTAGTATTCATTTCCTAGCAACTTTCTGAGCATTCAACGAGTGTAAAAGGCTTCTCCGTCTTCACCGAAGGCGACTTTTTTTAGTGCTTTAATTTGTCTTGGATTAACAATCACGTAAGTTGTAACCAAGTAACTCTTTTACCTCTTCTCTTTTAAAGTTGTTTATTTATTTTATTATAATTGTGTTACTGCTACTAATCTGAATTAAAAGATTGAGAAAGACCCTTGGATCTAGGAAATAATCATCAACATTAGTATTCATTTCCTAACAACTTTCTAAGCATTCAACGAGTGTAAAAGACTTCTCCGTCTTCACCGAAGGAGACTTTTTTTAATGCTTTTATTTATCTTGGATTAACAACCACTTAACTTGTAACCAAGTAACTCTTTTGCTTCTTTTATTTTAAAGTTGTTTATTTATTTTTATTATAATTATGCTGCTGCTACTAATCCGAATTAAAATATTGGGAAAGACTTGTTTGATTTTTACATAGATAATTTATCTCCTTATCGGCCTTGTTGCGCCAACAATAACTTCTAATCAACTAGAGTCACTTCTAGTGGATCAGTATAACTTCCAATCGAATGGAATTACATTTAGTCAATTATAGACATTTTTAGTGAACTAGTCAATAGAATGACATCGCTTTGACACAATTAGCCAAAAACTTCATACATCAACTTCTAATCAATTGGAGCCACTTTAAGCTGGCATCACTTCTAATCAATTGGCATCGCTTCTAATGATCAACCAGCCAATAGTTTAGGTGATAACAAACTCGAAAAAGCGAGTGGACGAAAAGGTATTTTGAGACAGATGCATGCGCTCTTTAGTAACTTTCGAAATATGGTGGGCCATCAAGTATTTAGGAAATTTAGGTGTCCTTTGCTCAATTTCCACAATTTTTAATGAATGACATTCTTAATATGAATATTTGCACATCATTCTTGGATGAACCTGATTACAAGCACGGTGAAAGAAAGATTATATATGCTTTAGATACACTAAAAGCCACATGAAGCTCAATCTTGTTAAACAATATATGAACGACAAAACAAGCCCCTAATCCCCCCATATAGATGACAACTTTGAATCCCAAGAAACGACAGTTGAAGAACTAACCTCAATTAGTCGCCGCTCCACAATGTTATAGAACTTCTAAATGAGTTCAAAGCTTTAACACTAAAATCTTCACTAGACGAATTGCTCATACTCACCTTTTGGGAGAAAAGTAAAAATTCAAGGAACCCAG
Source organism: Zingiber officinale (assembly GCF_018446385.1). Classification (NCBI taxonomy): domain Eukaryota; kingdom Viridiplantae; phylum Streptophyta; class Magnoliopsida; order Zingiberales; family Zingiberaceae; genus Zingiber; species Zingiber officinale. The sequence goes on from NC_055992.1 coordinate 131,912,049, forward strand.
GGTTGAAGTCAACCTTAGCACCTTGAGAGATACTCCTTACCTCAGTTTGCAACCCCTCCACTCCGACCAAAAAACCTTTAGATAAGCTTAAACACTCGATCATGGAAGAGTTCGCTGATGACCACAATGGCGGAACCATAACGACGGACCTACCCATGCTAATAGCCCCCGGACTAACATCAATAGCCCTCGAGCGGATATCTACTTGATTAATTTCTTTTTTTTTACCCTTTTCTCTCACATTTTCCATTTCTCCTCTTTTACAAGATCATGGGCCCCCAGGCTAAAGTCCGGGTAGATGAAAAGGTAGACCGTCCTTAGATGACCTAGCAACTACAAAATAATCAACATGTCATTGAACATAATAAACAAAGTTCCCACAATATTTAATAATATAACGCATCAGGTGCTACCATCATAAAGTATGGGGTTCGAATCTCGACACAATAAAGATAAATATCTCTCTCATGCGTCAGTCAATATTCCAAAGGTTAGTAGTCACCCGTGATTTACCTCCTCCGTATTAAATTTGGGATGGGTTAACGGGAGAGCTGGGGACGAGCGTAATCGTCTTTTACCACCGAGACAAGGACTTTTATATGAACCTCAATACTTAAATTTATAAGGAAGCTCTCATATAACTAACCTCCTCTAAGAAACATTTAATATGACACAACCATAAACTAAATTCAAAATCATTGACTCCATACTAAATGAGGACCTCGGAAGGGAAAAAAAAGTTAAATTGACTTATGGGTCTCAAGCTTGTGAGTTTATTTATTTAATTTCTTTAATCATTTATCTCCATTAAAGATAGAATTCTATTAGGCGTATAGAAGAGGTACATGTTAATGCATCTCAAGACTGTTGGGATCGTTCGTACTCGGCTAGAGAGGGGGATGTGAATAGCCGCCCCAAATCGTTCGTGTTTCTTTCTACAAACTAGGGTTAGCGCAGCGGAAATAAGAACAAGAAACGAAAACAAGAAGATCAAACCTCAACGCGTCGATGTAACGAGGTTCGGAGATAAACTCCTACTCCTCGGCGTGTCCGTAAGGTGGACGAGCCCTATCAATCCGTCGGTGGATGAGTCCCCGGAGAACCGGCTAATAATCACTCCTTCTGGGTGGAGAAACCTCGTCACAAAGTTTTGCAAAAGCAATACAAGAAGGAGTATACAGCAAGAAGCAAAATACAATACAACTGTAAAACCTTCGCACTTGCCTTCTCTTATTTGGATGAAGCGGCGCGGCGCCTACAATGAGAAACCGATCGCGAAGCTCACACGAAGCCGAACTCAACAAAGCTCAAGAGCACAACAGAGAAAGAAGAGGAAGAAGTTATTGCGCAGCAGCAGCCCTCGACCCCTTTATACCGCGAAGACAGCGAAGAAACTAGTCGTTGCGTCGCAAAACCTGATCGGTCTACGGACCGATCAGGCCTGATCGGTCCCCCGATCGGTTAGTGCACGAACCTTCATGCGTACTACGATCGATGCGTGGACCGATCGATACTGATCGGTCCACGCACGATCCCAACTCAGGCCGTGCTTCCGCGACATCGTCTCTGATCGGTCCCGGACCGATCAGGACATATCGGCCGTGGACCGATCACCGCCTTTTCGCCTCTGTTGGCGATCGGTCACCGGATCGATGGCAAGAAGAGAGTTCGGTATCTGATCGGTCACCAGACCGATCAGAGCAAACAAGGTATCACTGGATCGGTCTGGTGACCGATCCAGAGCTTGGTTTTTGCCCAAACCAAGTCCCAAGACTTCCAAACCAATATCCGGTCAACCTTGACCTATTGGTACTTCATCCCTAGCATCTGGTCACTCCCTTGACCTGCTAGAACTCCCTGCCAAGTGTCCGGTCAATCCCTTTGACCTACTTGGACTTTCCAACACCAGAAGTCCGATCATCCCTGATCCATCTGGATTTTCCCTTGCCCGGCTTTACTCACCAGGACTTTCCAACTGCCTAACATCCCAGTTAGGACTTTCCCACTGCCTGGCTTCACTCACCAGGACTTTCCCCGTGCCAAGTCTCCATACTTGGACTTTTCCAGTGCCAAGTCTCCATACTTGGACTTTTCCAGTGCCAAGTCTCCATACTTGGACTTTTCGCGTGCCAAGCTCCCTGCTTGGACTTTTCCGTGCCAAGTCTCCATACTTGGACTTTTCCAGTGCCAAGCTCCCTACTTGGACTTTTCCGTGCCAAGTCTCCATACTTGGACTTTTCCCGAATCAGGTCAACCCTGACCTACGGTTGCACCAATAATCTCCCAAACATCTATTCTTGTCCCACATCAAGAATAGAACTCTCTCACGAGTGTCAAACATCAACATGCAACACAACTAGGTCAACCTTGACCTAAGGTTGCACCGACAATCTCCCCAAGTCAAACATCAAAATACAACTCGAGTCACGTCAACTCGAATCGGGTCAACCAGGTCAACCTTGATCTAAGGTTGCACCAACAAAGACTAAGGGCTTGTTTACTATAAAAGAAGACAACCATAGAAAGAAAAGGTAGTGAAAAAATTTTAAAGGAGAAGTATTTTCCTTCCAATTGTTTCCTTTGATGAAAGAAAAGTAGAAAAAAAAATCAAAACTCTATTTGCCAAAGATAAAAAAAAAACTATAAATCTAAAATAGAATTAAAAAGAATTTTTTTTAATGAATTGTTTAGCGAGGATTTGGGCATAGATGAGCATTTCCTTATTTAATCAAAAGAACTACTAAAGAAGAAGATGACAATGAAGCTAATGTCTGATTTCTTGAAAGCAATTCCACTTCACTTTGTCAATAGTCAAGTTCTTCTTGGTTAAGGAAAACTAAGCCATCTTATTAGGCCGGAGAACTATAATGGCTATAAAAGAGGCCCCTCTTACTACTTCCATCATCCACATAATAAAGCAATCCTACAGATCACCAACTGAGGTAGATGGATTTACACTCGCACTATGTACAGTCCCGTGAGATAACTTGTTGAGTATTACTCATTCTTGCCTCAATTTGTCAACGTGAGTATAAAGAGACTGTGCACATTGAGATTACAGATTATGAGCCAAGACATTTTATAAAAAGAATTCACAATCTTCTTAGTAAAAAAAAAGAAAATGTACTTTTAGATGACAAATACATAATAAGTTGAAATGTTATTTTTGTACTAGAATAATACTATGTACCTTTATTCATTAAGATAATAATGATGTTGCTTTGTCTAAAGATCAATTTTTGCACAAATGTAGTCAGAGCCCAAAAAAATATGGTTATTACCTTCCAAATATTTGATTTCCAGACGTGTCAATGGCATCAACACTTAGAAGTGGAAAGAGAGAAAAGTCACATGGAACTGGAAAGAGAGAAGTTTAGTATCATGCAAAAATTATCAGAGATGTAAATATTGAGAAAAAGAATATAAGAAACTAACCTTGACAAGGTAAGGAAGGGAATGTCATATTTATATGAATAGGAAGTTTTTCTCCTCGCTTTACATCTACAGACATCTGCAGAAATACAGTAACTAAAATCAATGAGTAGAATAACATCAATTAGCAAAAAAAGCTGACTGTAAAACCAGATCTTCCAAAAAAAAGTCTATCCCAGTAGCATGAGTCACTCATATACTTCAAAAGTATAGATAATGCAAAAAAATAAAGATTTGTAAATTATTGGAGCTGGAAGAAATTACAAGAAAAATCACTTTGGTATCAGTTGAATATTCAAATCAATTTAAACTGAAAATGTATGATATGTTGAGTGGCTCCATTGGTGAAAATCATGCTTTGAAAAGTTCGTATAAAAACAATTTCCAACAAACATCGCCCCTTCAAAAAGGCGAAGGGTAATATTATGGAACAGAAAGTTTTCAATATGAAAGTTGAGTGCTGGTAATACTTTTCATCCACAAATGTTTCAATGAAAAAGATATTTCCTCACATTCACTATTATCTCCCAATGGATTCCAACTCTAAACATAGTATAGACAAAATTCAGTCTAGCTCTGGCTAGAAAAAAATAAAAGAGAAAAGCATACTGTTTGTATAAGGCAAGTATCTAATATAAAATTCTCAACTTCAAAAGCCTCAGAATTTAATGAGAGAAAAGAATAAAATGTAAATTATATCCATGATCAGTTATGTGCCAACTATTTTAATGTAATTAAATGATAAGAACCACAGAAAACCATAATTTCAAGTAATATGGCTCACAAAAATCAATGTAAAGGTAAATGTATAGCATAAAGATAAAAAACTTTTTTTTTTTTTTTTTGCTGAAGCAATGGAAAGTAGAAGGAATTTTGTCATTTAACAGATGAACAAAAACTTCCAGATGATTCTTGCTCGAACTACCCCAGAAAAATAGAGAAGCAAACCTGATGCACAATAGTGGTAGTGAGGTAATATTGCATCTCGTGTACAAATAATGTAGACATTACGGTAAGACCCATAAAAACAGGACTACAATGTGAAGCGCGAGAAGAGTGAAGTTTTACAGAAAGCAACAATCTGCAAAGGAGTAAAACAATAGTAACGCGTTAAATATCAAATCCGTCTTCTTCTGTTGTCTGGCATCTAATTTCAACAAACGGGAAGCACAAAACGGTGTTTGATAGCTACATACCAATAGCCCCTGAATGGGTCTTCTGTAATAGGTGCTCCTCGGCGCGAGGAAATGCTTCAAAATTCCTCAAATATTAGAGCTTTTCCATCTTCGATGCTCGAATAGAAAACTTTCAGTCATACACCTCTGTTCACGATTAGGAAAAGGATGCTCAATGTTAAATATTTTTTACTTCAAATATACCCCACTCTTTCCTCCAGCCAAAGATGTACAAAATTAGCATCAATGACATCAGAACCCAGAAATCGGAACGAAGAAACCACCGAAGCCGCATGGGTTGATTGTCTTCAGATTCGAAGGAAAGAAGTGAGCAACTTGACGCCTCAAAAGTAGTCCAAAGGTTAAATGGATCAAAACCCTTGTCCGGGCATCAAAGAACCCGATGAAACAAGATTGAGATGCGAAACCAAATCAAGCAAGGAACGACCTGAAGATAAGGAGAAAAGGGAGAGAAAATGGGATTTGGATCCTATTCGATATACGCACCAGGGAGAGGTATGGCATTGATCGCCGCGAAAAGCCCCGCCCTCGTCTCTTCAATGATCCTAGCGAAGCTTGTGACAGAAGCGGGCGTGTGCATTTTCGTGGATAAAAAGAACAACAGTTTGCCGCCGCATCACCATTGATTAGTTGTATCAAAGGTGATTACACTCCGGGAGTTTGCATCAGTATTGATAAGGATACCGTAGACATGTGGTCAAGAAAACCATGGTTAAGTTAATCAACCGAATTTTCTAATAAAACTTGAACAAACTGAATTCTATTGGTTCTCAATTAATTCAGAACTCTTACTCACCTCTTCTCTAACCTAAAATGAATGACGATGTAAACAACGAATAATAGTAATAATAATAATAATAATAATAAAACGTTAATAAAGAAAAATAATTAGGTTTAGAAAAAATACTTGGATTATATTACATTCTTAATGGTGTCTATATCAGCTTCAATCCACAAAACAAAATCATCTCGACCACCATCCTTAACCAATTCAATAGAACTTGGAACAATTTAAGAAAATTGAATATTATGGCATATTGATTGACTGTGGCTAATCTAGTTCCAGCGAGAATGGATCTCATCTGACCTAATTTGAATTGCATCAACTCTGAATTGGATCAAACTCCACCCAGCTCAAGTTTGGTAGCGTTCCAATTCTAACATATGAATTCTCATTTCTAATCAGCTCGTCACCTACGGAATTTAAAAGTGAGGGAAGTGTAAGCTTTCGAAAGCAAACTACACTTCGTGCCAAAGATCGTGTCATGTGATTCCATCTTCAATACTAGCGTGCATAAGTAGCAGCATTGAGCATATCGGCCAAAATTGAAAACCTCCCATCAAACACGGATGATTCCTTCCCTTGCAAGATTGATGTAGCATTCATTTCTCGTCATTTATTTGTTCCTCTTCTGCAGTCGATAACTGACCAAAAGCCAAGAGGCTCATGTGCCTGCTTACGTCCATCATCATTGGCCGAACCGCCTGTCACACACCAATTGTTGGCATCAAGGAAGAGCAAAATTAAGGTATCGTTGAATAAATATCCAACGGTGAAACTGATTCTAACAATGTTAAACAAGTTATTCTATCAGTATCTATTGAACCTCCCACACCAGTACCCCAGTTATGGCATGGCAGTGGGTGATTTACATTTAGGTAAACCAGAATACTTTATCGTATTGATGCACAGGCACCTTTACGAAGATGTAGAAATCTAGAAACTATAAAATTGATCAAAATATAAGAGTATGACACTCATTTCCCAAATGCTCAACTTGATATGATATTCTGGATAAAACCATATGACGACTACACAGTAAATTTCCAAAGACACGCTATGCAAGATACTCGAGTTATAAATACAAAAACAAGGATGTCCGGATTCATAGACTTGAAAATGTTTATCCAAAGAGATGGATTTTGAGATGGGAACAATACACACCTTTTCCATGTCATTGCATACAGTAGGGTTCTCTCTCAGATACTGCAATGCCTTTTCCTTACCTTGGCCAAGCCTGATGAAACCACTAGTAAGATGTAACATACAGAATCAAACAGATAAGCAACTTCCATGAGTTTAATCACTATGGTTACATGAGACAACAGATCCTCGACTAAGGGACACAGACCTTAATTGTTGCTATCTGATATCTAAATTGAGCTTATCTGTAACTACATGGATATAAAATAAGAGATTCAAAGTTCTATACTTGAACCTTGAACGTGTTTGCATGCAGGATAGTGGAAAATACCAAACAAAATAAAGGTGAGCAGGAATACGTGTGGTGAACTGTTTGAGATGTCTATACTATTAGCTGAAGGCAAGTAGCTGACCTATTTTCTCCATAGCTATACCATGATCCTTTCTTGACAATAACATCCATCAACTCAGCACAATCCAAAAGGCAACCCTAAATTTCAAATCAGTGAGTCCAGAGAAAAAGCATTTCAATTCTGTAAAAAAAATAATAATAATACAAGCGAGAACATTTTGAACCAACCAATTTGCCAACTCCTTCACCAAATATGATTTCAAACTCAGCTTGTTTGTATGGTCTCGATACCTGAAGAAATGGAGACTCAACAAGTGATACACAAGAACAAGAAAAAATAGATATAATGGTTAATATATGTAATTATCGGGCGCTTACTTTTACTCAATCCAATAGTTTGAAACAAAGTTAACACAGTTTGACAATTACCAAATTTTATATTAGAAACCAAAGTTGTCAAAATGTATTCAATACTACGTTGAAAAAAATGTTGTTTATCATTTTTAAAGATGGTTTCTATCATTTTCAAAGATTTGGTGTGATAATAATGACTGCATTTGCTAAACATACTTTGCTTTTCTGCACTCTAACACGCACCCTAATTCCAATATCTTCATCTCCTTTTGCCTGAAAAAAAATACTAATGCAGTTATCCTAATTTATTAAAGAAGTCGAGCTAAAGAGAACTAGAAGTTAATCACTGAAGTCATTCGCTCACAGATTTGATCTTTCCAATAGGGCGTATCTCTAGACGAAGTGATGCAAAGAACTTCAGGGCAATCCCTCCGCTAGTGACTTCAGGGTTTCCATAGAACACCCCAATCTATCAAAGTGAATAGATGAGAGTTCAGTAAAAGGAAGAAAGGTGATGCAGCAGGCAAGGAAGAAAATTTATGAAATACCTTGTATCTTATCTGATTTAGAAAAATCAGAGTACAACCAGCTTTTGAGGCATTTCCTGACATTTTACGCAATGCTTGGCTCATTAGACGGGCCTGTAAACCAATTTGTTGCATCCCAATCTCGCCCTAGGCAAGTATTTCAGCTGTTGTTTAGTCTATATTGTCATTTAAACACCTGAGGCAAATAAAACAATGAAAAAAAATCTAAAAACTTACTTCAATTTCAGCCCTTGGAGTAAGAGCTGATACTGAATCAATGCAAATGAGATCTATTGCTCCAGATCTGCACATACGGTCCGCAACTGCCATAAAGTTATTAGTGGCAATTCACATTTAAGTGAAAACATGTGCCCATGTGGATTACTTAAAGCAACAAGATATTAGGTCAAGGAAATCAGTTAATCTAGCAGATGGTTTAGATGAAAACACAGAGCAACAATGATTCTTTAAGTTTTATAGTCAAGATCGATGGCTTCAAATTTCTTTAGAACATACAGGAAGTGTATTGCAAAGAACAATAACCTTGATAGCTGTTAATCGACTGTCTCTAATTTGCAAAGACACAGGAACTCACAAAAATAAATTGTTACTAAGGTGAACAAAGTTCCTTCTTCAGCATCATTATACTTATGAAATCTAAGTAGAACACTAATATTGGTGACTTTTAAAAGTCAATAACAAATAATAGTATAAATGGGGGAAAAAAACTTAGACATAAAAATATTATCCGAGTGAAACAAAAATTACTTTCTAATGCCATTTCCCCATTGTCAGGTTGGCAGACAATCAAATTTTCTATGTCGACTCCCAATGCCCTGGAATAAGCAGGATCAAAAGCATGCTCTGCATCAACAAGCATGGCATTGCCTCCCAATTTCTGCATAGTTGATTCAGTAATATACCTTGTGTTAAAAAATGTGTCACCTTGTGCTACAAACATTTATCATTTCTAAAGAAACAATACTAAACTTTTAAATCTATACCTGTATTTCTGCAATTGCATGTAGAGCTAGCGTAGTCTTCCCACTGCTTTCTGGACCAAATATCTGTTGATTCAGAAAAGAAAGACAATTTATAATTTCACAAATCACAAAAATTCTAGAGCTATGCAATTCTTTAAGCATAGATAGAGAGATCCTTTTGTTTGCCTTGATTGCTTATCTGAAATTATAACATAAAAATTTATGATTTACAAATTTATCAAATTAAAAAACTAAATAATTTTTCTTTCTAGGCAAATCTATAAAATGCTGAATTTCAGTTTCAATCTTTTTTTAATAAAATTTCGAATTAACTGTTACAAGAAGAACAAATGAACTTCAATCGTAGCAGATTTCCAAAGTCTGGAACTCATATCCATGAAATGTGTCACAAGAGAATGGTCAGAAGTTCTTGTTTTCTGCCTTGGCACATTTCTACAGTGAGACATCAGAATAGTTTGGCATTATATTTTCTGTGACATTTGGACCTCTCAAATGCATACAAGGCACACCAGTGTTTTCAACTTTCAACAAGAGGAAAGGATCAGATTTTGAGAAACCAGAAGAACTTGGAATAAGGTTGCAAATTTCATGACACATGATAAGAATTTTTAAGACAAGCTTGTGTAGATTTACACGACATAGTATTATCCTTAGTTGCATTATGGGATAAATACTGCTAGGTATACCCACCAATTAGAATCCAACATGTGTTCCAAATAAGGAAGAGTTGGATAGGGAAGAACACAATCTATAACTCGCTCATCAACATGATGCAACTAGAGCATTACATATGCCAACCTATAAAGGGCATTACAGCTTGGCATGCATCCATGAGCCACAACAAGGGTGGCATCATAAGGGGGAAATTTTGCAAGAGAGAGACTTAAGCCTTCCACTCTATCTTGTGGTAGTGCTGGAAGCACTAGCTAATCAAATTTATATTTTTATATTGGCAAAGGTTCAAAGTTAGGGGTTATTGTGATCTAACGAGCTTAACTAAGTGTGCAGAAAAATCCTAGTTGAAGCTAGGCAAAGAAGTCCTAGTTAGGTGGACTGAACAGCAATCTTGGCAAATCGAGAACATCTTGGGGTTCACGTACACCAGGCAAAAGTCTAGGCCGATCGATGACGTCTAGAGGAAAGACACGAAGTCAAGATCGGATGTTGAGCAAAAGTTCAAACAAGTCAGGAGGACCGGATGAGCAGTAGATAAGGACATGTTCCCCGTTAAGGGAACAGTAGACGTCGGTCCGACCTAGGGTTGCAACGAAATCCAAAAGTCAGGACCGAGCAGTTCCAAGACTATTAATTACTTTATGTTTTCTTTCATTTATTATGCATGTTGTGCTAACTATGCAAGAAAGATGGTCAGAGTTAGGTTAGATCAAGCGCCCAAAGGTTCAAGCGACCATAACGGATCCAGGCGCCCGAAATGGCTCGAATCCAACTACGCGAGCAACTGAGTTGGCAAATCCTGGCTGGCTGACACACGTCAAACTCCAGGTGCCTAGAAGGGATCCAAGCGCCTAGAAGGAATAGAGGCGACTCGAATAGAGGTTCGCTGAGGTGCAGCCACGCCAGGAAACCAATTGGACAAGTGCCTGTGGATGGGTGAAACAACTTCCCTCGAATGCTTGTCCAACTTTTTTCAATGTGTGATACAAATATATGGAGGTGATTTCCCTGGGATGTTAGGAAGTCTTGATTGCATGCATTGGACCTGGAAAAATTATTCGAACGCGTGGAGGGCACAGTACACACGAGGCGATCATGGCTATCCAACAATTGTGCTTGAGGCGGTTGCATCTGCCAATTTATGAATATGGCATGCTTTTTTTTTTTGGAGTTGTTGGGTCTCACAATGACATCAATATGCTTAATGAATCACCTATTTTTAATGACATCTTGAAAGGAAATGCACCGGAGGTTAATTTTATTGTGAACGGTACACAATATACAAAAGGGTACTACTATCTAACAGATGATATATATCCGGAATTACCACTTTTGTCAAGAGTTTTTCCTACCCCGAATCCGAAAAGAATGATTTAAGGAAAGGCAATAGGCTACAAGAAAAGATGCCAAGCGAGCATTTGGGGAGTTGCAAGCTCGTTGGGCAATTATAAGAGGTCCATGGCAATATTGGTTTATGAATAAATGCAAATACATCATGTATACGTGCATTATTTTACACAATATGATTATGGAGGATGAAGGTCATGCAATATCGATTTGGGATCACGAAGAACATGATACTATCACAACGAATCATTGTTCCACCACTGAATTTGCTAAATACATTCGAACAAATTCTGAGTTACGTGATATTAAGGTGCATCATCAGCTTCGTCACGATTTGGTTGAGCATATCTAGGAAACATGTCGTCGTGATGAGTGAATGATTAATTTATCCATGAAATATTTAGTTATTTCAATTTTGAATTCGTGAAACATTTGTATTCGCATGTTGTATTATTTCTTTTAAAATTTGTCCGTCCTATATTGTAATGTTTATGTTTAAATAAAAATTAATATTAAAATAATTATATTAAATAATTATTAAAATATATAGATAAATATTAAGTAAAAATTATTTATGGATAAATGGTAGATGAAATATATTAAATTGAAGAATTGGAAAATATAATTAATTTTATTTAAATGAAAAGAAGGGGAGCCTTGGCGCAACAGTAAAGTTGTCGCTTTATAACCAAAAGGTCACGGGTTCGAATCCTGGAAATAGCCTCTTGCCAAAAAAGCAGGGTAAGGCTGTGTACGATGGATCCTTCCCCGGACCCCGCATGGCGGGAGCTTCGTGCACCAGGTTGCCCTTTTATTTAAATAAAAAATTAGATGTAAATTAATAAAATGATTGGTGGGACCTATAAATATTTGGTTGGTGAGATATTTGATTGCGGAATTAGGGATATTTGATTGGTGGGACCCATGAATATTTGGTTGGTGAAATATTTGACTGTGAGATTTGAAATTGAAATATTTGAATAGTGGAATATTTGATTGATGATGTGGAAGTGGGGACCACAACTATTTGAGAGAAATACATCCCCCTATTGTGGATGCTCTAAGGGAGAGCACTTTATGGAGTTATTCCAACCTCTTCACTCTATGAGTTGTCTGCAACTTTTTAATATCTACCTATTGAAACTCTCCCCATTCTGAAACCACATTATCCATAAATTTCACCTCATCCATAAAAGTCACTTCAGACAGGCAAATCTCCACCCATTCACCTCATAAGGAAAACCTTGCTACCTCATTAGGGAAACCAAATAACCTCATAAGAAAACTACTCCTATAAGAGGAACCTCACCTCACAAGGGACAGTTGTTGACTTCATAAGGGAAGCCACTCACCTCATAATGGAAAGCACCTCATTGAGTTATTTCAACCTCTTCACTCTACGAGTCATCTTCAACTTTTCAATATCTACTGAAGGCTCACCTCAGCTGAACCAGTTCATCTGAACTGCTCCTAGCTCATCAGAAGTGGATTAGTGAGGTAGTCGTGCCAAGAGCACTTAAATTGAGAGTCATCCTCCATATTAGACTTCCTACAACCAAATACCATATCCAAGTCTACATTCTTGAGCAATATTTTATTTGAATTTAACCAACTATCAGTAAACTTAAAGGTTCTATCATATTTATTTATTGTCAGTCACATAAGCAGCATGAAAATATTGAATTGAAAAGAATTGTAGGTCGATCCCATTTATTACAACTCTGCCTGCTTATTGTAGTTCAATCTTATCAAGGAAAAGAAATCCATGAGATCCATAACAAAGGGATGACTAGCTAAATATGGCAATACTATTTGGTTATTTTAGCAATGACTGTTATCAGAGACGAAATCAACCTTTAAACAAAAAATGAAAATTGGATTTTGAGCATGCACTTTGAATTTTCATCTGGAAGCTTGAGTGATAATATTATTCCATTCTTTTCTAGTAGTTTCTATGTTTTCTAAATTAAAGATAAATGCTCAAGTGTAAAGAACAAAGGTAAACTAGTATACCATGACCAATCACTATAGAGATAAATAATGAAAAAGGTTTACCTCTACAATTCGTCCTCTAGGAAGACCACCGCCTAGAGCAAAATCTAAAGTCAAACAACCACTTGGAAAAGTCTCTCTGCAGTAAAGATCAATCCTGTTAATTAAATTATCGAAATACCCAGCAGGCCTTTTACCTAAAACAAGTGAGATATATCAACAGTATACATACACTAAAGCACCACCAGAACTTCCTAATCTTGTAACACTTCCCTTGCCAAATGAACTGTTTATTTCATTCATTGCTGCTTCCAATGCCTTAAGCTGCAACATATAGAAACCAACTTATTGTCATGCCAGGTTGACTGTAGAAGAAATTATAATAGCTTAAATAAGGCAGCAAGAGCAGTTGATGTATCATAATTGAAGGAACAATGATACAACTTTGTGAAAGAAATGAAACTAATGGACAATGGTAAGTAAAACTCAATGTTTCAAATATTAGCCAATAACAATTCGAGCACATGCAGACTAGCACAAATCAATAGACCAATTAAGTTAATATCTTCTTATTTAGAGGTAATTCATGCACAACCTTCCTGCAATGTCAACTTTGGACAATTTAAGGTCAAAATACAGTGAGCATATATTTGAGTTCAGTTTTCCTTATGAGAAATGCACACACTTGATAGAGAAATAAAAAATTGGCTGAAATTAAACTCATTACTCTTGCCGACAGGAACTGATAATAGAAAACATATTAGCTACGAAACATTGTTGCACAAAGTAAGCCCGAATAGGAAAATATGTGTATATATATATATGGCAGAAAAAAACATGGTGACAGAATGCTTTATAAGAAGCTTGAATGAGAGAAGCATTTATCTGGACAGTCGTATCTTGGAGATTTGATGCTGTAGTTGCCCCCTTACATCTTAAACAAGTTGGCTTAGAAAAAATCCATGAAAAAGTAACTTAGAAACGACAATGAAGAACCCTAAGTTAAAACGGACGATAATATTCCAAAAACTAAGGGAAGACATTTATACTATATTTGAGCCGAAATTCTGTATTTACCCGGTCCAATGCACGGGGGTCAGAGTCGCCGGAAAGAGCACCGTTGCCCTTCAACTCGAATTCGCAACGAAGCTTCATAGATCTCCTTGTCAGAGCACATGGAATACGAGGTGAGATTCGCAAAAAAGGGGGAGGAAGGAGAGGGATTGCGAAAGGGGCAGAATGGGCTTTCAGGGGTGTGATGGAAATCATTCTCTGAGAAGGAAGGGAAGACGAACAGGAGAAAAGGATTGAAACTTTGGGTGAAATGGACTGAAACCGTGCGGCGAAGTCTCGTCACGTTTCCTGCTCGTGCCCGGAGAAATTTCGATGAGACGGAAACCTCGCTAATAGAATGCGGCGAAGGTTGGTCTCGATTCCTGCTAGTGCCTGGAGAAGTGTCGATGAGACGGAAACCTCGCGTGAGGCCGGAGGTGAGGAGGAGGACGTGGATTTGGGTGGAAGCAACGGCGGGAGGACTTTTATTCGTGTAGAAAGGAGAGACGGTTGGGTTTTAGGTTTTAGAGTTCCGGGTTCAGGCACACATGTCTATGATCGGAACTCGGAACTTGTGGTCTTCATGGCTAGTCATCCACGCCGGTCTTCGTCAAATGCTTTCGCTGTGAAGTCATCACTCTCTCAGTGGTGTACATTTTTTTTTGTGTGTGTTTTTTTAATCGATATATATAGTTCTTTCCAATCAATTAATTTGGGAGATAATAATTCGATCCCATATAAATTTTTCATGAATTATTGGATAAATTAAATAAACACGGATATCATCATGAGTAATTTAAGTACCACTAGTGTATTATATGCTCTTTGAGAAAATCAAACTTTCGTTACCATTGCATCGTGTCTCGGATAAGGACAGAGTCACATGTGAACCTACTTGGGCTTTAGCCCGAGAGTCTGATGACATTGAGGAAGAATTATTGCTTGGATTTGTGGCGAAAGAAAAAAATAACGTGTCATAAATAGAGGCAGGTAGATGGCAAATTGGCAAGGGATCAACCCAGGGGCTTTTTTTTTTCCATCAGCCAAGATGGACCCAAATAGAATATAATTTCTGACTCCACCAATACTACGAGGGCGGTGAATACATTAGGCTTGAGCCACGTGTCTTTGTACAATCCAACATCATAAACAAATATATTTTTCCATCGTGAGATATTCAATTAAGGGAAGGTTTGATTTAGGGGAATAAAAGTAAGGAATAGGAATGAGAGTCATTGATTGTCATTGTTAATATTTGAATTATAAGAATAGAAATATAAATAAAGGAATGAATCCTTGATGATCCTGCCCGAATCGCCGAACCAAACGACGCAGGGCACGTGGCGCACTCCTAGTCGATGGTGTAGGCCTCCGTCGGGTCGCACAAATCTCCGGCGAACCTGCACAGAAGTCGTGCCGGGAAGGGGTTCCCGGCGGCGACCCTCCGACGCTCAAGTCAGGTAAGCGGACAGCAAAAGGTGGCTCCAAAGCGTGTAGAATGCATACCTCCGGCGAAGGAAGAGGCCCTTTATATAGAGCGGTGAAAGAACTAATGCACGTCCACCGAGACGCATACGTGTCCGCAGCTCATACCTCGGTATGTACCTGTCAGAGAGCTTACCTGACACCATACTGCTACAGTTCAATCACGTCTTCGAAGGGACAACAGAACACCTTGTTGTCAGACTAGGAGTATGGCTTAGCCATATGACTTGACGGCTGTCAGAAGATGTTCCTGTTCTCCTTTACCACCGCCCGGCCGGGACGTCCGTCCGGACGGCCGACGCGAAGAGCGTCGTCCGGACGGCTTTAATTCCCTGCGCCGGCCGGCCGGCGCGCCCATTATGTCCTGCCTTCTCTTAGGCCTTCCACTTGGTCATTATTTACTATTTCATTGAGCGTCGGAACCCCGACCCCTGTCAGGGCGTCTTTCACTATCAGACGTTTACGGGCAGGCCGATCGGCCTGCCCTTTTTTCATGCGTCAGGTCGGCTCATCCTTCTTTGACGGACCACCTGGCCCTTTGACCTCCACGTGGTGTTGACCCCTCGTTAGAGGGTCCCGGGCTCTTACCACCGGATCACTTGCCTCCCCCTCGAGTCTAGTCGAAGGAGGCGAAGTCCGACTGACTGGACTGCCGATCTGACTGAGCAATGATTGCTGCATTGGGCCGCTCGGTCAGGCGTAAGGATGCTCATCCGTTCGGCGGTATCTTGCCCATGCCTTGTGTTTTTCTTGGAATCCATGTCCGATGCTCTCCCCTATTATCCATCACGTGCGCTGCGCATGGTAAGGGGAGCTCATTAAATGCGGCCAATATCCTGCTGACACGTGGCGATCGTGCGTTTGTCAGCGTATGGCGGTGGCGTCACTTCCGATGGGACAGTCGCCGTTTGAAATGAACGGCTGGATGATGACCTCGTTAACAACAACCTGGATCGGACAGTGGAGGTTGCTCCCGGGCGGCGATATAAAGCCCACGACTCCGTTTCCGCCGCATTGTTGGTTCCTCCTCTTCCGGCGCTCCTCTGCCCGTTTTTCTCTCCGGCGACCTCACCCCTCAACTTTTCGGCAACCCCAGGCCCCCGTCGATCATCTTTCTTGCTCGTAAGACCCTCTTTCTCGTTCCCAACGTTTTCTTCTTGCTGTTAATCGTTTCCTTCAGTCGTTTTTCCTCCATTCCTTGCTTGAACCTTCCCCTTTTGTCCCGCATTCCTGTCTTTCGATCATGACTAGTACTTCGCAGTCAACCGGCGGTGCTCCGGGTCTTTGGTATTCGACCATGGAAAGTCGTTTTGACGAGGAGGACGCGTTGCGTCTCGCTCGGACTTACGACATTCCTTCCGACCACCAAATAGTATTAGCCACACCAGCCGATCGGCCTCATGAACCGCCGATCGGCACAGTTCTTTTTTTCCGAGACCAATTTCTGGCCGGACTACGCTTCCCACCCCATGAATTTTTCCTGCAAGTCTGCAATTACTTCCGCATTCCGCTCGGCCAGGTAGTTCCCAACTCTATTAGGCTGCTGAGCGGAGTAATAGTTTTGTTCAAACTGAACGGCATCCCCTTAGACCCAAAAATTTTCCACTACTTCTACTATCCCAAGCAGGCCGAGTGGGGAACTTTTGTTTTTCAATCTAGGATAGGTTTCGTCCTTTTCGATGGCATGCCGAGCTCCAACAAACATTGGAATGAGCACTTTTTCTATATATGTTTTCCCGAGCGGCCAACTTTTCGTACCAAGTGGCAGACGGCGATGCCAGCGCAGCCGGAGCTTGGCAAATTTAGAGGCGACGCGGCCTACCTTCATGCAGCCGAACGGCTGGTTGGTCAGCGTTATCATATTGACAAGCTGCTCCTTCCGGGAGTAATGCACATATTTGGCTTGTCCTCTACCACAGCCGATCTGCCCTGCAGTATGAGTAAGTTCTCTTATCTTCCCGTTTATTTTGTTCTAACTGATTTATTTTTTGCTTCTGCAGCTGAAGTCATGTGGCGCGCTAAGGCGACTGAGAAGCTCAAATTGAAAGCCGCTCAGATTGAGGCGGTGACGAACAAAGAGGTTGCCGAGCGGCGCCTTGGTGATCCGACCGGCGAAGCAAGTGAGAGGACTCAGAATACCCCTGAAGCCGTAGCAGCCACTGCCTCCCTCGAGGAGGCAGCGGGCGACACAGAACCTCCTACCCAAGCCGAGGTGGAGGGCCGCTCGGCCGACGATGTTCCGCTAGTCACTCAGAAGCGCCGCCGACCGGAATCTGCGTCTGCCTCCACCCCACTTGATGAGTCACCGCCCGAGCGGGGCGCGAATGCTCCGATGCTGTCCGGGACGATTTCCCTCGAAAGTACTCCGACCCCACATGGCTCTCCGAGAGCCAGCTCTGAGGTGCCGCCATCCAGCCCTTCTAGAACTCTGCGCCGTATCAGGCGTTTGGGCGACCTTCCCTCCTCGTCCACCGGTAAGGCCGATGCCTCTCAAAGCGAGCCGAGCGGCTCGAATTTAATTAAGACCGTTCTGCGCCTCCCCTCAGAGAGATACATGGCTGCTGCTGATCGGCCAGTGGTCCCCGAGCAACAGATCACCTTGACGGGCCACCTTGCAAAAGCTTGGGAGGACGCTCGGCGTCGCATAAAAGAGATGACTCCTGGGCAGCTCGGCGACAGCAACCTCCAACAGGCCACCGGGGTATGCCCTTCTTCTTTATTCGTGTAGTTGAATTAAGTTTTTAACCTATTCACCTTTGCTCGTAGAACTGGGTGGAGCAGATTGCCATTAGCAATCGGTTGGCCGAGCTGGAGGACGAACTGAGAAAGCTTAAAGCCGCCGGGGACAACCAACAATCGACGGCCGCTCTGGAGAAGGCTAAAAAATCACTGGAAGCCGAACGGAAAAGGGCTTCCGATCTGGCGAGCAAGGTCGTTCGGCTTGAGGCGATGATCAAGCAACGAGATAAGGAGATCAAGACGGCGACCACCCGGAAGCTCCAGGTCATCGAGGATATGGATCGGATGAAGGTGGAGATCCGAGGGCTGGAGCAACGCATCAAGGATCTGGATGCTCTGCTGGCTACCGAGAAGGAGAGCCGCTCGGCCGATCTCCAAAGATTTGATGGAGACTTGAAGGATCTCCAAGCCGCCAGCGACGCTGCCCACGCCGCGCTCAAAGAATATCAAGAGGGGGAGTCGGCCCGTTCTGACGAAGTGAGGAAGGCGTATCTCTGCTCAGAAGATTTCGGAGAGAAGTTTACCGACAAGATATCCCTCACTTTCGAAGAAGCGGTCAAGGCGGCGGTGGATTACCTGAAGACCAAAGGCCATCTGCCCGCCGAGCTGGCCATTCCCCCCGAGGACCTCGCGACCGTGATGGGCGCCATTCCCGACGCTCTTTTTGACTTTGACGCGTGATAAGCGTTTTTTTTTTTCTGTGTATGAACTTTTTTGTATTCCAGCCGGTCGGCCCAACTTTTTTGGTTCACCCAGTGTATAATGGATAATCTTTTCTGTTCCTTCAACTTGTGTTTGGCAAGAAATTTTTCTCTCGTCACGACTGAAGTGTTCTTTAAAATTCTTCCGCTCGGCACCACGCTCGGCACCACGTTCTACCAGACAAGTCGATTGTTTTTAATGTCTTTTATCATGCGACTGAGCAGCTGCTCGGCGTTCTAACGAATCCGCTCGGCGTTTACACGCTAATATCTTTTAACTTCTACTGACCAACTTTTGCTCTGTGCCTTACCCCCAAAGGGGTTTTCCGTACACATTTGATAAGCGAGCCGCTCAGCCGTATGTTGGTCTTAACGACCAGGCTGTCGTTGATCGTATCATGTGAATGGCTATCCGCTCAGGACGTTTATAGACGTCGGCTCGTATCTCGATATTTAACGTCGAAGCTCGACGGTCTTCCGCTCGGACGTTTATAGACGCCGGCTCGTCGCTCGATATTTAACGTCGGAGCTCGACGGTCTTCCGCTCGGACGTTTATAGACGCCGGCTCGTCTCTCGATATTTAACGTCGGAGCTCGACGGTCTTCCGCTCGGACGTTTATAGACGCCGGCTCGTCTCTCGATATTTAACGTCGGAGCTCGACGGTCTTCCGCTCAGACGTTTATAGACGCCGGCTCGTCTCTCGATATTTAACGTCGGAGCTCGACGGTGTTCCGCTCGGACGTTTATAGACGCCGGCTCGTCTCTCGATATTTAACGTCGGAGCTCGACGGTCTTCCGGGTTAATTTTGACGTTGCCGATCGGCAAATCCATTGGCCATCCTTTGCATTAATTTTGTTTCCTGCATTACAAGGACATAGGCGACTAACATATACAAAAATGATTTACATTCGTGCACCTTTCACCCCGCTCGATAAGGCTGTAAATGATTCGCACTCCACGGTCGATCCAGCTGTCGCCCGTCTTCATCCTCCAAATAATATGCTCCCGATCGGAGCTTCTCAATAACCTTGAAAGGACCCGCCCAGGGAGCTTCTAACTTGCCGACATCGCCGACCGGTTTGACTTTCTTCCAGACAAGATCGCCGACCTGGAATGATCTGGGGATTACACGGCGGTTGTAATTTTGCTTCATCCGCTGCCGGTATGCCATCAGCCGAACGGACGCCTTGGCTCGCTCCTCGTCGACCAAATCCAGCTCCATGTTCCTCCGTTCGGCGTTGCCATCATCATAACTCTGAATCCGGACGGACTCGACGCCGACTTCGACTGGAATAACTGCCTCGCCACCATACACCAAATGGAATGGTGTGACGCCCGTCCCTTCCTTCGGAGTCGTCCGGATGGCCCACAAGACGCCCGGCACTTCATCCGGCCAACTTCCTCCCAAATGGTCGAGCCGAGCGCGCAGAATACGAAGAATTTCCCGATTGGCCACTTCGGCTTGACCGTTGCTTTGGGGATAAGCCACGGACGTGAAGTGTTGCTCGATGTCGTAGCTCTTGCACCAATCCTCCAGCACCTTCCCTGTGAATTGCCGTCCGTTGTCGGAAATCAGTCGGCGAGGGATGCCGAACCGACAAATGATGTGTTGCCATATGAACTTTTTGACCATTTGTTCGGTGATCCTGGCTAGCGGCTCGGCCTCCACCCACTTGGAAAAATAATCTACCGCCACTAGTAGAAATTTCCGCTGTCCGGTCGCCATAGGAAATGGACCAACGATATCCATTCCCCACTGGTCGAACGAACACGAGACTGTAGATGCCTTCATTTCCTCGGCCAGTCGGTGGTAGAAGTTATGGTACTTCTGGCATGAAAGGCACGTCGATACGGTCCGAGCGGCGTCTGCTTGTAAAGTCGGCCAAAAGTACCCGGCCAGGAGGATCTTCTTGGCCAACGATCGTCCGCCCGGATGCCCTCCGCACGATCCTTGATGTACTTCTTGAAGGATGTAAGCCGAGTCCTCCGAGCTCACGCATTTCAACAACGGCCGTGAGAAAGCCTTTTTGTAAAGCCGATCGCCGATGAGTGTGAACCGACCGGCTCTTCTCCTTAGCAGCTGAGCTTCATACTTATTGGATGGTGTGGCGCCCGAGCGGAGGAACTCTATGATGGGTGTTCTCCAGTCGCTCGAAATCGTGAGGCCTGCCATCCGGTCGACATGCGCCACCAACAATACTTTTTCAATTGGCTGCTGAATGGCGATCGACGTTATTGAGCTCGCGAGCTTGGCTAACTCATCGGCCGCTTGATTTTCTGCTCTGGGTATCTTCTGAACAATAACTTCTCTAAAACGACTTTGAGCTTTTCGAAGGCTTCAGCGTAGAGCTTGAGTCGAGCATTATTAATCTCGAAGGTTCCAGAGAGCTGCTAAGCGGCCAACTGCGAATCCGAATGAAGCGTTACCCGACCGGCTCCTACATGCCGGGCAGCCTGCAAGCCAGCTATGAGGGCCTCATATTCTGCTTCATTGTTGGTAGCTTTATAATCCAGCCGGACGGATAAGTGCATCTTTTCTTCTTGAGGGGAGAGCAACAATATTCCAATCCCGCTTCCAAGCCGAGTGGACGACCCATCCACATATATTCTCCACATAGCTTCCGGCTCCGGCCTTTGCACCTCAGTCACGAAATCGGCCAAGGATTGCGCTTTGATCGCCGAGCGGAGCTGGTATTGGATATCAAACTCACTTAATTTCGTCGTTCATTTGATGAGTCGTCCGGATGCTTCTGGATTTAGTAAGACACGTCCGAGATGGCTATTGGTTTTAACAATGATCGTATGCGCCAGGAAGTATGGACGAAGGCGCCGAGCGGCCAGGACCAAAGCGAAAGCCAGCTTCTCGAGCCCAGTGTAGCGAGATTCAGCATCTTTTAAAATATGACTAAGGAAATATACAGGCTCTTCTCCGCTCGACCTCACTAAAGCTGAGCTGATTGCATGCTCGGTTGAAGACAAGTACATATGAAGTGGCTCACTCGCAGTCGGCTTGGCTAATATCGGGAGAGAGTTCAGAAATGCCTTCAAATCTTCAAACGCCCGGTCGCATTCTTCGTCCCAATAAAATTTTGTAGCTTTGCGTAGGATCTTGAAAAAAGGAAGGCTCCGGTCGGCGGTTTTGGAGATGAACCTGGACAGAGCGGTGATCCGACCGGTCAAACGCTACACTTCCCTTGTATTTCTTGGAGGCGGCATATCTTGTAGAGCTTTCACCTTGCTGGGATTTGCTTCGATTCCCCGCTCGGTCACTATGTACCCCAGAAAGCGCCCTCCTTTTGCTCCGAACAGGCACTTCTGGGGATTTAGCTTGACTCCATATTTGCGCAGCGTTCGGAAGGTTTCCTCCATGTCTTTGAAGAGATCGGCCGCTCGGCGGGACTTAATTAGAATATCGTCCACATAAACTTCTAGATTCCGCCCGATCTGCTCTCTGAATACTTTATTCATCAAGCGCTAATATGTGGCCCCCGCATTCTTCAATCCGAACGGCATTACATTATAGCAATAAGTACCGTCGGTCGTCACGAAGCTAACCTTTTCTTGATCTTCACGGGCGAGCGACACTTGGTGATAGCCCTGGTAGGCGTCGAGCATACAGATTAATTCGCAGCCGGCCGTAGAGTCCACCAGCTAATCTATCCGGGGCAGAGGATAAAAATCTTTCGGGCAAGCTTTGTTGAGATCCCGAAAATCAATGCACACTCTCCACTTGTTGCATGGCTTGGAGACTAACACTACGTTAGCCAGCCAGCTCGGGAACTGCACCTCGCGTATATGGCCGGCTTTCAAAAGCTTTTCCACCACCGCCCGGATGATGGCATTCTGCTCGGCGCTGAAGTCCCTTTTTCTTTGCTTCACTGGCCGAGCGTCCGGTTAGACATGCAACTCGTGCTGCGCTATGCTCGGCGAAATTCCGGGCAGCTCATGTGTCGACCAGATGAAGACATCATGATTTCTTCGGAGGCATTGGATCAGCTCCTCTTTCTGTTTCTCCTCCAGATCGGACGCAATAAAAGTCGTGGCATCCGGTCGGGTTGGGTGAATCTGCACTTCCTCTTTTTCTTCATAAATTAAAGAGGGTGGCGTTTCGGTGATGGCGTTTACCTCAATCCGGGGCGCCTTCCGAGCGGAATTGGCTTCTGCTCGGACCATCTCGATGTAGCATCGCCGAGCTGCTAGCTGGTCTCCCCGTACCTCTCCCACTTTGTCCTCCACTGGGAACTTGATCTTCTGATGAAAGGTTGAGACGACCGCTCGGAATTCGCTGAGCGCCGGTCGTCCCAAAATGACATTGTAGGAAGAGGGAGAGTCGACTACCACGAAGTTTGTTGTTCTTGTCCTCCTGAGCGGCTCTTCTCCCAGCGAGGTGGCCAGCCGGATCTGTCCGACCGGCTGAACTTCGTTACCAGTGAACCCATAGAGCGGAGTTGTCATGGGTAGCAGCTCGGCTCGATCAATTTACAACTGATCGAACGCCTTCTTGAATATGATGTTGACTGAGCTACCTGTGTCAACAAATACGCAGTGAATAGTGTAATTGGCTATTACCGCTTTGATGAGCAGAGCATCGTCATGGGGTACTTCAACTCCTTCCAAGTCCCCGGGCCCGAAACTAATTTCGGGTCCTTCCGCTCGTTCTTGGTTACAGCTGACCGCATGAATCTGGAGCTGCCGGACGCTCGCCTTTCTAGCTCGATTGGAGTCTCCTCCGGCCGGCCCGCCAGCAATAACGTTGATCTCGCCTCGGGAAGTATTGCTTCTATTTTCCTCTTCCCGAGCGGATGGTCGAGACCGTTCTCTGGACGCTCGGCGATTCTCCTTCCTTGGGGAACGATGCCAATCGGGAGTCTGTTGCTGTGGCCTATCAGCTCGTGTCCGATCGGCGTCATGAGTTCTCCGTTGCCTGTCGACCGAGGGAGACCGTCGTCCGGCATTCCGGGGCGCAGGATGAGCCACGAAGGGAAGACTTCGACAATCCCTTGTGTTGTGCGTATCCGTCCGGTGGAATGAGCAGAACATCGGGGTCCATTTCTTTTTTGGCTTGGGTCAGGCGGCGGCTACCTCTTGCACGTGGGACCTGGCATGGGGGGATCGGATTACTTCGGCCCTTGGTCCTCTGGGCGGCTGATGAACGGCGTGCTGTTTCCGCTCGGCTGTGGGAGCCCGCTCGGTTGGAGTTTCTTTTTTCCTAGCCGCCTGTGCCTCCTCCACGTTGATGTATTCGTTCGCCCGGTGTAGCATGTGTGTTGGTGCAATATCCCTCAGGTCAAGGTTGACCTGGGTAACCAAGCTGAGTCTTGGTTTGGGTTTAGATGTTTGACAATAAGATATTGATTGAAGAAGAGTCAAGTAGGTCAAGGTTGACTGGATACTTGACTGGGAAGTCCTAACTGGGATGTTAGGCAAAATGAAAGTCCTGGTGAGTGAAGCCAGGCAGAAGAAAAGTCCTGGTGAGTGAAGCCAGGCAGAAGGAAGTCCTAGTGAGTGAAGCTAGGCAGATGGAAATCCTGGTGAGTGAAGCCAGGTGAAAGTCCTAGTGAGTGAAGCTAGGCAGATGGAAATCCTGGTGAGTGAAGCCAGGTGAAAGTCCTAGTGAGTGAAGCTAGGCAGATGGAAAACCCTGGTGAGTGAAGCCAGGTGAAAGTCCTAGTGAGTGAAGCTAGGCAGATGAAAGTCCTAGTGAGTGAAGCTAGGCAGATGAAAACCCTAGTGAGTGAAGCTAGGTGAAAGTCCTGGTGAGTGAAGCCAGGCAAGGGAAAATCCAGATGGATCAAGGATGATCGGACATCTGGTGCTGGGAAGTCCAAGTAGGTCAAAGGATTGACTGGATACTTGGCATGAAAGAAAAGTCCAAGTAGGTCAAAGGGATTGACCGGATACTTGGCACAGAGAAAAGTCCAAGTGGGTCAAAGGGATTGACCGGACACTTGGTAAGGGAGTCCTAGCAGTCAAGGAGTGACTAGATGCTAGGCATGACATACCAACAGTCAAGGTTGACCGAATGTTGGTTAGGGATGTTTGGGACTTGGTTTTGGACAAAAACCGCTTTGGATCGATCCGTGGATCGATCCAGCTCGATCGATCGGATCGATCCGCACTGCCCCAAGAGCTTCGGATCGATCCGTGGATCGATTCAGATGTCCCAATCGATCGCTGGATCGATTGGGACGCTTCGCGCGATAAGCGCCGGATCGATCCGTGGATCGATCCAGCGCGCTTCAGAGCACGGAGGCTCGGATCGATCCGTGGATCGATCCAAAGCCTCCCGATTGATTGGGAACATTCGAATCGATCGGGATCCGACCGCTGCGTCGTTTATAGCTGCAGCGTTCGATGGCTGCGGCAAGAACTTCTCCGATTCACCCCAGCTCTCGCCTCTCCTCCACAGCACTCGGATCGCCAGTTCTTGAAGGATCTTGGAAGCTCTCCAAGTCAAGAGGCGGATCAAAGGCAAGAAGAGAAGCTAGGGTTAGGGTTTTCTGTACTCATTGTAAGCTTTGCGCTTGTATTTTGTTTCCCTTTCCTTTCTTCTTGTACTGAGAGTCTTGTAGGGCTTCTCCGCCCTCGGTAGTTACCGAAAAGGAGTGTTTTCATAGTGGAGGGTGCGTGCGTGGTATGGATCCTTGGACTAGTCACCTCTTGTGAGGTGGATACCAAGTAAACCAACCGTGTTAGCGTTGTTGTATTTGTTTCTGTATTTTCCGCTGCATATTCTTGAAGAAACAAACAACGCCGAGCACCGAGCGAACGCGACGAGCTATTCACCCCCCCCCCCCTCTAGCTACTTTTGGTCCTAACAAGTGGTATCAGAGCGAGGCCGCTCTTCACCGGAATCATCGCCGGAAGGGTCAAGCATAACAAGAAAAGCTAGAGGGTGAAGAAGTTGAAGCAAATTCTTCAAGTTCAAGATTTTATCAAGCTCAACTTCAAGATGCAATTCCAAGATGGACTTGGATTTGACACAAGGGTGGCTCCACCATACACATCGGCAAGCTTCGATTCTTGGAGATCAAGAATTGAAAATTTCTTGATGATGGAGATAGAGCAATGGTTTGCTCTAATGGAAGGTTTCAAGGCTCCAAGAAATTCAAAGGGCAAAGTTCTAAAGAAAAGCAAATGGAGCCCGGAGCAAGTCCAAAGGTGCGAGGTAAATGACAATGTGACCAAGCTTTTGGTCAATTTATTGCCAAGCACCATTCTTTGCAAAATTGGAGAATTTGAAGATGCAAAGGAACTTTGGAGCAAATTGGCTAAGCTTCATGAAGAGATCCCCTCCACTGTACAAGATAATGAAGAATCCAGAGAGGGTGACTCTTTGGAGCAAGACCAAGAGGAGGACTCCGAGGTTGAGAGATACTCAACCTCCGAAGAAGAGGAAATCCAAGAAGCTTCATCCTCAAGGGAATGCAACGAAGGGAACAAGGAGGGAGCATACTCCTTGTTTCATATTCAAGATGATGAAGCCTCCACCTCTAGGATTGAGGGGGAGCAATCCTTGGTGACACCGGATCAAGAAGAAGCTTCTACCTCCACAAGTCAAGAAAAATCAAATGGAGGAGAATCAAGGTCCGATCAAGAGGAAGCTTCTACCTCCGGATCCAAAGAAAAAGATGCCACCCCTGCAAGCAAAGGTATAAATATTTCAATTAATAATAAAAATCATATAATATGTTTTGAGTGTAGGGAACATGGGCACTATAAGAGCAAGTGTCCCAACTTGGCCAAGAAGAAGGGCCAAGTGGCACAAAAGGGCAAGGAGAAGCCCAAGGAGACCACCCCCGGGACAAAGAAGAGCAAGGAGCACATTGTGTGCTTCTTGTGTCAACAAAAAGGGCATTACCGAAGTCAATGCCCCAAGGGGAAGAAGATGGTCAAGGCTCATGGAGGAAGCTCTAGTCAAGGGGGAGCCTCTAAGGTAAAGAAGAAGGTAACATTTATTGAGCCTACTCCTCTACATTATGATAAAAAGCATGATAGTTCAAATTTATATCATTTTAATGCTATTTACCATGAAAATAGAAAGCATGATAGTGTTAAAGAAAAACATATAGCTTTTCATGCTAAAACTACTACACCTAAGGCTAGGATTGTAGGTAAAAATCTAGGCGAAAACTCTAAGGATTTTAGATACAAGCCTAGAAACAAAAATGCTCATGGGTCAAATGCTAAGGACTTAGTGAGAGAAAATCAAGTCTTGAGGTCAAGACTTGATAAAATGGAAAAGACCCTAAAAAGGATGGAAAATATCCTATTAGGGCAAAATGAGCATAACCTAGGTCTAGGAGCACAAAGGTCATCTAATGGCCATAGAGGTTTGGGATACAAACCAAAGGCTGAGAAGGATGTGCCCTCTTACCATAGAGTTCCATATAGTTATGGAACAAACCCTAGGTCTAGTGGTCAAGCCAAAAATACTAGGGAAGTCATCCCTAAGAGTATTTTTGCAATAAATGTGACTAAGACTTCTAAGAAGTCTAAGAAAGTCACAAACAAGGTCACAAGGGAGGTTATCCCTAGAGTTGACCTAGAAAATGTGACCAAGGCTTCTAAGAAGCCCAACAAGGTCACTAGGAAGGTATCTAGGGAAGTTATCCCTAGTGAGTACCTAGAGCATCCAAGGAGCACCAATAGGTGTTGGGTTCCTAGGAGCATTTTCTCTACCCCATAGATGGGTTAGAGAGTGTCAACTCCGATTAGAAGGGTAGTTAACCCAACTTTGAGGAAATTGACACTCAAGGAGCATTTTCAAGGTTTTAGTTAACCTTTGAAAATGAAATGGACCTATTGATTACTCCTTGAAAGAGTAAAATGTGTCTAATGGTGGAAGAATTGATTTTAATCTTAAATGGCACATATTGGGAAATTCATAAGAACTATCAAGTTGGGATTTTGGTATGTTCTTAGGCAATTTAAGGCAATCCGGGCCTTAAATTTAAAAGTGCTACTCTTGAGGAAAAATGGAATATGCCAACAGTTGAGGACATGTTTATTTTCAATTGGCATACATTAAATCAAGGAAATTAGAAATGCCAAATTTAGGCTTTGGCATTCTCTTGTAGCACTTTAGGGCAATCTAGGGTTTAAGTTTTAGGATTAGCTAAGATTAATGATACTTAGATAGGTAATCTAGGTATATTTTATTTATGCTAAACCATGTCATGATTGTTTGCTCATAATATGTCATGACATCATATTTTATCTTATTTGGATTTTGCATTCATGACTTATCATGAAAAATACAAAAATACCATGTCATGTCATACATACATCATGTAGTTATAGAAATCTTTCTTTTGAAAGCTATTTTATTTTGATGTATGCCATAACATAATCATGCATTAAGTTTAATTCCTTGTAATTAAGGGCGAATGGCATTTAACGACACTTATTGACAAGTGACATCCTAGGTGGATGTCTAACATTTCTAAAATGCCTAGATAGATATGCATGATCCCTAGAATAGGGCAAAACCAAATTTTACATCTCACAAAGACCTCTAAGGTGACTTGTATGTGTTTTAGTGCATATTATATACAAGTGAGATGTTAGGATGATGAACAAAGCTCAAGATGTTGATTTAGTGCATTCCTTTGAGTTTTAAATTCATCAAAACACATAGTTATGTGTTTTCCCATCATTGGGAAAGCTAATGTACAAGTCATGTGCATTATGCCCAAGGAACATGATGGGATATTGGTTTTGAAAATGTTTTTAAAATGTTTTTGGAAAACCTTGGTGAAGGCTATCTTTTGATAGTAATCACCATTGAATAGTTAGACACAAACTTGAAGAAAAACACTAAAGTTTTTGCAAGTTTTCAAGTTTGTGTCAATCTTTGAAAATATGATGTATTTTCATAGAAAACTATTTTTCCATGATTAAGTATGCCCTAAATAATGTCTACACGAAATTTCGTAATTTTTAGATTTTTGTAGAATTTTCTAGGGGTTTCAAGTTGACCGAAATGGAATTTCAGCAACTATCGAGTCTCGATCGATCCATGGATCGATTGAGTTCCATGAATCGATCCATGGATCGATTCAACGGCATTCGAGCCGAAGCTCGCTGGATCGATCAGCCGATCGATCCGGAGTCTGAATCGATCCGTGGATCGATTCGAAGGTTCAATCGATTGGAACCCAACTCCAATCGATCCAAGTTGCTGATTTTGGCTGGGAAGGCCTGATTTCAGCATCTTTGAACCTCTTTGAGTCTAGGTAACCATTTCAAACCCCTTAAATACATTTGTATACATACAAAGGGTGTTTTCATGTTGAAAACAAGGATGGATTGGTTAACGAAGACTAAGTAGAAGTTTAGGTTGAGGTTGTTTCAAATTTTGAATATTTGAACCTCAAAACTTCCAAATTTGGGTTTCCTAATGTTTTAGGGATTCCAAGTCATTGTTGGTGCAATGACAGAAGTTACCACCATGTCTTTAGGGGGAGGGACTCTTTAAAGACATGAAAATTATTTTTCATGAACCTTGGAAGGTGGTTAACCTTCTGTTGTGAACTTGCTCAAGGTTGAGCATTTAAACTTGAAATGGGGAGAAATGGGGAGTGGATATCCTCATTATTTCAAGTGGACACTCATGTGGTAAATAATGCTCAAGGTTGGGTAGTTGTCTACATTGAGGGAGAAGTTAAGGATAAATGAAGGGTATGGGACCTTCATTATCGTGTTGATCACAACGAGTGATGTTGTGAACAACGATGAGCAACTCTTCAGGGGGAGAGTCTTCAACAAATGGATTTGTTGAAGTGTGCCCAGAATTGGAGCATGGGTTGATGTGTGTCCAACAATGGGTTGATGTGTGCCAATAGGGGGAGAATGTATGGTTAAGCTTAGTCCTTCACTACCTATGGGAAGCTCATAGGGGGAGAATGAAAGGACTCATGAAAGGGAGTAAGTTAGGCTTTCATTACCTAGAGGGAGTTTGCCCTCTTAGGGGGAGAATGAAGAGCTTAATTTATGCTTTCATTACCTAGTGGCATGAAGAAGGAGGCTATGGGATTAGCGTAACTTACATATGGGATTGTAAGTGTTATTGTGGTATTGTCAAACATCAAAAAGGGGGAGATTGTTGGTGCAATATCCCTCAGGTCAAGGTTGACCTGGGTAACCAAGCTGAGTCTTGGTTTGGGTTTAGATGTTTGACAATAAGATATTGATTGAAGAAGAGTCAAGTAGGTCAAGGTTGACTGGATACTTGACTGGGAAGTCCTAACTGGGATGTTAGGCAAAATGAAAGTCCTGGTGAGTGAAGCTAGGCAGAAGAAAAGTCCTGGTGAGTGAAGCCAGGCAGAAGGAAGTCCTAGTGAGTGAAGCTAGGCAGATGGAAATCCTGGTGAGTGAAGCCAGGTGAAAGTCCTAGTGAGTGAAGCTAGGCAGATGGAAATCCTGGTGAGTGAAGCCAGGTGAAAGTCCTAGTGAGTGAAGCTAGGCAGATGGAAAACCCTGGTGAGTGAAGCCAGGTGAAAGTCCTAGTGAGTGAAGCTAGGCAGATGAAAGTCCTAGTGAGTGAAGCTAGGCAGATGAAAACCCTAGTGAGTGAAGCTAGGTGAAAGTCCTGGTGAGTGAAGCCAGGCAAGGGAAAATCCAGATGGATCAAGGATGATCGGACATCTGGTGTTGGGAAGTCCAAGTAGGTCAAAGGATTGACTGGATACTTGGCATGAAAGAAAAGTCCAAGTAGGTCAAAGGGATTGACCGGATACTTGGCACAGAGAAAAGTCCAAGTGGGTCAAAGGGATTGACCGGACACTTGGTAAGGGAGTCCTAGCAGGTCAAGGGAGTGACTAGATGCTAGGCATGACATACCAACAGGTCAAGGTTGACCGAATGTTGGTTAGGGATGTTTGGGACTTGGTTTTGGACAAAAACCAAGTGCTGGATCGATCCGTGGATCGATCCAGGCTCTGGATCGATCAGTGGATCGATCCAGACCTGTCCCAGCGAACAGAGAGCTTCTGGATCGATCCGTGGATCGATCCAGATGTCCCAATCGATCAGTGGATCGATTGGGACGCGGCTGCTTCGCGCGATAAGCGCTGGATCGATCCGTGGATCGATCCAGGCGCGTTTCCAAAGCTGAGTGGGGCTCTGGATCGATCCGTGGATCGATCCAAAGCCTCCCCGATCGATTGGGAACATTCGAATCGATCGGGATCCGACCGTTGGCGTCGTTTATAGCTGCAGGCGTTCGATGGCTGCGCAAGAACTTCTCCGATTCACTCCAGAGCTCTCGCCTACTCCTCCACAGCGCTCTCAAAGATCAGGTCGCCAGTTCTTGAAGGATCTTGGAAGCTCTCCAAGTCAAGAGGCGGATCAAAGGCAAGAAGAGAAGCTAGGGTTAGGGTTTTCTGTACTCATTGTAAGCTTTGCGCTTGTATTTTGTTTCCCTTTCCTTTCTTCTTGTACTGAGAGTCTTGTAGGGCTTCTCCGCCCTCGGTAGTTACCGAAAAGGAGTGTTTTCATAGTGGAGGGTGCGTGCGTGGTGTGGATCCTTGGACTAGTCACCTCTTGTGAGGTGGATACCAAGTAAACCAACCGTGTTAGCGTTGTTGTATTTGTTTCTGTATTTTCCGCTGCATATTCTTGAAGAAACAAGCAACGCCGAGCACCGAGCGAACGCGACGAGCTATTCACCCCCCCCCCCTCTAGCTACTTTTGGTCCTAACAATGTGATCATAGTCTCGGGGCGGCTTTCGGATGAGCGATCGGAAGAAATCCCCATCCACCAGGCCTTGTGTGAAGGCATTCATCATGGTTTCCGAGGTGGCCGTTGGAATGTCCATCACCACTTAGTTGAACCGTTGGATGTAAGCTCGAAGCGATTCACGGGCTTCTTGCTTGATGGCGAACAGGCTCACGCTCGTTTTCTGGTAGCGTCGACTGCTCACAAAATGGTGGAGGAAGGCCGTTCGGAAATCTCTGAAGTTCGTGATGGATCCGTCCGGCAGTCTCCGAAACTACCGTTGAGCCGATCCCGAGAGAGTGGTAAGAAAAACTCGGCACTTTACTCCATCTGTGTATTGATGGAGAGTAGCTGTATTATCGAACTTACCCAGATGATCATCTGGGTCGGTTGTCCCATTGTACTCGCCGATCGTCGGAGGCGCGTAGTGCTTTGGCAGAGGGTCTCGTAGAATAGCCTCTGAAAATTGGTGATTGATCCGCTCGGGCGATGCGTCCGCTCGGGGGGCTTTCCCCTTTCTGTCATCTCGCCTAGGCATTTCCTCCGAAGAAGATCCCCTATCCCTATGAGCCAGTACGGCTTCAGGGGTGCGGAATAGGGCTCGATGAAATGCAACGGTGGTCGGTGGTGCTTCCGCTCGACCACCAGACGCCGATGTTGCTTGCTGCTCAGGCCGCTCGGCTGTGGCTTTTTGTTTTTGCTCCACGAACTTGGCGGCCCTTATCTCGATCAGAGCGTCGAGTTCCTCGTTCGAAAGCGTCACCACGTGTGGTCGTCCAGCCTCGTCCATGGCTGCCGATCGGATGCAGGAGCGTTCCCACAGACGGCGCCAAATTGATCCTGTCCGAATCGCCGAACCAAAGGACGCTGGGCACGTGGCGCACTCCTAGTCGATGGTGTAGGCCTCCGTCGGGTCGCACGAATCTCCGGCAAACCTGCACAGAAGTCGGGCCGGGAAGGGGTTCCCGGCGGCGACCCTCCGACGCTCAAGTCAGGTAAGCGGACAGCAAAAGGTGGCTCCAAAGCGTGTAGAATGCATACCTCCGGCGAAGGAAGAGGCCCTTTATATAGAGCGGTGAAAGAACTAATGCACGTCCACCGAGGTGCATACGTGTCCGCAGCCCATACCTCGGTATGTACCTATCAGAGAGCTTACCTGACACCATACTGCTACAGTTCAATCACGTCTTCGATTGGACAACAGAACACCTTGTTGTCAGACTAGGAGTATGGCTTAGCCATATGACTTGACGGCTGTCAGAAGATGTTCCTGTTCTCCTTTACCACCGCCCGGCCGGGACGTCCGTCCGGACGGCCGACGCGAAGAGCGTCGTCCGGACGGCTTTAATTCCCTGCGCCGGCCGGCCGGCGCGCCCATTATGTCCTGCCTTCTCTTAGGCCTTTCGCTTGGTCATTATTTACTATTTCATTGAGCGTCGGAACCCCGACCCCTATCAGGGCGTCTTTCACTATCAGACGTTTACGGGCAGGCCGATCGGCCTGCCCTTTTTTCATGCGTCCGGTCGGCTCATCCTTCTTCGACGGACCACCTGGCCCTTTGACCTCCACGTGGTGTTGACCCCTCGTTAGGGGGTCCCGGGCTCTTACCACCGGATCACTTGAAATTAGGTAATAATTCATTCCAATGTACATCTCCTTCAATGAGTCATTATCCTATTTTTATCAATCAAAATATTCTCTTATTTCAAAAATACCCTTGATCTAAAACTAAATTTTCTCCCTTAATATCAAATATCAAAATATATTTATTTATTTTTTCTTTCATATCACTTCTCTCTCCTTGTTTTCTCTCATCATTTTTTACACACTTTCTCTCTCCTTAATCTCTCCTATCACACTCTCTTTACTTTTTTTTCTCATTACACTTTCTCTCTTATCATACTTTCTCTCTCCTCAATCTCTTCCATCACACTCTCTTTTCTCTTTTTTCTCATCACACTTTCGCTCTCATCAAACTTTCTCACTACTTAATCTCTCTTGTCACACTCCCTCTTTTTTTTCCTCAACACACTTTCTCTCTCATCATACTTTCTTTCTCATCATACTTTCTCTTTCCTCAATCTCTCCCATCACACTCATTGTTCTCTTTTTTCTCATCACACTTTTTCTCTCATCATACTTTCTCTCTCCTCAATCTCTCTCCTCACACTCTCTCTCCTCATTTGGTCTCATTACATTTTCTCTCTCTTCATCCTCTCCCATCATACTTTCTCTCACATCATATTTTCTCTCTCATCTTCTCTCATCATGCTCTGTCCTATCACACTCTTTTTTTTTCATTTTCTCTCATCATATTTTCTCTCTTTATTC
Source organism: Zingiber officinale (assembly GCF_018446385.1). Lineage (NCBI taxonomy): Eukaryota > Viridiplantae > Streptophyta > Magnoliopsida > Zingiberales > Zingiberaceae > Zingiber > Zingiber officinale. The sequence goes on from NC_055992.1 coordinate 131,945,885, forward strand.
TTTCTCATCACACTTTCTTTCTCATCATACTTTCTCTCTCATCATTCTCTTTCATTATATTTTTCTCTCACATTCATCTTTCTCTCACATCTAATTTTTTCTATTATTTTCCTTTAAGGATCAAAAAGGAAATTTTGATTTATTCCGATAGAAAATATGTAACTAATCAAATATTGCTTTTAAAAGTGATATCCATGCTCATACTCATTCTCATTCCACAATACAATGATTTTCATTCCAATTTCTATTTATAGGAAAGAACCAAACACCCCCTAAGTGATTGTTTCACCTCTCTCTATCCTTTCTAACAACGGTGTAAATTGTTTTCACGGGTGTCTACTGTTGGATTATGAACACGTGAGACAAATGTGAATGATGTGATTTTGAATTGTTTTTTTCTTTGAAATATCGAGTTCGTAATGAAGATAAAATTAAAAAGAAGAAGACGGATAAGGAGAAGATCTGGCCGTCAATGGTAACAATAACCGAGAGTCCATGCTGTTAGATCTGTCAACTATTTGGTTTCTCTTCACTCGCTTCGTCTACTCCGCATTTTGTCCTCTGGAAACACCTCCTTTTGTTACTTGGTACCAATTCCAGAAAACCCGACGGACGGGTAGACGAATATAAAGTGGGCCCCGCGAGCTCGATCGTTACGTCAAGCTGGTAGACATTCAGGAGTGACGCTACAATCACGCAATATTGCTTTCCATGCTGGTCGGCGTTAGTTAGTTGAAGTGTATATTTGTAAATTAAGATCGCAATTGGTTTAAATTGTTTTATTTATTTTGAATTAATAGATAATCGTCAAATTTTGTTTTCTTAGAAGATCTTTATTAAGAGTTTATGAATTGTTAATTTAATTAATTTTAGATAATAATTCATATTTTTATTATAACTTTTATGAAGAAAATTGGGGGATAATAGAAAGGTATGTACTAATATAAGTAATTTTTTATTTGGTTCAGAGTTTTCAATAATTTTTACTTCAATACTCATGCTCATTGAGTATTTTCATTGGATAACCCACTAATAATTTGAATATTACAAAATTGAAGTACAAGTAATATATAAGAACTATAAAGTAAAATTATCGACAACAAAGAAAATTAACAGAACTTAATCATCGGTTGTCGATGGAGCATTACAACGTTATAGGAGTCTTTTCGGAATAGCGCAAGAACGAAAGTAGGAGTACTTGTTGTGTTGAAGATGCTAATTGAAGGCCCCATCCGGGCTCCTAAATCCCCTCCCGGGCGCTTGGACTATGATGACGTAGCAAGTTCTCGTCAAAACTTCATCCTCGAAGTTTATCCACGTCCAGGCGCCTAAACCGTTGACGTGGGTCGATCAATCATCGCGCTCTAACTCAGCGTGAAGATTAGTTTTTGCATGTCCAAGCGCCTAGATCAACTCCGGGAGCCCGAACCACCCGGGTGCATGGTCAGGCACCCGCCCGAGGGTGCTCCTTCGTCGAGGCTTGCTCGGACGCCTGGACTAACTCCGAGCGCCCAGAATCCAAGCACTCGAAGTCCAGGCTCCCGGAGCACTCTTTTTTCATCTTTGTCTTTCTTGCAAAACAAAAAAAAAAAAAAAGTTAATCCAGATAACATTATAAAGAATAAGTTTTGGCAATCTCCGGGTACTTGACTTTGAGTTTCGCTGGAACTTTTGGTCGAACTGACCCCTACTATTCTCTCAATCGAAAACACATCCTCATAGGATCTCTCTTTCAATTGCTTACCTCCAATTACCAATCACAGACTTTCTCAATGTCAAGTCCCTTAACCCACCAGGACTTTCTACCGGATCTCAATTAATCTGGACTTCAATCAGTTGTCAACCCAACTGGACTTCATTTTACCAAATCTCAATCAAACTAGACTTCGTGTCAGCTATCAACCTAGCTAGACATCAACTTAGTGTTTCGGTCCTCTAGACCCATCAAGTTTATATCCCGCATACTTGGTAGACAGATTAAACAAACATTACATCTAACTTTAATCCATTTGTCATTCATCAAAACTCAGGTTTGATCATTAATGTTAATGCACAAACAATCTTCCCTTTTTTGATTTAATGACAATCTGGGTTAAATTTAGAAAAAATATGCAAACATATATAGTAAAAAAATGACTTTAAGAGAAATTAAACATGTAAATTTTATTCTCTTGATCATTTTAAAGTTAAGTTTTTCATATTTACTTTGGTTTTGCTTGCTTAAACTCTAATCCCCTTTGACATTCATAAAAAAAAAACATGCATATAAGTATACCAAGTATGAAATAAACACACAAGTATAAAATGTTTTAAAGTAAGCATAAAAACATACTTCAATTTCAGCCCTTGGAGTAAGAGCTGATACTGAATCAATACAAATGAGATCTATTGCTCCAGATCTGCACATACGTCGGCAACTGCCATAAAGTTATTAGTGGCAATTCACATTTAAGTGAAAACATGTGCCCATGTGGATTACTTAAAGCAACAAGATATTAGGTTAAGGAAATCAGTTAATCAAGCAGATGGTTTAGATGAAAACCCAGAGCAACAATGATTCTTTAAGTTTTATAGTCAAGATCGATGGCTTCAAATTTCATTAAAACATACAGGAAGTGAATTGCAAAGAACAATTAACCTTGGTAGCTGCTAATCAACTGTCTCTAATTTGCAAAGATACAGGAACTCACAAAAATAAATTGTTACTAAGGTGAACAAAGTTCCTTCTTCAGCATCATTATACTTATGAAATCTAAGTAGAACACTAATATTGGTGACTTTTAAAAGTCAATAACAAATAATAGTATAAATGGGGGAAAAAACTTAGACATAAAAATATTATCCGAGTGAAACAAAAATTACTTTCTAATGCCATTTCCCCATTGTCAGGTTGGCAAACAATCAAATTTTCTATGTCGACTCCCAATGCCCTGGAATAAGCAGGATCAAAAGCATGCTCTGCATCAACAAGCATGGCATTGCCTCCCAATTTCTGCATATTAGTAGCCGAATACATAGTTGATTCAGTAATATACTTTAGCAGTTAAAAAATGTATCACCTTGTACTACAAACATTATCATTTCTAAAGAAACAATACTAAACTTTTAAATCTATACCTGTATTTCTGCAATTGCATGTAGAGCTAGCGTAGTCTTCCCACTGCTTTCTGGACCAATATCTGTTGATTCAGAACAGAAAGACAATTTATAATTTCACAAATCACAAAAATTCTAGAGCAATGCAATTCTTTAAGCATAGATAGAGAGATCCTTTTGTTTGCCTTGATTGCTTATATGAAATTATAACATAAAAATTTATGATTTACAAATTTATCAAATTAAAAAACTAAATAATTTTTCTTTCTAGGCAAATCTATAAAATGCTGGATTTCAGTTTCAATCTTTTATTAATAAAATTTCGAATTAACTGTTACAAGAAGAACAAATGAACTTCAATCGTAGCAGATTTCCAAAGTCTGGAACTCATATCCATGAAATGTGTCACAAGAGAATGGTCAAAAGTTCTTATTTTCTGCCTTAGCACATTTCTACAGTGAGACATCAGAATAGTTTGGCATTATATTTTCTGTGACATTTGGACCTCTCAAATGCATACAAGGCACACCAGTGTTTTCAACTTTCAACCAAAGGAAAGGATCAGATTTTGAGAAACCAGAAGAACTTGAAATAAGGTTGCAAATTTCATGAACCCGTGATAAGAATTTTTAAGACAAGCTTGTGTAGATTTACACGACATAGTATTATCCTTAGTTGCATTATGGGATAAATACCGCTAGGTATACCCACCAATTAGAATCCAACATGTGTTCCAAATAAGGAAGAGTTGGATAGGGAAGAACACAATCTATAACTCGCTCATCAACATGATGCAACTAGAGCATTACATATGCCAACCTATAAAGGGCATTACAGCTTGGCATGCATCCATGAGCCACAACAAGGGTGGCATCATAAGGGGGAAATTTTGTAAGAGAGAGACTTAAACCTTCCACTCTATCTTGTGTTAGTGTTGGAAGCACTAGCTAATCAGATTTGTATTTTTATATTGGCAAAAGTTCAAAGGTAGGGGTTTTTATGATCTAACGAGCTTAACTAAGTGTGCAAGAAAATCCTAGTTGAAGCTAGGCAAAGAAGTCCTAGTCAAGTGGACTGAACAGAAATCTTGGCAAATCAAGAACATCTTGGGATTCACGTACATCAGGCAAAAGTCTAGGCCGATCGATGATCGGACGTCTAGAGGAAAGACACGAAGTCAAGATCGGATGCTGAGCAAAAGTTCAAACAAGTCAGGAGGACCGGATGAGCAGTAGGTAAGGACGTGTTCCTCGTTGAGGGAATAGTAGACATCGGTCCGACCTAGGGTTGCAACGAAATCCAAAAGTCAGGACCGAGCAGTCCCAAGACTATTAAATTACATTATGTTTTCTTTCATTTATTATGCATGTTGTGTTAACTACGCGAGCAGAGAAGGCAAATCCTGGCTGGCTGACACACGTCAAACTCTAGGTGCCTAGAAGGGATCCAAGCGCCTAGAAGCGATAGAGGTGACTCGAATAGAGGTTCGCTGAGGTGCAGCCACGTTAGCAACCCAAACGCCTGGAAGGGATCCAAGCGCTCGGAGGTAGATAAACACCGGCGAAGACGGATCAGATCAGGTCGACCCTATGAACCTGGAAGGGATCCAGGCGTCCGGAATGCCTTATAAAAGGAGGATTCGACCAGCAGCTCAAGACACCAATCTTCTACGCTGAACGACTCTCGAGCTGCTCTGAAACTCTGCTATGACGCCAAAACGCTTCATCAACTACGCTCTACATCGGATCACATGAAGTTGTTGGTATTTTTACTTAAGTCAATTGTATTTCATATTCAAATCCTTGTACTTGACGAATTTATAGTGAATTTCCCACCGAAAGCGATCAACGATCGCGGGCTTTGGACTAGCGATCATCGGGCTATGAACCAAGTAACAACAAACAGTGTTAGTGTTGTTTTCTTTTATCCTTATTTTGTTGCATATTCTCTTGTTTTAAGAAAAAATGAAAAAGCGACGAGCGTTATTCATCCCCCCCCTCCCTTCTAGTGCTTACTCCGATCCTACATCTTGTCTTCTATGCTAATGTAATTCTCCCCATTCTCAAACCCACCTTATCCATAAAATTCACCTCATCCATAAGAGTCATTTTGGTCAAGCACATCTCCACCCATTCACCTCATGAGGAAAACTTCATTACCTCATTAGGGAAACCTAATAACCTCATAAAAAAATAATTCTCCTATAAGAGAAACCTCACCTCACAAGGGACCATTGTTAACCTTACAAGGGAAGCCACCCATCTCATAACGGCATCCACAATGGGAGATATTTGGAGAAAATATTTCTCCAAATATCTACCCCGGCTCTCAAATATCTCCCATTGGATGGGGATATTTGAAAGGTATTAAAAATCATCGAGCACAAATTTATGTGGTGACTTGTCTTTGGTGGCATGCAATGGGACCCACTAAAAGGTGGGCAATGGTTACTTTTTATTTTTATTTGTAAAATTCAATCGTTTGGAAAATTTTAAAAATGAACATTGCTAACTTTTTATTTTTTTGTTAATTTTTTTTTAAATTCAATCAACGTTTGGAAAAATCAAAAAATGAACATTGGCAAAAATGAACGTTGCCAATGTTCATTCTTTGGAACGTTGGGCAATGTTCGTTTTTTCCCCTATATGTACATCATTTCTTTCATCTATCTTTCACAAAAAAAAAAAAACTACATACCGTATTTATTTTCCACATTCTCACACTAAACTCTTCATTTGTTCCAAAATGTCTCAAGATCTTAATCAAACTAGCACAAAAAATATTTCCGAAGACACAACGAGCCATAGAATATCATATACTGGTGAAGCGTTATTCATGATGGTAGTGCACAATCAACTTAGAGTGACTGAATTCGTGCAAGATTATTATGGGAATACACAAAGAAGGTCAATTAATAGAGATCATGTAGCTGAACACACTCAACTTATCAATGATTATTTCTAGCCGGTGTATACTAATGACATGTTCCAAGGGCAATTCCGAATGAGAAAAGAGTTGTTTTGGGGCATAGTCGCTAATTTGGAAAATCATCCTAGTGGATATTTTAAATGGAGGGAAGATGCAGCAAGGAGAAAATGTCTGTCGCCGCTTCAGAAATATACGATGGTTATCTGTCAACTAGCTTATGGAGGTTTCGCTGACCAATTGGACAAGTGCCTGTGGATGGGTGAAACAACTGCCCTCGAATGCTTGTCCAACTTTTGTCAATGTGTGATACAAATATATGGAGGTGATTTCCCTGGGATGTTAGGAAGTCTTGATTGCATGCATTGGGGCTGGAAAAAATGTTCGAACACATGGAGGGCACAGTACACACGAGGCGATCATTGTTATCCAACAATTGTGCTTGAGGCGGTCGCATCTGTCGATTTATGGACATGGCATGCCTTTTTTTGGAGTTGTTGGATCTCACAATGATATCAATGTGCTTAATGAATTACCTATTTTTAATGACATCTTGAAAGAAAATGCACCGGAGGTTAATTTTATTGTGAACGGTACACAATATACAAAAGGGTACTACTATCTAACAGATGGTATAAATCCGGAATGACCACTTTCATCAAGAGTTTTTACTACCCCGGATCCGAAAAGAATGATTCAAGGAAAGGCAAGAGGCTACAAGAAAAGATGTTGAGAAAGCATTTGGGGAGCTGCAAGCTCGTTGGGCAATTTTAAGAGGTCCATGGCAACATTGGTTTATGGATAAATACAAATAAATCATGTATACGTGCATTATTTTACACAACATGATTATAGAGGATGAAGGTCATGCAATATCGATTTGGGATCACGAATAACATGATACTATCACAACGAATCATTGCTCATCCACCGAATTTGCTAAATACATTTGAACAAATTCTGAGTTACGTGATATTCAGATGCATCATCAGCTTCGTCACGATTTGGTTGAACATATCTAGGAAACATGTCGTCGTGATCAGTGAATGATTAATTTATCTATGAAATATTTAGTTATTTCAATTTCGAATTCGTGAAACATTTGTATTCGTATGTTGTATTATTTCTTTTAAAATTTGTCCGTCCTATATTGTAATGTTTATGTTTAAATAAAAATTAATATTAAAATAATTATATTAAATAATTATTAAAATATATAGATAAATATTAAGTAAAAAATATTTATGGAAAATTGGTAGATGAAATATATTAAATTGAAGAATTGGAAAACATAATTAATTTTATTTAAATGAAAAGAAGCGGAGCCTTGGTGCAACAATAAAGTTGTCGCTTTATGACCAAAAGGTCACGGGTTCGAATTCTGGAAACAACATCTTGCCAAAAAAACAGGGTAAGGCTGCGTACATTGGATCCTTCCCCGGATCTCGCATGGCGGGAGCTTCGTGCATCGGGCTACCCTTTAATATAATGATTGGTGGGGCCATAAATATTTGGTTGGTGAGATATTTGATTGCGGAATTAAGAATATTTGAGAGTGGGATATTTGATTGGTGGGACCCATAAATATTTGGTTGGTGAAATATTTGACTGTGAGATTTGGAATATTTGAAGAGTGGGATATTTGAATGATGATGTGAAAGTGGAGATCACAACTATTTGAGAAAAATACATCCTCCTATTGTGGATGCTCTAAGGGAAAGCACTTTATGGAGTTATTCCAACCTCTTCACTCTATGAGTCGTCTACAACTTTTCAATATCTACCTATTGAAACTCTCCCCATTCTGAAACCACATTATCCATAAATTTCACCTCATCCATAAAAGTCACTTCGGCCAGGCAAATCTCCACCCATTCACCTCATAAGGAAAACCTTGCTACCTCATTAGGGAAACCAAATAACCTCATAAGAAAACTACTCCTACAAGAGGAACCTCACCTCACAAAGGACAGTTGTTGACTTCATAAGGGAGGCCACTCACCTCATAATGGAAAGCACCTCATTGAGTTATTGCAACCTCTTCACTCTACGAGTCATCTTCAACTTTTCAATATCTACTGAAGGCTCACCTCAGCTGAACCAGTTCATCTGAACTGCTCCTAGCTCATCAGAAGTGGATTAGTGAGGTAGTCGTGCCAAGAGCACTTAAATTGAGAGTCATCCTCCATATTAGACTTCCTACAACCAAATACCATATCCAAGTCTACATTCTTGAGCAATAATTTATTTGAATTTAACCAACTATCAGTAAACTCAAAGGTTCTATCATATTTATTTATTGTCAGTCACATAAGCAGCATGAAAATATTGAATTGCAAAGAACTGTAGGTCGATCCCATTTATTACAACTCTGCCTGCTCATTGTAGTTCAATCTTATCAAGGAAAAGAAATCCATGAGAACCATAACAAAGGGATAACTAGCTAAATAGGGCAATACTATTTGGTTATTTTAGCAATGACTGTTATCAGAGACGAAATCAAACTTTAAACAAAAAATGAAAATTGGATTTTGAGCATGCACTTTGAATTTTCATCTGGAAGCTTGAGTGATAATATTATTTCATTCTTTTCTAGTAGTTTCTATGTTTTTTAAATTAAAGATAAATGCTCAAGTGTAAAGAACAAAGATTACAAATAATACTAAAAACTAGTAGACCATGACCAATCACTATAGAGATAAATAATGAAAAAGGTTTACCTCTACAATTCGTCCTCTAGGAAGACCACCGCCTAGAGCAAAATCTAAAGTCAAACAACCACTTGGAAAAGTCTCTCTGCAGTGAAGATCAATCCTGTTAATCAAATTATCGAAATACCCAGCAGGCCTTTTACCTAAAACAAGTGAGATATATCAACATTATGCATACACTAAAGCACCACCAGCACTTCCTAATCTTGTAACACTTCCCTTGCCAAATGAACTGTTTATATCATGCATTGCTGCTTCCAATGCCTTGAGCTGCAACATATAGAAACCAACTTATTGTCATGCCAGGTTGACTGTAGAAGAAATGATAATAGATTAAATAAGGCAGCAAGAGCAGTTGATGTATCATAATTGAAGGAACAATGATACAACTTTGTGAAAGAAATGAAACTAATGGACAATGGTAAGTAAAACTCAATGTTTCAAATATTAGCCAATAACAACTCGGGCACATGCAGACTAGCACAAATCAATAGACCAATTAAGCTAATATCTTCTTATTTATAGGTAATTCATGCACGACCTTCCTGCAATATCAACTTTGGACAAGTTAAGGTCAAAATACAACGAGCATATATTTGAATTCAGGTTTCCTTATGAGAAATGCACAGACTTGATAGAGAAATAAAAAATTGGCTGAAATTAAACACATTACTCTTGCCAAGCGGAACTGATAATAGAAAACATATTAGCTACCAAACATTGTTGCACAAAGTAAGCATTGTAAGAGAGAAGCATCTATCTGGACAGTGGTATCTTGGAGATTTGATGCTGTAGTTGCCCCTTACATATTAAACAAGTTGGGTTAAAAAAAATCCATGAAAAAGTAACTTAGAAACGACAATGAAGAACCCTAAGTTAAAACGGACGATAATGTTCCAAAATCTAAGGGAACACATTTATACTATATTTGAGCCGAAATTTTGTATTTACCCGGTCCAATGCACGGGGGTCTGAGTCGCTGGAAAGAGCACCGTTGCCCTTCAACTCGAATTCGCAACGAAGCTTCATAAATTCAACAGTCACGGATGGATCAGTGGATGGTCAATATCATGAGTAATTTAGCATCACCGGTGTATGATATTCTTTACGAGAGAATTAAACTTTTATGGACGGCCAATATCTTCAGTAATTTAAGCATCACTGGTATATGATATTCTTTATGAGAGAATTGAACTTTTGTTACATGAGAGTTTGTCTTATTACTTACTATTGTTTTGTGTCTCGAATAAGGACAAAGTCATATGTGAACTATTTAGGTCTTCTTCAATACAAGATTTATGAAAGTTTTGTAAAATTTAAAAGGCTGAATAAAAAGTCTTGAATTATTATAGAGATGAGATTTATGATTTGTAGTTTATGAATAGTAGTGAAAACTTAAACATGTTATTTTATCTCGAAATTGATACAATATGTATGAAATCATGCAACTTATGCTATGAATTGGATTTAAAAAAATTTATTTAGAGCTCTAACCATTGAGATGTATCAATAAACTTTCATATTGTTGATGTGGCATATTAGGATCATAAAAAAAACTCATTTAGAATTCTAATCATTAGAGATACCTTAGACGTTAGCCCGAGAGCTTGATAACGTTGAGGAAAAATTGCAACTTAGATTTACGACGAAAGAAAAGAAGATCGTGTCAAAATAGAGGAAGGTAGATGACAATGAATCGATCCAAGGGCTTTTTTCCCATCAGTCCGGATCAACACGGATAGAATATAATTTTAGACTCCACCATTATGGGAGTGCATACATTAGGCTTGATCCACGTGTCTTATGCACAATCCAACTTCATGAATGAATACATTTTCCTTTCAAACAATGGTGTAAATTGTTTCCACTAGCGTCTACTTGGCTAGAGTGTGACAGGAATCAAATTATAATATGTGCATGCCCTAAAAATTTTTTTCCCATTCTCTGGTCACTAGACTGACAGCTATAAATTGTCCTCGTAATTTTATATAACTTGAAAACTAATAGCAATGAATAATTTAATCATCTTCTGCTAACATAAAAACGGTGTAAATCTCTTTGAACCAATAAGTCATCTATCAATATTGGATTATTAATTATATTCACCCTCACTAATTCCTATGTCGATATCCTTTCCTCGTGGGATTTTTACAGCGCACTGTATGAATCTTTCTCTCGTGGGACAACAAACTAAAAAAAAAAGTTATTTATTTGGATAGACATTCGTGAGCATTACTCGATTTATCTTAATGGTAGGTGATCCTGTCCGAATCGCCGAACCAAAGGACGCTGGGCACGTGGCGCGCTTCTAGTCGATGACATAGGCCTCCGTCGGGTCACGCGAAGCTCCGGCGAACCTGCACAGAAGTCGGGCCGGGAAAGGTTCCCGGCGACGACCCTCCGACGCTCAAGTCAGGCAAGCAAACAGTGTAAAAGGGTGACTCCAGAGATGTTTCTTGCGCGTACCTGCGGCGAAGTAAGAGACTCTATTTATAGAGCGAGGAGAGAACTAATGCACGTTCACCGAGATGTAGACGTGTCAGCAACCCATACTTCGGTATGCAGTTGTCAGAGAGCTTACCTGACACCATACTGCTACAGTCCGAGCATGTCTTCGATGGGACAACAGGACACTCTGTTACCAGACTAGGAGTATGACGTAGCCATGCGACTTGACGGCTGTCAGAGGGTGTTCCCTTCCTTTACCCACCGCCCGACTAGGACATCCGTCCAGCCGACCGGGCAAAGAACGGCGTCCGGACGGCCTTAATTCCCTTCGTCGGCCGGGCGGCACATCCCTCCACTCGGTCATTATGTACTGTTTCATTGAGCGTCGGAACCCTGGTCCTTACCAGGGTGCTTTTTACTACCAGATGTCCCTTTCTTCCAAATCCGGTCGGCTCGTCCTTCTCCAGTGAGCCACTGGGCCCTTTGACCTCCCCGTGGCGTTGACCCCTCGTTATGGGGTTCCGGATTCTTACCACCGGATCACTTGCCTCCCCCTCGAGTCTAGTCGAAGGAGGCGAAGTCCGACTGACTGCACTGCTGATCTGACTGAGCAATGACCCTTGCCTTAGTCCGCTCGGCCAGGCATAAGGATACTCATCCGTTCGGCAGTGTCTTGCCCGTGCCTTGTGCTTCTCTCGGAATCCATGTCCCATGCTCCCCCCCACTATTTATCACGTGCACTGCGCACGATAAGGGGAGCTCATTAAATGCGGCCAGTATCCAGTTGACACGTGGTGATCGTGCGCTTGTCAGCGTATGGCGGTGGCGTCACTTCCGATGGGACAACCGCCGTTCGAAATGAACGGCTGGATGATGATCTGGGTATCCGTGACCTGGATCGGACGGTGGACAATAATGGCGGCCGTCCATATAAAGCTCCCGACCCATGTTCCTCGCCGCATTTCATCCTCCTCATTTCCAGACACCCTGCTGCTCCTTCTTTCGCCGGCAACCTTGTGCTCAGGCTTTCCGGCGACCACACGGCTTATTCTGACCATCTCCCTCACTTGTAAGACCCTTTTTCTTACTCTCGACGTTTTCTTCTTTCTGTTATTCGTCCCCTTCAGTTGGTTTCCTTCCATTCTCTGCTTGAACCCTCCTTTTTTATCCCGCATTCTTGTCTTTTAATCATGACCAGCACCTCGCAGTCGGCCGGCGGCGCTCCGGGTCTGTGGTATACGACCATGGAGAGCCGTTTTGACGAGGAAGACGCATTGCGTCTCGTTCGGACTTACGACCTGCCGACCGACCATCAAATAGTGCTAGTCACGCCGGCCGATCGACCTCATGAACCGCCGTCCGGCACTGTTCTTTTCTTCCGAGACCAATTCCTGGCCGGACTGCGTTTTCCACCCCCTAAGTTTTTCTTAGAAGTTTGCAACTATTTTCGCATTCCGCTCGGCCAAGTGGTTCCTAACTCTATTAGGCTGCTGAGCGGAGTGATAGTTTTGTTCAAACTGAACGGCATCCCCTTAACCCCAAAAATTTTCCACTACTTCTACTATCCCAAGCAAGCCGAGTGGGGTACCTTTGTTTTCCAGTCTAGGATAGGCTTCGTCCTTTTTGATCATATGCCGAGCTCCAACAAACATTGGAAGGAGCATTTTTTTCTATATACGTTTCCCAGAGCGGCCAACTTTCCGCACCAAGTGGCAGACGGCCATGCCCGCGCAACCGGAGTTCGGCAAGTTTAGAGGCGACGCGGACTATCTCTATGCAGCCGAACGACTAGTCGGTCAGCGCTATCATATTGACAAGATGCTCCTTTCGGGAGTAATGCATATATTCGGCTTGTCTTATACCCCAGTCGATCTGCCCTGTAGCATGAGTAAGTTCCCTTATCTCCCCCTTTATTATGTTCTAACTGATTTATTTTCTGCTTCTGTAGCTGAAGTCATGTGGCGCGCCAAAGCTACCGAGAGGCTCAAATTGAAGGCCGCTCAGATTGAGGCGGTGACGAGCAAGGAGGCTGCCGAACGGGGCCTTGCTCCGGTTGATCTGGCCGGCGAAGAAGGTGCGGGGACACCAACTGTCCCTGAAGCTTCAGACGTCCCCGCTCCTCCTGATGAGGCCGCGGGCGGCATAGAACCTCCTACCGAAGCTGTGGTGGAGGACCGCTCGGCCGATGATGTGCCGCTACGCACTCGGAAACGTCGACGCCCGGATTCCACACCCGCCTCTACATTTGACGAGCCACAACCCGAGCGGGGCGCGGATGTACCGGTGCTGTCCAGTACGGTTTCCCTCGAGAGTACCCCGACCCCTCAGGGTTCTCCGAGGGCCAGCTCGGAGGTGCCGCCCTCCAGCCCTTCAAGAACTTTGCGCCGTATCAGGCGTTTGGGCGAGCTTCCTTCTTCGTCCACCGGCAAAGCCGGTACTTCCCAGAGCGAGCCGAGCGGCCAGAATTTAATAAAGACCGTTCTGCGCCTCCCCTCAGAGGCGTACATGGCTGCTGCTGATCGGCCAGTGGTCCCCGAGCAGCAGATTACTCTGACGGGCCCTCTTGCACAAGCTTGGATAGATGCTCGACGTCGAATAGCCAAGATGACTCCCGGGCAGCTTGGTGACAGCAACCTACAACAGGCCACCGGGGTATGTTCTCCTTTTCTTGGTTGGCCTATTCGAATTATGTTTTTAACCTGCGCACATTTGCTGGCAGAACTGGGTGGAGCAGATCGCTATTAGCGATCGATTGGCCGAACTGGAGGACGAGTTGAAAAAAGCTGCGGGGGGGCAACGGGCAGTCGACGGCCGCTCTGGAGAAGGCCAAAAAACTACTGGACGCCGAACGGAAAAGGGCTAACGATTTGGCGAGCAAGGTCGTCCGGCTTGAAGCGATGATCAAGCAACGAGATAAAGATATCAAGACGGCGACCACCCGGAAGCTCCAGGCCATCGATGATATGGACTGGATGAAGGTGAAGATCAGGGGGCTGGAGCAACGCATCAAAGACTTGGACGCCTTGCTGACCACCGAGAAGGAGAGTCGCTCGGCGGATCTCCAAAGATTCGATGGAGACTTGAAAGAGCTCCAAGCCGCCAGTGACGCCGCTCACGCCACGCTCAAGGAATACAAAGAGGGGGAGTTGGCCCGCTCGGAAGAAGTGAGGAAAGCGTTCCTCCGCTCGGAAGACTTCGGAGAGAAGTTCACCGACAAGATATCCCTCACGTTCGAGGAGGCGATCAAGGCGGCGGTGGGCTATCTGAAGACCAAAGGTCACCTGCCTGCCGAGCTGACCATCCCCCCCGAGGATCTAGCGAGCGTGATGGACACCATCCCCGACGCTCTTTTTGATTTTGATGTGTGAAGAGCGTTTTTATAAACTTTTTTATATTCCCGCCGTTCGGCCCGGCTTATCTCTGTAATGACTTTTTTGGCTTGCATAATAGATAATCTTCTGTTCCTTTCACTTTTTATTTTAGCAAGAAATTTTTCCCCCATCACGACTGTGTTCCTTAAAACTCTTCCGCTCGGAATCTCGCTATGCCAGACATGATCTGTCTTTAATGTCTTTCATCATGCGACTGAGCAGCCGCTCAGCGCGCAGACGTCGCTTGTTTGCCTTTTCCATTCCGATTAACCATCTTTTGCTTCGCGCCTCACCTCAAAGAGGTTTTCGCTAGATTTTCGCATGCGAGCCGCTCGGACGTTTATAGACGCCGGCTCGTCTCTCGATATTTAACGTCGGAGCTCGACGGCACGGATATTTATAGCCGGTCGGCGCGGCTCTCGATCTTTAACGACGGGACTCGTCGGCCTTCCGCTCGGACGTTTATAGACGCCGGCTCGTCTCTCGATATTTAACGTCGGAGCTCGACGGCGCGGATATTTATAGCCGGTCGGCGCGGCTCTCGATCTTTAACGACGGGACTCGTCGGCCTTCCACTCGGACGTTTATAGATGCCGGCTCGTCTCTCGATATTTAACGTCGGAGCTCGACGGCGCGGATATTTATAGCCGGTCGGCGCGGCTCTCGATCTTTAACGACGGGACTCGTCGGCCTTCCGCTCGGACGTTTATAGACGCCGGCTCGTCTCTCGATATTTAACGTCGGAGCTCGACGGCGCGGATATTTATAGCCGGTCGGCGCGGCTCTCGATCTTTAACGACGGGACTCGTCGGCCTTTCAAGGCTAACTCCTTACCAGGTCGAGCGACCTTGGCCTTCGTATCATATCCCGCGCTAGAACAATATTTATGCCCGGCCGAACATCACGGATCATTCGCTTACGAGTTTAAATATATAACCCTCCAGGCCGATCGGCTCGGGGGCCTTCGTTCTCGAGCTCCTAGCTCGGATATAAACCTCCCGGCCGATCGGCTCGGGGTCTTCACGCAGTAAGCCGTTTGGCAGGGAATGCTCAATGCGCTTTCATCTTTTTGCTTCCTGTATTACAAGTACATAGGCGACTAGCATATACACCAGAATAAATTACGATCGTGCACCTTTCATCCAGCTCGATAGGGCTGGAGATGATTTGCACTCCACGGTCGATCCAGCTGCCGCCCGTCCTCATCCTCCAAGTAGTAAGCGCCCGAGCGGAGTTTTTCAATAACCTTGAAGGGACCTGCCCAAGGAGCTTCCAGCTTGCCGACGTCGCCGACAGGCTTGACTTTCTTCCAGACGAGATCGCCGACCTGGAATGATCTGGGGATTACTCGGCGGTTGTAGTTCTGCTTCATGCGCTGCCGGTATGCCATCAATCGCACGGACGCCCTAGCTCGCTCCTCTTCGACCAAATCCAGCTCCATGTTCCTCCGCTCGGCGTTCCCCTCATCATAGCTCTGGATCCGGACGGACTCAACGCCGACTTCAACCGGAATGACTGCCTCACCGCCATACACCAAATGGAACGGTGTGGCGCCCGTCCCTTCCTTCAGCGTCGTTCGGATGGCCCACAAGACGCCCGGCACTTCATCCGGCCAACTCCCTCCTAAATGGTCGAGCCGAGCGGCAAGAATACGAAGAATTTCCCGATTGGCTACTTCGGCTTGACCATTGCTCTGGGGATAGGCCACGGACGTGAAATGTTGCTCGATGCCGTAACTTTTGCACCAGTTCTCTAGCACCTTGCCTGTGAATTGCCACCCATTGTCGGAAACCAATCGGCGAGGGATGCCGAACCGACAGATGATGTGTTGCCAGATGAATTTTTTGACCATCTGCTCGGTAATCTTCGCCAGCGGTTCGGCTTCCACCCACTTGGAAAAATAGTCGACGGCCACTAGCAAAAATTTCCTCTATCCGGTCGCCATCGGAAATGGACCGACAATATCCATTCCCCATTGATCGAACGGGCATGAAATGGTGGATGCCTTCATTTCTTCGGCCGGTCGGTGGGAGACGTTGTGATA
The DNA here is from genome assembly GCF_018446385.1 of Zingiber officinale. Classification (NCBI taxonomy): domain Eukaryota; kingdom Viridiplantae; phylum Streptophyta; class Magnoliopsida; order Zingiberales; family Zingiberaceae; genus Zingiber; species Zingiber officinale. Next base: position 131,962,480 of record NC_055992.1, read on the forward strand.
TTTCTGGCACGAAAGGCATGTAGATACTGTCCGAGCGGCGTCTACTTGCAAAGTTGGCCAAAAATACCCGGCCAGGAGGATCTTCTTGGCTAACGAGCGTCCGCCCGGATGCCCCCCGCATGATCCTTGATGCACTTCCTGGATGATGTAAACCGAGTCCTCTGAGCTCACGCATTTCAACAACGGGCGCGAGAAAGCTTTCTTGTAAAGCTGATCGCCGATGAGTGTGAACCGACCGGCCCTCCTTCTTAGCAACCGGGCTTCATACGCATTGGATGGTGCGGCGCCCGAGCGGAGGAATTCTATGATGGGTGTCCGCCAATCGCTTGGAAATGTAAGGCCCTCCATTCGGTCGACGTGCGCTACCAACAGTACTTTTTCAATTGGCTACTGAATGGTGACTGGCGTTATTGAGCTCGCGAGCTTGGCCAGTTCATCGGCTGCTTGATTTTCTGCTCTAGGTATCTTATGGACAACAACTTCTTTAAAATCAGTTTTGAGCTTCTCAAAGGCTTCAGCGTAGAGCTTGAGCCGAGCGCTATTGATTTCGAAGGTGCCAGAGAGCTGCTGAGCAGCCAATTGCGAATTCGAGTGGAGGATTACCCGACCGGCTCCCACATGCCGGGCAGCCTGCAAGCCAGCTATGAGGGCCTCATACTCTGCCTCATTGTTGGTAGCTTTGTAATCCAGCCGGACGGATAAGTGCATCTTTTCTTCCTGAGGAGAGAGCAGCAATATTCCGATCCCGCTTTCGAGCTGAGTGGATGATCCATCTACATATATTCTCCACATAGCTTCCGGCTCCGGCCTTTGCACCTCAGTCACAAAATCGGCCAAGGATTGAGCTTTGATAGCCGAGCGGGGCTGATATTAGATGTCAAATTCGCTCAGCTCTATCATCCATTTGATGAGCCGTCCGGATGCCTCTGGATTCAGTAGCACACTTCCGAGCGGGCTATTGGTTTTGACAACGATTGTGTGCGCCAGGAAGTATGGGCGAAGGCGCCGAGCGGCGAGGACCAGAGCGAATGCTAGCTTTTCGAGCCCAGTGTAGCGAGATTCAGCGTCTTTTAAAATGTGACTAAGAAAATATACAGGCTCTTCTCCGCTCGACCTTACTAAAGCTTAGCCGATCGCATGCTCGGTTGAAGACAAATACATATAAAGTGGCTCACCCGCCATCGGTTTGGCTAATACCGGGAGAGAGTTCAGATACATCTTCAAGTCTTCGAACGCCCGATCGCATTCTTCATCCCATTGAAACTTAGTAGCCTTGCGCAAAATTTTGAAGAAAGGGAGGCTCCGGTCGGCGGTTTTGGAGATGAATCTGGACAGAGCGGTTATCCGACCGGTCAACCGCTGCACTTCCCTTGTATTTCTTAGCGGTGGCATATCTTGTAGAGCTTTCACCTTGCTGGGATTGGCTTCGATGCCCCGCTCGGTTACTATGTATCCCAAGAAACGTCCTCCTTTCGCTCCGAACAGGCACTTCTGAGGATTCAGCTTAACTCCATACCTGCGCAGCGTTCGGAAGGTTTCTTCCATATCCTTGAAGAGGTCGGCCGCCCGGACGGACTTAATTAGAATGTCGTCCACATAAACTTCTAGGTTCCGCCCGATCTGCTCTCTGAATACCTTATTCATCAAGCGCTGATATGTGGCTCCAGCATTCTTCAGTCCGAACGGCATCACATTATAGCAATAAGTGTCGTCGCCCGTCACGAAGCTGACTTTTTCTTGATCTTCACTGGCGAGCGGCACTTGGTGATAGCCCTGGTAGGCGTCGAGCATACAGATCAATTCGCAGCCGGCCGTAGAGTCCACCAGCTGATCTATCCGGGACAGAGGATAAAAATCCTTCGGGCAAGCCTTGTTAAGATCCCGAAAATCTATGCACACTCTCCATTTGTTGCCCGGCTTGGAGAATAATACTACGTTCGCCAGCCAGCTCGGGAACTGCACCTCGCGTATATGGCCGGCTTCCAGAAGCTTTTCCACCTCCGCCCGGATGATGGCATTCTGCTCGGTGCTGAAATCTCTTTTTCTTTGCTTGACCGGCCGAGCGTCCGGTCGGACATGTAATTCGTGCTGCGCGATGCTCGGCGAAATTTCGGGCAGCTCATGTGTCGACCAGACGAAGACATCATGATTTCTTCTGAGGCATTGGATCAGCTCCTTTTTCTGCTTCTCCCCCAGATCGGACGCAATAAAGGTTGTGGCCTCCGACCGGGTTGGATGAATCTGCACTTCCTCTTTTTCCTCATAAATTAAAGTGGGTGACTTTTCGGTGATGGCGTTTACCTCCACCCGGGGCGTTTTCCGAGCAGAATTGGCCTCTGCTCGGACCATCTCGATGTAACATCGCCGAGCTGCTAGCTGGTCTCCTCGTACTTCTCCCACTTGGTCCTCCACGGGGAACTTGATCTTCTGATGAAAAGTTGAGACAACCGCCCGGAATTCGCTAAGCGCCGGTCGTCCCAAAATGACGTTGTAGGACGAGGGAGAGTCGACCACCACGAAGTTTATTGTTCTCGTCCTCCTGAGCGGCTCTTCTCCCAGCGAGGTAGCAAGCCGGATCTGGCCGACCGGCTGGACTTCGTTACCTGTGAACCCGTAGAGCGGAGTCATCATAGGCAGCAGCTCGGCTCGATCAATTTGCAGCTGATCGAACACCCTCTTGAATATGATGTTGACTGAGCTCCCTGTGTCAATAAATACGCGGTGAATAGTGTAATTGGCTATTACCGCTTTGACGAGCAGAGCATCGTCGTGGGGTACTTCAACTCCTTCCAAGTCCCCGGCCCGAAACTAATTTCGGGTCCTTCCGCTCGTTCTCGGCTACAGCCGACTGTATGAATCTGGAGCCGCCGGGCGCTTGCATTTCTAGCTCGGTTGGAGTCTCCTCCGGTCGGCCCGCCAGCAATAACGTTGATCTCGCCTCGGGAAGTATTGCTTCTATTTTCTTCTTCCCGAATGGACGGTCGAGACCGTTCTCTGGACGCTCGGCGATTCTCTTGCCTTGGAGAACGATGCCGATCGGGATATTGTTGCCGTGGCCTGTCAGATTGCGTCCGATTGGCTTCCTGAGTTCTCTGTCGCCTGTCGACTGAGGGAGACCGCCGTCCAGCATTCCGAGGTACAGGATGAGCCACGAAGGGAAGACTTCGACAATCCCTTGTGTTGTGCGTATATGTGTGGTGGAAGGAGCAGAACATTGGGGTCCATCTCTTTTTTGGCTTGGGCCGAGCAGCGGCTACCTCTTGCACATGTGACCTGACGTGGGGGGATCGGATTGCTTCAGCCCTTGGCCCTCTGGGCAGCTTCTGAGCGGTATGTTGTTTCCGTTCGGACTGAGGAGGCCGCTCGGCTGGAGTTTCTTTTTTCCTGGCCGCCTGTGCTTCTTCCACGTTGATGTACTCGTTAGCCCGATGTAGCATGTGATCATAATCCCGGGGCGGCTTTCGGATGAGCGATCGGAAGAAATCTCCATCCACTAGGCCTTGTGTGAAGGCGTTCATCATGGTTTCCGAGGTGGCCGTTGGAATGTCCATCGCTACTTGGTTGAATCGCTAGATGTACGCTCGAAGCGATTCCCGGGCCTCCTGCTTGATGGCGAACAGGCTCACGCTCGTTTTTTGATAGCGCCGACTGCTGGCGAAGTGGTGGAGGAAGGTCGTCCGGAAGTCCTTGAAGCTGGTGATGGATCCGTCCGGCAGCCTCCGGAACCACCGTTGAGCCGATCCCGAGAGAGTGGTGAGAAAAACTCGGCACTTTACTCCATCTGTGTATTGATGGAGGGTTGCCATATTATCAAACTTACCCAGGTGATCGTCTGGGTCGGTTGTCCCATTATACTCACCGATCGTCGGATGCATGTAGTGCTTGGGCAAAGGGTCTCGTAGAATAGCCTCTGAAAATTGGCGATTGATCCGCTCGGGAGAGGCGTCCGCTCGGGGGGCTTTCCCCTTCCTGTCATCTCGTCTAGGCATTTCATCCGAAGAAGACCCCCTATCTCTGTGAGTTGGTACGGCTTCAGGGGTGCGGAACAGGGCCCGATGAAATGCGACGGTGGCAGGTGGGGCTTCCGCTCGATCACCAGATGCTGATGTTGCTTGCTGCTCCGGCCGCTCGGATGCTGCTTTCTGTTTTTGCTCTACGAGCTTGGCGGCCCTTGTCTCGACCAGAGCGTCGAGTTCCTCGTTTGAAAGCGTCACCATGTGTTGTCGGCCAGCTTCGTCCATTGTTTCCAATCGGATGCAGGAGCGTTCCCACAGACGGCGCCAAATTGATCCTATCCGAATCGCCGAACCAAAGGACGCTGGGCACGTGGCGCGCTTCTAGTCGATGACGTAGGCCTCCGTCGGGTCACGCGAAGCTCTGGCGAACCTGCACAGAAGTCGGGCCGGGAAAGGTTCCCGGCGGCGACCCTCCGACGCTCAAGTCAGGCAAGCAAACAGTGTAAAAGGGTGGCTCCAGAGATGTTTCTTGCGCGTACCTGCGGCGAAGTAAGAGGCTCTATTTATAGAGCGAGGAGAGAACTAATGCACGTTCACCGAGGTGTAGACGTGTCAGCAACCCATACTTCGGTATGCAGTTGTCAGAGAGCTTACCTGACACCATACTGCTACAGTCCGAGCATGTCTTCGATGGGACAACAGGACACCCCGTTACCAGACTAGGAGTATAACGTAGTCATGCGACTTGACGGCTGTCAGAGGGTGTTCCCTTCCTTTACCCACCGCCCGGCTAGGACATCCGTCCGGCCGACCGGGCAAAGAACGGCGTCCGGACGGCCTTAATTCCCTTCTTCGGCCGGGCGGCACGTCCCTCCACTCGGTCATTATGTACTGTTTCATTGAGCGTCGAAACCCTGGTCCTTACCAGGGTGCTTTTTACTACCAGATGTCCCTTTCTTCCAAATCCGGTCGGCTCGTCCTTCTCCAGCGAGCCACTGGGCCCTTTGACCTCCTCGTGGCGTTGACCCCTCGTTATGGGGTTCCGGATTCTTACCACCGGATCAGTAGGTAAAAAATTTTTATGAGTTAAGTTGATCACCTCAAATATCATAGTTGTTATAATGTGAATATTTTTGAATAAATTAAGTATGTATTGTAACAATTATAATTTCATAATTATTACCATATATGTAATAGTTATAAAATTATAGCTACTATAATGCGCCCCAATCGATTATGAATTTAGGCGAAAGATAATAATGAGAATAGTATTAAATATTATTAAAGAATAATTAGATAAGTATATACTATTGAAGAACTCGAATAGGACGTCCTTTGATATAAAATCAAAAAAAGGAACGCCTCTCGCATGATTTAGAAAAAAAAACACCTTCTAACTTTTGCCCACAATTTTTTCAGGACATATACATAGTTACTAAATTTTAACTATATTATTTATGAATGAAATTAATGCTAATATTTTAAAAAAATACTAATTAAGTAATCCTTTTCCCTCTTAAATTCATGAAATTGTAAATTTATTTAAAATAGTTTTTCTTTCAAAATATTTCAAATATTTCAAACTGTATTAGGGATGACAATAGGTCAGATTTGGGTTGGATTTTATATCCTCTGTCCATATACCTATCGGGTATAGGATCTTCGATGGGTATACCCATACCCATTAAATGATCGGATATCTTCTATAGTTATAATTTTTCTCTTTCTATCCAACTATTATCATTCAACAAAAATATATTAAAAGTAATAACCTATTAAAAATATATATATAATTAAAAAATAGATTAAATATCTATATAGTCTCCTCCTAATATCAAAGTAAATTGATTTTGAAAAAAAGGAAATTTTCTTTAATATATGTATATATATTATTTAATCGGGTATTCGGATCGAGTATCAGGTATTGATAGTCCCTCCATACCCTCCTCCATTCGGGTCGGATGTCGAATCCTCCATCAGATTTAGATGAAATTATCATCCCTAAACTATATAAGTAAACAATCCCATTCTAATCTTAACATTTTCAATGCGGCGAAGGTTGGTATCGATTTTAATAGAATCAATTTTATTATTTCTAAATTAAAATTAATTAAATTATTAATTATTTTTTAAAACTCCTTATAATTTCTTTGAATGAAGATATAATAGTCATATTACCTATTGGACCGACCCAGCAATGCACATTCAAATCCCTAATGCGAGGTATCGTTAAGACAGGGCAACTGCGAGCTGCAAGCTAGAGCTGTGAGCTGCCGGCGAGTAGAAAGGCGAGTAGAAAGCGCTCATGGATCCTCCAAACAACAACTTTGCCGACATTGCAGCTAGAATGGAGGACTTCACCGCTGCCTTCGAAAATTGCAGAACTTTCGCTGCAGCTGTCGCTCAAGCGCCCGCCCCCACCGCCGCCCCCGCCCCCGCTATCGTCGCCGCCGCCCCCATTATCGTCAACGCCCCCGCCGCCCCCATTGTCATTGTCGGATCGGCAGGGAGCCTTGTCATTGTCTTGCCTAGCCGTTAGGTTTAGGAAGCACCATGGAAAGAGACTCTGATCCTAATCTCCTCACACTTCAAATAGACCATTGTCGTTAGGTCCTAATATCCTCACACTTCAAATAGACGTTGATGTTGTGCCAACTTTGTAGTAGCTACCAAGTCGATGGGTGATTGCTAATTATTCTACTTTATTGCCTTGGAATTTTATATTTCTATTGTGGGATTGTGGTTGTTTGTCATGTTTTTAAATACTTAAGAGTTTTCCTGATGATTGCTAGTCCTGCTTCAATGGTAGTTGATGGTCTATGTTTTGGTTTCGCCTTTTTATTACAATGAATGTAGACATGAACTGCTGCTTAAAAAACTTAGTTTAAGTCTGTTTGTAACTTTTTTTATATAAACAGTGATTACTTAGTTTTCGGGTTAAGGAGTGCTTGTGAAATCTAATGTGCCACCATAAGCGAAACAAAAGCAGATCGATTGCTTACATGCCCATTCATACGAATAAAGGTTCAGTTTGCGGTTCAACATCTTTAATGTGTCGTTATCTTGGTCCAGTTTGCGGTCAGTGTTTTGATTACATACTGATTCGGTTCTTAGTCCTTTTGTGGCTTTTTGGGCTACAATTGTTCAGTTAAAAATTACGCTAGCTATCTTTAGCTTTCAAATTCCCACTTGTTTTTTCTTTATAATTCCTCCAGTTTCTTACTTTTACATCTATCATTAAATTTATGCATTCAGTTGTCATTTCCCTTTCAGTAAGAGCCGTCATAGAATTTCTGCTATAATCATCTCATAGGCTGAGCATATTATTTTAATTCTTAGTTATTTTCACCATTTATAAATGAATCTATTTTCAATCTTCAGATTTTGTGTTGGTGTTCACATTATCTTCTGGTTTTTTTAAGAATCTTAAAATTTTGATTGGTCAATTGTATTCTTCAATGCACTGAAAATTTATGATTCAAGTCATTGTTTAAGTGCATGAATGTGATCTTGTTAGTTGTATCCAAGTAAGATATAGGGGTGAGCAAAAATTTAGTTAAACCGAGTAAACCGATTAAACTGACCGAATTTAAAAATTCGATTCGATTTATTCGAAAATTCAGTTTTTTATTTCTAAAAAATTAGTTATTTCGATTAATTCGGTTTGTGTTTGGTTTTGAATTTTTTTATTCCGTTAAACCGAATAGACCGAATTTTTGAATCAAATCGGTTTTTTAGATCATAAATTGTAGATCGAACCAAATTTTTATTAAACCAAACCAAATTTTTAGAAAAAATCAATTTATTCGGTTTGTTCAGTTCGGTTTATTCGGTTTTATCGAAAATTCGATTCGATTTTTATCGAAAATCAATTCGGTTCGATTTGTATGAAAAAAAAATCAATTCGGTTCAATTTGATTTTAACCGAATATTCACCCCTAGTCAAGTAGGCCCAGTTATCCTTATTTTCCTTATAATTCAAGTGAGTTTAAGAATCAATTCCCGTTCAAATGGTTATTTTTTTTATTACAAGATTTGCATAGCCAATGGTCAATAACTCAAATAAAGTAGTTCATATCATGGACTTCATTCCACATCCTAACACATTGTAAGCCAACTAGAAAACTTTACACTTAACAGAGTTTTTGGGCAGCTTCCCTTATGTTGATTCTGGTGGTTGCAACTGAAATATCACTATTGGTGAGATTATTGTTAATGTTATTGAACTTGATTTAAGTCTTATTTTATTTAGACTTTTCCATTACCTTGCTACATCAACTCTTCAATTTATATTTCCTGTTGGATGAATTTACAAAGTTTTTGTAATTTAATCTCAAGATTATTAGTTCCATCTACATTTATTATTAGTTTAATCATCTAATGAACCACCTTGTCAACAATTAAATGTCAAAAGCTGGAGCCTAACTAATCTTTTTCCTACTTGTTTAATTTTATTTGTTTAATTCTAAACTAAAAACTTGTTAACTGAGTTGGCAAGGACCTTTTGAAAATGTTACATAGATCCACCATCTTGCGTCTTTGGGTATTCGTTCATGGAATTTGATTATTCATTATGGGATTGAAAAGTAATTAATTTTTTAAAAAAATCAAAATCTTCTGGATATTAATCCTAATCCGGAGTTCGACTCTTTAGCTCCATTCTTTTGTATGGTATTATGGAATAATAAGAATCAGTAAATGCTTTTAGCAAACAAGTTGGTTTTTCTTATTACGAAGGTTGACAAAATACAGTATTGTTCATATGTTTCTCGACAAATTCCTAAAGGATGTGCCTAGAGTTTTTGAGCCAGAAGGCACACCAAGGTTTCAATTTTTCCCAAACAAAACACCTAATTCCCATTTTACCCTTCCTGCCAATCGTTGACTTTTTCATATTTCTCTCCTTGCATCCTTACATGTAATATTTTTACTCTTTCCTCTTAAATTAAATAAACTTTAAAAATAAACTTTAATAGATGATCCTATAAATTTATTTTTTTATTTTAAAACTTTAATAAAAAATTTAAAATATATTTTTTATTTTTAATATCTAATTATAAAAGAATAAAATTAAAATTAAAAATGAGAACTGATTTTATTAATAAAAATAAAATAAAAAATCGCTTTAGTGCTAATTTTAAAATCAGCACCAAAGCTTAAATACTAATATCGTTATTTTATGATATTGGTTTTTAAACACTAGCATGATAGTATTTAAAAATCAGCATCACAATTTAAACACTGGTTTTTAAAATAGTAAACAAGAGCATATTTGGATTCCAGAACACGGTAGAAACCCAGGAGTTAGGATGGTCCAATCGGAGCTGTCTATCAATGAATTTTGATCAAAACCTATTGATGGACTTAAGAGATTTGAATTTTTGAAAAGTTGACATGTAATGAAAGAAACTAGTGCAGTGAAAATATTTATGACATCCATGCATAATTCTGACATCCCTACGATATGTTATGTATGTGTATTCATTGCCAAAACAATGATAAAATTGTTTGGAACCTTTAAAATAAGTTATGTATGTGTAACCATTGCCAAAACAATGACAAAATTATTTGGAACCTTTAAAAAGGCTATAAATGATATTTTTAGACTCAAAACACAAGTGTAGATCTCTAAACGAGCTTCGATTTGGTACGTAGACCACTTTGATACTCAAATCAAAAGTTATGACCTCTGAAAATAGCTATTTGGCACTTACACTTAACTTATTGTAAGGATGTTAGAACAAGACATGAACACCATAAATACCTTCACCGTACTATCTTTTTCCATTACATGCCAATTTTTCAGAAATCCAAATCTATGTCCATTAAAAAGTTTTAGTTAAAACTCATTGATGAATCTAAAGAACTTTAATCGGACCCATTTTAAGTGCTACATGTTTCTAAAGTGCCCCGAAGTCTATATGTGCCTAAGATATCGGTTTGAAGTCATTAATAAAAATGATCAAAAAGTTTTCAAAGTTTATGACTATTTTAAACACATTCACATAACTTATTATAGGAATGTCAGAATCAAACATAGACATCATAAATATTTTTACTACACTACTATTTTTCATTACATGTCAACTTTTAAAAAATTCAAATTCTGTATATCCATTAATGGATTCCCATCAAAACTCATTGATGGACTTAGAGAGAGCTCATGTGGATTTTTGCAATGTCCTGGAGTTTAAATATGCCCTTACTGTTTTTAAAAAATCACCACTACAACGGTATTGGTGTTTAAGTTGTGGTGTTGATGTTTGAGTTATAGTCTTGGTTTTTAAATACCAACACCGCTGACACCACAATAATATTGGTATTTAAGCTTCGATGCTAATTTTTAAAAACCAATGCCAAAGAGATTTTTTATTTTATTTATTTTTATTATTTTTATTAATAAAATCAATTCTCGTTATTAATTTTATTTTTTATAATTAGATATTTAAAAAAATTAGTAACCTTCTCTATATTTTTTAAATTTTTTATTAAAATTTTAAAATTAAAAATAAAATTAAATAAATTTAAAGTATTATCTATTAAGGTTTAATTTAATTTAAGAGGAAATAAAGGAGAAGAAAGATATTACATGCAAGATGAGAGGAAAGAAAAAAAAAATCTACGGTTGGTAAGTGGGGGTAAAATGAGCATTAGGGGTGTGGTTTGTGAAAGTTGAAACCTTGGGAGCGCATTTTGGGCATTCAAAAACTCTAGGGGTGCCCTTTGAAAAATTGTCATGTGTTTGTTAGAAATAATTGAAGCTAAGTACATACTTTGTTTCATGGAAAAGTAACAGGGAGGCATCTGGAGCACCTATTGTTAGCTATCATGGCTAATTCTACTTGTACTATATTTTCCATTTGAAACAGTATTGATAAAATACCTTATGAAATTTCTTCCTCCTCCCTTTTGATTCAATTGGGAATCGCCGAAGCAAGAAAAACAACCTATTCGGAAAAAGACAAAAAAAATAACAAACATAAATAATGTTACATTGTTACTTGTGATTATCATGATTCATGCAATTATTAGTAATTACCTGCCCCCGTAGATGGCAAACCCAAGCACAACTACGAATTAAACAACTGAAATTACAGAAGCAAGAGCACAAAAGTAAGCTTATGATCATGGGAAAAAGAAAGGAATGATAGATTAGTTACCTGCTATAAAGATTTTCCCCAATAAATCTCCTATGCTACTGTAATCTACCAACAAGTATATCCAGATACAGACCTGAATCCATTGTAGATAATCAGAATATACAATGTGCATGGCAATGATAACTTTGATCTGATTCAGCGTCTAAGTTATTACTTATCATGAGACACTTAACTTCCATGATGTTGCTTGGAAAGGAGTCAATGAAAACTTATCCAATGAAAAATATCCACTGAATTATCACAGGTATTTTGAAAGCTCTCAATCAATTTTAGTTTTATTAACTCACTTTTCTTTAGTCTTGATCTAATCCTCACACCTTCAATTTTAATTGATTCAATTTACTTAATTATAGAATTCAATGACAATTTTATCTAATTTTCACTCACTCTGTTACTAGAGGCACTGTTTTGAAAAACATCCCGACAAGATGATTCAGCCATCCTATTGGATCTTGATTTTTACGTAGTCAACAAGCCTTGTTCAACTAAAAAATAATATTAAAGAATCAAATCATTAATTCCCAATTCAATTGATTAAACTAATAGATTTGATATGGCCTGATTTTAAAACACTGTTTAAAGGTACACCTAACTAGTCATGGATAACTATTTTTATATTTCTTTTTTACTAACCTCTTCATTTTATCTTTTCTAGTAATCACACAAACTAATCTTAGCATTTTCATTTTTATTATACTAAACTTTTTATGTGTTATTTCCTAATTATCCTTCATTCTGAATCATAAAAGATGATTGATTCTATCATCTCATCCCTCCCACGAATTCTATGCTAGATAATATCACTACTAATATTCAAATTATTTAATATTATATACACTATGTTTACTTTAATCTTCCTCTATCCCTCACACCATCCATGAAATTCAACCAGTACGAATGTTTAAAAAAAATAAATAGAGAGTTCGCTTTTGATGTAAAGATCAATTCTTACACTCTCAAAAGATTGAACTGCTGCTAACTACATTTTCATATTATCACATTAATATAATTACTGTATTAATTATAACAATGACTGTTATCAGAGACGAAATCAAACTTTAAACAAAAAATGAAAATTGGATTTTGAGCATGCCCTTTGAATTTTCATCTGGAAGCTTGAGTGATAATATTATTCCATTATTTTTCTAGTAGTTTCTATGTTTTTTAAATTAAAGATAAATGCTCAAGTGTAATTAAGACCAAAGATTAGAAAATACTGAAAACTAGTAGACCATGACCAATCACTATAGAGATAAATAATGAAAAAGGTTTACCTCTACAATTCGTCCTCTAGGAACACCACCGCCTAGAGTAAAATCTAAAGTCAAACATGTTAAATTTTGTGTATTTAATTCAAATTATTTTTGTTTGGGTAATGTATATGTATATATATTTAGTCTTACATTGTTAAATTAAGAAGGTTGGAAGAGCTTATATATGGAGTTCTTCCATCCTTACTTAGTAATATTAAGGGGATCTACACACGCAGGGGGGTGCAAATTCCCAGCTCGTGGGTCTCACGCTTGCAGGCGGTCTGGTTTGTTTTTGTCAGTCTATCTTTGGTTTGGTTTTGTCTTGCGTATGAGGGTTTAGGGTTTTGCTAGTCTGTCTTTGGTTTGATTCTGTCCCGCGTATGAGGGTTTAGGGAACCAACGTGTTCTGTCCCGCGTGAGAGGGAACCAACGCGAGACAAAGCAGTGTTTCGGTTCGCTGCGAAGCAGTGTTCGCTTCGGGGTGAATAAATATATGCGCACTCAAGCAGTATTTTTCATTCTCTCTCGAGCAATCTACTCTCTCCTCCTTCCCTCTCTACGTGCTCTATAGTTTCCTTGTCCTGAGCTTGGCTTGGTTTTTAGCGATCTGAGGTTATGTCCGAGTGCGACGTTCGCCTTGGAGTGCACCTACGGACGACGCGAGTGGTTGTCGGATCTTAGGAGAATTTTGCCGGAGAACCTCTGCGCTGTGGACGACAATAAATTCTCTAAAGACACTCGACACGCCAATGCTGCAACTGAAAAATACCAATTTCTAAATCTTACTCTTTTATTTACATATTTATTACATGCTTATTATTTTTATATAATTTACTATTGTTTAGTACTCTCCGTACAACAACAAAACAACCACTTGGAAAAGTCTCTATGCAATGAAGATCAATCCTGTTAATCAAATTATCGAAATACCCAGCAGGCCTTTTACCTAAAACAAGTGAGATATATCAACAGTATACATACACTAAAGCACCACCAGCACTTCCCAATCTTGTAACACTTCCCTTGCCAAATGAACTGTTTATATCATGCATTGCTGCTTCCAATGCCTTGAGCTGCAACATATAGAAACCAACTTATTGTCATGCCAGGTTGACTGTAGAAGAAATGATAATAGATTAAATAAGGCAGCAAGAGCAGTTGATGTATCATAATTGAAGGAACAATGATACAACTTTGTGAAAGAAATGAAACTAATGGACAATGGTAAGTAAAACTCAATGTTTCAAATATTAGCCAATAACAACTCGGGCACATGCAGACTAGCACAAATCAATAGACCAATTAAGCTAATATCTTCTTATTTATAGGTAATTCATGCACGACCTTCCTGCAATATCAACTTTGGACAAGTTAAGGTCAAAATACAACGAGCATATATTTGAATTCAGGTTTCCTTATGAGAAATGCAGAGACTTGATAGAGAAATAAAAAATTGGCTGAAATTAAACACATTACTCTTGCCAAGAACTGATAATAGAAAATATGTTAGCTACCAAACATTGTTGCACAAAGTAAGCCCACAAGGAATATATATATATATATAAAGAAAAAAACATGATTATAGTCATGTTCTCTAGTTGATGATCGATTAGGTGGAGCCTATTCAGAATATTTTGTTAGAATCCGTTGGCCAGTTAGAAGAGGGTTGAATAGCCCTGCACAAAATCAAAACAAATGAATCTTTCTCGGACTTTTAAAGAATACTTGCATAAAATAAGAACTACAGAAACTCAAAAGACAAAGGCACCGGAATTTACTTGGTTACAACCGGGGAGATTGTTAATCCAAGGAAATGAAACACACTAAATTCTTCTTCAGGCGGAGAAGCCTCTTTACAGCAATTTACGCACATAAAGATGAAGCTAAACTAGAAAAGGAAAGCGCACAAGTGTTGTTTATCAAATTGCTTGTTCTGTTTTAGCTTCTGAACCAAGACTGTATTTATAACCTCAATCGGGGCGCCTGGAAGGTTTTCAGGCGCCTGAAGTGGCATAGAATTCTATCCCCAATGCGTCGATCAAAGTCCACGTCGATTATGATAACATTTGGGGTTCGGGCGCCCGGACTCACAAAGTCAACATGGTTGACTTTTTCGGTCCGGGCCCTCTGCTCCGGCTTTGCTCGCCTCGGTTCGGGTCTTCTGCTCCGGCTCCGCCCGCTTGGATGATTTTGGCCATCCAGAATAGGGCTCAGCCGAATCTAACTCCCGGCCTTCTCGAGCAACCTAGCTTCCGCTCCGGCTTCTCGTCCCTCGTAAATGTCGCTCGCCTCCTTCTCGTCCGCCCGCGTACTCTTCCATAGCACCTCGTCCATCAGACACACCGAGCCCGTCGGCTCTCTCCCGTATCGTCCTTCTCACTAGCTGCATCTTTTGCTCGACTTCCTGTGCTCCTAAGCTCCTGCACACTTAGACACATGGTTAAACACAATATAAGACCTAACATAATTTGTTTGATCACATCAAAACAACTTTGGGGTACCAACAATCTCCACCTTTTTGATGTGAGCAACCCAAGTTAAGTTAGGGTATACCAACATAAAGTTCAGGCAATAAATTTGCAATTAAAATGCTAAGATATATATATATAAAAATAATCTACCTCTCCCTAGACTTAATCTTCCCTTCTTCCCTTTGATCACATAAAAAAATGGGGTACCAAAAAATCTAAGGGTAACTTTTATAAAACTCTGATTTTCAGACAATTTTGAAAAAATATATCAAGATTGAAAATAATTTTGATAGCACTAACAATGCATTAATTTTTAGAAAAAATTTCTAAGTAAAATATTTAAAAAACAATCAATAATTTCCCCAGTTAAACAAATTTTCAAAAACTAATTTTATAGAATTTTTTGTAAACTAAAGCTGATACTTAAAAAAAAAAATTCTAAGTAAAAATTTTATAAGTAGAAAAAAAATTCTAAATTAAGGATACTATAAAATATTTAAATAAATATTTAAAGTATTATCTAATTTCAATTTTAATGCTCTATTAGTTAATCAATTAAACATTTTATTTCAATATTTGGCTTCTAGACTATGGCGAGACACTAGACCTTCTTGGTTATTGGAGCAACAACACTTTCTAAACAAAGTTTCATAAGGAAATTAAATGTCTAATGTATTCTTTGAAAGCCCTAAGTCCAATTAAACTTTTAATTAAGACAATACTTTGATTCGGTGGGTATATGCTCGGTCCGACCATTGATTCGGTGTTTCGATCGGTGGTTAGTCCTCCTGAAGTGTGCTGGCTCTGATACCACTTGTTAGGACCCGTTGGTCGGCTAAAGGAGGTTAAATAGCCATGCATAAAATCAAAACAAATGAACCCTTCTCGGACTTTAAAAGAACACTAGCATAAAATAATAACTATAGAAACTCAAAAGATAGAGGCACCAGAATTTATTTGGTTACAACTAGGGAGGTTGTTAATCCAAGGAAATGAAACGCACTAAATTCTCCTTTACGTGAAAAAGCCTCTTTACAGTAATTTACGCACAGAAAGATGAAGCTAAACTAGAAAAGGAAAAGCGCACAAGTGTTGTTTATTAAATTGCTTGTTTTGTTTTAGCTTCTGGACCAAGACTGTATTTATAGCCTTGGTTCGGGCGCTTGGAAGGGTTTAGGCACCTAGAGTGGGATAAAATTTTATCCCCGACGCTTCAGTCAAAATCCACGTCGATTATGATAACATTTTGATTCTTGGCGCCTGGAAGGGTTCCGGGTGCCCAGACTCACGAAGTCAACATGGTTGACTTTTTCGATCGGGGCCCTCTGCTCACCTCGATCCGGGACTTCCTCTCCGGCTCCGCTTGCTTGGGTGATTTCGGCCATCCAGAATAGGCTCATCCGAACCCAACTCCACGTCTTCTTGAACAACCTTCCGCTCCGGCTTCTTGTCCCTCGGAAACGTCACGCGCCTCCTTCTCGTCTGCCCGCGTACTCTTCCGCAGCACCTCGTCCCTCAGACGCACCGAGCCCGTCGACTCTCTCCCGTGTCGTCCTTCTCGCTAGTTGCGTCTTTTGCTTGACTTCCTGTGCTCCTAAGCTCCTGTACACTTAGACACAAGGTTAAATATGACAGGACATAACCTAACTTGTTTGATCACATCAAAACAACCTTGGGGTACCAACATATCCTTGATTCTTGTGTGTAGCTGAGTAGCTATTTCTCCACCCTGCATTTTAATGTTAAATAAATTGTTCAAAAGTAAGTCTCTCTTGGTTACATTTAAATTGTTTGTGCCCTCGTGTAATTTGACTAACTTATCCAACAGCTCCTTCACATTCTCGTGTGAGCCGACGCGGTTCAGTTCTTCCTTTGTAAGTACACACTGAATTGTGTTCATTATCTTTGAGTCAATCTAGGTCTTTTTCTTATCTTTCAGATTTCATCTTTCTATGTCAAGGGGTACTTTAGTTGCTTCGTCTATCGACACCCTGTATCCTCGTCGGATGGTGAACCATTGATCGATCCACCTTCAAGTATACCTCCATTTTTCTCTTCCAGTAAGGGAAGTCATCCCCGCTGAAGAGTGGAGGACGAGCAATGCTGTAACCTTCGTTTTGGGGCATTAAAGATAGAACCTTGCATACAAAAAATAAACTAATAAAGAAATCTCAAGACTTGATCTTGGATTAGTAGTGTGAGAGATGATAAGTATAAATAGAAACTCGATTGGTGTTATACCAATTCAGAGTATTTTGTAATGCAAAAAACTTGTCCAAAAGAGGTGGTTACTCCAATTTGAACTACGTTAAAAATCTTAAAACCAAACGAGATTTAACAAGAAAGAAAACAAGAGAGCCTCCTTTGCTCGATTGACAGTTGCACTAATTCAGAGTATACCTTGCTCTGATACCACTTGTTGGATTGTGAGCACGTGAGAGGGGGGGGGGGGGGGGGGGGAATCATGTGATTTTGAAATCAATCTTTTCTTTTTGAAATACCGAGTTCATAGCGGAAATAAAACTAAGGGAAAAGAAGAGAGATGAAAGCAGAAAGGCACGCGCTAACATAAGTAATTTTTTATTTAGTTCGAAACCTTCAATGACTCCTACTCCAAGTACAAGTGATGTATAAGAACTAATAGTTCGAATATTACAAAATTGAAGTACAAGTGATGTATAAGAACTATAAAGTAAAGTTACCAATAACAAAGAAAATCAACAGAACTTGATTGTCGGTTGTTGGAGGAGTGTTACAACATCGTAGGAGTCTTTTCGGAGTGGCGCGCAAGAATGAAAGTCAGAGTACTTGTCGTGTTGAAGCTACTGGTCGAAGGCTACTTTTATAGTCCCATCTGGGTACTTAGATCCCTTCCTGGGCGTCTGGACTGTGTTGATGTGGCAAGCTCTCGTTGAAACTTTATCCTCGAAGTTTATCCATGTCTGGGTGCCCGGATCCCCTTCGAGTGTCTGGATTGTTGACGTGGGATGACCAGTCATCGTTCTCCAACTCAACATGAAGATTAGTTTTTGCCTATCAGGGCGCCTGGACATCTCTGAACGCCCGGACCGCTTGGGTACCTAGATAGGCACCCGCCCGAGGGCGCTCCTTCGTCGAGGCTTGCCCCGAATCACTCTTTTTTCATCTTTGTCTTTCTTGCAAAAAAGATTTAGTCCAAGCAATATTATAAAAAATAAGTTTTGACAGTCTTTGGACTGTCCAGTCTTGACTTTGAGTTTCGTTGAAACTTTTGATGGAGTCAACGTCTACTGTTCCCTCAACCGAGAATGCGTCCTCAATGTATCTCTCTTCTAGTTGCTTACCTCCACTTACTAATCGTAGTTTTCCTCAATGTCAGGTCTCTTGGCCCACTAAGACTTCCTGCCAAATCTCAACCCATCTGGATTTCAGCTAGCTGTCAACCCAACTAGACTTCCTTCTGTTAAATCTCAACCAATCTGGACTTCATGTTAGCTATTAACCTAGCTGAACTTTAGCCTGGTGTTTCAGTCCTCTAGACTCATCAAGTTCATATCTTGCACGCTTGGTAGATAAATTAGACAAACATTACATCTAATTTTAATCTATTTATCATTCATCAAAAATTATGTTTGATCATTGGTGTCAACTGCACCAACATCTAGTTGGTTAGAATATAACATATTTATTATAATGTGGCAGAGATCAAATTCCAAGAGGCGCATGCCTTCGGAACAATTTTCTCTCACTTCTTAACCACTTGACGGTAGAGTATAAATTGGCCTTATAATTTTCCTCCATTTATATAACTTAGATACTTATTGTGAGGGATGAATATAATCATCTTTTGCTACCATAAAAATGTTGTAAATCTCTTTAAGCCAGTGAGTCCATGAACATTGATAATTTGGATGGTCATCCATGAGCGCTTCTTGATTTATCTTGTTGGTAGGTGAAATTTTTTTTATAGATTAAGTCGATTACCTCTAAAATCATAACTACTATAATATGAATATTTTTAAATAAATTAAGTATATATTATAGTAGTTATAGTTTTATAATTGCTATAATATGTGTAATAACTATAAAAATATAATTATTATAACGCACCCAATTAACTAAGAATTTAGACTTTGCCTCATCGACTATCGTTATATCAAACCACCATTAAACCCACATGGAATGTAGACATCATTAAGGACTCGCGTCTACCACCAGCTTGACACTTCGAAGAGCCGAGTGTGCGTGCGAGACTTCGATCGAAGGCAGCAGACCCTCATCTTTGCTCTAATCATCCGCCCTTCTCTTCAATCCATGCACCTCTCGATCCATGATCATTTGAATGATCAATGAGTGGTATAGCCTTACCAATGGAATAGGATAATAATAAGAATAGTATTAAACAATACTAAGGAATAATTAGATAATTATATATTATTGAAAAAACTAGAATAGGACATCCTTTGATATAAAATCAAAAAATGGAACGCCTCTCGCATGATTTAGAAGAAAAATACCTTCTAACTTTTGCCCACAATTTTTTTTAGAACATATACAAAGTTAATAAATTTAATTATATTATTTATAAATGAAATTAATGCCAATAGTTTAAAAAATGCTAATCAATTAATCCTTTTCCCTTTGAAATTCATGAAATTGTAAATTTATTTAAAATAGTTTTTTTTATAAAATATTTCCAATATTTCGAACTATATAAGTAAGCAATCCCATGCTTTATGGGAACAAAAATAAAAAAGATTAAATTACAACAAAATCCACCGATCAAGTGACCAGTTAAAGAAAACAATTGTTAGTCAATTGTTATCGCATCAAACTCTTTATGCAAAAGGAAAATATTTCTAAAACGATTAAAAAATCATTTGCCCCAAATAATTGAGAAACTAATTAATAGTCAAATGATTAATCGATATTATATTAGGCATATTTCATAGCATACCAAAATGGCGATCCACGAATTGGAATAGTTGGTATTTATATGAATATTTATTTTAATAAATTTAGAAAATACCCTTCGTAGTAATTTATTTGTATGCGTGGGTGAGTGTTTGGGATGAATGAAATTTTTTTTCCCTCTAAGACGACAACAGTGTGAGTGGCTGCCGCGTGGCACAAAAATCCTTTTTTTCATTTTATATATGTTTATTATTTTATCAATTTGAGAATATATTCTTATCTTTGCTTATTGCACTCGCAAGTCAGTCACCCGTTACGAGTCCTGGGTATTTTAGTGGGGCCCACCAGTCTCCCAGAGTGTGCGGTGAACCTGGTCAACGCGCAGAATAAGTACGAGCTCCGCCGTGATTCGCCATTTGACCACGTTTTAGCCCTTTTCTTGTTCTCTGTCTGGTAATTTAATGGTGGCAATTGCTGTTAGTTAATAAATAGAGATCGATGGTGATGTCATTGTAAGAAATTGGAAGGAGTTGCAGCTCCAGTTCGCCTCGGTTCGCCCGCTTTTGCTTTTCATCTTCCGCAATCTTCGAATTCACGCCGCTGACTCCCACGTTTGGTTTGGTTTGGTTTCCACTTTCAATTCCCACAAATTATTTGAGAGAGAGAGGGAGGGGAGAGATAGGAGAGCCAGGGGTGGAGGAGAAGGAGAATCGAGAAGCGGCGAAGGAATGGGGATGTGCTCGTCGAGGCCCGATAGTTGCGTGAGAGGGCAGCGGAGCTCCAACGCGGGGGCGCGGAGGCGCCGGCCACGGTCGGCCAGGCACAGGGCGGCGTCAGCATCGCGTAAGACGATGGAGACGATCGACGAGGCGCCGGGCCTCGACGGGAACGATTCGATGTCCTACAGCAACCCCGCGTTTCAAGGTGGTGACTTGATCCCCCTTTCTTAGTTTTTGAGGATCGGCGGGGTTGATTTGGGGGAAAATACTGTTTTTTAATATATATATATCTCGATGTTGATTTTGATCCGCATTGAGTTGGCGCTGCTTCCAAAGTCGCAAATCTTTTGCCCCTTTGATTTGCGGTTTGAGTAGGCAAATTGTGCTGCATTGAATGAAAACCCTAATTCCAAATCCGGATCCAAGTTGAGATGTCGTGAGAAATGGATTGCCTTTTAGATCGATGAGTCAGATATGGGATCGTAGTCGCCTCTGCTGCATTTTTACGCAGTTTACAGAATATTCCCGGCTTATTTACAACATTTTATAATACACGTTTTATTTCATAGTCATTACAAAAAAAAAACAATGTTCTAATTTTGTCCGTATTGTTTTGTTGAGCAATCTTTATTTATTTATTGTTGATCTAATCAATTTGGTATTGCATAAATTGAAGGTATGACATCGGCTGGGAGTGTTGAGGAAGCATGGTTTGACACTTTCTCTACAATAGAATCTGATGAGGATGATTTCAAGAGTGTTCAGGATGGTAGGTTGCACACACCAAATTGAACTCAGTTTAACTTGCTTATGCAAGAATTTATTTTTTAGTTGTTCTGATGAAATAGGATGGGTAGTGAAACACTAGCCGCTATCTTTTTGATCCGATTATGTTATACTTCATGTCTTTGAATAATGATGTGCCTTGGCAGATGTTCTCCATGGAAATGGCTCTGAAGCTGAAGGTCTTGTGAGTCCTAAGTCGTTTAGAGATGACAATCTTGGAGTTGCTGACCAGAATACTTTGTCCATTGTTTCTACTGAGAGACAGAAAGGGCAAAAACTAGGGGAGCAGTCTTCAATAAACTCAGTAACTACTGCCAAATCATTTGTCAGTTATGAGGATGTATCAGTCATTTCTGCAGAGGAGAATGCTGAAGGGGAAGATGAGGGTATCTTGAACAACTGTGGGATCATTCATAACAACTGTTTGCCATGCTTAGTTGTTACTACCTCAACAATTGAAAAGAAGAAACCATTGAGCTCCAGTCCACCAAACTCAGCCAAGAAGGCTTCCTTGAAGCTCTCCTTTAAGCGCAAGTCTGGGGAAGCCCATGCTACCTCAACACGATGTGAGTGTTTATTGATGTGATATTATTTTCTACTTGGATAATATCAACCTTCTTGGACTTTGAGTTCGTATGAAAAATTTTCTGAATGGAATTTTATCAACTTCCATCTTTGATAGTGAATTCTATGCAAATATCATCAACTGTTTACTTAATAAACTAGTTGTTGAATTAAACCCTGGTCTGTCCATCATGTTTTTTCTCACATTCAACTACTTTCTATTTAAGGGCTCCTAAATTTGGTTTAATATTTGTTGTTCTTCTTGGGGTCTTTTTGATTTTAATCATCTGAAACCTTTCTATTTAGGAGTCTAAATGCAGGTGCTTTGCCTCCCTATCTATTTAACTAGAACACCATGCCAAATTTATGAGATTAACTAGAGATATTGGTCAGTGTAATTATATAAGCTGCTGACTTTCTCTCTTCATTTTCATCAAGTTTCTACGAAAGTCTTCCTTGAAAAGCCACTAGCAGGATCTCAAGTTCAGTTATGCACATTGGGGAAGAAAATGCTTGATAGTTGGTCACCTATTGATCCCAATACTTTCAAAGTGCGAGGGGAACATTACCTTAAGTAAGTGATTTCATCCTTTAAATTTTAACTCCTGTGCATTTTAACTTCATGCTATTAAGCTTGTGTGAACTGAATTTTTACACTAATTTCTAAAATTAACCACTAGGGATAAGAAGAAAGTTTTTGCTGCATATTCTCCATTTGGCGTTGATGTATATTTGTGCCAGCAGAAAATTAGCCACATTGCCCAATTTGTGCAACTTCCCTTTGTAAATTCACCTAGCAAGTTGCCACCCTTGCTTGTAGTTAATGTGCAGGTACGTAATCAACCTACTTAAGCTAAATTTACTTTTATCCTAATTAACTTTGTATAATCTGTTTAATTCTATATCATGTTCTAAGCTGAAACATTTGACATTTCTATATTCAGTTTTTGCATTCATGCTCATTAGTAGATCAATTGAAAGGAAACCTATTGCGCAAGAAAATTTTTGGGACACTGTATCTTCTTATTAATACAGCTAATATACCACCTCTAGTTTTATAGCGATAGTGGAATTTCCAAACACATCTATTATATTTGTCTTCCCAATGAAGCCCAGTACTGAGATTTCAGACACCTTAAAGTTTTGTCAGTTTATTTAAAATCCAACCTTTTTACAGCAAGAATTTAGAGTTAATGGTTTATTGATATCTTTTGACTGGCAATATTAACTGGGTCAGCTGGTTGGTGTCACCGATTTGTCCAACTGGAGGTGTGAAGCTGTCTGACCTGAATGGTAACATAACTTCTATTTTTCTGCACCAACCTTAGTTTGAGGAAGATTTCCATGGCATGTTGGTGATTGAGCAATGATCATTTGAAATCACATTTTTATTATTAGATTTAGTCAAATTCAAGTTACCAAGGAGGAGATGCAAAAAAAAGAACGACTTTTTTCCCCCTTTGTCTAACTTTGATCCAGTAATATTCTAAAGCTGTTCCTTAAATAATCTAGCTTTTTACTTGATCATTATCCATTTCTTCTGCTTCTTATGTCTTAGACTGAATACCTGATCTCGTATATCTATCTTGCAGGTTCCACTTTATCCTGCAACTATATTTCAGAGTGAAACTGATGGTGAAGGAATAAGCTTTGTATTATATTTTAGGCTTTCAGAAGGCTACTCTAAGGAACTTCCATCTCATTTCTTGGAGAGCATTAGAGTAAGATTTATTTTGTTTGTCATGACGTCTTTACCATTGTATTTTACTCCATATTAAGAGTAGGTATATTTGTGTGCCAAGACTATGCTTTAGGATTATATCTTTGGTCTATGGTTTAATGTAGTTCCATTGGACCGGATTGACATCAGCCAGTAACAGAGTAAGATAATAATTGGCAAAAACCTGTTGTAGAAGCCGACTGATACAAATTGTGTTCCTACAATAACTCGTGTCATATATTCCATTGTATTCATCAAATTTTCATGAGAAGAATTTGATGAATATTTGTTTGAGTGTTTTCTTTGATTGCTGATCTTAATATGAGGGCACAATATGTTTGCATGCATGATTGGGTGCATCGAGTGCTATACATAGTAAGATACTTCAACATTGTATCATGTATATGCTTATTGATTAATTGTCCTATGGATTATTTGCATTGTTTAAAGGCTTACTATATCTACATTGTCATAGAGGTTAATTGATGGCGAGTCTGAAAGATGCAGAGGTTTTCCTATGGATTCACTTGTTCCCTTCAGAGAAAGGTTAAAGATACTTGGGCGTGTAGCAAATATGGAGGATCTTCCTTTAAGCACTGCCGAGAGGAAACTTATGCATGCATATAATGAGAAGCCAGTTTTATCTCGTCCTCAACATGAGTTCTACTCGGTATATGCTCATTCTCTTTTGAAATCAAATCAAATTTCTATTAGTCAATGATCCACACTATGTTTGATGTGTTGAATTTTTTACAAATGAATATTTGATTTAAACTGCTTGCTCTAATGGTGCACACTACACCTCTCCAGCAGCTAAACTTAATACCTAATGTATCATTTGCAGGGCAAGAACTACTTTGAGATTGATTTGGACATGCATAGATTCAGTTATATCGCAAGGAAAGGATTTGAAACCTTTATTGACAGGTTGAAGCTCTGTGTCTTGGATATTGGCTTAACGATACAGGCAAGCATTTGTATCACATTTGCACTTAACTTTACTAAGAAGCATCATCATGTCATTAAACTGTGTTTGCCTCATATAATTAGGATCAACCGCATTTGCCTCTGTTGAGCTCTATGCAAAACTCAATACTAATATTCAATGAATTAAATTAACTTTTATTCTAGTTGTGTAATATTGTCTTTAGTCTTTCTCTAATCCTTAATGGATTTAAAGCTTGGGCAAAAGTCAAAAGAGCATCCCTTTTTTACTGAATCGTCTTATTTTTTATCGAAAGGGCGTCCCACCCCTATAAAATGACACAACTGTCCTCCTGTACTGTTCTCATTATTATTCTATCTCCTACTTAAATCGGCGCGTTGTAACAGCTACGATATCGTAATAGCTACAGTATGAATTTTTTTTTAAGACAAATTGTTCGAAGCCTCTGCAAAGGATTTAAACGGTGTTTTTTACCTAAAATTGGGTTGTTACGAGTTTCACTTTGCAACCAGTTGTAGATCTCTGAACAAGATTCGATTTGATATATTGTGTGTCTCGTAGTTTAACCCAAATCAAAAGTTATGGTCTCTCAATGTTTAGGGTTTAACACTCACGTTGTAGTAGCTACGGTTTCGTTGTTGCTACAACTGAGCTACCACACAATTGTAGCAACTACGAAATCATAGCTGCTATAACGTGAATGTTAAACCCTAAACTTTGAGAGGTTATAACTTTTGATTCGGATTGAACAAAAGGACGCAACACACAATATATCAAATTGAAATTCGTTCAGAGATCTACAATTGATTACAGGGTAGAACCCACAACAGCTAAGTTTCAAGCTAAAAACGTCATTTAAATCCTTTTTAGAAGCTATAAACAATTTTTGTCTTAATTTTTTTTTTCATGTTATAGTAGTTACGAAACCATAACTGTTACAATTGTGTAATAGATACAGTTTCGTAACTGCTACAATATGCTTGATTTAGGCAAGAAGAAATAAGAGAGAGATAATATTGGCAATAATCTGCTATCGTAGGAGGGTAATTAGGTAATTGTACATGGTGGTGGGACACCCAATTAGGTAATTGTACATGGTGTAATTGTACATGGTGGTGGGACACCCTTTTGATAAAAAAATCAAAATGGGACACCATCTGGATGATTCCAAAACAAAAGGGCACCCTTTCGACTTTTGACTTTTCCCCTTCAATCTTTGAACATATCTAACCATCTCAAGATATTATCTTGATTTATCATCCGTACAATAAAACCTTTGTACCATATTAATATTTTTTATTTAATATTCAATAACTTTATAGGATCATTTTAATATTCTCATCTCTCACATTACCTTTTTATGGTTGCTTTCTAACGGCCTAATTCTTTTATCCATAAAGTACTCTCCTTTTTCACTTTGCTAAGACTCAAAGAAGCATGAGGTTATTCTTGTCCGGAGGTAAGTCTCATGTTAATTATCGTGGTACAGGGAAACAAGCCTGAAGATCTGCCAGAGCATGTGTTGTGCTGTGTGCAGTTGAATGAGATCGACTATTCCAATTACGTGCAACTCGCTGTACATTAACATTGAGCAAGGACAGATCTCAGTAGACTTTGGTGTTTGATCGTGAATAGATATGCACATTTACGGAAGCAGCCATTGATAGATTTTATGTAGATTTGTGCAGTCACTTTCAACAAGTCTTCTTTGAGATAAGGGACAAGGATCCTCTCTTGGCAAAATAAACTTTCGTGGTTTAGATAGTAGCAATCTGCTTCCGAAACTTGAATCGGTGACAGCCCTTGTAGCTGCTGGTTAAAGAGACGTGCTTAGCTGTAAAAGATACTGTTCGATGCATCGCAAGGTTATCGATGCATCTGCGATTGTTGTATACAAACTGTGCTTAATCAATGAAAAATACTGGTTTCATTTAACCACTATGATCGCTTAAAACTTTTCATTGCTCATCCTTTTATGATGCTTCACGTTGAGCAGGAATCTGTTAGACGAGGGTGATGTAATTACTCGTAGTGACATTTAGCATCTTTGACAACTACGTCGGTGCTAACGATACTTGTGCAAAAGCACCCATACAAAACTTGCGCAATAGCAAAAGTGACGCAGATTGAGCAGTGCAAAAGGGTAGAAAACATGTTTCGGGACATTGAAACACTCGAAACTTTGTGCGAAAAAACATGGAAGCCAACAAGAAAGATCTCAAGTTCTATGAGATAGAATAAAAGTCGAAA
The DNA here is from genome assembly GCF_018446385.1 of Zingiber officinale. Lineage (NCBI taxonomy): Eukaryota > Viridiplantae > Streptophyta > Magnoliopsida > Zingiberales > Zingiberaceae > Zingiber > Zingiber officinale. Next base: position 131,989,198 of record NC_055992.1, read on the forward strand.
TGGAAGATATGGAGCATGAATACAACGGAACTCCCAAAGATTGTTCATGAATTATTAAAACTTGAGGTTCGTGTTCTGAATTATAGATATGAAGATAAATCACAAATCTAAGAAAACATCAATTGAAATATTATGAGTGATGAACTCCACGCATAGATAAAACTGTCTCTAAAGAAAGGTGACAGAGAAGTAAACAAATGCAAAATTTGTGTGCAGATGTGATTGCAAAATGATTGATTTAATGATTTTTTTTTTTTTTTGCTTATTTTTCACATTCCACAAAAATGCTATACACAATCGCCATGAGGATTTGAACTACAACCATTCCTACATTAAGTTATTGCGTGGTAAATCTGAGAAAATAGAATAAAAACCTGCTACAAATTTAGATGAGAGAAGAGAGAGGGAACCAAATCAACCACTGACCATGCAAGGCCAGCATACTGAAGAAACCTAATTCCAGTGTCAACATCATATGCCTTCTGAGGGAGAAAAGCAACCAATTTCGGTACATAAACTGATTGCTTACTGCCTTCTGGTTTTCCCTTGCTTATGGATCCCTTCAGCATCGGTACATAGGATGACGATATGATTGGGATGCCCAATGTGTTGCAGACAATAGGCAGCAACCATTTGGCTATAGCCTTGCTGCAGAATTTCACGATTAGTATTGTAGGAATGCCAACCAGTATCCGACCGAAGAAAGCTGAGAATGGTAGTTGAGGGCTGAAAACATGTGGCACGCCCTCGTGGTGAAAATGAATGTATGTTTGTTGAATTCCAGTAACCTGTATACATAAGTTTTATGATTTAGCATTACAATGGAAAGCTACGAAATCAATCCTTACAGCAAAGAACTGTGAAAAGCAACACTGTTTAGAGAGAATGGTATGGCTTTCCTCTTCCACATGTACAATATTTGCCTAGCTTATTTGGAAGATTGACAAAAAGATGAAGGCATAAATTTCAACCAAAAGTTATATTTTAGGCCTCTGAGAACATCCACACTTATTAAAGATAATCCAAAAGGTTAATAGTCCCAAAAGTAGTTTAATGATCAATGCATCAGACTCATTTTGCAGTCAAGGAAAGCCGGTGGGGAATTAAAGCAGGGTTCTAGAATGAGATAGAGTGCGCTTATGGTGGAAGGTATGTGCGCATTAGAGATAAATTAAGTGATGAAAGATTAGATGGAGAGGCATTGTCAACAGGTCAGGTTGGAAAACCAAGTTAAAAATAAAAAATTGTAGATCCATGTATAGACATGAACAAGGTATTGACGACATGATGCAGATTGAATTAGCAAAGGCGATAACACGTAGAAAGGACAAGCATGAAAAAAACAAGCTAACTAAGCTGAGTTAATAGAGTCTAGAAAGTATCTTATTCACATTTAAGGACCTTAGCATCTAGATCCAAGATAAAATATGAGTCTCAATTATTTGAGGTCCGTTATACAAGTTATGCATTTTATCACATTATTGAACTCAATGTAAAAACAAATACAGGTTCTTGTTGTTGATGGTGACGATGATGAACATTGAACACTATGCAAGGCACACTAGTAACAATATGCAATGTAAGATGATATAATGGGATTTCATTTTGCCATCTAAAAGGATAAGCAGATGATTTTTTTACTATATAGTCAAGTAATAACAGCAGGCAGAGCAGATTTTAATAAGATGCAAAGTAGACAATGTTTTAAAAAGCATATTCCTAGGTGGCAACCTAGGCGGTTTGGGATACCTTCTGCTTCACCTACAAGGTAAATGGTTCGTTTTAAGTGGACATTTCAAAAGGCAGGCTAGGAGGCAGGCTACCTAGTCAGCTTGCCTAAGTGTCTGGTTGGAAAATTTATGCATACTTCAAATCAAAAGTGTGTTTTGCTAATTGATTGAAATTTTCAGCAAGAATGTAACTGTTGAGGCACACATTGAAACTTATAGTCCAAGAAGCATGAAAAAAGATTTTAAGATAAAAGTGTAGAATTCTGTAAAGGAAAATCTAAGAAAGAGTGAAGATTGTGCTTACTATTCCAAATGCAACACCATCAAAGGCCGCGTGGTACTCAAAACTTGGGGTTGGCAATTCCGGAGTAGGATATGCAAATGCCAACAGGAAAGATAGACCGGCCCAGAAAGATGTAACTGAGAAGCAAATAAACCCTTATCACCAAGTGGAGAAAGCTCAAAACTAGCATTCGTCATTGGCATGTAAATTGAGTAACATTGCTTGTTAGAGACTTTGAAGCATACCATTCTGTCCAGAGATGACAAACTCATCAATATATACATGGACCGTCAACCAAAAGGAAAGGATAGCGAGCCCAATGCCAATTCCAGCAATTACATCTGTCACACTATGCATACCTAAATAGACTCTCCCTGAATAGATAAACAACATAAGAACATATGACATAAAGCTGCACAAAGATAAAAAAAACAAATAAACCAATATTGGACCCTTTTATTTCACTTTAAAATATGTACATAAGTTACGAAGTTGATCTTTCCTCACCTATGCCAATTAGAAAGACAAGCAAGCATACTAGCCCGAACAAAATTGCAATCTCAATTCCATCTCTTTGTGGATAATATGTCAGGATATAGAATACTAAATATCTGCAAGAACCATAAGAACATCATAACTGAGAGATATTTCACCAGATGTTACCATTGTGTACATTAGTTTTGGAGCAGTGTACATGATGGAAGATCTTAGTTTTTTTTACTAAGTCATGAATAACAAAAACTTACCCCAACAAACAAACTGTGTTCAGACAATGTGAAGAAGGCAATCCATACTCCATGGCATTCTCCTTCTCGTCTGCAGTGGCAGTTACCCTCCTCACAGGAGGACAACTAGGTCTAGGAGCTGATACGAGATCCTATATGTCCATACAACAGAACATTTCACAAATCAAATTACAGAACTATCATAAAGGTCTAAGAATGAGTTGCTAGATCATTTCATCAGAATGATTGCATGGAACAAATATCAAAGGTACCTTTATTGAGTTCCCAATGTAATCACAGAAAGCCATCAATAAGGTCATCTGCCTTGCCAATTTGGAATGCCCGCTCTAGAAGATTAACAACAAGAAGGAAAATTTATTGTCTATTCATCCACTCTTCGAAGGTGAAATAAAAAGCTGAAAAAAAACTCCAAGCATACCCAGAAAAGAATGGGGAGAAATCCTGTATAGAAGGGAACGGACACAACGCATGACAGCGTGGAGAACAAATTGTCCAAGAACCCATTTTGCGATCTCTGCAGGAAATCAACCAGGAAACTATCAGAACTCGGATCAAAATTCTACCTCGAGAACAATTTTATGACATTTAGGTATGTCATCAAAGGAATCAAACCAAATTTAAAGACGAAAAAAAGGCCAAATCGCAGAGAAGTGCAGATTCACCAAAAGAATGGCAAAGTTACCAATTTTTCCGGACGCAAACCCTAAAATCCAAAAGAAATTTGTGGTTCACCTGCAACCGAAGGATCGCCGGGGTATCTGCGATCACCCGGCGCGTGACCAACGGCTGCGTTAGTGCTCTGACCCTCCTGGTAAGATCGAATGTCGATGCTGCCACCACCCAGCCCGCGATCGAAGAGAGGGTCAACGCCTGCCAAAAAGAAATTCCCCCCTCCATTCCTCTCCCTCCCTCCCTCGACGCTCCCTGCCGCGTCGATGAAATCGAAATCCCCTCCGGATCAGCTTGCAAACACCCCAAATTCTGCCACAGCGACACGGAAGGCAGCAATACAACACCTCGGAGCTGTAACTCCTCTGGCCTTCGCTGGTTTTGGACCCCCTCCGTGTACCTGATCAACCAAATTTAATTGGCGGAGTTATAAAGGAGTTGGAATGGTCTAACACGCTCCACCGGTCAAAACTCGAGATGGTGAAAGTTCAAAAACATCCAAATTCTTCACTGGACGTGCAGAAGCCGAAAAAAGTCACCTTTGGAGGTCGCTCGGAGGATTCGGGACGTCGAAGTGATTTGAAGACCAATAAAAGGGAAGATCAGTCGTTCCAAGGGGAATCCAATGGAACTTCAACAATTAATTAATATTAAAATCATAAGAGTGTCCAGAAAATACTAATAATATTATTATTATAGAAAAAAATAAAATATATTATTTTAAAAGATTAATGTTTTAAAAGAATGATATTATAGCCATAAATAAATAGGTAAAAATTAGAACGGCGCCGCAGATAAATAGAAAAATCATATTAGCGTCAAGAAATTAAAAAAAATGAATGAACACCACCCAATCTCTTTTTAATGATTTTATCCTATCCCCGGATCACGGTGCTACGATAAGGTAGGACATCCAGATTATTACTTAGACATCATTGATTCGATCTCCAATTATAATATATTTACAAGAATTTTTTGATGAGAAATTTCTGAGACCGATCACTCTAGGATAGTAGTCTAATTGAATTTATCATTTTTTTTTCCTTTCTCATAATTTTATCCTATAAATGTTCCTGAATTTAATATTATTATAGAAGTTACCAATTAGATTATATTCTAAAACGTTGTAAAAGTCAATAGCTAGTTGATACACACGATAAAAGTTACATGCTTTTATACATTCAATTATAATTAGATTATGTTTATTTGAAATATAACGAATATCATGAAATTTTATCATTTGATTTACTCATTAAAATATTATTTTAATTAATTAAGTCTATCATTCAGAAAAATAAAATTAAAATAATATAAAATTATCATTATAGAAACTTGTAACTAATTTCTATATGTAGAAATTAGCAACTAACTTTTACACATAAAAACTAAGAAGTTAGTTGTTAATTTTTATACCGTATACGAACGAATGTATTGTAAAAATTAATTATTAATTTCTACCCATTATAAAAACGAGATGTTAACGTTTATAATTATAGAAATTAATTGTTAACTTCTATACGTACGAATTATTATTTTAATGTAATAATATTTTGACATCACTTTAAAAGAGACGCGGAGGGCGATTTTTTAACTTTAATTAGAAATACGTCCAGCTTATAAAAACGTCCGCCCATTTGAATTTTGTTGAACCTTCTTAGATGGCAGGCAGCATGACTCTCATGGCCCTTTTGATAGGTAGGTTCTTAGTAATTTAATTATAGTTTTAATTATTTTTTGTTTACCAAGTCTTCTATCTAAAACAAATGAAAATCTAGTTAACCTCTCTAGAGTGATTAATTTAATCTTACAAAAATTTTTCATCGACTATCAGAATAAATTAAAAAGTACACGCGATGACCAACTTAAAAGTCTAGTATCATTTGATTGCAATTTCTATTTAGAGAAAATTTTTTTTACAAATATACCATAACTAAAGATCAAATCACATGTAGCTAAGTGATTATATGAATATCTTATGATGGTATGATAGCCTCAAAAAATGAGTCTTCTCTCTAAGAGGGGATATTTCTCTAAATATCCCCCTCCCCCTCTTTTTCTCAAATATTCCGCATTATGGTGGGGATATTTGAGAGATGAATAGAAATCACTGGGTATAACTTTATACTCAATGATTTCATTTTAGGTGGCATACAAATCAGATCAAATCCTCTGTCCTCAAATTTTTCTGTCCCCGTGTCCCCTACCGATCGGACGGACCAGATTACATCTTAAGGCATCATGACATCTTTAAGATGTGTACAGTATTCTCGTGATGTGCAAGACATCCTTGAAATATAATCTGGTCCATCCGATCGGCAAGGGGACACGGGGACAGAGAAATTTAGGGACAGAGGATTTGATCTCCATACAAATAGACCCCACAAGAGACAATGATTACTTTATGTTTCTTTAGTTTTTAGTTTAGGTGGCATGTATATAATTTATTTTTATTTTAGTTGATAAAATATTTTATTATATAATTTGAGATATTTGAGAGTAAGATATTTGATAGATGAAATTTATAAATATTTAATTGAAATGATATTTAATGGTAAAATTTGAAATATTTAAGGAATGAGATATTTAATTGATAATATAAACATAAAAATAATAAATAAGAAGAAATATTTAATGTTATTATTGATGCTATAGAGTTACAACGAAATTAGAAATTTTTTCTTCGTACTTCACTAAAGGAGCGTGTGGTCTACCTCATTTAAATGAGAGAAGATTGCCAAATTTTACGTCATAATTCCTTCTTTTGAGGAATTGATGTATATAAAAAATCAATTAAATTAATAAACAAATAATGAATTCGATTGGTTAAATCTTTGTTAAGAGTCAACACACATCAATTGATGCACGTACTATTAGATAATTGAGTCAAAGATTAAAATTTTAGAATTTTTTTTAAAATATCGATATTGACTGTTTATAATATAAAAATATATTATTCAATTTAATGGGTTTTTAAATTTTAAAATTTAATAGAATAAATTAATTTTTTAAAAAATAATTTCTTAATAAACCTAACTTTAATATTTAATATTAATTTAATTTAATTAATCTTTTACTTAGTCCTAATCCTAATGAATCACATGTATATTATAAAATTGTCCTTAGGTAATGATGCAATGATAAAATTCTATCTAACAACGCTAGATTATAAATCAATCACTATAAATACTTTCTCATTTATTCTAATAATCGGTAAAAAAATTTGCTCAGGGACAACTGATCATCTTAGTATTAATCAGCATAAATTGCATACATAATATTATCTTTAAAAAAACTGCAGTATAAGATGAGGGGAAGAGCATTTTACTATCACGATGAATCAAATACACATTGTAACAAGGCTCTTTTGCCCATCATGATACAGGACCAAGACCAGTTAACATTTCAGTTCGACAATTCTACAAGTCGTGCATCTGTAGTCGGAGAGGGTGGTTCAAATTTCTTGCAAGTTTGAGATTACACAAAGCAGAATCTAACAATTGCATATAAAATTCAATCAATGGAAGCTAGGGCACATTACCTTTAAGCTATGCCTATTCAATTGGAAGATCCTGTAATCCGCAATTCATGATCTCTTCTTGGTCCCTTTCATAATTTGCACGTCGAATCATGATCGAAATTCGATCAAAATTAATTACGATATCTCCTGAGTTCATCTTCCCACTAAGTTATAGTTTATTTCGAAGAAGATAGCCGAAGACTGTCGGCTGTTGACGAACTATAAGACATCGAGCAGGGGTGGCTCGTCCACCGTCGACGACCTCCAGCCGCCTACCTTAAACCAAACTATAATCTGAATGAGAAGATGACTTAAAAAAAATCGCAATCAATTTTAGCCGAATTCCAATCGTAAAATAACGTGCAAATTACCAAAGGGAATAGAAAGAGACCAAGAATTACAAACCAGAAGATCTGAAATCATTCAATTGAGGTTAGGGTTTATCCGATAAATCACATGTGAGAATGAACATTGAACATTTTCTAGCCTCAATACCAAAGAATTGGAGACGTGAGCACTGACGACTGAAACCATATGATGATCAAGATGATGAACAATAGTGAAGAACGGAAAAGATTTTTCATCCATAAGCAATCTATAGTAATATTAGAAACCAAACAATCTATTGTTGGAGATTTTAGGGAACTTAGTTGAATTTAAAATTTACACGGGATTTAAATTTAACTTACAGTCGAAATGACCTGAGCGGATAATCTCATGCTGCCAGCAGGGGCTGGTTTCCGTAACGCAGCAGAGCTGAGCGACAGGGCAGGTCTGCAAAGTGGTAGAGCAGGTTTGCAGAGCGGCAGACCAGAGCGGAAGACTAAGTCTGCAGAGCGGAAGAGCAGGTCTGCAGAGTGGCAGATCAGAGCGGAAGACCAAGTCTACATAGCAGAAGACGAGGTATGTAGAGCGGCAGACCAGAGCAATCGAGCAGGTCTGCAGAGCGACAGACCAGTTTGGCAGAGCAGGTCTACACTACAGAGTAGAAGACCATGTCTGCAGAGCGACATACCAGAGTGGTCGAGCAGGTCAGCAGAGCGGCAGACCAGAGTGGCAGAGCAGGTCTGCAGAGCGACAGACCAGAGCGACAGACCAGGTCTGTATAGCGGCAGACCAGATCTGCAGAGCAGCAGACCAGGTCTGCAGAGCGACAGACCAGAGCGGCAAACCAAGTCTGCAGAGCGGCAGACTAGAGCAATAGACCAGGTCTGCAGAGTGACAGATCAAAGCAGTAGACCAGAGCGGTAGAGCAGGTCTGTAGAGCGACAGACCAGAGCAGCAGACTAGGTCTATTAGAGCAGAATGACAAGGTCGGTTAGAGCAGAATAACCAGGTCGGTTAGAGCAGAATTGACAGACCAGGACAGAGCAGTCTTGAGAAACCAGAAGACCAGATCTGCAGAGCAGAAAGGCTGATCGGGCAGTAAGGTCGTCGGTCGGACAAAGAGACCGACCGGGCGAGCTGACCGAGGCATGCAAATAGCAGTTTCCTTGAAACAGATTCGTCCACCTCTGGCTGTGCTTCGAGGTTTACTCGGGTCATCTGTTTCCCAGGATACAACAGTCGACCGTGAATTCCACCAAACACTGGTGGTCACGGCGAACTGAGTGGTACCCGAACGCTATCACGGCCGCTCTGCAGAGCAGGAATTGTGCGACAGAGGAGAGGAATAAGGTGGAGAGCTTCTGCTTGCTTCATTGTGTTATCTGCGTAACCTTTTGCCTGTGGTCGCAGCCTCCTTATATATGAGCTCAAGACTAAAGGATAACATTAATGATCAATTAATGATCATTACTTTCACTTGGTCATTTTGATTATGCATTAATCTTTCTTTAATACATCCGTTACACAAGTAGTAAAAAGATTTATGTGGCAAAATGTTGGTTGTTCCGCTTGGGCAAATTTTTGCCCCAACCGACATTCGTGTGCGCAGGTCACGCTCGCACCCGAGTCAACTTGGTTCAATGTAATCCGGGTCCTGGATTTGCACCCCCTGAGCACCCACGCATGAGAGAGAGCCTCTCCCGTGCATTTGTTCACATACTCAATGTATGTGAATCAATATAAACCAACAAAAGTGCCTTGAAACTCCCAATGTGGGACTAAAGTCCCATTCACAATGGAGCTTCTTCTCTTCCACCTCTTCTCCATTCACACTTAATCAACAATCCCCCACATGAATGGAGATAGGGAATATGATAGCATTCAATAGTTGAGTCAAGTACAGGATAGGTAGGTTTTACCCTATGAACCTTCCCTTGTGAAGATCTGGTTGCTTACTGGCTGATAGTAGACACGATGTCCTTGAACTATACTGTCGTCTGTGTAAGCAGTGACAAATCTCACCCAAGACTCTCCCTAATACAACTCAGTTCTCATGAGTGTGTTCGTTCTTGGCCTTGAACACGTCTGGTTCTGTGAGAAGCTCTAAGAATTGTGCCTCCAATTCTCTTCGAAACGACCCTACTTCTTTCTCACATAGGTGATCCCTCAAGAGTTACCATCTACTCTTTTTTATCATTAAAAGTCCATCGGCTTACCCTGGTCTAGTCACTGTTTCATTGGGCTACCCCCACACAATGTGTCTAGTCAGTGCAGATTAGTTGTCCCTTTAAACTTAGTTCTTGGAATCTCCAGTCAGCATAGGTTGGATGTCCTCTGCACTAATCGATGACAACGACATCAAGCCCATTCCTCTTGATGAGCTTGCAACTAACTCTCGATTTAACCCCTTGGTTAGCGGATCCGCTAGGTTATCTTCTGACTTCACATAGTCAGCAGTGATAACTCCAGTTGAGAGTAGTTGTCTAATGGTATTATGTCTACGACGTATATGTCTAGACTTACCATTATACAGATGACTCTGTGCCCGACCGATTGCTGATTGACTATCGCAATGTATGCAAATCACCGGCACCAATTTCGGCCATCGTGGAATATCTTCTAAGAATTGTCGTAGTCATTTAACCTCTTCACCACATTTGTCAAGAGCTACAAACTCATATTCCATTGTGAATCTGGTTATTACGGTTTGCTTAGAAGATTTCCAGAAAATGGTTGCACCAGCTAAAGTGAAGACATATCCACTCGTAGACTTGGAGTTTTTTATATCATATATCCAACTTGCATCGCTGTATCCTTCGATCACACCAGGATATCTTGTATAGTGCAGTCCATATTCACGAGTATACCTTAAGTACCTCAGTACTCTTGTTATCCCTTTCCAGTGCTCAACACCGGGATTACTCGTGTATCTACTCAATTTGCTTACTACGTAGGCCAAGTCTGGTCGTGTACAACTCATCAAGTACATCAGACTTCCAATCACTCGAGAGTACTCTATCTGAGAAATACTTTCACCTTGATTTTTCGATAGATGTTGACTCGTATCTATCGACGTTCGTGCCAACGTAGTATCACCCTTGATGAATTTCTCAAGAATCTTGTCCACGTAATGGGACTGACTAAGAATAAGTCCTTCTGTCGTTCTAAGAATTTTGATTCATAGAATCACATCAGCTAGGTCCATGTCTTTCATGTCAAATCTTGAGTTTAACATATCTTTAGTGGATTTGATTATCTTATCATTACTTCCAATGATAAGTATGCCATCTACATATAGGCACAAGATGATGTATTCATTCTCTATGACTTTCATGTAGACACATTTATCACATTCATTGATCTTGAATCCACATTCCTTCATGACATTACCAAATTTCTCATGCCACTGCTTTGGTGCTTGTTTCAAGCCATATAATGACTTCACCAGTCTACAAACCTTGTTTTCCTGTCCTGGTACAGAAAACCTCTTAGGTTGGTCTATATAGATTTCCTCTTCTATATCACCGTTTAGAAATGTTGTCTTTACATCCATTTGATGTATTTCGAGATTCCATAGAGCGGCAATAGCCAACAATACTCTAATGGAAGTTATTCTCGATACCGGAGAGTATGTATCAAAGTAATCAAGGTCTTCTCGTTGTCGGTATCCTTTGATTACCAATCTGGCCTTGTATTTATCGATTGTGTCATCTGATTTCATTTTCTTCTTGAAGATCCACTTGCAACCTAGTGGGTTACTTCCCGGAGGAAGATCCACGAGTTCCCAAGTGTGATTTTGCAAGATTGATTCTATCTCAGATGCAATTGCCTCTCTCCAGTAAGGTCCATCAGACGAGCTTACTGTTTCTAAGTAACTCCGGGGCTCACTTTCCAGTATGAAAGTGATAAAATCCGATCCGTAAGATTTTTCTACCCGAGCTCTTTTACTCCGCCTAAGCTCAACCTCAATTGGTTCATCATCTTCTTCTTTGCCTTGTGTTTCATATGCATGTTTTGAGGAGTTAGCATCCTCTCGGGTCTTATACAGAAACACATGCTCAAAAAACGAGGCATTTCTCGATTCGATTATCGAGTTCTTGTGTATCTCCGGTATGTGTGACTCATACACACAAAATCTATACGCAATGTTGTTTTGTGCATATCCAATAAATATGCAATCAACGGTCTTTGGTCCTATCTTAATCCTTTTCGGATCAGGCACCAACACTTTGGCAAGACACCCCCACATTCATAAATATTTGTAGGATGACTGTCTTCCATTCCATAACTCATAAGAGTTCTTATATATTTTCTTCCGGAGCACCTTATTTAAAAGGTAATTAGTTGTTAACACAGCTTCCCCCAACATGAATTCTAGCAATCCAGAGCTCAATAGAAGAGCATTCATCATCACTTTAAGAGTTTGATTCTTTCGCTTAGCAACTCCGTTTTGCTAAGGAGTATAAGAAACTGTTGTTTCGTGTCTGATCCCATGTTCAGCACACAACTCAGCGAACGGTGACATATATTCACCGTCTCGGTCACTTTGAATCACCTTAATCTTTCTATTAAGCTGGTTTTCAACCTCATTCTTATAGAGAGTGAATTTCTTTATAGATTCATCCTTACTTTTGAAAAGGTACACATAACAGTATCTTGTGTTATCATCTACAAAAGTGATGAAGTATTTATTCCCACCACGTGTTGGTGTACCTTTAAGGTCGCACACGTCGGTGTGGATTAGGTCAAGTGGTTCGTTACTTCTTTCAATATGTTGAAAGGATGACTTTATCATTTTCGCTTCAACACAAATCTCACACTTGTGTTTTGGGTCAAGGTGGAATGTAGATATGCTTTGCATTCTTATTAATCTACGCAATACATCGTAGTTAACATGCCCTAGTCTACCATGTCATAAACACTAAAACTCAAACATATAAATGGAAGAGCTTTCAGTTTTATTTATCTTAGGCCTAATTGTCATTACATTGAGCTTAAACACCCTATCAGATACATAGCCTCTTCCTACAAACACTCCATTCTTGGACAGTACAACTCTGTCCGACTCAAAGACAATACGAAAGTCATGCTTGCTTAACAGTGATCCGGATACTAGATTCTTTCGAATCTCTGGAACATACAACACATTGTTCAGAGTGAGATCATTGCCCGAGATCATCTTCAGCACAACCTTTCCTTAGCCCATGATGTCCGAGGTTGCTGAATTCCCCATGAATAGCTTGTCTCCAGTGACTTCTTCAAAGTTATGGAGCAGCTCCTTATTGTAGCAGACATGTCTGCTGGCTCCAGTATCGATCCACCATTACCACGGGTTTGAACCAACCAGATTCAGTTCTGAGACCACAGCGCAGAGGTCGTCCATTTCTGGTCCCTCGTTCAGGTTGGCCTCTTGCTTCTTCTTCGGTTTCTGCACTCCGAAGATTTGTGACCCACTTTGTCACAGTTGAAGCACTTCCCAGAAAACTTCTTCTTGTTGATGCCTCCTCTGGGTCCCATCTTGGAAGATTTGGGATTCTTCCGTTTCGAGCTTTGACCGTGCTCGACCACATTAGCTTTCACAGTAGCCAGAGAGAACAGCTTTCTCTCTGAACTCTTGTTGTCTTCTTCGATGCAAAGTCGAACAATGAGTTCTTCCACATTCATCTCCTTCTAATTGTACTTCAGATAGTTCTTGAAGTCCTTCCAGCCGGGAGGAAGCTTCTCAATGATAGCAGCCACCTGAAAGGTTTCACTCAGAATCATCCCTTCTGAGTGGATCTCGTGCAAGATCACCTGAAGCTCCTGGACTTGGTAGATCACCGTCTTAGAGCCAACCATATTGTAGTCCAGGAATCGGCCCACAATGAACTTCTTTGCCCCTGCATCCTCCGTCTTGTATTTCTTGTCCAGGGACTCCCACAGTTCCTTAGCCGTTCTCTTCATGCTATACACAGGCTCACAGCGTACAGCGAGTCGGCAAGGCGGTTGAGGATATAGTTTCAGCAAAGGAACTCAGAATGAGTCCATACCTCCACTGTACTGATGGTTTGCGCATCAGCATCCTCAGCTCGCTTAGGAGGGTCCTCAGTCAAGAACAGAGCCAAATTGAACGTAGTCAGGTAGAAGAGCATCTTCTGCTGCCACCTCTTGAAGTTAAGCTCACTGAACTTCTTTGGCTTTTCCCCATGACTGATTGGCACAATTCCAATCGGGGCGGAGGGAGCCTGCACGTGTTGAGTCTATTGCACCTCAACATTTCGTTCCGTGGTCATCTCAACAGAATCGATTCTGTTTCAAGATTATTAGAAACCAAACAATCTGTTGCCGGAGATTTTAGGGAACTTAGTTGAATTTAAAACTTACACGGAATTTAAATTCAACTTACAGTCGAAATGACCTGAGCGGTAGGGGTGTAATCGAGCCGAGCCGAGCCGAACTCTTGAATGTTTTAGTTTGGCTCGTTTATAATCGAGCCGAGCTTGAGCTTTATTTAACGAATATATTCATGGCTCACGAACTTATTCGAGTTTTTATCGAACCTAAACGAACTTAATAAATATAAATTATAAATTTAAATATTCATTAAAAACTAAATTATATATTTTTAAAAATTTATAATATTCTTGTTAAAATTTATAATTTTAGTCTACTAAATAAAATTAATATATTTGTCTATGTTTTTCATAAGTAGAGTGTAAATCTATAAATTAAATATCAAAACTATTATTTTTTTATTTAAAAGTTGATTCATAAGCTTAACGAACCTGTTCACGAGCTAACGAGCCGAATATTGTAAAACTTGAGCTTGGTTTGTTTATCTTAACGAGTCTCATTAAACGAACTCAAGCGAGCTTTTATTGAATCGAGCTTCGAATAGTTCACGAGCGGCTTGGCTCATTTACACCCCTATTGAACGGATAATCTTAGGCTGCCAGCAGAGGCTGGTTTCTGTAACACAGCAAAGCTGAGCGACAGGACAGGTCTGCAGAGCGGTAGAGCAGGTCTGCAGAGCGAAAGAACAGGTCTGCAGAGTGGCAGACCAGAGCGGAAGACCAAGTCTGCAGAGCAGAAGACTAGGTTTGCAGAGCGGCAGACCAGAGCAGTCGAGCAGGTCTACAGAGCGGCAGACCAGGTCTGCACTACAGAGCAGAAGACCAAACCAGGCGAACTGACCGAGGCCTGCAAATAGTAGTTTCCTTGAAACAGATTCGCCCACCTCCGGCTGTTCTTTGAGGTTTACTCGGGTCGTCTGTTTTCCAAGATATAATGGTTGACCGTGAACTCCACCAAGCACAGGTGGTCACGGCGAACTGAGTGGTACCCGAACACTATCACGGGCGCTCTGCCGAGCAGGAATTGCGCGACAGAGCTTCTACTTGCTTCACTGTGTTATCTGTGGCAAAATGTTGGTTGTTCTGTTTGGGCAAATTTTTGCCCCGACCGGAACAGCATTCGTGTGTGCAGGTCGTGCTCGCACCCGAATCAACTTGGTTTAGTGCAATCCGGACCTTGGATTTGCACCCCCCCCCCCACCGCATACCCACGCGTGAGAGAGAGCATCTCCCCATGCATTTGTTCACATCCTCAATGTATGTGAATCAATATAAACCAACAAAAATAACTTAAAACTCCCAATGTGAGACTAAAGTGTCATTCACAATGTAGCTTCTTCTCTTCCGTCTCTTTTCCATTCACACTTAATCAACAAGTAATTTGTTGGAAGATAAGTTGAACCAATTCTATATAAAGAAGCCAGTAAAGGTTATCATGTGGAACTTATGCTCATCATACATGAAGCATTTAAGTTGTCATAAATGAAAAATAAAAAGAGATGACAAATATTGAAAAGTATCAATCAAAATTCAAAGAATACAGCATAAAAAATAATTATGAAAGAACTAATCCAATTTCCAATGTATAAATCAGTTATGCGAAATTAAAAGGTGATAATACAATAATCAGATATTCATCAAATAGGAGCTCATCATCCATGAACTACACATTATCCACATAGCAATCCGTCTTCAAATGTATAAATCAGTTATAAAGACTTAGAAGGAAATAATATAAGATATTCATTGAATAAGAGCTCATTACTCGCCAAAATAAAAACACAGACTTCAAGTTCATATAGGTAAAAAACAATCATGTCAAAAGATGAATTTGCACATATTCATACCATCATACTCAGGCATGTTTACCTAATTGACCTCCAGTTTGGAAGTCAAGCTCCTGATGGATTCGCACTGAAACAAGAACACTTCTCAAACAGAGGACTCTCGCTATGCCCTTCTCTGCCACATCGACGACCAATTAAGGCACAAGTAAGTCGCTTGAATTAGCTTCGGCTCCAAGTCAGCAATGAATAAAAGAAATGGGTTCATCCTTAGTTATCCGTTCGACTTAATTACATCTTAATTTTTATATGAAGAAGTCACTATGCCATAGTTTAAACAGGTTTTAGTTTGTAGGAGTCAGCCTGCATTAGATCAAGTATTAGAGATATAGGGTCAATTCTATTCGTCCCAGTACGTCAACTAGAGGGAGATGAATAACCTACAAGGAGAGTTAGAGAATTTCTCTTGCTTGAAACTTTAGCAAGGATAATTAATTAATCAAACACAAGTCATAAACATAATATGAAAAATAACTTAAGAAAATGAGTAAAAGACACCGGAGATTACTTTGTTATAATTTATATGATTGTTAATCCAAGATAAATGAAAGTACTAGAAAAATCTCCTTCGTTGAAGGCGGAGAAGCCTCTTACATTCTTTGATAGCTCAGAAAGTAACTAGGAAGCGAATGCAGAAGTTGTTGAATAATTTTTAATTCCAAGAGGCTTTTTATAGCCCTTGGGGAAAAGTTATTGTTGCTTGGAGGCATCTCCAAAGGGATCCAGGACGTCTCCAAGAGGATAAACTTTTATCCTCTTTTCAACGGTAGTCTAACAACTACTGACTGGTTGGAGGCGCCCTTAAGGTCATTGAAGACACCTTCAAGCCTTTGCTTGAGGCGCCTTTGAGCTCGCTCGAGGCGCCTTCGCTCCCTTTTATCCAAGGCGCCTTAGACACTCCCAAGGCGCCCTTGCTCCTTTGCTCCAAGGCGCCTCCATACAAGTGAGGTGCCTCAGGTCTTCAAGATCAACCTTTAAGTTAATCTTCTTCAATCTTGCTTGCTTGGGTGATGCTCTGATCGTCCAGAATTGAGCTCACCTGAATCCAACTTCAACCTTTTCCTCGAGCAGGCTTCCTCCCTGACTTCTCGTCCCTCAAACATCGCGCACGTCCTTCTCGTCCACCGGTGTACTCTTCCGCAGCTTCTCGTCCCTCGGATGCACTGAGCTCGTCGGCTCCCTTCCCGTGTTATCCTTGTCGCTAGCTGCATCTTCCACTCGACTTCCTGTGTTCCTAAGCTCCTGTACACTTGGACACAAGACATCAAAATCACAATACCTAACTAACTTGGTTGATCATATTAAAACTAACTCAGGGTACTTACAAACTCATCTAGGCCAAATTTATAAAAGTATCATTATGTTTATAGGAATTGAAAAGGAGTTACAAACAGAATATAAAATGTTCTCATGATAATAGGCAAACGGCAAACAAGTTTAACAACAAACAATTCCTTCTCCTTTATTCTCTTCCAAGAATATCTGAATTTTCTTCTCTTAGTGAATCTAAGTATAACATTCTCATATATCCTCACCTGTAATATCTGACCCTATAACTCTCACATTCTCACGTACTAAATCTAAGGCTCTGAGAAAAATCCCGATGCACAAGTGAAAAGAACCAAAGGTATAAATTGCCAAGCCACAACAAAGATCTCTGAGTACTATAGATCTAAGATCAAATACATTGAAAGTAACCTCCAATATAAAAGAATAAATCAAGAATGATACGACAGGCAAAAATAGAATAAACAGGAAAGTAAAAGGATCTAAAAAAATACTAACAGGGAAATTCAACTGTTTCAGAAGCACTACAGCTTCAGCTCTAGCTTGGATAGGCTCAGAATCCGAGGATATCTTTGCTTGAAATAATTTCCTTCCGAAATAGGACAGAAATATCCCAACCTTAGATTGCTCAGAATAGAAGTTTAACAGATAGTAGTTTCTTGCCTAGAGGTACCTGAAGGATTTTGAGAACCATATGTATTGCCTCTTTAGATGCCCGCTTACAGTCTTGGAAAAATGAGTCCCCATATGCCTAGATAAAAATGAATTTGCCAAGTCGACCTGATTCTAAGTCCATGAACAGGAAAATAGTTGTAAATGATCAATACAAATATTCCAAGAAAAAAAAATCTACCTTGAAAATGAAATATCTAACTGCATCTGCATAAGCTTCTACTTTGATGCATTTTGCAAGCCGAGTTGGAAGGTCATAAATGAACTGCAATTATGAAGCATAGATACCCATAATTTCCTCAAAACTACATCTGAAAAGCAGTAAATTTAGATTACATTTGTCAAAGAAGCTACTAATGCATTCACGTGCTAAAACATAATAGAATTCTATGCTTTTCCCAAATATAGGGATTCGATAGAACCATTCTACATTAGATTAATCGAAATATAACCATAGAAGATTATCAAGTAGGAATACTTCATTAATCAATTTAATCGGCAAAGAACAACTATGGAAAATAGATACAAGAGATATCAAAAGAATAATTCTATATCAATTTTCTAATATAAGTTTCATATAATTGTCACTCCATTTACCTATCCAAACTATGTTTATCTAAAAAAAGACTCAACGGTCTATGAAGAATTTGTAACAAATGTGAATGCTAGAATTAAAACTCGGTAAGTATTCTACTTGAACCTAGATCTATCCAACTAGGGACAGATACTCCCACTTTCATGAACATACTTGGACTTTTCATTGAAGATTTCAAGTATGATGCAATTTCTCTATACGCTGCCTCTTTTCAAAAAGAGATGCATTCACCAAATCACTTCTAGATAGGACAGATGTAATCTGCAGAATGAGTCCATGCCTCGACTGCACTGATGGTTTGTGCATCAGCATCCTCAGTACGTTTGGGAGGGTCCTCAGTCAAGAACCGAGCTAGGTTGAGTGTGGTCAAGTAGAAGAGCATTTTCTACTGCCACCTCTTAAAGTTCAGTCCACTGAACTTCTCTGACTTTTTCCCATATTTGATTGACATAATTCATACGGGGTGGAGGGGGCCTGCACGTGTTGAGTTTGTTGCACCTCAACATTCTGTTCTGTGGTCATCTCAACAGAACTGAACATGTTTCAAGATTATTGGAATCAACAATCTATTGTCGTAGATTTACGGGGTGTTAGCTGAATTTAAACCACACTGAATTAAATTCAACTTACAGTCGAGATGACTGCGCAGATAATCTCAGGCTGCCAGCAAGGGCTGATTTTTGCTACATGCCGACGAGCAGTAGAGCGGACTGAGTCGCGGAGCGGGCGTAGAGGCCAAGTGGCAGATCGAGTAGTGCAGTCGACCGGGTGATAACTCTACCGAACAGGGAGTCTGCCCGAGCGAGTGTCTGTCCGAGAAGCCCGAGTGAGATTTAAGGTCAGTCGAGCTACAAGTCGACCGGGCACGAGCGAACTTGCGAACGAGTAGATGGCCGAGCGAAGTGGCCCGTCAGGCGAAGCAAATAGGTCGAGCGAGCTGATGCCGGTCGGGCGAAGCAGAAATACAAACCGAGTGAGATGTGTCGGTCAATTAAGCTGAGTCAGCCAGGCAAAGTTGCCGAGTGGGCAAGCGGAGAGGCTGACCGGGCAAAGTGGTCGATCGGGCGAAGCAGACAGGCCGAGCGACTGAAGGAGCAGAGGAGCCAGAGCGGACGAACAACCTCTCGAGCGGGAAAAAAGGACAGAGGCTTACGAGAGTCATAGTTTTCTTGAAATAGATTTGCCCCACCTCCGGCTGTGCTCCGAGGCTTGCTAGGGTCGTCTGTTTCCCAGGATACAACGGTCGACCGTGATTCCCATCAAGCATCGGCGGTCACGGCAAACTGAGTGACGCCCGATTGCTATCACGGGCACTCTGTCGAGCAGGAGTTGCACGACAGAAGAGGAGGAAGAAAATTGGAGAGTCTTTGCTTGTGCTGCTATGCGTCTTCTGCTTGTGATCGCAGCCTCCTTATATAGGAGCTTAGATCAACGGCAGCGTTAATGATCGATTAATGAACATTACTCGTTTCACTCATTATCACTTGACTGTTTTAATTCTGCATTAATCTCGAATTTAATGTATCTGTTACACAGCAGCAAAAAATTTACGTGACAAAATGTTGGTTGTTCCACTTGGACAAATTTTGCCCGACGCACTCAGGTCGTGCCCGCATACAAGTCAACATGGTTCAGTGCAATCTGAGCCCTAAATTTGCACCCCTGCGCACTCACGCGTGAGAAAGAGTCTCTCCCCATGTATTTATTCACATCCTCAATGCATGTGAATCAATATAAACTAACCAACATGACTTGACGCTTCCAATGTGGGACTAAAATTTCATTCACAATCGAGCTTTTATCCTCTTCCACCTTTTCTCCATTCACGCATATTCAACACACGATGGCGCGAAGCGATGGCGCGTGATCGAGAAAGCCAGATGGTGGTCGGTGACTACGAACGTGCTACATGTGGTGGCTGATCGTGAGGATCGGGAGTAGTGACGACAGATGGTGCATGATCGGGAAAGCCAGATGGTTGGTCGCGCGACGAACAAAGCACGCGCGAGTTAGAAACGACGGAGAAAGAAGAAAGAAAAGAAACTTAATTTCCACATGAGAGGAGATGGAATTCTAATTTAATTTCTATGGCTATGATACCATGTAATATATCTTTTTTATTCAAAGAGTGAGGCATATTTATATACAAATTAGAACTAATTTTAGAAAATTATAATTAGTCTAATTTACAATTAGCCTAATTAACATATATATTAACTAATTATGTCAATAATATGGTAATTAATATATACATATATAGTAATCATTTAGTTCAAAACCTTGGATATTAACAAATCCACAATAACTTAATTTACATATGCATATTCACATTCACGAAGATATATGTTATGCTAACATGTGTTAAGAACTTATGATTTCCCATTAAAGAATATTTTTCTCTCTTGATCGATTCTATGTTAAATGTTTTTAATGTTTTCTATAGTTGTGATTTACATATACAAATATGAACTTAATTGAGAATGTTCTCGACATATATGATAACTTAATTGAGAAAGTTTATATGATTGCACATGTTCTTGACATATATGATAACTTAATTGAGAAAGTTTATATGATTGCACATGTTGAGTAATTATGCAAAGATAATTTTGAGACTAAAAGTTATGTATGTTTTTATTGGCATCTCAGCTTTCTAATGGGCATAATGTTTTAAGCATGTTACACTTATTTGTGTTTGATTAGATCTTTGTATGCTTTCTCATATATTCATTCATTAGAAATAAATGATTATGATAATCACATATTTGCTTGGTATGCGAGTTATGAATGTTTTTTTTACTTTGAGTATGATTATGTTTAGATCACTATGAACATGATTATTATGCTTACTCATGTTTTATGTTTGATGGTTCATAAATTTAAAATTTAAACACATATGAACCTTTAAATGGTTATTGTCATTATTATTTAATTTAATGTTTATATTATGCATAATTTATTAGTCACCAAAGTGGTCAAATTAAAAAGTTTAGATATTAATTAAATAATATTAAATTATTCATGAGTATGTGATGCTATTAGATGATATGATGAAAATACTTAACTCTTATCATGAATAATTTAAAGTTCATTGATTATAAAATAATTAAGAATCACCCCAAGGTTGATTACTGTATTTTATAATCATAAATATAATTGTGGTTAATTAATATATTTTATTAGATATGTTTAGTATATCCAAAAATAACAAAATGTTTAATTAGAGCATATTTAATTACCTATTATATGAAATTTTATTTGAGCATCAATTATGTGTATGTATTGTAGTATTACCCAAAGGAGAACTTCAATATACATTTAAAGTTCATATGAATGTTATCTAAATTTTGTATTATAATTTATGAATCAAAGTATTGAAGTATGAGCATTCTATATATTTTGCAGCATAAACAATTGTTGCTCTTCATTCAAAAGCTTCGTCTATTATGAAGTTCAATAAGTTTAATTTTTCTGAATGGAGTGGGCAAATCCAGATCCATTTAGGTATTTTGAATCTTGATTTGACACTCCTTCCAGATAAGTCTGTTGCACTTACTGATACTAGCACAATTGAACAAGTATATTTCCATAAGGTTTGGGAAAGATCCAACAGACTTGGCTTGATGTTTATGTGAATGACCGTAGCATACGTCATTAAGCTAACAATCCCTAAAATAGATGACGCTAAGGGATTTATGAAGTTTGTAGAACATCTATCTCAATCTAAGTCTCTTGATAAGTCACTTTGTGGGACATTAATGGGTATATTGACCACAATGAAGTTTGATGGTTCTCGTACCATACATGAGCATATCACTCATATGATGAATATTGCAAGAAGATTGAATTCCATGAGTGAAAGCTTCCTTGTACAGTCTATTATAAACTCCTTACCTCCTGAGTATGGTTCTTTCCAAATCAATTATAATACTATAAAGGATAAATAGAATGTGACAGAATTACAAAGTGTGCTTATTCAAGAGGAAGCAAGGCTTAAGAAACAAGGAGTTCACTCAATTAATCTCATGAGTCATTTGAATGCCAAAAAGAAACCAAAAAAGAAAAATACAACGGACAATAATGGACTCTTAACGTAAGAAGGGACAAAAGAATGATAAGTATCATTTTTGCAATAAGCCTAGACACTTTCAAAAAAATTTCTAAAAACGAAAAGCTTGGTTAAAAAAAAGGTAAACTTAGTGCTTTTGTATGTTTTGAATTAAATTTGGCAAAAGTTCCTTACAATACAGAGCAGATTGATTCTATTGTACTACTCATGTTTCACAAACAATGCAGGGATTCCTTACGATCCAAACCATACAGTCAAATGAAAAATTTATCTTTATGGGAAATCGAGTCAAGGCTCCGGTTAAAGCTATTGGAACTTATTGTTTGATTTTAGACACTATGTATCATTTAGATCTTTTTCAAACTCTTTATGTTCCTTCTGCTAGTAGAAATTTAATTTCTTTATCAAAACTTGATACAGTTGGATACTCATTTAAGTTTGAAAATGGATATTTCAATTTATTTAAGAATAATCACCCTATTGGTTCCGATTTTTTTGTGATGGCTTATATAAATTAAAGCTTAATAATTTGTTCGTCGAGACTCTATTGACGTTACATCATAATGTTGGAACAAAACTTGGTTTAATAGATGAAAGTTTAGCTTACTTGTAGCATAAGTGTTTGGGTCATATATCCAAAGAACGATTACAAAGATTAGTAAAGAATGAAATCCTTCATGATTTGGACTTTACTTATTGGATTATATTAAGGGGAAACATACAAAACACACAATTAAGAAAACAACTACAAGAAGCACACAACTTTTAAAAATTATACACACTGATATATGTAGCCCTTTTGATATTTCATCTCTTGGTGGGCAAACATTTTCCGACCTTTATCGATAATTATTCACGTTATAGCTATGTCTATTTGTTGTATGAAAAATCTCAATCAATAAATATCTTAAGAGGTATTTATTAATGAGGTTAAGAGGCAATTAGACAGAAAAGTGAAGATTATCAGATCTGATAGGGGTTGTGAATATTATGGTAAGTATGATAACTCTAGGTAGTGTCATGGTCTATTTGCTAAATATTTAGAACAACATGACATTTGTGCTCAATACAGAATGCTTGGGACACCACAACAAAATGATGTTGCAGAAAGACGTAATCATACTCTAATGGATATGGTTAGGAGTATGTTAACTTATTCTTCTTTACCCCTGTTATTGTGGATGTATGCTTTGAAAACTACTATATACTTGTTAAACAGGGTTCCTAGTAAGACAGTTCCAAAAACTCCTACTATAAGGAAACATAGTTTAAGGTGCCTATATATTTTGGGTTGCCAAGCGGAAATAAAAATTTATAATCCACATGAAAAGAAACTGAATTAAAGAACAACCAATGGATTTTTCATTCTTTATCCATAAAAGTCTAAAAGGTATAGATTTTATTGTGTTAATCATTCTACAAAAATTGTTGAAACTGGAAATGCTAGGTCCATTGAGAATGGTGAAACTAAGAAGTGTTAAACCACGTGATGTGGAAATTCAAGAAGCTAGGGTGCACATACCTTTACCCATTACTTCTTCTCAAGTTGTTGTTCCAATGATTGTTGGATATTTTGACAACCTACAAGAACGACAAATGAATGACCAAACACTCCATGATGTTGTTCACAATGAACCTAATGTTGATGAGCCACAAGTAGTAGCATTAAGAAGGTCTGAAAGGGAAAGAAGATCAGCTATTCCAAATGATTATGTGGTTTATCTATATGTAACGACCCGCCTTCTACTGACTAGGCTGTAAGGCGAATCGCTACAATACTGCTGTACTGACTGTGCAGAAAACTGAGCTAATTTAAAATTTGCTAAACTAATTACTGTGAAGTCTTAACTTGACGTTCTAAGAGTACCTAAGTGTTGTACACATGCTAGGAGAGACAATCTATGCCTCTTGGATGTCCTGCTAGCTGTAATCGGACATTTCAACCGATTCGTGAGTCGATTGAGCCATCGGAACGATTCACAAATCGTTCCAGCTGATACTGGCACGGAGGCACCCTCTGGATCGGTCGGAAGACCGATCAGTGAGCCTCCGTGCTTCTGCTGCGTTCTGTACGCAACTGGATCGGTCTACCGACCGATCCAGATGGTCCCTGATCGGTCAAGGAGACCGATCGGTGGCCATCTTTCGCGACCAAGCAATTATGTACGCCGCTGGACGTAGCTGGATCGGTCTACCGACCGATCCAGGAGTACCCTGATCGGTCGGTAGACCGATCAGTGCACTTCCTATGTTTCTGTTCGCATCTGGATCGGTCGGCTGACCGATCCATAACCCTTGTCAACTCTCTGTTCGTGCCTGGGTCGGTCGGCTGACCGATCCAGTGGCACCAACCCATTTCTGTTCGGTTGGCTGACCGATCAGGGTTTCTGATTTCGAACCTGACATTCTGAATTCAGAAACTGGGTCATGCCAACTCCACATATAAACTATCTAATGCCTAATAAAAATTCTAACCACTTGCAATTAACATTCCAACATGGTTACTGACATTTTAAAATATTCTTTCATAGTTCAATGCGTTCCAAATCTAAATTGCATGAAAATGAAAATATCAAACTAATAAGCTGAAAGTGCTGAACGTAAATGCTAACGAGTTCTAATGCATAAATAAAGCTTGTTAGATCCCTGAGATCTTTCATTCCAGTTCCACACACACATCCTCATCTGCATTGACCTCCAGCCTCCACTGCTAGTCCATTTTCCTTTTTCCTGTATCTGCAGTATAAGGAAAATAGTATCTGTAAGCTTAAAGCTTAGTAAGAAACCATCTACCTCACTAAAACATGCAACGATGCGATTATGTTTTTAAATCATGCTGTTTGAAACATACTGAATATGCAAGCATAGCATGACATGGTATCATACAAAGCATAAACTGGAACTGAAACATAGCATAGCATATAACTGAACATGAAACTGAACTAATCATGCATATCTCTAAATCTGTACATGAACTCAACTCATGTAAACTGAACCTGAACTGAACTAAAAGCTAAATTAGTGTTCTCATCACTGGTTTCAAATTTGAAAACTATACATATAATAGATGAAAATACTAAACATGTTGCTGGGCCCTGGTACTTACTGTGCTCGCATCCCTACGAGACCCGGATTGCAAGTTCCGAATCAAGTAGGTTACTAGGTTATCTCGAACCTAGGGACGATCGTGGGAGTCCAACCCATGGATATCTGATCCAAAGTGCCAATTGAATAAAAGTAAAATACTGAATCTTTATTTTACTTTGCTGTTCTAGGTTATCTGAACCTAGAGCTAGGTTATCTGAACCTAGAGGCTACTATGGGGGCCCACCCAATGGATATCTGATCCATATAGCTGTAATAACTGATAATAAACTTGAATAAAATGTTTCTAATACATTTTACATGCTGTTAGGACGCCTACTGGTGCATCCTTCTGAACTAGGCATTCTACCGAATGCTTGGTGTGCACTTAGAGCACACCCTATAACTGAAAACTGTAAAACTACTAAACTAACGCCAAAACTAACAAGCGAGAGCAATTATACTGCAGGTGAGGGGTTTCTTACCTCGTGTGCAAAGATTCTTACAAATCTAAGCGTTAGGTTTCCGGAGACGAAGACCTTCTCGACGAGCTGCTCGCGTCTACGCGTTCCTCTCGCGGAGGGGAACGTCCTTGTATCGAAGATCTTGCCGGAAGATGCTCTCGTGACCCTTAGGGAAGGAACCCTAGGTTCCTTTTTGCTTGTGCTTGGGGGCGCCGAGAGAAGAGAGGAACCGAGAGGAAGAGAGGCGTGAGGGCTTCGGTGGAGAGGGATTTTGCCGAACCAAACTTCTCAAATAAACCAAACCCTCTTTAAGTTTTTAATTTATATTAAGTGGTTTAATGAACCCAACTCTAATATAAATATATTTGGTTCTCCTTTCTTTCAGCACAGCCCTGCTAGGTACACTGGTTACTAAACTTATCCGTAAACCATAGGTCTCGGGTTCGATTCCCGCCTAAGCTATTTTACGGTTCCAATTATTTTTGCTACTTCCGCTACTCGGAAAATTCCGGAAAAATATCTAAAAATTCCAGAAAAATCATAGAATAATTCTAAAATAAATTCGGGAATTTTTCGGGCTTTACACTATATGAGTCAGAATTTGACTTAAGTATTGATGAAGATCCAATTTCATTTTCACAAACCATGGACTGGAAAATATTAATTCTTCTAAGTGATTTGACTCTATGATTGAAGAGTTAAAATCAATGAATCACAATAAAGTTTGGGACTTTGTTGAATTGCCTAAAGGGTCAAAGACAGTTGGAAAGAAGATCAGCTATTCTGAATGATTATTTGGTTTATCTACAAGAGTCAGAATTTGACTTAAGTATTGATGAAGATCCAATTTCATTTTCACAAGCCATGGAATGGAAAGTGTTAATTCTTCTAAGTGGTTTGACGCTATGATTGAAGAGTTAAAATCAATAGATCATAATAAAGTTTAGGACTTTGTTGAATTGCCTGAAGGGTCAAAGACAGTTAGATGTAAATGGGTCTTTAAGACCAAACATGACTCTAATAATAATATCGAATGATACAAATCTAGACTTGTTGCCAAAGGTTTTACTCAAAAAGGTGATGTTACTACAAAGAGACTTTTTCTCCTATCTCAAAAAAGGACTCACTAAGAATTATTATGACAATGACAACTCATTATGATTTAGAGTTACATCAAATGGATATGAAAATCGCCTTTGTTAATGGAGATTTAGATAATGTGGTTTATATGGACCACCCTAAGGGTTTTTCGATTAAAGGAAAAAGGACATGGTGTGTAAGCTTAAGAAGTCAATATACGGACTTAAATGATACTTTTCTGAAGGTGTATATATCTAAAGGTTAGTGAGAGTAAGTTTATTTTTCTGATTCTATATGTTGATGATATCTTGCTTGCTGCTAATGATCTTGGTTTATTACATGAGCCCAAAAAATTTCTCTCGAACTTTGAAATGAAAGATATGGGTGAGACATCCTATGTGATAGAAATTAAAATATTCCGTGATAAATCACAAGGAATGTTAAGGTTGTCTCAAAAATCATATATTACTAAAGTTCTAAAGAGATTTAAAATGGAAAAATGTTCTGCAAGTATTATACCAATTCAGAAAGATGATAAATCGAGTCTTATGCAATGCCTAAAGCATGAATTAGAACACAAACAAATGGAACAAATTCCTTATGCATCCATCGTTGGAGGCTTAATGTATGCCCAAACTTGTACCCGACCAGACATCAATTTTGTTATTGGAATGTTGGGCAGGTATCAAAGTAATCCATAATTGGATTATGGAAAGTTGCAAAGAAAGTTTTGTGATATTTACAAGGGACGAAAGAATACATGGTCACTTATAAGAGATCCGATTATCTTGAGGTGATAAAATACTCAGATTCAAATTTTGTTGGATACTTGGATTCTAGAAAATCCACATTTGGCTATTTGTTCCTCTTAGCTTGAGAAGCAATTTCATGGAAAAGCACGAGGCAGATCATTGTTGCTTCAACTATGGAAGCAAAGTTTGTGGAATGCTTTGAGACCACCATTCATGGATTATGGCTACGGAACTTCATTTCATGACTTGGAATAGTCGACATTATTGCCTCCGAATTTTTTTTTATAATGCCACAGCAGTCTTCTTTTCTAAGAACGACAAGTATTCATAAGGTGCTAAACACATGGAAATAAAATACGTTGCTATTAAAGAAGAAGTTCAGAAACAAAGAGTGTCAATTGAGCACATTAGCACCCACCTTATGATTGTGGATTCATTAACTAAAGGGTTGCCACCAAAGACATTTAATGAACATGTTACAAGGATGAGCGTTATTGAAAATTGTTAATGACTATAGATATAAATTATGCAGTTATTCATATAATTTGTCTCTAGTAAAAATATCATGGATGGACAATTATGTTGTGTCTCATTTTAGTTCAAGTTAAGTATATAATTAATATTGTGATACGTGGAAGGAATCGAATTAATGATGTACAACTGTCATGATCCTTAGTAGTGTTTGCTTAATGATGATTTATAATTGACCAATTGAAGAAAGGATTTAGCTTACATATTATGCATTATGTTTGAAGTGAATAAAGTCATATGGCCAAGTGGGAGAATATTAGAAATAATTCTTTATTTTTAATTAATGCCCATATGTATGAGTTACTTCTCTATTCAATGGCTCATATGTCTTGATTTTATTATGATTAAATAATGTGATTAAATAGTCACAATTATTATTAATGGCTAAATTTATATTGGTCAATGAAGAGACAAATCTCTTTATATTCATGCAAATTAATTTAAAAGAATATGAAAAGATCATTCTCATATTCATTCAATATGAAAATTAATGTATTGCATTAAGAGACAATTGAATGTACACATTGATAGAATGTGTAAATGAAAGGCTACAAAATGGTCCTCCCTCTACCCAATATAAAGGACTTTGCTCCATTAAATAGGGTGAGTAAAAAGAGAGGTCAAGAGGGAGAAACACAATTATCTAAGGGGTTCTAGTTTCTTCATACTCATGAACCAAGGTATGTTTTACTTTTAAGTATCATATTATGAAAATCATTTAGTTCAAAACCTTGTGTATTGAGAAATATGCAATAACTTAATTTACATATGCATATTCACATTCATGAAAATATATGTTATGCTAACAAAGAATGCATAATCGAGCGAACCACTAGGTGGAGCCTACATTTTAAGAGTGCAGGCAGACTAATCCTAACGAGTTTCATCGAAGATCTAACATCCACCAGGAGATCACGGGCATTCCGATATCCAGAAAGGATGAGCTGTGAGAGAAGAGCCGTAATTTGGCAAAGGGAGAGAAGTCGGAGGAGGCAGAGAGAGACCCGGTACCAGGATGCTCACGTGGACTTCGGGATTGAAGTGCGGCGAGATGATACACATTTGCCCTGCATATTTGCCTACCATTTCACTTCCTTTTTATTTTCCTTTAGTCAATTTTAGCCGCCTAGCAATTAATGATAATTAATTATGCTGCAATCAACTCAGATGATCTAATTAACAGTCTTTTTTTCATTTTCTGTCCGTCAACAACCAACCTGAAAATAATTTATTTTGCAATTAATGCTGATTAATTAACACTACAAGTAACGATGGCATAATTAATACCCTGCAGTGTAGTTAGCAGCTTTTGTTTTTCTGTCAATCAACGGCCAACACGGAGAGAATTCCAGTTCTTTCACGGGTGATATTCTTCATCTCAAGTAATTTAGTATGATCCGTTTCATAATAAAATATATAGACAGATATATTATAAAAAAATATTTTATCCTAACATAATAACATGAACAACAATCAGGCATCCAACAAACAATCCCCATTCCGACCCATAGTTTGCAAGCATCTACTTATAAAACTCAAATAATTTTCCAATATATTATAGGCCTATATATATATACTTACCAAGAACACTCCTGACCACATCCTTGCACACTATAGTAAACCTATGTTTCCCTAAGAATAACCAAGTTAGTACTTGATACAATTATCTCGCAGAAATAAAATTAAAATATATCTTCTAAGATTTATTCCTTCTAGGATTTATTCTCTCAGAGAATAAGTTTCTCACATCTAAAATCGTTTAGGACAATAATTTCTTATACTTCCATAGACATTATATGAATTGTGAAAAAGTGTGTGAGCACAGTGCGATTATTGAAACATAGAATATTGTCATATAATATTTTGAGATCAAAATTTAGTACATCTGAGCATGTCTTTTCTTATATTTTAACCATTTGTATTAATAACTACTAGATATTTATGATTTGTCCTCAGGACGCAGTACAGCTGGGGATGCATGGTTTCGTGACCGAGAAGTCCAGGATTCGATTCTCGGGATGTCATTGTCTGGGATTAACGTCCCGACTATACGCTTTCAACTGTGTACTTACATTTATCTCCCTCTATATCCGTGAGACCGGCTCTAGGAAATCATTGATGTAACGGTTCCATATTTTTTTAATAGATATCTATGATTTATTTTATCTGTATTGACCAATAATGAATCGACAAAGATCTTAGGATGAGCAAATCACCTGACACGTGAAAGGGCGCCTGAGCATTATCCTCCTTTGTTGGACGCTTGAGTAAAACTACATAGTCTCAAATCAGAGTCCGGCATCAATGATCGAATGACTTATGAAGAAAGCAACAAAATGATGCAGTTTAAAGAAACACAGAAGACAGTTTGTGACGTCAATTATATTGTCCCAAAAATGAAAAGACTAAAAAATATTTTAATTAATAATAATAAAATAACATTTATTTGAATATAAAATCTCGAATTTACTCGATGAGTCAAATATAGAATCGGACCATTATTTTAGAATTAATCAAATGATAAAATCTCTATATATATATATATAAATAAATAAATAAATGAATGAATGAGTGGACTAAAATTTAATTATCTTCACGATGATTCATCAATATTTTTCAAGTAAACAGAACGACTGATAGTGACGAGTAAGCTTCCCTCTATAACTGAGTTGGTGGCCGTTTAAAATCACCACTTTATTATGTATATTAATAAATATTTTATAGAGAATGCCTTCTTTAAATTTGAAGGGTGGATTTGCGACGAGAAGTGTTGTAGGACGGATCAGACGAAGCCACGTCATGCCGACCCTGGCTGATATAAATTTGGGGAACAACCCAGAGGCGCGGTCACATGCTTTCAATTCAAAATCATCAGATTCGCTCTTCCCATTTTACCCTCCAAAAAGCCAGATTTGATAAATTTTAAAATATTCTATATTTGAATAAAAATGGAAATTCGTTTATTCATATGAAACAAATTATTAATAACATTTTAAATTAAATAGTTTATTAAATCATATTTAATATTTTTTATTTTTGTCTCATATAATTTTTGGCCTTACTTATTTCAAAATTGTATTGAATAAATAGATTTAATTTTTAAAAAATATTTTCTCTCAAATTTTTAAAAACAAACGATAAAGGGTGTTTTTGTCTATCCGCCTAAAACTGGATTGCCAGGCTGGCGCACCAACGCTCCCAAACGTGGGGCCACCGGCTGAAAAGCAATTATTGGATCGGATTAACCTGCTGAATTAAATACCCCGCTCCCCACTCACGGCATGCGCATCCATTCCATCCCTTTCTCTTCTCATCTCTTCTCTTCCTCCTCCCGATCCAGATCCGGCCGCTAGGGTTTTTTTTCGAAGAGGATCGATGAGGGAGATCATCAGCATTCACATTGGCCAGGCCGGGATCCAGGTCGGCAATGCCTGTTGGGAGCTGTACTGCCTCGAGCACGGCATCCAGCCTGATGGCATAATGCCCAGGTTAGATCTTCAACGTTTGGCTTTTCATTATCTTATTTTCCTGTCTTGTTTTTTCTGGATCTGTTTTGTCTCCGCTACAGTGAGATCTAGGAACTTCTTTTGAAATTTGATTGACCTTTAATGGCGTCTTTTTTCTATTTAATTACAAGATATACGGGGATGATTGTTATTATTTTTTTTTTGTTGAGTATTCGGTTTGGATCTTAGTCGTAAATCCTCCGTTATGGATCTCACATTTCATTTTAGTTTCCATTTTATTTTATTTTTGTTTACTTAGAAAAGCTCTAGGTTTTTCTTTCCAAACTTGGATGAAATCGAGAGATTTGTGGAATCGTGACACAATGATGACAAATGACATTTTCATTGCCCTAACCTTTTTTTTTCACTATCGAAATTATTTTCTTGTTGTCTTCAAGGTGATTATTTGAATCTGATCTCACTTTCCTTTTCCGTTATCTATTTGTGTTTTTTTTTTCCTTTGGTTCACTGAGCAAATAATGTGCTTTTCAATTTGCTCAGTTGAGTTAGTAACTTCATAGTCACTTCGTGAGATCGGTTCTCCATTTCTCATGAGTATTTTCAACTTACATTTTTTTTTTCCACTCTGAAGAAGAATCTTCTTTTTCTTGCCTAATGTTTTGGTCGCCCTCTTCAGCGATAGCTCAGTTGGAATGGCTTGCGATGCCTTCAATACGTTCTTCAGTGAAACTGGTGCTGGAAAGCATGTACCGCGGGCCATATTTGTGGATCTGGAGCCGACTGTCATTGACGAAGTTAGAACAGGAACTTATCGCCAGCTCTTCCACCCTGAGCAGCTTATCTCTGGAAAGGAAGATGCTGCAAATAATTTTGCCAGGGGTCATTACACAGGTAGCCTTAACAGCCTCGCGTGTATATAAAACTATCCTCCGCTTTGAACCTAATCCTGTGTTTTCTGATGGCATGTAGTGGGGAAGGAAATCGTAGATCTCTGCTTGGATCGTGTTAGGAAACTCGCTGACAACTGCACTGGTCTGCAAGGGTTTTTAGTCTTCAACGCTGTTGGTGGTGGTACTGGATCTGGTTTGGGATCTTTACTCTTGGAGAGACTCTCTGTTGATTATGGCAAGAAATCAAAGCTTGGCTTCACCATCTATCCCTCTCCTCAGGTATTAAAATGTTATGCAATCTTGGTGAACTCACTTCTACCGATTACAGTGAAGTAGGTTTGGTCTTGTTGAAGCACTAATGCATGTGATGCACTATCGAGGTCTGGCCTCGTAACATTTTATTGATGCTTCTATCTGTACTTTGACACTACATATTGATGTAAATGCATACAGTAGGTAATTGTATGTTCGTTGTCAAACCGAGCTTACTTAATCTAACTAGCTGAAGAGAGGCAGTATGGAAGCCGTCAGCCTAGTCTGTATCCTAATTTAATATTTTTGATGAAATGCGTATAGAGGTTTGTTTTCCGAATGAAGTGAATTATATCTGTATTTATCTGAGAAAATTCAGGATCTGCATTGTCTTTCTCAATTAGTTATGACTAACTGACATTGAAGAATATCAACTGAGTATGTATCTCAATATCATTCCTTTGGGCATGCATTTATCATTCTCAGCACTACATATTCATGATCTTGTTGGTAGTATGATTAGCATCAAGTAAAAAGTCAAGGGCATGTATTCTGTGTTTGTTATGATTAATATAATTGCTTAGTGTTATTTGTATGTTACCTTGACATGTTTTGCTTGTAGGTCTCTACGGCAGTTGTGGAACCATATAACAGTGTGCTTTCTACTCATTCTTTGCTCGAGCACACTGATGTTGCAGTGCTCTTAGACAACGAGGCAATCTATGATATCTGCCGAAGGTCTCTAGATATTGAGCGGCCCACTTATACCAACCTCAACAGATTGATTTCTCAGGTCATATCTTCCTTGACCACCTCTCTAAGGTTTGACGGAGCCATTAATGTGGATATCACTGAGTTCCAGACTAATCTTGTCCCGTATCCTAGAATCCATTTCATGCTTTCCTCGTATGCCCCAGTTATTTCAGCTGAGAAAGCATACCATGAACAACTATCTGTCCCTGAAATCACGAATGCTGTATTTGAGCCTTCCAGCATGATGGCTAAATGTGATCCCAGACATGGAAAATACATGGCTTGTTGTTTGATGTACCGCGGAGATGTTGTCCCCAAGGATGTCAATGCTGCCGTTGCCACCATTAAGACTAAAAGAACCGTCCAATTTGTTGATTGGTGAGCAACCTGCCTATTATTTTTTTTTTTTTCATTTGCAAGGTTGATATGTGCTTTTGATTGATTACTATATCTTTGTTGCCTTTTCAAGGTGCCCTACTGGTTTCAAGTGTGGTATTAACTACCAGCCGCCCACAGTGGTGCCTGGCGGAGACCTAGCCAAGGTTCAGCGTGCTGTGTGCATGATCAGCAACAACACTGCCGTTGCCGAAGTATTCTCAAGAATTGACCACAAGTTTGATCTCATGTACGCCAAGCGAGCATTTGTTCACTGGTACGTTGGTGAAGGAATGGAAGAAGGGGAGTTCTCAGAAGCACGAGAGGACTTGGCTGCACTTGAGAAGGATTACGAGGAGGTTGGCGCAGAAGGTGCAGATGAAGACGGGGAAGATCCTGAAGATTACTAAGTGATCTTGTTTCCTTAATGGGATTTGGTTTTTGTTCATCTGCGTCGGAGAATCATTGTATCTGCTTGAAGCTTTGCCATCTTTTTGTGTTGGAAATTTGGAATGTTTAAGACCGTAAACCCGAACTGTTTCAGCTATTCTGCTTACAATTTGACTCGTATCATATCGTTAGTGCTATATTATCTTTACTTTCAGGTTATCTTCACGGTTGGAGATGGACGCATGTGTGTTTTTTGTGGAAAAATGATGATGGAATGAAAATAGCATATTGAAATGCTGATGTAACGTTAGACAACAAATTGAGGCATATCTCAATAACCAAATCTAACACACGTTTGACAGAGCCAAGATAACATTCAGCCATTGACACTGCCATTGCCTAAGTACCCTAAAAAAAGTAGGGACCAATGGCAGATCCATCAAAGCATTACCAGAAACCATATTTCTCTTAAGAAATATGGCTGCTTCTCTCCAAATTTACACAGCTCAAGAAAACAAACCTAAATCAAGAAACGACACTACAATGGATGTTAACAAATCACAATACTTAAAGGCTACGGACAAGTAGAGCTTCTACCAGGTCCTCCATAGTAGAAGTATTGCCCCCATTCACCATTGTTCCCATTCTGCACATTGTAGCAATTCGATTGTTCCGTGAAGGATCCGACCCTTGTTGGAGCTCTTAGATTGTTAGAACCATCAACTATCTGAATGTTCCTGAAGTAGCTCGCCTTGCTGTATCCTTCTTCAGCGAAGTGCCCACTCCCCATCTCTGTGGCAGTATGCACACCATCTGGCTCAGAGTTCACAGCCTCCCCTCCCCATTGGATCATTGACGCACTGTCTGCCAGGTAGGAGAAGAGAAAGGAAGGCCAGTAGCCGAGCACATAGTCCCTCCCAAATTGCATCCACCAGTGCCCCTCCTTGGGATCCTGTCGGTGCAATTATTCATAATGGTAAAGAAAAGTGTTATCAATTATAAAGAAAAAAGATCTGCAGAGCTTTTGCATTTGGTGTTTGTGCATGATGAAACAAACAAGAGTGGTTGAGATTCTCCAGCTTGGTTTATTATTATACTAACATTTGCATGTTAACTGAAACTGTACCTTCCAAACAAGTATGCTTATATCGTATTGTGATCCGTCATAGTTCGAAATTGGGTAGATGCTGGCACCCATCGCAATCTCATTGTTTATTTGAATGAAACCAGAACACAGTAGGTTGTAGCAGCCGGTTGCTTGGTATGCATCACTCTGAAATTTTACATAAAAAACTAATAATGAACTAAGCAAGTACCAAAAAACAAAAAACAACCATGAAACCAATTGTTTTGATATTAATCTAAGAAATGGGACAATGAAATGAAGAATATCTCAGTAAGTACATCTCCTTTACTAATAATAAACTGCAAAGATAAAACAGGATAACAAAACTAGTGGAGATTGAACTCACAGTCCAATAAGTGAAAAGCCTTGTGTAATTGTCCCCATACAGATCTGGGCTGACCTGATATTGAAACACTAGAATAAGTTAATGCAAGCATTGATCCTAAGAGAATGGTTGAGAAGATTCGGATGATCAAATTTGAAGAACAGAAGTATACCTGCCAACCAACTTCAATGCTGTTAAGATCCTCCCCGAAAGAGCCCCCTAATATCCAGAGCTGAGAGAGACTGAACTCATTGGATTCCTGGACCTTTGGCTGCCAGACATTAATTGTTGCTTTTGCTCCATAGTATTTCTCACCCTCAGCATAAGCAATTGCATGCTACTCGAAGAACCAATCAAGCAACAAAAAGAAATTTTCCAACTATTACAAACAGACACATTACTTAAAGAGGCTGCTTCAATTATAACACATCAGATTTATGTTCATTTGAAGCATGATACCTGATGGCCATTATTCTCATTGAGAAGGTTAGGATCAAATGACAGAGGATTGGGAATGTCTTTATGCTTCTTCCTCCCATATCTTTTGACTGAACTAGCCCTTAGCACATCATTCATAGTGGTCCTCCTTATCGGGATGGTGTCTTCAGGGCACCGACCATTCTGATGCCACTGTTGAACCATGGCCTCCTTCTGTGATGTTGCCTTGCCATCATCCAACAATTTTTCTGGGTGAAAGCTTGGCCTCATCTGAAAGGGTTAACATGAAAAGCATAGGCCAATGAATGAAAGCTTCAAAGATTTAAAAATGTAAGTCAAAGGTGGAGCACGAAAAGGAGGAAAAACCTGGATAGTGTGATTTTTTAGGAAAGGATGATCAAACGCTGGTTGGTGAGAGATATGCACACAATCTATGATGTCTCCATCTGGACTCTGCTTATCAGATTCAATTTGTATCATCAAACATAACAAAGGACTTTTTCCTTTTCAAGAATAGAGTAGTGTAAACAAAGCGGTTCACAAAAAGGAAAGAATAAAATGAACATGAAAAAAAACAATCCTTTGATGGAAAGAGAACTCTAAATTAGTCACTTGTTTTTTTGTTTTATTAAAGAGAGTTGGTAAGGAACATTCTCCCAAAGGTTGGTGGTACTACAACTAATTACTAATTGAGACAGATCAAAATGTTAAAAAAGTATGTTAAACGACCGCAGTTGACCAGTACGAATGTTTATAGCAAAGAAATCCCAATTTTCAAACAGCTTTCAGTTGAATTTAATGAAAGTGATCGATTTGAAAAGGACCCAAAATACGAATAAATAAACGAAAAAAAGGACGCCTTTGACACTCCCCATCCAAGCTCTAGAACAATTAATCAGAGAAGAAACTGCAAAAGAAAAAAAAAACCTTGATGCTCTTGACGGGCGTCTTATTGAACCGCTTCAGGTGCCGCCGCACCTCCAACTGCTGCTGCGATTCCGGGTCGCCGACGCGCTCCGCCGCGGCGCACGATAAGCAGGCCGCGACCACCAGCCACCAGCCCACACTAACGTGTGCCGCCATGGCCTTCCCCCCTCGCATCTTCTCACCCACTAAGAACTCTTCTTCGTCGTGTACTCTTTCCCGTGCCATCTTGCTGTTGCACGCTCTAGTTTCTCCCATCGCCGTGGGCGACGACGGTATCCAAGGAAAGGGGCCCTGAGATCTCGCTGCGCTCACCGCCCACAGATCTTTATTCTCTGCACTCCACGCGCGTGTGGATCGATCTGAGGCGATTAGGCCATGGAGGTACACACACCGTCGTCGGTGACGGGATCTTTTGATCACAGAATGAAACCATGAATCCAATGGACGGTCCTGATCGAGTTATGGGCTTTCCTTTATTATATTATATTATATTCTCACTGCCCCACCTACCCTCAATAAAACGGCCTAGCACGAACATCAAAGCGACCGGGCGGAGAATCAATTGTTCTAAATTTTGACCGTATCGTGGATGTAAGATTCGTGCATGATGCGATCCGAGTTAAACTCTAATTTGAAGGTGTTTGATGCCGGACTGTACAGTGATCTCTCAAATATTTATAGTTTAATTCTTAATTACTATATTATAAGGTATTTCCCTCTTATAGAAGGATAAATTTAAGATTGAGTAAATAGTTGGCGCAAAGTTTGTATGGAGCCCGATTATCTTCAGAATTAATTGGTCGAAGGCCGAATAATTTGTGTTAATTTAACAAAATAATGATGGCGGTTGATGCGAATGCAATTGCCCGTCATTCCCTCGACCAATCGAATCGCGACGCGTGGCCACCGATCCTCTCGCCTCCTAAATGGGCCGGACAAAGACAAAGCCCATGGACTTCAATCCAACTCAACTAATGACCTAGTCGCCGCGAAACGTGTCCCTTTTTCTTGCTTCCTCCCCACGAAAACGAGAAGCTTAAAAAACTCTTCCGGTTCTCGCCGATCAAACTCAATCGATCTCCGCGCTTGCTCGAGCGAATCTTTCGCTTCCTGTCTTTCACCTCACGATTGATCAAGGTCTCGGGGCTGCACTTACTAATGGTAAGTTGTCGGTATTCCTTCCTCGCCGTTTCTGGAACCCTTTCGTTCTTAGATAAGAATGATTTTGCGGAAATTTGTTAGTTTTTATACCGTCCAACGAGCTATTATTGCATGTTTGTGTATCTTCCTATGTCATTTGTTTTCTGCTTAATTTTCGTTATTTTTCATGGCCATTGGCCTTGCTTTGGGGGCAACACTTGCTAATGGTTAGTAATGTTTTCCTTCCCTTCTCTAGAATCCTTGTTGTTCTATGCTACCGTGGTCGATTTTGTCCTCCCATCATTTGTTCCACAAGTTTCGTCGTTCCTGTTTTGCATTCACTTAGAGAAACCAGTGTGTTTCTTATTTTTCGATTTTTTTATGTTATTTTACGTTACTGAAAGAGTTACTTTTTTCCTTTGTTTTTGTATCTTCCTATATGATCTCCTTTATGACGAGAGATCATAAGAGTTTATCATGATGCTTTACGTATTTTGCAAAATTTTGGTCATTTTGCTTCGCTCAAGGAGTTACTTTTCGTTGTTTATATATCTGTTTATTTGATTTTCTATGGCGTGAGATCAAATACGGTGTCTGACAGCTATCCATAATGTGAAGATTTTTTTTGCACAAGATAGAAATTTAGTGAGATAAGCAAGTTTTTTGTTCCAGTTTTCAAGATTAAGTTCTAGGAGTTCTTAGTGTGGGTCTTTTTGCCAAAGAGTTCTTAATGTGGACGATTAAATGAGGTTCTATCAACCAATACTCTGATATGATATATGCAATTATATAAAGTAATTTCTTTTTCTTTTTATAGCTTATAGAATCTACATGTGGATTCAGCAAAGCTCATACAGTCATTTGACTCGTGGGACACAATAGACCAGGAATATAGTAACTGTTCTTGTAGCCAAGAATATAGAATAATTATTTTTACATTTGTTTTGTAGGAACATTATAAAAAATAGACAAGAATTAATGTTCATGATTATAAAATATCTATATATGAAATATTCTATTGAACTTTTCTAGCTCACACTATTTACCTTGTCAAGTGTGATCAATCAAACTACGTTGCTTGCTTGGCCAATTCAACTGACCTAATTGGTCTACACGTTCGGGTCGACCAACTCATGTAGCCTCTTTGACCCGATTAGTCTGCTCAAGCCTTTCAGCCTGCTTTCCAATTCTAGCTAGATTGACCAACCTACTTTTAGGAAGAATTGAGGAAGAATATAGATTCTTTAAAGAGAATAAATTAGGAATCACTATCTCTGATATAGACTATGGAATTGCTATTCTGTGTCAATAGGAATCACGATTCTATGGGAAATGTCATCTCAAGTTCATTTTTGCAGCTAATATAGGAATAGTTATTCCATGAAAATTCATGGCAAACAAGATAACTGTTCTTATGAACCAAACTACTGAATGTTAACTTGTACTGACAGGTGTATTCTTCACCTCACTGGGAATCATATTTTGTGTTTTTGTTCTCCAGTGTGTATATCCTAGCTTTCTAAACAATCTTGTTTTTTCTGTTCCTTATGAGAGAATAAAGCATAATTGCAGTTAATACTTAGAAATGTCAAATGTAATTTTTTGGAATGTAGGACATCTCCTAACGTGTGTTCCTATTTTGTCATTATTAAAATAGGCTGCGAGACTTCTTGCAAACATACTTGTAATGGGTTCAGGTATATTGGGAAGAGCTGTTCTGCAAGCATATCGTAAAGCAATAGAAAGTAAGTTTCTTTCTTCATTTTTTGCATCTTGTTATTTGTTCTGAGACCATTAATCTTCTCCTTTATTTTTCCTAACCTAAATGGAAATCGTGCATCCCCTAAAGCTATGTAGTTTTTTTCTTCCCTTGTTTTCCCAGCAATGACATAATAGTATGTCTCATTCACTCTTCTATTAATTTTGTAGGATTGTCCATGTATGTGTAGATAAAAACTGAAAAAAAAAATTCCATATGGTATCCAAAGCAATGAGAAACCCAAGATTTATATTAGGGGTTGTTTCATTAAGATTTAAATACTATATTTTGATTATATTATTTTTTATCACTTTATCTAATAAAATTATAAAGTTGGGATATCACTTCTTTGAGAGCCTTTGCTCCATGCTCAAGGGTGAGCACACATTCCGTTCTTATCTATGCAAAAAGGAGTTAGTTCAGGCTGATAGCTGAAGTTCTTGTTAGATATGCAAAATGGTTTTATTAAGTTATCCAACCTTTTGAATTCGTGGCTACTGGGTTAGTAATCCTGCACGGCCTCAGATAGGAGCAGATATCTCTAACCCACCATTCTTGGCTAAGGTCGGTGTGAAGTAACTTGCTTATACATTATTTAGCAGTGATTTATTCCTCATAATTCTTCGTTTAGGATGGAATGTAGTAACTTGTACATTTTATATTAGTGGTTTTGCTCTATTTTTTGTCTATTTTATTATAGAAATTGAAAAATCTGATCTGAACCCCAAAATACCAAATATTGGATTATGCCAAACAGAAATCTGAAAAAAATGGTTTTGGTTTTTAGTTCAGATTTGATTTGTTGCATTTTTTTTGCCCACCCCTATAAACCACAGTACACTTAACTACAGCCTGCCCCTCTAATATTTTTCTAGATGAAATGCCATGACAATCAATTTTGCTACTTTCTTTTGTGGCTGCAGATGCCAATAGAAATGGTGTCGCAAATGAAGCGATCAACAACATCCGCAGAGTAAGCAAAACAATGACAGAGCAGGAAGCCAGGCAGATATTAGGCATATCCAACGACTCAACATGGCCCGAAATTATTCAGGTCTCTCTTTCTTTCTCGTACACAAACACGCCTGTGCTCACGCACCACATGACATACGACTTGCTTTAGCTACGCTAACTTGTAATCATCTGTGCAGAAGTATGATGTTCTGTTTGAGAAAAATGCTAAAGGTGGGAGTTTCTACCTCCAGTCCAAGGTGCATCGGGCAAAAGAATGCTTAGAGGCAATTTACCAGAGAAGTAGTCAAGCAACGAGTTGAGGCCCTTGATACATGGTTGTTCTTCGTAGTTACTCATGAATAATATAACTACACACCCAAGTTTTGTATTAAGGGTGTAAATTTTAACTATTATTATCTGGCTCAACAAAAAGGAGGACCAATAGACAGTTGCTAAGAATATTGTAAAATTCAAAACATTCTTAAGATCTTTTGGTTCATAACAATCATTATTATTTTTTCATGATTTTTCATGGAGTCTTGATTAGAAAAATGAATTTAGAATATTGTTGGGGGTTTCCGCTCGCTTCGTGCCGGTGCCATCTTGGTCTCTTTCCATGCCCTGGAACTCGATTCGCTCCTTCACGCTCTCAATTTCTAATTTTAAATCTAGAATCCTCGAAAATTAAGTTTTTGTTTGTGTGCCACTTTATGGACCCGTGAAACAATACCTTTTGTACTAATTTGAAGCTCCATACTTTGGCTTATCTGCTATCCAAGTATTATCGTATTATCGATGGTTTTGGATTTAGAAAGAAAACAATCCGCAACATATTTTGCTTAAATAAAAGCCTTAGCCGAATCAGTAACACTGGATACTCTCGGCTAACCCATTTTAGGAATGTTAAAATTGTTAGAAAATTAGGTTTGGTGAATAAATTAAATAGGGATATAAAATTTTTTTTATTAAATAAGAAATTAATGTTGAATGAATAATTGCTTCGGTATGATCGGATGGAAGTTTTGACTTATACACGAGTTAGGTTCATGGATGCGATTATATAAATACTAACTCGAGTATGATTATAATATTAATTAATATTTATAATAAATTAAATAATTAATTATATTAATCAATTGAATTAATTAATGATAATTGATTATAATTTAAGTGAAAAGATACATCCCATGTATTTTCACCGCTTGAAAGAAATCTTTCATTTTTTAGGAGTAATCCTTCATCCCTATAAAAAAAATATCATTCTTTCCATTCAAATTATTAATTTTTCACTCAATTCTCAAATTGTGAATTCTTTTCTTGAGTTATCTTCTCCTTCTCCTCTTTTAA
The DNA here is from genome assembly GCF_018446385.1 of Zingiber officinale. Taxonomy (NCBI): domain Eukaryota; kingdom Viridiplantae; phylum Streptophyta; class Magnoliopsida; order Zingiberales; family Zingiberaceae; genus Zingiber; species Zingiber officinale. Next base: position 132,031,323 of record NC_055992.1, read on the forward strand.
GAGTTTCAAGTCTTTGAAAGTCCGACGGAGCTTAAAATTTAGAGTGCTCCTATTTCGAGATATAAGTTGTTGTATCTTGGAAGATGATTGTCGATAAACCGTAAGAATATGGGCGGGGCAATATTATCTTAAGGAAAGAAGGCATAGTCTTCACCTTGACCTTAATACTCTTATCCGTAGGGATAAGGTTATTCGAAGGGGATGCACTGATATCCGAAGAGATACTCGACGAATGACAAGAGTAAGTCAGCAATGACGATACCAAATATATCTATTATCAAAAGGGGTACCTCGATAACCGAAGGGGTGTGTCAAGAGTTAAAATGGGACAAGGTCCACACCATCATATTGAGCTCCACTGATTTGAGTCATCGACTTATCGTTAAGATGACTAATCGAGCCCAATCGTTGGATCAACATCGAAGATCCATATATATATAAAAATTTCCAATAATCTTAAGATGATATTCACAGATATGGCGATCGTGGGTCCCACTCATACGAAAGAGAAATCAGAAAAAATTTCCATAATCATTCTCAAGCGATAACAGTAAAGGCACTGTATTACTTAAAGAAATGTATCTTTTAAGTTGCGTTCGGTTAGAAAATGGCTAGAGGTATATTTGACATTTAAATTTTAGTTATACATTGATCTTAGAATGTAATTGGATTACATGGTGTTTGTTGGTGCAATATCCCCTGGGTCAAGGTTGACCAGATTACTAGGCTTGAGTTGGCTCAAGCTTAAGTCTTGATGTTTGGGTTTCGATGTTTGATAATACATGGAGATTGCAAGTGCAATCGTTCATTTGGGGAGATTGTTGGTACAATTTTCCTCTGGTCAAGGTTGATCAGTTAGATATGAAAAATAGTCAAGTAGGTTAAAACTGACTGAATACTTGATTGGGAAGTTCTGGTGAGTGAAGCCAGACAGTTGAGAAATCCTGGTGAGTGAAGCCAGGTGAAAGACCTAGTGAGTAAAGCTAAGCGGAAGGGAAATCCTGGTGAGTGAAGCCAAGTAAAAGACCTAGTGAGTAAAGCTAAGCAAAAGGGAAATTCTGGTGAGTGAAACCAGGTGAAAGACCTAGTGAGCGAAGCTAAGTATAGGAGAAGTCCTGGTGAGTGAAGCCAAACAGTTGGGAAATCTTGGTGAGTGAAGTCAGGTGAAAGACTTAGTGAGTGAAACTAGACAGTATGAAAATCCTATTGAGTGAAGCTAGGTGAAGGTCCTGGTGAGTGAAGTCAGGCACGTGGAAATCCAGGTGGGTCAAAGTTGACTAGACACCTGTATTGAGAAGTCCAAGTAGGTCAAAAAATTGACCGGATACTTGGCACGAGGAGAAAAGTCCAAGTGGGTCAAAGGAATTGACTGGACACTTGGTGAGGAAGTCCTAGTAGGTCGAGGGTGACCAGATGGTAGGCATGATATCCCAACAGATCATGGTTGATCGGATATTGGATTTTTAGGATCTTTAGACTTGATTTGGCAAGTCAACAATGAGTCAATCGATCAACCGATCAATTGAATCATAGTCTAATCGATCGATTGATCTATTGGATAGGTGCCACGAAGAAACCTAAGCCCAATAAAATCGAGTGATCGATTGGGAGCTATCGTCGCGAGCACAGAGACCCTCTCAATCGATCACCCGATCGATTGGGAGCCTCCAATCGATCGAGTGATCGACTGGGAGCTTGGAAATCACGCAAGACATGTGAATCGATTGAGCAATCGATTCAAGCAATTTCCAAGAGCACAGAGGCGCTCTGGATCGATCGACTGATCGATCCAAAGCTTCCCCAATCGATTGAGAGCTATTCAATCGATTGAGATCCGACCGTTGGCGCTGAATAAAGTCGTTGCGAGCGTCTTCTTCAGAACTTCTTCGCCCGATTCTTCTCCGATCTACACAGCGACTTCTCCGAGCTCTCACCGCCAGTTATTGAAGGTTCTTGGAGGCAAGTGCTGATGCACGTCCAAGTCAAGAGGCGATCTACAACAAGAAGAAGAAGCTAGGGTTAGAGTTTCCAGTGTAAATCTTGTAAGATTTCAATTGTATTTGCTTCTCTTTCTTTCTTCTTGTACTGAGAGTATTGTAAGGCTTCTTCGCCTTCGGTAGTTACCGTAAATGAGTAATTTCATTAGTGGAGAGTGTTGTTAGTTAGAGCCCTAGAGCCAATCATTTGATGATTGTATGGACTCATTGTATCATATTCTTGTATATTAATAAAGGCATTTGTTTGGTTATTATACTTATTTATATTAGTGCCAGATAGACTAAGTATAATAGCGTCCTTGAGTAGAAGGTTCATACCTATATCAATCGATTAATTGAATCGATAGTGAGATGATATAGGGAACACTACTCTAAATCATTCCTAGTCGAGTATTAACATCCAGGGACATTGTTAATGCAATAAGACTAGCATGTAGGTCAGCTCGATGACTTGATCTCACAAGTCATGGATATAGAGATATCAAGCTGACACATGGGTATACATTGGAGAATGTATACTGAATGACCCACCATGAGAAAGTATCATGGATCGTTATATGAGTGTCATATACTTTCTCATGTGGCTATTAGTATGACTATTAGTCCTTAGACCTGAAGTCACCATGGATCCCTACATAAGGAGTTATGTACTTTGGTTTTGTCAAACGTCACTCGTAACTGGGTGGACTATAAAGGCGATTACTGGGTATATAACAAATTATGTAGAGGGATGTGAGTGATGTAGATGGGATCTATCCCTCCCATATGACGGGAGCGACATCGGTATTCTTGATAGAGTGAGACCACGAAGTGCATGACCATGCCCAAATGAGTCAATATGGGATATTGAGTTCATTTGATTTTGTGTGTCTACTTGGAGTTCAAGATTTAGATTGATTAGAGGATGACACGGTTTATGCCTCATATTGATCAATCTAAATGTCTAGAATAGAAGGACATTGCCACATATTGTGAGGAGTCACAATTAGTAGTCACAAGGTGATGTTGGATCTCGACATTTCTTGTAACTTGGGTAGTAATGATGTGTTGCTAGATACCGCTCATTACTTATGCTCCTAAATGGATTTAGGCATTGCCAACGTTACAAGAACCTATAGGGTCACACACTTAGGACATTTAGATGGAGATTTGGTTCATATGATGAACCAAGAGGATTAGATTCATTTGATGAATCAAATTGGATTAAGAGTAATCCAAATTGGGCTAATTGAGTTAGACTCAAGTTGATTCATGTATTTAATAAGTCTAATTTAGATTATGACTCATTAGATCAATTTAATTTAATGAATTAGATTCATTATATTAAGTTGGCTTGAATCAAATGGTTAGATTAGATCAACCATGAGAGAGATTGAGTCAAGTTTGACTTGACTAGAGAGGAAGAGGAAGAGTCAAGTTTGACTTGACTCTTTGCCACATCATGAGTGAGGTGACAAGATGTGGACCAATAGTGTTGTTCCACATCATCTTGTTTTGCCACCTCATGGAGGTTACAAGCCTTCATTGCATTTAATGTGGGTTGACCACATTAAATGAGTGGAGGTTACTCATTTGCCACATCATTGTGAGGTGGCAAGATGTGGACCAATGGTAATGGTCCACATCTTCATGATGTTCCACATCATAGGAGTTACACAACACCTCTTAATGGCTTCACATTATTGTGATTAATGTGGAATGGGAGTTACACTCCATGGAGTGGTCGGCCACACAAAAGTAGTGAATGAAATTTGATTTTCATTCAAGGCATTACTTCTTCTTCTTCTTCCTCAAGAGAGCTCTCTCCCTTTCCTCCTCTTGCCGTGACCACACAAGGTGCTAGCACACCTTTTTGTGTGAGGTTTCTCCACCTACGCGTCCGTGTGGATACTTCTAGAGGACCGGCGCTTGACGGTCTTGAGATCCGGCAACTCCTTGGAAGAGCGGGAACGCGAAAGGGCACGCAACAAGGGTAAAGTTCTCAACACATAGATCTAGGAGTAGATCTAAAGATTTTGAAACTCGTATTTGTATTTCGTTCGGTTTTCCTTGCACGGATCTACGGCTTTGGGTGATTCGGGGTTTCCGTGACGCGAAAAGCGGTTTTCGCGGCCCGAAAAACCCAACAAGTGTGTCGCGTGTGGATCCTTGGATTAGTAACCTCTTCTTGAGGTGGATACCAAGTAAATCCTTGTGTTAGCGTTGTATTTTTATTTCTTGTACATTCCACTGCATATCATCATTAAGAAGTAAGTTATGACGAGCGCGGCGAGCTATTCACCCCCTCTCTAGCTACATTTCGACCCTAACAGTGTTGACATTGTAATCTAGATTACAAAATTTTATTATCTTTTGTAATCCAGATTACATTGCATTATAACTTTAAAATTGTATCAAAGTAATCAATATTATAATATAATTTTGATTACATTATAAGGCTGATTACCCCACACAAATGTAGCCTTAAGGTTACTATCAAAAAATGTCCTAATGCATCTAAAAGTGAACCTTAAGCAATGAGAGAGTTATTCGGAAGGAAGAATAGAATTTTCCTGTGCAAGAACCATGCCTCAAAAGGATAGAAGATAAAATTATACCATGGGTATAATGTAACAACGATGTTCAAGGCTTTATGGGAGGGGGGGGGGTTCATTTTACTAACATCACAAAGTTGAGGATGGTGAATTTAATTTATCCAAGAAGAGGGCTTTAGATAGAAAATCAAGTCCAATTGGTAAAAAACTAGATTTGAGTTTAACTTAATGAGACCTAAGTGGAGGTCAAAATAGATGAGTTAGAAGGATTACATCACGTGTTGCAACTGACTAAAAAACTAAGTCAAGTGTCTCTTGAAGAATAAATGTAATCATAGTTAGCACTCCAATTAGACGATTATAGCTATGGTTCGATGAGATTGAAAGACCAAAGAATGCATACTTTTTAAGTGGAGTGTCTTTCAAAGAGTAATACAATCCTAGTTAGCACTCTAATTAGACAATTGCAACTTTGACTCGACAAGAATGGAAGACCAAGGGATGTATACTTCTTGAGTCAAGTGTCTCTCGAAGCGTAAATAAAATCTTGGTCAGCAGTTCGATAAAAAAAAATCACAATTTTGGCTATATGAGATTGGAAAACCAAGGGACGTATACTTCTTGAGTCAAGTGTCTCTCGAAGAGTAATACATCCGGGTTAGCACTTCAATCAGACGACCATAGCTTTAGCTCAACAAGATTGGAAGACCAAGGGATGTATACTTCTTGAGTCAAGTGTCTCTTGAAGAGTAAATGCAATCCTAATTAGCACTCCAATCAAACGTTCATAATTTTGGCTCGATGAGATTGGAAGACCAAGGGATGTACACTTTTTGAGTCAAGTGTCTCTTGAATAGCAAATGCAATCATGGTTAACACTTCAGTTAGATAATTGTAGCTCTAGTTCGGTGAAATTGAAAGACCAAGTGATCATATTTTCTAGATTGAGAACTTTTTGAGAACAAGTGTAATCTTGGTCATCATCTTAATTAGACAAGCGCAATTTTAACTCGGCAAAATCGGAGTTACAAAGACTTGCTTTTAAGTAGAATTGAGGTCATTGAAGTATTTTATAAAATACTAGAAATATGGTTGAAAAAATCAACTAAACAAGATCATCTATTGTAATTGAGGGAGTGAATGTTGTATATTGCTCAAGGAATGCTTCTCAAGGAAGAGCAACATTTAATAATTGATTATATTACGTTCATCTCAATTCAACAATGGTGGCTAAAATATTGAGAAGATGATAAAAGCTATGTTGACAAGTTTTGGATTTATCCAAAATTTATGGGGGGAAGTTGTCCTTTTGGCAAACCACAAGCCCCAATGAGATAGAAATAGAAATCTCTATAAGGCATTGAAATGTCACGAACCTTTCAATGAAGCCTATAAATGTGGAAGGGGGGGGGATATAAATACCCAAATTGGGGGCTCAAAGAATTAATTGCATAAGATACATCGATATGTACCAATATATATGATACATTATGATATCTAAGAAATTATGAGAAGGACACTAGTATAAAATGATATATATTGAAATGACTTAATATCATTATAGTAGTAGATCTCTAGTGGCAAAATTTTCATTGAATATGGAGAAGTGTGCGGATTCGCTAGTTAAGAAAGGCCTACTAAGAAATTAATTATAGTGTATGTCTAGAGAAATAAGTCTAAAACTTAACTTTTAAATTGAGTAGTGGTAACATAACTATATTGGCGGGAGATCCCAAAATCATGGTTGAAAAGTAAAATGGATATTGCATGTCTAAGCTACAAGATTGGAGGCACCTAAGAATAATTACTCAAACTCATATCTGGAGATAAAAGGTGCAACCTGTAAAATGAGTAAAGGATGAACAAAAGTTCTTAATAATTTCTATATTATAACGCAAAGAGTATAATAGGGTATTATAGGAAACTCTTAATAGGAGATCACCTATATATGTGTGAAGACGAGCCACTTTAATGGAACACTTATGAATCCCAAGTTTTGTTCATGGCCAAAATGGACACGATGGAGAACCGGTTAAAGCCTAGGAGGCTATTGTATATATATATGATTATTTTGGTTTACACCAATTGCCGAACAATTCAAAACATAATTCATTGGGAAGCCAAGTAAATCAGATCGTATTTTACTACGGAAGGTTCAAAGTCACAAGCTGTCTCTCCAGATGCGATAGTCTTCCGATGAAACTCTTGTTTGAGACTTGAAACATATCCATAATTTTCATTCATTCATGTAGGGGATTGTTAAAAAATTAATTTTGGTGACCAATAAAATAAATAAGCATAAGATAACTATTTCGCTAGTAGATCGTCATAAAGTAATTTCAAAAGTGAATGAGAAATTAATGTTTAATGAATAGTTGGTCTGGTATGATCGAACAGAAGCTTTGACTTGCACATGAGTTGGGTTCATGAATGCGATTACATTAATGCTAACTCGAATATATAATTAAATGTTAATCCACATGGAATCATTGAGAGGTGTAGAATTAGAATTAATTTCATTTATTGATTAATAGATTTGATCCGGCAGTAAGAATGGGGGACCCACTTCCTGAAGGGTCGTAGCTTGAGAACCGATGAAGGGCTGACTAAGCGGTTAATGGCCGAGCCGATCAGCCGGGTTGGTCCGAGCGGAGTTAGAGATAACCCATCCATGGGGTTGGGTGTCCGACGCCAAGGCAGGAGGATCGAAGGGCCGACCGGGAGCCCAAACGGCAGGGGCCAAAGAGCCGAGCGGGCAACCCGCCCGGACAAAATAAGGGCGAGGGGACAAAAAGGTGGCCGAGCGGCCTATGCGCTCGGCTCAGGATATGGGATATCGGTAGAAGCATGTATGATGATTAGGCCGTACACAAGATCGCACGATGGAGGATCTTGCCGTCACATCATGGAAAGGTTGATACATTAGCAGTATGGCCTCAGGGACGCCTTTTCTGACGGATCCATATCTGGGCATGGCCCTTCTGACAGACCCATGCCTGGGCATGGTCAAATGCAGGTGATTGCTTTGATTGGCGCGCCCAGGCTTCTTCGAGGGGTCTATATAAGGCCTCAATTTCTTCACCGGAGGTATGCACGTCTTCATCTTGAGGCCACCTTTTTGTCATTCCCCGCCTGACTTGAGCGTCGGAGGACCGTCGCCGGGACACCCCTCCCGGCTCGGTTTTGTTGCAGGTTCGCCGGAGCACTCGAGGATCAGAGAGCGCCACGCGCCCAGCTTCATCGACTCTTGGTTCGGACAGATCAAATTGGCGCCGTCTGTGGGAACGCTCCTGCATCCGATCGGAGACAATGGACGAGGCTGGACGACAACACACGGTGACGCTTTCAACAGAAGAACTCGAGGCTCTGGTCGAGATGAGGGCCGCCAAACTCATGGAGCAAAAACAAAAAGCATCCGCCGAGCGGGCGGAGCAACAAGCAACATCTGCGTCTGGTGGCCGAGCGGAAGCACCTCCAACCACCGTCGCATTCCATCGGGCCTTGTTTCGCACCCCTGAAGCCATACCAGCCCGAAGAGATAGACAAGGCGGGATGACAGGAAGGGGAAAGCTCCCCGAGCGGACTCTCCCCGAGCGGATCAATCGCCAATTTTCGGAGGTTATCCTACGAGACCCTCTGCCCAAGCACTACGTGCCTCCGACGATCGGCGAATACAATGGAACAACGGACCCGGATGATCATCTGGGTAAGTTCGATAATACAGCCACGCATCAGTACACGGATGGAGTAAAGTGTAGAGTTTTCCTTACCACCCTCCCGGGATCGGCTCAACGGTGGTTTCGAAGGTTGCCTGACGGAAGCTTCAAGGAATTTCGAACGGCCTTCCTCCACCACTTCGCCAGTAGTCGGCGTTATCAAAAGACAAGTGTCAGCTTATTCGCCATCAAGCAAGAGCCAAGAGAATCGCTTCGAGGCTATATTCAGCGATTCAACCAAGTGGCGATGGATATCCCAACGGCCACATCGGAGACGATGATGAATGCCTTCACGCAAGGCCTTGTGGATGGAGACTTCTTCCGGTCGCTCATCCGAAAGCCGCCCCGAGATTATGATCACATGCTACATCGGGCCAACGAATATATAAATGTGGAAGAAGCGCAAGCCGCTCGGAAAAAGGAAACTCTAGCCGAGCGCGCACCTGTTCATGCCGAGCGGAAACAGCACACCGCTCAGCAGCCACCCAGAGGACCGAGGGCCGAAGCAATTCGATCCCCTCACGTACAAGAAGTAGCTGCCGCTCGGCCCAAGCCAAAGAAGAGGTGGACCCCTATGTTCTGCAAATTCCACCAGACGGATACGCACAACACGAGGGATTGCCGAAGCCTTCCCTTTGTGTCCAATCCTGTTCCCAGGAAAGCCGAACGACGGTCGCCTCCCATCGACAGGAGACGTAGGACTCATGAAGCTGACCGGACCCGCACCGAGGGGCGACACCAGCAGACACCCGATCGGCACCGATCCCCGAGGCAGGAGAATCGCCGGGCGTCCAGAGAACGATCACGACCGTCCGCTCGGGAGGAGGAAAATAGGAGCAATACTTCCCGGGGCGAGATCAACGTTATTGCTGGTGGGCCGACCGGAGGAGATTCCAACCGAGCCAGAAAGGCGGGCGTCCGTCAGCTGCAGATCCACGCAGTCGGCTGCAGCCAAGAGCGGGCAAGTGGGCCGGAAATCACTTTCGGACCCGGGGACTTAGAAGGAGTTGAAGTGCCCCACGACGACGCTCATTAAAGCGGTAATAGCAAATTACACCATTCATCGCATATTTGTGACAGGAGCTCGGTCAACATCATATTCAAGAAGGCGTTCGATCAGCTGCAAATTGATCGAGCCGAGTCGCCATGACGACCCCGCCTACGGGTTTACGGCAACGGTTCACCGGACAAATCCTACCGCCACCTCTGGGAGAAGAGCCAGAGGACCAGACAATAAACTTCGTGGTGGTCGACTCTCCTCATCCTACAACGTCATTTTGGGACGACGCTCAATGAATTCCGAGCGGTTGTCTCAACCTTCCACCGAAGATAAGTTTCCCGTGGAGGACAAAGTAGGAGAAGTGCGGGAGATCAGCTTGCTATATAGAGATGATCCGAGCGGAAGCTTGCTCGGAAGGCGCCCAATTGAGGTACACGCCATAACCGAGAAACCTCCCGCTTAATTTATGATGAAAAGGAGGAAGTCTAGATCCATCCGACCCGATCGGAGGCCACGACTTTATCGCCTCGATCCGGGAAAGAACAGAAGAAGCTGATTCAATGCCTCCAACGAAATCATGATGTCTTCGTTTGGTCGACACATGAGTTACCCGGAATTTCGCCGAGCCTAGCACAGCATGAATTGCATGTCCGACCGGACGCCGACCAGTGAAGCAAAGGAAAAGGGATTTCAGGGCGGAGGTGGAAAAACTTCAAGGCCGCCACATACGCGAGGTGCAGTACCCGGCTGGCCAACGTAGTCTTGGTCTCCAAGCCGGGCGGTAAGTGGAGGGTCCGCATCGACTTTCGAAATTTAAACAAGGCATGCCCCAAGGATTTTTATCCTCTGCCTGGATAGATCGGTTGGTGGACTCCACGGTCGAACTAATTTGCATGCTTGATGCTTACCAAGGATATCATCAAGTACCGCGCCCGAGAAGACCAAGAAAAGTAAGCTTCATAACGGCACATATTGTTACAATGTGATGCCGTTCGGATTGAAGAATGCCGGAGCCACCTATCAACGCTTGATGAACAAGGTTTTCAAGGAGCAGATCGGGCGGAATCTGGAAGTTTATGTGGACGACATTCTTATCAAATCCGTCCGAGCGGCCGATCTTTTCAAGGATATGGAAGAAACCTTCCGAACGCTGCGCAAATATGGAGTCAAACTAAACCCCCAAAAGTGCCTGTTCGGAGCCAAAGGAGGGCGTTTTCTGGGGTATATAGTGACCGAGCGGGGAATTGAAGCAAATCCCAGCAAGATTAAAGCACTGCAAGACATGCCGCCCCCAAGAAATACAAGAGAAGTGCAAAGGTTGACCGGTCGGATAACCGCTCTATCGAGATTCATCTCCAGAACCGCCGACCGGAGCCTGCCATTCTTCAAGATCCGCTACTAAATTCCAGTGGGATGAAGAATGTGACCGAGCATTTGAAGAGTTGAAGACATATCTTAATTCTCTACCAGTGTTAGCCAAGCCGGTCGGGGGTGAGTCACTTTATATGTATCTGTCGTCAACTGAACATGCTGTAGGCTCAGCACTTGTGAGGGCGAACGGCGAAGAACAGCCGGTGTATTTTCTAAGCCACATTTTAAAAGATGCTGAATCTCGTTACACTGGGCTTGAGAAGTTGGCCTTTGCTTTAGTTCTAGCCGCTCGGCGCCTGCGACCATATTTCTTGGCTCATACCATTATTGTCCGGACGAACAGTCCACTTGGAAGAGTGCTGTTGAATCCAGAAGCGTCTGGATCAAGTGGACGACGAATTGAGTGAATTTGACATCCAATATCAGCCCCGCTCGGCGATTAAAGCCCAATCCTTGGCTGATTTTGTGACCGAAGTGCAAAGGCCAGAGCCGGAAGCTATGTGGAGAATATATGTGGATGGATCCTCCACTCGGCTTGGAAGTGGGATCGGAATATTACTACTCTCACCTCATGAAGAAAAGATGCACCTATCCGTCCGGCTAGATTACAAAGCTACTAACAATGAAGCAGAGTATGAGGCCCTCATAGCCGGATTGCAGGCAGCACAGCATGTGGGAGCAAATGGGTGACACTCTATTCGATTCACGCTGGTCAGCCAAGAACTTTCCCAAGACCTTTGAAATCAACGTGTTCGCTCAAACTCTACCGAGGCCTTTGAAAACTCAAAGCTACTTTCCAAGAGGTGCTTATTCAGAAGAACCAGGCTGCCGATGAGTTAGCCAAACTAGCGAGCTCAATAACGCCGGTCGCCGTTCAGAACCAATTGAAAAACGCTACTGGTGGCGCATGTCGACCGGATGCAAGGCCTCGCATTTCCAAGTGACCGGAGGACACCTATTATAGAATTCCTCCGTTCGGGCACCACACCATCCGATGAATATGCGCCCGGCTCCTCGGAAGAAGAGCCGGTCGGTTCACCATCGGAGATCAGCTTTACAAGAAAGCTTTCTCGCGCCCTTTGAATGTGTAAGCTCGGAGGACTCACCTTACATCCTCCGTGAAGTACATCAAGGATCATGCGGGGTCATCCGGACGATCATTGGCCAAGAAGATCCTCTTGGCCGGATACTTTGGCCAACTTTACAAACAGATGCCGCTCGGACAATATCTACATGCCTTTCATGCCGAGTATCACAACTTCTCCCACCGACCGCAGAGGAGATGAAGGCATCAACCATCTCATGTCCGCTCGATCAATGGGGAATGGATATTGTGGGTCCATTTCCGATGGCGACCGGGAGGAAATTTTTACTAGTGGTGGTAGACTATTTCTCCAAGTGGGTGGAGGCCGAGGCCCTGGCAAAGATCACTGACAGATGGTTAAAAATTCATCCGCAACACATCATTTGTCGGTTCGGCATCCCGCCGACAACGGGCGGCAGTTCACATGGAAGATGTTAGAGGATTGGTGCAAAACTACATTGAGCAACATTTCACGTCCGTGGCCTATCCTCGAGCAACGGTGTCAAGTCACCAACCGGAAATTCTTCAGATTCACGCTCTCGACCATTTGGGAGGAGTTGGCCGGATGAAGTGTCGAGCGTCTTGTGGGCCATCCGAACGACGCCAAAAGAAGGGACGGAGTCACACCGTTCCATTTGGTATATGGCGGTGAGGTGTCATACCGGTCGAAGTCGGCGTTGAGTCACCCGGATCCGAGCTATGATGATGACAACGCCGAACGAAGAAACATGGAGCTGGACTTGGTAGAAGAGGAGAGGGCAAAGGCGTCTGTTCGGCTGATGGCATACCGTCACGGATGAAGCAAAACTACAACCGCAGCGTAATTCCTCGTTCCAAGTCGGCGATCTTGTCGGAAGAAAGTCCGGTCGGCGACGTCGGCAAGCTTGAAGCTCCATGGGCAGCCCTTTCAAAATCATCGAAAAGCTCCGCTCGCGTATTATCTGGAGGATGAGGACGATCGGCAGCTAGATAAGCCGTGGAGCGCGAACCACCTCCAGCCCAGGCGGGGTGAAAGGTGTATCACTGAATCACCGTGTATTTCATTTTTCGACTAAATACTTGAAATGCAGAGATGAAAAGTCAAAAGAGCGAATATAAGGCATTATCATCGTAAACCGAAGGCCCCCGAGCCGATCGGCCGGGAGGTTTGTATCCGAGCCGGGAGCTCGAAACCGAAGGCCCCCGAGCCGATCGACCGGGAGGTTTGTATCCGAGCTGGGAGCTCGAACCCGAAGACCCCAGGCCGTTCGGCCGGGCTGCGTATAGAATAAAAGCAGCATTCGAAATCGAAGACCCCGAGCAGTTCGGCCGGGCTGCATACTAGTGTGGCAGGAAGGAAACCAAAGCCCTGCGCTGCTCAGGATGATAGAGGGAGGTTATTGCCTGGAGCGAAGACCGGAGCCGGTCGGCCAGGTATATGGTTTTCCGAGCCAAGTGCTCGACAACGAAGTCCCCGAACCGCTCGGCCGGAGGTATGCGGATCAAATTGGCGCCAAACGCTCTAAAAACGGAAGCCCCGTACCATTTGGACGGATATAAATTATCCGAGCCAAAATGCTCGGAGCAGACCCTGAGCCGTTCGGCCAGGAGTACGTTCTTGGGTAAAAGGGCCATATGGATTATCCGAGCCAAGCACCCGAATAGTGAAAGCCTCCCGGCCGATCAGATTCGCAAGCGAATGACCCGTGCTGTTCGGCCGGGCATAAATATTGTTCAAAGCGCGGGATATGAAGGCCAAGGTCGCTCGACCTGGTAAGGAGTCAGCCTCGAAGGCCGTCTAGCCCAGACGTTAAACCGTAGAGACGTGCCGGCGTCTATAAATCCCCGAGCCGAAGACCGACGAGCACCGTCGTTAAAGATCGAGAGCCGCGCCGATCGGCTATAAACATCCGCGCCGACGAGCACCGTCGTTAAAGATCGAGAGCCGCGCCGATCGGCTATAAACATCCGCGCCGACGAGCACCGTCGTTAAAGATCGAGAGTCGCGCCGATCGGCTATAAACATCCGCGCCGACGAGCACCGTCGTTAAAGATCGAGAGCCGCGCCGATCGGCTATAAACATCCGCGCCGACGAGCACCGTCGTTAAAGATCGAGAGCCGCGCCGATCGGCTATAAACATCCGCGCCGACGAGCACCGTCGTTAAAGATCGAGAGCCGCGCCGATCGGCTATAAACATCCCGAGCGGAAGAACGAATATCAAAGTAAGACCGTGGAAACTACAAATATTAAAAAATTCAGGCCCGATTGGGAGTTGGTCCTTCGATACTCGACTTTGCGGACTTCACGTAGGCAGGATACGTGCAAAGTGAGTAGGCTACCTCGCTCGGACCCTATGCAATGTGCCAAGCCGATCGGACGCGTGAAGGAGAACCCTTAAGAGCGGGACTGACTCTAAATATCAACGTTAAGCAAACAGAAGAATATTATGGACAATGAGTAGGAAAACAAACAAAGGAGCAGTGTTTCTTTAGAAGAAGAATTATGCCGAACGACACCCACAAAAATTTTACATCCGCCGAGCGGATGAAATACAGAAGGTACTCGAAATAACCCGCCTCACTCAGGGTCTTCAAAGCTGAAGAAGGCGTCAGGAATATCATCAATCATGGCCGCCAGGTCGGAAGCGGGAATATGCATTCCCTCGGGAAGGTGGCCCCCTTTCTTCAAGTATGTCACGGTGACCTTGACCGCTTCGGCGAAAGTGGAAGAGACGTTGCCACCGAATTTTAGGCCGAACCTCTCCGAGTGGAGGTATTCCTGGCGCGCGGCTGCTAGGCGACTCGGCTCACCCTCTTTATATTTTCTGAGTGCCGCTCGGGAAGCGGTTAAGGTGTCTTGAACAGCCTTCAAGTCCACCTCGGCCTTTGTGCGCTCTGCCGAACGGATCTCTCGCTCGGCATTCAGCTCGGCCTCTAGCTTCTTAGACTGCTGATCTAGGGCCCGGACTTTCATTTTATCCAGATCAGCAATCGCCGCCTCTTCCGCCACTGGCCGCTTCACGTCCCCGTCCCGCTTCTTCACCAAGTCTTCGAGTCGGGCCACCTCCGCAGCCAGATCGGCAACCTTCTTCTGCTCGGCCTCGAGGGTTTGTTTCTCCCGCTCGGCCGACGGACCCCCCGACAATTGAAGTTTTTCCAGGAGACCCTCCAGCTCGGCTAGCCGACGGCTAGTGGCGATTTGCTCAGCCCAACGAAGGAAATAATGAAATCAGGAATCAAATAGTGGCATGGAACAGGAAGAAAAATGAATACCTGAGTGGCCTGCTGCATGTTGTTGTCGCCAAGCTGCTTGGGCGCCATGAGGGCCGCTTGAATCTGCGCGTCCTCAAAAAGCTTGGCAAGCGGGCCCGTCAAGGTTATTTCGTGAACGGGGCTTGAGGGCCAGCGGACAATAAATATTCCTCCGATGAGAATCGAGGGTGGTCTTGATGGTTGGGTGGCCGGCCGGCGCTTCCCCAGCCGCAGGCGAGGACCCCTATGGTGGAAGTTTCGCCCAACCGATGTAAGCGCGACGAGTCCGGGAGGAGAGTCTGGGCTGCGCAGAGGCGATGTCACAGAGTCCCGATCTGACGGCGGCGATCGGGCGGGTTACGCCGATCGGCTCATGTGGTTCCTCTGGGGTGGCGGAGGATCGAGTTTCTTCGACGCCCAAGTTCTAGCGGTGGATCCCGGACGGGAATTCCAGCGGGAGCCGAGGAACAGATCCGCCTCAACCTCCGCTGAAGCGGATGGGCAGCATCTGTTTGGGGTGGCGCCCCCTCTCCCGCATCCGCCGGGCGGCTGGGGATGAGGCGAGCTCCTTTTTGGTGGCCGCCTCGATCTCCACGGCCTTCAATTTCAGATGAGCGATAGCTTTGGAGCGCCACATGACTTCAGCTGCAATAGGAGAAATTAAAATCAGTTAAATAAAAAAGGTGAAGGGAGTAAAGAGTCTCTTACCCATACGGTAGGGAAGATTGGCCCGAACGGGAGATAACCCAAAAATATATAACACCCCCTTGAGCAGCAACTGGTCGATCTTGTATCGCTGACCAGACAACCAGTTCGCTGCATGAAGATAGGCTGGATTGCTTCTGAACTTGCCGAGCTCCGGCTGAGTCGGCACAGCGGTCTGCCATTTGGTTCGAAATGTCGGCCGCTCGGGAAGTCGGATGTAGAAGAAAAATTCCTTCCAGTGCTTGTTGGAGGTCGGCATATTATCAAAAAATTTAAAGCCTATTCTACTCTGGAAAATGAAAGTGCCCAACTCGGATTGTTTGGGGTAGAAGAAGAAGTGGAATATTTTGGGGTCAAGTGGGATACTATGCAGCTTAAAGAGGACAACCACCCCGCTCAGCAACCTAAAGGAGTTCGGCACAAGCTGGCCGAGCGGGATGCGGAAATAATTACAAACCTCCAAAATGAATGGATGGGTAGGAAATCTAAGGCCGCCCTGGAATTGGTCTAGAAAAAAGCAAATGGTGCCGATCGGCGGGTTATGGGGCCGATCGGACGGGCTGGCTATAATTATGTCATGGTCATCAGGGATCCCATACGTCCGAACAAGACGCCGAGCACCCTCTTCATCAAACCGACTCTCCATGGTCATATACCAAGGGCCATGAACACCAACAGCGGGCTCAGAGGAGCTTGCCATCTCGGAGAAGCAATAAGAGGGCAAGAAAACAGAGGAACGGGAACGAAAGAGGCAAAACAACTTGGGAGGACCTTGTAAACGAAGGGAGAAGACTCACTGAGAAGGAAACGGGCGGAAAAGATTACCGGTGGGTTGGTAGCCGCCGAGAAACTGGGACTGGATCGTCGGAGGCTACAGCGGCAGGGGAGGCAGACGGAGGAAGCACGAGCAAGCATGCGGCGAAGGGAGAAGACGGAGGCTTTATATTGCCGAGGTTGGTTGGCCTCCACCGTCGGATGCAGGTCACGAAAGACGAGGCCCCCATCCGACAGTCTATTTCAAAGCAATCGCGTCCCACCGTACTAAGCATCGCCGCCACGTGAGAAGAGCCACGTGGCGCCTTGCCACTAGGCGCAATTAATGCGCGTCATACCGTGCATGCTGCGACTTAATGGGAAGGATTTGCGCGATTTTCGAGAAGATTTAAGCAAGCAAACGTCAACGTTGAACAAGGCATCCGAAACGAAGAGCCGAGCGGCTGAATCCGGCATAAGGGCCGAACGGCTAAAAGGAAGATTATGGAAGCGGCGACCGCCCGCTCGGACACATATAGTCCAGTCAGTCGGACTCACTGCCTCCTTCGATTAGACTTGAAGGGAAGGCAAGTGATCCGGCAGTAAGAATGGGGGACCCACTTCCTGAAGGGTCTTAGCTTGAGAACCGATGAAGGGCTGACTAAGCGGTTAATGGCCGAGCCGATCAGCCGGGTTGGTCCGAGCGGAGTTAGAGATAACTCATCCATGGGGTTGGGTGTCCGACGCCAAGGCAGGAGGATCGAAGGGCCGACCGGGAGCCCAAACGGCAGGGGCCAAAGAGCCGAGCGGGCAACCCGCCCGGACAAAATAAGGGCGAGGGGACAAAAAGGTGGTCGAGCGGCCTATGCGCTCGGCTCGGGATATGGGATATCGGTAGAAGCATGTCTGATGATTAGGCCGTACACAAGATCGCACGATGGAGGATCTTGCCGTCACATCATGGAAAGGTTGATACAGTAGCAGTATGGCCTCAGGGACGCCTTTTCTGACGGATCCATATCTGGGCATGGCCCTTCTGACAGACCCATGCCTGGGCATGGTCAAATGTTGGTGATTGCTTTGATTGGCGCGCCCAGACTTCTTCGAGGGGTCTATATAAGGCCTCAATTTTTTCACCGGAGGTATGCACGTCTTCATCTTGAGGCCACCTTTTTGTCATTCCCCGCCTGACTTGAGCGTCGGAGGACCGTCGCCGGGACACCCCTCCCGGCTCGGTTTTGTTGCAGGTTCGCCGGAGCACTCGAGGATCCAGCAGAGAGCGCCACGTGCCCAGCGTCCACTGACTCTTGGTTCGGACAGGATCAAGATTAATCATGATTGTGATATTAATTAATATTTATAATAGATTAAGTAAATAATTATTTAGATTAATTAATTTAATTAATTAATGATAATCAATCATGGTTTAAGTGAAAAAATACACTTCATGTTTTTTTCATCTCTTGGAAAAGACTTTTTACCTTTTGGGAGTAACTATTCGTGCATATTAAAGAAATATCATTCCTTCCCCTTAAATCATTCACTCTTTGCTCAATGTTCAAGTTGTGAATTTTTCTCTTAAGAGTTTCAAGACTTTGAAAGTTCGACGGAGTTTTAAATTTGAAGTGCTCCTAGCTATTTTGAGACACAAGTAGTTATATCTTGGAAGATGATTGTCGATAAATTATAAACACTTGGGCGAGATAATATCATCTTAAGGAAAGAAGGTCTAGTTTTCACCTCGACCTTAATATTCTTATCTGTAGGGATAAGGTTACCCAAAGAGGGTGTGTCGATATCTGAAGGGATAACTCGACGATTACTAAGAGTAAGTTGGCAATGATGATACCAAAAGGGTATGTCTATTATCCAAAGGGATACCTCGATAACCGAAAGGATACGTCGAGAGTTAAAATAGGACATGATTCACATTGCCATACTAAACTCCACCGATTTGAATCATTGACTTATCGTCGAGATAACTAAATAAGTCCAATTATTAGATCAACATCAAAGATCCATATGCATATAAAAATTCCCAATTAAAATAACTAATAATCAAAGAGCACTATATTATCTGAGTTTATGTGCTTTTGGCATCAACATTAAAAAAAAAAAAAATCATGATGGCCTAGAAGTTAGATCCACCAAAACAGAATTGTTGGAGTAATTAAGGGGTTTGAAGAAAAAAATTTATCTTCTTTGATCTATATAGTTGTATCTTGTGCATTTTCTCACTAAGTTATTTGATTACACAGGTTGGATTACTTAATCTTCAGGAACTTAAAGCATTGGCTTAAAGCCCCCGGGTATAGCATTGACGGTTGTTACATGACATCTTTAGTATAATAGTCAGAAGTCGATTTTCAAAAATTGACGACCTGAGATTTACTCCACTATGCGTCTGATATTTGTATATCTATATGTACTTCTCTTCATATCTATAAAGTCGATACTAAAGGAGTTGTTAATGTAAGAGATCTACATTTGATTAATAGTGAAAATGCATTAGTGTTGCACCGTACTCCAGGGGGATCGCAGCTACTTCATCAACATGTTATGAAACTTGGCTTTATCGACTCTTCTGTGTACTGACAAAAGGATTGTTTTCCTTCAGTGTTGCATCTGTTGCATCTGGCTTTTGCATCGAATGCCATAGGATTTTTGATGATGCACCTCTCTTTAACAATGAAGACTACAAGCACCGTTGAGGCATGTAACTTTGCAATATTATAACATCCGTATATATACCAGGCATATGATAAGAAAAAATTCCATTGTTGGTTTTGATACTTAATAATTTTCATTAATTTCAGTATGTATATCCATCTCTCATTGACTTCATGTGATGGGAAAATTTATTTCTCAAATGAGATTAGAGTTTTAAGGTTTAGGGTAGATTGTTTTTTTCTCTAGGGAATGACATAGATAGGAATATAATGGGATTTAATATTTTGTTGATAGAATGAAGTAGATAGTAAATAATCAAATGGTTTTTTTTGGCAAACTTTTTTTTTTGATCAATAGAGCCTTCTACTCCATTGGTACCCTTTAAAAGGGCAAGTTGTCTATATTTTTCAATATTATTGATCCTGTCCGAATCAAGAGTCAGTGGACGTTGGGCACGCGGCACTCTCTGCTGGATCCTCGAGTGCTCCGGCGAACCTGCAACAAAACCGAGCCGGGAGGGGTGTCTCGGCGACGGTCCTCCGATGCTCAAGTCAGGTAAGTGGTGGAGAAAGTGGCTGCCAAATTCGTATTCTGCGTACCTTCGGCGAAGTAATAGCCTCTTTATATAAGACGGAGAAGGAACTGATGCACGCCCACCGAGGTGCGTACGTGTCAGCAACCCATACCACGGTATGCACTTGTCAGAGAGCTTACCTGACACCATGCTGCCACAGTCCGAGCATGTTCTTTGATGGGACGGCAGGACCACCCGTTGTCAGACTAGAAGTATGGCACAGCCATACGACTTGACGGCTGTCAGAAGATGTCCCCGTCTTTTACCCACCGTCTGACTGGGGTGCCTGGCCCGCCGAGCGGGCGATGAACGTCGTCCGGACGGCCTTGATTCTTTGCGCCGTCCGGGCGGCACCTCCTTCCGCTCGGTTATTACGCACTGCTTTATTTGAGCGTCGGACCCCTGGTCCCTACCAGGGTGCCTTTTACTACCAGATTTCCCTTTCGGCTCGCCCTTTTCCGGCGAGCCACTGGACCCTTTGACCTCCCCTCAGCGTTGACTCCTTATGGGGTTCCGGATTTTTACCGCCGGATCACTTGCCTTCCTCTCGAGTCTAGTCGAAGGAGGCAAAGTCCGACTGACTGGACTGCCGATCTGTCGAACAATGATCATTGCCTTAGGCCGCTCGGCCAGGCATAAAGATGCTCCTCCGTGCGGCGATATCTGTCTGTCCGGCGACACTTTGTCCATGCCTTGTATTTTCTGGGAATCGATGTCCGTTGTTCTCCCACACTACCCATCACGTGCTCTGCGCACGGTAAGGGGAGCTCATTAAATGCGGCTAGTAACCGGCTGACGCATTTGTCAGAGTATGGCGGTTACGTCACTTCCGATGGGACAGCCGCCGTTTGAAACGGACGATCCGATGACAACCTCGATATCGACGACCTGGATCGGACGGTGGAGGTTGCTTCCGGGCGGCAATATAAAGCTTGCGGCTCCGCTTCCGCCGCCGCCTCGCTGCTTCATTCTCCTCCGGCACTCTCGCCCCTCAACTCTTCGGCAAACCTCAGCCCTTCGTCGATCATCTTCTTTGTTTGTAAGGCCTTTTCTCTTGTTCCCAGCGCTTTCTTCTTTTTGTTACCTGTTTCCTTCAATCAGCTTCTGCTCCATTCTTTGCTCACCCCTTCCCTCGGCATCCTATATTCTCGTCCCTTAACCATGACTAGCACTTCACAGTCGACTAGCGGCGCTCCAGGTCTGTGGTACACGACCATGGAGAGCCGTTTTGATGAGGAAGACGCCTTGCGCCTCGTCCGGACTTATGACCTGCCGACCGACCACCAAATAGTGTTAGCCACACCAGCCGCTCGGCCTCATGAACCGCCATCCGGCACAGTGCTTTTCTTCCGAGACCAATTTCTGGCTGGACTGCGTTTTCCACCTCACAAATTTTTCTTAGAAGTCTGTAACTATTTCCGCATTCCGCTCGGCCAGGTAGTTCCCAACTCTATTAGGCTGCTGAGCGGAGTGATAGTTTTGTTTAAGCTGAACAACATCCCCTTGGACCCAAAAATATTCCACTACTTTTACTATCCCAAGCAAGCCGAGTGGGGTACCTTTGTTTTCCAGTCTAGGATAGGCTTCGTGCTTTTTGATCATATGCCGAGCTCCAACAAACATTGGAAGGAGCATTTTTTCTATATACGTTTTCCCGAGCGGCCGACTTTCCGCACCAAGTGGCAGACGGCTATGCCCACGCAACCGGAGCTCGGCAAGTTTAGAGGTGACGCGGACTATCTCCATGCAGCCGAGCGGCTAGTCGGTCAGCGCTATCATATTGACGAGATGCTCCTTCCGGGAGTAATGCATATATTCGGCTTGTCTTCTATCCCCGCCGATCTGTGGACATTTGTTGGTAGAACTGGGTGGAGCAGATCGCTATTAGCAATCGATTGGCCGAGCTGGAGGACGAGTTGAAAAAATAAAAAACCGTTGGGGGTAACGGGCAGTCGGCTGCCGCTCTGGCGAAGGCCAAAAAATCGCTGGATGCCGAAAGGAAAAGGGCTAGCGATTTGGCGAGCAAAGTTGTTCGGCTCGAAACGATGATCAAGCAACGAGAGAAGGAGCTCAAAACGGCGACCACTCGGAAGCAACAGGCCATCAATGATATGGACCGTATGAAGGTGGAGATCAGGGGGTTGGAACAACGCATCAAAGACTTGGACGCCCTGTTGGCCGCCGAGAAGGAGGGCCGCTCGGCGGATCTCCAAAGATTCGACGGAGATCTGGCCGCGCTCCAAGCCACCAGCGATGCCGCCCATGCCGCGCTCAAGGAATACCAGGAAGGGGAGTCGGCCCGCTCTGACGAGGTGAGGAAAGCGTTCCTTTGTTCGGAGGACTTCGGAGAGAAGTTCACTGACAAGATATCCCTCACGTTCGAGGAGGCGATCAAGGCGGCGGTGGGATATCTGAAGAACAAAGGTCACCTGTCTGCCGAGTTGACCATCCCCCCCGAAGATATAGCGAGCGTGATGGACACCATCCCCGACGCTCTCTTTGATTTTGATGTCTGAGGAGCGTTTTTATAAACTTTTTTGTATTCCAGCCGTTCGGCCCGGACTATCTCTGTAATGACTTTTTTAGCTTGCGTAGTAGATGATCTTCTGTTCCTTTCACCTTTTATTGTGGCAAGAACTTACTAAGTATTCTTGATCCTGTCCGAACCAGAAGTCAACAGACGCTGGGCACGTGGCGCTCCAAGGCTCACTGATGTAGATCTCCAACTAGTGTCGAGATGCTCCGGCTATCCTGCACAGAAGTCGAGCCGGGAAGGGGATTCCCAGCGACGACCCTCCGACGCTCAAGTCAGGTAAATCACGATGAACAAGGTGGCTCCAGAAGTCTCAGAGTACGTACCAGAATCCCCCTGCCGGTGAAACCTGAGGTTCTTTATATAGAGCGATGTCAAGTTTGGGCACGCGTACCGAAGTGCATAAGTGTCTTCTGTCCTTTCCTAGGTATGCGGCTGTCAGAAAGCTTACCTGACCCCTACCGCTACAGTCAGAGCATGCCCTCGATGGGACAACGGAATCCCGAAGTGCATAAGTATCCTCTGTCCTTTCCTAGGTACGCGGCTGTCAGAAAGTTTACCTGACCCATATCGCTACAGTCAAAGCATGCCCTCGATGGGACAGCAGAATCCCCTGTCACAAGATTCGGAGCATGGCACACACGTGAAACCTACAGGTTGTCAAAGAAAGAAATCCTCTGGCCTTTTCCTTTGCTCCAAACTTGTAGTCCGAGCGGACGGATACCTAAACATCCGACCGGACATCCGCAATGGTTTACTTGTGCTTTGTGGAGACTAACAAACAGGGGTGCTTTATGACTGCGGTCGGTCAAAAGGTCAGCTTGGTCCATGACCTTTTTAACTGAGCGTCGGAACCCCGATTTGACAGGGTACCTCCCAACTATAAGTGCGAGCCGGACGGACCCCTCCAGGTACTCGATTCCATCGACCGGCCGACAGTCCAATCGGACCGACCGTCTACGGCTGTCCGTCCGGTCGGACCACACTCTCCTCTGGGTGGGCGGCTGTTCCGGTGACTTCCCCTTGGCGTTGACTTTGCAAGAAAAAAGAGGGGGGAGGCCCATTCTTACTACCGGATCAATTCTTTATAACCATTCCGCTCGGCACCTCGCTATGCCAGACAAGCGAATTATCTTTAATGTCTCATTACGCGCTTGATCAGCCGCTCAGCGCGCAAACTTGTTTGCCTCTTTAATTCCGATTAACCATCCTTTGCTCGTCTCTTGATATTTATCGTCGGTGGTCGACGGCGCGGTTATTTATAGCCGATCGGCGCGGCTCTCGATCTTTAACGATGGTGCTCGTCGGCGCGGATATTTATAGCCGATTGGCGCGGCTCTCGATCTTTAACGACGGTGCTCGTCGGCGCGGATATTTATAGCCGATCGGCGCGGCTCTCGATCTTTAACGACGGTGCTCGTCGGCGCGGATATTTATAGCCGATCGGCGCGGCTCTCGATCTTTAACGACGGTGCTCGTCGGCGCGGATATTTATAGCCGATCGGCGCGGCTCTCGATCTTTAACGACGGTGCTCGTCGGCGCGGATATTTATAGCCGATCGGCGCGGCTCTTGATCTTTAACGACGGTGCTCGTCGGCGCGGATATTTATAGCCGATCGGCGCGGCTCTCGATCTTTAACGACGGTGCTCGTCGGTCTTCCGCTCGGAGGGTTTATAGAGGCTCGTCTCTACGGTTTAACGTCTGGGCTAGACGGCGCGGATATTTATAGCCGATCGGCGCGGCTCTCGATCTTTAACGACGGTGCTCGTCGGTCTTCCGCTCGGAGGGTTTATAGACGCCGGCTCGTCTCTACGGTTTAACGTCTGGGCTAGACGGCGCGGATATTTATAGCCGATCGGCGCGGCTCGATCTTTAACGACGGTGCTCGTCGGTCTTCCTCTCGGAGGTTTATAGACGCCGCCTCGTCTCTACGGTTTAACGTCCGGGCTAGACGGCGCGGATATTTATAGCCGATCGGGGCGCTCTCGATCTTTAACGACGGTGCTCGTCGGTCTTCCGCTCGAGGGTTTATAGACGCCGCTCGTCTCTCGTTTTAACGGGCTCGTCCGCGCGGATATTTATAGCCGATCGGCGGCTCTCGATCTTTAATGACGGTGCTCGTCGGTCTTCCGCCGGAGGGTTTATAGACGCCGGCTCGTCTCTACGGTTTAACGTCTGGGCTAGACGGCGCGGATATTTATAGCCGATCGGCGCGGCTCTCGATCTTTAACGACGGTGCTCGTCGGTCTTCCGCTCGGAGGGTTTATAGACGCCGGCTCGTCTCTACGGTTTAACGTCTGGGCTAGACGGCGCGGATATTTATAGCCGATCGGCGCGGCTCTCGATCTTTAACGACGGTGCTCGTCGGTCTTCCGCTCGGAGGGTTTATAGACGCCGGCTCGTCTCTACGGTTTAACGTCTGGGCTGACTCCTTACCAGGTCGAGCGACCTTGGCCTTCATATCCCGCGCTTGAACAATATTTATGCCCGGCCGAACAGCACGGGTCATTCGCTTGCGAACCTGATCGGCAGTGAGGCTTTCACTATTCGGGTGCTTGGCTCGGATAATCCATATGCCCCTTTTACCCAAGAACGTACTCCTGGCCGAACGGCTCAGGGTCTGCTTCGAGCATTTTGGCTCGGATAATTTATATCCGTCCGAATGGTACGGGGCTTTCGTTTTTAGAGCGTTTGGCGCCAATTTGATCCGTATACCTCCGGCCGAGCGGTTCGGGGCCTTCGTTGTCGAGCACTTGGCTCGAAAAACCATATACCTGGCCGACCGGCTCAGGCCTTCGCTCCAGGGAATAACCTCCCTCTATCATCCTGAACAGCGCATGGCTTTGGTTTCCTTCCTGCCACACTAGTATGCAGCCCGGCCGAACTGCTCGGGGTCTTCGATTTCGAACGCTGCTTATATTCTATACGCAGCCCGGCCGAACGGCCTGGGGTCTTCGGGTTCGAGCTCCCGGCTCGGATACAAACCTCCCGGCCGATCGGCTCGGGGGCCTTCGGGTTCGAGCTCCCGGCTCGGATACAAACCTCCCGGCCGATCGGCTCGGGGGCCTTCGGTTTACGATGATAATGCCTTATATTCGCTCTTTTGACTTTTCATCTCTGCATTTCAAGTATTTAGTCGAAAAATGAAATACACAGGGTGATTTACAGTGATACACCTTTCACCCCGCCCGGTAAGGCTGGAGGTGGTTCGCGCTCCACGGCCTATCTAGCTGCCGTCCGTCCTCATCCTCCAGATAATACGCGCCCGAGCGGAGCTTTTCGATGATTTTGAAAGGGCCTGCCCATGGAGCTTCAAGCTTGCCGACGTCGCCGACCGGCTTGACTTTCTTCCAGACAAGATCGCCGACTTGGAACGATCTGGGAATTACGCGCCGGTTGTAGTTTTGCTTCATCCGCTGACGGTATGCCATCAGCCGAACGGACGCCTTTGCCCTCTCCTCTTCTACCAAGTCCAGCTCCATGTTTCTTCGTTCGGCGTTGTCATCATCATAGCTCTGGATCCGGGCTGACTCAACGCCGACTTCGACCGGTATGACAACCTCACCGCCATATACCAAATGGAACGGTGTGACTCCCGTCCCTTCTTTTGGCGTCGTTCGGATGGCCCACAAGACGCTCGGCACTTCATCCGGCCAACTCCCTCCCAAATGGTCGAGCCGAGCGCGCAGAATACGAAGAATTTCCCGGTTGGCGACTTCAGCTTGACCGTTGCTCTGAGGATAGGCCACGGACGTGAAATGTTGCTCAATGCCGTAGCTTTTGCACCAATCCTCTAACATCTTCCCTGTGAACTGCCGCCCGTTGTCGGACACTAGTCGGCGAGGGATGCCGAACCGACAAATGATGTGTTGCCAGATGAATTTTTTAACCATTTGTTCAGTGATCTTGGCCAGCGGCTCGGCCTCCACCCACTTGGAGAAATAGTCTACCGCCACTAATAAAAATTTCCTCTGCCCGGTCGCTATCGGAAATGGACCCACAATATCCATTCCCCATTGATCGAACGGACATGAGATGGTTGATGCCTTCATCTCCTCTGCCGGTCGGTGGGAGAAGTTGTGATACTTCTGGCATGAAAGGCATGTAGATACTGTCCGAGCGGCATCTGTTTGTAAAGTTGGCCAAAAGTATCCGGCCAAGAGGATCTTCTTGGCCAATGAGCGTCCGCCCGGATGACCCCCGCATGATCCTTGATGTACTTCCTGGAGGATGTAAGCTGAGTCCTCCGAGCTTACACATTTCAGCAAAGGGCGCGAGAAAGCTTTCTTGTAAAGCTGATCTCCGATGAGTGTAAACCGACCGGCTCTTCTTCTGAGGAGCCGGGCTGCATATTCATCGGATGGTGTGGTGCCCGAACGGAGGAATTCTATAATAGGTGTCCTCCAGTCACTTGGAAATGCGAGGCCTTGCATCCGGTCGACATGCGCCACCAGCAGCGTTTTTTCAATTGGTTGCTGAATGGCGACCGGCGTTATTGAGCTCGCTAGTTTGGCTAACTCATCGGCAGCCTGGTTCTTCGTTCGGGGGATCTTCTGAATAAGCACCTCTCGGAAAGTAGCTTTGAGTTTTTCAAAGGCCTGAGCGTAAAGTTTGAGCCGAACACAGTTGATTTCAAAGGTGCCGGAAAGTTATTGAGCAGCCAACTGTGAATCAGAAGAGCTGCTCCCACATGCCGTGCTGCCTGTAATCCGGCTATGAGGGCCTCATACTCTGCTTCATTGTTAGTAGCTTTGTAATCTAGCCGGACGGATAGGTGCATCTTTTCTTCCTGAGGTGAGAGTAGTAATATTCCGATCCCACTTCCAAGCCGAGAGGAGGATCCATCCACATATATTCTCCACATAGCTTCCGGCTCTGACCTTTGCACTTCGGTCACAAAATCAGCCAAGGATTGGGCTTTAATCGCCGAGCGGGGCTGATATTGGATGTCAAATTCACTCAATTCTGTCGTCCACTTGATAAGCCGTCCGGACGCTTCTGGATTCAACAGCACTCTTCCAAGTGGACTGTTCGTCCGGACAATAATGGTATGAGCCAAGAAATATGGTCGCAGGCGCCGAGCGGCTAGAACTAAAGCAAAGGCCAACTTCTCAAGCCCAGTGTAGCGAGATTCAGCATCTTTTAAAATGTGGCTTAGAAAATACACCGGCTGTTCTTCGCCATTCGCCCTCATAAGTGCTGAGCCTACAGCATGCTCAGTTGACGACAGATACATATAAAGTGACTCACCCCCGACCGGCTTGGCTAACACTGGTAGAGAATTAAGATATGTCTTCAACTCTTCAAATGCTCGGTCACATTCTTCATCCCACTGGAATTTAGTAGCCTTGCGCAGGATCTTGAAGAATGGCAGGCTCCGGTCGGTGGTTCTGGAGATGAATCTCGATAGAGCGGTTATCCGACCGGTCAACCTTTGCACTTCTCTTGTATTTCTTGGGGGCGGCATGTCTTGCAGTGCTTTAATCTTGCTGGGATTTGCTTCAATTCCCCGCTCGGTCACTATATACCCCAGGAAACGCCCTCCTTTGGCTCCGAACAGGCACTTTTGGGGGTTTAGTTTGACTCCATATTTGCGCAGCGTTCGGAAGGTTTCTTCCATATCCTTGAAAAGATCGGCCGCTCGGACGGATTTGATAAGAATGTCGTCCACATAAACTTCCAGATTCCGCCCGATCTGCTCCTTGAAAACCTTGTTCATCAAGCGTTGATAGGTGGCTCCGGCATTCTTCAATCCGAACGGCATCACATTGTAACAATATGTGCCGTCAGCCGTTACGAAGCTTACTTTTTCTTGGTCTTCTCGGGCGAGCGGTACTTGATGATATCCTTGGTAAGCGTCAAGCATGCAAATTAGTTCGCAGCCAGCCGTGGAGTCCACCAACTGATCTATCCGGGGCAGAGGATAAAAATCCTTGGGGCATGCAGCCAGCTCGGGTACTGCACCTCGCGTATGTGGCCGGCCTTCAGAAGTTTTTCCACCTCCGCCCGGATAATGACATTCTGCTCGGCGCTGAAGTCCCTTTTTCTCTGCTTCACTGGTCGAGCGTCCGGTCGGACATGCAATTCATGCTGCGCTAGGCTCGGCGAAATTCCAGGTAACTCATGTGTCGACCAAACGAAGACATCATGATTTCGTTGGAGGCATTGAATCAGCTTCTCCTTCTGTTCTTTCCCCAGATCAGAGGCGATAAAAGTCGTGGCCTCCGATCGGGTCGGATGGATCTAGACTTCCTCCTTTTCATCATAAATTAAAGCAGGAGGTTTTTCGGTTATGGCGTGTACCTCAATTCGGGGCGCCTTCCGAGCGGAACAAGCTTCTGCTCGGATCATCTCTATATAGCACCGCCGAGCTGCTAGCTGATCTCCCCGCACTTCTCCTACTTTGTCCTCCACGGGGAACTTTATCTTCTGGTGGAAGGTTGAGACAACCGCTCGGAATTCGCCGGTCGTCCCAAAATGACGTTGTAGGATGAGGGAGAGTCGACCACCACGAAGTTTATTGTCCTGGTCCTCCTGAGCGGCTCTTCTCCCAGCGAGGTGGCCAGCCGGATTTGTCCGACCGGCTGAACTTCGTTGCCCGTAAACCCGTAGAGCGGGGTCGTCATGGGCAGCAGCTCGGCTCGATCAATTTGCAGCTGATCGAACGCCTTCTTGAATATGATGTTGACCGAGCTCCCTGTGTCAACAAATATGCGGTGAATGGTGTAATTTGCTATTACCGCTTTAATGAGCAGCGCGTCGTCGTGGGGCACTTCAACTCCTTCTAAGTCCCTGGGTCCGAAAGTGATTTCCGGCCCACTTGCCCGCTCTTGGCTGCAGCCGACCGCGTGGATCTGCAGCTGACGGACGCCCGCCTTTCTGGCTCGGTTGGAATCTCCTCCGGTCGGCCCACCAGCAATAACGTTGATCTCGCCCCGGGAAGTATTGCTCCTATTTTCCTCCTCCCGAGCGGACGGTCGTGATCGTTCTCTGGACGCCCGGCGATTCTCCTGCCTCGGGGATCGGTGCCGATCGGGTGTCTGCTGGTGTCGCCCCTCGGTGCGGGTCCGGTCAGCTTCATGAGTCCTACGTCTCCTGTCGATGGGAGGCGACCGTCGTTCGGCTTTCCTGGGAACAGGATTGGACACAAAGGGAAGGCTTCGGCAATCCCTCGTGTTGTGCGTATCCGTCTGGTGGAATTTGCGAACATAGGGTCCACCTCTTCTTTGGCTTGGGCGGCGAGCGACTATTTCTTGTCGTGCGATCGACGTGAGGGATCGAATGCTTGACCCTCGGTCCTCCGGGTGGTGGCGGTGTCTGTTCCGCTCGGCATGAGCAGTGCCTCCGAGTTTCCTTCCGAAGCGGCTTGCGCTTCTTCCACATTTATATATTCGTTGGCCCGATGTAGCATGTGATCATAATCTCGGGGCGGCTTTCGGATGAGCGACCGGAAGAAGTCCCCATCCACAAGGCCTTGCGTGAAGGCATTCATCATCGTCTCCGATGTGGCCGTTGGGATATCCATCGCCACTTGGTTGAATCGCTGAATATAGCCTCGAAGCGATTCTCTCGGCTCTTGCTTGATGGCGAATAAGCTGACACTTGTCTTTTGATAACGCCGACTACTGGCGAAGTGGTGGAGGAAGGCCGTTCGAAATTCCTTGAAGCTCGTGATGGATCCGTCCGGCAACCTTCGAAACCACCGTTGAGCCGATCCCGAGAGGGTGGTAAGGAAAACTCTACACTTTACTCCATCTGTGTACTGATGGAGCGTGGCTGTATTATCGAACTTACCCAGATGATCATCCGGGTCCGTTGTTCCATTGTATTCGCCGATCGTCGGAGGCACGTAGTGCTTGGGCAGAGGGTCTCGTAGGATAACCTCCGAAAATTGGCGATTGATCCGCTCGGGGGAGGAGTCCGCTCGGGGAGCTTTCCCCTTCCTGTCATCCCGCCTTGGCATTTCATCTGAGGAAGATCCTCTATCTCTTCGGGCTGGTATGGCTTCAGGGGTGCGAAATAAGGCCCGATGGAATGCGACGGTGGTTGGAGGTGCTTCCGCTCGGCCACCAGACGCAGATGTTGCTTGTTGCTCCGCCCGCTCGGCGGATGCTTTTTGTTTTTGCTCCATGAGTTTGGCGGCCCTCATCTCGACCAGAGCCTCGAGTTCTTCTGTTGAAAGCGTCACCGTGTGTTGTCGTCCAGCCTCGTCCATTGTCTCCGATCGGATGCAGGAGCGTTCCCACAGACGGCGCCAATTTGATCCTGTCCGAATCAAGAGTCAGTGGACGCTGGGCACGCGGCGCTCTCTGCTGGATCCTCGAGTGCTCCGGCGAACCTGCAACAAAACCGAGCCGGGAGGGGTGTCCGACGCTCAAGTCAGGTAAGTGGTGGAGAAAGTGGCTGCCAAATTCGTATTCTGCGTACCTTCGGCGAAGTAATAGCCTCTTTATATAAGACGGAGAAGGAACCGATGCACGCCCACCGAGGTGCGTACGTGTCAGTAACCCATACCATGGTATGCACTTGTCAGAGAGCTTACCGACACCATGCTGCCACAGTCTTTGTCAGACTAGAAGTATGGCACAGCCATACGACTTGACGGCTGTCAGAAGATGTCCCCGTCTTTTACCCACCGTCTGACTGGGGTGCCTGGCCCGCCGAGCGGGCGATGAACGTCGTCCGGACGGCCTTGATTCTTTGCGCCGTCCGGGCGGCACCTCCTTCCGCTCGGTTATTACGCACTGCTTTATTTGAGCGTCGGACCCCTGGTCCCTACCAGGGTGCCTTTTACTACCAGATTTCCCTTTCTTCTGAGTCCGGTCGGCTCGTCCTTTTTCGGCGAGCCACTGGACCCTTTGACCTCCCCTCAGCGTTGACTCCTTATGGGGTTCCGGATTTTTACCGCCGGATCAATTATTATATATTATTATACGTATTACATTTAAATCAATAGTCAATTGTATGAATATGATAAATTTGAAATACAATAATAATAAAATTATAACCGTCAAAATATAAAAATTATTTAATAAAATAAGCTATGAAATTATAATATTTATAATTAGGATAATTATTACAATATTGTAGGATTTTATAGCTATTAGCCTATTATACATAAATTTGTTCTATACATAAACGTGGGGAGGGGGGCCTTTTGAAATTGTCCCGATGATACGCGTTCTGTTTGGTCTAGAAATCATTTCATATACGATAGAAGATACCCGAAGTTTACCAACCTTTTGTTAAAGTGTGTGGGCCCCAGCTACTCAGTTAAGAAAGTGGGTTGCTCTGAGAACAGTATTAGTTTTTAATTTGTTAATAAATAGGATCACGGGGCGCCTCTTTTTAAGATCTGTCGTCCTCTCGTTAGGGTTTTCTCCGTTCCAGCCCTCGACCCCTTTACTTTCGCCTCCAAATCATCCAAGCGAAGAGGGCCATCGCGAGATCTCTATCGCTGTTCTTCTTCCTGAATCTGCGTGATTTTCGTTCCCTATTCGAAGATGATGCAGCCGGGCGGCGGAATGGTGCAACAACCTCCGATGGCGCCGCCACCGATGGACCACCAGCAACAGCAGCAGCAACCGCAGCAGTGGCCCGTGATGCCACTCATGCCACCTCTGCCTCAGCCGCAGTACTACCAGGCCGGCCCGCCTCCGCCGATGTGGAACCAACAGACATCTCAGGTTCCGCCGCCTGTCCCTCAGCCTCCGCCGCAGTACCAGCATCCTGCACCGCCCGTGTTGCCACCCCAGATGCAGTACCAGGTTTCTGCGCCTAACCCGGCACCAGCCATGGCAGCGCAGCAAGGATCATCTGATGAGATCCGCACGCTTTGGATCGGCGACTTGCAGTACTGGATGGATGAGAGCTATATCTACAGCTGCTTTGTACATACGGGAGAGGTATGTTTTTCTATCCATCTATATTCTTTTTTAGCCCATTGGTTTTCAGTATCTCTGATTAATATATTTAGTAGCCTCATGAGGTATATTTATGTCACGTTTCTTCTAGTATTTCTTCAGTCGAGATGAATCGATCAGTTTTTCTATACACAAAATCAACCACCACTATTGTTAAGTCTTTCAACATAAGGATTTAGAGTAACACAAATCGAAGTTGTGTAACTTGTGTTACTTGTGCGAACTAAGGCCTACGCAATCTATTGATTAGTTGGTCAGGCCTCTTTGGACAATGAAACACTGGGAGTTGAGTAACTTGGATTGTGACTGATATCTTTTAGCTATAGAACAAAGCCTGTCCTGTAGTTATTACTTGTTTCATTATCTGACATGCTTTTCAAGAGTTTAATTTATGCTCAAATGAACATTGTGTAAGCTTGCAAAATTTCATGAGCTCTTTCAGGAGTTTAGCAACAAATGACACGATGATTCACTTATCCTTTTTGTTTTTGTGCATCTCAGGAAGTTATCTGATAGTTGGGTCTCAGCTTCTTCTTGTTGCATATCATGTAGTTATTTTTCAGGTTAATTGTAGTAGTGCAAACATTGAGACGCAGGAAAAAGTTTGGTTGCAACATCTCTTTTCTTGCAAGTCTCTATTTTGTTTTCTGTTCATCTTGTTGACTTGGATAATGATTGCCCTTGTAACATGAAATTTGTTTTTATTTATTCAATTTTTAGATGTGCATTTTTCTTCTCCGACATGTTCAACCTATGTGCAGGTTGTTTCAGTTAAACTTATTCGCAACAAACAAACTGGGCAGTCAGAGGGTTATGGTTTTATTGAGTTTGTATCTCAAATGGCTGCGGAACGAATTCTTCAAACTTATAATGGTCAAACAATGCCTAATTCTGAACAAGCTTTCAGATTGAATTGGGCTTCATGTGGAGCAGGAGAGAGGCGTGGAGATGGTGCTGATTATACAGTTTTTGTTGGTGATTTGGCTGCAGATGTCACTGATTATATGTTGCAAGAGATATTTAAGAGCCGCTACTCCTCAGTTAAGGGTGCCAAAATTGTCACTGATCGACTTACTGGGCGTTCCAAAGGCTATGGCTTTGTTAAATTTGCTGATCTTAATGAACAAACAAAAGCATTGACTGAGATGAATGGAGTTTATTGCTCAACAAGGCCCATGCGAGTTGGTACTGCTGCTAACAAGAGGGCATTGGGTAGTCAACAGCAATATCCCTCAAATGGTATGCAGCAATGCAATGTTCCTGAAATACTAATACTGTCTTGTTATTCTTCATATTGCTTCTACAGGACTCTGCAGGGATCCTATAATCAATTGGATTCCTTGTTCATTGGTTACATATTTAGACAGTTCATTTTGAATTACATCAGTTCCTCAGTTAGAGTTAATCTTGGAATGTGTTAAAAGAATTTCCTTGGCCATTTTGTTTGCTATCATGAACAGTTCGTTCCAGCACTTTCCTTCATGAAATTTGGGCTCATTTACACATAGTTTTGCATAATGAACACTTATAGAAACTCATGTTGTCTCAAAGCAGGATGACATGCCCCTTCGTTTAGGCATTGGAATTGACTTCAGCTGAGATGCAAATCTCCTATAGTGAGGGGCCCAGTAGGTCAGTGTTTTGATTACATACTGATTCGGTTCTTAGTCCTTTCTGTGGCTTTATGGGCTACAATTTTTCAGTTAAAAACTACGCTGGCTATCTATAGCTTTCAAATTCCCACTTGCTTTTCCTTTATAATTCCTCCAGTTTCTTACTTTTACATCTATCATTAAATTTATGCCTTCAATTGTCATTTCCCTGTCAGTAAGAGCCTTCATAGAATTTCTGCTATAATCATCTCATAGGCTGAGCATATGATTTCAGTTCTTAGTTCTTTTCACAATTTATGAAGGAATCTATTTACGATCTTCAGATTTTGCATTGGTGTTCACATTATCTTCTATCCTTTTTTTTTAAGAATCTTAAGTTCTGATTGGTCAATTGTATTCTTCAATGCACTGAAAATTTATGATTCAGGTCATTGTTAAGTGCATGAATGTGATCTTGTTAGTCGTATCCAGGTCAAGTAGGCCCAGTTAACCGTATTTTCCTTATAATTCAAGTGAGTTTAAGAATCTTTTCCTGTTCAAATGGTTATTTTTTTATTACAAGATTTGCATGGCCAATAGTCAATAACTCAGATAAAGTAGTTCATATCATGAACTTCATTCCACATCGTCAACACATTGTAAGCCTACTAGAAAACTCTACACTTAACAAAGTTTTTGGGCAGCTTCCTTTATGTTGATTTCAGTGGTTGCAATTGAAATATCACTATGATTGGTGAAATTTTTGCTAATGTTATTGAACTTGATTTCAGTCTTATTTTATTTACATTTTTCCATTACCTTGCTACATCAACTCTTCAATTTATATTTCCTGCTGGATGAATTTACAAAGTTTTTGCAATTTAATATCAATATTATTAGTCCCATCTACATTTATTATTAGTTTAATCATCTAATGAACCACCTTGTCAACTATTAAATTGTTAAAGGCTGGAGCCTAACTAATGTTTTTCCTACTTGTTTAATTCTAAACTAAAAACTTGTTAACTGATTTGGCAAGGACCTTTTGAAAATGTTACATAGATCCACCATCTTGCATCTTTAGGTATTTGATCATGGAATTTGATTATTCATTATGGGATTGATATCCATTTTAGCTTAATTAGGAATAACTTCAATGAATGCCATTACAATAAGATTTCTCTACTTTGAGATTGGTTTAAATGTTTGAACCACTACTAAAAAGTTATTGTGCATGTAGTGAGGCTGTGTGTGGTGTGATAATTTGTAAGATACAAGTGTTCACCACCATCATTCCGCTTGTTGAAAGATATCTTTTTGCTCAATTGTGTAGAAGCTGAATTAGCCAGTTGAAATATCCATATCTGGTCAAACTCCCTTTGGCAGTATTGCATCGGCACAATGTTTGAAATGATTGCTGACTTCTAATTTGATTTCAATCATTTTACCATTCGTTTTGTTTTTCCTGTAAACATTATACCAGTAGAAAAGTTTCAGATTTAAATCAATTGATGATGTTACATTGGCTTTTGTAGTTTCCTACCAGAGTGGACAGAATGCAGAGTCTGAGAATGATCCAAACAATACTACCGTGGGTATTTTGTTTTGTTTCTGATAGCTCTTTCATATATATTTCTAAAACATGATGCGTGGATTGCAGATTTTTGTTGGTGGGCTTGATTCTAATGTTACAGATGATATTTTGCGACAAGTTTTTGGCCAGTATGGGGAAATAGTTTATGTAAAAATACCCGTAGGGAAGCGATGTGGGTTTGTTCAATTTTCTAACAGGTTAGCACATAATGTACGAGTACCTGAACATTGTTACTCGTACCTGATTATATTTCTTCCTTTTATGTTGTCTCTCAGGTCAAGTGCTGAGTCTGCATTAAGTTCACTAAATGGAACCCAGTTAGGTGGACAAAATATCAGATTGTCATGGGGTCGCAGTCCTACCAATAAACAGGTATAACATGTTCATCTTATCATATAAAAGTGTGTTGTTTTGAAGAGCTTTACCAATGACTGTCCTCATCAGCAGCAGCAGCAGGAACCCAACCAGTGGAATGGAAGCTACTATGGATATACCCAAAACTACGACAACTATGGTTATGCTGCCACTCCACAAGATCCTAACGCATATTCATATGGAGCATATCAAGGATATGGGAACTATCAGCAGCAGCAGCAATAACTGCTGGCACAGCAGTTGCCTCAGGTATGCACTTTACTGATGCAAATTTCACATCACCACCGCCATTGGCTTGATTATCCTTGTCATAATAAAAAAAAAGTTACATAAGTTGGCTAGATAGATCTTTGACATCATCATTGTCAGTCATTTTTGTCATTATCGGCTAGATGGATCTTTAATATCATCGTTATCATAGTCATTCTCAACCTAAGCATTATCGATCATTGAATTATTTTTTTTATTGTGCACAAGTTCAAACCAAAGAACATGTTGCATTTGTGCTGATGAGTTCTGTTCACAGTGGCATTCTTTGAATTCACCTTATCATCATTACAGAATCTAAATAGCAGTGTCAGTGATTTGGTTGGGTGGTTATTAAAATGGCACAAGCGTTATGGTGATTTTAAGAAATTCAGGGGCCATTTTCAGAAAAAACAAAAATTTAAACTTTGGATGTTGAAATGATTAGTTTGAGTATAGTGATGCAATATTGCAAACAACTTGGAGGCAAGAGGTTGAGGAATGAGGACAAATGAAAATATCATTTTAAACAATTCGTAGTCAATATAGCCACTTCAAAGTTTGGACCGGATTATGTATAAAACCTAGATTGACTTTCTGTACCCGTTAAGACGTTTGTGCTAGTATTTGTTGATACTGAACTATTCAACTAAGATGTCATTTTTGTTGCAGTGATCTGGGGAGCTCATTGCGGCTCGGCTTGTAATTTCCACAAGGAAAAACTCGTTACTTTCTGGTTCCTGCTCGCCTCCCCCTTTAAATCCTTTTACAATACGTTGATGTTGTGCGAACTTTGTAGTAGCTACCAAGTCAATGGGCGATTGGTGATTACTCTACTTTATTGCTTTGGAATTTTATCTTTCTATTGTGGGATTGTGGTTGTATGTCATGTTTTTAATTACTCAACTTTCGGTCTTGATGATTGCTAGTTCTGCTTCCTATGTTAGTTGATGGTCTATGTTTCGGTTTCCCTTTTTTATTATAATGATTGTAGAAATGAACTGCTGCTTTTAAAAGCTTTTGGTAATTGTATGATTTTCAAAATCACGAATGGAATTATTGTGAACTTATTTACTTTTAGTTTTGTCAGCTTACGTGCCCAATCATACAAATAAAGGTCCAATTTGCGATCCAATAGAAAGCGTAATCTGCTATTGTCTGGTAGAACGTCCTTTATCGGGCCGTTATCTTGGACAACAAGATCGATCACTAGAAGTGTAACGACGCGAAGTTTAGCTGATTCCTCTTTATTGGGCTGAAGATTTACAATGTTTGGATTATTTAAGTTGACAAATGGCCCGATCTATGGCCCATTAAAGCCGACCTATGGGTTTGCTTATGGCCTAAGCGTTAGATCAGCTTAATGGACAACCGAACTGTCCGTTAGTCGGCGTTATTGAGCCCGAGGAAGGGCCAGATTATAGCATAATAGTGTTCGGTAATGAACCTCACGGTAGCCCAATTTTGAAAGAAGGTCCATTTTCAGTCTTAATGGTTAGCAAATAGCCCATATATTGATGTAAATGGGTCAGAATCGGCCTATCTTTTTTACGGGCCATAAATCAACCCGCATGCCGACCTTAATGGGCCTGTCATGACTCAATGTGGCAGAGTACAAGCGGTTACCCTGCCTATAAAGGCTAACCAATTTGGTTATTACACTGCCCAAATGGCGGAAACCAATTTACCCAACTAATTGGGCCAAGCAGGATTGGAGGCGACTAGCTGCAGTCGCCATGTTTAAGATCGTAACGTTGAGATGATTTCTTTTCTCAAAAATAAACGAGAGAGAGAGAGAGAGAGAGAGAGAGAACAAGCATAAACATTCTACTTCATGTGTCATCAACAACTATTACACGACAACAGCAAAGCAAAGAACAAAGCAGCCAGAAAAGATAAGTCTACACCAGATTCTATACTTATACATTGGAGCATAGCAATACCTCTTTAGCTGAGTACCTAGCTTTTACTCTTTTCGGGTCACAGAGCATGCCAGATCGCGGGAGATGCAAATTCAGTAAACTAACCAAAATTACTGCTTACCCTAAAGCCATTAAAGCAAGCCCGATACGTCTTGAGGCTCGGGCTATGAACAGATTGTTCAGCTGTTCACATGCCCTCTCGCTCGCACAAGTCCAACAGCTGCAAGGTCTGATGACACAAATAGGTGGAAAACAACCCTTGTTCATTGAGTTAAACAATATATAACCTAAACTGCTTGAACATAACGTTTTACGGGTAAGCTAAAACCATGCTTTCTTTATTTTACCTATATGTTAATAAATAACACCATTGAATATCGTAACACCTCATTGACGAGGTGATAATGCCAAAAAGTTGATATGCATTCCTTTCATAACAATGCCAATTGGCATGGCTGGAATATATTCCATTAACTGACACATGAAACGCTCTGAGAGATGATGACCCCTTCATTATCGTAGTTGTTAAGTAGATAATGGCAAAAAGTTGATGTGGAAACATTAGAGAAATGAGTAGGTAATTCTTGTCAGATCCAATGTGGTTCAGAAGACAGAGAGGAGACTCAAAGGGCCTGCCTGCAGTTGAAGTTGCAGCTCTGACTCTTAACGAAGCAACAGACCTTAAACCTTAAGGTAAGCATGTTTCTTCTTCCTTCTTGGTTCCTCCCTCTTAGTTAATGGCACCATGTGTTAGCAGAACGCTAGCATATTCTAGTTCCAGCCAGAAACAATACCCATCAAAGAATGAGACATTAAACTATGGTTTTCTGTTACTAAAAGAACATAAGATTTAGCTTTGCCCCAATTCGGTCTTACAAACTCTGACAATTTTTTTCTAACAATCTAACCTACAAATTGCATTACACCTACCTACACTAGTGTTTTTTTTAACCGTTTCTAAACTGTCATGCACATCAAATTAGCTAGCTATACTAAAATCATCATGTCTTTAGATAATTGATGTTCGCTCATATCTATTCTCAGCTAGAATTTTACTGAAAATCTATAGAAAATAGTTGAAGTACTATGAACTTTCCTCCAAAAGCAACATCAGTTTTAATATGACAAATAGGGAAAAGAAAAAAGAAATATCAACCCATAACAAAAGCACAACAAAGTGAAGTAATTATTACCTCAGATATAGAGAGTTCAAGGCGAAACTTTGGACCGTCATAGTGATGCAAAACTGGCCGGAAGGCATCTTCTTCAAGAGCCTTATAAAGTTTTCTAACACGAATCCTCACCTAATATTTTGCACCAAATACAAAAATCTTAGTGTAGAATGTGATGCAGGAGAAGGCTTGATGGGCATTATTTACCTGTGCTGGAAACCTGGACTCGCCTTTGCACTTTTTGTCTTCCCAAGCTGTTGGATCAATGTTAGAGCCCCCAAAACTAGCCGCCTACCAGAAACAAAGCACTTATATGTGAACATAGCAAACAAGAATATTTGACATGGAAAATAACTCAGTTCAATTACTAATCCCCTCACACTTCAAATATAGACAAGAAATGAGAAAGGGGAAAGAAGCTTTCTGATCCTATTGCTAAACTATAGTGCATGTTTTCTCCTTAATCTTTCCTCCAAAATTTGACTTAAACCTTCTTGCTAAAATATCCGGATGCATTAAATTTGGACAAATAGTGGAGTCTGCTAAAACTCAGGGCCCTGCATAGGCCTTGGTTTTGAGATGGTTAGCTCAAGAAGGCTAAAGGTCTTTGGACTAGGTGACATTGTGAAAGGGTTATGGGTAAGTTTCATCCAGGTCAGGTGTAATTTGGCTGGCTTGTTAGCAGTTCGCCAGTGTTTTGTTGGATTGGGTCCAAGGTTGATGGGCTTTCTAGGTTGGGTTCAAAAGCAAGGTGATGTTGTGGTGTGGACTGAGGTTAAATTTAAGTGGAAGGTTTGGGTTAAAGTGAAGATTATTTGGAATGCTTTGGTTGAAGTGGAGATTAAGTGGAATGCTTTGGTTGAAGTGGAGATTGTGAAATGAAGCCTATGGTGGAAATTTTTGTCGCTTGAGTTTCGCTTGAGAGTTGGATGTTGACTGTAGTTGGTCTAGTAATCCATCTAAAGTCCCCTCAGGTCCCAATTCCCAAGCAGGATGACCTATTCTTGGAATGACGACTCTATGTTGATCTACCTCATTGATCACATGCCAATCCCTCAGTAGTTGATGATAATACACAGAGACTCGCAGTGTAAGCATATAATGAACACACGCCAATGATCTATTGGCCTGCTGAGATGGTGGTAGTTTCTACCCACATCTCCTCCATATGATAGTATGATCTAATACATACACCAATGATCTATTAGGCATATGCCCAATCTCGACTTGCCTTGCTCAGGAGAACTAAATCACAAAATTATGAAAGTGAAAGACCTAAAGTGTGAAAACATGCAATCATGTAACGAATATCAAAATTCTACTCAACCAAGATAACATAAACACTGCTACAATGCCTAGTTCACTTGGGTGATAAAACTAGCAGTGCAAACCTACAGACAACTTGAATACAGAAGCTTAATTGATAATAAAATAACCTCAAATATCCCGTGTAATTGGTGAGTGGTATAATTGTATAGAAAAAGTGGCAATCCTGGAGTAATGGCACGTACTGAGTCACGGTATCTGGGAGGCAATCCTGCAAATGTGGTCACAAGCAATTGAAAAATTTTATAGCCTGAATGGAAATAATAATTGCCTATTATAATAATAGTAGGTACATAGAGGTAAAGCTACCTAAAACACTTGGTCACTTTAGCAGACATGAAACTTTCACTTGGATGGTACATAAAGGCATCTACAGGTAATTGATCTAAATGTTGTAAGAGAACAAAAAGAAAAAGTAAACAATGATGAATAGTAAAAAGTGCAGATGAAAGTAAAGAATTGATCCAAATTCTAATACAATGCTTTTTATATCAGTTCAATAATGTATTGTCTGTATAACATATACTAGTAAAATAGAACACCTGGAAAAGTTAAAATACTTCTAGTTGCATTATTAGGCAGACGATATTCTAGCTTGCCATACTGAGTGGAGATGCCCCTTAGCCACTGGAGAAACATGCAAGAAGGAAAGCAATAAAAAATAGTTACTACCATCTAGAATCCTTCTGTCACCTTAGAAGACTGAGTTTTCAGCGATCTAAACTGAAAAATTATATCAAAATATTTAAATACTGTGAGATAAATTGTCCTAAAAGAGATTAAATGGACAGAGAAGTTTTCCAGTAAGAAGAAAAAAACACTTAATTGGCTAAATAGCCTTGATAATATCTTTCCACTTGATATTTAACAAATAACAGATAGCATGAAGTGAATTTACATTTCATGGTTCTTAGCTCAAGTAAAATAAAAATGATGCAGAAGATCAATATCATACAAACAAAAACCGTTTTAGTTGATAAACACAGAGATTGCAGTAATAAAATGCAGCTTCTTTTGATTTGTTCACAGATAAAAAATAATGCTCAGCCTACATGCCCGAATGTTGGCTAGATGCATGATCAAACAATACTTTAGCAACACCAAACTACAAATCAATAGCAAAAATCACATAGTTGCAAACCAAGATTCACAAAATGATTAAAGCTAAAAGATCATACCAAAAAGTTGTCGTTTGAGATCTTCCTGCATAGTATCATTGTTGCAAACAAAGATATAACCACCAAGAACTTCATTTCTAGGCAGCATCTCAGTTGAGGGTAATGTCTTAAACCTCTTATCAATGTTGTTGCTGTTGTTATTGCCATTGATGTTGTCGAAACTGTTGCTGTCATTCATATTGTGGTTAACTTCTCTATTGGCAGAATTTTTAGCATACTTGTTAATTGCATAGTCCAGCTTGAAGCTATTGATCTCGTTAGTGTTGCTTTTCTGGTAGGCATTGCTCATGCTATAAGCACCATGGAAGAGACTCTTTACAGAAGTATCATTTATCTTCAGATCCAGATTCACAAGTCCAAGATTGATGCTCTCGAGTTTGTTATCCTCGTGGAACTCAACCTTGTCATATGGCTTAGCTTCGATAGAGTTTTTTGAGTACTCCAGATTATTCTGGCGGCCAACTTTGGACTTTGTCAGTTCAGCCAGTTTGGAAGTCATAACAGACCACTGATAGTCCTCTAAATTTTTTGTTTGACCTCTGAATTCATCTCCCAATTTCCAGAGGCTATCCATCTTTTGACAAACCTAACTGTTAAGTAAATAATCCATCTAATTAAGGTGATAATAAATTTTGCAAAGAAAAACCAACAAAACAAAGAAAAAAAAAATTCTATCTTTTCAAAACCTAACTGTTTATAAAAGTAACATAAATTAAATTATCTAATGGTCAAAGAAGAGAAATCTAACTATACAAAACAGCCAACAAAAAAGGACAAAAAAAACTCCTTAAAACTGTGCAGATCAGGTAGTCATACAAGTATCTACAATTCTCTCCGAACAGAAGAGATTACATAGAAGAATCTAGGTAATTTTTGGTCTACAGATCCAACATTGACTAAAGACTTCATGGTAAGAAATCTTCTGGTTTAAAATTCACTGATCAAAAGAAAGATTGGTTACACAGACTAGAAAATTGGCATCCACTCTCCAACCTCTTTGAACAGCAATCTTAAATCACAGGAAGCAAACTAAACAAACATGAGAAGACAATATTGCAATTCTAACTGACAAAGTCCAGATCTGAGATTGGGGAGAACAAATAAGAGGAAGGTCAACATGATTTACACTGCAATGCAAATAATGCCCCACAATCACCTTCTAAAGTAGAAACACAAGAATTCAGCCTCAAAATGATGGTTGCGCCTAGAATCCAGTGCTCTATGTTCCATAGTACTGTTGATTCGAACTCCAGAACTCTAGACCTCGACCAAAGGCACTCGGGATCTAGCTGGTTTACCAGTTGGAACTGCTCGAAGTTTTTTGAACAGCGAGAAGAAAACGAAACGAACTAGATAACACAAACCATTTTAGTGAAATAAAGTCCAGATCTCAACTAAATACTAGCTTTCAGATCAACATTGGGGTGAACAAAGAACAGGTAGGGCAACAAGATTCGCAATGGGACTAACTAAGCTCCTTAAACATCAAATTTAAAGAAGACAATCTATTTGATTATTTTAGTAAAAT
Source organism: Zingiber officinale (assembly GCF_018446385.1). Classification (NCBI taxonomy): domain Eukaryota; kingdom Viridiplantae; phylum Streptophyta; class Magnoliopsida; order Zingiberales; family Zingiberaceae; genus Zingiber; species Zingiber officinale. Next base: position 132,074,351 of record NC_055992.1, read on the forward strand.
TTCAGCTGCGAAAGTCCAGATCTCGACCAAATCGAAGCTCGCAAATCAACATTGGGGCGACGAACAAACAACAGTTAGGGCAACAAGAATCGCATAGGGACTCACCTCTATTCGACGCTGAAGACAATACCCGGGATCGCTAGGGTTTGTCGACGTAATAATCTGGAAACCCAAGCTTCTGAGATCGACGGAGAGGAAGGCAAACCACCTCTCCCTCTTCTCCTTAGTGGGAGCAAAGAGGAATGCAAATTTCGTCGATAGAGCTAATAAATGTATACAGAAGGAAACGGTTTGACCTGGATAGGCTTCAATTTGAAGAGAATTACTTTGCTGCCACTTGAAATTTTCACTATATTATTCCTTTTGTTAATTTAAACCACGGGAAAGTTTTCATTTCACTGCTCTGAAAATTTATATGCCTTTTCAAAATCAAACAACCTCATTTAATCAAAAAAGAATGAGCTACGTAATATTAAACAGATTACCCTAAAAATACCGAAACCAGATCCCCAAAACTTCGTTTGATAAACTTGATGATTACACATCAACCATCGAACGTGTTGTAGAAGCAATATAAGCAACACGGAAAGAGAAAAAAAAACGCAGAAAGATTTTACTCGAATAAATCGACAAGTTCCAGTTCTCGACCAAACTCAAGAAATCAACATTGAACAGCAGTTAAAGCAGCAAGATCCGCACTCGGACTAACCTTGATCCAAAGCGCAGAAGGCGATCCACATTTTTCAGGGCTGGAAGAACGGAACCGCATCGATGTTCTGCAAACCCTAGCTTCCTATGGGATCGAACGGAAGAAGAAGACGAAGGCGAAGCTGCGATGTTCGAATTAGGAAGTCGACGGAACCATTTCATTAGGAAATAGATCGATAAGACCGCCTTATAGTTAACCACTGCGGATACGAATAGGTTGTCGAAGGACCAGGGTAGCCTTTTCATTAAAGATATTTACTATATTGCCACTTCGGTACTTTTTTCATATTTCAGCGTCAAATTTCGAAAATTACATATTTGGCAATTTATGGACGGGAAATATGTCGAAAGGCCCGGCCCACCAAATGCTGCGAATTAGGGTTACAACCATTGCTTGATAGCTTGAAGGTTCGAAGCTCGGAGATGCCGCATGGTTCTGTCGCCGGCATTCCTGTCGTCTTCCGCCATCGGCCTCTCGATGCGACGCACCATCTCTTCTTCGCCAAAAGATTCAAATTTTATCGAGCACTATACTTAGCGATGGGGAGCGAGGGGCCTTCGCGGCGGCCCTTCTGTCTGAAGTGCTTCAAGGCGGCTAGTACCTGTATTTGCTCTCGATTACCGTCGACGCCTCTCGACAACTCGATCTCCGTCACGATCCTCCTTCATAGCTTGGAGAAGAAGCACCCGCTAAATTCAACGCGGATCGCTAAGTTGGGCCTGAAGAACCTGGAGATTGTCCCGGTCACCGATGTGAATTTTCACGCTCAGCTAGTTCTTCGTCCTCTCGAGCCTTCCATGGTTGCCCAGATGAAACCAGAAGGAAGTTTGAATTTTTCAGATGCCAAGTGCTGCAATGGTTGCCGTTCTGCACATTCATTCAATCCTCAGAATCCACTGGAAAGGCAGGTCTCAGATCCTTCATTTACTTATCATAAACAGACTCCAATTTCTTCGATGCTGCAACGCGATTTTGATGTAAGTTCAGCTGATTCGATCACAATGGCATGTGATAAATGCATAGTAACATGCTCTAGTAGAGATATAAAGATGTTTGTTGAGCGCTCTTGCAAACCTAGAATCAACTGGGTCTTAGAGACTCCCATTGGCAGAGCTGCAATTGATAGTGGTTTTACTGTTAAAAAGTTGCAGAGGAAGGAATTGCAGCCAAGCAAGAAACTAGAAGACTTTGACGAATTCGATATTGCGATCCCTCCTGGAGCTGCACTCCTTTTTCCTAGTGATAAGGCTATCAGTTTAAAGGAAGTGGATTTCGAAGTGAAGCATTTGGTCGTTTTAGACGGCACTTGGGCAAAGGCAAAGAGGATTTACCATGAGAATCCATGGCTGCAACTTTTGCCTCATCTGAAGTTGGATTCAGGGAGGGAGAGCTTGTATGCTGAAGTGAGACACGAGCCTAAGGCAGGTTGTTTTTCCACCATTGAAAGCATTGTTTGTGCCATGAAAGAATTAGGAGGTGCCATGGAAGGTTTGGACAAGCTTTTGGATGTGTTTAGATCAATGGTTGATGATCAAAGGGTCTGCTGTAAAGATAAGATCAAGGATAGTGTTTTAGAAACTGTATCAGAACCATAGACTTCCTGTTGATTCCCGGTTTCCGGTTTTCGTGGTTGAAGCAATCCAAAATCTGATTCAACTTGGTGCCATGGGGGTGTTGACAAGCTTTTGTATGTGTTTAGGTCAGTGATTGATGATGAAAGGGACTGTGAAGACAAGTTCAGAACCAAAGCAGTTCGACATCTCAACTAGGTGCCCTTTGATCTCTGATACCGGTTGATAGAGTTAAAAACATTATACAAGAATGTCTAGGCTGAACTTTTGTTTATATTTGAGATGATGAACACAATTTTGAATTGTTATCATTTTTCCATAAGACCTCAGGAGATGCTCGATTCCTGGATCACAACACATCAAACTGAGGACAAATAGAACTTGGAAAGATCCCCAGTTTGATGTTTTTCTTGTTAAGTTATTTAAATGGTTTTTTGCTTTTTTTGAAGAACTGATAAGTGTACCATTTGAGAGATTTCTTCTTGACAGAAAAAGAATGATGCAGGATGATTTTGTTCTTTCCAATATTTGGCTTGTTTGGTGTATGCTTCCTTTTTTTGCAAAAGATGATCTCCGCATTGATTAAGTATTGATGATATATTAGTCGACTTCTGAATGAAAGCTTTCGATTTATCCGATAGTTGAATTAGAACTAGAGAAGTTAGTCTACTTATGATATCACCAATAATATATCAATTAAATCATTTTGCTAATGATAGAATTTACTTTTTTTTCTTTACTTGTTTATTTCCAATATCTATACACCAATATTTGCATTTTAATATATATATGTATATAAAAGTGGCATTTTTTAGCAACTTAAACCTGATTCATAAAGTACCACAGCATATAATATTTTTATTATTACAATTGTTAGATTGAACAACTTGTTAAGGATAATAACATATTTACTATAATAGGACAGATTAATTTCCAATTAACGCGTGTTCTAAAAAAAAACCCCTCCCTCTTGGTCTATTTCCTTGACAACCTAAGAAGAAGTATGAGAGATATTTGAGAGGAGCTTTTGTTTTAGTAAAAGTATGCTAAAATAATATTGTGATCCTTCTTATACACTTCAACTTCTGTTCTAAAAATACATAATTTTCTCAAACCTTCAATCTTAGCAAACACTTAAACAAATTGGTTGCTTGTGCGATCCCACAACTCCATTCCAAAGCACTGAACTGACCTCCTATCCTTAGGGTCACTAGAGTCCCACGACTAAGCAACAGGAGGGATCACAACGAATAGCTACTCATACAGTTTTAGCTACTGCAACCTTTGAACAAAATTTCGAGTCTGGTTGCCACAATGCAAGCTCAAAATAGTGTTCATTCCCGCTATTGGATAGGGTGGTGTTGTGCTGATACTCGCTTTGGAGGAAGCTTACGGAGTATGTAAAGAACAAGTGCCGAGGGGAGTATTTCGGTCAGCTGTCAAGAAAGAATCATGGTATTAGATGGAAATGAGCATAAGCTAATTTACGAAACTAGCATATTAAACATACCATGTCGAAAAAAGAATCATAGTAGATGCATATGGTCATAAGCTAATTTATGAACGTGTATTAAGCGTACCATGTAGTATACAAGGTCTAGAATAGGATGATCCAAAACCTCAAGAGAGGCATCTCTGTCGAATGCAGACAATCCCACCTACAATGAAAAGAGGGATACATAATTTCAATTGAGGCACTCAGAGCAGCACATTGCATTCAGTTCTGTGTTTTCAGGATAACATAACAAAACAGGCCCAAAGTTTATCGATCAACTTACCACGAAGCATCGTATAAGGAAGCATGCAAAGCATATGGCCGTGACATATCCCACCTACATCAGATTTCACATTCCCGATTAGGAGGGATCCAAGAATATACCTAGTTACTCACAATCAACTGTTCATCATTGATGCCGATATGAATTGCTCGAATTTGTGTCCAGCAAAGGAGTTCAATTCCTAAAAAAGTTATTGCTATCATTTCATTGATGATCAATGATCTACAACACGAATTGACTTTGGAAATATGGTTAAGCTAACTGCTTGAACCTATTCAAATAGTTAACAAAAAACTAGGGTGAGCACCTAAAATCTGAATCCAACAAACTAAATCAACCCAAACAAAAAATATTGGTTATCGGTTGGGTTTTAGTTTGTAATAAGGCAAAACATCAATTTTGATTTAGGTTCAGTTTTAACATATACAAACGGCTAAACCCAAATTGAACAATTTAAATAACTTAATATGTCATTATGTTTTCTTATTGCTATTCTTACTGATATGTTGTTTTCATGGATTAACATAAACCTTAAATTACAAGAATCATTGTTATTTTCACTAAAATGTTACCTAAAATTTTCAATTAATTTTCTGGTGGACATTTTATTTTGTCAGTTAATGATTTATTTGATTTTGAAAATTCTAAGCTTGGTTTCAATTTTTTGTTACCAATAAAATCAAGTTATAAGCCAAAGTGTGCCCACAAAAACAACAAAGAAACTAAAAAGTAATTATTTTCTGGTATACAGGAAATCCATATTAAAAAGTAATTATTTTTTTTTTAAAAAATCAAAATCTTCTGGATATTAATCCTAACCAGGAGTTCAACTGTTTAGCTTCAGTCTTTTGTATGGTCTTGTGGAATAATAACAATCAGTAAATGCTTTTAGCAAATAAGTTGGTTTTTCTTATTACGAAGGTTGACAAAATGCAGTACTTTTCAAATGTTTCTCGGCAATTTCCCAAAGGACGCGCCTAGAGTTTCTGAGCCAAAAGGCACACCAAGGTTTCAATTTTTCCCAAACGGCGCACCCAATTCCCATTTTACCCTTCCTTCCAACCGTTGACTTTTTCTCGTTTCTCTCTCCTTACATGTAATATTTTCCCTCTTTCTTCTTAAATTAAAGTAAACTTTAATATAATCCTCTAATTTTTTTTTTAAAATCTTAAAACTTTAATAAAAATTTTAAAATATATTTTGAATTTTTTGATATCTAATTATAAAAGAATAAAAAATAAAATAAAAAATGAGAATTGATTTTATTAATAAAAATAAAATAAAAAATCACTCTAGTGCTAATTTTAAAAACCAACACCAAAGCTTAAATACCAACATCATTATGTTATGATACTGGTTTTTAAACACTAGCATAATCGTGTTTAAAAATCAGTACCACAACTTAAACATCAGCACCACAACTTAAACACTGATTTTTAAAATAGTAAACAAGAGCATATTTGGATTCTAGAACACGGTAGAAACCCATAGGAATTGGAATGATCAAATCAGAGCTGTCTATCAATAAATTTTGATAAAAATCTATTGATGGACTTAAGAGATTTGAATTTTTGAAAAGTTGACATGTAATGAAAGAGGATGGTACAGTGAAAGTATTTATGGTGTCCATGCATAATTCTGACATCCCTACGATAAGTTACGTATGTTTACCCATTGCCAAAACAATGACAAAATTGCTCGGAGCCTCTAAAACGGCTTCAAATGATGTTTTTAGGCTCAAAACACAAGTGTAGATCGCTGAAAGAGGTTCAATTTGGCATGTAGACCATTCTGATACTTGAATTAAAAGTTATGACCTTCGAAAATAAGTATTTGACACATACACATAACTTATCGTAAGGATGCCAGAACCAAACATGAACAACATAAATACCTTCACTGCACTATTTTCTTCCATTACCTGCCAACTTATCAGAAATTCAAATCTCCTACGTCCATCAAAAAGTTTCAATTAAAACTCATTGACAAGTCTAAAGAACTTTAATCAGACCCATTTCAAGTGCTACATGTTTCTAAAGTGCCCCGAAGTTTATATGTGCCCATAGATATCAGCTTGAAGTCATTAACAACAGTGATAAAAAAGTTTTCAAAGTTTATGACTTTAAAACAATTGACACATTCACATAACTTATCATAAGAATGTCAGAATCAAACATGGACACCATAAATACTTTTACTACACTACCCTTTTTCATTACATGTCAACTTTTCAAAAATTCAAATCCCCTAGGTTCATCAATGAGCTTCGATCAAAACCCATTGATGGACTTAGAGAGTTCATGTGTTTCTGCAATGTTCTGGAGTTTAAATATGCCCTTCTTTACTATTTTTAAAAAATCACCACTACAACGGTGCTGGTGTTTAAGTTGTGGTGTTGATGTTTGAGCTATGATTCTAGTTTTTAAATACCAACACTGACACCACAACAATGTTGGTATTTAAGCTTGATGTTAATTTTTAAAAACCAATACCAAAGCAATTTTTTATTTTATTATTTTTATTAATAAAATCAATTCTCGTTATTCATTTTATTTTTTATAATTAGATATTTAAAAAAATTATTAACCTTCTTTATATTTTTTATTAACATTTAAAATAAAAAATAAAAATAAATAAATTTAAAGGATAATAGATAATTTAATTTAAGAGGAAACAAAGGAGGGGAAAGATATTACATGCATGAAGAGAGAGGAAAGAGAAAAAAAATCCACGGTTGGCAAGAGGGGTAAAATGAGAATTATGTGTGTCATTTGTGAAAGTTGAAACCTTGGAGCGCATTTTAGGCATTCAAAAACTCTAGGGGTGCCCTTTGAGAAAGTGCCATATGTTTGTAGAAATATTTGAAGCTAAGTACAAAATTTCTTTCATGGAAAAGAACAGGAAGGCATCAGGAGCTCCTGTTGTTAGCTATCATGCCTAATTCCACTTGTACTATATTTTGCATCTGAAACAGTATTGATGAAATACCTCATGAAGTTTCTTCCTCCTCCCTTTTGATTCAATTGGGAATCGCCGAAGCAGGAAAAACAACCTATTCAGAAAAAGACAACAAAACAAACATAGATAATGCTACATTGCTACTTGTGATTATCATGATGTCATGCAATTATTAGTAATTACCTGCCCCCGTAGATGGCAAATCCAAGCGCAGCTACGAATGAAACAACTGAAATTACAAAAGCATGAGCACAAAAGTAAGTTTATGATCATGGGAAAAAGAAAGGAATGATAGACTAGCTACCTGCTATAAAGATTTTCCCCAATAAATCTCCTATGCTGCTGTAATCTACCAACAAATATATCCAGATACAGACCTGAATCCATTGTAGATAATCAGAATATACAATTGCATTGCAATGATAACTTTGATCTGATTCAGCGTCTAAGTTATTACTTATCATGAGACACTTAACTTCCATGATGTTGCTTGAAGAGAAATCAATGAAAACTTATCCAATGAAAAATATGGTATTTTGAAAACTCTCAATCAATTTTAGTTTTATTAACTCAGTTTTCTTTAGTCTTTGATCTTCCTCACGCCTTCAATTTTAATTGATTCAATTTATCCAATTATAGAATTCAATGACAATTTTATCCAATTTTCACTCACTCTGTTACTAGAGGCACTGTTTTGAAAAACATCCCGACAAGATGATTCAGCCACCCTATTGGATCTTGTTTTTTAAATAGTCAACAAGCCCTGTTCAACTAAAAAATAATATTAAAGAATCAAACCATTAATTCCCAATTCAATTGATTAAACTAATAGGTTTGATATGGCCTGATTTTAACACACTGTTTAAAGATACACCTAACTAGTCATGGATAACTATTTTCATATTTCTTTTTTACTAACCTCTTCATTTTATCTTTTCTAGTAATCACACAAACTAATCTTAGCATGTTCATTTTTACTATACTAAACTTTTTATGTGTTATTTCCTAATTATCCATCATTCTGAATCATAAAAGATGATTGATTCTATCATCTCATCCCTCCAACGAATTCTATGCTAGATAATATCACTACTAGTATTCAAATTATTTAATATTATATACACTATGTTTACTTTAATCTCCCTCTATCCTTTACACCATCCACTAAATTCAACCAGTACGAATGTTTAAAAAAACATAAACAGAGAGTTCGCTTTGGATGTAAAGATCAATTCTTACACTCTCAAAAGATTGAACTCTGCTAACTACATTATCATATTATCACATTAATATAATTACTGTATTTTTTTCTTCTCTAAAACTCAACAGAATAATTGTCTACACACTCTATCATAACATTTTTGAAATCAGTAAACTTTTCTCTATAGTTCTCCTCAGTTAACTTAATAATAAATAGAAGCGATAGACCAAAACAACAAGACAAAAAAAACATTTTGTGTGTGAAACGCCTGATGCAACAGAAGATTTATCAATTGAAGAGCCAAATAAAGGAATTAACTGAATGAAGGATAAGCCAGACCTGAATAACATAGATGGCAGTATTGATGCAAATGTACACAGTCCTTAGTTTGTCCGTCGGAAGATTTTTTGCCTGAAATTCCAAGAAAATAAAATCTTATGGTTTTGACTGCGTCTATGAAAATGCATTTTAATGCAGATAATGGAAGTGGTCCTCTAACTTGCCTGATGGTATATTTCTGCCCAGAACAGTACAAGCAGTGTGTACGTAGAGAAGAACAATAAACCAGGAAAATCTAGTAGAGCTATAGTATATACCTGGATGAAGAAGAAAATGACTAAATTGATTGCTAGCCAAAATAAAAAAAAATTAATAATAGTTACATTGTATAATATTTGTGAAAAACGAGGGGAAAAAACAACTTATTCAAATGGATTTGAAAGTGGCTGTTTTTCTCTTTTGTATCTCATTAATATTACCTGTGGTTTTTATATCTCACTTAGTCAAGAAACAACTATGAACTGATGAAGAAAACATACCTGTGAGATGTGAGATGTGAGATGTGATAGTGAATACATAATTATTCAACTTTAGCCCGTTGGGATTCAATCAAAGTTTCACATTAGAAAAAATTGGAAACGATCATGGGTTTAAAAGGATATAGGATATCTCCATTGGTATAAGACCATTTGGATAGAGCCCAAGAGCAAAGCCATGAGGGCTTAGGCGCAAAGTGGACAATATCATGTCATTATGGAAATATGTGGACATCCTTTTGCACAACAAATAGTAGCAGAACTATGGTCTAGATGAGATGCTATGTGATCAACATAATTTTGTTATGAAGAACTGTAACATAATTTTGTTATATAAAATCGTAACAAAATTTTATTATGAAAAATCTTAATAAATTTTTCTTCCATGACATTTATCGCATTGACCTTCATCGAAATATGAGCTACCCGTCAATAATCTCCACCTTGGCGAATATTCACCCATTCGAAGAACCGGAGTATTTGAACAAAACTCCACCTAGATCTCTGGATCTGGGCTTCCTTTAGCATTTAGAGATATGGATTAAGTTTAAGCAATGCTTGAACTTCTCTGTGGTCATTGACTTTGTCAGCATGTCTGCAACATTATTTGCAGTGTGAACCTTTTCAAGTTGAATTTTTCCTGAAGCAATCAACTCTCTGATCTTGTGAAACCTTACATCAATGTGTTTGGTTCTCGCATGATACACCTGATTCTTCGCCAAATAGATAGCACTCTAACTATCACATAACTTCACTCTACATTGTTGAACGCCCAATTCTCTGACCAACCCTGTAAGGCATAAAGCTTCCTTTGCTGCTTCAGCTGTTGCCATGTACTTTTGATTCCGTAGTAGACAATGCAATAATGGATTGTATCATAGATTTTTAACAAATAGGTTCTCCTATCATAGTGAACACGTATCCTGTAGTAGACCTCTTATCATCTAAATCTCCTGCATAGTCTGCATCTACGTACCCAACAACTGAATGATCTTCTGATTGTCTATTGAATAAGATGTCATAATCAGTTGTATTTCTTAAGTATCTGAAAATTCACTTCACTGCAGCTCAATGTGGTTGACCAAGATTTGAGAGAAACTTGATCACCATACTAACTGCCTGCGCCAAATCTGGTCTCGTGCAAATCATGACATACATCAGACAATCAACTGCACTGGTATAAGGAACCTTTGACATCGCTTGGATCTCTTCATCCGTACACTATGATAACTAGAAGTGATGCGCTATGGGTGTGCTCACCGACTTTGCATTTTTCATATTAAACCTATTCAACACCTTTTCCATATAGCTACGTTGAGACAACCATAATCTCCCTGCAACTCTATCTCTGTGAATCTCCATCATAAGAATCTTCTTAGCCTCTCCCAAATCTTTCATGTCAAATTCCTTGCTCAATAGTCTCTTCAATTTGTCGACCTCTTTCATCTTCTCAAAATGAGTATGCCATCTATGTATAGTAGTAAGAAAACCAGTGATTCATCTTCAAGGCTCTTCATATATATACAGCAATCATACTCACATCTCCTATATCCGTTTTAAATCATGTATGAACCAAAATTTTTATACCATTGCCTAGGAGATTGTTTCAATCCATAAAGCGATTTCTTCAACTTACAAGCCAACCGCTCTTGTTTGGGCTGACTAAATCCCTCAGGTTGTGACAAAAAAATCTGTTTCTCCAAATTTCCATGAAGAAATACTGTCTTCACATCCATTTGCTCCAGCTACAAATCGTGATGTGCCACCAAAGCCAACACCGCTCTAATTAAGGTATGTCTTACTACTGGTGCGAAAATTTCTTCATAGTTAATCCCCTTTCTTTGTGAATACCCTTTTGCTATCAATCGAGACTTGAACTTCACTTCTTCTCCCTCTGGCATTGCTTCTTTCTTCTTAAATATCCACTTGCGTCCTATAGCTTTCTTTCCTTCAGGAAGTTCCACTAAATCCCACGTTTGGTTCTTATGTAACGACTCTATTTCCTCTGCTATAACACCCATCCACTTGTCCTTCTCAAAGCTATGTATTGCCTCCTGAAAAGACGTAGGGTTTCCGCAACTAGTGATAAGTGCATAAGTTACCAAGTCTTCAAATCCGTATCTTGTGAGTAGTTTTACGACTCATCTCGTTTTGCCACCAGTTATAATGTGATGCTCTGTGTGCTCTAAGCTAGAATCATCGGAGTTATGAGTCTTTAGCTCCACTTGTACAACATCTTTCTCAATGTTGCTTTGTGGTGTTTCCTTTTCTTCTTCCTAAGTATGCTGTAGCATAGCCTTCTTGTCAAACACCATATCTCTATCACTACCTTATTTGCCTTAAAATCCCAAAGCTTGAAGCCTTTACCTCTTTTTTGATACCCTAATACACTGCTTTAACTTCGTATCCAGCTTTGATCTTTCCTCACTAGATATGTGCATATAGGTTAGACATCCAGAAACTCGAAGATGAGAGTAATCTATTGGATTTCTTGTCCATACTTTCTCTGATACTTTGTCTTCTAGTACAGCCCTTGATGATCTATTAATGAGATACCATGTCATGTTAACCGCTTCTGCCCAGAAATTCTTTGCTAGCCTCACATTCAACATGAGACATCTTGCCTTCTTAATAATTGTCCTGTTCAACCTTTCCGTTGCCCCGTTCTGCCGAGGTGTCATGTGAACCGAGAAATGCTTCATTATCCTATGCTGCTCACAAAATTCCTGAAACTTTGAATCTGTGTACTCAGTCCCATTATCTGACCTAAGGCATTTGATCTTCCTACCGGTTTGGTTCTCCACTTTAGTTTTCCACAATTTAAATTTGTAAAAGTTTCCAATTTGTGACGTATAAATTATACCCAAACCTTTCGTGAGTAATTATCAGTAAAACTCACAAAATACAAGTGCCCTCCAGGTGATGCTATACTTGCTGGTTCCAGAGATCCATATGTACGTAGTCCAAAATCTCATCCGTCTTGTTTCTTGCCGTCATGAATTGCACTTTGCTCTATTTTCTAAGAATTTGCATAATTCAAACTTCCACGTCTTGACACCCTTCAACAAATTTGTTATGAAGTTCTAGCATTCCACGTTCACCTATATGCCCTAGCCGCATATGCCACAAGATAGTACTGTCTAATTCAAACTCCACCGAGGTGACTCCACCTACAATTATAGATGGAGCAGGTTAAGAGTGATCGGACGTGGATGTTTGCAAGGAGGTCCGTAACTAGTCAGGGTGATCGAATGCTCGCGGGGAGGCTTGAAGCAAATCATGAGTGACCAGATCCAGATGCTTGTGGGGAGGCCCGGAATAGGTCAGGGTGACTGGATACTCGCGGGGGGCCCATACCATGAGAGTAATGGTGGTCCTTCGTTTAAGGGGAGAATGGTTGGGATTTAATCAAAAAGTCTCACATTGGAAGGATTTGATAAAGATCATGAATTTAAAAAGATGTAGGATATCTCCATTGGTATGAGGCCTTTTGAGGAGACTTTGATTGATCCCAATAATCCTCCTCTTAAACGAAAGACTACCATTACTCTCATGGTCTGGGCCCCGCGAGCATCCAGTCACCCTGACCTATTCCGGGCCTCCCCACAAGCATCTGGATCCCGTCACTCTTGATCTGCTTCGGGCTTCCCTGCGAGCATTCGGTCACCTGACGCGTTTCGGGCCTCCCTGCAACCATTCATGTCCGGTCACTCTTGACCTGCTTCGGGTCTCTCTGCAAGCATCTAGTCACCTTGACCTGCTCCGGATCTCCCCGTAAACACTCGATCACTTTTGACCTGTTTTGGGCCTCCCCACAAACATTCGGTCAACCTGACCTGCTCTGGACCACCCGTTAACAATTGAATCATGAAATTTTAGTGATCTTCTTCATCTAATGAATGAGGAGTCCGTTTAAAAATCGTCCACCCTGCACCCACCCCTGAGAATATGATTCACGAGGAATCACACAAGGTTAGATTGATAAAAACCTCTAATAAAATACCCACCAGTACCCATAACCCAGTAGATAACGTACTTGACATAGTCCATTTTATGGATTAACGACTTACCCATTCAGTGACTTTGGTATTCCAACCTTTCTTTTCTTTTCAAGGCCTATCGGAAAGAGAATCCAGTACCTCTTGGTCGTGAATATCTGAATAGGATGTATCAACCTCCATGGATATCTTTGCTTCAGAACAAAACAATTAGAATTAGGCTCGGTCAATAGGAATATTTATTATCCATATGAGGGATCCTCCGATTGAGAAGATCCCCTGACCTGAGACGAATAAAAAGATCTATCAATTTTCTTTAGTTATTCAGTTAAACCAATGATTCGTTATTAGAGTAGAAAGCAACAAGCATTTCATCGGACATGCGTATTTTTTATTTTCCGATGGATTTCCATGATTTCATTAATGGAAATTATTTGATGTAGTGAGTAATAGACTCCGGTTGTTCACCGTTCAAGAATTCTTGTTTAGGTAGTTCATACATCCATATATAGTGTTTTGATCTAAGATTTCAATTCTTCCATGTTTCAACAATAACATATTGTTCAATGGAGCTAAGGTGCAAAATATGGAATAAAAAGTGTTTCCACGACTCTACCACCCGGCCAATCCTGCTCCACTTAATCCCTTTTTTATGGTCACATATCTTTACAGCTAAGGAATGAGAAATCTTTCTCCTGTTACATAAATCAAATGTTTCATTTCATTCGGGAAAAGTCATCCCCTTCTCAACACTATTTTTATCATTTGATACAATAGTGTTCCCTTAGATAGGAAGAGATTTGATAAATAATGATAACTCTCGGATAGAATATTAGAACGGAAAGATCCATTAGATAATACACTCTTGCTTCTAAGCCATTTCTAGCGATAAATCAACAATTCGTAGTACTTTTCTTGCCTATTCCCGATAAACTAGCGTGTCAACATAGATGTAGGAGAATCCGTTTGGAAAGTAATAAGCACCTTTGGCATCTTTTCATATGTAAAGAATTCTTGACGTGAAAACACAGAGACAGAGGACTAATCTTTGAATAGGAAAAAGAATGGATCTACAGGTCCCAAATGAATTGCCTTATTCAAAAAAGCCTTGTTCTTTGGAAAATCTATCTGACGTCCGGTACTGCATGGTTCCCCTCTGCAAGAACTTCTTCTCATGTTCTTGAAGCTCATCCACTTCATGGTAAATGCTCCGCTTGCTCTGAAATGATCTGGCTCGATAGGGAAAATCCAAATCAATGGGTCTTTCAATACAATCAAATAGATTGGTCCAAGGGCACCATATTCTAGGAGCCCAAACTATGTGATCGAATAAATCCTCCTCCATTTGTTGCGGGTCGATGTCCTCTTCCTTTTCTTCAAATTGTGATTCATATTTTTCATAGTTTTGAATCATATCTAACTGATTCCTTGATTCGGACAGAAGAAGTAATGTCACTCGATTATTATCAAATTGACTGTAATCTTTTTCTGTTCGTGGGGATCTCAACAGAGCGCCTTTTAATTCTAATAGGCCATGAACTAGATCAGAATCATTCTTAGCGAATCTATAAGAAGCGATCCAATTATTTTCATCAGGTCCGGGTGAAGACCATGACAGAAGGAACCAATTTAAACCAGCACATCAATATATTTAACCAGATTATGAGTGATATGAAACGGGTTGATGTGAAAATCGAAGATGAAGACAAGGCGCTAATGTTGTTGAATTCTCTACCTTTATCTACTACATACGAGAATTTGGTTACTACTTTAATGTGGGATAAGAAAACTCTTAAATTAGAGGAGATCTGGTCTGGACCATAGCTCTGATACCAATTGTTGCGCAAGAAGAAAAGGAAGAAGAAGAGTTACCGTTCGACGATGTGCCTACTTCACAAAAACGGCCGAAACTTTATTAGAATTCTCTCTTCTCAAGAGAATCACATTCAATGATTCTCATGATTGCACAATAGATTTACAATGATGCCTATAAATAGTACATAAACCCTAAACTCGCTAAAATCGTAACAAAATTTGATATGAAAAATCACAATAGAATTCTGTTATGAAAAAATAAACAGAATTTTATTATATAAAATCGTAACAGAATTTTATTATGAAAAATCTTAATAGATTTTTTTTCGACATCCCTCGCATTGACCTTCATCTAAATATGAGTCACCCATCAACAATCTTCACCTTGGCGAATATTCATCCCTTCGAAGAACACGAGTATCTGAACAAAACTCCATCTAGATCTCTGGGTCTGGGTTTCCTACCTTTAGCATCTAGAGATATGGATCAAGTTAAAGCAATGCTTGAATATCTCTGTGGAGCCAGTATGTCGCAGTGTGAACTTTCTCAAGTTAAATTTCCCCGGAAACAATTAACTCTCTGATCTTGTGAAACCTCACAACAATGTGCTTGGTTCTTGCATGATACACTTGATTCTTCGTCAAATAGATAACACTCTGACTATCACATAACAACTTGACTCCATCTTGTTGAACACCCAGTTCTCTGACTAATCCTGTAAGCCATTAAGCTTCCTTCGCTGCTTCAGCTGCTGCCATGTATGACTCTGTAGTAGACAATGCAATAATAGATTGTATTGTAGATTTCCAACAAATAGGTCCTCTTGCCACAATGAACACATATTCTGTAGTGAACCTCTTATCATCTAAATCTCCTGCATAACTTGCATCTACGTACCCAACAATCGAAAGATCTTCCGATTGTCTACTGAAATGAAGCCATAATTAGTTATATTTTTCAAGTATATGAAAATCTACTTCACGGCATCTCAATGCGATCGACCAAAATTTGAGAGAAACTTGCTTACTGTTGTGAGAAGCAAGGGTAGATAGGTCTTTTTATCTTTTGTTAATATCTTTTGTTAATAAGTTGATTCTTAGGGTTGTATGGCTATATAAACATATGTAATTCGACTGGAAAGGAATGAATCTTTAAACTCTTTTATTACAACATGGTATCAGAGCAACCCTAACCCTAGTGCCGCCACACCCTCTTTCTCTTGACGCCGCCTCATCTTCTTTCTCTTTCTCTTAACACTTTTCTCCCCGTCGAACACCACCTCCTGCTCGCGACTTCTTCCCGAGCTCATTTCCTCTTCTGCTCCAGGCCCGACGCTCCTCCTACTCGCGAGAACTTCTTCCAGCGGTGACGTCTCTTCTGCTGCTCGCGACTTCTTCCAGCGGCGTCTAGGGCACAACGGCGTTCCCTCACCCCTTCTGCTGCTCGCGATTTCTTCCAGCGGAGTCTTCTACTGCTCGCGATTTCTTCCAGCGGCGTCTAGGGCACAGTGGCGGCATTTTTCCTTCCTTCTTCATCTCGCGACGCCGCCCAATCTCTTCATCTCGCGCCGTGATTCCACCTCCTTCGCCGATCTCTGCTTTTTCCTTTCTTCCCCGACGCCGCCACCTTCTTTCTTGTGCAGTGCCGGCGGCAGTTCCTCTTCTAATCTCCTTGTGTGGCGCAGGCGGCAGTTCCTCTTCTGATCCCCTTGTGTGGCGCAGGCGGCTATCTCTCGACGTTGTGATTTCTCTAGCATCTGTTTTGTCGTGATTTCTCTAGCGTTTTTTTTTGTGAGTGTAATGGCGGATAACGCTAGTGAAACCTCGGGGATTTCTGTGAATCCTATGACGTCTTCAGGACAGGTACAACCATTTTTCACAATGACAGGCATAGGAGGGTCCGGTCTTCAGATAGTATCAGAAAAATTGTCCGAGACAAATTATGCATCTTGGGCAGTTGCTATTGAACTTTATGTCGAAGGACATGATAAACTTGATATTCTTCACGGCTCTAAAGTAAAACCAGATGAAAAGGATCCTAGCTTTCGTACTTGGCGGCGTGACAATATTCAATTAATGACTTGGATACTTAACTCTGTTAGTTCTGGCATCAAACAAGTCATTCTTCATAACAAAACAGCGTATGACATGTGGAAGACACTGGAGCAGATGTATGGACGTCGACATGATATGCTGCGTACTTATCAGCTCAGCAGTCAAATTTTCAAACTTGAACAAAGTTCTATGTCAGTCACCAATTATTTTGCTACTCTGAAGGGGCTGTGGGATGAGTTTGACTACTACCGGATGGAAAATTGGAGTTCCACTGATGATCATCAGAGATATTTAAAGCTTCTGGAAAAAGACAGAATTATTAAATTTTTGGATGGACTTAATGCAGAGTTTGAAAATTTAAAAGGGCAAATCCTTGGTCTTGATCCTACTCCCTCCCTAGAACAAGTTTACTACAAAATTTTTAGTGAAGAAGGTAGAAGAAGGACGATGAACAACAAGGGGATTTCCACTATAAGCCCTCCGATTGGGAAGACCTCTGTCTTTATTGGTTCTGCAAACAAGTTCCGACCTGGGGGAACTAAAGGACGAGGAGACAGATTTTGTCGGCACTGCAAGAGGACTAATCATGATTCAGATTTCTGTTGGGAAAAATATCCAGAAAAGAAACCTGAAAAATTTAAACATAATGCTAAGAAGGCTCCTAATAGTGGTAATATTGCTATCCAAAAGTTAGAAAATGAAGAGATTATTGGTTCCTCTGTGCCTTCTACCACTGGATTGTCTTCTACTGATATTGTTAACCTCCAACATCTTCTCTCTCGGCTTCAGGCTTCATCTTCTGTCTCTACTCCAGTTCAAGCGCACGCAGGTATTCGTAGCTTGGGATTAAATGTTACTGGTCCCAGCTTTTACAGCCCCTGGGTCATTGATTCAGGAGCTACAGATCATATGACAAATGCTGCTAACTCCTTTATTTCTTACTCTTTATCCTCTGGGCAGGAGAAAGTGATCATTGCAGATGGAACCAAAGCTACTGTTGCTGGCAAAGGTTCCATAAAACTTACAGATCATTTTTTCCTATCCTCTGCACTTCACGTTCCTTCCGTTTCTATTAATTTACTTTCTGTTAGTAGCATTACTAAACAACTACACTGCTCCGTAACCTTTTTCCCTGATCATTGTGTCTTCCAGGATCTCGAGACCAAGCAGACGATTGGGACTGGCCGTGAAGTAGGGGGTCTTTATTATTATCAGCTTGAAACAACATCTGCTCTGAAATCTGCAGCCAAGTGTTTGGAAAATAAGCATCAAGAAATTCTTTTATGGCATTCTCGGTTGGGACATTTGTCTTTTCAGTCTTTAAAAATTTTATTTCCTAGTCTCTTCTTTTCTGTTTCTCTTCAGTCATTTCAATGTGAAATCTGTCAGTTGTCCAAACATTGTAGAACCCATTTTTCCGAGTCTATAAAGAAGAGTTTGTCTCCATTTGATCTTGTTCATTCGGATGTGTGGGGGCCCTCTCCTGTGACTTCTTTGGATGGCTATCGATATTTTCTTTCTTTTATTGATGACTACACCCACTGTACATGGCTTTATTTGATGAAATCTGGGAAGAAGTTCCTCGTCTCATTCAAAATTTTTGTAGAATGGTTGAAACCCAATTTACCTCAAAGGTGAAGACTCTTCGTTCTGACAATGCCCGTGAGTACTTTGCACAGTCTCTAAATACTTTTCTTGAGGATTCAGGAATTCTTCATGAGTTATCCTGTCCCTACACACCACAACAAAATGGAGTGGCCGAAAGAAAGAATCGTCATATCCTTGAAACAGCCCGTGCCCTATTATTTCAACGTCACTTACCCAAATATTTCTGGGCTGATGCTGTCCTTGCAGCTGCTTATCTCATCAATCGATTGTCATCTAAAGGTCTCGGGAACCAGTGTCCTCTCACTATTCTTCATCCTGACGTAGAGTTGTTCTCCCTTACACCTCGGGTTTTTGGTTCTCTTTATTTTATTCATGTTCTTGGTCCCAAGTCCTCTAAACTTGATCCTCGTTCTATACGAGGAGTTTTTATAGGGTTTTCCACTTGCCAGAAAGGCTACAAGTGCTTTGATCCTATTACTAGGACAAGATATATCTTGAAGGATGTTACCTTTTTTGAGTCCGAGTCTTATTATTCTCCTCAGTCTCGTCCTCAGGGGGAGAATACTACCTCTTCCTTTGTACCTCAAGTGGTTCCTCATGTGATTCCTTCTCCTATTTCACTGGATGTCATGGAAAATGGAAAAGATGCTCCATCACTGGCTCACAGTCTTCACCAGATATTATTACTTACAAACGACGACGACACAAGCAAGGACCTACTGTTAATCGGCTAGTTGAATCGGATGCTCCGGCTCCTGATCCTGTGAAGCAGTTATCCTCATCAGTTGAGCCAACCGCACCTCGAAATATGGATGAGCTGAACCTTCCTATTGCTGTTAGGAAGGGCGTCAGGTCATGTACTCAACATCCTATCTCCAACCACATTTCATATTCTCGTTTGTCTCCTTCATATCATGTATTTGTTTCACAGTTATCAAATCACGATATACCTTCTTCCTATTATGAAGCTGTAAGGGATTCAAGGTGGCAGGAAGCAATGAATGAAGAAATGGAGGCTCTCAACAGAAATGGTACTTGGGAATTAGTTGATCCCCCAAAGGGGAAAACTTGGTTGGTTCTAAATGGGTCTATGCTATCAAGTATAACTCAGAGGGTGAAGTGATAAGATATAAAGCCAGACTTGTTGCCAAGGGATTCACCCAAACATATGGGGTGGATTACTTGGAAACTTTCGCACCAGTTGCAAAGCTGAACTCGGTCAGGTAATTCTTTCTCTTGCTGCTCAATATGATTGGCCTCTGTTTCAGTTAGATGTTAAAAATGCCTTCTTAAATGGTGACCTTTATGAAGAAGTATACATGTTACCACCTCCTGGAATTGAAACAAAAGGAAAGGTTTGCAAGCTAAGAAAAGCTTTGTATGGGCTTAAACAATCTCCCAGAGCATGGTTTGATAGGTTTTGTAAAGTCATGATATTGTTTGGCTTTAAACAAGGGAATGCTGATCATACACTCTTTATAAAAAAGAAAGAGGACAGAACTACCATTCTTTTGGTTTATGTTGATGATATGATAGTTACAGGTGATGATGAGGTAGAAATCCAGGCTCTTAAGTCCAAGTTAACATCAGAATTTGAAATTAAAGATCTTGGATCATTGAGGTACTTCCTGGGCATTGAAGTCGCTCGATCAAAAAAAGGAATCTATGTATGTCAGAGAAAATATGTGTTGGATTTACTCAAGGAGACAGGGAAGCTGGGTTCTCGGCCAGCGTTTACTCCTATAGAAGTAAATCATGATCTTACTAGTTCTAGTGGGGAGGATCTTACAAATCTGGAAAAGGGAACATATTAAAGGTTGGTTGGAAAATTACTCTATTTATCTATGACTAGGCCTGACATCACCTATGCTGTTAGTGTAGTAAGTCAGTACATGCATGCTCCTAAGACTATTCACATGAAGGCTGTTGACAGGATTTTAAGGTACTTGAAATCATGTCTTGGAAAAGGCTTGCTGTTTAAAGGAGGTGGTGATCTGAAGGTGGAATGCTATTCTGATGCAGACTGGGCTGGTTCTCGAGATGATAGAAGATCCACTTCTGGCTATTGCACTTTTTTGGGAGGAAACTTGGTAACGTGGAGGAGTAAGAAACAAAATGTTTGTGCACGGTCTAGTGCTGAAGCAGAATATCGAGCCATGGCACATGGTCTTGCAGAGATGTTGTGGTTGAGTTTTTTTTTGACAGACATGGGATTAAAGGCTGAATTACCTCTCAGGCTATATTGTGACAACAAGGCAGCAATCAATATTGCAAATAATCCGGTACAACATGACCGGACTAAACACATTGAGATTGATCGTCACTTTATTCGGGAGAGACTTGATTCTGGAGAGCTTTGTCTGCCTTATGTTAAGTCTGAGGACCAACTTGCTGATATGTTTACAAAAGCTATACCCCAAGCTGTGTTCAACTCTTCTCTTAGCAAGTTGAACATGTTTGATATATATGTTCAACTTGAGGGGGAGTGTTGTGAGAAGCAAGGGTAGATAGGTCTTTTTATCTTTTGTTAATATCTTTTGTTAATAAGTTGATTCTTAGGGTTGTATGGCTATATAAACATATGTAATTCGACTGGAAAGGAATGAATCTTTAAACTCTTTTATTACAACACTTACCATACTAACTGCTTGCGCCAAATCTAATCTCGTGCAAACCATGACATACATCAAACAACCAACTCCATTAGCATAAGGAACCTTTGACATCTCTTGGATTTTGTCATCTGTCTTTAGACACTGTGTACCGTATAACTTGAAGTGATGCGCCAGCGATGTACTCACCGACTTTGCATTTTTCATGTTAAACCTATCCATCAACTTCTCCACATAGCTACGTTGAGACAACCATAATCTCCCTACAGTTCTTTCTGTGAATCTCCATCCCAAGAATCTTCTTAACCTCTTCCAAATCTTTCATATCAAATTCCTTGATTAGTAGTCTCTTCAATTTGTCGACCTCTTTCATCTTCTTCGCAACAATGAGCATGTTATCTACGTAGAGTAATAAGAAAACCAGTGATTCATTTTCAAGGCTCTTCACATAAATGCAGCAATCACACTTACATCTTCTATATCCGTTTTGAATCATGTATGCATCAAAATGTTTGTACCATTGCCTAGGAAATTGTTTCAATCCATAGAGCGATTTCTTCAACTTGCAAATCAACTGCTCATGTCTAGGTTGAGTAAATCCCTCAGATTGTGACATAAAAATTTGCTCTTCCAAATTTCTATGAAGAAATTCCGTCTTCACATCCATTTGCTCTGGCTGCAAATCGTGATATACTACCAAAGTTAGCATTACTCTAATTAACGCATGTCTTATTACTAGAGAGAATTTTTTCATAATCAATTCTCTTTCTCTGTGAATACCCCTTTGCTACCAACCGAGTCTTGAACTTCACTTCTTCTCCTTCTGATATTGCTTCTTTCTTCTTGAATATCCACTTACACCCTACAACTTTCTTTCCTTTAGGAAGTTCCACTAGATCTCACGTTTGGTTCTTAAGCGATGACTCCATCTCCTCTGTCATAGTACCCGTCCACTTGTCCTTCTCAGAGCTATGTATCGCCTCTTGAAAAGAATTAGGGTCTCCACAACTAGTGATAAGTGCATAAGATACCAAGTTTTTAAATCTGTATCAGGTGGGTGGTTTTACGACTCGTTTCGTTCTACCACTAGTTATAGTGTGATGCTTCGTGTGCTCTAAGCTAGAATCATCGGAGTCATGTGTCTTTAGCTCCACCTGCACAACATCTTTCTCTATGTTGCTTTGTAGTGTTTCCTTTCCTTCTTCCTGAGTACGCTGTAGCATAACCTTCACGTCAAACACTACATCTCTAATAATTACCACCTTGTTTGCCTTATGATCCCAAAACTTAAAGCCTTTAACTCTTTTTTGATACCCTAGAAAAATGCACTGCTTTGACTTCACATCTAGCTTTGATCTTTCCTCACTAGATATGTGCATGCATGCTAGACATCCAAAAACTTGAAGATGAGAGTAATCTACTAGATTTCAAGTCCATACTTCCTCTGATACTTTGCCTTCTAGTGCTACCCTTGGTGATCTATTAATGAGATAACATGTCATGTTAACCGCTTCCGCCCATAAATTCTTTGCTAGCCCTGCATTCAACCTGAGACATCTTGCATTCTCAATGATTGTCTTGTTCAACCTTTCCACTATCCCGTTTTGCTAAGGTGTCCTGCAAATCGAAAAATGCCTCATTATCCCATATCTTACAAAATTCCTGAAACTTTGAATTTGTGTACTCAGTCCCTTTATCTGACCTAAGACATTTAATCTTCCTTCTGGTCTGGTTCTCCACTTCAGTTTTCCACAATTTAAATTTTGTAAAAGTTTCTGACTTGTGACGTATAAAGTATACCCAGACTTTTCGTGAGTAATCATTAGTAAACTCACAAAATACAAGTGTCGTCCATGTGGGGTGACCTTGAACGAAGTTGAGAATAGGTTCGGAGTAGGTCAAGTTGGTCGGGTGTTCACGGGGAGGCCCGGAGCAGGTCAGGTTGACCGGATGTTTGTGGGGAGGCCTGGAGCAGGTCAAGAGTAACTAAATGCGGTTGTTTGCGGGGAGGCCCGAAACAGGTTGATCGGATGCTCGCGGGGAGGCCCAAAGCAGGTCAAGAATGACGATCCATATGCTTGAGAGGAAGCTTAGAGCAGGTCAGGATAACTGGATGTTCGCAAGGAGACCAAGATCATGAGAGTAATGATGGTCCTTCGTTTGAGGGGAGGATTGTTGGGATACAATCAATCTCCCACATTAGAAAGATTTGGGAAAGATAATGGGTTTAAAATGATGTAGGATATCTCTATTGGCATGAGACCTTTTGGGTAGAGTTCAAGAGCAAAGCCATGAGAGCTTAGGCCCAAAGTGGACAATATCATGCTATTGTAGAGATATGTGGACATCCTTTTGCACAACAACCCGAATAAATTATATGTTCAGATATCAAAAATCCTTGACCACAGACTTTCCAAAATCATTATGTCATGACCACATTTTTCTTAGGTAATAAATGGTTTACATCACAGCTAGCGTTTGGAATTCAAATTAATATCATCTTAGCATATGATGTTACCGATGATACTTTCTAGCTACCTTAGTAGCTGAATTAATATTTACATCATTGGTTAGATCAATTAGGCTCTATTAGGAAAGCAATGGTTATAGGTGATCATCCTTGATTCAATGTGAGTGATTCAAAAATTTTGATTATCACTTGCCTTTTGCTGATTAAAAAATATTATTTTTCAATTCATTTACCTTGGGCCTGAAGAGAAATACTCGAGTATGAAATCCAAACTCAACTGCACGTACTGTAGAAGGATTAATGTATGAGCACTTATACAATGGTTTTAATGTTAAAATGATCATGTTGTAGTACTCACCTCCATTCACAATAAAATTCATAAAATGGAAAACCTTCTGTGTTGTCCAACCATACTGGGGCACACGTAGTTGGATTCTAATCAATTGAACCTGAAAATGAAACAACTTTATGAAATCAGTTTTCCAGCATAAAAATGAAGCTGAAGCAAATTTTTGTTTAGAATCTTGAACAAAATTGATCTCATAACAGTTATTTTTGAGAGGGAAAAACTTATTTAAAGGCAACTGAAAGAGAAATGCTAATGGAAACCACAAAAAACACAAGTTAATAAACAATCAGGTCATTGACCTCAATTAACTAGCAGTTGTCCACTCAGAAGGTGCTTATTAACACTTCTAACTAGGGCTGTAAATGAACCAAGCGTTCGTGAACAAGCTTGGTGTTCGGCTTGGTAAAAGCTTGTTTATGTTCGTTCAATATGCACAAGATTAACTAAACAAACAAGCTTGAACAGCTCGTTAAGCTAAACAAACAAGCTTGAACACATATGTGTTCAGCTTGTTTACGTTCGTGAACAATGTTCGTGAACAACGTTCATAAACAATGTTCATGAACCATATTCAGTAATAAAATTCTTTTCAATATACTAAATAAATAATAAAATAAAATAAATAAATTTAAATTATCAAGCTCAATAACCAATCAAACAACTGAAAGTTTTAAACAATTAAACAAGCTTGAATTGAGAGCTCGATAACATCTAAACAAACCAAGCTCGAACCAAGCTCAAGCCAAGCTTGAATTGAGAGCTCGATAACATCTAAACGAACCAAGCTCAAGCCAAGCTTCAAACAAGCTCAAGCTCATCAAAAATAAACCAAGCCAAGCTTGAACACTCATTTCAAAAGCTTGGTTCATTTTAAGTTCGGCTCGGCTCGGTTACCTTATCAAACAAGCTTGAACACCCCAAAGCTCGACTCGGCTCGGCTCGTTTACAACCCTACTTCTAATAATGATAGATTCCATAATTCAAGAAGTTCACAAAATCCATCTAATTCTCTGAAGTAAAAAAATAAGAAACTTTGGTCAATTTGTTTTGAATAGAAATGTTTTATTATCTAAAGCATTCTCCATGGTTTTTTTTTCAGAGAAGAGGGATCCTCCTTGATGCATGGTGAGGCAAAATAAATTCCCCCTTCTTCAACCCAAGGGGGAGCTCGCTAACAAGAGCAGGGGGAGGGAGGATGGGCTCGCTGGCAAAGGCAGTAGGCTCATGAACAAGTGGAGGAAGATGACTTTTGCTCATTTTGAGGGCAAGTTATTTTCCACCACAATGCCTATATTTTCCATTAACCACGATTTTACATTCTCAAACATTAGGCAATCCGAAAAATATATACAGGAAAACATTTTACACAAAACAAATGAGCCAATAATCATTCCTGTGTCTACTTCTTTCCTATAATCTAGTATCAGCCCAGGCGGATAGAGGAATATTAAAAGCCAATTCTTCTACCATTATTGAAACTTCTCAAATACCCTTAACAAGCATAATATATGCAAACACAAGCAACGAAACATATCGATGCTAAGGTCAAACTAATTGAACACAAATTAATTATTTTAACACAAATTAATTATTTTCAGCAATCATACTTTTGGTTTCTAAAACTCAACACCAAACTCATATAAAAATATCCAGATGTGAGATGTATTAACTAACCTTAAAACGTGGAAAGACAGCGAAGATGCAGCTTACCAGCGACAAATTACCAACTTTTACTAGGAAAAGGTAAAGAGACGCGGAAGAAAGAGAGAGGGGGAAGGGATAGTAACCAGCGCGACGGATGAGACGAGGGCGTAGGCAGCGCAGAGGAAATAGAACACTCCGTCCTGCCACTTCGGCGACTCGTTGATCTGGTCCCACCAGCTCGACAAGCTCGCCTCTGCGAAAATCGGCGCCGCCGTCGAGACAACCTCTCCACCTAGATCCATGAGACCAGAATGAATCGAAATCTAGCTTTGTGGAAGCTGAGAGAGGGGGTCGCCCAAAGCTCGTTCCAGCGACGAGGGTTTTGTCGCGATGAGGGAGAGAGAGAGCTGGATGGCCGAGAAAATTATAGGTGTCGACATGGATTTTTATTGCCCTCGAAATGACTCGGTATTTACGGAGCCACAAGGCATTTATAAGTGAAATTTGTGGGTTGTAATAGGGCTATTATGGTCATTTAAGGATCTCGAATTAATAAAGTGGAGTAGTTTAGGCAGATCCGTGCGGATTTAGATATTGGATCCGATAAGATGTGAGATTGTCCGGTAGCTGATACCATTTCTTACCGGATCTCTTGCCGGAAGCTCCGAATTATTTGCAATAGTTCAGTGTGACATTGTAACAAGCACATAAACAGTCCACTTGAGTAGCGGCGCTACCCTTCCATATGATGAAGAAGCGTATGTGCTGCTGCTCTCTCGCTGCTCTGCGCACCCACAAACCCTTGCCCTTCCCCTTCTACATCTCCCTCTCACTCTCCGTCGTCGCCGCAGCCTCCCCTCGCCGACGCCTCTCCAAATTCTTCTCCCCCTCCTCCTCATTGAACGCAGTGCTATCCATAGCCGCGGATGACTACCGACCCCCTTCCTCCTTCCACTGTGGACCATCCCTCCGCCGTGGTCACCTCCCGGAATCGCCACCTCTCTCTTTGAATCACTCCAGTGAGGACGGCGACGGCGGCGTTATCGAAAAGGCAAAGTTTTGCCGCGTCTTCGATGTCGCCGCCCTCCGGGTTCCCGTGGAGGAGTGCGCTGCCCTCGAGAGCCACCTCCGCGGGCACCTCCTCAACTGGCCCTGTGTCCGCAACATCGCCAGGGTACCCGGCGACGATCTGGACCTTGGGATCCAAAGACTGCTCCGAGAGGGCGAAGGGGATGGCGGGGCTAGGCTCGACTCGCTCGCGGCCAGGGTTGATGGGAGGGCTGACGTCGAGACGGCGGCGCTGAGTCCAGTGCTGTATAGGGAAAAACTCGCGAAGGAATTCAATTGCAGTGGGTTTCTTAAGTTTAGGAATCTGGCGAAGCTGTCGCGGCCAAAGAAGAAGAAGAAGAAATTGAACAGCAAAGATGGGGGTGATCTAGCGAGAAAGAACTTAGAAAAGAATGATTTTTATGTCGTCAAGATGATCGGAGAAGAAAAAGACGAGGGGGATTTAAGCGGTTTGCTCAGCGAAGACTTCAAAGGACGGAGGTGGAGAGGTCTTACCAGGCTGCTCCTATTGGACGAGAAATATGCAAAGAAAGGTGTGAGTGAACTCCCAGAGGCCATCAAGGTGCCTATGATTCCTTTGTGAGTTCTCCATTTGAGTTTGCCAATTGAATTATCCTTTGTATTCTTATCTTTTCTATATGTAAGTGGAGACTACTTATTTGATTTCTAGTGAATAATTTCCACCACATCTAATTCAAAAGGAAAGAATTGATATCCAAAGAAGAAGATCCTGTTGCATTTAGGAATTGCTTCCAATGTAACATGAAGTCGAATGAACTAACTTTAACTTGTAGTTTTTGGACTTGGGACATGCAAACACAAATCAAAATGACTTCAGAGCAAGTGGGCACTCTTTAGTGCAGCTTATATGACACTCGATTTCTCCATATTTGTTCATACTATAGCATGATTATGCTTCTTATCGTGTGAATACTACAACAAAGGATAACTTACATTGACAAACTACTGTGGAAGGAAAGATAATTTTGAGATCGCAAGAATTTCAAGATGTTGGGATGCACCATCTGTTGCAAAGATATATAAAAATTAACTTGCTTGTTGCTTCCAGTTTTTCGTAAAAGAAATCTTTGTGTGAGAACTCATTTGTGTTGCTTGAAATATTTGCATATTCACTTTGTTTGAATGCCATTCAATTATTTGGATCCACGTTTCTTTTATTGCATTTGGATAGAGGATGATTGAAACAACTCGTTGAATTTTTTTTGCCTCAGGCTGTATTAAATGGCAACACATTCCACAGTAGATCCTCGTCATTTGAGCTTGTTCAATGCCAGCTGACCTTATTCTATGATTATTGGTCAATGAGTGAGGTGAATCAATGTTTTTCTACATGTCAATATTCATTGCCCTATTAATTTCTTCATTTACCTTTTTGTGATAGCTTTTAGTTTTCTGTAAATTGATGGTCTAGCTGTTTTTTCAGCTCCTCGAGGCCTTGCTACCCGAGGGCTTGATTGTTCCAACTGGATTTGAAACAATTGGCCATATTGCACACTTGAATTTGCGAGATGAACACTTACCTTTTAGAAAACTTATCGCACAGGTCAATTTCTTCAACAGGGATTCTGTAATTAATATTCAATTATGGGTGTTATCCTGATATTAGATGTACTCGTATTGTTCAGATAGTCTTGGATAAGAACAGGCCAAAAATACAGACAGTGGTTAACAAGATGGATGCAATTCAAAATGAATACAGGACAATGCAACTTGAAGTCTTGGTTGGCAATCATTCCCTTGTAACAACTGTGGTGGAGAATGGATTTGTTTTCAAGTTGATCTCGGAAAAGTGTAGGATTCTCATTCCCTTCTGATGTGTGTGTATTGAGATTCTCATTTTCAACTTTGACTTGTTTGTTTCATCAATTAAAGCATTAGAAGATGGCATCATTAGCTTGTTAGTTTGCAATATGAAGACTACGAGTTCAAATAATGTTTCTTTTTTGTTTTGACTGCAGTTATTGGAATTCTAAGTTGGCAACTGAGAGACAACGACTTATCTGCAGTTTCACAAGATCTGATGTCGTATGTAAGCCCCTTTCTCAGTTTGTATAGACTTCAGATATGATTATTCACTGCCACTATTATGTGCTTCTTCGTATCAACTGACCATAAACAGTTGATATTTTTTATAATGAATACAATTTGGTGAATTGTTTAGATGTGCAAACATGGTGCCAACCAAGGAAAGCTAACATCGAAATATTTGATACTAGCATAATAACATGTTTGTACATGATCATGAATAGGCGACGTATTCTCTGGTGTTGGTCCAATAGCCATTTCTGCAGCAAGTGAAGTGTGTATTTGCCAATGATCTAAACCCCAATGCTGTTGAATATCTTGAAAGAAACATTGTCCTCAACAAGCTCGAGAGGAAAGTAGAGGTATGATGAAGCTGTTTGTCTATACATTTGAAGTTGTTATTGTTATGCTTGACATAGTGAGTCTTCGACAGTTTAGCATAACTACGGACTTCTTTTGGTCTCGTTTTTTGGTTTGTCATTCACGTGTTCTGGATTTTCTTGTAGTTTATTTGTCGGAGACAATTGTTTAACTTTCCAAATGTTATTTTAATGGCAACTAATACAGTTACTGTTTACGTCTCAGGTTTTTAACATGGAAGGCCGTAGGTTCATTGCTGCAATGTTCACTACTCAACTGAGATATTCTATTACACAAGTGGTTATGAATTTGCCAAATGATGCTACCGAATTTCTAGGTTCGTTCGTATTCTTTTCAAATCTTCAACATATTACTGCAATTTTCACACTTTCTATTCTAATTTGACTGAATATAGAATTGTGTTTGGATATAAACTACTAGAAAGGATGTTTTGACAACCAAACTAGAGTGAAAAGGCAACGAGTAAAATAATATTGGTTCTCAGTTTAACCAGTTGAGCTTGTCGGTCCAGTGCAGTTCGGTTTTCAAAAACACTGCCTCATGAATTTTGCATATTGAAGTATCGCCGAATATGAATTTTTATATCGCAATCTACAATGAAGTGAAACAAAGCACACAGCACAATTTTAGCTCAATCTGTTGGTTGTTTGATAGACTTAATGGCTTGAATTTCTACTCTCAAACAGATGCATTTAGAGGAGTATTCAGAAACACTCCTACGTCCGCTCGCACTCTTCCAAAGATTCATGTCTACGGATTCTCAAAGGCACAAAACCCTGAGTATGATTTTCAAGAGGTCAGTTCATCTTGCTGCAGACTAATCATTATCGTCGAGTCATACTTGTCATGACTATTTATCTATTGTCGGCTAATAACCCAACTATTATTGTCATTATTAAGCTGATCAAAACAAGAATGGTTTTCTTTCGCAGAGGATTAATGTCGCATTGTGAGGAAGTTGTCGATGTAGAAATGCACAGAGTCCGTCTTGTTGCGCCCGGAAAATGGATGCTTTGCGCATCGTTCATATTGCCCGAAGGTGTTGCTTTTGGGAAATAATTAGTTCACTCCCTAGAACAAACATGCTGAGCCTTTTATCACTTGTATTATATATGATGTTTTATCTCTTAATACATTAATTTTTTAAAAAGAAATAGATTTACTATTTATTATCATTTAAAGGGATGCCCTTTGTTTTTATTATCATTTAAAGGGTAACCAAAAGAATATTTTATAGTTAAAAGAAGCTGTATGTTGGAAATTGAAATAATGTGTGAAGTAGTTTTGATTAATATTAGAGAAATTTTAATTAATATTAGAATGGTTTTAGTTAAAATTGTTTTATATTTAATGATTTAGGCCAAAAGTACTATAATAGTGAAGTAGAGCAAGTTTAACAATGTTATAAATAATTTTGATCAAAAATATTTTAAATTATAGTAATTTTAATCAGTTTTAAAGTAGTTTTAACGAGTAATTTTAATTCGTGTTAGAATAATTTTTATTAGTATTAGAGTAAATTTGATTAATAATAAAATAATTTTGATTAATATTGAAGTTATTTTTGTGATATTGTTATTATAATATTTGATCAAATTTGATAAAGAAGAGTTATTTTTGGATGATCTTTACCACTTTTTTTCCAAACGTTTATATAAAATCCCTTGCGCTTTATATCATTTATACAAATTAAGGTACCAAATTGCAAAAACAAATGGTTCAATAAAACCCTCTCCTATCTTCGCCGCCGTTAGGGCAGCAGAAGATTGCTAAAAATGATGACCAATCGCACTCGCTGTCTGTTCCTACTCCACCGCCGCCTCTCCTCCACCTCCACCGCCATCGCTACGTCGCCGGTAGCTATCGATAAGCCTAACCCTCCAACGCCCTCCGAGCCGCTCTCCCTCACCCTCAACAAGCTCTTCAACGAGCGGGACCCTGACAAGCTCACCGCCGCCTTCATCGCCGCCTCCTCCTCCTACCGCTTCCGCTGCCGCCACCGCATCTACGAGGTCTCCATCCGCCGCCTCGCCAAGTGTGGCCGGCCCGATGCCGTGGAGGCCATCCTCGAGCACCACAAGAGTTTCTCCTCTGACCTAGCTCACGAGGGCTTCGGCATCAGCCTCATCTCCCTCTACGGAAAGGCCGCGATGCCCGCCCACGCAGCCGCCACCTTTCGGCAGCTCCCCGATCTGGGCTCCCCCCGCACCGTCAAGTCCTTCAATGCCCTCCTCACCGCCTACGCCCAGTCCGGCGACCTCAACGGCCTCAATGAGGCCTTCCGCGATATCCCCGCCTCGATCACCCCTGATATCATCTCCTACAACATCCTCATCGGCGCTCTCTGCGAAAAGGGCGACCTTGAGGCGGCTATGCGCACGGTCGACCTAATGAACACGAACGCAATCTCCCCTGATCTGATCACCTGCAACATCCTTCTACACTCTTTCTACATCAACAAACCTTCCGAAGCGGAGAAGATTTGGGCGATGATGCGAGAGAACAACATCGAACCCAATTCAAGGAGCATCAACGCTAAGCTGCGTTGGCTGGTCGCCGAAGGAAGAACGAACGAAGTCATCGAGCTCGTCGACCAGATGAAGCGCAACGGACCGAAGCCTGATGCTTTCACCTTCAATGCCTTGCTCAAAGGCTACATCCAAGATGGGAACTTGGAGGAGGCGAAGAAGCTGTACCTCGATTTCGCAAAGAACGAGTGCTCACCGAATCAACAGACGTTTGAGTTTCTTATCTCATACCTTTGCGAGGCCGGTGAGCTCGACTGGGCGGTGAGGTGCTGCAACGATGGCATGAACAAGCGGTGCTATGTGAGAGCGTCATTTTTGCAAGGGGTGGTGGATGCGCTGGTGAAGAACTCGAGGGTGGAGGAGGCGAAGAAGCTGGTGGAGGCTGGCTGGAACAACCGCTACCCCAAGACAAGTCTCGGGTTGCCCGAGTCTACTCAGAGTTTGGTTGTTTAATTAGAGATAAATCTCAAGATATTGGATAATCTATCACAAGTTATTGGATAATCTTATTATTCATGGATATTTTTTCTTCTTTCGTATTGAACACTTGAATCTGTCTAACAAAATCATTTGCTTTGATTCAAAATGAGTTTGAGAAGCGAATTCACAGGCGGCATGAGTCGCCGGCCCCAGTTTAAAGAAAGGGTACTCTAGTTCTCTAGCTAGAACTGTGACCGTGGCGAAGGAAGCAAATAAGAGGACGTCAACGGACCGACGGAGATAACGTCGTCTCCTCCGAGGTGCTGGAATTGGAGGGAGTCGACGGCAAGCTGCATGTTGTCCAATGTCCAGGTCCCGGCTTCTCCTTCGGTTAATTCTGAAAGGGACTAGTTTGACCTACGAAAAATTTCCACATTTTTTTTTCCAAAAATCCAATTAAAACCAACAGAATTTTGTTTTTCGCTTTCCCTGCTGAACCTTGTTTTTTTTTCTCTCTTTACCTTCCTCAACACATAACCCCTTTTTTATTCTTTCTTTAACTCTAATTTTACCCTCAAAATTCTTCCTACCCTGTCAATAAGGTAGGAAAAGAGAAAAGGCAGTGACAGGGAAAGCTAACTATATTGTTCATCTGATTATGAGTATCGAGAAAATATTGAATCCATTCCTAGTTGGTTTTCTCATTGCTAACTGGTTCTCAGTGTTGAGTGCATATAATTTTTGTTCGTTCATTGTTAAGATTGTAAATGTACACAGACGAAAAGTCTGCAGCTTGATTTTTGTAATTCTATACTTCCTTGCTTGAAATGAATAAGTAGGATGGAAGCCTAACATCATAGTTTCTATTCTTGCTGTATTCGACTAACATCGACTCCAAATTGAAGATCTAAACCATTGTGATCACTAAAGCACCAATGACTGTTCTATTTCTCAATTGTCTTTATCGAATGTTTTACTGTGTCCTTGTTATGGACTGATTCCATTCATTTTAGTTAATAGCTCCTAAACCATACAAGATCGATCCCATTCATTTTCTAGTTCATCCTTTTAGGTTTGTTTCCTGAAATCTGCATAATCTTTACCACTTTTTGATGCCTGATCTTGTTGATTTTTGTTAGTGTGTGTATTTATGTGTCAAGATACTCCTTCATATTTTGTGGATAATTATTTCATAAAGGCAAATATTTATTGTTAATCCTTTACTTTTTATATGATTAATGATAAAATTTTATAGATTAATGAATATATTAATATGAAAACAGTCATTGATCAGATAGATATCCAGAGAGAACATGAATATTTAGATCAACGCTGAGTATGACTAGATCGAGATTGATCGAGAGATAGATATTCAAGCTATACTTAGGAGAGTCTTGAGTTTAGAGGTGCACTGAAAACGACCCACTTAAGAGATCACATATTAAGCATCATTAGTCATTTCTCTGATGGACGACTGTAACTGATCTTTTGATTTAAGACCTTCGTTTATTCTATACGTGGAGTTATGTACTTTGACATCGTTAAAAGTAATTTTTAATCAGATTATGATTAATACGATAGTTGGTGTATGACAAAACGTAGAGAGAATAATATTGAGTCGATAAAGAATTCATTGCTCTTTTGGATAAGGAGTTAACATCCTGGTCGTTTGATAGAGATATTAGTGACTTAAAATCCATGGTTATGGGAGGAATATTTATTTTTCAAGAGGAGTTTATTATGTCTTGGAAATCAAGTAAAACAATTAATTTGGTGATAATGCATCGAATTAATTGGGATGTAGGCTTAAATGAAGAGATTGAATTACATAGTAATCGGTTTATGGTGATATATAGTTTATGACTAATACTAGTTTTATCACGTTGGATGACTAAAAATTGTTACGGGATGGTTACCTTCTATGCATGGTTTGCACTGTCTTCGTGCATAAAACCTAGAGGGTTGCACGCATAGTACGTAGATATTAACATTATCTATAATTGATTATTTTAGTGGATACTAAAATTAATCGATTTTATTATTTCTGAATTAGAATTAATTGTCTTATTAATTAATTTTGAAATATCAAAAGCTATAACAAAATATGAATTTATTTGATCAAAAGATGATTAATGGAGAATTTGAATAACCATAATCATGATGATTAATGAAAAATTCGAATAGTCACAATTATGATAATTAATAGAGAATTTGAATAGTCATAATTATGATGATTAACAGAGAATTTGAATAGTCATACCTTTTCATCTTCCTTGGAGGTTATAAGTAATTATCCTTGGAAAGATTCTTTAACGATCTCTCTCTCTCTCTCTACTTCTCCCTTGAAAACTTCATTTTCACTTTCTTCCATCGAAAGTGATCGATATTGCTTCCAAAAGGTTTTGTCGATCTAAGAGGCTAGCAACTAACAGATCGTGTCAATGTCGTGATCTAGTGAGTATAGATGTCGCTAGAGTATGTGAGGCTCTCATTTGTTTGTGATATCATTCACTCTATCAAAAACTACGAGGTATAGTTTATTTCATGTGATTTTATTTAAAACTATATGTATCACGAAGAGATCCATAATTTAAGAAAAAAAATCTGATGTTAATATATGTATTCTGTTACGCTCCTATTTCAACAGTGGTATTAAAGCCAATTCGTGGTTAGATTATATAGTATGAAACGTCTTCTTTAAAAAATTTTGTGCAATCAATGTTTTGTGAGATTTCATAGAAATTTTTATTCCTTTATTTCAAGTTATATAGTTTAACATTTCAAGATAGAAATGAATTTTTGTCTATCTAACCTGTACATAAATACATGTTTTGATTGAGATATAAATATCTTATTCCATAATTATATTAACATGTTAAAATCCCCGAGACCTACTTGTCCTAAAATGAATCAAGACGCAATGAAAAGTTATGGCCAAAGAACATGATTACTTCTATATTAAGGGAGATACATCTCGTAATGAGATTGTCCGAATGCACAAGAAGTCATTAATGGTGAGACATTTTTAATAATAATAAAATCTCTTAAATTTATTAAGTCAAGATTTGTTAAATGTCCTCCATTAATAACTATGATGATAGTTAGAGTTTTTACATAGGTCGGTACAACTCAGCCGTAGGCTTGTGTCAAAACATCTATAATTTATCATAATTATTAGTGGGTCGACTTAACTCGAATTCGTTGACTTGTTTAACTACATTAAGGTCAATTGATTTGAGAGGCAAGTGTTTAGAATATAAGACCTAACAAGAATATATCGAAAGTCACATAAATTTGTGATTGGCAAGTTAAGACCTTGATGAATGTAGCATGTAGGTACAACTCAGTTGTTTGCATACTATATGATTCAAGATTTTAATCCTTCTAGGAATTGTTGCCAACCAATTCCTGATTCTAATAGTGGGGGATGTTGGACTTAATAAAATAATAAGGGTTATAAAATCCTTTATTAAATATATTCCATAAATATTAAAACTCTGCTTTAAATTATTTTATTTTAGATGACAATCACAACCACCTTTTCACTGTGAAGCATTCTCAAGAAAGAGAATATCCTCCTCGGTTCCAACTCCCTAGATTAGTATATGAAACTAAAAATCGTCCTAAGACATGAAAGAACAATTTTCATGCTCGAAGACGAACCAATGAAGGAGTCCGTGCCCGACGCTTCAGACGAAGATCAATCATATTATTCTCAGTATATGAAAGATACACTAGATGTGCAATCCATTAGGTTGTCTTCTATGTCTCCTGAGTTGTAGAGACAGCATGAGAACATGAGTGCTAGAGATATTGATCAGCACTTGTGTGAGCTCTTCCAAGAAAGTGCGAGAGTAGAGAGGTATGAAACCTCTCAAGCAATATTTCATACCATGCTAGTGGAAGGAAACCAAGTTGGGTCTCATGTACTTAAGAAGATAGCATACATAGAGGGGCTTAAGAGCTTAGGTTCCAAATTGAACTAGGACTTGGCTATTGACTTGGTCTTGTCGTCACTACTTCCATTATTTTTCCAATGTGTTGAACTTCAACATAAACAACATGGACAAGAGTTTGACTAATCTGATGACAATGCTGAAAACTACTGAAAAGGATATGACAGTAAATCCTTCACTGCATGCAATAATGGTCAGAAAGACCAACAAGTGCCCTAGCACTGGGAAATTTAATCCCAAGGCTAATGCAGTGACGAATACCAAATATCAAGCTAAGAAAAAAAACTTAAGAAAGGGATACAGGTACCCCCAATCTGATGAGAAGAAGGTCATATGCTTCCATTGTGGCAAGAAAGGTCATTGGAAGTAAAACTGCTACATTTTCATGAAGAATAATGCTAGTGAAGCAGATGCTTCAAGTATCTTTATGATAGAGTACAATCTTTCTATTTCTTCATCATGGGTTATAGATTCTAAAAGTAGTTCTCACATTTGTGTAAACATGTAGGATCTAAGTGACGGTAGACGGAACTACAAGTAGCTAATGGAGTGAGAGTTGTTGCGTTAGCGGTAGGAATTTATTCAATAAATTTACCTAGTGGACTTATTTTGAATATAGAAAACTATTATTTTGTTCCTAGTTTCTCAAAGAATATCATTTCAGTGTCGAGTTTGGACGACAAGGGATTTGTATTTCAATTCAACGACAAGTTATGCTCCTTTTATTTGAACAATGTGTTATATGAGAATGATTCATTGAATAATGATCCTTATATTTTTTTTAACTTAGATGAACTGATTTATTGTATTAAAAGTAAGAAACAGAGTTTGCATAACTCAAACTTGACATATTTCTGACACTGTAGACTTGGTCATATAATTAAAAATGCATCGTTAGATTACTCAGTAATGGATATTTGGACTCTTTTAAATTAGAACCCATAGATATATGTGAAGCATGTTTATAAGGCAAAATGACCAAGAAGCCTTTCATTAAATAGGTGAATGGGCAAAAGAGCTACTAGAACTCATACATAGTGATGTTTGTGGGCCATTGCAAGTTCAGGCTAGAGGAGTGTATACCTATTTCGTGACTTTTATTGATGATTTAAGTAGATATAGATATATCTACTTAATGAGGCATAAATCTAAAACTCTAAACAAATTTAAGGAGTTCAAGAACGAGGTAGAAAATCAATGTGGCAAGAAGATTAAGATCCTTCAGAGTGATCAAGATGGTGAGTATCTAAGCCAAGAGTTCAGTGATTACCTAAAAGAGTGTGGAATAATTTTCCAACTTACACTTCTTAGAATGCTAGAATGGAATGGTGTTTCGGAAAAGAGAAATAGTATACTCATAAATATGGTTAGATTTTTTATAAGTCATGTAAGTCTTCCATGTAGGATCGAAAAGAATTTAGATATCTCCACAATGGTATGATATTGTCCACTTTGGGCCTAGACCCTCATGACTTTGCTCTTGGGCTCTCCCCAAAAGGCCTCATCCCAATGGAGATGTATTTCTCTTTATAAACTCATGATCTTTCCCATGTATTTTTAATGTGGGACTATGTTTGTAACTTTACAACACTAACAATCCCCCACTCAAACAAAGGACCACAGGCTTCCCATGTCCGATCCTCGACCCACCAGGTCTTCCTGCCACTCGGTCCACCCGACCTATTAGGACTTCCTTGCCTAGCCGCAACTAGGACTTCCTGCCTAGTGTCTGGTCCTCTTGATCCGAACATAGGAGCCCCCACTTTCTTTGTTCGTGGTCAATATTGTACCCACATGGCTCAATCAGACCATAGCTCTTGTGTACAGTCGACGATTAAACCTTCTAACAGTTCGGACTCTGATACCAATTGTAGGATCGAAAAGAATTTAGATATCTCCACAATGGTATGATATTGTCCACTTTGGGCCTAGACTCTCATGGTTTTGCTCTTGGGCTCTCCCCAAAAGGACTCATCCCAATGGAGATATCTTTCTCTTTATAAACTCATGATCTTTCCTATGTGTTTTCAATGTGGGACTATATTTGTAACCTTGCAACACCAACATTCCAATATCATTCTGGGGCTATGCCTTAGAAACAACAGCACACACACTTAACCGAGTTCTAACCAAGACAATAGATAAGACTCCTTATGAATTATGGTTTAAAAAGAAACCAAATTTGTCTTACTATAAGATATGAGATTATGATGCTTATGTGAAGAATGAAAATTCTAATAAGCTTGCAGCAAGATCCATAAAATGTACGTTTGTAGGTTATCCCAAAGTTACAATGGAATACTATTTTTATCTTCCAAGTGAGCACAAAATTATTATGCTCGATATGCTACTTTCTTGGAAAGAGAGTTTATTTCTAAAGAAAGTAATGGGAGTAAAGTAAGTCTTGAAAAAATTATAGACTCTACAAATAGGTTGGTAGATGAACAGTTAGATAATGAGACGGTGCCACAAGTACAAGTGTCTTCTTCATCCGAGACTGCTCATGAAATACGAGATCAATGTAAGTCTACAAGAGTACACCGAGAGCCAAACATATATTGTTGGTTGGTAACCCAAGATGAGGAAGTACTACTTATCGAAGATGATGAGCCATCAACTTACGAGGAAGCAGTTGCTTCAAATGATTCTGAGTAATGGATAGAAGCCGTAAAATCTGAAATTGACTCTGTGCACAACAACCAAGTTTGGGAGTTGGTTGATATACAGTTGGGGTAAAAACTATAGGGTGTAAATGGATCTTTAATAAAAAGATTGACATGGATGCGAACATAAGTACCCATAAAACAAGGCTTGTGGCAACGGATTTCAATCAATGTCAAGGAATTGATTATGATGAAATATTTTTGTTTGTTGCAGTGCTTAAGTCTATTAGGATTTTGCTAGCTATAGCAGTTTACAAGGACTACGAGATTTAGCAAATGGATATTAGAAATGCTTTCCTAAATGGAAAGTTATAGGAGAAAGTATATATGGTATAACCTCCCAGTTTTATAATATCTAAGAAAGCCAATAAATTATGTAAACTCAGAATTTATGGACTAAAACAAACATCTCAGAATTGGAATCTGCGATTTAAAGAAACCATTAAAGATTTTTTTTTCTTTGTCAAGAATCTAGAAGAACCTTGCATGTACAAAAAGGTTAGTGGAAGCAAGATTACGTTCCTAGTATTGTATGTTGATGATATACTTCTTATAGGCAATAACATCCCTAACCTAGAATCTACCAAGACTTGGTTGGGAGAATATTTCTCAATGAAAGATATTGGAGATGCAACCTATGTCTTAGGTAGAATATACTGAGATAGACAAAGTATGTTACTAAAGTTGAGTCAAGGTATATACATTGACAACATGCTGAATAGATTCGGTATGCAGGACTCTAAGAGAGGATACTTACTAGTGTCACATGGTGTACATCTTTCTAAGGTTATGTGCCCAAAAACATAAGAGGAGAGGAGTAGAATGGACAAGATACCTTATGCTTCGGCTATAGGGTCCATTATGTATGCTATGATATGTACTCGACCAGATGTCTCATATGCTTTAAACATAACAAGTAGATATCAGTCAGATCCTGGAGAGGGACATTGGACTACGGTAAAGACTATATCCTCAAGTATCTTAGAAGAACAAAAAACATGTTCTTAGTTTTTGGAGGAGACGAGGAATTGTTTGTTAGAGGATACTGATGCAAGTTTTCAAACAGATTGGGATGATATGAAATCGTAGTAATGTTATGTGTTTTGTTTGAATGGTGCAATTGTTTATTGGAGGAGTTCCAAGCTGGAGATAGTTGCAGATTCAACAATTGAGTCTGAGTATATAGCAACTTCGGAAGTAGCAAAGGAAGCTATGCGGATCAATAATTTCATAGCGGAGCTTGAAGTGGTTCCTAACATTGTTAATCTAATTGTGCTATACTATGACAATACTGCGACCATAGCACATACAAAGGAGCCAAGGTCTCACCAACGATCCAAGCATGTTCGGAGGGGTGATGTGTTGATTGACAAAGTAAATACTAGCAAGAACATCGCAGATCCACTCATAAAGGCCTTACTTCTACATAAACATGAGACCCATGTGAGGAGCCTAGGATTAAAAGTCTATAATGTTTGGTAATAGTACAAGTGAGAGATTATTACTGTGCACTTATGTGTAAAGACACTCCTTATATATTTTGTGGATAATCATTTCATAAAGGCAAGTTTTTATCATTAATCATTTACTTTACTATATGTATATGATTAATGATAAAGTTTTACGGATTAATAAATATATTAATCTAAAAACAGACATTGATCGAATAGATATCTAAAGGAAACATGAATATTTAGATCAACGCTGAGTATGACTAAATTGAGATAGATCGAGGGATAGATATCCAAGTTATATTTCGGGGTGTCTTGAGTTTAGAGGTACACTATACACGATCTGCTTAAGAGGAGACCACATATTAAGCATCATTGATCATTTCTCTAATGAACGACTGTAACTGATCTTTTGACTTGAGACATTTATTTATTCGATATGTGGAATTATGTACTTTAACGTTATTAAAAGCAATCTTTAATTGGTTGTAATTAATATGATAGTTGGGTGTATGAGAAAGCGTAGAGAGAATAATATTGAGTCAATAGAGGATTCATCGCTCTCTTGGATAAGGAGTTAACATCCTGGCCTCTTAATAGAGATATTAGTGACTCGAAATCCATGTCTATAGGAGGAATATTTTATCATTCAAGAGGAGTATATTATATACTAGAAATCAAGTAAAACAATTAATTTGGTGATGATGTGTAATGTACTGGATTAATTGGAAGTTAGGCTTAGGCTTAGATGAAGAAATTGAATTACATAGTAATCGGTTCATGATGGCTTATACTTTATGACTAATACTAATTTTATCATGTTGGGTGACTAAAAACTGTTACTAGACGGTTACCTTAATCTGTGAATGGATTTGTACTGTCTTCATGTATAAAACCTAAAGGGTCGCACGCATAGCATGAAACATGAATATTATCGATAATTAATTATTTTAATGGATACTAAAATTAATTAATTAATTATTTCTAAATTAGAATTAATTGGATTATTAATTAATTTTAAAATATTGGAAGCTATAACATATCAAGATCAAATATGGATTTATTTGATCCAAAGGATGATCAATAGAGAATTCGAATAGCTATAATCATGATGATTAATAGATAATTTGAATAACCATAACCATGATGATTAATGAAGATTTTGAATAGTCATACTTCTTCATCTTCCTTGGAGGCTATAAGTAGTCATCCTTGGAAAGATTCTTTAACGATCTCTCTCTCCACTTCTCCCTTGAAGACTTCATCTTCACTTTCTTCTATCGAAAGAGATCGATAGTGCTTCCAAAAGGTTTTGTCAATTTAAGAGGTTAATACCTAACAGATCATGTTAAGTTTGTAATTTAATACGCGTGGATACTGCTAGAGGAGTCACACATGGGACTCTCATTTGTTTGTGATATCTATTCTATTAAGGATTACAAGGTATGTTTTAATTCATGTGATTTTATTTAAAATTATATATTGTACAAAGAGATCCATGATTTAAGGAAAAACATCTGATGCTAATATATGTATTTTGCTGTGCTCCTATTTCAACAGTGGTATCAGAGCTAATTCGTAGTTAGATTATATAGCACGAAACCTCTTCTTAAATTTTTTTTGTGGAATTAGTATTTCGTGAGGAGATGAGAGGGAGACGAAGAGGTGGAGGAGTTCGTATTTGATGCTGTGTTTTTTTTAGGGTTTTTAGAAAGGGTAAAATAGGAATATTACTAAATTTATTTAGAAAAAAATGTGATAAAAAAATTATTGATGAGTCTATTTAGAAAATGAGGTTTGTTTAGTAATAGATAGGGTGTGGATATAAACTTGACCATGGTTCAAAACTGCAGGTTCGACGGTTCCTAATAGGTCGATCATTAACTTTAATCGTCCAAGACGATTACGGTTCATGGTTCGAAACTGTCGATTCACGGTTCGTCATGGTTTATCACGATTCAAGATTATTATATTAAAAAATTATAAATTGATAAAATCGTTTATTAGAGATGATTTATAATTATTAAGAGTAATCATAAGGCAAACGAAAATATATTAATAAGTTATTAAATAATTAATTAGCATATTAAATTATTTATTCATAAATAATTATAAATTAACTAATAAATAAATATCTATATAAAACTATTTATTAGTTATTAAATAATTAACTAATATTAATAGTTACAGTTTAATTCGGTAGAATATTAAGATTTTATTTGGAGACCAATTTAGCTGTTCATGGGCCATAAAGTGGATTTAACCATTTAGTTGTTTATGGGCCGTCAAGTGGTTGCATTATGTGCACAGGTTCAATCGCATGGGAGCATTAAGAAAGAAAGAGTGCGGGCGACGAGTAGAAGCTCAGAGCTCTGGTATGAATCCACATCATGCCTACGCCAATTTCGCAATTACAACGACGACGTTCGCTGCTGCCTTCATAGATTGCGCCGAGGAAGTTACCGCCGCCCCTGCTGCCGCAGCCGCCATCGGCCCCGTCCCCGCAGCCGCCATCGGCCCCGTCGTTGAAGGGCCTGCTGGACTGACTGGGATCGTTATCGTCATCTTTTCTATGAGTTAGGTTATGGGTAAGTTGTTGCGCAAAGAGAGGGCAACACCTCTCAACCTCTAAACCGCGGAAGAAGAGGAAGAGAAAAAAAAGATTGCGCGGAACAACAAGACAAAGACGCACAAAAGGAGAGTAAACACGAGGAAGGAGAAGAAGAAGAGAAAAAAAAGAGTTACCGTGGTTCGGCGACTTGCCTACTCCACAAAACGACCGAAGATTTATTAGAATTCTCTCTACACAAGAGAATCACATCTAATGATTCTTGTGTTTTGTTGTTGTACAATAGGCTTACAATAGTCCCTATAAATAATGCTAAACCCTAGATCCAATAAAATCGTAACAGAATTTTGTTATGAAAAATCACAACAAAATTCTGTTATATAAAATCTTAATAGAATTTTATTAAGAAAAATCTTAACAGATTTTTCTTTTATAACATCCCTCATATTAACCTTTATCCAAATATGAGTCACCCCTCAACAATCTCCACCTTGGCGAATATTCACCCCTTCGAAGAACATGAGTATCTGAACAAAACTCCATCTGGATCTCTGGGTCTGGGCTTCCTTCTTCTAGCATCTAGAGATATGGATCAAGTTCAAGCAATGTTTAAACTTTTCTGTGG
Source organism: Zingiber officinale (assembly GCF_018446385.1). Lineage (NCBI taxonomy): Eukaryota > Viridiplantae > Streptophyta > Magnoliopsida > Zingiberales > Zingiberaceae > Zingiber > Zingiber officinale. The sequence continues at coordinate 132,117,640 of NC_055992.1, forward strand.
TCACTGGCTTTGTTAGCATATCTGTAGTGTGAACTTTCTCAAGTTGAATTTCCCCAGAAGAAATCAACTCTCTGATCTTGTGAAACCTCACATCAATGTGCTTGGTTCTCCACTACAAGAAAATTGGGATTCTACAACACTTAAACGACAACGCTTTTTATAAAAAGCGTTGTCTATTTTTTTTTAACAACGCTTTTAGTGAAAAGCGTTGTCTATTTCATTATTTTCTTATTAATAGATAACGCTTTTCTAAAAACCGTTGTCTATTAGTGATTTTTACATGTCAAAGACAACGTTTCGTAAAATGCGCTGTCTATTAGACTTTGTTTTAGTGTCTACGACAATGTTTTTTAAAAAGTGTTGTCTATTGTTAAATTCTTATCTAAATCTTGATTAATAGAAACCATTGGATCTAAGTAAGAAGTAGAAAACCTGAACCCTTCTCCCAACTCCTATCTTCCGATCGTTTTTATCCCGAACCCTTCTCCCAACTCCTCATCTCACGCGGCCTTCTCCATCCAACTCCTCTCCGGCGAACCACTCCGAACTCCTCTCCGTCAAGACCACACCTTCGTCCACCTTCGTCAAGCCGTAGATCCTGGTGCTAAGGCGATCGACCCCGACAGATCGACCCATCTCTTCGCCTCCTTCACCCCCGACGTTGAGGCAGTGACTGGTATAAGGAGGACAAGATGAGCGTGTGTCCAGTGCTGGCCTCGGACACCCATGGCAACCTGGACGAGCAGATCATGAAGCTCATGCAATGCAAGCCCCTCGCCGAACAGGAGGATACATCTCGCCCTTTCCCTCGCTTATCTTATTTTCGTCCGATCGCTCCTTCGATTTATTCCTTCTCTGATCAGGATGTTTGTTTTGAGGGTTTTCTGCTCGATTCATGTGTATTCTTTATAGATCTGAGGTTGAGTGGATATTTAGCAATTTACAGATCTGCGATGCGTATTCATGCATACCTCTCTTCCTTCCTTGCAAAATTTCCATTTTTTTTAACGTTCTTCCATGATCTTATCACTGCCTGTGGATGCGAGGGGCAGGCCCCGATCGAGCCCAACAAGCAGATTTCCTCCATGGTAGAGGAGGCAGCGAGGTTAGCTAGGCATTTCTGCGAGATGGAGTGGCCTGTGCTCGTCTTCCTCGATTCCCACCACCCAAACAAGCCTGAGCCTCCTTATCCGCCTCACTGCGTTGTGGGATCAGGGGAGGAGGATCTGGTTCCAGGTACCTTCTCACTACTCGTTTAGGGTTGAAGCTAACTTGTTTGTTGAATTGCCTGTGTGGATGAGTTCTAGTGGGATCTGTATATTGACGAGATATTTGTTTCTAGTGTTTCTGTATATTATTTTTTATCTCTTGGATGTTTGCACAATGTCATCTGGAAGCTTCAAGACAGGATGATGCCAATACTGAGTTTGTCTAATAGTTAAAAGCTCTAGATTAACACCCATACTCTCCAAATTTAACACTATGAAAATGCTAGTTTAATTTTGTTTCTTCTATATACTAGCTGCCACATAAGCAATCTCTATTGGTTAAATTCATATTTATTCTACTCACCCTGCACAGACTAAAGGCGCCATCCATTAATCTTTCTTCACGAGAATTCTGTGTTGCCGAACCAGAGTGTTTCCCCCTCCTGTTTGGCTTTAGCAATCATTTTTTGTCCACACATTTAAACTTGTAAGATAAGATAAACAGAGAGATTAAAGATGAAGAGTTTGAATTTGAAACAAGGTATATGGAATATCCTAAAACTTATTATGGGACTTTCGAGCACCAGTAGTACCACAGCTTACCTCTACTACTAAACTGTTCTAAGTTGATCGAAAACTTGTAAATTAGATGTCTGTGCTTTACCACTATTTTGTAGCTGGATCCTTTTACTCAGTTTTGCAGTTTTATGGTTGTATAGCAGATGAGTTGAGCTAGAGCATTTAAAGAGGAGGATTCCGTTGTCATGTATAAAGTTGGTGAGCTTAACATGCCTGTTGGGTTTCTATTCTTTCACAAAGCTTTCATATTGAGCCGCAGGAGGCAAGCAGGAAGAAATCAAACGCCCTGTTGATGGACCAGCCGCAGGAGGCAAGCTTCCAGATGACATTGTGATTGGGTTTCTAGTTACATGCATTAACTGTTTGTTCTATTAACAAGGAATAGAGGTAAATGCTTCTATTCCCTTCTTGTGTCTTGCTAATTGCTAAAAGTTCACAATAAGTTCACATTGTTAAGACATTAGCTTTTGCAGTCCAATGTTTGTTTAGTGTTTTTTTTTCCCTATGAAAATAATATTTGGAATTTCTTGCAGTTTATCATTGTGAGTTAATAACTATATTTATAAGTTTTTAAATAAAATTTCAGGTTAGGGTGCTTTGCGAAAAAGCTAAGGAGGTTTTAATGGAAGAAAGCAATGTTCAGGTAGACATTACTTCTTCTAAGTAAGTTATTCAATTTAGTTAAGGCCCTTGTTAAAGTATAACATTGCTGAATTTCCTTGAAGTTGTTCACTCGCATGCTGGCCATGATCATTCTCTATTAAAATTAGAAAGGAATGTAAACAACACAAACCTCAACTGATGTCTCATAAGAAGTTCTTATAGAACTTCATTGGTTGCAGGCGTAGAAGCTTACTATAGATCTGTATTATTGAACTTCAAGATATTTACATATATTACAAGATATATACTTCATGTAAATATGAAATAAAAAACACTTCAAACTTACTATATATACTTCATGTATTACACGATATTTGCTTTCTTTCTGCAGTTTGAAGAAACGTTGCATTTTTGCCAGCTTTCTTTCTTTTTTTTTCTGCAAGCATTTCATTTCTGAGTTATGAGTTTTGGTTCATTTATAGAAAATAGCTAGTAGAAGTAATTTTTTGGTTCAAACTATTGACTGTAATTTTTTGTTTATATTTCAGGCCAACTGTTCAATCTGTTCAAAGCTCACAAAGATCCTAGACAAAATCCAATTGCTTATTCCTGTAATAGATTGAGAAAGACAAGCTACTTCTTCAGTATTGTGGTAGTAATTACTGTACTGTTTTGTTCTGTTCTCAAGCCGAAAATAATTTTTGAGTGTAGCTAGTAGAAGTAAACAGATTGTTGGCTTCGAGGCCGGCTAGTTATTTTGTGCTCTTTTGTTTTATTTGTGAATATCACTATCTACTTTGAAACAGAATTAGTGTTAATTTCTCATGTAATTAAATACTAATATTATTTCAATGTCAGAATTCTATTATTTTGGTATGAGTTTGAAATCATTAGCTGAGTTGATTATATGTAAAATTCGAATCTAGACATGGTAAAAGAAAAATAATAGTTTCGTAAATATAAAAATAATGATTTTTAAATATTTTTTTTAAATTTTTTTTCTTTAAAACGACAACGCTTTTAAAGCGTTGCAAAAAGTGTTGTCTTTGTAAAAAAACAACGCTTTTAAAGCGTTGTAATAGTGTTGCAAAAGCGTTGTCTTCGCTACAAACGACAACGCTTTAAAAGCGTTGTCGTTGAGCAGACTTTTAACAACAGTGCCTTTAACAACGCTTTTTCAGGCACAAAGACAACGCTTTAAAAGCGTTGTCTATTAGCTTTTTTCTTGTAGTGCTCGCATGATACACTTAATTCTTCGCTAAATAGATAGCACTCTAACTATCGCATAACAACTTGACTCCACCTTGCTGAACACCCAGTTCTCTGACCAACCCTGTAAGCCATAAAGCTTCCTTCGCTGCTTCAATTGCTGCCATGTACTCAGACTCCGTAGTAGATAATGCAATAATATATTGTATCATAGATTTCCAACAAATAGGTCCTCCTGCCATAGTGAACACGTATCCTATAGTAGATCTTCTGTTATCTAAATCTCCTGCATAGTCTGCATCTACATGTCCAGCAACTGAAGGATCTTCCGGTTGTCTACTGAACATGATGCCATAATCAGTTGTATTTCTCAAGTATCTGAAAATCCATTTCACTGCATCCCAATGCGGTCGACCAGGATTTGAGAGAAACTTGCGCACCATACTAACTGCTTGTGCCAAATCTGGTCTTGTGCAAACCATGGCATACATCAGACAACCAATTGCACTGGCATAAGGAACTTTTGACATCTCTTGGATCTCGTCATCCATTTTGGACACTGTGTACTGGATAACTTGAAGTGATGCGCCAGGGGTGTACTTACCGACTTTGCATTCTTCATGTTAAACCTATCCAGTACCTTCTCTACATAGCTACGTTGAGACAACCATAATCTCCCTGCAGCTCTATCCCTATGAATCTCCATCCCAAGAATCTTCTTTGCTTCTCCCAAATCTTTCATGTCAAATTCCTTGCTCAGTAGTCTTTTCAATTTGTCAACCTCTTTCATCTTCTTCGTAACAATGAGCATGTCATCTACGTATAGTAGTAAGAAAATAATGATTCATCTTCAAGGCTCTTCACATATATGCATCAGTCATACTCACATCTCCTATATCCGTTTTGAATCATGTATGAATCAAAACATTTGTACCATTGCCTAGGAGATTATTTTAATCCATAGAGTGATTTCTTCAACTTGCAAACCAACCACTCTTGTCTAGGCTGACTAAATCCCTCGGGTTGTGATATAAAAATCTGCTCCTCCAAATATCCATGAAGAAATGTCGTCTTCACATCCATTTGCTCAAGATGCAAATCGTGATGTGCCACTAAAGCTAACACCGCTCTAATTGACGTATGTCATACCACCGGAGAGAAAAATTCTTCATAGTCAATCCCCTTTCTCTGTGAATACCTCTTTGCTACCAACTGAGCTTTAAACTTCACTTCTTCTCCCTCTGACATTGCTTCTTTCTTCTTGAATATCCACTTGCACCCTGTAGCTTTCTCTCCTTCAGGAAGTTCCACTAGATCCCACGTTTGGTTCTTATGCAACGACTCCATCTCCTCTGTCATAGCACCTGTCCACTTGTCCTTCTCAGAGCTATGTATCACCTTCTGAAAAATTGTAGGGTCTCCGCTACTAGTAATAAGTGCATAAAATACCAAGTCTTCGAATCTGTATCTAGTGGGTGGTTTTACGACTCGTCTCGTTCTACCACTAGCTATAGTGTGATGCTCCTGTGCTCTAAGCTAGAATCATCAGAGTCATGAGTCTTTAGCTCCACCTGCACAATATCTTTCTCCATATTACTTTGTGGTGTTTCCTTTCCTTCTTCCCAAGTACGCTGTAACATGACTTTCTCGTCAAACACCACATCTCTGCTGATCATCACCTTGTTTGCCTTAGGATCCCAAAGCTTGAAGCCTTTAACTCCTTTTTGATACCCTAGAAATATGCACTGTCTTGACTTCGCATCCAGCTTTGATCTTTCTTCACTAGATATGTGCATATAGGCTGGACATCCAAAAACTCGAAGATGAGAGTAAGCTATTTGATTCCCTGTCCATACTTTCTTTGATACTTTGCCTTCTAGTGCTACCCTTGGTGATCTATTAATGAGATAACATGCCATGTTAACTGCTTCCGCTCAGAAATTATTTGTAAGCCCTGCATTCAGCCTGAGACATCTTGCCTTCTCAATGATTGTCCTGTTCAACCTTTCTGCTACCCCGTTTTGTTGAGGTGTTCTGCGAACCGAGAAGTGCCTCATTATCCCATGCTGCTCACAAAATTCTTGAAACCTTGAATCCGTGTACTCAGTCTCATTATCTAACCTAAGGCATTTGATCTTCATTCCGGTCTGGTTCTCTACTTCAGTTTTCCACAATTTAAACTTTGCAAAAGTTTCTGACTTGTGATACATAAAGTATACCCAAACCTTTCGTAAGAAATCATCAGTAAAATTCACAAAATACAAGTGCCTTCCACGTGATGCTACACTGGCTGGTCCCCAGAGATCCGTATGTACGTAGTCTAGAATCTCCTCTGTTTTGTTTGTTGCCGTCTTGAATTGCACTTTGCTCTATTTTCCAAGAATACAGAATTTGCAGAATTCAAGCTTACACGTCTTGACACCCTTCAACAAATCTCTCTTGTGAAGTTCTAGCATCCCACGTTCACCCATATGCCCTAGTCACATATGCCACAAGACAGTACTATCTGATTCAGACTCTACCGAGGCGACTCCACCTACAACTGTAGTCCCTATCAACTTGTAGATGTTTCCTGCTACCTTTTGTCCTTTCATTACCGTCAAAGCTCCCTTGCTGACCTTCAATACCCCGCTCACTGATTTGTAATTACAACTAATACCATCCAGTGTGCCTAGTGAGATCAAGTTCTTCCTTAGCTCTGGTATATATCTGACATCACATAAAGTTCTGATCACACCATCAAAAATCTTGAGTCTGACATTCCCTATGCCAATAACTTTGCATGACTCATCGTTTCCCATCAACACTGAACCAGAATCCACTGCCCTATAGGTATCAAACCAATCCTTGTTTGGAGTCATGTGATATGAACATGCAGAATCTAAAATCCATGCATCCGTCAGCTGCTCCGAACTTGACATAACTGATAGCATATCTCCATCACCGCTCTCTGAATTTTCTTCTTCAACTATGTTTGCAGACTTTGCCGAACTACTTTTGTTCTTTGCAACATATTTCTTTATCTTTGGACAATCTCTTTTGATATGACCTTTGCCTCCACATTTGTAGCACGTGATCACCTTCTTTCTTCTTGATTTAGAATGAGTCTTGTTGTTGTTACCCAATCCATGTCGAGATTTGCTCCTACCACGCGCTCTTGGTTGCTATTTACCACAAGTCCTTCTCCTTGAGAAATTTCATCGCTTGTTTTCTTCCTTTGGTAAAAACTTAGCAACGCACTTGTGATCTTCTCCAATTTGAGAGTTTCCTTACCCCACATCAAAGTAGTAACGTCTTCGACCTGCTTCAGATCACTTACAATGTTGAAAACATTGATGTGCTGACTCAGATTGGTTCCTTCTGTCATTTTTAGCCCGAATAATTTCGCTTGAGATACAGCTTGTTTGTCAATGATTTTAACATGCACCGGCTTTCCAGCTTTTGTCAAACTGTCACCGGTGACTCCTCGTCCATGACATGGTACATCACGCAGAAGTCGCCCCCGACATGTTGAAGAAATCTGCCAAAAGACCTGTAGCTCTGATACCAATTTGTTGTGCCCAAAGGATGTCCACATATCTCCACAATGACATGATATTGTCCACTTTGGATCTAGGCCCTCATGGCTTTGCTCTTGGGCTCTACCCAAAAAGCCTCATGCCAATGAAGATATCTTGCATCCTTTTAACCCCATGATCTTTACTAAATCTTTCCAATGTGGGACTTTGATTGAACCCCAACATGCAAGATGGAGGAGGAGGGAGAAGAACATTTAGGCGTTTAGATGCCTCAGAAGAGATGAAACTGGAACTAAGGCTTGGACTCCCTGGAGAAGACTTGGAAGAAGAAGAAGGAGTCCTCTGTTTTATCGCTTGGTTTCATCTCCAAGGCTTCAAAGACCTCCTCCATTAGGGTCTTTGGAGCAGTTAAATCTAAAAATGAAGGTATTTCTAGTACTAAAAAAGTGTTTTCTCTATCAAGTTTTCTTCTTTTGCATACTCTTCTATTTTTGTTCTTAGGTTTTCAGCATCAGAAAACTGGATTTTTCAAGTTGCAGAGCCAAGCTGGGACTGAAAAGGAACACAAGACCACTTGAGCTAATGGGGAATTTGAACAACAATAAAGCCTCGAGAAGGAGAAAGCATATGGAACTGCTGGACCCAGCACCAGCTCCCAGAAGAGGTTAGTAATGATGATTGGCCTATATGCCATTGTGGCTGTGTGGCCTATGCCATCTCTTCCAAGATGGCATTTTGAGAGTAGCACTTTGAATGCTTAGATGGCAAACTTTGTTGTTTACTTGTGCTAATTGCTAGATTATGTATTCATTCCTTTACTATATTCCTGCCGTCATATTTTGATACTGAAAACTACCTTTCTACTTCTTATGTGACTCACAAGGGAGTTACATTTGGTAGTCGAAACACTTCAATTGTCCCAGTGAATATCTTTTCTCGGCTTCCTAATTATTAGTATAATCTGAACATCAAATTAGAAAATGTGAGCCTATAAAAGTTTTTCTGTCGATGCTAAATTATTCCTTAGTCTTTCATATTCTAAAAATTAACGAGATGGTAGATTTTGTAGTTGAAAGATACACAATTGAGTTGTTGTACTTCTACTTGCTACTACTGAAGCCACTGAAATACATTTTACATCATACTTCATTTATGTGGAAAATATGCAGAGCTGCTGCTGTTCCTGTTGTTGGTTGGCCTCCCATTAGATCCTTCAGAAAGAATCTAACAACTAATTTAGCCAAACAAACAGTGGAGCCAGAGACTGGAAGAATAGTGGAAGAAGTGAAGCTTGAGAGCAACAAGGGTTTGCTTGTGAAGATCAACATGGATGGTATCCCAATTGGGAGAAAGTTGATTTAAAAGCTTATGATACCTATGAGAAGCTCTTCAATGCAGTGGAAGAGCTCTTTCTAGGCTTTTTGAAGGTACTGGAACTTTAGGTAGACAATTTTGTGTTCTAGAATGATGCTAATCTTTGCTTGTCTTAAGTTATCAGAGTTGGCTAGGATTCACACAATAGATGAAGAATTCTTCCTTTTTCAGTTTTCTAAGTACTTTGTTCAATACCCCCCATTTCCTCCCGTTAGTAGGTATATGCACATGTTGCTTTCACAAACTATAATTATAGGGCCTTAAAGGTGTTCTTGATTTTCCCATCCATTTTCTTTTACTAAATGGACAGGTCAAAAGGATATCTCTGCAAATGGCATTCAGAAGGATGAGGAAGCAAAAAAAGCATTCACAGGTTTAATGGATGGCTCTGGTGACTACACTTTGGTTTATGAAGACAATAATGGTCACAGAATGCTTGTTGGGGGATGTTCCATGGGAGTAAGCCTTGTTTTTTTCTTGAACTTACCTAATTCCATCATTTGTCTTTTTGTAATGCCAAAGTATGAACATGACAGCACTTTCGGCTTGATTACTGCTTGCTCCCTCTTAGAAAATCAACGTAGATGCATGCCTATGGCCAGCAAGGTCTAGAAAAAAATGATCTTGTAATATATGTTTCTTTAACTAATACCATTGACCACTTGCTTGTGCTACTACACTCTGTCATTAGAATATTAGAAAGCTTTTAATGACCTCACAAGCTACAGAACAAACTATCGCCTAATTCTCCTGGCTGGTTGTATCTTTGTTTAATTGATACTTGTTTACTTTGAAAACTATAAGTTCTAACTCCCATAATTGAACTGATCAATATTTAGCAAGAAGGAAAAACTACTGAAATTTTCAATTAGATCCTAGTACTCTCTAACTCATACCAAATTAGGATACTGAATCTCAAAACCTTGTTGGCACCTTAAATAGTCAGCAGTGATTCGGGGATAATTCAGCTCAAGCTTGAATGTAAACCATGAAAAAAACACAAATTAAAAAGAAGAAACTTGATTCAATTTTCTCTAATGAATTATAGTACATATTGTAGTAATGAGAAACAACCAATTCCACCTTTATTGACATCAGTTCTGACACTTGCAGGATGTTTGTATGCGCATGATGACTTGTATCTGTTTGTTAATATTACAGAATAATTAGTTGGTGCTTCTGTTCCCTCTAGTAGAAGTTCATTAACATACCAAAAAGTATTATTATTATTATTATTATTATTAAATAGAAACCTAGTTTACCCTATTCTAATGCAAGCAGTAGGCTATGAAATCATTACTGTCAAGCAATTAAGCAAGGAAAAGGACTAATTTGCCATGATATTGCAAACAAAATGCATCCTAGGAATTGGAGGTGTAGAATATACAACTAATGCGAGTGTGGACCTTTAGGAAACCGATACACTGTCTGCCTGAAAGGTCACTAAGCACTTGTTTGTATACTAGTGACTCAGCAAAAGGCACCCTTAAGCATTGCAGATGAAAGAGTAGCTTTCACACGGATTTTTTTCCTAGATACGTGATGCAGTGGGTGGAAATCATAAGAGCATTCATAATAATTTGGGATATTTTTCCCAAATATTTATGATCCCATTTTTACATTATCTTTCAAATATTTTACTATTTAAATATCTTAACTTTCATAATAAAATATCCCACCAATCAAATATGATGAGACTCACCATATTCAATTAAAAAATAAAAAAAAAATCAAAAAGTAATGACAACCCACTTTTTTGAGCCCCACGTGAGGAAATCATCGAGCACATATCTATGTCGGGTGATTACCATTAATCCCTCAAATATTCCCATAATGGGGGATATTTGAGAGGGGGGATATTTAAAAAAATATCCCCTCCAAATATCCCTCATTGAAGATATCCTAAGGGACGAAGCCACGTACGGACTGTCCTAGGCTATAGCCCAGCCCTTGAGTGACTCCATCATTCATGGCACCAACTAAAAGAGAAAAAAAAAAAAAAATACAAAAATCATAATTCTCAAGTCCCAATCATCTGGTAAATACCAAGTCACTGAAAAAAATGAAAAAACAACCTATGCTATTTTATTTTCAATTATTTTCTTTTTATTAATTAAAATCTTTTAATTTACTTGTAAATTAGAGATATTACGGCTGTTAGTCTTCGTATTTTTACAAACACATTTTAGCTCCCTATAATTTTATTTTTAATTCAATTATATATTTATTTAATTATTATTTTTATTAAAATTATAAATACGAATCTCATTTTTCGATCTAACTTGTAATATGCTTGTTTGTTATTTCCTTAGCTATCAGTTAACTCTGATCGTGGGTTATAACTATTGCTTCCACCCTCCTTGTCTTCGACTTTGAGACCACGTTCCAATTCTCTTTTGACTTTAGTTGTCTCACTCGCCCTGCTCCTCCCGTCATCCTCCTCTGTTCGTCCTCCGTTAACTATATTGTCTGCTTTTTCAGCATCGCTTATTCATCTCCATGCCCTTTCCCTGTTGCTGCTTGTGGCCATTCCCTCACCCCCGAGATGTAGTTATCAACATGACCGCCCTCAGTCGTTATGACCTTCAAATTTCTAATATCTACGAATTAGATAATATCGATAAATTAACTTAACAATTCATAAATAATAAAAAAATATTTTCTAAAAATAATAAAATTGGGTGAAATATAGAAAATAACGAGATGGTAGACTTAGCTAATTTAGAATCAGTTTAGTTCATCTCTAATGCCTGATCCATCCTTGAGAAAGCTGATCCAATCCACTGCAATAGCAGTGTGAGTCATCCGGCTAGATTCCAAGATGTTCAATCCGAAGTGGTGAATTCACAAGGTGACGCTGACGCTGATGCATACAGTGACCGTTACCTTCCATTTGGACCGTCTGATCGTCTCAATCATTTTTGAGGTACTAGGCGGAAATTTTGATCTGTATTGAGATTTCAGTCTTAGATCGGAATGATACGATTTTGGTACCATATCGTGTCGTGTCGATATAACTTCAGTTTTTTTAAAATATAAAATATATTAATTAAAAACTAAAATATTTAATATAAATATTTAAAAAATAAATAAGATAAAAAATAATCTTTTTAAAAAAAAGAAAAGATATGAAAATAAATAAATAAATAAATAAAAATTTTATTATAATTTTTAAATTAAAATAAATGAAATATAAAATTAATTAGATAATTTTAGTAGACTTTAATAAATTCTCTTTAAATTATCTCTATCATAACTAGGAGTTGATTAAAATAATTAACCTAAGTTTAATTTAAAAAAAGTCTGAAATCCGACACCACTCGCGAGCCTGCACGACTTCGGCGTTGTCGCGGGGTTGCGCTTCGGCGCTGTCGCGGGGTTGTGTGATCAGCCATGGCTGCGGGGATTGCGTGATTCCTTCGGTGCGACTACGTTGGCCGTGTGACTCCTCTGTAGTGATCGCAGGGTCACACGATACCTCTGCAGCGACAACGGAAGGATTATGCGACCCCTCCGCTACTGTTGCAGGGTCGAACGACCCCTCCGTTGTGACCACGTGGTCGCGCAACACGTCGCACCTGTCGTGGGTCTGGTGCAGGAGTCGTGCCGGTGCCGGTCGCCAAGCGGAACGACACGTTTCGCCCGTTTCGACATGACACTTTAAACCATGAAATTTTTTTAATATTTTTTAAAATAAATATTATTAGAAATATTTAATTTTATTAGTTATAGCAAAAGGTGGAATTTGCCACATAACAGCCCAACATGACCGACCCTACAAGCATTTGTAAGGAGATAAATCGGGAAGTGTGCAGTTGGTCACTACAGGAAGAGCATTTTTCTTGATTTTGTCGAGATTCGACATCTTGCTCATTGTAACAAGTATTAGTCAACTCAAGTATGTCCCTGGACGATATTTATTTTTATTAGTAAAATGGGTAATTTCATATATTGCCAATGATTATTTATTGTGCAAAAGGCGGGTCCCGCCGCCCAGCGGCCCCCTAGGCCTGGCCGCCAATGATTATTTATACAATTGGAAGCAGTGGTCAACTAGGCCACGTATCAATAATTTTAAAAATATCAATTATTTTTAACTCCGAGAAAGGAAAGTCTCAGACATAGCGGTAAAATTATTGTATGACCTAGAAGAAATATATTTGAGTACTAGATATAGTCACTACTTATAATATACTATTCCTCGAAATCCCGTATTGATGGGAGTTTCGTGAACTAAATTATTTTTTTATCAAATTTAACTTTGATAAATTATTAGCAAAATTTATTTAGTCAAAAATATTTAACTAGAAAATATTGATGGTGAATTATTAAAAAAGTGAAAGGAAAATAAAATTTAAGAAAGAAATAATATTACAATATTAAATATGTTTTTAACTTTGAAAAGTAGTTTTATAAAAAATATTAATAAAGTATAATCAATAAATATTTTTAATTTATTAACAAAATTTAATTTTGATTAATAAATTAAATTTTTAACAGTAAAAAATTTAAAATTACTAATTAAATTTTAATAAAAAAATAAAAAAAAAATAGCAACCAAATGTAATTTTAATAGTAAAAAAATTAAAATTATCAATTAAATCTAGCACGAGTAAAAAAATAAAAATGATCCAGATTTAATCTATAAAAAATTTAAAATTTTTGACGAAATATAATTTAGCTAGTAAAAAAATTAAAATTACCGATGAAAATAAATCTCAACTAAAATATATTTTAATTATAATTTTAAATAGTTAATATCTAAACTCATATATTTTTAAATTAATATTCATATTTGATTTATGGAGATATATATATGTAAAATTTATAGACTCCAATATAATAGAGGCTCTAGACATAGATCTTAATGGTCTATACCTTCCTTCCATCCCATCCCACTCGTGCTTGTGGTTAATAATTGGACTTTCATGGATTACGACTCAGTCAAACTATCTATCTTTTGTTTGTTCTCATAAAATTTCTGGTTCAATGAAAGCATAAGAAAAAGAAAAGAAGGAACAAAACATCAGGAACGTTGACTCTCTGTTTCCTAAATGAAAAATGATATGGATCATAAAACATGAAATAATAGATCATGATTTTGCATGTTTGTTTTTGAATTTTTTCTTAAATTTTTTTCTTAAATTTTTTTCTTTTGAACATATCATTGTTCTTCCTAAATTTCGTGCCCATAAAAAAAAAAGGGAAGGTCTCTTTCGCTGGGCCAAGCCTGATCTAAGGACAGTCAAGAACATGGAGACTTTGCTAGGCACACGAAAGGAATACGAGAGCTTTGTCATGTAGCGAGACAGCTATACCTGCATCTATATCTCCTTTCAATACAACCCTCTTCCCCACATCAAGTTTCTTTTAGAAAATACTATTCTATTACACACCGTATGCTTTCGAACTCGGGAACTCGGATTAGTGAAAAGGAAGAGAAGATCGACACCAATTTTCTTATTAAAATATATAATTTAAAATAAAAAATTATTTTATTAAATTTAAATATTTATTTTTCACTATATATCATATCATGTATTAATTTTTCTATTCAAAATTTAAAGAAGTATTATTTATAAATATAAATTTTAGAAAATAGATAGGGTAACTGATACAAAGATTTTTTAACTACTCTATTCAAAATTTAAGATTTAGAATAAAATCTTTGAATACAGTAACTGATGTGGATGTTCTAAGATTTATTTTGCAATATTGTTTTCGAGAATTTACCAAGGGCACATAGAGATTTGAAAAATTTTCGAATCATGCATTATGGGAATGACTAAAGCACACATTAAATTAGATGATTTTTCTGTTTTATCCCTCCTGTCAACATTAACTTTCCACATGTCGATTTCTAATGCATCCGAATTATATTTGAAACGTTTAATTTTAAAATAATTTTGATAATTCAAATGCATGCAATCTCAATATCTCTCTCTCCACTCATGAAAAGCAAATCTCTTCCTTCCATTTACTTGTCAATTTATATAACTCATTTTTTTTTAAATTTAATTAACTACTAAATCAGAATCAAGATTTGACATCAAATCTACTTTCTCTAAACTCTACTATTTCATATGGGAATTCATAAAAAATCTAAATAGTCTAACTTTATCAGTAAATTTTGATCAAAATTTATAGATCGACCTAAAGTGCTTCGATTGCACTCATTCCAAGTCTTGTGAGTTTTTGAAGTACTAAGGAGTCCAAATGTAACGCCTCAAGTTTTTTTTAAAGAATTCATAATTTTTAAGAAAATACATAAACTGTGGACATCACTTATTCATACTTCTATAACAGTTTCTTAGTTCAAATAAAACTACATAGACGGTTCGAAAGAAAAGATAACTAAATGCGGAATTTAAATTTGATGGTCTTCGGGTTGTACTGCTCTTGTTCCGAGCTGGCTCACTGGTCAATGCCTCCTGTCTCATTCATCTCATTGTCTGGAAAAAAAGTTATAATCTGTGAGTTGAGAGACTCAACATATTCAAAACTATGTTAAGCAGTAGTTAACATCTATAATCTAGTGTATTAAGGGAGACCGCATTCAAGGTAACTTGGGACATCCCTATTAACATACTATGAACATATGCTCAGACAGTGACATAAGCGTGACAACATAGAGATAAGCATGGTACATGAACTAAGCATAATGACAGACTTGATCACGAGCATCTCCATAGGCATAGGCATAAGAATAACATAAACATAAACATAAACATAAACTTAAACATAATTATAAACCTAAACTTAAAGATAAAGATAACATAATCATAAACCTAAACATAACATAATCATGAACCTAAACTTAATCATAAACATAAACATAAACATAACATAATCATGAACCTAAATATAAACATAAACATAAACGTGAGCATAGGCATAAACATGAATATAACTTGTGTTGGTTGCTACTCGGAAAACCTAATGGTTCCACTGTACAAAAATTTTGTACAAAGGTCTGAACCTTTTTCCTAGCTACCATGTGTTCTTTTATATTAAACTTGGATCGCCTGCGGAACTTAACACGTTTGATCCAAATTTAATCTATTTGTTCTTTTAGGTTTTGACTTGGATCTCCTGCGGAACTTAACACGTTCGATCCAAATCACCTAGGTTATTAATTCCATTAAATATTAATTTCCATAATTGGTTCCCAGTACTGACGTGGCGAGGCACATGACCTTCTTGGATATGGAGCAACCACCACCGACTAGACAAAACCTTTTAAGGAAAGCTAATATTTAATTTCCTAAAATAACTTTAGGTCAACCGAAAAGAACAATCAAATCACAAGGAAAAGAAAAATAAAAGAACATTACATCGAAAACAAATTCGAAACACTAAAATCGTATGCCTCTTGTATTTGGTATTATTTCCAAAAATAACTAGTATGATGCGGAAAGGAAAAATATTAGTTATATCTTCTAGAAAGACCTCTTGATCTTTTACCGTATTTCTCTTCTAACCTCGGACGTTGTGTGGGCAACGATCTTCCAAGATGAGGACCACCAAAGCACCTTCTTCTCCTCCTTGCTAGGTTCGGCCAAATCAAAAGCTTTACCAAGGATGAAGAAAAAACACCAACCAAACTCCAAGGGATGAAAGCTTTCTCTCCTTCTTCTTCTTCTCCAAGTAGTATCCGACCACCACAAGAGCTCCAAGCAAGAGAAGGTTTTGGCCACCACAAAGAGGAAGAGAGGGAGAGAGGATGGCCGGCCACAACACCAAGGAAAAGAGGGAGAGAATAATAGAGGTTGTGTTTCATAAAGGCACCCCAACCCCCTCTTTTATATTCCTTAGCTTTGGTAAATAAGGAAATTTAATTACAATAAAATTTCCTTAATTTTCCTTGACATGAATTAATTAAGAAAAATAAAATAAAATTTTCCAATTAAACTTGTAATGGTCGGCCACCTCATGGAGAGCAAACAAGACAATTTTCAATCAACAATTAAAAATTCCTTATTTGTCTTCGAAAATTTAAAAAAATAAAATTTCCCTTTAAAATCCCTTCATGGTTGATAAAAAGAAATTTCTATAATTTTAATCTTTCAACATGTGAATAATTTTCAAAGAGAAAAAATAAAATATCTTTCCTATTTACAAATAAGGAAAGAGATCTAATCTCTTTTCTTAATCTTTTGTAAAAGAGATATTTTAATTTTAATTCTCTTCAATAAATTATATCTTCCACATAAGAAAAATTTAAAATTAAAATTCTTTTAAATTTAATGGGGGCCGGCCACCTAAGCTTGAGTTCAAGCTAGGGCCGGCCACCCATGAACCAAGGCTTGGTCGACCCTAGCTTGAACCACAAGCTAGCTTGGCCGGCCCCCTTATCATGGGTATGAAGGTGGGTATAGGTGGGTATAGTACTTTATAAATAAGAGGCTACGATAGGGACCGAGAGGAGGAATTGGTTTTGGTCTCCCGATAAAATTAAGCATCCCGTGTTCGCCCCGAACACACAACTTAATTTTATCAATAATAATTCATTCCACTAGAGAACTATTATTGAACTACCGCACCAATCCCAAATTACATTTTTGGGCTCCTTCTTATTATGAGTGTGTTAGTCTTCCTGTGTTTAAGATGTCAAATGCCCACTAATTAAGTGAGTTACTGACAACTCATTTAATTAATATCTTAATCCAAGAATAGTATCACTCAACCTTATCGTCATGTCGGACTAAGTCCACCTGCAGGGTTTAACATGACAATCTTTATGAGCTCATCTTGAGGACATTATCAACCTAGATTACTAGGACACAGTTTCCTTCTATAATCAACAACACACACTATAAGTGATATCATTTCCCAACTTATCGGGCTTATTGATTCATCGGACTAAATCTCACCCATTGATAAATTAAAGAAATAAATATCAAATATATGTGCTTGTTATTATATTAGGATTAAGAGTACACACTTCCATAATAACTGAGGTATTTGTTCCTTTATAAAGTCAATATAAAAGAAACAACCTCAAATGGTCCTACTCAATACACTCTAAGTGTACTAGTGTAATTATATAGTCAAGATAAACTAATTCCTAATTACACTACGACCTTCCAATGGTTTGTTCCTTTCCATTTTGGTCGTGAGCTACAGTTTATAATTTATAAGGTACTGATAACATCATCTTCTGTATGTGGCACCACATACTATGTTATCTACAATATAAATTAATTGAACAACTACAACTAAATGTAGACAATTTGACCAAATGTGATTCTTTATTTAAAATAAATGTTTACAAAAGCTTAGGCTTTCAGTATACACTCTAACAATCTCCCACTTATACTAACGACTAAGGTACCATATCTTCTGCCATACATCTGATTCCCATTCTCTCCACATGCCGATCGAAAGCTTTTGCTGGAAGGGCCTTAGTGAAAGGATCTGCCAGGTTATCTGCTGATGCAATCTTGGCGATGACAACTTCTCCTCGCTTCACGATATCTCGTATCAGGTGGTACTTGCGCTCTATATGTTTACTTGCCTTATGGGCTCGTGGTTCCTTCGAGCTTGCAACTGCACCGCTATTATCACAATAAATTGTGATGATTTTGGGCAAACCAGGAATCACATCTAAGTCCATTAGAAAGTTCCTGAGCCATACTGCTTCTTTAGCCGCCTTAGAGGCTGCTACATACTCAGCTTCCATGGTTGAGTCCGAAACACATTTCTGCTTAACACTCCTCCATGCAATGACTCCATCTTCTAAAGTAAACACATAGCCTGATGTAGACTTACTGTTGTCCCTATCTGATTGGAAATCTGAATCCGTGTAACGCACAGGGAGCAAATCGTCTGCTTGGTAAACTAGCATATAATCTCTAGTCCTTCTCAGGTACTTTAATATATGTTTTACCGCAGTCCAATGTCCTTGTCCAGGGTTACTCTGATATCTGCTAACCATGCCCACGGTAAAACAGATATCAGGTCTCGTACATAGCATTGCATACATTAGACTTCCTACAGCCGAAGCATAAGGAACTGCTTTCATGTCCTCTATCTCCTTTGATGTTTTCGGAGACATTTCTTTAGATAGAGCTACTCCATGCCTGAAAGGTAAGAAACCTTTCTTGGAATCCTGCATGCTAAAACGAGCAAGGATTGTATCTATATATGAAGCTTGGGACAGACACAACATTCTTTTCTTGCGATCCCTTATAACTTTGATCCCAAGAATGTGTGCACAATTTCCTAAGTCCTTCATATCAAATTGTTTGGACAACCATACCCTTACGCCCGATAATACCTTGACATTGTTGCCAATTAACAAAATATCATCTACGTATAGTACAAGAAATACCACCACGTTTCCGTTACACTTCTTATATACACAAGACTCATCCGAACACTGAATAAATCCATATGACTGGATTACTTCATTAAACCGGATGTTCCAAGACCTTGAAGCTTGTTTTAGTCCATAAATGGACCGATTGAGCTTGCACACTAGATGCTCTTTGCCTTTTTCAATAAACCCTTCTGGTTGCTTCATATGGATGTTCTCTTCAAGACTTCTATTAAGGAAAGCTATCTTGACATCCATTTGCCAAATCTCATAATCCATATGAGCAGCAATGGATAAGAGTATCCGGATAGACTTAAGCATGGCTACCGGTGAAAATTATTTTTAAAGTTTTTAAAATAATTTTTAAAAGAATTTTAAAATGAGTTTTAAAAGTTTTTAAAAGAATTTTTTAAATGATTTTAGAAGTTTTTAAAATAATTTTTAAGATAGTTTTTAAAATGATTTTTAATGTTTTAAAATAATTTTTAAAATAATTTTTGAAATGATTTTAAATTGTTTTTTAAAATTTTTTTTAAAGAAATTCTAAAATGATTTTTAAAGTTTTTAAAATAATTTTTAAAAGAATTTTAAAATGAGTTTTAAAAGTTTTTTAAAATAATAACTTATAAGTTAAAATAATTTTTTAAAAAAATTTATGTTTAATTTTTTAAAAAAATTTATGTTTAATTTTTTTTTAAAAATAAATTTTAAGTTAAAATAAATTAAAAAAATGAAGTTTGATTTTTTTAAAAAAATTTAATTTAATTTTAATTTAATTTTGATTTAATTTAATTTAATTTAATTTTAATTTAATTGTCATCTCACCCGATCTATGTTTTCAATTAGGGAATCCTCTAATTTTGTGAGATGAGTTAGGTTCAATTTTAGAGTTTGATTTTAACTTGTGTTAGATTCAGGTTTAGCTTTGGGCTCAACAAATAGGCATTATTTAGATAAACTTCTGGGCTATGGTGAGTCACTTGGATATCATTAAAGTAACAATGCCTTCGAGGTTTTCCAAATAGTCTTATCCATTGAACTTACTACAAAACCTTGGTCTAACTGGTTAGGATCCGTAAAGGATAGCTTTGACTAGTTCCACTTAGCCAAATGCACCAGGCCGAAGTCATATCTTCCTAGACATGCATAGACTAAGCTTCCCTAACGTACTATCATCCAAAACTTCACCAGTACCATTTTTCAAGTTAAACTTGAACCCTTTTTAACTAGTCCTAATTACACTGTCGGGTAGGTTGGTTAGAGTTACCCTGTCGGGTAGGTTAGTTTTGGAGGTGCTAGCTATTCTGGAGCCTCCCCCTGAATTATTAGTTTTTTATTTTAAGATTTTTGTATAATTAGAGTTGGTTTTAGTTAAGTTTTAATGTTTAATTTGTAATTTAAATTTAAGTTTTTAATTTTGAATTAATTAAATTGGTTAAATAATCTTTCTTTAAAAGAGTATATTTAATATTTAAATTTTTTTTCAATTTCAATTTTATTGGGTTAATTGAATTATCTCTCTTTAATAGATTATTGTTAATGTTTAAGATTTTATTAATTTTTAAATTTGAATCAATTAAATTATTTGAATTATATTTTCTTAAAAATTTATCTTTTAACCTTTTATTAACTATTAATTTTGAATTTTCTAGATTATCTTTGTTTAATATGTTATCTTTAACATTTAGTTTTAAGTTTGTTAAATTTATTTTTGATTTTATCAGAGTGTTTGACTTTATCCTTGTATTTTCATTATCTTTTAAGTTGACATAATTAGTGGAATTTATTAAATAAGTCTTATCTTTAAAATTTAATTTTTTGTTAATTAAATTATCTTAGGTTTGGATAAGATTTTCCAGATTGATATTGTCTAGATTATTAAACAATTTATTAATTATGTCTAGATTAATATTGACCTTATCATCATTATTATTTGAACTTTCAGATTTATTTAGGTTTAAATTTGAATTTTTAGGGTTATTAATTATTTTCAGATTTTCTGAATTTTCCAAATTAATTAGATTTATTTTATCAGAAAATATCCTAAGGGTATTTTTGTAAGTATTGCCAGCTACATTATTTTCACAGATATTTTCAGAAATATCTAAATTAACATGTATATTCTTTAAACTACTATTAGCAGGGGTAGTTTGGTAAATATTACTCACTTTAACCGCATCCCCTAATTCAGTAGGCTTTTCGATTGGATCTGACCCGAGTTCGGATTCGATTTTTTACTTGATCCTCGAGCTCCATTGGCTCCTCGTGAAGTTTGATCAACTGGGTACAAAGCTCATGTGCATCTTTGTACTTTTCTAGTCTGCATGAAATATTGTTAGGTAAAACATTACAAATAATTTTACTTACATTTGTGTTTAGTTCTAAGTTTTGAGAAGGTTTTCTCAATATCAGCCAATAATCAAAGTTTACGCTTCCTAAGAAGCATTCCATTAATCGCTTCCAGTAGTTGAAATCTTGATCGTATGGTGGTGGTTCGTGGGGGTTTCGTCCTTCTTGAAGAGTCATTGAATGCTGAAGATGGAAAACTAAAAAGTGGTACCAAGACTTGGTCTTGGATTAGCAGTGTTGGAGAAAAAAAATATAATTTTTCACCAATTTTTTTAATAATAAAATATTATTAAAATATTAATAAAAAATATTATCTCAAATTTTTGAAAATGTAATATTTTGTTGATACTAAATAATGGTGAAAAGATGATGATGTATTTTTCAAAAGTAGTTTTGGAGGGAAAAAAACAAAAGGTTGGTGGTTGCACCAAATCAGAGCGTTACCTGCTCTGATACCACTTGTTGGACCGTGAGATTCGATAGAGGGGGGGAGGGTGAATATCAAATGTAAAATTCGTTCGAGTATAAACGCAGCGGAAATAGAAAGACAATGCTAACACAAACTGATTTTACTTGGTTCGGAGCCTGTGTCGACTCCTACTCCAAGGCCTGCGGTCGTTGACCGCTTTCGGTGGGCAATCACTAGCAATTCAAAATTTATTACAAGCTACGTACAAGAAATGCTAATGAAACTTAAAGAAATACCGACAACGGAATAAAATGAAAGGAAGAAGTGTGTTGTCGGAGCTTCGTTAGCGTCGCAGGAGCGTAGAGCAGCAGAGCAAACAGTAGGAGATCTTCTTGTCAGTTGTGTATTTGTGCTCCACCTCTAACCCTCCTTTTATATGAGGCTCGGGGCACCCCGGATCCCTTCCGAGCGCCCTGGTGAGACGTGGCAGGTCCAACCAACGAGCTCCACATGGCGACGCGCGATCGGGATAAAAGTTGCCTCCCGGGCGCCCGGATCCCCTCCTTGCGCCCGGACCACCTTTCTCCAGAAACCAGCTTTCCTGCAAGACAAGGTCAGTCCGAGACAAATAAATAATGTATATCCTGCAAAACAGAGTGTTAGCACAGTTTATAAGTTTGAAATAAAAAGTATAACTTAGATTCCGTCTTTCCGAGACCGGAATCTAGTCACAATCTCGACTTAGATATCTGAAATGGATCTAAGCCGGATCGATGCCTAATGTTCCCTACCCGGGAACGCGTCCTCACAGTCACTCCCTTCCAGTGACTTACCTTTACCCACCTGCCAGACGTCCGGTCAGCCCTTCGATCCGTCTGGACTTCTCGCCAAGCGTCCGGTCAGCCCGTCGACCCGCTTGGACTTCTCGCCAGCTATCCGGTCAGCCCATCGACCTAGCTGGACTTCTCGCCAAGCGTCCGGTCAACCCGTCGACCCGTCGACCCGCTTGGACTTCTCGCCAGCTATCCGGTCAACCCGTCGACCTAGCTGGACTTCTCGCCAAGCGTCCGGTCAGCCCGTCGACCCGCTTGGACTTCGTGCCAGACATCCAGTCAGCCCGTCGACCTATCTGGATTTCGTCTGCATACTCGGTCAGAGTGTTAGATCACGACAAACCTAACTTAACCTAATTTGTCATTCATCAAAACCTGAGTTAGACCGTTTAGTGCTAACCGCACTAACACATACCACCATCCCAGAACATATCTTGTTTGATTCTGGCGCGCTCACCGGGCGTAGGTCCCCAGATCATACCACTATCCCAGAACATGATTTGGCAAACTCCCCAGGCTTAAGTCCCTGATTCATAACTTAACTCATAACAAGATTCGATACACTTTCCTGGGCTTAGGTCCCCTGGTGCAACTAACCACATTTATCTCATAAGCATAGACATAAGATCAAACATAAATATAATCATGATCATTGTATAGGCATGAATATAAACATGTACAGGCGCACAAACGTAAGCATGTTCATTTCAGGAGCAATTTAAGTTATCATGATGAGAAGAGGAAACATAAGCCTAACTATCCTAAATTCAAACCTTTCCTAAACTAGAGCCCATAAGTCACATGTAGCATATAAAATTGATGACGAGCAAGAAGAAACATAAGCCTACCTAACTAGAAATCCACAAGTTATAAGTTCTAGGAGCTAGCATGGTATCAACTTCCAAGTAATAAAAGAGCATGAGGACTTATACAATCCGAACCCTACAAATCTATAAAAGCTAACATGGTATCATCTCCTTAATACATACATACAACTAAAACTGAAACTTATATAGGGTACCTAAACATACATGAACTTGAGGAACTAAAATAAAACAAGATGTGAGGAAAACATGGAACAATGGTAGAGCAACATCATGATGAATAAGTCCCCCTAAACATAATTTAGAACTACTCCCATAAATTTGAAATTTACAAGTTTAATACTTAGAATTAAACATGGATCTTCTAAAGGAAGACATCTAGAAGCATGGTCCAAATTGTAATACAACATTCATGTTCATAACTCTTAAAACAAAATTTAAACTTACATTTATCATGTCCGAAACTTGCAAGGTCTATAACTTATTTAGAGCATGCATAGTTCTCTAGTTCCTAAGGGTATACGATTAGTAAAATATGAAACAACTCGTTAAAAAAGATCATGATGAGTAAAACCCTAAAATAGAATTTAAAACTCACCACAACAGAACCAAAAACAGCAAGGTCACAACATAATTCCATATTCGTTAGTCAGTGGTGTAAAAATCATATGTAATTCATCTTTAATCCAAAAAAGGTTCTATAAATTTAAAATGAAAACTAACTAAATTTCCTACATTTCAACATAAGACCCTAAAATGGAATTCGTTCACCCATTAAGGCTAATTCACACCATAATAGAACCAACACTAGCAGGGTCATCACATAATTTCATATTCATCAGTTAGTGCTATAAAAATCATATGAAATTCATCTTTGATCCAAAAAGGGTTCTATAAATTGATAATAAAAACTAACTAAATTTTTTATATTTCAACAGAATACACCAAAGTGAAATTCGTTCACCCATTGAGGCTAATTTACACCACAACAGAACCAAAAGCAGTAGAGTTATAGCGTAATTCTAGATTCGTCAGTCAGTGTTATAAAAATCATATGAAATTCATCTTTGATCCGAAAAGGGTTTTGTAAATTGAAAATAAAAGATAACTAAATTTTATACATTTCAACAGAAGACACTGAAGTAAAATTCGTTCACCCATTTAGGCTAATTTACACCACAATAGAACCAAAAGTAGCAAAGGATCAACATAATTCCTGATTCTAGGACATCTATGAAGCATCAACCCAATCTAAGGTACCCGAAATTCACAAGACATAGAAGCTAAATAAAACAATAACATGGTTGAGAACATGCTTTAAGTACTTAGCCACCCCCTCCTTGTCTTCTTTGGAAATCCTAGCACCAGTGGAGAAATAAGAGGGTGAGAAGATCTTCCTAGAGCTGGCAGCAACCAACAATCAAGAGAGGGCTTTTGAAGGTAAGGTTTAAATAGAGAGGGGACTTAGGAGTTGGTATAATTTCTATTTCCATATCTATCTACATATAAAAATCACAACACATAAAATTTGCTAAGCAATTTATTTATTTTTTTATAAAACTTAATATCAAGTTTAAATAGAAACTTATCTCCATGGTTATATAATTCCATAAATAGTTTTACTTATTCAGTTCTATTTATCCTTTATAATTACACCTTATATATCACGTAATATTTTATTTCCATATTGATTAGATGAATATTCTCTACAAATTTATACCTATAAAGTTTTATCCCTAAATGCTAAGTCTTTCAATTCATAGATGCTAAGTTTTATCCATTTATAAATGCTAAGTCCTATAATTTTTATATGCTAATTCATTAATTTGATTTTAAATTAAATTTCCTATATCTATCCATATATATCATATAGACATATTACTATAGACACGATTTTATACATATTATAGTCTCTTATATAATTTATTTTACATATATACATTTATAATACGATATTTAATATACATTTATTTTACCTATTATAGTCTCTTATATACATTTACTATATATATATAATTTATATTTCATTTCCATATTTATTAGATGGATAATTTATACACATAAATTATATAAATACTAAGTCATTATATATATTTGCATATTACTATTTTCTTAATATAATTCACTAATCCAAATTTCCTAATTGTAGGCTAATTTAATTAATTAGGTCTATTTATGTAAATAAATTCTTAATTAAATTCAATGAACAATTACAATTAACCTAATAAATATCCTTAATTAAATAAATTCAAAAACTAATTAAATTGTAATTTAATCTAATAACTCCTCTTAATTAAATAAGTGGTTTCGAATACTACACCAAATATGTTCTCCTTACTATTTTTGGATTTCCCTAGTAATGTCAAGGGGAAAAAGGTCTTCAGTTAGCACACTAGGACCTGGTCTCCTAGAGATCAAGACCATGTTGGACCGGGCCTAAGAGTATACTAGGACCAAGTTGGGAATGAAGATCATGCCTAACTTGGTCTTGGTCTGCTCTTAGATATGCCCTAATGTGGTCCTGGTCTCCAGGAGATCCAGCCCAAGCTTTCTAGCTTAAAGTTAGTATAATATTGGAGTACCTCTGGACTCCTTGCAACCTTAGAAATTTATAGTATCTAAAATGGGTACAATCTGAGCTCTTTAAGTCGATCAGTATATTTTAACTGATGGACCTATACTATTTGGATTTTACAAACTTGCACTCATCCGGTAAAGTTGAGTGAGAGGAAGGTAGATATACTGTCAAACCTTAATTTTGATCAAGGAACACTGTAGGTCCCCGGAGAGGGAACAGGTATACTCTCCTGAGTGGAGTAGGTTGATCTGGAGGATCGAACTGGCAATAGGTATACTCTCTTGAGTGGAGTAGGTGAGGATGCGTTCCCCGGAGAGGGTACAGTAGGCGTCGATTCGACCTAGAATTTCCGGTCAAAAATTTGAAGTTAGAACCAGATAGTCCGGAGACTGCCAAATACTTCTGTTATCATGTTTATTATGTGCTAACTTTATTTTGCAGGATATGTTATTGTTTTGTGGACTAACATAGCTTGTAGGACGAAGAAAAAGTTCAAATCCCCGGATGAACAGTGTCCAGGGTGCCTCCAATGAGCTTAGAGGCGCCTCAGATGCTTTGGAAGAAAGAGCGCGTGAAGTCAAGCTGGAGGCAACCTCAAGGAGTGCTGAGGCACCTCGGATGGGCTTGAAGGCACCCTCCATGGCATTGGAGGCGCCTTCAAGAGGATGAGCGGCGACTTCTTCAGCCCTTATTTTCACCGTGGAATCGGCGGAGTTGAGGGCGCCCTCAAGGAGGTTGAAGGCGCCCTCAACGGACTTTATATACCTGTCTCGACCAGTAGTTTGGGGATATCAACTTCTAAGTAATCTTTCAGCTGTTTATTGCTAACAAGACATTCCAGCTAAGCCATAACAAGACCCCGACGACCCGGAGCTGCGAATTTCAAATTCCTATTGTCGGTATAATTTTAGTTTAGTTAAATTGTAATATTCTTCTTGTAATATTTGCGTGATTATAGTTGTTGGCCAAAGTAAACGTTCAACGAGTGTGAGCTTTGGAGTAGGAGTCGCCCTAGGCTCCAAACCAAGTAAATCTTGGCATCTTCTCTGTGTGTGTATTATTTATTATTCTGCTGCATTTACTCCTAAGTTTTTCGAATATGAAAAGTGAAAGCCACGAGCGCTATTCACCCCCCCCTCTAGCTCGTCTCAATCCAACAATTGATATCTGAGCGAGGTCGTTCTGAATTGGTGAAACCACCAATCGAGCAGGGGGGTTCTTTTTTGAAAAATAAAATTAGATATCGTTTGTGTTAAAAATAAAACCTTACGCTTTTCATTTTTTTCCTTCAAAACTGTTTTTGAAAAATTCATCTTCATCTTTTCACCATTGGTTGGTATTAGCGAAATATCGCATTTTCAAAAACTTGTAAAAATATTTTTATTAATATTTTATTATTTTTCAAAATTAGTGAATTGCTAGTTTTATTTTTCTGCCACACTACTAATCCAAGACCAAGTCTTGGGACATTTGTTGTGTTTTTTTACTTTTTGCGTATGAGATTTTCCACTATAATGGCCCATCAAGAAGGCTATAGCATAGTCCGCTCGTCGCTCTTCTCCGGTGAAAACTTCGGCTACTGGAAGGGTCGAATGAAGTCCTACCTCCAAACCCAGTTCGAGATATGGATGATCATCAAGACTGGGATCGCACTTCCACTCGACGGCTCGGGAAAACCACTTTCGTGCGAGAACTGGGACGCAAATACAATAAAGAAGGTCGAGGCCAATGCCAAAGTGACGTATACACTTCAATGTGGTCTAACAAAAGAGGATCTAAACTGAGTCGACCCGTTCTCAAGCGTGAAAGAGCTATGGGAGAAGTTGATTAACTACACAAAGGTACTTCCGATACAAAAGTAAGTAAGCATGATTTAATAGGCAAATTATTTGAGTTACATGAGCAGACTAATACTACTTCAGCCGAGAAAGGTATTGTGTTGGTTGCAGATAAAAGCAAGACAAAGGAGGCTGGAAAGAAGAAAGCACTGAAGGCAACGTGGTCCGAATCATCAGATGAATCCGACGAAGAAGAAGAACAAGCAAGCATCCTCGCTCTACCAGTACTAGCGTATGTTGCCGAAACCGAGAGAGAATAAGAAACCGAGTCCGAGCGAAGCCATGGATTCGTATTCATTTCCGAAGGGCCTAACCCCACTATAAGCTCTTTAATTTCTGGTGTAGATAATTTAGAAAATTTAGTTTCTTATTTATTAAAGAAATTAGCCAAATCCAATGTTCGGGTCAAGCCCAACAACTTAAGGAAGTGACTAACTCGAGTTCTTTGACTGAGCTAGTTTAAATTGGAAGTTCAACTCAAGCCCAACAACTTGAGGAAGAAAATTCTAATTTGAAAACTCAAGTTAAAGAACTTAAAGGCACGTTGGAATGATTCACGTTGGGTTCCAAGAATCTTAATATGATTCTTGGAAAACAAAGAGTCATTTACAATAGACCCGGACTTGGATTTAAGCGTAAACAAAAATTCAAATCATATTTGTCAATTATAAATAGATCAAATAGAAACGTAGTCCAAGCATGGGTCCCCAAGTCAAACTTGGTTAATCAAGTTGGACTTAAACTATATTGGGTCCCCAAGGATCAAATCTACTACCTTGACAGACCCTATCGAGGCTATGATTCAGGGGGAGCCAATAGAAAGACCATCTTTATCAATAGATAGAATTGCCTGATGCTTGCTTTTACTGCTTTTTACTATGCATGTTTAGACTAGGATAGTTAACGACCTAGGTGTGATTTACACTTGACTAGTTAAACCTAGGAGTTAAAATAAGAAAATTAAATATTCAATTTCTTTGAAAGGCTTTGTCTAGAAGTGGTGGATTATCCCATACCCAAGAAGGCCTAATGCCTCGCCACAACCTGGAAACCGGTCTTCGAAATAAAATATTTAATTAACTTATTTTAAAACCTGAGTCTAACTCAAATGTAAATCAATCCTTAGGTGGAATTTAAATTGAAGATTAAAATTAATCATCTCACAAAATTATTAAGGTTCCCTGATTGATAATTTAGAAAAAGGGTGAGATTGATCTATGATTAAAATAGTTAATCAATTCAATTAAGTGAAATTAATTAATTTCAAAAAATTAATTTCAATCTTGATTTCGATATCATAATTAATTTTAAAAATCATAATTAATTTCAAAATCTTACTTAATTTTATAATTAATTTTAAAAATCATTTCAAAATCTTACTTAAAATTTATAAATTATTTTTCAAAATGATAATGACTTTCAAATCATCATAATTATCAAAAAGTTAATTATTTTCAAGTAATTTAATTTTCAAAATCTTAATCATGGTAAAGATGCAAAAATCTTAATTATTTGATTATTATAATTAAAATTTCAAATTATTAATTATTAGACTTTCAAAAATCTTGATTAATTTTCATGATAACTAACTCGAAATCTTCATTTTCAAACTTATTTTTTTAATATATTCTTAAAATCTAAAAATTTTTAATGTTTACTCATATTTTAAAATATGAAGTTCAAACTCATTGAAAATTTAAATTTATATTCTCAATATTTTTTAAATATTGATAAAATTAAAATAAAGACAACTTCATCTCATACTCACTTATAAGATGAACATGCTTGATAACTTAGAATGAGTGAAATGAAAAATTAGGAAAATATAAAATAATTATTATGTTTTCTTTAATGCACATGCTTGGACTCTAGGACCCTAAGGATTTACTTTGACATTAATTAAGGGGGAGTGCAAGAAATTTAACACATTATTTTTTTTTGTTAAAACATTATTTTTCAAAGGTAAACTTTTCAAAAAAGGTTCAAAATAATTTTAAAAGTATTTTCTAAAGTATTTTTCAAGATAGTTGTAAAGTTAAGCTTTTATCAAAGTTTTTTTTGAATACTTCTAACTAAGCTTTTTTTTTAAAAAAATCTTATTTTGAAATCTAAGTACTTGACAAGACATTTCAAAGTTTAGCTAAGTTTAAAAACAAAAAAAAATAACAGTTTCAAAAATTAAGTTTATCTATGTTTTTGTTGAAAAAACTAAATATTTTTACAAGAAAATCCTTTTTCAAACCTAAATGTTTATTAAACTCCCTTTCAGCTAAGCTTTTAACTAAAATTTAGCTAAGTAATTTTGAAAACTAAAAGCTAAACTTAGTTAAAGTATTTCCTAAACTTAGCTATTTAGCAAAGTATTTTCTCAACACAATCATTTTAAATCTAAATTCAAGCTAAGTCTCTTTTCAACAAAGGACTTTCAACTAAGTTTCTTTTAAAAATATTTTTCAAAAGCTAGGTCCTTGACAATGTTTAAGGAAGCTACCCTTCAGGGGGAGCTTAAAGTTAAACACAGTAATATTTTTATTATTTTTTAAACAATCTTCTCCCTACTTCCTTTCTTTTAGATTTATGTCAAAGGGGGAGAGGAAAGTCAAAGTTAAGTAATGGGGAGTATAAGGAAAATTTTTTTAGATTTTTTTTTATTGCATTTATACTTATGCTTAAAATTTCTTATATTACTGTTTTTTTACTTAACTTTGAACCGTGTTGTCATAATCAAAAAGGGAGAGATTGTTGGTGCGGAAAATATTCAACAATCGAACCTGTGTTTTGATTATGTCAAAGGGTTCAAAGTTAAATTGTCTTGTTATCTGTTATGTTTGAATGAAGATTGCAGGAAAGTCCTAAGTGTACTTAGGCAAAAGTCCTAGTTGTGGTTAGGCAGGTGGAAAATCCTAGGGGGTGGTAACCCTAGGTCCTAGGGGTGGTAACACTAGGTGAAAAAAGTCCTAGCTGCGGTTAGGTAGGCAGGAAAACCCTAGGGGGTGGTAACCCTAGGTCCTAGGGGGGTAACCCTAGGCAAAAAGTCTTGGCGGGTCGAGGTCTTCAGGCAAAAGTCCTAGAGTCGGATACTCTAGGTGAAAATTCCGGTGTCGCGGATCGGGTGGAAAGTCTGGGCGAGTCGTGGAGTGGACGTCCAATGGAAAGACCCGAAGACTCGGGCCCTGAGCAAAAGTCCAGTCAATGTGGAGGATTGAACTTGCAATAGGTATACTCTTCTGAGTGGAATAGGTGAGGATGCGTTCCCCAGAGAGGGAACAATAGGCGTCGGTTCGACCTAAGATTTTCAGTCAGAAATTCGAAGTCAGAATTGGACAGTTGGGAGACTGTCAAATACTTCTGTTATCATGTTTATTATGTGCTAACTTTGTTTTGCATGATATGTTATTGTTTTGTGGACTAACATAGCTTGCAGGACGAAGAAAAAGCTCAAATCCCCGGATGAATAGTGTCCAGGGCGCCTCCATGGAGCTTGGAGGCGCCTCAGATGCTTTGGAAGAAGGAGCGCGTGAAGTCAAGCTGGAGGCGCCCTCAAGGAGTGCTGAGGCGCCTCGGATGGGCTTGAAGGCACCCTCCATGGCATTGGAGGTGCCTTCAAGAGGATGAGCGGTGACTTCTTCAACCCTTATCTTCGCTGCGGAATCGGCGGAGTTGAGGGTGCCCTTAAGGAGGTTGAAGGCGCCCTCAATGGACTTTATATACCTATTTCGACTAGTAGTTTGGGGATATCAAGTTCTAAGCAATCTTTCAACTATTTGCTGCTAACAAGACGTTCCGGCTAAGCCATAACAAGACCCCGACAACCCGGAGCTGCGAATTTCAAATTCCTGTTGTCGATATAATTTTAGTTCAGTTAAATTGTAATATTCTTCTTGTAATATTTGCGCGATTATAGTTGTTGGCCAAAGTAAACGCTCAACAAGTGTGGGCCTTGAAGTAGGAGTCATCCTAGGCTCCAAACCAAGTAAATCTTGGCATCTTCTCTGTGTGTGTGTTATTTATTATTCTGTTGCATTTACTCCTAAGTTTTCCGAATACGAAAAGTGAAAGTCACGAGCGCTATTCACCCCCCCTCTAGCGCATCTCGATCCAACAAATGTTTGGGCCTGATCTCTTGGAGACCAAGACCACGTTGGGCCTAATCTCCTGGAGACCAAGACCACGTTGGCCCTGATCTGAGAGTATACCATGACAAAACTTGGAATGAATGCAATCGAAGCTCTCTAAGTCGATCAATGAGTCTTGACCAAAATCCATTGATGGATTTAGACTATTTGGATTTCTATGAATTTGCAACTACATGAAAGAGTAGAGTTTGGAAAAGATATTGATGCAGATGTATCTAGGGGCCCAAATGGAATTGTGGAGAAGGGAGAGGGTATTTTTGTCATTCTACTATTTAGGGCTTTAAGAGGGGAGAGAAGGCATTGTTCAAGAGGAGGGGCTTCGTGTTTTTCTCGACCTCCTCACACACAGGGATGGTGAGGCGCTCGCACTGCCATAACCGCCCGAGATCGCCAGCATGCCGGTAGCCCATATCCCTCTAGGTATATACGTGCCGACACTCAAGTACGCCGACCAACTACCGTTCCCCCTTTTCCTCTGCTCTCTCTCGACGAGGAGGTCGATGGCCCCTCGCCACCTTCGTCCTTAGCCAGACGTCGCCGCCTCCAACAGCTGCCACCTCTAGTAGTCGTCGGTAGCCAAGCACCGCCTCCATCTCCATCTTTTTCAACGTCCACAGCCGCCCACCGACAATCTCCTCTTCCCCGTCTACTGTCACCACCTCCTTTCGGCCTTGGACGCCGCATTACCTCCTCGACTCTGACCAACGACGCCGAGCAGATCTCCGATCTCCCCTCTTCTTGGTTGCCCTCGCGGTCAGCTGACGCCGTCCCCCGGGTCATTTGCACAGTAGTATGCTTTTGACGTTGATCTGGCATCTGATCCACTGTGTTCCGACCATCGAGCTACTATGTTTCAACCTTCGCACACTATTATGATTTTGAGATGTTGGTATTATCCAGTCTGTGAGCCGTTATTATGATCTGGCCTTCGTGCCGCTGTACCATTCTGTCCTGCGAGCCACTATTATAGTCCATTGTTATGCTCTGCCAGATCCAGCTCATCATCTGGCTCATATTCATCTACTCTTCCGGGTCACGACGACTTGATCAGGGTTATGACCAGCTCACTGATCTACCAGAGGGCACCCCTGGCTTGGGTATGTCACCGTACTCATTCTTTATTCATTTGATTATTCTACTATTTAAGGGGTGCTTGGTTGGATGGAATGAAAGTGGCGAATGAGAAAGAGATTGAAAGTGAGTGTTTGGTTTGAGGGATTAATGGTGGGTCCTACGAATTCATTACCCTAAATATGAGAATTAGTCATTACCTAACAAAAAGAGGGGAATGAGAAAAAGAATACTATTCAGATTCAAATCATACCCATACCCATTCTTCACTTTTATCAATTTCATTCTCATTCCCTTCCGTGAACTAAGTGCCTCCTTAAACTGTTTCTTATATATTATTGGGACCTACCTCGAGTATCGAGGTGTCAAGGATTGAGGCAACCCGATCACTGTCTACAGATAGCGTTGACCAGAGGCATTCTAACAACTTGATTAACATAGAGAATAACTTATCATACCCTTCTCCTCCAAGTCATAACAATTCAGTCAATATTTCAACTATATTATTTTAATCATTTTATCTTCTCAATTTTCCAACAGGATCAGATATACTTGATGTTAAATGTTAGTGCTAAATTTAATAGTTAAATTAAAAAAAAAAAGTTCGACTTGTATAATTCAACAAGTGAGATAAAAGGAAGGAGAGATTTACTTTTAAGAAGTGGAGGTTGAAAGAGATATTAAGATTACATACATTTAAATCATAGAAATAATTTTTATATTTAATTTATCTTACTCCAGCAAGTTTAAGATTAGGTGTGGATTTGACCTTTATCATTCACATTTTACATATTATAGAAAAATGTCTTGTGAAACCTTGGCATAATTTTATTTAAATATGAGCTAATGGTTTTCCATCAAATCATTTAATGAAATAACAACAAGATGATTCCTATTTAAACCCTTGAATGAATCATGTCTCCTGTAGAATCTTTACTACATGGGATGAAATATTTGTTCAACAATCTCTGATAAATTTGGAAAATTAATTGAATTTAAATTATATTAAATTAAATTTAACGTATCTATCAAGATGACATGAGCAAATAATCTCAGGCTACCACTAGGGACTGATTTCTACCAAGTACTTAGTGGAGACTGCACAGTGGTTGAGTGGGTAGAGCATATAGTCGGGCATGTGGCCAGGCAAGTAAAGTGGCTGAGCAAATGAGCAGAGCAGCGAGCGGTTAAGCGAATGAGCAGAGTGGTTGAGCGGATGAGCAGATGAACGGATTTGCAGAGCGAGCTGAGCGAATGAACGGATGAGCGAGCAGAGCAGATGAACAGATGAGCAAGCAGAGCGGATGAGCGGACGAGCAGAGCAGAGCGACCGAGCGGTTGAGCGAATGAGAAGAGCGGATGAGCAAATGAGTAGAGAGGTCGAACGGATGCTCGAATGAGCAGAGTAGATGAGCAAATGAGCAAAGCAAGTAGAGCAGATAAGCGGATGAGTGAGCAGAGTGGATGAGCAGATGAGTGAGCAGAGTGGATGAGCGGATAAGCGGATGAGTGGATGAGCGGATGAGCCGACGAGCAAAGTGGATGAGCATATGAGAGGATGAGTGAATGAGCAGAGCAAGCTGAGTGAATGAGCAAGCAGAGTGGATGAGTAGGCAGAGCGGATGAGCAGGCAGAGCGGATGAGTAGATGAGCAGAGCGGCTGAGCGAATGAGTAGAGCGATCGAGCGAATGAGCAGAGTGGACAAGCGGATGAGCAGAGTGGCCAAGTGGTTGAGCGAATGAGCAAAGCGGCCGAGTGGATGAGTGGGTGAGTGAATAAGTGGAGCGAGCTGAGCGGATGAGCGACAAATGAACCGAGGCCTACGATGGATGTAGTTTCCTTGAAATAGATTCACCCCACCTTCGGCTGTACTTTGAGGATTTTTTGGATTGTCTATTTCCCAAGATACAATGATTATCCGTGATGCACACCAAACACTGGTGGTCACGATGAATTGAGCGGTACCGGACTGCTATCATGGGTATACTACCGAGCAAGAGCACGACAGAAGAGGAGGGGAAACGTAGGTGGAGAGCTCCAGCTTTTTGTGTGTGTAACCTCTTTTGCTAATGATTACAACCTCCTTATATAAGAACTTAGATAAATGGATAACGTCAATGATCAATCAATGATCATTACTCCCTGAGCTGTGAAACACCAACATTGACATTTCACTCGACCGTTTAAATTCTGCATTAATCTTAATTTAATGCATCTATTACACACTTAAATAAGCAACAAAAGGATTTATGTGGCAAAATGTTAGTTGTTCCACTTGGGCAAGCTTTGCCCAGATTGGTTCAGCATTCGACGCACGCAGGTCATGCTCACACACGAGTCAGCTTGGTTAAGTGCAATCCGGGCCCTGGATTTGCACCCCCCCCTACACACCCACGCGTGAGAGAGTCTTTCCCCATGCATTTGTTCATATCATCAATGCATGTGAATCAATATAAACCAACCAATATGCTTTGAAACTCCCAATGTGGGACTGTAGTCCCATTCACACTGGAGCTTCTTTTCTCTTTCACCTCTTCTCCATTCACATATATCCAACAATTCCCCACATGAATAGAGATATGATATGTGATAGCATTCAACAGTTGAGTCTAGTAAAGGACAGGTAGGTTTATCCTTTGAACTTTTCTTTGTGAAGATCTGTTTACTTACTAGCTGACAGTAGACACGATGCCCTTGAACTGTTCTACCGTCTGTGTAAGCATTGTCAAATCTTACCCAAGATTTTTCCTAATATAACTCAATTCTCATGAGTGTGCTCGTTCTTGGCCATTAACGCGCCTAGTTCTGTGAGAAGTTATAAGAATTGTGTCTCTAATTCTCTTCGAAGCGACCCCACTTCTTTTTCGCATAAAAGCCCATCGGCTTACCCTGGTCTGGTCACTATTTTATTGGGTTATCCCCCATAGTGTAAATAGTCAGTGTAAATTAGTTGTCCCTTTAAACTTAGTTCTTGGGATCTCCAGTCAGCATAGGTTGGGTGTCCTCTGTACTGATCGTTGACAACGACATTAAACTCATCCCTTACAATGAGTTTATAACTAAATCTCTGTTTAACCCCTTGGTTAACAAATTTTCTAGGTTATCCTTTGACTTCACATAGTCAACAGTAATAACTCTCATTGAGAGTAGTTGTCTAATAGTATTATGTCTACGATGTATATGTCTAGACTTCCCATTATATAGATGGCTCTGTGCCCGACCGATTGCTGATTGACTATCAAAATATATGAAAATTATCGACACGGGTTTCATCCATCTCGAAATATCTTCTAAGAATTATCGTAGTCATTCAACCTCTTCACCATATTTGTCAAGAGCCACGAATTCAGATTCTATTGTAGATCTGGTTATTACCGTTTGCTTAGAAGATTTCTAGAAAATGGTTGCACCTCCCAAAGTGAATACATATCCATCCGTATACTTAGAGTCTTTTATATCAAATATCCAACTCACATCGTTGTAGCCTTCGATCACAGAATGATATCTCATATTATGCAGTTCATATTCATGAGTATACCTTAAGTACCTCAGTACTCTTGTTATCCCTTTCTAGTACTCACCACCAGGATTTCTTGTGTATCTACTCAGTTTACTTACTACATAGGCCAAGTCTGGTCGTTTACAATTCATTAGGTACATGAGACTTCCAATCACTTGAGAGTACTCTATCTGAGAGATACTTTCACCTCGATTTTTTAATAGATGTTGACTCGTATCTATCTACATTCGTGCCAACGTAATATCACAATTGGTGAATTTCTTAAGAATCTTGTCCACTTAATGGGACTGACTAAGAACAAGTTATTCTGTTGTTCTAAAAATTATAATTCCTAAAATCATATCAGCTAGGCCCATATCTTTCATGTTAAATCTTAAGTTCAGCATTGGATTTGATTATCTTATCATTACTCACAATGATAAGTATGTCATCTACATATAGACATAAGACGACATAGTCATTATCTATGTCTTTCATGTAGACACATTTATCACATTCATTAATCTTGAATCCACATTTCTTCATGGCATTATCAAATTTCTCATGTCATGCTTTGGTACTTGTTTTAGGCCATATAATAACTTC
This sequence comes from Zingiber officinale, assembly GCF_018446385.1. Classification (NCBI taxonomy): domain Eukaryota; kingdom Viridiplantae; phylum Streptophyta; class Magnoliopsida; order Zingiberales; family Zingiberaceae; genus Zingiber; species Zingiber officinale. Next base: position 132,154,593 of record NC_055992.1, read on the forward strand.
ACTAGTTTACAAACCTTATTTCTCTGTCCTGGCACAGAAAACCCTTCTGGTTGCTTCATGTAGATTTTCTCTTCTAAATCTCCGTTTAGAAAAACTATTTTTACATCCATCTGATGCATTTCAAGATCTATAGAGTGATAATGACCAACAATACTTTAATGGAAGTTATTCTCGACACCAGAGAATACATATCAAAATAATCAAAGTCTTCTTGTTGTCGGTATCCTTTGATTACCAATTTGGCCTTATACTTATTAATTGTGTCATCTGACTTTATTTTGTTCTTGAAGATCCACTTGCAACCTAATGGTTTACTTTCCGGAGGAAGATCCACAAGTTCTAAAGTGTGATTTTTCAAGATAGATTCTATCTCAAATGCAATTGTCTCTCTCCAGTGAGGTTTATCAGAAGAGCTTACGACTTCAAAGTAACTTCGGGGCTCACTTTCCAACATGAAAGTGATAAAATCTTATCAATAGGATTTTTCACCCAAGCTTTTTTGCTCCGTCTAGGCTCAACCTTGACTGGTTCATTATCTGCTTGTTCACCTTGTGTTTCATATGCCCATTTTGAGGAACTAGTATCATGTCGAGTCTTATATAGAAACACATGCTCGAAGAATGAGGTATTTCTCGATTCTATTATCGATTTCTTGTGTATATCCGGTATTTATGACTTATAAACAAAAAATTGATACACATTACTGTTATGTGCATATCCAATAAATATGCAATCAACAGTCTTTAGTCTTATCTTAATCCTTTTTGGATCAAGCACCAACACTTTGGCAAAACACCCCCATATTCGTAAATATTTATAGAACATTTGTCTTCTATTCCACAACTCATAAGGGCTCTTATCTATTTTCTTGTGAGGCACTTTATTTAAAAGGTAATTAGCTTTTAACACAGCTTCCCCCCACATGAACTCTGGCAGTCCAGAGTTTAATAGAAGAGCATTCATTAGCTCCTTTAGAGTTCAATTGTTACGCACAACAACTCTATTTTGTTGAGTATAAGGAGTTATTATTTCATGGTTGGTCTCATGTTCAGCACACAACTCAGCGAACGGTGATACATATTCACCGCCTTAGTCACTTCGAACCGCCTTAATCTTTCTATTAAGTTGGTTTTCAATCTCATTCTTATAGAAAGTAAATTTCTTTATAGCTTTGTCTTTACTTTTGAGAAGATACACACAATAATATTTTATGTTATTATCTACAAAAGTGATGAAGTGTTTGTTCTCACCATGTTTTGGAGTACCTTTGAGGTCGCACACGTCGGTATGAATTAGCCCGAGTGGTTCATTTCTTCTCTCAACATGTTGAAAGGATGACCTTGTTATTTTCGCTTCAACATAAATCTCACACTTATGTTTTGGGTCAAGATGGAATGTAGGAATGTTATACATGTTTATTAATCTGCACAACACATTGTAATTAACATGTCCTAGGCTACCAGACCACAAACAAGAAGACTCAAGCATATAAGTGGAAGAGTTTTTATTTTTATTTATTTTAGGTCTAATAGTCATTACACTGAGCTTAAATAGCTCATCAGATACATAGTCTCTTCTAACATATATTCTATTCTTGGACAATAAAACTTTGTTTGACTCAAAGACAATGCAAAAGTCATGCTTTCTTAACAATGATTTGGATATTATATTCTTCCGAATCTCTAGAACATACTATTGGTGTAATCCAATAGTCCGTGCGACCATGTGTTTTGGTGTTTGGGCAAAATGTTTAAGTTAGGATTACCCTCGTTATTTGATATGTGTATGTGAGTGTGCAGGTTTACAGGATACACATATGACTCATCTTGATGACTTCGGGTCTGGTGAAGGATAGAGCATCCGAGGGACCGTGGACAAGGCAACAAGGATAAAGGTCGAATGAAGCGCACTTCGAGGCATACACAAAGGATGGCATTGAGACAAGCTGTGGGCTTGAATGCATCTGAGGGATGAGAGCCAAAGGAAGAAGGCTTGAAGGTAAAATCTAAGGGAAGCGACTTCAAGACATACGTAAAGGATGACATTAGGATGAGCTGCGGGCTTGGATGCATCCGAGGGACGAGAGCCAAAGGAAGTAAGCTTGAAGGCAAGAGGTTAAAGCTGTGAAGAAGAGTTAAGTGAGTCGTGAGGGTCCGAGTGCTGAGAGAAATGTACTCGGGATGAGAACCCCTGGGTTTAGGGTTGTACCAGTCGACTGGTACTGGGATCAGTCGATTAGGGGTGAACATAGAGAGCTTCTATGCCCGAAACGGTTGGGACCAGTCGACTAGTCTATGAACTAGTCGATTGGTAGAGAGCCGTTGAGAGAACCGTTGGACTGACACCAGTTGACTGGTGCAAAGACCAGTCGACTGGTAATGGTAAAACAACAGGGTTGTTTTCTTCCAAGCTCTATAAGAAGGAGCTTGGGATGGTCGGCCAAGGTGACAAAATTAGACTTGGTTAAAGTCTAATTAGTAGTCACAAAAGTTCTCAACTTCTTGTGTAATCCAAGAGGTCTTGGTGAGTTTGTGGTGAGATTTCTCCACCCACAAGAAACAACTTGAGATAATCGGAGTTTGTCGGGGGCTAATCTACCAATGGATTGAGGGATCGTCTGCCTCAAGGACAACCATGGAGTAGGAGTCCTAATCTCTGAACCACGTTATATCGACGTGCATTGGTTTGTTTATTCTTTTTCTTTGTCTTTAGCTTTCGTATTCATATTAGTATTTGTATTTTCGCTTGCGCACTAATGAATACGTAGGAAGCGAACGATTTGGGGGGCACGTCTATTCAGCGCCCCTCCTTCTAGCCGACCATACAAGATCTCCTACACATACAACACATTGTTTAAAGTAAAGTCCTTGCCCGAGTCATCTTTAGCACCACTTTTCCTTAACACATGATGTTCGAGGTCGCTGAATTCCCCATGAATAGCTTCTGTCCATTGACTTCTTTAAAGTTGTGGAGTAACTCATTATTATAGCAAACATATCTAGTAGCTCCAGTATCAATCCACCATTACCGTGGATTTAAAGCTACTAGGTTCAATTCATAGACCACGGTGCAGAGGCCGTCCATTTCAGGTCCCTTGTTCAGATTGGCCTCCTGCTTCTTCTTCAACTTTTTACACTTCGAAGATTTGTGACCGACTCGATCACAGTTGATGCATTTCCCAGAGAACTTCTTTTTGCTGATGTCTTCTCTGGGTCCCATCTTGGAAGACTTAGGGCTCTTCCATTTTGAGTTTTGACCGTTCTCGACCACATTGGCTTTTATAGTAGCCTGAGAGAACAACTTCCTCTCTAAACTTTTGTTATCTTCTTCGATACGTAGTCTAACACTGAGCTCCTCCACATTCATCTCCTTCTACTTGTGCTTCAGGTAGTTCTTGAAGTCCTTCCAATTGGGAGGTAGCTTCTCAATGATAGCAGCCGCCTGGAAGGTTTCACTCAGAATCATCCCTTCTGAGTGGATCTCGTGCAAGATCACCTGAAGCTCATAGACTTGGCTGATCACCATCTTGGAGTTAACTATCTTGTAATCTAGGAATCAACCCACGATGAACTTCTTGGGCCTTGCATCCTCTGTCTTATACTTCTTGTCCAGGGACTCCCTTAGTCGTTCTCTTCATGCTATACATAGTGTACAATGAGTCGACAAGGCAGTTGAGGATGTAATTTCGGCAAAGGAACTCAGAATGAGTCCATGCCTCCACTGCATTGATGGTCTACGCATCAGCATCCTCAGCATGCATGGGAGAATTCTCGATCAAGAACTGAGCTAGATTGAGTGTGGTCAAGTAGAAGAACATCTTCTACTACCACCTCTTGAAGTTCACTTCAGTGAATCTCTCTGACTTTTTCCCATAATTGATTGGTACAGTTTTTAGAGTGGAGAGAGCCTTTAGATGTTGAGTCTATTGCACCTCAATACTTTATTTTGTGACTGTGGCCAAGATTTATGGGAGAGGATGACAACAAAAACATTAAAAAGGATTAAAAAAAAAAGAGGGAGAGGAAGAGGGGAAAGGCATGGTGTTGCGATAGGACATCCAGGTTGCCACCCATGTACCCACGGTTTGAACCCTAGCTACGACATATTTGTAGGAATTTTTCCTCCAAATGGGGGGTGTAATCAAAGGATGTTGGGCTTCTAGACTAGTCGCTGCGTGCGCTTCCCGATTTATCCTGGTGGCCGGTGGGAAACTTCCGTGGGTCCGGGTCGGTCACCCCCAGGGATAGTCAATTAGGCTAATTAGGATTATCATTTTTTTTTTATGGCTTCACTTTGCTTTTTCCTGGATTTGGTTTTCAATTCATCTGCGTAGATTTGGGAGGGAATCGAGGCAGGGAAGTGAGGCCCGACCGGGTGTAACTTTGAGACGACCTTGTTTGTGGTATCGAAAATCCACGTGGAATGTTACGGACTGCATACACGATTAGGATCCGATTGAGAGGCGCAGGCTTGCAGATCTCTTCCATTTCCTCTAAAATTAATTTAAACTTTAGTCGACATTCTATATATTTTTTTATTTTTAAAACTTTAATAAAAATTAATGAAATTTAAAATAAAATTAATAAAACATTAAAATATTTTTTCCCTATTTTTTAATATCTTCTATATTTTAATATAAATATAAATAAAATAAAATAAATATGATTTTATTAATAAAAATAACAGTAAAATAAAATAAAAATTACTCTGGTGTTGATTTTTAGGAATCAGTACCATAACTTAAATACCAACATTGTTGTGGTGTTAATTTTCTGAAAACCAACACCACCGTGTAATTAAAATTTCATCATTTTGAGAATTATTGGAAGAGTCTTAAAACAGTAAATGAGGGTTTATATAGACTCGATTTCACCTGATAAATATATAGGAGTTAAAATTAGTTCAATCAGAGTTCTCTAGATCCATCAATAGATCTTAACCAAAACTCATTGATGGATCTAAGGGATTCAAATTTTTGAAAACTTAAAATGAGATGAAAGAAGTGAGTATGTAGAAGGAGATATGGTGAGAAATCTTGGTCCCGAATCTCCTACACGAATTTATAGATTCATGCTAATTGGCACAAAATATGAAACTTTCTAAACCTTCTGAGCAATATTGAGAATTTTTTACAATGATAACGAAGGACACCCTTGGACTTTAAGGCGCTATAGAAGCCGACAGGAGTTAGAATGAATCTGGACAGAGCTCTCTAGGACCATCAATTAGTTTTGACTTAAACGCATTGATAGACCTAGATGATTTGAGTTTCTGAATGTTTGTAATGAGATGAAAGTGTAGAGTGTATAGAAGGTAGATATGGTGAAAAAAATTTAGTTATGAGTCTTCAACATGAAGTTATAGGCATGTGTCAATTGACACGAAGTCTAAAACTTTCTAAACCTTTTGAGCAATGTTGAGAATTGTTTACGATGATTACGGAGGACACCCTTGGACTCAAGGGAACTTTAGAAACCTATAGGAATTGGAATAAGTCCAATAAGAGTTCTCTAAGTCTATCAATGAGTTAATCTAGATTACTTTGATTTCTGAAATTTTACAATGAGATGGAAGTGTGGAGTGTATAGATGGTATATATGGTGTCTAATCCTAGTCCTAATACACGTAGGTAAAATTATGATTGTGTGCCAACTAGCTCAAACTATGGTGTTGGTTTATGAAGACCAGCACCATAGTGTTGGTTATGGGTGAAGTATGTGAGAAGTGGCGGCCCACTTGATGGCATTCTAAGATGCGGAGAGGAGCACATTGACAAAGTTATGCAATGACACTCGCTGCTACCTCCACTCCGTGATAGTAGCAGACTAGTGGGAAGAATAAAAAGCGCTACCACTGCAATATTGTCTGCCAGATCCAAGAAATAGAAAGTAAGCGTACCACTCAATGATCCCCTCGCCTCCATTTTTTTTCCTTCTAGCTGTAAACTTGAAAGAGATGAACATCATAATTTGTTTTAGATAAAAAATGGAAATAGATATGAATTTGTGATACAATTCAATCTTAATAAATAAATAGGTTGTTTAAGGAATGACACATGTTTTTCACATACAAAAGCTCATCGTCGTGCTCCTCTTCGCAACTAAGAACACCATCGAGTAGGCCACCACTTCTCACATGCTTCACCCACATCCAACATTGTGGTAATGGTTTCTGAAGATCAGCACCACTATGGTACTAGTTTTCAAAAATCAGCACCATAGTCTATGCTAGTTGGTATGCAATTATAACTTCGTCTACGTGTATCAGGACTAGGATTGGAATTATTCCAGCACTTGTAAGTTTCTATAGTTCCTTGGAGTCCAAGGATGTCATTCGTTATCATCATAAAATATTTTCAGCATTGCTTAGAAGGTTTAGAAAGTTTCATACTTTGTGCCAATTGACACAGACCTATAACTTCATGTAGGAGACTTTAAATCAGCATTTCTCACCATATCTATTGATGGTATCCAAATTTATTCCCGAGCATCTCAAGTCTTTAAAGTATTCTCCTGAGCAATCACATTCTTAGATGTTATAGTGATGCTACAGTATATTGGAACCCCGTGGTGATTTTGATGTGATCAACTATGTTAAGTTAGATTCTATTATATTTGATCCTTGTGTCTAAGTGTGTAGGAGCTTAGGAACACAAGAAGTCGAGCGGAAGATGCAGCTAGCGAGAAGGATGGCACAGGAAGGGAGCCAACGAGCTTGGAGCATCCGAGGGACGAGGTGTTGCGGAAGAGTACACCGGTGGATGAGAAGGACGTGTATGACATTCCGAGGGATGAGAAACCAGAGGGGTTCGGGTGAGCCCTATCCCGGATGATCGCGATTACCAAAGCAATCAGAGTAGCAGAAGAGAAAAAAGAAGGCTGAAAATACTACTAGAGGTACCTTCAAAGGGAGTTGAAGGCGCCTTCGCACCTTCACTATGGAAGGTGTCTTCCAACCCTATGGAAGACACCTTCGACCAAGTAAAGATTAGTCGTTGCCAAAGGATAAAGCTTTATCCTTTGGCGCCTCACTGGAGGCTCCTTCCAGTTTGTTGGAGGCGCCTTCCACCCACGGATAGGAATTTTCAGAAGCTATAAAAAGGCCCCTGGAGCTAGAAAATATAGATGAACTCATGTATTCTTAGCACACTTCTGAGCTGTCAACGACTGTAATGGGATTCTTTGCCTACAGGAAGGAGATCTTTTCAGTGCTTTCTTCTGTGTTGGATTAACAACCACCTACGTTGTAACCAAGTAACTCCTTTGTATCTTTTACTTATTAGTTGCTTAATTTTCTGTTTATAAGTGTGCTACTAATTTGAGTTGAAAGATTGAGAAGGATTTTTTGTTTTTATTTTTTCACAAGCAATTCACCCCCTCTTGCCAGCCCCGCTGCGCCAACAAGTGGTATCAGAGTCCAACCGCCTCAGAAGGACTAATCGCCGACTGAAGCACCGAAACGATGGCTGGACCAACAATCTACCCACCAAAATTTGAGGGAGAATTTGCATCATGGGAAAAATGCATGGAGGTATTTTTAAAATTGATTTTGAGTTATTGTTAATATTAAAATATGAATTTGTAACACCGAAAGACAAAGTGGAGTATCAATGGACCAAAAAGGAGCAAGCAAATTTTGTGGCAAATGGGCGAGCTGAATTTCATCTACTGGGCGTGCTACCTCCGCAAGAAGTCAACAGAATCGGCGCCTACGAATCAGCAAAGGAACTTTGAGAGAAGTTCCTGGAACTACATGAAGGTATGTTCGAAGCCAAACTCGCAAGACAGGATCTACTCCGGAACCAAATCAGCAATCTCCGGATGGAAGAAGGCGAATCAGTTGCTCAACTACATGGAAGAATCAAGGAGCTAATCACCGGTTCAATAAACCTCAGAGAAATGGTAACCAATCAAGACACTCTAAGGTATGCTTTAAATGTGTTCCCAAGAACACTATAATGAACATCTATAGTAGACTTCTACTGTATCTTCAAAGATCTCAAGGTGAGTACTTTAGAAAATCTTTTCTCCACTTTCGAATTACACGAATCTCGGTGTGTAGGACAAAGAAAAGGACCGAGTCAAAACATTGCCTTAAAGGCAAGAACGGATGATCCAGACTCCGAAGAGTCAATTGATGAAAATGAAGCGGCTCTAACGGTAAGAAAATTTAGTAAATAGATTAAATCTAATAAATTTAATAAGTCACGGGCAAAGAAGCATTTTCAGAGTAAAAGAAAGGGCCGATGCTACAACTGCCAAGGGGAAGGGTACATCAAAGATGAATGCCCTAAACTAAAGAAGAAAGAGAAAGACAAGGGCAACAGACCAAAGTACAAGAACTTGAAGGCCACATGGGATGAATCATCATCCTCTGAGTCCAAGATCAAGGCTTTCTCTGGACTAGCCCTATTGGTCGACCACCAAGAAAAAGATGAAGGCAGCTCAGAAATAAGCATCGATGAAGGGAGAGGATCATCAGAAGAAAGCTGCGATAAAGGGGAAGCATCAGAACATGAGGTAAGTGAGGTATGCTCACTATCTCCCAAGCAGTCTTTTAATTTCATTCAGATTCTTTTCAAAGATTTAGTAAAATTAGAAAAAGAAAATGCTAAGTTAAAATTAGACTTAGCAAATGTTGGAACCCCAAGGTTATTTTGGTGTGATCAACAAGTTAAGTTAGGTCCTGCGTTGTATTTAACCTTGTGTCTAAGTGTGCAGGAGCTTAGGAGCACAGGTACTCGAGCGGAAGACGCAGCTAGCGAGAAGGACGGCACGCGGTGCGTCCGAGGGACGAGGTGCTGCGGAAGAGTACACCGGCGGACGAGAAGGAAGTGTGCGCGGTGGTTCCGAGGTACGAAAGCCGGAGCGGAAGATTGCTCGGGGAGCAAGAGATGCAGCTAGCGCGAAGGTCGGCACGGGGTGCGACCGAGGGACGAAGTCTGCGGATGAGTACGCTAGTGGACGAGAAGGGACACGCGGTAATTCCGAGGGACGAGAAGCCGGAGGGAAGCACGCTCGAGAAGACCGGAAGATGGGTTCGGGTGAGCCCTATTCCGGATGTTAGAGATCACCCAAGCAAGCGGAGCCGGAGCAGAAAGACCCGGACCAGAGGCGAGCTGAACCAGAGAAGAGAGCTTCTGAGCCTAAACGTTCTGTGCCTAAACGTTGTAAGAGGCTTCTCCGCCTGAAGGAGTTTTTGAGCTTAATCTTCCTTGGATTAACAACCACATCGGTTGTAACCAAGTAAACATCTGGTGCCTCGTCTTTTCTTTTATGCTTTTATTTATCTGCTTAATTCATTTTACAAGTGTTAGCTTAATCGTTCGAGGAAGGGTTGTCTGTTTTTAATTGACAGGTTATTTACCAACCCTTCTAGCCGGCCCAACGGTCCTACAGCAAAGACATGTCCCTTAGATTTGTTTGACAATTTAAAATTAGAAAATGATAAATTGAAAATACAAATAAAAGATTTGGAAAAAGAACATACATATTTAAAATTAAGTAATTTTCAAAAATAAAAAATTAAAAATTATGGTAGGCTAAACTGGTACAATAGAAAACACTAGGGACAACTTAGAAAAATCCCTAGAAGGTATGTGCCCCCAAATTTTTAATTAACCCAGTAAATAGGAACCTATATTGGGTTCCAAAATCATGCTTATTCTAAAATTCTTTTAATTTTTAAAAGAGTTAAAATGTCAGAAAGCAGATTAAATATTAATTTGTTTAAAAGATTTTGTCTAACAAAGTGGTTGTTGCTCCAATATCCAAGAAGGCATAGTGCATCGCCATAGCCTAGAAGCCGATTATTGAAATAGATGTTTAATTGACTAACTATTAAATGATTTACTATTATAATCTTTTAACAAGTTAAAAATTAATCAAATTTTTAGAATTGATAAAATGTTTTTAACTCTTTTATTTCTTGTCAAATTCAAAGTATGACTTTATGGAAATATTTTTAAGTACCCCAAAAATTATTTCCAAAACTTTCTAACTTCTTATGTTATTTTCCTTTTTTTTTAATGTGATCAAAGGAGGAGGAATAGGTATACAAGCTTAGGGAGAGTTAGGATTTTTATCAATTATTTTTCAAATTTTCAAATTTTGCTAACTCATTTGCAACGTTATACTTAATGTTTCTATAATGTTATTTTTGCATTTCTTTACAATACTTATTGCAATTTGTTTGATTTTATCCCTAACTAGAACTTGGGTTGATGCACATCAAAAAGGAAAAGATTGTTGGAACCCTGTGGTAGTTTTGATGTGATCAACCAGGTTAAGTTAAGTCCTGTTGTGTTTAATCCTTGTGTCTAAGTGTACAGGAGTTTAGGAACACAAGAAGTCGAGCGAAAAATATAGCTAACAAGAAGGATGACATGGGAAGAGAGTCGACGGACTCGGTGCATCCGAGGGACGAGGTGTTGCGGAAGAGTACACCGGTGGACAAGAAGGATGTGCACGATGTTCTAAGGGACGAGAAACTGAAGCGGAAGCCTGCTCAAGGAGAAGGCCGGAAAATGAGTTCGGGTGTGCCCTATCCTGGATGGTCACGATCACCCAAGCAATTAGAGCAGCAAAAGAGAAAAAAGAAGGCTGGAAATACTACTGGAGGCGCCTTCAAAGTGAGTTGAAGGCGCCTCCGCTCGTCTCTGCACGCCTCCGCACCTTCACTTTGGAAGGTGTTCCATTGCTGGAAGGCGCCTTCAATCAAGCAAAGATTAGATCGTAGACGTGTTAGAGGGGGGTGAATAGTACTCGTGGCTAATTCGCTCATTTCGAAAAACTCAAAGTAACACAGCGGAATAAAGACAAATAACAAAGGCAATCGCTAACACGATTTCTTTTACTTGGTTCAGAGCCTATGATGACTCCTACTCCAAGATCCGCGATCGTTGATCGCTTACATTGGGTAATCACTATAGATTCAGAAATTAAGTACAAGTACAAATATGAAGCTTACAAGTATTGCTCAAAATTAAACTTGTTACCGATGACTTGAAGAAACAGAACTTCTTGCTCAATCATCATCGAGTAGCATCTGGACGTTTTCGGAGTGCGTGCAAGAGCTCAAGTTGTTCTTCCAAAATTGTTGACGAAGCACCTGGTCGAGCCCTCCTTTTATAGCCGAGCTTGATTTAATCCAGATCCATTGATCTTGGGATCAGTCTTTGACTCGTTACTGATCGGTCGATCGATCCCTTGGTTCGGTTGACCGATCCCGCCTGGATCAGCCCCGCTTCCCGTTCAGATTCTGTCGCTTCGGATAAGCCTTCATTCGGTCGACCAATCTTGTCATTCGATCGACCGATCAGTGACGATCTCTCCCCCAATCAACCTGGCCTGATCCAGTCATCACTTATCCTTGGTTCGGTTGACCGATCCCCCGGTCGAACCCGGTCCACTCGCTGGAACTCTGATCTTATTGCTTGGAGGTCCGGTCGATCGATCCAGATGTTCGATCGACTGATCTCGGTCGATTCTAACCCTGCACAAAGTGTTAGACTCCTACAAAATAGAGTTAGCACGTAGCAGATAATATGTAAATAAAAGTTTTGACAGTTTTCGGACTATCTGGTTTTAACTTCGGATTTCCTACGAAAATCTTAGGTCTAATCGATGCCTACTGTTCCCTCAACGGGAACGCGTCCTCACCTACTCCTCTCAAGAGAGATTACTTGTTACCAGATTGGTCCTCTAGATCGACTGGACTTTCTACCTAGGGTTACCACCCCCTAGTGTTTTCCATAGCCTAGGGTTACCACCCCCTAGGACCTAGAGTTATCACCCCCTAGGATTTTCCACAGCTTAGGGTCACCACCCCTAAGACCTAGGGTTACCACCCCCTAGGGTTTTCCACCTGCCTAGCCGCAGCTAGGACATTCCATCACCTAGGGTTACCACCCCTTAGGGTTTTCCACTTGCCTAGAATCCACTAGGACTTTTGCCTAAGACAACTTAGGTCTTTCTTGTAAGCTCAATCAACCTTATTAGACAATAAGACATCTTAACTTTTGAATCCTTTGCCATTATCAAAACACAAGTTTGATCGTCTGATACTTCCTGTACCAACAATCTTCTCATTTTTTATTATGATAATCAGGTTTAAAAGTTATGTAAATATATAACAGTTTAATGACAAATATTTAAAGAAAAAATATAACATTTTCTCACTAAGTATTAGGTTCTCTTAATTTATTACTCCCGTTAACTTTTGAGCATTCTTTTCCCCTTTGTCATATATCAAAAACAATTTAGGGAGGAAAAGGTAGTTTGAGAAAAAGATTTTTACTCTGTTTAACTTAAGCTCCCCCTGAAGGGTAGCAATTAAAAAAAAATTTAGCTAACTTTTAAGCATTTGAAAGTAAGTCAATTTTTAAAAAAAACTTAGCTAAACTTAGTTTTTGAAAATAATTGCTTTGAAACACACTTAGCTAATTTAGAAATGCTTCAAAAATACTTAGCTAATTTTGTCAAGTACTTAGCTTTCAAAAGAAGTTGATAAAAATTTAGCTTTATAAATGTTTTAAAAAAGGCTTAGTTAAAAGTACACAGCTTAAAAAGCATTTTGATTAAAGCTTAAAAAAATTGATAAAAAACTAAGTTAAGTACTTAGCTTAAAAGACCTTTGATAAAAATACTTTAGCTTTTAAAAATATTTTGATAAACACTTAGCTTTACAAATATTTTGATAAAAATACTTAGCTAAGTAACTGATTTCTTCAAAAAAATACTTAAAAATACTTTATCCAAAACTTAGTTTCTGTCTTTTCAAAAATACTTTATTTTCTTTTCAAAAATAGTGTTTTTTTAAAAAAAATTGCACCTTCAGAAATATTTTAAACTTTTGAAAAGTTTAACTTTTAAAACCAATGTTTTAAAAAAATAAATAAATAAAAATTAATGTCTTAACTTCCCTTTCACTCTCCCTTAATTAATGTCACAAATGTTTGAGGGTCCTAGAGTCCAAATATGTAAAATAAACATAAAAGTTATTATTTTTCTAATTTTCCATCTCACTCATTCTATATTATCAAGCATGTGCAGCTTATGAGTGTGCGTGAGACGGAGTTAAGTTAAATTGATTTTGTCTTTAACTTTGAAAAAATATTTATGTTATAGAAGTATATTTTAAGTTAAATTTGGATTTTTAAAATATTGACTTTGAGATTTTAAAATATAAGTTTTGAATTTGGAGATTTCAAAATGTTGAAAACAAAAGTATTTTAAATTTGAGTTTCAGAATAATTAAGTTTGAATTTGAACACATATACGTTTGAGTAATTGAATTTTGAATTTTAAAACTTTTTTAAAATTAATTATGATTAAGATTCTGAAAATTAAATCCCTTGAAAATAATTAACTTTGATTAAGGATGGAAAGTAATTATATTTTGAAAATAATTATAATTTAATTATGATTTGAAAGTAATTAACATTTTAAAATTAATTATGATTTGAAAATAATTATAATAATTAGATTATTAATTAAAATGACTTAGTTTAATTGAATTAGTTTTTAGTTAACTTAATTACGTTTAATTAATTTGAGTTAGGTTAACTACTTTATATTTTAAATCTAAATCCATCTCACCCTTTTCTAGATTTTCGATCAGGAAACCTTAATAGTTTTGTGAGATGGTTAATTCATCTTCAATTTAAATTTCAATCTAAGGATTGATTAACATTTTAAGTTAGATTAAGTTTTAACAGTTAGTCAATTAAATATCTATTTCAATAATTGACTTATAGGCTGTGGCGAGGCACTAGGCATTCTTGGGTATGAGATCATCCACCACTTCTAGACAAAGCCTTTTAAAGAAATTGGATATTTAATTTCCTTTTTGAAATTTTTAAGTCTAACCAATCAAGTGTCAATCAAGCATAGGTTCTTATCTACTCTAGTCTAAGCATATATAATGAAAAAGTAGTAAAACAGACATCAAATAATTTTATCTAATAAGGATGGTCTTTCTATTGGTTCTCCCTGGATCATAGCCTCGATAGGGTCTATCAAGGTAATGAATCTGATTCTTGGGGATCCAATATTGACCAAGTCCTATTTGATTAATCAAGTTAGACTTGGGAACGCATGCTTGGACTATTTTTCTATTTGTTTGATTGACAAGAGATAAATATGATTTGAATTTGTATTTAGTCTTGCATCCAAGTCTAGTTCGATTGTATACGACACTTTGCTTCTCAAGAATCAAATCAAGATTCTTGGAACCCAAGGTGAACTGTTCCAATGTTCCCTTAAGTTCCTTGACTTGATCTTTCATACTGGAATTTTCTTTCTCAAGTTGTTGAACTTGAGTTGAAGTTCCAGTTTGAATAGGTTTGGTCAAGGAGCTAGGGCTAGTCACTTCCTTAAGGGCTGTTACCTCTTTTTAGAGTGACTTGACTTGGATATTTGACTTAGCTAACTTGCGCATTAAATAGTTAATTAAATTATACAGTGTATCTACTTGAGAAGATCTTACAGCAATGTTTGATCCTTCGAAAATGGATATGGATCCGTGGCTAGTTTCAGACTTGGTTTCCAATTCGCTCTCGGTTTCAAACTCGGAGTCAATTTCGGCAACGTACACTTGTACCGGTAGAGCGAGGAAGCTTGTTTCCTTGTGTTCTTCGTCCGACTCTTCCAATGACTCAGACCATGTTGCCTTCAACGCCTTTCTTTTTTCGTGCTTCCTTTTGATCTCCTTTTTGGTTAATCCTTTCTTTTTCTTGTATAGCCTTCAGGTTAGATTCACTAGTTCAGCAGCAATCTCATCGTCGTCTTCTGAGTCCGGTTCATCTTCGGATTCGAGCTCAGTATAGCGCTTGAGTTTTGAGTCTCGTGTTCTGTTTTCACCTGCAACTAAAGCAATACCTTTCTCGACCAAAGGTGTATTAGGAAATACAAACTCTGAGAATAATTCATCTAACCTAATCGAAGAAAGATCCTTAGAGACCTTGTAAGCATCTACCATTGATGCCCACAGGGTGTTCCTAGGAAATGCATTTAATGCATACCTGATGACGTCGTGATTTTCCACCTTCTATCCGATTGCGTGGAGGTCGTTGAGAAGGTCTTGGATGCATGCGTGTAGTTGACTCGCCGATTCACCTTCCTGCATTTTTATGTTATATAATTTATTCAAAATTAGATCTCTTTTACTTACCTTAGTATCGAAGGTCCCTTCATGCAGCTCAATTAGCTTCTCCCACAAGTCTTTGGCGCCTAAGAACGGGCCAACTCGGTTTAGCTCCTCCTTTGTTAATCCACATTGGAGAGTGCATGTCGCTTTGGCATTGGCTTCGATCTTTTTGCGGGTTGGTGCGTCCCATTTGTCACAGGGGACGAGAACTCCATCTTCGGTGGGAAATGTGAATCCGGTTTGGATTATTATCCACATTTCCACCTGTGTCTTGAGATGACACTCCATTCGATCCTTCCAGTAGCCGAAGTCTTCGTCGGAAAAAAGAGGCGGGAGGGCTATGTTGTAGCTTTCTTGGTGGGTTATAGATATAGAATCTCACACAAGAGAAAATTACAAATATTCCAAGACTTAGTCTTGGATTAGTAATGCAGGAAAAAATAAAATACTAATTTCGAAAAAGAAATAATAAAATATTAATAAAAAATAAAAAAAAAATATTATTACTGATTTTGGTAACTTTGATATTTTGCTAATATTAACTAATGGTGAAAAGATGAGAATAACTTTTTAAAAATAGTTTTGGAGGAAAAAATAAAAGGCGTGCTAGGGGGGGGGGGAGGAAAAAACGATATATAGTTTGTTTTTAAAAAAGGAGCCCCCTCTGCTCAATTGGTAGTTTCACCAATTTAGAGCAACCTGGCTCTGATATCAATTGTAGGATCGTAGACGTGCTAGAGGGGGGGAGGTGAATAACACTCGAGGCTAATTCGTTCGTTTCAGAAAACTTAAAGTAATGTAGCAGAATAAAGATAAATAACAAAGGTAATTGCTAACACGATTGCTTTTGTTGGTGTTGCAAGGTTGCAAACATAGTCCTACATTGTAAACACATGAGAAAAATCATGGGTTTATAAAGAGAAAGATATCTCCATTGGCATGAGGCCTTTTGGGGAGAGCCCAAGAGCAAAGTCATGAGGGTCTAGGCCCAAAGTGGACAATATCATGCTATTATGGAGATATCTAAAATTCTTTTCGATCCTACAATTGGTATCAGAGCCCGGACTGCCAAAAGGTTTAACCGCCGACTGTGCACAAGAGATATGGTTTGATTGAGCCATGTGAGTACAATGTTGACCTCGAACAAAGAAAGTGGAGGCTCCTATGTTCAGATCAAGAGGACCAGACACTAGGTAGGAAGTCCTAGTTGCGGCTAGGCAAGGAAGTCCTAGTAGGTCGGGTGGACCGAGGGGCAGGAAGTCCTGGTGGGTCGAGGATCAGACATGGGAAGCCTGTGGTCCTTTGTTTGAGGGGGGGATTGTTGGTGTTGCAAGGTTGCAAACATAGTCCCACATTGTAAACACATGAGAAAAATCATGGGTTTATAAAGAGAAAGATATCTCCATTGGCATGAGGCCTTTTGGGGAGAGCCCAAGAGCAAAGCCATGAGGGTCTAGGCCCAAAGTGGACAATATCATGTTATTGTGGAGATATCTAATATTCTTTTCGATCTTACAACTTTTACTTGGTTCGGAGCCTGTGACGACTCCTATTTCAAGGCTCGCGATCATTGATCACTTACGTTGGGCAATCACTATAGATTCAAAAATTGAGTACAAATACAAATATGAAGCTTACAAGCATTGCTCAAAATTAAACTTGTTATCGACAACTTGGAGAAACATAACTTCTTTCTTGATCATCGTCAAAATAACGTCTGGACGTTTTTGGAGTGCGTGTAAGAGCTCAAGTTGTTCTTCCAAAATTGTTGACGAAGCACCTGGTCGATCCCTTATTTTATAGACGAGCTTGATGTGATCCAGATCAAATGATCTCAGGATCAGTCTTTGATTCATTACTGATCGGTCGACCGATCCCGCCTGGATCAGCCCTGCTTCCCATCCAGATTCTTCCACTTTAGATAAGCCTTCGTTTGGTCGACCGATCCTACCGTTCGGTCAAGCGATCAGCCGATGATCTCTGCCCCGATCAACCCGACCTGATCCAGCCGTCGCTTATCCTTGGTTTAGTCGACCAATCTCGAGGTTCGGTCGACCGATCCCCTGGTCAAACCCGGTACACTCGTTGGAACTCTGATCTTGCTACTTGGAGGTTCGGTCGACCGATCCAGACATTCAGTTGACCAATCCCAGTCGATTCTAACCCTACATAAAGTGTTAGACTCCTACAAAACAGAGTTAGCACATAGCAGATAATATGTAAATAAAAGTTTTGACAACCTTCGGGCTGTTTGGTTCTGATTTCGGATTTCCTCCGGAAACCCTAGGTCGAACCAACGCCTACTGTTCCCTCAACAGGGAATGCATCCTCACTTACTCCTCTCAGAAGAGATTACCTGTTGCCAGATCGGTCTTCCAGACCGACTAGACTTTCTGGCTAGGGTTACCACCCCCTAGGACCTAGGGTTACCACCCCCTAGGATTTTCCATAGCCTAGGGTTACCACCCCTAGGACATAGGGTTACCACCCTTAAGATTTTCCATAGCTTAGGGTTACCACCTCCTAGGATATTACCACCCCTAGGGTTTTCCACAGCCTAGGGTTACCACTCCCTAGGACCTAGGGTTACCACCCCCTAGGGTTTTCCACCTGCCTAACCGTAGTTAGGACTTACATCACCTAGGGTTAACGCCCCCTAGGACCTAGAGTTACCACCTCCTAGGGTTTTCCACTTGCCTAAAATCCACTAGGACTTTTGCCTAAGACAACTTAGGTCTTTCCTGTAAACTCAATCAACCTTATTAGACAACAAGACATCTTAACTTTTGAATCTTTTGCCATTATCAAAACAAGTTTGATCGTCTGGTGCTTCCTGCATCAACACCAACCTATTGGAGGCGCCTTCGACCCACAGATAGGATTTTCCAGGAGTTATAAAAAGGCCCCTGGAGCTATGAAATATAGATGAACTTTTGTATTCTTTTCTTAGCACACTTCTGAGCGTTCAATGACTGTAATAGGCTTCTCCGCCTACACGAAGGAGATCTTTTCAGCGCTTTCTTCTGTCTTGGATTAACAACCACCTACCTTGTAACCAAGTAACTCTTTTGTGTCTTTTACTTATTAGTTGCTTAATTTTCTATTTATAAATATGCTAGTAATTTAAGTTGAAAGATCAAGAAGGGTTTTTTATTTTTACTTTTTCACAGGCAATTCACCCCCTCTTGCTGGCCCCGCTGTGCCAACACAGTAATAGTATTATTATAATTTGGGAAACCATTCTAATTTCCCAAGCAATCTAAGTGCTCAAAATGCTACAGTACAACACTGCTATACATTAATTTATATTGTAGATAACATGGTGTGTGGTGTCACACACAGAAGATCATGTTATCAATTCCTTATAAATTATAAACAGAAGCTCACGACTAAGATGGAAAGGAACAAACCATTAGAATAGTCATAGTGTAATTTGGTATTAGTTTATCTTAACTATAAAATTATACTAATACACTCTGAGTATATTGAGTAGGACCATTTAAGGTAAGTTTTTTTTATACTGACTGCATAAAAGAACAAGACCTTTGTTATTATGGAAATGTGTGCTCTTAATCCTGATATAATAACAAGCACATATATCTAGTATTTATTTCTTTGACTTATCAAAGGGTGTGATTTAGTTTAATAAATCAATAGGCCCGATAAGTTGGAAAATGATATTATTTATAGTGTGTGTTGTTGATTATAGAAGGAAACTGTGTCCTACTAATCTAGGTTGATGATGTTCCCAAGAGGAGCTCAAAAGGATTGTCATGTAAACCCTGCAGGTGGACTTAGTCTGACATGACGATAAGGTTGAGTGATACTACTTTTGGAGCTAGATATTAATTAAGTGAGTTGTCAGTAACTCATTTAATTAGTGGGCATTCTATATCTTAAACACAGGGAGACTAACACACTTATGATAAGAAGGAGCCCAAAATGTAATTTGGGATTGGTGCGGTAGTTCAATAATAATTCTTTAGTGGTATGAATTATTATTGATGAAATTAAGTTGGGTGTTTGGGACGAACACGGGAAACTTAATTTCATCGGAAGACCAAAACCAATTCCTCCTCTCGGCCCCTATCGTAGCCTCTTATTTATAAAGTATTATACCTACTCATACCCACCTTCTTGCCCACCTTAAGGTGGTCGGCCAAGCCTAGCTTGGAGCCCAAGCTAGGGTCTACCAAACCAAGGTGAGTTAGTTTCATTAGGTGGCCGACCCTAGCTTGAACCCAAGCTTGGTGTGACCGGCCACATTAAAATAGAAAGGATTTTGTTTTTAAAAATCTTTTCTTATGTGGAAGCCATGGTTTTAAAAGAGAGTTTAAAATTTAAATCTTTTCTTTTATAGTTTTCTACAAAAGTTTAAGTGAAAGGTTTGATATCTTTCCTTATTTGTAGTTAAAAGAAATATTTTAATTTTTGATAAAACTTTCCTTTTTTTAACCATCCTCATGATTTAAAAGAGAGTTTTAAAATTAAATCTTTCCTTTTATAGTTTCTACAAAAGATTAAGAAAAGATTTGATCTCTTTCCTTATTTGTAGATTGAAAAGAAGATTTTAATTTTAGAGAAAACTTTCCTTTTTGTAAATCATCAACATGTTTTAATAGAGAGATTTTAATTTATAAAAGTTTCCTTTTATGACCAACCATGAAGGAAATTTTCAAAAGAGAAATTTTTATTTAAAAATTTCTGGAAACAAATTAGGAAATTTTAATTTTGTGTTTAAAACTTTCCTTGTTTGGAGGGATTAAGGTGGTCGGCCATATATAGTTTGTAAGGAAAATTTTATTAAACTTTCCTTTCATTGGCAAAGAGAATAAGGAAGTTTTAATAAAACTTTTCTTATTTGCCAAGACCAAGGAATATAAAAGAGAGGGTAGAAGTGCCTCACCTCATAACAATATCTCTTCTATTAGTTCCTCTCTTCCTTGGTTGGTGGTCGACCCCTCTCTTCCTCTCCCTCTCCTATTCTTCTTCCTTGGCCGGCAACATCTTCATCTCAAAGAGCTTGGTTGGTGGTCGGATCTTGCTAAAGGAAGAAGGAGAGATAGGAGGCTTTGTTTCTTAGCATCCCTTGGAGCTTGGTGGTGGTCGAACCTCATCTTCTCTTAGAGTTCTTGTGGTGACCGAAACTTGCTTGGAGAAGAAGGAAGCTTGGGTGGTTCTCGTCTCGGTAGATCGTCGCCCACACGACGTCCGAGATAAGAAGAGGAATACGATAGAAGATCAAGAGGTTGTTGCTTACAAAGAAAGGTATAACTAGTAATTCTATTCCGCATCATACTAGTTTTCTTTGTATGGATTTTGAAATACCAAACACAAGAGGCATATGATTCTAGGTTTCGAATTTGTGATTCGAGTTTGTGTTCTTTTATTTTTTTTCAATCTTGTGATTCGATTGTTCCTTTTGGTTAAACCTAGGGTTACTATAAGGAAATTAAATATTAAGTTTCGTTGAAAGGCTTTGTCTAGGAAGTGGTGGATGCTCCCATACCCAAGAAGACCTAGTGTCTCGCCATGTTTAATCTGGAATCCAATCTCTGAAATTAATATTTAATTGAATTTGTAACATGAGTAGATTTGGATCAATAATGTTAAGTATTATTTACGATCCAAGTCTAAACCTCTAAGAACAGATAAGTTAAATTTGGAATCAATAATGTTAAGTTCCATTTGTGATTCCTAATTTAATTTCTAAATAATACAATACGTTGTTAGGAATGGTTCAGGACTTGTACAAAATTTTTGTACAGGGGAACCGGTATGATATTTTGAGTATCAACCAACAATTCTTTCCTGAGTAATTATCCAAATGCTCACTGTTACAATGCTACAGTCTGAATAATTTAAGCAATAATTAAAAATTAAATAATTAATAAAGAAAAGGCAAAGCGATTTACTTAGTTATTGTTGGTTGCTACTCGGAAAATCTAGAGGTTCCACTGTACAAAAATTTTGTACAAAGGTCTGAACCTTTTCCTAGCTACCATGTGTTCTTTTAAATTAAATTTTGGATCGCCTGCGGAACTTAACACGTTTGATCCAAAACTTAATCTATTTGTTCTTTTAGGTTTTGACTTGGATCTCCTGCGGAACTTAACACGTTCGACCCAAGTCACCTTAAGTTATTAATTCCATTAAATATTAATTTCCATAATTGGTTCCCAGTACTGACGTGGCGAGGCACATGACCTTCTTGGATATGGGAGCAACCACCACCGACTAGACAAAACCTTTTATAGAAATCTAATATTTAATTTCCTAAAATAACTTTAGGTTAACCAAAAAGAACAATCAAATCACAAGGGAAAAAAAACAAAACAAAAGAACACAACTTCGAAAAACATATTCGAAATACTAGAACGTAAGCCTCTTGTATTTGATATTATTTCCATAAATAACTAGCATGATGCGGAAAGAAAAATTACTAGTTATACCTTCTAGAAAGACCTCTTGATCTTCTACCGTATTCCTCTTCTAACCTCGGACGTTGTGTGGGCAACGATCTTCCGAGATGAGAAACCACTAAGCACCTTCTTCTCCTCCTAGCTAGGTTCGGCCAACACAAAGAAGCTTCACCAAGGACGAAGAACAAAACACCAACCAAGCTCCAAGAGATACAAGTTTTCTCTCCTTCTTCTTCTTCTTCTCCGAGTAGTATCCGGCCACCACAAGAGCTCCAAGCCAATAGAGAAGGTTCGGCCACCACCAAGAGGAAGAGAGGAAGAGAGGTTGGCCGACCACAACACCAAGGAAAAGAGGGAGAGAAATAATAGAGGTTCATCTCATGAAGGCACCCTCACCCCTTCTTTTATATTCCTTGGCCTAAGCAAATTAAGAAATTTAATTACAATAAAATTTCCTTAATTTGCTTAACATGATTTAATTGAGAAAAATAAAATAAAATTTCCCCAATTAAACTATATTGGCCGGCCACATCAAAAGGAAGTAAATTCGACAAGTTTTAATCAACAAATTAAAACTTCCTAATTTGTTTCCGGAAATTTTAAAATTAAAATTTCTCTTCTAAAATCTCTTCATGGTTGATAAAAAGAAATTTCCATAATTTTAATTTTACAATATGTGAATAATTTTTAAAGAGAAAATAAAATATCTCACCAATCTACAAATAAGGAAAGAGATCTAATCTCTTTCTTTAATCTTTTGTAGATCTTTTACAAGAGAGATATTTTAATTTTAATTCTTTTTAATAAATTATATCTTCCACATAATAAAAATTTTAATTTAATATGGCCGGCCCCTCTAGCTTGGGTTCAAGCTAGGGCCGGCCACCCCAATTTATACCTAGGCCGACCCTAGCTTGGTTCCCAAGCTAGCTTGGCCGGCCCCTTTTAGGTGGGTATAGAAGGTGGGTATAGGTGGGTATAGTACTCTATAAATAAGAGGCTACGATAGGGACCGAGAGGAGGAATTGGTTTTGGTCTCCCGATAAAATTAAGCATCCCGTGCTCGCCCCGAACACACAACTTAATTTTATCAATAATAATTCATTCCACTAGAGAACTATTATTGAACTACCGCACCAATCCTAAATTACATTTTTGGGCTCCTTCTTATTATGAGTGTGTTAGTCTCCCTGTGTTTAAGATATCGAATGTCCACTAATTAAGTGAGTTACTGACAACTCATTTAATTAATATCTTAGTCCAAGAGTAGTACCACTCAACCTTATCATCATGTCAGAGTAGGTCCACCTGCAGGGTTTAACATGACAATCCTTATGAGCTCATCTTGAGGACATTATCAACCTAGTATCTCTAGAACACAGTTTCCTTCTATAATCAACAACACACACTATAAGTGATGCCATTTCCCAACTTATCGGGCTTATTGATTCATCGAACTAAATCTCACCCATTGATAAATTAAAGAAATAAATATCAAATATATGTGCTTGTTATTATATTAGGATTAAGAGCACACACTTCCATAATAACCGAGGTCTTTGTTTCTTTATAAAGTCAGTATAAAAGATACGACCTCAAATGGTCCTACTCAATACACTCTAAGTGTACTAGTGTAATTATACAGTCAAGATAAACTAATACCTAATTACACTACGACCTTCTAATGGTTTGTTCCTTTCCATTTTGGTCGTGAACTACTGTTTATAATTTATAAGGTACTGATAACATCATCTTCTGCATGTGGCACCACATACTATGTTATCTACAGTATAAATTAATTGAACAACTACATTTATCACAAATGTAGACATTTGACCAATGTGATTCTTGTTTCTAGATAAATGTTTTATACCAAAAGCTAGACTTTTAGTATACATTCTAATAGTTATAACTTAGGTGGTTGTTAATCTAAGATATTGAAAGTATTCCATTAGAAGATCTCCTTTGTTGAAAGAGGAGTAGCCTCTTATAGACATTGGCAGCTCAAAAGAAAGACTAGGAAGTGAATACAGTTGTTGTAGTTCAGTTGTTGTTCATTTTCTAGCTCTAGAGATCTTTTTATAGCCCATGGAAAA
The DNA here is from genome assembly GCF_018446385.1 of Zingiber officinale. NCBI lineage: Eukaryota > Viridiplantae > Streptophyta > Magnoliopsida > Zingiberales > Zingiberaceae > Zingiber > Zingiber officinale. The sequence goes on from NC_055992.1 coordinate 132,178,258, forward strand.
ATGTTACCGTTACTTGGGGGTGCCTCCAAAAAGGTCTAGGGTGCCTCCATGAGGATAAGATTTTATCCTCTCACAATGGTAGCCTAACGACTACTATTTGCTTGGTCCAGGGCGCCTCTAAAGGTTGGAGGCACCTCCCACAAGAGGCGCTAGGGCGCCTCTAAGGAAATGAAATGAAGGTGCTAGGGCGGCTACAAGGAAATGAAGGTGCATGGGTCATTCATCCCTGGCGGGGCGCCTGGAGTCCAGGCACCTAGACCCAATTCAGGTGCCTAGGCGGTAGCAAAATGATTCCGTTTGTTCTTCTGTTGTCCAATCACTTGGGTGATTTCGGTGATCCAGAATTGGGCTCATCCGGACCCATCTTCCGGTCTTCTTGTCCCTCGGACCTCTGTGCGCGTCCTTCTCATTTACTTGTGTACTTTTCAACAGCACCTCATCCCTTGGATGCACCGAGATAGTTGACTCACTTCCCGTGCCATCCTTCTCGCTAGTTGCGTCTTCCGCTCGACTTCTTGTGTTCCCAAGCTCCTGCATAATTAGACACAAGGATCAAATATACAAGACCTAACTTAACCTGTTAATCATATAAAAACTAACCCGGGGTTCCAACAGTATAGAGTGTAGGCTTGTTTTGAGGGTGAGAAAGAGAGAAGTCGATGGGAAGTGGCCTTGAGGATAGATAGTGTTGGTTGCCATAATCGAGAGATGTCGGGTGGTCTTAGCTTGAGACATGATCCTGAGACATGTACCTGAGATGTGATCCTAAGAAATGATCTTGATACGTGATCCTAAGACATGATCTTAAGACGTGATCCTAAGACATGAACCTGAAACATGGTCTTGAGACAAGGAGAGGTCGTTGAAACATAAGGCACTAGGGCGAATGGCTGCGTCGAGATTAGGAGTTGAGACTAAGAGAGGTTGCTGAGATCTAAGATTGAACCAGGGCAGATACCTGTATTGAGGTCAAGAGCCGAGGCTGAGAGAGGTTGCTGTTTGTGTTAGGGTCAAGAGTTAAGACTAGAAGAGGTTATTGAGACCCAAGACTGAATCAAAAAGTTGAGTTTAAGTCTCGTTTAGACTAAGTTGACCATTTGAGAGTCATCATTTTAATACGAACTTTAATCTCGCGAAACACATGGGAGCTGCATAATTTGCCACATCACATTCGATTTTGATTTTCTCTATTATCTTTATGTTGTTCTTTATTTCAATATCTACCGGTATCACATTCAAGAAATGAAATTAAGGTGGCATTTGGTTTGAGTACAGGAATAAGAATAAGAATGAATTTAATAGTAGAATAGAATGAGAATGAGTTTGAGTTTAATCATTCCAATGTTATTATTTACTTTATAAGATAGGATATTATTATTTGGTTTGTAGATTTGGGAATACAAATACAACAAATACTAAATTTATGATTAAAACAAATAATATTATTCCTATAAGATTTCTATAATTTTGTCTCTAAAATTATTTCTATGGTATTTTATAATTATTTTTTTATTTACTATTCCTAATAACTTAGAAACATATTATTGTATTTAGTTAAGTATTTTCTTGAATGTTTTAAAAAATTTTGAAGGAGGTTTAAAATAATTTTCTAAAAGGATTTTTTTAAGGTTTTTAAAATAATTTTGAAAGATTTTAAAAAGAACTTTTAAAAGAGTTTTAAAATAACTTTTTAAAAGTTTTTTTTCAAAATTATTTTTAAAAGGTTTTTAGAATAATTTTTAAAGAATTTTTAAAAAGATTTTAATAGAATTCTTAAAATGATTTTTTAAAATTTTTTAAAATTAATATATTGTTAATTTAATTTAAAATTTTGGATTTAATTAACCTTATTAATTTAATTTATGACTTTAATTTAATTAAGACGCGTAAGAGATAAGAATCAATTCAAACAAAATTATTATCCTCAAATCCAAACAATTTAAATTTCTTTATTGCATTCCTTTCCAAACCCTATGCCACTTAACTATTTAAATCCGTTCCTTCCAACCCTAGTCCACCAACATGGATCGCAGCAGCCGACCTGCCGCGACCTACGCAGCCATCGCCGCGAGCTACTCAAACGCCGCCGCGAGCTACTCAACCGGCGCAGCAGCCTACCTAGCTAATGGTCCCGTCGGCCGTAAAACTGCCGCCGCGGGCTATGCAGCTTCCGCCTCGGCCTATGCAGCTTCCGCCGCGGCCTATGCAGCTTCTGCCGCGGCCTACGCAGCCGACGACGAGGCGGAAGCTGACGACCCCCTCGGCGACCCATCTGCCGCCGCGTCGTCCGTCGCCGTCCTCGCCGTCGACCTCGCCGTCGTCCCCGCCGCCGACCCCGTCGACGACCTCAACAACCCCCCCGCCGACCCCGTCGCCGGCCCCGTCGTCGTCTCCGCCAACAACCTCCGCCGCTGATCCCGTCAACCCCGCCGCCGCCGAGTATGGTGGTGGATTTTGTCTTGCTTGGTTGAGTATGAATTAGAAAAAAATCTCTAGTAGTACTTCAAGCCTAGTATTGATTTTGTTTAAGAGTGATGAAACTCATGCATTTTAAACTCTAGAATTTACTTTGCTCCTCTTTGAAACCATAGTAGCATTGGCATGCATTAAGATGATAAAGAGTATATTCTATGTTCCACAAAATTTTCTGAATTCATATATTACTTTTTGTGTCATCTTCTCCTTGAAAATTTTGGTGATTGACTTGATGAGTTATTTTGCCAGGACAGTCAAAGATTAATTGTGGGGGAAGAGAATGTGTATGAGATGATGAGGTAAACTAAGATATAACAATTGGGAGTTGGGTTTCTGCAGGATTTGGTTACCAAGTTTTGATTTGGGAAGTGAATATTTTGTTTACTGGCAGTCACTTTATTCTTGGAAATTTATGACTGATAATGATGGATGATTTCTAGCGATTGTTTATGGCTAATGGAATGCCACACACTCCTCAATTCTGTATGGGAGCATAAGGATGAATTATGATCACTTGGAGATGAAATTTTCCAACTATATAGTTGGTTGTATGCAAGAAGAGTTAATTTCTGGAAATGAGTACCAGAATTGAGTTGTTCTGTTATGAGCTGTTAACTAAACAAAGTTGGGATAACTGTTCAGGAATTGGAAATCAGTGAAAAAAATGAAACTGTTTTGTGCAAAATCTTGATGAGTTTTAGGATCATTATTAGTTTAGATTGAATCTCTAATTCTCTCATTGCTATACTTTACTGGTATATCAGTGTTGCCTGAGTATCATAAATTTTGACACTCTTTGTTCAACTTAGTAGTCTTCTGTAATTCTGACTCTCTTGGTCGATACCTATATCTAATAATTTGATTATATAATTATGATATAAGTATATTGATGCAGATGCATATAAAGAGAATTTTAATGAAATATTCATAAAAATGTCTGTTATAGCATCGCTGATTAATAATGTTAAAAGTGTTTTAATTTCACAAGCTATCACAAGTTTGACCCTTATAAAGGATTTAGCAAATGTATTTTACCTCTTCGGAAGGAAGATTGCAAATTATAAAAATCTTGAGATGTTGAAACCATAACCTTTGTCCAAGCTCTAGGCACTTTTTGTTGACGAGCAGAGTATTTTTTTCAAGTGCCCAAAAGTTCTCTCTAAATTTATTTTGATTACTGTAGTTTTTCAGTGTTAGTCATGATCATTGTCACCTTATCAGTGCATTTCTTAAACTGCAACCGTTAGCCTTCATCATTTTATGACTCATTCAAAGTCAAATGACTGTAGTTCTATACTGCAGCAACAGCCAAATATCTGTGCCTCTAGTTTTGCGACCACAACACTTCAACAAATTCTCGCTTTGAATCTTTTAAATCCTTTTCGTCTGCTTGATCTAACTTATTTTTCATCTAGATCCCTACTGTAATTTAAACTCGTTCGTGACATTGTGACTTGAAAAGTTCTAGATATCCCTTTCATTGCCTAGCTTTAAAAGTAAGCCTATCACTCTGACGATGCATTGAGCCCTTCTGGTCTTCACTGTACCTACACTTTACAAGTTGAAGCATGCCAATGTGGTCTCCCCTCGCAGACACTGTCAGCTGTGACCCATGAAAATGACAGGTAGATTGCAAATGGAGCACGCTGTCAAATCACAATTTGCAAGCAATATTATTGGCTAACTTCTTCTACTTCTTCCTTTTCCTTCTCGCTGAGTATCATCGTCCTTTTTGAACGTCTCATCTCTTGGCTGGTGGTTGGGCTCATATCTCGCTTATGTTTGACCTAGTTGAGGAAGGGATTTCTCTTCAACCTTGAAGAATACCTTGTATATTTAAAGACTAGACTTAGTGGACTGCCAGCTATAAGATAGGTCAATCTGTGATGGGATGGATTGGTCCGTTACGGGCCATCAATTTATCGACACAGATGGATTGATATGTCATCTTAGCGGATTGATAAATCTTCAATCCAATATAATCCAAGGTAGGTTACGGGATTAGATAGATCATCATACGGACCCATAAACTTTTTTAAATAAAATTTTAAATATATATATATTTTCAATATTTTATTTCTCATCAATTAAATATATTAAAAACAGATATTTTAAATGTAAATAGACATAAGAAATACTCATGTTTGATAAAAATATTTTTTTATTTAAAATTATAACAAAAAAAATACTAAATTTACTTAAAATTTGATTTATATGTGTTTTTCAATATACGGGTCAACTCAAGCCCGCTACAAGTTAACCTATGTGGATAGTGGGTCTAGGTAGGTTAGCTTGTGATGAATTTAAATTGATAAAATATTAATTCAATCATTTTAAATTATTTGATAGGACTCCAACTTCTTCTCCTTCTTTCTTCTCGCTGAGTATCATCGTCCTTTTTGAATAGCGTTAGATAGGCACTATGACCCAGGGGCACGTCTCATCTCTTGGCTGGTGGTTGGGCTCATATCTTGCTTATGTTTGACCTAGTGGATGAAGTGATTTCTCTTCAACCTTGAAGAATATCTTGTATATTCAAAGATTAGACTTGAGTGGACTGCCAGATGTAAGACAGGTCAATCCGTGGCTTGTTATGGGCCATCCATTTGGCAGGACAGATGAATTAATTCGTCATCTTAGCAGATTGAAAAATTTTCAATCCAATCTAATCTAAAATAAATTGTGAAATTAGACGGGTCAATTCATGGATTCATAAATTTTTTTAAATAAAATAAATTTTTTTATATATTTAATATTTTATTTCGGAAAAATTTTATCAATTAAATATATTTAAAAATAAATATTTTAAATATAAATGAATTATGATAAAAAAATATTATTTTATTTTAAAATTATAACAAATAAAAATAATAAATTGATATAAAAATTAATTTATATATATTTCTCAATTTAAGAGTCGATCCAAGTGGGTAGTGGGTCCAGTCCGATTAAATTATTTGACGGGATCGACTAATTCGTTTTCAACTCAAATTAACAGTTTCTATCAACATCAACATGAGGATATTGGTTGCGGCAGACTACCTATCCTAGATGGAGAATAAAATAAGGATAACTAACTTTAAATGTTACTTTTCTTTCCATAATTGCCATTTCAGATCCTCACAATAGCCACTTGAGATCACTGCAACCTCGACCTCCTATCGTCTCAACACTGCTCGGATAAAGTATCTCCATTTGTCTCAATCAGATGGTGTGACAAACACAATGGTAGCAACCCAACGGTCCTACACAGTTTGGTGATAAATCAGGAAGTCGTAATCAGTATAGAGGAGAGTTTTGTTTTTTCTTCATTTTATCGAAATTCGAACACTTACTTTATATTAATCAACTCAGATGAAGGAGCAAACACAAGTATGATTGTATATTTGTATGGTGGTATGTTGACGCATGATGCCAAGTTCTGCTACTTCAACAACTAAAACGTGAATCAGCCACGGCACTTTTGCAAGGCCTGCCACCGCTATTGGATCGCCGGCGGCGCCCTCCGCAATATCCCCATCTGCACCGGCCGCCGCAGGGGCCGTCCCATCCACCGCTCCTCCATAGCTGCCACATCGGTGTGCGTCGGAGTCGCCGCCAAGAGGTGGATCCTGCAGCAGGACGCGCCGGCCAGGATCGGTCACCGGATCGACGGCGCCACTCCGTTGAACTGTACTCTCTCGAATCTGGTCCCTACTCGTGTCTGCGTTCGTGACCCAAATTTAATAACTCTCCATTCCTTTTATTGTCAACGATTTTTTTCTGTTTTGTTGGGAATTAAATTGTATGCTAGTTTAGTAATTAAACTTCTTTAGATTTCTTTTCCATCAAACTAAAACAATAATTATTTGGTTTAGAAACACCATTAAATAATAATAATAATAATAATAATAATAATAATTGATCCTGTCCGAACGCTGAATCAATAATGGACGCTGGGCACGTGGCGCTCCCCCAACTGATGACGTGGATCTCCGGCCGGTCGTAGGGATCTCCGACGAACCTGCAAGGAAGTCGGGCCGAGAAGGGATTCCCGGCGACGACCCTCCGACGCTCAAGTCAGGCGAGAGGAAATTATGAAGTGGCTCCGAAGATGCGAGAATGCGTAATTGCGTACCTTCGTCGAAGTATGAGGGCTCTTATATAGAGCTGTGGGGAGGCTTGTGCACACTTACCGAGGTGTACACGTGTCGTTTCCCATACTGTAGTATGGGCTTGTCAGAGGAACATGCCTGACACCATACTGCTACAGTCTGATCACCTCTCCGATGGGACAACAAAACCTTTCATTGTACGATTCTGCGTATGGCCTGGTCGTCGAACATGTCTATTGTCAGAAAAAGATGTTCCCCAATGTTCCCTCTGCCTGTCTTCTTTTTCCCCGGGCCGAGTATCCATCCGCTCGGCAAGCATCGATCCGACCGGACGTAGGCCTCGGTCCGACCGGGCGCTTGGCTCCAACGGTTCCTTTACAGTATCGATGCTTCAAGCCTCGACCGAGCGGGCCACCTGCTCGGCCAGGCGACTCTACTCACCATGAACGTCTGAGACCCGACTCCCCGTCGGGTTGCCTTTGCTTCCGCTTAGATCCCGTTCGGCCGGTCAGCCCCCCTTTTCCGATCAGCCATTTGACCTTTGACCCCCACGTGGCGTTGACTTCCGTCAAAGGGGGTCCCCGTCTTACCGCCGGATCACTTGCCTCCCCTTCAAGTCTAGTCGAAGGAGGCGATTAGTTCGACTGACTGGACCGCCAGTCACTCCGAGCGGCGTTTCCATGCAACTATCCTCCGCTCGGCTACATGAGGGTAGCCGTAACGTCGATCAACACCGCCATTCCTCGGATCTTCTGGAAATTTGTGCCAATCTTCGACATTAAGGTCGAGCACGCGCTTATTAAATGTGGCCTATGTCACGGCGCCACGTGGCACCCCTGGTGCCGTCAGCGTATGGCGGCGGCGTTACCTTCGATGGGACCGCCCTAGTTTGAAATGGACGACTAGATGCAGGCTTCGATTTCCGTGACCTACAATCGACGGCTGAGGCCGCTCGAGCTTATCCCTATAAAAGCTTTCGTCCTCTTCCACCGCCACACCTTTGCTCTCGCGTGCTCCACAATTCTTCTCTCTCAGTGCTCCGGTGATCCTGCTCTTCTATCTTCCGACGATCTCCGGCGTCGTTCTTTCGATCCTCCGTCTCTTTATAAGGTTATCCTTCCTTTCCTCTCCGTTAATCTTGTGTTTTTTGTCTAGTTTTCGTCCTCTACGCACTGTTTCTTCTATCATCTTCTTCCTTTTATCCTCTGCCTTTGTCTTTGTTGGTTTCGTCCGCTCGAACAATGGCTAGCTCCTCCCAACCTCAAGACCAAACCCTCGGCCCATGGTATATGATCCTGTCCGAACGCTGAATCAATGGACGCTGGGCACGTGGCGCTCCCCCAACTGATGATGTGGATCTCCGGTCGGTCGTAGGGATCTCCGGCGAACCTGCAAGGAAGTCGGGCCGGGAAGGGATTCCCGGCGACGACCCTCCGACGCTCAAGTCAGGCAAGAGGAAATTATGAAGTGGCTCCGAAGATGCGAGAATGTGTAATTGCGTACCTTCATCGAAGTATGAGGGCTCTTATATAGAGCTGTGGGGAGGCTTGTGCACACTTACCGAGGTGTACACGTGTCGTTTCCTATACCGTAGTATGAGCTTGTCAGAGGAACATGCCTGACACCATACTGCTACAGTCTGATCACCTCTCCGATGGGACAACAAAACCTTCCATTGTACGTTATTGGTGCAACCTTAGGTCAAGGTTGACCTGGTTGACCCGACTCGAGGTGACTTGACTCGAGTTGTATTTTGATGTTTGACTTGGGAAGATTGTCGGTGCAACCTTAGGTCAAGGTTGACCTAGTTGAGTTGCATGTTGATGTTTGACACTCGTGAGAGAGTTCTATTCTTTATGTGAGACAAGAATAGATGGTTGGGAGATTATTGGTGCAACCCTAGGTCAAGGTTGACCTGGTTGACCTGAAAAGTCCAAGTATGGAGACTTGGCACTGGAAAAGTCCAAGCAGGGAGCTTGGCACGCGAAAAGTCCAAGTATGGAGACTTGGCACTGGAAAAGTCCAAGCAGGGAGCTTGGCACGCGAAAAGTCCAAGTATGGAGACTTGGCACTGGAGAAGTCCAAGCAGGGAGCTTGGCACGGGAAAAGTCCAAGCAGGGAGCTTGACACGAGGGAAAGTCCTAACTGGGATGTTAGGCAATTGGAAAGTCCTGGTGAGTGAAGCCAGGCAGTGGGAAAGTCCTAACTGGGATGTTAGGCAGTGTGGAAAGTGTTGGTGCAATATCCCTCAGGTCAAGGTTGACCTGGGTAACCAAGCTGAGTCTTGGTTTGGGTTTAGATGTTTGACAATAAGATATTGATTGAAGAAGAGTCAAGTAGGTCAAGGTTGACTGGATACTTGACTGGGAAGTCCTAACTGGAATGTTAGGCAAAATGAAAGACCTAGTGAGTGAAGCTAGGCAGTATGAAAGACCTAGTGAGTGAAGCTAGGCAGTATGAAAGTCCTGGTGAGTGAAGCCAGGCAGAAGAAAAGTCCTGGTGAGTGAAGCCAGGCAGGAGGAAGTCCTAGTGAGTGAAGCTAGGCAGATGGAAAACCCTAGTGAGTGAAGCTAGGTGAAAGTCCTGGTGAGTGAAGCCAGGCAGAAGAAAAGTCCTGGTGAGTGAAGCCAGGCAGGAGGAAGTCCTAGTGAGTGAAGCTAGGCAGATGGAAAACCCTAGTGAGTGAAGCTAGGTGAAAGTCCTGGTGAGTGAAGCCAGGCAAGGGAAATCCAGATGGATCAAGGATGATCGGACATCTGGTGCTGCGAAGTCCAAGTAGGTCAAAGGATTGACTGGATACTTGGCATGGAAGAAAAGTCCAAGTAGGTCAAAGGGATTGACCGGATACTTGGCACAGAGAAAAGTCCAAGTGGGTCAAAGGGATTGACCGGACACTTGGTGAGGGAGTCCTAGCAGGTCAAGGGAGTGACTAGATGCTAGGCATGACATACCAACAGGTCAAGGTTGACCGGATGTTGGTTTGGGAGGTTTGGGGCTTGGTTTTGGGCAAAATCGCAGTTGGATCAATCGATGGATCGATCCGGGCTCGGATCGTCGGTGGATCGATCCGCACCTATCCCAATGGTCAGAGCCTCCGGATCGATCCGTGGATCGATCAGGTCCCAATCGATCGATGGATCGATTGGGACGATCTTTCGCGCGATAAGCGCCGGATCGATCCGTGGATCGATCCGCCGATAGCACGGAGGCGCTCTGGATCGATCCGTGATCGATCCAGCCCTCCCTCGATTGGAAACATTCGAATCGATCGGGATCCGACCGCTGGCGTCATTTATAGCTGCATTGGCTGCGGTATCGCTTCTCCGATTCACTCCAGTTTCTCGCCAGCTCCTCCACAGCGCTCACAAAGATCGCAGTTCTTGAAGGATCTTGGAAGTTTTCCAAGTCAAGAGGCGGATCAAAGCCAAGAAGAGAAGCTAGGGTTAGGGTTTATACTCATTGTAAGCTTGTAAGCTTGTATCTCTTGTATCCTTTCCCTCTCTTCTTGTATTGAGTCTTGTAGGGCTTCTCCGCCCTTGGTAGTTACCATAAAGGAGAGTTTTATTTAGTGGAGGGTGTGTGTGTTGGTGTGGATCCTTGGATTAGTCACCTCTTGTGAGGTGGATACCAAGTAAACCAACCGTGTTAGCGTTGTGTGATTGTTTCTGATTATTTCCGCTGCATATTCTTGAAGAAACAAGCAACGCCAAGCAACGCCGAGCACCGAGCGAACGCGACGAGCTATTCACCCCCCCTCTAGCTACTTTTGGTCCTAACAGAAAGTCCTGGTGAGTGAAGCCAGGCAGTGGGAAAGTCCTAACTGGGATGTTAGGCAGTTGGAAAGTCCTGGTGAGTGAAGCCAGGCAGTGGGAAAGTCCTAACTGGGATGTTAGGCAGTGTGGAAAGTCCTGGTGAGTGAAGCCGGGCAAGGCAAAAATCCAGATGGATCAAGGGTGATCGGACATCTGGTGGGAAAAGTCTAAGTGGATCAAAAGGATTGACCGGACACTTAGCGGGGAGTGCTAGCAGGTCAAGAGAGTGACCAAATGCTAGGGATGATGTACCAACAGGTCAAGGTTGACCGGATGTTGGTGTGGAAGCCTTAGGTTTAGGGCTGAGAAGTTTGGATCGGGCTGCAGACCGATCCAATGATACATGGCTCATCTGATCGGTCTGGTGACCGATCAGTGACGATCGATATGCTATCGATGGTTATCGATCGATGCGGCCGGAGATCGATCAGTGGCAAACTAGCAGAAGCCCGATCGGTCTACGGACCGATCGAGAGTTCGATCGGTCCGTGGACCGATCAGGGTTTCTGATCGGTCCATGGACCGATCGGGGACGGAGCTTCTTTCCCGATCGGTCCGCAGACCGATCAGATGTTACTGATCGGTCCACGCATCGATCAGGTTCTAGCTGCCATGACGCAACGCGGCTAGTTTCTTCATTGCTTGCTGTTTCTTCTTCACGGTATAAAGGGTCGAGGGTGTAAGAAAAACTCTTCCTCTTTTTCTCTTCTGCTGAAGATTTGTGGGCTGCGATAAGAGCTCGTTGAGTTCTTCCGAAAGCTTCGTGAGCTTCCGGAACATTCTTAGGGTTTTTTTGCTTCATCCGGACTCGATCGGCGAGAAAGCAAGATTGGTAGAGTGCTTGTGTATTCTTATTGTATTTCTTGCTTATTCTTTGTACTTGTACTCCTGTTTGCTGTTGCAAATAAGTGTGGCGAGGTTTCTCCACCCAGAAGGAGTTTTTATTAGCCGGTTTTCCGGGGACTCATCCACCGACGGATTGATTGGGTTCGTCCACCTTACGGACACGCCGAGGAGTAGGAGCATCATCTCCGAACCTCGTACATCGCTGTGTTAAGGTTTGATATTCTTCCTTTCGTTTCTATTTTATTTTTCCGCTGCGCTAACGAATTGTAGGAAGAAACGAGTAATTTGGGGCGGCTATTCACACCCCCCCTCTCTAGCCGAGTACGAAGGATCCTAACAGTGTACACGTGTCGTTTCCTATACCGTAGTATGAGCTTGTCAGAGGAACATGCCTGACACCATACTGCTACAGTCTGATCACCTCTCCGATGGGACAACAAAACCTTCCATTGTACGATTCTGCGTATGGCCTAGTCGTCGAACATGCCTGCTGTCAGAAAAAGATGTTCCCCAATGTTCCCTCTGCCTGTCTTCTTTTTCCCCGGGTCGAGTATCCATCCGCTCGGCAAGCATCGATCTGACCGGACGTAGGCCTCGGTCCGACCGGGCGCTTGGCTCCAACGGTTCCTTTACAGTATCGATACTTCAAGCCTTGGCCGAGCGGGCAACCCGCTCGGCCAGGCGACTCTACTCACCATGAACGTTGGAGACCCGACTCCCCATCGGGTTGCCTTTGCTTCCACTTAGATTCCGTTCGGCCGGTTGACCCCCCTTTTCCGATCGGCCATTTGACATTTGACCCCCACGTGGCGTTGACTTCCGTCAAAGGGGGTCCCCTGGTCTTACTGCCGGATCAGTATACTACTCTGGAGTCGCGCTTCGATCGGCGCGACGCCGATATTTTGATGGACTCTTTTGAAATCCCTTCTGATTTTGAGCTTATATTACCTTCCCCTTCCGCTCGGCCACACAAACCGCCGCACGGAGCTTTCTGCGTCTTCCGCGACCAGTTCATCGCCGGTCTGCATTTTCCCATCCATCCATTCATCGTAGAGGTTTGTAACTTTTTCGGCGTTCCGCTCGGAAGCCTAGTCCCCAACACTTTCCGCCTTTTATGCGGCGTGGTCGTTTTGTTCAAAACCCACATGTCCCCCTCCGACCGGAGGTTTTATATTATTTTTATTACCCTAAGCAGTCCGAGCCGGGCACATATATGTTCCAGGCTTCTAGGCTCGGCCCGATTTAGTTTTCTTCAATAAACTGCCTTCTTCCAATAAGCATTGGAAAGAATTCTACTTCTACCTTCGTATGCCCGAGCGGGCCCCCTTCCGAACGCAGTGGCAGATCGGACCACCAACTTCACCAGAGCTCAAAAGGTTCAAAACCCGACCGGACTATCTTCATGCGGCCAACATGCTAGCCGGTCTGAGGTTTGACATCAATAAGTTCCTGCCCGAAGGGGTGATGTATATATTCGGTCTGAGTCAGATCAGGACCCCCCTTCCGAGCGGCTTCGGTAAGAATTTTACTTTGTGTATTCACTTTGATTGCTAACTGATTTTCTCCTTTTTCCTTTGCAGCGGACATCGTCATGTAGTCCGTGATGGCTGGTATTTTGAAAAGGAAGGCGGCGGCGCTCGAGGCCACGGAGGCCAAAGAGATGGAGACGCTCGGCATCCAGCCGGTCGGCTCTAACGAAGGAGAGAGCGAGACAAATGCTGGGGATTCGGCCGCTCAGGCTTCTCTCCCAGAGCCAGCGGCTGGCGCAACTGCTAGTCGAGAGCTTTCTGTCCGGGATGAAGGCTCGGCTCAGGAGGAGGAGCGCCCCCTCCGTCAAATGAGGTGCCCGCCCGGCTACATCTGCGGTCCATCCCGCCGAGCGAACAATCGCGGATTCCCGAGGCAAGGCTCCAGCTGTGGAGGCTATTTCGTCCGATCGGACCCCCTCCCAATTGGATGCGTCTGCGGACCCCTTGGAGGCTATACTCGTTAGCTCCCTTCCGCCCGCTCCTCGCCAAGTCCAACGTTCAACAATTTTGTCCCAGTTTTCAGCGCCGGCCTCCGATCCTTCCCCGGCTTCCGCCCAGACGACCCCCGGTCGGCACCGCACCATCCGGGTTTCTTTGCATCTCCCCACCGAGGAATTAATGCCCGAGGCCGCTCGGCCGACCGCGCCCGAGCACATGATCACAATGAAGGGGCCCTTAGCCGAGATGTGGGCCGACGCTCGGGCGCGCGTCGCAATGATTCCCCTCAGCAATCTGGCCAACAACCACATACAGCAGGCCACGGGGGTAAGTCTATTCTCTCTAAGTCCTTTACGCATTCTTTCCGCTCGGCTATTAACAATCTTTCTTTTGTCAGAGATGGGTGGAGGAGATTGCTGTCTCCAATCGGCTCGCCATGGTCGACGAGGAGCTAAAAAGGTTGAAGAGTTCGGGCGGCGTGCCTTCCCAAGGTCCATCTTATGCCGAGCTGCAGAAGGAGCTCAAAAAGACCCAAGACTTATTGGAGGCCGAACGGAAGAAAACGGCCGACCATGCTCACACTTTGGCCGAACTTGACCACTTGAACAAATCACTGGACCGCAAGATAAGTCTGGCCATCGAGCGGAAGAAAACGGCTATCTCCGATCTGGAGAAGAAGAATGTTGAGGCTCGAGGCCTAGAGCAGAGAGTCAAGGAGCTGATGGAGCAGCTAGATGGCGAGAAGGTGAGCCGCTCGGCCGAGGTGATCAAATATAAAGAAGAATTGAAGACTTTACAAGAGTCCCTCGCAGCCTCCCAAGCGGCCTTTAAAGAATATCAAGAGGCTGAGCCTGGCCGAGTCGTAGCCCTAAGGCTGAATTACATCCGTTCGGAAGAGTTCGCGGAGAAAGTCTGTGAGCGGATGTACACAGCCTTCGATCTGGCTATGACTGCCACCACCACTTATTTGAAATCCGTGGGTCATCTTCCCGACTCCTTCCTCATCCCGGCCCAAGACCAGGCGGCGCTCCTCGGCAACATCCCAAAGGATCTTTATGACTTCCTCGAATAGAAGCTTTTTATGTAATTCGGCCGCTCGGCCAAGGACTATCCTTTTTTGTAATTCAGGCGCTCGGCCTTAATGTCTTAAATGCTATCCTTTCGCTTGCTTTTTCATTTATTAGTCAATATGTGTGCTGTCCGCTCGGCTTGCCAATTACCGTTCATGTTCTTCCACTTCTCGTTACTCGCCTCTCATCCCACATTTCTTGTGTTCGAAAGGGGTTTTTTACAAAGTATTTTGCGTAGCTAGTCCGCTCGGCCGAATATATCCTGTTTCGCAAACGGGATTTTCACCAAAGGTCTAGGAAGTACTTTCGGTTACTTAGCTGATCGGCTAAACGACTAAAGAGTCGACCTCTTTGCTGTATTCTTTCGGCCGGAGGGTTTATAGTCGCCGGCGCGACTCGATTTTTAACGTCGGAGCTCGATGGTCTTCCGGCCGGAGGGTTTATAGTCGCCGGCTTGACTCTCGATATTTAACGTCGGAGCTCGACGGTCTTCGGGCCAGAGAGTTTATAGTCGCCGGCACGACTTTTGATATTTAACATCGGAGCTCGACGGTCTTCTGCTCGGAGGGTTTATAGCCGCCGGCGCGACTCTCGATATTTAACGTCGGAGCTCGACGGTCATCCGCTCGGAGGGTTTATAGTCGCCGGCTCGACTCTCGATTTTAAACGTCGGAGCTCGACGGTCTTTCGCTCGGAGGGTTTATAGTCGCCGGCGCGACTCTCAATATTTAATGTCGGAGCTCGATGGTCTTCCGCTCGAAGGATTTATAGTCGCCGGCTCGACTCTCGATTTTTAACGTCGGAGCTCGACGGTCTTCCGCTCGGAGGGTTTATAGTCGCCAGCTCGACTCTCGATTTTTAACGTCAGAGCTCAACGGTCTTCCGCTCGGAGGGTTTATAGTCGTCGGCTCGACTCTTGATTTTTAACGTCGGAGCTCGACGGTCTTTCGCTCGGAGGGTTTATAGTCGCCGGCTCGACTCTCGATTTTTAACGTCGGAGCTCGACGGTCTTCCGGCCGGAGGGTTTATAGTCGCCGGCGCGACTCTCGATTTTTAACGTCAGAGCTCGACGGTCTTCCGCTCGGAGGGTTTATAGTCGCCGGCTCGACTCTCGATTTTTAACGTCGGAGCTCGACGGTCTTCCGCTCGGAGGGTTTATAGTCGCCGACACGACTCTCGATTTTTAACGTCGGAGCTCGACGGTCTTCAAGGCTAATTTCAACACGGCCGTTCGGCGAAGATTGGCAAATGCCTCTTTTATCATTTTGCTTCCTGCATTACAAGGACATAGGCGACTAAAAGATACACAAAATGAGTTACATCAGCGCACCTCTCACCCAGCTCGGTACGGCTGGAGATGATTCGCGCTCCATGGTCGATCCAGCCGCTCGACTTGCGACTTCTGTTTCTGTTGCTCCACGAGTTTTGCTGCTCTTGCCTCGATCAGAGCGTCGAGCTCCTCCATAGAGAGTGTAACGCCCCGCCCCTTCCTGCTTAAGCTGACGGGGGTTACTTATCTTTTCTTCTTAAAACAGCGGAAGTCTTATCTATAGTATAATTTTTTTTCTTTAAAACTTTTTCTTTACTTTTCAAATCATCATCACTAACTACCTATCATATGAGTCAGATAACATGCTTAACGTAAATTGGAACCATAATACTAAAGAGCATGATGAAATGTCATAGAGTTATAAAAGAACGACATAAACATAATTCTTATTAACTAAAAGTAGGTCTTTCTCTTTAGCCGAGTCACTACTACACACGTCCTTCTTGCCCCCTCCTGCTGCTCCCTTAGTACATCCATTCTTTGCCCTTATATGTGGTACAAGGAAAGTAAGCTGTGAACACTCAAGGCTCAGTAAGATCTTTTCCTACTCACAAAATCGTATAGCATAAATAAAATTCCAAGGCATAAAGCATAAAAACAACTCATCATATCATGTATAGAAGCATCATAACATAATCATGATCATAACATATCATAACATAATCATAAAGTTCATCCTAACATAACATAACATAATCATAAGCATTATGACATATCATGATAAAATCATAAGGTGCATTCTAACATAACATAATCATGATCATAACATATCATAACATAATCATAAAGTTCATCCTAACATAACATAACATAATCATAAGCATTATGACATATCATGATAAAATCATAAGGTGCATTCTAACATAACATAATCATGATCATAACATATCATAACATAATCATAAAGTTCATCCTAACATAACATAACATAATCATAAAGTTCATCCTAACATAACATATCATAATCATAAGCATCATGGTATATCGTAACATAATCATAAAGTGTTATGCGAGATGACTTTCAAAAACATGATTCATGCAATAATATATGCAACATGTCCTTTGAAAACTTATTACTTACATACTTAAACATAATCATAACATGATTGGGGCCCCGGCTTGTACCACATACGTAAATGCACGCGTCCTATGTAGGTCCAAGGTAGCAAGTCTTGAACCCTACAAGGCATACATACTAGGCCCGTTTCTTAGTCTATCGACCTAGGGGCACTTAGGAGCCCATCCCTAACGAGGCCCGTTTCTTAGTCCATCGACCCCGGGGCGCTTATGGAGCCCACCCTTGGTACAAGCCATATAAAGTAAAGTATCATGTCATACATATCATGGTTCTTGTTCTTTCATGCACATCATAATTCTTATCATATCATACCATATAGAATTTGGGCACACAGCTCATCATAATGGTATGAAAAATTTGGGCACACAGCACATCATAAATACATGCATAGTTTGGGCACATAGCTCATCATAAATAGCATGCATAATTTGGGCACACAGCTCATCATAAATATCATGCATAAATTGGGCACACAGCTCATCATAAATAGCATGCATAACTTGGGCACATAGCTCAGCATAAAGGTTACCATCATACATAGATCATAAGTGCACATAATTAAACATAGAAACATAGCAAGTTCTTACCACCTCATAAAACATTGCATGTGAGATACATGGAAATCATATTTAGATTTCTAACCCTAATGTCATATAATGGCCGAAACATATAGTTGTGTCTTAGGTTAGAAATCAACATACAAGCATGTGAACTCTAAACCAAAATCATATCATATACCATAAGGAAACATCATGAGCATGTTTAGGTTAGGTTCTAGGTTTCCTAAGCTTATAAACTTATCATGGCCAAATTTTATCAAGCATTACATGGGTTAAAATCAACATTCAAGCATGTGAACCCTAAACCAATTTCATAGCAAATATTACAAGAAACATCATGAGCATAATTAGGTTAAGTTCTAAGTTTCTTAGGCCCTTAAACTTGTTGTGGCCGAAACCTTCAAGGCTTGGGACTAGGTTTCAAGTGTCATCAAAACATGGAAAACCCTAAACCAATTTCATAGCAATTATTACAAGGAACAACATGAGCATAATTAGGTTAGGTTCCAAGTTTCCTAGGTCGTATTGCAAATCAAGAGTAAAGGCCGAGCGGTTTCCCGCTCGGCCAGGATGTCCGGCTACAAGAGCCGAGCGGGCGGCGACTCTGAACCATCCCGGACGGACGACCACCGACGCCAGACCAAAGGCGAATAGTCTGGCCGAACGGCTTGATGGCCGATCCGGGAAGAAGTCACAGAGTGTGGGACAGCGGGTACGTCATCTTAGTAACCCCTGTTGCTGACAACAGGCATGTTCGAAGACCAGGCCATACTTAGTATCGTACGACAAAAGGTTCTGCTGTCCCATCAAGGAGACGCTCAGACTGTAGCAGTATGGCGTCAGACATGCTCTTCTGACAAGCCCATGCTGCGGTATGGTGTATGACACGTGCACACCTCGGTTTGTGTGTACCAAGCTCCCATAGCTCTATATAAGAGCCCCGGGACTTCACCGGAGGTATGAATTCTCTAATCTTGGAAGCCACCCTCTTGTTTTTCGTCTGCCTGACTTGAGCGTCGGAGGGTCATCGCCGGGAACCCCTTCCCGGCCCGACTTCTGTGCAGGTTCGCCGGAGCACCTTGCGATCAACCGGAGATCTACGTCAGTAGCTTGGAGAGCGCCATGTGCCCAGCGTCCGTTGATTCAGCTTTCGGACAGGATCAATTTGGCACCGTTTGTGGGAACGCTCCTGCATCCGATCGGAAGCAATGGACGAAGCTGGACGACCGCAAACAGTGATGCTCTCCACGGAGGAACTCGACGCTCTGGTCGAGTCAAGGGCCGCTAAGCTTGTGGAACAAAAACAGAAGGCACAAGCCGAGCGGCTTGAGCAGCAAGCGACATCAGTATCAGGGGGCCGAGCGGAAGCACCTCATGCCACAGTTCCATTCCATCGGGTCCTATTCCGCACTCCTGAAGCCGCAGCAGTTAATCGTGATCGAGGATCTTCTTCAGATGAAGTGCCAAGACGAGACAGCAGAAAAGGCAAAGCCCCCCGAGCGGACGCCTCTCCCGAACGGATCAACCGTCAATTCTCAGAGGCTATTCTACGAGACCCTCTGCCAAAGCACTATGTGCCTCCGGCGATCGGTGAATACAACGGAACCACCGATCCAGATGATCATTTGGGTAAGTTCGACAACACAGCTACTCTTCATCAATACACAGATGGAGTGAAGTGTCGAGTTTTTCTTACCACCCTCTCGGGATCGGCTCAACGGTGGTTTCGGAGGTTGCCGGACGGATCCATCACAAGTTTTAAAGACTTCCGAACGGCTTTCCTCCACCACTTCGCAAGCAGTCGGCGCTATCAGAAGACTAGTGTCAGTCTGTTTGCCATCAAACAAGAAGTCCGCGAATCGCTCCGAGCCTATATCCAGCGGTTCAACAGGGTGGCCATGGATATTCCTACGGCCACCTCGGAGACCATGATGAATGCCTTCACACAAGGCCTCGTGGATGGGGATTTCTTCCGATCGCTCATTCGGAAGCCGCCCCGAGACTACGACCATATGTTACATCGGGCCAACGAATACATCAACGTGGAGGAAGCCCAAGCGACCCGAAAAAAGGAAACCCCAACCGAGCGGGCTCCCCCTGCCGAGCGGAAGCCTCACATTGCTCATCAGCCGCCCAGAGGACCGAGGGCCAAAGCAATCCGCTCCCCCCATGTGAGGTCCCACGTGCAAGAGGTAGCTGCCGCGCGGCCCAAGCCAAAGAAGAAATGGACCCCAATGTTCTGCTCCTTCCACCGGACGGACACACATAACACCAGGGATTGCCGGAGTCTTCCTCTAATCGCCCACCCCATTCCCCGGAGTGGCGGCCGTCGATCGCCATCAGTTGACAGGCGATAGAGGCCTCGTGAAGCCGATCGGACGATAGCCGACAGGCAACAACAACCGACTCCCGAGCGACTTCACACTCCGAGGCGTGAGAATCCCCGGATGTCTAGGGAGCGACCTCGACCGTCCGCTCGGGAAGAAGAAAATAGAAGTAATACTTCCTGAGGCGAAATCAACATTATAGCTGGCGGGCCGACCGGAGGTGACTCTAACCGAGCTAGGAAGGCGAGCGTCCGACAACTCCAGATCCATGTGGTTGGTTGCAGCCAGGAATGGGCGAGCGGACCCGAAATCAGTTTCGGGCCCAAGGATTTGGAAGGAGTCGAAGTGCCACACGACGACGCTCTTCTCATCAAAGCGGTAATAGCCAATTACACTATTCACCGCGTTTTTATTGACACAGGGAGCTCTGTCAATATCATATTAAAAAAGGCCTTCGATCAACTACAAATTGATCGAGCTGAGCTGTTGCCCATGACAACCCCCCTCTACGGGTTCACGGGCAATGAAGTTCAGCCGGTCGGACAGATCCGGCTAGCCATTTCGCTAGGAGAGGAGCCGCTCAGAAGGACGCGGACTACAAACTTCATTGTGGTGGACTCTCCGTCGGCGTACAATGTCATATTGGGACGACCGGCTCTAAGTGAATTCCGAGCGGCAGTCTCCACCTTCCACCAGAAAATCAAGTTCCCGGTTGAAGACAAAGTGGGAGAAGTACGAGGAGATCAACTAGCGGCTCGACGATGCTACGTCAAGATGGTCCGAGCAGAAGCCAAATCCGCTCGGAAGACGCCACGAATCGAGGTGAACGCTATAACTGAAAAACCTCCCTCTTTGGTTTATGAAGAAAAAGAGGAAGTGCAGATTCACCCGACAAGGCGTGCCCAAAAGATTTTTATCCTCTGCCCCGAATCGATCAACTGGTGGATTCTACGGCCGGCTGCGAGTTGATATGCATGCTTGACGCATATCAAGGCTACCATCAAGTGCCGCTCGCCCGAGAAGATCAATAAAAAGTCAGCTTCGTTACAGCCGACGACACCTATTGCTATAATGTGATGCCGTTCGGACTGAAGAACGCGGGAGCCACTTATCAGCGCTTGATGAACAAAGTGTTCAAAGAGCAGATCGGATGAAATCTGGAAGTATACATGGACGACATTCTCATCAAGTCCGTCCAAGCGGCTGATCTCTTTGAAGACATGGAAGAGACTTTCCGAACGCTACGGAAATATGGAGTTAAGCTGAACCCTCAGAAGTGCCTGTTCGGAGCAAAAGGCGGGCGTTTCTTGGGATACATAATGACCGAACGGGGCATCGAGGCAAATCCCAGCAAAGTGAAAGCACTACAAGATATGCCGCCCCCAAGAAATCTGAGGGAAGTGCAGCGCCTGACCGGTCGGATAACTGCTTTGTCCAGGTTCATCTCCAAGACCACCGACCGGAGCCTGCCTTTTTTCAAAATCTTGTGCAAGGCCACTAAGTTTCACTGGGACGAAGAATGCGATCGGGCGTTCGAAGATCTGAAGACATACTTGAGCTCTCTGCCGGTGCTAGCCAAGTCAGCTGTGGGTGAGCCACTTTGTATCTACCTATCTTCAACCGAGCAAGCAATCGACTCGGCACTAGTAAGGGCGAGCGGAGAAGAACCTGTATATTTTCTAAGTCATATTTTAAAAGATGTTGAATCTTGCTACACTAGACTCGAGAAGCTGGCTTTCGCTTTGGTCCTCGCCGCTCGGCGCCTCCGTCCCTATTTCTTGGCTCATACTATCATTGTCCGGACGAACAACCCATTAGGAAGAGTGCCGTTGAACCCAGAAGCGTCCGGACGACTCATCAAATGGACAACGGAGTTGAGCGAATTTGACATTTAATACCAGCCCTGTCCGGCGATAAAAGCACAGTCCTTGGCGGATTTTTTCACCGAAGTACAAAGGCTAGAACCTGAAGCCTTGTGGAGGATATTTGTGGACGGATCGTCCACTCGGCTCGGGAGCGGGATTGGTGTATTATTGCTCTCTCCCCAAGAAGAAAAGATGCATCTGTCCGTTCGGCTTGATTATAGAGCTACGAATAATGAGGCAGAGTATGAAGCCCTTATAGCTGGCTTACAGGCCGCCCGACACGTGGGGGTTAGACGAGTGACGCTGCATTCAGACTCTCAGTTGGCCGCTCAGCAGCTCTCGGGTACCTTTGAGATTAACAACGCTCGGCTCAAACTCTACGCCGAAGCCTTTGAAAAACTCAAGGCCAACTTTAGAGAGGTTATTATCCAGAAGATACCTCGAGCGGAGAACCAAGCCGCAGATGAACTAGCTAAACTCGCAAGTTCAATATCCTCGGTTGTCATCCAGAGGCCAATTGAACAAGTATCTTTAGTGGCGCACGTCGACCGGATGGAGGGCCTCACGTTTCCGAGCGATTGGAGGACACCCATCACGGAATATCTCCGCTCGGGGGCTACGCCATCCGATC
Organism: Zingiber officinale; assembly: GCF_018446385.1. Lineage (NCBI taxonomy): Eukaryota > Viridiplantae > Streptophyta > Magnoliopsida > Zingiberales > Zingiberaceae > Zingiber > Zingiber officinale. The sequence continues at coordinate 132,200,313 of NC_055992.1, forward strand.
GTGATGAAGCCCAGGTGTTGAGGAGGAGAGCCGGTCGGTTCACGCTCATTGGAGACCAACTATACAAGAAGGCTTTCTCCCGCCCACTTTTGAAATGCGTGAGTTTGGAAGACGCAGCATACATCCTCCAAGAAGTGCATCAAGGATCATGCGGAGGGCATCCGGGCAGACGATCACTGGCTAAAAAGATTCTGTTGGCCAGATACTTCTGGCCAACCTTGCAAGCAGACGCTGCTCGGACCGTGTCGACGTGCCTTTCTTGCCAAAAGTATCATAACTTCTCACACCGACCGTCTGAGGAAATGAAAGCAGCTACTGTGTCCTATCCTTTCGATCAATGGGGAATGGATATTGTGGGTCCGTTTCCTATGACGATCGGGCAGCGGAAATTTCTACTAGTGGCGGTCGATTATTTTTCCAAGTGGGTGGAGGCCGAGCCGCTAGCCAAAATCACCGAGCAGATGGTCAAGAAGTTTATCTGGCAACATATCATCTGCCGATTCGGCATCCCTCGTCGACTTGTTTCCGATAATGGGCGGCAGTTCGCGGGAAAGTTGCTCGAAGATTGGTGCAAAAGCTATGGCATTGAGCAACATTTCACGTCCGTAGCGTACCCCCAAAGCAATGGTTAAGCCGAAGTAGCCAACCGGGAAATTCTTCGCATTTTGCGCGCTCGGCTCGACCATTTGGGAGGAAGTTGGGTGGATGAAGTGTCGGGCGTCCTATGGGCCATCCGAATGACCCCGAAGGAAGGAACGGGCGTCACGCCGTTCCATCTGGTGTATGGCGGTGAAGCGGTCATTCCTGTCAAAGTCAGCGTCGAGTCCGTCCGGATCCAGAATTATGATGATGATAACGCCGAGCGGAGGAATATGGAGCTGGATCTGGTCGAAAAAGAGCGACCCAAGGCGTCCGTCCGGCTGATGGCGTACCGACAACGGATGAAGCAAAATTACAACCGGCGCGTAATTCCCCGAGCATTCCAGGTTGGTGACCTTGTCTGGAAGAAAGTAAAGCCGGTCGGCGACGTCGGCAAGCTGGAAGCTCCTTGGGCGGGCCCCTTCAAAATCATCGAAAAGCTCCGCTCGGGCGCTTATTATTTGGAGGATGAAGACGAGCGGCAGCTGGATCGACCATGGAGCGCGAATCATCTCCAGCCGTACCGAGCTGGGTAAGAGGTGCGCTGATGTAATTTTGCATACGTTTTGGTCGCCTATGCACTTGTAATGCAGGCAGCAAAAATGATAAAAGATGACAAATAACTTCGCCGAACGGTAGTGTTAAAGTTAGCCTTGAAGACCGTCGAGCTCCGACGTTAAAAATCGAGAGACGAGCCGGCGTCTATAAATCATCTGAGCGGAAGACCGTCGAGCTCCGACGTTAAAATCGAGAGACGAGTCGGCGTCTATAAATCATCCGAGCGAAAGACCGTCGAGCTCCGACGTTAAAAATCAAGAGACGAGCCGGCGTCTATAAATCATCCGAGCGGAAGACCGTCGAGCTCCGACGTTAAAAATCGAGAGACGAGCCAGCGTCTATAAATCGGCGGAAGACCGCCGAGCTCCGACGTTAAAAATCGAGAGGCGAGCCGACTTCTATAAATCATCCGGCGGAAGACCGTCGAGCTCCGGCGTTAAAAATCGAGGGACCGGCGTCTATAAATCATCCGAGCGGAAGACTGTCGAGCTCCGACGTTAAAAATCGAGAGACGAGCCGGCGTCTATAAATCATTCGAGCGGAAGACCGTCGAGCTCCGACATTAAAAATCGAGAGACGAGCCGGCGTCTATAAATCATCCGAGCGGAAGACCGTCGAGTTCCGACGTTAAAAATCGAGAGACGAGCCGGCGTCTATAAATCATCCGAGCGGAAGACCGTTGAGCTCCGACGTTAAAAATCGAGAGACGAGCCGACGTCTATAAACCCTCCGAGCGGAAGTCTGTCGGGCTCAGACGGTAAAAATCGACGTTCAAGAGCGAGCAACCGGAGTCTATAAAGCCTCCGGACGGATAGCTTTTTGCGTGGTTCTACTCGGTTGTAAAGGCCGACCCATAAGCGGGCCTGCCGTTAAGGCAAGAATAAAGACATCATACGGCCGAGCGGCTCCTTTATAAAGTATACTTGGTGCGGGAAAATTCGGACCTACACAAAAGTTAAGGATTGAATACTGGTCAAGCAAGTAGATGACAAAAAAGAGTTCATTTACGCCGAACATAGGACAGACAAAAGTAATAACAGTGTTCGCCCCGAACGACGGGCATACAAAAAACAGCAAAGAGATACTCCAAAGACTCCTCACTCCTCAAAATTAAAAAGGGCGTCAGGGATAGAGCCCATCATGACAGCTAGATCTTCGGGAGGACAGATAGCTCGGCTGGTAGGTGGCCCTTAGTCTTCAGATAATCAACCGCCACCTTGATAGCCTCTTCGAAAGTTAAGGACAGCTTATCGCTGAACTTTTCACCAAATTCGTCCGAGCGGACGAAAGCTTTGCGCACTTCAGCCGACCGGCCGGGCTACCCATCTTGATACTCTTTGAGCGTGGCTTGGGAAGCGTCAAGGGTAGCCTGAAGATCTTTCAAAGCCCCTTCAGATTTTGCCTGGTCAGCCGAGCGGCTCTCCCGTTCAGTGGCCAGCAAGGCGTCCAAGTCCTTCATGCGCTGTTCCAGCCCTCGGTTTTCCACCTTCATCAAGTCCATATCGTCGTTGGCCTTGAGCTTCCGGCTGGTCGCGAGTTTTATTTCCTTATCGCGCTGCTTGACCAGAGCGTTGAGCCGAGTCACTTCACCTGCCAAGTCAGAAGATTTATTCCGTTCGGCTTCCAAGAGCTTCTTGGCTTTCTCCAAAGCAGCCGTGGATTGTGTGCTGTCCCCCGAGATTTTGAGCTTTTTCAGCTTGTCCTCCAGCTCGGCCAGGCGGTTGCTGATGGCGATATGCTCCACCCAGTTCTGTGAACGGAAGTGATCAAGTTAGAAGCTAAACCAAATCAGCCAACAAGATAAAGGATATACCCCAGTCGCCTGCTGCAAATTGCTGTCTTCTAGTTGGCTGGGGGTCATAAGAGCGATGCAAAGCCGAGCGTCCTCCCAAGCTTTGGCCAGAGGACTGTGAGTGTGATTTGCTGTTCGGGAACCGTTGGCTGATCGGCAGCCAATAAGTATTCCTCCGACGGAAATCGCAGTACTGTTTTTATCACTCGCGGGCCGCTCGGATCATCTTGGGGCGCAACTGCTGCGCCGGACGGCTCACCAATTGAGGAAGGATGGTCGCCCAATCGTCTAAGGTGACGCAGGGTCCGAGGAGGACTAGTAGGCGGCACCAAGCAGGTAGCCCGGGGAGAGCCGAGCGGCATAGGGGTGCTCTCTGTGGAAACCGCACCGGAGATCACGGGAGCATCATCACCCCGTTCGGAACGCTGCTCATCGGAGGGGGTTGGCTGAGAGGCTTGCTCTTGCTGTCTGCGTTTCTGAGTCGCTAGAGGAGCCTCATCCACCGAGCGACCCTCCACCTCGGCTTGAGCAGAAGATGCGATATCGCCCCCAACCTCGTCTAGAGAGACAGAGACGGTTGCGGCTTCGGGGACAATCTGAGTCCCCTCACCCCCTCCAGCTGCTGGGCCAGCCAGGACCAATCCCCGTTCGGCGACCTCCTTATTCTTCGCCACCTCAATCTCAGCGGCTCTCAACTTTAGCCGCTCGGTAGCCTTGGCACGCCACATGATTTCAGCTGCAGAAACAAAGAATAAATCAGTTAGCACAAAGGAAAGAGGACGATAAGAATGCTTACTCATGCTGCAAGGCAGGTCGGCTTCGACGGGCGACAACCCAAATATATACAGCACTCCTGGAAGGAGCAGCTTATCGATATGGTAGCGCTGGCTGACCAACCGGTTGACTACATGAAGATAGGCCGGATCGCTCTTAAACTTGCCGAGCTCCGGTTGTGTTGGTACCGCCGTTTGCCATTTGGTTCGGAAAGTCGACAACTCGGGAAAACGCAAGTAGAAAAAATGTTCCTTCCAGTGCTTGTTGGAGCTCGGCATATTGTCAAAAAGAACAAAGCCTATCCTAGATTGAAAAATGAAAGTGCCCCACTCGGATTGTTTCAGATAATAGAAGTAGTGGAAAACTTTGGGGTCCAGTGGAATGTCGTTCAGTTTAAAAAGAATTATCACCCCGCTCAGCAGCCTAATAGAGTTCGGAACAAGTTGGCCGAGCGGGATGCGAAAATAATTGCACACTTGTAAGAGGAACCGGTGCGGAGGAAATCGTAGCCTGGCCAAAAATTGGTCTCGGAAAAAGAGAACGGTGTCGGACGGCGGTTCATGAGGCCGGTCGGTGGGGGTGGCTAATACTATATTGTGGTTAGCAGGGAGTTCATACGTCCGAGCGAGGCACAGGGCGTCCTCCTTGTCAAACCGACTCTCCATGGTCGTGTAACAAAGACCAGGAGCGCCGGTGGTCGGTTGGGAGGTGCTAGCCATGGTCGAAAGTAAGGAAGAAATGCAAGGTGGAAAGGAAACAAGAGAGCAAGCGGGGAAGGATGAGGACAAGATGAAAAGAACAGCTAACGAAAAATCTAACGGAAAGATGAAATGAAGGATGAGGGAATCTTACGAACAAGAAAATGATCGAAGGGGCTGCGAGGTCGCTGGAGAGCCGAAAGATGAAGTCGCCGGAGAAGAAAGAGCAGCAAGACCGCAGAACACGAGGGAGCAGAAATGCGGCGGAGAGAAGAGATTGAAAGCTTTATAGTGTTGGCCCCGAATGACCTCAGCCGTCAGATCCAGGTCACAAAAACGAAGCTGTGATCAGGCCGTTCATTTCAAACGGCGGCTGTCCCATCGGAGGTAACGCCATCGCCGTACGCTGACAACAGCAGGAATGTCACGTGTCAGCAGGACATAGGGCGCATTTAATGAACGCCCCATACCACGCGCAGCGCGTGTGCTTGGCGTTAATGAGGGGAGATTCGGCATGAGTTCCGAGGGGATACTGAAGGCGTCAGCATGATAGCGCCGAACGGGCATGAAGAAGAAGGTAAGCCGAGCGGACGAACTTTCCCGGGCCCAGCATAGTGGCCGTCACTAAGTTAGACCGGCAGTCCAGTCAGTCGGACTTTGACGCCTCTTTCGACTGGACTAAAGGGGAGGCAAGTGATCCGGTGACAAGGCCGGGGGGCCCTCATGAGGGCAAGGTCAACGACGCATGGAGGTCAACAGTCAAAGGGGGCTCGACGAGCGGGCGGGACATGCTGATCACTAGGCAAGGACCTTCATTCGAGAAAACAACCATCTAGCCGTGAGCCCAAATTTCCAATAAAGGAAAAAGATCATAGGGTCGAGCGGAAAGTCCACTCGGCTGTATTGCAAATCAAGAGTAAAGGCCGAGCGGTTTCCCGCTCGGCCAGGGTGTCCGGCTACAAGAGCCGAGCGGGCGGCGACTCTGAACCATCCCGGACGGACGACCACCGACGCCAGACCAAAGGTGAATAGTCAGGCCGAGCGGCTTGATGGCCGATCCGGGAAGAAGTCACAGAGTGTGGGACAGCGGGTACGTCATCTTAGTAACCCCTGTTGCTGACAACAGGCATGTTCGAAGACCAGGCCATACTCAGTATCGTACGACAAAAGGTTCTGCTGTCCCATCAAGGAGACGCTCAGACTGTAGCAGTATGGCGTCAGACATGCTCTTCTGACAAGCCTATGCTGCGGTATGGTGTATGACACGTGCACACCTCGGTTTGTGTGTACCAAGCTCGCATAGCTCTATATAAGAGCCCTGGGACTTCACCGGAGGTATGAATTCTCTAATCTTGGAAGCCACCCTCTTTTTTTTCGTCTGCCTGACTTGAGCGTCGGAGGGTCGTCGCCGGGAACCCCTTCCCGGCCTGACTTCTGTGCAGGTTCGCCGGAGCACCTTGCGATCAACCGGAGATCTACGTCAGCAGCTTGGAGAGCGCCACGTGCCCAGCGTCCGTTGATTCAGCTTTCGGACAGGATCAATTAGGTTAGGTTCCAAGTTTCCTAGGCCCTTAAACTTATTGTGGCCGAAACCTTCAAGGCTTGAATCTAGGGTTCAAGTCTCCTAAAAGCATGAGAACCCTAAACAAATTTCATAGCAATTATTACAAGGAACAACATGAGCATAATTAGGTTAGGTTCCAAGTTTCCTAGGCCCTTAAACATGATTGTGGCCGAAAGTTCATGGAGCATGAAAATAAGTTCTAACCTCACTACAACATGAGCATGTCATATTAATTCCATAACTTGTCTTAAGGAGGATCATAGCATGATTAGTTTAGGTTTAACAATTTTTCTAGGCCCCTAATCCTATCATGGCCGAATACTTAGGAGCATGGAACAAAAATTTATTCATCATATAGGCATGAGCATATCATGTTAACCACTTTCTCATCATGAAGTACTTATCATAAAACAAAAAGAAGCATGCTTGGTTTGAGTCTTAACTTATCTATCCCCTTTAATCATGTTTGGCCAAGAGTCTAAGGGTATGACTCTAAGTTCCAATCAAACATTCTAGCATATGAATATTAGATAAATCCCTACCTTAAGATACATGTTACAAGGAACATATTGAGCATGATAAAATTTAGGTCTTTATATTTCCTAGGTCCTTCCTTTTGGTCTTGTCTTGGCCGAAATTCTTCATGAAGTTATCTTAGATTTTTATGTAACCAAATCTCATAGAAAACACAAAAGCTATTGTACCACAGGTGAGGGAAACTTACATCCTTTCGCTTGTGGTTTTTTTCTTAAGAAGAAAAGTATCCTAAGTGCCAAGGAAGGAGAGAGCTTCTTCTTCTTGTACCTCCTTTTGCTTCTCTTGCTTGGAAGGGATAGATCTTGAAGGTTTCCTCTCTAAATTTAGTTTTCTTGAAGAGGAACTTAACTTAGCTTTTGGAATAAGGAGAGGGAAAGGGTTCTTGGTTCGGTGAAGAATGAGGAAGAAGAAGGAAGGAGAAAGAAAAGAAATTTAATCTCTTGTTTTTCTTCTCCCAATCTATTTATTCCTTTGACAATGAAAACATGTCTTCATTCATTCCCTCAATTCCTCTTTTCCCCCACTCCTTTAATTCCCACGAAAAATAGAGAGAAGGAGGGAAGTAGGCAATTTACCTTTGGCTTGCTTCTTCTCTTAACCAAGAGGAAGAGGAGGTAAGCCACTTGGTTTTCTCTTGCTCTTTTGTTTAGTTTTATTTTATTTTCTTCTCACCTCTAACTAAAATTCCATTATTTTCTATCCATATATTATTCATTATCCTAGTGGTTGTCATACAATCAATTTATCTCCATTATTTGTGGGAGGTTCAAGGTTCAATCCTTGACCTCACCTCTTTTTATTTTATTTTTGTTTCTATTTTCCCTTTTCTCTTATTCTTTTTATTTCTATGCTCTCAAGAAAATAATACTCATATACTTATCTTAAAATTTCGTGGGTGTTACAGTACCCCATACCTCATAGAAAGTTTGTCCTCGAACTTAGAATAGCGACGGATACTTCTGTCTCATATCATCTTCCCGTTCCCACGTGGCTTCTTCGTATCATTGATTTTGCCACAAAACCTTTACTAAGGGTACTTCTTTGTTCCTTAATCTTTTGACGTCTCGATCCAATATCTAAATTGGTCGGCTCTCGTAGGTTAGGTCTTCTTGTACTTGTACTGCCCGTGGTTCGATCACTTGGTCTGTGTTCGGAATGCATTTCTTTAGCATCGAAACGTGGAACACGTTGTGAATAGCTGACATCTCTTGAGGCAACTCTATTTCGTAAGCTACTTTGCCGATTCTTTTCAGAACTCGGTATGGTCCCACATAACGCGGGCTTAGCTTTCCCTTCTTACCAAACCTCATTACTCCTTTCATAGGAGCTACTTTGAGAAATACTGAGTCCCTGACACTGAATTCCAATGGCCTTCGTCGCTTATCCACATAGTTCTTTTGTCGACTCTGAGCAGTTTCTATTCGTTGGCGGATGTTCTGTATAGCACGAGTGGTGTTATCAATGAACTCGGTTTGAAATCCCATCTCTTTCTTTTCACCGCCTTCGTACCAACATATAGGGGATCTACATTTCCTCCCGTACAAAGCCTCGTAGGGCGCCATCCCAATAGTAGCCTGGTAACTATTGTTGTAGGTGAATTCTGCTAGGCATAAATATCGGCTCCAACTCCCTTTGAAGTCTGATGCGCATGCTCGCAACATATCTTCTAATACTTGGTTAACCTTTTCTGTTTATCCGTCGGTCTGAGGATGGAAGGCAATACTGAATAATAGTTTCGTACCAAGAGCCTTCTGGATGCATTCCCAAAATTATGAAACAAAACGACCATCTCTGTCTGAAATGATGGTCTTAGGAATCCCATGTAGTCTAACAATTTCCTTGACATATAATTGAGCCAGTTGCTCAATTGAATAAGTCATCTTGATTGCTAGAAAATGAGCGGATTTGATTAATCTATCTACAATTACCCATATGGCATCGTAGCCGTTTGTTGTCTTGGGTAATCTTGCTATAAAGTCCATAGAGATATCTTCCCATTTCCATTCTGGAATTTGGACAGGCTACAGTAATCCTCCCGGTCTCTGATGTTCTGCTTTAACTCTTTGACAGGTCAGGCAGGTACCGACATACTGAGCCACATCTCTTTTCATACCGGACCACCAGAATTTCTTTTTCAAATCCTGGTACATTTTGGTGGATCCAGGGTGCATTGCATAGGGCGTTGAATGAGCTTCCTCTAGTATCCTTCTTTGCAACTCTGGATCCTCGGGAATACATAATCGATCCCTGAGGTATAATATTCCATTGTCCGTGATCCAGAATCCGTCATTCTTTCCTTCTAGGGTTTCTTGTTTAATTCTTTGGAGACTTTGGTCACTGGTTTGTTTCTCCAATAGGTTGTCGAATAATGTGGGTGTTATGGTCATGGTAGAGAGCTGCCCGGACATATTTTCGATTCATTGACTCGTAATATCTCTCGGTTTCCCGATAATTTCGAACACTGGTTCGCCTTCAGCATCAAATATAACTTTAGCATATTGACTACAAGTAGGTAACTGACCTGTGACGACAGTCAAGGTGCCCGCTACATCTTCTTTAGTAAGCGAGAAAACCCTGGCGTTCGTTGTAGTTGGCGGGGCTTCCAATCTCCCTTTGCTAATCGGTGTTCCTTCAATAGTAGCTTGCATCTGATGTAGTTGTGAGGGGGTACTCTTGTTCTGGTTGTTCTGCTGGGGTGGTACCTGAAACCGGTTAGTGCAGTCTCTGGCTAGATGTCCTTCCCCTCCGTAATTATAGCACCTTCTTGTACCCTTGTGACATACTCCAGAATGCAGCTTTCCGCAAATAGAGCACTGAGGGTATTTCGGTTGCTTATTCACTGAGCCACCTTTTGTATTGTCCCATTGTTTCCTTTTTCCGGTAGAGGTCCCTTTCCAGCTTGTTTTGCTACCTAAGGGTCTCTGTCCTTTTGTTCGGGCCTGACTCTTATTCTCGTTCATCGCTTTCTGATAATGTTCTGTGATCAGGGCACTGCTGACCAATTCCTCTGTAGTCTGCGGTCTATTAACTCCGCCGGCCACGTTCAGTGCTATCTCGGGTCGAAGCATCTTCAGCATTAGTCTGACCCTTTCTCTTTCTGTGCGAACCAACTCTGGACATAGGCGTGCCAACCGGTTGAAGCGTTTTACTGCTTCGTTCACTGATAGGTCACCTTGCCGAAACTCGGTGAACTCGTCATAGTGCCGGTTCGTCACTTGCATATGGAAGAACTCCTCGAAGAACTCTGTCTCGAAGTCCGTCCAGTTCATCAGATTAATCTGTCTCTTTGCCTTTACTCTTTCCCACCACATCCTTGCGTCTCCGGAAAAACAGAATGATACACATTTGATCTTTTCCGATACGGGCCAGTCCAGTAATTCTACTATGCTTTCCACTGTCTTGAACCAGGCCTGAGCGTCCCATGGCTCGCAAGTACCTGAGAAATTTTCCGGCTTTAGCTTTAACCACTGTATCAAGTAGGTCTCCTGTCTGACCACTGGGGCAGGGGCTATCGGTGGTACTGGTGCAACTACTGGGATGACGGGCACTGCATTCTGATTTACTGGCGGGGTGGCAGGATTTTCTTGCTGACCCATCAAAGTCGTGATCAGCTGTTGTTGCTCCGTGATCTGACGCTGGAGGTCGGTAACTACCTGAGTTAGATCTGGTGGAGTTACTGTCTCATCTGCTCGGGTGGTACGTCTCCTAGCCATGCTTATCTTCATTAAATAACAATAAATTATCGTTATTTCTATCCAGGCTAAAATAAGATCGTTATTATTCCTATCCTACCATCATGTGTACCTAAACTAGAACATTGACTTAACATCATAAAAACAAAATAAGAAATCATGCATAATATTAAAGCATCATAGAAGAATTAATTTAAGCACATAGATTCTTACTTGGAGCGGCAGGATGGAGGCTTGACATGTGTGTAGTGAAAAGGCTAAACCTGGCTCTGATACCAAACTGTAACGCCCCGCCCCTTCCTGCTTAAGCTGACGGGGGTTACTTATCTTTTCTTCTTAAAACAGCGGAAGTCTTATCTATAGTATAATTTTTTTTCTTTAAAACTTTTTCTTTACTTTTCAAATCATCATCACTAACTACCTATCATATGAGTCACATAACATGCTTAACGTAAATTGGAACCATAATACTAAAGAGCATGATGAAATGTCATAGAGTCATAAAAGAACGACATAAACATAATTCTTATTAACTAAAAGCAGGTCTTTCTCTTTAGCCGAGTCACTACTACACACGTCCTTCTTGCCCCCTCCTGTTGCTCCCTTAGTACATCCATTCTTTGCCCTTATCTGTGGTACAAGGAAAGTAAGCTGTGAGTACTCAAGGCTCAGTAAGATCCTTTCCTACTCACAAAACCGTATAGCATAAATAAAATTCCAAGGCATAAAGCATAAAGACAACTCATCATATCATGTATAGAAGCATCATAACATAATCATGATCATAACATATCATAACATAATCATAAAGTTCATCCTAACATAACATAACATAATCATAAGCATTATGACATATCATGATAAAATCATAAGGTGCATTCTAACATAACATAATCATGATCAAAACATATCATAACATAATCATAAAGTTTATCCTAACATAACATAACATAATCATAAAGTTCATCCTAATATAACATATCATAATCATAAGCATCATGGTATATCGTAACATAATCATAAAGTGTTATGCGAGATGACTTTCAAAAACATGATTCATGCAATAATATATGCAACATGTCCTTTGAAAACTTATTACTTACATACTTAAACATAATCATAACATGATTGGGGCCCCGACTTGTACCACATACGTAAATACGCGCGTCCTATGTAGGTCCAAGGTAGCAAGTCTTGAACCCTACAAGGTATACATACTAGGCCCGTTTCTTAGTCCATCGACCTAGGGGCACTTAGGAGCCCATCTCTAACGAGGCCCGTTTCTTAGTCCATCGACCCCGGGGCGCTTATGGAGCCCACCCTTGGTACAAGCCATATAAAGTAAAGTATCATGTCATACATATCATGGTTCTTGTTCTTTCATGCACATCATAATTCTTATCATATCATACCATATAGAATTTGGGCATACAACTCATCATAATGGTATGAAAAATTTGGGCACATAGCACATCATAAATACATGCATAATTTGGGCACACAACTCATCATAAATAGCATGCATAATTTGGGCACACAGCTCATCATAAATATCATGCATATATTGGGCACACAGCTCATCATAAATAGCATGCATAACAAGCACATAACTCAGCATAAAGGTTACCATCATACATAGATCATAAGTGCACATAATTAAACATAGAAACATAGCAAGTTCTTACCACCTCATAAAACATTGCATGTGAGATACATGGAAATCATATTTAGATTTCTAACCCTAATGTCATATAATGGCCGAAACATATAGTTGTGTCTTAGGTTAGAAATCAACATACAAGCATGTGAACTCTAAACCAATATCATATCATATACCATAAGGAAACATCATGAGCATGTTTAGGTTAGGTTCTAGGTTTCCTAAGCTTATAAACTTATCATGGCCGAATCTTATCAAGCATTACATGGGTTAAAATCAACATTCAAGCATGTGAACCCTAAACCAATTTCATAGCAAATATTACAAGAAACATCATGAGCATAATTAGGTTAAGTTCTAAGTTTCCTAGGCCCTTAAACTTGTTGTGGCCGAAACCTTCAAGGCTTGGGACTAGGTTTCAAGTGTCATCAAAACATGGAAAACCCTAAACCAATTTCATAGCAATTATTACAAGGAACAACATGAGCATAATTAGGTTAGGTTCCAAGTTTCCTAGGCCCTTAAACTTGTTGTGGCCAAAACCTTCAAGGCTTGGGACTAGGTTTCAAGTGTCATCAAAACATGGAAAATCCTAAACCAATTTCATAGCAATTATTACAAGGAACAACATGAGCATAATTAGGTTAGGTTCCAAGTTTCCTAGGCCCTTAAATTTATTGTGGCCGAAACCTTCAAGGCTTGAATCTAGGGTTCAAGTGTCCTAAAAGCATGAGAACCCTAAACAAATTTCATAGCAATTATTACAAGGAATAACATGAGCATAATTAGGTTAGGTTCCAGGTTTCCTAGGCCCTTAAACTTATTGTGGCCGAAACCTTCAAGGCTTGAATCTAGGGTTCAAGTGTCCTAAAAGCATGAGAACCCTAAACAAATTTCATAGCAATTATTACAAGGAATAACATGAGCATAATTAGGTTAGGTTCCAAGTTTCCTAGGCCCTTAAACTTATTGTGGCCGAAACCTTCAAGGCTTGAATCTAGGGTTCAAGTGTCCTAAAAGCATGAGAACCCTAAACAAATTTCATAGCAATTATTACAAGGAACAACATGAGCATAATTAGGTTAGGTTCCAAGTTTCCTAGGCCCTTAAACATGATTGTGGCCGAAAGTTCATGGAGCATGAAAATAAGTTCTAACCTCACTACAACATGAGCATGTCATATTAATTCCATAACTTGTCTTAAGGAGGATCATAACATGATTAGTTTAGGTTTAACAATTTTTCTAGGCCCCTAATCCTATCATGGCCGAATACTTAGGAGCATGGAACAAAAATTTATTCATCATATAGGCATGAGCATATCATGTTAACCACTTTCTCATCATGAAGTACTTATCATAAAACAAAAAGAAGCATGCTTGGTTTGAGTCTTAACTTATCTATCCCCTTTAATCATGTTTGGCCGAGAGTCTAAGGGTATGACTCTAAGTTCCAATCAAACATTCTAGCATATGAATATTAGATAAATCCCTACCTTAAGATACATGTTACAAGGAACATATTGAGCATGATAAAATTTAGGTCTTTATATTTCCTAGGTCTTTCTTTTTGGTCTTGTCTTGGCCGAAATTCTTCATGAAGTTATCTTAGATTTTTATGTAACCAAATCTCATAGAAAACACAAAAGCTATTGTACCACAGGTGAGGGAAACTTACATCCTTTCGCTTGTGATTTTTTTCTTAAGAAGAAAAGTATCCTAAGTGCCAAGGAAGGAGAGAGCTTCTTCTTCTTGTACCTCCTTTTGCTTCTCTTGCTTGGAAGGGATAGATCTTGAAGGTTTCCTCTCTAAATTTAGTTTTCTTGAAGAGGAACTTAGCTTAGCTTTTCGAATAAGGAGAGGGAAAGGGTTCTTGGTTCGGTGAAGAATGAGGAAGAAGAAGGAAGGAGAAAGAAAAGAAATTTAATCTCTTGTTTTTCTTCTCCCAATCTATTTATTCCTTTGACAATGAAAACATGTCTTCATTCATTCCCTCAACTCCTCTTTTCCCCCACTCCTTTAATTCCCACGAAAAATAGAGAGAGGGAGGGAAGTAGGCAATTTACCTTTGGCTTGCTTCTTCTCTTAACCAAGAGGAAGAGGAGGTAAGCCACTTGGTTTTCTCTTGTTCTTTTGTTTAGTTTTATTTTATTTTCTTCTCACCTTTAACTAAAATTCTATTATTTTCTATCCATATATTATTCATTATCCTAGTGGTTGTCATACAATCAATTTATCTCCATTATTTGTGGGAGGTTTAAGGTTCAATCCTTGACCTCACCTCTTCTTATTTTATTTTTGTTTCTATTTTCCCTTTTCTCTTATTCTTTTTATTTCTATGCTCTCAAGAAAATAATACTCATATACTTATCTTAAAATTTCGTGGGTGTTACAGAGCATCACCGTGTGCTGTCGTCCAGCTTCGTCCATTGCTTCCGCTCGGATGCAGGTGCGTTCCCACAGACGACGCCAATTTGATCTTGTCCGAACGCTGAATCAATGGACGCTGGGCACGTGGCGCTCCCCCAACTGATGACGTGGATCTCCGGCCGGTCGTAGGGATCTCCGGTGAATCTGCAAGGAAGTCGGGCCGGGAAGGGATTCCCGACGACGACCCTCCGACGCTCAAGTCAGCAAGAGGAAATTATGAAGTGGCTCCGAAGATGCGAGAATGCATAATTGCGTACCTTCGTCGAAGTATGAGGGCTCTTATATAGAGCTGTGGGGAGGCTTGTGCACACTTACCGAGGTGTACACGTGTTGTTTCCCATACCGTAGTATGAGCTTGTCAGAGGAACATGCCTGACACCATACTGCTATAGTCTGATCACCTCTCCGATGGGAGAACAAAACCTTCCATTGTATGATTCTGCGTATAGCCTGGTCGTCGAACATGCCTGCTGTCAGAAAAAGTTGTTCCCCAATGTTCCCTCTGCCTGCCTTCTTTTTCCCCGGGCCGAGTATCCATCCGCTCGGTAAGCATCGATCCGACCGGACGTAGGCCTCGGTCCGACCGGGCGCTTGGCTCCAACGGTTCCTTTACAGTATCGATGCTTCAAGCCTCGGCCGAGCGGGCCACCCACTCGGCCAGGCGACTCTACTCACCATGAACGTCGGAGACCCGACTCCCCGTCGGGTTGCCTTTGCTTCTGCTTAGATCCCGTTCGGCCGGTCTGCCCCCCTTTTTCGATCGGCCATTTGACCTTTGACCCCCACGTGGAGTTGACTTCCGTCAAAGGGGGTCCCCTGGTCTTACCGCCGGATCAATAATAATAATAATAATAGAATGAAGAAAATTTAATCTTATTTGAGATGCAATTTGTGGTGTTTCAAGTCAAATTTTGTTGGGGGATTCCTTTCCATTGCCAACCGCAAAAGATACTTGAAAAGGAGCATTAGGATTCGAGGATAATAATTATTAGAGTTTATCAAAATAAGTTTTCATCTAAAAGTCTAAGATTAATTTTTAGTAAGGGTATTTATTGTTCAGAATTAGGATGTTCAGAAGCAGGGACCTCACATGGTGGGAGTTTTGTGCACCGAATTATTCTTTTAATTAGGATGTTCAGAATTAAAAAAAAATGTAAATATAATCTAAAAGTCTAAGAATCTGCTTGCAAATATAACATAGAAAAAAATGTAAATATAAAGGGTAGCTTTGGTGTGGTGCAATGATAAAATTATTATTATGTAATATTGTAGTTAAGGGTTCTAATAAAAAAAGAATTGCTATAAGGTAAAATTATGTATAATAGATTCAATATGATCTGATCCTTCTTTAGGACATGTGTTCACGAGGATTTCATGCATCAGATTACCTTTTATTCATTATCTCTTAAAAATTAGAGACAAGGTATCTCGAAACCTAACTCTAAATAAATATAGGAATTGGTATCATTTTTACATAAAATAAAATAAAAAAAAACGCTATAACCAATTTTAGTTTTAAAATAAAAAAAAATCAATTATGTGGTGAATGACATTGCACAAGTTAAAACCTGAAATAGCTCCTCAGCAGATGCTGAAGAGTGCAATTTCACAGCCCAAGAGTTCCTATAACTGTCCGTCCAAAAAGTTTGAAGTGCTTCAGCTGGAATTGCTGCCTGAAGTTAACAAAATTACATATCAAAATTCAAACTGATAAACAAATAAAATTTTGGAACAGTGAATAAATTTAGGATTCCTAAACATTGCCCACCTCAATCATGGATAGCAGTGCCTTCAGCAATCTGATACCCATTGGAAGAGTAGAATCAGAGAATTGGAGTTTCCAGTCAGTGTCTAACTTTCTATTATGTTCACACAGAGCCACGTGCTCTGAAAACAGTGTATCAGAGTTTGGAAGGTCTTAAATGTCTTGTGGCAAGAAGAACAATGCCTTTCTTCACCTAAGAAAGACTGGAAACAACAACCACAACTACGAAGCAACTCAGGACATCTCTTCTTCCCATATTTCATAGCACACAATATACGTGAATCATATCATTCCTGTAACATCCCAAATTTCCTCAATTAGAGTCCTAAAAGTAATTTAAAAATATTTAACAATGCTATAGAAATATTCTAGGGATTTTTAGAAATTTTTAGAGTATTTTTATGTAATTTTTGGAGGTCATTTGGTATTTTTACAAAACGAAGGAAGTTTCGACAAAAAAATGTCCAAGCTGAGAATTGAACCTATGACCTTTGACTCGGTCAAAACCCGGCTGACCAGGTGTGCAAACGGATTTTTCTATTTAGAAAAGGTAGCGAATTTATTTAAGATAGTTAACAGAATATTGGATTATAAAAGGGATAAGTTGATCTTGGATTTGTTTGTTTAGAAAAGGTAGCGAATTTATTTAAGATAGTTAACAGAATATTATAAAAGGGGTAAGTTGATGTTGGATTTGTTTGTTTAGAAAAAGTAGCGAATTTATTTAAGATAATTAACAGAATATTGGATTATAAAAGGGATAAGTTGATGTTGGATTTGTCTGTTTAGAAAAGATAGCGAATTTATTTAAGGAGTTAACAGAAATATTAAGTTATAAAAAGGGATAAGTTGATGCTCTGTTTTCCCGTGACTTAAACCATTCTCTCCTTCTCTTCTACGTACGATGGCGGAGCTCGGGCAGAAAATGAAAGGGAGTTAGGGCATCGTCTCCGGCGGCCGGCCAAGGTCCTAGAAGCCCTTTTTGTTCGGTTGTGAGTCCAAGAAGTAAGGTAAGTGCTTCTCACCTGCAGTAGGAGTAGTTTCGGACCTTTGTTCTTCTTGAATTCGAAGCATAAGAAGCGCTTATAGTGCAGATTTTTAATTAAGCCTATAGTGCAAATTTTAATTAAGCTTATAATACAGATTTTTATGTAGAGCTTATATTGCAGATTTTAATTAAGCACTTATAGTGCAGATTTTTAATTAAGCCTATAGTGCAGATTTTAAAGATTATAGTGCAGTTTGGTTAAGTATTATAGTGCAGAATTTATGTTTGCATAGTATGCAGAAATAGTGTAGCATAGAATGCAGAATCTTGATTAGAATAGTATGGAGAATTTTGATTAGCATAGTATGCAGATTTTTGTTTATGCATTTCAAAGTTAGAATTTGTTTAAACATTTCAGTTTTTAAAGAAGCATTCTTTTATTAGAAGTATTAACAAGTATAAGAAAGATAAAGAAAAGAAAGAAAAAGGCGAAGGCCTTATGTAGATCCCAAAGTCAAGACTTTAGGGATTTTGGCACACAAGGTGCTCGTTAAAATGTCGAGGCATTATATATTAGAAGTATTAAAAGATAACAAGTATTTTACTTTTATCAGTGGCACTGTACTGGACTCTCAGTTGTCCTTGGGTTGGGCTCCCATAGTTGTCCCTAGGTTTAGATAACCTAGTATGCAGGACTCTCAGTTATTCTTGGGCTGGGCTCCCATAGTCGTCCCTAGGTTTAGATAACCTAGTAAACCCTACTAGATTCGGGACCAGCTATCTCGGGTCTAGTTAGGGATGCGCGCATAGCAAGTACAGTTGCCGGGCCCAAGAAGAAAGTTGATTATTATTTTGAAGTATTAAAGTATAAGTTTTCAAACAAAAGAAATAAGCTTCACATAAGTTTAAAATTCAGCAAGTTTAGCTTTCTTATATACTGACATGTTGTTTAGATTTGTTTACATGTTTAGTATTTCAGTATGCTATGTTTCGTTTGCTATTAGATGAGCTAGATTTCTTTCAGCTTACATGCATACTCGAGTTTTGTGAGTTAGATAGCGCTTACTAAGCAATTTTGCTTATAGATGCATTTCCTCTTACTGCAGATAAAGGAAAGGAAAAGTTATAGCAAAGGAAGGCGACAAGGAGGGCGGATAGATGTGTGATGCTTGGACTATAGAAGCCTTGGGATTTAGCATAAGAATTTATTAACAAAGAGTTGAGTAGAATGTATTAGATGAGTCATTTAGTCTTCCGCTGCTAGTTAATTGTATGTTTTGAGTTCTCCGAGAGTTTTAGGAATTTCTATCAACATGCGAACAAGGATAGTTAAGTAAAGTTAGTAGTCCAGTAGCCCTCCGCCCTCACAGACCAGTAGTGAGGAGGGTGGGGTGTTACAATTCCTTCCACATCCAGTTTAAAAAACCTTGGTATCTGACAAGACCACAAATTTTCTCTAATTGATTACTACCAAGTTCAATTTTGAGAGATGTTGAGTTCTTTGAATCATCAGGAGTAAGTCTGCAAAGAGTACTACTAGGATTGTCAATTTCCATGCTACAGTCTGAACTTGACATCATTCTGGAGGCCCTTGGTTTAGCATGATCTTCGAATGACTTACTTGAATTGATAACATTCTTTCTCCTCTTTATTGCCTCTTTGTATATTGTTGAATACTGTAAATATAGCTAGGGATAATTTTGTAATTATGATGTATATATTGTATATCCTCTTCCCTATAAAAACAAGTAATTCTGTAGTATTCGTACAAGGATAACGTTTTATCCAACCTCTCTAGTTTTTCTTTTTCTACATGGTATCACAGCCAAATCCTAATTTTTCCTTGCGTCGTCGCCATCGATTCCTGCCGCCATCAGTCGCACCTGGACGGAGAAGATCTCAATGAGTAGACGTCTCTCCTGATCCCTCTTCTCCCTCTCGCGTCACCCGCGAGCACAAATCGCACACGTTCCCTGCACGCACCTTCCTTACGCCGCACCATTGGCACGCTCCTTGCACCGTAGCAAACCCTAATTTTTCCAACGCTATCACCCTCCTTTCTGCATTTTCTTCAACAACACGCATGCAGATCGCTACCTTCCTCTTCGCACGTAGATCGAACCGACGTTGTGCACACACCATCGTCCTCTCCTGTAGTACAGCGACGGAGAGAAGCTTCGTGCCTGTCTCTGGGGAGTTGCGACGTCGCTGAAGAGTCGGGCTGTTGCATGCAGATTGAATCGACACAATGCGCACACCGTAATCCTCTCCTGTAGTCCAGCGATAGAGAGAAGCTTCGTGCCTGTCTCTGGGGAGCTGGGATGTCGCCAAAGAGTTGTCCTGCTGCCCTCTTTCACAAACCTGATCAATGGCTACCTCCAGCACTCCAAAGTCGGATATTTTGATTTTTACCAACCATGTCACTGCACCACTCTCTTCCGAGCAGTTGGATGGTAAGAACTAGAACTAGTCCTCTTGGGCCTCTCACATTGAGATTTGACTTGTTGGACAGGGTTATGAGATACATCTCTTTCAAACCAAAGAAGATGTCCAAGTCGTCAATCGCCCTCTGTGGAAAAAAATTGACTCCCAGTTGTGTTGCATTATTCGAGCCACCATCCATCCATCTCTTAGGAATATCTTCCGCACTCACAAAACCTGTAAAGCTGTTTGGACATAGACTCAACAATTTTTTACAAACACCTCTCGGCGACTCTATCAAATTTGTGAAGATCTCATAACCATCCTCAGTGCCCATCAGGTTAAGGATTCAATGTCAGCTTATCTGTGTTTAGTCTCTAGTCTTCTTTGTGACTTCAATGAACTACTTCCACATGCGACCACTCCCGTTGCAGAGCTTGAAAATCGGAAGAAGTTTTTTATGTCTCTGGCTTTATATGGTTTGTCCACAAATTATTCTCATGTTCATAATTCTTTTTCTCCTCGTACTGTGAGTCGGGCTACGCCCCCTTTTGCTTTAGTTTATTATAATGTTTAGGGTTCGAGTCGTATTTCTTCTACATTGGGATCACGATATTTTTTTACTTTGATAGACGATTTTTCTCGTTGTACTTGGTTATATTTGTTGAAGGATCGTTCAAAATTGTTTCATATTTTTCAATCTTTTTTCCATGAAATCAAAACTCAAATTGGTATTTTTCTTCGGACTTTGCAAATTGTAATAATACACGCGAGTATCTATCTACTCAGTTTCGTACCTCCTTGGCATCTCATGGTATGTTTCATCGCACGTCTTGCACTCATACCCCTCAACAGAATGGGATTGCAAAACGTAAGAATCATTATCTCCTTAAGACCATCCAGACTCTTCTTCTCCACTCTAATGTTCCTCTTCAGTTTTGGGGTGACACTGTACTTACTGCGTGTTATCTCATCAATCGCGTGTATTCCTCAACTCTCCAGGGTAAGATACCTCATTATGTAATTTATCCTCATCAGTCTCTTCATCCTTTACCACCTAGGGTCTTTGGTTCTATATGTTTTACTCATGCTCTTGGTCCTGACATTGACAAACTCTCTCCTGGTCTCAAAAGTGTGTCTTTCTTGGATACCCCCAGTCTCAGAAAGGGTATAAGTGTTATTCCCCTAGTCTTTATTGGTATTTTATCTCTGCTAATGTCACGTTCTCCTGAGCAACCACATTCTTAGATGTTATAGTGATGCTACAGTAATAGTATTACTACAATGTTTGGGAAACTATTCTAATTTCCAAAGCAATCTAAGTGCTCAAAATGTTACAGTACAACACTGCTATAGTATTTCTAGATCAAATGCTCACTACTACAATAGCTACAACACTGCTACGGTGTTTCTATTACGAAATACTCACTATTACAATAGCTATAGTAATGCTACATCATGCTATAGTGTTTCTAGAAACCATTCTTTCCCGAGTAATCATCCAAATGCTCACTGCTATAGTGCTACAACTTGAATAATTTAAGCAATAATTAAAAATTGAATAATTAATAAAGAAGTGGCAAAGCGATTTACTTGGTTACAACTTAGATGGTTGTTAATCGAAGACTTCGAAAGTGTTCCATTAGAAGATCTCCTTTGTTGAAGATGGAGTAGCCTCTTACAGACATTGATAGCTCAAAGAAAGACTAGGAAGTGAATACAGTTGTTTTAGTTCAGTTGTTGTTCATTTTCTAGCTCCAGGGATCTTTTTATAGCCCTTGGAAAAATGTTACCATTGCTTGGGGCGCCTCCAAAGAGGTCCAGGGTACCTCTAAGAGAATAAGATTTTATTCTCTCGCAATGATAGCCTAACGGCTACTGTTTGCTTGGTCCAGGGCACCTCCAAGGGTTGGAGGCACCTCCCATAAGAGGCTCTAGGGCGCCTCTAAGGAAATGAAATGAAGGTGCTAGGGCGCCTCCAAGGAAATAAAGGCACCTGGGTCATTCAACCCAGGTAGGGTGCTTGGAGTCCAAGCACTGGGACCCAATCCAGGCGCCTGGGTAGTATCAAAATGACTCTGTTTGTTTTTCCACTGCTCTGATCACTTAGGTGATTTCGACCATTCAAAATTGGGCTCACCCGGACCTATCTTCCGACCTTCTCTTCGATAGCCTTACTCCTCAGCTTCTCGTCCCTCGGACCTCCGCGCACGTCCTTCTCGTCTGCTAGTGTACTCTTCCGCAACACCTCATCCCTTGGATGCACCGAGACCGTTGGCTCACTTTTCGTGTCATCATTCTCACTAGTTGTACCTTTCACTCAACTTCTTATGTTCCTAAGATCCTACACACTTAGACACAATTATCAAATATGCATGGCCTAACTTAATCTGGTTGATCACATCAAAACTAACACGAGGTTCCTACAGTATAGAGTGTAGGCTTGTTTTAAGGGTGAGAAAGGGTGAAGTCGGTGGGAAGTGGCCTTGAGGATAGATAGTGTCGGTTGTCGGAATCGAGAGATGTCAGGGTGGTCTTATCTTGAGACATAATCCTGAGACATGTACCTGAGACGTGATCCAAAGAAATGATCTTGATACGCGATCCTAAGACATGATCTTGAGACATGATCCTGAGACATGGACCTGATGTTGGAGCAATCCCAATGGTCCGTGTGACCATGTATTTTGGTGTTTCGGCAAAGAGTTTAAGTTAGGTTCACCCTTGTATTTGATATGTGTATGAGTGTGCAGATTTGCAAAATATATATATAACTCAGTTTGATGGCTTCAGGTCCAGTGAAGGATGAAGCATCCAAGGGACCATGGATAAGGCAGCAAGGACAAGGGCCGAGGGAAGCGACTTCAAAGTATACATGAAGGATGACATTGGGGATGAGTCACGGGCTTGAATGCATCCGAGAGACGAGAGCCAAAGGGAGTAGGCTTGAAAGCAAGAGGTTAAAGGTGTGAAGAAGAGTCAAGTGAGCCGTGAGGGTCCGAGTGCTGAGAGAAATGTACTCGGCAAGGAAAACCCTAGGTTTAGGGTTGTACCAGTCGACTGGCAGTGAACTTAGAGAGAATAGAATGCCTTTGTTCTCTCAACCAAAGTGGAGCAGTCGACTGGTCCTAGTACCAGCAGATTGGTATCGAGCCGTTGGAGTTATAACGGTCGAATTTCACAAAGGACCAATCGACTGGTGTTGACACCAGTCGATTGGTAACGGTATTTTCAGCTTGGCTATTTTCCAAGCTCTATGTAATGGACCTTAGGATGACTGACTTTGGTTGATGAAATTGGACTTGGTTAAAGTGTAATTAGAATCTCCAAGCCTACGTTGCAATCCATGTGTTCTTAGTCGAATTATGGCGAGGTTTCTCCACCGACAAAGAGGATTGTGCTCGCTGAAAGTTCCGGGGAGTAATCCACCGATGGATATGTTGGGGTTGCAAGGTAACAAACATAGTCCCACATTGAAGACACATGGGAAAGATCATGGATTTATAAAGAGAAAGATATCTCCATTGGCATGAGGCCTTTTGGGTAGAGCCCAAGAGCAAAACCATGAGGGCTTAGGCCCAAAGTAGATAATATCATGCTATTGTGGAGATATCTAAATTCTTTTCGATCCTACAATTGGTATCAGAGCCCGGACTGCTAGAAGGTTTAATCACCGACTGTGCACACGAGCTACGGTCTGATTGAGCCATGTGGGTACAATATTGACATCGAACAAAGAAAGTGGAGGCTCTTATATTCGGATCAAGAGGACCAGACATCAGGCAGGAAGTCTTAGTTGCGACTAGGCAAGGAAGTCCTAGTAGGTCAGGTGGACTAAGGGGCAGGAAGACCTGGTGGGTCGAGGATCGGACATAGGAAGTCTGTGGTCCTTTGTTTGAGGGAAGGATTGTTGGGGTTGCAAGGTTGCAAACATAGTCCCACATTGAAAACATATGGGAAAGATCATGAGTTTATAAAGAGAAAGATATCTCCATTGGCATGAGACCTTTTGAGTAGAGCCCAAGAGCAAAACCATGAGAGCTTAGGCCCAAAGTGGACAATATCATGCTATTGTGGAGATATTTAAATTCTTTTCGATCTTACAGGATAGAGATCATCCACCTTACGGACAGCTGTAGAGTAGGAACAAGTTATCTCCGAACCACGTAAACGAGCGTGTCGAGTTTGATTTACTTTCTTGTCTTTAGTTTAACTTTCTGCTTGCTTTGTTTGTATTTCTGCTTGTGCACTAATATTGTAGAAAGAAGCGATCAATTGGGGGCAATGTCTATTCAACTCCCTTCTAACCGGCTATAAGATCCTCAACAAGTGGTATCAGAGCGAGGTTGTTCTCCATCGGACTAACCACCGAGGAAGCTAAGAAGATGACCGACTTAATTGATCCGTCGAAGTATGAAGGAGGAAGCTTATGGGACATCACCTTTTAGATAGTGAAAATGAAAAACTTCTTTGAGACAGATTGGGACACAATGATGGTCGTCGAGGAATCATTCGAAGTCCCAAGAGACAAGAAAGGAAGGAGATTTCGACCATATCATTAGACCGAGGAGCAACGATCACTATCAAAGACTAATAATAAGGTAATATCAATATTGATTGAACTTTTGCCTAATGATGTGATGAGTCGTGTAGGTGAATACGAGAACACCCACGATTTGTGGAGCAAGGTAAAGATGATTCAAGGAGAAAAACTTATGCCTACACAAGAAGAAAGAAAATCCGAAGAAAAGGATGAGTGGCTCAAGAAGTAGAGGAGGAGCATCTAGGAGGTGACATGTGTTCAACTTTCGAGAAGAAGGTGGATGAGGAAATATCCTCAAAGGTTGAAGAAGAAGCTAAGACGGATGAAGAGGAAGTCTTGAAAGTCAACCTAGCTAGCACCTCCACTGAAGTCAAATCAAAGAACCACATCATTTGCTTCGAGTGTAATGAGAATGGACACTACAAGAGTAGGTGTCCGTTGGGTAAGAAGAAGGTAACTCCTAAACTCATTCAAGTTAATTTAAACACTAACAAGGTTGTAGGAATGAAGAACCCCAAAGGAGGAGGATGCACATGTTGGTGCGGTTAGCACTAACGGTCTAACTCATGTTTTGATAAATGACAAATTAGGTTAAGTTAGGTTTGTTGTTATCTAAAACTCTGACCGAGTGTGCAGGAAAAGTCCAAACAGGTCGACGGGCTGACCGGATGTCTGGCACGAAGTCCAAGCGGGTCGACGGGCTGACCGGACGCTTGGCACAAAGTCCAAATGGGTCGACGGACTGATCGGACATTTGGCACGAAGTCCAAGCAGGTCGACGAGCTGACCGGACGCTTGGCACGAAGTCCAGCTAGGTCGACGGGTTGACCGGAAGTCTGGCAGGTGAGTAAAGGTAAGTCACTGGAAGGGAGTGACTGTGAGGACGCGTTCCCGGGAAGGGAACATTAGGCGTCGATCCGGCTTAGATCTATTTCGGATATCTAAGTCGAGATCGTGACTAGATTCCGGTCTCGGAAAGATGGAATCTAAGTCATACTCTATATATTGAACTTTTAAACAGTGCTAACACTTTATTTTGCAGGATACATATTATATATTTGCCTCGGACTAACCTTGTCTTGCAGGAGAAGGAATTTCTGGAGAAAAGAGGTCCGGGCGCCCAGAAGGGATCCGAGCGCCCGGAGGTAAATATTATCCATTTCGCGGCGTAGACACGTGGAGCTCGCTGGTTGGGTCTACCACGTCACACCAGGGCGCCCGGAAGGGATCCGGAGCACCCCGAGCCTCATATAAAAGAAGGGTCAGGGTGGAGCTTCAACAACAACGAAAATCTCTCAGACTGCTCTACTGTGCCCCTACAACGCCGCGAGGCCACTCCGACAAAGCGCTCTCTTCAATTTAATTCTTTTCATTTTGTCGGTATTTTCTTTCTATTAATTCTTGTACTAAATTTGTAATTCCATTTTTCGAATTGATAGTGATTGCCCAACAAAAGTACTCAACGAGTACGAGCCTTGGAGTAGGAGTTGGCACAGGCTCCGAACCAAGTAAAATTGGTTCTGTGTTAGCATTGTTTTACTATTCCGCTGTGCTTACTCTTTTTGAAATTTTTATATTCGATATTCACCCCCCTCTATCGAACGATCACGATCCAACAAGTGGTATCAGAGCAAGTACCGCTCTGATTTGGTGCAACCACCAATCAGACAAAGGGGTGATTTGTTTTTAAATTTTTTTTCTATTTTCGAATTTCGATTTTTCGTAAAATTCTAAATTGGTATTATTACCTTTTTGGAAATCTCCTTCAGTCGTAATTAAATCTAAATTGGTGCAACACCAATTTAGTTATTTTTTTTCTTCCCGCATTACTAATCCAAGACCAAGTATTGGAACCTCTTTATTTTTTTTTGTGCAGATTGAAATGTCACAGATCGAGGACTTCAGCACAGTGCGACCTCCCCTTTTCAACGGGGATGATTTCCCGTACTGGAAGAAGCGGATGGAAGTATATCTCGAGACAGATTTCGACCAGTGGTTGAGCGTCACAAATGCCTACACACCACCAGTTGATAGCTCCGGGGATTTACTGGATCCTGAAAAATGGACATCAGACCTAAAGAAGAAGGCATCAACAGAAAACAAGGATACCAACACTTTATAGTGCGGATTAACAAGAGAAGAACTGAATCGGGTCGGACCACATCAAAACGCTAAAGAGCTGTGGGACAAACTGATCGAGCTGCACGAAGGAACCAACGACGCTAAAGTAACAAAAAGGGATTTATTATTAAATAAAATATTTAATATAAAAATACAGGAAGGAAAAATAGTGAGTCAGCTGTACACGAGGATCAAGGATATCCTCAACGGGCTCCACGCAATAGGCCACCAGATGGACAACAGGGACCTTATCAAGTATGCGTTAAATGCATTTCCACGTAATAGTTTGTGGGCATCCATAGTGGATGCCTACAAAATTTCTAAGAACTTAACTAAGCTTAAATTAGATGAACTGTTTTGTGAATTGGAATTACATGAGTAGACTAACACTGGGGCCGAGAAAGGTATTGCCTTATATGTAGGTTCCTCCAAGAAGAACAAGGCTGAACCTGAAGAAGACTCTGACCAGAGCTCTGAAGATGAAGAATACCTGGTGAACCTGGTAAGGAAGATGTTCACCAGGAGGAAGAGAAGCTTCAGCAAGAAAGATATACAAAAGATCAGTTCGTCAGCCGATTCGAGGAACGTGACATGCTTCAGATGCAACAAAAAAGGACACTACAAAAACGAGTGCCCAAGACTGAAGATCGACAAACCGAAGCCGACCAAAAAGAAGGCTCTCAAAGCGACGTGGGACGCCTCCTCCTCGGACGAATCAGAAGCAGAAGATCATGAGCACCAGAGCCACCTCGCGCTGATGGCCCGCGAAGCAGAGTCGGAAGACGAATCGGAAGATGGGTCCGAACTCGAATCGAGCCACAAGTTCGTACTCGTTTCCGAAGGTTCTGAAGAGGTATTCCTAACCTTAAACCGAAAGTTTTTTAAAATTATTTCTTGCTTAAATAATAAGTTAGTTAAATTAGAAAATGAAAACAAATTGCTCCTCGAGGAAAATCAAATCCTCAAGGAACAAGTTGTAAATAATAAACCAACTCAAGATCTAACACTTGAGGAGGAGAATTCATCATTAAAATTAGAAATTAATAATTTAAAAAATATGTTAGAAAAATTTACTACCAGATCAAAAAATTTAGACTTAATCCTAAATAATCAAAAAGCATGTTATAATAAAACCGAACTCGGATATAAGTCGAACTCAAATAAAACTTTTAAATTATTAATAACCCAATATAAACCAACGAATAAAGCCTGAGTTCCGAAAGCGTGTCTAACCACGCAAATAGGACCTAACCAATATTATATCTCTAAAGATAAAATATATTACGTAAAGTCAAATAAACCAAATCAAAAATCAGAATACAAACCTAAACCAAAAAATTAAATCTAAATATATTAGAACTCAACAAAATTTAAACTATCACTAAATAAAATATAATTATAAAAGAAATAGACATAAACCTAGAACTAAAAATTAAATTAATGGCCATTAATTCAGGGGGAGGCTCCAGAATAGCTGGCACCTCCAAAACTAACCTACCCGGCAGGGTAACCCTAACCAACCTACCCGACAAGGTAATTAGGACTAGTTAAAAATGGTTCAAGTTTAACTTGAAAAATGGTACTGGTGAAGTTTTGGATGATAGTACATTAGGGAAGCTTAGTCTATGCATGTCTAGGAAGATATGGCTTCGACCTGGTGCATTTGGCTAAGTAGAACTGACCGAAGCTACCCTTTATGGATCCTAACCAGTTAGACCAAGGTTTTGTACTAAATCCAGTGGATAGGACTATTTGGAAAACCTCGAAGGCATTGTTACTCTAATGATGTCCAAGTGACTCACCATAACCCAGAAGTTTATCCAGAGAACGCCTATTTGTTGAACACAAAGCTAAACCTGAATCTAACACAAGTTAAAAACAAACCCTAAAATTAAACCCAATTCATCTCACAAAATCATAGGATTCCTTAATTGAAAACATAGATCGGGTGAGATAACTAAGGACTTAAATTAAAATTAAATTAAATTAAATTAAATTAAAATTACAATTTATATTAAATTAATTTTTTAAAACTCAATTATTCTTTAACTTAAAAATTATTTTAAAAATTTAACTTAATTTTTTTAAAACTTAATTTTTTTTACTTAAAAACTTATTTTAAAAATTAAACTTATTTTTTCTTAAAAACTTATTTTAAAAAATTAAACTTAAATTCTTTTTAAAACTTACTTTAAAAATTAAACTTAAAATTTTTTTAACTTAAAAATTATCTAAAAAAAATTCAACTTAAAAATTTATTCTAATAATTCAACTTACTTTTATCAAAAATGACTATAAGTCCAAAATTTAGACTAACCCCAATTCCTACCTATTGTAGGAAACTAAGTGGATTTTGGATAGTGGTTGCTCCAAACATATGACTGGAGATCACACAAAATTCACTCAACTCATCTACAAAAGCCTAGGAACAGTTGCCTTTGGAAACAACGGCAAACTCAAGGTAATTGGTATAGGTAATATCGAACTGAAAATTGACTTTATTATTACAAATGTTTTACTTGTTGAAAATTTCAAGTATAATCTTTTAAGTATCAGTCAACTGTGTGATACTAGGTATAAGGTTAGGTTTTTATCTACAAAATGCTTAATCAAACACCTAGACAACCCTAACATAAGCCTAAAAGGGTTTAGAAAAGACAACATTTATGCAATTAACTTAACCACTTCTTCAATTAAGTGTCACTTAACACAAAAAGAAGAAACCTGGTTATGGTATAGAAGGATGTCACACACAAATTTTAGAAATATAAGCAGACTAAATGAATTAGTTAGAGGTCTACCAAAATTACCTAACTTAGATTCAACTATATGTAATGCCTGTCAACAAGGTAAACAGACAAAATTCACTCACAAACCAACTAATCAATCACAAACCAACTCAATATTAGAACTGTTACACTTAGACCTATTTGACTCCCATGGAGTCAAATCAATAAATGGAAGCTTATACTGTCTAGTAATAATAGATGACTATTCTAAGTTCACTTGGGTAAAATTTTTAAAAAATAAAGATGAAACCTTTAAAATATTTACAAATTTCTGTAAACAAATTGAAAATGAAAAAGATATCAAGATTAAAAGAATTAGAAGCGACAATGGGGGAGAATTTAAAAACCACAATTTTAGTAACCTTTGTCTTGAAAACGGATATCATCACGAATTTTCGTGTCCGAAAATCCCCCAACAAAATGGAATTGTAGAAAGAAAAAATAGAACTCTACTTGAAGCTTCCAGAACTATGCTAAATGAATACAATCTACCTAAATATTTTTGGGCAGAAGCTGTTAGCACAGCCTACTATGCGCAAAATAGAACAACACTAAATAAAATACACAATAAAACTCCTTTTGAAATTTATTACAACAAACAACCCAATATAAAATATTTTAGAGTATTTGGATGCCCAGTCTTCATCCTAAACACAAGAGAACACTTAGGAAAATTCACTTCAAAAGTAGAAATAGAATTTTTGTAGGTTACTCCCTAAATAGTAGGGGCTACAGATTTTATAATAAGGTTACCTTAAGGATTGAAGAGACTACCAATGTGAAATTTGAAGAATCTAATGAAAACCTAGAACAAACTCAACTACAACCAATTGAATTTATACAAGAAAATAACTCTGAAGGAACCAACCAACCCCTAAATCATGAAGAAGAAGATCAACCTCAAGAGAATCAACATCCTAGAACTATAAGCGTCAACCCTAATCATACAACTGATCAAATAATTGGTGACCCAGACCTAAGGGTTCAAACTAGGTCATCCTTTAGAAATCTAAGCCAAATATCATTAATCTCAAAAATTGAACCCAAAACCATAGCTGAATCCCAACTTGACCCAGATTGGGTCATAGCTATGCAAGAAGAACTAGCTCAATTTGAGTGTAATGAAGTTTGGGACTTAGTACTGTTGGTTGCTACTTGGAAAACCTAATGGTTCCACTGTACAAAAATTTTGTACAAAAGTCTGAACCTTTTCCTAGCTACCATGTGTTCTTTTAAATTAAACTTGGATCGCCTGCGAAACTTAACACGTTTGCTCCTAAGTTTAATTTATTTGT
Organism: Zingiber officinale; assembly: GCF_018446385.1. NCBI lineage: Eukaryota > Viridiplantae > Streptophyta > Magnoliopsida > Zingiberales > Zingiberaceae > Zingiber > Zingiber officinale. The sequence goes on from NC_055992.1 coordinate 132,230,578, forward strand.
TCTTTTAGGTTTAGACTTGGATCTCCTGCGGAACTTAACACGTTCGATCCAAATCATCTAGGTTATTAATTTCATTAAATATTAATTTCCAAAATTGGCTTCCAGGACTGCCTGGTGAGGCACATGGCCTTCTTGGATATGGGAACAACCACCACCGCCTAGACAAAGCCTTTTAAGGAAAGCTAATATTTAATTTCCTTAAATAACTTTAGGTCAACCAAAAGGAACAATCAAATCACAAGGAAAAGAAAAATAAAAGAACATAACATCGAAAACTAATTCGAAATACTAGAATCGCATGCCTCCTGTATTTGGTATTTTTACATGGAGATAAAACTAACATGATGCGGAAAACTATATTAGTTATACCTTACTTAGTAGATAATGTGTTGGTTGCTACTCGGAAAACCTATAGGTTCCACTGTACAAAAATTTTGTACAAAGGTCTGAACCTTTTCCTAGCTACCATGTGTTCTTTTAAATTAAATTTTGGATCGCCTGCGGAACTTAACACGTTTGATCCAAAACTTAATCTATTTGTTCTTTTAGGTTTTGACTTGGATCTCCTGCGGAACTTAACACGTTCGACCCAAGTCTCCTTAAGTTATTAATTCCATTAAATACTAATTTCCATAAAAGGTTCCCAGTACTGACGTGGCGAGGCACATGGCCTTCTTGGATATGGGAGCAACCACCACCGACTAGACAAAACCTTTAATAGAAAGCTAATATTTAATTTCCTAAAATAACTTTAGGTTAACCAAAGAGAAAAATCAAATCACAAGGAAAAGAAAGAAAACAAAAGAACACAACATCGAAAAACATATTCGAAATACTAGATCATAAGCCTCTTGTATTTGGTATTATTTCCATAAATAACTAGCATGATGCGGAAATAAAAATTACTAGTTATACCTTGTAGAAAAAACCTCTTGATCTTCTACCGTATTCCTCTTCTAACCTCGGACGTTGTGTGGGCAACGATCTTCCAAGATGAGAAACCACCAACCACCTTCTTCTCCTCCAAGCAAGGTTCGGCCACAAAGGAAGAACTTTACCAAAGAAGAAAATCAAAATACTAACCAAGCTCCAAGAGATGCTAACTTTCTCTCCTTCTTCTTCTTCTTCTCCAAGTAGTATCCGGCCACCACAAGAACTCCAAGAGAGATGAAGTATTCGGCCACCACAAGAGGAAGAAAGAGAGAGGGTAATGGCCGGCCACAACACCAAGGAAAAAGGGAGAGAAAACAATAGAGGTTGTGTTCCATGAAGGCACCCTCACCCCTTCTTTTATATTCCTTGGCCTAGGCAAATTAGGAAATTTAATTACAATAAATTTTCCTTAATTTCCTTGACTTGATTTAATTGAGAGAAATAAAATAAAATTTCCCAAATCAATTTCAAGTGGCCGGCCACATCATTGGAAAACAAAAGAGGACAAGTTTTAATCAACAATTAAAACTTCCTAATTTGTTTCCGGAAATTTTAAAAAATAAAATTTCTCTTTAAAATCTCTTCATGGTTAATAAAAGGAAATATCTATAATTTTAATTTTATTAACATGTGAATAATTTTAAAGAGAAAATAAAACATCTCTCCAATCTACAAATAAGGAAAGAGATCTAATCTCTTTCTTTAATCTTTGTAAATCTTTTACAAGAGAGATATTTTAATTCTAATTCTCTTTAAATTATATCTTCCACATTATAATAAAAATTAAAATTAAATTTCTTTTTTAATTTATTTTGGCCGGCCCTACTAGCTTGGGTTCAAGTTAGGGCCCCAATTTAAACCTAGGCCGGCCCTAGCTTGGTTCCCAAGCTAGCTTGGCCGGCCCCCTTTAGTGGGTATAGAAGGTGGGTATATGTGGGTATAGTACTCTATAAATAAGAGGCTACGATAGGGACCGAGAGGAGGAATTGGTTTTGGTCTCCGATAAAATTAAGCATCCCATGTTCGCCCCGAACACAACTTAATTTTATCAATGATAATTCATTCCACTAGAGAACTATCATTGAACTACCGCACCAATCCCAAATTACATTTTTGGGCTCCTTCTTATTATGAGTGTGTTAGTCTCCGTGTTTAAGATATCGAATGTCCACTAATTAAGTGAGTTCGACAACTCATTTAATTAATATCTAAGTCCAAGAGTAGTACCACTCAACCTTATTATCATGTCGGACTAAGTCCACCGCAGGGTTTAACATGACAATCTTTATGAGCTCCTCTTGAGGACATTATCAACCTAGTATCACTAGGACACGGTTTCCTTCTATAATCAACAACACACACTATGAGTGATACCATTTCCCAATTTATCGGGTTTATTGATTCATCGAACTAAATCTCACCCATTGATAAATTAAAGAAATAAATATCAAACATATGTGCTTGTTATTATATTAGGATTAAGAGCACACACTTCCATAATAACTGAGGTCTTTGTTCCTTTATAAAGTCAGTATAAAAGGAACGACCTCAAATGGTCCTACTCAATACACTCTGAGTGTACTAGTGTAATTATATAGTCAAGATAAACTAATACCTAATTACACTACGACCTTCTAATGGTTTGTTCCTTTCCATTCTGGTCGTGAGCTACTGTTTATAATTTATAAGGTACTGATAACATCATCTTCTGTATGTGACACCACATACTATGTTATCTACAATATAAATTAAATGAACAACTACAAACAAATGTAGATAATTAGACCAAATGTGATTCTTTATTCATAATGAATGTTTACAAAGCTTAGGCTTTCAGTATACACTCCAACATAATGACCTCTTGATCTTCTACCATATTCCTCTTCTAATCCCGGACGTTGTGTGGGCAACGATCTTCTGAGACGAGAACCACCAAGGCACCTTCTTCTTCTTTGCAAGGTTCGGCCACCACATGACTCCAAGAAAGGATGAGGTTCGGCCGCTACCACCAAGCTCCAAGGGATGCAAGAGAGAAGCCTCCTTTCTCTCCTTTTCTCCAAGCTAGATCCGGCCACCACAAGGACTCCAAGAGAACAAGATGGTTCGGCCACAAGAAGGAGAAGAAAGAAGAGGAAGAGGTCGGGCACCAAGGAAGAGAGGGAGGAAAAGAATAATAGAGTTGTATTCCATAAAGCCTCCTCTACCCCCTCTTTTATAATCCTTGATCTTGGCAAATAAGGAAATTTAAATAAAAACTTCCTTAATTCTTTTGCCATGAAAAGGAAAAATTTATTTAATAAAAAAATTAGTTTTCTTTTCATTATAACATGGTCGGCCACTTATTTTCCCAAATCAAGGAGAGTTTTAATTAAACAAGAATTAAAACTTCCTAATTTGTTTCCAGAAATTTATAAAAATTTCTCCAATAATTTTTATCCCTTCATGATTGGTTTATAAAAAGGAAATTTAATAAATTAAAATCTTTCTTTTAAACATGTGGATAAAAAGAAAGTTATCTTTAAAAATTAAAATCTCTTTTAATCTACAAATAAGGAAAGATATCAAATCTTTTCTTAATCTTTTGTAGAAACTTATAAAAGAGAATATTTAATTTTTAAACTCTCTTTTAAATCATTAACATGGTTAAAAAGGAAAGTTTTCTTAAAATTTAAAATCCACCTTTTAATCAACAAATAAGGAAAGATTTCAAATTTTAAACTCTCTTTTAAACATGTAGATGATTTACAAATAAGGAAAGTTTTTACCAAAAAATTAAAACCATCCTTTTAATCTACAAATAAGGAAAGAGATTAATCTCTTCTCTTAATCTTTTGTAGAAAGCTATAAAAGGAAATTTTTAATTTTAAACTCTCTTTTAAAACCATGATATCCACATAAGAAATAATTTTAATAAAAATCTTTTTTAATATTTTAGTGGCCGACCACCTAAGCTTGGGACCCAAGCTTTGGCCGGCCACCAACTTAGCTCATCCACTTGGTCTTGGCCGGCCCTAGCTTGGGTTCCAAGCTAGTTTGGCCGGCCCCATTGGATGGGTAAGAAGGTGGGTATGTGATGGGTATAAATCTCTATATACAAGAGGCTACGGTAGGGACCGAGAGGAGGAATTGGTTTTGGTCTCCCGATAAAATTAAGCATCTCATGTTCGCCCCGAACACACAACTTAATTTTATCAATAATAATTCATTCCACTAGAGAACTATTATTGAACTACCGCACCAATCCCAAATTACATTTTGAGCTCCTTCTTATTATGAGTGTGTTAGTCTCCCTGTGTTTAAGATGTCGAATGCCCACTAATTAAGTGAGTTACTGACAACTCATTTAATTAGTATCTTAGTCCAAAAGTAGTACCACTCAACCTTATCGTCATGTCGGACTAAGTCCACCTGCAGGGTTTAACATGACAATCCTTATGAGCTCCTCTTGGGGACATTCTCAACCTAGATTACTAGAACACAATTTCCTTCTATAATCAACAACACACACTATAAGTGATATCATTTCCCAACTTATCGGGCTTATTGATTTATCGAACTAAATCTCACCCATTGATAAATTAAAGAAATAAATATCAAATATATGTGCTTGTTATTATATTAGGATTAAGAGCACACACTTCCATAATAACTGAGGTCTTTGTTCCTTTATAAAGTCAGTATAAAAGAAACGACCTCTAATGGTCCTACTCAATACACTCTAAGTGTACTAGTGTAATTATATAGTTAAGATAAACTAATACCTAATTACACTACGACCTTCCAATGGTTTGTTCCTTTCCATTTTTGTCGTGAGCTACTATTTATAATTTATAAGGTACTGATAACATGATCCTCTGTGTATGACACCACACACCATGTTATCTACAATATAAATTAATTGAACAACTACATTTATTATAAATGTAGACATTTGACCAATGTGATTCTTATTTCTAGATAAATGTTTATACCAAAATCTAGACTTTTAGTTTACATCCTAACAATCTCCCACTTATACTAAAAGACTAAGCTGCTATATCTGCTGCCATACATCTGATTCCCAACCCTTTAACATGCCCATCAAAAGCTCTTGCCTTAAGGGCCTTAGTGAAAAGATCTATAGGTCATCATCTAATGCAATCTAGGCAGCAACAACTTCTCCTCGTTTATACGATTTCTCGTATTGGGTGGTACTTGCGCTCTATTGTGTTTACTTGCCTTATAGACTCATGGTTTCTTCGAGTTTGCTACTGCACCACTATTATGATGGATCGAAAGCGCTAGAGGGGGGGTGAATAGCGCTCGTGGCTATTTCATTTTTCAAAATCGTAAAAGCTTGTTCAAAAATAACGCAGCGGAAAGTAAATAAAGTGGACACGAAGGATTTACTTCGTTCGGAGCCTGTGACGACTCCTACTCGAAGGCCCGCGATCCTTGATCGCTTCCGGTGGGCAACAACTATAATTCGTAAAAGCTATTACAAGCTAAGTACAATTTAAGCAGAAAAGAATATTGTACCGACAATTAAAAGATGAACTGAAGCTCCGGGTTGTCGTTGCAGCACTTCTGAGTCGAGACGTTAGCAGCTTGTCGCACGGAGAATGCTTAGAAGATTGTCTGTTTAAAGCTGCACCTCAACCCTCCTTTTATATGAGGTTCCGGGCGCCTGGGACCTTTCCGGGCGCCTGGAGTGTGGCGTGGCCAGCCAACCAGATTGCTCCACGTCGCAAAGTCGCGCAGGGGATAAAAGTTGGTCCCGGGCGCCCGAACCTGTTAAACAAGGTTAGTCCGAGCAATTGCATACCCTGCAAGACAATGTTAGTATCTGATAATTCATAAGTGAAAAAGAGCTGACAGTCTTCGGACTGTCCGAGTCTGACTTCGGATTTCCAACCGGAAACTCTAGGTCGACCCGACGCCTACTGTTCCCTCTACGGGGAACGCGTCCTCACTTACTCCACTCAGGAGATTTACCTGATGTCAGTCCGGTCCTCCAGACCGACTTGACTTTTCGCCTAGGGTTACCCCCCCTAGGACCTAGGGTTACCGCCCCCTAGGGTTTTTCTCCACCTAGGGTTACCGCCCCCTAGGACCTAAGGTTACCGCCCCCTAGGATCTAAGGTTACCACCCCTTAGGGTTTTTCACCTGCCTAATCGCAGCTAGGACTTTCCTGAAACACTCATTCAAACATGTTAAATCACACACTAACTTAACTTTGAATCCTTTGCCATTATCAAAACTAAGGTTCGATCGTCGGATGCTTCCCGCACCAACAATCTCCCCCTTTTTGATAATGGCAACCGAAATTCAATGTTAAGTAAAAAATATGCAGTTATGTATAACCACATGAAACAAGATAAGCGTGATAGCAAGATAAACATAGCTCCCCCTTAATATAAGTTATTCTCTTTGAATTTTTTTACTAATAGCCATAGCTCCCCCTTAATACAAGCTCCCTTTAAAATATTTTCTTTGAATCTTTGAATTTCTCTACTCTCCCCCTTTGCCATATATCAAAAATGAGCTAGTTTTGAAAAACTTAAATTTTCAAGACAGAATTTAGCAGAAAACATTTTAACTTAGGCAAGGAGCAAGTGAAAGGCAACACCTTAGAATTGATTTTGCTTAAAGAGATATAGCAAAAAGGAGCTTTTTTTTAACTTAGTGTATTTTGAGGAGTTTCCAAAAATTTTCACAGAAAAATTTTCAAGACACAATTTTCAACTTCAGAAATTTTCCGGAAAAATATTCAGGTTTTTTAAAGAAAATTTCCAAGGAAAATTTTCAACTTAAAGAAGTTAATTGCAGCTTAACAAAATTTTTCAAGCTTTAAAGAATTTTCTAACTTAAAATTTTTTTTAACTTAACGAATTTTCGAAAAAGTTTCAGCTTAAATAATTTTCTAACAAAATTCCAAAAAAGAATTTTCAAAATAGAGGACACTTGAGAGTTTTAAATTTGGAGAAGTTTTGAAAAGTTGTTTAAGGCATATTTTTGAAATGAATTTCAAGAATACATAAGGCAAAGGAGAAGTGTTAACCTTAGTGTTTAATAGTTTACAAATTTTGTTTTAGTAAGGTATCAGAGCCCTAAGGTCCAAGCATGAGTTAAGATTTGTTTTGATCAGGTATCAGATCCCTTAAGTACAGACATGCTTAAACTTATTATTTCCTTCACCAACTGTCTAACCGTTTAGCTACTTGCTGATTGCCTAGAGGGCAACAGTGTTCACTTGGTTAGTCAAGTCAAGTCAATTGATCCAGTTAGATTTGACTAAGGCTGGAAGACTTGATTTGATTACTATTAATCATGTATTTAACGCCCAGACTCATATTGATGCACAGAAATAAGCATTCTTGAGTCCAGGCTGTACCCTATGCATCTCACACCATTCTATGTTTTACAAACACAATCAAGGTAGACCTAGGTGTTTGTGAGATGCTCTGGCTGAGTCCTGGGGGAACATGATTTCTAGGGGAAAATCCTAGGCTAAGTCCAAATTTAGAAAGTCTAGTTAAGTAGGGATTTTGAAAAATCAAAAGTTTGCCTAGAAGTTATAAAAATGTAAAAAAAACATTAAAAGCACTGAATTGAAAGTATCTATTCTACCCAGCACATTCCTATTTGTCTTCTAAGTGTACTGAACTCACGTTCAGGTAAGGGTTTTGTAAAGATGTCAGCTAGGTTTGATTTGGACTCAATATAGTTGAGTACAATATCACCCTTAGCTACATGATCCCTTACAAAGTGGTGTTTCACTTCTATATGTTTAGTCCTTGAGTGATGAATTGAGTTTTTTGTTAGATTTATTGTACTTATGTTATCAATTGAGATTTTTGTTTTTTGATATTCAAGTTGATAGTCATTAAGGGTATGCATCATCCATAGTAATTGAGATGTGCATTCACCTAGTGCTATATATTCAGCTTCAGTGGTAGATAAGGCAACACAGTGTTGCTTTCTACTTGACCAACTTACAAGGCAGTGCCCTAAAAATTGACAACTGCCACTTGTGCTTTTTCTATCTAGCTTGCACCCGACATAGTCAGAGTCAGAGTAGCCGGTTAGATCAAGGGTGCAGGATCTAGGGTACCAAAGTCCTACGTTTAGGGTTCCCTTAACATACCTAAGGATTCTTTTTACTAGTGTTAAGTGAGACTCTTTTGCACAAGATTGATATCTTGCACACATACCTACTGCGAAGATGATGTTGTTGGTTGCTACTCGGAAAACCTATAGGTTCCACTGTACAAAAATTTTGTACAAAGGTCTGAACCTTTTCCTAGCTACCATGTGTTCTTTTAAATTAAATTTTGGATCGCCTGCGGAACTTAACACGTTTGATCCAAAACTTAATCTATTTGTTCTTTTAGGTTTTGACTTGGATCTCTTGCGGAACTTTACACGTTCGACCCAAGTCTCCTTAAGTTATTAATTCCATTAAATATTAATTTTCATAATTGGTTCCCAGTACTGACGTGGCGAGGCACATGACCTTCTTGGATATGGGAGCAACCACCACCGACTAGACAAAACCTTTTATAGAAAGCTAATATTTAATTTCCTAAAATAACTTTAGGTTAACCAAAGAGAACAATCAAATCCCAAGGAAAAGAAAAACATAAGAACACAGCATCGAAAAAACATATTCGAAATTCTAGAACGTAAGCCTCTTGTATTTGGTATTATTTCTATAAATAACTAGTATGATGCGGAAATAAAAATTACTAGTTATACCTTGTAGAAAAACCTCTTGATCTTCTATCGTATTCCTCTTCTAACCTCGGACGTTGTGTGGGCAACGATCTACCGAGATGAGAAACCACCAACCACCTTCTTCTCCTCCAAGCAAGGTTCGGCCACAAAGGAAGAACTTCACCAAAGAAGAAAACCAAAATACTAACCAAGCTCCAAGAGATGCTAGCTTTCTCTCCTTCTTCTTCTTCTTCTCCAAGTAGTATCCGGCCACCACAAGAACTCCAAGAGAGATGAAGTATTCGGCCACCACAAGAGGAAGAAAGGGAGAGGATGATGGCCGGCCACAACACCAAGGAAAAGAGGGAGAGAAAACAATAGAGGTTATCTCTTGAAGGCACCCTCACCCCTTCTTTTATATTCCTTGGCCTAGGCAAATTAGGAAATTTAATTACAATAAAATTTCCTCAATTTCCTTGACATGATTTTATTGAGAAAGTAAAATAAAATTTCCCAAATTAAAACCAATGGCCGGCCACATCAATGAAGGAAAAAATTAGACAAGTTTTAATCAACAATTAAAACTTCCTAATTTATTTCCGGAAATTTTAAAAAATAAAATTTCTCTTTAAAATCTCTTCATGGTTGATAAAAGGAAATTTCTATAATTTTAATTTTATCAACATGTGAATAATTTTTTAAAGAGAAAATAAAACATCTCTCCAATCTACAAATAAGGAAAGAGATCTAATCTCTTTCTTTAATCTTTTATAGATCTTTTACAAGAGGGATATTTTAATTTTAATTCTCTTTAAATTATATCTTCCACATAATAATAAAAATTAAAATTAAATTTCTTTTTTAATTTAATTTGGCCGGCCCTACTAGCTTGGGTTCAAGCTAGGGCCGGCCACCCAATTTTATACCTAGGCCGGCCCTAGCTTGTTCCCAAGCTAGCTCTATTGGGTGGGTATAGAAGGTGGGTATAGGTGGGTATAGAACTCTATAAATAAGAGGCTACGATAGGGACCGAGAGGAGGAATTGGTTTTGGTCTCCCGATAAAATTAAGCATCCCGTGTTCGCCCCGAACACACAACTTAATTTTATCAATGATAATTCATTCCACTAGAGAACTATCATTGAACTACCGCACCAATCCCAAATTACATTTTTGGGCTCCTTCTTATTATGAGTGTGTTAGTCTCCCTGTGTTTAAGATATCGAATGTCCACTAATTAAGTGAGTTACTGACAACTCATTTAATTAATATCTAAGTCCAAGAGTAGTACCACTCAACCTTATTATCATGTCGGACTAAGTCCACCTGCAGGGTTTAACATGACAATCTTTATGAGCTCCTCTTGAGGACATTCTCAACCTAGTATCTCTAGGACACAGTTTCCTTCTATAATCAACAACACACACTATAAGTGATACCATTTCCCAACTTATCGGGCTTATTGATTCATCGAACTAAATCTCACCCATTGATAAATTAAAGAAATAAATATCAAATATATGTGTTTGTTATTATATCAGGATTAAGAGCACACACTTCCATAATAACCGAAGTCTTTGTTTCTTTATAAAGTCAGTATAAAAGAAACGACCTCAAATGGTCCTACTCAATACACACTAAGTGTACTAGTGTAATTATACAGTCAAGATAAACTGATACCTAATTACACTACGACCTTCTAATGGTTTGTTCCTTTCCATTTTGGTCGTGAGCTACTGTTTATAATTTATAAGGTACTGATAATATCATCTTCTGTATGTGACACCACATACTATATTATCTTCAATATAAATTAATTGAACAACTACAACTAAATGTAGAAAATTTGACCAAATGTGATTCTTTATTCATAATGAATGTTTACAAAGCTTAGGCTTTCAGTATACACTCCAACAATCTCCCACTTATACTAATGACTAAGCTGCCATATCTTCTACCATACATCTGATTCCCATTCCCTCCACATGCCGATCGAAAGCTTTCGCCGGAAGGGCCTTAGTAAAAGGATCATCTGCTGATGCAATCTTGGCGATGACAACTTCTCCTCGCTTCACGATATCTCGTATCAAGTGGTACTTGCGCTCTATATGTTTACTTGCCTTATGAGCTCGTGGTTCCTTCGAGTTTGCAACTGCACCGCTATTATCACAATAAATTGTGATGATTTTGGGCAAACCAGGAATCACATCTAAGTCCATTAGAAAGTTCCTGAGCCATACTGCTTCTTTAGCCGCCTCGAGGTTGCTACATACTCAGCTTCCATGGTTGAGTCCGAAACGCATTTCGCTAACACTCCTCCATGAAATGGCTCCACCTCCTAAAGTAAACACATAGCCTGATGTAGACTTACTATTATCCCTATCTGATTAGAAGTGTAACCCACAGGGAGCAGATCGTCTTCTTGGTAAACTAGCATATAATCTCTAGTCCTTCTCAGGTACTTTAATATATGCTTTACCGCAGTCCAATGTCCTTGTCCAGGGTTACTCTGATATCTGCTGACCATGCCCACGGCAAAACAGATATCAGGTCTCGTACATAGCATTGCATACATTAGGCTTCCTACAGCCGAAGCATAAGGAACTGCTTTCATGTCCTCTATCTCTTTCGACGTCTTTGGAGACATCTCTTTAGATAGAGCTACTCCATGTCTAAAAGGTAAGAAACCTTTCTTGGAATCCTGCATGCTAAAACGAGCAAGAATTGTATCTATATATGAAGCTTGGGATAGACACAACATTCTTTTCTTACGATCCCTTATAACTTTGATCCCAAGAATGTGTGCACAATCTCCTAAGTCCTTCATATCAAATTGTTTGGACAACCATACCCTTACGTCTGATAATACCTTGACATTGTTGCCAATTAACAAAATATCATCTACGTATAGTACAAGAAATACCACCACGCTTTCGTTACACTTCTTATATACACAAGACTCATCCGGACTTTGAATAAATCCATATGATGGATTACTTCATTAAACCGGATGTTCCAAGACCTTGAAGCTTGCTTCATCCATAAATGGACCGATTGAGCTTGCACACTAGATGCTCTTTGCCTTTTTCAATGAACCCTTCTGGTTGCTTCATATGAATGTTCTCTTCAAGACTTCCATTAAGGAAAGCTGTCTTGACATCCATTTGCCAAATCTCATAATCCATATGAGCAGCAATGGATAAGAGTATCCGGATAGACTTAAGCATGGCTACCGGTGAAAAGGTCTCCTCATAATCGATTCCCTCTTTCTGAGTGTACCCTTTCGCAACAAGCCTGGCTTTGAAGGTCTCTACCTTCCCGTCTGTCCCTCTTTTCCTTTTGTAGATCCACTTGCATCCAACGGCTTTTATACCATCAGGTGGTTCTACAAGCTCCCAGACTTTATTAGAGTACATAGACTCTATTTCAGAATTCATCGCCTTTTGCCAAGATGCTGTATCTATATCTTGGAGTGCTTCGTCATATGTCCGGGGATCAGGTTCATGTTTACCTGGGATCAAATCCGAAGACTCTCCCAAAAACATGAATCTTTCAGGTTGCCTTACAACCCTCCCACTACGACGAGGCACTGTTTGTGGTTGTGTATCATGTGTGACACGTGTTGCAGTCTCTTGTGGTACTTCATCTTGTACTGTTGGTACTGAAGTAGACGTGTCCTCTCTAAGTTCTTCTAAAACAACTTTTCTACTGGGCTTGTGATCCATTATATAGTCTTCTTCTAAAAACTGGGCATTGGTGCTAACAATGACCTTCTGGTCTTTAGGACTATAAAATAAACCACCTTTCGTTCCTTTGGGATATCCTACAAACACGCGAACTTCTGTACGAGATTCTAACTTATCAGCATCTGGTTTCAGCACATGTGCTGGACTACCCCAAATCCGAATATGTCTTAAACTAGGCTTTCGCCCATTCCACAATTCTATGGGAGTAGAAGAAACTGATTTAGAAGGTACTAAGTTCAGAACGTATACTGCTGTTTCCAGAGCATATCCCCAAAATGAATTTGGTAATTCTGAATAACTCATCATTGATCTAACCATCTCCATAAGAGTCCTATTCCTTCGTTCTGCTACACCATTCTGTTGGGGTGTTCCAGGTGCAGACAATTGGGATTGAATCCCGGCCTCTGATAAGTAATTCCTAAACTCTCCTAAGAGGTATTCGCCACCACGATCTGACCGTAGTGTCTTGATACTTTTACCTAGTCGTTTCTCCACATCAGCCTTGTATTCTTTGAACTTATCAAAGCACTTGGACTTGCGGCGCATTAGGTAAATGTATCCATATCTTGAATAATCGTCTATGAAAGAGACAAAATATTCAAAACCTCCTCTTGCCTGGACAGACATAGGACCACACAAATCAGAATGAACCAATTCTAACACTTCTTTGGCTCTATACCCCTTGGCCTTGAACGGCCTCTTGGTCATTTTACCTTCCAGGCAAGATTCACAAGTTGAAAAATTTTCCAACTCAAATAAACTCAAAAGTCCATCGGCTATAAGCCTCTGAATCCTACTTAAGTTAATATGACCAAGCCTTAGATGCCAAAGATATGCTTGGTTCATCTCCGAAGGTTCTTTTCTCTTATTAGAGTTAGAAGATGAGTTATAAATTTCCATGTTTTGCTTTGTGGAAGAAATTGGATTTAAAGTATACAAATTGCCAACTAATGCACCAGAACAGATAATCACTTTATTTCTTTTAATAACTACATCGTTACTGAAAGAAACTAAATATTCATCTAAAAACAGTTTAGAAACTGAAATTAAATTCTTTCTAAAACTGGGTACATAAAGACAATTTTTTAAAATCAAATTTCTATTTCTACTAAAAGATAAGTAGACGTCTCCCACTGCAACAGCTGCCACCTTAGTAGCATTGCCCATGTAGACGGTAATTTCTCCTTCAGATAGTCGTCGGGTTTCCTGGAACCCCTGCAAGGAATTGCAGACATGATCAGTGGCTCCCGTATCTACACACCAGGTGCTGGTAGATAACACCGCTAAACATGTTTCAACAACTAGAGTATGAGATATACCTTTGTTTTAGTTCCTACGAGGACAGTCCGCCTTCCAATGTCCTGCCTGCTTACAGATGAAGCACTTGCCCTTCGGCTTCTTCATTCCAGCTTTAAATCCCGTACTCTGAGATTTATTCACTTTCTTTGCTGAACCAGCTTGTTTCTTCTTCTTCTTTCCTTTCGGTTTAGAAGTAGAACCATTTTCAGCATAGTGAATTTGAGCATTGTGACGAAATAATCCTTCTGCTGCTTGAAGTTCTGTCAGTAGTTCCGCTAATGAATAAACCCTCTTATTCATATTATAGTTCAGGCGAAACTGCTCAAAACTTCTAGGTAGCGTTTGGAGGATCATATCGATCTGGGTTTCCCCATCAATTTCTCCTCCAAGGATCTGTATCTCGTTCAGATAAGCCATCATCTTTAGGATATGATCCCTTACAAGAGTACCCTCTTGCATGGTGGCTGTCATTATCTTTCTCATGGCTTCTTGCCTAGAAGCCCTATCCTGATGACCAAAGAGTTCCTTGAGATTGTTCATAATATCATAGGCTGTTGGTAAATCTTGATGCTGATGTTGCAATACATTTGACATTGAAGCCAAAATGTAACACCGCGCCATCTCATCTGCTTTTACCCATTTCCTATGATATTCAATCTCCTCTTGGGTAGATTCACCAGTAGGTGCATCAGGGCACTGCTCAGTCAGTACAAATTTATAGCTTTCAGCAGTAAGAACAATGTCCAGGTTTCTTTTCCAATCTATGTAGTTTGGTCCAGTAAGTCTATTCTGTTGAAGTATGATGGACAGTGGGTTGAAAGACATCCTAAGAATCACAAATAACTTTTGTCAGAACTCTAAATTTAGAATAATATTGATTCCTCAAACAATACTATTTTAAATTAACCAACACCTCAAAACACCGTGAATTTTGTATGCCACGTTAGTGTGGACGTATACAAATTCATCATTTGTAAAAGGAGGGTTTTAACCCATTAATTTTATTATCTTGTCAACCTAACTTTTTGACAAATAAAATTAATAGTTGGTATCTTTTGGTCACACAAATAATAGCAGTGACTCCGATGGGGAGGATACTATTAGGTGTGTCTAAGTATATACCATTACTTGACACTAAGTCCATTAATAAGATTATGCCTCTTCCGTTGGGGAAGATCACACGCTCTTAATTAACTTCCTATAGTCATCCAAAAATGGAAGTATGTTCTAGTGATCCACAAACAAGCTCATCCGTTATGGAGGAAGGCACTCAGAGCCAACGCGTAAGCTTGTTTGCATCACTTACAAACCAGTAATGGAGACCATGGGATTTATTTAAAAATCCCTCTCCCACTTAGTTATTTATAAATGAGGAATTTTAACTATGCTAGCCTACTAAGCATGTAAACTAACACATAAGACAATATAAAAGCAATAAATAGAAAATCTAATTTTCAACTATTATGGCTTTTATCTCTAGTTGTCCTCCGTGTGTTGTCATCCCAAGCTACTGCCATATTTGGCCACCGCCACCGGGTCTCGCTGTTGCATCCATCTTGCTCCTAGTTCCGCTGCGCCTCTGGTCCTTAGAAGGTTCCACGCTTTGCAAGATTCGATCCGCGACATAAATAGAATTTTACATTTTTGATCCTATATTCCATAAAAGGAATGTACATGTATCTAGATCAAAAATAAAATCCTAATAAAACTAAATACAGATTTTAATACAATCATGCACACACATATAAATGCCCTTGACATGTCCAAGGGTCCAATCACACACATAATAACTAAAAGCCATAATAGTTGGATCCTGCATCCACAAAGTTAGCACATCCTACTATTAACCTGCCTAAATTATGTATGACATGTGCATAATTAAACTAATACCAAATACACAGAGGCAAAACCCTAGCTCTGATACCAATTGTTGGTTGCTACTCGGAAAACCTATAGGTTCCACTGTACAAAAATTTTGTACAAAGGTCTGAACCTTTTCCTAGCTACCATGTGTTCTTTTAAATTAAATTTTGGATCGCCTGCGGAACTTAACACGTTTGATCCAAAACTTAATCTATTTGTTCTTTTAGGTTTTGACTTGGATCTCCTGCGGAACTTTACACGTTCGACCCAAGTCTCCTTAAGTTATTAATTCCATTAAATATTAATTTCCATAATTGGTTCCCAGTACTGACGTGGTGAGGCACATGGCCTTCTTGGATATGGGAGCAACCACCACCGACTAGACAAAACCTTTTATAGAAAGCTAATATTTAATTTCCTAAAATAACTTTAGGTTAACCAAAGAGAACAATCAAATCACAAGGAAAAGAAAAACATAAGAACACAGCATCGAAAAAACATATTCGAAATTCTAGAACGTAAGCCTCTTGTATTTGGTATTATTTCCATAAATAACTAGTATGATGCGGAAATAAAAATTACTAGTTATACCTTGTAGAAAAACCTCTTGATCTTCTATCGTATTCCTCTTCTAACCTCGGACGTTGTGTGGGCAACGATCTACCGAGATGAGAAACCACCAACCACCTTCTTCTCCTCCAAGCAAGGTTCGGCCACAAAGGAAGAACTTCACCAAAGAAGAAAACCAAAATACTAACCAAGCTCCAAGAGATGCTAGCTTTCTCTCCTTCTTCTTCTTCTTCTCCAAGTAGTATCCGGCCACCACAAGAACTCCAAGAGAGATGAAGTATTCGGCCACCACAAGAGGAAGAAAGGGAGAGGATGATGGCCGGCCACAACACCAAGGAAAAGAGGGAGAGAAAACAATAGAGGTTATCTCTTGAAGGCACCCTCACCCCTTCTTTTATATTCCTTGGCCTAGGCAAATTAGGAAATTTAATTACAATAAAATTTCCTCAATTTCCTTGACATGATTTTATTGAGAAAGTAAAATAAAATTTCCCAAATTAAAACCAATGGCCGGCCACATCAATGAAGGAAAAAATTAGACAAGTTTTAATCAACAATTAAAACTTCCTAATTTATTTCCGGAAATTTTAAAAAATAAAATTTCTCTTTAAAATCTCTATGGTTGATAAAAGGAAATTTCTATAATTTTAATTTTATCACCATGTGAATAATTTTTTAAAGAGAAAATAAAACATCTCTCCAATCTACAAATAAGGAAAGAGATCTAATCTCTTTCTTTAATCTTTTGTAGATCTTTTACAAGAGGGATATTTTAATTTTAATTCTCTTTAAATTATATCTTCCACATAATAATAAAAATTAAAATTAAATTTCTTTTTTAATTTAATTTGGCCGGCCCTACTAGCTTGGGTTCAAGCTAGGGCCGGCCACCCAATTTTATACCTAGGCCGGCCCTAGCTTGTTCCCAAGCTAGCTTGGCCGGCCCCTATTGGGTGGGTATAGAAGGTGGGTATAGGTGGGTATAGAACTCTATAAATAAGAGGCTACGATAGGGACCGAGAGGAGGAATTGGTTTTGGTCTCCGGATAAAATTAAGCATCCCGTGTTCGCCCCGAACACACAACTTAATTTTATCAATGATAATTCATTCCACTAGAGAACTATCATTGAACTACCGCACCAATCCCAAATTACATTTTTGGGCTCCTTCTTATTATGAGTGTGTTAGTCTCCCTGTGTTTAAGATATCGAATGTCCACTAATTAAGTGAGTTACTGACAACTCATTTAATTAATATCTAAGTCCAAGAGTAGTACCACTCAACCTTATTATCATGTCGGACTAAGTCCACCTGCAGGGTTTAACATGACAATCTTTATGAGCTCCTCTTGAGGACATTCTCAACCTAGTATCTCTAGGACACAGTTTCCTTCTATAATCAACAACACACACTATAAGTGATACCATTTCCCAACTTATCGGGCTTATTGATTCATCGAACTAAATCTCACCCATTGATAAATTAAAGAAATAAATATCAAATATATGTGTTTGTTATTATATCAGGATTAAGAGCACACACTTCCATAATAACCGAAGTCTTTGTTTCTTTATAAAGTCAGTATAAAAGAAACGACCTCAAATGGTCCTACTCAATACACACTAAGTGTACTAGTGTAATTATACAGTCAAGATAAACTGATACCTAATTACACTACGACCTTCTAATGGTTTGTTCCTTTCCATTTTGGTCGTGAGCTACTGTTTATAATTTATAAGGTACTGATAATATCATCTTCTGTATGTGACACCACATACTATATTATCTTCAATATAAATTAATTGAACAACTACAACTAAATGTAGAAAATTTGACCAAATGTGATTCTTTATTCATAATGAATGTTTACAAAGCTTAGGCTTTCAGTATACACTCCAACAGATGTCTGGTCGACTTGCAGTTAGGTACAGTAGACTTCCTATCATACTTCGATAGTATTTCAAGTCTACTGGTTTTCCTTCTAAGTCTGAGTCAATTTTAACATTAGTTGTCATTGGTGTATTAATGATTTTTGAATTTTCCATTCCAAATTTACTAATTAATTCCTTAGTATATTTGGTTTGATAAATATAAATTCCATCTTTGGTTTGCTTAATTTGTAAACCTAAAAAGAAATTGAGTTCACCTACTAGACTCATTTCAAATTCATTTTCCATTAGTTTGGTAAATTCTTTTAAAAACTTTGAGTTGGTTGATCCAAAAATAATATCGTCGACGTAAATTTAGGCTATAAAGATGTCGTTTTCAAAGGTTTTTACAAAGAGGGTTGGGTCTATTTTACCTTGGTTGAACCCTTTTGATATTAGATAGTTGGATAGTCGTTCATACCAAGCCATAGGTGCTTGTTTTAGTCCGTACAGGGCTTTTTTTTAATCTGAAGACATAATTTGGATGTTCTATGTCCTCAAATCCTGGGGGTTGGCCTACGTATACTTCTTCTTTTATAAATCCGTTTAAGAATGCGGATTTTACATCCATTTGAAATAGCTTGAATCCTTTGTGTGCTGCATAGGCCAACAACATTTTGATGGATTCAAGTCTTGCTACAGGAGCATAGGTCTCATCATAGTCTAGCCCTTCTATTTGATTGAACCCTTTGGCTACTAATCTGGCTTTATTTCTTACTATTTCACCTTGATAATTTAATTTGTTTCTAAAACCTCATTTAGTGTCAATTATGGTTTTGTTAATGGGTTTAGGCACTAATTCCCATACCTGATTTCTTTCAAATTAGGCCAATTCTTCTTGTATAGCTATAGTCCAATCTGGGTCTGGTAGGGCTTCTTCTATGGTTTTGGGTTCAATTTTTGAAATTAGGGCTATTTGACTCTGGTTTCTATAGGATGACCTAGTTCTTACTCCTACAGTTGGATCACCCAAGATTTGGTCAGATGGGTGATTTGTGCTTGTTCCGGTTGGTCGTATGTCATTTGAATTAGTGATTTCTTCTTCAAATTCAATAGGTTCAGATTGAATTTCGTCATCTTCTCTGTTTATTGGATTAGCATTTTCTGTATCTTCAGTTTCATCTATAGTGTCTTCATCAAATTTTATATTTGTTGTTTCTTCTACTTTTAGGGTATCCTTGTTATATACTCTATATGCTCTACTAGTGGTTGAGTATCCTAAAAATATTCCTGGGGTTGTTTTTGATGTAAATTTTCCTAAGTAGTCTTTAGTATTTAAAATAAAAATTTTACACCCAAATACTTTTAAATAGTTTAAGTTAGGAATTTTATTATAATAAATTTCATAGGGGGTTTTATTTTGAAATTTGTTAATTAAGATCCTATTTTGAATGTAGCATGTTGTACTAACTGCTTCAGCCCAGAATTGATTAGATAGATTATATTCGTTTAACATGGTTCTAGCAGCTTCTTGTAAGGTTCTGTTTTTACATTCTACTAATCCATTTTGTTGGGGGGTTCTAGGGCAGGAGTATTCATGTTTGTACCCATTTATATCACAAAATTCAGTGAAGTTGTGATTCTCAAATTCTCCTCCATGATCACTCCTTATCCTTTTAATTTTAGTATCTTTTTCATTTTCTGTTAATTTGCAAAAATTACTAAATTTTTCAAAGGTTTCATCTTTTGTTTTTAGAAATTTTACCCAGGTGAACCTGGAGTAGTCATCAATTATAACTAAGCAATACTGGTTCTTGCTTAGTGACTTGGCTCCATGTGAATCAAATAGATCTAGGTGAAGGAGCTCAAGTAGATAGGTAGTTCTAACCGTATTGGTTGACTTGTGGGTGGACTTGGTTTGTTTTCCTTGTTGACATGCATTACAGATTGAGTTTTCAATAACTTTAAATTTGGGCAACCCTCTAACTAGTCCATTTTGACTCATTTTTGAAATGAGTCTTGTGTGAGTGTGACCGAGTCTTCTGTGCCATAACTCAGTTTCCTCTTGTTGTGTTAGAAAACACTTTATTGAGGATGATGCTAGATAAATGGTGTAGACATTATCTTTCCTAGTGCCCTTAAGTATGATTTTTGGATTATCGACATGTTTGACTATACATTCAGACTTGGTAAAATTGACTGAATAACCAGTATCGCATAGTTGACTTATACTTAATAAATTAAAATTAAAATTTTCAACTAACAGTACTTTTCGAATAATAAAATCAGAATTAAGTTCGATATTACCTTTTTCGATTACTTTCAGTTTTCTATCGTTGCCGAATGCAACTGATCCTAGGTTCTTTAGTTTTAGCTTAGTGAACTTCAACCTATCTCCAGTCATATGTCTGGAGCATCCACTGTCCAACATCCATTGATCCAATTCCTACACATAAAGTAGTTGATGGATCAAAAGACAGTTTGATTGAAGTAAGTCCCTAATTTAGCATTTTACCTAATCTGAATTAATTCTATGGGGGTTTGTTTGGTGATTTGATGTTTAATTGAGAAATATTTAAATTAATTCAATTTTGAAAATGTTTAAGTTAATTTAATTTGAAGATGTTTAATTTAATTTTATTTTAAAAATGTTTAAGTTAATTTATTAAACAATGTTTAAGTTCGTTTGATTAAAAAAAATGTTTAAGTTAATTTAATTTTGAAAATATTTAACTTAACTTAAGTAACATTTAAAATTTAGTTTGCTTAGTCATCTCACCTGATTTATGTTTTCAATCAGGGGATCCTATTATTCTGTGAGATGAATTAGTTCAATTTTTTAGGGCTTGGTTTAACATTATGTTAGATTCGGGGTTTAGCTTTGGGTTAAACAAGTAAGCATTCTTTGGATAAACTTCTGGGCTATGGTGAGTCACAAGGAGCTCATTAAAGTAACCAAGCCTTTGAGGTTTTCCAAATAGTCCTACCCATTGAACTTAATACTAAACCTTGGTCTAACTAGTTAGGATCCATTTAAGGGTAGCTTCGGTTAGTTCCACTTGGCCAAATGCACCAGGTCGAAGCCATATCTTCCTAGACATGCGATGCCCAAGCTTCCCTAACGTACTATCATCCAAAAACTTTACCAGTACTGTGGGTCAACTTAAACCTCTCCCTTTTAATCTATCCTTACTTACCCTGTCGGGTAATTTACTCTTGTTTACCCATTTCGGGTAGATAGGTTTCGGAGTTGCCAGCTATTCTGGACCCTCCTTCTATTTTGAATTAATTTTGAATAATTGATTTTGAATTTTGAATTTTGAGTTTTAAATTAATTTCAAATTTTGAATTTTGAGTTTGAATTAATTTCGAATTTTGAATTTTGAATTAATTTCGAATTTTAAATTTTGAGTTTTAGTAATTAATTTCGAATTTTGAATTTTGAGTTTTAAATTAATTTCGAATTTTTAATTTTGAATTTGAATTAATTTTGAATTTTGAATTTTGAATTTTGAATTAATTTCGAATTTTAAATTTTGAGTTTTAGTAATTAATTTCGAATTTTGAATTTTGAGTTTGAATTAATTTCGAATTTTGAATTTTGAGTTTGAATTAATTTCGAATTTTGAATTTTGAGTTTTAAATTAATTTCGAATTTTGAATTTTGAGTTTAAATTTTAAGTTTTAATTACGAATTTTGAACTTGAATTTTAAATTACGAATTTTGAAATTTAAATTTAATTATTAATTTTAATTGTTTTTCTGCTAGCTCCCCCTGGATCATAGCCTCGATATGGCCTATCGAGGTAATGTATTTGATCCTTAGGAACCCAATAATGTCCAAGTCCTACTTGATTGATCAGGTTGGACTTGGCAACCCAAGCTTGGACCGATTTACTATTTGGTTTGTTTATTAAGGATATGTAAGATTTATATTTCTCTTTATATCCTAGTCCAGTTCGATTATAGATTGCCCTTTGTGTTCCAAGTATCAAGTCAAGATTCTTGGATCCCAAGGAAAATCGTTCTAGGGTTGTTTTCAAATCCTTTACCTGACTTTTCAGATTGGAATTCTCTTCCTCAAGTTTTTGAACTTGAGTTGAGGTTCCAGTCTGAACTTGATCAGTTAAGGATTCATTGTTAGACGTTTCTTTAAGGAGTGTTACCTCCTTTAGAAGTGATTTGATTCGAATCTTGGACTTAGCTACTTTATGCATTAAATAATTAATTAAGCTATATAAACGATTTTTACTTACAGAGGGGTTCGGTCCTTCGGAAACGGATGCAGATCCGTGGCTTCTCTCGGACTCGGCTTCCGATTCGTCCTCACTTCCAGATCCGTTGGTGTAGTCTTGGGCTGTCAAGGCGAGAAAGTTCGTCTGTTCTAGTTCTTCGTCGTCGGATTCCTCGGAAGAAGACTCGTCCCATGTTGCCTTCAATGCCTTCTTTCTTTTGGGTTTCTTTGGATCCTATTGATTCGGGCAATTTGCCTTGATGTGACCCTTCTGATTGCACCCGTAGCAGGTCACTTCGAATTTAACCTTCGAGCTTGGTTGGGCTTCTTTAGACTGGATGACCTTTCTGAGATCCTTTTTGTTGAAGCCCTTCTTTTTGCAGAGCTTCTTTACTAAGTTGACTATCTCGGTTGTAAGTTCATCGTCGTCTTCCGAATCTGGTTCTTCTTCTGACTCAGGTTCGGTTCTCCGCTTGATTTTTGACTCACGCGATCTCCCTGTTCCTGCAACCAAAGCCAACCCTTTCTCGGTCGGGCGTGCATTAGTCTGTTCGTGAAGTTCGAGTTCTGCAAAAAGTTCATCTAGTTTAATGGTAGATAAGTCCTTGGAGACCTTGTAGGCATCTACCATGGATGCCCACAAGGTGTTCCTTGGAAAGGCGTTTAGAGAATACCTTATGATGCCCCGGTTGTCTACCTTCTGTCCAATTGCATGAAGACCATTGAGCAGATCTTGAATCCGGGCATGGAGTTGGGCAGCTGTTTCACCTTCCTGCAATTTGATGTTAAATAATTTATTAAAAATTAGGTCTCTTTTACTTACTTTGGTGTCGGATGTCCCTTCGTGAAGTTCAATTAGCTTCTCCCACAACTCTTTGACACTATTGAAGGGGCCGACGCGGTTGAGTTCTTCTTTTAATAGGCCACACTGGAGGGTGCAGGTTGCCTTGGCATTTGCTTCCACCTTCTTGATAAAAGATGCATCCCAGTCCTCGTACGGTAGTGGTTTGCCAGCGGTATCAGATGGTAGTTGGAATCCGGTTTTGACAATCATCCAGACTTCAAAGTGAGTCTGGAGATATGCCTCCATCCGACCCTTCCAGTATCCGAAGTCATCTCCGGTGAATGGCGGAGGGCGGGATGTACTGTAGCCTTCTTGAAGGGCCATTTCAGATTAACCTAAAACGAAAAACAACCAACAAAATGTCCCAGGACTTCGTCCTGGCTTAGTAGTGCGGAAGGAAAAAAAATGGATCACGAACTCGGGTGGTGTTGCACCAATTCCGAGAAAAACCGATTCTGGGGAAAAAGAATTAGAATATAGCTATGAGGCTAAATTCTAATTGACTCCGAAAATCTAAAAAATACCACGAAAAAATATTTTGAATGGTGGTTGCACTGATTCAAAATGACCCCGCTCTGATACCAATTGATGGATCGAAAGCGCTAGAGGGGGGGGTGAATAGCGCTCGTGGCTATTTCATTTTTCGAAATCGTAAAAGCTTGTTCAGAAATAACGCAGCGGAAAGTAAATAAAGTGGACACGAAGGATTTACTTCGTTCGGAGCCTGTGACGACTCCTACTCGAAGGCCCGTGATCCTTGATCGCTTCCGGTAGGCAACAACTATAATTCGTAAAAGCTATTACAAGCTAAGTACAATTTAAGCAGAAAAGAATATTGTACCGACAATAAAAAGACGAACTGAAGCCCCGGGTTGTCGTTGCAGCACTTCTGAGTCGAGATGTTAGCAGCTTGTCGCACGGAGAATGCTTAGAAGATTGTCTGTTTAAAGCTGCACCTCAACCCTCCTTTTATATGAGGTTCCAGGCGCCTGGGACCTTTCCGGGCGCCTGGAGTGTGACGTGGCCAGCCAACCAGGTTGCTCCATGTCGCGAAGTCGCGCAGGGGATAAAAGTTGGTCCTAGGCGCCCGGACCTCCAGGCGCCCGGATCCATCCCGGGCGCCCGAACCTCCTTTTTCCAGGAGCCGCTTCTCCTGCAAAACAAGGTTAGTCCGAGCAATTGCATACCCTGCAAGACAATGTTAGTATCTGATAATTCATAAGTGAAAAAGAGCTGACAGTCTTCGGACTGTTCGTGTCTGACTTCGGATTTGCAACCGGAAACCATAGGTCGACCCGACGCCTACTGTTCCCTCTACGGGGGACGCGAGGGAACGCGTCCTCACCTACTCCACTCAGGAGATTTACCTAATGCCAGTCCGGTCCTCCAGACCGACTGGACTTTTCGCCTAGGGTTACCCCCTAGGACCTAGGGTTACCACCCCCTAGGGTTTTTCTCCACCTAGGGTTACCGTCCCCTAGGACCTAAGGTTACCGCCCCTTAGGGTTTTCCTCCACCTAGGGTTACCGCCCCCTAGGACCTAAGGTTACCACCCCTTAGAGTTTTTCACCTGCCTAACCGCAGCTAGGACTTTCCTGAAACACTCATTCAAACATGTTAGATCACACACTAACTTAACTTTGAATCCTTTGCCATTATCAAAACTAAGGTTCGATCGTCGGATGCTTCCCGCACCAACATATTATTACAATAAATTGTAATAATCTTTGGACAAACCAGAAATCATATCTAAGTCTATCTTTTATTACTACCTCAGAGGTTTGCCATATACTCAGCTTCTATGGTGGAGTCTAGAAAAACACGTATGCTTATCACTCTTCCATAGTTATGACTTTACCTCCTAAAGTAAACACAAAACCCCGAGGTTGACTTACTATTGTCCCTATCTGACTGGAAGTCAAAATCCGTGCAACCCACAAGGACCAAATTAACTGCCTTGTAAGCTAGCATATAATCTCTAGTGCCTCTAAGGTACTTCAATATATGCTTTACTGCAGTCCAATGTCCTTGTCCAGGATTACTTTGATATCTGCTAACTATGCCCTTGGCAAAACAGATTTCTGATCTCGTGCATAGCATACATTAGGCTTCCGATAGCCGAAGCATAAAGAACTGCCTTCATTTCCTCTATCTCCTTTGATGTCTACGGAGACATTTCTTTAGATAAAGTTACTCCATGCTAAAAAGGTAAGAAACCTTTCTTGGAACTTTGCATGCTTAAAACGAGCAAGGATTTTTTCGATATATGAAGCTTGGGATAAATAAAATATTCTTTTCTTGCGATCCCTTATTACTTTGATCCCAAGAATATATACATTCTCCCAAGTCCTTCATATCGAATTGTTTGGACAACCATACCCTTACTACTGACAACATTTTGATATTGTTTCCAACTACCAAAAATGTTATCTACGTATAGTACAAGAAAAACCACCACATTTCCATCACACTTTTTGTATACACAAGACTTATCCGGTTACTAAATAAATCCATAGGTCTGGATTATTTTGATAAACCGGATGTTCCAAGACCTTGAAGCTTTGCTTCAGTCCATAGACTGATTGAGCTTGCACACAAGATGCTTTTTGCCCTTTGCAATGAACTCTTTTGGTTACTTTATATGGATGCTTTCTTCAAGACTTCCATTAAGGAATGCTGTCTTGACATTCACTTGCCAAATAGATAAAAGAATCCAGATAGACTTAAGCATGACTACCAGTGAAAAAGTTTCCTTTTTCATCAAGTCTTGCTTTGAAAGTTTCCACCTTCCTGTCTATCCATCTTTTCCTATTGTAGACCTATTTTTACTCAATGGCTTTTACACCATCTGGTGATTCTACAAGCTTCCAGATTTTATTAGAATACATATATTCTAATTCTGTATTCATTGCTCTTTGCCAAGATACTGCATCTTTATCTTGGAGTGTTTCATCATATGTCCGGGATCAGACTCATGTTCATTTGGGATCAAGTCCAAAAACTCTCCCAAAACATGAATTTTTTAGGTTTGATTGACAACCCTCCCACTACGATGAGCCACTGTCTGTGTATCATTTATGATACGTGTTGCAGTTTCTTATGATATTTTATCTTGCATAGTTGGTACTAGATTAGACATGTCCTTTATAATTTCTTTAAGAATAAATTTACTTATGGGCTTGTGGTTTATTACATAGTCCTTTTCTAAAAATCGGTCATTGATTCTAACAATGACCTAGCGATTTTTAAGACTATAAACCTACTTTCGTTTCTTTAGGATAACTCACAAACAAGTGAACTCCTGCCAACTTATCAATGTCTCTCATGTGCTAGACCACCCAAATCCGAATATGCTTCAGACTAGGCTTATGCCCATTCTGTAATTCTATGGGAGTAGAGAGTTCTGATTTTAGAAGGTATTATGTTCACTTCTGTTTCTAGTGTATATCCTTAAAACGAATTTGGTAATCATCAATCTACTTATTTCCATAAGAGTCTTATACCTTCTTTCTACTACACCATTCTGTTGGGGTGTACTAGGTGCAGTTAGTTGGGATTGAGTCCCGACTTCTGATAAGTGACTCCTAAATTGTCCCAAGAGGTACTTGCCACTACGATCTTACCATAGTGACTTGATACTTTTACTTTAACATTTCTCCGCATCAGCCTTGTACTCTTTGAACTAATCAAAGCACTTAGTCTTGCAGCACATCAAGTAAATGTATTTGTATCTTGAATAGTTGTCTATAAAATAGACGAAATATTCGATACTACCTCTTGTCTGGATAGTCATAGGATCACACAAATCAGAATGAACCAATTCCAACATATCTTTGGCTCCATACCCCTTAGAATTAAAAGCTTCTTGGTTATTTTTCCTTCCAAGTAAGACTCACAGGTTGGAAAGATTTCGAATACTAATGAACCCAAAAGTTCATCAGCTACCAATGAATCCTACTCAAGTTAATATAACCTAGCCTTAGATGCCAAAGATATAAATGGTTCATTTCTGAAGGTTGCTTTCTCTTAAAGTTAGAAGATGTGTTATAATTTCCATTTATTGCATCGTGGGAGTTATTGGATTGTCAACCAACATACCAGAATAGATAACTTCTCTATTTTTCTTGATAACAGTTTTGTTATCAAAATAGACACAATATCTATTCTATAATAGTTTAGAAATTGAAATCAGGTTCTTTCTAAACTTAGTATGTAAAGACAATTTCCATATTTTATTCCTATTAAAGGATAAACATCTCCCACTGCAACTGCTGCCACTTTTACAGCAGTGCCCATGTGGACGGTGTTTTTATTTTCATTTAGTTGTCGGGTTTCCTGGAACCCTGCAATGAATTGGGGACATGATTAATGGCATCTGTATCTACACTCCAGGTTCTGGTAGATAACACCACTAAACATGTTTCAACTAATGAATTAAATACACCTATATTGTTCTTAATTCTAAGATGACAGTTTTCCTTAATGTCCAAGTCATATTTCCAATTATTACAATTGAGACTACTAAGTCTTTTCTATAGTATAACATCTAGGGAATTAACAAACATTTTAAATCCTAAGAATCACAAAAATATTTGATCAAGATCAATTCCTTAAAATCCCCATGAATTTTGTATGTCACGATAGTGTGAACGTATACAAAATCAAAGAAGAGATTTTATCCATTAATTTTATTATCTCGTCAACTTTACTTTATGACGAATAAAATTAATAGTTGATCTGTCTTTGATCAAATATTTGGTCAAAATTTTAAATTTAAAATAACATTGATTCCTCAAACAATATTATTTAAATTCACCAACACCTCAAACACCGTGAATTTTGCATGTCACGATAGTGTGGACGTATACAAAATTTAAACATTTGTAAGAGGAGGGTTTTACCCATTAATTATCTTGTCAATAAATCTTTATGACAAAATAAAATTACCTCAAACACCGTAAATTTTGTATGTCACGATAGTGTGGACGTATACAAAATCAAACATTTGTAAGAGGAGTTTTTAATTTTATTATCTTGTCAACCTATTTATTTGACAAATTAATAGTTGATTTTCTTCGATCACACAAATAATAGCAGTGACTCCGATGGGGAGGATACTGTTGGTTGCTACTCGGAAAACCTAGAGGTTCCACTGTACAAAAATTTTGTACAAAGGTCTGAACCTTTTCCTAGTTACCATGTGTTCTTTTAAATTAAATTTTGGATCGCCTGCGGAACTTAACACGTTTGATCCAAAACTTAATCTATTTGTTCTTTTAGGTTTTGACTTGGATCTCCTACGGAACTTAACACGTTCGACCCAAATCACCTTAAGTTATTAATTCCATTAAATATTAATTTTCATAATTGGTTCCCAGTACTGACGTGGCGAGGCACATGACCTTCTTGGATATGGGAGCAACCACCACCGACTAGACAAAACCTTTTATGGAAAGCTAATATTTAATTTCCTAAAATAACTTTAGGTTAACCGAAAGGAACAATCAAATCACAAGGAAAAGAAATAAACATAAGAACACTACATCGAAAATAAATTCGAAATACTAGAATCGTAAGCCTCTTGTATTTGGTATTATTTCCAAAAATAACTAGTATGATGCGGAAAGGAAAAATTACTAGTTATACCTTCTAGAAAGACCTCTTGATCTTCTACCGTATTCCTCTTCTAACCTCGGACATTGTTTGGGCAACGATCTTCCGAGATGAGAAACCACCAATGCACCTTCTTCTCCTCCTAGCTAGGTTCGGCCAAAACAAAAGAGCTTCACCAAGGATGAAGAAAAAAAAACACCAACCAAGCTCCAAGGGATGCAAGCTTTCTCTCCTTCTTCTTCTTCTTCTTTTCCAAGTAGTATCCGGCCACCACAAGAGCTCCAAGCAAGAGGAAGGATTCGGCCACCACAAAGAGGAAGAGAGGGAGAGAGGTTGGCCGGCCACAACACCAAGGAAAAGAGGGAGAGAATAATAGAGGTTGTAACCCATGAAGGCACCCCACCTCTTCTTTTATATTCCTTGGCTTTGGCAAATAAGGAAATTTATTTATAATAAAATTTCCTTAACTTTCCATGACAACAATTAATTAAGAAAAATTAAATAAAATTTCTTAATCAATTAATCATGGCTGGCCACCTCATGGAGAGCAAATAAGACAATTTTTAATCAACAATTAAAACTTCCTTATTTGTCTTTGGAAATTTTAAAAAATAAAATTTCCCTTTAAAATCCCTTCATGGTTGATAAAAGAAATTTCTATAATTTTAATTTTTCATCATGTGAATAATTTTCAAAGAGAAAAAATAAAATATCTTTCCAATCTACAAATAAGGAAAGAGATCTAATCTCTTTCTTTAATCTTTTGTAGATCCTTTTAAAAGAGATATTTTAATTTTTAATTCTCTTTAATAAATTATATCTTCCACATAATAAAAATTAAAATTAAAACTCCTTTTAATTTAATGGGGGACGACCACCTAAGCTTGGGTTCAAGCTAGGGTCGGCCACCCGTGAATTAAGGCTTGGCCGGTCCTAGCTTGAACCACAAGCTAGCTTGGCCGGTCCCCTTATCATGGGTATGAAGGTGGGTATAGGTGGGTATAATACTCTATAAATAAGAGGCTACGATAGTGACCGAGAGGAGGAATTGGTTTTGGTCTTCCAATAAAATTAAGCATCCCATGTTCGCCCCGAACACACAACTTAACTTTATCAATAGTAATTCATTCCACTAGAGAACTATTATTGAACTACCGCACCAATCCCAAATTACATTTTTGGGCTCCTTCTTATTTTGAGTATGTTAGTCTCCCTGTGTTTAAGATGTCAAATGCCCACTAATTAAGTGAGTTACTGACAACTCATTTAATTAATATCTTTATCCAAGAATAGTACCACTCAACCTCATCATCATGTCGGACTAAGTCCACCTGCAGGGTTTAACATGACAATCTTTATGAGCTCATCTTGGGGACATTATCAACCTAGATTACTAGGACACAGTTTCCTTCTATAATCAACAACACACACTATAAGTAATATCATTTCTCAACTTATCGAGCTTATTGATTTATCGAACTAAATCTCACCCATTGATAAATTAAAGAAATAAATATCAAATATATGTGTTTGTTATTATATTAGGATTAAGAGCACACACTTCCATAATAACTGAGGTATTTGTTCCTTTATAAAGTCAGTATAAAAGAAACAACCTCAAATGGTCCTACTCAATACACTCTAAGTGTACTAGTGTAATTATATAGTCAAGATAAACTAATTCCTAATTACACTACGACCTTCCAATAGTTTGTTCCTTTCCATTTTGGTCGTGAGCTACTGTTTATAATTTATAAGGTACTGATAACATCATCTTCTGTATGTAGCACCACATACTATGTGTAATGCCCGAAAATTCTCAAAACTATTTTAGAAATATTCTATGATTTTTCTGGAATTTTAGGATATTTTTACAGAATTTTTAGAGTAGCGGAAGTAGCAAAAACAAATAGAAAACGAAAATGGCTTAAGCGGGAATCGAACCCGGGACCTCTCGGGTCCGCTAAACCTTTAGTTAGCCTTAGAATCGGTGAATCTAGCAGGGCCGTGCTGGAAGAGAAGGGAAACATTTATATTTATATTGGAGTTGGGCCTAGTTACCCACTTAATATAAATTAAGAACTTAAGTTGGTTTGGGTTATTTTGGAGTTTGGTTCGGCAACCCCTTCCCCTCCAAACCCTCACGCCGAACACCTCTCCCTCTTCTCCCTCTCTCGGCGCCAACCACAAGGAGAACTAGGGTTCCATCCCTAGGGTCCCAAGGTCATTTTCCGGCGACGATTTCAGCACAAGGACGTTCCCCTCCGCGAGTAGAGCACGTGAACGCGGGCGAATCGTCGAGAAGTCGTCTCCACCGGAATTCCTAGTGATTAGATTTGTAAGAAATCTAGCACACAAGGTAAGAAACCCCTCACCTGCAGTATAAGTAGCTCCGTTTGGTTTTATATGCACTAGTTTAGCTATATGCTGTTTTTATCGACGCATAGGGTGAATTTGACCCTCCTCGCAGATTTAGGGATTTAGTGAGTACTTCTAGATGGGCCGGACACGTATTCCCTCTTCAGTGGGGGCTCCTAGACGTTGTCGGGTGCCTAGAAGTGGTCTCCCTGATAGAGGGGAGAGTTGGGGCACACTAGGTGTTCGATAAAATAGCTAGTTAAGTTAAAATGCAAATTAGGCATTTTAAATAGCTCAGTTAAATGCATTAGGAGAATTTAAATCAGTAAATCAGTTTATTATAGTTTATATGGGACTACGGTCCAATGGGTGGGCTCCCACAGTCGCCTCTAGGTTCAGACAACCTAGCTCTAGGTTCAGACAACCTAGCTCTAGGTTCAGATAACCTAGAAACAGCAAGTTAAAACAGTTAACTATATTCAGTATTTTATTTTCAGTGGCACTGTACTGGATTAGATATCCATTGGGTTGGACTCCCACAGTCGTCCCTAGGTTTAGATAACCTAGTTAACCCTACTAAATTCGGGACTTGCAAACACGGGTCTAGTTAGGGATGCGCGCACAGCAAGTACAGTTGCCGGGCCCAAACAGCATGATTATGTATTTTCACTTATTATGAATTAGTTTTCAAATCTCAAATTAGTTATGTTAGTTGAGTTGGAATTCAGTATCAGTTTAGCTACAGCTTAGCCTATTATATGTTCAGTTCAGTGATCTTTATTGATTCATATGCTTATATGCCATGCCATGTTTAGTTTATTCAGTATACTTAGCATAACCTTTTAAACAGCATGATTTCAAAACATATTTGCATCGTATGCATGTTTTAGTGAGGTAGATGGTTTCTTACTAAGCTTAAGCTTACAGATACTTTTTCCTTATACTGCAGATAAAGGTAAAGGAAGGATGGATTAGCGAAGGCTGGAGGGCAATGCTACGAAGATGTGTGTGGGCAGGAACTTGGAGTAGAGATCTTAGGGAACCTTAGCAAGCTTTGTTTCAAACATTAGAACTTTTCAGTGTTTTTGTCATCTTGCACTTTAGTAGGTTAGTCGCTATGAATTAGTTAACTATGCACCTTATTATGCTTAGAACACCTCTTTTATGTTGTTAGAATGTTAGTTGTTGTCGTTGGAGTGTTTCCTAGTCATTTTAGTACTTGTAATGTGATTGAGGCACGAAACAGTGCTGAAATCAGACCCTTGGCACGGAATCAGAAACTCGAATCGATCAGCTGATCGATTCGAGAGTTTCCAATCGATCGAGGGATCGACTGGGCACCTGGTTTCGCGAACAGTAGGCTTCTGGATCGATCGGTCGATCGATCCAGCCAATTTCGTCGCGAACAGAAGGCTCTGGGATCGATCACTGGATCGATTGATCAGTCTGGATCGATCAGCCGATCGATCTAGAATATTGCCCTTAGCACAGTAGCGTGCTGGATCGATCACTGGATCGATCCAACCTATGTTCCGCATACAGCAGCCGGCTGGATCGATCACTGGATCGATCCGACTATTCCAATCGATCCGTGGATCGATTGGGAGGTCTGGTATCAGTGGGGGAGTGTCTAAGTGCAGTTCCTTGGCCATGGGGAAAGTAAAACATGTTATGAGTAGTTAGTTTACCTCCCTTAGCATGTATAGAACCAAGAAATGTCAGTAGTTTAGTAAAATTTTAATTAGTTCAGCTTCCGCATATGTCTTTAGTAATGGTCAGGGAATAGTTTAGCACAGCATAACTGTAGCGATCGGCCTTACAGCCTAGTTAGTAGAAGGCGGGTCGTTACAGAGTGGTATCAGAGCAGTGATCCATACTTCCTACACACACATCAGCATTGAACCTGCAGCTTCCAAGTAAGAATACCTCTACTTTATTTATGTTTCTTGCTTTCTTGTATAGCTCACGTTTATAGATAAACTGCTGCATGATAGTATGTGATAGTATATAATATGATAACGATAGTTATACAATTATGATTGTAATAGTTATTCATGTTCTATCCTCTACATCTTTAGCAATGGCACGAGGACGCCCAGCTAGAAGGGCATTAGCTACTGAGCCCCAGCAAGAGGCAGGCAGTTCAGTGCCTCCCCCAGACCTTACAGCATTAGTGGCTCAGTTACAGCAGCAGCTAGCTGAACAGCAACAGGAGATAGCCACCCTCAAGGCTAATCAGCAGAGTACCCCCACAGTCACCCCGGAACCGAACCTGACGACTCCAGAAGTCTTAGAGGTTCCACCAGCTCAGCCTACAGCGCCAGCGCCAGCACCAGTACCAGCACCAGCAGTCCCAGCAGCTGAGCCAAGAAAGGAAGCCTCTCAGGCACTAGTGAACCATGGGATGCACAAGCCTGGTTCAAAACACTGGAGAGCACGATGGAGCTTCTGGACTGGCCAGAACACGAGAAGGTGAAGTGTGCCTCCTTCTGCCTGACAGGAGACGCACGCATGTGGTGGGAAAGAATCAGAACGAAGCGCCCAGTGAACCAGATGTTATGGGCTGACTTCGAGAAGGAATTCTTCGAGGAGTTCTTTCACATACGGGTTACAAACCGCCACTATGACGAGTTCACTGAGTTTCGTCAGGGCAACCTTTCAGTTGAGGAAGCCGTGAAGAAATTCAACAGGTTGGCTCGTCTATGCCCAGAGCTAGTCAGCACAGAGAAGGAACGAATCCGGTTGATGCTCAAGATGCTGAGGCCAGAGATAGCAGTGAACGTGGCTGGTGGCATACATAGGCCACAAACCACAGAGGAGTTAGTGAGCAGTGCCTTGACCACAGAGCATTACCAGAACAGCATAAAGCAGCAGAAGCAAGTCTCCTCAGAGTCTAAAGGCCAAGGAAACTCTCACACTCAAAAACAGCAAGGCCATAGTTCTAACTGGAAAGGGAACTCCAACAGCAAGCGCAAATCAGGGAGTGACCCAAAAGGAGGACCATCTAGCAAGCGACCCAGTTATCCAAAGTGTGCTACTTGTGGGAAATTCCACCCAGGGGTTTGTCGCAAGGGCACACGAGGATGTTTTGAATGTGGACAAGAAGGGCATATGGCCAAGCAGTGCCCGAACAAGACCGGTCTTCCTCAACCACAGCAGATTCAGTGTGCAGGCCAGCCAGCTCTAGAAGGTCCACTTATCAGCCAGGGCAGATTAGAAGCCCCTCCAGCTATGGCGAATGCGAGGATCTACTCACTCACCAGAGAGGACGTAGCCAATGCCTCGACAGTTGTCACAGGTCAGATTAGCATTTTACAGTATAGTGCTACTGTTCTATTTGATACTGGGGCAACCCATTCATATATAGCCAGGATGTTCTCCGGAAAATTAGAAATACCCTCGGAGGTACTCAGTGGTCAGTTTTTGACGGCATTACCTTCAGGAGAGATCATGGCATCCACGCACTGGCTCAGAGCAGTGCCGGTCATTATAGCAGACAGAGAGCTCTTTTGTGATCTGATAGTGCTAGAGATGACCGACTATGACGTTATCTTTGGAATGGACTTTCTGATCAGATACGGTGCTACCATAGAGTGCCGTAAACAGAAAGTCATCTTCCAACCTGAAGCGGCAGTGCAATTTGAATACAGCGGGGAACCAAAGAGGAAGGCCAAGAAGTTTCTCTCAGCTATGAAAGCACAGAAGCTACTGGATTCAGGATGTACAGGATTCCTAGCACATGTAGTCAACGCCAGCCAGGACAAGAACCAACAGCTAGCAGAGGTTCGAGTCGTATGTGACTACCCAGCAGTCTTCCCTGAAGAGTTACCAGGCTTAGCACCAGACAGGGAGATTGACTTTGAGATAGAGCTCATTCCCGGTACAAATTGGTGCAAAGCCTGATAACTATTACAATCATGCAGCAGTTATGCTAAGCCTGTCTGGTACACTTAGCACCAAACAGGGAGATTGACCTTGAAGCTCCTGCCTGGGGCTTCTTTTATATGTTGTTCCGGGCGCCTGGATTCCTTCCGGGCGCCTGGAATGTGACGTAGCTACTCAAACCGTGATGCTCCACGTGGCGACGACTTGGCTGGATATAATTTGCCTTCCGGGTGCTCGGATCCCTTCCGGGCGCCCAGACCTCCGGGCGCCCGGACCACTTTGTTCCAGAAAACTCCCTTTTCCTACAAAACAAAGTTAGTCCGAGGCAATATATAACCTGCAACATAGATTGTTAGCACATTTTATAATAGTATGAATTAGCACAAGTATTATGACTTAGATTCCGTCTTTCCGAGACCGGAATCTAGTCACGATCTCAACTTAGATATCCGAAATGGATCTAAGTCGGATCGACGCCTAATATTCCCTCCCCGGGAACGCGTCCTCGCAGTCACTCCCCTCCAGTGACTTACCTTACTTACCTGCCAGACGTCCGGTCAGCCCGTCGACCCGTCTGGACTTCTCGTCAGCTATCCGGTCAGCCCGTCGACCTAGCTGGACTTCTCGCCAAGCATCCGGTCAGCCCGTCGACCCGCTTGGACTTCTCGCCAGCTATCCGGTCAGCCCGTCGAACTAGCTGGACTTCGTGCCAGACATCCGATCAGCCTGTCGACCTGTCTGGACTTTTCCTGCACACTCGATCAAAGTGTCAGATAACAACAAAACTAACTTAACCTATTTGTCATTCATCAAAACCTAGGTTAGACCGTTAGTGCTACCCGCACCAACACTTTCCACCTTCCTTCTTTCTTCTAGATTTCGGCCACAATAAACTCCTCCAAGGATGAAGAATTTCGGCCACCACCAATGCTCCAAGGGATGCTAGAGACAAGGCTTGCTTTCTCTCCTTCTTCTCCTTCCTTGATCCGGCCACAAACAAAAGCTCCACCAAAAGTTGAGTTTCGGCCAACAAGAGGAGAGGAGAGGAGAGAAATAGGGCCGGCCACCAAAACCAAAGAGGAGAGGAAAGAAAAAGAATAGAAGTTCATCTAATGAAGACTCCTCTACCTCCTCTTTTATAATCCTTCGTTTTGGCAAATAAGGAAACTTTAATAAAAACTTCCTTAATTCCTTTGCCATGAAAAAGAAAATTTAATTAATTAAAATCAAATTCCTCTTCTTAATCAACATGGCCGGCCACACAACAAACCTCCAATCAAAGGAAATTTAATTCAATCAAGAATTAAAACCTTCCTAATTTGTTTCCAGAAATTTATAAAAATTTCTCCAATAATTTAATCCCTTCATGATTGGTTTATAAAAAGGAAATTTAATAAATTAAAATCTTTCTTTTAAACATGTGGATAAAAAGAAAATTATCTCTAAAAATTAAAATCTCTTTTAATCTACAAATAAGGAAAGATATCAAATCTTTTTTTAATCTTTTGTAGAAACTAATAAAAGAGAATTATTAATTTTTAAAACTTTCTTTTAAATCATGAACATGGTTAAAAAGGAAAGTTTTTACCAAAATTAAAATCAACCTTTTAATCTACAAATAAGGAAAGATATTTAGATCTTCTCTTAATCTTTTGTAGAATCTTATAAAAGAAAAGATTTAAATTTTTAAACTCTCTTTTAAAACATGTTATCCACATAAGAAAAATTTTAAAAAATAAAATTCCTTTTTATTTTAATTTGGGTCGGCCACACCAAGCTTGAACCCAAGCTAGGGCCGGCCACCTTGAAGCACCCATGAACCAAACTTTGGCCGGCCCTAGCTTGGTCTCCAAGCTAGCTTGGACGACCCCTTATGGGATGGGTAAGAAGGTGGGTATAGGTGGGTATAGTACTCTATAATTAAGAGGCTACGATAGGGACCGAGAGGAGAAATTGATTTTGGTCTCCCGATAAAATTAAGCATCCCGTGTTCGCCCCGAACACACAACTTAATTTTATCAATAATAATTCATTCCACTAGAGAACTATTATTGAACTACCGCACCAATTCCAAATTACATTTTTTGGGCTCCTTCTTATTATGAGTGTGTTAGTCTCCATGTGTTTAAGATGTCGAATGTCCACTAATTAAGTGAGTTACTGACAACTCATTTAATTAAAATCTTAATCCAAGAATAGTACCACTCAACCTTATCGTCATGTCGGACTAAGTCCACCTGCAGGGTTTAACATGACAATCTTTATGAGCTCATCTTGGGGACATTATCAACCTAGATTACTAGGACACAGTTTCCTTCTATAATCAACAACACACACTATAAGTGATATCATTTCCCAACTTATCGGGTTTATTGATTCATCGAACTAAATCTCACCCATTGATAAATTAAAGAAATAAATATCAAATATATGTGATTGTTATTATATTAGGATTAAGAGTACACACTTCCATAATAACTGAGGTATTTATTTCTTTATAAAGTCAGTATAAAAGAAACGACCTCTAATGGTCCTACTCAATACACTCTAAGTGTACTAGTGTAATTATATAGTCAAGATAAACTAATTCCTAATTATACTACGACCTTCCAATGGTTTGTTCCTTTCCATTTTGGTCGTGAGCTACTGTTTATAATTTATAAGGAACCGATAACATGATCTTCTGTGTGTGACACCACACACCATGTTATCTACAATATAAATTAATTGAGCAACTACATTTATCATAAATGTAGACATTTGACCAATGTGATTCTTATTTCTAGATAAATGTTTATACCAAAAGCTAGGCTTTTAGTATACATCCTAACAAAGCAAAGGGGGAGAAGTAAGGTTTAATTGGGAAAACCTTAAGGGGACGTTTGGTTGGGGGTTATTCTTGATAACCTTGGTTATCCATCTAAAGTTATCAACGAAAACCTTATTTGGTTTAGATAATCCATGATTTCTGAGTAATATTTCATGCCCGACATGTCAGCAAAAAAAGACATGCAACCCAAAAGTGAAAAATCTCGAAAAACTGAGGTTTTTTCTTGATTCTGGGATTAATGATTTTTTTTTTTACTAAAAATACTCTATGATAAGAGAAAAACGTGAAAAAAAAAACATTAAAAAAATTTAAAAAGAAATAAGGAATAAAAAAATAAAATATGTTAAAAAAAATAAAGAAAAGAATAAAAAAAACGTAAAAAAAATGGGAAAAATAAAGAAGATGTAAAAAAAAAACGTAAAAAACATAAAAATAATAAAAAAAAAATAACGTAAAAAATAAAAATAACACATAAAAATGTAAAAACATTAAAAAAAACACACACAGAAAAAGTAAAAAAAAAAACGTAAAAAAAATAAAAAATGGAAAAAAAAATAAAAAAAACGTAAAAAAAGAAAAACATGAAAAAGAAAAACTAAAAAATACATATTAAAAAATAAAAAAAAACATAAAGTTAAAAATAATAATAATATTAATATTAATAATAATAATAATAATAATAATAATATGTATGGTTGATTTGGTAACCGAGAGTAATACAGTAAAATATTAAATTAAATTATTCATTAAAACTTTTAAACAAACAAATTTTTGTTTCATTACCTACGTTGAACCAAACAACATTTGGTTATATTTTATTCCCTATAACCTTGGTTATGTGATTACCCTGGTAATCACATAACCAAGTTAATACATGATAACTTAAACCAAATACACCTTAAGTGTCTTTGTGTAAGGGAAGCCTTGTGATAGGTTTTTAAATATTCCTGTGGTAAAATTCTTAGCTCAATGTGGAGCTTAGGTGTAGGGTGAGCCTTGTGATATGTTTCAATGCATGTTACATATTGATTTGGCAGTGTAAGTCCAAGTGTGTAGCCTTGACAATGTAAGTCCATTCGATGGTGTAAGTCCAAGTGTGTAGACTTGGCAACGTAAATTTATTCGATGGCATAAGTCTAAGTGTGTAACCTTGACAACGTAAGTCCATTCGGCGGTGTAAGTCCAAGTGTGTATCCTTGGCAACATAAGTCAATTTGTTATTTGCTATTATATTTTTCCTAACTTAAATGTATTGCCAAACATCAAAAAGGGAGAGATTATTGGAGCAATCCCAATGGTCTGTGTGACCATGTATTCTGGTATTTAGGCAAAAGATTTAAGTTAGGTTCACCCTTGTATTTGATATGTGTATCTGAGTGTGCAGGTTTGTAGGATGCACATATGACTCAGCTTGATGGCTTCGAGTCCGGTGAAGGATGGAGCATCCAAGGGATCGTGGA
Organism: Zingiber officinale; assembly: GCF_018446385.1. Taxonomy (NCBI): domain Eukaryota; kingdom Viridiplantae; phylum Streptophyta; class Magnoliopsida; order Zingiberales; family Zingiberaceae; genus Zingiber; species Zingiber officinale. The sequence goes on from NC_055992.1 coordinate 132,269,777, forward strand.
CAAGGCAGCAAGCACAAGGGTCGAGGGAAGCAACTTCGAGGCATATGCGAAAGATGACATTGGGGACGAGCCACGGGCTTGAATGCATCCGAGATACAAGAGTCAAAGGGAGTAGGCTTGAAGACAAGAGGTCAAAACTACGAAAAAGAGTCAAGTGGGTTGTGAGGGTCTGAGTGCCGAGAGAAATTTACTCGGGAAGGGAAGCCCTAGGTTTAAGGTTATACCAGTCGACTGGTATATGTACCAGTCAACTGGCAATCGAGTTGGAGAGAACAGAATACCTCTGTTCTCTCAGCCGAAGTGGAGCAGTTGACTGGTATCGAGCCGTTAGAGTTGTAACAATTAAATTCCACAAAGGACCAGTCGACTGGTTGACTAGTAACGGTAGTTTCAGCTTGGCTGTTTTCCAAGCTCTATATAATGGATCTTGGGGTGGCTGGTTTTGGTTGACAAAATTGAACTTGGTTAAAATCTAATTAAAGTCTCCAAGCCTACGTTGCAATCCTTGTGTTCTTGGTCGAGTTGTGGCGAGGTTTCTCCATCGACAAGGAGCATTATGCTAGCCGGAAATTCTAGGGAGTAATCCACTGACGGATAGGGATCGTCCACCTTATGGACAACCGTGGAGTAGGAACAAGTCATCTCTGGACCAAGTAAACAAGCGTGTCGAGTTTGGTTTGCTTTCTTATCTTTAGTTTAACTTTCCACTTGCTCTATTTGTATTTCCGCTTGTGCACTAACATTGTAGAAAGAAGCGATCAATTGGGGCAATGTCTATTCAACTCCCCTTCTAGCTGGCCACAAAATTCCCAACACCTGAAACATGGTCTTGAGACAAGGAGAGGTCATTGAGACCTAAGACTAAACTAGGGCGAATGGTTGCGTTGGGATCAAGAGTGGAGACTGAGAGAGGCTGTTGAGACCCAAAATCGAACCAGGGTAGATACTTGTGCCGAGGTCAAGAGCCGAGACTGAGAGAGGCTACGGTCTGTGTCAAGGTCAAGAGCTAAGACTGGAAGACGTTGTTGAGACCCAAGACTGAATCAAAAAGTCAAGTCAAACTTAAGTTTCGTTTATACTAAGTTGACTATTTTGGAGTCATTAGCTCAATACAAACTTTAATCTCGCGAAACACACGGGAGTCGCATAATTTTGCTATATCATATTCGATTTTGATTTTCTCTATTATTTTTATGTTGTTTTTTTACTTCAATATCTAACAACACCATATTTAAGAAATAAAATTAAAGTGGCGTTTGATTTGGGTGCAAGAATAAGAATAAGAATGAATTTGATAGTAGATTAGAATGAGAATGTGTTTGAATTTAATCATTCCAATATTATTATTTAGTTTATAAATTAAGATATTATTGTTTGATTTGCCAGAGAATACAAATGCAAATATCAAATTTACCATTAAAACAAATAATAATATTCAAATAAAATTTTTATAGATTTTATCACCAAAATTGCTTTTATAGTATTTTGTAATTATTTTCCCATTTACTATTCCTAATAACTCAGAAACATATTATTGTATTTAGTTGAGTATTTTCTTAAGTCTTTTAAAAAAATTTAAAGGAGCTTTAAAATAATTTTCTAAAAGGATTTTTTTAAAGGTTTCAAAAATAATTTTGAAAGATTTTAAAAAGAATTTTTAAAAGGGTTTTAAAATATTTTTTAAAAGTTTTTTTCAAAATTATTTTTAAAAGGGTTTTAAAATAATTTTTTAAAGAATTATTAAAATGTTTTAAAAATAATTTCTAAAAGGATTTTTAAAAGTCTTTTAAAAATAATATATTGTTAATTTAATTTAAGAATTTGGATTTAATTAACTTTATTAATTTAATTTATGACTTTAATTTAATTAAGGCGCGAAAGTGATGAGAATGAATTCCAGATATCATTCCAAAATTATTATCCCCAAACTCATTAACCAAACAATTTAAATTTCTATTATTCCATTCCTTTCTAAACCCTATGCCACTTATCTATTTAAACCCGTTCCTTCCAACCCTAGTCCACCAACATGGATTACCGCCGCCGCCGCGCCGCCGAGGCCTACACATCCGCCTCCATAAACTTCTCAAACGCCGCCACGGCCTGCGCAGCCGCCGCGGCTGCCTGCCTATCTGACCTCCCCGTCGGCCCCCGAATTGCCTCCGCGGCCGTTGCAGCTTCCGGCGCGGCCTATGCAGCTTCCGTCGCGGCCCACGCAGCCGACGCTGCGGCGGCAGCTGACGACCCCATCGGCGACCCATCTGCCGACGCGGCCTACTACGCCTCGTCGGTTCTCATCGGCAACGCCGTCCGCCTCGCCGTCGACGGCGTCAACAATCCCCCCGCCGACTCCGTCGACGACGTCAACAACCCCCTCGGCCGACCCCGTCGACGACGTCAACAACCACCTCGTTGAGTATGAATTAGAAAAAAATCCCTAGTACTACTTCAAGCCTAGTATTGATTTTGTTTAAGAGTGATGATACTCATGCATTTTAAACTCTAGAATTTGCTTTGCTCCTCTTTGAAACCATAGTAGCATTGGCATGCATTAAGATAATAAAGAGTATATTCTATGTTCCACAAAATATTCTGAATTCATATATTACTTTTTGTGTCATCTTCTCCTTGAAAATTTTGGTGATTGACTTGATGAGTTATTTTGCCGGGACAGTCAAAGATTAAGTGTGGGGGAAGAGAATGTGTATGAGATGATGAGGTAAACAAAGACATAACAATTGGGAGTTGGGTTTCTGCAGGATTTGGTTACCAAGTTTTGATTTGGGAAGTGAATATTTTGTTTACTAGCAGTCACTTTATTCTTAGAAATTTATGACTGATAATGATGGATGATTTCTAGTGATTGTTTATGGCTAATGGAATGCCACACACTCCTCAATTCTGTATGGGAGCATAAGGATGAATTATGAGCACTTGGAGATGAAAATTTCCAACTATATAGTTGTAAAAATGATTTTTGACAAAGAAATGGAAAACAATTTGGTTTTTTACTAAAAGAATTCTCAAAAATCATTTTAAAGAAACACTATTTTAGGTATTTAATGGTATAATCCCTAACCTTCCCCCCAATCACAACAAGACAATGCAAGATTAGTTGGAGAACAGATCATGGTGTTGAAATTAAAAAGAAAGAAAAGCTAACTAATAGTTTATTGTATTCTTAGACATTATTGAATAAGCCACATGCCTATGGCCCGAGGAACTACAATGTGCCCACAGGCTCAACCGTAGCACTAGTACAGAACCAGTCGAGCCAGCGACATGTGACGAAAGGGCTTTAGAGACCCGCAAAGTGTTTGGTGTTTTGCGACACCGTCGTCAGGACGACACACCGTTTGGGAATGACATGAACATTTTGGCCATCCACTAAATAATGAAGCAGATGTGTTTTAGCCTTTTTCATGTCGACAAACGCTAACTGCAAGTCATGTTCTGTCTGACAGTTATTGCTTGTTCAATAAAGGGCAAGGTCAAACTAACCAATGACAAACAAAAGATTACGAATAACACTCAAATTTAATGAGCTCCGACCAACGAAACTGAACGAATAGGCTGCATTTACCAGGAAAATAATTGATATCAATGACATAAAACCGGTCTTTTGTTCCGTGCTCTTTGATTATATCTATGTTGAATAATCGAAGACCCTACAGGCAATTCTAAGCAAGATTAAAACTTCAACGAACCAACAAATTAATTGGATAGTGCATACACACAGCAAATCATCTCACCAGCCGATGACGCAGCTCCCTAGCTAGGTTCTCAAGCAAAGGCCTTGGAGGAAGTTCTACAGAATAGTAGTCAAGTTTTGATAAGAAAACTTCATCAAAGGCAAGTGAGAGTTCATGTGATTTTGCGCTTCCATCAGCGACTAAAGGTTTGACAACTGCAAAAAGAAACAAAAATAACAACATGAAGAGCACACAGCCATGCTCAGGTTAAAAAGTAGGCATGCGAGTTAGCTGCACGCATGTACCTAATTCACTACTCTGTCAACAAAAGGTTAAATTGTTGCCAAGTCAAATTTGCATGGATGGACACTAGTTGTACTAAAAGAGCTACATCATTATGAGGCCATAACCTTTTACCTTCAGATAAAACGTGCTAATGATCAGGACAACACTACGTTCGCATGGAATTTGTTGATTTATCCATCACGCAGCATGACAAAAGTAATTCAACAGACTATGACATACCCTGAGGGTGAAGTCATACACATGTATCACAATGCTACATAGCGGAATTTATGTTTGTAATTGTACTATTTTAGAGTTTAATGAGTAATTTGTAATCTAGGAGTTTGATTGGTTTGATCGAGTAGTTACATTTCCCAATAAATGTGTTGGGGGTGGTTAGAGCAATGTGGCTCCAATATAAGAGAGAGCTCCATCATTTATGACAAGAACTTCTCTGTTTTTTTTTTTTTAATTTTTAATTAATATTTTAAGTTTAGTTTTTTTAAATAATAAAATATTAAAAAATAATAATTTATGAGAAAATGTGGGGCACATAAAGATGTTGTTGGGAGGTTTTTTTTATATAATGGAGAGATGTTTGAGACTTTTTATTTTTGACGTGACGTGGATGTGACAACAAAAGAGTTGATGGAGAAGTTTCTCACAATAATAGATGCCCTTACAATTCCCCAACACAATCCTTCAGTCCCATCTTTTCTACCCAAGGAAACAATGGAAAACAGTACCTCGGAAGCCTTCTCCTAAGAGCATTCATAATGTGTTGCATTAATGGAGTGTTATAATACCCCCTTGGTATTAACACTATTGTGAAGAAGTGTTATAATACCCCTTCACTTGAACACGTTCAAGCACACATGGGGTGGCTGACCCACTTCTCATGTGTGTATTTTTTTTATTTTTTTTTATTAAAAAATTAAAAATTTTAAAATTATAAATCGAATAAAACGATTAACTTTTTAACAGCTATTTAAATTAAAATTTTAAAATATATTTAAAATGTATTTACTTAATATGTTATAATTTAAATATGATTGAGTGAATTGTGGGACCCATAAACAATAAGTATTAATGTTAAAAGGAATATGGGTGAAAGAAATATGTTGTTATAATGAGTATTTGACAATGAACTCTATGTATTTTGATGAAGTGGTAGATATTATAATGGGAATAGGTTATGGATGTCCTAAGTATATTTTCTACTGGGGCTCATTCACTGTAAGAATTAGTACTTAAGTATTTTGGTTTGTACCTATGTAGCATGAAGAGCTAGATTGCCGACAACTGATATGAAAACAAATTTCACTAAATGGATGTGCACATTATTATTTAGCCATCCTTGTTATAACAGTATATCATTAGATGGCATAGAGTAAATTTGCTATTGCACATCTAGAGATCCCATTCCTTCCAACGTCGGTTGCAATAATTTGTGTGCATAAAGAATCATTGCTAAGATAGTGAAACAGTTGTCAGTGGGTTTACCTAATGGTAAACTTAGCTCAGCCTTGCTAACAGCATCTGGAATTGATGAAGGTTCTTTTGTGACAACCAGTTGTCTAGGAACACCAACTTTGCCTGCAATTATCAATCAAACAGGTCCAATTATAGTGTATCATTGTGAGCTTTCACGGTTGGAAAGCATAAAATATAAGTCAGCTAAGATTGTTTTCATCATGAGAATGCTTTATGGTGAATAATAGTCAATGATTTTGCAAACAGAAATGTACTGAACCAATTTTCAGGATGATGCATAACAAAAATTACCATAGCAGTCTGACATATTCAGATCAGCTACATCCTGGAACATTGATTGGCGATTATGCAAATATTTTATGGCAGCTGGTGGATCAAGTACAGTAACTTCTGGATGTTTTTTCAAGTAATCTTTCAAAAGAATTAAGAGACAAATAATAATAATATGCCTCTGGCATAGCGAATTTAGAAGATGAATTTTTGCAAATTATTCTCCTAGAGAGAAGATCATAATACAATCATAAAGAAAGTGGAACACAAATTATGACAACTTCAACAACCAAAATTGAAACATTAGATCAAATTTAATTATTAGTTGCAAATAAAAAATATTCAAGTAATTTACTTGCTGTAAAAGGGTTCAGGTCAATATAGTTGGAGAAAGGGACTGAGATTCTGCAAAAGAAAAATGTACAAGTTAGACAATAGAAATTTGAATCATGGCATACCAACACTAGAACCCTACCGAAAAGCATGGCTACGAGTATTAAACTTCACTTTTATTAATCAGATGGATAGAAAAGTTCTGTAAGTAAAACCAGTAGAAGGGGAACCCTGTAGGTTAACCATCAAGTAACACTTCAATTTTTGATGAATAGATTGAGTTCTAGCATGATGAAGAAGGTATGCACCTTTGGAGTAAATGAATTGATCAGGTGATAGTATACTGATAAGTGATTAAAGAGAAGTTCTAGTATTTCAGAAGGTGATCACTAACCTCTAGAATTTGTTGCCACTCTTTTCCAGTCAACTGCACAAATATTAAAAAACAAAAGATTATCAGTTCCAGCAGGTGGAAAATCAAAGCACAAGTGTTGGGACCACTAATTTGTTAACATATTTTAGAAAATTGGCAATAAGATGAATCACTGAAATAACAATAAGAAAACATTCAATAATTTCAATCTCTAACATAGAAGAAGTCATTGCATACCAAAATTTAAAACAACTGCAGTCATTATCCATGGGAAACACCTGACCTTGTGGAGAACAATGTCAAAAGGAAGATTTAAAAGTTGCTGAAAGTGGTCAATGGCAACAAATATAATTCCCTTCTTCTTGCATCACATATCACAAAACTCCCTCTTCAGTTTTTTGAATTTTCAGAATACTGAGACATCAGATCTGACAAATAAATAGATATTTTCTTGTGCGAGTATTTTTAAAAGCAAGAGATAGAGTAGACAAACTAAAATCAATGTCAGATGTAAACTTTTAAAGCTGAATAACAATGAGGGTATCGAAGTCGGTTGCAAAGGTCATGCAATAATATATATATCTCTCTCTCGCTCTTCCTTCACTGCTGTGTTCCGTCACGCCTCCCTCCTGCCGGCAAGCAAAACAAAGGCAGAGTCGGACGCCCAGCACAACTTATGTGTCACCGACAGTTGGGACCCCCCTCAATCTTTCATCATAAGCCTTTCCACAACAGTTAGTCTCCAGCTGCTACAACGGGTGCCACATCCGATCAACATTTTTTTACTGGGATTTTAGTAACATAAATTGCAGGCTCACCATCAGTATTGAGCTGGCCTGAGCCTCCCCGAACTGCCACCGCAAATATTGGCCGATGCTGCTACGCTTAGCCCCCCTCTTCATCTTCGATCATAAGTGGAAACTGTTTTTCAGCTCTTTACAAAATTTTCGATTTAAACCATTTTTTAATTCGATAAAATGCAGGGAACTTGCCAAACATCTGGCATCACAAACATTCCATAAAGGTAGCTGCTACATACATATTGTAGCAGCTGCTTGTCCATGTAACTGCTATTATGAGTAACAGTTATCAAAAGGGTAGCGACTACAACGTGTAGCAGTTACCTATTCATGTAGCTACTATAATGTGTAGTAGCTACCTGCATGTGGCAGCTACTTGTCCATGTAGTTACCACAACGTGTAGCAGCTACCTGTCCATGTAGATGATAGAACGTGTGGCAGCTACATGGACACGTAGATGGTACAATGTGTAGTAGCCATTTGGACACGTCGATGATACGCGTTGTAGTAGCCACTTCGACATAGCATCCACTTGGAAACATATCTGCTACCACGTGTATCAGCTACTTGTACAGGTAGCTGCTACAACGTATTTTAGCCACTTGGAAACATATCTGCTACTACGTGTATCAACTACTTGTACATGTAGCTGCTATAACGTATTGAGCCACTTGTACACGTAGCTGCTACATGCTGTAGCAGCTACTTGCCAAAGTTATAACTTCCAAAAACCTAAACATGGTGTGCTAGTGCGTGACAAATATTTTGAAAGATTCTCATTCGAAGTAGATTGATAGTCGATGGCATCGTTGTCTATCAACCTCACCGTGAGGACTCATTTTCTCCTCCAAAGCTTCGTTTCCATCGTAAGTATTTTCGTTACAAGTTTAGTGTTATGATTCTCCTAGTCTTGTTTAGGGTTTTGAATTGTTAGGATTTTGATTAATCTTGTAGGTGATACAATGGTGTTTTCTATGTGTAGGAAATATCTTTTAAGATATACTTTCAGGGAATAGGGTTTTTAAAAAAAAATCGTGCTAACGTTGTAGCAGCTACTTGAAAAGAGCTGCTATAATGTAGTTAAACCCAAATGAATGCTACAAAGTGGTCAAACCCTACGTGTTGCCACCTTTAGCAACTACATTACCGTAAAAGCAACAACATGATCAGTAGCTGTGCTGTAGCAGCTACTATACCCTAACTAACATTGTAATGTTTCATATTATAGTTGAAAGCTAACAACATTATGGCATAATTTTTCATTATGATATGTTGTATGTGTTTGACAGAATTAAATGGTGAGCCATATAATACAATGTGTAGCAGCTATCTGTTCATGTAACTGCTACTACGTGTAACATATATCAATAGGATAGCTGCTACAATGGTGTAGCAGCTACCTGTCCATGTAGCTGCTACAACGGTGTAGCAGCTACCTATCCATGTAGTTGCTACAACGTATAGCAACTACTTATCCATGTAGCTGCTATAATGGTCTAGTAGCTATTTGTCCATGTAGTTGGTACAACGTGTAACAGTTATCAATAGCATAGTTGTTGTAGCAGCTACATGTCTATGTAGCTGTCATAACGTATAACAGCTATTAATAGGGTAGTTGCTACAATGGTGTAGTAGCTATCAATAGGGTAGCTGCTACAACATATAGCAGTTACTTGTCTATGTAGCTGCCACAACGTGTAATAGCTATCAATAGGGTAGCTGCTATAATGTGTAGCAGCTACTTGTCCATGTCATTGCCACAAAGTGTTAGCTGGTACATTAATCAATTTTTTGTATAACTTTTGTCATATTTTTATCATCTCATAACTATGAGTCAGAATTATACAGAAAGGAAAAATACAGTAATATCCATTTCATGTTAAAAGAAATCCCCCTATTGTTCTTCCATTTTTTTAAAAAGTTTTTTTTTTAACGGGTATCCTTATCTCCATGTAACTGCCACAACGTGTAGTAGATACCTGTCCATGTAGTTGCTATTAATAGGGTAGCTAGTACATGGTGTAGCGGCTATCATTCCATGTAGCTGCCACAACGTGTAACAGCTACTTGTCCATGTAGTTGCCACAATGTGTAGCAGTTATCAATAGGGTAACTGCTGGACAGGTAGCTACCACAACGTGTAGCAGCTATCAATAGGATAGTTACTAGAACATGTAGCAAATACCTATTCATGTAGCTGCCACAATGTGTAGTAACTATCAATTGGGTAGCTGCTACACGGTGTAGTAGCTACCTATCCATGTAGCTGCCCACTGTCCAACTGGCTACAACACATTGTAATAGCTAGCTGTCCAAGTGTCTACTACAACGTGTAGCAGATAAGTGTCAAAGTGGCTGCTACAACATTGTAGCAGCTACCTATCCATATAACTACTGCAACATGTGTAGTAGCTATCTGTGGAAGTATCTGATACAAGCAGTTACTTTGAAATTTGAGAATTGTTCTCAAAGCTGAGAAACTAGCTTATGTCCTTGATCAACCTCTTCCCACAAGTCTTGATGTCGATGCAACTGCAGACCAATTGTTGGCCCTTTAGAACATGAGCATTTGGATGCTTATGATATTATCTATCATCTTCGTGAGCTATTTGATGAGCAAGCTAGATCCGAAAGGTTCAAGGTCTCTAAGCTTCTCTTTTACTCAAAGATACAAGAGGGTTCGTCCGCAATACAATATGCACTAAAGATGAACAACTACATAGAGTGTTTATCATCACTCGATTTTATAATATATCATGAATAAAGTATTGACTTAATTCTACATAGTTTACCGAAAAGTCATTCACAATTTATGATGAACTATCGGATGAATAATTTGGAATCGATCATTCCTGAGATGATTAATATGCTCAATACTGTAGAGCCTTCTGTTAAAGGTGAATAGAAAACTGTGATGTTATAGACTCCTCCAAGAAAGGTTCTAAGAGAAAACTAAAATATTAGGCTAAAGGGAAGAGCAAAAAGGTCAAGACAGTAGAACTGACACAAAAGGGCTCATGCTATCATTGTGGAAAGATGGGACACTAGCGAATAAACTGTAAGATCTATCTTGAGTCCTTGAAGAAGAATAAGGCATCCGATGCTCCATCCTCTTTAGGTATTTTCATTATTGATTGTCATGCTATTTTCTCAGACTCTTGGATATTGGATATTGGATATTGGGTGTGACTCACATATATGTAATGACATACAGTGTCTAAAGAATAGCAGAAGATTTGTCAAGGGAGAAACAAGTCTGCGAGTTGGGAATGGAGCAACGGTTGCTGTAGTCACCATCGGAACATATTTGTTACAGCTTCCTAGTGGACTTGTCTTAGAACTAGATAACTATTATTTTGTTCCCGTATTAATAAAGAACATTATTTCTATTTCTTGCTTAAATAGAAAAGGTTTTCATTTGACTTTTAATAACAATTGTTGTTATATAATGTTGAATGATGTTCTTTATGACACTGGAACTTTATGCAATGATATCTCCATGTTAGATATATCTAGTGGCACATTCAATATCGATACGAGCAATAAACGCGCCCGATTAGATAATCAATTAACCTCTTACTCATGGCATTGTCGCCTTGGCTATATAAACAAGAAACGCATGTCCGAATTGCAAAAGATTGTAGTTCTCGAATCATTTGAATTATATACATTTGATACATGCGATTCATGTTTAAAAGGCAAGATGAAAAAGTTACCTTTTTTGGAAAGGGTGAACGAGTTGATAAGTTACTTGGTTTCGTACATACCGATGTATGTGGACCAATGTCAACTCATGCACTAGAGACTATAGGTACTTCATTACTTTCATTGATGATTACTCTCGTTATGGGTATGTGTATCTAATGAAACACAAGTCTACAACCTTTGAAATGTTTAGAGAATTTAGAAATGAAGTAAAGAAACAACTTAGTAAAAATATCAAGATACTTCGATCCGATTGAGGTGAGTATTTAAGCCAAGATTTCAAGATTATTTAAGGGACAATATTATATTGTCTCAATGGACTCCGTCATATATGTCACAACATAATGGTGTATCGAAAAAGTATAACCGAACCTTGTTGGACATGATTAGGTCAATGATGGATCATGCAAATCTTCCTAGAACTTTTTGGGGTTATGCACTCATGATAGCTATTTACTTGCTAAATAGAGTCCTAACGAAGGCAATCTCAACTACTCCATATGAGGTATGGACTAGTAAGAAACCCCTCATATCTTATTTGAACATATGGGGATGTCCTGCTTATGTGAAGAGGACTATATCAGACAAGTTGGATGCTAAGTCTGATAAATGTTTATTTATTGGATACCCTAAGAAAACTAAGGGTTACCAATTCTATCACCCTTTGGAATAAAAGGTGTTTGTTTCAAGCATGCTACCTTCCTAGAGAAAGAATTTCTCTTACAAGAAATAAGTGGGAGTATGGTTGAACTTGATGAAGTTCGAGAGACTCCAATAAATACCAACGAGATACCTAGTCAAGAACCACAACCAATTATGACACAACCTCCTAGTAGATCAGGTAGGGCACGCAATGTTCCTGAGAGATATGGATCTCTTGTAAGAGAATAGAATGACATGTTACTCATTGAGGATGAGAAACCTGTTAATTACAAAGAGGCTCTAAATAGTTCAGAAAAGGACAAGTGACTTACAACCATGAAGTCGGAAATGGATTCCATATACGAAAATCAAGTTTGGAATTTGGTGGATCCATTTGAGGGCATTACGCCTATAGGGTGCAAGTGGATTTTTAAGAAGAAAACCGACATGGATGATAATGTAATTACCTACAAGGTAAAGTTGGTAGCAAAAGGCTATCATCAAAGGTAAGGCAATGACTATGATGATACTTTTTCACCTGTAGCCATGCTTAAATCCATTCAGATACTCCCGTCCATATCAGCTCATTATGATTATGAGACATGACAAATAGATGTAAAAACAACTTACCTTAATGAAAGTCTGCTCGAGGACGTGCATATGATATAGCTCAAAGGTTTCACATCTATTGACAAAAATAAAATATGCAAGCTTCAACAGTTCATTTATGGACTAAAGCAAGCATTTAGGAGTTGGAATATCCATTTTAATGAGGCAATTAAAGAATTTAATTTCTTACAAAAACTAAACGATCCTTGTGTGTATCAAAAGGTTAGTGGGAGTGTGATCGTATTCCTGATATTATATGTTGATGACATATTGCTTATAGGAAACGATGTGTCAGTGCTACGTTAGTTAAAGTTTGGTTGTCCAAAACATTCTCCATGAAAGACATGGGAGAAGCAACTTACATCCTTGGGAAGAAAATAAATAGAGATAGATCGAAAAGGTTGTTTGGTCTTTAACAATCACATATATAGATAAAGTGCTAGAACAATTTAGCATGTCTGAATCCAAGAAAGGTTTTATACATATGAGGCATGGAATTCACCTTTCGAGGTCTATGTGCCCATGCACATAAGATGAGAGGATTTTAATGGATAAGATACCTTATGCATCTACAATAGGATCTATTATATATGCTATATTATGTATAAGGCTTGAAGTATTATATGCTCTAAGCGTTAAGTGCAGATACTAGTCTGATCCAGGAATGGATCACTGGGCGGTTGTCAAGACCATCCTTAAGTACTTGAGAAGAACTAAGGATATGTTCTTGGTATATGGAGATGATGATATGATTATACGCGGATATACAGATGCAAGTTTCTAGACAGACAAGGATGACTCCAAGTCCTAGTTTAGATTCATATTCATATTAAATAGAGGCGTAGTTAGTTAGAAAAGTTCCAAGCAAGACACTGTTACAGATTCTACCTGTGAGATGGAATACATTGTAGCTTCGGAAGCAGCAAAGGAAGTAGTTTAGATCAAGAAGTTTGTTGCTGAACTTGGAGTAGTTTCGTCCGTTGTTGAAGTATTACTTGTTTACTGCGACAACACTGGAGCTATTGCGCAAGCAAAGAAACCTAGGTATCATCAGTGATCAAAACACGTGCTTCGTCACTATCATCTGATCAGGGAGATCATTAGTAGGAAAGAAACACAGCTCGAGAAAATTTTCACTGAAAGAAACCTAGCGGATCCTTTGACAAAGACTCTACCACAAAGTAAGTTTGAGAGTCACATCCATGCTTACGGTTTAGGACACCATGACGATTGGTATTAGACCAAATGAGAGTGTTAAATTTTTAGAGATGTCCTAAGGCAATCACCTTATAGTTTTTACTAAATTTAGATTTACTATTTGAGTGCATATTATATGTTTAATTATCTTAAACTCATTTACTGAATGTCTGCAATACAATTTATAGAATGAGAGAAATTGTGATTGGATCATAAATAGTGATTATCTCTATATGTGCAATTATAAACGTATTGGAATTTCCCTAGTCGTTGAATTGATGCATTCAGACATCATCAATTCTGTAAGATTAGCACGGGGTATACTTCTTGGTTCGCCAAGTAGCTGTTTTCTCACTGACTGGAGACATTGGGATGTCGAGAGTTAAACGTAGATGCTAGTTATGGTAACTAGTTCATTGAAGTGACTCGTTGTAAGACTTTATATGGTTATCTATATATATGGATATGTCTATGAAACTCTTACTGCAGCTCGAGTGCATGTTTCCTTCGACTTGAGGTATACAAGTCATTTTGGTCATGAAGACTTATACTTTAACATCTTAAGCAGACACCTATTTGTTGGGGTTGCAAGGTTGCAAATATAGTCCCATATTGGAAACACATGGGAAAGATCATGGGTTTATAAGAGAAAAGATATCTCCATTGGCATGAGGCCTTTTGGGGAGAGCCCAAGAGCAAAACCATGAGGGCTTAGGCCCAAAGTGGACAATATCATGCTATTGTGGGGATATCTAAATTCTTTTCGATCCTACAATTGGTATCAGAGCCCGAACTGCCAGAAGGTTTAACCGTCGACTGTGCACAAGAGCTATGGTCTGATTGAGCCATGTGGGTACAATATTGACCTCAAACAAAGAAAGTGGGGGCTCCTTTGTTCGGATCAAGAGGACCAGACACCAGGCAGGAAGTCCTAGTTGCGGCTAGGCAAGGAAGTCCTAGTAGGTCGGGTGGACCGAGGGGCAGGAAGACCTGGTGGGTGCACCAGGCAGGAAGTCCTAGTAGGTCGGGTGGACTGAGGGGCAGGAAGACCTGGTGGATCGAGGATCAGACGTGGGAAACCTATGGTCCTTTGTTTGAGGGGGGGATTGTTGGGGTTGCAAGGTTGCAAACATAGTCCCATATTGGAAACACATGGGAAAGATCATGGGTTTATAAGAGAAAAGATATCTCCATTGGCATGAGGCCTTTTGGGGAGAGCCCAAGAGCAAAACCATGAGGGCTTAGGCCCAAAGTGGACAATATCATGCTATTGTGGGGATATCTAAATTCTTTTCGATCCTACACTATTGAGGTGTGGACCGGGATGATTGGGTATAAGTCTAAATGTCCGAAGATGTTTAGATAGTCTATAGAGAATTCATCGCTCCTTGCGAGGAGACGTATACCCTATAGTCACTCGTTAGAATTATTATTTAAAGTCTTTGGCCAAAGCATCACATGTTAAGAGAACGATACTCTTATACACATATATGAGTAATTTGAATTCGTAGAACGATGAAATATTACTTTGGTTAGGTGTGACATAGTCAGTCTAGTGGGGGCAGACACATAGATCATGTCTTGAACCAAGTAGGTATAAGACGAGTGAAAGGAACAAGGCAAGACTCATTGTAGTTGCTGAAAGATTTAGAATTAGTTCTAAAATCAACTATGATTTTTTGGCTAATTGGGGATCATGATGTACTACTATATGTCACTTATGATCGTTCTATAATTAAGTAGTTAATTATGGACGACCAAGATAAATCGGGAACCTATTGGGTCACACGCACTAACAAGTCTCTAAAAGATGTAAAACAAGTTAAAGAATAGGATTCTTAGATCAAGGGATAAATGTTTGGTTGGACCATACATAAGATAAATATGGAAATATTTGTCATGATGGAAGCGCGGATAAGCTACGTCTCTTATGGTAGAGTTGAACCATATTTAGTTTAATCATGAATTAATCATGAGCCAATTTAGTTTAGTTGTGAACCAAACCAAGGGGTCAATGGACTAATTTTTTGTTAAGAGATAATGGGTTGAATTTGAGTTTTCTAATCCAACTCATTAAAAAGGATTATATATAGATGTAATGAGGAGAAAATTAGACACAAGTTTTATTATTTGGTTGATTGGCTTTTGGAAATCCAATTCTCCTCTCCCTCCTATCTCTATCCCGCCACCAACAAGAGGGTGCTCCCTCTTGTTACCGTGACCGTCACAAGGGAGAAAAACTCTCCCTTGTGTGCTTCTCTTCTTCTTCCTCTTGATCAATCTTTTTCACTCGTGGCTAGTAACTTCCGAAAGAGAGGCTTGTTCTCAAGGAGTTGTCTTGAAAAGCTTAGCATGGATACGAATAGAGGTAAGGTTCGACAACGTCGCTACGGTTGATACTCTTCCCGTTACAGGTCATCTGTAAGGTATACTTAGCGTAAATTTAATTTTCATAAAATTTTAGTTATGTGATCATGTTTGACATGTTGTATCCTTGTATGCGTGTAGTGTGTGTGATGTAATAATTAGAAATTATTATTGTTTTATTTTCCGCTGCACATGTTTACGAACGTATTCTAACACGCACCCGCATCGAGCATATCCCAGCAGGACCTGTCTGCCAGCATCGCCGACCGAGCTTTGTGTTCGGTCAGCACAGGATAACCGTGGACAATCAGAAAGCAAGGAGAGAGACAAGTCGGCAGGCCCTGAGAATATCACCGAGGGAGGCAGCCCAACCGAGCGGACCCCGATTGACTGCGTATGACCCCATCAAGTATCTTGTCATATCTAGGGTTGGCTCAAGGTATATGTCATTGCCTATGCCTAGGACCCTAATTATATTGGGGTCCACCAAATTATATATATATATATATATATATAATAAAATTTACTCAAGATTTATTTTTATTATTAATTTTATTTTTTATAGCCCAATTATATTTGATCAATAATTTTTAATTTTCTATATTTAATTAATAATTTTTATTTTTTTATAAATTAAAATTAAATTTGATTATTTTTTTCTATTCGTGATAGATTTAATTGATAATTTCAATTTTTTATTTGTTAAAGTTAGATTTGGTTGTTAATTTATTTTTATTTTTTTTATTAAAATTTAATTCATAATTTTAAATTTTTAACTAATAAAATTTAAATTACTAATCAAAATTAAGTTTGGTTAATAAATTAAAAATATTTATTGGTTATAGTTAATTGATATTATCTTATTAAAATACTTTTGGAAGTCAAAACATATTTAATATTGCATTATCATTTTCTCTAAATTTTATTGTCCAATATTTCTTCTCATACATTATCAATTTTTATACTATTATTATTGTATCCTTACTCTTCCATGAGGCACACTCTTTTATTTTTAATAATTCGTCATTGATGTTTAATAGCTAAATAAATTTGATTGATAATTTATCGAAGTTAAAATTGATAAAAAGATAGTTTGCTTCATGAATCTCTCGTCAATGTGAGATCTAGAGGAAAAGTATCTTGTACGTAGTGACTATATCTACTACTCAAACATATTACCTTTAGGTCACATAACAATAATTTTATTAAGTTAAGACCTTCTTTTATCGAAGTTAAAATTGATTGATAATTTTTTTAAAAATAATAATTAAAATGTATATTAATAATATTATAATAATTTATTACTAGTTGCCAAATTAGTTAACATAAAGTGACATTGGCACAAGATAAAATTATTGTTACATGACTTAATTGGCCACTGTTTCCAATTGTAAAAATATTCATTAACAATCTATGAAATTATCCTTTGAAATTTTACTAATAAAATTAAATATCGCCCCGGGGCATGGTTGAGTTTGGTTATTATAGGTGGGCAAGGGATTGAATCTTAACAAAGTTAAGAAAAATGTTATCCCTAGAGTGGCCAACTATAGTTTCCCGATTTACCTTCTCATAGATGGTCATGGGGGCGGCTATGTGGATCGATAGGGTGGTGAATTTCACCTTTTGCTACAACTAATAAGATTTTTAATATTTATTTTTGTTTAAAAAAATAAGGCTTACTTTTTTTTACGCCTAGGGCCTTAAGAATAGTTGAGACGACCTTGGTCATATCCTTTTGGGAGTTTGTGCTGCTGACAATAGGATATGTCCAGCATGCAATCGTATGTTAGAAGCTTCTAGACTATCACATCAGAGGATTGCATGGCTACTTAAGAAATGATATCAGAGACATTTTTTTACCTATCTCTTCCCAGAACACCTAGGAAAATATTTATATCTTGAGATGCGTGCACAAGTACCATGTTGATACTATAAAAGAGATTCCTAGCTACAGGAAAAAGTATGTGCAACTTCATCTTTTATATCTACTTACTACATTTCTCCATTATTTAAGATCATCGGATACTAACTTGCTCAACACTGATAATCCTTTCCAATCAGGTACTAACGTTTTTATCTTTTAAAACTATATGGAGTCTCCATCGTTCAACTGCACAGTCATATCAGCAATTTACCATCTTTATTAATTTTAATTTTGGTCAGGATCATGTCGTTTAAGAATAAATAATTTTAAAGAAGGAAGCATCAAAAAGATGCACGCACAGCACATCAGACCAATGGATAGTAACCATGAAAATAAAATATTCGTCGATCATTAAATATAATGATCACTAAATATATGTGTATATATTTAGCCTCAATGTAATTCTATCCAGACAAGATACGTGCCACAGCAACAAAGGAATTTCTATCTGCTGTTAGCCTTAAAGTTATGCATACAATTAAACAAGTTACATTTATAAAATTTTGAAGGACATGGAGAATATCTATAAAATATATGGAAAGAGATGCTAAGAGAGAATATTTAGAATGCATATTAGCGAAGAATATACTTTAATCGGTAATCTAACTTGTGATCTCTTTGTAGATATGTTTGGATTCGCCACCATTAGTATATAATGTACATAGGTCTACTGTTCATGCGCACGGTGAGTCCTATTTGAATCTCAGATAGTTTATACGAGTGCTTAAAACTTTTAACATCAAGCCCTGAAGGTTTAAATTACAATTTGCCAAATGGGAAAATCAAATAACAAAATAGTTTTAGCGAGAGCATTAATTATACAAGTGCACCGTGGATTTGTAAGCTTCTTTAATTAATTGGAAGATAGTGGCCAAAAGATGTATTTAAAAATGGGAAAATTATTTTTATATAAAAAAAGGTCCAACCGGGATTCGAACCCAGGTCGTTGGATTCAAAGTCCAAAGTGCTAACCACTACACCATAGAACCAACCATATAAAACGTACGTATTACGATATTTCAAAATTATCTACGACAAAAGTGAGGTCTCCAACCATGTGACATGAGCTGAATAGAAGTAGAGAAGTCTGCAGGACGTTGTACACGGGAAGCCACGACGCGAAGGTAATACTTCCGGACCATGCATGACCATAGCAGCCAACTTTAAATTAATGCATGACCATAGCAGCCAACTTTAAATTAAAATCGGTATCACTTTGATAGCACGAGAGAAAATTTGATGGTGGATTGACACTGTTGGTTGGTTTCAAATTTTCAATATTTATTATCGAGCAATAATATGCATAAGAATCAATCTAAAAAAAATACTCAAAAATAGGAAATTGAATCCTCTATCCCTGTGTTTTACTCGTTGCTCCAGCCCATCACCGATGGCTTCCGGCCGCCGTCCAGATCAGTATTATAACCTTTGGAGAAGGTGAATCCAGGAGGTTGCCATCGACACGATCAACGCCGAAATCCGGCTGGATCTGAGTAAACTTTCCTCCACCGTCGATCTGAGCCCCTCTCAGTTTCGATCGGATTCCGACGCCAATCGTGCAGATGACGAAACCAGTTTACCTTTCTCAAGGATTATAGTGTCTATCGGGACAGCGGTCGAAGGTCGCCGACGGTGAGCTAGGGTGACGAGTGGGACACAAGGACAGGCGATTTTGGAGATAGAGAAGCTCAAACTCAACTTGAGTATTAAACGAGCCGGCACAAGCTCGACTCGAGTAGGTTAAAATCAAGCTCTAGCCAAGCTTTGACCGAGTGGATCACAAGTGGCTCATGAGTAGCTTAATTCGTTTGCAACCTTAGATACGATCAAGCGTTTATGTAAATGAACTGGGTCGCTGAGCCTGTAAATGGACCGGGTGCAACCGGATTGTTAATAACAAAACCCAACCCTTCGTTACTGCTTAGGCTTAGCCAATAGTAAAATTGGAATATTCTTGTCCGTAAATGGACCTGCTTGGAGCGGATGAAGTAAATAACAAAACCCAACTCTTCGCTGCCACTTAGCTAAGTGTTACACCCCTAATTTGGTGGCTCCGTTCCTTGATCTAGTTTATTGGGTATGTGCATAGAACGCGTAACATGTTAAGCAGCAGATGCGGTAGTGTGCAGGGTGCTGCCTAATCCCAAGTAATATAGAAGGTATACTTAACAAATATCTGAGCCGACCATGTACGCAAGGCAAGCTAAGTAACGGTGAGGATTCAAACAACGCGCGGGGTGCTATCCAAAGGTTAAGTCATATAGGAGGCATACTTGGCAATCATCCAAGTTAGGCATGGGTGCAAACAATGCCAAGCAAAGACAAGGATGTGGCAGTGCATGGGTCACTATCCAAGCCCAAGTCATATGTTAACAAACTCGAATTACAAATTCGAAAAACTAAAATCATATGTCTCTTGTATTTGGAATTCATACAAAGAAAAAACTAACATGATGCGGAAAATAATTACTAGTTATATCTTTCTTTGTATACAACGACCTCTTGATTTTCTGCCGTATTCCTCGCCTCCTCTTGGACGTCGTGTGGGTGATGATCCTCCCAGATGAACACCACTCAAAATCTCCTCCTCCTTCTCTAAGATTCGACCACAACCACCACCAAGGAACAAAAGAGAGCAAGGGGAAAGGAAAGGGGAGAGGGATGGCCACAAGAGAGAGCACAAGCAAGAAAATAAGAATTGATACCTCATGAGGCCTCTCCTCTCATTCTTTTATAATATTTGCCCAAGGCAAATAAGGAAACATTTTTACAAAAAATTAAAATCTTCCTCTTTTTTAATTCCTTTTTTCTCCTCTTAATTGATTCAATGGTCGTCCCTTTGCTTGGACACCAAGCAAGGGTGGTCGGGCCTTAAAAGAAGAAAAACTTTGTAAAAATTTTATAACCAAAGAAGGAAAACTCTTATAAAATTTTAGAAGCTCTCTTTTAATTTCCTAACATGGATGTTTCAAAAAAGGAAAATTTTAAAACAAGTTTTAAGATTTAAAACTTCTCATTTAAAATTTCCTTTTTAAACATGGTTACAAAAAAGGAAAGTTTCAAATTTAAAACTCCCTTTTTTAAAAAAAACCATGAGAATGGTTAAAAAAGGAAAGTTTTAAAATTTTTAAACTTTCTGTTAAACCGTGTGGCCTAATTCAAATAAGAAAAGTTTTATAATTTTAAAATCTCTCTTTCAAAACTTGTAGATATCTACAAAGAGAAGATTTTAAAAATTCAAAACACCCCTCATACTTTGAATTATGTGGTCAGCCCCTTCATATTGCTTGTGGTCGGCCCCCTTTGAGAAAGTAGTGGCCGGCCCTCGGCTTAGTCACCAAGCCTTGGGTCGGCCCCCTCTTGGACACCAAGATGGGTTTTTCATGGATGGATATGAGGCATTAATGAGGCTACGACAGGGACCTAGAGGAGAAATTGGTTTTGACCTCCTGACGAGTTTGAGTATCCCATGTTCGCCCCGAACACACAACTCAAGTTCATCAACAATAACTCATTCCACTAGAGAGTTATTATTGCACTACCCCACCAATCCCAAATTACATTATGGGTTCCTTCTTATCATGAGGGTGTTAATCTCCCTGTGTTTAAGATATCGAATGTCCATTAATTTAATGAATTACTGACAACTCATTTAATTAATATCTTAGTCCAAGAGTAGTACCACTCAACCTTATCGTCATGTCGAACTAAGTCCACCTACAGGGTTTAACATGACAATCCTTATGAGCTCCTCTTGGGGGCATTATCAACCTAGATTACTAGGACACAGTTTCCTTTTATAATCAACAACACACACTATAAGTAATATCATTTCCAACTTATCGGGCCTATTGATTTATCGAGCTAAATCTCACCCTTTGATAAGTCAAAAAAATAAATACTAAATATATGTGCTTGTTATTATATTAGGATTAAGAGCACACACTTCCATAATAACTAAGATCTTGTTCTTTTATTAAGTCAGTATAAAAAGAACTTACCTTAAATGGTCCTACTCAATACACTTAGAGTGTACTAGTGTAATTTATTAGTCAAGATAAACTAATACCTAATTACACTATGACTATTCCAATGGTTTGTTCCTTTCCATCTTAGTCGTGAGCAACTGTTTATAATTTATAAAGAACTGATAACATTATCTTCTGTGTGTGACACCACACACTATGTTATCTACAATATAAATTAATTGAACAACTACACTTAACATAAATGTAAATATTTTTGACTAATGTGATTCTTTATTTCAAAAATAAATGTTTACAAAAACTAGGCTTTTAGTATACACTCTAACATATGACAGTGCTCGGGTTGCTACTCAAGCCCAGGTTATGTAGGAGGTAGAGTTGGCAAACATCCAACCTATTGGAAAGATGTGTAGGGAATGTCACAGGCTAAGTGGTGTTTGTGACCACGCACAGGTGCTGTTGTAAGCCCAAGTCATGCAAGGGCAGATTTGGCAATTATCCGGACATGTATGTGTGCAAGACATGATAAGAAATAGATTCAAGCAGTGCGTGGGGTGTTGCCCAAGTTCAAATCATGCAGGACATAGACTTGACAATCATCCAAACTGAGCATGTGCGCAAGACATGCCAATCAATGGGAAGGATTACGACAGTACGCAGGGCACTATCCAAGCCCCAAGTCATGTAGGAGTCAGATTTGGCAAACAAGCAAGCGTAACATGTGTGCAAAACATGTCAAGTAGCAGATACGGCAGTGTGCGTGGTGCTGCCCAAGTCCAAGTCATGTTAGAGGTAGACTTGGCAATCTTCTTAGCATGGCATGTGCACAAGCCCGTTCGGTCAGAGTCACCACTCAAGAGGTGTAGATAGGCTCACGCAAGCCCGTTCGGTCAGATGGGAGGGTCAGCCAACTGAACATTATGCGCCTAAGAAATGTCTAAGGAAGAAGCCGAATGAGCACCAAGTCACGGCGGGATCCCCATCGGGTTGATCGAACAGTCACCACAGGAATGGCCAGGTGGACCAACGTGGGTCCCATGGATCGACAAATTTGTACTCTTCCAGAGGTTCGTACGAGAAAGGACAAGAAACATACCCAGGCAAATCATGTTTTAGAAGATTCGTCTGTCACATCATAGATTTGCATGCCCGCTTAAAGAAATATGTCAGAGACACTTTTTGACTCGTCTTTTCATATGACACTGGGGAAAAATGTGCATGCACCTTGGGATATGTGCATAGACACTATAGTGACACTATATAAAGGGGTCTTCATTTAAAGGCAGAGGTATGCGACGCTTATCTTAGAGGCACAATTTTTGCTGCTGTGCTCTCTCACTGTGCTACTATTTTCTACATCCGAGCTACAAATTTACTTGAATGTCGGAGGATCAACACCGGGGACCCTTTCTCTAACCTGGCACTAACGTTCACTATTTTACAGGACAACGAGGAGTCTTCAAGGAGTCAATAGCGGAATCTCGTTGCCAGCTCACCGCTCTCATCGGTTTCAGATAGTATCATATTTTGGCACCGTCTATGGGATTTTCACTTTCATCTAAGACATGAGGATTGAGAACGCTAGATGGCTCACGACTGTGACCCTCACATCAGACGATTTGGAATTGTTGATAAATACCCAAGCGGTGAAGATGTTGGAACAACAACAATAAGCGGCAGCAGAGTGCCGAATGTTGAATGACCCCTCAGTTTTTGCCACTAGACAGCAAGCCAAGCACGGAGCTCAAGAAGAGGATCTTGTGGCTCATAAGCCAAGCCACCAACCACTAAGTGCCTTCCACCAAGCACCTACTTGGCGGATCAAATTGTCGACGGTGCCAAATGCACCAATCCCATACCATACAACGTTGTTTTGAACACCCTCCAAAGAGTAAGGCTGAGTGACTAGAGGATACCTTTGATTGAGTTCATCCGATCGGGCAACGTACCAACCGACCAAGAGCAAGCTCGGCTAATAAGAAAAAGGGTCGGGCGGTTCACACTGATAAGAGACCACTTGTACAAAAGAGTCTTCTCAAGGCCATGACTCAAATGCATCGGATTAGAAGATATTCAATATATTTTATAAGAAATACACCAAGGCTCCTACGGTAGTCACCCAGGTGATTGTTTGTTAGTCCAAAAAATCTTGTTAGCCAGATATTTTTAGCATACTTTACAAGCGGATGCAGCTTAGATGATAGCAACTTGCCTATTATGCCGAGGAATGAGAAGCCTGGAAGGAAGCTTGCTCGAGGAGAAGGTCATAATTGAGTTCAGTTGAGCTCAACTATGGATGACTGGTATGAAGAAAGAATGATCAACACTGTGATTTACCATTCGGATGAACAGTGATCGAGGCGCCTCGAAGTTGATTGAAGATGTCTCGAGTACTAGCAGCGCTTCTACTAATTTTGGGACTCGAGGTGCCTCTGATGGGTCTAAGGTGCCTCGGATGAACAATACCCAAGGTGCCTCAGTTGTCTGGAGGCGCCTCGAATGAATAGTAGTCGAGGCGCCTCCATTCGAACAAAATCGTTGGCTAACCATTGCACAGTGGATAAAACTTTATCCAGTTGAAGGCGCCTCCAATGCCACATCAGCAAACTATAACTTTTCCTAGAATACTATAAATAACATCTTAGAGCTAGGAGTTCAACAACAATCACTATATCAATCTTCTTAACTATTGCTGAGCTTTCAAAGACTGTAAGAAGCTACTCCACCTTAACGAAGGAATTATTTTCTAGTGGAGATTTTAACTGTCTTGGATTAACAACCACCTAGTTATAACAAAATAAAAAATCTTTAGACTTCTTACTTTTATTTTATACCTTTTATTTTTGTCTTTAATCGATTAACTAATATTGAATACTTGTCAAGTTCAAAATAAAGAGATTGGTTCTGACTTTTAATAAAACTATTCACCCCCTTTAGTCGATCATCAACAATCCAACAATTGGTATTAGAGCAAGGTTGATTTAGAAAGACTAACCACTAGCTAAAGCAAGAAGACGATCGCCAGATGGAGCATTCTCCCACCAAAATTCAAGAGGGAGTTCATACTTTGGAAGCGCAAAACAGAAGTATACTTTAAAATCAATTTCGATATTTTACTAACAGTAAAAATATGATTTTGAAGTACCTAGAGATCAACACTGAGAAGCAAAAGAAGAGCATCTTTGGGGAAAAAAGGGAGCAGAATGACTTCGTAGCTAACGACAAAGTAGAGTTTCATTTACTTAGCATACTTCCATCCCAAAAAATCAAGTGGATCAGTGCCTACAACTCTGCCAAAAAGCTCTAGGAGAAATTCCTATAATTACATGAAGGAATCTCGGAGGCTAAACTCACAAGACGAGACCTGTACAGCAATCTCATAATGGAAAAGGAAGAAACAATAGCTCATCTACACACAAGGATTAAAGAGTTGATCATTGGACTCACGAACCTTGGAGAAATGGTAACGAATCAGGATTCACTAAGGTATGCATTAAATGTGTTCCTGAGAACAACAGAATGGACGTCTATAGTAAACTCCTATTACATCTCCAAGACCTAAAGGTAAGTAATTAGAAAATTTATTCTATACTTTTGAATTACACGAATCTCGATGTGCAGGATAAAGAAAGAAGTTGAATCAAGGTTTAACACTACAAGCCAACAAGATTGAGTCGATTTTGAATCATTGCTCGACGAAAACAAATAAGCATATAGCAAGGAAATTTAAAAATTCTTTAAGTCTAACAATTTTGATAAGAAACATGCCAACAAGATTTTTCGGGGAAAGAGGATGGTCAGATGCTACAACTGCCAAGAAGGACATATCAAGGACAACTGTCTAAAACTGAAAAGTAAAGAAAAGGAAAAAGACAAAGGGCCAAGACGATTGAAGTACAAGACCTAAAAGCTACGTGAGATGAATCATCATCAGAGTTTGAGAACAAGACATACGCTAAACTTGCACTAATAGCAAGTCACCAAGAAGCATAAGGCAACGAAAGCTCAATGAAAGCGAAGCATCAAACTACGACTTTGGCACGGTAAGTGAGTTACGTCTTTTACCTCTTAACCAATTATATGAAGGTATTAAATTGTTATCTAAATCAATGTGCAAACTCATATCTAAGTATATAGAATTAAAAAGGATAACATCAATTTGAAAATTAACTTAACAAATGCATGTCCTTTAAAATATTTTGATAAGTTCA
Source organism: Zingiber officinale (assembly GCF_018446385.1). NCBI lineage: Eukaryota > Viridiplantae > Streptophyta > Magnoliopsida > Zingiberales > Zingiberaceae > Zingiber > Zingiber officinale. The sequence goes on from NC_055992.1 coordinate 132,295,669, forward strand.
AAATTGAACATGCAAAGTTAAAAGAAAAAAAAAATAAAATTATTAGAAAAGAATTCTGCATGCTCAAATCATGTTAGTGTTGGATCATGGCGGTCGGCTAGAAGGGGGGTTGAATAGCCTGCAAAAACAAAAAGCACAACCCTTCTTGGACTTCTTAAACTAACACTTGCATATAAAAATTAAACAGAAAGAAACTAAAGAAAGAGGCACAAGGATATTTACTTTGTTACAACTGGGGAGGTTGTTAATCCAAGGAAAGTGTAGCACTAAATACTCCTTCAGGCGGAGAAGTCTCTTACAACAATGAAGCGCACAAACAAAGAAGCTAATCTATAAATGAAGCGTACAAGTGTTGGGAATGAATTGCTTGAGTTGATTGAAAGCTTCTGGACTAAGGCTGTATTTATAACCTTAGTCGGGGCATCCCGAAGTGCTCCGGGCGCCCTGGGGGGATAAAACTTTACCCCCAACGTACAGATCTTGGTTTGACCGAGATTTGGATATACTTTCGGTCCGAGCGCTCGAAAGGGTTCTGGCCGCCCCGGACTGTTCCGGGCACCCCGGACAGTTCCGGGCACCCCGGGTGGGAAAGTCAATCTCGTTGATTTTTTTAGCCCGGATCTTCTGCTCCGGTTCCGTTCTCCTTGGTCCAGGTCTTCTGCTCCGGCTCCGGCTCCGCTCGCATATGTGATCTCTCTCATCCAGAATAGGGCTCACCTGAACCCAACTTCCGGGCTTCCGCTCCGGCTTCTCATCGCTCGGAATCGTCGCGTGCTTCCTTCTCGTCCATTAGCGTACTCATCCGCAGTCTTCGTCCCTCGGGCGCACCACGTGCCGTCCTTCTTGCTAGCTGCGTCTCTTGCTCCCCGAGCAGTCTTCCGCTCCGACTTCTCGTCCCTCAGAACCACCGCACGCTTCGTTCTTGTCCGCCGGTGTACTCTTCTGCAATTGCTCGTCCCTCGGACGCACCACGTGGCGTCCTTCTCGCTAGCTACGTCTTCCACTCGACTACTTGTGCTCCTAAACTCTTGCACACTTAGACACAAGGTTAAAAACTGACATGACCTAACTTAACTTGTTGATCACACCAAAAACAACCTTGGGGTTCCAACAATCTCCCCCTTTTTGATGTGAGCAACTCAAATTAAGCTAGGGTAAATAGACATAAAGATAAACTAATTAATTTTACAATTAAGTGCAAAAAGATAGAAAAAGATAGAATTTTAATTTTGGTCTACCTCCCCCTAGACTTATACTTTTCCTTCTCTCCCTTTGATCACATAAAAAAATGGGGTTCAAAGAAAAACTCTAAAGTGAACAATTTAACACTTTGAAAAATTTTACAATAATTTTCAGCGAAAAAAAAACGTTCTAAGTTAAAAAATATCTAAGTAACACTTTAAAAAAAATTCTAAGTAAAAACTCTAAGTAAGAGAATTTTCAAAAAATTCTGACATAGGAAATTTTGCAGAAATATTGTTGAAAATTTTTCTAAGTAAAAGTTTAAGCAGAAATTTCTAATTTCAGAAGAACTTTTAACTTAGGCTTTGAATTTTTCTAAGTAAAAGTTTTACGCAAAAAAAAATTATAAGAAAAATGTTTAAAAGACGTTTTAAAGCATTATTAAATTTCAACCTTAATGCTTTATCAGAAGTTAATTAAACATTTTATTTCAATATTTTGACTTCCAGGTCATGGCGAGGCACTAGACCTTCTTGGTTATTGGAACAACAACCACTTCATTAGACAAAGCCTCATAAATAACTCACTTTTTAATTTTATTACTGAAAGCACTAAATCCGATTAAAATTTAGATTAAGTAAGACTTAGGAACCCAATATAGGTTCCAACCTACTGGATTAATTAAAAATTTCTTAGGAACATACCTTTTTGAAATGTTCCTGATTTATCCCTTATGAAATCTAAAATACCAATTTAAATTATTAAATTTTCTAACATTGGTATTAGATGAGCATGCATGGTTTTTCATGTTATTTACTTGTACTTTTAAATTGTCATTTTCTAATTTTAATTTTTCATTTTCTAATTTAATTCTGTCGAATTCTTCTATTGGGCAAGATTTAGCTAATATTATTTTTAAATTATTAATTCCTTTTTCTAATTTGCAGCAATCCTTAGTTAAGAATTTAATAAACTTAAATAGTTTATCGGGAGGAAGAGATCGTACTTGACTTACCTTGTCGATCTCGTTGTCCGTTTCTCCCCCTGAACTGATGCTATCTTCCGACGTGGCTCTCCCTTCATCGATGCTCTCGATGCTCATTTCGGAAGAGCTTGACTCGCAGTCGTCGTTTTGATGACTTGCCATTAGTGTAAGTCCGGAGAATGCCTTGACTTCTAATTCAGACGACGTATCGTCTCACGTCGCCTTTAAGACCTTTCGTTTTTGGACAGGCTTCTTACCTTTGTCCTTGTCCTTGTTCCTTAGCTTGGGGCAGTTGTCCTTGACGTGCCCTTCTTCGTTGCAGTGGTAGCAGCGGATCGTACTTTTCTTTCTACCCTGCGGATGATTAGTTTTTCTAGAATTACACAACTTCTTAAATCGCCTTACCATCATTATCATTTCCTCATCGTCGAGAGAAGACTCTGATTCAGGTTCATCTCTCGATGCTTTGAGGGCGATGTTGTGCTTGGGCTCCTTCGTACCTGCACATCTTGATTCATGCACTTCAAATGTGGAAAAGAATTCTTCTAATGTAATTTTTTCTAAATCTTTCGAAATATAAAAGGCATCTACTAGTGATGCCCATTTTGTATTTCTAGAAAAATAATTGAGTGCGTACCTTAGCGAATCTCGGTTCTTACTTTTTCTCAAAGATTCGAGAGTCCGGTGATGATTTCCTTAATTCTCGAGTGCATATGCGCAACTGCCTCGTCTTCCCCAAGTCGCAGGCTGGTGAGCTGGTTGTTGAGTAGATCCCATCTTGCGAGCTTGGCTTTGGACGTTCCTTCGTGCAGCTCAAGGAACTTCTCCCAAAGTTCTTTTCGGAGTCGTAGTTGCCGATTTGGTTGACTTCTTGTGGCGGAAGAACGCTTAGCAGATGGTACTCTGCTTTGTCGTTTGCCACATAGTCGACCTGCTTCTTTTTCGTCCAGTGGTATTTCTCCTTACCTTTCGATGCTGTAAAACTGAATTCCATAATTAACATTAAATCAAAATCAGTTTTAAACAATACTTGCATTGGCTTTTTCCAGGTAGTGAATTCCTCTTCGAACTTCGGCGGGTAGATGCTTGGTCCGGCCATCGTCTTTGCTTCGATCGACGGTTAGTCCTCCTAAAGCGCCTTGGCTCTGATACCACTTGTTGGATCGTGGCGATCGGCTAGAAGGGGGGTTGAATAGCCTGCAAAAACAAAAAGCACAACCCTTCTCAGACTTCTTAAACTAACATTTGCATATAAAAATTAAACAGAAAGAAACTAAAGAAAGAAGCACAAGGATATTTATTTGGTTATAATCGGGGAGGCTGTTAATCCAAGAAAAGTGTAGCACTAAATACTCCTTCAGGCTGAAAAGTCTCTTACAACAATGAAGCCCACAAACAAAGAAGCTAATCTAGAAATGAAGCGTACATGTGTTGGGAATGAATTGCTTGAGTTGATTGAAAGCTTCTGGACTAATACTGTATTTATAGCCTTGGTCGGAGTGCCCCGAAGTGCTCCAGGCGCCCTGGGGGGATAAAACTTTATCCCCAATGCACAAATCTCGGTTTGACCGAGATCTGGATATACTTTCAGTCCGGGCGCCTGGAAGGGTTTTGGGCGCCCCGGACTGTTCCGGGCGCCCTGGACAGTTCCGAGCACCCCGGGTGGGAAAGTCAACCTCGTTGACTTTTCAGCCCGGGTCTTCTGCTCCGGCTCGGTTCTCCTTGGTCTGGGTTTTCTGCTCCAGCTCCGCTCGCTTAGGTGATCTTTGTCATCCGGAATATGCCTCACCCGAACCCAACTTCCAGTCTTCTCGAGCAGACTTCCGCTCCGACTTCTCGTCCCTCGGAATCGTCGTGTGCTTCCTTCTCGTCCGCTAGCGTACTCATCCGCAGTCTTCATCCCTCGGACGCACCACGTTTCGTCCTTCTCACTAACTGCGTCTCTTGCTCCCCGAGCAGTCTTCCGCTCCGGCTTCTCGTCCCTCGGAACCACCGCACTCTTCCTTCTCATCCGCCGGTGTACTCTTCCGCAGTTGCTCGTCCCTTGGACGCACCACGTGTCGTCCTTCTCGCTAGCCGCGTCTTCCGCTCTACTACCTGTGCTCCTAAGCTCCTGCACACTTAGACACAAGTTTAAAAATCGACAGGACCTAACTTAACTTATTGATCACACCAAAAACAACCTTGGGGTTCTAACAACATGTTAGTAATTCAAATTTTAAAAGTTATAAAAGACTAAATTGGTATTTAAGAAAATATAGGGGTTAAATTATAAAAGTTGCTAGAAATTACTGTAAAATATCGAAAAATGGCGAATAATGGTAAGGGAATTTCTCAGAATTTTTAGAAATTTTTCTGAATTTTTTCGGAGCTCGTATGGCTCAGGTTATAGGGATAGAAATGGGGTCCGGAAAAGCCTGTTTTGACTACCCCATTTAAATGAGGAAAAGTTGAATTTATTTATTTGTTTTTGTTTTCTTTTTCCTTTTCCTTATTTTTCCTTTTTCCCGTTTTCTTCCCCGCGAGCCCGTCCCTTACCCTAAACCTCGCGATGCCTTCTCCTCCCGTGCCCTAACCGGCGCTACGATGGTTCCCTTCTGTTAGGATGTATACTAAAAGTCTAGCTTTTGATATAAAATATTTATCTAGAAATAAGAATCACATTGGTCAAATGTCTACATTTATGATACATGTAATTGTTCAATTAATTTATATTGTAGATAACATTGTGTGTGGTGTCACACACAGAAGATCATGTTATCGGTTCCTTATAAATTATAAACAGTAGCTCACGACCAAGATGGAAAGGAACAAATGATTGGAATGTCGTAGTGTAATTAGGTATTAGTTTATCTTAACTATATAATTACACTAGTACACTTAGAGTGTATTGAGTAGGACCATTTGAGGTCGTTTCTTTTATACTGACTTTATAAAGGAACAAATACCTCAGTTATTATGGAAGTGTGTGCTCTTAATCCCAATATAATAACAAGCACATATATTTGATATTTATTTCTTTAATTTATCAATGGGTGAGATTTAGTTCGATAAATCAATAAGCCCGATAAGTTGGGAAATGATATCACTTATAGTGTGTGTTGTTGATTATAGAAGAAAACTGTGTCCTAGTGATCTAGGTTGAGAATGTCCCCTAGAGGAGCTCATAAGGATTGTCATGTTAAACCCTGCAGGTGGACTTAGTCCGACATGACGATGAAGTTGAGTGGTACTACTCTTGAAGCTAGATATTAATTAAGTGAGTTGTCAGTAACTTACTTAATTAGTGGACATTTGTTATGTTAAACACAGGGAGACTAACACACTCATAATAAGAAGGAGCCCAAAAATATAATTTGGGATTGGTGCGGTAGTTCAATAATAGTTCTCTAGTGGAATGAATTATTATTGATAAAATTAAGTTGTGTGTTCGGGGCGAACACGGGATGCTTAATTTTATCGGGAGACCAAAACCAATTCCTCCTCTCGGTCCCTATCGTAGCCTCTTATTTATAGAGTACTATACCCACCTATACCCACCTTCATACCCATGATAAGGGGGCCGGCCAAGCTAGCTTGTGGTTCAAGCTAGGGCCGGCCAAGCCTTGATTCATGGGTGGCCGACCCTAGCTTGAACCCAAGCTTAGGTGGTCGGCCCCCATTAAATTAAAAAGAATTTTAATTTTTAATTTTTATTATGTGGAAGATATAATTGTTGGTGCAATTTCCAGTAGGTCAAGGTTGACCTAGTTGACCAAGCGTAAACCTTGGTCATGGTTTCGATGTTTGACAATACAGAAAGACATGTAGACATGGACAATGCAGGTGCAGTTGTCCATGCGGAGAGATACTGATCAGGGTCTGATCAGGTTGGATGAAGAAGAGTCAAGTAGGTCAAGGTTGACCAGATACTTGACTGGGAAGTCCTAACTGGGATGTTAGGCAGTTCGGAAAGTCCTGGTGAGTGAAGCCAGGCAGTCGGGAAATCCTGGTGAGTGAAGCCAGGTGAAAATCCTAGTGAGTGAAGCTAGGTGAAAGGGAAATCCTGGTGAGTGAAGCCAGGTGAAAATCCTATTGAGTGAAGCTAGGTGAAAGTGAAAGTCCTGGTAAGTGAAGCCAGGCAGTTGGAGAAAGTCCTGGTGAGTGAAGCCAGGCAGTTGGAAAGTCCTGGTGAGTGAAGCCGGGCAGATTAGAAATCCTGGTGAGTGAAGCCAGGTGAAAATCCTAGTGAGTGAAGCTAGGTGAAAGGGAAATCCTGGTGAGTGAAGCCAGGTGAAAATCCTAGTGAGTGAAGCTAGGTGAAAGTGAAAGTCCTGGTAAGTGAAGCCAGGCAGTTGGAGAAAGTCCTGGTGAGTGAAGCCAGGCAGTTGGAAAGTCCTGGTGAGTGAAGCCGGGCAGATTAGAAATCCTGGTGAGTGAAGCCAGGTGAAAACCCTAGTGAGTGAAGCTAGGTGAAAGTCCTGGTGAGTGAAGCCGGGTAAGGGAAAATCCAGATGGATCAACGGTGATCGGACATCTGGTGTTGAGAAGGTCAAGTAGGTCAAGGGAGTGACCGGATACTTGACACGAAGAGAAAAGTCCAAGTGGGTCAAAGGGATTGACCGGACACTTGGTGGGGAGTCTTAGCAGGTCAAGGGAGTGACCGGATGCTAAGCATGATGTACCAACAGGTCAAGGTTGACCGGATGTTGATTTAGAAGGTTTGGGACTTGGTTTGGACAAAAACCAAGCTCTGGATCGATCAGTGGATCGATCCAGTGATACACTGGGTATCTGGATCGGTCTGGTGACCGATCAGTAACCAAACAGTAGCCTACTGAGTGTTATCTGATCGGTCTGCAGATCGATCAGGAAACAACGATCAGAAGGCAAGAAGTTCGGGAGAAAAGGAAGGGACATGCATGCTGATCGATCCCTGGACCGATCAGAGGAAGCTCTGATCGGTCCCCAAGACCGATCAGGGTCCTCCTGGACCGATCAGGAGATGTTCTGATCGGTCCAGCCCTAGCCGTTGGCTCACAACGGCTAGTCTTCTGTCTTCTGTTCTTCGCAGGTTGAGTGCAGGTTATAAAAGGAGTTCGAGGGCTTCTACAGTGGGTTAAGGCTTCTCTTCTTCTTCCTACTCCTAACTGTGATCGAGCTTTGCTGAGCTCGTAGCTTACTGAGCTTTGTGTGAGCTCCTTCTTGAAGCTTCGGGTGAGCTTTCCTCGACTGATCAGCTGCTGCTGTGAGTTTCCTGAAGTTGCTGCTTCGGATTCTAGTCGACAAGAACAGTAGGCAAGCTTTGTTTTGTACATTCATATTGTCTTCTGTTTTGTGCTGTATTTTTGTACACCTTTCTTGCTGTTGCAAGAAGTTTCTGTGGCGAGGTTTCTCCACCCAGAAGGAGTGTTCTTATTAGCCGGTTTTCCGGGGACTCATCCACCGACAGATTAATAGGCTTCGTCCACCTTACGGACACGCCGAGGAGTAGGAGTTTCATCTCCGAACCTCGTTACATTGACGAGTTTGAGGTTTGCTATTCTCCGTTGTCGTTCCTATTGTTTATTTCCGCTGCGCTAACCTTGATTTGTAGAAAGAAACGAACGATTTGGGGCGGCTATTCACACCCCCTCTCTCTAGCCGCGACCATCGATCCTAACAATAATTTATTAAAGAGAATTAGAATTAAAATTAAAATATCTCTCTTAAAAAGGATCTACAAAAGATTAAAAAAAGAGATTAGATCTCTTTCCTTATTTGTAGATTGGAAAGATATTTTATTTTTTCTCTTTGAAAATTATTCACATGTTGAAAAATTAAAATTATAGAAATTTCTTTTTATCAACCGTAAAGGGATTTTAAAGGGAAATTTTATTTTTTTAAATTTCCAAAGACAAATAAGGAAGTTTTAATTGTTGATTTAAAATTATCTTATTTGCTCTATATGAGGTGGCCGGCCATATACAATTAATTAGGAAATTTTATTTAATTTTTCTTAATTAATTATTGTCAAGAAAAGTTAAGGAAATTTTATTATAAATAAATTTCCTTATTTGCCAAAGCCAAGGAATATAAAAGAAGGGGTTGGGATGCCTTCATGGGTTACAACTTCTATTATTTTCTCCCTCTTTTCCTTGGTGTTGTGGCCGGCCATCCTCCCTTCCTCTCTTCCTCTTTGTGGTGGCCGAAACCTATCTCTTGCTTGGAGCTTTTGTGGTGGCCGGATACTACTTGGAGAAGAAGAAGAAGGAGGAGAGAAAGCTTGCATCCCTTGGAGCTTGGTTGGTGTTATTCTTCATCCTTGGTGAAGCTTTTGTTTTGGCCGAACCTAGCAAGGAGGAGAAGAAGGTGCTTAGGTGGTTTCTCATCTTGGAAGATCGTTGCCCACACAACATCCGAGGTTAGAAGAGGAATACGGTAGAAGATCAAGAGGTCTTTCTAAAAGGTATAACTAGTAATTTTTCCTTTCCGCATTATACTAGTTATTTTTGGAAATAATACCAAATACAAGAGACTTACGATTCTAGTATTTCGAATTTATTTTCGATGTAGTGTTCTTATGTTTTCTTCTTTTCCTTGTGATTTGATTGTTCCTTTCAGTTAACCTAAAGTTATTTTAGGAAATTAAATATTAGCTTTCCTTAAAAGGTTTTGTCTAGTCGGTGGTGGTTGTTCTCATATCCAAGAATGCCATGTGCCTCGCCACGTCAGTACTGGGAACCAATTATGGAAATTAATATTTAAGGAATTAATAACTTAGGTGATTTGGATCGAACGTGTTAAGTTCCGCAGGAGATCCAAGTTAAACCTAAAAGAACAAATAGATTAAGTTTTGGATCAAACGTGTTAAGTTCCGCAGGCGATCCAAAATTTAATTTAAAAGAACACATGGTAGCTAGGAAAAGGTTCAGACCTTTGTACAAAATTTTTGTACAGTGGAACCTCTAGGTTTTCCGAGTAGCAACCAACACCTTCCTCTTCCTCTCTTCTCTGCCCTAGCCGGCGATGGTCGCCCCCTCTGCTACGACTTGGCAGCACGACCGATAGCCACAAGCGAGGTTGTCGATCCTCCTCACGATTATCTCTACCCCGATTGCCCTCTGCCGATCTCCCTTCTCTTCCGACGACACCACACGAGCGCCGGCCATCTTGCTCCTCACGCGTGCCACCGCTGTTCCGACACCATTTCCAATCCCTTGTGTCTCTGCTAGATGGCACCGGTCGATGCCAGCGCCACCCTACCGGCTATGCCGAAGCTGTCGCCGTTGCTGGGGGTCTATGGAGACATGCCCTAGCTTCCGATTCACTACCGACCGGGTACTCATCTACCTCCCGGGTCAGCGCTGGGTCTCACCTCCTGGTCTGGCAAGAAGATTCCAACCTGGGCCTCCCAGACATTTCGGCTTCGTCTCGCTGTAAAGGATCGATTGAAGGGTACTTGTGTGGAGATTAGTGACTCCACTTTGCTCCAACCATTGGTTTCCGATGCTTTCTGACAGCAGGCACTTTCGGCAGTGACTCAACAACTCGGGCATTCAAATTTGGGCCTCTTGACTCTACCAGCCACATAGGAGGTACTTGCTTAAGCCGTGAGTGGAGAGTTGACATACCTACATGTTGGTTGCTACTCGGAAAACTTAGAGGTTCCACTGTACAAAAATTTTGTACAAAGGTCTGAACCTTTTCCTAGCTACCATGTGTTCTTTTAAATTAAATTTTGGATCGCCTGCGGAACTTAACACGTTTGATCCAAAACTTAATCTATTTGTTCTTTTGGGTTTTGACTTGAATCTCCTGCGGAACTTAACACGTTCGACCCAAATCACTTTAAGTTATTAATTCCATTAAATATTAATTTCCATAATTGGTTCCCAGTACTGACGTGGCGAGGCACATGACCTTCTTGGATATGGGAGCAACCACCACCGACTAAACAAAACCTTTTATAGAAATCTAATATTTAATTTCCTAAAATAACTTTAGGTTAACCGAAAAGAACAATCAAATCACAAGGAAAAATAAAACAAAAGAACACAACTTCGAAAAACATATTCGAAACACTAGAATCGTAAGTCTCTTATATTTGGTATTATTTCCATAAATAACTAGCATGATGCGGAAAGGAAAAATTACTAGTTATACCTTCTAGAAAGACCTCTTGATCTTCTACCGTATTCCTCTTCTAACCTCGGACGTTGTGTGGGCAACGTTCTTCCGAGATGAGAAACCACCAATCACCTTCTTCTTCCTTGCAAGTTTCGGCCATCAAAACATCTTCTAGGATGAAGAGGTTCGGCCACCACCACCATGCTCCAAGGGATGCTAGAAACGAGGCTTGCTTTCTCTCCTTCTTCTCCTTCCTTGATCCGGCCACTAACAAAAGCTCCACCAAGAGATAAGTTTCGGCCAACAAGAGGAGAGGAGAGAAATAGGGCCGGCCACACCACCAAGGAAAAGAGGGAGAAAAATAGAATAGAATCGTTCGCCTTGAAGCCTCCTCTACCCCCTCTTTTATAATCCTTGATCCTGGCAAATAACGAAAATTTAATAAAAATTTCCTTAATTCTTTTTTCCATTGAAAAGGAAAAATTATTTAATTAAAATAATTTTCTTTCTCAATTTTATTTGGTCGGCCACATAAAAGCTACAAACAAGGAGAGTTTTAATTAATTAAAACTTCCTAATTTGTCTCCAGAAATTTATAAAATTTCTCCAATAATTTAATCCCTTCATGATTGGTTTATAAAAAGGAAATTTAATAAATTAAAATATTTCTTTTAAACATGTGGATAAAAAGAAAGTTATCTCTAAAAATTAAAATTTCTTTTAATCTACAAATAAGGAAAGATATCAAATCTTTTCTCAATCTTTTGTAGAAACTAATAAAAGAGAATTATTAATTTTTAAACTTTCTTTTAAATCATGAACATGGTTAAAAAGGAAAGTTTTCTTAAAATTTAAAATCCTCCTTTAATCAACAAATAAGGAAAGATTTCAAATTTTAAACTCTCTTTTAAACATGTAAATGATTTACAAATAAGGAAAGTTTTTACCAAAAATTAAAACCATCCTTTTAAACTACAAATAAGGAAAGAGATTAATCTCTTCTCTTAATCTTTTGTAGAAAACTATAAAAGGAAATTTTTAATTTTTAAACTCTCTTTTAAAATCATGATATCCACATAAGAAATAATTTTAATAAAAATCCTTTTTAATATTCTAGTGGTCGGCCACCTAAGCTTGGGACCCAAGCTTTGGCCGGCCACCTACATGGCTCATCCACTTGGTCTTGGCTGGCTCCATTGGATGGGTAAGAAGGTGGGTATGCGGTGGGTATAAATCTCTATATACTAGAGGCTACGATAGGGACCGAGAGGAGGAATTGGTTTTGGTCTCCCGATGAAATTAAGCATCCCGTGTTCGCCCCGAACACACAACTTAATTTCATCAATAATAATTCATTCCACTAAAGAACTATTATTGAACTACCGCACCAATCCCAAATTACATTTTGGGCTCCTTCTTATTATGAGTATGTTAGTCTCCCTGTGTTTAAGATAACAAATGTCCACTAATTAAGTAAGTTACTGGCAACTCGCTTAATTAATATCTAGCTCCAAGAGTAGTACCACTCAACTTCATCGTCATGTCGGACTAAGTCCACCTGCAGGGTTTAACATGACAATCCTTATGAGCTCCTCTTGGGGATATTCTCAACCTAGATCACTAGGACACAGTTTCCTTCTATAATCAACAACACACACTATAAGTGATATCATTTCCCAACTTATCGGGCTTATTGATTTATCGAACTAAATCTCACCCATTGATAAATTAAAGAAATAAATATCAAATATATGTGCTTGTTATTATATTAGGATTAAGAGCACACACTTCCATAATAACTGAGGTCTTTGTTCCTTTATAAAGTCAGTATAAAAGGAACGACCTCAAATGGTCCTACTCAATACACTCTAAGTGTACTAGTGTAATTATATAGTTAAGATAAACTAATACCTAATTACACTACGACCTTCCAATGGTTTGTTCCTTTCCATCTTGGTCGTGAGCTACTGTTTATAATTTATAAGGAACCGATAACATGATCTTCTGTATGTGACACCACACACCATGTTATCTACAATATAAATTAATTGAGCAACTACATTTATCATAAATGTAGACATTTGACCAATGTGATTCTTATTTCTAGATAAATGTTTATACCAAAAGCTAGGCTTTTAGTATACACTCTAACACTACAGTGGTGTTTGGTGTTGAGGTAAGAAGTATGATATTAGATTGGTAGTAATGCGAGTTTAATTTGTAGTTGGAGGTTGTGATTGTTTGTCTACCAGCTTTTGTAGCTTGGCCAGCACTGTTCACTGCCGATCCATAGCACCGGTCATTCTGTTTTGGGCAGGAAACCCCTTCGACCGTGAGCCAGCAGCGACCATCTTGAATTTGGGTGGGTTCTTATGAATTGATTTGGATTAAGATGTTGTGATGGATTATGCTTATTTCAAGTTCTTATTCGAAAGGATTGGTTACAGTCGATTGAGGAGTTAGATGATCCAATTAGGGTTTATAATTAGATCTGGATTTATGTTAGCTTTTCGAGGATTTGATTTAGCTAATTTATTTATATGTAATTAGCTAAATCTGGATACCATGTATTGCAGGACTTTAACGCGAGACGAGTATCTCAACATCGGATTTGGACTGGATACGACCTGCTATTTGAGGCGGGTACCTTGACTTATCTTTGATAATATCATGTTGATATGTTTAGTAGGATATAGCCTTTAGTAATAATTATGTTCGTTCTTGTTTCGATATGTCACTACCGGATACCTGTTACATGCTTGTTTGCTCACATGTTATGCATTTATTGTTATATGCTCATATGGTAGTGACATACCATGTCTCATTATGCTCAGGACTTAGGTTTTATACCCTACCTGACCTATGTACCTTAGGTCTCCAGATTTGACCATCGATACTACGGTACATATTATATATATATGGATATGGTTATGCTGATCAGGTTATTTCCATAGTTAGTGTCATGTATCATCTCACATGATTGCATGCTGTACGATAGTCTGCTCTATTATTGTCGAGCACATCGCCAGTTACATGTATTCGTACACACCACCACTCATGGGTTAGTGGTATATCAGACAGATGTGTGACAGTTCTGTTGTTTGGCTCCGTTGGTCTGGTGACTCAGCGTGGTAGCCGGCAGACAGTTCTACTCTGTTTGGCTCCGCTGGTTTAGTGTAGCAGCGTGGTAGCCGGCAGGCGGTTGGACTCTATTTGGCTCCGTTGGTCCATTCATGGGTAGTGTGACGCAGCGTGGTAGCCGGCAGAGATTTCCTCCCCGTCATCGTGTATCGGGAGATGAGAACATTGAGCTCCCCCATTTATGATTTGGGGTAGGAGGATAGGTGTACTCCGACAGCATCCCGTATACTCGGTCACTCATCAGGAGCAGTGACGTCAGAGTGTACGGTTGTCACAACCCTACCCACTCGGTCTCACCATTGTGTGTGAGATGACTGACTGACGTCAGGGGTGACCATGACATTGACATCATATGCATTATGCATTTATTTTTTGTATTTGCTACATTTACTTGCTGCATTTATATGTATGCATATGATTGACATGCATACAGGATTTATGATATTCTCGGTATGATGACCCCGACTATTCTGATAGGAGATCCTGGTGAGTACAGATCTCTTCAGCCCTTTTCTATTGAGCATTCCAGCTTTTGTTCAGGAGACTGTACTCCATAGTTATTGTTGTCTACTATAGCTTGCTATACATGTCTATCGGTATTCGCTGAGTTGTTGAACTCACCCCCGTTGACACTATCTTTTTCAGGTACCAGGTTGTTTATGGAGTCGCTTGGAGTATCCTACTTGCTGGTCCCCATGTCACATCAGAAGACCTGTCTTCGCTGTTGTTTATTTATATTTTGGTATTTGTGTATTTAGCTTGTGTTTTGATTTTGTTTCCAGAGTGGTGTTTTGTAGTGTGGTGTAAGCCTAGCCGGCTAGCAGTCTTATGTTTGGTGTTCTATCAGTTTCTGTTGTGTTTTGGTTTTAGTACAGCCGAGTGGGCTGTAAAATATATATATAACTGCGTAGTTGTTGTATATTTTGTTCCAGCCGAGTGGGCTGATGATATAAACTGCGTGGTTGTGTATATGTTCCAGCCGTATGTGGCTGATGTATATTGTGCCTGTAGAAATGTTTCAAATTGTCACCCGTACAGGGGAGGTGCTGTCGAAATTTCTTCAGACAGGGACTCCCCCGGGGCGTGACAATTACATTTCTAGAAAATACTTTATAAATCAAGTAGTTAAGAACTTATTTTGGGTTCCAAAATTCATCTTGACATGTTAGATTTTTATATATAGTTATTTAGAAATTTGAATTGTTTTAATTTATTAATATTTTTAGTAAAAGTAATTATTTCATAAACTTTCAACTCAATTTTTTTTTAAAAAAAAATTATGAAAAATGAAGATATTATCTGCTAATAGAAACAAAAATTTAAATTTTTTTTGACCATCCTATTATTTTTATAAATTTATTAACAAAAATTATATTTTTAAAATTAAAAATTCTTAAATATTTATTTTTGAAAAACTTAATTTTATATGGATAAACATTTTTTATATATACTCAAAAAATTAGCAAGATTTTTCAAAGTCAAAATATATTTTTAATCATTGAATTTCAAAAATTTATATTTCTGTCTCAAAATATTTATTTTGATAATAAAAAAAATTAGTATTTACATTTAAAATTTTTATTCTGATACAAATATTTTTGTATAATATTAAAGAAAGTTCATGATTTTTCATAACTTAAAAATTATTTTTAATTTTTTTTTACAAAAAAAATCATTTATTAAAAAATATTTTCAATGAAAAAAATTTAGTAGAAATAAAGAAAATTAGATACTTTGCAAACAAACCCTAAAAAATTTTCTCATATTTTCTTCTATTATTTTTTATTTTTATGTGATCAAAGAAGTGAAATTATAGGAGTTTAGTTAAGATTGCAAAATTTGTGTTTACATTATTTTATTTATTAAAAATTTATTTCTTGTACTAAATTTCAATATTTCATGTTCTTTTTTTAAACATGAATTATTTTATTGTTTACTTTACCTTAATCTTAACTCTTCGATGTACATCCAAAATGAGGAGATTGTAAATACCCTGAGATAGTTTTGATATAATCAACTATGTTAAGTTAGATCCTATGTATTTAATGTCTTGTGTCTGAGTGTGTAGAGACTTATGAACATAAGAAGTCGAGCTGAAGACGTAGAAATGGCAACGGGACGGATTCAGGCTGAGTTTTGCCAATCCTAGAACCCTCCTCGTAAAAAAAATGGATCTGAATCCCGACCCACCCTACCAAGTTTTCCAACCTGCCCGACCCCACTCAAAACTTCGCGAGTCCATAGTTGGTTGGACCTGCCAACCTGCTAAACTTTAAAAAAAAAATACAATTCAATAATAAGTTATTATTATTGTATATTTTATATGAGCTATGATACGTTCAAGGAAAAATCTCAATGAAATGCTTAAGGATAGACACATAAATTCATGACCCATTATTTTACTTTTTGTGGGCTCCATCATTTTATGTGTCTATCCTTGAGCATTTCATTGAGATTCTTTCCTTTAACGTACCATTTTTCATTTTATATTATATAATATAAATATAAATTATTATTATTATTATTATTATTATATATCTGGAGTGGGTTCATTGAAACTCGTAACCCGCTTCTAAACTCGGTCAACGGGTTTAGACCCGCTCCGTAACCCGTTTGACTGTGTTTAAACATGTCCCGAATTAGGCGGGTAACCCGTCCCATTGTCATCCTTAGGAAGACGTAGCAAGCGAGAATGATGACTCAGATATCGAGTCGACAGGCTCAGTGCATCTGAATGATGAGAGGCTAAGGAAGAATACATAAGTGGACGAGAAGGACGTGCACAACACATCCGAGGGACGAGAATGTTGGTGTAATTTCCCTAGGTCAATGTTGACCAGATTGACTAAGCTCAAATTGGCTTGAGCTTGGATTTCAATGTTTGACAATATAAGAGGAAGTAGTCAAATATGTCATAGCTGGTCAGATATTTGACGAGATGTGCTTACGAAGATTGCTGGTGCAATTATCCATTTGGAGAGATTGTTGGTGTAATTCCTCTCTGGTCAAGGTTGACTAGTTTGATGTGTAGAAGAGTTAAGTAGGTCAAGGTCAAGGTTGACCAGATACTTGACTGAGAAGTCTTAACTAGAGGTTAGGTAAGGAAAAGTCTAACAGGAAAGTTGGCAGAAGATGAAAATCCAGGTGGGTCGGTGTTGACCAAACACTGTTAGTCCTAGTGCGACCGACAAGAGGGGTGAATTGCGTAAAAAATTAACCTTTTCCTAATCTTTCGACTCAGATTAGTAACACAATTATAATAACTTAAATGAACAACTAATAAAATAAAAAGAGGCAGAAAATTACTTGGTTACAACTTAGGTGGTTGTTAATCCAAGGGAAATGAAAGTACTAAAAAGTCTCTGTTAAAGGCGGAGAAGTCTCTTACACACGTTGAATACTCAGAAATATGCTAGGCAATGAATACAGGAGTTGTTGTCTATTTTCTAAGTCCAAGGATCTTTTTATAGCTCTTGGAAAATGTTATCCGCAACTTCAAGGTGCCTTCAAGGTTGTCCAAGACGTCTTCCATCGGGTAGATTTTATCCGTCAAGGATAAAACTTTATTCTCGGGTAATGGCTAGTGTAAGCGTCTTCCATAGGCTGGAAGACACCTTCCATAAAGCATTGAAGGTGCCTTCCACAAGGCAAATCAGCTCAGTAGCTGATCTCTTCGCTTGGGTGATGCTCCATCTAATCGGAGTTGAGCTCACCCAAACCCAACTTCAACCTTCTCCTCGAGCAGACTTCCTCCCAAGTTTCTCATCCTTTGAACGCTGTGCACGTCCTTCTTGTCCATCGGTATACTCTTTCGCAGCTCCTCGTCCCTCGGATGCACCGAATCTGTCGTCTCGATTCTCATGTCATCTTTCTCATCATCCACATATTCCACTCGACCTCTTACCCTCCTAAGTTCCTAAACACTTAGACACAAGGTATCAAACACACATAAAACCTAACTTAACTCAATTGACCATATCAAAACTACCTCGGGGTACTTACAGACACTTGGTGTGAAAGTCCAGGTGAGTAAAGCCAGGAAGTTGAAAAATCCTGGTGAGTGAAGCCAGGTGAAAACCCTAGTGAGTGAAGCTACGAAGATGAAAATCCTGGTGAGTGAAATCATGTGAAAGTCCTGGTGAGTGAAAACAAGCAGTTGGAAAATCTTGGTGAGTGAAGCTAGGTGAAAGCCCTAGTGAATGAAGCTAGGCAAATGAAAATCCTAGTGAATGAAGTCAGGTGAAAGCCCTAGCGAGTGAAACTAGGCAGTGAAGAAGTCCTAGTGAGTGAAGCAAGCATGTAAAAACCTAAGTGGGTCAAGGTTGATCGGATACATGGTGTTTGGAAGTCCAAGTGGATCATAGAGGATCAAACACTTGGCATGAGATGATAAGTCCAAGTGGGTCAAGGTTGACCGGACACATGGCACGGGGAGAAAAGTTCAAGTGGGTCAAAAAATTAACTAGACACTTGGTGATAAAGTTCTAACAAGTTAAGGTTGACTAGATGTTATGCATGAGGAAGTCCCAACAGGTCATGGTTGATCAAATGTTAAGCAAGGGAACCCTAGACTTGAGTAAAATAAGTTAGGGTTGGCCAATCGATTAGGTGATCGATTGAACCAAAGTTCAATTGATCAGTTGGGAGAATGCTGCTAGCAAAGGTAGCCCAATCGACCAGGCGATCAATTGAGAGTTGCACCAATTGATCAATTGATCGATTAGGTAGTGCTTTTGATGCAAGGAGCTCAATCGAATGGTTGATCAACTGGGTGGAAATTGCGAGAGCACAGTGTACTCCCCAATTAATCAGTTGATTGATTGGGCTACTCCAATCGATCAGTCAATCAATTGGGCTACTCCAATTGATCAGCCTATTGATTGGAGTAGGTTTTCTAACGATGATGTGAGGTAGCCAGAATCGATTGGTCAATCAATTTTGAAGTCTTCTACGAGAGCAGAGAAGGCTTCTGGATCGATCAGCCGATCGTTCCAGCTGTACCCAATAAATCAGCCGATTAATTGGATATGATCATTATGCTGATTGTGAGTTTTAGACGACTGTGATCGTTAGAATCTGACGTGCAATCAATTGGAAAAAAGTCCAATCGATTAGGAATCCTAGAAGCACAAATATAAAGGTGATGGTGAGTTCAAATGAAACAACTTTTCTTCCCCATTCTACGACCAATTCTTGAAGTTGCTTGGAGCAAAGTGCTGCTACATTTTCGAGCATCAAGAGGCAATCTACATCAACAAGATCAAGCAAGAAGAAGGTTTTATTTGTATTCTTGTTTATTGACTTCTTGTTTTAGTTGTATCTTGTTGATCATTGCATAGTGGATAAAATTTTATCTTGCTGGAGATGCCTCCAATTAATCCGAGGCGCTTCCAATGTCACTGTCACGCCCCGGAGGAGTCCCTGTCCAAAGAAATTTCGGCAGCATCTCCCCTGTACGGCGGACAATCTGAAACTTTCTACATATCCATATACCTCAACCACATGCGGCTAGAATAATAACAGAAAATAAACAATCACCCACGCAGTTTAATAGTAGACAAACATAGCAGTAATAAGATGACTCGGAAACAACCCTACTCCACTACACCCATAAAGCTCAAATCCGATTTTTCCTACTCCACTACACTCATAAAACACAAATCCAACAAACTCACCTCTTCTGCCGTCCAGGCAGGTATGTAGTAAAACATATCGAATAAAAAAAATCCATCGACAAATACAATCCATACATTATCCAAATATCAAAATAAAACAATTCTAAACATAGTCAAATAA
Source organism: Zingiber officinale (assembly GCF_018446385.1). NCBI lineage: Eukaryota > Viridiplantae > Streptophyta > Magnoliopsida > Zingiberales > Zingiberaceae > Zingiber > Zingiber officinale. The sequence continues at coordinate 132,314,861 of NC_055992.1, forward strand.
AAAGAAACACTAAAAGGTCAATAAATCCTCGTGGTCTGCAGGGGACCAGCAACTGGAACTCTCTCCTGACAGCATCAACCTGAAAAATAACAACAATGGAGGTGGGGTGAGTCCAACACTCAGCGGGTACAACTGATATGCAAAGTAGGGAAATAACATCTAGCACTAATCATGCGTACAGTCTCCTGATATAAAAGGATGAAATGCAACTGAAGTAAACAGGAGAAAAACTGTACTAACCAGGACCTGGGTATAAGGACAAACAGTCCGAGTGGCATAGAAATCCTGTATGCATGTCAAACATAGGCGTCCAACCAATATACAACATATAAATGCAGCAAGCACAAATACAAGCAATAAATGCATCATGGATATGATGCCAATGATGCGCCCTGGTCACCCCTGACGTCAGTCGATCACCTCACACACAATAGTGAGGCCGAGTGGGTAGGGCTGTGACAGCCGTGTACTCTGTCGTCACTACTCCTGATGAGTGACCGAGTGGACGGGATGTTGTCGGAGTACACCTATCCTCCTACCCCAAATCATAAATGGGGGAGCGCAATGCTCTCAACTCCCGGTACACGATGACAGGGAGGAATCCCTACCGGCTAACACGTTGCATCACGCTACCCATGTGCGGACCAACGGAGTCAAACAAAGTTCCTGCTGCAACACACACTGCCTGAATCGACCACAAAGCCATTAGTGGTGGTGTGTGCAGATCCATGTAACTAGCGATGTGCTCAACAATAATGGAGCGGACTATCGCACAGCATGCAATCATGCAAATGATGCATGTCAACAACCACAAAATATCCTGAACTAATCCATATACATACATAAGGTGCACCATAAGTCAATGAATCAAACAACGGTACACAGATCAGATAAGGTATACAACCTAGGTCCTGAACATGGTGAAGCATGGTATATCACTACCTCTATAAGCATGTATCAACAGATAAGGAATACATGAGATGCAAAACAAGCAATCAACCAATCATGTAACAGGTATCAGGTAGTATTAACCGAAACAAATAAGAGAACATAATTATTGCTACTTGTTAAATTTACTACTATGCATATCAAAGACATAAAGTCAAAAGTACCCGCCTCCAATAGGAATGTCCAAATCTGACATCGAGATGCTCGTCTCGCGTCAAAATCCTGTGGTATCAAACATATCCGGATTTAGCTAATTACTATATATATTCAGTAGCTAAATCAAATTCCTATTAAATCAAGAACCCTAATCAACATCACATAATCAACTTGCTTTAGGTCTAAACCTAAATAAACTTGATTTCTCCCAAGTATGCTCCTAAGACCAGAACAAATTATACACCTTACCTCAAATCACAGCCCTGTTTGTTGATTCACAGCAGGAAGTGTTGCTGTTGATAAGAAGATGGGCTGCTAGGGGAATAGCTGCCATAACCAAAACCCTCCACAGAGTCCAACCTCCTTATTGGACACTTCGCTGACCAACATCAAGAAAAGTAAATCCAGAATCAACAAGACAACCTAATTCCATATACATCTATTCATCCTACCTCTTTCTCTCCACTGGTCGGAGATAATGAACAATCTGGCGAAGGAAAACTCCAGCCCACAGTGTCGTGGTGGCTGCAATCTAGCTAATCTTCTACCTTCGGACACCAAAAACTCCTAAATCAACACCACACAGAGCTCAAATGCCCAAAATCCACAACTAGGGCACGGTAAGAAGAAAAGATACCTGAGCTAGAGCAGAAAGAAAAGTTGCCGCCGGTGGTCTCTCTGTGGCGATCAGCGTCGAGGCAACTAAGGTTCAACTGGCCAGCGCTAGGGTAAAAGGTGCAGCGGTGGTCGGTGGCGCTCGGCACCTAGGGCTCGAAATGGCGGCAAAGGAGAGGAGGAAGGCGTCGGCTTCTCCCCTTGGTCACAACTTAAGCACGAGGAATGGAGGAAAACCGTCGCGACCGACGGTTAGAGCTCCGACGGTTAGGGCTCGGAGGAGTCGGGCGGTTTGGGAGGAAAGGCGTCGGGGTCGGGAGGTTAGGGCACGACACGGCTCGCGGGAGGGAAAAAGAAAACGGGAGAAGAAAGAAAATAAGGAAAAGAAAAAGAAAAGAAAAAGAATTTATATAACAGACATTTCCTCGCTAAAACGGGGTAACCTAAACAGGTTTTCCCGTGTCCCTTTTTTTTATCTCCGTTAACTTGTCCGTACGAGCTCCGAAAAATTCCCGAAAAATTCCCAAAAATTCTGAAAAATTTCCTTACGATTATTTACCTATTTTTTGGTATTTTACATTCTCCTCCACTAATAAAAATTTGGTCCCCAAATTTCATTATCTACCATCAACAAGTACTAATAACAAACAGAAAGTATAAATGTTGAACGGTAAACTGAATCACATACCTCACGTAAAAAGATGGGATATCAAGCTCAGATAGTATCCTCGAGCTCCCAAGTAGCCTCCTCGTCCGAATGATGCTGTCATCCAACTTTAACCAGCCGGATAGTCTTGTTCCGCAACTGACGCTCCTTCCGGTCGAGAATCCGTACCGGAACCTCCTCATAAGTAATGTCAGGCTGAACTAGAACTGGGATATCTGCCAGTACATGTGTCGGGTCAGGTACGTATCTCCTCAGCATAGATACGTGGAATACATCGTGCACGCCTGACAGGGACGGTGGTAGTGCCAGTCGGTAAGCTACCGCTCCGATCCTCTCCAAGATCTCGAAAGGGCCAATGTACCACAGAGCTAACTTACCTCTGAGGCCAAATCTCTTCACCCTTTTCGTGGGTGAAACCCGTAGAAATACATGGTCGCCAACAGAGAACTCTAGTGGTCTGCGTCTCCGATCAGCATAACTCTTCTGGCGGTCCTGCACCTCTGACATCCTCCGTCTGATAGTACGGACCAACTCTGCATCCTGCTGAACTCTATGAGGTCCCAACAACTGGGCCTCTCCAACCTCATCCCAAAGGACGGGTGTCCGACAAGGTCTACCATACAACGCCTCAAACGGTGCCATCTGGATAGCCGAATGAAAGTTGTTGTTGTAAGCAAACTCTACTAACGGCAGATGGTCCTCCCAACTTCCTCCGAGATCCATAACACATGACCTCAGCAGATCCTCTAAAGTCTGAATGGTCCGCTCTGACTGTCCATCTGTCTGTGGATGGAAAGCTGTACTAAAACGAAGTTGTGTGCCCAAGGCCTACTGCAGACTCTGCCAGAAACGAGACGTGAACCGTGGATCTCTATCCGAAATGATACTCAACGGAACACCATGTAGTCTGATGATCTCCCGACAATACAGATCTGTCAATCAATCCAGGGGATCAGTCCTCCGAATCGCTAAAAAGTGCGTGGATTTGGTTAATCGATCAACGATTACCCAAATCGTGTCATGACCTCGTCGTGTCCTCGGCAAACCCACCACAAAGTCCATGGTAATGTGATCCCACTTCCTCTCAGGAATAGGAATCCGCTGAAGTAATCATGCAGGTCTCTGGTGCTCAGCCTTCACCTGCTGACAAACAAGACATCTAGCTACGAAATTCGCGATGTCTTTCTTCATGTCGTTCCACCAATAAGAACGCCTCAAGTCTCGATACATGCGGGTCCCGCCTAGATGGATCGTAAATCGAGAGCGGTGTGCCTCCTGGAGTAGCTCTTGTAAGACCGGATGAGACTGAGGTACGCATAATCTGCCTCGGAAGTATATAATACCCTGCTCGTCGCGTGTAAACTCGGTCTGCTGCCTAGAAGCTATCTGACTGCTAATGAACTGCAAATGTTGATCACCAGCCTGGGCCTCTTGGATCCTCGTCCTAATCGACGACTGAGCAACCATGGTAACTAGAATACCCTGCTCTGTCGATCCCTGCTCCTCGAGATCTAACTCAGAGAAACCCTGAATCAAGTCTGTAACTGAAACTCAGTGGCAAGCCAAAGTCCCTCTGGACTTCCTGCTGAGTGCATCTGCAACCACATTAGCTTTCCCCGGGTGGTAGCTAATGGTACAATCGTAGTCCTTCAGAAACTCCATCCATCTCCTCTGTCGGAGATTAAGCTCCTTCTGAGTGAAAATATATTTGAGACTCTTATGATCAGTGAGAATCTCAAATGTAATACCGTATAAATGATGCCGCCAAAGCTTCAGAGCAAAGATGATGGCAGCCAACTCCAAGTCATGAACTGGGTAGTTCTTCTCATGCTCCTTCAGCTGACGAGAAGCATAAGAGACTACTCTGCCGTGCTGCATCAGAACAGCGCCCAAACCCTGAAGAGACGCATCGGTGTAGAGTACAAATCTGTCCTCTCCAGAAGGTAAAACCAAAACTGGAGCCGACACTAATCTCCGCTTCAGCTCCTGAAAGTTGGTTTCGCAATCCTCGGACCATATAAACTTCACACCTTTCCTGGTAAGGCGTGTCAGCGGCATAGCAATACACGAGAAACCCTCGATGAATCGTCTGTAATATCCTGCTAGTCCCAGAAAACTGCGGATCTCCTGTACTGATTTCTGCTGCTCCCAACTGGTGACAGCCTCGATCTTCTGAGGATCTACTGAAATACCTCTGCTCGAGACCACATGTCCCAGAAAACCGACTGAGGATAACCAGAATGCACACTTGCTGAACTTCGCGTACAGCTGATGTCGTCTGGAGATGTTCCGTCGCTGTCCAGTCCCCAATTTGACCTCAAAATTCTGAACGAGAAAATCGCCGAAAATCCATATAAATCCGAAACAAAAATCCGAAACATAACCATAACAAAAATCCGGAAATGCCCAGTTTAACTCGCAACCTGGCTCTGATACCAAATAAATTGTCACGCCCCGGAGGAGTCCCTGTCCAAAGAAATTTCGACAGCATCTCCCCTGTACGGCGGACAATATGAAACTTTCTACATATCCATATACCTCAGTCACATGCGGCTGGAATAATAACAGTAAATAAACAATCACCCACGCAGTTTAATAGTAGACAAACAGAGCAGTAATAAGATGACTCGAAAACAACCCTACTCCACTACACCCATAAAGCTCAAATCTGATTTTTTCTACTCCACTACACTCATAAAACACAAATCCAACAAACTCACCTCATCTGTTGTCCAGGAAGGTATGTAGTAAAACATATCGAATAAAAAAAATCCATCGACAAATATAATCTATACATTATCCAAGTATCAAAATAAACCAATCTAAACATAGTCAAATAAAAAGAAACACTAAAAGGTCAATAAATCCTCGTGGTCTGTAGGGGACTAGCAACTGGAACTCTCTCCTGACAACATCAACCTGAAAAATAACAACAATGGAGGCGGGGTGAGTCCAACACTCAGCAGGTACAACTGATATGCAAAGTAGGGAAATAACATCTAGCACTAATCATGCGTATAGTCTCCTGATATAAAAGGATGAAATGCAACTGAAGTAAACAGGAGAAAAACTGTACTAACCAGGACCTGGGTATAAGGACAAACAGTCCGAGTGGCCTAGAAATCCTGTATGCATGTCAAACATAGGCGTCCAAACAATATACAGCATATAAATGCAACAAGCACAAACACAAACAATAAATGCATCATGCATATGATGCCAATGATGTGTCCTGGTCACCCCTGACGCCAGTCGATCACCTCACACACAATAGTGAGGCCGAGTGGGTAGGGCTGTGACAATCGTGCACTCTGTCGTCACTACTCCTGATGAGTGACCGAGTGGACGGGATGCTGTCGGAGTACACCTATTCTCCTACCCCAAATCATAAATAGGGGAGCGCAATGCTCTCAACTCCCGGTACACGATAACAGGGAGGAATCTCTGCCGGCTAACACGTTGCATCACGCTACCCATGTGCGGACCAACGGAGCCAAACAAAGTCCCTGCTGCAACACACACTGCCTGAATCGATCATTAAGCCATTAGTGGTGGTGTGTGCAGATCCATGTAACTAGCGATGTGCTCAATAATAATGGAGCGGACTATCGGACAACATGCAATCATGTAAATGGTGCATGTCAACAACCACAAAATATCCTGAACTAATCCATATACATACATAAGGTGCACCATAAGTCAATGAATCAAACAACGGTACACAGATCAGATAAGGTATACAACCTAGGTCCTGAATATGGTGAAGCATGGTATATCACTACCTCTATAAGCATGTATTAACAGGTAAGGAATACATAAGATGTAAAACAAGCAATCAACCAATCATGTAACAGGTATCGGGTAGTGATTAACCGAAACAAATAAGAGAACATAATTATTGCTACTTGTTAAATTTACTACTATGCATATCAAAGACATAAAGTCAAAAGTACCCGCCTCCAATAGGAATGTCCAAATCCGACATCGAGATGCTCGTCTCGCGTCAAAATCCTGTGGTATCAAACATATCCGGATTTAGCTAATTACTATATATATTCAGTAGCTAAATCAAATTCCTATTAAATCAAGAACCCTAATCAACATCACATAATCAACTTGCTTTAGGTCTAAACCTAAATAAACTTGATTTCTCCCAAGTATGCTCCTAAGACCAGAACAAATTATACATCTTACCTCAAATCACAGCCCTGTTTGTTGATTCACAGCAGGAAGTGTTGTTGTTGATAAGAAGATGGGCTGCTAGGGGAATAGCTGCCAGAACCAAAACCCTCCACAGAGTCCAACCTCCTTATTGGACACTTCGCTGGCCAACTTCAAGAAAAGTAAATCCAGAATCAACAAGACAACCTAATTCCATATACATCTATTCATCCTACCTCTTTCTCTCCACTGGTCGGAGATGATGAACAATCTGGCGAAGGAAAACTCCAGCCCACAGTGTCGTGGTGGCTGTAATCTAGCTAATCTTCTACCTTCGGACACCAAAAACTCCTAAATCAACACCACACAGAGCTCAAATGCCCAAAATCCACAACTAGGGCACGGTAAGAAGAAAAGATACCTGAGCTAGAGCAAAAAGAAAAGTTGCCGCCGGTGGTCTCTCTATGGCGATCAGCGTCGAGGAAACTAAGGTTCGACTGGTCGACGCTAGGGTAAAAGGTGCGGCGGTGCTGCGGTGGTCGGTGGCGCTCGGCACCTAGGGCTCGAAATGGCGGCAGAGGAGAGGAGGAAGGCGTCGGCTTCTCCCCTTGGTCACGACTTAAGCACGAGGAATGGAGGAAAATCGTCGCGGCCGGCGGTTAGAGCTCCGGCGGTTAGGGCTCGGAGGAGTCGGGCGGTTTGGGAGGAAAAGCGTCGGGGTCGGGAGGTTAGGGCACAGCACGGCTCGCGGGAGGGAAAAAGAAAACGGGAGAAGAAAGAAAATAAGGAAAAAAAAGAAAAGAAAAGAAAAAGAATTTAGAAAACAGACATTTCCTCACTAAAACGGGGTAACCTAAACAGGTTTTCCCGGGTCCCTTTTTTTTTATCTCCGTTAACTTGCCCGTACAAGCTCCGAAAAATTTTCAAAAATTCTGAAAAATTCTCTTACGATTATTTGCCTATTTTTCGGTATTTTACAGTCACGTCATCAACAGTAACTTTTCCCAGAATGCTATAAATAGCACCCTGGAGCTAAGAGTTTAACAACAATCACTGTATCAATTTTCTTAGCTATTTTTGAACTTTCAAAGACTGTATGAGGCTACTCCACCTTCACAATGGAGTTATTTTTTAGTGGAGCTTTTAACTGCCTTGAATTAATAACCATATAGACGGTAACCAAGTAAAAAATCTTTAGCCTTCTTACTTTTATTTTATGTCTTTAATTGATTAAATAATATTACATTTTTGTCAAGTTCAAAATTAAGGATTCGTTTTAACTTTTAACATAATTGATTAAATAATATTGCATTTTTTGCCAAGTTCAAAAGTAAGGATTGGTTGTAACTTTTAACAAGGCTATTCCCCCCTCTAGTGGGCCGCCAACGATCCAACATCGACTTCAATCTTCTTCTTCGTTAGTGCTTCCCATTTATCGTAGGGAATGGGTACTCCATTTTTAATGGGGAGTGTGAATCCGTTATTGATCACGATCCATATCTCTACTGAGTTTTGAGGTGGTACTCCATCCGACCTTTCCAGTAGCCGAAGCTCTCGCCAAAGAAGAGACGTGGATGAGCGGTACTGTAGCCTACTTGATGGGTCATTTTGAATAACTCTCATAAAAATAGAAACGACAATAGAATGTACCATGACTAGATCTTGGATTAGTAGTACAGAAGAATAGTAATGCAAAAAACAAATTAAACTTAAGTTGTGTTGCACCAATTTTGAAAAATGAAAAACCATGAATGATAAAGAGAATTTATTAGAATGGGTGATTGCACCAATTCTGATTAACAAAAAAATGAAAACAACAAGAAAAAAATGCTCAAAAAGGTGGTTGCACCGATTCAGAGCGATCTCGTTCTAATACCAATTGTAGGATGGGAGAAAGCATTAGGGGAGGGGTGAATAGAGCTCGTCGCTTTTTCACTTTAGAACTTTGAGAGATAATGCAGTGAAAAAGAAAAAGAAATAAACTCAATGCTTACAAGCTTTGTTTTTACGTATTTCACAGTTTGGCGATTGCTAGTCCAAGGCTCACACTCGTTGACTGCTTTCGATAGGTAATCCACTAATACTCAATAAGTATACAATTGAACTAAATACAAGGTGATTGATAATAAAGAAAATTATACCAACAATAGAGTAGAGTAAAAACTTGAGCATTGGTTGTTGGAGTAGTATTTCAGCATTGTAGAGAACTTTTCGGAGTAGCACGCAAATACAAAGGTTGTAGAGAATTATTGTATTGAGTTTCTAGTCGAAGCCTCCTTTTATAGGGCATTCTGGGCACCTGGATCTCTTCTGAGCTCCTGGGGTGGACCTGATCTGATTCGCCTTTGTCGACGTTTATCCGTCTCTGGGAGTATAGATCCCTTTCGGGTGCTTTGTTATTGATGTGACTACACCTTGACAAACCTATATTCCTGGGCGCTTAGATCCCTTCCAGTCATCTAGAGTCTGAATTGTGCCAACTAACGAAGGTGTACCAACTCAGATGCTTGCGTGGCTAGATTCGGGTCATTCTGAGCGCTTGGATCCTCTCTAGTCGTCGGACATTCGATCGCTTGGATCTTTTCCGAGTGTCTAGAATGTCTTAACTCTAACTTTGATTTTCTGCATCATAGAGTTAGCACAACATACATAATATATGTATAAAAATATTTTAGATAGTCTGGGGACTGTCTGGTCCTGACTTTTGGATTTCGTTGAAACATTAGGTCAGATTAACGTAAATTGTTCCCTCAACGGGGAACACGTCTTCAACTACTTCTCTCAGAAGAGTTTACCTGTTGCCGAACATTTGATCTTTCTGACCTGTTTGAACTTTTACTCAGCATCCGATCTTGACTTTGAGACTTCCCGCTAAACATCTGATTCTCGACCTGCTTAGACTTCTACCTATATCTGTGACCCTAGGGCTTCTGCCCAATGTCTTCGATCTGTTAAGACTTCTGTCCAATCCATCTAACTAAGACTTCTTTATCCAATCCACTTGATCAATACTTCTTGCTCAATTCACTTGACTAAGACCTTTTTATCTAGCCTCAATTAAAATTTTCCTGCACACTTAGTTGAATTTGTTAGATTATAATAACCCTTAACTTTAAACTTTATCAATATCAAAAGAACCAGTTTAATTAACTAATACTTCTAGCCCTAATAATTAGGAATCATAATTACTATAATATAAACCATTTATTTTTTTTTATCAATCCTCATCTATATTATATAGCAGTAGCTATAATTCATAATTCCAATAATAAAATCGAGGGGTTTTTTTTATCCTTTTAAATTTTTACGATCCATTTTATTTAAAGCTTTGGAAGTGAAATATATTTTTGGGTGGTAAAAATTAAAGGCATATCCTTTTGTTTTTATTATCATTATAAAGTATCATAGGTTAAAAAGATATTAAAAGAATGCTTTATCGTGAAAATGATGTTGTATGCTAAAAATTTATAGTTTTGATTAATGGTAGAATACTTTTAATTAATATTAGAGTAATTATAATTAAAATTGTTTAGATTAATTTTAATTAAAATTAGTCTGGCTATAAAACTATAATAGTGAAATTGGACCAATTTTAATGATTTGGAATAATTTTAATTAAAAATATTTTATATAATAATAATTTTAGTTAAATTAGGGCAGTTTGACTAGAATAGTTTGGACGAATATAGACGTAATTTTAATTGAGTAATTTTGACTAATATTTTTGAAGAGTATTTTTGGATGATGAATTAAAGTGAGATGAATTTTGCCCATTTTTTCAAAAGTGTATATAAAGGCCCTTGTTCTTTATATCATTTATACAAATTGAGGTACCAAATTGCAAAAACAAATGGTTCCATAAAACCCTCTTCTATCTTCGCCGCCGTTAGGGCAACCGAAGATTTCTAAAATGATGACCAATCGCATTAGCTGTCTCTTCCTCCTCCACCGCCGCCTCTCCTCCACCACCGCCGCCATTGCTACCTCGTCGGTAGCTACCGATAAGACTAACCCTCCAACGCCCTCCTTGCCGCTCTCCACCACCATCAACATGCTCTTCAACGAGCGCGACCCCGACAAGCTTGCCGCCGCCTTCATCGCCGCCGCCTCCTCCTCCTACCGCTTCCGCTGCAGCCACCGCATCTACGAGATCTCCGTCCGCCGCCTCGCCAAGTACGGCCGCCTCGACGCTGTGGAGGCCATCCTCGAGCACCACAAGAGTTTCTCCTCCGACCTCGCTCGCGAGGGCTTGGCCATCCGCCTCATATCCCTCTACGGAAAGGCCGGGATGCCCGCTCATGCAGCCGCCACGTTTCGGCAGCTCCCTGATCTGGGCTCCCCCCGCACCGTCAAGTCCTTCAACGCTCTCCTCACCGCCTACGCCCAAGCCGGCGACCTCAACGGCCTCGATGAGGCCTTCCGCGATATACCCGCCTCGATCACCCCTAATTACATCTCCTACAACATCCTCATCGGTGCTCTCTGTGCAAAGGGCGACCTTGAGGCGGCTATGCGCACGGTCGACCTAATGAACACGAACGCAATCTCCCCCGATCTGATCACCTGCAACATCCTTCTACACTCTTTCTACAACAACAAACCTTCTGAAGCGGACAAAATTTGGGCGATGATGCGAGAGAACAACATCGAACCCGATTCAAGGAGCTTCAACGGGAAGCTGCGTTGGCTGGTCGCCGAAAGAAGAACTCAAGAAGCCGTCGAGCTCGTGGACCAGATGAAGCGCAACGGACCGAAGCCCGATGCTTTCACCTTCAATGCCTTGCTCAAAGGCCATATCCAAGATGGGAACTTGGAGGAGGCAGAGAAGCTGTTCCTCGATTTCACAAAGAACGAGTGTTCACCGAATCATCAGACGTTTGAAATTCTTATCCCATACCTTTCCGAGGCCGGTGAGCTCGATTGGGCGGTGAGGTGCTGTTACGATGGCATGAGCAGGCGGTGCTATGTGAGAGCGTCATTTTTACAGGGGGTGGTGGATGCGCTGGTGAAGAACTCGAGGGTGGAGGAGGCGAAGAAGCTGGTGGAGGCTGGCCGGAGGAACAACTACTCCAAGAAAAGTCTCCAGATGCCCGAGTCTAGTCAGAGTTTGGTTGTATAATTAGAGATAAATCTCAAGCTATTGGATAATCTATCTCAAGTTATGATAATCAATCTTATTCAAATCATCAAATGTTACTCAGATATGATTCATTATTTTTTTTCTTCGGGATGATGCATGCGATGATTAAGATATACGATGTTATGACATGAGATGTTGATCAACACTTTAATTATTTCCTCTGTATTAGTTCATTATTTTTTTTTCCTAATCTTACCTTAGACTGATTTACCTCCTAGGACGAGTTGGTGTGCGGGCACTGGTTGGTGGGGACTCCGAGTGAACCACCTCTTCCCACATTATTTAATTTTTTTTCTAAACAACAATCGTATTGAACTCCTGAATTAGTTTAACAAAATCTCTTGCGTCTTATCAAAATGAGTCATCTTTAGAGAATTCACCGGCGGTATGAGTCGCCGGCGCCGGCCTAGAGAAAGGGTAGTCCAGCTAGGGCTATTGTCGTGGCGAAGGAAGTAAGTAAGAGGACGTCAAGGGGCCGACCAGCAGAGAAGGCGGCGGCGGAGATAACGTCGTCTCCACCGAAGTGTTGGAGTTGGATGGAGTCGACGGCGAGCGGCATGTTGTCCAGGTCCCGGCTGCACCTTCCGCTGCTGGAGGCCGGGCGGGCTGTGTAGAGCATCGCCCGGAGGACGGCCGACACCGTGGGTATGTACGCCGTCTTGTTCCTCACCAGCAGCCACGTCAGGCCCATCAGCTCACAGTCGCGCGCGAACATCCTCGCCGCCCGTTCACCGCCGTCGCTGACGCCGCCGCCGTTCCCGTTCTGCACCTGCGTAGAAGTAATTGAAGCGTACTATGCTTTGTTGCATTAAACTAAGCGGAAAGGAAACGATTGCAGTGTTCATTAATGAAGTTGGACAGGGAGATGACGAGGCCTGTTTTGTTCTGCTTCGGAACAGATCATTGATTAGCGAATCCAAAAATTAAGAAATGAGTAGAATTCTGTAATCTAATCGAATAATTACGAATTCGACATGATGGAGAATCGATCGTGCAAGGAAAAAATTGAACCTTGTCGAGGGAACGAAGACAGCGGGAACAACCGGCGTACGACGCGTTCCGGCAATCCCGCCCCAGCCGCTGGACCGCAGCGGTTGGAATGGCGGAGGCGCCGCTGCTGAGATTGAACGCCGCTGGGCACCGGAGTGGGCCGATGCGGTGGAGGCGGATGCCGCAGAAGCAGAGCACGGTGTCGCAGGTGGCGTTGGGCTGCGGCAGCCGTATGCCGCGCTTCTCCAGAGCGCTCTGCAGCGACTTCACGCACTGCTGGTTGTCCTCCGGCATCATCGGCGCCCCGTCGTCGTCCTCCTCCTGCTCCGCCGGAATCTCCAGCGCAGAGCGCGCGTGCGCGGCGAAGAGCCAGGCGGCCAGCACCGGGCAGCACCGGCTCCGGTCGAGCCCTCCACGGACGCAGGCGTCGCCCACCCCACCGAAGAGCTCGTTCGACAGATCCAACCGGCAGCCCCTCTGCCCACCGTTTCCCCTCAGAACGGGAGAGGCTGTCATATCTCCATCTCCGGCGTCCACCATTGCGGCGCCTACAACAAACGCGACAATGCACAACAAATCCACTGACCTCGCCTCCATTCTCCTTCCTCCTCTGCCTCTTCTACGAACCAAGAGACCGCAAGGCGTGATTTTTATAGCCAACAAACGACGAGCAGGTGGAAGAAATGTAGGAAAAAAGATGAGTAAAGCTCGATTTGTGGGCTGTCCTCGATTTAGACCATTCTTCCTTGTCTGGTTTCGCCATTTTGTTCTTCCTCCTTTATCCTTCTGCTTGCAAACTGCGACAGAACAGATGATGAACGGAAGAGCATCACCCGGCAGAGAGTTTGGCGAACGGATCCATTTCTGATCTCAGATCGAATCTTTGGGGTTTCTGGTCTTTTGCGCCGATCGATCAAAACACGAACTTGGCAAAAGGAGGCAGAGAGATTTGACGGCCTTTCACGTGGAAGACGTTTGTTTCGGGCATCTCCATCCTCTTGTGGTCTTGTTCTTCAATATTCCACCGTGCTTGGTGAAGGACAGGAGGAGGACAGAAGAGTGGGACAGGAGGAACCGCATAGTGTGGGGAGTATAGGGACAAACCATGGGAATCTATTTCTTTAAAGTCGAACTAGATCGAACGGTTCAAATTGATAATTCGAATGAAACAATAGCAGCTTTGGGCTAGTTGAGCGTGGGCTTGACTAATTCGATACGCGTGCAAGATAAGAGGAGTAGATTGTCACATGCCTACTCCTAATGATCTGTTTGGGAGGAGATGAGGGAAGAGGAAGGAAAGAAAAGTAAGGGAAAGGAAAATTTTGAATCTTGTTGGGGAAGGAGTGAGGAAAAGAAAGGAAAGATAAGGAAGGTAACCTTTAACCTTTGTTACCCATGAAAAGAGTAGGAAGGAGAAGGGAAAACAAAATATTTTTTATTTCAATTCTATCCTTGTTCTTAATAGTTTAAGAAATATTTTAATTTCTAATTTTACTATGTCGCTGGAGTTCAATTTCCTTGCCTTCTTCATACTTGCTACCAGATTATTAGAGAAGGGGATTCGACACATCTTCTAACTGAATTGAAGGGAGAAATTATTTTTATCGTCAAAATTTAAGAGGATATCTACTATTTTTTTAATTTTTCCATCAAAATTTAATAAGTTTTTAAAGAATAGGAATTCTCTTTATCAGCGTTATCTTTCAAATTTTTTTATTTAAGATTTCTAAAATCATTATTTTCATTATTTCTTATTTAATTACTTGATTATGGGTAATTCATTGTTTTGTTATGAATAGTATAAAAAATTAATTTTTTATTAAAAAAATAACTAATTTAAACAATAATATAAAAAATTAATTTTATTATTAAAAATATCTAATTTATATTTATAAAATAAATATAATATTATGAAAATTTTCTAATTTAAAAAATAAGGGTATTTTGTAATTTTATCTATTTAATCTTGATTCCCCTTCCTTTCCTCCAAACAAAGTAACACATGTTACGATAATGAACCTTCCACCCCTCCCAAACAAGGAGAAGTTAAATACTTTACTTCCCCTTCCTTCCTCTCCCTTCCCTTTCTGTTAATGAACCTTCCCTCACTCCATCCAAACAGAGGGTAAGGGGTAGAGATAAATCGAACTGGCTTAAAAAATTATTTCATTCGTATTTTAAATTATCGAATTTAATAATTTTTTTAGTCAAATTTAAATTCATAATGTTTTTATTCGATTGAGTTCATAAACTCTGATTAATTTTATACTATTTTAATTTAAATATATTTAAATTAAGATTCAAATAATAGGAATCAAATTTAAATTTAAGTCATTTTAAATGATAGATTCGACTTGAATTGAAGTTTTAACCATCCAAATTGAATTGGTTTAGTTATTTTTATTTTTATTTTTTAAGAAAAAAGAAAATATTATTTGGTTGATAATTTAGGCATTTAGTTTTTTTAAGAAAAAGAGACCAGTCATTTTCTAAAGAAAAAAATACATATTTTTCAGAAAATAAAAATAAAACCAAATATTTTCTAATTTAAATTCGAATATATAATTTTGAAATTCGAACTCAAATGTCTCTAGCCTATCAAATAAATTGAGCAGCCAAAAACAATTGAGATAGAACATGTGTAAAATTGAAGAATAGTAAACTTCGAGGGGCGAAGTGAACTGTGATTCCTGTTTATCATTTCCATATTTAATCGTGGCTTTTGGTTGGATAGCATCAAAGCGGTCACCTTCTCTCCGTTTTATATTAAGAAACGGACCAGCGGCGTCTTGCTTCCTCTTTTTGCCTTCTCCTTCTTCCATCGAATCGGGGAGGAAAGCAGATCTTTTGCTTCTCATTTTTTTTTCAGGTATTAACTTTGGAATCCCTTGCGTAACAATCTTCTGTCTTGACAGGCGTTTTCAATCGTATTATTCCTCTTTTATTTTTTATTGTTTTTTGGTTTCCGTTTCGGTCTTCGTTTTGATGCTACCAGATTCCGCCGGTCAAGGCCCTTTTTGATTTCTCATCCATAGCAAATTGAGATTTATATTGTAATAAACTTGAATCCATTACAAGATTAAGATCGACTTTCTCGAAGAAATGGATCGATGGATGAAAAAAAAAAGCTTCTTTCATACAGTTATTTGTTTGTTGGATTGAAAGGAAGTTAAATTGTAAGTCACGAGGATGATAATGAAGAAATAGGTCAAGTGATAACCTCTTACTTGTTTCAGATATTTTCCCATGTTATGGAGTCATGCGTATGACCTAATTTGAGGCAATAACAACCTCGATCTTGTCCCTTTGGTTGCTCTAAGCGAGATTCAGGAAAAGTAAAGCTGCAATCATAGAGCAGTGAGTTGTTTGACTAGTGCTTGTTGCATCTTTATGTAGAAACTTGATTTTTCCGATGTCGAGGAAAACATTATAAATTTTAGAGGTGTTTGTTGTCATAATTTTTTTTTGTAGATTATTATTAACTACTTACAATGCTAAATCTTCAACTATTTTTTTCCCCTTTTAGCATTTGAGTTGGGAATGTCTATCTCTTTTTGGTGTTTTCCCCTTCTTTCCATAATTTTTCCCATTCAAGAATGATATATACCCATGGTCAAGTTTGCTGCCTTATTATCGATTGTCTCCTTGCTGGTCTAAAAAAAACTATTTTTCCTTGCAAGATAATAATTGGAATTTGGAAATCATCTTTATGTCATTCTGACGTTCCTTTACTTGATGGCAGAATCTAGGAGGAGCAGGAAGCATCTTATGGCTGCCTCAAAGATTCAAGCCTTATGGAATCACCCTGCAGGACCGAAAACTAGTTAGTTTTCATTTTCCTCTTGCCTGTTCTCTCTATATATATTGTTCTCTAGATTTATAAACAGTTCTTTATTTTTGTTTTATCTCACTGCTTGATCCAGTAAATATAAGAATTGAATCCTCGATGATCATAGTAAATGGTTGGAATCTGGATGGTTTTGAGTTCTGATATTATAACTCAGTTGCCGGATATAATTCTAGCAGAAGAATTTCCAAAATTTAACCTAGGGATGCCAACAATTTTATCAGTATATTTGCATTCAAAATAGCCTGCTTACAAGTTCACCCGGACAACTAGTTTATTAGGTTTCGGAAACTAGAAATATGAAAAGTTACTCATGTTTGTGACAGGTACAAATAGCAGCATAAATGGGCATTTGAGTTTCAATTTCGTGTTGCTATTAAAGTTAAAAAAAAAACTCAATTTGTTTGAAATAGTAGCATGTTGATTGGACATGTAGATATATGATTATGAACGTGGTGAAATCCACAGCACTTGGTGATATAGATATGAGAATGGACATGGCGACATCTTTCATAGTTCCATGTCTTTATGAATGTAAACCATTGGGGATCAAAACCGATCAGAATATTGCCATGCAAATGTTTATCTACATTAGATGTTTGTGAGATAACTGTCTGAATCAATAAAACCAAAGTAGGAGTTGTAACATCTGGTCCCTCTCAATAATTAATGTTCTACTAACATATCGTGTCTGGTCTTCACCTTTCTTTCCTCTTCAGAAAAAGAGAAAAAAAAATGATATCATAAAAAAGTAATTTCTTATCCGCATTTCATTTTTGAAAGATCCAATAAAATACAGTAGATCTTCGTTTAATTCTTTGGTTATTATAATTTGTAGTATAAATTTGTCAGATCATTAATCTTATTCTCTTGTTAGTTCATTTCTGGGCTCCAACTTTTAAATGGGGCATTAGCATTGCCAACATTGCTGACTTCTCCAAGCCACCTGAAAAGATCTCTTATCCTCAGCAAGCCGGTATGTCTCAGGCACTTAACTAATTGTACTGTATTCAAACATGCATATCTTATCTTCGATTCCATGGTTACATTGTAACATAGTCTTCTCAAATTTCGTTGGTGCTCAGCTGTTACTTGCACCGGTGTAATCTGGTCCAGATACAGTACAGTCATTACACCGGTATGCCCTTTTGTATTATACTGCTGAAAACTTTTCCATTTGTTTACGCTCTAGCTTGTCTATATCGCTATATTATAATTTCATTTCTGCATTAAATGTACATCTAATACAGCAAGATAGTGTCCATTCACATGTAAATGGTTGTGATGATTCTGGTCAATTCTAAAATGCACCTCTAGTTGAATACATCTTTTTCGCTCAACAAAATGTCATTGGCTTAGCATCAGTGAAAATCTGCAAATTGACGCATTTATTTCAATTATGAAAAGGGAAAAAAAATAATTTAGTGCCTAATTAGTTTGGGCAAAAATTAAAAGGGCGCTCCAAATTAAGTAAATAGGCGCCCCTCCCATGATTTTATTTCGAAAATACCCGTACATCCAACATTGTTGTAGAAATTACCTGGTAGCTTCTTAAAATGAGTTTATGATTTGAGGTTTAGGATTTACACTAAGTAGTTGTTACGTGTAGAAGCTACTTAGTAATTGCTACAACATGTTTGGGGTGAGTTTATGGTTTAGGATTTAGGATTGTAGCAACTGTTTTTAGTAATTTTGATGAAGTTTAAATAATTTGAAAAAATTGGCAAATAGTATTTTGATATAATAGTGTTCTGAGATCCTAAACCCTAAACTCACACTAAATACATTGTAGTAGCTACTGAGTAACTTTTACATGATATAAATCCTAAATTCTAATTCTATAATTATAACAGTATTGGATTCTGAGGTGTTTTCGGGATGGAATCATGGGAGGAGTACCCATTTGATTTATTTATTTATTTTTTTTTTTGTTTTGGAAAAAGGGGATCATTTTTGATGGTTTGTAAAATTTGGGATGCCCTTTGATTTTTGCCTAATTAGTTTTACTGCATCTTGTCTGAAAGTGGGGGAGATGGCACGTTAGCTAAGGGTGGCGTTGAGGTGGCTTGTATGCTGACTCGGAGAAGACTCTGAGTTGGGACTTGGAAGGAGACGGTGCTAAGCGGTCCTAGAGCTAAGAGTTGTGAACCTGCGCACAACACAGACAGAGGCAACACGAACGTTAGAGCGAGAACCAGAGAAGGGGAATAGTAGCCAGCGAAAAGTAGAGAAGACAATGGACAGTAGGCCAATAATATACATGCGCGAGTGTGTGAATGCGTATGCATTCATGCGCGTACCTGGCCAACGGAAAGGACCTCCATTTTATACTGCCTCTCATAATCTCCGTATTAATAAGGCAATAGAGAATGTCTGATGTCCGAGTATGTCGGGTGGTGGAGCTTCTTATAAGCGGAGGAAGGCTCCATTGTATGCATATGTCAGAGTAATGACATATTCCCTAATAGGTTGTTACGATTCTTACAATGTTGTCTCCTAGAGAGAGTCCGGTTGGTTCTGGGTCAACCGACTGTAGACTAAGAGTCATGCTCATGTGGGAAACTGCCCCAGATGTCCAACTGACACTAGGGTCAGGCGGTTGTAAGCTAAGGGTCATGCCCATTAGTGGGAAGCTGAGCCCCGAAGGTTCGACCGACTCTGAGGTCGAGCAGATGTAAGTTGAGAGTCTTGCATTTGAAGAAGTTGGGAGTTGGGCCCTTAAGGTTCGACTGACCTTTGAGTCAACCGAGTTTATGCTAAGGATTCAAAATCCGCTTAGATAGTATGTCTGGTCAGAACTTATGTCGGGGGGTTTATTTTGCACTCGGCCGCTATACTTGAATATAGAGTTCGGTTTAGCCGAGCGATGTGCCTAGCGTGCCCGAGCTCTCGGCGATGACATTGGACTTATTTCGACATGACATCGATACGACCCGAGAGTTGACCCCTTCTTGACTTTGATTGCCACATCAACCAACTTTCTTAAGGTCAAACCCAACTTCGGGGGTCTTACCTTACTCGTTGTATCACTAGCCTCCCCTTCAAATCTAGTCGAAGGAGGCTGCAAGCTCGACTGACTAGACACTTGTGTTCTTTAGTGTTATTGGCTTGGACGTTTGGTTGTATTTCTATCGTTCGAGTTTTATGCTAGGAGCATTGCCCATTCAAATAGTTCGCAGTTGTGGTAAGAGTTGAGAACAGACGTGAGAGCAAGCCTGCTTATAACTCGGTTGAGCGGCACGAGAATTTGAAACTTGGGTGCAAGGGCAAGCTTGCTTATAACTCGGTTAGTCGGCACGAGAGTCTAGAACTTGGGCGCGAGAGCAAACTCGTTTATAACTCGGTCGAGCGGCATGAGAGTTTGGGATAGGCGCGAGGGCAGAGTCGCTTATAACTCACCGAGCGACACGAGAGTCTGGGATAGAGTCGAGAGCATGCTCGCTTATAACTCGACCGAGCGGCACGAGAGTCTGGAACACAGGCGCGAGGGCAGGCTCGCTTATAACTCAGTCGGTCGGTACGAGAGTCTGGGACTTGGGTGCAAGAGCAGGCTCGCTTATAAGTCGGTCGAGCGGCATGAGAGTCTGGGACAGGCGCGAGAGTAGACTCACTTATAACTCGGCCTAGCGGCACGAGAGTCTGGAACACAAGCGCGAGGGCAGGCTGGCTTTTAACCCGGTTGGATGACACGATAGTCTGGAAGACACGGTGTATGACTCGAATGCCTTAGAGAGCTGAGGAGGCAGGGTGTATGACCTGAATGCCTTGGAGAGTGGAGACAGTGTATGACCTAAACGTCTTGGAACATCGGCGCGAGAGCATGTTCGCTTGTAACTCGGCTAGTTAGCCCGAGAGTCTGGGGCAGGCGCGAGGGCAGACTTGCTTATAACTCAGTTGATCGGTACGAGAGTTTGGGACAAGCACGAGAGCAGACTCGTTTATAACTCGACCAGTCGACACAAGAGTCTGGAGGCACGGTGTATGACTCGAATACCTTAGAGAGTGGAAGCATAGTATATGACCTAAATGCCTTCGAACATGGGCGCGAGGTCATGTTCACTTATAACTCGGTCGGTTGGCATGAGAGTCTGGGACAGGCGTGAGTGCAAGCTTGCTTATAACACGGTCGGTCGGCACGAGAGTCTAAAACAGGCGAGAGAGCAAGCTCACTTATAACTCAATCGATCAGCACGAGAGTTTAGAGGCACAGTGTATACGAATGCCTTGGAGAGTGGAGGCACAGTGCACCACCTGAATGCCTTGGAACATGAGCGCGAGGGCATTGTCATTTATAACTCGGTCAGTCGGCACGAGTATGGGACAAGTGCGAGAGCAGACTCGCTTATAACTCAATCAGTCGACACAAGAGTCTGAGATTTCTGTATTGCTAAAAATAGGGATATATTTTGAACTTTAAAATATAAAATCCTAATTTTAGACTTATCTGTCAAACTGGTATGAGCGGATACTCTCAAGCTACCGCGTGGGGATGGATGAACCGCTCGATGTGGCCAAGCTGCCAATTGAATTTGCCACTCAGCTTTTAATTGTCAATCGGCTCCTACTTGAGATTTCGATCAAACTTTATATGCAAATGCCGATTGGATGTCTGATCTGAGCGTCTGCTAGGCCCTCCCTACTATGTTCTTGAAGGAGATCGTTGGAAGGAGAGCGAGGATGATCCTTTATTTATTTCTCCTAACTCAATCATTCGACGGAGCCTCTTAGCATACTGATGACATTCACTAGTAGCATGATGAGGAGATTGATGATAGTCACAAAAATGTCTGTGCCTTTTAGGCAGTGACCGCATTGCTCTTTCTTCTAGGATTAGTAGAAGATTCGGGCGGGAGTTTCTATCTGGGACTTTCCGGAGGTGGTGGTGATTTTCGATCGACTT
Source organism: Zingiber officinale (assembly GCF_018446385.1). Lineage (NCBI taxonomy): Eukaryota > Viridiplantae > Streptophyta > Magnoliopsida > Zingiberales > Zingiberaceae > Zingiber > Zingiber officinale. Next base: position 132,336,285 of record NC_055992.1, read on the forward strand.
GACCGATCGGAGCTGAGACAATCACCTCTTTCCGGGCAGCTTAGGCTTCTTCTATATTAACGTATTTGATCGCTTTCCCCAGCAAATAGTCGAAGTCCTTTGGAGGCTTTCTGACGAGGACTCGGAAAAATTCTCCTTCTAAAAGGCCTTAGGAAAAAACGCTTATTAATATCTCGGAAGTGGCTGACGGAAGATCTAGCGTCACTTGGTTGAATTGCCTGATGTATACTCGTATGGATTTTTTTGGCCCCTTGCTTGAGCGTGAACAAACTCATGTTGGTCTTTTGATACCTCCTGCTACTGGCAAAGTGATGCAGGAATGCTTTGCGAAAATCTTTGAAGCAACAAATAGACTCAGCCAGGAGTCGGCTGAACCATCTTTGTGCCGAGCCAGAAAGGGTGGTAAGAAAGACTTGGCACTTAACTCCATTTAGAGGATGGATACGTTCTTGAATTTGAGTAGATGGTCCTTTGGGTCGGCCGCTCCTCCATACTCTCCAATGGCTAATGGTCGGAAATGACTCGGTAACTTATCTCCCAAAATTTCTTGGGAAAATGACATTTATCCGCTCGGGGGAGCTGCTAGCCATCGGAGCTTTCCCCCTTCGGATGTCTCGAGTGGATGCATTTTTTGAAGATTATCCTTGGGGCCTCTTTGCTTGACCCACACCCTCAAAAGGCGTACAGAACATGGCCCAGTGGTATGCTATCAAAGATGAGGGCATGTGCGGAAGACTGATCAGCTGTGCAAGTGCTCATCTGAAGCCAGCCATTGGTGGAGGAACCGGTCGGAACATTTTACTCAGGTCGCTCGTTCGGTTTGAGGGCTCGTCATCGATGCAATTGAGTCGTTCGTTAAAGAACCCCCTAGATACTACTTGTTGTTGCTGTTGCAGTAACTTTTGTGCTCAGGCTGTTATTAACAGCTCTAAGTCTTCTTGTGATAAGGTAACGGTAGTGAGTCTTCCAGTCTCTTCCATCTCCGTGTTTCAAATTTAGGCAAAGTTCCCACATACAGCACCAAATTTGATCTTGTCTGAAAGCGAGGGAAATGGTGCGCCGACTAGGGGTAGCATCCAGGTGGCTTGTATACTGACTGGGAGAATCCAAATTTGATTTTGTCTAAAAGCGAGGGAAATGGTGCGCCGACTAGGGGTAGCATCCAGGTGGCTTTTATACTGACTGGGAGAAGACTCTGAGCTAGAAGGAGACAACATTAAGTGGTCTTGGAGCTAAGAGCTGCGAACCTGCGCACAACACAGACAAAGCCAACGGGAACGTTAGAGCGAGAACCAAGGAAGGGTCCCTGACGCAGGCACTCCGACGCTCAAGTCAGAATAGTAGCCCAAGGAAAAGTGGAGAAGACGATGAACAGTAGAACAATAATGTAAATGCGCGAGTGTGTGGATGCGCATGCATTCATGCGCGTAGCTGGCCAACGAAGCGGACTCCTTTTTATACCGCTGCTCATAATCTCCGCATTAATGAGGCGGCAGAGAATGTCGTGTTAGAGTATGTTGGGTGGTGGAATATGTATGATCGCCTTCCTATAGGTAGAGGAAGGCTCCATTGCATACATAGAGTAATGACATATTTCTTGACAAGTTGTTATGATTCTCTGACAATGATGTCCTCTAGAGAGAGTCACCGGCTTTGGGCCGATCGGTTGTAGACTAGGAGTCATGCTCATGTGGGAAAATGGGCCCAAATGTCCGATCGACACTAGGGTCGGGCGGATGTAAGCTAAGGGTCGTGCCCATGAGTGGGAAGCTAAGCCCTAGAAGTCCGACCGGTTCGGGGATCGAGCGGATATAAGTTGAGAACCTTGCATTTGGTGAAGTGGGGAGCTAAGACCTTAAGTTCTGACCAGCATTTGAGCTGACCGGGTTTGTACTGGGGATTTGGAATCCTCTTGGACAGTATGTCCGATCAGACTTTATATCGAGGGTTTATTTTGCACTTGGTTGCTATACTTGAATATAGAGTTCGGTTCAACCGAGTGATGTACCTAGCGTGTCCGACCGACCTTTTGGTCCAATCTAGAGCACTCGGCGGTGACACTGGGCTTATTTCGGCATGGCATCAATATGATTCGAGAGTTCACCACTTCTTGACTTTGATCACCACATCAGCCGACTTAACATAGAACCCAACTTCGAGGGTCCTACTTTACTCGTCGTATCATTAAGGAAATTACTTCTTGACAACATCTATTTATTATCAAACACAAAACATGTAATTCTATCATATGCATGATCTATCATTGTTTCACAAGGAACAATATACTGAGTTTGAGTTGATTGGTCGATTAACTTGTGCTTTTTTCCCATGCCAAGCAACCTTAAAAATAATACAAATTGTTACATCGATTTCATTTGGGGAAAAAAACTAGTGCTGATCTATGTTTTTTGCTTGAGATTGCAGAAGAACTGGAACTTGTTTAGTGTAAATGTCGCAATGGCTGGAACTGGCCTTTATCAACTGTCTCGCAAAATCAGGTACATTAACATATTTCTCCCTCCTTTTTTTTTTCTTAACCACAAGATGTCTCACACCACATTGAGACTATTTCTTATACAGGCCAGAGCGACACTGTTAGATTCCTCATATATCCCCCACGCTCTTTTGGATCTAGCTCGTCTACCACTATACCAACCAACCGTTACTTGTGTTAACATTGTTCTCTAGTAGGAAAGAAAGAGCACATTTAGCATATTTTTCTTTAGCTGCTTAATTTATCTCGGCTAGCTTCATTATTAAGTCGATATAATTCTAGTTTTATCTAGTTTATCCTTGTCAAAACAATCAAACAAGTGCTGAATCAGATTTTTTTTTTTTTTTTTGACATTTCAGGCAAGATTACTTCTCTGGGGAAGAAAAGGAACCTCTCAAGGAATGAAGATATTATGATCAGAAGATTTTCTTTGCTATTACAGCAATTAACTGACAGTTCAATGTTTCGTCGGAGATCTGTAATCGAAATATGCTTTAGCTCTGAAGTCTTTCCACATAAATGTGTTTGGAGGAACTCTCTTGAATAAGGTCATTTTCGAATACTATAAGGATTCATGAAAAACAGTATGTCTCAAACTTTTCAATGTTTGATTTCACTTCTTCATGTTAAGGGTAATTCAATATAACCAACCACCCAAGTTCTTGAAACAGTGGAAACTATAGATAATAATAATATTGGACTCATCGAGTTTGGTAACTGTTGGTTATATGTTCGGACTGCGAATGCTTGTAGACGATCATGATGTTTATTTCTATTTCTTTGTCTAAAAGCAAAAACAAGGTTAGGGTTTAAAGTACAATTTAATTAAAATCCTATATATACTCCATGATAGTGGGATGTTATAAAAATGAATCTTTCATAATTTTAATGAGGGACTCCTTTTTGATAATATATAGTTAGGTTTTTTTTAAATTTTTTGCTAAAATAAAATAAAATAAGCATAAAATTAAAGATTGAAAAAAAAAGATTATTGAAATAGTATTCAATTGGTAATCTAATATTTGAAATATTCTTTTTTTGCTCTACCTTAAAATGATTTCAAATGGAATAGGTAAAAATGATTCCCATTAACTTTAATTCAATGTGGGCATAGATGTTTATACAAATCCATAATGCTCAATCTCCTCTTACACTTATCCAAAAGGTGATAAATGCTAGCAAGGTTTATGATGATAAAAGACGAATACATTCGCCCCCAGCGTCCTTGTCAATTCGTCCCAAGACTAATACGAAGGAGGTAAATCATGAACGGCTACTAGCCTTTGGAATAGTACCTAGCACATAAGGGAGATATTTACTTTACCGAAATTCAAACCTCAGATTTCATAATGACAACATCTCATGTATTAACCACTAGACCCATCGGAAGGGACAATGCTAGCAAAGCTCATGAATCATACTGAGTTGTTTGATTCAGACAGTTATTCAGAATCCAGCAGAGAATAGAGTTGAATGAGCTTGACAGTATTTATCCCGTCAATGGAAGACTGAGATGAGAATACATAACTACATTGTCATTTCAATTGCATTTATAGCATCTGCACTCTTTCTTGTGAATCTATTTGTACTGAATGTGATTTTGTATATCCAACTCGAGTTCCATACCTTTACTTCGAATTCAAATAATAAGGAATTCAAAACAAAATTAATAAATTCACATATTAGAGAATATATTTGCTTTGCTGTTTGAACATAAAAAGTGTAGGAACTCGGCAAAAAAAAAACACTAGCACAATCATCATCCTACGAAAAGTTGTTGCTTATGTGCAATAGAAGGCTACATTTCTCTTTCAGATTCAATCGCATATTTAACATGATTGTACTTGACCAAACTGGCCAGGACTTGGAAGAAAGATTTGTTGATCACGTTGACATACTGCTTTTGCATGCTCTACTTGATAAGCTGTTGCAAGTTGAGACCCCAGACAGAAGCCAAATGCGTCATTAGTTGATCTGGTGATGCCCCTTCCCAGTCCTCTGGTGGTTCTAGAGCAGAAGCTTCATGGAGATTCAACAAGATCTCTCTCTTCCAGTCGAGAGGAATGTTGAGAAAGTCAGCTCCGTTCTCGACAAGGAGGTCCAGTAACTGCAACTTAAACAAAGAATTGTTAACTATGTGGAGCTGATGTAATAGATGTGTTGAATACCAATACCTGTTGGAGCCAGCTTAAAGCAATATCGAACAAGGTTTCTTCTGTTATAAACTGCCCAATTGCGTGCAAGACTTCAATCGCAATTTCACCACAGAGCTGATCAAAAACAGGACCAGATTTATCCATCAGCTTTACAAGTAGCAAGGCATCGTCGGTAGACAAAATCTCTGCATAAGCTGAATCGACATCACCAGCATGAAGTGAATCCATAGCTTGAGTCCAAGATGCCCAAAGTGGACCTTTGTCTGGCCCCGGATTTTCATCGGTTAAAGCCTCAGCCTCTAGTTCCGGAACAGCTACTCTTGCTGCAGTTCTAGAAGTTCCGTTGTCTTCTCCAGCTACCCGTATAGCTTCTAAAGTAGCCTCATCCTTTGAAGCTTGCCAAACACTTCTTGCCGAAGGCCCTTCGCCGAGCCTAAATGGCCCAGATCCCTTTTCCCAACCCCGCCTGCCACTGAATTGATTCGTCTCATGATCAGTTCTCGGTACCCGATTATCCCCCGGAGCAGTACCATAACCTCTTCTAGAGTTCATAGGACCATTTCGCGGCTGACCATATGAATCCCATGCTTCAGATTCTGACCTCCATGAGAAACTTCTTCCCTTCATTCCAGAAGCAACATTGTCTGATTGATAAAACCGTTCGGAGAAAGGAAGGCGCCCCTCGCCAGCCCTGCCAAACTTTGAGCTGGAAAAATCATACAGACCATTGAACTTGCCCAATGACCTGCCCGGAGACCTGTCAAACCCATGCATCATGTTTCCACCTCTTTTTCCAGATGAGAATGTCAAATCACGAGCCATTTCTTCGACAACTCGCTCCAGACCTCTGACTCGATTTTCCAGAGTTACCATGCTATCATGGGAGCCTCCCATAAAGTCCTGCATTAAAGAAGATATGCATGAGAAGTGGGCGATCTCAAAGACAAGCAAATACAACAGTATGAATGTAGGACCCCTACTAAAGTCGGTGATCCTTGTATAGTTTTGTCTGGATCTTATATGGTTTAAATAACCAAAATAGTATACAGGCTTGTAAAGTGCAAATTAAACCACCAATTAAGCCGACGATATGCAAAAAGAGACAGAGAAAATCGTTCATAGGAGTGTAGATGCCAAGATTACTTCAAGACATTGAGCTTAAAATTCAGTCGGCACACAGGAATTCAATGGATGCTTGAGAATCAGAAACCAACCAAAAATACCAACTTGTGTATCAGCATATTTGGTCCTTCCAATGTCAAAGAAATAAAATAGTAAAAAAATTACAAACTAAAAGTAGATTGAACAGAGTTAATTAGTATTTGGAGTTCACAGGAGAATAGACGAGCTATATTTTTTCTGAAGCAGCATGACAAAATTGTAGGAAAAGATCCATCTTGTAGATCTCACCTTGGAGTATTGTGGCACAATTAAGGAACAATCAAGGCATCATCAGAAAAATACACAGCTGAAAGAACTATGTCAGACTAAAAGATATAGCCTTTGATTCAGGGGAAGCAACAATACCATATCACAAGCTATGCAATTAAGTGAAGAAATTTCAGTCATATTTAAAGATGAGAAAAAAAATTGATAAACATTATCCCTAATGAAGAAACAATCATAATTGTTTGCAAGAAGAAAGATATCAGCATATGCAGTATCCATGGTAAACTGCTCTTATAGTCAATCAACTTAAAAGGAGAGTGATCTTGTGAGTTAATATATCAGTGACGAAAAGATCTGCCTAGTATCAAAGGTACTAAACTAATGCCATGCCCTGGGCTCTTTTAGGAGTTGATATGAGGTGAGCTTACCTAGGTGAAAGGTAATAAATGGCACTAACTTGTAACTTTTCTATGTTTGCCTGCACTGTTGTATGAATGAGTTGGTATGTTCTCCATGGTCTATAGCAAAAGCAAGAAAAAAGGGGAAAAAAAGTTTGAACAACGACTCCAAACTTTTCCTAGATGAAGATGATAATTGTGTTCTTTGGATAATTTAAATTTATAATATCATATACCTGAATGCTGGTGATAGTGATATTGATACTTTGACTAATAATATAATATCATATCTTGTGGACACAGTCATACTATTAGAATAAACTTTGATTAAATTGAATTTTTATAGATTAATTTACTTACTGGCATATGATCTTAAATTTACAATAGTGCAGTATATATTTTATTTTTTTCAGGATGATTTTTTATTTACTTACTAATAGATGAATTGATGAGTTAACTTAGTGTGAATTTGTGCTATATGAAGCGTCGTCATATTTAAACATGCATAAATCATCATCTCATCTTAAAGCGGCGGTGTATGTAATAACTGCTTTGATTGGTTACATGAACTGTATTACTCTATGTAATACTATTACTCTTATTCCATGTGTAGATACCATCTATTAATCATTTTTGAATATGCTCATACCATGTTAACCTATTTTCTCTTATTTTCAACTATTGAAGTTGCCCATATCACTCTAAAATAATAGAATTTTTTTACTTTATCCTTTCTAGTAAGTTCACACATCCATCTTAGCATTCTCAGCGCTGTCATATCACCTTTTCAAGATAAATTTTGATATTTAGACAATATATGCCTCGCCTCTCTTAGGTGCAGGCATGGACCTTGACCCTAAACCCTATGACCACTTAGTGAGTAGTTGTACCTAGCACCCTTAAAAACACTGCAACTGATACTCAAAGAATATGCACTTGACAACCTGCCAAAAGAAATCAACAAAAATTGAATGGTTCTGTAAGACATTTGTGTATGCATTGACAGAAGGAAAAATATTTAATCGCATCTCAGACAAAGAAGCAAGGTAAAGAATAACATCGTTTATCAGCAGACAAACCTGTAACATATTCATAAGACTTGATTGTTGCCTCTCTAATTGGGTAAGCTGCCTCTGTATCGCAGACCAATTTGATTTGTTGCCCATAAAGGATCCTTCAGCATGCACATCAGGTCTTGTAACATTAACACGGCCAAGAGAGGGATCCCCAACAACTTCTGATCTATCAACATCAGAGATAGGTCTTGCTTTTGATTCTTTTTCAATGAATCCTCTTTGATCTGTCCCAGTGTCTTGAGCAAGATCGAGCAAGTCTTGCAACTTATTGTGATCCCTTATACGTTTCACTGAATTCTGATAATTTAAATTGTTATGTGCATTAGTGTCACCTGATTCCTGAAACATTGCTCCAGTGCCATTAGACGTTCCCATTGGATTAATATAAGTTGCTTTTGACCTGTCTTCATTATGTGAATCAGAAGATTGTAAGAACTTACGAGGCACCACTACTTCTACTGGAAAGTCATTTTGACTCCTTCTCTCGAGCTTTTGGAAGAATTCTGGGTTCAATTCTTTATCACTTAAAGATGGTGCCTTTTTCTTCAACATTACCACTGCTTTCTCTGGTATGTTAGTACTTTTTCCCTTGGATATAGAATCGTTTTCAGTTGGTGGAGAACCAGCAGATGTGCTTTTGGATTCTGATTCTTTTCTAGGGCTGGACCTTTTATGATACGTTGTCTCGTCTTTAGCAGATACATCAGGATTTCTAGAATCTGCAGTAATGTTCACCACCAAAAAGTACAACTAGTGTCATAAGGTAAGGGAATTTAATAAATATGGCGGTGTTAAAAAGTTGAAGTTCAATGCGCATGCCTTTTGCATCTCCTGATACTACATTCTCAATTTGTCCTGCGATATTCGTCCATGCCTGTAATGCCTCCGTCATACTATCTCTGACTGGTTTTACCTGAAAGATGAGCCAATGTATTGGCAAACCTAGCAAAAGAAGCAATATAATCTTTGACAATTTGTTGTTAGAGATCATGTTGAGTTGACTCTGTTCGATTCGGTATGTGCCTCATCAGACGCAAAAACAATGATAATAGCAGCCAAGCATGAATATTTGACTTGAAGATCATGTTTCGATACTTTATTTACCTAAATATTTGTGTGTTATGCCAGAGGCAGGCACAAATGATCAAATTTGAATGAACTAAGAGAAGTAACCTTATCAAAACGGCAAGCCTCAAGAACAGCTATCGTTGCTGGAGTCCCATCGGAAATCAAATGGCTCGAGTGTGAGGCTATAACACACAGACAGTCAGCAGCAGCTTTACGGGTAGCCCAATCACTACTCTCAAGACATTCACAAACACTTTGCAGCACTTGTTGCATGCTCTGCATACTAATTGCCCCAACCTGAGAAAAACATTGATTAGATATTCCTTTCAAAATTTTAAACTCAAGCCTCTTCGTCGGATGTACAAAGTGAAAGTTATGACTTTTGTCTGACCAAAATGTTATACTCTTTCATTATGTAATGAAGAAAAAAGAAATTGATACAATTCAGACACTATCAACCAGTGTCAGTCAATTAGATATTTACATAAAGTCACAGCAAACTATATACTTAGAGCTCAGGCAAAAGATTTCTACTGGCATATTCAAATAGCCAAACCCATAATCTTATAGATAAGAACACATATCACTCACTTTAATATACATCAATATGCACTAAAAAATTATATATGATTATCCGAATCTCCGTACTGTAAAATATAAGTAACTACACAAGCAGCAGGATTGAACAACACCTTATTGGAAAAAAAAAAAGGAAAACTAACAGAAACAATAGAGCAATGTGCATAAGCTTAAATAAAAACCCACTCACACTACTCTTACCTACAAAGAAGATTTCTCCATATACAACTAATTAGGATTTAATTGAGAAACTATTTTACTATAATAGCTGATATAAGCTTCTGCTCATCTACTAAGCTAAGAGCTGAGAAACATTGTACGTTCTGTTAGATAAAAAGAAGAAAACTAAAAGATGAAAGTTTATCTCATGGATTTGATCTCCATTTTGGATGGTATAGTGATGATTCTTCTCCAATTAAATGAGATTATTAGGCTTATGGAGAGTGATGCCTTGTAAAACAAAACACTCAACAAGAATGTGTTCTGCCGACAAACCAGAACAGTCCAAAGACTGACCTTGGCCAAGCTAGAGAGAACTGAAAGCAAGGCTCCCTTTGCTAGAAAGCTTTGACTACCAAGAAGCTTACAGATCCTAGGGCACAACCTCTGAAACATCGCACCGCCTGCCGACGCAATCATTCCCTCCTCTTCCCCCTCCCCACCAGCACAGCGGGCACACTCGACCACCTTCGCGAGGCACATTGCCGCCCCTCCCTGTACCGCCTTGTTCTGTTCCCCCATTGCTTCGATTAGAGGTTTTACGAACAGCGTCACCACGGGAGACGACCCACCAGTGGCACCAGCGGCGTCCTCCTGCGCAGCCGTCGCCAACAGGGGCCGGAGGTAGAGATCGGCGAGCGAGCCGGAAGCATCACGGCACGCGTCGCGGACGGAGGAGTCGGAAGCCGGATCCTTCACTCGGCGAGCAATGTGGGCGATGATCTTCGGCAGGTGGGCAGACGCCGCGTCGGTGTGGGCGGCGCAAAGGAATGCCAGGAGGCGTAGCGTCTCGCGGCGGGCGATGAGGAAAGATGCGTTCTTCGAGCCGGCGGGATCTTGCAGACCATGCGAAGGGAAGGAGGAGTCGTGAACGAGGGCATTGAGCACCATCGGCACGCCGTCGGCGGAGAGGCCGCGGATCATCTTCTCAAGGTCCTCCACGGCGATCTGGTAGGTGTCGCGGTCAGAGAGCTTGGCGAGCGCCGCCAGGATCCGGGACTTGAGTTCTACCATTGCGAGATGGGAGGAGAGGGAAGAGGAAGGTTGAGTTTTGGAGGAAATGGAGCTGTTTAGGTTTGTGGAAGCGGACTTGGAGAGCTTCGAGGGTTTGGATGCGGCCATTGGAGGCCAAAGATTGGATCTTGAAGAAGCGAACGAGAAGAACAGGAGGAGATCTACAAATGTGGATTTGGAGGATTTAGAAGAAAAGAAATAGTGAAGGGCTGAAGGCCAGTGTATAGATATAAAAATATAAGTAAAACCTTAATTTTAATAATTAGATATCTTCTTGACATATATTTACTCTTGTAATTTTGTTATTATAATTTAAATATTTTTAATTAAAAAAATATTTCGGCCATTCGGTGCACGAAGTTAGTTAGCACGGAGTGTCAAGAAGGGTGAACTGAATCCAGATCTATTTTTATCTGACAATTTTAACGTTATGTTTTTTCCACGAACTCATGATTTGGTAATAATTTTACCCTTATACATTTCCCTTATAATTTAAATAATTTTAATTAAAATGAGTAAATAATAAATAAATAAGTTTTATATATAATTTTTTTGAGAATATATTATAGACTAATTTTTTTTAAACTATTTTAATAATTAAAGATGTCTCTTTCATTTCGCTATTTAATTTTTTATCTTATTTTTTTAATTATGTTTTTTTTTAATTTCCTAATAGCCAATTAAGAATTTTTTTATTTTTCAGAAATATCATTCAAATTTTTAAATGGTCAAAATGCTAATATTCTTACCATTTTATCCTCAACTTAACTTTTTTTTTTAACGTAAATATTCAATTTTTAAACTGATTAATTTGGAATATCATCGATCTAATTTTATAATAATTTTTCATCCACTATAAGATAAATCTAAAAGTATTCATAGAGACATAGTCATACCTATGTTTGACGGGAATGAAGCACATGTTAAAAAGTACTCTTTTACTATGATTAATAATGATAAAATTTAATTTACAAATAATATATATACTAAATACATAAATAAACTAAAAATAATACATTACATAATAAGTTAATAAATATTTAAAATAATTATATAAACACTACTTGTTTAGCTGTTTTAGAGGTAAAAATAATTATCAGATTCACATAATCCAATTGTCAGACTATTTATTTCTCAATTGATGACATTGCTAGTCCATTTAGTGTATCCTATGATACTAAGGTCAATGCGGTGGCTATAGGTAGTTGATCCGGTCCGAAAGCTGAGTCAGACGGACTGTCGGGTGAGGTGGAGAGAATGTTGACGAAGTCGCGAAGTCCCGGAGGGGGTGTGCTGAGATGGCTCCCGTATTGACCAAGTCTTCAGAAGTCCTCTGGTCAACGCTACCTGCAGCCAGCGACCGGGATGACCCGGCCCCCGGTACCCCGGTGTTCGAGGCAGATCCAACGAATATATGAGTACAAGACTAAGACATGAAATAATGAAAATACATATGAAATATGAACGAGGAACGTACCCTGACCCAGGGGGCGCCCTCGGATGGGACGCGGTGCGAGTTGTCGGGACCCGGAAGAGTGGACGACGCACAATCAGGATGGAGAGATGGATCTGACGACGAGAAGCTGAACGAGGTGTAGACCCGGAAGACGAGCTGCAGGTCGGGATATAATGTCGGCACGCAGACCGAGACAGGGCACCGGCACGCATACCGGGATAAAGCACTGGCACGCAGGCCGGGAAATAATATCAGCACGCAGGCCAGGAAATAATATCAGCAGGCAGGCCGGGAAACGATACACAGACGAGATCAACACATACACTGCAACATAGTGCACAAGCTAGATAGGCGCGAAGACCCGAACACAGTAACACAATCTAAATGAAAGGAACCACACTGTATGCTGGATCGTAATCAAACATGTATAACCGGATGGATAGGAGGGACACACACTGATGAGGACGGTCCGGAGGACATCGTCAACCGTCGGAGACGGTGCCACCTGGCTGTGGATGGCATCGACCAGCAACATAGGGGCTAAGAGATGTACGAGTCTACGGCAGCATGCGCTGTGCCGACGATGGCCAACAGCAGAGGGGGCTGCGACGGGCACCGTGAGGAGGACAAGGGGACCAGTGGCCAGTCTGTCCGGCGGCAACGGCGAAAGGAGGATGGCGGCGCTGTGCTACTGCTCAGTGGCAGCGTCGCGAAGAGAAGAAAGAAGAAGAAGGGCGGTCGTTGCCGGCGAGGGGAAGAAGGAGGGCGAGGTGGCTGCGAGCTTCTCCTGCGAGGCGGCGCTGAACGAGGGTGGCGACGAAGGCGAGAGAGCGTGAGGGAGGGGCAGCGTGTGTAAGCAGGGAGAGGAGGAGGCAATGACCGCCGGATGAAGAGGAGGGGAATCGCCACCGGGCGGCGTCGTTGGCGAGGAGCTCGAGGACCCAACAAGAAGATGGTCCTGTTAGCTACGCTTGCAGCGGGAGAAGAGAGGAGGAAGAAAGCCGGTTGCGGCTCGGGGAGAAGAGGGAGAGGAAGCGAGGTGGGCGGCCGACGCCGGCGAACAGCGCGAGAGGGAGGAGGAAATCCTGTGGCGGCGCCCCCCTCTGCACGAACCAGCAGCCCCCCTTTCTCTCCGGGTGAACAGTACCCTAAAAAGGACTACTACAGTAATATCCCTAGAATGCTCCTGCCTCCCTTTTCTTATTCCTCCTCTACCCCCTCATATTATATCCGTATCAGTAGTAGTAAAGTGATAAGCAGTAATCACCATGCAATTAGGTCGTAGTTCGTATGAGCGACTAGGGTAGTGTGTGATAGCCACCGCTCTGCGTAATTAGATCACGCGAGAAGAGGCCAACCGTCGACCCGCGTCGCGTGAGACAACTACCGTGAGAATCAACACGATTATGTTGCACAAACGACTATTGTTGCACAATTAGGATACAATTGGTGTCACGTATTGCAAGATGAATAAGATGGTCGAAGAATAAGATTAGGATGACCTCTTGTTTAGTTGATCCATGCCTTGGTAGAAAGAACACTATAGAAGAAATCACATGTAAAGAAGAGCAACACGTAAGAAGAAATTACATGTAAAGAAGAGTCATGTGTCGGTGTGTGCCTCGGAGTTGTGAGAATAGGTTTAGCGACCATTTAAAGTCCTTGCCTCTTATTTTTTGGGGGTATAATTAAAAAAAAAAAAAAAGGCCCTTCATTGGGCTGGATCATGAGGCGGTTGCCTCTCTGACCTCATGAAAATTATGGCTGTGCATAGAGGCTCATCAAAATGATCAATATTCTTAGATCCGATTCTAATATTGTTTAGTTTGCCGCTGTGGTGCGATATTTGAGTGAAAATAAAATGATACAAAAATCTAAATGGTAGCGGCATTTTGATGATTTTCATACTATAGAGGGCATTTTAAAAACATACGTAAATTTACGGAGTTAAATTAAAAAAATCTCTAAACCTTGCTATTAATCTTTTTTTATTAAAATTTAAATACATAATAGTAAAAAGTAAAAAAAAAAACCCAAAAATTATTATCATTCAAATTACTTCTATTTTTTAAATATATATATATAATACACTTGGTAATAAATATCCTTATTCAAAAAATATTACAATAAAATTATTTCAATTATAATAATTTTATTTAAAATTTTTTAAATAATATTTAATTATTTTTTATCATAATTAAATTAGAATAATTTGTATTAATATTTAAATAATTTTAATCAATTTTAAAACACTTGGCTATGTACTTAATAATTTTAAAAATATGGAACAGATTGAATCAAAACTATTATAACAATGTTGAAATAAAAAATATTTTTAGATATTTTTTTTTTAATATTTTAAAAAAACAAATCACGCATTTAATGATAATAAAAAGATCTGGTATAATAATAAAACATATAAGAAAACAAATAAGAGAATAGAGATGAATTTCAATATAGATGAATATTCTAGCTAGAAGTCTGTCTTTTTGTTGGATGAGTAAACTGTATATATCAAAATAAGACACAGTATAATATTCAGAGATTAATAGCATCTCATAATTTATGTAATGTTAATCAGATAATACTTTCAATATGCGATAAATATTGATGTGTATCTATCATTCCAATAGTCTTATATCGTTGGCCCAACAACTATATGTGAGGAGGTAAATCAGAGAGTTATAATTTGACTAGTGCGGAGAAGAGTTTTTTTCCTCAATTTTACCGAGATTCGAACACTAACAATATAATAACAACTCTGTTCCATACTAGCCAACTCAATCTTATCCCGGGATAAAAAAAAACATCTTCATAGTTCTCTATAAAAGGTGTATCAAAACTGACATTACAAGATGTTTGGCTTTAGTCAAGATTTGACTTAGTATCTGTCGGTAGATAGACATCTCCTGCCTCATATGTAATCACTCTATAATGCTTCTCCATAATACTGTCACAAGAGGGTACCCCAAAGAATAGGTGTACCTATGTTTCCATCTCTCACTTATAGAATATATAACACTGATCCTCTAAGTATATTTTCTTATCTCTAGTAGGAAGTCATCTCTAAGCTAGCATCTAAAGTGTAATAACATAGCTAGGTTGTATGCAAAGCTTCCATACTGTCCACACTCATGGTTTTTTAAGACTGGGATGCATAAAAAAGTCATATACCCTGGTCATTCCTCCATCCTATTTGAACCAATCTGCCAACCTTTATATAGCACATGCCGCCAACCTAGTATGAGGTCTCGAATATGTAATACCCGCCCCCGCGGGCTGGATCAACCGGTTAAGGCATGACATTCTTGCACAATGGGTTGTAGGGTCGAAAGTCCACATACGCGCACTGGATGAATAATCTGGGTCGGCTGCGTTAAATTCTGGAGACACCACGCTTTAACAGGGCCAGCATTCATCGCTGATTTACTTCCTCCTAGGATTCCTGTGGGGCCAGGCCTAGGGGGCCGCTGGGCGGCGGGACCCGCCTTTTTGCACAATCGAATATGTAATACCCACTTGATCGGCGAAAAATCTGAATGTAGTACTACCTCCCAAATCCATATGTATGCTCATCTCAGATAGATATAATGAGATAGATATGATGTACTCAGTTGTCTAGAAGTCTATTTTTAAGTGTATATAAGTTGTATTTAGGATTTATTTAATAGATGAAAAAATAAAATCTTCATAGCTCTCTATAAAAGGTGTATTAAAACTGATATTACAAGATGTTTGGTTTTAGTCAAGATTTGACTTAGTATCTGCCGATAGATAAGATGTTTGGTTTTAGTCAAGATTTGACTTAGTATCTGCCGATAGATAGACATCTCCTGTTTCATAGATAGATATGTGTTTCCATCTCTCACTTATAGAATATATAACATTGACCCTCTAAGTATATTTTCTTATCTCTAGTCGGAAGTCGTCTCTAAGCTAGCATCTAGAGTGTAACAGCATAGCTAGGTTGTATGTAAGACTTCTATACTGTCTACACTCATGGTTTTTTAGGACTGGGACGCCTAAAAAAGTCATATACCCTAGCCATTCCTCCATCATGGTTTTTTAGGACTAGGACGCCTAAAAAAATCATATACCCTAGCCATTCCTCCATCATATTCGAACCAATCTGCCAACCTTTGTATAGCACATGCCGCCAACCTAGTAATCGCAAGTATGAGGTCTCAAATATGCAATACCCACTTGATCGGCGAAAAATCCGAATGTACTGCCTCCCAAATCCATATATATGCTCATCTCAAAAAGATACAATGCATTCACTTGTCTAGAAGTCTATGTTTAAATGTGTATAAGTTGTATTTAGAATTTATTTGATGGATGAATTGGGAGAGAAGATTGTATATCTTCATTGATGGTGTCTTTCTTCATCGACTCGGGATCCTCCTTTCCTTTCAGAATTGCAGTCAATATTGGTATATTAGTGCGTCTACTTCTAATGTCTTGATCAAAGCTCGTCAATCGGAGACCGAAGTTGCTAGCATGACCCTTCTAACGATTAAGTCAATGATGGGATGAGATGGGAGGTTCGCATGCATGAGAGAGTGAAAGAGCTCAAAGAAAAAGGCGGAGAAGATTAGCCTTTACGTGAGAGAAGAAAATCATACTTTTACTTATCTTCGCAGGCCCTTATATAACTATGGAGGTAGAAAGTGCACATAAGATGCCACACGAGCCCTAGGTGGGCTGCGTGGACGACCACACGAGCAAAGCACCTTTCGCTGGCTAGCCACACGAGTAGACCATTGCTCTAGGGGTGATAGCATTGGTACTCTTGATATTGTCTGATCGTTAGTCTGATGTCGCTTTCAAAGTAGATACGTTTGCTAGAGTCAATTTTACATTAGGGACTATCAAAGGTTAAGATCAGAGAATCCGGTCAACCAAATTTCCTTGTTATCCTTGAGCCACTAGGAACACACAGATAGAGAAGGTCGAGACTTGATAGGATACTGTTATCGGGCGTCGGCCTAGCGCACAAGGTCATAATAGGACAACGATTCAAAAGAAATTTAAATACTTGAATTATAAAAAACTAATAATAATAAAGGCAGACTTTCACCTTGGCACAAAAGTGTCAACTTCTCATTTATTGAATTAATGGAATTAAAAAAACAATATTAGCTACACCTGTAATTGACTAAAAATACTACGAACTGGTATGACCACAACTGTAATTAACGAGCCATAATTTAGGATTTTTTTTTTTAGAAAAAATTGTTTATAGGCTTAGAAAAATATAGATAAAGATTGAGAGAGTTTATGTGGTAGGTAATAGGGGAAGATTACCTACGTTGGGGCCCAATTTGAGATGTGCTTTGCACGACTAAGTGAGGGTGGATCAATTTGTGGGTTAAGTTAGGTACGAGGTGGGCCCCACGTCGATAGATCACCTAGATATGACCCGCATGTTCAGTCTGGACCCAATTTGAATATAACCTATTCACATATATCATCATCGCTTCTTTTGTTTTTGAGAAACAAAAAATCACTGCCCACGCGACACTGCAACATGAGGCTTTCACACTTTGCTATAATGGGTAAAACATTAATTTTCGATGACCACATATCTTTTTTGAGAAAACAAAAAATTCTTTTTACCTTTTAGTTAATCAACCCTGTATTTACCTTCTTTCAGATAATTTATAAATGAACTCTGAGTGACATTTAATATGAATATAATCAACTTTTGTTATAATATTAAACTTTCACATATTGTAGACAATTTTCCACTACTCCCTCTCAAAAGAGTTAGATCATATCTCGTTTTTAATCATTCTCTCAACTCAATTATTATTGTCACTTTAATAAATTATTTCTTGAATTGAACTATTTTTTAAAAAATATTTATATTTAGTATTTTCCCCCCTTTTCTATTATGCTATTTTACAAAGATAGAAATTAGATGAGCACATGTAAACAAGATACCTTTTTTATTATTATTCAATTGTATATATTTATCCTCCTACTCTCTAGTACTATTCTCATTATTATTTATCACCTAAATCTTCCATTTAAATTCTAAATTAGTTGGACGTGTTGTAGTAACTAGTTACTACAATGCATACTTAATTTGTTCAAAAATATTTATATTGTAGACAATTCATATTTAACAGGTTGAAAACATTCTACGATTTCGTAATTATTATAATGTGAATTTCATTTTAGTTATCTAACATTCATATTGTAATCATTATGATTTTATAATTACTACAATATAAATTTGACTTACTCACTTAATATTTATATTGCAATAGTTACAAATTTATAACTACTATAATATATATAACAATCATGATTTCATAGCTATCATAACACGTCAAATTGAATCAGAATTTAGATAGAGATTTAAGTAGGAGTTAATAATGAATACGACCCTGGAGGGTAGGAGAGTAAATGTATATAACTAGACCAGTCATTTTGATTAAAAAGTAAAATGAGGCGTAATAATTTAGAAAAAAAATCATTTATTTTCGAGGAAATTGGATTTTCAAAATTCATAATATTAAAAAAATAATAATAACAAAATATCAACTAACAGATGTACTTTATTTGTATTATCATTAAAAAAATATTTTATTTTCTAAAAATATTAAAAGGACGTCTTATATTCTAATTCCAACTGTTCAAATTAAAGCAGCTTTTATTAAAGCTGTTTTAATTATAGTAATTTCGATTAAAAATGTTTTTCTTTATCAATTTTAATTAAGCTAAATCAATTTTAATTATAATTACTTAATAATTTTGAGTATATCGAAATAACTTTAGCCAATATTATAATAATATTATTTTTTAAAAAACACGTTTTTAATATTTAATGAAATAAAGAGTAGAAGATAATGAAAATAAAAGTCACCCCTTTATTTTTTTTCAATAATGTAATAATCAATTGAGGCAATCTAAATGATTAGTTTTTGCAGTAATTAACTGATTTTTTTTTAATATTGATCTCGTCCGGAAGTTGAGTCAAATGAGGGCGGATCTTGCTGTGCTAATTATGGACGGAAAGTCGTTGAGATGCTGAGTCAGCCAGGTATCCCCCCTAGAGAGGTTCGCGCGGGCGGTTCTACGAAGAGAAAGGATCAGGTTGACGACGCTATTGCTCTGCACACACTCAGATAAGTTCACCGGTCGTTAGAGACCCAAAAATCAGGGAAAAAGTCCCCGGGTCAGGCCTTCCGACGCTCAAGTCAGGTACTTTTTCCCCAGAAATCACAGAGAAAGGACAGAAAGAAAAGTGAGAGACTGGTAAGAAATGACGAGTGAGCGTACATGCGTAAGGGACAAAGCATCCCTTTTTATATTGCAACTGAGGCTTCTGGTGTTAGGACCTTCGGATGGCTAGAGAGGGGGGTGTGAATAGCCTCCTTTAAAAATCCAATCAATTTCCTCACAAGAGTTTGTTAGCACAGCGGAAATAAGTAAAATGAAAACTGATGCAAGGAAAAAAACAAACCACCACTAACAAAACGATGTACGAGGTTCGGGGATAACTTGCCCCTACTCCTCGGCGTGTCCGTAAGGTGGACGATCCCTTGATCTTTCGGTAGATCACACTCCGGACAAAATCCGGCTAAGTGTTTCTCCTTCTCGGTGGAGTAACCTCTCCACAAAAGTCACAGAATAGATTTGAAAAGAAAGCACAATGACTTACAGAGTTTTGTGGCTAACAGAATGAACAAATGAAACTTACAGCCACGAAGCAAAACGCATGCAAAGACAGAAGGAAGTCTTCAGTCAAGAGCTCAACAACACAGCCTCTTGATCGACAGAGAGTTTTTTTTAGTCACTTCACAAACCTCTCTTCTTCCTTCTTCTTATTCTGCTTTCTCACTGTCCCGAATCACTGTCACCTGTGTCGAATCGCTGCTACCAACTCATGTGTCGCCAATCACTCTTCCTTCTCATCTGGTTCTCTGAACTCACACCAATACCATCCATGGTCTTCACTGGTGTCTCTGAGCTCGAACCAATGAGCAAGAATCCAACTAATCGCGGCCAGTGAACGTTGAAGCCCGAATTACATCACTTGCAGTGAAATACAGCATAAAGGGCACTTGTTCTTATTCTTCTGATGGAGCTTCATTTGAAATTAACCAATGGCACGATACCTGCAACCTGTAACTTAAAAATCTCACAGCAGATGATTTGATCAGGTGAATCAGAAGTGAGTCAGAAAAATCAGCGAAGCAGCAGAAACAAACGACATGTTGTGGATCGGTCAACAGACCGATCCATAGCTCTCTAGACCGATCAGGACTCATCCTGATCGGTGCGAAGAAATCTGATCGATGCGTGGACCGATCGGCCTATGGTGGATCGGTCCACGCATCGATCCCCTATCGCTTTGAGTCGGCGTCTTTCGATTGCTTCTTTACGATCGGTGCAGACCGATCAGATAACCTGAGAATGTACGTAGGTTCCCGATCGGTCCCCGATCGATCGGATAACCTGAGACTTTACGTGGTCGCGATCGATCACGAGACCGATCGGTGACTCATGTATCACTGGATCGCTGCCGATCGATCAACGGTATCTTTGGATCGGTCAGCGGATCGATCCAATGTCTTGTGTTAGTTTTAGAGCCTCCCCGCCCTAAACCCTAACGCCTCGAGAATGAGCTACCAAGCCCTCTCCGATCTAGTCCGGACGAGCTGTCGAGCCCTCTCCGACTTTGTCCGGTTCGAGAACGAGCTGCCGAGCCCTCTCCGACTTTGTCCGGTTCAGAGAACGAGCTACCGAGCCCTCTCCGACTTTGTCCGGTTCAGAGAACGAGCTACCGAGCCCTCTCTGACCTAGTCCGGAGAACGAGCTGCCGAGCCCTCTCCGACTTCGTCCGGTCCAGAGAACGAGCTACCGAGCCCTCTCTGACCTAGTCCGGAGAACGAGCTGCCGAGCCCTCTCCGACTTCGTCCGGTCCAGAGAACGAGCTACCGAGCCCTCTCTGACCTAGTCCGGAGAACGAGCTGCCGAGCCCTCTCCGACCGAGCTACCGAGCCCTCTCTGACCTAGTCCGGAGAACGAGCTGCCGAGCCCTCTCCGACTTTGTCCGGTTCAGAGAACGAGCTACCGAGCTCTCTCTGACTTTGCGTGCCAAGTATCCGTACTTGGACTTTTCCTCTCCTCATGATCATCCTTGATCATCAATCAGTCTGAGTTTAATTAATATCTGATACAAACTTAAATCAGTGTCAACATCAAAACAACAGCCAGGTCAGACTGTATCAACAATCTCCCCCTTTTTGTTGTTTGACAACACGATTTAAGTTTAGATCAGAAATGTTCATATTTCCATATTTCCCTAATTTTAGGGGAATCAAGATCCTCCCCCTAAGACAGATACAACACCATGTAAGGATAGGGGAATCAAGGTCCTCCCCCTAAAGCCAAACTTTCATTTATCTCTAAACTTAGTTATTCTCTCCCCCTTTGTCAAACACCGAAAAGGTGCGAATTAGGTAAGAAAACTTTAAAAAAAAACTCCCCCTTAACCCATACTGTCTTTTTCTTAATTCACCTAGAACCCCCTCTAAATGTATTATAAGACAGTGATAAAGAAATAAGAGACATACAAGACATGACATATGAACAGCATATTAAAAACCAATAAGGAGTGAAACATAAAGAAAGAAAATAAACAGCATAAATAGAAGAGATCAGTAAGTATCCACGACAGACATACATATCCAACAACCAACATCCAAAACATAGACAGTCAAAATGACATCATAGAACAATGTATATTAATCAGCCTCATCATGAGGAGCATTAGCATCATCAACGGGAGGAATGGGTTCCTGAGGTGGCATGCCGCTGCTCGAGGATGGATAGCCCGGGAAATCCTGCGGAGGTGGGTATCTAGCCATCCAATCCATAATCGCCTGATGCGTCACCAGCTGCTGACTGCGTAAATCATCGTAGCACTGGTCAATCCGGACGCGCAGCCCGTGAAGCTCAGCAACCAGCAGTTCATCGTGCCGATCAAAGCGACTCTCTAGCTCGGCGATCTGCCTCTCCATCGGCAGCAGCAGGAGGAGCAGCTGCAACCTGTCGTGGAGGTCCCCGTGGTAACTCACCTAGAGCTCTCCCATCCTTCCACCAAACATCCCCATTTTGTCCTATGATTCCAGACTTGGAAAATGCCCGCTTCCCAAGTCTACAATCCTGTCTGACCATCTTGACTATTCTACCCTTAGAGACATCAATCTGAAGGGTCTCGAGCCAATATGTAATTATATGCCCATAAGGCATATAAACAGTGTAGCCGCTCGGCTCACTATAGGAGATGATCGAAGAGTAGATGCTAGATATGATGTCAAAGTCGAGACACTGATGCAATCCATAAAGCATCAGGCAATGATATGGTCGGATCTCAGACAATGGTTTAGATGTGATAGGCAGAAGGTAGTTTGTGACAATTTTAAAAAGAATGTAGTCTTGAGGAGATAATCTCAAGGCTGCAAAAGTAGGAAAGTCAACATCTAGTTCATCAAGGCCACCCGGTCTAGGATGTCTGAAGAAGTACTCATAAATATCGTCAGATGAGATATCAAAGGGTGGAGGTAAGGGATCTGGTAAATCAGGAAATATCGAAAAGACATTACCGGAACACCTCCGACAACTGAGAAAGTCAAAGAAGGATGAGAAACTGAAATCAAGAGTCCGCTTAGCAACTCTTGTTTTATAACCTACATCATTAGTCTGATGAAGGTTGTTATAAAACTCAGAGACCAAGTCATAGTTGATATCCCGTTCTAAGTAGACAAGTGAGTCAAGTTTGTAGTAGGCAATGATTTCAGACACAGTTGGACAAAATTCGTCCATGAATCTACGATCTACAGACCTACAAGGGAGTAATTTAAAGGTTCTTTGTCTAAAGGCTTCCTCAAAATTGTGATTCGGGAATCTCCCGGAAACAGATGGTTGAGGTCGGGAAGGAGCCTTAGACTTCGACTTCTCAGGTGACTTAGAGGTCCCCTCACCCACTGGTTTCTTTCTAAGAGTTAACAAAGTGATATAATGGGGCAAGTAAGCGAGCACCGGAGCCACCCGAAACAAAAACCACAGAGGTGAGAAATGAGACCGAAATGCCAAGTTCTAGAGAAGTAAGGAGTTACCTTGGTGCCATTGAAGTTTTGGCTAGAGCTTTGGCTAGGGTTCCGGCGTGCAAAGAGAAGAGAAGAGGTGAGGTGTAGAGAAGAGTCGGCTAGGGCTTCCGCGTGAAGAGGGAAAAGAAAGGATCGGGAAGTTTTAAGGGTTTTCTGATGGGTGTACAATTGATGAAATGATCGGACGGCTGTCCGATCAGGAGGTATCAGGCCCCGATCGGTCCATGGACCGATCCGGGAACATCTGATCGGTCAGACCGATCAGGAGGCGATCGATTCTGGATCGGTCCACGGACCGATCAGGAACTGATCGGTCGGTGAGACCGATCGAGGAATGTCTGGCCTTGCGTGCGGATTGATCGATCGGTCTCGGGACCGATCGGGGAACTCCCGATCGGTCCGTAGACCGATCGAAAGTGATCGATGGCGGGCTCTGCGTGCGGTGACCTGATCGGTCCGTGACCGATCGGTGTCGATACTTAGATCTCTCCGGTAATTTGAATCGAAATTCATAGAGATGTTCGATAGGTCGTGGAAGTTTCTCTAGGAAAACTTCCAAGTTCAGAACCTAGAACCTGGAGGATCTACAAGCATAACGATTACCTAAAAATTATGGTCTGAACTTGTTTATAGCCCTAAAATTTCAGACATTTAGGAAACTGGCAACTTAAGGCCTGAAAACTGAGATTTTCGACCATGTTATGTTCAGTTTCAAGTTTGTCAAAATATAACCAACTTGCTATCATTCTTTCAAGGACTTGTCCTAGTTTCAATCAAAATCATGAAAAGTATCGTTCAAATGTATCAAACAGTCCATCGACCAAAGTTACATTATTTCTAGATAAATGTCCAACCAAGTTCCCTTGGTTAGAATATATGAGTAAGATCTAGGAACCAAATACACATGAATTATGTAATGGTCTTCCCCATACTCAATTTATGTCTCTTCAACCTAATTATTCAAGGGATGCATGATACATTTTGAATAATTCGGCTGATCCTAGCATCTCACCCCATTTCTAGCAAACAAAAATCATTTGTTAATCCTATAGTTTGTGTGAGATGTCCCCAAGTTGCCCAAATTGATTTCCCAATTTCTCTTGGTGTTTTAATTGTCCTTATTGATCATAATGGGGTCCTAATTTCCTATTGAGCCAAACACATTCCCAATTCTCTCCTCAAATGACTAAATTCATTTTCCGGAAGAGGTTTGGTGAAGATATCGGCTAGGTTTGACTTTGACTCAACATATGTGAGTGCAATGTCTCCCCTAGCTACGTGATCTCTAATGAAGTGATGACGCACTTCAATATGTTTGGTCCTTGAATGATGGACTGGATTTTTTGTTAGGTTTATTGTGTTGATGTTGTCACACAACACTTGCACTCCCTTATATGAAAGTCCATAATCTTCTAGAGTGTGGATCATCCACAACAATTGTGACACACTCTCTCCCATGGCAATGTATTCAGCCTCGGTCGTGGAGAGAGCAACACAATGTTGCTTCCGACTTGACCAACTAACCAATGATGAACCTAAAAATTGGCAACCCCCACTAGTGCTTTTCCGATCCAATTTGCACCCAGCATAATCGGAGTCGGTATAGCCTATCAAGTCAAAAGACTCCGTACGAGGGTACCATAGACCTACTCTAATTGTGCCCTTAAGGTATCTCAATATTCTTTTAACTGCAATTAAATGAGATTCCTTGGCACAGACTTGATATCTAGCGCACATGCCCACAGCAAAAAGTATGTCCGGTCTACTAGCTGTGAGATATAGAAGACTACCAATCATGCTTCTATATTGCGTTAGATCAACTGGTTTTCCACTCTCATCATTGTCAAGGTGAGTGTTTGTCGCCATTGGAGTGGATACTTCCTTAGAGTCACTCATTTTGAATTTCTTGAGCATCTCTTGAGTATATTTTGTTTGATGGACATAAATGCCATCTCGAGTTTGTTTGATTTCAAGTCCAAGGAAGAATGTCAATTCTCCCACCAGACTCATCTCAAACTCACTTTCCATGTGAGTGATAAATTCATTCAAATAGCCCTTGTTGTTTGAGCCACAAATTATGTCATCGACATACACCTGGGCTACAAATATGTTTTCACTATCTCTACGCAGAAATAGTGTTGGGTCTATTTGACCTCTCACAAAACCCTTTTCTAGTAAGTAAGTTGACAACCTTTCGTACCATGCTCGAGGTGCTTGTTTAAGCCCATAAAGAGCTTTCTTGAGCTTGTACATGTGGTTTGGAGCTTCGGTATTCACAAACCCCGGTGGTTGTTCAACATAGACCTCTTCTTTAATGAAACCATTTAAGAAGGCCGATTTAACGTCCATTTGATAGAGCTTGAAGCCTCTATGTGCAGCAAAGGCTAGCATTAAACGAATGGACTCTAATCGAGCCACAGGAGCATAAGTCTCATCATAATCGAGGCCTTCGACTTGACTATAGCCCTTGGCTACAAGTCTTGCCTTGTTTCTTACTACTTCTCTCTTTTGGTTTAACTTATTTTTGAAGACCCATTTGGTTCCAATAATGGTGGTCTTCTTAGGTCTAGGAACTAAGTCTCACACTTGGCTCCTTTCAAATTGACCTAACTCGTCTTGCATAGCTATGATCCAATCAGGATCGTGCAATGCCTCATCAACTAATTTTGGTTCAATTTCTGAGATCAAAGCGACCTCATTAGACTCATTTCTGAAGAATGATCTAGTCCTAACCCCTTGTTGAATGTCTCCCACAATCTGGTCTTGGGGATGACTAGAGGCTATCCTAGATTGCCTTGGTGTTGACGGTGCCTCATGAGTGATCTCACTAGACACAGGCAAGGGCTCAGTATCAGGTAAAGGATCAGACTGAGCCCTCTCTTGCCTTTGCTCATCGTCATCGGAGTCAGCCTCGACTCTTTCTATGTTTTGATCATTTAAACTTAGATTTCTAAGTTCAAATTGAATTTCTCCTACATCCTTTGATTGATCATTCGATTTAGGGATTTCTTCAAATGCTACATCCGAGGACTCTTCAATCAACTTAGTCCTATTGTTGTAGACTCGATAGACTTTGTTGGTGAGAGAATACCCAACTAGTATCCCTTCGTCAGCCTTAGCCGTGAACTTTCCAAGATGATCCTTGGTGTTCAGGATAAACACCTTACAACCAAACACCCTAAGATGTTTAATCTGTTGGATCGAAAAGAATTTAGATATCTCCACAATAGCATGATATTGTCCACTTTGGGCCTAGACCCTCATGGCTTTGCTCTTGGGCTCTCCCCAAAAGGCCTCATGCCAATGGAGATATCTTTTCTCTTATAAACCCATGATCTTTTCCATGTGTTTCCAATATGGGACTATGTTTGCAACCTTGCAACCCCAACAATCCCCCCCTCAAACAAAGGACCATATGTTTCCCACGTCCGATCCTCGACCCACCAGGTCTTCCTGCCCCTCGGTCCACCCGACCTACTAGGACTTCCTTGCCTAGTCGCAACTAGGACTTCCTGCCTGGTGTCTGGTCCTCTTGATCTGAACATAGGAGCCCCCACTTTCTTTGTTCGAGGTCAATATTGTACCCACATGCCTCAATCAGACCATAGCTCTGATACCAATTGTTGGTTGCTACTCGGAAAGCCTAGAGGTTCCACTGTACAAAAATTTTGTACAAAGGTCTGAACCTTTTCCTAGCTACCATGTGTTCTTTTAAATTAAATTTTGGATCGCCTGCGGAACTTAACACGTTTGATCCAAAACTTAATCTATTTGTTCTTTTAGATTTTGACTTGGATCTCCTGTGGAACTTAACACGTTCGACCCAAGTCACCTTAAGTTATTAACTCCATTAAATATTAATTTCCATAATCGGTTCCCAGTACTGACGTGGCGAGGCACATGGCCTTCTTGGATATGGGAGCAACCACCACCGACTAGACAAAACCTTTTATAGAAAGCTAATATTTAATTTCCTAAAATAACTTTAGGTTAACCGAAAAGAACAATCAAATCACAAGGAAAAGAAAAAAAACAAAAGAACACAACATCGAAAAACATATTCGAAATTCTAGAATCGTAAGCCTCTTGTATTTGGTATTATTTCCAAAAATAACTAGCATGATGCGGAAAGAAAAATTACTAGTTATACCTTTTAGAAAAACCTCTTGATCTTCTACCGTATTCCTCTTCTAACCTCGGACGTTGTGTGGGCAACGATCTACCGAGATGAGAAACCACCAACCACCTTCTTCTCCTCCTAGCTAGGTTCGGCCACAAAGGAAGAACTTCACCAAAGAAGAAAACCAAAATACTAACCAAGCTCCAAGAGATGCTAGCTTTCTCTCCTTCTTCTTCTTCTTCTCCAAGTAGTATCCGGCCACCACAAGAGGAAGAGAGGGAGAGGATGATGGCCGGCCACAACACCAAGGAAAAGAGGGAGAGAAAACAATAGAGGTTGTGTCTCATGAAGACACCCTCACCCCTTCTTTTATATTCCTTGGCCTAGGCAAATTAGGAAATTTAATTACAATAAAATTTCCTCAATTTCCTTGACATGATTTAATTTAGAAAAATAAAACAAATTTTCCAAATTAAACTTCAATGGCCGGCCACATCATTGGAGAGCAAATTGGACAAGTTTTAATCAACAATTAAAACTTCCTAATTTGTTTCCGAAAATTTTAAAAAATAAAATTTCTCTTTAAAATCTCTTCATGGTTGATAAAAGGAAATTTCTATAATTTTAATTTTATCAACATGTGAATAATTTTTAAAGAGAAAATAAAACATCTCTCCAATCTACAAATAAGGAAAGAGATCTAATCTCTTTTTTTAATCTTTTGTAGATCTTTTACAAGAGAGATATTTTATTTTTAATTCTCTTTAAATTATATCTTCCACATAATAATAAAAATTAAAATTAAATTTCTTTTTTAATTTAATTTGGCCGGCCCCCACTAGCTTGGGTTCAAGCTAGGGTCGGCCACCCAATTTTATACCTAGGCCGACCCTAGCTTGGTTCCCAAGCTAGCTTGGCCGACCCCTTATTGGTGGGTATAGAAGGTGGGTATAGGTGGGTATAGAACTCTATAAATAAGAGGCTACGATAGGGACCGAGAGGAGGAATTGGTTTTGGTCTCCCGATAAAATTAAGCATCCCGTGTTCGCCCCGAACACACAACTTAATTTTATCAATAATAATTCATTCCACTAGAGAACTATTATTGAACTACCGCACCAATCTCAAATTACATTTTTGGGCTCCTTCTTATTATGAGTGTGTTAGTCTCCCTGTGTTTAAGATATCAAATGTCCACTAATTAAGTGAGTTACTGACAACTCATTTAATTAATATCTTAGTCCAAGAGTAGTACCACTCAACCTTATTATCATGTCGGACTAAGTCCACCTGCAGGGTTTAACATGACAATCCTTATGAGCTCCTCTTGAGGACATTATCAACCTAGTATCTCTAGGACACAGTTTCCTTTTATAATCAACAACACACACTATAAATGATACCATTTCCCAACTTATCGGGCTTATTGATTTATCGGACTAAATCTCACCCATTGATAAATTAAAGAAATAAATATCAAATATATGTGCTTGTTATTATATTAGGATTAAGAGCACACACTTCCATAATAACCGAGGTCTTTGTTTCTTTATAAAGTCAGTATAAAAGAAACGACCTCAAATGGTCCTACTCAATACACTCTGAGTGTACTAGTGTAATTATACAGTCAAGATAAACTGATACCTAATTACACTACGACCTTCCAATGGTTTGTTCCTTTCCATTATGGTCGTGAGCTACTGTTTATAATTTATAAGATACTAATAACATGATCCTCTGTGTGTGACACCACACACCATGTTATCTACAATATAAATTAATTGAACAACTACATTTATCATAAATGTAGACATTTGACCAATGTGATTCTTATTTCTAGATAAATGTTTATACCAAAAGCTAGGCTTTTAGTATACACTCTAACATAATCGTAGGAGGTTTCTCAAACCAAAATTCATGGGGAGTCTTTCCTAAAAACCTATGTATCAAGACTCGATTTTGCACATAGCAAGCGGTATTTACCGCTTCAGCCCATAAGTAGCTTGGTAGTGAGTACTCATTGAGCATGCTTCGCACAGCCTCTTGCAAGACTCGGTTCTTTCTCTCCACAACCCCATTTTGTTGTGGGGTCCTTAGAGTAGAGAACTCATGCCTATATCCTTTTTCTTGACAAAATTCTAAAAATCTATGGTTTGAAATTCTCCACCATGATCACTTCTAATTGTTTTAATTGTTGTCGATTTTTCATTTTCAATTCTTCTACAAAAAGAAACAAAAGCATCTATGGTTTGATCCTTATTTTTCAAAAAGAAGGTCCATGTATATCTAGTAAAATCATCAATGATCACTAAACAGTATCTACTCTCATTCAATGAAATAACATTACTGTAATCAAACAAATCCATATGCAATAAATCTAAAGCAGTAGATGTACTTACAGCGCTTTTACCTTTATGAGCCGCTTTTGTTTGCTTACCCTTTTGACATGCATCACATAGTTTTGTCTTTTGATACTTGATGCTTGGTAAGTCTCGCACTAATCCTTTGTTGGCCAGCTTTCGAATATTCTTCATGTTTACGTG
Organism: Zingiber officinale; assembly: GCF_018446385.1. Taxonomy (NCBI): domain Eukaryota; kingdom Viridiplantae; phylum Streptophyta; class Magnoliopsida; order Zingiberales; family Zingiberaceae; genus Zingiber; species Zingiber officinale. The sequence goes on from NC_055992.1 coordinate 132,365,923, forward strand.
GGCCAACCTTCTATGCCACTGCCATGATTCTTCTTCTTTTGACATGAAACACTTAGCAGAGGCATTAGTAGCACTTTTAAAGGATACTTGGTAAATGTTATCTACCCTTGTGCCTACTAGTACCGTGTCAAATGTGTCAATGTGTTTGACCAGACATTGACTTGAATAAAACTCAATTGTGTAACCCGTATCACACATTTGGCTGACACTTAGGAGATTAAAGGTCATCCCCTTGTCTAGAAGGACATTTTTGATTTGGAGACATTCAGATATTTGAATATCTCCAACTCCTATAACCTTAAGGCTACCATTATTACCAAAGGATACATTACCTCTATTTTTATTTTGAAGGGTAGTAAAGAGTGACTTGTCCCCGGTCATGTGCTTGGAGCATCCACTATCAACAAACCAAGTTGATAGATGCTCCCCCTTGACAAATGCCTATAAGACACGAAAGATAGATGTTTTAGGTACCCAAATCTTGGGACCTAATGCATCTACAATGAAAGACCTAGGAACTCATGCCTTGGTCACACCCTTCCTAGTCTCATGAACCCTAGAAGCACGTGATTTATGAAATTGGGTTCTAGACACTAAGGAAATGAAACTAGACTCCTTAGGTTGATATCCTAATCCAGCCTTGTTGTAGACCGCCCTTTGGGCATTTAGAATCATATCTAAGGTCTTAGAGCTAGTTGAGAATTTCTCAAGCATTTTCTTGAGTTTCTCAACTTCACTCTTTAAGGCTTTGTTTTCATCCTCAAGAAGCTCTTGATGAAGGTCATCAACCTCATCTTCCCTAAGAGTCTTCAAGTGTTCTACTTCTTCTTTTAATAATTTGATTTTAGTTTTTGATTTCTTAAGCAAAGTTGATAAATGTGCAATAGTTTTATAGCATTTTTCTAAATGTGGAGAAGTTACCTCTTCATCATCCGAAGATGATGAAGCCGTGGTTGATGTATCACTTTCGGAGTCCGATTCCTCCCTTGCCATGAGCGCTAATTGACGAGTGCTTTTCTCCTTCTCTTCCTCCGATGAGCTTGAGGAGGATTCATCCCAAGAAGCTTTGAGAGCTTTCTTCTTCTTGGCCCTTTCTTCCTTCTTCTTGAGTTTTGGACACTCGCTCCGATAGTGTCCTTTCTTGCTACACTCATAACACGTAACGTTAGTCTTATCAATATTTTGATCAATAGACTTACCTTTCCCTTTGTATCTCCGGCTCCTTCTCATGATTCTTCTCACGAAGTTGGCCATCTCGCTTGATGATGATTCACCTTCATCATCGGACTCGGAGGAGGATGAGGATGTAGGAATTTCTTTCTCCTTCTTCTTTTCTTTCTTCCTTCTTCCATCCTTGCTCTTTTCTCCTGCAACTAAAGCAATACCTTTCTCCTTTTGACCCTTGTTAGCAAGTTCATGAAGTTCCATTTCACAAAAGAATTCATCTAACTTAACAATTGAAAGATCCTTGGAGACCTTGTAGGCATCTACCATAGATGACCACAAGGCATTCCTCGGAAAAGCTTTGAGAGCGTATCTTACAAGATCGCGATTCTCTACGCGTTCATCTATTGAATGAAGACCATTGATGATCTCTTTGAACCTTCCGTGTAGTTCACTTACCGTTTCGTTCTCCTTCATTGTGAGATTTTGAAGTTGGTTTAGGAACAAGTCTCTCTTGGCAATCCGAGAGTCTTGAGTTCCTTCTTGGAGCTCAATGAGTTTGTTCCACAAATCCTTTGCACTCACAAATGGACCTACCTTGACAAGCTGATCTTTGGCTATTCCACATTGTAGGGTGACCACCGCCTTGGCATCGGCTTGTCCTTTGCGAGTTTGCTCGGTGGACCACCTTGACGACTCTAGTTCCTTACCTTCTTCATCCTTCGGTGGTGTGAAACCTTCCTTGACCGAGAACCACATGGAGATATCGGTCTTAAGATAATACTCCATACGGCTCTTCCAATATTGGAAGTCCGTTCCATCGAAGTAGGGTGGGCGATTGGTACTAAAACCTTCCTTCATAGCCATCTTCTTGCTCTTTAGGGTGTTAATCCAGATGAAGAGCGCCTCGCTCTGATACCACTTGTTAGGACCTTCGGATGGCTAGAGAGGGGGGTGTGAATAGCCTCCTTTAAAAATCCAATCAATTTCCTCACAAGAGTTTGTTAACACAGCGGAAATAAGTAAAATGAAAACTGATGCAAGGAAAAGAACAAGCCACCACTAACAAAACGATGTACGAGGTTCGGGGATAACTTGCCCCTACTCCTCGGCGTGTCCGTAAGGTGGACGATCCCTTGATCTTTCGGTAGATCACACCCCGGACAAAATCCGGCTAAGTGTTTCTCCTTCTCGGTGGAGTAACCTCTCCACAAAAGTCATAGAATAGATTTGAAAACAAAGCACAATGACTTACAGAGTTTTGTGGCTAACGGAATGAACAAATAAAACTTACAGCCACGAAGCAAAGCGCATGCAAAGACAGAAGGAAGTCTTCAGTCAAGAGCTCAACAACACAGCCTCTTGATCGACAGAGAGTTTTTTTTAGTCACTTCATAAACCTCTCTTCTTCCTTCTTCTTATTCTGCTTTCTCACTGTCCCAAATCACTGTCACCTGTGTCGAATCGCTGCAACCAACTCAGGCGTCGCCAATCACTCTTCCTTCTCATCTGGTTCTCTGAACTCACACCAATACCATCCATGGTCTTCACTGGTGTCTCTGAGCTCGAACCAATGAGCAAGAATCCAATTGATCACGGCCAGTGAACGTTGAAGCCCGAATTACATCACTTGCAGTGAAATACAGCATAAAGGGCACTTGTTCTTATTCTTCTGATGGAGCTTCATTTGAAATTAACCAATGGCACGATACCTGCAACCTGTAACTTAAAAATCTCACAGCAGATGATTTGATCAGGTGAATCAGAAGTGAGTTAGAAAAATCAGAGAAGCAACAGAAACAAATGACATGTTGTGGATTGGTCAATAGACCGATCCATAGCTCTCTGGACCGATCAGGACTCATCCTGATCGGTCTGGGAAGAGTCTGATCGGTCTGTGGACCGATCAGCCTATGGGTGGATCGATCCACAGACCGATCCCCCTATCGCTTTGAGTCCCAACGTCTTTCTGATTGCTTCTTTCTGATCGGTCTGTAGACCGATCAGATAACCCACAGAATGCTTCTGTGTGGTTACTGGTCGGTCCCCAGACCGATCAGATAACCCACAGAGACTTTCTGTGTGGTCACTGATCGGTCACAAGACCGATCAGGTGACTCATGTATCACTGGATCGGTCTGCCGACCGATCCAGACAACCAGAGTATCACTGGATCGGTCAACAGATCGATCCAATGTCCTTGTGTTAGTTTTAGAGCCTTCCAGCCCTAAACCATAACGTCTTCCTGGTCCAGAGAACGAGCTACCAAGCCCTCTCTGACCTAGTCCGGAGAACGAGCTGCCGAGCCCTCTCCCACTTTGTCCGGTTCAGAGAACGAGCTACCGAGCCCTCTCCGACTTTGTCCGATTCAGAGAACGAGCTACCGAGCCCTCTCCGACTTTGTCCGGAGAACGAGCTGCCGAGCCCTCTCCGACTTTGTTCGGTCCAGATAACGAGCTACCGAGCCCTCTCTGACCTAGTCCGGAGAACAAGCTGCCGAGCCCTCTCCGACTTCGTCCGGTCCAGAGAACGAGCTACCGAGCCCTCTCTGACCTAGTCCGGAGAACGAGTTGCCGAGCCCTCTCCGACTTCGTCCGGTCCAGAGAACGAGCTACCGAGCCCTCTCTGACCTAGTCCGGAGAACGAGCTGCCGAGCCCTCTCCGACTTCGTCCGGTCGAGAGAACGAGCTACCGAGCCCTCTCTGACTTTGTGTGCCAAGTATCTGTACTTGGACTTTTCCTCTCCTCATGATCATCCTTGATCATCAATCAGTCTGAGTTTAATTAATATCTGATACAAACTTAAATCAGTGTCAACATCAAAACAACAGCCAGGTCAGACTGTATCAACATCTGGAACCTGGCGAATGTCAGGGAATGTCGGGTGTCAGGTTCTGTCTGGCGGTGGTCGACACGTGGCTTTCTCTCATATGCCGGCGGTGGAACCAAGAGGAATACGAGCCTCTCACTGTTAGAATATTCCCTGACATGTGACGATTGTTCTCTGATAGGTGGTTATGATTCCTTGCAGACCTATTTGTCATGTAGCGTCTGGCCTCCTGACCCACCTTTGTCTGTGTCATTCGAAGTATGCACATCTCGACAATCTGCTGATGCCCGACCTGCACCCTGGGTCGGCTCTTCGACCTGTATGTGTGGGCATAAACGCCCCGACCTGCACACTGAATCTGTCCGCCGACCCCTATGTGTCTGCTGTTATCCATGACCTGAACGTTCCGACTTGCACGCTGGGTCTATCCGCCGACCCATATCTGTTTGTTATTATCCATGGTATGATCGTCCCGACCTGCAAGCTGGGTCCGTCTGACGACCCGCATGTGTCTACTGCTATCCCTGGCATGAATGTCTCGACCTGCACGCTGGGTCTATCCGCCGACCCATATTTGTTTGTTATTATCCATGGTATGATCGTCCCGACCTGCACGCTGGGTCCGTCCGACGACCCACATGTGTTTGCTGTTATCCCTGGCATGAATGTCTCGACCTGCACGCTGGGCCTATCCGCCGACCCATATCTGTTTGTTGTTATCCATGGTATAAACTGTTGGAGCAATCTAGGTGCCCTATGTTTTGATGTTTGGGCAAAGGTTTAAGTTATGTTTATTGTTGTATTTGATATGCATTGTGAGTGTGCAGGATACAGGTACAACAAGGAAAGTCCAAGGGTGAGTCTTGGCGATGTAAGTCCAATCATGTAGTCTTGGCAACGTAAGTCCAAGTGTGATCTTGGCAAAGGAGAAAAGTCCAAGGATGAGTCTTGGCGGTGTAAGTCCAAGCATGTAGTCTTGGCAACGTAAGTCCAAGTGTGACTTGGCAATGGATGAAGTCCCGGAGGCGCGACCTCTTGGCAAAGGAAGACCCGACAACAATGATAAGGCCGATGGAAGCTCCAGAAGGCAAGACGTGAAGGATGGGGAGGCATCCGAGGGACGCAAGGCTGATGGAGGAGGCTAGGTTGGTCGGGCGAGAACGAGTGCTGAGTGAATGTACTCGAGGTAAAATCCTAGAATTAGGGTTTACTGTAGCAGCAATGTAGCGTTACTGTAGCAACACTGTAGCAGTCGACTGGTGACTGTAGCAGTCGACTGGTGCACTGCAGAGAGCCGTTGAGAGAGCCGTTGGGCTGACACCAGTCGACTGGTGCAAGGACCAGTCGACTGGTAACGGGCAAATCAGCTTACTGATTTGTTCTAAGCTCTATAAGAAGGAGCTTGGGATGGTCAGCCAAGGTGACGAAATTAGACTTGGTTAAAGCCTAATTAGTAGTCACCAAATGTGCTCAAGGTTCTCTTGTGTCCAAGTGTTCTTGGTTGGTGTTGTGGTGAGGTTTCTCCACCCACAAGGAGTTGCTTGAGTAGCCGGAGTTTGCCGGGGGTTAATCCACCGAAGGATCGGGATCGTCCACCTTACGGACAGCCGTGGAGTAGGAGCAAGTTATCTCCGAACCACGTTACATTGACGTGCATTGGTTTGCATTTCCTTTCTTTGTCTTTAGCTTTCATATTTGTATTTAGTTTCGTATTATTCCGCTGTGCAACTAACGAATACGTAGGAAGCCATCGATTTGGGTGAGACGCTATTCACCCCCCCTCTAGCGGGCACATAGGTCCCAACAAGTGGTATCAGAGCGAGGTCGCTCTTCTACGGACTAACCGCCAAGAGAGCAAGAAGCTAGAGGAAGAAGAAGATGGAGTCCGAAGGACCGCTCGGATGGGATATCCGAATTTCACCTCCATATGACAAAGAAGACTTCAATTATTGGAGGAAGCGGTTGGAGACATGGTTCCAAATGGATTGGAATCAATGGGTTGTCTTGAGTGACCCATTTGAAGCTCCTACGGACAAGAAGGGTAAACGCCTCCGACCTCGGCATTGGACCGAAGAGCAACGAGAGCAATCGAAGGCGGACAAGGAGGTAACGAGAATTTTGCATAATTTACTACCTTCTAATATCATTGTGAGTGTAGGTGAATGCACAAGTGCATGTGATCTTTGGAAAAAGATCATTGCCTATCATGAAGACCCGTCACAATTCCAAGGAGTAGAGGAGTCCAAGGAGAAGGGCTCATTGGTCCAAGAAGAGAATGACCAATCCGATGTTGACATAAGGTCAACATCCGAGGAGGAGAAGGAAGATGAGGAGGTATCATCCACATCTTCAAGGGAAGAAGAAGTGGAATCATCGACATCTTCAAGTGAAGAGGAAGAAGAGCAATCCAAGGAAGAGGAGATCTTGGAAGCTCAACCCTCCACCTCAACTACCAAGAAGAGCACAAAGGACCACATCAACTGCTTTGAGTGTGGTAAGATGGGGCACTACAAGAGTAGGTGTCCTTCACTCAAGAAGGTAAAGGAGGTAAACCCTAAACTCACTAAAGTTAATTTAGAAACTAATGTGAGTTGTATGAAGAAGAAGAAGGAGGAGAAGAAGCACATTAGGTGCTTTACATGTGGTGAGTGGGGTCACTACCACACAAAGTGCCCAAGGAGAGGAGAGCTCAAGAAATTGGTGCACTTGAAGAAGTGGGAGAAGAAGAGAGCTTCAAGGGTAAGAGAGGTAAACCCTAACTTGAATGCTAGTTCAAATTTAAATCGTTATAATGCTATTTATCATGAAAATAGAATGCATGATAAATCTAAGGATAAATATATCCCTCCTCATGCTAGATTTATCACACCTAAGGCTAGGAAGGTAAATAACAATTTAGGCAATAACTCTAAGGATTATAGATATATGCCTAGATATAGAAATGCTCATAGGGGTCAAGAAAAATCCAAGTCTATGGATTCAATGACGGAAAACCAAGTCTTGAGGTCAAGACTTGATAATTTAGAAAGAACCCTAGCAAGAATGGAAAATATTCTTAGGGGTTAAAATGAGCATAACCTAGGAAAAGCTAGACAAGAGTCATCCAATGACTATATAGGTTTGGGATACAAACCTAAAGCCAAAAAGGATGTGACTTCTTTTCATAGGGTTCCATATAGTTATGGGACCAACCCTAGGTTTAGTGGTCAAGCTAAAAGTACAAGGGAAGTTGTCCCTAAGAGTACTTTTGCAAAGACCAATGTGACTAAGACTTCTAAGAAGTCTAATAATGTCACAAAGAAGGTCACAAGGGAGGTCATCCCGAGAGTTGACTTAGTAAAGGTGACTAAGGCTCCAAAAAGGCCAAACAAAGTCACAAATAAGGTTACAAGGGGAGTTAGCCCTAGAAGTGACCTAGTGGAAGTGACCAAGGCTTCTAAGAAGCCTAGAAAGGTCCTTAGGAAGGTATCTATGGAAGTCATCCCTAGTTAGTACCTAGAGCATCCAAGGAGCACCAATAGGTTTTGGGTTCCTAGGAGCATATTCTCTACACCCTAGATAGGTTTAGAGAGTGTCAACTCTAATTGGAAAGGTAGTTAACCCAACCTTTGTCAAGTTGACACTTGAGAGCATTTTCAAGTTTATTGTTAACCTTTGAAAATGAAAAAGGTTATTGGGTTACTCTTTGAGAGAGTAATATATATGTGCCAAAATTTGAAGAGTTGAACTTAATCTAACTTGGCACACTTAAGAAAAGTATAAGAAAAATTAAGTTAGAATTTTGATACTTTCTTAAGGAATTAAGAGAAAACTCATGCTTTAATCAAATGTGCTTAAAGCCTTGAAGAGCAAAAATGTGTCAAAATTTGAGGAGTTAAATCTAATTTAAATTGACACACTAGAGAGAAGCAAAAGTAATGCCAAATTTGGAATTCGACATTTTCTTATGGAATTAAGGGAAATGTAAATCTTAATCCAAATTGTCATTCTTGGAAAGAGTAACATGTGCCAAATCTTAAGGAATTATGATTGAATTAAATTGGCACAATGTGGAAAAACATAAGAAATACCAAATTAGGGGTTTAGTATTTTCTTAGGGTAATTAAAGGAAAATATAGGTCCTAATGTAAGACGTTTACTCTTTGGAAGAGTAAAATATGTCAAACTTTGAGGTTTTGAACTTAATTTAAATGGACACATTTGGAAAATGATAAGAAATGTCAAGTTGGGGGTTTTGGCATTTTCTTGATGAAATTGGGCAATCTATGGTTAAATTTTGAGTTAGCTAGGGTTAAGAATACTTAGATAGGTAATCTAGGTAAATTATATTTATGCTAACTTGCCATGATTGTTTGCCCATCATATGTCATGACATCATATTTAGCATTCACATTTTATTATGAACTATACAAAAATATCATGTCATGTCATACATACATCATGTAGCTATAGCATGCTTTGCTTTTGAAAATTACTTATTTTGATGTATGTCATTGATCATCATGTAGTATGTCAATTTCCTTATAATTAAGGACAAAAGGCATTTATTATGTATGGAAGTGCCCCAACAAGAGGGATCATATCAAGTGACATCCTAGATGGATGATCATGATTTTTACAATGCCTAGATAGAGATGCATGATCCCTTAGTTTAGGGCAAGACCAAATATACATATCACAAAGAACTATAAGATAACTTGTATATGTTTTAATACACGTTAGATACAAGTGAGATGTTAAGATGGTAAACTAAACTTAAGATGTTGATCTAGTGCATCTTGTTGAGTTTTAGGTTCATCAAAACACATAGTTATGTGTCTTCCAATCATTGGGAAAGCTAATGTACAAGTCATGTGCATTGAGCCCAAAGAACGTGGTTGGATATTGGTTTTGAAAAAGATTTCAAAATACTTTTGAAAAACCTTGGTGAAGACTATCTTTTAATAGTAATAATCATTGGAAAGTTAGACACAAACTAGGAGAAAATATTGAAGTTTTCAAGAGTTTTCAAATTTGTGTCAATCTTTGAAAATAGGAAGTATTTTCCTAGAAAATTATTTTTCCCTGATAAAGTATCCTAAATAATGTCTACATGAGTTTTCATGATGAAAACAAGTATGGATTGGTTAAGAAAAATCAAAGTGAAGTTTCGATTGAGGTTTAGTTTCATTATTGAATTTTGAACCTCAAAATTTCGAGTTTTGATTTTCCTAATTATTTAGAAATTCCAAGTCATTGTTGGTGCAATGATAGAAGTTTGACCATATTTTTAGGGGGAGTTACTCTTTGAAAACATAAAAATCTTTTCAAAGACCAAAAGGAGGTCAAGTGTTAAGGTAGCACATGATATTGGTATGGGAGGTGTTACCAAGAACAAGGGAGAGTTATCCAAGGCCAATAAGAAGGAATATGCTAGGGTAGCATATAATTATAGCAAGGATAAGGTGCCCAAGATTAAGGATAAGAAAAATTAACCAAAGACAAGGTGTCTAAGGTTAAGGAGAGTTTTGTAGGCTAAGTGTCACCTGAAGTGCACCGAAGTGGCCTAGTCATAGTAAATGAGTCACCTAGGGAGGTGGCTAAGATTAAGAGCTCAAGGGGGAGCTCAAAGAGTCTTTGGGGCATATGGTAAATGATCTTAAGTAAACCAAGATGTGCCAAAGGGATTAGAGATGGATTTGAGTCTCTATTATACTTGGTTGACACAATTGGGTTGAGTTTCATGCATGAAAATATGACATTGGAGTTATATTGCATAAAAATTAGTTTTTGATGTATAGATGTCATATAAACCCATGCTAGGGAAGTATTGTGATTTAGTATGGGCAGATACATCAAGAGGAAGCCAAAACTAGGACTTTAGGTCAATGTTCAATTGAACTATTTAGCTAGTTTTGAATTTTGTGTCAATCTTGGGATCTGTGATAAATATATTTTTATATATATTTTTCCCAAGTAGACAAAGGTACAATAGATCTCTCCACAAAATTTGGGGATTTTTGGAGGTCTAGGGAATTTCTGGTGCATTTCTGAAGTTGGCTTGAAAAGGTTAATTTTTGCAGAAATAGGGTGCCAGTCGACTGGTGCAGATATCAGTCGACTGGTAACAGTGTTTTTGAGCACAGAATGTTTCTGTAAGCTCATTTTGTCGATACCAGTCGACTGGTAACAGTAGATTTTGACCACAAAATGCTTCTGTAAGGTTCTGTCGAAGGGTGCAGTCGACTGGTACCTAGTTCAGTCGACTGATACCAGCCTAAAAATGTTTTTTTAACGTTGTTCTTGACCGTGTCAACTCGTTTAAATGTATGAGATCCATGGGGGATAAATACATGAGTTTAGGGTCAATTTGGATGACATGTTTTCAACAATTGGGATATTGTTGGAGCTCTTTTTGATGTATGGCAAAGGGGGAGAAGTCTAGGTTTAAGTGGGAAACCTATACACCTTTGCAAGAAATCCTAACTCGAGGGAGAGCTTAGGTGAAGGGGGAGCGATTGTTTAGGCAAAGGGGGAGAAGTTTACCTTTGCGGGAAATCCTAGCTCAAGGGGGAGCTTAGGTGAAGGGGGAGCCTAGGGATTTAGGTTCCATTATTTATGCATGAGTTGATTTGCATATTTATTTGCATATGTATTACATTTATGTTTCCCTAACTTAAACAGGTTGCCAAACATCAAAAAGGGGGAGATTGTTGGAGCAATCTAGGTGCCCTAAGTTTTGATGTTTGGGCAAAGGTTTAAGTTAGGTTTATTGTTGTATTTGATATGCATTGTGAGTGTGCAAGATACAGGTACAACAAGGAAAGTCCAAGGGTGAGTCTTGGCGGTGTAAGTCCAAGCATGTAGTCTTGGCAACGTAAGTCCAAGTGTGATCTTGGCAAAGGAGAAAAGTCCAAGGATGAGTCTTGGCGGTGTAAGTCCAAGCATGTAGTCTTGGCAACGTAAGTCCAAGTGTGACTTGGCAATGGATGAAGTCCCAGAGGCGCGACCTCTTGGAAAATGAAGACCCGACAACAATGATAAGGCCGATGGAAGCTCCAGAAGGCAAGACGTGAAGGATGGGGAGGCATCCGAGGGACGCAAGGCTGATGGAAGAGGCTAGAAGGCTAGGTCTAGGTTGGTCGGGCGAGTAGGGTTTACTGTAGCAGCACTGTAGCATTACTGTAGCAGTCGACTGGTGACTGTAGCAGTCGACTGGTGCACTGTTGAGAGCCGTTGAGAGAGTCGTTGGGCTGACACCAGTCGACTGGTGCAAGGACCAGTCGTATGGTAACGGGCAAATCAGCTTACTGATTTGTTCCAAGCTCTATAAGAAGGAGCTTGGGATGACCAGCCAAGGTGACGAAATTAGACTTAGTTAAAGCCTAATTAGTAGTCACCAAACGTGTTCAAGGTTCTCTTGTGTCCAAGTGTTCTTGGTTGGTGTTGTGGTGAGGTTTCTCCACCCACAAGGAGTTGCTTGAGTAGCCGGAGTTTGCCGGGGGTTAATCCACCAAAGGATCGGGATCGTCCACCTTACGGACAGCCGTGGAGTAGGAGCAAGTTATCTCCGAACCACGTTACATTGACGTGCATTGGTTTGCATTTTCTTTCTTTGTCTTTAGCTTTCATATTCGTATTTAGTTTCGTATTATTCCGCTGTGCAACTAACGAATACGTAGGAAGCCATCGATTTGGGTGAGACGCTATTCACCCCCACTCTAGCGGGCATATAGGTCCCAACATGAACATCCCGACCTGCACGCTGGGTCTATCCGCCGACCCATATCTCTTTGTTATTATCCATGGTATGATCGTCCCGACCTGCACGCTGGGTCAGACCAATGACCTGTATAGCTTCCTCAGAAGTTTTATTCGGTATACCCATCCGATCCATAAGCTGACTCCTTGGTCGCGCACAATCCCTGATTATATCTGACCCATGGGTCTGATCCTCGATTGACCTTGGTCCTATGGGTCGGGTCAATTTCCGTTTCCCTTTGGGGTCAAATCCGACTCCTCTGGTACTTCTGATCCCTGACCTTCCTGATGGCGTTGTCCCATAGGCTAAACTCCCGACCTCCAGGCTGGCGTGACTTTTGACTAGCCACGAGGGCTGGACTTCTAACCTCCAGGCTGGCGTGACTTTTGACTAGCAACGAGGGCTGGACTTTTGACCTCCAGGCTGGCATGACTTTTGACCCTTCGGTAGCCTTGACTCCTTGTCAGAACATCTCACAGACCCCACATTCATATACCGTATCACAAGTCTCCCCCTCAAGTCTAGTCGAAGGAAGACCCAAGTCTGACTGACTAGACCCCTACACATCTCTGCGCTCTCTGCCTCCAGCCTTTCACGTCGTACCAACCTTTATGTCCTGTCACCTGGGATACCCTGTCTGCATAATTGCTTTAGTGGTTGCTGGTGGTACGACGCTTGCATAATCGCTTTAGTGGTTGCCTGGGGTACGGTGCCTGTGTAATTACTTTAGTGGTTGCCTGGGGTACGGTGCCTGTGTAATTGCTTTAGTGATCGCCTGGGGTACAGTGCCTGTGTAATTGCTTTAGTGGTTGCCTGGGATACGGTGCCTATGTAATTGCTTCAGTGATCGCCTGGGGTATAGTGCCTGTGTAATTGCTTTAGTGGTCGCCTGGGGTACAGTGCCTGTGTAATTGCTTTAGTGATCGCCTGGGGTACAGTGCCTGTGTAATTGCTTTAGTGATCGCATGGGGTACAGTGCCCGTGTAATTGCTTTATCTCGCGTACTCACTCTCCTCTTTAAAAAGACCTCAAGACGCTTCCTCCTCGCATTCTCCTTTTTTCCCCGATTTCTTCCTGCTTTTCGTCACCCTGTCTTCTCCCGGTTTCTCCTTCACACAATGCATTCACCCGCCTCCGATGAGGTTAATCAGCCATCCCCCCAAGTGCAAATACATCAGCTTACCCAACAGCTTGCAGAGAAGGAGCTCGAGCTGAAAAATATGTCCGTGGAGCGAGACCGTCAACTTGCTTCCTTGCGGGACGCAAACGCCTTGTATCGCCTTGCTAAATCTCGCATTCACGCTGAAAAGGCGATGAAAGACAAATACCAATCTGACCTGCAACGCCATCTTAACCTCCAAGAACATCTGCAACGAGAGCACGAGGCCGAGCTATCCCTCCTACGTGCATGCCTTGATGATAAACAAGACACCATCGCTCGACAACAAGCCGTCATCAGATCCCTTGAAGCAGAGTTGGCCCGAACTTATAACGTCCCAGCGGCTCCTGACCCCCAGGATGTTCCTTCCCAGGGCAGTGTCCACAGACCTTAACTAACTCTTGTGGCTACTGTCTGGGCTTTGATTGTCTCGGTGACTCCTGCCTGGGCTTTAGCTGTCTCAGTGGCTCTTGTCCGGGCTTTAGTTGTCTCATTGGCTCCTTTCCGGACTTTAGTTGTCTCAGTGGCTCCTTTCTAGATTTTAACTGTCTCAGTGACTTCTAACTTGTAGGGCATTCCTTCTTGTAGGACGTTTATTTCTGTAATAATGTCTGTATCCCTTCTCTTATGTAATTCGTAAATAATAACTTAGCTATTGAGCTTGTGTAACGAGTGCTGGTTTTGTAATGAATATTTTGTACGCTCACTGAACTATGTTGTTGTGCTAGTCTGTGACCTTGATGTTTATTAGTTAGAGAGGCCCATCCCTCTGGACAGTCCCTCCTGCTTGACTCCCTTTACCCATTTGGTCTGTTGTAAGAATCACCTGACTGCTTGACCTGATCATTTAAAGATGCTTCAGTCAGCGGGCGACATGCCCGCCTAATTATGATACGACCAAGCGCCCCTTATGATCACATTAACCCTTCGAATTCAGAGTCGAATCCGCCTTTATTACGACGCTGGTTCCCCAGCGCCTTTTCCAGCTTCGAGAGAGTCCATTCACCTTCCTCATCCGTATAAAAGACGTGGGGGTATTTCACCCTTCCTATCCATATATTCCCTTTATCCATGTGAACGTGTTCATGGAATCCCCCGAATTGTCTGCTTTGCGTTGGCGGCTGGCTCTTACCGAGAAGGCTTTACATGATATGACCTTGAGTCGAGACCTACAGACCTCTCTTTGCAGGGAACTAGAAGAGTTATGGCGAGCGACCAAATGCAGGACTCGGGCAGAAATGGCTCTGAAGATGAAAGCGCAAGCAGACTTTCACGCTCAACTCCATCATATCCTCTATTTGAAGTTGAAGCATGAGGATGAGGTGACATCTTTAAAAGAGGAGAATCGACTACAAAACGCCACCATTGATCAACTGCGGGCCACTCTTGATCATGCTTGGGTAGAGCTGGCTCGAGCAAGAGCTTGTTTAGAGGAAGGACCTCAAGTGTCTGGATCCGATAGCGATTGAGAGCACTACTAAATGTTCCTTTTCATGAAATCCTCTTTATGAAATGAAGCCAACTTTCTACTTTATGACTGTATTCCTTCCTCCTGTCTCTGTTTGTATCGCTATAAAATACCTGCATTCTTTTAGCCTTTTTAGAAAACATAACAAAAGCACCTTGCGCACCTCACTTTTTCCTTACCCCGGGCCATTGTAGTAATACGCAGTAATACCTGTAAGGCATGTTATACTTTGCTTTATATGTAAAAGATACTGACCGAAAAAGCGGTTGAGCCAATCCGGGAAGGTTGTTGGACGTGAGAGCAGGGCTCACTTGTAACTTGCACCAAGGCAAGAGTCTGGGACAGCTGACCGAGCAGCTCGGTCGTTGGGCGTGAGAGCAGAGCTCACTTATAACTTGCACTGAGGCAAGAGTCTGGAACAGCCGACCGAGCAGCTCGATCGTTGGGCGTGAGAACAGAGCTCACTTATAACTTGCACTGAGGCAAGAGTCTGGAACAGCCGACCGAGCAGCTGCTTCCCTAGTCCAGCTAAATGTTTCCAACCTGCTGACCCATCCGCCAACCAGGACACACGTAGCCGACTTGGGGGTCTAATTTTCCGATCCGGATGAAAGTTGCCGACCTGGGAGTCGAACTCCCGACCCGGAATCGTTCAAAGAGCCTCATCTATCATCAAAAAACCATTATTAGTAGTGTTGAAGGGATAGTCATATTAACACTTTACTTAGTCTGGGCCCTGCGATGTTTGAATTTCTTTCCCGCTACTTTTCTTTCATGGTTCCCCAGAAAAGCATGTGGTAAGCATTTCCGTACGCTTGCTTCATCTCATGATTTCCTTATCAC
The DNA here is from genome assembly GCF_018446385.1 of Zingiber officinale. Classification (NCBI taxonomy): domain Eukaryota; kingdom Viridiplantae; phylum Streptophyta; class Magnoliopsida; order Zingiberales; family Zingiberaceae; genus Zingiber; species Zingiber officinale. The sequence goes on from NC_055992.1 coordinate 132,381,128, forward strand.
ATCCATCATTAATATGGCTCCTCGGAGGTCGACACTGTCCTCAACCTTTATTGCTTATGCAGAGTGACGCCGCCTACACCATTCTTTTTTGTACACGCTTACCCATAAGAGCATGTTCTTCGATGATCAGACGATTTTGATCGATTCACCCAAAAGGATACTCTTTTCAATATTCCCTATGAACACTCCCTTTATAAACCCTAAAGGTCGTCCACCGCCTCTGCCTTGCTCGTTTTGACTGTTCGCTTCCTGTCGCTTAGACTTCACCGGCGTCCGCTCCTTTCCTCCTCTAAGCTTCTCCGTCTAGCGTAGCGTTCTTCTCCTCTTCGACTAATCTCATCCTCAACCTCCCTTACTCTGATAATCTGACGGTAAGACCACTCTTTGGTATTCCTGCTTCATTTCCGATATGGATGACCATGACCTGTCGGTGATTAGCTCAGACCTGCATCTTGATGACACTTATGAACTCCGAGTTCCCACACAGCAAGAGCATCCGGCTAATCCTCCAGAAGGTTTCGTGACCATTTTTAGAGACCAGATTCTAGGAGGTCTTCGTTTTCCCATCCATCCATTCATTTCTTGCTTGAGCGAATACTTTGGCGTTTGCATTTCTCAGCTTGCTCTCAACTTCTTTAGGGCAGTTTGTGGTACCATTATTCTCTGTCGAGTATATGAGCTTCCCTTGACTGTTCATCTTTTTCACCACTTTTATTCCTTCAAACGTTCGGAGCCGGGCGTATTCATGGTACAAGCTAGGCCCGGCTATAAGTTCTTTGTAGATATGCCTTCCTCGAACAAGGGGTGGAAATCCCGCTTCTTCTTTGTCAGACTACCTCAACCACTGGTTGGGCCCATACAATGGCGTCCAGACCTCCCTGATAACCTTCCTTCGCACCAGCACCAGCCTGTTTGTATCTCAGCCTCCGAAGTGCTACAAGGCGTACTTGTTAACTTTTCCGTGTTGTTGTTGAAGGACTTTCTATTTTTATTTGGACTCAACCCTGTTCAGAAGGACATCAGGGCTCCGTTTGGTAAGACCCCGTTTTCCTTTTACCTATTGTTCGTTAACTGAGGTATTTTTCTTTTTTATCGCAGAAGCTGCCATGTATCGAGCCTACTCCTCTAACGTTAAGCACCGGTCCTCCCCTTATTTGAAAAATCTAGGCGAAGAGCTTAGACAGGGTGTAGCAGCTTCCTCCCGGTCTAGCCCCTCTGCTTCGCAGTCCGTTCATACTCCATCTACAATTCTGCCGGTGGCGACTCATGAAGGAACTTCCTCAGCACTTCCCCTAGATGCAGCTCTAGCTGAAGATCCGGTCACTGTAGAACAAGTTGACCCATCCATGATAGGGCAGATGGAGAAAGTCTTGGGAGAACAGGCCGGGGAGGCCACCGTAGAGCAACTTGAAGAGATGCAAGTGGCATTCCCCCGACCGGCTGAGCGTCTGAAACTTCAACGCAAGCATAAGAGAGTGACTCCCACTATTCAAACGTCACCTCCACCTATCCCACCCAGCCGTCGCTCATCTGCTACTCTCCGTCCCATGGGACTCAAAGCAACTACTCCTGCCCGAGAGAACATTATGGGGCCTGAAGTTCCCATCGCTTCACCTCACGTATCAGTCCCGGCTTCTGGTCGAGGCATAGCTCCTGCGCAGGCTTCTTCGCAAGCACCAACCTCTTCTCCCGGTCAGCCATCTTTACACTTAACAGACCGGCCCGGGAGCTCTGACACTCCCTTTGCATCCCTTCCCTTGGATGCTCCCGCATCTACTTCTAGATCCCGGAGGAAAACTCGTAAGAAATACTCCTTTACTGATTTCTGGCGCGTGCCTTCCTCCACAGGCTCAGGGGTAGGCACAGGAACGACTGTTGGGGCTCCTCCTCTTACTGCTTTAATCGAATTGGAGGGAGACCTAGCGGCCTCTTGGCGATCTGGCAATCGCAAGTTTTATAAAAATGCTCTGCTGGGAGGGCTAGATCAAGCAGCTTGTCTGATGACCGCTGCAAGCCTTACTACTTTTATGCCTTTCGACTGTCACCTTTTATAACCTTTATTCTGATATATAACACAGGCCTGCTCCACCAATCTGAGTGTCGTTAAGTACGCCTGTAACTTGCAAAGAGAAAATGAAGCGCTGAAGGCCCGACTAGAGGAAATAGAGCTGCCCTTGACTCCTCGTGACCCACTCAACCCAACTCCTGGAGATCTAGCACACTATCTTCGCTTACTTGGAGAATCTGCTGACACTGCCCGCGATATTTCCCATGCCTCTTTTGACAAAATAAGGGCCTTGGAAGCAGCTTTGCAGACCAGTAAGTCAGAGTTGGCCTCCGAGGTAGAAAAGCGCCAAGGGTTGGAGGCTGAGCTGGAGAAGAAGTATGCCCAACTGACTAGCTCACAAGAAACCCAGGAGAACCTTAAAAAGACCTGGCAGAAGTTCAAAATCGACTGGCCTCTAACGCTGACCGGGAGAAGGCTCTTCAAAACCAACGGGAGGCCAGCCAGGCCACGCTCAAAGCTGTGCAGGCCGATCTTCTGAAGACTCAAGAGGATGTCTCGTAAGGTCAAGAAGCCCTGATTCAAGCCCAGGCTGACCAGAAGAAAGAAGAGACACAGCTGGCCGAGTATCAAGCAGGTGAAGTGAGTCGACTTAGGGCCTACAGACGAGCATATGTCATCTCCCCTTTCTTCATAAAGAAAATGGGAGATATAATGCACTCCATGGTATGCTGCGGAGTGGGCGGAGGAGCTCGTCAAATGCTGGAACAGAATATGATTTTATCTGTCCCTACGGAGGATTTTGTAGACATAGGTCGCATCATGGATGAGATTCCTGATGGGTCCTTCCCCTCTTTTAAGGATGACGACGACCTCTTTCTCTTACCCGAGCCTCCAGTTGAAGCTGCTTCTAGCCCTATCGAGCATATAGCTGGCCCTACCGAAAATAATCCTCCCCCTCTTAGCAAAAAACCTTAATATGGTTGTATGTATTTCCCTCTTAAGTACTTTTTCTTGATGTACAAATCAACTTTCTTGGTAACTTATTCACTGCTCTTTCTTTACTCCAACATGCTTATATTCCTCGTGATATCTTTTGCCTGCGGATTTTCATTTGTTTTCTAACTTTATTCGTAATGTGGCTCTCTTGCTGATAATCTTACATACTTCCCTTCTGAAATGACCTCCAGGCTCTACTTACTATTTGGCCGCCCATTTTAGATCCCACTCATCCTAAACCGGAAATCTTTCTAGTTCATCAATCTCAATCCGCATCTTATCCTTGATCAATCTTCAGCCGCGGTCTTACTCCTGACCTGCATCTCATCCTAGGCATGTCTAACTGCAGACCAACCTCTGTCTAACTCCGACCTGCGCCTTATTACAGGCCTGGATAATCGAAGATCAGAAAGTAGAAGTCATGCATAGATCGGGGCATCTCGCGATCCAGGTCTGAAAACGCAGACCGAGGAATCTGATAATTATCTCCAGTTCAGGAAAGCCTGAGCACTTAATCAACTACAGAAACCTTTTCCCGAGATCCTCCTCGTATATCGCGCTAGTGTTCTTCCCAATATGCCCCTGGGCGTTATTTCCGAGGCGGATCCTACGACTCTCGTTGTTCCCGCCTATTATTTTACACCGATAGATGACGGTATGACCCAATTACCCCTCTGATAGGCGTCTATAAATATTCTTCATCCTTTTGACTAGTCACGCTTGATATTCCTTTCTTCTTTCTTTTGCTTGCATCCTTCCTGCTCCTGCCATTTTCGACCAGATCCTTCTTCGTCTAGTCCTCCTCTTTTTGTTTCTGCTTCTCATGACGTCCCCTTCTTCTTCTTATCTCTCTTCTTTAGTGTCTATACTTTACCCTGGCTCTTCCTCTTTCGATGAATATGCTCGAGATGACTTACGTTACACCTATGGGGTCGAGGATGACGTGCAAGTGATCATCCCCACTGGAGTACATCGATTCTCCAATCCCCCTATTAGCTCCAACACTTTTTTTAGAGAACAATTTGTGGCTGGCCTTCGCATTCCTATACATCCTTTCTTTACCGACATAGGCCGCTATTTCCATATTTCTCTAGGGCAACTTGTTGGTTGCTACTCGGAAAACATAGAGGTTCCACTGTACAAAAATTTTGTACAAAGGTCTGAACCTTTTCCTAGCTACCATGTGTTCTTTTAAATTAAATTTTGGATCGCCTGCGGAACTTAACACGTTTGATCCAAAACTTAATCTATTCGTTCTTTTAGGTTTTGACTTGGGTCTCCTGCGGAACTTAACACGTTTGACCCAAATCACCTTAAGTTATTAATTTCATTAAATATTAATTTCCATAATTGGTTCCCAGTACTGACGTGGCGAGGCACATGGCCTTCTTGGATATGGGAGCAACCACCACCGACTACACAAAACCTTTTATGGAAAGCTAATATTTAATTTCCTAAAATAACTTTAGGTTAACCGAAAAGAACAATCAAATCACAAGGAAAAGAAAAACAAAAGAACACTATATCGAAAACAAATTCGAAACTCTAGAATCGTATGCCTCTTGTATTTGGTATTATTTCCAAAAATAACTAGTATGATGCGGAAAGAAAAATTACTAGTTATACCTTTTAGAAAGACCTCTTGATCTTCTACCGTATTCCTCTTCTAACCTCGGACGTTGTGTGGGCAACGATCTTCCGAGATGAGAACCACCAAGCACCTTCTTCTTCCTTGCAAGTTTCGGCCATCAAAACTTCTCCTAGGATGAAGAGGTTCGGCCACCACCACCATGCTCCAAGGGATGCTAGAAAAGAGGCTTCTTTTCTCTCCTTCTTCTCCTTCTTAGATCCGGCCACCAAAGCTATCTCCACCATGAGAAAATTTCGGCCACACAAAGGAGAGGAGAGGAAAGAAAGGGCCGGCCACACCCAAGGAGAAAAGAGAGGAAAAATAGAATAGAGTTGTTCACCTTGAAGCCTCCTCTACCCCCTCTTTTATAATCCTTGGTCTTGGCAAATAAGGAAAATTTAATAAAAACTTCCTTAATTCTTTTGCCATTGAAAAGAAAAATTTATTTAATTAAAATAATTTTCTCTTTTCAAATTATAATGGTCGGCCACTCTTCTCCCCAAAACAAGGAGAGTTTTAATTAAAACAAAAATTAAAACTTCCTAATTTGTTTCTAGAAATTTATAAAAATTTCTCCAATAATTTTAATCCCTTCATGATTGGTTAATAAAAAGAAATTTTATAAATTAAAATCTTTCTTTTAAACATGTGGATAATTTCCAAAAAGGAAAGTTATCTCTAAAAATTAAAATCTCCTTTCAATCTACAAATAAGGAAAGATATTAAATCTTTTCTTAATCTTTTGTAGAAACTAATAAAAGAGAATTTTTAATTTTTAAACTTTCTTTTAAATCATGAATATAATTAAAAGGAAAGTTTTTACCAAAATTAAAATCAACCTTTTAATCTACAAATAAGGAAAGATATTTTAACTCTTCTCTTAATCTTTTGTAGAATCTTAAAAGGAAGGATTTAAATTTTTTAAACTCTCTTTTAAATTATATTATCCACATAAGAAAAATTTTAAAATTAAAATTCCTTTTTATTTAATAGGGCCGGCCACATGAATTCACCCATGAACATACCCATGGCCGGCCCTAGCTTGGTCTCCAAGCTAGCTTGGCCGGCCCCTATAGGATGGGTAAGAAGGTGGGTATAGGTGGGTATAGTACTCTATAATTAAGAGGCTACGATAGGGACCGAGAGGAGGAATTGGTTTTGGTCTCCCGATAAAATTAAGCATCCCGTGCTCGCCTTGAACACACAACTTAATTTTATCAATAATAATTCATTCCACTAGAGAACTATTATTGAACTACCGCACCAATCCCAAATTACATTTTGGGCTCCTTCTTATCATGAGTGTGTTAGTCTCCCTGTGTTTAAGATAACAAATGTCCACTAATTAAGTAAGTTACTGACGACTCACTTAATTAATATCTAGCTCCAAGAGTAGTACCACTCAACTTCATCGTCATGTCGGACTAAGTCCACCTGCAGGGTTTAACATGACAATCCTTATGAGCTCCTCTTGGGGACATTCTCAACCTAGATTACTAGGACACAGTTTTCTTCTATAATCAACAACACACACTATAAGTGATATCATTTCCCAACTTATCGGGCTTATTGATTCATCGAACTAAATCTCACCCATTGATAAATTAAAGAAATAAATATCAAATATATGTGATTGTTATTATATTAGGATTAAGAGCACACACTTCCATAATAACTGAGGTCTTTGTTCCTTTATAAAGTCAGTATAAAAGGAACGACCTCAAATGGTCCTACTCAATACACTCTAAGTGTACTAGTGTAATTATATAGTTAAGATAAACTAATACCTAATTACACTACGACCTTCCAATGGTTTGTTCCTTTCCATCTTGGTCGTGAGCTACTATTTATAATTTATAAGGAACCGATAACATGATATTCTGTATGTGACACCACACACCATGTTATCTACAATATAAATTAATTGAGCAACTACATTTATCATAAATGTAGACATTTGACCAATGTAATTCTTATTTCTAGATAAATGTTTATACCAAAAACTAGGCTTTTAGTATACACTCTAACAATCTCCCACTTATACTAAAAGACTAAGCTGCCATATCTGCTGCCATACATCTGATTCTCATCCCTTCAACATGCCCATCAAAAGCTCTTGCCTTAAGGACCTTAGTGAAAGGATCTATAGGTCATCACCTGATGCAATCTAGGCGGCAACAACTTCTCCTCGTTTATACGATTCCTCGTATTGGGTGGTACTTGCGCTCTATTGTGTTTACTTTCCTTATAGACTTATGGTTTCTTCGAGTTTGCTACTGCACCAATATTATTACAATAAATTGTAATAATCTTTGGACAAACCAGAAATCATATCTAAGTCTATCTTGAGGTTATTGAGTCATTCAGCTTTTATGGCTACCTCAGAGGCTTGCCATATACTCAGCTTCTATGGTGGAGTCCAGAAAAACACCTATGCTTATCACTCTTCCATGGTTATGACTTTTCCTCCTAAAGTAAACACAAAACCCTGAGGTTGACTTATTATTGTCCCTATCCGATTGGAAGTCAAAATCCATGCAACCTACAAGGACTAAATTAACTGCCTTGTAAGCTAGCATATAATCTCTAGTGCCTCTAAGGTACTACAATATATGCTTCTTTGCGATTCCTTGTCCTTGTCCGAGGTTTCTTTGATATCTAACTATGCCTTGGCAAAGCAGATTTCGATCTCGTGCATAGCATACATTAGGCTTCAAACAGCTAAAGAAGCCGCCTTTATTTCCTTTATCTCCTTTGATGTCTACAGAGACATATCTTTAGATAAAGTTACTCCATCCTGAAAAGGTAAGAAACCTTTCTTGGAGTTTTGTATGCTTAAAACGAGCAAGGATTTTTCCGATGTATGAAGCTTGGGATAAGTAAAATATTCTTTTCTTGCGATCCCTTATTACTTTGATCTCAAGAATATATACATTCTCCCAAGTCCTTTATATCGAATTGTTTGGACAACCATACCCTTACTTCTGCCAACATTTTGATATTGTTTCCAACTACCAAAAATGTTATCTAAGTATAGTACAAGAAATACCACCACGTTTCCATCACATCTTTTGTATACACAAGACTTATCCGGTTACTAAAACCATAGATCTGGATTACTTTGATAAACTGGATGTTCCAAGACCTTGAAGCTTTGCCTCAGTCCATAGATTGATTGAGCTTACACACAAGATGCTCTTAGCCCTTTGCAATGAACCCTTCTGGTTGCTTTATATGGATGTTTTCTTCAAGACTTCCATTAAGGAATGCTGTTTTGACATCCACTTGCCAAATAGATAAAAGAATCCGGATAGACTTAAGCATGGCTACCAGTGAAAAAGTTTCCTTTTTCATCTAGCCTTGCTTTGAAAGTTTCTACCTTCCTGTCTATCCCTCTTTTCCTAATATAGACCTTTTTACACCCAAAGACTTTTATACCATTTGGTGGTTCTATAAGCTTCCAGATTTTATTAGAATACATATATTCTAATTCTGTTATTCATTACTCTTTGCCAAGATATTACATCTTTATCTTGGAGTGCTTCGTCATATGTCCGGAGATCAGGTTCATGTCCTCCAGGGATCGAGTCCAAAAACTCTCCCAAAACATAAATCTTTTTAGGTTGCCTAACAACCCTCCCACTACGATGAGGCACTATCTGTAATTGTGTATCATTTGTGATACGTGTTGCAGTTTCCTTGTGGTATCTCATCTTGTACAATTGGTACTAGATTAGACATGTCTTTTATTATTTCCTTAAGAAAAATTTTTCTTATGGGCACGTGGTTTATTACATAGTCCTTTTCTAAAAATCGGTCATTGATGCTAACAATAACCTTCTGATTTTTAAGACTATAAACTTACTTTCATTTCTCTAGGATAACCCACAAACAAGTGAATTCCTGTCCAATTTATCATTGTCTCTCTTCAGCATATGTGCTGGACTACCCGAATCCGAATATGCTTCAAAATAGGCTTACACCTATTCAGCAATTCTATATGAGTAGAGAGTTCTGACTTTGGAAGGTACTATGTTCACTTCCGTTTCCAGAGTATATCCTTAAAATGAATTTGGTAATTTTCTAAATAACTCATCATCAATCTACTTATTTCCATAAGAGTCCTATACCTTCCTTTTTCTACACCATTCTGTTGGGATATACCTAGGTGTAGTTAGTTGGGATTGAATCCCTTCTTCTGATAAGTGACTCCCAAATTCTCTCAAGAGGTACTTGCCACTACGATCTCACCGTAGTGTCTTGATACTTTTACCTTGACATTTCTCCACATCAGCCTCATACTCTTTGAACTAATCAAAGCACTTAGACTTGTGGCACATCAAGTAAATGCATCCGTATATCAAATAGTTGTCTATAAAATAGACGAAATATTTGAAACAACCTCTTGCTTGGATAGTCATAGGATCACACAAATCAGAATGAACCAATTTCAACATATCTTTGACTCCATACCCCTTAGACTTGAAAGTTTCTTGGTTATTTTTTCTTCCAAGTAAGACTCGCAGGTTGGAAAGATTTCCACTACTAATGAACCCAAAAGTTCATCAGCTACCAATGAATCATACTCAAGTTAATATAACCTAGCCTTAGATGCCAAAGATATAATTAGTTCATTTCCAAAGGTTACTTTCTCTTAAAGTTAGAAGATGTGTTACTAATTTCCATTTGTTGCATCGTGAGAGTTATTGGTTTATAAATTGTCAACCAACGTGCGAGCAGATAACTTCCCTCTTTTCTTAATAACAACTTTGTTATTAAAAGAGCGGAATATCATGTTCTTTGAATAGTTTAGAACCGAAAACTAGTTCTTTCTAAACTTGGTGCGTAAAGACAATTACTCAAAATTCATGTTTTATTTTTATCAAAGATAAACATCTCCCACTGCAACAGCCTTTTACAGTAGTGCTCATGTGGACGGTGTTTTATTTTCATTTAGTTGTCGGGTTTCCTGGAACCCTGCAATGAATTGCGGACATGATTAATGGCATATGTATCTACACTCCAGGTTCTGGTAGATAACACCACTAAACATGTTTCAACTAATGAATAAAATACACCTATATTGTTCTTAGTTCTAAGAGGACAGTCTACCTTAATGTCCAAATCCTATTTCCAATCAATTATAATTGGGACCACTAAGTCTATCCTAAAGTATATCAGCTAGGGATTGACCATCATCCTAAGAATCACAAAAATATTTGGTTAAGACCAACTCCTTAAAAATCCCATGAATTTTGTATGCCACGTTAGTGTGGACGTATACAAATTCAAAGAGGAAATTTTATCATTTAATTTTATTATCTCGTCAACCTTACTTTATGACGAATAAAATTAATAGTTGGTCTATCTTTAATCAAATATTTGGTCAAGACTTCTAAATTTAAAATAATATTGATTCCTCTAACAATACTATTTAAATTTACCAACACCTCAAAACACCGTGAATTTTGCATGCCACGTTAGTGTGGACGTATACAAAATCAACATTTGTAAGAGGAGGATTTTACCCATTAACTATCTTGTCAACGTAACTTTATGACAAATAAAATTATCTCAAACACCGTTAATTTTGTATGCCACGTTAGTGTGGACGTATACAAAATCAATCATTTGTAAGAGGGGTTTTAACCCTTTAATTTTATTATCTTGTCAACCTAGTTTTATGACAAATTAATAGTTGGTTTCATTTGGTCACACAAATAATAACAGTGACGATGGGAGGATACTATTAGATGTGTCTAAGTGTATACCATTACTTGGCACTAAGTCCATTAATAAGATTATGCCCCTTCCGTTGGGGAAGATCACACGCTCTTAATTAACTTCCTATAGTCATCCAAAATGGAAGTATATTCTAGTGATCTGCAAACTAGCTCATCCGTTATGGAGGAAGGCACTCGAGCCAGCGCAAGCTTGTTTGCATCACTTACAAACCATAATGGAGACCATGGGATTTACTTAAAATCCCTCTCCCACTTAGTTATTTATTAATGAGGAATTTTAACTATGCTAGCCTACTAAACTTGTAAACTAACATGCACACGACAATATAAAAGCAATAAATAGAAAATCTAATTTTCAACTATTATGGCTTTTATCTCTAGTTATCCTCCGTGTGTTGTCATCCCAAGCTGCTGCCATATTTGGCCACCGCCACCGGGTCTATCTTGCTCCTTGTTCCGCTGCGCCTCTGGTCCTTAGAAGGTTCCACGCTTTGCAAGATTCGATCCGAGACATAAATAGAATTTTACAATTTTGATCCTATGTTCCATAAAAGTAATGTACATGTATCTAGATCAAAAATAAAATCCTAATAAAACTAAATACAGCTCCTGCTGTATTTTATAATACAATCATGCACACACATATAAATGCCCTTGACATGTCCTAGGGTCCAATCACACACATAAAACTATAAGCCATAATAGTTGGATCCTGCATCCACAAAGTTAGCACATCCTACTATTATCCTGCCTAAATTATGTATGACATGTGCATAATTAAACTAATACCAAATACACAGAGGCAAAACCCTAGCTCTGATACCAATTGTTGGTTGCTACTCGGAAAACATAGAGGTTCCACTGTACAAAAATTTTGTACAAAGGTCTGAACCTTTTCCTAGCTACCATGTGTTCTTTTAAATTAAATTTTGGATCGCCTGCGGAACTTAACACGTTTGATCCAAAACTTAATCTATTCGTTCTTTTAGGTTTTGACTTGGGTCTCCTGCGGAACTTAACACGTTCGACCCAAATCACCTTAAGTTATTAATTCCATTAAATATTAATTTCCATAATTGGTTCCCAGTACTGACGTGGCGAGGCACATGGCCTTCTTGGATTTGGGAGCAACCACCACCGACTAGACAAAACCTTTTATGGAAAGCTAATATTTAATTTCCTAAAATAACTTTAGGTTAACCGAAAAGAACAATCAAATCACAAGAAAAAGAAAAACAAAAGAACACTATATCGAAAACAAATTCGAAACTCTAGAATCGTATGCCTCTTGTATTTGGTATTATTTCCAAAAATAACTAGTATGATGCGGAAAGAAAAATTACTAGTTATACCTTTTAGAAGACCTCTTGATCTTCTACCGTATTCCTCTTCTAACCTCGGACGTTGTGTGGGCAACGATCTTCCGAGATGAGAACCACCAAGCACCTTCTTCTTCCTTGCAAGTTTCGGCCATCAAAACTTCTCCTAGGATGAAGAGGTTCGGCCACCACCACCATGCTCCAAGGGATGCTAGAAAAGAGGCTTCTTTTCTCTCCTTCTTCTCCTTCTTAGATCCGGCCACCAAAGCTATCTCCACCATGAGAAAATTTCGGCCACACAAAGGAGAGGAGAGGAAAGAAAGGGCCGGCCACACCCAAGGAGAAAAAAGAGGAAAAATAGAATAGAGTTGTTCACCTTGAAGCCTCCTCTACCCCCTCTTTTATATTCCTTGGTCTTGGCAAATAAGGAAAATTTAATAAAAACTTTCTTAATTCTTTTGCCATTGAAAAGGAAAATTTATTTAATTAAAATAATTTTCTCTTTTCAAATTATAATGGTCGGCCACTCTTCTCCCCAAAACAAGGAGAGTTTTAATTAAAACAAAAATTAAAACTTCCTAATTTGTTTCTAGAAATTTATAAAAATTTCTCCAATAATTTTAATCCCTTCATGATTGGTTAATAAAAAGAAATTTTATAAATTAAAATCTTTCTTTTAAACATGTGGATAATTTCCAAAAAGGAAAGTTATATCTAAAAATTAAAATCTCCTTTCAATCTACAAATAAGGAAAGATATTAAATCTTTTCTTAATCTTTTGTAGAAACTAATAAAAGAGAATTTTTAATTTTTAAACTTTCTTTTAAATCATGAATATAATTAAAAGGAAAGTTTTTACCAAAATTAAAATCAACCTTTTAATCTACAAATAAGGAAAGATATTTTAACTCTTCTCTTAATCTTTTGTAGAATCTTAAAAGGAAGGATTTAAATTTTTTAAACTCTCTTTTAAATTATATTATCCACATAAGAAAAATTTTAAAATTAAAATTCCTTTTTATTTAATAGGGCCGGCCACATGAATTCACCCATGAACATACCCATGGCCGGCCCTAGCTTGGTCTCCAAGCTAGCTTGGCCGACCCCTATAGGATGGGTAAGAAGGTGGGTATAGGTGGGTATAGTACTCTATAATTAAGAGGCTACGATAGGGACCGAGAGGAGGAATTGGTTTTGGTCTCCCGATAAAATTAAGCATCCCGTGCTCGCCCCGAACACACAACTTAATTTTATCAATAATAATTCATTCCACTAGAGAACTATTATTGAACTACCGCACCAATCCCAAATTACATTTTGGGCTCCTTCTTATCATGAGTGTGTTAGTCTCCCTGTGTTTAAGATAACAAATGTCCACTAATTAAGTAAGTTACTGACGACTCACTTAATTAATATCTAGCTCCAAGAGTAGTACCACTCAACTTCATCGTCATGTCGGACTAAGTCCACCTGCAGGGTTTAACATGACAATCCTTATGAGCTCCTCTTGAGGACATTCTCAACCTAGATTACTAGGACACAGTTTTCTTCTATAATCAACAACACACACTATAAGTGATATCATTTCCCAACTTATTGTAGGATCGAAAAGAATTTAGATATCTCCACAATAGCATGATATTGTCCACTTTGGGCCTAAGCCCTCATGGTTTTGCTCTTGGGCTCTACCCAAAAGGCCTCATGCCAATGGAGATATCTTTCTCTTATAAACCCATGATCTTTTTCATGTGTTTTCAATATGGGACTATGTTTGCAACCTTGCAACCCCAACACTTATCGGGCTTATTGATTCATCGAACTAAATCTCACCCATTGATAAATTAAAGAAATAAATATCAAATATATGTGATTGTTATTATATTAGGATTAAGAGCACACACTTCCATAATAACTGAGGTCTTTGTTCCTTTATAAAGTCAGTATAAAAGGAATGACCTCAAATGGTCCTACTCAATACACTCTAAGTGTACTAGTGTAATTATATAGTTAAGATAAACTAATACCTAATTACACTACGACCTTCCAATGGTTTGTTCCTTTCCATCTTGGTCGTGAGCTACTGTTTATAATTTATAAGGAACCGATAACATGATCTTCTGTATGTGACACCACACACCATGTTATCTACAATATAAATTAATTGAGCAACTACATTTATCATAAATGTAGACATTTGACCAATGTGATTCTTATTTCTAGATAAATGTTTATACCAAAAGCTAGGCTTTTAGTATACACTCTAACACAACTGACCCAAATTCCATAAGAATCCTTTGTGGCTTCGTAATTCTGTGCGAAGTGTGCGAAATATCCTGGTCCGCCCACTTATTTCATTGTTTCTTCACCCTACGGCGCCAAGAAGAAGGCGTATTTCATTTTCAACCCCGTCTTCGCACTAATTTTTTCTCCTCCTTACCTCCTTCCGATCCTAGCTGGAGAAACCAATTTTTCTTTATTGCCTTTCCTCGCGACGTGGAGTGGCCTCTGCTATGGCAACAATCACTCCCCTCCTCTCCCGAGCTGGGTGAATTTCATCTGGACGCTTCTTATTCGGAAGCCTCATCTCGCCTGGCTGGCTGGCGTATTAATCTAATGCGTCTACTATCTGAGGAACTGTTATCCTATTTTCGCCTGAGCCATCTGACCCAAGAGACGCCTTGCTCCCTGGGTAAGCTTTTCTTTCTGATTTGTCATTACTGCATAAATGTTTCTTCTGGAGACCTAGGGAAAACAATTCCACCCTTTACCCTATGCAACTGAAGTCCTAACCTATGCTTCAGAGATTCATCCCCTCCCTCTAAGTGACATGGAGATATTGAGATGAGGGTGAATTATCCTGGAGAGAAGAGCACCTCCCCACTCGTTCTCACCTCCCATCGGTTGGGCTTCCTCTTCTCATCCTCCGCACAGACCCATTCAGCTAGGATCGCCTGCTGCTCTACCTTCTTTGCTGGCTCCTCCTACTCGCTCTCGGTCGGCTAGAGCCCCCCGATCAGCCACTCCCTCTCGCCCCCGGGTTGCTCCTCGACCTCAACCAGCTACTCCCGTTCGTCCTCGGGCTCCCACTCGCCCTCGAGCCCCACGCACGGACCGGCCTGCTCCCTCAACACCATTGCCCCCTGTTAGTGCTCCTAGATCCAATTACATCCTTGGTCGGGGCCTTGGCGAAAGATCGACGGGCCTCGGTGGGGGTACAGGCAATGTTCCCTTTACCAGCTCTGCCTCTCGTGATGCTTACCAAGCGGCTCGTCGAGCCCGTGCTGCGAATGATCGCCTGAGCCAGAATGTCTCCAGTTCTTCTAGACGCAGGGCTCGATCACCTTCAGATGACTCCGATTCTGACAACCAGCCACTATCTCAGAGGCGTCGGCGTCGGCGCCGAGCCCCTCGCGTGATGTCTGACTCGAGCCCCTCGTCTATTCCTTCTCCTCCACTTGCAGCTGGCTTTACCCCATCCCATCAGGTGACTCCACCTCCGATCCCGAATCATGTAGATGACCCTCCTATTTCATCCAGTAATCAGGCCGAGCCCCCAGTGACTCAACCGTTCAGCGCGCCACATGCTCGGGGTAATGAGGCTGGCCCTTCAACCCGCCCTTCAATTACCCCCCCCCCCCTGCGGAGCCCCCTCAGGGACCATCTTCTGCTCCTTCTGGTGCAACCGCCGATCCTTCAGCTACTCCTGGCTCAGCCGCAGGTTCTTCAGGACCCCCTCCGCTTACTTATCAAGACTACTATACTACTTTTCCTTCTGAAGCACAGTTATGGTCTCAGACGGATGTTCCCACCAGCTCTCTGAAAATAAAAGGTCGTCTGGTCACTGTATGGGAAGAAAGCCTGCGACAGATGGATTCTTTGCCTCCCCCGGCCCAAATGGACCAATTTGCAGAGTTATATATCAAGGTAACCCTCAAAAATTTCCCAACTGTTGTTTTCCCTGCTCTTATCAGATACTTCTTGCATATGTCAGGCCTGTGCAGAATCTTTGACAATGAACCATTCCTTCCATGCCACCCATCATCAGAATAAGATGTTACAAGACCATGTTGCCGAACTGGAATTACAACTAAATGATCCTGCCCAGGCCAGCCATGCCCTGCGAGCGGAGATAAAATATTTGACCAGTAGGAAAAATAGTCTGGAAGTATCCCTAGCCCTAACTGAGCACGAACTTGAAGAGCTTCGAGAGAAGCAGAGTCAGGCTAATAATGTACACCAACAAAGTATGAATCAGCAGGCTTTAGAGCATCAAAGAGCCATGGACCAGCTGGTTCAAAAACTGCGCGCGGCTGAAATTCTGATCCAAGACCAGGACCAAAAATTAAAATCGCAGGAGGTTCTTTTGAAATCTCGAGAGACCCAACTGACTTCCCAAGCAATAGAATTGGCCACTACCAGAAGCGAACTAGTTCAGGCTAGGGCCGCCACAGAGGGCATGTCCACAGCTCTGGCCCTTTACAGAGAAGGAGAAAATGATCGTTGCCTGCGACACCAGGCCGGGTATCTGCGTTCTCCAGAATTTTGTGCACAGGTGGGACATCGCTTTTCTACATCTGCTATCTACGGGGCGAGTGGGGCGGGCGGGGCTTTGCGACAACTTCATGAGCATGACTATTTAAAGTCCATTCCCCCTCCTGAATTCTTAGACCATGATCGGATCATCAAAGAAATTTCAGATAAAATATTTGCCCCTTTCGACTAACTTTTTTTTGACTTTTTGTACATAATGATTCAAAAATTGCTTGTAAAATACTTTACTTTGCTGTTTTTGTATTCCCCTTCCAATGCTTGTTTTAAATTGCTTAGCTTTGCCATAACGTTTTACATATACTCTGCTTTCACATTTCTCGTTTCTTCCGATCTACTTTTCCTCGGTCCGCTAATCCCCTCTGTAAGATGAGTCACAACTCAGCTTTCCACTCGATCTGCACTTCTCGGCCTGTCTCTTCAGACTCGATAAGGTCGTAGATAATTAGCGCTCCAAGGCCGATCTAGCTTCTTGCCTCGTTCATCTTGCAAGTAATAAGCTCCGAAGGCTAACTTTTTAATGACTTTATAAGGTCCATCCCATTGTGGCGCTAGCTTAGTCACGTCCCCTACTGGCTTGACTTGCTTCCAGACCAGGTCCCCCTCTCCAAAGAATCGAGGAATTACTCTTTTATTGTAATTTTGTCTCATTCTTTGTCGATAAATCTCCAGCCGAGCCGCTGTTTGGTCGCGAGTCTCGCTAATAAGGTCTAACTCGGCTAATCGACGTTCTGCATTTCCTTCATCGTATAATATCCTTCTGACCGACGGTACCCCAATTTCTATGAGTACCACTGCCTCATTGCCATAAACCAAGTGAAATGGTGTTAGACCTGTGCTTTCCCGAGGTGTTGTACGATAGGCCCACAGAATGCTTGGTAACTCTTCCACCCAATTGCCTCCGATATGATCTAGCTTGACCTTCAGACCCCTAACTATTTCTCGATTAATTACCTCGGTCTGCCCATTGCTTTAAGGATAAGCTATTGAAGTGAATGCTTGCGTTATGTCAAATCTCCTGCACCAAGCCTGTATTCTTTGTCCTTGAAATTGCCTTCCATTGTCGGACACCAGCTTGTGAGGGATACCAAATCTGCAAAGGATATTCTTCCATAAGAACTGGATGACAGCATCTTCCGTAATCCGGGCCAGGGCTTCTGCTTCTACCCATTTAGAAAAGTAGTCCACAGCCACCAACAAGAAGCGCCTCTGACCTAGTGCCATTGGAAATGGTCCCACGATATCCATGCCTCATTGATCAAAAGGAAAGGACACTATAGATGTTCTCAACAGGGCGATAGGTCGATGGGTCAAGTTTTGATATTTCTGGCAGGACAAGCATGTGTTCACCAACTTGTGAGCATCCCTCTGTAAAGTAGGCCAGAAATACCCGGCCAGGAGCACCTTGCGAGATAATGTCCGCCCGCCTACATGATTGCCACAGCATCCCAGATGTATTTCTCGTAAGGCCTGGTCGGCTTCCTCCATACTCAAGCATTCAAGTAAGGGTCGGGAGAAGGATCTCTTGTAGAGCTGGTCTCCGATCATGACATAAGCATGAACCTGCCTTCTTATCAACCTAGATTCCTCGGGGTCGGCCGGTAAGATACCATGCCTAAGATAACTGATCACGGGTGCCCGCCAATCAATAGTTGCTTCTGCATTGTTTTGCAAATCTATCTGGGCTATCAAAAAGTTTTGAGCTGTTGATCGATCCATCACCCAAGTAGTTAAGGAACTGGCCATCTTTGCTAACTCATCTGCCCGCTCATTTTCCGACCTAGGTATCTTTGTTACAGTGACCTCTGCAAATTCTGCCTTCATCTTCTCATAAGCTTCTCGATACATTTGCAATTTATCACAATTTATAATAAAGCTGTCTGTCACTTGTTGAGTCACCAACTGGGAATCTGAATAGATGATTACCCGAGCTGCCCCAACATGCCGAGCTGTTTGCAAGCCAGCCAATAAAGCCTCGTACTCTGCTTCATTGTTCGTGGCTCGGAAATTCAATCGCACTGCCACCTGGAGTATATCCCCTTGAGGAGATATTACTAAGACCCCGACCCCGCTTCCATGATGATTAGCAGACCCATCCACATAGATCTTCCATGTTTCTTCAGGGGTTGATTTGATGTACTTCTGTTAAGAAATCTGCCAGGGCCTGTGCCTTAATAGCAGTGCGCGGCTGGTACTGTATGTCATATTCTCCCAACTCTGTGGCCCATTTAATAAGCCGACCTGCCACTTCCACATTAGTCAATGCTCTTCCCATGGTGCTGTTGGTTAAAACTGTGATGGGATGCTATAAAAAGTAAGGTCGTAATCGTCGAGCCATAAGAACCAATCCATAAACCAACTTCTCGAGTGTCGTGTATCGAGACTCGGCTCCCATCAATAAATGGCTGAAGAAATACACTGGCCGTTGTACATTGTCATGTTCTTTAACGAGCACTGCCCCTACAGCCTCAGGGGTGGCTGACAAATAAACCCATAAAGGTTCCTCTTGTTAGGATGTATACTAAAAGCCTAGCTTTTGGTATAAACATTTATCTAGAAATAAGAATCATATTGGTCAAATGTCTATATTTATGATAAATGTAATTGTTCAATTAATTTATATTGTAGATAACATGGTGTGTGGTGTCACACACAGAAGATCATGTTATCGGTTCCTTATAAATTATAAACAGTAGCTCACAACTAAGATGGAAAGGAACAAACCATTGGAAGGTCGTAGTGTAATTAGGTATTAGTTTATCTTAACTATATAATTACACTAGTACACTTAGAGTGTATTGAGTAGGACCATTTGAGGTCGTTTCTTTTATACTGACTTTATAAAGGAACAAAGACCTCAGTTATTATGGAAGTGTGTGCTCTTAATCCTAATATAATAACAAGCACATATATTTGATATTTATTTCTTTAATTTATCAATGGGTGAGATTTAATTCGATAAATCAATAAGCCCGATAAGTTGGGAAATGATATCACTTATAGTGTGTGTTGTTGATTATAGAAGGAAACTGTGTCCTAGTAATCTAGGTTGAGAATGTCCCCAAGAGGAGCTCTTAAGGATTGTCATGTTATACCCTGCAGGTGGACTTAGTCCGACATGACGATGAAGTTGAGTGGTACTACTCTTGGAGCTAGATATTAATTAAGTGAGTTGTCAGTAACTTACTTAATTAGTGGACATTCGACATCTTAAACACAGGGAGACTAACACACTCATAATAAGAAGGAGCCCAAAATGTAATTTGGGATTGGTGCGGTAGTTCAATAATAGTTCTCTAGTGGAATGAATTATTATTGATAAAATTAAGTTGTGTGTTCGGGGCGAACACGGGATGCTTAATTTTATCGGGAGACCAAAACCAATTCCTCCTCTTGGTCCCTATCGTAGCCTCTTAATTATAGAGTACTATACCCACCTATACCTACCTTCTTACCCATCCCATAGGGGCTGGCCAAGCTAGCTTGGAGACCAAGCTAGGGCCGGCCAAAGTTTGGTTCATGGGTGCTTCAAGGTGGCCGGCCCTAGCTTGGGTTCAAGCTTGGTGTGGCCGACCCAAATTTAAATAAAATGATTTTTATTTTTAAAATTTTTCTTATGTGGATAACATGATTTAAAAGAGAGTTTAAAAATTTAAATCTTTCCTTTTATAAGATTCTACAAAAGATTAAGAGAAGAGCTAAATCTTTTTCCTTATTTGTAGATTAAAAGGTTGATTTTAATTTTGGTAAAAACTTTCCTATTAATCATGTTTATTATTTAAAAGAAAGTTTAAAAATTAAAAAAATTCTCTTTTATTAGTTTCTACAAAAGATTAAGAAAAGATTTAATATCTTTCCTTATTTGTAGTTTAAAAGAGATTTTAATTTTTAGAGATAACTTTCTTTTTATCTACATGTTAAAAGAAAGATTTTAATTTATAAAATTTCCTTTTTATTAACCAATCATGAAGGGAAAAATTATTGGAGAAATTTTTTATAAATTTCCGGAAGCAAATAAGGAAGTTTCAATTTGTGTTTAAAATTTTATTTGCTTGGAAATTTTATGGTGTGGTCGACCATTGTAAATTGAAAAGAAAATTTGTTTTTAATTAAATAAATTTTCCTTTTCAATGGAAAAAGAATTAAGGAAGTTTTTATTAAATTTTCCTTATTTGTCAAGACCAAGGATTATAAAAGAGGGGGTAGAGAAGGCTTCATGGTGAACAACTCTATTCTATTTTCTCCCTCTTTTTCTTCCTTGGTGTGACCGGCCATCCTCTCCTCCTCTCTTCTCTTTGATGGCCGAACCTCATCCTTCTTGTGGAGATTCATATGGTGGCTGGATCAAGTTTAGAGAAGAAGAAGAAGAAGGAGAGAAAGAAAGTTTTGTTTCTAGCATCCCTTGGAGCATGGTGGTGGTGGCCGAACCTCTTCATCCTAGGAGAAGTTTTGATGGCCGAAACTTGTAAGGAAGAAGAAGGTGCTTGGTGGTTCTCATCTCGGAAGATTGTTGCCCACACAACGTCCGAGGTTAGAAGAGGAATACGGTAGAAGATCAAGAGGTCTTTCTAAAAGGTATAACTAGTATTTTTCCTTTCCGCATTATACTAGTTATTTTTGGAAATAATACCAAATACAAGAGGCATGCGATTCTAGTATTTCGAATTTGTTTTCGATGTTGTGTTCTTTTATTTTTTTCCTTTTCCTTGTGATTTGATTGTTCTTTTCGGTTGACCTAAAGTTATTTAAGGAAATTAAATATTAACTTTCCTTAAAAGGCTTTGTCTTGTCGGTGGTGGTTGTTCCCATATCCAAGAAGGCCATGTGCCTCGCCATGTCAGTACTGGAAATCAATTTTGGAAATTAATATTTAATGAAATTAATAACCTAGGTGATTTGGATCGAACGTGTTAAGTTTCGCAGGAGATCCGAGTCTAAACCTAAAAGAACAAATAGATTAAACTTTGGATCAAACGTGTTAAGTTCCGCAGGCGATCCAAGTTTAATTTAAAAGAACACATGGTAGCTAGGAAAAGGTTCAGAGCTTTATACAAAATTTTTGTACAGTGGAACCATTAGGTTTTCCGAGTAGCAACCAACACCCCTACAACTGGCTTAAAAAGAGAGGGTAGGGTCTCCAGATACTTCTTCAACTCTTCAAAAGCTTTAGTGCATTCTTCATCCCACTGGAATTTGGAGGCCTTCCTTAGCACCTTGAAAAAAAAAGCGGCCCGGTCTGCAGATCTAGAAATAAATCTTGACAGAGCTGTTATTCTGCCGACCAGCTTCTGGGTTTCTTTTAAATTCTGAGGAGGCTGCATATCTTTGAGCACTTGAACCTTTTCAGGATTGGCCTCTATTCCTCGCTCGGTTACCAGGTAACCCAAGAATTTTCCTCCTCTAGCCCCGAATAAGCATTTCAAGGGATTGAGTTTCAGCCCATACTGTCGGAGAGTTCTGCATGTTTCCTCCACATCCTTGATCAAGTTTTCAGCCAGCGGGGATTTGATGAGGATGTCGTCTACATAGACCTCCACATTTCGCCTGATCTGCTCCCGGAATTCGCTGATATGTGGCTCCGACATTCCTGAGGCCAAAGGGCATGACAGTATAACAAAAAGTATCGTCAGCCGTAATAAAACTAACCTTCTCTTGGTCTGCCCGGGCTAGAGGTATCTGATGATACCCCTGATAGGCGTCCAGCATACATATTCTTTCACATCCGGCGGTGGAATCTACCATTTGATCAATTCGGGGCAGAGGATAGCAGTCTTTGGGACTGGCCCGGTTGAGGTCACGAAAGTCGATACATACTCTCCACTTATTGTTGGGCTTCTTCACCAAAACGACATTGGAGAGCCAGGATGGGAACTGAACCTCCCGAACATGTCCTGCTTTTTTGAGCTGATCTACCTCGACTCTTATTATTTTATTCTGATCAGCTGAGAAATTTCTTTTCTTTTGCTTCACGAGCCGGGAGTCAGGTAACAGATGCAACTTGTGCTCAGCCACCTCTGGTTTGACCCCAGGAAGTTCTTCAGTAGACCAAGCAAAGACATCCCGATTGCGGATTAAACACTGAATCAGTTCTTCTTTGAGGAAAGGGGGAAGGTCACTCGCCACCTTGGTCAGACTCTCAGGTCTATCAGCATGTAGTTGTATTTCTTCCCAAGGGATGGGTTCCTCAGCTATAGGAAGAGGCTCCTCTTGAACAACATGAACACCTCCATCCTGCATCCTTTGATGTTTCCGAGCTTCAACTCGGACCATATCGATATAGCATCGCCGAGAGATCTTCTGTTCTCCTCTAACTTCCCCGACCTGCTCACCCACAGGAAACTTGATTTTTTGGTGAAAGGTCGAGATAGCGGCCCTGAATTCATGCAAAGCAGGCCTCCCTAGGATAACATTATAAGAAGAAGGGGAGTCCACCACTATAAACGTGCTCCTCCTTGTGCGCACCAGTGGCTCGGTGCCCAGAGATATAGCCAGCTGAGCGCTCGGAACTCGCTGAGCGCCGGTCGCGCCAAAATGACGTTGTATGCTGAAGGAGAGTCGACCACGACAAAGTTGGCAGTCCGCGTCCTTCTGAGCGGCTCTTCTCCCAGCGAAATAGCCATTCGGACTTGTTCGACCGGCAGAACTTCATTGCCCGTAAACCCGTAGAGGGGGGTTGTCATGGGCAGCAGCTCGGCTCGATCAATTTGTAGTTGGTCGAAGGCCTTTTTGAATATAATATTGACCGAGCTTCCTGTATCAATGAAAACGCGGTGAATAGTGTAGTTGGATATTACCGCTTTGATGAGAAGAGCGTCTTCATGTGACACTTCGACTCCCTCCAAGCCCCTAGGCCCGAAGCTGATTTCGGGTCCGCTCGCCCTTTCCTGGCTGCATCCGACCGCATGGATCTGAAGCTGCCTGACGCTCGCCTTCCTTGCTCTGTTGGAGTCGCCTCCGGTGGGCCCGCCAGCAATAATGTTGTTTTCACCTCGGAAAGTGTTACTTCTATTTTCTTCTTCCCGAGCAGACGGCCTAGGTTGATCCCTAGACCTCCGGGGATTGTCCTCACGCCTCGGAGTATTATGCCGCTCGGGAGTCTGTCTCTGTCGTCGGTCGGATACCATCCGATCGGCTTCATGATGTCGCTGTCGCCTATCGGATGATGGCAATCGACGGCGTCCACTCCGGGGAACGGGGTGGGCGATCAGGGGAAGGTTTCGGCAATCTCTTGTGTTATGCGTGTCAGTACGGTGGAATGAGCAGAACATGGGGGTCCATACCTTCTTCTTTGATTTGGGTCGCTCAGCCGCTACCTCTTGGACATGGGACCTCGCAGGGTGAGAGCGGACTGCTTCGGCCCACGGTCCTCTAGGCGGCTCCTGGCGAGTGACAGGCTTCCGCTCGGCAGGGGATGGCCGCTCAGTTGTAACCTCTTTTCTTCGGGCCGCCTGGGCTTCCTCCACATTGATGTATTCATTGGCCCGGTGTAGCATATGATCGTAGTCTCGGGGCGGCTTCCGAATGAGCGAACGGAAGAAATCACCGTCCACGAGGCCTTGCGTAAATGCGTTCATCATTGTCTCTGAGGTGGTCGTTGGAATGTCCATGACCACCTGGTTGAACCGCTGGATATAAGCTCTGAGCGGCTCTCTGGGCTCTTGCTTGATGGCGAACAGGCTGACACTTGTCTTCTGATAACGCCGACTGCTTGCAAAGTGGTGGAGGAAGGTCGTGCGGAAGTCTTTGAAACTTGTGATGGATCCGTCTGGCAGCCTCCGAAACCACCGTTGAGCCGATCCCAAAAAGTTGGTAAGGAAAACCCGACACTTCACTCCATCTGTGTATTGATGAAGGGTAGCTGTGTTGTCGAACTTACCCAAATGATCGTCCGGGTTGGTGGTTCCGCTGTATTCACCGATCGCCGGGGGCACATAGTGCTTTGGCAGAGGGTCCCGCAAGATGACCTCTGAGAATTGATGATTGATCCGCTCGGGCGAGGAATCCGTTCGGGGAGCCTTGCCTTTTCTGTTGTCTCGTATTGGTACTTCATCTGATGAAGATCCTCGATCACGATTAACTGCTGCGGCTTCAGGAGGCGTGCGGAATAAGGCCCGATGAAATGGAACCATGGCATGCGATGCTTCCGCTCGGCCCCTGATGCTGATGTCGCTTGCTGCTCAATCCGCTCGGCTTGCGACTTCTGCCTTTGTTGTTCCACAAGCTTAGCTGCTCTTGTCTCGATCAGAGCGTCGAGCTCCTCTGTGGAGAACATCACCGAGTGCGGTCGTCCAACTTCGTCCATTGCTTCCGCTCGGATGCAGGTGCGTTCCCACAGACGGCGCCAAATTGATCATGTCCGAACGCTGAATCAACGGACGTTGGGCACGTGGCGCTCTCCGAACTGCTGACGTGGATCCCCGACCGGTCGTACGGACCTCCAGCGAACCTGCAAGGAAGTCGGGCCGGGATGGGGTTTCCGGCGACGACCCTCCGACGCTCAAGTCAGATAAGAGGAAGACGAGAAAGTGACTTCGAATGCACGAGAGTGCGTACCTCCGGCGAAGTGTGAGGCCCCTTATATAGAGCTGTGAAGAGGCTCACACACACATACCGAGGCGAATACGTGTCCTCTAACCATACCTCAGTATGGGTATGTCAGAAGAACTTACCTGACACCATACTGCTACAGTCCGAGCACATCTCTGATGGGACAGCGGAACCCTCTGTCGTAAGATCTTGCATATAGCCTGGTCGTTGAGCATACCCGCTGTTAGAAGCTGTTCCCTTGTCCTTTTGTCTCTTCTTACCACATGCCGAGCGTCTGGCCGGTCGGCCCTCCCCTCACGTCCGACCGATCGTATGTGCTGGTCCGCTCGGGAGATTCCCGGTCGTGTGCTCTGCTGACTGTTCACAGTAATGCTACTTTATGCCTTCGGGCGAGCGGGCTCCCCTATCGGCCCGACGACCCTGTTCTTTATGAGTGTCGGAGACCCGACTCCCCGTCGGGTTGTTTGTGATTCCGCTGAGACCCCGTTCGGCCAATCGGTCTCCCCTTCTCCGGTCGGCCGTTTAACCCTTTGACTTCCACGTGACGTTGACTTCCCTCAGAGGGGGTCCCTATTCTTACCGCCAGATCAGTGAGCAATTAAGCCCGTCTAATTTCCTTAAGAATACAGCTATAATCATTAAAAATTTGCATAAAAATCAATAAAGGGTTTTAAGATTATTTTTTTTAAACAAAAATCATACTTAACAAACTTGTAACTTGCTCCTCGCATAAAAAAAAATAACACTATCAAAATTAAAAATCGAAAATAATTATTCTCGCACAAAAAAAAAACAAAATATAAATATTTTTTTTTCAAATAACTCTTCTTTCTTCCCTATTATTTCAATAAGACACCACGCACACCCTAAAAATAAAAAGAACCAAAAGTGTTCACCGGCGGCGACAGTCACCGGCAACCGAAGATATCTATCTCGATAAGGTTCTCCTCTGCTTCGCCCTTGAGGTCGATTTCTATCATGTCGTCACCATCCTCCTCCTGGTCTTCTTCTTCCCACCGGAGGCGCAGCTCTTCCGGCGAGCTCGACCCCTCCGCCGCCTCAATGGGAGATCCTGCATCACTATCCGAGTCGGAATCAAGGCCGGCGAAGCGGAGTGATCCCAATCCCCAGCTTCCCAAGTCGGAATTTTGCGGCCATCTCTGGTACTCCTGGAACCCTACGCCCCCGCACTCGCCCTCCTCCTCCTCGTATATGACCTCGAGCGGGCCGCTACGGCGGCCGAGGTCGTCGAAAAATGTCACCTTTCGATGGTAGCTGGCACACTCCATGTCAGTCTCGGGGCACGATTCCGGAAGCTCCGTCTCCTCCGCCGCCGCCGCGGCGGCCGGAGGCGAGGAGCCGAAGCAGAGAAGAGCAACGAGGAGGAGGAATGTGGAGATGAAAACGGGGGAGAGGAGCAAGGTTAGAAGCGATCGGGGAATGTAGAGAGCGACCAGGAGCGAGGCTGCGGCGAGGATGGAGAAAAGGGGGTGGGAGAAGAAAGCGGAGACAAAAAGGAAGGATCTCGAGAGAAGATCCTGTAGAGCAGAGGAGGATTCCTCTGGTTTTGCTTCCGCCATTGTTGTAAGTGCAGAGCTCGCTGCTTGGCAGTGGAAGCTCGAACTGAAGAGAAGAGCTCGTTTTGGCGAAGCTTCTTTTTTAATGTTAAAACTTCAAATGGATTAAAAAAAAGCCAACCTTCCCCTGCTTTCTCTTATGACTGTTTACTTGCAAGGATGGAAATCGCTTCCGCTATTTTTGAGGTGAAACATGCTTCCTTCATCCAATGCACAATGAAAAATACCATTTTGCTCAACCACTGTCCACTTCCACTTATGATCGTGCTCCTCTAGTGTTAGACGACGAGGAAAAAATATTATCAAGGTCGGCTTATGCTCGTTTAAAGAAGGAAGTCAGAGTAGTCGTTCCTAATGGTCATTCCTAATCGTCAAGATGAATGGAGAAGACGTGGGAGAGAAAAAAATCTCTATTGTGAATAAGACTTTATTTTAGTCTCACATTAAGAGTTTCAAAGTATATTGATCGATATATATATTGATTTACATATATTAATATTGTGATTAAATGCATGAAAAAAGACTCTCTCTCATGCCTAGATGTATAAGGGTAAAATTTATCCAAGTGGAATAATCAAGAGTTTGTCATGTAAACCTTTTTGCCCCTTACTTTAAAGGTGTAACGGATGCATGAAATTTAAAGATTAATATAGTCGAGTAAAACGTTGGCATTTTTCAGGGCTCGACGAATAATGATCATTAAACGATCGTTAACGCTGACATCTCTCGTTCGATGGAGTATTCGTGATAGCAGTCAAGTACCTCTTAGTTTGTCATGATCATCAATACTTGGTGGGAATTACGGTTAGCCGTTATATACTGAGAAACAGACGACCTGAGAAAACCTCGAAGCACAGCCGAAGGTGGTGCGTAGGGATGACAATGGATCGAGTTCGAGTCGGATTATATATCCTCCGTCCCCATACCCATCGGGTATAGGATCTCCGATGGGTACACCCATACCCATTAAATGATCGGATATCTTCTATAGTTATAATTTTTCTTCTTTCTATTTAACTATTATCATTCAACAAAAATATATTAAAATTAACAACTTATTAAAAATATATATATAATTTTAAAAATTAAATAGATTAAACATTTATATAGTCTCCTCCTAATATCAACAAAAATAGTAAGTTGATTTTGGAAAAAATAAAATTTTCTTTAATATATGTATATATATTATTTAATCGGGTATTCGGGTTGGGTATCGGGTATTGATAGTCCCTCTATATCCTCCTCCATTCGGGTCGAATGTCGGATCCTCCATCGGGTTCGGGTGAAATTGTCATCCCTAGTGGGGTGCATCTATTTTAAGGAAACTGCTTCCATCGCAGGCCTCGACCTCTTCGTTCGGTCGTCTACACTCACGTCAGGTCGTACGCTTGCTCAACCTCTCATTCGCTCGATCTCTTCGTCCAATCGGCTGCACGTCCGTCCGGTTACACGCTCGCTCGACCACTCATTCCCTCTGTCGTTCTCCCGCTTGACCGCTCACTCACCCGACCACTCTCTCAATTTGCTTGGCCGATCACTCGCTCAGTCGTTCGCTCTGTCTGCTCGACCTCTGCTCGATCGGACATTCAGTCGATCTGCTCACTCAGTTGCTCTACCTGCTTGGCCTATCAGTTCGCTCGGATATTGTTCAGTCTACGTTCAACACTTGGTAGAAATCAACCCTGCTAGCGACTTGAGATTATCTGCTCAGGTCATCTCGACAGATAAGTAGAATTTAATTTAATGTAGTTTAAATTCGACTAATTCCCCAAATCTATGAGAGATTGTCCTGCACAAGCAACATTGTCATCCCTTCATCTACTTGATTAGTAGACCAAAGCATTAGCCATTCTCAATGTTCGAGCAATGCCTCCTGATCCTATTTGAAATCTGAGTCAAATGAAAGCCTGGTGAGCTGGTAAGGACGCTGACCGGGGGGGTGGCGGCGACTGAGACACCTTTCTCGTATATTCTTCCCAAAAGGGACTCCCACGTGGTGCTAATGGGCGAGGACACTGGAGCTGGTGATACCTGAGTTCTGCGCACACTCAGACAAACACACGGGCGTTAGAGGTCAAAATTTAGGGAAAAAGTTCCCGGAGCAGACCCTCCGATACTCAAGTCAGGTACTTTCCCCTCAGAAGAACAGTGTACGAAGAAAAAAGAAAGTAGAAGACAAGTGCAAATGTGTGAGAGAGCGCACCTGCGTGAGGGAGAGGACCTCCCTTTTTACATGACAGTGCGTACCTTCTGAACCCTGACTAATGTCAAAAAATGTCGGGTGTCATGCCTTGTCAGGTGATGGCATGTGATGGAGAACACGTGGCACCCTCCTGTAGCCTGAAGGAAGGTTCCATTCGTAGGTGGTTGCAGACCATTGGAATATTCCCTGACACTTGGCAGTTATTTTCTGACAGACGGTTACGATTCTCTGACCTCGTTGTCCTGTAGCACTTTTCGCCCTGACTAGGAAGGAGTAGAACAGCCCGGGATGATTAGTCAGGTATAACACCTGGTCTAGACCTTGGGAGGTCGAGGCTGTGGAAAGATAGTCCCGACGCTAGGCAAAAGTTGGCTGATTGAGAGCTTTAGCTTATCGAGAGCATCGGTTTACGTACCGCCAAGCTGTGAGAGCCTAACTTGTCAAATCATGGTCAGGTGTCATTCGACTGCCTACTAGGTATCTCAGATCTGGAATCCCGATCTGTTGGAACCCGATCGGGAATCAGGTTGCTGACATCGGTCCCTACCTATTGACTGTCATGTCTTCTTGACTTCTGAGTGTCACGTCATTTTGACTTCTGACTGACACGTCTCCTTGACTTCTGATTGTCACGCCCCTTTAACTTCTAATTGCCCCGTTCCCTTAATTTCTGACTGTCACGTCTGTATCGGACTCCATCATCATACACCGTATCATCTCCCCTTAGTGCAATGCTTACACAGGTAAGTTCATCATACTACAGGATGTTTAGTCTACTTCACTACTTCAAGAAAACCATGGCGATAGACATAATGAATTTGGATGTGTTCGAGCGTACCTACCCAATTAAGGTCACCAGATGAAGCAACGCTATAGAAAGGAAGATGGCCAAAAGGTTCAATGAATTTGTCGAGTGGTAGGGATGGATGTTTACCTCACATCACATTGCCAACTCTCATCTTCTCATCCTCACCTCTTCCTCTTCCTTTTCAAAGAATCCTTCATCAAACTTTTTGTCAAACAAGTCACGGTCTAAAGGCCCGCCTTGCTACAAAAGCTTTAGTGACCTTTACTCAGTCCCCTACCAACGCTTGATAAATTATTTGATCGATAAACGAGAGATTGGAGTCACTTTTTGAGGGGCCTGAAAGGGATATCGTGATGGAAAGATTCTACTTGAAGGGATGGAACAGTGAAAAAGGAGGTTCTGCCTCATGGTGTGTTGGAAGACTCTTGGCTAAGTAGAACGATAGGACCGAATTGTTCAATTTTCAATTTTTTTTTAATAACTCATGTTTTTAATTCTTACTATCCAACTAATTCCAAAAGTGACAGGATTCTATCCTATGAAAATTTCCCACTAGTTCTCCATGGATAAATCTCAAAAGCGCAACAATAATGCGTCCGATTTCCATCACACAAAATTTTCCATCAATCCCCAAGGGTGAATCGTGATGTATTCAAAGACTCTTGTCTATTCAAAGACAATGATGGTAGGACTGAATTGGTCAGTTTCATTTTTTTTAACCCAGGTTTTTAATTTTTAAGAGAAGATAACGAAATAAAACCATATCATCATCAATCCAAGATCGAGATGTCGATTTGATTAGGTTATCAAAATCTTAAAAGGTAGCAGATGTATGCAACACCTACAAGGGCACGATGGATGAAGGGGACCTAAAAGAAGTTTAAGGATGACTCGCTAAGGTACCTCATGCTTTACGTCGAGATGATTTAGAACTTTCTCTTGGACGAGGTCCGGTGAGAATCGTTGTATTATCTAACAATGTAAACAGGTAGAGTCCTAGATTTTGAAGGGCCGCTGAAAAAAAAAGTCAATTGTATTTATATAAAAAAACAATAAAATCAATATTATAAAAATAATTTCATTAACATACCACATAAATTAAATTTATATTTATATATTTTAAAATTTAAGAAAATAGAAATAAGAAAAACGTTAGTAAAATGGTTGAAAAGACTCGACTGTATTTTTAGGGAGATGAGATTATCTATCTCAAGATTTTCATATTCCCGTATTTCCTCATCGATCGAATGAGTGAGATCATACTTCAAGGAGGCAGTGCACATCATGAGGATATCATGTCCATCCGATCAATGAGGGGACATGAGGATACGGGAATCTTGGGACAAAGGATCTGATTTGATTTTGAGATCAGATCCTCTGTCCCAAGATTCTCATGTCCCCATGCTGATTGAATGGGCTAAATCATATCTTAAGGATATAGTGCACATCACGATGATGTCATGCCCATCCGATCGACAAGGGGACATGGGGACACAGGAATTTTGGGACAGGATTTGATTTGATTTTAAGATAAGATCCTCTATCCCAAGATTTCAATGTCCCCTCGTCGATCGGATGAGTTAGATCATATCTCAAGGATACAATACATATCATGAGAATGTCATGCCCGTCCAATCAGTGAGGGGACATGGGGATATAAGAATCTTGGGGCAGAGGATCTGATTTGGTTTTGAGATCAGATCCTTTGTCCCAAGATTCTCGTATCTCCGTATCCCCTCGCCGATCGGACTGGCTAGATAATATCTCAAAGATACAATGTACATCACAAGGATGTCATGCCCGTCCTATCGATAAGAGGACATAGGAACACGGGAATATTGGAATAGAAGATTTTATTTAATTTTTGGGGCACTTTTACCAAAATATATATATATATTCTTTTTAATTATATATTTTTTCGAACACGAACTAAACATTTACTTTAAAAAATATATAAAAATTTTAAAAACATGGGCTCCACCTTTTTAAATTAATGAACTGGTTTAGTTAACTTAAAAGAAATATTAGAAATTACAAAAAATAAAAAATGGGTCCCATCGGAGGCAGGGCTTTGTGTGCCAACACCACCTTGACCATCCAGGTCTAACTTTGAACAGGGATGTAAACGAGTCAAACCGAGCCGAACAGTATTAGACTCGAGCTCGGCTCGTTTAAGTTATATTCGGGTTCGAGCTCGGCTCGAGCTCGAATCGAGTTTTTATTACAAAGCTTGAGCTCGGCTCGTTTTAGAATTATCAAGCCCGCGAACAGTTCGAGCTCGGCTCGTTATTAGCTCAATTATCAAAGTTAACGAGTCTAACTCGTTAAGCGAGCTCGGGCTTGTTTTCGGGCTCATTTAGAGCTCGTTTTAGAACTCGTTTTTTGGCTCATTTTAAAGTTCATTTTAAGACTCGTTTTAGAGCTCGTTTTTTTGGCTCGTTTTAGAACTCGTTTTTTGGCTCGGTTTAAGGCTCGTTTTAAGGCTTGTTTTTTTGGCTCGCGAGCCTATAAACGAACATGTTCGCGAACTCACGAGCCGAATATCCTTAAGCTCGAGCTCTGCTCGATAAAACTGTCGAGCTCGAGCTCGACTCGATAAGATAAACGAACGAACTCGAATGAGCTTTTTACCGAATCGAGCTCCGAATAGCACGCGAATCATTTGGTTCATTTACATCCCTAACTCTGAATGTATAGTAGTCCCTCAACATTAAAACAAAAGTACTTTAGCAACCGAAATATTTATCGTTAATCGATCACTAATTGAACATAATGAATAATTAGCGATTGATTATTATCGTTGTTATGAAATTGGCCACTGACGTAGTTTAGTGATAAAATTAAATATTCCATCAATACTATAGATGAAATTTATTATTCAGTCTTTAAATTTAACGACGAAATTAAATAGTCTATGGCTAACAATAAAGATGTCAAAAATTAACGACTAAATATAATTTTCCATCACTAAATAGATATGAATTATTAAAAAATTGTCAGCTATCCACTGCTATGAAATTTAAAAATATTCTCATTTTAGAGATGAAGTTTTAATATTCTATTGTTAATTAGAGATGAAAATTTAAAATAACATCACTAATTAGAGAATTTTAAACGTTCATCGCCAATTAACGCTAGAGTTCTTAATTGTCATTACTAATTAGTGATGACATTTTACATTATAATCACTAATTAGCAATGACATTTTACATTGTAATCACTAATTAGCGACCACATTTTAAATTCTTATAGTTAATTCCATAGCTAATTATTGCAATTTCACAACAACATTGCCCTATTTTATTGGCTACCCATGCTTTTCAAATATATATCAATCAACATCATCATAAAGATGATTTTCAAACACATTCACAAACACATATTAAACATTCACAAATAATATAACACATTCTCAAACATAACATTAACATTACATAAATGATACAATCCACATAACACATTTTCAAAAATGGTTAGTATCAAATCCAATCTAGCTAATCAAGTATCAAATTCAATCCAACAATAAAACAAAGATGTATATCTAGACATCTCAAATAAAGTATAATACATCTGAGTTTAATAATATGAAATATAACATCTCCTAGCGAAACAATTAAATCCACTCTAAAACTAACTAGCAATATTCAAATCTACAAAAAAATATAATGCTATAGATTATTAAAAAACTAATGATACATCATTAGAATTATGACTAATAAATTGAATTTAAACTAAATAAGATCAACATATAATAATATGAGTTTGGATAGACAAAGTATGTTAGTTAGAAAATTATTTTACACACCTGAATGCTAATTTGGATATTTGCTTATGGTGATATATAGAATAGATCTACAATATTTCCGAAAAGATATAATATAATTAGATATGTAGGATCGAAAGAGTGCGATGTGCGATTGGGGGGGGGGGGGGGGGAATATCATTCTTTTTAAAAACTCTTTTCTTTTCGTAACGACTTGTAAAACAAATAACAAAGCGGCAGCGGAAAACAATACAAACAACTCGAGTGGTTACTTGGTTCGGAGCTTACGTCGATTCCTACTCCAAGACCCGTGATCTTTGATCGCACCCTTGGGCAATTCACTATATTTTTTCTGAAATCCTCGGAAAGAAGCAGTGCGTACAAATAGATGAGTAAGATAGTAACAGCCTACTATCTTGCAAGTAAATAAGTACAATGCAAGCTAATAAAAATATACCGATAGAAGATTAGGGATGCATCTTGTCGGCACTTCTTGGAGCAGTAGCTTGCTTATGAAGATGAGTAGTTGTAGTACGAACAACAACTTGCACAGAGAACAACTTCAAACAGATTCATTATTTAGCCTCGGACCTCGAGCTTCACTTTTATAAAAATGGTCAACGTTCGATCGCCTGATCCTTGGGTTCGGTCAACTGAACCCGCTCCCTGCCTTCTTTGCTAAGATCTTATTCTCGGGCATTAATGATGTTTAATGGTTCGGTCAATCGATCCCATTGTTCGGTCAACCGAACGGTGAGCTTTCCTCATTCATCGAGATTCTTCATTAATACGCCATTAATGTCTTTGTTGTTCAGTCGATCGATCCTCTGGTTCGGTCGATCGATCAGGCAGTCTTCCTTCTTTGCTTCAGCTTGATCTGATCTGTGCTGAGTCATCAGGACTTTTCGGTCGATCGATCAGCTTTTCGGTCGACCGATCAACTTTTCGGTCGACCGATCAACTTTTCGGTCGACTGATCGACTTTTCAGTCTACCGATCAAGCTTAGATCAGAAGTTTGTTCTGTTCGGTTCTGATCTGGTCTAAGTCAACCTGGTTCAGTCAACCGATCCCTACGTTCGATCGACCGATTAGACCGGATCTACAAAACAGTGTTAGACATATAATCCTGCAAAATAGAGGTTAGCACAGTAATAATATATTTGATGCATGGGTAGTAGTAAACAATAGAACTGTCTTGATCTCAACTTAGAAACCTTCCTAGTTTCTTCAGTTGGATCAGCGACCTTATGCTGTTCCTTTCAGGAACACGACCTCACTGTCACTCCTCTAGTTGCTTACCTCAACCTACCTGCTAAACATGGTCCTCCAGACTAGTTTAGACTTTCTCTGCTCAGTGTATGATCTGTTGGAACCCCAAGCATGTTTTGATGTGATCAACCAAGTTAGGTTAGATCCTGTAGTGTTTTAACCTTGTGTCTAAGTGTGCAGGAGCTTAGGAGCACAAGTAGTCGAGCAAAAGACGTAGCTAGAGAGAAGGACGACACGGGAGAGAGTCGACGGGCTCGGTGCGTTCGAGGGACGAGGTGCTGTGGAAG
The DNA here is from genome assembly GCF_018446385.1 of Zingiber officinale. Taxonomy (NCBI): domain Eukaryota; kingdom Viridiplantae; phylum Streptophyta; class Magnoliopsida; order Zingiberales; family Zingiberaceae; genus Zingiber; species Zingiber officinale. The sequence goes on from NC_055992.1 coordinate 132,415,828, forward strand.
AGTACGCGAGTGGATGAGAAGGAAGCGCGCGACGTTTCCGAGGGACGAGAAGTTGGAGCGGAAGGTTGCTCGAGAAGGCCGAAATTGAGTTCGGGTGAGCTTTATTTCGATTGGCTGAAATTACCCAAGCGAGCGGAGCCGGAGCGGAAGGCCCGGACCGAGGCGAGCAGCAAAGGAGCAGAGAGCTTGGACCAAAAGTCAACTAAGTTGACTTTAGTGGTCCGGACGCCCGGAGCGATTCCCCCCGCTCGGAACTCGATTTTGACCGGATCATGTTTGATCGTGATCCGTTATGAAGGGGATAAAACTTTATCCCCCTTCCAGGCGCCTGGAACCCTCCAGACGCCTCGACCAAGGATATAAATATGCAAGTGTTATTTTAAAAGTTTGAGAAGGATATTTCTTTGTGTGCAGTGCTACTCAACCCTTCGATAGCCGACCATCAATAGTCTCCAACAAGTGGTATCAGAGCAAGGATGCCTCAGAAGGACTAACCGTCGACTGAAGCAACGAGATGGCCGGAGCTAACATCTATCCACCAACGTTCGAGGGGAAGTTCACGTTTTGGAAGAGACGGAGGGAGATATTTCTTAAAACAAATTTCAATATTTTACTAATAATGAAATATGGTTATGAAGCACTATAGAATGCGAACGGAGAAGAAATTGAAAAACGCCTCTGGACCAAAAAGCAGCGCGATTATTTCATGTCAAACCGTAAGGCTGAATACCATCTCATAAGTGTACTACCGATGGAGGATCTCGACAGAATCGGCAACTACCAGAGTGCAAAAGAACTCTGAGAAAAGTTCTTGAAGCTTCACGAAGAACCGATTGAAGCCGAATTCGACTCCTCGATGGACACCGAGTCGTCGTCAGAAGAATCCGAGACCAAAGAAATTGCCGGGACAACCCTTATAGCCAAATTCCTTCCCGAGGACACAGAAAGCTCATCCCAGATGAGCATCGATGAAGGGGGAGAGTCTTCGGAGGAAAGCAGCTTAATAGGGGGAGCATCAGAAGACGACAAGGTAAGTCAGGTACGGTCTCTACCACCTGACCAAATGTTTAAATTTGTTAAATTATTAACTAAAGATCGTTGCATTCTAGAAAAAGAAAATAAAAAGCTGAAATTAACTTTAGATAAATCTTGTCTATCGGAAGATCTTAAAAGATTAGAAGTATAAAATAATAAATTAAAATTAAAATGATAATTTGAAAATGCAAGTAGATATTTTGAAAAATCATGCATGTTCAAATAATCAACATATTATAAAACTTTATGGATTAAATTGGTACCTTAGATATCATAAGGGACAAATTAGAAATATTTCAAGAAAATATGTCTCTAAGAAATATCTAATTAATCAGTTGGTTGGAACTTATATTGGGTTCCTAAGTCCTGTCTTACTTGAACCTTAATTTAGACTTAGCACTTTCAGTGAGAAAATTAACCATTTAATTTCCTTATGAGGCTCTGTATAGAAGTGGTTGTTGATCCAATAGCCAAGAAGACCTAGTGCTTTGCCACAGCCTGGAAGCCAAACATTGAAATAAAGTGTTTAATTGACTAACTGATAAAGCATTAAATTGAAATTAGATAATGCTTTAAAGGGTTACTCAATTTTCCTTGAAAATTCTCAAAAAACATTTTGCTTGCAAAATTCTTTTAATTAGAAAAAATTCACAAAAATACTTCTGCTTTAAATAAATTATTCAAACAATTTTTGGAAATTACTCAATTTTTTTTTATAAAGTTCTCTAAACTTAGAAATTTCTTTTGCAAAGTTTTTTAACTTAGAAATTTTTTGTTAGAAAATTTCTCTTACTTCAAATTTTTTTTGAATTATTGCAACTTTTTGGTGATAACAAAATAATTTTCAAATTTTTTCAAGTTTTTTTAGTACCCTTAGATTTTTCTTAGTACTCCATTTTTATGTGATTAAAGGGGAGAAGGAAAAGATTAAGTTTATGGGGAGGTAGATTCAATTTTTTTTATTTTTTGTACTTTATGGTAGATTCAATTTTTTATTGCAGAATTTATTGTTATAATTTTATGTCTTTTTACCCTAGCTTAACTTGGGTTGCTCACATAAAAAAGGGGGAGATTGTTGGAACCCCAAAGATATTTTGATGTGATCAACCAAATTAGGTTAGGTCATGTGGTGTTTTAACCTTGTGTCTAAGTGTGCAGGAGTTTAGGAGCACAAGTAGTCAAGCAAAAGACGCAGCTAGCGAGAAGGACAACACGGGAGAGAGCCGATGGGCTTGGTGTGTCCAAGGGATGAGGTGCTGCGAAAGAGTACGCGGGCGGACGAGAAGCAAGCGCGCGGTGTTTCTGAGGGACGAGAAGCCGGAGCGGAAGGTTACTCAAGAAGGCCAAAATTGGGTTCGGGTGAGCCTTATTTCGGTTGGCTGAAATCACCCAAGCGAGTGGAACCGAAGCGGAAGACCTGGACCGAGGCGAGCAGCACCGGAGTACAGGGCCCGGATGCGCTCGTAGCGATTCTGGGCTCTCGGAACAATTCCGGTCGCCCGGAACCCGATTTTGACCGGATCACGTTTGACCACGATCCGTTGTGAAGGGGATAAAACTTTATCCCCTTCCAGGTGCCTGGAACCCTCCAGGCGTCTCGACCAAGGTTATAAATACAGCCTTGGCCCAGAAGCTAGAAAACAACAAGCAATTGCATATTCTACACTTGTGCACTTCTCTTGTCTAGTTTAGCTTTTCATTTTTTGTACGTCATTGCTGTAAGAGGCTTCTCCGCCTGAAGGAGATCTTTAGTGTGCGATTCATTCCTTGGATTAACAACCTCCCCGATTGTAACCAAGTCAAATCCATGAGCCTCTTCTTTTAGTTTTTTTCTTTATTTAATTATATGCAAGTGTTATTTTAAAAGTTCAAGAAGGGTATTTCTTTTTGTGCAATGCTAGTCAACCCTTCAATAGCCGGCCACCAACGGTCTCCAACATGATCACCTAATCCACTACAACTTTTCCTGCAATACTACATTAGCCAGCAGTAATAATAGTAATACGGAATGCTATGACAAAGCTAAACTTAGAATCACCAAGATCCGCTGGTCCGGTCGACTGCGCGTGGTCGACCAACAACCATCCGATCAACCTTGATTGGAGCTCACTCCTTCAAGACTTTTCATTGCCTAAGGTTATCTCCCCCTAGGATTTTCACCATCTGGCTTCACTCACCAGAACCTAAAGTTACCACCCCCTACGATTTTCTCCACATGACTTTACTCACCAAGACTCAGTATTCGGCTACCAGGGTCAGGTCCTCCATACCTATGGAATCCACCTGACTTCCATGACCTACCAAGATTTCCCTTGCCTAGCCTACAATTAGGACTTTCCATACATAACCAAGGCTTAGTATTCGTGTAACGCCCCGACCCGAGCGGGCCCCACCTGAATCGAACCGAGAATGCCACTAGAATTGCCCATCGGGTTGACGACTAGCTCCACAGACCACCGGAGGTCCTTTCAACGCGCTTTGTCCTCACTTGCACACACCCTGGAAAACTTCCGAGGAGGTCACCATCCTCAGATTTCTCCAAGCCAAACACGCTTAACTTTGGAGTTCTTAAGTTTGAGCTTCCGAAAAGGAAGGTGCACCTTGGTGATATGGATAGTACCATCTAATCTTTTAAGTCATACTTAACCAGAATCTTAGAACCGGGGTATTACAATCACCCCCACTTAAAGACACAACGCCCTCGTTGTGTAACCATGAATCACACCACAGACAAATCCTAGAATCTCCCTCGCTAGGTGGTGCCCTGGGTGCTTCTGCCACAGGCGCACTCACGGTCCCAAGGTCACTCTGATACCATTTGTAACGCCCCGGCCTGGGTGAGCCTCACCCGACCGAACCGGGAATGCCACCAGAATTGCCCATCGGGTTAACGACTAGCTCCACAAGCCACCAGAGGTCCTTTCAGCGCGCTTTGCCCTCACTCGCACGTACCCTGGAAAACTTCCCAGGAGCTCACCCATCCTCAGATTTCTCCAAGCCAAGCATGCTTAACTTTGGAGTTCTTAAGTTTGGGTTTCCGAAAAGGAATGTGCACCTTGGTGATATGGATAGTACCATCTAACTTTTTAAGTAGTGGTAGATTTAGGGGGAGCGGGGATGTGCTTGAGCACCCCCTTGCTCCCGGAAAATTCCACCAGTATGCTGCAGTCCGAGGGGCAGTGAGAAGGAAGACAACCTCCAGCTCCCTTCTTTGAGCACCCACTTCCTTTTTTGTCTGGATCCGTCATTGCTTTTAAGCTATACTTAACTAGAATCTCAGAACCAGGTTATTACAATTAGACTACCCAAGGATTAGGTCCTCCAGACCTATCGAATCCACCTAACTTCCACTATCTACCAAGTTTTGCCTTGCTTGCCTATAACTAGGACTTTCCATGATCAAGCTCTTAAACATATTTGTCGGACATTAAAACCTTGGACGTCAATTGCACCAACAAGACATGCATCTAATATGAAAATTAATAGATCTATTTTGCATCCATGTTTCATAAGTGATAATACAAAACCAAAAAAAAAGTAAAAAGTCAACACACCTCTGAGTTAACTACTTATTAGTATGGTCATGAAGGTCCCGAGTCTCATGAGAGTCAAAATGATATGACATTTGACTAATCTGAGTCATGAATTTTCACATTTCCCGTCCAATTTTCTTATATCTTATTCGGGATTGCCGCTTCTCTTCAAATTCTCTCTCTAATGTTGAGAGTCAATTATTCAAATCTTGGTTTTCTTATTCTAAGACATCTACTCTAGTAGATGATCCGGATCTGCTAGGATGAACCCTGACCATAGGAGCTATCGTTCGATCATATACGACTCTCGTCTGGGACCCAAGATTGGTGGATGTCTTTTTCCTTCCACCGACCACATCATAATAGATCTGATTTAACTGGTCGGTCGATAGAGGCGGCGCCTCACCTCCATCTATAGCAGGTTAAGATACCTGTGCAACCTTAGCAAATATTTCTTCCTATTTACATAAAAAAATAAAAGTATCAGATATACAATTAGAAAAATTAATCATTATTAACAGTTAGAGATATTCAAGTTTATATTCTTACGTCTAATGCCGACAATCGGCAATAGACAAATGTGCCATCTTTGGAGTTATGTATCTTGGTAATACCTCTCAACAAGTAGGAGGTCGATGTAGCTCACTTTCCTGAATATTAAAGAATGCAATTAAATCAAAATATAAGAATTCATTGATAATCACATAATTCTTATATAAATTTATTAATTGTAAACTCACCAAGTCTAAGGCATGCTCGACAATTGATCATGATCCAGCTGTATGCTTTGTGGATCCAATACTAAGGTTAGCCAACTCAGTGTTTCTATTTACTCGAGCTGTGGTGGAATTTGTCTGCAATCTGTCTACATTCTAGATGGCTCACTATGCATTCCAAATTTCCTCTGGTACATAGGATGACCTTATTCCCTTTTGTCTTACTTTATATAATATATCTTTATAGAGTTTGGCATAAACCGCATTCCAGATTGCATAAAATGTTCCCTCATGCCTTGACTTCCAAATATATCATTTTTGCAATAACAAGTTCACAATTTATTATAAAATCTTGATAATAAATTTTACTTACTAGAAATTCATCATGATAAAAATATTTCATTCCCTTGTCTATACACCTCTACGTAGTACAGAAGGGCACAATCTTTCTTTAAATTTCAACGTTATGTACAAGTGCCACCGGTTAACGTTTCGTAATACATAACTTTCCAAGCAATCTTTTTCTTCTTATTCCTTGGTATGCGACTACCATGTGTATAACGTGGGTGACTACATATTTTGTATTCATTCAATTTATTATCTTCATTTTAAAATATCATGCAGTTATTTATGTAACAATCAATCTTCTCTACAGAAAAATTTAAACCCCTCACTAATTTTTTTTGTATTGTAGAACTATAAATCATTAGGTGATCATCAGGGAGCAATTTTGACATCAATTGACAAATATCATCGTAACATCATTCTGAAAAATAATATTCTGCCTTGATATTCAATAAGCTTACAATAGCTAATATTTGGGAATGATAAGATGAAATGTCTTCCATACTTCTCTTTTACTAACCTTTAACATATTATAGAGTTGTTGGACTTCATGTGATGATATTTCATCTATATTGGAATGGTCCACTGCATTCATTACATTGTAAACCATTGATTGTATTGCATTCTTATTAGATGATGATTCCCCTATAGCAGTTGTGCCCAATGAAGAAGCTGTTGGACTGTTGGCGGCCAGCTAGAAGGGGGTTGGTTCGATAGCCTGCAAAATCAAAATGCAAACCCAACCTTTCTCGAACTCTTAAACTAACACTTGCATAATAAATAAGCAGAAAACTAAAACAAAAAGAAAGAGACACAAGATATTTACTTGGTTACAACCGGGAAGGTTGTTAATCTAAGGAAGTTGAAGCACTAAAACCTCCTTCAGGCGGAGAAGTCTCTTACAACGTTGAAGCGCAGAGACAGAAGCTCAACTCTAAACTAAAGCACACTAGCGTTGGAATTACAATTCTTGAGTTCGTTGAAAAGCTTCTGGACCAAGGCTATATTTATAGCCTTGGTCGAGGCACCCCGAAGGATTCCGGGCGCCCTGGGGGATAAATTTTATTCCCCAACGTTCAGATCGAGTCAAAACTCGATTTGGTCAACAATCAAGGTCCGGGCGCCCGGAGCCATTCCGGGCGGCCCGGATTGTTCCGGTCGCCCGGAATGGTTCCGGGCGCCCGGAGCACTAAAGTCAACAGGAGTTGACTTTTTTCCATTGGGACCTTTGCTTCGGTTCAGTCTGCCTCGATCCGGGTCTTCAACTCCATATCCGCTCGCTTGGGTGATCTCAACAATCCGGAAAAGGGCTCACCTGAACCCAAGTTCCAGTCTTCTTGAGCGGGCTTCCGCTCCGGCTTCTCGTCCCTCGGAATCGCCGCATGATTCCTTCTCGTCCGCCAGCATACTCATCCACAGTGTTTGTCCCTCGGTCGCACCTTGTGCTGACCTTCTCGCTAGCTGCGTCTCTTGCTCCCCGAGCAATCTTCCGCTCCAGTTTTCGTCCCTCGGAACCACCGCATGCTTTCTTCTCGCCCGTCAGTGTACTCTTCCACAGCGCCTCGTCCCTCGGACGCACCGCATGTCGTCCTTCTCGCTAGCTGCGTCTTCCGCTCGAGTACCTATGCTCATGAACTCCTGCACACTTAGACACAAGGTTAGAACCTAACTTAACTTGTTGATCATACCAAAACAACCTTGGGTTCCAACAATCTCTCCCTTTTTGATGTGATCAACCCAAGTTAAGCTAGGGTAAAAATAGACATAAAAATAAACTAACTAATTTTTGCAATTAAGTGCAAACAGATAGAAGAATTGTTTTTGGTCTACCTCCCCCTAGACTTATACTTTTCCTCTCCCCCTTTGATCACATAAAAAAAATGGGGTTGCAAGAAAAAATCCAAGGGTTAAGACTTAGAAAATTTTGAGAGCTTTGAAAATTTTTGCAATAATTTTTACAGAAACAGTATCAAAAAAAGAATTCTAAGTATCGCTTTAAGTAAAAACAATTCTGACTTAGGCAATTTTGTAAAAATATTTTTGAAAATTCTAAGTAAAAATTTAAGCAGAAGTTTCTAATTTTAGAAAAACTTTTTACTTAGGCAAAAATTTTATTTATTTATTTTTATTTAAACGAAAATTCATTCTTAAGTTATTGTCATTTCTTTAATATCATTATGATATCTGAATTTCCATTTTAGTCTATCATAATTTCTCAAATCATAATTTTTCAGATTTAAAACAAACAATATTAAGCATACAGAAAATTCTTTCGACAACATAATTGGTAAAAAATCTTTCGGCAATGTTTCTAACTTGCAAGATTCGTTCGACAAAGTATTTTGTAACTCACAAGAATCTTTTGACAATGCTTCTAATTTGCTAAATTCTTTCAACAAAAGATTTTCTAATCCGAAAAATTCTTTCGACAACATAATTGGTAAAAAATCTTTCGACGATTCAATTTCGAATTTGCAAAAATCTTCAGGTAACTTTTCAATTGATTTAACCAATTGTTCAGAAGGTAGAGATCATACATGATTTACCTTGTCAGCTGTTGATTCTCCTCCTGTTATGTTGCTTTCTTCCGAAGTCTCTCCCCCTTCATCGATGCTCATCTAGGATGAGCTTTTTGTGTCCTCGGGATGGAGTTCGGCTGTCTTGACAGTTCCTCATTCTCAGACTATTCTGATGGTGACTTGGTGTCCATCGAAGAGTTAGATTCTGTTGGAACCCCGAGGTGTTTTGATGTGATCAAACAAGTTAAGCTAGGTCCTGCGTAGTTTAACCCTTGTGTCTAAGTGTGCAGGAATTTAGGAACACAGGAAGTCGAGCGGAAGACGCGGCTAGCGAGAAGGACGGCACGGGAGAGAGCCGACGGGCTCGGTGCGTCCGAGGGACGAGGTGTTCGTGGAAGAGTACACCGGTGGACGAGAAGAACGTGCGCGGCGTTCGAGGGACGAGAAACCGGGAAGGAAGGCTGCTCGAGGAGAAGGCCGGAACATGGGTTCGGGTGAGCCCTATTCCGGATGGCCGAGATCACCCAAGCTAGTGGAGCCGGAACAGAAGACCCGGACCGAGACAAGCTTAACCGAAGCGGAGCGACCGGACGGAAAAAGTCAACCAGAGTTGACTTTTGGGGTCCGGGGCGCCCGGAACCCTCCGGGGCGCCCGGAATGTGGTTTTTGACCAGATCGAGTCAAACTCGATCTGAACGTTGGGGGATAAAGTTTTATCCCCCCAGGGCGCCCGGAACCCTTCCAGGCGCCCGGAACCCTTCCAGGCGCCCCGACCAAGGCTATAAATATAGCCTTGGTACAGAAGCAAAGAAATTAATCAAGAACAACTACTTGTAATCCAGTGCTTTCATTTGTTATTTCTTTCTGTGCTTTCAACGCTGTAAGAGGCTACTCCGCCCAGAGGAGAATCAATTAGTGCGCCTTCTTTGCCTTGGATTAGCAATCCTCTGATTGCAAACCAAGTAATTCCTCTGTGTCTATTTTCTGTTTTAATTAGTCTCTGCCCTTTTAATTACAAGTTCTTTTAAGTTAGTTGAATATCCGAGAAAGGATTTTTTTTCTTGCAGGGCAATTCACCCCTCCCCTCTTGTCGGCCTCCAAAGGGACCAACAAGTGGTATCAGAGCAAGGACGCTTCAGGAGGACTAACCGCCGATCGAAGCAACAAGATGGCCGGACCAAGTATCGTCCCACCAAAATTCGAGGGTAACAGATGGAAGCGTCGTATGGAGGTATTCCTAAAACAAATTTTGAAATTCGGTTTATTATGAAATATGGTTTTATAGCTCCAGAGATAAAGATGGAAAAGAAAAGAAGAGAGCGATTGGACAAAGAAGGAGCGGAATGAGTCGGTAGCAAATAGCCGGCTGAGTGTGTTACCGCCTCAAGAGGTCAATCGCATCAAACTTCGCTAAAGAACTTTGGGAGAAGTTCTTGGAACTCCACGAAGGCACGTCCAAGCAAAGCTCGCTAGAAGGGACATCCTCCGTAACAAACTGATGAACATCCGTCTGGAAAAAGGTGAGAAAGTAGCCCTACACGCGAAGGTAAAAGAACTAATTACTAGTCTTGAGAACCTCGGAGAAAAGGTATCAAATCGGGATACAATACGCTACGCGCTCAACGCATTTCCTCGAACTCCGGAGTGGACTTCAATCATCGACGCCTACTACATCTCAAAAGATTTGGAGGTAAGTACATTAGAGGAATGTTTTTCTACCCTTGAATTACACGAAACTAGATGTGCAGAGACATCAAAGGACACAACCCAAACTATGGCGCTAAACGCAACCAACAAGGATGAACCCGAGTCAGACTCCGAAGACGACAAAGAAGCATACATGGTAAGAAACTTTAAAAAGTTTTTTAGATCTAATAAATTTAAAATGCAGAATCAAAAGAATCAAAAAGGTAGAAGAAAGGTGCGGTGCTACCAGTGTCAGAAGGAGGGACACCTAAGGGAAGACTGCCCAGAACTCAAGAAGGTCAAAATGAAGACACCCAAGAAACACAACCTAAAAGCAACTTGGGACGACACTTCTTCATCCGAATCAGAAGCTCAAGAATATGCCGGAATAGCACTAATGGCAAGCTACGATAGACAAAGTATATCAGAACCTAGCATCGATGAAGGGGGAGCGACCTCAGATGAAGGCAGCGAAGCAGGGGGAGATTCAGGCTTCAAATCCAATATGGTAAGTGAGGTATGCCTCTTACCCCCTGATCAACTTTACTCTGGCATTAAGGCAATGACTAAATCCATGTATAGATTAGAAAATGAAAATACCAAATTAAAAAATGAAATTCTGGAAACAAAAAGAATTTTAGCAAAATCATGTCTAATAGAGGATTTTGATAAATTGAAAATTCACAATGAAAAACTAAAAGAAGAAATAGAAAGATTGAAAAAATATAAAAGTTCAAATATTTCTACCTTTAGAAATTATAGAGGTTTAAATTGGTATTATAGATTTCATCAAAGTCAAATTAGAAATATATCAAAAATCTATGTACCTAGGAAATACTTGGTTAACCCTGTAGGTAGGAACCTCTACTGGGTTCCAAAAACCTGTTTAATTTAACTTAGCATTTTCAGCAAGGAAATTAAACGACTAATTTCATTATGAGGCTTTGTCTAAGGAAGTGGTTGTTGCTCCAATAACCAAGAAGGCCTAGTGCCTCGCCACGACCTGGAAGCCAAGTATCGAAATGAAAAGTTTAATTGACTAACTGAAAAAGCATTAATTTACCTAATGCTTTAAAAGAGTTATTCAATGTATATATTTAAAATTAATTTATAATAATTTTTTTTGGAAATTAAAATTTTTTTAATTGACTTAGAAAATTTCTGAAAATTATTGGCTTAGAAATTTTCTGAAAATTAACTTAGAAATTCTTTTTGGAAATTGACTTAAATCTTTTTAAATTAACTTAGATATATATATATTTTTTTAACTTAGGAATTTTTCTATGAATATTGTCTTAGACATTTTCCTTTGAAAATTGCCTTAGAAATCTTTTATAAAATTCACTTAAAAATTTTCTGAATATTGACTTAGAATTTTTTTTAACTAGATATTCTCTTTTGAAACATTGCCTTAGAAATAAATATTAATTGCCTTAGAAATTTTTTTTTTTTCACTTAAATTTTTTTTTAACCTTAGACTTGTTTAGAGAACTCCTATTTTTTATGTGATCAAAGGGGGAGAAGTATGTTAAGTCTAGGGGGAAGTATACACTTATTAAATTGAAATATCTTTGGACTTAATTGCAAATAAATTGTTTTTACTGCATCTGTATTACCCTAGCTTAACTTGGGTTGCTCACATCAAAAAGGGGGAGATTGTTGGAACCCCGAGGTGTTTTGATGTGATCAAACAAGTTAAGCTAGGTCCTGCGTAGTTTAACCCTTGTGTCTAAGTGTGCAGGAACTTAGGAACACAGGAAGTCGAGCGGAAGACGCGGCTAGCGAGAAGGACGGCACGGGAGAGAGTCGACGGGCTCGGTGCGTCCGAGGGACGAGGTGTCCGCGGAAGAGTACACCGGTGGACGAGAAGAACGTGCGCGGCGTTCGAGGGACGAGAAACCGGGAAGGAAGGCTGCTCGAGGAGAAGGCCGGAACATGGGTTCGGGTGAGCCCTATTTCGGATGGCTGAGATCACCCAAGCTAGTGGAGCCGGAACAGAAGACCCGGACCGAGACGAGCTGAACCGAAGCGGAGCGACCGGACGGAAAAAGTCAACCAGAGTTGACTTTTGGGGTCCGGGGCGCCCGGAACCATCCGGGGCGCCCGGAACCATCCGGGGGTCCCGGACCCCTCCGGGGCGCCCGGAACCCTCCGGGGCGCCCGGAATGTGGTTTTTGACCAGATCGAGTCAAACTCGATCTGAACATTGGGGGATAAAGTTTTATCCCCCCAGGGCGCCCGGAACCCTTCCAGGCGCCCCGACCAATGCTATAAATATAGCCTTGGTCCAGAAGCAAAGAAATTAATTAAGAACAACTACTTGTAATCCAGTGCTTTCATTTGTTATTTCTTTCTGTGCTTTCAACGCTGTAAGAGGCTACTCCGCCCAGAGGAGAATCAATTAGTGCGCCTTCTTTGCCTTGGATTAGCAATCCTCTGATTGCAAACCAAGTAATTCCTCTGTGTCTATTTTCTGTTTTAATTAGTCTCTGCCCTTTTAATTACAAGTTCTTTTAAGTTAGTTGAATATCCGAGAAAGGTTTTTTTTTCTTGCAGGGCAATTCACCCCTCCCCTCTTGCCGGCCTCCAAAGGGACCAACAGATTCGACTTCAGTTGGTTCTTCGTAGATCTTTAAGAACTTTTCCCAAAGTTCTTTGTGCTTTTGTATTCTCCGACTCTGTCGATATCTTCATCTGGTATTACGCTTAGAAGATGAAATTCAGCCCGAGCGTTTGCCATCGATTCGTTACGTTGCTTCTTGTTCCAGAGATATTTCTTAATTTCTTCTCCATTCATTGTCTTTGGTGTTTCATAACCAAATTTCATAATTAATGAAATACCAAAATATGTGTTTAGATATACCTTCATGCGTCACTTCCATAAAGCAACCTCCCCCTCGAATGCTGGTGGGTAGATGCTAGCTTCAGCCATCGTTTTGTTGCTTCAGTCGGAGGTTAGTCCTTCTGAGGCGCCTTAGCTCTGATACCACTTGTTGAACCATTGGCGGCCGGCTAGAATGGGGGGTTGGTTGGATAGCCTGCAAAATCAAAATGAACCAACATTTCTCGAACTCTTAAACAAACACTTGCATAATAAATAAGCAGATAAATAAAACAGAAAAAAAGAGGCATAAGATATTTACTTGGTTACAACTTACAACCGAGGAGGTTGTTAATCCAAGGAAGTTGAAGCACTAAAAACTCCTTCAGGCAGAGAAGCCTCTTACAATGTTGAAGCGCAGAGACAGAAGCTCAACTCTAAATTAAAGTACACAAACGTTGGAATTACAATTCTTGAGTTCGTTGAAAAGCTTCTGGACCAAGGCTATATTTATAGCCTTGGTCGGGGCACCCCGAAAGGTTCCGGGCACCCTGGGGGGGGGTAAATTTTATCCCTCAACGTTCAAATCGAGTCAAAACTTGATCTGGTCAACAATCAAGGTCTGGGCGCTCGAAGCCATTCCGGGCGCCCGGAGCACTAAAGTCAATAGGAGTTGACTTTTTTCCGTCAGGACCTTTGCTCCAGTTCAGTCTGCCTCAGTCCGGGTCTTCAACTCTGGATTCGCTCGCTTGGGTGATCTCGGCAATCCGGAAAAGGGCTCACCCGAACCCAAGTTTCGGTCTTCTCGAGCGGTCTTCCGCTCCAGCTTCTCGTCCCTTGAAATCGCCGCGTGCTTCATTCTCGTCCGCCAGCGTACTCATCCGCAATCTTCGTCCCTCGATCGCACCCCATACAGACCTTCTCGCTAGCTGCGTCTCTTGCTCCCCGAGCAATCTTCCGCTCCGGCTTTCGTCCCTCGGAACCACCGCACGCTTCCTTCTCATCCGTCGATGTACTCTTCCACAGCGCCTCGTCCCTCGGACGTACCGCGTGCCGTCCTTCTCGCTAGCTGCGTCTTCCGCTCGAGTACCTGTGCTCCTAAGCTCCTGCACACTTAGACACAAGGTTAGAAACACACAGAACCTAACTTAACTTCATGATCACACAAAAACATCCTTGGGGTTCCAACAGAAGCAACCAAAGTTCCAAACCGATGAGAATAATAAGATTCTTCGTGATAGTACCAGTTGTAGTAATTTGGAATAAATTATTTTTTACATAGATGTTCTTTACAGTGTCCTCATCACAGAAAACTTTATTTCTACATTTGAAATGATTACATGAACAACGTAACTTGAGACCATTCATATATTCTAGATGATTCTTTTCAAAGTTTACAAAATATTCAACGCTGACAAAATATATATTCATCTTAGATAAATCCATTTCTAATCCGTTGCACATACAATTTTTGTTCATGTATATTATATTCTAATGAGCATAAAATTTGCACCATTACCAACACAAGTACAAAACTTATCAATTATGCAATCAATAGAAGAGAGGTATTACAAATATGATTCTATGTATAATAGAGTTACCACAAAACTTAGCATATTATTAAGCATGCTTCCATCAATATAAGAGAGGTACTACAAACATGATTCCATATATTTAACTAACAACAAATGAACATACAAAGAATAAGTATACAAGAAGCTGCTCAACTAGCCAAACTAGGTTAAAATCCTCCGTACAGTCTTTAGGATTTTCTCACATTACTAGCTAGTTGTGCCTTATGGACAAGGCTAATGTCGTGGCTGGCTGAGTCCTTACGGTCGGATGAGAGCTTGCGGCCAGGACTTAGGCCGCGATTGTAGAGGGCTCGCAGCCATGGCAGATCTGGCTGGCCAAGCTCGTGGCTAGGGATTAACCTGCGGTCAGTAGAAGGCTCATGGCAAAGGCAGATCTGCTGGCCAAGTTCGCGACTGTGAGCTCTAGGCTGACCAAGCTTGCAACCGCGAGCTCATGGTCGGCCAAGCTCATGGTCGCGAGCTCTCACTATGTTAAAAATGAGAGGAGAGGAAAGGGAGAAGACCATAGACCATACTGAGATCGAGAAGGAGAGGACGCCAGAGATATTGGAGATCGAAGAGGACGTCGGAAATTAGAGAAGCAAAGAACGTCGGAGACATCGCTTGACAAATTGGAAAAACACAACAGATATGCAAGTTCGGGGTTTAACCCTAATTTTGATCTTGAATTTAACAATGGAAGTTTACTCCGTTGCTATACTAGAGAGAAAATTTAAATTCCATTTCTAATAGAGACGAATATTTAATTCCTTCACTATATTTAAATACTGAAGTGCTAATTAGTGATGGGTATATAAATTCATCTCTAATTAATGACGAAATATATATTCCATCGCTAATTAATGAAGGATTTATATATTCGTCGCTAATAATTCTATATTAATTAGGTCTCTACAACATATTTTCGTCTCTACTTCTAACACTCAACTCTTTTTTTTTTAATGCAAACACAATACATGTGGTGGTAAGACACACAAATGATTCCTAATTTCCTATGCAATAATCAAAACCAATGTTGGGCATTTTCAAACGCCTACGAAGTTCAAACTATTCTTGATGTTGAGTGCCTTGTCAAGATCCATTTGTGTTTTCTAGATTTATTTAATTTGATGGCCGATCTATTGGATTGGACTGTCCACCTTTAGAATTAATTAGATTGTACGAGTTGATACTTGGATAAATAAAAAAAAAGTAAAGTAAAATCGAAGCAAAGGAAATTGTAGTTAATTAGCAAATGGGAGCAAGCATATGCAACATGTAATTCAGTTTTCAAGGGTTTCGTTACTTAAATAATAGTAAAGGAATGTATTATCATTGTTGAATATCCCATTCAAATTAACTTTTCTAAAAATGAAAATAACAATTAATACGTCCCGGATCACAATCCAACGGTAAGAGACGAGACATATAAATCCGGGAGCGAGTGTTCGATTTTAACAATGGACACTTTTGAATGCCCACGAGCTCAAACTTTTGGTGTAATAGGGACACCATATCAAGGCGGGCAGAGATCCTTTGGTCCAAAATGTATTAATCTTGGATCCTTGTCTATTTATTAATAGGATAAACTGGATCTCATCTAATGAACTTGCAGAGTCTTCCTTCGTCGAGAAGATCATAGACCAAAGGATCTGACCTCCATCAAAATTTACTCGTACTTCTCAAACTTATTTGATGACTGTTCCACAATACCATCTATCCAAGGATTCCTCAACTCTAGAGCGAGATACCTTACAAAAAAAATAACAATTAATTAAAATATTTAAAATTCAAATAAATAAAATAATTAGAATGTTTTTTAAAATTTTAAAATATTTTTAAATGTTTTTTTTTAAATTTAGAGTGTGACTAATTGGGAATCGGATCCTTAGTCCATAATATAATTATAGTCAGAACGTAGTTATGATTCGATCATAGTTAGTTATGATATTTTTCTTCCCATTTAGATTATACTTTAGATCGAGATGAACAATTGAAGGCCGCCTAGAGGTCAACCCTAACTCAACGTCCAACAGTCTAGATACCTCCCACCATTAGTACCGATCATAATTATATCGTGGACCATTTTGTTGGATCGAGATCGCGCTAGAAGGGGGGGGGAGGGGGGTGAATAGCGCTCGCGGCTATTTCGTTTGTTTATCGGAGTAAAAAGCAAAACGCAGCGGAATAGATAAAGAAAACAACACAAAGACACAGGTCGATTTTACTTCATTCGGAGCCTAAGGCGACTCCTACTCGAAGGCCCGCGATCCTTGATCGCTTCCGGTGGGCAACAACTATAACTTCGAAAGTATACAAAGATGAATTTACAAGTAATGCAGTAAATAATCTTATACCGACAATGAAAAATACTAATTTGAAGCTCCGGGTTGTCGGTGTTGAGTTGCAGCACTTCGGGACGAGTTCGTTAGCAGCTAAATGCAGAAGGAAGACTTGGAATGTGTTGTCCTGAGCTGCTGGTCGAACCTCCTTTATAAACAGTGTTCAAGGCGCCTTAAACAAGCTCCAAGGCGCCTTAAACGAGAGTTTTTATCCCGATCTGCTCGCTGCGATAATCCTTTGACTGCCGCGACCTGAAGGCGCCTTAAACTCATTCAAGGCGCCTCGAAGCTGTCTAAGGCGCCTCCAACCCATCCAAGGCGCCTTAAGCCTGCTCCTCGCGCCAGCTCAGGATTTTGAACCCGAGGCGCCTCTAAGCCCCATGGAGGTGCCTCGGACACTGTTCATCCGAGGTAAATCTTCGTTATTTTGTACCTGCAAGACATGTTAGTCCCAAACAACATCTTGCAACACAAAGTTAGCACAAAATAACAATATGGATAATAAAGAATGTTTAAGACAGTCTCCGGACTGTCCGGGTCTGACTTCGGATTTTCGACCGGAAACCCTAGGTCGACCCGACGCCTACTGTTCCCTCTACGGGGAACGCGTCCTCACCTACTCCACTCAGGAGATTTACCTGTTGTCAGTACGATCCTCCAGATCGACTGGACTTTTGCTTAGCACTCGATACTTCCGGACTTTCTGCTGGACATCCGCTTCCCGGCTAGTCCAGTCTTTCACCTGGTTCGCGACACCAGGACTTTCCACCTAGGGTTACCACCCCCTAGGACTTTTTGCCTGAAGTCATCGACCTGCCAAGACTTTCCGCATAGGGTTACCACCCCCTATGACCTAGGGTTACCATCCCCTAGGGTTTTGTTCCTTTGCCTAACCGCAGTTAGGACTTTCCTGAAATCCTCAAGTAGACTTGTTAGAATACAAAACATCTTAACTTTGAATTCTTTTCCATTATCAAAACACGAGTTCGATCGTCGGATGCTTCCCGCACCAACAATCTCCCCCTTTTTGATTATGGCAACTCAAATTCAAAGTTAAGTAAACAAAAAAATAGATAACCATTTAACACAGGCAAATTTGCTAATTATAGGTGACCACATTAACCAAAGCAAATATGCTAAACTATATGCTCCCACTTAACTATTGCTCCCCCTTAACTGATGCTCCCCCTTTTTTATTAATTTAAAATTTGAATTTTGGTACTCTCCCCCTTTGCCATATATCAAAAACAATAATAGACTTTTGAATAACTAGATATTTCTTAGTTAAGTGGAAAGATGTATCTTTTTGATAGATTTTAAGGGCTAGGAGAAAAGTAGTCTTCGAGGGTAATAAACACAATTCTGCAGGAGTTTATAATGTTAGATTCCAAAGTTAGCTAGGCTCAGCAAGGATTGTAACGTTGCATAGATCTTTTAGAAGTATTGAATTTTAAAACTTAGGTTAATAATAAACTTAAGTTTGAATAATATTTTAAATTTGGTTTAGGTTCAAATTCAGTTGGTCCTTAAGTCCAAGCATGAGTTATATTCAGTTAACTTACTAGGTATCAGAGCCCTAAAGCTCAAAACATGTTTAGGCAAAAAACTGAGTGTCCTTTTCCAACTGTCTAACCTTTAGCTACTTGCTGACTGCCTATAGGGCAACAACTTTCACATGGTTAGTCAAGTTAAGTCAGTTTGGTCCAGTTAGATTTGACTAGAGCTGGAAGACTTGACTTGATTGATGTTTATTGCGTGTTTAACGCCCAGACTCATATCGATGCACATATATAAGCATTCTTGAGTCCAGGCTGAACCCTATGCATCTCACGCAGTTTTATATTTTTCAAACACAATCAAGGTAAACCTAGGTGTTTGTGAGATGCTCTGGCTTAATTCTAGGGGAACATGATTTCTAGGGGGAAAACTTAGGCTAATTCCAAAATTTTGAAAAAAAATCTAGGAAATTGGGAATTTTAGAAATTATTTTTCCTAGAATTTGAAAAACAAGACAACAAAATGAGACACCTACTCTACCCAACACATTCCTATTTGCCTTCTAAGTGCACTGAACTCGAGTTCAGGTAAGGGTTTTGTGAAGATGTCAGCTAAGTTTGATTTGGACTCAACGTGGTTGAGTGCAATTTCACCTTTAGCTACATGATCCCTTACAAAGTGGTATTTTACCTCTATGTGTTTAGTCCTGGAGTGGTGAATGGGATTTTTTGTGAGATTAATTGAGCTGATATTATCAATAAAGATTTGTGTATTTTTATATTCTAGTTGATAGTCTTTTAACGTATGCATCATCCACAACAGTTGAGATGCACATTCTCCTAGAGCTATGTATTCAGCTTCTGTGGTGGATAGAGCAACACAATGTTGCTTTCTGCTTAACCAACTTACTAGGCACTGACCTAGAATCTGGCAGCTACCACTTGTACTTTTTCTATCGGCATAGTCTGAATCAGAATAGCCATAGAGGTCCAAGGTGCAAGTTCTTGGATACCAAAGTCCTACATTTAGAGTTCCTTTAATATACCTAAGTATTCTTTTAACATATGATAGGTGTGACTCTTTTGCACAGGATTGGTATCTTGCGCACATACCTACTGCAAATAATATGTCGGGTCGACTTGCAGTTAGGTAAAGTAAGCTACCTATGGCACTCCTATAGTATTTTGGGTCAACTAGTTTTCCTTCAGGGTCAGAGTCAATGTTTATGTTTGTTGCCATTGGAGTATTTATAATTTTTGAATTTTCCATACAGAATTTTTTAATTAACTCCTTAGCATATTTAGTTTGATAAATGTAGATTCCATCTTTAGTTTGTTTAATTTGTAAGCCTAAGAAGAAATTAAGTTCTCCAACCATACTCATTTCAAATTCACTTTCCATTAATTTGACAAATTCTTTTAAGAATTTTGAATTAGTCGAGCCAAAGATTATGTCGTCAACATAGATTTGGGCTATAAAGATGTCTTTTTCTATAGTTTTAACGAACAAAGTCGGATCGATTTGTCCTTGGTTGAAGTCTTTGGATATTAACTAATTAGATAATCTTTCATACCATGCTCTAGGGGCTTGTTTTAGTCCATATAATGCATTTTTTAATTTAAATACATGGTTAGGGTAGTCTATGTCTTCAAACCCTGGAGGTTGGCTTACGTAGACCTCTTCCTTGATAAAACCATTTAAAAAGGCTGACTTAATGTCCATTTGGTACAATTTGAACCCTTCATTTGCTGCATAGGCTAATAACATCCTAATGGACTCGAGTCTAGCTACCGGAGCATAGGTTTCATCATAGTCTAAGCCTTCGACTTGACTAAACCCTTTGGCTACTAACCTAGCTTTGTTTCTTATTATATCACCGTGATCATCCAATTTGTTCCTAAAAACCCATTTAGTGTCTATTATTGATTTATCTATGGGTTTAGGTACAAGGTCCCAGACTTGGTTTCTCTCAAATTGTGCTAATTCTTCCTGCATTGCAATGATCCAGTCTGGATCAGGCAGAGCTTCTTCTATAGTCTTAGGTTCAATTTTAGAAATAAGGGCAATCTGACTAAGATTTCTATATGATGATCTAGTTCTGACTCCTAGGTTTGGGTCACCTAAAATTTGGTCAGGTGGGTGAGAGGTACTTACTCTAGTTGGTCTTATCTGTGGGTCAGAAACTGGTTCTTCTGACTCATTAAGATTAGGTTGGATTTCATCATCTTCTATTGCTCTTGGATTAAAGTCAATATTTTCATTTATATAAGGTAAGCTGTTTTCTTCATCAAATATTACATTAGTTGTTTCTTCAACTTTCAAGGTATTTTGATTATAAACTCTAAAAGCCCTACTGGTAGAGGAGTATCCTAAGAATATTCCTTGATTAGACTTGGGTGTAAATTTTCCTAAGTAATCTTTAGTATTTAAAATGTGAACTTTACACCCCAAATACTTTTAGATAGTTTAGATTGGGAATTTTATGATAGTAGAGTTCATATGGTGTTTTATTGTGAGATTTGTTAATTAAAATTCTGTTTTGAATATAATTTGCAGTATTTATCGCTTCAGTCCAAAATTGATGATTTAAGTGATATTCGTTTAACATAGTCCTAGTGACTTCTTGTAATGTTCTATTTTTACGTTCCACTAGACCATTTTGTTGGGGGGTTCTAAGACATGAAAATTCATGTTGATATCCATTTATTTTACAAAATTGGGTAAACCTATGATTTTCAAATTTCCCTCCGTGATCACTTCTTATTCTTTTAATTTTAGTATCTTTTTCATTTTCCGTTAAATTGCAAAAATTACTAAATATTTCATAGATTTCATCTTTTATTTTTAGAAATTTTACCCATGTGTACCTAGAGTAGTCGTCAATTATTACTAAGCAATATTGGTTCTTGCTTAGTGATTTGGCTCCATGTGAATCAAATAGATCAAGGTGAAGGAGCTCAAGTATGGTGTTAGTTCTTTCTAGGTTGGTTGACTTGTGGGTTGACTTGGTTTGTTTTCCTTTTTGACACGCATCACAGATTGAGTTTTCAATAAATTTTAATTTGGGCAAACCTCTAACTAGTCCATTTTGACTCATTTTTGAAATTAGTCTAGTGTGTGTGTGACCCAGCCTTCTGTGCCACAGTTGGGTTTCCTCTTGTTGTGTCAGGAGACACTTTATTGAGAATAATGATAAGTCAATTGTGTAGATGTTATTCTTTCTAAGTCCTTTAAGTGTAATTTCCGGGTTTTCAATATTTTTAACTACACATCCAGATTTATCAAAATTGACTAGATATCCGTTGTCACACAATTGACTTATACTTAGTAGATTAAAGTTAAAATTTTCAACCAATAAAACATTTCGAATAATGAAATCGAAACTAAGTTCAATATTACCTTTTCCGATTACTTTAAGTTTACCGTCGTTACCGAATGCAACTGATCCTAGATTCTTGTACTTGAGTTTGGTAAACTTCAACTTGTCTCCAGTCATATGTCTGGAGCATCCACTATCCAACATCCATTGATCCAATTCCTACACATGAAGTAGTTGAATTGGTTTCTTTTTAATGGATTTAAAGATAGCGTGATTGAAGTATACTCCTTAGATTTTCTATTTTACTCTATTGTATCAAGGTAATTTTGCAAGCACTTTAATCCTATAATTTTGAAATAAAAATAATTTTGAAATTTAAGTTTCTAAAATAATTTTGAAATTTAAAATTTTAAAATAATTTTGAATTTTAAGTTCTTAAAATAATTTTGAAATTTAAGTTTTAAATTTTTTTTTGAAATTTAAGTTTTTAAAATAATTTTGAAATTTAAGTTTTTAAAATAATTTTGAAATTTAAGTTTCTAAAATAATTTTGAAATTTAAGTTTCTAAAATAATTTTGAAATTTAAGTTTTTTAAATAATTTTGAAATTTAAGTTTTTTAAAATAATTTTGAAATTTAAGTTTCTAAAATAATTTTGAAATTTAAGTTTCTAAAATAATTTTGAAATTTAAGTTTTTAAAATAATTTTGAAATTTAAGTTTTTAAAATAATTTTGAAATTTAAGTTTTTTAAAATAATTTTGAAATTTAAGTTTCTAAAATAATTTTGAAATTTAAGTTTTTAAAATAATTTTGAAATTTAAGTTTCTAAAATAATTTTGAAATTTTAATTTCTTAGTCATCTCACCCGATCTAAATTATCAATCAGGGAATCCTATAATTGTTGTGAGATGAATTATTGTTGAATTTAAGGGTCTGTTTTAATTTTGTGTTAGATTCAGGTTTAGCTTTGGGTTCAACAAGTAAGCATTCTTTGGATAAACTTCTGGGCTATGGTGAGTCACATGGAGCTTATTAAAGTAACCATGCCTTCGAGGTTTTCCAAATAGTCCTACCCATTGATCTTAATACTAATCCTTGGTCTAACTAGTTAGGATCCATTTAAGGGTAGCTTCGGTCAGTTCCACTTGGCCAAATGCACCAGGTCGAAGCCATAGCTTCCTAGACATGCGATGCCCAAGTTTTCCTAACGTACTATCATCCAAAAACTTCACCGGTACTGTGGTTCAAGTTAAACTTAGCCCGTTTTTAAACTAGCCTTAATTACCCTGCCGGGTAATCTACTCTTGTTTTACCCATTTCGGGTAAATTGGGTTCAGTTACCATGTCGGGTAGTTCAGTTGGAGGTGCCAGCTAGTTTGGATCCACCTTCTATGTTTGAATTTAGAATTTCGAATTATTTTTCATTTGATTTTAATTTTGAATTGAATTTAGAATTTATAATTTATTTTCGAATTTATTTTTAATTAGATTTTAATTAATTTAGAATTTAGAATTTATAATTTAATTTTGAATTATTTTTAATTTGATTTTAAATTTTTTAAGATCGTTTTTCTTTTAGCTTTCCCTGGATCATATTCTCGGTATGGTCTATCGAGATAGTGTATTTGATGATTCGGAATCCAGTATTGGCCAAGTCCAACTTGATTGATCAATTTGGACTTGGGGACCCATGCTTGGACTGATTTACTATTTTGTTTGTTTATTAAGGATAGATAAGATCTATATTTCTTTTTACTTTTATATCCCAGCCTCGTTTTGTTGTAAATGGCTCTTTGTGTCCCAAGAATTAGGTCTAAATTCTTGGAGCCCAGAGAAAACTTTTCTAAAGTAATTTTTAAATCTTTTACCTGATTTTTCAAACTAGAATTTTCTTCCTCAAGTTTTTGAACTTGAGTAGAATTTCCAGTTTGATCAGGTAAAGAATTAGTGTTTGTCACTTCTTTAAGGACAGCTACTTCCTTTAGAAGTGATTTAATCCTAAGGTTTGACTTAGCTAGTTTGCGAAGTAAGTAATTAACTAAATTATTAAGCCTTGGAATACTTACAGTGGAGTCTGGCCATTCTGAAATGGATGCGGATCCGTGGCTTTACTCGGACTCGGCTTCTGACTCGCTCTCGCTCTCGATGATCTGGTCCCGGGCCATCAGTGCGAGTAGACTTGTTTGATCAAGTTCATCATCGTCGTCCTCCGAAGAAGATTCGTCCCAGGTTGCCTTCAGGGCCTTCTTTCTTCTTTGCTTTTTGGCCTCCTTATGGTTGGGACAGTTGGCTTTGATATGCCCCTTCTGGTTGCACCCGTAACAAGTGACTTCGAACTTTACCTTTGAGTTCGGTTGGGCCTCTCTGGATCAAGCTGCCTTCTTCAGGTCTTTCTTGTTGAAGCCCTTCTTCTTTTTGTAGAGCTTCTTTATAAGATTCACGAGTTCGCTGGTCAGTTCATCTTCTGTATCTTCTGAGTCGGGTTCGTCTTCTGATTCTGATTCAATTTTTCGCCGTACTCTTGATTCCCGAGTTCGACTCGTACCTGCAACTAAAGCAATACCCTTCTCGGATGGCTGTGCATTAGTTTGTTCATGAAGTTCAAATTCAGAAAATAACTCGTCTAACTTTAAAGAAGATAAGTCTTTGGAGACCTTGTAGGCATCTACCATTGATGCCCACAATGTACTCCTTGGAAATGAATTTAATGCGTACCTTATGACGTCCCTGTTTTCGACTCTCTGTCCAATTGCATGAAGAGAGTTGAGAATGTCCTGGATGCGCGTGTGTAGCTGGCTCACCGTCTCACCTTCCTGCATTTTTAAATTATACAATTTATTAAATAATAGATCTCTTTTACTTACTTTTGTGTCCGTGGTACCCTCATGGAGTTCGATCAGCTTTTCCCAGAGTTCCTTTGCGGTTGAAAATGGACCGACTCTGTTGAGCTCCTCCTTGGTAAGACCGCACTGGATGGTGCAGGTAGCTTTGGCGTCGGCTTCCACTTTTTTGATGAAGGCTAGTTCCCAGTTTTCACAGGATATAGGCTTACCGTCTGTATCAGTTGGTAGTTTAAGTCCTATCTTGACTATCATCCAGGTGTCGAACTGGATCTTCAGATATATCTCCATTCGCCCCTTCCAATATCCGAAGTCTTCTCCGGAAAATAGTAGAGGGCGAACAGTGCTATATCCTTCTTGTTGAGTCATTTTAGACCTAAACAAACAAAAATAAAAAGATCTGCTCCAAGACTGAGTCTTGGATTAGTAGTGCGGGAGGAAGAAGGAAAAACAATGAGCTCAAGTTGTATTGACCAACTTTGAGCAACACTGATTAGAAAAGAATTAGAATTTTACTAATTAGCTAATTTCTAAATGACTCCGAAACAAAATACCACGAAAAAAAACTGTTTTGAATGGTGGTTGCACTAGTTCAAAACAACCCCGCTCTGATACTAATTGTTGGATCGAGATCGCGCTAGAGGGGGGGGGGGGTGAATAGCGCTCACGGCTATTTCGTTTGTTTATCGGAGTAAAAAGCAAAACGCAGCGGAATAGATAAAGAAAACAACACAAAGACACAGGTCGATTTTACTTCGTTCGGAGCCTAAGGCGACTCCTACTTGAAGGCCCGCGATCCTTGATCGCTTTCGGTGGGCAACAACTATAAGTTCAAAAGTATACAAAGATGAATTTACAAGTAATGCAGTAAATAATCTTATACCGACAATGAAAAATACTAATTTGAAGCTCCGGGTTGTCGGTGTTGAGTTGCAGCACTTCGGGACGAGTTCGTTAGCAGTTAAATGCAGAAGGAAGACTTGGAATGTGTTGTCCTGAGATGCTGGTTGAACCCCCTTTATAAACAGTGTTCAAGGCGCCTTAAACAAGCTCCAAGGCGCCTTAAACGAGAGTTTTTATCCCGATCTGCTCGCTGCGATAATCCTTTGACTGCCGCGACCTGAAGGCGCCTTAAACCCATTCAAGGCGCCTCCAAGCTATCTAAGGCGCCTCCAACCCATCCAAGGCGCCTTAAGCCTGCTCCTCGTGCCAGCTCAGGATTTTGAACCCGAGGCGCCTCCAAGCCCCATGGAGGTGCCTCGGACACTGTTCATCCGAGGCAAATCTTCGTTATTTTGTACCTGCAAGACATGTTAGTCCCAAACAACATCTTGCAACACAAAGTTAGCACAAAATAACAATATGGATAATAAAGAATGTTTAAGACAGTCTCCGGACTGTCCGGGTCTGACTTCGGATTTTCGACCGGAAACCCTAGGTCGACCCGACGCCTACTGTTCCTCACCTACTCCACTCAGGAGATTTACCTGTTGCCAGTACGATCCTCCAGATCGACTGGACTTTTGCTTAGTACTCGATACTTCCGGACTTTCTGCTGGACATCCGCTTCCCGGTTAGTCCAGTCTTTCACCTGGTTCGCGACACCAGGACTTTCCACCTAGGGTTACCACCCCCTAGGACTTTTTGCCTGAAGTCATCGACCTGCCAAGACTTTCCGCATAGGGTTACCACCCCCTATGACCTAGGGTTACCATCCCCTAGGGTTTTGTTCCTTTGCCTAACCGCAGTTAGGACTTTCCTGAAATCCTCAAGTAGACTTGTTAGAATATAAAACATCTTAACTTTGAATTCTTTGTCATTATCAAAACACGAGTTCGATCGTCGAATGCTTCCCGCACCAACACATTTCTATCCATAAAAAATGATCTAGAGCATCATTGCTTGGCTAATTGGGTCTATGCTGTGTTAGCATGCTGGATTCGAACCGCATCTGCCTGTGGGCTCCACATGAACCATCGACGCTAGGGTTTCAGTCCAGTCTACAGTGGTCACCTGGCTTCTGGAGCCCATCTTAGCGTTGTGATCGAGAGTGGCCATGGCGTCAAGGTATGAAATCGAAGGTCTTCAACATTTTTGCTATGATTGATGATATGCGCTATGCTCCTTAAAATAATTATATATATATATATATATATATATATATATTAGTTGGATATTGAATTTTTTTAAAAAATTAAAATATCAAATATTAAGAAGTATTAATTTTAAATATAATAATTATCATATAAAAAATTAATAAGAATAATAGAATATTCTAAAGAATATTCTTTTTTGATGTGATATGATTTTGATGGGTTGGAGTTGAAATATTGTTTGGTGTTAAAATTGTACCATTTTAGTGTGAAAATTATACCGAATTTGGTGATGTGAGTTGGAGATGGTCTAAGGGGCAGAAGGCTCGTGGGACAATGAAATTTGGATTTGAGGGTGGCCAGACACTGCCCCGCTGACTCCTTCCCAAGCGGAGTTTCAAGAACCGCTTCAGTCTTACATTCCAGGTGATCATTTCTCTTAGTTAGATAGTTTCATATCTATTTTGCATTGCATAAGTTTGTTTTCTTCTTTCTTGTTTAACAAGATAGTGAAGGAACAATAAATGCCACAATGTAGGTAGTGCAGCTGGATAATAATTCTTTGTTTTATACTTGGGAAGCAATGAAGGGTCACAATGTGTATTTCTATGCTACATGGTGACTTAAATATACTAGATATTACAAAGTTGGCACCTTTGAGAACTCGTGGTTTTATGAACTTGGACACTAGCTAGTTGTGTGTGCATCCAGATAAAGAGGATCAAAATAAGAATATTCATTGTTACATCAAAACTTTTTCTTAACTAGTCAACCATGAGTATACACAGCTGCCATGTAAATTGTTCTAGGGTTTTTTTTATGATGGATATGTGATCTCACCTGAATACTGTCGTGTCTGCCTTTCTTGAATTAGGAGCATAACTGCTTAGTTTAGGTGTTTCATGCTTTGTAGATAAGTGGTTGCTGAGTGTAATTAACATTTTACCTTATACGAACATTTAGATGTCTAAGCTTTATTCTTCAGGAGTTTTCTGATTGGTAGATGTAAATAGTCATGAATGATTAGATATCAAATCTAGGCCTAGCTTTATGAATCACTTATCTTTTTATTTCGCTGTAAAATTTTGTAGAGTTGTACACTACCACAAACTAATAGTTAAGCTCCCACACTGAATGCATACAATATGGATGCTTCTCTCCGTGAAGCTCAATGATTGATTGGTGGGCAACATTTCATAAACATAATCTACTTAAGTAGTGGCTAATTTGATGTCCTGTGTAAGTGTCTTAAGTTCTTAAATGTGATTTTTTAAAACTGTTTCTTCTTCATCATAGTTCTTCATTTAAAGAATTTCTGTCTATTATTGTTTTTATTTATTCTTGTTATCAACTTTGTAATAGCATTTTTTGTTGTTTGATACCAAAACCTGGATTTCTGTAAATTGAATACTAAAGTAATAGCTAATTGTTTTTTATTTCTGTCTATTTTTTTCTCCTTTTGAATCTGCAATTGTTTGTGGGCTTTATATCAGATTATCTGATTCCAGCAGCAATCTACACGATCTTGCACTATGCCAGCTTGATGGATTTCTTATCCAATTTTATCATGATTAGCAGTTTTTCCTTTTGTTGTTATAGTTACTAATAAAACATGAAGAACCTGTTGCAATCTTTTTGTACTCGTTATCACATTTGATTGGGAGAAATATTGCCTGGTTTTAATTATCTTGTTTTCTTTTCTTACTATGAAAGCCTGGGACTCGGAAAGATTGCGAAACTTATAAATGCAGGGAAGATTGAATCTTCAGAACTTATCACAATGAAAACCCTCAAGATATTCAATTTTAACTATTTTGACGTCTGAATTACTCATAAGAATTAGCTATGATTTCTCCCTTAGAAAGCAATACCTATGTTTCCCTTATCGATCATCAATGATTCATTTCGGGGATTATAATAAGTCCATTTTAATTCTATGATTTTGGGTATGTTTTTGTTCAAGCCTTTAATCACTCTAAATTGTCAAGGAACATCGTGAATTTATAGACACAACTTGAATATAAACCTTTGGTTATATCATAGACTCCTCTTGAATGTTTGAAAAATAAAATCCCTGAAAAATTGCACAATGACACAACGTAATTTGCCAATTTAAAATTTCCATAAAAGTGTCCTTTACATTATTCATGTGGTGTGAATTTTTCAACAGAGCATGAAAGTGCTAACGTCCAATTCTTGGTGAGGAAGGAGATGACCACCGGTTTAAACCCTAGCATAATGTAAAAGAGTGTTAAATTAATTAATTTTGGAAAATTATTTACAACCATTATAAAATTATTCCAAAACTAAATTTCATTGGAGATTAGTTCCTACAACCTTTGTAAAATTAATTTGACCAAAATATCTCAAATTTATAGTACCTGAACCAACCATTAATTTTGCAATATCTCTCACAATTTAACTAGCTAAGATAATTAACTTAATTATCTGTCTTCCTTCGCTAATGCATTCAATGTTGGAAGAATGCGGCATTTGTGTGTAATCTTATAGTCTTTAGACACAGTGACAGTGTGTCTAGCTGATCAAAATATTTGATCCTGCACGAAGACCTTAGACACAAGACTTGAGTGGCCTCTAAGAGATAATTTCATGCCATAAGACTTTGGATCTCGATCGATAATGCAGTCATGGTGTTGAAGTACTTGGGCTAATTGCATTCATATAGCCTAGAGATTGTGTTTACTACCAGCTATATGGACTCTTGTAAAAAAAAATATTCAAGTAACACCGAACTTGGGACAGACTATATAAATTCTTGCAAAGTCACATGTATGATGGAGATCAAGACAATAAATGCCATGAATTATGAAGGATATCCATTTCTTTTACCAGCCCACAAACGCCGCTCTTCATGCCCACGTCCGCCAAACCTGCCCCAGCCTCCTCCGTCGCCCTGCTGGTTTGCTCCTCGGCAACCGCTTCCTGTAATTATTTGTTGCCTGTGACTGCTCTTCCACTGTCCTTCACCTATTCGACCAAATGCCACTGAGAGATGTCACATCTTTTGCGGTTGTCATCTCTTCCCTCTCCTCTAACGGCTCCCACCGTCAAGCTCTGCAGGTGTTTGTCGAAATGCGCATGAGAACCGATGGCCGTTGTTCGCCAGTGCTTGAGCCCAAAGTTGACTGATTGGATACTCTTGGCGTCGTTCTCAGGTCATTGGCTCATGCTAGAGAGCTGGATATCGGGCTGTAGCTCCGTGGGCTAGTCATCAAGGTGCTCGAAAGCTGTGAGGGTGCCGGCTTTGATGATTTCGAGGATTCACTTCTCCAATTCTACCGCAAGTTTCAACACTTAGAAAGTGTCGTGTGAGTGTTCAAGCGAGCAACGTTTCAAGGAGTGCGAGTTTATGGACGAGCATGATCCCTGGGTACAGCAGACAAAGCAAGTTAAGGAATAGGAAAGATGTTGATCAAGAAGAAAGTGATGGAAGAGAAAAGGTCTCACGTATTGGAAGAGTGCAACAACACTAGACCCTTTTGGAGTTCGGACGTTAAAGATTGAAAGCGATAATGGTTCATGGAAGTCATTGTTATTAAATATATTTATTGTTGTAAAAAGAAAATTTTGTTAGTCCTTCTTACAAATTATTTCTGGATCCGTCTCTAATTGTAAGGATAAATTGAGAAATATTTGTAATGGATGGTCTAATTAGTCTAGTGTTCTTAAGTCAATTATTCATTAAGAAAGTAATTTGTAGAAGTTGAAACCCAATCCAAGATGTTTATTAGATTGAGAAAACGTCCTACCGTTTTACTATTATCTTGGCTGAGTTTGCTATGATGTGTGGACTATGATGTATGTTATGACTGTTGGAGTGTATACTAAAAGCTTAACTTTTGTAAATATTTATTTTTGAAATAAAAGAATCATATTGGTCAATATCTACATTTATTTGTTAAATGTAAATGTTCAATTAATTTATATAATAGACAACATAGTGTGTGGTGTCACACACAGAAGATCATGTTGACGGTTCTTTATAAATTATAAACAGTTGCTCACGACTAAGATGGAAAGGAACAAACCATCAGAATAGTCGTAGTGTAATTAAGTATTAGTTTATCTTGATTAATAAATTATACTGGTACACTCTAAGTGTATTGAGTAGGATCATTTAGGTAAGTTCTTTTTGTACTGACTTAGTAAAAGAACTAGACCTTAGTTATTGTGAAAGTGTATGCTCTTAATCCTAATATAATAACAAACATATATATTTAATATTTATTTCTTTGACTTATCAAAGGGTGAAGTTTAGCTCGATAAATCAATATGCTGATAAGTTGGGAAATAATATTACTTATAGTGTGTGTTGTTGATTATAGAAGGAAACTGTGTCCTAGTCATCTAGGTTGAGAATGTCCCCAAAAGAATCTCATAATGATTGTCATGTTAAACTCTGCAGGTGGACTTAGTCCGACATGATAATGAAGTTGAGTGGTACTACTCTTGAAGCTAGATATTAATTAAGTGAGTTGTTAGTAACTTATTTAATTAGTGGACATTTGTTATCTTAAACACAGGGAGACTAACACACTCATGACAAGAAAGAGCCCATAATATAATTTGGGATTGGTGCGGTAGTGCAATAATAACTCTCTAGTGAAATGAGTTGTTATCGATGAACTTGAGTTGTGTAATCGAGACGAACACGGGATACTCAAGCTCATATGAAGGCCAAAATCAATTTCTCCTCTAGGTCCCTGTCGTAGCCTCATTAAAGCCTCAAGTCCATCCAAAGAAAGACCCATCTTAGTGTCCAAGAAGGGGGTCGGTCCATTGCTTGGTGACCAAGCAATGGCCGACCACAATATTCTCTTAAGGGGTCGACCCCTTTGCTTGGTGCCTAAGCATGTAGGGGTCGACTACAATAATTCAAATAAGGAGGGGTGTTTTGAATTTTTAAAATCTTCTCTTTGTAGAAAACTATAAGTTTTAAAAGAGAGATTTTAATTTCAAAAACTTTCCTTATTTGAATTAGGCCACATGTTTTAAAAGAAAGTTTAAAAGATTTTAAAACTTTCCTTTTTTAACCATCCACATGGTTTAAGAAAAAAAAGGAAGATATATTTTAAAATTTAAATTTTCTATCACCATGTTAAAAAAGAAAATTTTATAAGAGAAGTTTTAAGTTTTAAAACATGATTTTAATTTTTAGAACTTTCCTTTTTTAACTCCTACTTTAGGATAGAGAGCTTGTAAAATTTTATAAGAGTTTTTCTTCTTGTAAAATTTTATAAAAAAATTGTTTCCTTCCTCTTATAGGGGTTGGCCACCCTTGCTTGGTGCCCAAGCAATATGGCCAGCCAAAACAAAAAAAAATAAAATCATCATCCAACTAATTTGGTGATTGATTCAATCAAGAGGAAAGAAAAGGAAAAATAAAAGGAAAAAGGAAAAACTCTAGGAAGATTTTAATTTTTGTAAAAATTATTTTCTTATTTGCCTTGGGCAAGTATTATAAAAGAATGGTGAGGAGGCTTCATGAGACACAATTCTTATTCTCTTGGAGGAGTCTCTCTTGGTGGTGGCCGACCCTCTCTCTTCTCCTTTTCCCTTTGCTCTCTTCTTCTTGGTGGTGGTTGTGGCCGGATTTTAGAGGAAGAGGAAGAAAGATTTTGGGTGGTGTTCATCTTGGAGGATCGTCGCCCACACAACGTCCAAGGCGAGGCGAGGAATACGGCAAAAGATCTCGAGGTCATTAGTGTTGATACAATTGACCTAGGATTAAATAGGGTGATCTTTGTTTTTGATGTGTGTGTCAAAGGGTTTAAGTTAGGCTTTACATTGGTTCTAATATGTACTTAAGTTGTGCAGGACTTGGTAGATTGCACAAGCTTGGAAAGTTTCATAGCTCAGGTTATTGAAGATTGGTGAAGGATGGTGCATCCGATGGACGACAGACAAGAAGCAAACGGAGTGAAGGGAAGTGAATCTCAAGGCAATATGAAGGATGACACGAAGAATAGCTGCAGGCTTGAGTGCATCTGAGGGACAAAGGCTGAGGAGGAAGACTTCAAGAGCAACTCTGGACACCAATCGACTGATGCAGTCGACTGAGAGCGAACAGAACACCTCTGTTCGCTCAGTCCACAGTCACCAGTCGACTGATGAAACATGCAGTCGACTGGTTCAGTCGACTGCATGTTTCAGCAGTCGACTGATATAATGCCGTTGGGATGATGACGCACAGGATCTCCACAGATTTGAATAAAATAATAGTCGTTGTGTGATACTAGTCGACTGCATGTTTTAGCAGTCGACTGATATCGGGAATTCCAACATACTGTATATAAAGTTGAGAGCTTGGAAAGAAAAACTTAACTGATTCAAATTACTGTTTAAGCTTTCCAAGTGATCTTCAAGTCCTACAACTCTTATTCTCTCCTCCCGAAGCTCATCAAAAACTTGTAAAAGGAGGAGATCATCTTGTAAAGGTTTCTCCACCATCACTCTTGGATTGAAAAGGAGAAGATCTTAGTGGAGCTTGATTGGGTGTGTGTGTGCCTTGGATTAGTCACCTCAAGGAGGTGGAGACCAAGTAAATCGAGGAGTTAGCCTTGTTCTCTTATTGTCTTTCAATTTCATTTCTTTTCGTGTTTCCGCTAACAAATTGTAGGTGAAGAATCAAAGAAAGGCTATTCACCCCCCTCTAGCCATACTCAAGGTCCTATCAATTGGTATCAGAGCAAGGTTTGCATCAAAAGACCTCACCGTCAACCGAAGCATCAAAATGGCATTTCAAGAGGGATATAGCACCGCAAGGCCACCCTTCTTCGATGGGAATGACTTTGCATATTGGAAAGGTAGGATGGAGTATTATTTAATGAATGACATTGAAAATTGGTTTAGTGTTGTAGATTGATTCGAGATGCTAAAGGATGGGTCGGGAGCTCCTCTTTCAACCAAGGATTGGACAAAAGAGATGGCAAAGAAGGCTCAAGCAAATGCAAAGGCTACAATAACCCTACAATGTGGACTCTCAAAGGAGCAACTAAGCAAAGTAGGACCATTCAACTCCGCCAAAGAGCTTTGGGAAAAACTCATTGAGTTAAATGAAGGATCAAGTGAATCAAGGAGAGCCAAGAGAGATCTCTTGTTGGGACAACTTCAAACTTTCACTATGAAGTCCAATGAGACCGTGAGTCAAATGCACGGTAGATTCAAGGAGATAGTAAATGGACTTCATGTAATATGTGAGAAAATTGACAATCGAGATTTAGTAAGGTATGCTCTTCAATCCTTTCCTAGAACTACCTTATGGGCATCAATGGTTGATGCGTATAAGGTTTCTAGAGATCTTTCCTTAGTTAAGCTTGATGAATTATTTTGTGAATTTGAACTTCATGAACAAGCTATTATGGTTTCAAAAGAGAAAGGTATGACTCTTATTGTAGAAAAGAAGGAAAAGAAAAAGAAGAAAGAAAAGAAGATAGAATCCTCATCATCCGAATCCGAGCAAGAATCATCGGATAGTGATGATGAAATGTCGGCGAGCGAAGTGGCTCACTATGTCAAAAAGATGATGGGAAGATCAAAAAAATTCACAAGAAATGATGTAAAGAAAATGTTTCAACCCTCAAAAGGTAAGAGTAGTCAAAGTTCAAGTTTTAACACTAATGTCACTTGTTATGGATGTAATAAGAAAGGGCATATCAAGCCAAATTGCCCGGAATTAAAGAAGAAAGAATAAAAGGAGAAGAAGAAGAAGGAGAAAAAGAAGAAGGAAGCCATGGTGGCTCAAGCTACATGGGATACACCAAACATTGACTCATCGGATGAAGATGAGCTATGCCATGTTACTCGACATATGGCATTTATGACGTTTGAAGATGACAAAGAAGAGTCAAGTCAAGAAGAAGTGTCAAGTGAAGAGGATTCATCAAATGGAGAGTCATCAAGTGAGGATTCATCATCAAGTGATGATGATGAGGTAAAAGAATCTCCCAAAGTAGAATTTCTCTATAAAACTATTGCTCACCTCAAAAATGCTTTTGTCAAATCACAATATAAGGTAAAAACCTTGAAGGGAAAGCTTATGACCATTAAAGTTGATGCATGCATGTCTAGTGAGTCAAATATGCTCAAGGAGGAAAATGAGAAATTGAAGAATGATGTGATTGAATTAAGAGCATGCTTAGAAAAATTCACAAATGGATCCAAGTATCTAGATATGATCATTAGAGATCAAAGAGCCGTTTACAACAAAGCCGGAATAGGATATAGACCTAAGGAAAAAGAAATTGCTTATATGTCTCTAATCAATGGTACTAGGAATGATGCACTTAGGAACAAAGTTACGAAAAATCTTAAAGGGAAGGTAAAACAAGCTTGGGTGCCTAAGAAATATTTGAATGATATTTCTGAATCTAGTGCATGAGTACCAAAGAGTTGTGTGTTTTATGTTTCTTAGGTAGAGGAGAAGAAGGATGCAAGTATGTGGATTGTGGATAGCGGTTGCTCAAGACATATGACCGGTGATGTGAGCAAGTTCTCCACAATAAATTATATAAAGAAGGGAACGATATCATTTGGGAATAGTGGAAAGCTCAAGATTATAGGTAAAGGTACAATTGAGGTATCATCTAAAATTATCATTTATAAAGTTCTATTGGTTAAAAGTATGGAGTTTAATTTGCTTAGTGTTAGCCAATTATGTGATACCGGATATAATGTTGAGTTTCATCCCGATAAATGTTTAGTTAAGCACAAAAATTTTGAGAATGTTGTGCTAAACGGATTTAGAAAAGTAAATCTTTATTATATTGATCTTTCATATTCTTCTAATCCTCCTATTAAGTGTTTAATATCAAAAGAAGAGGAAGGATGGTTATGGCATAGAAGACTTGGACATATCAACATGAGAAACATAGCCAAGGTAGCCAAGATGGAGCTAGTAAAGGGACTACCAAAGATCAAGTACATCAAGGACAAATTGTGTGATGCATGTCAAGAGGGTAAGCAATCAAGGTCATCACACAAAGGTAAAATTTTAACTAGCACTTCATTGCCATTAGAGTTATTGCATTTGGATCTTTTTGATTGTCATAGAACACCCTCTTTGGTAGGTAACAAATATTGTTTGATGATAGTAGATGATTATTCTAGATATACTTGAGTTTATTTCTTGAAACAAAAGGGGGAAACTTTAGAAACAATTATCGGGTTTACCAAGAGGGTAGAAAACGAAAAGAATCTCAAGATTGATAGAATTCGAAGTGATCATGGTGGAGAGTTTGAAAACTTGAACTTTTCTAAATTTTGCTTGGAAAATGGCTATAAGCACGAATTTTCTTGTCCAAGAACACCTCAACAAAATGGTGTAGTGGAGAGAAAAAATAGGGCCTTACAAGAGACGGCTAGGACCATGCTTAATGCATACTCATTACCTAGCTATTTGTGGGCCGAAGCGGTTAATACCGCATGTTATATTCAAAATCGTGTCTTGATTCATAAGTTTTTAGGTAAAACACCTTTTGAATTATGGAATGGCAAAATCCCTACAATTCACTATTTTAAAGTCTTTGGTTGTAAGGTTTATATTCTTAATACTAAATATGACTTAGGAAAATTTGAGGCCAAGTCCAATGAGGGAATTTTAGTTGGATACTCATCTACTAGTCGAGGATATAGAGTATACAACAAAAGAACTCAAACAATTGAGGATTCATCCAATGTTG
Organism: Zingiber officinale; assembly: GCF_018446385.1. Lineage (NCBI taxonomy): Eukaryota > Viridiplantae > Streptophyta > Magnoliopsida > Zingiberales > Zingiberaceae > Zingiber > Zingiber officinale. The sequence continues at coordinate 132,451,851 of NC_055992.1, forward strand.
AGTTTGATGAATCCACTAGTTCTTACCCTAGGAAATCCCCTATTGATAAGGATATAAGTGAACCAAATCAAGACATTACTCAAGGATTACAAAATCTACATTTAGGGGGTATTGATCAAGGGGGAGGAAGGGATGGTTCGGATGATGAAAGAAACAATGTAAACAATGATCCTTCCAAAGATGATGATTCTATAACCTCAAGGATCTTAAGGCATCATCAAGATCATCCTATTAATCAAGTAGTTGGAGATGTTGCACAAGGGGTAAGGACTAGATCATACTTTAAAGATCACACTAGTCAAATTGCTCTAATATCACAACTTGAACCAAAAATAATTGATGACGCTTTACTTGATACGGATTGGATTCTAGCAATGCAAGAAGAGTTGAATCAATTTGAAAGAAGTGATGTATGGGAGTTGGTTCTAAGACCAAATGATAGTACAATTGTCACAACAAAATGGGTCTTTAGAAACAAGTTGGATGATCAAGGGAGAGTCACTAGGAATAAGACTAGGTTGGTAGCTAGGGGTTTCAATCAAGTAGAAGGACTTGATTATGATGAAACATATGCTCCGGTAGCACGATTAGAGTCCATTTGGATACTATTAGGATATGCCGCCTATATGAGGTTCAAACTTCATCAAATGGATGTAAAATCGGCATTTCTAAATGGGTTCATTAAGGAAGAAGTTTATGTAGAGCAACCACCCGGATTTGAGAATATAGATTATCCGAACCATGTTTATAAACTTAAAAAGACATTATATGGTTTAAAACAAGCTTCCCGGGCTTGGTATGAGAGACTTTCATTCTTTTTAATTTCTAAGGGCTTTAGGAGGGGAACAATTGATCCAACATTGTTTTTAAAGTCTAAAAATGGAGACATTTTCGTTGCCCAAGTTTATGTTGATGACATCATTTTTGGCTCAACAAATAATGACCTTCTTCATGATTTTATCAAACACATGGAAAGTGAGTTTGAAATGAGTCTAGTTGGAGAATTAAGTTTCTTTTTGGGATTACAAGTTAAACAAACTAATGAGGGAACCTATGTTTACCAATCCAAATTTACTAAAGAACTTATCAAGAAATTTGGGTTGAAAAATGTTAAAGGAGCAACTACCCCTATGGGGACAAACACCAAGATAGATAGTGATCAAGAAGGAAAGTTAGTGGATCCAAAGCAATATAGGAGCATGATTGGTAGTTTGCTATACCTAACCGCTAGTAGACCGGATATATTATTCGCGGTAGGAATGTGTGCAAGATACCAATCATGTGCTAAAGAGTCACATTTAGTAGCGGTAAAAAGAATTTTGAGATACATCAAGAGCACTCTTAATGTGGGGCTTTGATACCCTAGAACTAGAAATTTTGACTTAATTGGGTATACCGATTCCGATTATGCGGGTTGCAAATTGGATAGAAAGAGTACTAGCGGTGGATATCAATTTCTTGGACCTTCTCTTGTAAGTTGGAGTAGTCGAAAACAACCTTGTGTGGCATTGTCCACAGCCGAGGCCGAGTATGTGGCAATGGGTGGTTGTGTAGCCCAATTACTTTGGATGATGCATACCTTAGAGGATTATGAGCTACATTATTCCAAGGTCAAGGTCTTATGTGATAATGTGAGCACCATTAATTTAACCAAAAATCTGGTACATCACTCTCGAACAAAGCACATTGAGGTAAAACACCACTTCATTAGAGATCATGTGGCAAGAGGAGACATTAAACTACTTTATGTTGAATCCAAATCTAATCTTGCCGATATTTTTACCAAATTCCGAAGCGGAGTTTATCTCTATTAGAAGAGAGCTTGGTCTGTGCCTTGTAGAATAATAGATTTAGCTTTTAATGAAGCTAAATACATACTTGAATGTATCTCACAAAGACCTAGGATGACTTGCTTGTATTTAGACATCATGTGAGATATTAGGAAGATGCATTTGGCTCACCATGCTAGTTATGATGCATTATTGTGAGCCAAAATGACATCTAGAGATATCAATCCTTCATTGGACCAATCATTGGGAAGGCTTGTGCACGATCAATGTGCTCTTTGCTCCTAGAATATGATTGGAAATTTTTGAAACAAATATGGTCATGAGGACATTCATTTATAAATTCATTGCATAATTATCATATAAATGACTCCTTGAGATATACTCAGATTTGGCTAGGTAAATCATTTTAAGGAAAAACTCAAACTAGTACTTTGGCTCAAGGTTCCATCTTTGTAATCTTGATGGTTATCAAGTTTGTATCTATTTTATAGGTTGGCTTGTATCCACTTGGATACCTATTTTTCCAAAGTAAATATTCACATAACAGATCACTCCACAAGTTTTGGGCATTTTTAAAGGTCTAGAGAATATTTGGTGATTTTTCAAAACTCGGATCCTGATCTTTCCATCTATGTGCCAGTCCCCTGTTACTGCATCAGTCGACTGATGCAGTCGACTGCATCAGTTGACTGATAGCACTGTTCGACCATACAGAATGGTTTTGTATGTTTTCTCTCTGGGGTGCAGTCGACTGCTAAAACATGCAGTCGACTGGCGCAGTCGATTGCATGTTTTAGCAGTCGACAGATGCCCTCGATTTTATATAAGCCGCCCGATTGGGGCGGCGGCAGAAACCCTAGTTTTTCACCGCCACCCGCTATTTCTTGCCTCCTACACCTTCTTCCCGACATCTCCCACCATTTTATGGCTTCAAATCCTCTCCAAACCTTCGGATCTATTCTCCCTCACACTCCTCTCATTTTGTCGCCTGGAACACGGTTTAGCCACCACTTCGAGGTTTGGGTTGCGGTTCCTACCATTCCTCTGTCATTCGACGATTCCTCGGCACAATGGAGCATCGGTAATACCTTCTTCCATTTTTGTTTCGTTATTTTGGGGTTGATTCATGCCTAAATTCTTCTATGTGTTGTTTACATGTTGTTTCCTTTCCTGTTTGACTGATAATTGGCACGGTTATTGCATATGCATGGTTTAGAGTTAGGCAAAAACGTCCGAGTGGAGAGGGTACCTCTCGGCAGCTCACTCGGCAGCCCCCTCCAGCGCCTTCTGGAGGGCGGTTTCCCTCCGAGGCTTGCCGTACTCGTTTTGAGAACACCGACTTCAAAATGATGAGTTGTCGTTATCTCAATCGTTCCTATTTCACTGGAATTGCCCCCGAAATCATTGACATCAATGTGCATTATGGTTTAGAGAAGTTATGTCATTGCACGATTATCGTCAATTTGGACCTATGTAAGGAATTTTATAATAATCTGTGTCCATCTAGTACTGAGGGTCATGCATATGTCACTATGGTTGGCGGGACATCCATTAGCTTCACCCCTGAAATATAGAGGTCATTCTTAGGGTGTAGGCGGTCTACTAGTACCTTTACATGTTTTCCTCAGGCTGAGGAGCCTCTATCTGATACACTCTCTCATGTCTCCGTTGATCTGATTTATCAGCATTATTTTCATGTTCCTAGGCCTCCACTTAAATGCATTTTTGATGCCACCCGCATGTCAGCCCCCAGTTACGTTCTCTATAAGGTTGTCATTGCATGTCTTCTGCCCATCGTGACCAAAGGACAAGCCAAAATCCGTCTTCCTCATTTAGTTCTGATGTATGCCCTAGAGCAGCGTCTTGATATCGATATTGCTCTTCAGGTCTATGAGTCTATCATCCACTTTTCTAGACCAATCCAGGGGAAGTTATACATGCCTTTCTGCCATGTCTTAACATCATTTTTCGTGCATAAAGGGATAGATGTCACTAGGGGTGTCTTGCATCAGTTGTCTAAGGACTTTGATCAGTTAGGGCCTCGCCAGATGTCTTTAGCCCAGATTGAGCCATATGACGGTGTTATGGTGTGGCGTCGCCGCCCTGGCAAGGATGATTCTGATTCTGATGATGATGCGGAGGAGGTCCCTGTTCCTACTGCAGAGCCGACACGTGCCTCCCTGCGGGAGCGTGTCTTCCACTTGCAGCAGACAGAGATGTTTGATATGATGCGGCGCTGGGATCTTGCCTACCAGGGCCCCCCTCCTCCTCCACCTTCCCATGATGATGCTTCGGCATAGGGTTTTGTTGTGTTGCTATGGTGTCGGATGACCTTTTGGCTTTGTTGTGCCTATCTTTTCTCACCTCGAGCACTGTTGATGCTGATGTTGTTGGATATTATTCACTCTTTTTCCTATGTTGTTTGAGATCTTTTATCTTTCTATTTATGCATGATAGTTATGTTTCTGGTATTATTGTTATTCTATGATTATGTGTTTCTATTTGTAACTATTCGTGTACACATATGCTTCGATTTACTTTTGTCGTGCTATGGTTCGATGAAATTGTTGCTTCTTCTTACCTTTTTGATGTATGTCAAAGGGGGAGGATACACCAAGTTTAAGTTAAAAATACTTTTGATAGAGCATATGTTAAGGGGGAGTGTATGTGGATCTCTTTATGCCTTAGAGCATCCACACTAGTTTCCCTATTCAAAATGTATAATTTAGGGTAAAAAAGTTACTTTATTAAATTTGGATATCCACTTTTTAAAACATCATATATCAGCTTCCCTATTTCTCCCCTCTCCTCTATAATGTTTAGGGAATGGAATCCATTTCCTAAATTTAGAGAAGTACTGTTCATAAATGCATAATTTAGGGAATGGATAGAGTAACTGATGTAAAGATTTTTTAGTTACCCTATCTAAAATTTAAGATAAAATTTTTGAATAGGGTATCTCATGCAGATGCTCTTATGGTTCATGATTTATATCATGCTTACAATCTTCAAAGTTATGAGTTTATATTTTTCATGATTTTATGCTTCATGATAACAAATATCAAGTTATGTTTCATGCCTATATTATGATTGTAACTTTCAAAGTTGGTTTTATGTCTAACTTAAACATATTGCCACACATCAAAAAAGGGGGAGATTGTTGATACAATCGACCTAGGATTAAATAGGGTGATCTTTGTTTTTGATGTGTGTGTCAAAGGGTTTAAGTTAGGCTTTACATTGGTTCTAATATGTACTTAAGTTGTGCAGGACTTGGTAGATTGCACAAGCTTGGAAAGTTTCATGGCTCAGGTTCTTGAAGATTGGTGAAGGATGGTGCATCCGATGGACCACAGACAAGAAGCAAACGGAGTGAAGGGAAGTGAATCTCAAGGCAATGTGAAGGATGACACGAAGAATAGCTACAGGCTTGAGTGTATCTGAGGGACAAAGGCTGAGGAGGAAGATTTCAAGAGCAACTCCGGACACCAGTCGACTGATGCAGTAGACTGGGAGCGAACAGAATACCTCTGTTCGCTCAGTCCACAGTCACCAGTCGATTGATGAAACATGCAGTCGACTGGTTCAGTCGACTGCATGTTTCAGCAGTTGACTGATATAATGCCGTTGGGATGATGACGCACAGGATCTCCACAGATTTGAATAAAACAATAGCTGTTGTGTGATACCAGTCGACTGATATTGGGAATTCCAGCATACTGTATATAAAGTTGAGAGCTTGGAAAGAAAAACTTAACTGATTCAAATTACTATTTAAGCTTTCCAAGAGATCTTCAAGTCCTACAACTCTTATTCTCTCCTCCCGAAGCTCATCAAAAACTTGTAAAAGGAGGAGATCATCTTGTAAAGGTTTCTCCACCATCACTCTTGGATTGAAAAGGAGATCTTAGTGGAGCTTGATTGGGTGTGTGTGTGTGCCTTGGATTAGTCACCTCAAGGAGGTGGAGACCAAGTAAATCGAGGAGTTAGCCTTGTACTCTTATTGTCTTTCAATTTCATTTCTTTTCGTGCTTCCGCTAACAAATTGTAGGTGAAGAATCAAAGAAAGGCTATTCACCCCCTCTAGCCATACTCAAGGTCCTATCAATTAGTTTACAAAGAGAAGGTATAATTAGCAATTGTTTTCCGCATCATGCTAGTTATTTCTTTTTGTAAGAATTCCAAACACAAGAGACATTAGATCTAGTTTTTCGAATTAATTTTTTGAGTTTGTGTTTTCTTCTTTTTCGAATTTGTGATTCGATTGTTCTTTTTTGTTAACCTAGAGTTATTTAAGGAAATTAAATATTAATTTTCCTTAAAAAGCTTTGTCTAGGCGGTGGTGTTTGCTCCCATATCCAAAAAGGACATGTGCCTCGCTATGTAGTCTTGGAAGCCAATTTTGAAAATTAATATTTAATGGAATTAATAACATAGGTAGATTTGAATCAATAGTGTTAAGTTCCGTTTGCGATTCAAATCTAAACTATTAAGAACAGATAAGTTAAATTTGGAATCAATGATGTTAAGTTCCGTCTGCAATTCCTAATTTAACTTCTAAATAACACAATAGGTTATTTAAGGAAAGGTTCGACACTTGTACAAAAAATTTTTGTACAGTGAAACTGATACGTTTTCCTAGGACTAATCAACAGTGACATACCTGGTAATTGAGATTTCCTCCTACTGTGGCCAAGAATACTGGATAAACCACATCTCACACGCTTTTGGGCATACTCTAGAATATAATGCTAAGGGGTAGGTTTTTTTTTAAAAATTTAGGTGTTTGGATTTTGTCCCATTAATGTTAAAGGTAAACAACCTTCTTTCTCATTCAGATCTGATAAATTCAGAACTTAATTTATGCATATTTAAAAGTTAACTTTTAAAATATTTATCTCGTTTGAAATTTAAATTTTGATCTTTTTATTATTCTTCTGAGCGTTTTATAATTGCACCACACTCATAAGGGGTGGTGCAATTATTGATTGATCTGTTTATTCGTCTGGATCTATAGTTTTGTTATATTTTTCGATTGCCAGTAGGTGTAGTGTCTCAATAAAGAGTCGTTCAAAATCCTCTACGAGAATTGTTAATTGATTCACTCGGGTGAATCATCTTCCCTTGGGGCTTTTTCTTTTTGCACGTCCCGAACGGATGCGTCGTTCAAGGAAGACTCCTGGTCCTTGTCCGCTCGGCCCCGTTCTTCTGATGGAGTCCGGAACAACGCTCGATGAAAAAGGATCAGCGCATTGAGTACCTCCCCATATGTCTCGTTGACTTCTTGTTTTATCCTCTAATGGATATATGCTCCGCTCGGTTTCCATATCCTGCTTAATGTCCCGTCGCTGATGCTGCGGGCTCATGCGCTTGGCGCTCGACCAGCGCTTGTTGTTGTTGCTGCTCCACTATCTTTGTCGCTCGGGCTTGTATAAGTATATCGAGCTCCTCCTTTGTCAGCACCACCGTGGTGAGTTGTCCAGCGTCTTCCATTTTTTCGTTTCAGATGTAGGCTACGTTTCCACAGACGGTGTCAAAATGATTCTGTTCGAAAACGGGAAGGTGGAAACCTGCGGATGTGGCTGCTGCGCTGACTGGCTGTAGAACGTGCTTCGCTCCGCAAAACAAGTAACGTCAGTGCCGAGCCAGGAAGGGGCCCCCATCATTAGCCCTCCGACGCTCAAGTCAGTCACCAGAACTGTAGAGGAAAGCGGAGCAACAGTAACACAAGCGCAAACAATAATAACGCGTACCTCCATCGATGATGGACCCCCCTTTATATAAAACCCTAGTGGACGATGTGCACACTCCTCGAGGCATGGATACGTTCTCTAATATGTCCTATGAAGGGACTTATCAGGAAAATACTTCTGACATCATACCTTAACAAGGCATGCATATCTCTGACAAGAGAGCAGAAGCTTCCGTCGTATGATTCGCCTGTCAACCATGCCTCGTGTCAGCGACACTATCTCTTAGAAGGATATCGAGAGATACGACAATGGTTCCATTGCTTAGTCGAGCGGGGTAGCCGCTCAGCCGGGACTCCTCCGCTCCGTTGATGGCCAGGTTTCGCTGCTTGGCCGAGCGAGGTAGTCACTCGGTTGGGATTCCTCCGCTCTGTCGACCTCAGCTGCTCTTCCCTGCAGTGACTTGAGTGTAATAGCATGCCCCTCGTGTTCGGATAAGCTCTCCGTTTTCCTTAGCTTCCTGCTGCTCCACACTGAGCGTCTGGCTGTCTTATCGTATTATCCGAGTTAGATGGTTGGCTCATCCGAACACTTATTATCCGACCGACCTTTGTAGCCTCTTGTCGATCGGACCCTGATTGTCCCGACTGGTCGTTATAGCCGTCCTCTTGCTTGATCACCGTAGGCGAGTCTTTTGACACTTTGATATTGATCATGTAATTTTGAGCTCTACCTTGACAGGTGACCGTGTCGGATGGGCCTCCTCTATCACAGTAATTGAGATTTCCTCCTTACGTATAAACAAGAATACTGGATAGACCGTCTCCTCGAATGGGTCTAGTGGCTAGCACATGAGGTGTTGCCACAATGAGGTCTGGGGTTCGAATCTCGGCAAAGTCGAGGTAAATGTCTCCCTTATGTGCTAGTCACTATTCCAAAGGCTAGTAGCCGCCCGTGATTTACCTCCTCCGTGTTAGCCCTGAGACAAGTTGGCGGGGGGAGGGGGGCTAGGGACGAGTGTATTCACCTTTTGCCACAAAGAATACTGGATAGACCACATTTCACACGCTTTTAGGCATACTCTAGAATATATATATATATATATATATATATATATATACTTTTAAATATGCATAAATTAGGCTCTGGATTTATCAGATATAATTTAGGTGTTTGGATTTTGTCCAATTAATTTAAAGATAAACAACCTTCTTTCTAATTCACATATCTGATAAATCCAGAGCCTAATTTATGCATATTTAAAAGTATATATATATATATATATATATATATATATATATATATATATATATATATATATATATATATATATATATATATATATATATATACTTTGGATTTTGTCCAATTAATTTAAAGATAAACAACCTTCTTTCTAATTCACATATCTGATAAATCCAGAGCCTAATTTATGCATATTTAAAAGTTAACTTTTAAAATAGGTATCTGTTTGAAATTTAAATTTTGATCTTTTTATTATTAGAAAAACACATTTTTTGTGTTAAGTGTTTAGATTTCATCCGACTAATTTTAGAGTTTAACGAATTTTCTTCTAATTCATATATCAAATAAATTCAAAACACAATTTATACATATTTTAAAATTAACTTTTAGAATATTCATTCTATTTGAGATTTGAATCGGAATCCTCTTATTACACTACACTCACATGAACGAGATAAATTCTTTCTTGTAATCATATCTTAAGGCGCAACGGAGAAAAATACCTTTTCATATGACCATCCTTACACTAACACTTTTGCTCTTATCATCTTCTACCATGTTTCTCCTCGAGACATGCACTCTTAACAAACAGAAGTCTTCCCTTAATATCTAATCCTAGACGACTCATAGTTAGTGAAAATACTTCCTTTTTTATACTACACAAGTGGATCTTAACTTACAAGAAGTACCTTGCTTCATGCTCACTACTTTCTTTCGCTCCCCTTTTACACTATAACCTTTTCCCCACTCAAATTTTGTAAGGATACATAATTTTTTTTTATCATTCGTTCATTAGAAGGTTAATGTGCAATTAAAACATGTTGCCAAATTATACTACAAAAAGAGTTTTTTCTCCCAATTGTTTCATTTATTTTATATTTTTTCACGTATACACGCATACATAAACACATAAGCATATAAGCACCGTTATCAAACTATGGGCTACTTTGCAATGAGTTTGAATATACATTTTTTTTATGCACACAAACTCAAACAAACAAATAAATATGTTATAATAATAATAAATTATCTCTCGTGTAATTGCGGATCGTCTTGCCAAATGTAAATACATCATTGTCCCAACTACCCAAAGCATACTCGGTACTCCATGGCGCCTTACATCGGGTATCATTTTGGGTAACGTTCCGTGTGCCCGATTCAATGAATCGCTCTTGCTAACTAGGTTTTTTTTAACGGCCTGCAGTCGCCGGTTTGGGTAATATCTTACGTAACACCGTTACATTCCTCTCCTCTGTCTATCTCTCACTTTCTCTCTTGCTCTCGTTCGCATTCCTATTCATTCGCCTTCTCCCTCGGCGCTTGCGGACTCTCCTTCCGTCGAAGTCGCCCAATCGCTTGCACGGTTCTCCTCCCCGCTCTCATGGCCATCGATTTCAGCTGTTGTTGCTCCGGATTGCGAGCTCAAGCGTAGGGTTTGGGTTTTCAATCTGTCCGCTTCCTCCATTTTTCTCGTCCACATGTCTTCGCCTTCTTCGGCGCCTGTAGCGGCGCCGGCGGCCAAGATCTGCTTCAACACTCAGTGCAAGGAGTCTATAGCGGACCATATAGCGCCTCGTCGGAGGGGCTGGCGCCTCCGCTCCGGAGAGATCGCCGAGCTCTGCGACCGCTGCTCGTACGTCCTCTCTAGCTCGCCCACCCTAGCACTTCATCTTTCTGCCCATTTATTCAAAATTTGTTTTTCCCCCCTGTTTATATTGTTCAAAAGAATGGGTTGGATCATTCGAGATTCGAGTGTTCTGGTGCTCAGATTTGGTTTTCCAGTGAGCCTCCGCGCTGCCGGTTGTTCTATCTTGCAACTTTTCGTTCCTTTTTGAAAGTTATATCAGTTCATTTATTGTTTTACGATGACGTACATCGGTACATGCTGAATTGGAGTTGTATTATTGGGATCATGTGAAATTGTCACAGGAAAAAGTCACTTGTTTGAGATTATTCTTAAATAGGGTTTTGTGTTTAATAATTGCGAATCAGATATAAGCGGATGGTATTTTCTGCTTCAGATACGTGATAAGGCTATAAATTTTGATCTTTTTTCTTGTTCAAATTTTCTCTCCAATCAATTGTGTCTTTCTTTTATAGAAATCCCCATTTTTTTCTTTCGTTTTTTGTCACTGTAGATCCTCGTTTGAGCAAGGAACCTTCTGCGAGACGTTTCATTCCAATGATTCTGGTTGGAGGAACTGTGAGACGTGTGGCAAGGTTAGAGATCTCTGTTTTTAACTATTTATATGCTACTTGAGGGATGGACTAAAGTCTCTGCAGTTATTTGTGCCGTATACCTTATTATATTTCCTATTTGCAGAGAGTGCATTGTGGGTGTATCGCATCAGCTCAGTCTTATGGTTTTCTTGACGCTGGTGGAATTGAGTGCATTCCATGCCCTAGGAAATCTCTTGCAACGGTGAGCTGCAAAAAGCCTCATCTTATCACTTTCATTCAGTACTTATCTTTCCCTTCTATTGGCTCCAGTATGAGCAGCAACACAAAATGTGATTCATTCAAACTTTTTGTCTTTATCTAAAAATCTTATTGTATTCTTTGTCAGTTCAATATTTTCTGTCAATTATATGATTAGGAGCATGAAATCAAAATGAGAGATAATGAAATTAACTGGAAACATGCTAACTGGTAGAGTTGTCTGTTTTTTTTTTCAAAACTGAATGTACTCAGGATGATTTTGTTAATTTAGGTAATTTGTATCTTGCTCCTATACTCGCTTCTCAAACATCTATACTTGGACACTTGGTACAATGGACTATTTGACTGTGGAAGTAGGGGTCTCAGAATATCCTTGCGCAGTTCTATTGTCCTGTCTCCATTCTAGAAGATCATTTAGTTGCTGTGTTCTACTGAATCTCTTGTAATCTGTCAACACAGTTATTTTTATTTATTTATGCTCCTGTTAAGCTCATTTCATGCCATAAGACTACAAATATAGATATCCAAGAATTACTTTTTCAGATATGTTGGACTTTTGCTACTTGGCTTCTTGACTTCTTTCTGATGCAATATGTTTCTAGGCACCAAATCAAATATCATCTTCTCTGATGTTTATGCAACAACATGCGCCTGAAAGGAGAGATTCACCTGCTAAAACCTGGAGATCAATGGCTAATCCATTGTCTGGACAGTGGCGTCAAGCTTCGCATATGTGGAATATGACAATGCAGTCTGATTTGCAACAAAGACTATCATATGAATTTGATAGACCTAGTAGCATTGAGAAATTGGCACATGGAGGCCGCCATTCTATTGCAACACATGAAAAGAAATTTGAGCCAGAGAGAAAAACTAATACTGACCTAAACAACATTTCACGAGATAAATACATTCATGGGAATGCAGGTTTGGAGTAATATCTCTCTCATGAAAAATATTATACATGACTAATGCTGACATTTTGACAAACTTCTTGCAGGAGAAAATGATCCTATGTCTACAAGGAAATCAGTAAGTACAGACCCCTGCTCTACCAGTTCCATAGTAAACTTTGAAGCAAAACCAAATTCATCTATCAAGTTGCAACAATTACCTGTTACAAAAGAAAACTCGTCTATACTTATTAGCCTCTCAGCTTCCTTTCCATCATCAAATGGAGTAAAGGAACCAATGAAGCTTTCGTCAAATCAATCGCCATCACAAATAACTACTCCATTATCAAAGCAGTTTTACCCTCAGCGTATGAATGAAGCTGAACTGCAAGTTCAAATGCGCAATGGAAGAACTCGAGTTGATGCTTATCCACGGACACAATTGCTTCCTCGATATTGGCCTAGGATAACAAATCAAGAGCTACAACAAATATCTGGCGAGTATCCTTCTATTTTATGTGTTTTGGTTAGCACATATCACTCTTACCTTGATGTACTTATTATGATGTTATTCCCTTTCCCTTCAATGTTACTAAAGGCTTTACTTAACTGTTACAAGCCCACAATCCTCCATCACTCCCTTGTTTGAAAAGATGTTAAGTGCTAGTGATGCTGGGCGGATTGGACGACTTGTGCTTCCAAAGAAATGTGCAGAGGTAACTCTATCTTTTTGGTATTCAATACTAGAAACTTCAGCCACATTGTCCCTTAAGTTCACGAAATTATGATTCTCTTTGTTATAATTCTAAAATTTAATTTTGCTACAAAATGGCCGATTCTTCAGCAAAGTTTGATGTTTGATGATGCCTAGCTACAATAGACCAATATGTTTCAGGCCAAGGGAATTAGATCTCCTTAGAGTCTTCTTTTATCCTACTTCATTATTGTCTTAGGATTGGCCATTTGAATACCTGAATACTTATACAACATATTATTTGTTTTCAAGGTTCTAAAATTCGCTAGGCGCTAGTCGGGCGCCAACAGCGCCTAGCGCCTAGGCCACCTAGGCGTGGACTAGGCGTCGCTAGGCGGATTCCACGGTATCAACATATATGACATAATAAATCACATTTTGTAACTCCAACACAATAACATTAAATTTAAAATGAGTTCAAAATTACATAACTAATAAAATATCACAAATTTATTCTACTTCACCATAATTTTCAATGACTTGTTCTTCATCGGACACAAACTTAAAATCATCATTGTGATCCTCTTCTTCTTTGGATGCAAAATCATTCACATGAAGTTCTCTCATATTGTGACCAAAGGATATTTACATATCTCTACAATGACATGATATTGTCCACTTTGGGCAAGACCCTCATGACTTTGCTCTTGGGCTCTACCCAAAAGGATATCATACATCATTTTAAACCCATGATCTTTCTAAATCTTTCCAATGTGAGACTTTTATTGAATTTCCAACATCTCACTCTAGAGCTTTTTCGAGGTTGTATGATGCAATGATTTTTCCAAAGGATTAGGCCAACCTTCAATTCAATCCCTTTGAAGTCGCTCAGTTAAAGAAAGATCAGACAACAATTTTTTTTTCAAATTGATTTCTCCAAAATGTGGGTTTCTTCATTCGCTATGATGAAGATGATGTTTGGTGCTAGCCGTCAAGGCAAGCCAACAAATCGATTTTCTTTCTGAACCAAAGTTTAGGGCTTATAAAACTTAAGCCCAACCCAAAAACAAGGTTACATTTCAGTTTTTTTAATTGGACTTCAAATTTAAAAGCCTAAACTAAAAGAAATCATGAAACCCCTACACTATTTCCATGGCGCCTAGACAATTCGACCGATTAGTCGGCTCCTAGGGCCGCCTAATCCCGCTTAGGCACCAAGGCCGCCTATGCTGACCGATTAGCATGTTTTCGGTGCGATTGGTTGGCGCCTAATGCCTAGGCGGCGGCCTAGGCTGATTTTTTTAGAACCCTGTTTGTTTTACACACTGTATTTCACAGCTTTTGAAAATTTTAGTGGCTTTATGAACTTTGAACGGCATTAAACTCATTGTTGGTTTCACTTTGCATGAAATACATTACATAGCTAGTGGACTGGGATCTAATTTTGTTAGCTATATACATAACAAAAATAACAATTTATTTTACTTCCAACTATTGGAGAAGGTGACATGGATACTATTGTGTCATTGAACTCTATGAAAGGTTATATTGCTAATAATATCTAATCCTTTTCATTTTGTTAAATAGAGTTCTCTTTTGTATCCCTCCACCCTTCAAACCATCATAATCTATATCATCTCATTTTATCAAATTAGCTTTAAACATGTGGCAATAATTCATTAGACAAACATGTTTTTGTTTGATCCACCTGAAGCTTTTATTTAGAGAATGACTTTAGTTTCTTTGACGGTCTTCTTGTTGGCTATATTTTCAACGCAGGCATATTTCCCTACAATTTCTCAGCCTGAAGGACTGCCTTTAAAAGTTCAGGATGCAAGTGGTAAAGATTGGATATTCCAATTTCGATTTTGGCCTAACAACAACAGTAGGATGTATGTTTTGGAGGGTGTTACACCTTGTATTCAGGCAATGCAACTGCAAGCAGGTGACACAGGTATTATTCTAATTAATTTAGATGATGATCTCTTGTCCAAATACATTGCTATTGTTTGCTCCTATGCTTTCTCCAGATAATCCTTATTAGTCCTTGAGATCAATGGATGCATTATTTACTATTTCTTTATGTTGGTTATATTTGTTCTTAACTCCTCTATATTCCATTAATTCCAGATTTAGTTTTATCCTCTAGTCATCATCACATGAAATAGCAAAGTTCCCATATATGTTTTATAGGGAAGATGTTTCTCATAGTGGTTTCGTTTTAAATTTTATATTTTTGTTTCACACTAGGTGTAGTAATGTTGTGAAGGTAATATATATGTCAAGTTTTACATAGTTGTATGGTGTTTTCCATTTTTTGTTTAATAATTAATATTTATTAATTAATTTATTTATTTTTATGTTGAAACTAAATATGTGCTTCTGCAGTTACATTTAGTAGGATAGATCCAGAAGGAAAGTTGGTCATGGGATTTAGAAAAGCTTCTAGCAGCTCTAATGAACAGGTTGGTGGATCAAGTGTTGTTGTCTCGAAAATGTAAATGCTTCGTTAGAATTATGTTGTTATGGATATGGACTAATTCTGTTTTGTCATGTAGCATATTATTAGACCAATGTACAGCCCTACTCGTGATATTTCTGGACAAGATTCATGTAGCTAACTTTAAGAGATCATAGACATTGTCAATGATCTATTGTGGCAAAGCACCGAATTTTGTCCATTGCAGTCTTTTCAGTTTTTTTGTTTTGTTTTGTTTTGATTTTTGCTAATTTTACTGGTCTCACATTTGCTTTGTCAAATATAAAGCATCCTACTGTTCTATGCTAATCCTTTTGATAAAGGTGCTGTACCGACTACTATGTTAAACATCTCCTACACAAATTCTTAAGCAAGTGCTACATTTCATGTTGTCACTAATTTTGCCTTGCATCATGAATTCTAAGTAAATTTGTAACAATTTTTTTTGACTTGTATCATGAATTCTAAATAGGATTTTGTAACCTGCAGGATCCTGAAACACATAAATCTAGCACTGATATCTCACCACCACCAGAAGGTAATAAGAAAATAATATGTCGTCTTGAATGTTTCTTTTGAAACCTCTGAAGTTATCATAATGGTCAATGCAGCAGACCAAATCACCTCGCTTATACAAAAGGATGGATCTACTTCCAAGTTATTGCAGGTTCCTAGCAAAAGAAAAGCCAAAGCTCTTGGCTTAAAGAGTAACTGCCTGCGTATTGAAAATGAGGAACCCATGGAATTGAAATTGACATGGGAAGAGGCTCAAATGTTGCTCTGTCCGCCGCCAAACTCTTCTCCTAGTATTGTTGTTATTGAAGGCCTTGAATTTGAGGAATATGAGGTGAATAAATAGCTTCCACTTTATGCTATACTTGATTACTATCACAATAATCTCTAAATCTTGCTGTCAGGTTCATTTTTTTGGGATTTAATGATAGAGATTCAATTTAAGGATTCTTGTTCCTATCTCATGGTTTGACATCATCTTCGTTATGCATTTGCTTCCTGATATTGATTCACTTTTAACATTTTTTTTCCATAGCACGTCAGTGTCCATAAAATATTGCTAATTGAGTGAATCTCTCTTTGCTTGAACCAGCCATTTTCTTATCTGTAAATTTTCAGTTCTGCACCACTGCTTTTGATGAGTTTTAGTTCCTGCAGAGAAGAGTTTCGGTTAGACCATGTTGACCTTTCCTATTAAGATTATTTTATCCAATGAAATTAAATTAACAGATCATTAATGACTTGAACTTGTTACTCATGTTAGATCTCAAGTAGCGCATGCAAGAATGTTATGAAGATATAGAAATTGACTCGTGTCTACCAGAAACGGACTTTGTTGCCTTGTTTACTATTGTGCATAAATAGGGCAAACAAAGAATTTATATTAATCTGTAATGATTAATTCTTCCTCCTTAACACTACAGGAGGCACCTGTACTAGGGAAGAGGACATACCTTACCTCAGATCAAGCAGGGTATTCTTTCTTACCTATCTTCCTGATATTTCGTCGTGTTTTTACTTGTAATTTTTTTGAAACTCATTTGATAAGGTTTTTATCTCCAGTCTGATTGTAAAAGAAAAGATCAAGTTAAAATTGTTAGGGTTATACATGTGATTAAAGATCACAAGGATGGATTGTTCAACCTGTTTAATAGCTGCTGTCTTGGTCTCTGAAAAACCATCAAAAGGTCGTAGATGCTCTGGGATTGTGCCTACGAGCACAGCTGTCCATCTTAACTCTTAAGAACACTTGATTTGTCCCTGGCAGGATTTTTTACTTGCATGATTTTTTTTCCCATCTCGCATAATTTATTCTACCATTTGCTTTATTATTGTCAGAAAGTTGCATTCTTATGTTCACTCTTAAACATAAAATGATAGTTTCTAAACTTACCATCAGAAAAAGTTCATAATTCATTTCAACTGAACTCTCGTTAGTTAACAATGCATATATACAATCACCGAAAGTGTGATATGCTAGTCAACAATTTACTCAATCCTAATCAACTATCTGTAATTGGTTCTTTAAATATGCCCAGATCATCTTCTTCTGCTCAAGAGTTGAGTTTGGAGCAGATAGCAAACATGGTCTCTTGTAAATCAGGTGTGTACTTTTTTCCCCTCTCTCATATTAAATAATAAGTGTTTTGCAATACGGTAGTTGCAACTTCCAAAAATTATAGCTTTTATTCCACTAAGTCGGGTAAGCTATATGAAGCCTTCATGCATAACATGTCTATATTTTACACTGACTGACAATCTTACGCAATCGTCTTCCTTTATTCGGACTTGGGACAAGGATGATGGATTGTGACTTTTTCGCTACTATTGATTCCACTTGTTTATGTGAACAACAGGCATTTTGAAGAAGCGCAAGGCAAAAGCAAAAGGAGACAATGTCGAAGTATCAGACGGGCTTGATACACTTGCGAACCTTGCTATTCTTGGTTACAGTGAAAACCGCCAATCTTCCCAACCAACAACAAGGCATCCTCGGCACAAGCCTGGCTGCACATGCATTGTTTGTATTCAGCCTCCAAGTGGGAAGGGCCCCAAGCACAAGCCGCACTGCACATGCAACGTCTGCCTCACTGTGAAACGCAGGTTCAGAACACTAGAGTTAAGGCGTGAAAAACGTCAGTCGGAGAAGGAATCCGAGATGCCAGGAAAGCAGCAGTCACCCGTCTTGCCACCAGAAGTGTTACCGCAACCAGGGAGCATGGATGCTGCATCAACCGGTCCAAGCGATGAGGTTGCCACTCAGAAAGTAGATAAATTGATCGCTGATACAGTAGTTGACGAAGCATCTGAACACAGAACAACATCGGCATCGCCTCATAAAACACCTCAAATTGATTTGAACATTCAACCAGAGAGGGAGGAAGAGCCATTGGTACAACCTCAAGCTGTGTCACTGGTACCCTACTGAAACTGAAACTTTCAGAGAATCTAGCAAGTTCAACCGAGATCAGCAATCTTGGTAAGAAGGGAAGGCCATTGTAACTGCACCAAACCGAGGCATGAGATTGTTCGCACGCCCATTTGGTAGACATCTTTTTTAAAACATTTGCTTTTTATCATCAATTGTATAACCATTTGTACAGTAGTTGTTTAGGCAAAGAACACTGATGTGCCCATAAGAGGACATGAGATTGTTCACTGAGCCTCTGTTCATCTCGAGAAGGCGGGCAAAGAAGGGGAAAAAAAGCTAAGTACCCGAGTAGGACTAAGATAAAGAGCGAAATGGATGGGGGGAGAAAGATTTCAAATAATGAAAAATGAGGGTGTCAATCCAATTGCCAAAAGTCTTAGCAGTTGTTGCTCAAATCTTGTGCTCAAAACTCATCTTCACTAGACTATCAGTGTTTGATGTTCAAAATTGTTTTCTGTTGATCAGTCGACTCATTCCTTTTTAGCACCTCTTCTCATTGTTTATTGTTCAAAATCCTGTCTCCCTTCCTGGGTATTATTGCATGTATGCAAAACGTTCTAATTATAATTTTACATTTATTTGTTTTTTTTAAAATTATGTTCCTTTCATGTTTTTATTTTATTTGATATTACCTTTTTCATTCAAATGTAAATATATAGAAATCATTTTAAAATATTATCTATATATACTTATTGAATTGATATGTTTTTAATTCGGCTAATTCAGGGAGTGGATAGTCCTTTCTCGGATCGTCCACTGGATAAATTCAGAATTGTTCACGGTAATTCGCCAAGCAATCGACCTTCATAGTTGAAAATCCATTGTAAAGTTTACTTGTCCCCAATTGGGTTTCAAATTATGATACTCTGTATGATTGTATTCGACTTGCCGTTGCACCACTCGGAGGGCCTTATGAATTGATTTTTGAATGATACATCGTTCTGGACACTTATTGAAAAAGTTCTTCCATTTTTGGAAAAAGATTTTTAACTTTCATGGGAAAACGTTTTGAAGAAATTTTCTATGATTATTCAATCGAACAAAATGAGGGGAACACATATAAATGATGCTTGGGAACATTCATTAATAGGGATGTAAATGAACCAAATATTCGTGAATAAGTTTGGTATTCGACTTAGTAAAATCTTGTTTATGTTCATTCAATATATATAAGATTAATTAAACAAACAAACTTGAACAATTCATTAAGCTAAATAAATAAATTTGAACACATATGTGTTCAACTCATTAACGTTCGCGAACAACGTTCACAAATAATATTCATGAACCATATTCATTAATAAAACTCTTTTCAATATGCTAAATAAACAATAAAATAAATAAATTTAAATTATCAAGCTCAATAACCAATCAAACAATTAAAAGTTTCAAACAATCAAACAAAATTGAATTGAGAGTTTGATAACATCTAAACGAACTAAGTTCAAATCAAGCTCAAATCAAGCTCAAGCCAAGCTTGAATTGAGAGCTTGATAATATTTAAACAAACCAAGATCAAGCCAAGCTTTAAACAAGCTCAAGCTATAAAAAATAAATCAAGCCAAACTTGAACACTCATTTTAAAAGCTTGGTTCATTTTAAGCTCAGCTTGACTTGGTTACCTTATCAAATAAACTTGAACACCCTAAAATTCAACTTGGTTCGGTTTATTTACAGCCCTATTCAATTAGCAAGATGATTATAAAAAAGTCTCCATGGAGCCCAATAATAAGTAAAAGCCCATTTACGGCCCACTTAAAGCCGATTAAGGCCTCAATGGAGCCCCAATAAAATCCTATCCGAATTCATGAGGTTCCCATGAACTCCCAAATCTCCCGCGAAGGGGGAGTCCAAGGGATCAAATCGCCGACTCCTCTCTCTCTCTCTCTCTCTCGCTCCGATCTGCTTCGACAATGGCGACGATGGCCGCGGCCTCTCTGATCCGCGCCCCACCGAGCTCCCTTCATCATCCTGAGGTGCGGCGTCTAGTAGCTCGCTACTTTCCTGCTCTTGAGTTGCCACTGGTGAACCGATTTCGGTTTATAGTTTTGTTGATATTGCTTATGCGATATTGCAATCTGGATATGTGGTGCAGGGATTGTGGATTCGACTGTGTGGACGTTTTTGGTATTCAAAGGGGGAGCATGGGATGGCTCGTTCCCTAATCTTTTCGAGAAGGCGCAGGATCAGATTTGGGTTAGTTCAGTTTGTTTATCTGAATCAATGTTCTTGTGGCTTCTTTTGGCTGGAATTGAACTTCCGTTTATGTTCAAGTGATCTTAAAGTTTATCTTCACTTGAAAACAAGTCATTTAGAAGGAAGTAGCTGCTTACTGCTGCAATTTAGAGCTAATTCAATTTAATGAGCAGGGGAGTATCAGTATCAGCTATCAATCAAGATGCTGAAAAATCCTTCAAGAAGACAGTGGAAGTGGACCGTCTAATCGATTTGTTGAAAGTTGCAGATGCTAAGGAAGTAAGTTTACTTCATCTCGTTTGAATATCAAATTAGACGTCTAAAAAATTGAATACTCTTGGTTTTAGTGGATATGCAAGCTAGATACTATTCAGTAGCCAACAACAACAAAGCATACTTATAATTAGGCAGTGCATGGAACAATTTCTACTTGACATGTTCTTACATCGGTTTTACAAATCAAAGATAAAGTATTTCATTTGAGGGAGGTTATTGTTGTCAGATCCTTTTGCAACTAAAACTTCACTGGGTGATTATATGCTCTGTACTATTATACACATTGAGATGTAGTAATTTTTTTTGGTTTTGTTTATTAATTGTTTTTTTTTCTAAATGCAAACAGCTTGACCAACTTGTCGTGGAAAATGTCCTTGCATTCAACGAAGCCTTTTGGATCCGCCTTGCTGCTAGGACAGATACGTGCAGATCTGATGATGACAAAGCATGAATCTTTACTTGGTTAACTCTTTAAAGAATTCAACATAAAGGGAATTTACTTTTTTTATTACTTTTTAAAAAAATGAATAAAATATGCTTAAAATTCTATTGTTTACTTTCACAGAAGGATTATGAAGAATTGGCTGCATCTGTGATGACCATAGTAGATCGCCTTGTCCATAAAACCAATGCAAGTATTTTCTAAACCTTTATTGGCTAACAAGTTCGTTTCAGTTTGGAAGCCAAAATTGTTGTTTGAAGTGATCATTAAAGTTTTTTTCTTTTTTCTTTTCAGGAAAGGATAGGATCTGCAACTGATGTTCTTAAGGCTATTCTGAATCCTGTAGTGAATGGCGATGAAGAGATATCATGGCCTCCTAGAGATCCTGAAGCTCTTATTTTGATGGAGAAAGTAAACTGCAAATTTTGATTTATTTTAACTAAATAATTGGCTCTTAGTTTTTGTAAACTTGAATCGCTTGTTTTTTTATAGAAACTATATGCTCTGTAAGAAATGGACATGAACCTGAACAGATACTTTAACTACTAAGAATGTTGGTCCAGTGATAGTATCTTTTTTTAATCTTGACTAGGAACTAGAGAAGAAAGAACAAGAAGGTTTACTGGACGAAGGATTTCTTTCTGAAGTTAATGCTCAATTACGTCAAGTAAGTCACATTTACTTTGTTCCATTTTCAAATTCATTAGTCATCTTCAAAGTGCAATACTTGGTCAAATTCTAGTCTACATCCACAGTGAATTTGCTTATATTTGCTCTGAAAACTAAGATCAAGGATTCCCTGTATGCAAGCCAGTTGCATGGAGCTTTCAAATTACACAGCATGATATGTGATGTGCAGTGTGATGCTCATAAGCCATGAGTATTCCTGGTCTTGCTCATGCCATTACTTTCTTCTGCACAATGAGCAAAATATCATAAGCTGATAACAATGCTTGTGAAATTCTTGCTCATCTTGTAACCACCTTGCTGCCAGTCCAGGACCAGGACCTATTAGATCTGAGTTACAAATTCAAGCACATTTCTAATTTTTGTCTGATTCATTGTACCTCGTTTGCAGAATTTACACTTTTCAAGCGGACATAGTTGATTTACTTTCAGGCAAAAGAAGATGGGGATAAGCCAGGGCTCGAGGCTATGCTGCAAAAGGTCTTGCAAGTTTACGCTTCTAAAATACTTGCAAAACGTAGCTATGCAAATAAAGGTGAAAAGACCCGCAATTGTTATTTATTTATTATGAAAAGTTATGTATGGTTCTCAAATTGTTCGATTTCTGCAGGGGGGAAAGTTTTGATAGCAGAGAAGTTTCTTGAAGCTGTGATTCAAGGTACTTCTCCTCTTTGCCATATCAACCTAGATAATAATAAAAAAATTCATATATTTGTTCTTGTAGTTGATTATAACGTTTTGCTATAATATATTTGAGCTTGTTCTTTACATTAAAATGCCAATATGCTCCTATAGTTAATTATAGCTTTTGCTATTAGCGTATCACATACATGAGCTTGTTCTTTACATTTCATGTGCTTATGCATTGACATAAAAATAGGACAGTCTGGTACACGAAGTTTCCACCAATGTGGAATCCCAGAGAAGAGTCTATTATATGCAACCTTATCTTGTATTGTAAGAGGTTATTTTGCGACTCAAACTAATGACCTTCAGGTCCCATGGTGCAATTTTAACGTTGCGCCAAGGCTTCCCTACATGCTTATGCATTGACATAGAATTAGAAATTTGTATTGAGATAATCAAGTTAATGCACTCCGACGAATATAGGAGCCTCAATTCTCTTTGAAGAAGCTAATGCTGTGTTTGGTGTATAGGAATTGTATTATGGAATTTGTGTTTGGTTGTATAAATGAACGCTCATACTTGTAATTCCCTAAGGAATAACTTTTTGATACCCTATCTTTCCATTGTTTATGTGTATATATTCTTGGCACTCTTTAGCCCTTCAAAGAACATACATAGCGAAGTGGATTAATTGGGTTGGATAATCTTGGCCGTCGGATGGTTTAGTCCAATTGAATCAAGTGAGCCGAACAGTCTGTATGAGGCAAGTGGAATGAATGAACTAGTTGGGCCAATTGAATCGGATGAGTAAAATGAACTAGTCGGTCATATTAAGGTAGATTGATAGGTTAGGGTCAATATTGACCTCGAACAAAGAAAGTGGGGGCTCCTATGTTTGGATCAAGAGGACTAGACACCAGGCAGGAAGTCCTAGTAGGTCGGGTGGACCGAGGGGCAGGAAGTCCTAGTTGCGGCTAGGCAAGGAAGTCCTAGTAGGTCGGGTAGACCGAGGGGCAGGAAGTCCTAGTAGGTCGAGTAGACCGAGGGGCAGGAAGACCTGGTGGGTAGAGGATCGGATGTGGGAAGCCCATGGTCCTTTGTTTGAGGGGGGGGATTGTTGGGGTTGCAAGGTTGCAAACATAGTCCCATATTGAAAACACATGGAAAAGATCATGGGTTTATAAGAAAAAGATATCTCCATTGGCATGAGGCCTTTTGGGTAGAGCCCAAGAGCAAAACCATGAGGGCTTAGGCCCAAAGTGGACAATATCATGTCATTGTGGAGATATCTAAATTCTTTTCGATCCTACAATTGGTATCAGAGCCCGGACTGCCAGAAGGTTTAACTGCCGACTGTGCACAAGAGCTATGGTCTGATTGAACCATGTGAGTACAATATTGACCTCGAACAAAGAAAGTGGGGGCTCCTATGTTCGGATCAAGAGGACCAGACACCAGGCAGGAAGTCCTAGTAGGTCGGGTGGACCGAGGGGCAGGAAGTCCTAGTAGGTCGGGTAGACCGAGGGGCAGGAAGTCCTAGTAGGTCGGGTAGACCGAGGGGCAGGAAGTCCTAGTAGGTCGAGTAGACCGAGGGGCAGGAAGACCTGGTGGGTCGAGGATCGGACGTGGGAAGCCCATGGTCCTTTGTTTGAGGGGGGGATTGTTGGGGTTGCAAGGTTACAAACATAGTCCCATATTGAAAACACATGGAAAAGATCATGGGTTTATAAGAAAAAGATATCTCCATTGGCATGAGGCCTTTTGGGTAGAGCCCAAGAGCAAAACCATGAGGGCTTAGGCCCAAAGTGGACAATATCATGTCATTGTGGAGATATCTAAATTCTTTTCGATCCTACAAATATATATATATATATATATATATATATATAGATCAGAATGTACAATATAAACCCTAGGAGTTACATCTGATAAAGCATCATATCAGAGTAGATGTCTAAGGACCGATATACATGTACTTGCACCAATCTAACCACTCTCTCTCCATCAAACCTTATTCCCTCAAACAAGCAACTACTCCTGGCCAGCCACACATAATGAATCATGGAAGAAATTGCAAGGTGCTGAGCCTTTACTAAGCTACGACTTCCTTTATAATGTCTCTTGAAGACTTTGAGCATCTCCCATAAGTGGACATCTCTTGACGTATGTAAAGCCGTGTTTTGATCCTCTGCTTAACTTTGGAATTTTGATGGGATCTTGTGCATATTAAATTGTGTAAGCTAGATGAGTTAAACAACATATTTAATGTAGAAATATTTTAATATTTAGTCTGTGTGTATTTTAACCAAACTAACTAATGAATTTCTATTCTTATTCTATTTCTCCTCTATTCCATTCTCTAAAAACAGCTATTGCATTTGTTGAACAAAATACACCATAAATAAATGAATGGATCAGTTTAAGATCTTTACCATTCGATCAAATTGTTTGACTATCTCAAAACCCAGCTCCTGAGAACCAGTGGAATAAACTGTTGATCGATGGACTTAGTGTTGGCAAAGGCGAAGTTCCAGCAGAAGAATTTTACACGGTTATAAAGAAACGCATTGAACGAGTCTTAATACGCACTGTAAGAACTGTTATCACCATTTGTTTGCATCATTTGATGCTCTTGTACCTTGTTTGCTTTATTTCCTGTTCAATTGTCCTTTAGGAAGGAGGCTCATACGAACAACGCATCCTTGTTGAGTATCTCAGAGGCATACAATCAAGAACTGAGGAAATTGTTCGAGCACTTCAAGGGCCTCCAACTTGAGTTGGATGAATATATTGTGTAAATTGGTCGAGTAGCCTAGCTCTGTTTCCACAAGCAATTCAGATTCAAATGCTGGTTTTGCTTACAGGATTATCATCTGCAACCTTCTTCGAGCAATCTAGAGTCTATTCTCCCATTGTGAAGAGTCAAATAGACTGATAGAACAACGAGACAGAAGATTGAGCTTGAAATGTTTGAGTAGCAAAAGAAATATTGATTGAGTAGCGTGTAGTTATTTAACTTCTCAGTTCAGGAAGCATAATGGAGGAAGGGTGAAACAAGATCTCGTGCGGTTGCTTCGTAGACTTATGTCTCGTAGCTTAACTACACAAGAAAAGCTTTTTAAAAAAAATGAAGGACAGTAAATCAATCATTTATAAATATTATTTATAAGTTTATTTATCAGTTATTCTGTTTAATAAATTATTTAAATTTATTTATTTAATTGAAATGGTGCATCTTAAATAAATATAAATAGGTCATTATGCAAGTAGGAGTGAGGTATAAAATTGAATAGAATGAATTAAAATCGGTTAAATTGATTTTTTTTTAACAAATTTAATTCATCGAATTTTGTCATCAAAATTGAATTGATATAAAATTAATTAATTTAGTTGGTTATCAAATTAATCTTTTAGTCCATTGATAATATTACTAATCGATTTATATTGGATAGTTGAATCATTAGTCGGTCCAATTCAAATACATCGGTTGGTTGCTTACAGTATCATTGACTGAAATTTCAGTTTAATTGATTTAATTAATTTATGGATTTTAAAAACAAACTAAATAAATAAAAAATATATATATATTATTAAACTTTTAAATTAACTAAATTAAGATTTTGAATTTGATATTTCAATCAGTTTAATTAATTTTTTCCATCTCTACTGGTACACTTAAGTCATATTAAGTCCAAAATATATCGAAGGTAAATTACTTTTCCCACCCCTGACAGTCCACCCCCTCTCTCTCCCATGTTAAATGACTTTTTTACTCCTTCTTTTAAAATAACAAGTTATTTTATTTTTTTTTCAATTTTATTTACTTTCTTTAGTTTACAGTTTATTTTTTTCAATTTTATTTACTTCCTTAGTTTTATTTTTTAAAATAAATTTTGTTTATTATTTTTTTTCATCATTTTTTTATTTTTTATCCATATTTTACTTTCAAATTTTTTTTATAAATAATAATTCCTAAAATTTATTATTAAAAAAAACAAAAATTATAAGATATCGAATCCTCTATCTCAATATCATCTGTCCCCGTGTCCCACTCATTGCCCCAGCCCATCGTCGGTGGCACCGTCGGTGGCCTTCGGTCGCCACCCTGATTAAAACTATATCCTAAGAGGAAGGTGATATGAGTAAACTTTCCTTTGTCGGTGATATGAGTCTCTGCTTAAATTCAGCCGAATTTTGACGTCGATCTCTCTGATAGCGACCCCCCGGGGGTTCACCTTCCCCTAAGGTATAGTTCTGGTCGGGGCGACGACCAGAGGGCGCCGGTAGCGGGCTTGAGGCGACGAGTACGATAGAAGGACAGAGAAAATTGAGGACAAAAGATTCAATCTCATATTACGCATATAAAAAAATCATCATTTTTTTGTCGAGAAAATACTTAAAAAAAATGATATAGAGGTAAATAATATGATGAGACTAAAAAGGGAGTGTGTGCGAAAATCTACGATTAAAAAATAAATAAAAGATTATAAATATATAATAAAAAAATTAAAAAGAATTAAAATTATAAAAAAAACTGATTAAAAAAAACAAAACAAAATTAAAATTTGGAGGTGGGAAAAGCACTGCCATTCAATAAATAATAAAAAAATTATTAAAAAATAAAACTGATAAAAACTAAAATTAGTTAAAAAAACAAAACTTAAAAAAATTAAATAAAAGAAACGTGAATGAGAGGAATAAGGAAAAGCATAGAATGGTAAATATCATTGAATTTGATGGTGGACCCGGGGAAGGGAGGATGTGCGGGGTGAGAAAAACAACTCTCATATCGAAGTGATCTGACATGGGCCCACCACTCATGGCCGATTATTTTTATATATAAAAATATTGTTTTATTAATATAATTATTCTACAATAAAACATTTTACTTCTCAAGAAATCAATAGCAGACTAATATTGAAGGGTCAAAGTAACTATACCTCAAATACACCATGTTATATTTTTAAAATCGAGACGTCAAATGTCCCATCTCCAAAATCAAACACAGCAATCATGAATTCTTTGGTGTTCAAACTTCAAACCATAAGCAACTACTGTAGCAATTGTTTCTTTTGATAATTCTTTACCTATAAGAACAGCGATTCTCCCAATATCCTTTGTCGATGTTGAGCGTTGTTGAAATAAAATTAAAATGTATTTTATTAAATATTGACTGAATAAAATTTTTGATTACAAATTAGTGCCCAATTAAAATATTGATCTAATATAATGATTGAAAATAATTTTATATTAATTTACGATATAATCATGAGTAAAATAATGATGGAATTTTAATTAGGATAAAATAACGACAAATTAATAATTATGATAATTAAATTAATGGCTAATTATATTTTTTAGTCGTAATTTAATAACAGAATTAATTTCATCTCTAAATTAGCGATCAACTTTAAAATCGATAGTTAATTAGAGACCAATTTTAAAGTCGTTCGTTAATTAATGATTGAAATTTTATTTGATTGTTATATTAGCTATCGATTATATTGTAAAATCAATCATTAAATTTATGATATATTTTAAAATCAATCGTTAATTTAATGACTGATTTAAAATTAATAATCAATTTTAAAATCGATGGTTAATTAATAACCTAATAAATTTTTGACTCTAAAACCATCTTAGTTTACTAAATTCTTTTGCTTCTATGTCATCTTTCCTTCCTCTCTAAATCCAATCTCTCCAATCTCATTTAGGTGTTATTAAACATTTAATTTAAGCTTATGTAATTATTTATAAGTTTATTTATCATTAATTTATTTTGTTTAATGAATTATTTAATTTTTTATTTAATTGAAATTATGTATAATAAATAAATACAAATAAAAAAATAATAATCCTAGTTAACTTTATTGATATTTGTCATTGGTTACCAGAGTAAATCAGAAAGTGAACATGACGACTAGGGGTGAGCAAAAGTTTGATTAAACCGAATAAACCGATCAAACTGACCGAATTTAAATTCGGTCTGATTTATTCAGAAATTCATTTTTTTCTCTAAAAAATTTGTTAATTCGGTTCGAGTTCGATTTTAAAATTTTTTTATTCGATTAAACCGAATTGATCAAATTTTTTAACCAAATCGGTTTTTTATACCATAAATTTTAGACCGAACCAAAATTTTATTAAGCCAAACCAAATTTTTAGAAAAAATTGGTTTATTCGGTTCGATTCGGTTTATTCGATTTTATTGAAAATTCGGTTCGATTCGATTTTTTATCAAAAATCGGTTCGATTCGATTTGTTTGAAAAAAAAATCGATTCAATTTGGTTCAATTAATACAGTTCGATTTTAACTAAATATTCACCCCTAATAACGACCCACCTAAAAGACTAACATCCTTTAATTATGTCCTCATTCGGACAAAAAATTTCTATAATTACACCATCCTTTTGTCCTTCCAACCCTCATAAACCAACTATTAAATAATAAAAATATCTATATCTCAAATTTTAATAAATTTCCACATCCAAGATAGAAGGGCAATCAAGTATTCTTTGTTGTTCAAACCATAAGCAAATGCTACAACTGTTGTTTTATAGATAATTTTTTACACATCGAGACCAGCAATTCTCCCCATATCCTTTGTTCTCTGACTTTGAGAGCTCTTATTTTGATATACAAGTCATTTGTATCTTGAAAGATGATTATTATTATCCCCAAGATGTAACGCAGACGGTGGACGCATGGTATCTCTGGCGTAATGGTCAGGGGTCGATTCTCAGGAACTGACGACCTGGGATTTCCCTGCCATGCGCCTATGGCCTGTGTACCTGCATGAACCTCCCTCCATATCCGTGGGGCCGACACTAGGGGGCTGCTAAGGTAGCGTATCTACCTTTTTTTTGAAAGATGATTATCAATAAATCATAAGTACTTGGGTGGGACGATATCATCTTAAGAAAAGAAGATCTAACATTTACCTCGATCTTACTATTCTTATTATTGGGAATAGGTTTACCCAAAGGGATTGTGTCTATATCCGATGGAATAACTCGATAACCGATGAGATTAAGTCGGTAACGACAATGCCAAAAATAATATATCTCTTATTTGAAGGGATATTTCAATAACTAGAAGCGGGCGTCGAGAGTATAAATGGGACAAAGTCTATATCATCATATCAAACTCTACCAATTAGAGTCATCAATTTATCTTCAACATGACTAACTAAATCTAACCGTTGAATCTCAACACTGAAAATTTAACTCTACCAATTAAGTCATCAATTTATCATCAACATGACTAACTAAATCCAACTATTGAATCTCAACACTGAAAATTTATATATATAAATATATAATTACTAATAATTTTTTCGTAAGATGAGTTAGTTGTTTATTCAAGTGAACTAGACGTTTCTAATTGAATTTGGTGATTACTTTTGGAGTAAAAAAAAATGAACTATCTCTTTTAGAGAGATCTCACTCTTTTTGACAAGAGGATAAATCATGTAGATATTTATCTTAGGCTATGTTTGATAGGATGTAATCTATCTTGTAATGTAATCAGGATTATATTACAAGGTTGATTATTTTGTTTGGTTTAATTTTAAACTTGTAATGTAATATAATCTGAATTACAAAAGGTATTGAAGTTTTGTAATCTGGATTACAAAGTAAATACTATGTAATCGGATTACATTATGAGGTCATCGTTTAACCAAAATTTAAATGTCGAATATACCCCTAGTCCACCGTAGTCGCCATCCACTGTCGTCGGCTGCCGCTGCCCACCGCCGTCGGCCCCGCCCATCGGACGCCGCCAGCGACCACCGCCAGCCGTCAGCGAACATCGTCGGCCGCCGCCGAACATCGCCGTCCGCTGCCGAACACCGTCAGCCGCCGGTGACCACCACCGTCGGCCGCCGGCGACCACCGTCGGCCGCCGGCGACCACCGTCGGCCGCCGGCGACCACCGTCGGCCGTCGACGACCACCACCGTTGCCCGTCGGCGACCACCGCCCGCCGGCGCCACCGGCGACCACTGCCGGTCGTTGCCCGCCGACCGCCGTTGCCGTCGGCGATCGTCGTCGGCGTCCACCGTCGGTCGCCGCCGTCGTCGGTTGCCGGTGGCAGGTGCCGACGGAGGAGGCCAACGACGACCACCGTTGGTTGCCACAAGCTCCGGCAGAGGTGCGACGACTATTGGTAGAAGTCGCAAGATATTTTTGTCATTTTATAATAATATGAATTATATTCTTTATAAAAATTAATAGACGCCAAACAAAAGAATATAGTCATCTAACGTTAGTATAATAATTTTTTTACGTACGTGAAGTTAGATATTTAATAAAACATTTTATATCCATTTAAAATTGATTGTAAAATTTATTAAAATAGCTACGCATGATACTATGCCAACCGAAATGATATTTATGTTGATAAGGTTGATCGAACTGTTTGGCAGATACATAAAATTAATTAATAAATAAGGTTAACTAATTTACTTAACTTATTAAATTTAATAATGTTCAAGAGGAAGGGAGTGAGTTAATAATAAGACAATGATTTCCAAATAAAAGTTTAATAATTTTTTAAATATAATGAAGTACATAAAGTCCCTCATTTGTTCCAGTTTTTATTTTTATTTTTAAAATAATTACTAATCTTTGTGAAATGTTATTTCTTCTCTACTCCCTTTAGGAATTCTTCATGACAACCAAACTGTCAGGTGAGTAAAGATCTTATTATACAGTGGTCTGGTCAATTCAATATAAGCAAACATATGAGACTAGAGGAGGGATCAGTTAATAATCAAAATTTAATTATAATCGAGTAAATTAAGTTTTTTAAAACCGATCAAACTTTCAAATAAATATTAAATAAATCGAATAGATAAAATATTAATTAATTAAATAAAAAATCAAAATAATCTATCGACAATTAGACATCTGAGTTCAATAATCAATTTTAAAATATTTTGTTCTATTTTGTAAGCCTAATTGTCAATTGATATTTATATAGTTTATAGCAATGATGTACAATTGATTTAATCAAATTTAGATTTTTAAAATTAAGATCGAATAGTTACTCGAATTAATTAATATGTAAAAAAAAATACAAATTCTTAATTTCAGTTTAACCTATTGCAGATGAGACAGTGATATTCTATAGTAATAAATATCTCAAGACTTTTTGTTGGATTCATTCATACTATTTATCGTGGAGAGCAAATTATATGTGGTCTGTTTTTTATTAACGGATATCTTACAGAATACCCTCGTTATTTTTCATATTTTTTACAGGATGAAAAACAATTAAATCAGAGTTAATAATAGTAATAATATAATAAATTCAATATAAAAAGTTTATATGTAAAAATAACAGGCCATGGCCCGTGAAGCCCATGCCGGGTCGCTTCGGCCAATTTTAGACCCGATCCGATATAAGCGTACGGGCACGACTCATGCATTTTAATCACCGAGCAAATCAACGGATGTACAGAGAGAGCACGCAGTTCCATCACTTCCTTGCTTTCTCACGGCAGGAAACCCCAAATCTCCTTTTCAATCCCCTCAAATCAAGGTATAAGGTACAAATTCATACTTTGCTTAAGGAATCTATGCTCGAAATTGAGATTTTTTGCAGTCAAATTCGTTTCATTTCGTCGTTTATGCCATCAGAGGGCGGATTTTTGTTTGATTAATTGTTTCATCTCTTTGGCTGCGACTTCTCACTTTCGTCTTCTTTCTTGCTCGGCTCTCCAGCCGCTTTGTTCTTTGTCCGCTTTCTTCCGAATCCCTGCTTCCTAAGATCCATTCGAACAAGCGGCGGTCGGCGATCGATATATTTGTCTTTTGTTCGATGTAGGGTTTGGGGTTTTCACGCTTTTGCGACCTTTGGCCTGTTGCTTCCTGTGCTATGCAAGTGTTCTAGGGTTTAAGGTTTTTCCTGGAAGGTGCTAACTTTGTGGGGTTGTTCGATTGAGGGCGGTTGGGACTGTGGCGCGATTAATGGCGAACTTGGGAGGGCCTCGAGTTTACAGCTGCAGCAACTGTGGAAACGATGTTTCCCTCCATGATGATATCATATCGAAAGCTTTCCAGGTGAATTGAATCTCTTACAGTTGCATTTTTGATGTCTTATTTCTTTCTGAAAAATGAAATGCAAAATTAGGAGGCGTAATAAATTTATTACTGTGTTCTTTTTTTATATGCCTGTGATTCGTGAAACCTTTTTAATCTCAATATAATTTTATGCTCAAACAAAAGTTCTCTAAAACTGAGTCAATTCTGGTTGGAAGGATTGATACTCTTTTGCCTTTTCCTTTAACAATACAAGTCGAAATAGAGAAATTTAAGCATCAATCCTTCATAACTCATTAATTAACACATTGATTGTGAAAAAGTTATCATCCTTTTTAGTTGCATCCATTCAAGGAGACAACTCAAAGGGTAATCCTTTCACATTTCCATCTTCTTTATATGTTTATCCTTTCAATTTGCCATCGATCAATTTTGAATAGATGGGACTAATATGGAATTTGGCTTACTCGAAGCAAAGTAGCAAATCATTTTCTATGGTAGAAGATATACTATCATTTTTCACTAGAAATGAAAAAAGTTCATAAATTCATCATCTAGTGGCAAACCTCCATCCACTTACCATCCTCAACTATGCCTGTGGAGGCATCATAGATTCATCATCTAGACTATATTAGTGGATGTTATTAACTAGATAGTCTTTGTTAACTTGCTTGAAGTATATCATTCTATACAATAGAAGATACAGGGGCTCGATAAATTCTACCGTCCATCCTCCACTAGGAATCTTCTTATGACTCTTCTATTTTTAGCTAATTGTCGATGTCTCATCAGGGGAGGACCGGGCGTGCCTTTCTGTTTTCTCACGCCATGAACATAATGGTGGGTCCAAAGGAAGATAGGCAGCTAACGACAGGACTACACACAGTTGCTGATATCTACTGCCGTGATTGTCGCGAGGTGTTGGGATGGAAGTACGAAAGAGCATACGAAGAAACACAAAAGTACAAAGAAGGGAAGTTCATATTCGAGAAGTCAAAGATTGCCAAGGAGAACTGGTAAAGAACTCCTAAATGAGCAATCTGTTAATGCTTAGCATGTTTGTGTGAACTAAATCATTGATAGAACCTTGGTTTTTTTTTTGTGTGTGTGAAGATTTTAGTCAAATTCCTCAATTGTGTATTCTTCTTTGTAAATATCACACTATGTCTTGTGGATGTTGGGCCACGAAGCCATGAAAATAAAATCCTTTTCGGTTGGATCGATCCTTTTAGTGTGTTGGTTTCTTCCATTCTTCTTGTTTAAGCGATAAATCTGAAAGAAATTTGACTCAATTTAGATGAAAAATATCTGAATGTCCAATTGAGCTGAGTGTTGAAGCAATCGAAACTCGTGGCATGAAAGAGGTTTCAGTTTTCATGATATATATATGGACACGTTATTAATTAAATAAATAAGTTGGAATAATTTTACTTAAACAAATAAAATTTAATAATTTATTAAATTAAATTAAATTAAATAAATAAGTTTAAGCACACTGAATCTTTATGAATAAAGATGATAAATTATCCGTGAATAAAACTTAAGATTCTTCATTTAAATTTGTAAATAGACAAACAAATTTTTAGAACAAACAAATAAATTTATAATATCTAGTTCACACTAATCAATCAAATACATTTTAAAATATAAAAAAAATAGTTCAATAATATTTAAATGAACTAAGTTTATACTAAACTTCAACTATCATTTAAATAACTTAAGGGACGTTTGATTTAAGGAAATAAGAGTGAGGAATGAAAATAGTAATTATTGATTGTCATTGTTAATGTTTGGATTACATGAATAGAAATACAAATAAGGGAATGAATCCTTATAATTGGATAATGACTCATTCTCATCCCCCTTCAATGAGTCATTACTCTATTTCAACAATCAAAATATTTCCTTATTCCAAAAATACCTTTGACTTAAAACTAAAATTTCTCCCTTAATATCAAATATCAAAATATATTTATTTTTTTTCATATCACTTTCTCTCTCCCTGTTCTCTCTTATCATATTTTCTCTCTCCTTATTTTATCATACTCTTTCTCTCTCCACAATCTCTTTCATCACACTCTCTTTCATCTTTTTTTTCTCATCGCACATTCTCTCTCATCATACTTTCTCTCACCTCAATCTCTCCCATCACACACTTTTTTTTCTCATCATGCTTTCTCTCTTATCATACTTTCTCTCTCCTCAATCTCTCCTATCACACTATCTCCTTTTTTTCTTAACACACTTTCTTTCTCATCATGTTTTCTCTCTTATCATACTTTCTCTCTCATCAATATCTCCCATCACACTTAGATTCCTCTTTTTTTTCTCATCACACTTTCTCTCATTACACTTTCTCTCTCCTATCCCACTCTCTCCTTTTTTTTCTTAACACACTTTCTTTCTCATCATGTTTTATCTCTTATCATATTTTCTCTCTCATCAATATCTCCCATCACACTTAGATTCCTCTTTTTTTTCTCATCACACTTTCTCTCATTACACTTTCTCTCTCCTCAATCTCTCCTATCCCACTCTCTCCTTTTTTTTATTAACACACTTTCTTTCTCATCATGTTTTCTCTCTTATCATACTTTCTCTCTCATCAATCTCTCCCATCACACTTAGATTCCTCTTTTTTTTTCTCATCACACTTTCTCGCTCATCACATCTTCTCTCTCATCATACTTTCTCTCGCCTCAATCTTTTTCATCACACACTCTCTCCTCATTTTTTTCTCATTACACTTTCTCTCTCTCCATCCCATTTCACCCTTATAGCTTGTTTGTACCACATTGAACTTACTTTTTGGGATCTCCAATCAGATAGGTTGGGTTGCCGCTATAGATGAAACCAGGACAGGCCTCAGTCCCATTCCCTTACTGGATCTCCTGATTTTCTCAGAATCAAGTCCTTTAGTGAGTGGATCAGCAATATTGTCTTTTGAACTTATAAAGTGCAATGACACCACTCCAAGAGATACTAGCTCACGAATAGATTTCAATCTTATTCGTGCATGTCTCTTCTGTTTCTGGTTATACTTGGAGCTTCTAATCTGAGCTATTGTTATTTGATTATCACAGTGCACTGAAATAGAAGGTATTGGCTTCATCATTAAGGGAATTTCAGAAAGAAGACCCTTAAGCCAATCAGCTTCAGTTACTGTGGTATCCAAAGCACACAATTCTGCCTCAAATGTAGAATGGGTTATAATCGTCTGTTTAACAGACCTCCAAGCGCCTCCAAGTGTAAAGACATAACCAGTAACGCCTTTACACTCAGCAGTGTCAGCTATCCAACTGGCATCACTATATCCCTCCAGGACTGCAGAGAATCTCCCATACCACAAGCCCAAGGATATAGTGCCTTTCAGATATCTGAGTACTCTATCTAATGCATCCCAATGCGTTCTGTCCGGACAGCTGGTAAACCTGCTCAATTTCGATATAGCAAAAGAAATATCAGGTCTAGAACAATTTGTTAAATATATTAGACTACCTATTATTTGTGAGTATCTTAATTGAGACACTGTCACACCACTCTTATTCTTGTGGAGAGTTTTTGAAGGATCATAGGGTGTGACTACAGATTTAACTTAGCTATAGCCATATTTCTCTAATACTCTCTCAATATAGAGTGATTGAGAAATTGCTATTCCATCAGTTGAACGAGTCAACTTCAGCCCTAAAATCATATCAGCACAACCCATATTCTTCATATCAAACTTACCACTTAAGAGTGTCTTAGTCTCATTAATAATAGAAATGTTAGAACCAAACAGTAGAATATCATCTACATACAAACATAAGATAATACAATTATCACCTTTCATTTTAGCATACACACATTTATCAGAGTCATTCATTTCAAAGCCAAATGATAACATAGCTCTATCAAATTTTTCGTGCCACTGCTTTGGGGCTTGCTTCAAACCATAAAGAGATTTGACTAACCTACAGACTTTGTTCTCATTTTCAGAAACTACATATCCCTCAGGTTGATCCATATATATCTCTTCTTCAAGATCTCCATTAAGAAATGCCGTTTTGACATCCATTTGATGGACCTCAAGATGATATATGGACGCCAATACTATTAACACTCGGATTGTAGTAATTCTGGTAACAGGAGAATAAGTGTCAAAATAGTCAATCCCTTCTTTCTGTTTGAATCCCTTAGCAACTAGGCGGGCTTTGAATTTATCTACTGACCCATCAGGTTTTAGTTTTCTTTTAAACACCCATTTACATCCTATAGTGTTACACCCAGGAGGTAAATCTACCAACTCCCAAGTGACATTAGAGATAATAGAGTCCATTTCACTTTTAATGGCCTCTTTCCAGTGTTTAGCTTCAGGAGAAGCCATAGCATCTCTATATGTCACAGGATCACCTTCTATATTATAAGTGATAAAGTCCTGGCTTAAATCCGTAGACACACGTTGCCTCTTGCTCCTTCTTGGTTCTGTATACTCACTAGATTCATCTAGTCTAGAGTGACTTGAGGAAGGTGTACTCACTACGGATAGTGGGACCTCTACGGAAGAAGGCTCATTTCTAGTAGGAATACTAGATTGAGGTGTTCTCGTCTTCATAGGAAATATATCCTCAAAAAATGTAGCATCGCGAAGTTCTACAATAGTATTTGCATCTATTCCAGGAATTTCTGATTTAATAATCAGGAACCTATATGCAATACTATTTTGAGCATAACCCAAGAAGATACCATCTACGGTCTTTGGACCAAGTTTTTTCCTTCTGTGTTCAGGTACTAGTACCTTTGTCAGGCACCCCCACACTTTAAGGTATTTCAAACTTGTCCTTCGGCCTTTCCAAAGCTCATATGGAGTTTTTTCCCTTGACTTCATTGGGACTCTATTTAGCACATGACATGCAGTGTATAGAGCCTCCCCCCACATAAAGTTGGGTAACCCAGAACTGCCTAACATGGAATTAATCATATCTTCAAGGGTTCGATTTTTCCGTTCTGCTATACCGTTGGATTGAGGACTATATGGAGCAGTTACCTCATGGATTATACCTGTATCTTGACAAAATTTTTGAAACAGGTTCGAGGTAAATTCTCCACCCCTATCAGACCTTAACCTTTTAATAGTTTTATTGGTTTGATTCTCAGCTTCAGATTTAAAAATCATAAATTTATCTAAAACTTCATCCTTGGTTTTTAGCAAATAAACATAACAATAACGAGAGTGATCATCAATGAAGGTAATGAAATACCTTTTATGATCTCTCGTTATTACACCGTTAAACTCACAACAGTCAGTATGAATCAATTCTAAAATATCAGAATTTCTATCAACTGATTTGAAGGGTTTACGGGGTTGTTTATATTGCACACAAATTTCACATT
This sequence comes from Zingiber officinale, assembly GCF_018446385.1. Lineage (NCBI taxonomy): Eukaryota > Viridiplantae > Streptophyta > Magnoliopsida > Zingiberales > Zingiberaceae > Zingiber > Zingiber officinale. The sequence continues at coordinate 132,489,672 of NC_055992.1, forward strand.
TTTTCTTATCATTTATAGCATGCTTAGGGATCATGTCAAGATTCATCATCTTTTTTACGGTATTAAAATTGACATGTCCTAATCTATCATGCCACAGATCATAAGACTCAATGTTATATGAACAACCAATATCAGAAGATTTATTTAAAGTAGCATTTTCTACATTGAGTTTAAATAAACCTTCATTAAGGTAACCTTTTCTAATAAAGGTTCCTAAATGTAATATTACAACTTTATTACATTTAAAGTTCAACTCATAACCAGCACGGACTAACTTTGATCGGCTAATCAAATTCCGACGGACCGCTGGAACGTGATGCACCTCATGCAGTGACAGGACTTTTCCAGAGGTGAACCTCAGGTCAACTTGTCCTATCCCAAACACCTTGGCTGCAAAATGGTTCCCCATGCTCACGGAAGTGCCTTCAATTATCTGATAAGTAAGGAAGGCTGAGCGATCAGCACAACAGTGTATATTAGCACCTGTATCAACTAACCATTCATTAGGTTGATAGATCAAGTTTAGTTCGGGTTTGAAGGTAACAAACCTATCGCTGGTGTCGTCACTAGCAGTCACAACATTTACTTGTACCTTGGACGTATTGCTTTGATTTTTCTCCTTGTCCTTTCGCTTAGGGCAGAATTTGGCATAATGTCCAACCTGTCCACATGCCCAGCAAGGCTTAGGTTTGGTTCCAGTTTTCTTTTGAACCTTTGGGTTGGGTTTCATCTTGTTTTTCATTTTCTATTTTTTGAATTTCTTCTTATCAGATGAGACTACTACATTCGCCTTTAGAATAAAATCCATAGACATTCTTGTATCATCATTTTTATGTTACTTCAGATGTTCTTCTTCGATATTTAAGGCAATCATCAAATCTTCGAGAGAGATTTTACCTCTCCGATGTTTAAGAGTCATGCCAAAATCTTCCCAACTCGGAGGTAATTTTTCGATGATTGACAAGACCTGAAATTTTTCAGGTAATGGCATATCGCCTTCAGCAAGACCATGAATTTGGACTTGGAATTCATGTGTCTGCTCTATCACAGATTTGCCTTCAACCATTTTGAAGTTTAGGAATTTTGCCACAGTGTACTTTTCTAAACCAGAATCTTCAGAGTTATATTTTTTATCCAAAGATTTCCATAGCTCTTTAGCTGAAGCGGTTGAACAGTACACATCAAATAGTGCGTCTGAGAGGGCAGATAGGATTCTCCCATGGCAGAGATAATCCCTTTGCTTAAACCTCTCTAAGGCAGCACTACGGGCAGGTTCCTCTTCATTGGGTGAAGGAGGGTCTGTTTCTATAACGGAGAATAGCCCTAGTGTAGTAAGCCAAAATTTCATTCGTTGTTGCCAACGTCTGAAGTTTTGTCCGAAAAATCTTTCGGGTCAGGCGCTAGCCTCATCAGACCCCGTTACCCTATCGTTCATCATGTTTATTGATGCTACAATCAATTCTTTAAAACTGTAGTAATTGAAATAGAACTAATTACGCTAATACAATAATTGCACCAATAAATGACGAGCATGCAATAAACGTTAATAACAGTAAGAGTTAAGAAATTGTGTATCTCCGGTCGGACGTGCCGACTGTCTTTAGAAAATTGATTGCCGCCCACGGTGCAGAGGCTCTCCGGCAAAATCCTCCCAAGATCCGACAACCGCTCGCGTCGCTCGTAGGTACACTACAAAACGAGCGCCACACTCGGACTCAACCTCAGATCGCGAACCAAGCCTCGGAACTCAGAAAGAAGGAAGAAGAAGTAGAAAGCAAGGGAGAAGGAATGCTTTGCTTTCTGGAGTGAGTTGAGAAGGAAGTGAGGAAGTGTATTTATACACTTGAAGCAGTGCAGAGGAAGGGACACACACTTTGCTTCTGGTTCTCACGCGCGGATGCGTTGTTTCAGACCGGACCGCCCGTGAGCGCAAGGCCCATGGGCTGGGGATTTGCACCCCCCCCCCCTGCGCGCGTTAATCGCGCACGTGACGCCCGGTTTATGGATTTCCAGCTCGAACCCCCCAAATCCACTCGATTTGGGCTTGACCCGCGCATGCATGTAGGTCCTCTTATCATTGCTAAGCAAGGATGGAAGGGCTTCCTATATAAGCCCTTCCAAGCTTCTCGACTTAGTAATGTGGGACAAAAAACACTACAAAAAATATTTTGAATTTAAAAACAAAATTCAACATATTCTTATTCCACAATACTATAATTCCCATTCTGATTTCTATTCCTAAGAAAGAATCAAACACCCCCTTAATTTTATTTTAAACTTAGTTTGGCTCGATGACCAACCTTGGCTCGACTTGTTCATTTGCGATCTTATAATCTGCTGATGACAAAAATTTGCTTCATTCATAATTATGTTTAGGCAATGATTACTAAAAAATAAAATACTATGAGGATAGAAGAAAATATGATTTTCTTAGTTAAATACCGTCTTACTCGATTAAACCTATTGGTTAATCATATTACTTTTAGAACCCGAGAGACAGATGAATTATCTTGAATAATTTATTAAATTAAATAAAAAATATTCAAATTAATTCGTTAATATTTATGGAAAAATTTATAAATCATAAATAAAATTTATGAATCATAATTATTAATAAATATCTTTGATAATTTATTAATTATATAATCAATAAATTTCACTTACAAAAAAAATATCAAATGAATAAATAAATTTAATAATCAATCAAATAAATTCAAAAATAAATTAAAAAAAATTAAACAAACTTGAATAAGAGCTTAATAATATCTAATGGACACTTATGGTTCAAACTCCAACTATAATAAATTTATAAGATTTTTTTTCAAATGAAACACGCAATTAAAAGATGTTAAACTTCTAGGTTGTCTATCATAAGCACTTCTTAATTTATCTTGGTGGCTAGTGAAAAAATTTTGTAGGATCGAACCTGTCATCCCAAGGCTAGCTGAATTTATCCCTTTTTTTAATAATATCTAATGAACTAAGCTTGCTTAAGTTAAATTTAAACAAAACTCAAATTTGTAAACAAAAAAACACTTCAAACTTTAATTACTATTTCAACCGCTCCTTTACTGTCTTATTTCTATTTTTTCTAATTTGCTTAAAATCAGGTGTCATTATAGCGGTATTAGTCTGTTAATTACATCTTAATCATCTAGGCCATCGGACGGTGTGCCATCGCGCTCATCGACCACGTGCTGGCGGATCGGACGGCCACCACTGGCTGTCGGTGTGCGTGTGGACCCCATCTCGTCTTGCCGACAAATCTGACCGATTTCAGAGCACCCACAATCGTAACCCTCGTTGTTCCACAATCACAAGGCAGGTGTTCTTCGGGGTAACGAAAGAAATAAAGACGGGCCAAAGGTTAGTTAGGATGAATAAAACGGGCGGGGTCCGCCGATCTATGCCGCTGTCGCAGACAGATTATAACGTGCGGCAGCGACATAAAAGCGTTTCAGTTTCGCTGTGGCCGGTGATTATAACAGCTGTTACGTTAGCTGTACACGGTGATGAGATTTTCTTTCTTCCTTAATTCTTCAGCTTCTTCATCTTCTTCGAGGTTACTTTTGGAACAAGAGGAGCGAAGGAGAAGATTTTGGTTTCTTTTGCTGTAATTTTTGTTGGCATTGCTTGTGTTGTTTGCTTTTGATTTCGTGTACTAATTGTTCTTTCGATTCCTACATTAACAATCCAATTTCTTATTTTCTGCAGGAAGACGAAGCAATCAGAGTTTGGAGCAGCAAAAATTGCTCCTTCTGCTATTGTTCTTTGTATTTTAGCTTAATTTGTGTGAATTAGAGGCGATATCTTGTCGGTCGGCTTCTTCCGTTTGGGGATTTGGGAGGAGAGATCTGAGAATGCGGTCGAAGAGAGCTGAGACTGGGTCGGTGGCGGCGTTTATCCCCGTAAAGGAGTTTCCTCCGGAGAAGAAGGACGCGGATTGGGAGGTCAGGCCCTGTGGGATGCTGGTCCAGAAGCGCGACCCCGATGGCGACGCCGGCAGTGCGGCTCCGGTGCCAACCTTCCGCCTGAAGGTCAAGTACGGAGACTCGTATCACGAGATCTGCATCAGTTCTCAGGCGACCTTCGGTAAGAAATCCTAATTCGTTCTTCTTCCTGGATTTTCTGTTAGGTTGATCGGCAAGGTGTTCGATGAATTGATTGAGTGTGTTTGATGGATTTGATGAACTGCGCAGGCGAACTGAAGAAAGTTCTCTCCTCCAGGACTGGTCTTCACCCGCTCGACATGAAACTGATGTATAAGGACAAGGAGCGGGACTCGTCGGCGTTTCTGGACACCGCCGGTGTGAAGGACAAGTCGAAGCTGGTACTTCTGGAAGATCCCACGGCGCAGGCCAAGCGCTTGCTCGAGATGCGCAAGACGAACAAGATGGAGAAAGCCGCCAAGTCCATCTCCGCTATCAGCCTCGAGGTCGACCGCCTCGCCTCCAAGGTAATAATCTCCCACCACCGTCCGCCGCAGCCACCATCTACCAATTTTCTTACAATTCGATCTTTTTCTCCAATAATTGACCAGGTGTCGGCGTTGGATGCGATTGTGAGCAAAGGTGGGAGGGTGGTGGAGAACGACGTGACCAATCTCATCGAATTGCTGATGAATGAGCTGATCAAATTGGATTCTATTGTTGCTGAATATGATGTGAAGTTGCAGAGGAGATTGCAGGTAAGATCAATTCTTTCACTAAACAATCGTTGCTTCACAAACGCTGACTTCATTCTTTGCTTGAATCAGATCAAGAGAGTCCAAAAGTATATTGAAACACTGGATATGATCAAGATCAAGAATCGAAAGCCGCAACAACAGAACCATCAGCCACAACACCAACCACAAATGCATCAAAATGGGAACTTGCAGCAACAACAATATCCAATTCAAACTCAGACTCAGTATCAGCAGCAACCCCAGCAAAAGAAGGCGGTAGTAACAACCAACTGGGAGAAATTTGATTCTATATTCTTGCCATCCACCTCTGCTGCTGCCGCTGCCGCCACCACAGTCACCTCCGTTGCCGCGCCTACTCATCATCCAAGATTCGACTGGGAGCTATTCTGAGCATCTGATTCATTGCCACAGGAGGATAAACACAATTCCTGGCTTGGAAGCAACATTGTGTGTGATTATGCTTTCGTAGCTGTTTTCATTTCTGGTGAGATCCTCTAAAACAACACTTCCTTCTGCTCTATTACTCTAATTCTTTGTGTTCATATCTTGTCTTGATAGAGGGTTTCATTCAGATCCATGAAAAATAATGAACGAATGATTGTTATTCTTCTGTCTACCATTTGAGTTAAAACTAAGAGCCTACATTTCATAGCAGGCTGTAGGGTGAGTAATAACATATTCAACTGAAAGTAGTATGATTGGATCCTTAATTGGAATGAATTGTTGTTCAACAAAGTAGTTGTGTTGAAATGTTGGTTGGTTGAACTGAGATGCCTCATGCCTTTCTTCATGCATCAAAGAATACACAAACACGGTGATGCTTTTGATAATAAAAACCAATCATTTCAAGAGCATGTGCTGGTTTGTGTATCCTTCCACAAAAGTAGATTCTTCTTCTACAAAAGCAAAATAGCACTTGGATTCGGCCACATATCGGGCTTAATAGATCCCAGCTACAGCTACAGTCCTAGTACCAAGTAATTATGTTGTTTTTAGATGACTTTTGTATGATTTTGCATAGTGGCACTAAAGAGTATTCTGAAGCCTAGGACGCTCCCTCATTGTAAGAGACCAAGAAGCTTGTGGAGGGGGATTTTCTTCTTGAAGAGTCTTTTTTTGTTGTTCGAGAAGCACTGAGGTGTGGTTTTTCACTTTCCTCCAATGCTGATGAGAGAGATGTTTAGGAAAGATTGAGACATCTCTTTAATAAGAAGTTTCTTTATTTCGAACCACGATAAATTTCGTCTTTTTTATGTGCCTTCGAATTGTTCTACCAAAGGAAACAAAGATTCCACCATGTGGACTTGTAGTGGAAATTATCCTACTTCCTAAAGACATTAAATTCGGGTCTACAAGTTCACGAATTGAGACCCCAAATTCTAGAAATTGATATTCAGTGATAGAAGTACCAAGTACTTATAGTCACAATTCAGTTATTATGCTTTAAGAAGCATTTCTTCATTTGTCTACACATCTACTTCCTCGTGGGTTTGATGCAATGGTCCAAGCCAAGTTAATTACACACAGTAAAAAAGGAAAGCTTGGTGTAAGAAGCTTCCATTAATGCTGAATCCTATGAAAAAAATCAGGTTATATTGAATCTATCGTGCACAGTCTTACTTTGCATTGTAAAGGGAAGACTTTGCATTGTAAAGGGTTGGTTCCGCAAATTGCAAAAGATGGAACCGCCACCTTAGCGGCCCCCTGGGTCTGGCCTCACAGATGTCCAGAGGGGATAAATCACGGTTAAGCTGGGCAGGAAAGGTGACTGGGAGTCGAGTGGAATTTAAAGCGCAACAGACCGAGGTTTTACGTCCGTGTGTAACTGGCGACCCTCGACCTCTGAATCTCCGTTGCAAGCGTCAGGTACCCTTCCAGCTGATCCAGCCCGTGGGGGTGATTGGTTCCGTAAATTGATTATATATGGTGTGGTTGGGAAATTATCATCATTTTCATATATGCAATTTGGTCACCGTGATTTGACACATTAAATGGCCATGATTTGTGTGCTGGTCCTGGCCTCCATGTGCTGGTCTCCATTGGAGACTTCTCAAGCCCACATCTATTTTGTTGAGCATGTCAATGGTTCTCATCTTGAGCACTACTAGGGTAATCTGGGGTATGGCACGGCATAAAAGTATTTTATAGGAGTGAAGAAGTATATGAGTTTTGGTAATGGTATAGTTCGATCAAGTGTTCTTTTGTTGTTGATTTAGCTCTTGAGTATGATTGTAGCCGAAGGAGCACAAGAGGTGGACGATGGTGCTTGAATAAAGTGGTAATAGGCGTGGTGGAAACACTTTGGCCGAAGTGTCAAGTGTGTAAGTGATTCCCTTGGCCAAGATAGAGAATGTTTCAAATCTTAAATTTCAAAAAGTTGGTCGATCACCGTTTCAAATCTTAAATTTCATTAGTTCATGAGACTTAAATTTCATATTCTTATCCATGTGTAGAAAGAAACAAATACATAGTTCAAAACGATTATATGTATGCTATTAAAGTCCATAGAAGAGGCCATATTTCCTCGCCTCACTCTGCCCGACCATCATTAGTCCGCATGGTGGCGCAAGATGAGTCGAATTTCAATAACAACTTCTTATTGTGAAGTTATTGGCTCAAGTTTAAGAGCATAGCAATTGTCGATGATAAAGGTTTCTAGAGCCCTCCTAGCCCTTCCAAACGACTCATTTGATTAATAAGGACTTGCAGGTCTCAGACTTGTTAATGGAAAGTTAAGGAGATTAAGGGGCTAAGGTCGACCCGTGTCATTCGGGCATTGACTAGATCAAGTCTCTTGATATAAAAACAAAATGGACATAAAAAGTTATCCATGCTGGACCCAAACATCAAACCTTTGAGAACTTGCTAAGCTTTAAAATTTTAAAATAATAATAGTAAAAGGAGGCTAATGGATGTGATCATTATGCTCCCCACGAGCTTCATAGAAGTGGACATACAATAGACAAAACCTACCCCTCCAAGAAGCACCAACCTTTCTATTCTTCCTTTCTGAATCGAACCAAATCAATTCGATCAGTTTGATCGATCGGAGTCTAATCTAGTCCGCTTAGACCAATGAAGACACTTTCGTTTACTCATGTTTTACCTCCGATCAGAGGTATAGAAGAGTGTTTTGAAGAGAAGCTATAGAAAGAGGCGGCAAAGGGAGAAGGAGGAAGAAAGGTGTTTGTTTTGACAATGGGATCAAACACAAACCACTTTATATCAAAAAACATTTCTGGAAACTCATTACAAATTCATACTATTTCTTGCTAAAACAAGTCATCTCATCCGCAAATTGTAAACAAAACCAAAAGGAAACAAAAAGTCGATGAAGAATTAGGATTCTTGAAGAGAAGCTGAGTCACGAAGAACGCATGGCACAGGCTTTGCAAGGAAGGTGGGTGTGTCTTTACCGGCCACGATAACCGCAAATCTGGGCTCCAAATCAATCGGAACTTGAATACTAGCGTCCTCGGGCTCTAGAGCCAAGCTCGGATTGTCACTATCGACAAATGATTTCCGGCGAGAGCATGCAAGCATCAGGAGAGCCACCGCTATGAGCACCATCATAGCCCCTATACCTCCAAAAAGATATGGAATTGGAGTGTGCCAAAAGCTAGACCCATTTCCATGACAACTCGATAAAACTCTTGTCCCCATTGATTGATCTTGCTCGAAGGCTCTTCTTCCTATTGCTCTTGGTCTTCTACTTCACCGCGAAGAATGAAGAGTCGAAGGGTTGTTAATTTATAGGAGGCAGGAGACGATAGGACAAAGAAACATCCTTGGATCTAGTGGGGAACACCACTACTAATTCGATGTGGACATTTTCACTATGATGAAACCATAAGTCATAAGTCACTTCTAGGTAATTATACTAAAGATTGAACTTTTTTTGCAATATATTGTTGCAAAAGAGTGGAAACTCTATATTATCTTTTCGTGCAAAGAGTTGGCTCCATGTGAAAGATCATACCTTTCGAAGAACATCTAATCGAATGAGGTTTGCACCATCGACACTAGAGTCCCACGCCGTCGTCCATTAGTTTCCACTTTCAACAAGAGGATTCGAGTCAATCCAATCAATTAAGGGAATGGTTAGATTTGTCATACAAGTGGTTACTAAAAAGCACACACAAATAATGGATAAAGATTGGCTTTCTTTTACTTCAAGATGAAGATGAAGATGAAGATGAAGATGAAGATGATTACTTTGCCTCTCCATTGCAGTCAAAGCTCCCTCAGCACCAAGGTGGATGGCACTCAATAAATTCCTTACATTTTATTTGTTTCACACAAATACAATAAGATGACGACATGAAAAACCACCTCTTTTTGCCGCATCCTGAAAACATCATCACCAACACCTACTACTCCACTCCCAAAACACCTTTTTGGAAAAGAAAAAGGAAAAAAATCATTTAACACCACGAGATTCACTTATATTCCAAATTAGCTTCTGATCTTTAAAAACATTAAAATTAGACATAAATTATAAAAGGCCGTATATATATATATATATATATATATATATATATATATATATATATATATATATATATATAATGAAAATAATAGATAGAGAAAAGAAATAACATAAAATTTTTTGATCATCTTATTACTAAAGTCAATAGACTTATTTATATAAATTGTTCAAAACAATAATAGAAAAATTAAATAAGGTATACAATCATAATAATTATAAACATAGTAATACTTGGAAATATTATTTTTCCTATTTGATTCATGTCGATCTTGATTGTGTGTCAAATATAATAAATCCCAATTGATTGAAATCAATTAGAGATTATTTTCATTATTATCATTAACCCTGACAAACTCAACGGGAGTGCATGAACGTTGAGTTTGAGTGCTAGCTTGGTGAAATGTTATCTAGATAATGACTTCGTAAATATATCAGCAATTTGATCTTCCGTAGAGATATAAGAATCGAAAGCTGTCGAGTCGCCACATGCTCGCGAACAAAATGAAAATCAATCTCGACATACTTGGTACGAGCATAAAAAATAGAATTTACCGCAAGATGAGTTGCTTCAATATTATCACACCATATTTTAGGGTTTAGGGTTGAGAAAAAGTGTAATTCTGAAAGAAGAGATTGTAGCCAAATAATTTCTGATATTGCGTTAGCGATAACTTTATATTTAGCTTTAGTACTCGAGCGAGAGACTGTAGGTTGCTTCTTTGAAAGTCAGGAAACAAGATTTTGCCCAAGAAATATAGCTTATCCATTAGTAGAACGTCTATTTTCAGGAGATTCAGCCCAATTTGCATCACTATAGACAATCAACTCTCGTGAAGACTGATGATATAAAAGAAGACAATCTAGAATAGTGTCTTTGAGATATCGAAGAATTCTCTTAACACCTTCCCAATGATGTTCAATATGTAATTGTGACATATTGTAGGGCACCAATAATACTACGGTAGATCTAGGGGCCAGATATCGAAGAGGAGGATGAATGTACAGTGAAACCACCCTCAATGATTGGTATGAAGATATGACGTGCACCATCCATTTTAGCTCGTTATAGGAGCCCAGTAATGTATTTTCTTTGAGAGAGAAGACAACCTTCATAATGTGAGAGAATCTCTATACCAAGGAAAAAATTAGCATTGCTAAGATCGCGAATAGGAAACTCTTGACGGAGAAGATGTAGTAAAGTAGTAATACCATTTTGATCACTATCAGTTATTAATATATCATCCACATAAATCAGAACAAATATTGAAAATTCCTCATTACATTTGTAGAATAGGGAAAAGTCTATTTTTGAGTCAGAAAATCCCTGAGTATGAAGCCAGGTAGATAGACGATGAAACCATGCACGAGGTACTTATCGAAGACCATATATAGACTTCTGAAGTTGACACACATGTGTTGAAAGTTGCGGCCGGGTTGATGAATTCAGGTTGTTGCTCCATATAAATAGTTTCTTCAAGGTTCCCATGAAGGAAAGCATTGGAAATATCTAATTGGCGTATTGACCAACTAGAGCTTACAGCTATAGATAGTAGCAATCTGATAGTTGTAATTTTGACTACTGGACTAAACATATCATTGAAGTCAATACCTGGCTGTTGATTAAAGACTTTGTTAGGACCAAAAGTAGCTAGAGGGGGGGGGGGTGAATAGCTCGTCGCGTTCGCTCGGTGCTCGGCGTTGCTTGGCGTTGCTTGGCGTTGCTTGTTTCTTCAAGAATATGCAGCGGAAAATACAGAAACAAATGCAACAACGCTAACACGGTTGGTTTACTTGGTATCCACCTCACAAGAGGTGACTAATCCAAGGATCCACACCAACGCACACACCCTCCACTATGAATAACACTCCTTTATGGTAACTACCAAAGGCGGAGAAGCCCTACAACACTCTCAATACAAGAAGAAGAAAGGGAAATACAAGTTAAGCAAAAGCTTACAAGATGTGCCGTAAAAACCCTAACCCTAACTTCTTCCTCTTGCAATAGATCCGCCTCTTGACTTGGAAAGCCTCCAAGAACCTTCAAGAACTGGCGATCACGTGCTTGTAGAGAGCTGTGGAGGAGCTGGAATGAATCTGAGAAGAGCTCGTAAAGAGATGCCGAAGACCACGCTCGCCTGCGGCTTTAAACCCGACGCAACGGTCGGATCCCGATCGATTCGAATGTTCGAATCGATCGGGAGGCTGGATCGATCCACGGATCGATCCGAGTTCGTGTGAGAAGCGCTGGATCGATCCACGGATCGATCCGGCTATTCCAAAGCATCGTCCCGATCGATCGGCCGATCGATCGGGACCTGGATCGATCCACGGATCGATCCGAAGTTCTCTGGGAAGAATCTAGATCGATCCAGCGATCGATCCACCTGGATCGATCCACGGATCGATCCGACGGTTTTGCCCAAAACCAAGTTCCAAACCTCTAACCAACATCGGTCAGCGTTGACTGTTGGTACATCATGCCTCGCATCCGGTCACTCCCTTGACCGCCAGACTCCCCACCAAGTGTCCGGTCAATCCTTTGACCCACTTGGACTTTTACTCGTCGTGCAAGTATCCGGTCACTCCATTGACCTACTTGGACTTCCACCGATGTCCGGTCAACCTTGACCCATCCGGACTTCCTTCCTTGCCAAGTATCCATCAATCCTTTGACCTACTTGGACTTCCCACACCGGATGTCCGATCATCCTCGATCCATCTGGATTTTCCTTGAGCTTCACTCACCGGGCTTTCACCTAGCTTCACTCACTAGGGTTTTCCATCCGCTAGCTTCACTCACTAGGACTTTCACCGACACCTTCACTCACTATCCGCCTAGCTTCACTCACTAGGGTTTTCCATCCGCCTAGCTTCACTCACTAGGACTTTCTTCTCTGGCTTCACTCACGGGACTTTTCTGCCCGGCTTCACTCACGGGACTTTCATTTTGCCTAACATCCCGGTTAGGACTTCCGATCAAGTATCCATCAACCTTGACCTACTTGACTCTTCTTCAATCAATATCTTATTGTCAAACATCTAAACCCAAACCAAGACTCGGCTTGGTTACCTGTGTCAACCTTGACCCGAGGGATATTGCACCAACAATCTCCCCCTTTTGATGTTTGACAATACCACAATAACACTTACAATCCCATATGTAAGTTAGGCTAATCCCATAGCCTCCTTCTTCATGCCACTAGGTAATGAAAGCATAAATTAAGCTCTTCATTCTCCCCAAGAGGGCAAACTCCCTCTAGGTAATGAAAGCCTAACTTACTCCCTTTCATGAGTCCTTTCATTCTCCCCCTATGACCTTCCCATAGGTAATGAAGGACTAAGCTTAACCATACATTCTTCCCCTATTGGCACACATCAACCCATCGTTGGACACACATCAACCTATGCTCCAATTCTGGGCACACTTCAACAAATCCATTTGTTGAAGACTCTCCCCCGGAAGAGTTGCTCATCGTTGTTCACAACATCACTCGTTGTGATCAACACGATAATGAATGTCCCATACCCTTCATTTATCCTTAACTTCTCCTCAATGTAGACAACTACCCAACCTTGAGCATTATCTACCACATGAGTGTCCACTTGAAATAATGAGGATATCCACTCCCCATTTCTCCCCATTTCAAGTTTAAATGCTCAACCTTGAGCAAGTTCACAACAGAAGGTTAACCACCTTCCAAGGTTCATGAAAAATAATTTTCATGTCTTTAAAGAGTCCCTCCCCCTAAAGACATGGTGGTAACTTCTGTCATTGCACCAACAATGACTTGGAATCCCTAAACCATTAGGAAACCCAAATTTGGAAGTTTTGAGGTTCAAATATTCAAAATTTGAAACAACCTCAACCTAAACTTCTACTTAGTCTTCGTTAACCAATCCATCCTTGTTTTCAACATGAAAACACCCTTTGTATGTATACAAATGTATTTAAGGGGTTTGGAATGGTTACCTAGACTCAAAGAGGTTCAAAGATGCTGAAATCAGGCCTTCCCAGCCAAAATCAGCAACTTGGATCGATTGGAGTTGGGTTCCAATCAATTGAACCTTTCTGAATCGATCCACGGATCGATTCAGAATCCCTGGATCGATCGGCTGATCGATCCAGCGAGCTTCTGCTCGCGGGAATTGCCGTTTGAATCGATCCATGGATCGATTCAGGAACTCCAATCGATCCATGGATCGATCGGAGCTCTGATAGTTGCTGAAATTCTATTTCAGTCAACTTCAGAAACCCCTAGAAAATTCTACAAAAATCCAAAAATTATGAAATTTCTTGTAGACATTATTTAGGGCATACTTAATCATGGAAAAATAGCTTTCTATGAAAATACATCATATTTTCAAAGATTGACACAAACTTGAAAACTTGCAAAAACTTTAGTGTTTTTCTTCAAGTTTGTGTCTAACTATTCAATGGTGATTACTATCAAAAGATAGCCTTCACCAAGGTTTTCCAAAACATTTTAAAACATTTTCAAAACCAATATCCCATCATGTTCCTTGGGCATAATGCACATGACTTGTACATTAGCTTTCCCAATGATGGGAAAACACATAACTATGTGTTTTGATGAACCTAAAACTCAAAAGAATGCACTAAATCAACATCTTGAGTTTTGTTCATCATCCTAATATCTCACTTGTATCTAATGTGCACTAAAACACATATAAGTCACCTTATAGTCTTTGTGAGATGTAGATTTTGGTTTTGCCCTAATCTAGGGATCATGCATATCTATCTAGGCATTTTAGAGATATTAGACATCCACCTAGGATGTCACTTGTTAATAAGTGTTGTTAAATGCCATTCGTCCTTAATTACAAGGAATTAAACTTAATGCATGATTATGTTATGGCATACATCAAAATAAAATAGCTTTCAAAAGAAAGATTTCTATAACTACATGATGTATGTATGGCATGACATGGTATTTTTGTATTTTTCATGATAAGTCATGAATGCAAAATCCAAATAAGATAAAATATGATGTCATGGCATATTATGAGCAAACAATCATGGCATGGTTTAGCATAAATAAAATATACCTAGATTACCTATCTAAGTATCATTAATCTTAGCTAATCCTAAAACTTAAACCCTAGATTGCCCTAAAGTGCTTCAAGAAAATGCCAAAGCCTAAGTTTGCATTTCTTATTCCCTTGATTAATTTATGCCAATTAAAATAAACATGTCCTCAAATGTTGGCATATTCCATTTTTCCTCAAGAGTAGCACTTTTAAATTTAAGGCCCGGATTGCCTTAAATTGCCTAAGAACATACCACAAACCCAACTTGATAGTTCTTATTAATTTTCCAATATGTGCCATTTAAGATAAAATCAATACTTCTCCAATTTGGCACATTTACTCTTTCAAGGAGTAATCATTAATTCCATTTCATTTTCAAAGGTTAACTAAAACCTTGAAAATGCTCCTTGAGTGTCAATTTCCTCAAGGTTGGGTTAACTACCCTTCTAATCGGAGTTGACACTCTCTAACCCATCTATGGGGTAGAGAAGATGCTCCTAGGAACCCAACACCTATTGGTGCTCCTTGGATGCTCTAGGTACTCACTAGGGATAACTTCCCTAGATACCTTCCTAGTGACCTTGTTGGGCCTCTTAGAAGCCTTGGTCACATTTTCTAGGTCAACTCTAGGGATAACCTCCCTTGTGACCTTGTTTGTGACTTTCTTAGACTTCTTAGAAGTCTTAGTCACATTTATTGCAAAAATACTCTTAGGGATGACTTCCCTAGTATTCTTGGCTTGACCACTAGACCTAGGGTTTGTTCCATAACTATATGGAACTCTATGGTAAGAGGGCACATCCTTCTTAGCCTTTGGTTTGTATCCCAAACCTCTATGGCCATTGGATGACTTTTGTACCCCTAAACCTAGGTTATGCTCATTTTGCCCTAATAGGATATTTTCCATCCTTTTTAGGGTCTTTTCCATTTTATCAAGTCTTGACCTCAAGACTTGATTTTCCATCACTAAGTCCTTAGTTTTTGGTTTTCCATTAAGTTCATGAGCATTTTTGTTTCTAGGCTTGTATCTTACATCCTTAGAGTTATCGCCTAGGTTTTTACCTACATTCCTAGCCTTAGGGATAGTAGTTTTGGCATGTAGGGCCACATGCTTTTCCTTAAAGCCCTCATGCTTCCTATTCTTATGGTAAATTGCATTAAAATGATAAAAGTTAGAACCATCATGCTTTTTACCATAATGTAAAGGGGTAGGCTCAATAAATGTTACCTTCTTCTTTACCTTGGAGGCTCTCCCTTGCCTAGTGCCTCCTTGAGCCTTGACCACCTTCTTCCCCTTGGGGCATTGACTT